>NC_047017.1:14797981-17423801 GCF_902652985.1 Pecten maximus | reverse complement strand
GGTCTATGTATCTAAACATGTATTGCATATAATTACTCCAGAATGCGTCATTTGTGAGGCAGTGAAAGGTGAAGGAAATACGATTAAGCACCACTTATTGAATTATTGCATTGTTATGGTATTTATTGTATATTGCATGATGCATTTAAATATTAATATCTATATTGAATACGTCTTTAATAATATCATCAAGAAACTTGGTTTTAACATATCCGGATAAACTGGTAATGATTTGACCGCCAGATTCCATGTGGAAATGTCACGTGCTTGTTTAAGGAACCTTGTGATCTTAAACAGGTGTGAGACTTATCTTTGGTCTGATGTGTGACATGTACACATGCCACATGACAAAGGAGTGTTCGGCGTGATTTCTTAAGGACCTTAACATTCCGTGTCAATATGAAATCTATCTCTTATTTAATTCAAACATCTATCAAGGAAATCGACTTGTCTCACGAGTCATCCTTATGGCCTGATTTTTTTTTTATAAACTTATAATATGTGTACTTTTCTTTTGGCAGGTACAGTCGATTGCTTATTTAAACAAAATACACAATACTTAATTCCACTTTCACAAAGGAATTAGCTCATTAAAAGTCATCATGATGTTAATAAACATTGTGTATTTAATGTGCATTAAATATGGGAGAGATTCTGATATCTTGACTATGCTTTTTCTGTTATCTATTCGACACCAAATTACTGTATCCTGCAATAAACAATGGATAATAATTACATTAATCTGATATCGTGAAATATGTTTATTTATTGCATCTTTGCCAGTAAAATATAGAAATTTATCATACTAATAAAACTTAGGTTTTCACTGCAGCGATTTGCAGAGAAAATATAAGTTTTTGCAGTGAAAATATTAAATATTTTGACACAATACATTTTGCTATAAAAAATGCAATAAAAAGTATGAAATGAATGGTTTCCCGTCACTCGTATGACAGAATATTTCAATATTGTGCGTTGCACTCGTAAAAATATCGATATTCTGTCATACTCGTGAAATATATGTTATATCAAACGGTAAACTATTCAATATCCTCTATCTATGTTTTCTCCCCACGTCGCAAGTGTCTCTTTCAGGACACGTATGCTATGTAATTATAACAATTGTGCAAAAGACAAGAGAATAACAACTGTCATATGAATATAACAACGGTATATGTCAAACAATGAACTAGCAAACTGCATACAGCTTTTTCATTCATCTAAGACTCATCACTGATGCTTCGGGACCAAAAGGTTTGAAAAGAAGTAAAAATGACATAAAGCACATATTTAAATATAGAAGAGGCATAATTATATGCACTCAATATTTAATCAATTGGTGAATTTATGATATCTTTTATATCTAACTTCAACAAAATAATCTTTTGGTTATGAAATTACATTCTATTTATCCCTGCCTCTGTTTCATCAATTTTCCTTATGTTAAGGAAATTTTATTGTTTTAAGTTTTCCCCGATATTAGATGTGGAATAAATCTTGTATTATGGCTTGTATCTAATATTGATGAAACTGGGGCGTGAATAAACACAAAAACAAATCTTTCGAGATAAAAATGCTGAAGTCCGTTTTTCATTATGACATAGTTTATTGTGTCTGAGATCATCATGCGTTCATGGATTTATTTGTTTCACAAATTATTTTACATCCTGAACATCAAGTTTCGCTTCCGATTTCTGCAAGTCTATGACGTCTAATGATTTCTTTGAGTGATTTGTGAGTGAAAGAGTAAATAATAAATATAATTCTTACACGTTCGCATATATATATATATTACAGACAAATGGTACATAAGATAACACCAAGAAATCTTGCCGTTCCAAAATCCGATCACTTTTTTGCATGCTGGAAAAAGGAAGATGCTCGACTGTATAAGTACTTATGGGTTGATGTTGATGAGAAAGCGTAGAACATGATCAGGATTTTATATGTAATAAGAATCCTTGATAATTGTCATAAAACTAATAGTCACCACGAAAACCAGCCTGTGGATACATTAAGAGTTCAAAGAATAAAGATATCATAAATCCTGCCAGGAAACATATCTAAAGTGTGTGGATTTATTGTAGTTATCACAGCATAAAGAACAGAAATATTGCGTTTTCATGACGAATGACTAAGTCTACAGAACACTTTAGTGACGGGTTCTTCCCTGTCTTCATTTCCCTGTCATCAACTTGACGAACTCTGAAATAAAGGAAACATTTCATTTGTATTACTTGTGTAATATGATCAATAGGTAATGTTCACACCTGATTTGGATACAATTTCATTGCATCCTAAAATTAATTTAAGAATATAACAAAAAGTTTGCGATAATAACATGATATGTAAAGGATAATTCAATATGACAAAAGTATTCGAACTGTATTATATAAGGTGTTGAATGGTTATTGAAATGTTTTCAATTTGAATATGTTAACCAACCTATCGAACGACACCTACAAAACGTTGCCTCGTGCTTCATAGTCAACTGGTAACTGATAAGCAATACTTTCTTAATCAAATGCGTAGTTGAAAAAAATCATGATGATAATAATAAACCAAATATGCTGCAAAGATTCAAAAAACAAAAATCACACAATCTTTTATAACTTCATTTCTTTACAGAAAAATTTGGCCATTTTCAAGGCAGCATATAGAGAACACCGTTCGGTTTTTATTTATATTCCATGATGATGTAATAAAGCAAATTTTTGACAGGTGTGAAACATTTGATATAACATGAATATTTGACATATGTGAAGAATACCTGTGACACAATAATTAATACAACCTTATCATGCCAATACATAGTTGTAACATCATTCTATACCTTTATAGTTTATTTTTCCATCGTTGTTGACATCAGCTTCATTCATCAGTATATCAACTTCTGCGTCGGTAAGGATTTCCCCCGATGTCGCTACAACACTTTGTAGCTCATTTGCAGTGAGGAAACCGTTACCATCTTTATCAAACAGGCGGAATGCCTCTACCAGACCCGTTTCAATGTCTGCTTCTTGTAGTCTCTTGGCAACAAGGTGAAGGAATTCATCGAAATCTATTGAGCCGTTTCCTGAAACAGCCCAACACGTTGAAATGGTATGTCATTGACGGTAAAATTGATTTTAAAATATGCATTTACAAATGACACTACATAAGCCCATTACAATACAAGCTGATAATAAGGTACAGTACAGCCAATATGAATTAAAACTGCATCATGCAGTTGTGACGTAATTTAAGGAAACTTCAGCTGCGACACAAAGGGTTTAAAGTTTTAATACCTAGAAGGCGGCTGTAAAAGCTAAAAAAAAAAAAACAATAGGTCAAAGTTCAAGTGGGGAAGTGAAATAGCTCCACAATTAAAATAAGAATTATAATTTGAAAATTGAATTCCAAAAGAACG
The DNA here is from genome assembly GCF_902652985.1 of Pecten maximus. Lineage (NCBI taxonomy): Eukaryota > Metazoa > Mollusca > Bivalvia > Pectinida > Pectinidae > Pecten > Pecten maximus. The sequence continues at coordinate 17,420,392 of NC_047017.1, read as the reverse complement.
TCAAGTATGAAAATTATGAGTACTCAGGGAAGTAGCTTAAAGAAATATGAAACTTTGGGAGAGGAAAATAGAACATATCGCTGCTGTCTTACCGTCATTGTCTACCAGAGATATCATATCATGAAGCTCTGCATCGGTAGGGTTCTGGCCCAGAGATCGCATCACGTGACCTAGCTCCTTTGTTGTTATAGTCCCATCACCGTCCTGGTCGAATAAAAGGAATGTATCCCTAAATTCTGCGTTGATAAACAAATGAACAACATGTTAATTAATAATTCAATATGAAGAAATAAAAGCGATCGAGTTCCACGTGCATTCATGCATCCAAAATATATACACCTATATTCAATCATATGCGTTTTGTTAAGGTATATTTAAGTTTTACTGTGATGGATTTTGCACATATTATGAAGCAATGAAAGTGCTGCTTTTTACACAAAATGAGGAACATCAACAAATACAATACCTGTTATCTGTTCTTTGGTCAACTGATGGACCTGTGAAATAAACATTTAAACATAATGAAAACTGCCAAAAATATACAATTAAAAATTTTGTAGTTGTACATGAAGTAGCATTCTTGAAGATAATTTACAAAACATTTAGAAATATAACCTTTCCATTTCCAGATTGGTAGTTTTCCTGACATCAATAGAAACGCAATTGCAAGTCTTCAGATACTTTTGTATGTTAAGATTGGATATATGTGTTCTGTTGAACTCAGTCAAGATTTTCTCATATGATTAGTCTCATGTTTTACAGTGATCACCTGGCTTAGTCTCCATTTCGGAAGTTTCAACGGGTGCCTCGATGGAATATATATTTATTAGGTCCTAAAAGGTTATAACGATCTATAGAATTCCCGGATTTAGGATATTTCAGTGCTCCAAATTTGCTTAATTCGTTTGAATGCCTTGTGTGATGTTCATAATTTCGTAGCAAAGAGACAGAGTAAATCTGAACCATGACATTACTTTCAGCTTACTTGTGGAGTTGATAATTTTTTCTTTGTTTCATATCCGTTCTTTCATGTCACTGTTTTTTATTCCAACTTTGATATCGGATTTATTATGGATGGTTCTCAAACTCGGTAATCTGATATCTTATTAAGCAAGACGTTTAGTTACGGTCGTTATAGTGTTTTTGCTGTCACTGAACCTGTTCTCCATCTTTAAAACGCTATATATATAATATTTGTATACACAAAAATTATAGTACAAGAATCGCTGATGAAGCAGATGACACTCGCCATTCCAAAATGCTTAATAAATATGATTCCATATATTTATACATGTTCGTTGCTTTCCTCGTGTAGTTTCATTGATATTGTTTGTTTATTACGAGACTGTACGTATCTATGTAAAATAGTTATGTCGAAATAAGTATCTTTACCTCAATGGCTTATTTTTCAGAAAAAAAACTGTATTGAGTATATGGAGAGCTGTTTTATGACTTATATGGAATGAAAACTAGTCTGAAATGTGAAGCTCTGACTATTTAAGGGATTAATGTATAATAGAAGTTTTATTTTGGTAAAAAACATTGTAAATATATATTCTTAATTTAGGATAAATCTATTTTAGATCAGAACTGTTTTTATTCATGATAATAATATCAATATGTAGTTTTTTTGTGTCCGATCGTTGTTTTAACAAACCAGATGCAGGGACCAGGTAGTTTTGCTCATGTAAATAAATATCCATTATATCCCTGATTATAATTAAATCTTAAAATATTAAGAACGACATCTACTTTTATGATTACGATAATTACGTATGCATTGATATGTTGTCTTCAATATTGTTGCTCCACTTCATAGACTTGCTTTATATTTAAAGCTGACAACGCAAGTTAAAAAGCTTTCGCTTTGAAATAAAAGAAACAACAACATACTTTTTTTAAATGGTTTGGAGATGTTCCCTTTTATAAATATATATCTTCCGGTCACAGTTTTCAAGGAAGTGGCAGATATTGTAGTTGAAGTCTGCTTAGTTAACAGACTGGTGATATGTGCCTATAATAGCGTGCATGCACGTGAGATAGATATATTTGTATCACAGAGAACATCTCCAAACCATTTCAAAAATCATTATTTCTTCTTATTTCAAAAGGAAAGCTTTTTATCTTGCGTTGTCAGCTTTAAGTTAAATCTTAAATCATGAGTATGATGCTATCCATTCTGTGTTTTCTCTATGCATATTTGATGTGACAGTTTAACAATGACATCTTCGAAACAGTTCACCTTTTCCAGTGGGGAATAGCTTGGACTATTTCACACAATAATATAAACTATTTCCCAGCTGATTAACTATAAACCCCTTTATCTATAATACCAGGTAATTAACGTAATGGATGACAGCATAGCTACACACAAAGATACATTACTTCGCAGCTGTAAACTAACATGAACAGACACACAAATAGGTTTAAATAGAAATATGCGATATGATTAATAATTATATCCAGGATGTCCAAGGATATACTGAATTTGAAATTGAAGGTTAAATGATGAATCTTATAGATATGGTACTGTTTCGTCAACACAGACAGTACTGTTCACCGCCACCTAATACTGACATGATGCAGCTATACGATGATTTTGTTGTGATTTACATGAAAGCGTGACAAAATATTTATATATTTACACGATGAATGTTTATCTGTAAACATTTTGCAAAAAATATATCTTGAGAAACTTGTAGTTAAATAAGGCAAATAATGGGCTACCCTTGTGAACATTATTAACTCTTAACACTGACAACGTCGTAATATAATATGAGACTTGCACGTAGACATACAATACTTATTCCTGACCTTGCTTGGTACACGAACTTCAGAATCCGAGTATTCCGAGCCATTATTTGATGCTTCCGAAGACTTCCGAAAGAAACTTAATCTCCTCGGTGTAGAAAATGTACTCTTTTTCATGATGCGTAGAGCCATTCTCATCTGCGCGAGATGTGTGTACCCAAATTTTAAGCCTTTACGAAATTGTCTCTGTCCCTATCTATTGTTATTGTACTAACAACAGTCAAATGCCATACTTCGCTGGTGTTTAAATACGGGTTTACGTTTACTGAAAGGAGTATACCACGTGTTACATAGTGAGTTTTAAATGTGAGGACAATAAGAGTTAGGAATGTCTGTGTTAGATCTATTTACACAGGCTGGTTGTTTTGAAAAGAGTACACCCCAGATATCTGAAGTACTATATACGTACCATGGTGGTTGTTATGGATCCAATAATGGAAGTGTTTTGGTATTTCCCTCTTACTATAAACTTGAAGACGGGACACTTTGGTCAGCGACTTCAACAGATGAATGTTCAGATCGTATGTGTGTTTATAGGTCCCTAACATGTAATTTGTCCATGTGTAATAAAGAAACACTAATTACGGGTGTCATTAGTAGGACATTTGATGAATGACCAATTGACCAACAGGTGTAACAATTGATATTGATTCTCGCCTAGTCCAGAATCAGTAAGAGTTGATTGGGTCTCATTGACTCTGCCCACAAGGGTAAAGCATGACTTGTTTATATGTTCCCTAGTGTAAACATAATAGATAATGACTTATATAGATGAAATCGTTGATACAGATGTTATGTGTAGATTTCTACTCAGAAGGATAGTATCGAAATATATTTTGTTATCTTTTAGTATTTTCTGAAATAATCCACCAATAACCATGAAACATGATCCATCTATTCGCCGTTCTTGTTGTCATGTTACAATGAAACAGTATCCATCTTTTAACTGTTTTTGATGCGTTACCTTGAACCAGTAGCCATATTTTTTTTATTTTTTTTTATTTTTATTTTGTCATGTTACCATTTAACAGTATCCATATATTCGCAGTTTTTGTTATTATGCATCTCCCTTCCTAATTATGTTCTGACTTAAGATTTCATAAAACAAAATCCGAATGTTTGTTTTCCTAAAAAAACACAACATATTTTCATATATCGAAAGAAAATCACACGGGGGTATGAAACAAGGCAATGCTAATTTTTGTTGTTATCCTTATTTTAAATACCATTTTGAAATATCCTTTGATATCACAATGCTTAGGAAGAAAGTCTCTTTCCCTAATTATGTACTAAATGCAGTTTCACTTACTTAATGTTGAACAGCGAACGATAATGGTGACTTAATGAAGAAAGTTGTATTCAACAATAACTGTCCTTTTTCGATGGTCATTACAGCATAGAAAAACAACACAAATACGTGGTGTCTGTTCCCATGTTTATTATATTTTTATAGAAAATATTGAAGTAGTAATGTTTCACCTCTTTTGGCGTTTATCCTGAAACATACAAATAGAGACATTCATAGACTTGATAAATCGTACGTTGTAACATTTGGAAATGTATTCTCATGCTTTATGAAATTAAAATATGATTATTCAGCGAAAATTAAACATCATGGACATCTTTGTATACAATGATTAAGGTTTATTTACTTACGCAAGATTTTGGTGAATTGATGTGATCAGCTTGATATATTGTAAAATTACATGACATGGCTTGATCAAACAGACTTTTTGTCACAAATGCACTATTTTTACAAAATCCACACAACATATTTATCAAGTATCATCTTATTCTTTTGATGCATCCTACAATATATCACAGGAGCATCACTCAGCATTCTAACTTATTTTCTTTTATTTACATGTGCATTAACAGTGTAAAATTCATCCGACTAAAATTGTACAGCATGTTATGCATCAAATCCTAATAAATAAAGCCCCGTGTCACGTTATGGTTTACCTTAGCGTCTTCCTCCTCCCATCATGAGGTTAGGGTTGAAGAAGTTGAACACCTGGCTGTTGATCTGGTCCGGATTAAAACCAGACCCCCCTCCCCCTCCTTGCCCTAGTTGGGCTTTTGAGGGATCAAGGAAGCTAAACATAATTTGGTTTAATTTGTTTGGATCGAATGATGGTATAGAACTGGAACTGGATGATCCACTACCTCCACTTCCGCTTCCGCTGCCACTACTACTACTGCTACTACTACTTCCTCCGCTACTTCCTGAAGACGAAGAGGATGAGGAAGGTGACCCACCACCCATTGTAAATGCCCCTGGGTTAGTAAACATGCTAGGTTGTGTCAGCTGAGAAGCCCCTGATGTCTGACTCGAGCCCCCAGTTTGACTAACTCCCCCAGTTTGGCTAGCACTTCCGGCCTGACTAGCTCCCCCAGACTGACTGGCTCCTCCTGTCTGACTTGCCCCGCTGGTCAGGCTAGATCCACTGGGACTAGATCCACCGGAAGTTGATCCAGCAGAAGGTGACATACTTCCACCTGTGCTTGGCGCTTGAGCAGTTTGTCTTTTGATATCTTAAACATAAACGCAAAGAATAATCTTTTGACCGTAATACAATTATAAGATTGACTAGATATTTAAATGCTTATAATTCAATGCAGAATCTAATTGTCTTGAGAATGTTTATCCGAATTACTTTTAACGCGACATATTCTGCTACAAATTTCTTTGAATGTGAGTCGTCATCTTGTGTTTGTGTAATTTACATACGACATTTAGCCTATGTATTACAACAAGTCCCAACTTACATCGCTTCCCTAGCTGAGACTGGGGGTTGAACATGTTGAAGCTGATAGTATTCCACTGATCTGGGTTGTACATGCCACCAGTGGCACCTCCTGCGCCGAGCATGGACTTGGAGGGGTCAAGGAAACTCGACGTCAACTGGTTGACCGCATTTGGGTCGTATTTGGGGATCGTGGAAGATCCTCCCGAGGCTTGTCGCTTAACTACAATGATAGCAACACACTAAAATAAGAATATTATTCCACTTGATTGCTTCTAAAAGCGTACATAGTAAATAGTAGCGGTATATTAAACTGACCTAATGTTCCTCTTCCAATCAGTGCCGAGAATGCCATCCCGTTAATTTTGTTAGGATCAAATGTTGATGAGAAACCAGTTGAACTCATTTGGTTTGATCCGAATGGATTCATATTTAATGGGAATTTTGCCGTTGATTGGCTTGAAGAATTGGAAGTTGCATTAGTGCTACCTCCAAATGGATTCATGTCCATAGGATTTCCTGACTGCATTGGATTGCCTGCGGGTCCGGAGTATCCGGTAGTACTTTGCTGTCCTGGTGATGCCTGGGTGTTAAAGGGGTTTAATGCTCCAGAAGGTCCCGACAGGGGATTGAAGTTTGTGTTATTTCCAGAAGTACTTTGCTGTCCTGACGATGCCTGGGTGTTAAAGGGGTTTAACGCTCCAGAGGGTCCTGACAGGGGATTGAAGTTTGTGTTCTTTCCGGAAGACAAGAAAATAGAAGAAGTTGATGACGAACTACTTTGAAACCCGGTATGATTCATCTGACTCTGAGCAGCGAACGGATTCATGGCACCGGCACCACTCACGCTTCCCATTTTTACTGGACTAAAAGGTGAAAAAACGGAAGTGGCACCGGAACTGGACGTCTGTCTCCGTAATCCTGAAGAAGGAGACCGAAAACTTGTATATACAAGTTGATTAAGAATGGCCTTGATGTCCGCGCTCCTTTCGCATCAAATGCCTCGAGATGACTATGAAGTTTCATGCAATCATTATTTTTCTAAATGATCTATTTATGTTACATTCGAAAATCCTAACTTGTTATAGTGTAAATCAAGAAAATGTCACTAGTAAACATCAAGTAAATAACACTCGTTAACACAATAAATACTTCAATGGTGTCACGTAACTACAATACGTGATTTTGTAATTACCAGTAATGGCAGTAATGTCAGAATCTTATGACGTCATATCAGAGAAGAAAACAAGTACTGCTTTCTTTTTATGTTTAGGCGATGTCATCCTTTTTGATCACGATATATTCTTTTATGTCTAGAAAACGTCCTAATGGCCCCAGAATGGAATTTCGAAATTCTATTTTTGGTTTTGGGTTTGCGTTTTTTTTTCATGTTATATCCCAGCATTTAACATAACAAAAATGCATCGAAGAAATGGCTTCTGAAATTAAATGAACCTACTTTTGTTCTTTTAAAATATATTAATGTGAAATGACATTGACCTGCTTTATGGAATACACATATTCTTCAATCTGATCCAAATACTACTCGGGTAATCGGTTCCTGCTGAAATAAGGGTTAGAATTGTGCATTCTAAATATTCTGTTACTGTACCAGACACCGGATTCTACTCTTTTTACTCTTCCTCCAACGTCATATTGAGCGTAAAATAGACTTGTATCCGCTATCAAAATATTAATCAATTTATCGATGTAACTATCATTAATACATAGAGGATATTGAATGGTTGCCCGTTTAATATAACATATATTTCACTCGTATGACAGAATATCGATATTTTTCACTCGTGCTTCGCACTCGTGAAAATATCGATATTCTGTCATACGAGTGAAACATATGTTATATTTAACGGGAAACCATTCAATTTTCTTTTTATTGCATTTCATAAACTTTTAAACAAAATTAAAAACATCGAAAAATTAATAGTGTCAAAAAGTGCGGGAATCAGTAATGACGTCATCTCATTGTGACGTTACTCTACGTCAACATGACGGCGCCATTTTTAAAGGACTGATCAGCGCAATTTAAGCATTTTCTACAGTTATCGGAGAATATGTGCATGAATAGCTAACGTCAAGTGAGTATTTGGTCAAAAATTGGTCAGATTATTTCAAAAATATAGCAAAATAACCAATTTGTCTATCTCCGCTTCGATTGGAAAAATCGGCAAGTTTCAACGAGGTGAATACAAAGGTCCGCTCTGACTGGTCAAAAACGGAAAACTTATATTTTCACTGCAAAACTTATATTTTCACTGCAACATCTTATATTTTCACTGCAACATCTTATATTTTCACTGCTCATCGCTGCAGTGAAAATATAAGTTTTATTAGCTTGATAAATTTCTATATTTCACTGGCAAAAATGCAATAAATGATATTATTTCATAATGAAATATTTTGTGTATCCAAATAATTATGATATTGCATTAATATTATGCAAAACAATAGTACGTTTTTTCATGTGTAAACAAGAATATTATTGGGTTCGCTGTTTTCGAATTGATGTTGATGCGGTATTAATTGTTATCGCATATGTGGACACCTTTTTTGTTAAAGCACAGTGATGACGCACTTTCCGAACCGTACTTAAGTTTCTATTAAATGTACCTAGCATCATCAATTAGCAAAGATAAAAGTTTAGATGTGAAATTTGTTTTCGTATTTATACTTTGAGTTAGGGTACACGAGATTACAGTTCAACTAATACTCTCTTATCTCAAATTGCCATCAGCAAAATGTGGTCCACCATTAACTCTGGCCACTATCTCTTACCTGCAAAGTTCCTCCCCAATCCCCCATGAAAGAGGGCCACAACGAAAAGAAGTGAAAACCACTTCATAATGTTCGAAAAGGTGTTAATCTATCGAAGACAAAGGACTGGCAGGTGACATAAGTGAGAAGACACTAATATGATATGAATTATCTTAAACGTGACATCATTGTTCGTTATCAAGAGTGAAGGACAATCTGGGCACACTTTGACCGTTACTCCCTTGTACAGGAATATCTACTTAACGTAAGTGACCACATGTCGACCTTGGCATTATTTAGTTCCAAGATAACATTGCATTCCGTTTGTGCCATGTACCGCACCTTTTCCTCGGAAAGTTTTGGGCATAGACAACAATTTTGGCCTTTCAGCGAGACCATATATCCATCTCTCTAAGATACAACCTTACGTTGTAGAATACAGAAATAATTTAATGGAAAATTTACTGCAATAAAGGGACAATTCAGCCAAGTGTGCTTATGTTTTTATCGTGTCACAAATTCTTTCATGAAATTGTTGTTATTGTCTTTTCATGCCCATATATTGATACAAGCTTATACTTCCAATACGTTTCTTAAATAATTGAAAAAAGGAAAGTACCTTATATGCTACGAAATCTAGCTGCAACATTTATGTTACCTTCCATAGACACAGATGGTGTAGACATCATGTCGAGGGCCATGGGTGGTCAGATTCTCCTTGGTTAAAATTGTCAAAAATGAGTTCTTAGTCTATCATTTTGTTGTTTTATTGAAGGAAATATAATTTTTCAATATTTGTTGGAGCGCCATATTTGTACACCAGATATTGTACCGTGCCTCTTAAAGTTTGGTAATGATGATGATTATGTGGAATCGAAGTGAGAATTAGACACACTCTTTTATATACATATACATTGTATATTCGATTTTTGTGGGTTTTTTTGTCTTTCCCTCCATTCTTTATCTATTGGCACTTTATGGCCGCATAAATCGCCACGTATGGGGTCGTTGTCGTATTATGGTGTAGTTAACTCACTTCATTTCCACTGTCTCGAACTCTCATTTGTTTAAAGGTGATAATAGCTTGTGTGTCTTTTGCACAATTATTAGTGATTACAGGAGGTAGACACTGCTGGTGGACTTTTAAGTCCCCAAGGTATATCTTAGATTGCTTGTCACGATTTAGTTTATTTGAATAGTTACACAGTTCAGAACATCCAGATTTTGACATCTATTTCTTTCGGCCTGTTTCGGGTTTTATTTGCCTCTCATAGCATCACTGACGAATTGTATAAGACTGAAACAACTGTTGGTTAAGTTTAATTCATTTTGATTCCACTGTATCAAACTGTTTCGAAAGGTGTTAATATCTTGTGCGTATTTTGTGCAATCCATCGAGCGTAGAGCCTAGTATTTCATTATCATCTTCATCAATTCTCCACTAATCATATAAGTCAAACTGAACGGTTCAAGAACAGATACATGCTTGCTTCACCCATCTCTCAGTTGATCAGTTTGTTCCTCATAACGTGGTAACACGAAACATTGATTGGTAGGTTTTCTCAGGGAGATAGTCGAAAAACTACTATTAGATAAAATCCGTCATTTTCTTGATCTCTCCTATGACCTAGGGCAGCACAGCAATTTAATGTCACATTTCATATACACCAACGAAATTAAAAGTTCAAGCATGAAATTTGTTGAACCAAATGTATGACATTTATGTTAGTAATGATCAGTGACAAAAATGGAAGTTAATAAATTCATAAATAATTAAATAAATAAAGCAGTGCTAGATATCATCACAACAGCATTTAATATTTATTTCTTGCATTATGATAAACACATTCTTCCTTGCAACTACTATCAGTTTACGTCGGTGGAGTTTGGAGATGAAACAGAACTTGGAGCTGTGATGGACGTTTTCTGCCTTGTCGTAGTAGTAGGTGAAGTAGGGGTGGACATTGATGTGGTACTCGGCTTCGGTTTTGTTCCGATGGTTGTTAAAGAGGATTGATAAGCACCCAATGCTGAATTGGGAAGGAAATTCATTTGCATATTGTTGACTGCTACTGGATCGAACACAGGCATCGCAATGTTGGAATTTTTATTTGGCACTTGTGGACTGAAGAGCGAGCTGCCCTGTGTCACAATGGAATTTCCGATGTCAGTGGAGTTGAAAATGTCTACAGCGCTAAAGTGCATTTTGGCCTGGTTTATCTCAGTGGGATTAAACACCATAGCGTTACCATTAGGAGAGAGCTGCCCTGGAGTGAATTTGGAGTTGTACTGACTAAATGCATTAGATGTAGAGTTAACGTCCTTGTTTTTATCAACATGTATAAAAGGCGGCTGGAAATTCATGTGAATATCGTTGATCTTTGTAGGATCGAAATTTGTCTGAGACGCTTTTTCCGAATCGTAACCAGGATTACGATCAAGCATATTAGCGGGGTCAAAGTTCATTCGTGCATTGTTCACATCATTTGGATTAAAAACAGCCGTATTAACTTCCGAGGGATTAAAACTCCCGCCAAACACAGATCCCCCAGCACCTCCAACACTACCCACTCCCAAAAATGTTGACATATAATTCATCATTGAAGAGCTAGCTGAACTATTTTGATGTTTGTTAACTTTCATATCTGCCATAGGCGCTTGATTGACTTTGTTGGGGTCAAACATTCCGGTGAAAACAGAATTATCCATCATATTCATTCCGTTTGAGCTAAAGAAGTTGTTTTTGTTGGTAGCACCGACCGACTTATTTAAATTCTTATTTGTAAGAACATTTATCTTCATGGGGTCAAACATTGCGTTGCCTGAATTTTCATTGAAACCCATCTGCTGGTTGATGTCGAAGCTCATCTTTGCGTGATTCACATCAGCTGGATTAAACATGACAGATATACTTTGAGACTGGTCATGATTAGGCTGAGAGGCAGTCTGAGACCCAATGTTACTCTCACCGCCGCTTTCTCCCATTAATGCCGCCATCATGGGAGACACCACTGATTGGAATTCTCCCATTTGATTGATTTGATTAGGGTTATATGCAGCATTTGCCATATTAGTGTTCTGCCCTGCTTGTATCTGATTGTATCCCATCATCAGAGATCCTGGGCTGAAATTCATCATCTGGGCAATGCCTGCATTTACGTTGTCGGGGTTAAACATGAGTCCGTCTGCTCCAGTTGTAGTAGCAGTCGTGGTTGACGTAACACTTGTCTCCGGTTGTTTGGTAGACGTAACGGTACTCGATAGAGTTGTAGATTGTCCTGAATCTTTTGAGTTTGAACTGGTTGTCTGTGGTTTAGGTGTATTGATTTCTGCAGCGTCTGTTCCATTTTCATCGCGAGCCGATTTTCGTAGAGATATTGTCATGTGTGTGCTAGGTAATGTATGTCTGCCTCCACCGACAAACAGAGATTTATATAATATTTCTGGGTCGAACTGGCGTTGGGCAGCATTTGTCTGATCGGGATTGAACTTCACTGACTGTAAAGTGTTGTTTATAGATGACGTGCTACCCATATCACTGATCGGTGACAATAAATGTGTGTGGAATTCATTCCCGTTTTGCTGACGAGAAGGTGTTTCGGATTGTATGGATTGCTCTGATTTACCATTACCGATATGGTTATTTACTGATGACTGCACAGTAGCACTACCTTCATTTCCAATAAACTGCAAGTAGGTGTTTGGTACAGTGTGTACTGCCGGATGATTGAATGTATCTGGATTGTATACCGACTTGTGGACGACCTGACTTGCCTGGTCCTTCGTTGGCTGTTGTTTTGTCTGATGATTTGGCTCTACACCGTGACTCATTAGCATCTTGTTGACTGTATCTGCATTGAACATGTTCTTCGGCAACTTCCGATTGCCAGAAGACTGCGGATACAAACCAGGCTGAAACCCATTGCTTCCAAACGAGTTGATTTTATCGGGATTAAATGTAAATTTCAGGCCTTTAATGCCTAGTGCTGTCATCATTATATCAGGATTCAAAATTAAGCTGAGTAGTTCCCATAATGTTTGGTTTCTTCTGTTGTTCTACGGCAGAATTATCCGTCTGAACCTGATTGACGTATTGTGTGTTCTGAGGTACCTGGTTTTGCTTAGCAAAGTTCCATTGGTTTGCGGTGATGTAATTTTGCTTTGCCATGAATGCATTCGGGTTGTATTGAGACGTCTCTGCTTCTATCGATGCCATGAGTCTGTTTGGATCAAATGACGTATCCACTTCCATATTAGAGGCTGACGGCCGGCCACCGCTTACAGCAGTCTGAAACATCGAGTTAGAAATACCCTGGACCGTGTTACCATTTCCACCTCCCATACTAGACGCCGTCATCTGTCCAGGGTTAAATTGTGACTGGCTAACTGAAGTTCCCATTTGTGGCTGCTGGTTCCTAGAGGGATCAACGGTCTGTTGTGAGAAAGCCGGTGCTTGACCACCGTTCAAACCAAGTGGCTTATTGGATAGGTTATTAGAGTGAGAATATCCTTGACCTTCCTGCTTCATTTGGGAAGCTCCTGCCATTGTCGAAGGTTTATATTGGCTACTTGAAGACTCACTGGTGATCCCATGAGATATGTGTGGATACTGACCAATATGTGTTGCCTCAGGTGGACTTTGGACGTTAACTTTGTCATATGTCTGACTTTGAGCTTGACCTTGTATCTGATGAGATGGTACTTGTTTATTCAATTCCAGATTGATAATATTCGAAAGCGTCTTTAGAGTGTTTGCGTCCATTTGTGTGAGACTCTTTATGAGGTAGTTTGAGAATGCGTCGCCATTTTGCCCGGCGGTGATGCTGTGTGAAGCAGGTTGCTGGGTGGAAGGGGGGCGAGTAGTGGGCTGGGTTTTCACCCCTTTGCTGCCTTCGCCTACAGGACTGAGGTATGCAGGTAGATGGAAAGGTTCGGGGTCATCAACACTAGTGCTAAGGTCAAGGCCGGGTAGTGCGATTGAACTGGTACCTGTAAAGATAAAGAAAAACACATAACACCATGTTGCAAAATGATATTTATGTGTTGATCAATTAAATAGATGCAGACTAAATAGTTATTTTAAAAAATCCCATTATGTATAGCAGTGATTGATTTTGTTGTCAACATATATCATGCATGTTGAATGTTAGCATAGTCTTCATATGTCTGACAAAAGAGTTACAAAGTTCTCGATAGCCAAAGCAGTCTTAACATAAAGAGGTGACTTCAGTTAATTTCCTCTGTGATTTTACAGAATGGGGGTGATCGATATCGATATCTTTGACAAGCTTCTGATTACTCGAATACCTCGTAATCCTCTAACTTTTTACATGGTTCATACGATTTTGAGTTGGTGGGGTTTAATTGTATATTGACAATGCTGCCAAAGTGAGGAAATAAGTCGCTCTTATATGGTTCAAAAGTACATTCTGTACTACGATAAAACATGACCTCTGGTTCAATTTCAAACTACTGGTAGACAAGTTCAAAATAAGTAACGCCTGGCTATTTTTTGTTAGGTTATAGGAATTATAAAATGTAATATTTTATAAGTATTCATAGTGACGGGGTTATATGAGTCGAGATGGTGGTGATTGATAATTATTGATTAACTGTGGTTCTTAATTCCGGAATTCGGAATTACGTATATGTTTGAAACATTAAATACGAACAATGCAACGTTTTTTGCTTAGGGAATGCACCTTATATATATGACTAAGCATTATTTTGAATAATATTGAATTTTCTTCATAATCAAACGTATACGTGGTACTTACCGGAAATCAACACTATCGTCATAGCAACGGCAGTCCAAGTCACATTGCTCCTCATCCTCGTTCGTAATTATCAACTAATTAATCAATTAACAGCAAATACTCGTAAATGTTTTCTAAAATACAGAACGTAATATAACTCTAACAGTTGTCATCTCCAAGCATGATGTCCAGTTAGCATTATCGGAGAGTCAGATAGGTTGCCTCGGTTTATCTCCATTTCCCGCCATCATCAGTTACGTCACTTCCCCCTGGAAGCAGCTGTGTGGCTTTTATCTTCAATTAGACACGCAGGCGATACGCTTTTTATCTTTGGGTATTATAATATCGGGTATTTAGGACGTCACAACAAATGGCCATAGGTGGGAAGTTTACTTTAAGCATGATAGATGGATTTTCAGAAATCAATCGATTTTATTACGTCTAGATCTATTTCATTCAAACAATTTCCATTTATGATTACAACTGTCAAAAATTTAATGAAAAACTTTGTAAGAAACGTATTTTTCTCATTCAATTTAGCTGTCATTGTAACCGTCGTCATTATCGTCCAGATTCCTGTTTCCTAAGACCCCTAATAAACGACTCGAATAGAGATATCCACTTACATTTATTGGTGACGAACGAAAACTTCTTCAGCTGGATTCAACTTTTGATGCATCAAGTGCTTGAATGACTAATATGAGCTGATAATGGAGTTAGATATATTATCATTATATTGTCAGCGTAAATCGGCAATTTATGCATAGGTAACGAGGTTATGACAATGTTCAATATAAGAAATTATGAGTTAGTTTAAAGCAGGCAATTTGAAATTGTGATCTGCGTGTTTCTATTTATTTAAGTAAGCTGTGCAGAACTGACACTATCGCCAATATTTTAAGATAACGATAGGATATAGATTTCTGCAAAATGAGAGATTTAAATTTGTTCCTGTTTTGGTCCCTGTTGATGAAGATCATTGCAAACATTTATGATCGGCGTCGGGATCTCATCGGGACGTTTCGAAATTCCCTGTTTGAGGAGCGTTGATATGCCTGGTGATTCTATTATCACTACCCTAGTGCTCTCTTTGAGGACGTTACATTACTTTGGCGTAGAAACAGGAGACACTTACCCTTCCGGGACGCCTGGCCTCTCGTTCTTGTATCTTTTCAATTGTCTCCATGTATATCTAGAAGTTATTCATAGTTTGCCATTGTTTTTATAGATTTTAAGCTAGGATTACTATTCCGTTTAATGTCTGCATTCTCTGTCTGTTTCTATATAATATAGCAACCCATCGTTTTATACACGTGTGCATCAAAATCACAAAATAATGTCATTCTTTATGGCTGCTTCGATGACTATAAAGAATGACAACATTTGATATATGCTATATGACTTTAGCCTGGACAATAATGTTGGATCAAGCATCAAAACACATAAATTCTTTAAACTGAATTGACTGTTTATATTGTACGGTGGTCCAACAAATTTTCATTGAAATGTTCAAACATATTTCAAAAATCAATTACCATATGAAACATGTGCAATAGATACAGTATTTTGGTTGAATGTTGGGATGCAAAAGCCCCCATAGTTAATGGAGTTTGCAAAATCTTTATATTTCTCTGAAACAATTATTGTATAAATTACTAAAAAGATGACCGTTCTGGGTTCTGGTCAGCAGGATGACCCCCAATAGTTGCAGGTTGACCAATTTGGCGGTGATAACCCATATTCCAGTGTAGGCGAGGAAGATAAGCAATTGATCAAGGAAGCTATGTCATTTTCTACAGAACTTCGACGATGTCAACTCTCGCTCGTGTTTGTTTGCTGGTTGTTCTTCCGTTATGTTTAGCTGATGGTGAGTTATGTTGGGCCGACAGTGAGTTTGTGTTTAGTGTATAGTGAGTTTATTTTAGTCATTGACGAGTTTATGTTAAGTGTATGGTGAGTTTATGTTAAGTGTATGGTGAGTTTATGTTAAGTGTACGTTGAGTTTATGTTTAGTGTATGGTGAGTATATGTTAAGTGTATTGTGAGTTTATGTTTAGTGTATGGTGAGTTTATGTTCAGTGTATGGTGAGTTTATGTTCAGTGTAAGGTGAGTTTATGTTAGTGTATGGTGAGTTTATGTTCAGTGTAAGGTGAGTTTATGTTTAGTGCATGGTGAGTTTATGTTTAGTGTATGGTGAGTTTATGGTGAGTTTATGTTAAGTGTATGGTGAGTTTATGTTAAGTGTATGGTGAGTTTATGTTAGTGTATGGTGAGTTTATGTTCAGTATAAGGTGAGTTTATGTTTAGTGTATGGTGAGTTTATGTTTAGTGTATGGTGAGTTTATGTTTAGTGCATTGTGAGTTTATTTTAAGTGTATGGTGAGTTTATATTAAGTGTATGGTGAATTTATGTTAAGTGTATGGTGAGTTTATTTTAAGTGTATGGTGAGTTTATGTTTAGTGTATGGTGAGTTTATGTTAAGTGTATGGTGAGTTTATGTTAAGTGTATGGTGAGTTTATCTTAAGTGTATGGTGAATTTATATTAAGTGTATGGTGAGTTTACATTAAGTGTATGGTGAATTTATGTTAAGTGTATGGTGAGTTTATATCAAGTGTATGGTGAATTTATGTTAAGTGTATTGTGAGTTTATGTTAAGTGTATGGTGAGTTTATTTTAAGTGTATGGTGAGTTTATGTTTAGTGTATGGTGAGTTTATGTTTAGTTTGTGGTGAGTTTATGTTAAGTGAATGGTGAGTTTATGATAGTGTATGGTGAGTTTATGTTAAGTGAATGGTGATTTTATGTTTAGTGTATAATGGGTTTATGTTAAGTGTATGGTGAGTTTATGTTTAATGTATGGTGAGTTTATGTTAAGTGTATAGTGACTTTATGTTAAGTGTATGGTGAGTAAATGTTTAGTGTATTGTGAGTTTATGTTAAGTGTATGGTGAGTTTATGTTAAGTGTATGGTGAGTTTATGTTTAGTGTATTGTGAGTTTATGTTAAGTGTATGGTGAGTTTATGTTAAGTGTATGATGAGTATATGTTAAGTGTATGGTGAGTTTGTGTTAAGTGTATGATGAGTAAATGTTAAGTGTATGGTAAGTTTATGTTAAGTGTATGGTGAGTTTATGTTAAGTGTATTGTGAGTTTATTTTAAGTGTATGATGAGTATATGTTAAGTGTATGGTGAGTTTATGTTAAGTGTATGGTGAGTTTATGTTTAGTGTATTGTGAGTTTATGTTAAGTGTATAGTGAGTTTATGTTAATTGTATGGTGAGTTTATGTTTAGTGTATGATGAGTATATGTTAAGTGTATGGTGAGTTTATGTTAAGTGTATGGTGAGTTTATGTTTAGTGTATTGTGAGTTTATGTTAAGTGTATAGTGAGTTTATGTTAAGTGTATTGTGAGTTTATTTTAAGTGTATGATGAGTATATGTTAAGTGTATGGTGAGTTTATGTTAAGTGTATGGTGAGTTTATGTTTAGTGTATTGTGAGTTTATGTTAAGTGTATAGTGAGTTTATGTTAAGTGTATGGTGAGTTTATGTTTAGTGTATTGTGAGTTTATGTTAAGTGTATGGTGAGTTTATGTTAAGTGTATGGTGAGTTTATGTTAGTGTATTGTGAGTTTATCTTTTTCGTGTCTGCTGCGTTTCTGTTCCGTGTCTGTGCGTTTCTGTTCCGTGTCTGTGCGTTTCTGTTCCGTGTCTGGTGCGTTTCTGTTACGTGTCTGGTGCGTTTCTGTTCCGTGTCTGGTGGTTTGTTTCGTGTCTGGTGCGTTTCTGTTTACGTGTCTGGTGCTTTCTTGTTCGTGTCTGGTGCTTTTCTGTTCCGTGTCTGTGCGTTAATGAGTTTATGTTAAGTATGGTGAGTTTATGTTTAGTGTATAGTGAGTTTATGTTTAGTGTATGGTGAGTTTATGTTAAGTGTATAGTGAGTTTGTGTTTAGTGTATAGTGAGTTTATGTTAAGTGTATGGTCAGTTTATGTTAAGTGTATGGTGAGTATATGTTTAGTGTATGGTGAGTTCATGTTAAGTGTACGATGAGTTTATGTTAAGTGTATGGTGAGTTTATGTTAGATGTATTGTGAGTTTATCTTTAGTGTATAATTAAATTATTTTTAGTGTAAAGTGAGTTTATGTCTAGTGTATGGTGAGTTTATGTTTAGTGTATAGTGAGTTTATGTTAAGTGAATGGTGAGTTTATGTTAAATGTATGGTGAGTTTATGTTAAATGTATGGTGAGTTTATGTTAAGTGTATGGTGAGTTTATGTTTAGTGTATGATTAAATTATTTTTAGTGTATGGTGAGTTTATGTTTAGCCTTTGACGAGTTTTATGTTAGTGTATGGAGAGTTTATGTTAAGTGTATGATAAGTTTGTGTTATGTTGATAAATGGTGAATTTATATTTAGTGTATGGTGAGTTTCTGTCAAATTATGTTAAACCGATGCTGAGAGTTTGTAAAGGAAGTGGGAACTTATCATCAGAAGGTATTGTTATAGCATGTTTTCGATCTTTTTGTAATTATATAAGAATTATTTATAAATGGTAAAGTTTATTGCTAATAATATTTAAATGAGATTCAACCGGGAGCTGTCTTTTGTTATTGTGTTGTTACTTTTTATTTGTCTAGCACGTCATTGGCATACATGTATATGTCTATTACAAACTCATTTCGTTTGTTTATATCACAGCTTTTGAAACCCAACTATGATTTTTTTATATAATACAGATGATCATATTTGCCCTAATGTCAAATAGTCAAAGTCTTGTGTATTCTCAAATTCTCGATAATTTCCAGGAACTTTTGACCCTAATGCCTTAAACCAGAACTTTGGTTCTGGAGGGTTCAGCTCCAATGGTTTTGGTGACGGTAGCAGCAGCAGCAGTACCGGAAGTGGTTCATTCGACCCTAACGCAATCAACAGTAACTTCGGAGGCGACGGAAGCAGCTCCGGGTTCGGAAGCAGTACTGGTGGATTTGGTAGTGGCAGTGGATTCTCCAGCGGATCCGGGGGAAGGTCGGTTTTTTTTTTTTTTTTTCTTGTTTTGTTATTTTTGATATAAGGAATATTAATGTTTGGTTGTCTTTTATTGAACAATGATTATATATTTCAGCAAAAGATATGTCTTTATAACATAAACCCAACGAATATGAATCTATATCATGTACTTACTGGTGTCAAGGGTTGCATTTCTTTCTTTGTTTCTTTTCTTTTTTGTGAAACGAACAATTGTGATAAAAAATGATTTCTTTGATAAAGAAAGAATGTGTTTTTGTGTTACGGATGTAAATCTCTCAGCCAGTCTATTATAAGCATTTCCATGTTTGTATTGCTCGTTACCAATATCTGGGCGTTCTATTTCAGTGGCAGCAGTGGGTCGTTTGACCCTAATCAATTTACATCTGGTGAAGGTACATCCGGTTCTTTTGACCCAAATTCTTTTACCGGAAGTTCATCTGGCTCCTTTGATCCCAACAGTATAAACAACTTTGGTTTGTATATTTTCATATTGCAATTGTTTTTCTGAATGCTTAGAATAATATGATAGTTTTTATGAAGTTCTTCAAATTGAAGTTTTATCAATGATGCTATTTTTCTACAAAGAATTTAACTAGTAGTATTTGATAAAATATATGAAATTACAAATGTTATTCTGCTAGGGGCATTTTCTTCTTCTAAGCCAACTAACTTGATTAATTATGGAAGACTACATTTAAAAAATCAATAATACCCGAGTAAGATTTAATTTCAGAAATGGAAATAGTTTTAGTATCTACGGAATGGTACAGGGTTTGATAATAAGGTTACCAGAAAAAAAATGAAATGATTTTCAAAAATTGATTACTTCCTCTATTATCAGGAACTGGAAGGAGGAAAAGAACATTTAATCCTGACGTCATCAATTCTATGCCGAACTTTGACCCTAACTCTATGTCAGCAGGATCATTTGACCCTGACTCCATGAAAGCTGGCTCATTTGACCCCAACTCCATGAAAGCTGGATCATTTGATCCCAACTCCATGCACTTTGGATCATTTGATCCAAATTCAATGTCGGCAGGAAGTTTTGACCCAAATGCTAATCCACTTGGGAAAAAGAAATAGAGCACATTTGTTATTAGATATTTTTGTTATTCTTTGTGAATGTTAATTGTGGAGACAATAGATTGGATTGTGGTTGACGAGAATATTTTTTGAATGTTTCGTGTATATTTTATACAGATATCCATCACACGTATTATCTAGTTTTGTTTATATAACTTACAAGTATTAACACAATTTTAAAACTGGAGATGTACTTCCAAAGGATCATATGTTTTATTTAATTTTTTCTATGAAAAGCAAACACCAAAATGTCTTATGAAGACAAAAAATATAGTTATATATATATACAACGGTTTAATGATACGGACTGATTATGTACAGTTTCTTAAGATATCAGACCAGAGATAGAGATTTAAGTTCCTAACAAGATTTTGACCCTAGTATCCAATATTTTCCTTAAACATTTCATGACATCACCGAGGAGTCAATATAGTTTTTGTTTTTAACATTAATATAAATCATATAACAATGTAAATGAAGACTTTGGTTGAGGGGATTCAGTGGTTTTACGGATCTGCCCTGAACTATATCCCCCTCGACCTTCGGCCTCGGGGAATATTGTCCAGGTCAGCTCCAAAACCATGGATTGCCCTCAACCAAAATCTGCATTTGCATAATATTCATTAAATAATTGCAAGTCATCTTCATTTGATCGTTGAAATGCTACAGGCCTTTGTATAAAATTATAATATGAATAATTGTTTATTTTTCATTCTTACAAATAACATAACTAGCAACAATACCTTAGACATTTTACTGACAAATCACATCCTTCTTGAAAGGAAATTAAAGAATTAAGAAAGCAGTAAAACAGTCATTTGGACATAGCAAGAACATATACATTATTTTTTGGTTCCTTCGCCGTGGATATCTCCGAGAACGATTACGGTGAGGTCATTTCCGGTCCCATACCCGGAAGCCACACGGCTGGCTTATCATCTTTAGCTTTGCTGAATGATGTCTGGATCATGTTAAAGTCATCTTTTGTCTTCATTGGAATATCGGATGTGGTGGGTGTTACGTTCATAATTATGGTTGACCTCGTTTCCGAAGTCGTAGGTGGTGCTGTTGATTCTGTTTTTGCAGTCGTTGTGGGCAGTGTAGTTTTTAAAATAGGAGGAGATGCTGTTTTGTTTTGTTGTTCGAGCAGCTTCATATAATTTTGGTATAAGCTGGAAAATGTAACCGCGTGCTCATTGGGTTTTAAATTAATTTTCGCAGCCAAGTCATTGAATTCTTTGAGAAGCAGTTGGAATGGGACTTGCTGCACACCATTGTTTGGGCGGGCATTCGTCAAAGAAGTAACGTGTTCTGGTCTGGCTGATTCTGGTAATTCAAAATGCATTGGCTGTATTGGTTCAATGTGGCTATGTACACTTGTTATTAAACTGTCTGGTTCAATAATCATACCTTCTATATACGGCTGCATAGGTCGTTCGATGATCGGTACAGCATCCAAATGAATGGCGTCAGCCACTATATGGAATCTACCGGCCATAAGTTGTTTTAGTAACCCTAACATAGGTCTGCTGTTCTTAGCCAGGGTCATTTGGATGGGCTTCGGCCTTGTTGCCATGAAGTTCGACGGCCATTTGTTTTGCTGCTCAAGCGATCCTTGGCCGTATGATTCTTTGCCAGGTTTGAAATAGTCGTGTATCAATTGTGGGGCAAATGCTACACCAGCATTATTCGATGGTCTACTTACTTCATTTTCATTTTGACTGGGTAACATTGGTCTCTGATGAAACATATACGGTCCATGATTACCGAGCGTTTGACCAGACAATGGTCTGGAGTTTGCATTAAGAAAGTGACCAGCTGATATAAATTCCGGTCTAGATGCAGTCGTCAAACTTCCTAAAGTAGAAACAAAAGAAGAACATAATTTAGCGTGACAGAAACGTGAATACATGGGTACACTCATTTAAGATTTCAACGTCGCGTGACATTAAATTTCACGAATACTAAGTTAGAGCAGTACGTCTTTGACAACTGAAGGCTAAAAGTGACCCGTTTAAATTACATGATTATAACATCAAGTCAATCGACTTATAATTATAGTTGTTTATGAAATTATTAAGGAAGCAAATTATAAAGTTTTAAATTGATACAAATCAATTACCTCTTGCAAGCAAAAGAAGGAGACAGAAAACCGCTTGTGGCATGGCGGAGATATGCGTTGTGCAGCGAACCCGTCTCTGGCGAGGCTTTCTCTGTATTAACATAATTGAGAAACAGGTGGAATATACGTAAACAGCCTGGCTGATATGGTATCTTTAAGTCATGGAAATACTGATAATAACCACACCCATGATATCAATACCTAAGCATGTCTGCAGGATTATAACTTTATTTATATATAACTGATGGATCGAAATATAGCCGTGAATATAGATACACATGTTTTGTAAAGTCAAACCTGTCTATAAAGGTCACTCAATAGAGAAGAAAAGTTTCTTTTAACAGGAGGAAGATGACCTTAGAAGTTTTTAAACAATAATTTGTGGTAAATGTTTTTATAGAAAGGTTTTTGTTATGAATACGCTGTCTTTGACTATATTAATGTGTTAGGGAGAAAGTGGATTTGTGTATGTTTTTAACCCGTCAGGTGTGCCTTAGTACTACTGGTACTAGCCGCTTCTGTATGGAGTCACTACATATTCAGGAATTTAAAACATCGCGCTGTTTACTACTACCATAATACGAATAGGTACCACAGGGTAATTTTAGTTATTCAGTAGCACTTTTTCTGATAATACCGGTATATACAATAATATTACAATAGATAATGCTTCGATGTATGTCCTAAATAAAAGTGGTGGAGTAAATAATGTTTAAAACCACTCGCAATATTCCCCGTTATCCGTCTGAACATTGCATAAATTTAAGTGCAGACTGTGATCACTGGAATTCAATTCCAAATTGTTTTTAAGAAAATATTCTTTAAAAGAAATATCTACAAAGTAAGTATTGTATAGAATAATTATCTTTTAAAGTTTTGCATCGTGCAAAGTGGAGGAACTCGTCTATGATACATTAAGTCAGCAAAATGTGAGATGAGACAAGCTAAATGGTTAATCGTTATTCAGAAAACTTTGAATACCATTAGCTGAGAAAAAAAGAAGCTATCATCCGAGAGATCGTCACATTTTGATTGATATCTAGAGTTAATAACGCTAAACAACACCTCTGTGGCTTTGTTTTCATTTTAAATGTCCTGTGGTCTGTCTGTGGAAAGAAAATGTGGAAAAAACGGGATTGAATCATATTTAAGGCTATTAGCTTCTGATAAGATCGAATGTAATTTTATCAAAGGCGACACAACCAGAATCAAGTTATTAAATCCTGGCTTCTCGGGGCAAAATTTAAAAAACCAACGAAATGACGCAACCGTACGATTTTCACCGATGTTAATATAGTGCTACATGAAACAGAATTTATATATATGAACCAGTGTTAAAGTGAAAAACATCGTGCCTCCCAAGCTTTTAATTAAGGTAAATAGACAATGCGTGTGGGTCGCTTGGAGATATCGGTGACCCTCAACAAACACCGTAGGGAGAGTGAGGACGATAAAGAAGGGACGGTCCATGATCACAAACACAAAAGAGAATGTTCAGATATTCAGAAGTATTGAATCAAAGACCTGAGCAAGCCGCAATCAATTAAAATATGACATCGTGAAGACTCTACCATGGCCCATTTAATTTTTTTACGGTAAAGCTTTGTCAATAATACTTCACTAAGACAACACAACTACACCAACATCACTATTTTTAGATAATCTTTGATCTACAAAGAATTTCATATGTTATTATGCACTATTGAATTCATGTTTGATCATAAAATATAGTTAAAAAGAAAAGCTATTTATGTATGGGTTTTTTCCCCCAAAGAATTAAAGTTTGTATTATCATACTCACATTCATGTTTACCTGCTTCTGACTTGAAACTGACATCAAATTGAATAACATACATGTACATGACTGTATGTCTCATTGTGTTGTGTCTATTTCCACACAAAAACATTGTCTGTTTGAATTGATATAACTATATAATGTACAAAGACAAAAACGTATGAAACTTTTTTCTTTTATCTTGAATATTACGCGAAAAATGTGTTTTTGTACGTTGAAAATCGGTAGATAATCATTACCTACCAGTACAATGAAATATTAGTTGTCGAAAAACAATTGCTGATATCCCCTTATTTACGATGATGACAGTGAAAAACAAAGTAAGGTATTCATATTATTTTAAAAATTCATTTAAGAATCAACACATTGCTTTCACGTGAATATCGTAGATTCTGTGACTTTAATCTCGTCACTTTTCGTAATATCTAAACACACCTATTTAAATTCACATCTATTTACAATGTACATCCATACATATATATTTATGCTAATTAAGTTACGTTCATACAAATTTTATAATTTTTAATAATTGTATTCAAATTGAATTTAGTTCCATTAACAAATTTATAATATTGTTTGTTTGGAATCCTTTATTTATTTAAGAAATTGTATTTCAACTGTCAAAAGATGGCTTAATCATGGAGAATTTCTGAAGGTTGTCATGATATGCAATTAGAGGCCGTTGCTAGGAACGCAAGCACCGATTATTCAATACAAGAAATACGAAATTTAGTGCGCTGTATTTGCATATATATTGTATTGACATATAAAACTCTCTGACAACGATGAAATAGGTTCAAAAAGTAAATCCACTAACAAATACGGAATTAGTTCATGCTACATTGTTACTATATACCTTAGGTTTTTGTATCATTTCATTCATTTCAATTATAGATCTAAAGATAACAATCCATTACATAATCAAAATAATGGTTCGCCGTGTATAATACATGCAAGTTTCTATTGAAAACACTGTCTATACTTAGCTATCAGATAGGCGATTAACCCACATTACACTTGGATTTACAAATGAAATATTTGCATAATGACTTTTGGTCTTGTCATTTTCAGCACTAATCGGCACTGCCAGTGTATTAGAGGCTCATTGACCCATTTCTACTCTCATAGCGACCAGTGTTTTGGTGTATTTTGGTAGCACTCTGTTAAACACTTAGCAGGGTAGCACGGTTATTTGTCGAGTATCCACTAATCTTTTGTCAGTTTGCCCACACGGCTTGGCGTTGTTCAGGTGTATGAAGGATTACATGCTCACCATGTCCATTCATTCACGTATTTCAATACATATCATTGAGATAAGGTTCGGCTTTAAAAAAGAAGTAATAATGGCTTATAAAGAGCAACTATAAAAGGAATATGTGATTAATTTGCTTTATGAACCGAAACATTTTAACAATCACATTGACTCTATATGCATAGTGTAGCGTTTAAAAGCCAAACCACTCGGGACATGGAAGGGGGATGTGTATAGCCGACGTTACCATAAGAGGGACTTTACAACTTAATAATGCGGGAAAGCGTGCTTACGAAAAAACCAAATGTATCTGTCATGAAACCGATGAGACAGATGGAGGTGATCCCGTTCTACGAGGAACGGCTTGACATGGAGATGATGGAGGTTCTGAGGACAATGCAGTCTCCAGTCGACGAGAGAAGACGGGTACAGCAGCGAGTCGTCGATAAACATAGGTACGACTCCGAACGCCGGTATTGGATGGAAAGGGATAGTCAGGACAACGGACGCCGATTTCTCCGAAAGAGTATGAGTTTAAATGACATTCATTACAGTGGTCGGTTCCCCAAGTCATATTTGGAGATTCACCAGCAGCAAATGGATAACGCGAGGAATGAAAGTGTACCCAACTCAAGGGCCAACAGCAGTCAGGATGCTTACCAGTTTCGCCAATATCCGCGCGGGGATGTGAACAGTTCTAGATCAAGTATGGTACATCATGGCTCCCTGCCTTCATCCCGACTGTCTATGGCTAACATGCCCGGGGAAAACTTACGGAGGGAGACTCCAAACAGGTATGATTCCAGTCAATTTACTACTCGACCTGAAAATAACAATTCATATATTCCAGTGAATGATTCACGTAGTTACAGCTCACAAGGACCTGCGTATCAGGATGTTTATAGGAATCCAAACTTTTCTAAAGTTAATGATATGAATGTTTCTAGAACTGAAAAGGGTGAAGCTAGAAAAATGTCCCTACCCCTTCCAAATATCAAACCTGGACAGGGAGGTGAGCGGATAATGGTCACCATGTCGCCTGGGCAACCAGACCGAGTATCAATTCGAATGGCACAAGTACCCGGTATACCATCACCATCGTCTAAGTCGTCAGCTCCATCTCCAAGCAATCAAAGTTCTAATAAAGTGCAATATAAGTCATCATTAACTAATGGCCAGTCACGTGCTACATCCTCGCGACAGGAAGGACCGCCATCATCAAACTCATCTTCTTCAAATAGCCACTCAAAGAATTCATCGACGGTGAACGTTGAGAAAAGTCATCACAATACTAAAATGGAGAAAAATCATCAAAATGCTCCCAAAATGGAGAAAAATCATCAAAATGCTCCCAAAATGGAGAAAACTATTCAAAATACTCCCAAAATAGAGAAAAATGTCAAACGGAACACTGTTAAAAACGAGAGTGTAGAAAAAGCTGATAAACCGGCTTCATCGCATAAAAGAGTCAGCCATACTGAGAGGTCTGCTTCCTCGACACGAAGTAACCAACCGGAATGGTATAAAAGCATAGATTCAGACGGTACTCTAAATACAAAGGATGTGGAAAGGAAAAGTAGTCTTACTACAACAAGTGTTGCAAAAACGGACAAAAAAGTTGTAGCCACACAGAACCAGACACGTGTACAAAATACCAAAACACAACAAGACAGGACAAAAGGTATTCGGAAGACAATTAAGGAGAAGAAACCTCAACAAAGCTCTCTGCGGAAAACAAATTCGTTCAAAGTTGTAGGACGTTCCACAAACTTTTTCGGCTTCGTTTCTGTAGCAGACATTAGAGCAAAAAAGAAAGTAACATTTTCCAATACTGATTCTGAAAGGCCCGGAACGGCTTAATCTTGTATTCCCTGCTCACCAGTAATACAATGAAACATCGTGATATTTTACATTAATATGTATGGTTTAACATGGATTTAGAGCGAAAGTTGGTGTCGTTGATGTGCTATGTAAATCGCTTAAATGTAATAATTTAAAATGTGAATAGCATCGAATTTAACTTTTGAAAAGTCATATAACGACATTTTTAAACTCAAATGTATATCAACATTGAGCCATGGTGACTTAAAATGTGTACAACTTTGCGTTTTAAAATAGCATCGATGCGATTTCCATCAGTGTCAAATAATATCCAATATAACAGGAATACATTTCATAAGTTCTCATGGCAACTGGGCGTCATCACTTGTGATATTCGTGACAGTGTGACGTCAACATACATTGTTCGCATTGTAACAGTGCATGGTGTCATTGGTGCCAACGTGACACGCACTATATTGATATGTTACGCTTGTATATATACTTTATTTATTTAACATGTGTTTTAAGCACAGTAAAGTCTTATTAATTTGTACAAAGTCAATCTGTATTGGTGATTCCTGGGGGGAAGTGTCACACATTGATTACAGTACACAATATAAGACAGCACAAATTTTGATTAATAAATTCTAAAATAACATCTACAAGGTCAATATTTTCGTGACAGGATTAATTCTGAAACAACTTTAAAGACCTTCTGGCAAAAACAATTTTTAAGTTAATCTCTTGGCAAAACAGGCTTATTAGCTTTTACTAATCCGATAATCTGTATTAAGAGATTAAAATTCTCCGTATGTTATTCACAGCTTTTGTCGATTACCAGATATGGAAATCAGAATAAGACTCCTTTAATCTAAAGTGTATGTGTGAGTGTAATACACTCCTATAAAAGTACTGGTTCTTTTTTCTTTTTAAAATGTCGCCAGTAAATCCTATGAATCAGAAAATAAAGCTCTACCATACCTACAATGTTTCATGTAAAATATTCGTTTTAAACATTCGTTTTAATCGCTTATACATATATGTATTGTACATGCATCTACACATCAGAACACAATCTGGGCTTAAGTACGCGAGCAATGCGTTAGTCATTTGCCATCTTTTCAACTGTAGAGAATAGACATTTACAATATCACCAGAAAAGCAAATACAGACTAAGTCATATCACTATCATAAATCATACGTGCATTGTGAGTTTAACAGGTTCCGAATACCAAGCTAAAATCCCGATTACAGCTTTCGTATGTATGGGTTAAACTTTTGTCTTGGTGCCAGTTCTATTGAAAAAGACTGACGACTTACCTGCCACTAATATGGTACCTAATAAGTTGGTGTACACACCTGAGACAGGTATACAAGAGAAACCTATTACTAATAGGAGTCAATTTTGATATATGTAAATTTTATATATTATCTATAATTAGGTAATGAAATACACTCTTTCAACGATGTTGGGTTTTTGAAATATTTCATTGCATTTTCTTATGAAGCACTTTAACAGTACATAATCATACAATATATGTAAATTTTATGTATTATCTTTAATTAGGTAATGAAATACACGTTATTAACTGTGTTTGGTTTTTGAAATATTTTCATTGCGTTTTCTTATGAGGAACTTTAACAGTACATAATTATACATGTATTCAAAATATGCAGTTTAGTTTTGCAATTACACGATATATATAACAGTACTCATGAAATCATATCAACATAATCCATTAGTTTCCGTCCGCTGCCGCTTGATATGCCACTTCAATTCTCCATTAACAATGCTACAATCTGAATTTTGAATTTAACAGTAAAACTATTTGAAATCACTGAGAAAAGACAACACACACTTAAAAGTTTATGTAAATATTAAAACACGTCATTTTAAAAGTTGTATTCATGGAATTTTCTAAAGCTTTCGTCACTTTTTAATTTGCTACGAGACTGTTTAAATACTCAATTAGCAATGTTTGGTTTAAAACTTATTCACTCGTGAGTTTTATCAAATATTACCATTAACTGGAACTCTTAGAGAGTATTTGATACTCAGCTGTACACACGAGATTGGATATAATCAAATCAATAAGCGGACACGGAAAATACGTCATCATAGTAGCTAGTCGTACTTCAGTAGAAGAAATAACAATGATCTTAGCAAGCAAAGATCATATTTCAAGAAAGGTAAACATACCTTTATATGCCAACTTGATCTAAGTGAGTTTTCACAATATCTCATAAGTTGAATTGAAGAGTATACGAATTCAGAAACATAAAGTCAGATTAAATTTATTTATCCAAATCCTTTGTAAATATATTTATTTGTGTTTCATTTTAATGAGAAAAGAAAATTTATATTCCCATCTAGGAATAAGAAATCCGATCACACGACAAAAACATTCACAGGCAGTACTATAGAAAAAGGATATGAGCTATTTTAGAAAAACCCCTTTTATGTGAGTATGAAGAATGAAAAACCCAGTGGGAGTTATTTCTAGGGCTTATCTCATTATAATCGACAAGAAATCAATCGACAATTTGTCCAGTATCGATTTCATATGATAAATCGTATTTAAAACTATACTTCGTATTGGAGAAAAAGAAAATGAACAATAATGGCCCCAGGGTGTGAAATAGATTAATAATGTCATCCTTTATTGTCAATGATATTAGTTTTTTTCCCCAAAAATATGAAGTTTGTAAAACGAAATTGTAAAATGAATATAACACCAGTTTTTGTATTTAAATTTCTAGGGCATGCGGATGGATAAATTAATACATGTTATCCCATGTTATTAATATAAAGAGTAAATGACATTTTACACAAAAGCAAAAAACATAAGCTACTAAGTAATTGTTTTGCAACAGGTTTTATACAAAAGGGCAATTGAGATATTCCAGACCTTGTTGAGATAATGGAATGAATGACAATTGATTCTTGACGTACTTTGAATCACTATCAAAAATATCCTGTACTGTTAGAATGATTCTTACTGGTCATCAAACGATAGCAGAGCAGAATCATTGATAGGTTGGGGAAGTGTACACGAATATTATGATACCAAAGCTAACAAATTTACATACACTGGACACTGTTAGATGATGGGTTGTATTAAAAGCTAACAAATCCTCATACAACTAGGCACTGTTAGATAATGTGTTGTATTAAAAGCAAACAAATCTTCATACAACTGGAAACTGTTAGATAATGTGTTGTATTAAAAGCAAACAAATCTTCATACAACCTAGCATTGTTAGATAATGTGTTGCATGGTAAAGCTACCAAATCTTCATACAACTGGAAACTGTTAGATGATGTTTTGTATAATAAAGCTAACAAATTTTCATACAACCTAGTATTGTTAGATAATGTGTTGCATGGTAAAGCTAACAAATCTTTATACAACTGGGCACTGTTAGACAATGCATTGTATTATTAAGCTAACAAGTCTTCCGACAAATTTACATTGTTAGATAACGTGTTGCATGGCAAGGCTAACAAATCTTCATACAACTGGGCACTGTTGCATAATGTTGTGTGGCAAAGCTAGCGAATCCTTATACACTCGCACAAATTGGCACTGCATGATAATGTTGGGTGACATTATCAGACAAAATCTATATTGGTAGCGTTTAACGACAATATAAAGCAGATCGGTTGAACTTGAAAATACATGAAGCGTATAATTGTCACACAATGTAGGCATTTTGGATGATAAAGCAATTTAATATACTTATTTATAACTTTATCTTTTTAAAGTGCATTCGAAAGACAGCATTCTTTGTTTTAAATATTGGAACATTTACCCATTACCTATTTCAAATTATCGGTGCATAAATTGACTGAAAAATATTAGTTGTGAACTAACACAAAAAAATATATATAAAGTCAAATACTTAGAGATAACGGGGCAAGTTAACGTTTATGACCCCCCCCCAAAAAAAATCATATTCCTTATGATATATATAGGGTAAACTCAAATTCAATCATTCACTGACTGGAGCATAGTATTATCGACTGACATATCAGTTTTCTATCGATAGAGTAGATTGACAGGTTCATATTTCAGAAGAAGAAAAAAATCTTGCATTTTTCAATTAGATCGCCTCGTCTTTGATAAATCACAAAACCTATCCCAGAAGCAAACGATATTATGGATTAGTGTGTTATTAAAATTTTAATTTTTGACATACAAAAAAGGAGAAATGTGATGTATCTTAATTAACTGGGTCTTGTAACGGCAATCAGTTGTCCCTCTTTGTTAATCCATGGGAATTCGGGGAGTGTTGAGATATTCTATCTGTGCAGCCATTTAACTTTTCCTCACAATTACAGGAGAATGACTTTTCCCGTGAACCAAGGGACTAGATTATATACCATTCATAAAACGGCCCCCCGGTCTGCTCTATTTCCTTCTTTATAACGTAGTTGACAGCATATTCCGTTCACGGGGTGTAATTAGCTTAATTTGAATGGATGTCTTATTTACATATAGGATAGTGGAATTCCGTAATTAAAATAGAAACGCGAAGAGCATATCAACAAAACTAATATCTTTATAAATCAAACGGTTACCAAAGTTTTGTGACATCGAGTCTAGTAGTTATTCAGAAATACTGTCTCTATAACTCCCGAACAAAAGAATACAAAAATCGTAAATCGAACTCGAAATTAATTTTTCTTGAGTAAAGAATGAAAAGAAAATCAGAAACATTTGAAAAGGGTATAATGATGATAGACGAGAATGATATCTGAGTCACTTACTGCCTAGGCATCAGCTATGTAATGTCAAGCCATCAAAATGAGAACTAGGGTAATGCCATATCACGCAAGGAAAAGGAATACGGGACCAAATCGCCCAAAGAACTCGACCTACATAGTAAGATAGCACTTTTTAGTGCCAACTCCCTTGTTTCCATGGACTATCCTATGTATAATGAATTACAAAAAGCGGTCGTGTTTATAAAATCAAAAATCAAAAAATGTGAAAATTGATAGCAATTTTCTTCTGGATCACAAGGTTCTATTGTTCTTGCACTTTTTCAAGGGTCTCTATTCATATCTATTTTTTTTATTCGACTTTAGTTTCATCGATTTCGAGTTGAGTTTGTGTAATATACAAAATTGTTATCAAGCATAAATTATTGTCAGTATAATATTCTCTTTGAAATACGGAGACGTGATGTTTCTAAGATAAAGAATGCAAGGTGTCTTTCGATAAATTGACTTATTGACGTTATTCAAAATCCTCACGACATGGCGATAGATGGGAGGCAGATGTTGTGTAAATGATTAGCCCAATATTTTAAATGGTTATAGGACAGCTCGTCGCTCTTGTCCGAGAGATAAAGAGCTGACCTCAGTGGTGACCTGGCCAGTAGAGCCGCCGTCCACAAACACCGTTCCGCAGACAAGCCTGGCGTCAATCAGCGACTACCAACATGATTCTTTGTATAGCACTCGTCTGCATAGCATGCTGCAATGCACTCCCAGGTAATCCTTAACTTTAACGATATAAGTTCTTATAGCTTATTTCACAGAATAACCACAAAACTGGTTATTTTTGCGGGTTTTGATATTATTATTATTTTTTTTTTTTTGCAAATATGTAACGATCGCGAAAAAGACATCGCAAAATTGGAATGGATGAAAAACGATACTATTGGTATCCAAAGTACAAGAGTTGAAATCACATAATGATAATCATGCAAAAAATAAATGCATCCTCAAAAACAATTTATTTTTGGTAGAGAAATCCGATATGGTATTTCACCAGTCCTCTTTAAATGTCTAATGAAAGTGCTCTCAGCTCCCGGCAGCTCCCGGAACCCGACAATGCAGTGAACATTACTCACATGGATAAATAGTATCTAGTGGTCATTACTGTTTAAAATGATATGTTTTTCTTGTGGTCTCAATCTCATTAGATATGTGAAGTTGTGTGGTACAAAATTTCGGATGTCGTGGTTATAAATAGAATAATTGTCTTAAACAATTCCTGTTGTTCCTTATAAACATTGAAAGCCGAATGTTTATATAAAACAAACATTTTATGTTGTACAGTATCTGTACCAATAGATCATTTACTTACTAGAATAATGATATCCTTCACCTCTTCCTTAATTCAGGTAAGACAGCTCTTACCTAATGCATATATGCATGTCATCATGTAGATATATACTTTGTATTTTTCTCTTTTATTGCACATTGTCCTTTCCTCCTTATTTCCGTAGGTACGCCTTGTATATATATATTGTTTTGATTTCCAATTTAAATTATTTTTCTTTTTTTATTGTGATTTGTCTCATTAATATCTTAAGGTACTAATCCTTTGTGTCTGACATGACGTTTTCAAATGTGTTGTTTTTGGTCCATGGCAAGGAGGTTGAACTCTTAATTTGTTTTTTTCCCTTGGTTGTTCGTTTCGTTCCGCACATGTAGCTACTACAACTCTTGATAGTCCTTATGTGTGGGATGAGCCAAAACTGATTTTGACAAACAGTATTATAGATTTATAATCGCGATTTAGACTGTAATGCTTTCTATACCGCTGGTACTTTTACGTATTAAACACACACCTATAAATAACACTGGATAATAAAAAAAATTGATAAAATTCCAAGCGCACCTTGTTTTTAAACCATTTTAAAGATTAGTGGTTAAAATGTAACTCAATTCAATTCAATCTTTTAATACGATTGCCACTTGAAGTTCTTCTACTCAAAACGCTTCAGTAGATAAATATCCTTTTAATTATATATCACTGGACTTGCACCGCCAATTTGTATAGATAGTTGGATACGATATCTCTGAATCAACAGTCTAATTACAGGTTATATATATTACAACTTTAACCCCATGATTCACCGTAACAGTAGATTTATAATGTTAGACAAGCTGCCATAGTTCATCTAGCACATGCAAACCAGCGCTTCTTTCAAAACAAATGTAAGTTAAATAACTACCAGGTAGTTTTTAATAGCTAAAGCTGACAGTTAAATGGTGTTTCTGTTATTGAATTTCTGCTAAACAAATGTATCGAGTAATAAGGCTGTTGTTCCCTCCCCATCAAAATGTTGACATTTCTTTCGACTTGTTTTTAGTTTCCTCCGTTAACTGCTAGGCAGAAGCACTTCAGGTCCATAGTATTGATGAGTTCTAGAAGGACAAAACAGCTGTATGATGCAGTATAATTCATTTTTTTGCGTCTATATCTAATTCCTGTGCGGCTTATATGTTCAATGTATAATTCATTGATGAATGAACATATTAACTATTATCTGTGATATTATTGTTCAGCTACTTTCATCACTCCTATAAATCACTAAATATATCAAACGTTCGTTTCAGTATTCAAACGGGCTTCATTCGATCCTAACGCCATCTATCAACAACAATCACAAGCTGCTCAGTCGTTTCTGACAGGTAGCTCTAGCAATGTAGCATCCCCAGGAGGGAGTAATCCGGCAAACCCTTCAGATGGTAGCAGTGGAGGTTCATCCGGATCTTCACAGTCAGATACGAGCATATCTGGAAGTTTCGACCCAAATGCTCTTTTCCAACAACAGATGCAGCAAGCTCAACAGTACATGCAATCCAATAATCCATCTTCGGGTTCTGGCGGTTCCTCATCCGGAAGCAGTTCCGGAAGTAGTTCGGGGAGTTCAAGTAGCAGCTTCAACCCTAATCAAATGATATCAGGTTCTTCTTCCAGTTCTTCAGGAAGTTCATCGATGGGCAGTTTCGACCCCAACTCACTTAATAATCAAATGATGCAGCAGGCACAACAAAACATGAACAGTGGAGGAGGAAGCAGTAGCGGAAGTCAGTCATCTTCGAGTGGATCCAGTTCAGGATCTAGTTCAGGATCCAGTTCAGGTTCTAGTGGAAGTTCCAGCAGCTTTGATCCTAATGCTTTGAACAACCAAATGATGCAACAGGCACAACAAAACATGAACAGTGGAGGAGGAAGCAGTAGCGGAAGTCAGTCATCTTCGAGTGGATCTAGTTCAGGATCTAGTTCAGGATCTAGTTCAGGATCCAGTTCAGGATCTAGTGGAAGTTCCAGCAGCTTTGATCCTAATGCTTTGAACAACCAAATGATGCAGCAAGCTCAACAAAACATGAATAGTGGAAGCGGAGGCAGTGGAAGCCAGTCATCCCCTAGTGGGTCCAGTTCAGGATCAAATACAGGTAGTTTTAACCCTAATAATCTTAATCAACAGAAACAACCTAGTAGTAGCAGTGGAAGTAGTGGTGGAAGTGGAAGTAGCAGTAGTAGCAGCAGCAGCTTTGATCCGACATCGATGAACAACAACATGCTCAACCAAAATCTCCAAAATATGCAGCAGCAAATGTCTTCTATGACTCAAGGAATGAACATGAATGGTGGTTCATCTAGCAGTTCCAGTGGAAGTGGAACTTCAGGATCAAGTAGTGGGTCATCAGGAAGCAGTTCAAGTCAAATGTCACCAAGCAATATGATGACTGGAAGCGGAGGAAGTTCATCGTCAATGGGAGGATCTTCAGGTTCATCCGGGAGCCAGATGATGTCGCCTAGTAGCATGATGGGAGGAAGTTCCGGGGGTAGCGGCGGAAGCAGTAGCAGCTCTGGAGGGGGTAGCAGCAGTAGTTCTGGTAGCTTTGATCCAAATGCAATTAACAGTCCCGATAAAAACAAAATTGATCCTGCTCAATTCATGCAAAATATGGGGAGCAGTGGTGGATCTTCGGGTTCAAGTGGTGGATCATCTGGTGGCAGTTCCAGCCAGATGATGTCGCCGAGCAATATGATGAGTGGAAGTGGAGGAGGTTCGTCATCAACAGGAGGATCATCGTCTGGAAGTGGTTCAAGTCAGATGATGTCACCTAGTAACATGATGGGAGGTGGTTCTTCTGGTAGTGGAGGCAGCAGCAGTGGATCAAGTGGGGGTTCGTCAAGTCCAAGTGGCGGCTCAAGTCAGATGATGTCGCCTAGCAACATGATGGGAGGTGGCTCTTCTTCTGGTGGGGGTGGGTCAAGTAGTGGTGGAAGTAGCAGCAGTTCTGGGAGTAGTTCTGGAGGAGGATCTAACAGTGGTAGTGGCTCTGGTAGCTTCGACCCAAATCAACTTAATCAACAAATGATGTCCTCTTCCAGTATGACCGATCCATCCAAGTTTATGA
Organism: Pecten maximus; assembly: GCF_902652985.1. Taxonomy (NCBI): domain Eukaryota; kingdom Metazoa; phylum Mollusca; class Bivalvia; order Pectinida; family Pectinidae; genus Pecten; species Pecten maximus. The sequence goes on along the minus strand of NC_047017.1, from coordinate 17,384,022 downwards.
GTGGAGTTAGTGCTGGCAGCACATCAGGGTCCATGGGAAACGGAATGAAATTTGATGTTCTCAATCCCAGTCAATTTGTCGGGTAATTAAAATCTGATCAATATCAAGTCTTTATTATGTGATATCTGCATGAAATTAATTACATGCACGGAGTCCTTGCCATATTGTATATATAGGTCACCCTTCATGTAAAATTAATGTAATTTATGTACATGTCATCCTTCTTGTAAAATTATTTTGAATTAAGGATACTGTTTGACTTCAGATAATGTTATAATTAGGTAGTATAGCAATATACAGCATAGACAACAATACGTTATATAATTGTTTCACCCCTGCATATTTAAAGAATAACAAACGGTTTTTATCAAATATTTCTTCAAACCACTCAAAATAGTTACCAGTGACACAGGTCATCTGAACCAGACTGTCTCGTTTACTACTTTCACCCTTGTACTATATTGTATAGGCTTAACAGAATACACATCCAAATGGAATCCTGTTTATTACATCAACAGACTGTGTCACATGCCCCAGGTATGACCTTGTCTTATCAATCACGAACTAGACAGATTCTTTGTCAAGTTTACCACGACTTCACTCCGATGACAATAGGTATATTACCTTACATTGTATTCTGTATTCTAACATAGAAAAAAAAAGTTTAAAAAACTTGTAAATGTGATAATTGGATAAACACCCTGGGACCAAAAATACACATATAAGAGACATTTTAAAGACTCTCATTGTAATGAAATCCTCATTACAAACCTGCTGTTGATACCTTTCTAGTTTCATAGGTATCAATAGAAGTACTTTTGAAATGTTGAAATGTAGCGACCTGTTCAAAGGGAGATAATTGTTAAATATGAAGGTCTCACACAACTACTTCAGCCAATCAGTGTTTCACCTGAACCAAGTCCCTGAAGAAAATGTGGTTCTTGGGTTTGTAGCTATTTCTTGAGTAAATAATACATGCAAAGTTTTTTTTTTCTATATACCAGAATAAAGAGTAGGGTCTTGAAATTTTAAAAATCCAAAATATACACTCCTGGTAAAAATAGGAAGATGTAGGATTCCAGGTGTAAAAAGGTGGGAATTCCCCTGGTGGGGGTTCCTGTGTCCACTGTGAATATCAGGGTTACTGTCTTTAAAGTACTGGTGTGCTCTTATATGCTAATAAACCTATCCAATAACATCATTTTTTGGTAGGGAAATTTTTAAACTTTAATTTGATATAAATTTTAACTTTAAATGAGCGACTGAGGGGATGGAGTCCTTGGTAATAACATATACATGTGTAGTGAAATAATTAGTTGTGCGAGACCTGAACTTTTTGTCATAAGTTTTGATGCAACCTGAAATTATCTCTAATTAAACAAGAGGTCCATGGGACTTAATGGTCATCTGACTCTAATTGGTCAGAATCATCTTAGAGTCATTCAGCAAAGTTTCAACAGAATCTCACTGACAAAAGTGTGAAGTGTGAAAAGTTTACGCACAATGGACAACGATGGACCAAACATGATGACTATAGGTTAAATAACCTAAAAAAAGTAATAAAAAGACAATTCGGACTTTGATTTTATTCGGTAACAACAAACAAAATTCACATCAATTATATATTTGAAGTAAAATTTAAAGTAAGATGAACAATATGTTTAAAACAAATTACTAGTATGCTTGAATATCTCTTGAAATGTGGGTAAAATATTCATTATGATCCAAGAATTTTGCAAACTAATACTATTGCAAAAGGTGATCACTTTCATTAACTAGAAAACAAATTGAATCATTTCATTCAGACTGGAGTTCAATTTATCCAAAATTCAACCAATCATTTAAGTGATATTTTTTGTAAGGATGCACCCTTATCTATTCTTTCAGACTTTCAACAGTCTGTCTGTTTGCTATATTTGACAGAAAACTTTCAAATCTTAGAAGATTACATTCACATACAATCTAACTCTATGCACAAAACAAAATATTTCACAAAAATGTAGGTAAAAATACCAGACAGTAAAAAATATGGAAAGATTGTCTGTCTCCAGAAGATCAAGACATGGCACTTCTTTAACACAAAATCAAACCTTTTGGTCAAGGAATACATATGTGTTTCACACCAAAAGTAAATTATCAACATACTGGTATATTAAAATAAATAGCATTTTAAAAAGATTTTTGCATGATTGGGCCATAACTTCTTGTCATCTGACAAACCACCCCATATGTTTAATTGGGGCCATAACTTCTTGTCTTCTGAGAAACACCCCCATATGTTTTCACAAATACAACACTTTCAGTCCATGTATGTTCCTGGTGGGTCACAACCCTCCTGGAATGATTTTACATGGTAATAATTCTCCATACGGAGTTATACTGTTGATGCCATGTCTTTCCAAGAGCATGACTTTCCTATTACTTTGTCTCATAAAACAATTCACAGGTGTCAGTTCACTCCTCTTCTAGAATGGCTTACTAACCCAGAAGTTCAAGTCTCTCCTAAAATGGTGTCACAAGGCTTTATATCTCCTGATGTAGTTATACCTCTGACTCCATGTTTCTCCTTAGAATGGCTTCGCCTTTGAGGTCAACTGTGAGTTCACATCTTTCCTAGAAATTGACACAAACCTTCTTCATATCTATTTGCTCATGGGTATGACATGGAATGGATTCCCCTCATCATGTCAATTCTATCATGAAGTAGATACCCCTTGTGGTGCTATGAATTACAATACTGAGGCCATACATTCTACCTCTTACATTTCACCTTTTAATCTTTGCCAGGCTGACTTCAGCTTCAGAAGTCACTCCTCCAGAAAATTTACTCCTATTGTAAACACTTATCCATTAACAGGGAATACACAGAGCCTTATAACAATGTCTGCTAGGGAATATTATCTTCTGGTAGCATCCATCAGCTGGAGAGGGAGGAGCACTCTTGATCTATTGGTCTCTGCTATATTTCCAGAAACCACCATTTCATCCAGGATCATATGGATCTTATCCATGTTATAAACAAACTGACAGGTTAAGGAACAATACATAAATATATTTACATCTCTCCCTTCTTCAGCTTAGTATACTCGTACTGTGAATAAATTAGCGTATACGCAGTGAAAAAAGGCTCAGCGGATTAGTAAGTGCAGGAATCGATAACATAATTATGATGTCGTCTATTTGTGACGTTACCAGAATGTCAACTAGACGGCGCCATTTTGAAAGGACTGATCAACGCAATTTTAACGTTTTCTTCTGTTTCTCGATGATCTCTGCACAAAAAGCTAACGTCAAGTGAGTATTTTATCAAAAACTAAACTGAATATTGTGGAAATGAATGCATATTTAACTTCTCCATGAGGTAATCTAACAACAAATGGCTGAAGCGTACATTTCATAGAGAACATTTTACAATGTCACTACTAAATTTGTGTCAATACACACTGTGCTTGACAACCATAGTTAGTCTGAGACGGAAATTGTGGATTGTGAATATATGAATTAATTAAAAATGTAAAAGGTATTAAACAAAAATGTGGAGCTGTATCTTTTAATTTTGTGAACAATACTGGTGTCTTTACGTAGATTCACTGAAACTATATTATCTTAGCAACCACGGCTGTCATAGTTACCAACGTTGCAACACACACTGAATTTTCTTTTCTTTGTACTGTATCTAAACGATTTGTTTGATTTAAATATAAGGATTGTACCTCATTTTGACTGCGTACCATATACGCAGTCAATATGAGGTACAATTCTTAAATATTACAACACAGAAATATGAATTATCATTGTAAAGTATTTTTTTATCTAAACAATGTAATGTTGTTTTGTTGTTTTTGTTTTTTTACATTGCAAAATAAACTTGAATATACATTTATGCAAATTATATGCCATATTAAAAATCAAGAAAGACTTCCTTAAATTTTGAGATTATCTGATTAAAATACATGGCCAGTTTACATACATGCACAATTGAATCTAAATAATAGCATGGCATTTTAAGTTGCTAATACTGTTCAATATGGTATTGTCCTGAGACAACTTTACTACATTTGATATGCAGAGTTGTGTTTAAAAAGGATACATCCTGCTCTGACTGAAACAAACAAAATTAACACAATCAGGCCTCGAATTGTCAGACAAAACAGGCTAATGAAAAAGCCTTACTCTCACATAAAAATGATTAAAGGGACATAACTCCTTAGAAAATCAAGAAATGTAAAAACTTATCACAATTGAACAACTACCTTATTAAGAAGTTATAACTATTCATTAGGACAAGATGTTAACAGAGGATGAAGATTGACACATCAACTGACTTATTTCTAGTCTGCTATATTAGTGGTATATATACATAAATAGTACCTGGTATCTTAGCCAGAGTTTCCTCTGTCCCGACACCAGACTTGGACATTCTTTAGGCTACACAGGTATCTGTATCCAAGTTCAGTAATAGGGCTAGTATTCTTCATGCTTACAAAATTATATATTGCTTTCAAACTGTACTAGGGATTGATATTTTTGAAATGTAAAATGAGAGTTTTTATTCAAAATGAATAAGTTTCTTCTTGTACTTACCACATTTTCAAAATACTTGATGACAGTTTCGACAAAATTCTGTAGGACTTCCATCACTGCTAGCTCATTCTGAATGTATACATAATGTAAACCATTTCTATGCTTTATAAAGATAGAGAGATTGATAAAATGATATTTTCTCAATGTAAATTTTGTTTTTTCTTTCGGTCCTGAACAATACAATACACATATCAAAGTGCAATTTTATATAACGTGATACATCGTGAAGCCAAGTCTCATCTTTATGATCAAGAATACTCCTCCAGCTATCGACAAAATAAACTTCATTATCAATATAGAATTCCTGATAATATAAATGAAGAGAACAAAGTTGGAGTAATAGGTCAGAATAGTGTAAAGGAATATTTGAAATATTGATAATGATAAAAGCATTGAAAAATGTGATGGTGATATAAAGCATGTGATATAAGATGTCTGAGCAGAATAAAAGGCTACAAGAACACTGGTATTATGAATTTTATTTGTTTTACAACAATTATGAAACAAGTTATATCAGCTTATATAAATCACTCTTTTTGGCCTAGATGGAAGAGCACAAGGGGTCTTAGGGCGGGAGGAAACCAGAGATTACTTGGAGAAAAACCACATGGCCATTTAGGTGACCCTTATACCTTTTCATATTCAACAACAAGTAATATAACTCTGCATGTCGCTTAGGTAAAAGGCAAGAGTGTTACCACTGCACCATCTCACCACCCAACACCAGTTGTTATAGTCTGACCCACTGGGTGTTATAGCCTGAGACACTGGGTGTTATAGTCGGAGACACCAGGTGTTATAGCCTGAGACACTGGGTGTTATAGCCTGAGACACTGGGTGTTATAGTCTGAGACACTGGGTGTTATAGTCGGAGACACCAGGTGTTATAGCCTGAGACACTGGGTGTTATAGTCTGACCCATTGGGTGTTATAGCCTGAGACACTGGGTGTTATAGCCTGACCCACTGGGTGTTATAGTCGGAGACACCAGGTGTTATAGCCTGAGACACTGGGTGTTATAGCCTGACCCATTGGGTGTTATAGCCTGAGACACTGGGTGTTATAGTCTGAGACACTGGGTGTTATAGTCTGACCCACTGGGTGTTATAGCCTGAGACACTGGGTGTTATAGCCTGAACCATTGGGTGTTATAGCCTGACCCACTAGGTGTTATAGCCTGAGGCACTGGGTGTTATAGTCTGAGACACCGGGTGTTATAGCCTGAGACACTGGGTGTTAAAGCCTGACCCACTGGGTGTTATAGTCTGACCCATTGGGTGTTATAGTCTGAGACACTGGGTGTTATAGTCTGACCCACTGGGTGTTATAGCCTGACCCACTGGGTGTTATAGCCTGAGACACTGGGTGTTATAGCCTGAGGCACTGGGTGTTATAGCTTGACCCACTGGGTGTTATAGTCTGACCCATTGGGTGTTATAGCCTGAGACACCGGGTATTATAGTCGGAGACACCAGGTGTTATAGTCTGACCCACTGGGTGTTATAGCCTGAGACACTGGGTGTTATAGCCTGAGGCACTGGGTGTTATAGTCTGAGACACCGGGTGTTATAGCCTGAGACACTGGGTGTTATAGCTTGACCCACTGGGTGTTATAGTCTGACCCATTGGGTGTTATAGCCTGACCCACTGGGTGTTATAGCCTGACCCGCTGGGTGTTATAGCCTGACCCACTGGGTGTTATAGCCTGACCCATTGGGTGTTATAGCCTGACCCACTGGGTGTTATAGCCTGACCCACTGGGTGTTATAGTCTGACCCACTGGGTGTTATAGCCTGACCCGCTGGGTGTTATAGTCTGACCCATTGGGTGTTATAGCCTGACCCACTGGGTGTTATAGCCTGACCCATTGGGTGTTATAGCCTGAGGCACTGGGTGTTATAGCCTGAGTCACTGGGTGTTATAGCCTGAGCCACTGGGTGTTATAGCCTGACCCACTGGGTGTTATAGCCTGACCCACTGGGTGTTATAGTCTGAGGCACTGGGTGTTATAGCTTGACCCACTGGGTGTTATAGTCTGACCCATTGGGTGTTATAGCCTGACCCACTGGGTGTTATAGCCTGACCCACTGGGTGTTATAGTCTGAGACATTGGGTGTTATAGTCTGACCCACTGGGTGTTATAGTCTGAGGCACTGGGTGTTATAGCCTGACCCACTGGGTGTTATAGCCTGACCCACTGGGTGTTATAGCCTGACCCATTGGGTGTTATAGCCTGACCCATTGGGTGTTATAGCCTGACCCACTGGGTGTTATAGCCTGACCCACTGGGTGTTATAGCCTGGCCCACTGGGTGTTATAGCCTGACCCATTGGGTGTTATAGCCTGACCCACTGGGTGTTATAGCCTGACCCACTGGGTGTTATAGCCTGAGGCACTGGGTGTGAAAGCCTGACCCACTGGGTGTTATTGTCTTCCCCACTGGGTGTTATAGCCTGACCCACTGGGTGTTATAGCCTGACCCACTGGGTGTTATAGTCTGAGACATTGGGTGTTATAGCCTGACCCACTGGGTGTTATAGTCTGACCCATTGGGTGTTATAGTCTGAGGCACTGGGTGTTATAGCCTGACCCACTGAGTGTTATAGTCTGACCCATTGGGTGTTATAGTCTGACCCACTGGGTGTTATAGCCTGACCCACTAGGTGTTATAGTCTGACCCACTGGGTGTTATAGTCTGAGACATTGGGTGTTATAGTCTGACCCATTGGGTGTTATAGCCTGACCCACTGGGTGTTATAGTCTGACCCATTGGGTGTTATAGTCTGAGACACTGGGTGTTATAGTCTGACCCACTGGGTGTTATAGCCTGAGACACCGGGTATTATAGTCGGAGACACTGGGTGCTATAGTCTGACCCATTGGGTGTTATAGCCTGACCCACTGGGTGTTATAGTCTGACCCACTGGGTGTTATAGTCTGATCCATTGGGTGTTATAGTCTGAGACACCGGGTATTATAGTCTGACCCATTGGGTGTTATAGTCTGAGACATTGGGTGTTATAGCCTGACCCACTGGGTGTTATAGTCTGACCCATTGGGTGTTATAGCCTGACCCACTGGGTGTTATAGCCTGACCCACTGGGTGTTATAGTCTGAGGCACTGGGTGTGAAAGCCTGACCCACTGGGTGTTATTGTCTTCCCCACTGGGTGTTATAGCCTGACCCACTGGGTGTTATAGCCTGAGGCACTGGGTGTTATAGCCTGAGACACCGGGTGTTATAGCCTCAGACACCGGGTGTTATAGCCTGAGACATTGGGTGTTATAGTCTGAGACACTGGGTGTTATAGCCTGAGACATTGGGTGTTATAGCCTGAGGCACTGGGTGTTATAGCCTGATGAACTGGGTGTTATAGCCTGAGACACCGGGTGTTATAGCCTGAGACATTGGGTGTTATAGTCTGAGACACCGGGTGTTATAGCCTGAAGAACTGGGTGTTATAGCCTGAGACATTGTGTGTTATAGTCTGAGACACCGGGTGTTATAGCCTGAGACATTGGGTGTTATAGTCTGAGACACTGGGTGTTATAGCCTGAGACATTGGGTGTTATAGCCTGAGACATTGGGTGTTATAGCCTGAGGCACTGGGTGTTATAGCCTGAGACACTGGGTATAGCCTGAGACACTGGGTGTTATAGCCTGAGACATTGGGTGTTATAGTCTGAGACACCGGGTGTTATAGCCTGAGACACCGGGTGTTAAAGCCTGACCCACTGGGTGTTATAGTCTGACCCATTGGGTTTTATATCCTGAGACACTGGGTGTTATAGTCTGAGACACCGGGTGTTATAGCCTGAGGCACTGGGTGTTATAGCTTGACCCACTGGGAGTTATAGCCTGACCCATTGGGTGTTATAGCCTGAGACACTGGGTGTTATAGCCTGAGGCACTGGGTGTTATAGCTTGACCCACTGGGTGTTATAGCCTGACCCATTGGGTGTTATAGCCTGACCCACTCTGTGTTATAGCCTGTTCCACTGGGTGTTATAGGAATATGGTGGCAACTTCCTCTTAGCATTGTGTCAATGGGAAAATGAGGAGCAAATGTAAACATAAGTTGTATTACCTCAGTCACTGATGTCCCGGCAATAAAGATTAGATTTGTGTAGAGTCTATAAATCAGCATAGTGTCTTGGTATTCCACAATCCCCTCCTTAAATGAGCAGTAATAAAACAAATAAACATGCATGTATATCCTGGTATCTAAATAATATACAAACATAGGCTACCTTTTATGCTTTGAAATATAATACAAATTTTCAGAACATAATTACTTTAAATTCAACATGAAAATCCAGAAGCTTATAGCTTAATACAGACTAATGAATGATGTAACTGATAAAAAATGTATGTAATCTGCAATCTTCCCATACTTGTTTCTGATCTTTCAAGCATAACCGTATAATTTCATGATCTCTATTTGCCCGTGCTTTCTGGTTATCACTGCCAAAGAATCTGCACATCCGAATATGTCCCATCCGATTTCCAACCAAGATGAACTTCATTGTTTCTAGCGTGATACTAATTTTCCGTCCTAATCCTTAAAAGAAAAAAAAGTTATTTATTATTTGGTTGAAACAATATATTATTTTCAAAAGTCTTTGAAGAGTGAAATTCAACATCTGCAACGTGAATCCAACAACAATCCTTGTCACAACATTGATACAAGCATGATATGTGAATTAAGATACAAGAATAATCCATGTGTTTTTAAATATTTTATCAGATATCGAAATACAGCCAAATGTCTTAACCTATGTAACTGGAAAGCAAGTAGATAGTCTTCACTGGTGATTGATCCTGCAACCCTCTGCTTACCAGACTCCAGTCTGGTAAATTACACTAGTACAAACTCACACTAAGAAGGCAACTGCATCACTATGCATGCTATATACAAGATAGCTGCAATAACGTAGCTCTGGACTATGGACAATGGACGGACAATTTCTGACAGATGCTCGTGGGAGAGCAGTGTAGGCAGGGTAAGAATATTCGTTCTCTATAACAAGAAGGTATCACAAGTGATACAAATCGCCTCCATATCTGCTACCATATATAAATAGCAGTGGTGACCATGGCACCCTGAAAAATGAACTTAATTGAGGTATACTTATATATATTTACATTCCTAATGTGGTTTGCTGATATGAACATACCAAGTGAAAACATATGACCATGAATACACTATGAAAACCATATGAAAACATTGTCTCTCGTGCAAATCACCTGATTAATCGGGTCATATTAATACACCATCAAAAAAATAGTCCGCCTTTCAATTATGAAAATATTGTGTTTTTGTTGCAATTTGTTCACATAAAATAATATGATTTGAATTGAATGATTGTATTTAATATTATTTTTACTTTAATACTTCTTTCTTTTTGTTTTATACAAAATTAAACAAAAAAGACCGGAAAATGCGGAACGACATTAAAACAATGGCGTGGTGCATAGGTGGGATCTCCCGGCTGTTCTAATAATTTGGCGTTTCGTCGTATACATGACAAATTTTTCTTTTTAATAAAATTTCCCGTTTTCTCGATATATGATTTTTTTAAATCAAGGTTATGTAAATATATGAATTGAATAGATTTTTTTAATTTTCATTGCGGCTATGAATACCAGTAGCTAGCTACATATCCCGTGGCGTGCTAACATAGCCGCAATGAAAATTTAAAAAATCTATTCAATCCATATTTGACCAGTGTATGAAATTTGATTGAAATCTGGTTAAAACTAAAGTCACTAGGGCAACGACAAAGATTTTCTACCAATAGCAATGGTGACCTTGCCTTTGACCTTGGCATTCTGAAAGGAAACCTCTTGGAGGTATACTCATTTTTCACCAATGTTTGATTAAAATGCATCAAATAATGAATTCACAAGAGCGCTGACAAAGATATTCTGTAAATAGTAAGTGACCTTTTCCATGACCTAATTGGCACCCTGAAACACAAACTGGTTTGAAATATACTCATAATCGACCAATGCTCATAGTTTTATTAAAATGCATTAATTAAATAATGAAGTCGCAAGAGTGCTCAGACAAAGATTTTCTATAATCAGTAACAGTTCCTTGTCCTTGGTAACCTGAAACACAAATCATTTGAGGTATACTCATAATCAACCAATGCATGAAGTACAAGTTTGAGGTATACTCACAATTGAACACCCAAGCAAACAATCCCAATATCAACAGAGCTTGATTGAACCATTCGAACAGGAGAAGCAACAATGACCTTATCCCTTGACCTTTTGACCCGAAAACAAATCCTTATCAATTCTTACTCTCAATAAGGAATTTAAGCGGTGTGTGAAATTTGGATTTGTTGAAATGATGATGCAGACCGACAGAATGATGGACAGACAGCAGTATTACAACCCCTTCCGATTGTTGATCTTGGGATAAGTGATATCATTTCTCCCTATTTTGTACGAGATTGCTGGTCTTAAAAAAAGATGAAAGAAGGGTGGTTTCTCATTTTCAATTCAACTTTCAGCAAATAACAGTTTATATGAAACAAGGATTCCTGTAGATAAATATTGTGTTAAGATATAAAATTTTAGATTTATTAGCAAAACGATTGTCAGGTGTCATGTGTAAGGTAACTTCTTCATACAGAATTTTGTTGTGTTCAAAGTTGATCTCTCCCATCAATTTATATTAAAAAAAGACCTATCTATTAGCTTCTGCAACATGAACATTTCACTCTAACAGCATTTCCTATTAGAAATAAGCTGAAAATATGTCTAATATCATAATTTGATTCCATCAACAAGCACCGCTGTTCTTCCAATCTTGGTCATCTTCAAAATCTAGAGGGAATTCATAATATCCTTAATTCCAATAAATTGTAATTAACACTATACCCATGCCTTAATTCTTCATTATTGACATCATTAATCAAAACAGTAGTGACATCATCAAACAGATAAACAATATAAATACTTGAATTTATTTCAAATTAATGATATCACTAATTAGAATTAAATGAATTATAGATGTTTTTTTTTTATTAATTATATAAATTTGGATTAAAGCTGTAGGCCTATCATTTAACAAGTTTTTGTTACCATTATTTTGCATTAAAGGTTACCAAATTAATTAACATTAGAAATTTGAATTACTTCTATAATTATTCAACAATATCAAATAGTATTTTGTGATGTCATTATACTGAAATTATCATTCGAATTTAATGATAACTCATTTTCTAGATGTCTATTATCCTGATCTCAAACTTCACCAGTGAAGGGGAGGCAACTCGAATAGGATTTCTCACCTGAATAAATTTGCATGAAACCACACCTTAACGCGGTCCGCTTTTTCTGAAATTACGCGCACAATTCATTTGTTTCAAGAAAAAAACAATTTGGGGTTAGCTCCCATTAAAAGAGAGTATGTAATGCTCAATATGATGATAAATGTAACAGACTGACAATGATGGAATCGGGTAACGTTATCGCCACACCCGGAGGGAAGTGTAATATCAACAACATCATTTGCACAATACCAATCCAAGTACAGAAATGATGTTAGGTACTGCAAGAACAATGCACAATAACAGACTTACACATGATAGTGTTACAACGATAAGGTTACAGCGTGATTCATTTCCATTCGCTGATTTGCCTTTATTATTGTCGGAAAAGGGTGGAATCTATTATACGTTCGGAACAACTTTCAGAATTTACAATAGCATAAATTTGAATGAATAACTCCAGAAAGCTCCCGTGTGAAAAAATTGTTTGACGTAATTTTCATTGCAGCGCCATCTGTTGGTTTAAAAACTGTAATGGCGACCATGTAAGATGATCGAAGAGGGTCCTGGGTCTCAACACGGAGGGCAGGTCGGCCCATTGTCAGGGGCAATAGGAATGATGACAAAACAACAGCAGGATGATTTGGGGCAGCGCCCGCAGTATTCTATGCCAGGAATTCTACATTTTTTGCAGACAGAATGGGCTCGATTCGAGATGGAGAGATCACAGTGGGAAGTGGAACGGGCAGAACTTCAGGTGAAAATGCGTGCTATTTCATTTAAAAAATATATTGCATGTTAATTTAGGTTAATCGAACAATCGATTATATGTGTGAATATATATTAAGATCATAAACCTATCAAATAAAGCATTACGGGTACACTAACAGTAAAATAGTTCAGTCTCAGCAGTCGCCATATTTGATTTCAATATGGCGGCCAAATAATTTTGACATTTCGCTCTAATCTGAAAAGAGGATCCTGGATGAGTTCTGACAGTTGTCTATGCCTCTCACAGGTAAGGTTATCGCAATGCTCCTAGTTATACGAAGGAGAATAATTATACAGTAAAGATTATTGTTTCAAAATTAAAGCATTACAGAACACTGACCTATTGTTATTGTTTTGGATATTGAAAGTCTGACAACATTGAACTCTGGATTACTGTGCTACTCATGCCATCAGTTCGGCTTTCAACATTTATCTTATATAATGCATTGAGCGAAAATCATTAACTGGTCCAACAATCCAATAAGAAACATAAAATTTATCAATTATGATTTGCTCCATGCACCTGCACCATTATTATGCTTTACATGTGTGAGACAGGGAACATACAAGAATCATAGTTTGAACCTCCAACATGTAAAATGACATTTTGCCAACTGAGCTTTCACAACTGAACACCAGCAACCAGCAATGAATCAAAATAAAGTGAAATGTACATTTAACAAAATTAAACAATTGTAACAGCAAAGCTACCACAACTATTTTATCATGTGAATTTATTTTTATCTATATGTATTATCTATAGGACACCTGAAAAGCTAAAGCGCTAACAATGACTCAGACAGAACAGTACAAAAATTGCCATTGTTTTTGATGTAGATATAATCATATTGTTCACAATTCTTGACTAACATGTACTATCAATTATTCTGTTTTACAGGCAAGGATAGCATTTCTTCAAGGAGAAAGGAAAGGACAGGAAAATTTAAAACAAGATCTGGTTCGCAGAATCAAGATGTTGGAGTTCGCATTAAAACAAGAAAGGTATGTACAGGCATATCTAATATTTAATTATATATATAAGCTATAATTACTGTGGAAACTTAACATTAGCTTGCTATTATAAATACTGTTATGTGTATATTGTTTGTAATTATGTGTAAAATTAACCATAACGTTACTGTGATCATATGTACAATTGTTGTAATATCATTTTTTTTTCAGAGCTAAATATCACAAGTTGAAATATGGCACAGACTTGAATCAAGAGGACCTCAAACCTCCATCTCTTGACAGGAAAAATGAAGGTACATTAATGAGAAAATGTATAATAAACAAAACTAACTACTGACAGTGTGAGATCTGAGATTATGTGATTGATTTAGAAAATTTCCAAAGCTTACATTTGTTTTGCAATCTAATTAAAATTAGACTTGATACTCCTACAAGTAAATAAATTTTATGATTTTGGTGCATGCATTTCAATATACAGATACAAAAATTGAGTTACATTGGGTGATTTTTCCACCACAAACTTCCAATTTGCTGATATTAAGTAACAATTTGCTGATATTAAGTAACTTGCACCCACAGATATGCAGTTTTGACTTGTCATAAAATGTCTATATTGCGTTGCATGCTTTTGACACATTTATTGAGCCCTTATACTAAACCAAACATTTCCTTATGGAGTTAAAATTTGCTTAGATTGAGGAGTTAACTGTTTTGATAAGTCACCTCGAAATTATCACATGACATGTCAAGCCATAATGAGTATTTTAACAGTCAATCGTCATGAAAACAAATTTTACGGGAAGATACCTGTGTGGACTGGCAAAGACCAATGAAATGTCAGCCAGGGATGTGGGATCTTGTACAAGCTGGGTAACTGAGCAAATACAAAGCTAAATTGGATTGTTGCGTCCTGTACTGGGTCTATTGTACAGTGATACTTGGTTGAGTTATAAATGCTAGGAATGGGGACTAAAATATCGGTATGAGTTTGAGATAACTAACTATACATATTGGAAATGATCAGATGTTAGAATTTTATATGGAATATTTAAAACATTTTCATACTATTTATGAAACCCTTGTATATGACATGTATTTTTTTCCCCCAAATAGATGAAAATATGGATGGAGAAGTGATAACACCAAATAGCAATGTGTCCTGGCGGCAGGGTAGACAACTTCTTAGACAGTAAGTTATGCATGTGTTTTCATGTTGTATACGTTCTAATGTATGATCTAGGCTTTATGGCTTGCATTCAATTTAGTAATAAGTTAGGAGTATCAAAAGATTGTTTTTAGAAGTCTTGCACACAACTATTTCTCGTTGGGAATCGGAATCCACATGTTTTAAAATATAAATACAATTATTTTCTTAATACTTGATTAAATACTTTTCTAAAAAGAATTATTAGTGTGTATTGAATCAGCTATACACAATGAATAGTAAACCATTATAGAGGTCAGAATTGCTTACTTAATGCAATGCGTTTGTGTTTACAGATATCTACAGGAGATTGGCTATACAGACACCATTATTAATGTGAGATCTGCACGAGTCAGGTCTTTACTGGGTCTCCAGGGAAATGCTGTAGAGAATGAAGCTGAAGGTGCCCAACCAGCCTTAGTTAATGGCGAGCCTGCTGCCTCCCGCAACAATGACCAGAGCAAAGCCAGGTACTCCGGCATTATTTCTGATGCAGCTCAAATTTATACAGCTACAGTTTTGCATTGATTCAAAATCCCTTCATCCTTACAAAAAATTGAACAAATATTTAATACTCTTGTACTACAGGAGTTGCTTTTATGCTATAAAGATAGGATTCTAAGAGTTGGAGCATTACATCATTAGTTTTCAGCTCAGTTGTCCTAGTGGCAAGCTAGTGTATTCCATGGCAAAGTGTTTTATTTGTCCCTGATTTGTCCTGCGAGCTTTTCACATTGGACATGGGAACTCATTATGGTTAAAATGAAGAGTGTGGATTCCACTCCCATTCACCCACACCTGATCACTGGGACATAATTAGTTGAATAGTGGGTTAAATAATTCACAAAAACAATACTTTGTGTACAGGTGAAATGATTTTAACCTAATCTGGTATAAATTAAAGGATTCCTAGCCAAGAAGACTGAGTGTTGCCCCATTCAGGCCCTGGCTACAACTGTGAAAACCATGATATGCACCATATAGTCAATGCAGTTTACTTTGATCTCACATGTAATGGACTCTTCATCTGATGTTATCAAATGCATATTGCCAAGAATCCCTGATTCAGACATGATAAACTATTATAAACTATCAGATATCAATTAAACAGGAATACATGTTACATATGAGTGATAACTTGCACATAAGTAAGTAGTGACACAATGAGCAGATCAGCAGTCGTACTTCCTGTCATTCTACTGAACGATTTCGCTGAATTTGAATGAAAATAATTTCAGAAAAAAGATTCTACTCATTCCATATGATATATTGCAGCAAATATATAGCGAGATAACAATATTACAAGTTCCACACAGTCGTAAAACATAATTTTATCGCAGTGGCAGTGAGAGCGCTAGCCATGTGCTAAGTGACATACGCAAAGGACCAACCCTCAGTCGCTTCCGGTAATGACTGCGAAGTATGAATGAATATGGAAAGGGTTAATGCAAAACATGTTTTACAAGTTTGTGTACATATGTAGGTTATAATGTACAAATTAGACTACGGTTAGTTAATACCTCTAAGCATACAACAATTATTTGCTTAGGTTGAGTGGCAATGCAATCAAAAATGATTGAGTAAATTAAGTTTGATAACATTAAATGAAGTACAATAGAAAAATATGATTATTTTATGATTTTGTCACCCCTAGCTCTTATGAAAGATGACTGAAATTATTTTGGTTTGGCCTAATATGGAAATGTGGAACCTGTTATCAGTTTAAATAATACCATTAAACAATGAGTTACCTGAAGTATTTATTCAGTGTCTGTTAGGGGCATTTACTTTAAGGATTATGAATTATAATATTGGAGCAGTGTACAAATATGTATAAAATATTTATTTTGCTATGAGACATTCTTTGTTTTACATGTATTCACCCAAAGCTTAGTTTATAAATATATGCATGTTAATGGCAGATGTGTTATACCTCCTACAATACACTGTAAATTATACAGCTCTGAATCAATGTTACACTACCTGTTGATCTGAATTCTATCTGAAGCCAATTTCTGCACAGCTCAATAACCATTTCTCAGTAACCATTCTTCCCACTTCTCTGAATCCAGGCAAGTTTCTAATTTATTGCTGTACAATAGTTAATATGACCTACAAATATAGCATTTTGTAGTGTCAGCTCAATTAATTTAACGATGACTTAGACATATCAATATACTCAATGGTACATATGCAGTTTACAATGAAGATAGAAAAAAAAAAATGAAGTAATTCATTACAAATTATCAAAATGTTTTATCATTTTGTCACCACTGGTTCAGTCTGTTTTCTAAAAGTATATGAATGATTACAAAAGAAATCCAAAATTTTAGATTTATGTTAACCATTTTTACTTGCTCATTTGAAAGAAAAAAAACAATAACATAGATGTTGTGCTTTCCTCCCATACCCTAATTTGGCTTTATCATATACTTTGATTCTGTTCAGGTGAGTATTAAAATCATGTAACATAAATTTGGTGAATATATTTCTCTACGATTGCAAATTCTGTACTAATGACTTATAAGAATGTATGGTATTTGCATTTCATACATAATTTGTATAGGTATGAGTCTTTCTTCCTCTGATGCATGCTTCCTATCTCTTTGATCAGACCACCTAAGAAGGTGCCAGCTTCCCTTGTGGAAGGTGCTCTGATGGATAGTGAAGCCTCAGTCCTAGCTACCCTAGACTTTCTAGGCACAGAAAATGTAGTGGATGATGATGATGATAACCTCAGGTATGCCTGTGCATGTACTGTTCACCATTCACTAGTACTATCTTCTATGCTTGCATTTCTGTCTCAATAAATGCAAAAGTATTACTCAAGAAAATCAACATATTGTTAGTCTCCCATAGGGTGATATACATCTGATATGAAATGAAACCAGATTAATTCCCATGTGAACTTCTGTAAATGTTTTTCCCCATTTGAAGCGACAAAACATTAGGAAAACAGGAGTTACCTTTTTGGCAGCAGTATCAACATTCTCTTTATTTAAAAGTTATGCATTTAAATCTGTTACTCAAAGAAGATATATAGTCCAACTTAGACTCAACTTGATAATGTTTTGATATAGTAAGATCACATAGTGGTCATCTTAACCCACCCATCATTTGCAGAATAACACCCAGATTATATGGTCCAGTGACTTTGAAATGCATTGGGGATGCTGGGAAACTGTACTTTAAAATTTTGAGTGCAAGGTGTAGCTCAGTTTCTCGGAAAAGAGCAAGAGCTATTCCAACCAAACCTGGAATAAAGAACAAGGACATCTCAATGTACCAAATAGATTAGTTTAATTGTTTTGGGTATTTTGGGGTTAACAACCTCTTATATTGATATAATACTACAATATCTTTATCACTTCTCTAATTCACTCAAAAAATGGTTATAGACATTTCAAAATAGTACTGTAGTATTTCAGATGGGTTTTCAGATTTTCTTCTTGTAGCACAGAAGAGTAATATTTTTGTGTGAAATACTTTTAGGTCAAAAAAGCTAGTTAGCCAGAATTTAAGGACTATGGATTACTTGCAATTCTTTTGTTTTAATTCATTGATTGGTCGATTCACATGGGATTTTTCCAAAGGGGGTGTTTTTAATTTTTTCTCCAGTTAGATGTGAAGTTCTGTTTTTTGCTGAGTATAAATCTGTGGTATAGATATAAGTAGGACATAAGATATTATGGTATGATGTTGGGCTGCAGGCTGAGTGAATGTCAGCAATGTTTTGTCTAGAACATATCTTCTTTCCATTTCAATGGCCTGTATTTGTTGTAACATGAAATTACAATAGTTTGTCATAATGTCCAGTGTATAACATATATATATATATGAATGGAGAGAATTATGGTCCTTCATTATTTCTATTTTTCTTTTATTTTGAATTTTTTAAATCAAGACATCCCACATCTTTCTCCTTCTGAATGTTGTGCAAATGTGGTTTGTTAAACTGAGATCCTATAGATATGATACTATATGGCATGTGGCAGGTGTCTGTTGTTCCGGTCTCCTGGTCTCCATGCAAAATTTTTTAATACATATCATAGTATAATGATTTTACCAAAGGAATTTTAAGCATAAATTTTCATGCTGCTAAGCTTTTAATGCTGTGCTTTTCTGATTTTTTTTGGAGTATAGAATATGTTGGGAATAAGATAAAATTATGTTCACATCAGACAAGTTACAACATAGTATACGTACCAGTCAGGTGTTATGTATATAGTGGACAAAATGATTACCTCCATAATACGGAGCAGTACTGTTTCCCAGTCATTTTGTATAATGTGTTGTTTATCCCAATCTTACCGCCAGGTATTAAATATTGTGACTTCTATTTTTTCATGTACTCGTATTCCTATACACCAACGATAAAAAAAGGTGCAGACTGTATTGCTTCCATGTATTGTGGAATTCATATTTGTACATCATAAAAAAGAACTTAAGTTAACTTTCTTTATCTTTATATATATCAAGCTAACAATGCTATATATTATGTAATGTATATATTATACTAAATATAAGCCTCTTCAAAATTGAATTAAAGAACAGACTAGTAGCTACTCAAGCATTTTCGTGGCTGATTCATTGATTTGTCTATAGATTACACTTTCTGATTTTCACTTCATGGATAACTTAATATGCAAGAAGGTAATTTTGTATAACATGAAATATTTTGTATTACCATTGATATTGCATTTATATGGCGAAGAAGAACTTAATAAAGGTCACCAAGGTCATTCCTACAAGAATACTTCCACATTTTGTAACAAATAGATTGCTGTAGGAACACATGGATATATGAAGCAAGCGTAAACATATATCATAGTGTATTCATTTGTGTTATTTTCCAAATAGTGTTCACTATGAAATATTGAGCTAATATATTGATGATAATTTTCTTTCAGTGATGAAAATGATGATGGCATGGCAGCAGACGATGAGCATGAAGTGAGATTAGCTACAAAAAGGCCAAATATCAAGGTAGCATATTGTGTTTCTATTGGGAGAACTTGTAGTAAAGAAGTGAAGGCAGGAAGATTACCAATAAACTAAGAAATCAATTATGTGTCGCCTTCCAGTGCAGACAATGTGCAATGTACTACCGTATAGTCACTTTGACCTTAATCTCAGGGTCAAAGGTCAAATGCTTATTTTTCTAATAATTTCTTACCCGGCAATAATATTTACTGGTAACGATGTTCTAATTACAGTTGCTGTATACCTTTGTTATCACCGACTGACAAAGAACAGCGTGACCGTGACACAAATTTACATCAAGATTAAAAAAGAAAAAAGATTCATAATGATTTATTTGAAAAATTTCGAAAACCACTTTGAAATATTGTCATGCTGATTGGGAATACGAAAAACCTTTGTTCAGCTACCTGTGAAAAACTTGTTTGAAAATTATTTTACAGGTGGATGGTCTGACTGGAATCGTAGATGACCGTGATGACGACCCAGAAACAGTGGAGGCTATGGCCGAGTTTAACTTTCTTGTGGCTGAAAATGATGAGGGAGCTGGGGAGGCCCGTAGTCATGGCGATGGCCCAGACTGGGGTAGGTAACATCGCACACATTGTCTGTGTTAACCCACCCCTAGTTATGTCATTGTAGAATCTGTGTTTGTTCAGTTCCATAGTTACAAGTAACTCTAACACAAATTTGCTGCCATATTGTCTGATCAAAATTGAGAGAAAAAGTTGAATTTTACAGTAAGTTTATATGTTAAAGGTGATTTTATCTTCATATAAATACAACATTTTGAACAATGTAAAAAGAATATAATTTAACATTTAATATTTATTTACTTTGATTTTGAATCAAAATGTAGAACAGATTATGCAAATTCACAGAAATGGTAAAAAAAAATACAAAAAAATCCCTCTTTAGAGCACATCAACATGGCAACAGATTCTACTCTTTTCTTTTAAGTGTTCTACTTGTTGAAAACATTAAACACAATATTCTTTCCTATCCTTAGACAAAGTAATTGGTGTAGCTGTCTCCCTACATAGGATCGCATATACATTTGTCCTATGTCACTGTAATGCTAGCATAAGACTTTAACATAAGAAGTCATAACTTGTAATGTTTTAGAAACACTCAGCATCTTGATTTTTCTGTTTTAAGAAAGAATTTACTCGGAGTTTGTCAAATTCATAAATCTGAGTCCAACTTTTAAGATTTGTCACTTAAATGACCAGGTGTTGATGATTAAGAAGGCATAGAGTAAGTGCTGTGTTTCCTGATTGAGTTGAACGATTGAGAATTTTACACATTTTTGTGTGAGTACTGTCGAAATAAAAAATAATTTTAGTTGTGTGTTTACAAATTTGAATCATTATGTCTGAAAAAGAAGAGAGGGTTATTTCCCTTCACTTGAGATTATGATGAAAATTTTAAAAATCTTAAGAAATTCGTGAAACATTACTTTGAAAATGAGTCAATGATTTGATTGCCTTTCAGCAACTGGCAATGCTTTTAATGCATGGCTGTTGGATATATGACTTTATCTAAATATCTTAATATAAATTGTATGCCTAGCAGGAAACACAGTATGTTACTACATATGCCCTGACAATTGGGACAATTATTTTGCAAACTATGGGCTATTGTGATAGGTCTGCATCGTGGTCATTATGTGGATGGTCTGGTTTGGATAGGTTGCTGGTAATGTTGTTAAGTGGGTTTAATCTGGATTCAGTGATTTGGATTGGGTCAGGTTCTGATCTGATTTGTGGGATGGTGTGAATGTGGGTTAAGGCTATATCTAGATGGGTGGGGCTTGTGAGGTAGTCATTAAAGACTAACTGTTCCAAAATGCGGATTGGGTTGGGCATTGATAAGGTATGGGTTAGTCGTTGGTGTTCCAAGATGCGGATTGGGTTGGGCATTAATAAGGTGTGTGGTAGTCAGTATGTGGTCTGGATGGGGTTGGGTGTTGATAAGGTACGGGGTAGTCAGTATGGGGTCTGGATGGGGTTGGGTGTTGATAAGGTACGGGGTAGTCAGTATGTGGTCTGGATGGGGTTGGGTGTTGATAAGGTGTGGGGTAGTCAGTATGTGGTCTGGATGGGGTTGGGTGTTGATAAGGTACGGGGTAGTCAGTATGTGGTCTGGATGGGGTTGGGTGTTGATAAGGTATGGGGTAGTCAGTATGGGGTCTGGATGGGGTTGGGTGTTGATAAGGTGTGTGGTAGTCTGTATGTGGTCTAGATTGGGTTGGGTGTTGATAAGGTACGGGGTAGTCTGTATGTGGTCTAGATTGGGTTGGGTGTTGATAAGGTACGGGGTAGTGATCTGTATGTGGTCTGGATGGGGTTGGGTGTTGATAAGGTATGGGGTAGTGAGTATGTGGTCTGGATGGGGTGGGGTGTTGATGAGGTACGGGGTAGTCAGTATGTGGTCTGGATGGGGTTGGGTGTTGATAAGGTACGGGGTAGTCAGTATGTGGTGAGGATGGGGTTGGGTGTTGATAAGGTACGGGGTAGTCAGTATGTGGTCTGGATGGGGTTGGGTGTTGATAAGGTACGGGGTAGTCAGTATGGGGTCTGGATGGGGTTTGGTGTTGATAAGGTACGGGGTAGTCAGTATGGGGTCTGGATGGGGTTTGGTGTTGATAAGGTACGGGGTAGTCAGTATGTGGTCTGGATGGGGTTGGGTGTTGATAAGGTACGGGGTAGTCAGTATGTGGTCTAGATGGGGTTGGGCATTAATAAGGTGTGTGGTAGTCAGTATGTGGTCTGGATGGGGTTGGGTGTTGATAAGGTATGGGGTAGTCAGTATGGGGTCTGGATGGGGTTGGGTGTTGATAAGGTACGGGGTAGTCAGTATGTGGTCTGGATGGGGTTGGGTGTTGATAAGGTACGGGGTAGTGATCAGTATGTGGTCTGGATGGGGTTGGGTGTTGATAAGGTATGGGGTAGTGAGTATGTGGTCTGGATGGGGTGGGGTGTTGATGAGGTACGGGGTAGTCAGTATGTGGTCAGGATGGGGTTGGGTGTTGATAAGGTACGGGGTAGTCAGTATGTGGTATAGATGGGGTTGGGTGTTGATAAGGTATGGGGTAGTCATTATGGGGTCTGGATGGGGTTGGGTGTTGATAAGGTACGGGGTAGTCAGTATGTGGTCTGGATGGGGTTGGGTGTTGATAATATATAGGGTAGTCAGTATGTGGTATAGATGGGGTTGGGTGTTGATAAGGTACTGGGTAGTCAGTATGTGGTCTAGATGGGGTACCCCGGTTGGCCACTAATATAAAAAGACGGGACCTGAACATGGCTCTGTCTGTATTACACAGAGAAGAGAGATATAGAGGAATGGGACGTAGACCAGCAGCTTATTTCTAAACTCAAAGAGCAGTACACAAAGGAGAGGAAAGGAAAGAAGTCAAGTAAGTTGTTTATGTAACCAATATCATTTCACTTGCTTTTTTTTTCTTTTTTTTTTTTTTTCAAAATATGCATGAATTCAATTTTTCATTTCTCACCATTTTATGTTCATCATTTTCTAATTGAAGCATGCTTGTCATAATACATGTGCTGTACGTGTAGCACCTAGAGCGACCAGTTACAGTTGTTTTCTGTCAGGAAAGCTTGTTGTTTCGTATCGGTATCTGTTGCATATCATTGGTTTTAACTCAGAGTAGAAGCTTGCTTCTTGTTCATTTTAATATTTTCATAAATACATGATTTTGAATGGAAAATTTTGATGCTATTTTCATCAGTTTCTATAATGAATTCTTTGATTGTATGAACAATATATATATTTCTTCAGTTCTATGTCTGAATGAAACAGAACAAGTACAAACATGTCTAGATTTTAGGTATGCTTTGCTTAGTGTTGTTGTGAAATGCCTAGTGATTAAGCTTCCCTGGCATCCCATGTTACATGCTGGATGATGACATCCATTCTCGGTGTCATCGCCATTGCCAGTTTGAATATGGAGAAGTAGGATTCCGAGGAGAAGTAGTTAAGTGAATCAAGACCCTATATATATTGGAGTTCTGTTCTTCGACACAAACAGTGAATTAAAACTTTTTGTGAGCGATTCCAAAAATGTTGTTTCCTTCGTCAAGCAAAAATGGCAAATGACTGAGTCTGACAACTATTTACAATGATAGGACACAATTGTTGAGCCAACTGTCATCTACCTGTCCTTACCAGACCAGAAAGTACAAGGGTTTTACTTCAGATCATTTTGATGGTTTAATGGTTTCTAGCCAATATCCTCATGGATTGGATAAGTTCTGATTGACGTTTTACAATGATAAGGTATTTTCTGAAGTACAAACTCTGTCATGATATGTGATCATAAATACTTTAAGGAAACTATTTCACTGCCAGAATGTTTAATTTACCTGTTGACTCTTGACAGGTATAACAATAAGATTGTCAGTCTTACTACTACTATTATCATTTTGCTTCAGGTAAAATTTTTATTCATCCTTACAGCTAGACATAAAAATCTGATATTAAGACGCTAAGAAGCGTATTCCAATGATGAATTTAAAATAATTTGGTAGAATACATATTACAGGTAGTCTTTACTAGGTAAAGATTTCTGAATGATAACAATTTCTAGGATGGGCAGGATATTTTTAATTCTGTTGTTTTATATAAAAGTGTAGTAGAGGGGCATACTTATTATTGAAAGAAAATGCCAATCCTTAGTATTTCAATATGTACATGTTTACCGAATTTGGATACGTGTATGAATTGATATTCATCTCTAAAAAGTATATTATACATTGTTGTTTATATATAAACAACTGTTTATGTATATTTAGCAAGCGACAATGACTGCTGATTGTTTGCTGTTTATGAAATATTTGCGGAAAGTGATATCAGAATGCGTGGTAAAAACTGCTTACGGACCTGAAAACCTGGTGTATATACTGTACACTTTATATCCTACACATCTGCCTGTTGATGTAGCTAGCTCGAGCTCAGGAAATGCTTCACTTTACTGCAGGAGGTCATGGGGCAGAGGTGAAAGTGAGGATATAAAACTGAGCGGCTGAATATTATAAGTAAATCCAGTGTTTGTGTGTCGATCATGATAGAGTGTGGATTTATACAGTGATACTATGATGGTTCTAAAAAATGGCAGGAAGTACAGGGCTGGTGCCTCTTCTACCATTACAAAGGCCATGTCTCATGGTAATTATCACTCTTTAGTAACCTTATCCAAACTTTTATACTTTATTGTCCTTTGAAATTACATACAGGAAGTTAATTACAAGATTTGTTTCTTTCGTTTTTAGATAATTCACTTCTTAAACATTGGTATTTAATGATTTTGGCTAAAATCGTAATTGTAGTGAAGTTCGTAATTTTAGTGAAGTTGCCTTCAAGATTGGAACCATTTTCTGGATACAATGTTACAATATGCATCATTATTCAAATATATTTACCCAGTTTCAGCAATATAAAACAAACCCACTATGTCTACTTTGAGAGAGAAAGTGAGAGAGATACTTGGTATTCATATCTGTGTGGTTCTGTATAACCTATTACAAGTACTGTTATAATATTATATTCGTTTTGGAGTAGACTTGGCTTACATAAATTTGCTGTGTTTCTGTATATATCCTTGTTGAAATAATGTAATTTATATATCATCATATATAAACTATTTAAACAAATACTACAGAATATCAGTCATCAAGTAAGTAGCCTGTACTCTTTTACAGCATTTAGCATGGTTTCTGCTATGTGATCTTTCTTCCCTACGTATATATTTCCAAAGTTCTCTTCCCAAAGTTTCTTACTCCCAAAAGTGATTTCCTACAATTTCAATGGATTCTTATTACATAAATTCAGCTTAATTTATTTCATAAAAAAATCATCAACTTAACATAGTGGATTGTTTTCTATTTGACTTATATAAAAATATATTGACAGGTTACAAAATTATTGAATTACATTGGGATTTTTTGTTATATTCAGTAACTTACGTATGCATCATTTAATATGGTGGGTGGTGTCAGTCATGTTAAGACAGTAAGTCATGCATGTACAAATGGTTACCGATTCTCATCAGCACTAGACTGCAGTAATACATTATATACCAAGGGGATGATGAGATCAGTAAACTTGATTTAGTCTTCAGTTACAAGTGTTTACGCGTAAGTACCTTTCACTAAGGATGAGCCACTTCATCTGTAACTGTCAGGCGGTTGACCTCTAACCTTATCTGGTATGAATTTTAATCTCCCCAATTGGAGGCAGTTTTAGTACATTGTCATGCAGGCTGTGTTCTTCTGTCTGGAGTGTGCGAGTTCCTCTTGACTTGTTGTTGAGCTGTTTCTCCCCCGACTAAGTAAAACTGATCTGTAGGCCTTGTGATTTCAATGCTTCTCTTTTCTAACTGTTCTTTTCATTTGGTAAAGAGACCAACTTTTGAACATTTTTTTTCTTTTGAAAATTTATGTATTTAGAAAGTTCTGAAAAAACAGTCGTTAGTTAACAGATCATATTAAATCCAATTATTAGACCTTTGTTTGAGGAGGCTGTTTAATTTGATGGGGATTATTCGGAACTCCTTGTGTTTTATACACTCATCATGTTACATTTTACAAGTGTTGTTTTCCTTTTATCTCAAATAGTCCTACAGAAGTGTCCCACTTAAAAGTAAAGGATTTTGTTATCATCTGTCTGTAATAGCATGGAAGAAAAAAAAGAATGTCGATTTAAATAAGCTTGTAGTGATCATATATCAAATGGTTCTTAATGACAGATGATGAACATTAGCTTCCCCCTCCTTCATAGGAAAAATGTTCCAATTTAGTAACATCGAAAAATATAAGTACCGTATTAAGAATTGGGTAACATTACATCCATGACCTGTCAAACTGGTCAGAGGCCCTGAAATCTTGAATTTAGACCTAATATATGTGTATAAGGACATTCAACTAATAGAATCACCACATCTTGCCAAAAGCTATATAGCAATGTTGTACAAAATTGTACGGAGATTCAAAGAAGTCATGCAAGCTAATGTCACATATTTGATGCATGTTGAGCAACATATCCAATATCTATTATTCATGTGTTCCAGACATGAAGCTAAACTGTTGAACATGTTGAACAACTTTTCACTTGATGGGAATTGACAAAACATAATGACACGTGCAAGGCAAAAAGTTGCACTGTTCAAATCCTTGCCACTGTTTGTGGATTACTGATCGGTTGTGGCGAGTTGTAACTTCTTCCTTTAAATTGTCACAGCACAACCTGGCTGGATTTCTTTAGGAGAAACCTTGCATTAAGTGTAATATAGTCATCATATATATATATATAGAACATTATAAGTATCTGAGTTGCACTCTATGACTTTGGTTGTGTATAGGATATTGTAAATATATACACCATAAAAATGGGGAATGTTTGGGGAAAAAAACACAATTCGGAAAAGTTAAATTCATCACATTCCAACATTTTGGTAAAAGTCTTTGGATTGATGGAAGATAAAGAGTTATGTGGGCATATTTTATTGATATGCTGACTTAATAGCTAATCTCATCAACTAGTATAGATCATCTATCTGATAAAGTGTGTGTTATACTTTACTAAAAAAAGTGGTCTCCATCTTTTTACTTGGTTCGTATACCAGCATCTTTTTTTACCTACCATCATCTTTTCTTGCTCTCCCAAGAATGAATTGTGTGGTTGTCGGGTTCGTTGATTAGTTCTTGCAGTCTAAAAGCAGTTATGTTGTTTGAACGCTGTACATATACCATAATATGTCATGCAAACACATACATTTTCTGAGTCCAGGTTGCCCGAGTTGAACTCTTTTGCATGTGGTGGAGGTGCATGTTGGATTGTAAGGCAAACCAGTGAAGATGTTTGAATGTGATTGATGAATTCTGTGTGGAATCTCTCTCTACTTACACAGATTTGAAAATTTCA
The DNA here is from genome assembly GCF_902652985.1 of Pecten maximus. Classification (NCBI taxonomy): domain Eukaryota; kingdom Metazoa; phylum Mollusca; class Bivalvia; order Pectinida; family Pectinidae; genus Pecten; species Pecten maximus. The sequence goes on along the minus strand of NC_047017.1, from coordinate 17,356,281 downwards.
TGCTGGATATTTAATTTAATGAGTTGACATTATCTGATGTTGAATCAGCAGACTGCATTTTGTAAACGAGATACTGTTTATCTTCAAAATCACATTGGTAACTGTGAACTCAAATATTTCGTACAGTTGATACATATGATTAATATATTGCCATCATGCCATAAGGAACTGTAAAGTTTGTAATACTGACATGTTCAGTTTTCAAGATCATTACAAGTTGTCAGGCTTTGACCTATTGAGGAATTAATCAGATGCATGTACAGTGAAAGTATTTAATTTGTTATTGACTATCTCCATTAATTGTTTGAATAAATTCATGAAAAGAAAATATATAATATTTGAGGTTCTGGTTTTTACATCCTGATAAATGCTTGTTGTAGTATTTCCTTGATGATCCCTAAGTTACAGGGTTATACGGATGTAATACATGTATATGGTTTCAGAATTCTATCTGATGTGTTATATAATAAGGTATTAGTGGGAAGTTTGAAATCAGGTTCAGTGACTGTTGATCTTTGATCGATGAGAGTGTGTCCACACACGAACAGGATGTACAAGAGGGAATGAGAGGAGCATGGTTGACATTGCTCATGTACCAATACAGAAATACATAGGAGAAGCATTGTATGTAAATATGTCTTATAAGTGAGAAGAAAGGATATCCACTCTAATAAATAAAATACTGTGGCGTAGGTTCAAGTAATGTGTCATCCTTTGACAGGACCTAAGAAAGCAACATTGCAGGCCATGCTTGCTAACCTTGGCAACGATGAAGAGCTGCCCAACTCCCAAGGGGCCGCGGCTAGCTCGCCTCCTTCCAACGCCTCTGTGCCGGGGAATAGCATGCCAGAAATAGATGACATGGGTATGCATGACCACACTCTATACAGTCTCCACATGTACTTGTGACATTTAAACTAACTCGGGGTGCAGGTTATACCTAAAACTAATACATACAGGCACGTAGGAGCTCTATAATACTGAAAGGCTTTGCTCTTTCTTTAGGTTGTATCAGAACTTGAAGACTTTTGAAAGAAATTGCCACTAGGTATTGGTTTTGGAGGTTATTTGTGGTTGTAGGAGAAAACTGATATGAGTTTTTTGTTGAAGAAAAAAAAAATAAGAAAAATGATTTTTTATCGATGAAAAATTTTTTGTTGGAGAAAACAAAATAAGAAAAAGGATTATTTACAAATCTAAGGAATTACAAGGTTAAAAGAATATTTTGAGAAAATAAAGTTGTAACACTTGGTGCAGTATTTTGAATATTTGATCACCTATGCATTTATATCATTATGTAAAGAGGTTTAGTTATAAAGAAAGACTTGTATCTGTCACAAGTACATAAGAAGATCTAGGACTTGTTACGTAGCGAGCGTACCATGTGGTCTTGTTTGTTAGTAGTTTTGTATGTAGATAAAATGCTGTAAAACTAATCGGTCTGACATATATAGATATATATTAACCCAGATAATCCACAATATGCTGTGTGTCCACCCCTCACCATTGATAGGGTTTACTTTGATGCTGTGTATATATCGCATTGCCGAATGGTGGTGTCCAGAAGTTTGATAAGTTAAACGCAAATACTTGAATTAAAATATGTTTAATACAATTAAAATAGAATCTTAACTTATCTACATCAGCATTATATTCATATAATCATATTGATTCTCAAACTGAGTTGAGAGTCTAATGATTGCCTCATCTTTCATAATTTTCTGTTTCGGATACAAAATGAGATAAAATTTCAAGATCCTGTTGATTTACTTGAATGGATCTGTTTTGGTGGATCTCCATCGAGAAATGTAGCATAATTTCACATGTCTAAGTCATTTTCTACTTTGGGAAGGTTAGTTCATATATAGATACATTAAATTGTAAGTAGTTGTAATATTCTGAGGTTTAGATTTTGGATATTTATAATGGTGAAAAGGCTGGCTTTTGGACACTATTGAGCTACCTGCTTCAGTCACATGCCTAGGTAATACACAAGAGCTTACACGTGCAAAAATGTCTCCATTAATTCCTTATTATTTGGTTATCTGTTTTTATTGTAACAAAAATTTGCATGAAGCCAGTTATGCCTAGTTTATAGTAAATTTTATTTTCATTTGCGATTATATGTTGAATGTTTATGTCATTGTTTGTTTAAAACATTTTGATGGATGAACATGATTTATTTAAATGTAGATGTGATTTTGTATTTATAAAAACTTTTGACATATTATATTCGATACTGTTAACTTGCCACATCATAGGAAGTCATGGTAAGACTTAAAAGACAATTTTTGTGTAGGTCATTTCAAGTTTATGAGAAAACATTATCAGATTATAATTACGGCTTTGCCTTTACTACCATTGATTAACTTGTTTTTGCTTATTGAAATACCGTACTACAAAATTCCCAATTTGACAATATATCTTACTAGCAAACTAACAGTACATTGGTTGAAATTGACACATCATATGAGTGTTTGTAAAGGTACTACTAATATAACAGACTTAGAAGAATCTATGAGAATTGATGTGCTATACAATCTGTAGGTATGCAAGGTGGTGGCTCTCTGCCATTCAACAACACTGGTAACAGGAAACAGATCATAGGGTCTGGGGCAGAGGAGGAATCCCTGGAGGCCCTGGGACTGGGAGAACTGGCCAGTCTCACAGTCTCGAACGACGCAGATCCTCTCAGTTACGACAATGTAAGTATGACAGGTTCCCACAGTGTTGTTCTTGACACTTGACGATTGTACTCCAGATTTGTTGATTGTGTGTAGGACTACCAGTGGCTCTGTCTCATTTCAAATATTTACAATTTCAGAAGTTTTGTAAGGCCATGTTCAGCTGTTCGTGATTTTGTGCGAATTCTCAAAAAATCATTAATCATATGTTTTTGTATATATTGAAAAAAAAATTATGTTAATTGCTTATACTTTAAGGAATATCATATTTTTGTGTTGGTCTAAATATTGTCTTTTCTTTTCTATGCAGATTTCTGCCCCAAAAGAAGTTTTTAGAAAAACATGGAATGCAAAATACACATTAAGAAGGTAAGATGTTCTTGTTGAGATGTTCCTTTGAAGACGACAGTGCGTCCGACACTTAAATACTCATATAGTTATAGCATCATTTTTGGTGTACCGATAGCAGATATAGATTTAACTGCTGATAATTGCTTTACCTGTAATGTTTGGTGTGATAACAGATGTAATTGTTTTGTTACAGTCATTTCGATGGTGTGCGTGCTCTAGCATTCCACCCAGTAGAACCAGTCTTAATAACAGGATCAGAAGACCACACTTTAAAGTTATGGAATCTACAAAAGACAGTCCCAGCCAAAAAGTAAGTATGAACTGTCAAAATTCATTGTACGATGTATTCAACATTACTAGGAAGTTGCCCATGTCGTATTTTTAGGCTTGTCTAAAAAAAAAAAAGAGAAAAAAACCACTTTCAGTTGTACTATGGAATGATTTGTCTTAATCTGCAGTCATTGAAAGGAATTTGATGGGATGTTTGCAAGTTGTTTAATGTGTTGTGTAAGAAACTTTTTCACAGGTTCCACAATTCTCTTGGACAGAGCAAAGAAATGAAGATGTTTGTAAATTGAATTGTAAGCCATTCAAATTTTAATGAGATGTGTAACAAACTATTTCACACATATAACGTTTCTGTTTGACAGAGCAGCGTCTTTAGATGTAGAGCCAGTTTACACCTTCAGGGCTCACATTGGCCCTGTACTGTGTCTGGCTGTCAGTGCCACAGGAGAACAGTGCTTCAGTGGTGGCCTCGACTCCTCTATCAGATGTTGGAATATACCAAGTTCTAACATTGACCCATACGACTCATTTGGTAAGTATTGCACAGGTATGTAACTCACAGGCCCAACGTTCTCTCCCCCAGCAGTCCTTTCAGGTACTTTAGGTCATAGATGTCGGCCAGGGAGGAGTGCTGGGGGACGGGCCATCCATGCATGGTGTAGACAGTATACGTGTCAAAACTTGTGTTCCTTGTCTGTCCTTCGTGTCTGTAGTTGTCGGTTCTGTCTGTACTATTTGTGTTGTGATTGATCTCTTACCCCAGTAATTTGACCCCTGAAATTCTCAAATTTGATATGCAAGTAAATCTTGCATTGACATTGTTCAAAATTAGGTCACTGTGACCTATATATATTTACCTTATTCTAGTTTTCCTTCTGTGAAATGCTCTGTTTATTGATGTGTGAGCGAATCCAATAACATTCTTCAATCTTACTGGCATCAGTTAACCAGCATGGGAATGTAGACTGTCTTATGATTCTCGTTTGTTCTTTCTAATCTTTTCTGAGGTAGACGTTACAATAACTTATCTCTGAGTTCTTAATGTTTTCTATGTTTGAGCATCACTCTCCTCATTTGAGTATAAGGCCGAGGTTGTATGTTTTAATTTTGTTCTTATAACATCTTAAGAACCTTGTTAATGGCCAGAAAAATTGTTTTGTGCTGCTGTTGATAAACTTATGATTATTTTCCAAAAAACAATGTAGTTTCAGACTACTGAACAATTAAGGAACTCAATTTTGAGAAAAAAACAGAAAAAAATGAAGACTGCTCTAAAAAGGAAGTTTCTTTTCATACCTGGATTAGCAAGGTTCTGCCTATTGTTATAGTATGTACCTTACCTGGAGCAAAGTGTCTGTGAGCTGATGTAATGATATTTTGTCCAACTTAATTTAACATGAAGTGCTTGGCTCTTCATGATATCAATGCCCTTCTGTGGTTCAACACTTGTCCTCAAACAATTCTTATAATCTTTCATACATAGGTTAGTCTGTAGTTGTCTCTAATTTTGAGACAGTTTGTACAAAACAATGATGCAGCAGAACATTCATCAGGAAATTTTATTCTGACAAGAAGATGAAAACAAAATGGTCAATACATCAGATAATCAAGAGGAAATCACTGAAGAAGTCAAATTTGCATTGAACTTTTGAGAATTTGTGATCTGGGCACAAAGGGATCCCTTTTTCTGAACATAATAAGTTGGGAGGAGGCATAGATTTATGATACTAGACTCATTGCATGCATAAACTTTATACAAAAGGTGGCTTGTTAAACCTTGAAGTGTTTGCTTAGTTAGATTTAACCTAGATCTGATTTAAGAGGACGTGTGTGAAATGTGCTTGTCAATAATATTGAGAAATGTGCAAGCAAAACAGGCATATTAGACCTCTTGTGTTATCCTGTTGCACGTCAACGATGCTGATTTTACCTCATTTGTGAGATGAAACATGTGTCTGTCCTACTGTACATTTCCTCCTGAGCATGTCTTTAATCTGATATTTCTGATTCTAAACACTCGTTCATGTTCATTTTCCCCTAACATCTTAAAGCTGTCTATCGGATTGATTTAACATTTTCTTATACAAAAATGTTTGAATTGGTGAAATTTGTTGACACCATAGAGAAGTATATATATATAGAGGAACATAGATCCTCCATGAGAAATGTGGACAATGTTTTTATTTAGTATACCAATGCATATGTTGTAATGTGTTTTACTGCTGTTACAGAGCCGACCGTGCTGTCAGACACATTACAGGCCCACACAGACGCCGTGTGGGGACTGTCAATACATACCTCCAAGATGCAGCTTTTGTCCTGTTCAGCAGATGGAACTGTTCGGTTATGGAGCCCCGGGAGTAAAACACCATTGCTCAACACATTTACAGTTGATGATGGTTTGTATAAGTTTGTGAGGAAAATTGCTTGGTACATAGCCAAGGTATAGAGGTTAAAGATGCATGAAAAAGGAACTATCAAAATTGAAATGTGATTGCCAGTATTCATTTGTGGCAGTATTGTTTGTTTATGGTTCAACATCCCGTCAACTCTGTGTCATTTACAATGTACAGGTGATATTTGTCTCAATAATCTCATTCTAGATTAATATGACATCGGCACTAATTGTTGACATTGTCATGCATATGTTCTTGTGTTGGCCACACCCTCTGTTAACTATGATTAACATGACCAAATTGAAATGCCAGATACATAGGACAGAAAGGAAGGCATGAAATTAAAACAAGAAAAATTTGTAGGATGAAGGGTTTAAAATCCTTGATAGTAATATGAAATGCTTTTCACCTTGCAGAAGATGGTGCTCCAACCTCTGTTGACTTTGTACGTTGTGATCCAAGTCAGATGGTGGCTTCCTACTCTTCCTCTAACACGTATATATTTGACATAGAGAATGGGAAACAAGTCCTCAGTTTAGAAACGAAGATCAACCAAGGTAAAGAGTGTATGAACACTCAAAAAATCACCTAAGGAATTAGTAACTATACACCTCATCAAAATAAATCTAATCTCTCTCCTGTTTAAAATTTGCTATATCCTGTATAAATATAGGGTATAGTAATCTAATAAAGATAAGCTATAGTAATCTAATAAAGATAAGGTATAGTAATCTCATAATATTCTATAGAAATATTCTGTATAGTAAATTATGCTGCTGAAATAATGCTGCTGGACACCTGATGTTGTCAATGAAATGCACCTAGCATTCAAACTGGGCAATTCACACCATATGATTTGACCAATTCTGAGTCACGAGATATTTATCAAAGCATGACAGACATATTTATATGATAGTTACAATACAAATATGGTAGCCAGAAAATTGTGAGTTGCTGGTTTTCTATGATCACATTGTTTCGGTAGTACTGTGCGACGGCTTGTTTTCTATGATCACATCGTTTCGGTAGTACAGTTCGACAGCTTTCACCAGCCTGGTTTCTTTTGTAATGTTACAGATGCTGGAGTTAGTAATCAGATTAACAAAGTGGTCAACCACCCAACGCTTCCTGTCACCATCACTGCACACGAAGACAGACATATTAGATTCTTTGACAATAACACAGGTAAATAAAAGTTGAAATGTACTTCCATAGCATGGAATTTATTTGAATCATCAATATTCATTGTGTTGAATGAGAAACCTCTAGTGCAAGATCGGTTGTAATGTATATTAGTTATAGAAGTAAGGCTTCAAACCTGGCACAAACCAGGAGAATACAGGGGCCTGTTGGTTTATATGGACAAACCGGTTTGTCGGTTTTTAAACGTAATATTTCAAACATAGATCTTGACGGACCTGCAAATGTTAATACAGGCCTTGGAAGTCTTTGTCACGGCTCTTCTGAATATAATATGAAATCACCAGGTCCGTCTTTAGTTCATAAACGAACAACACCGGTCCAACTGGTCCAACCGTTTGGATGGCAAAAAACAGAAACGGCCCAGTTATTTTACTAAAAAGGGAAAAAAAGAAAGTCCTCATGTTGAAAATCTATTAATTTTAGGATTTGATTTGATATAAAAGAAATAAAAAGAAATGTTTTATTTCAAAATTAACGCATTAAATAAACTTTTGATTGTAGAAAACTGAATAATTGTCTGTTTAGTTTGAACTTCCATGTATCCATTGTTTCATATCGTACATTCTTTTGTAGGAAAAATGATCCATTCAATGGTAGCACATTTAGACGCTGTCACTAGTTTAGCTGTTGATCCTAATGGATTGTATTTGCTATCAGGAAGTAAGTATGACCACATTCTACTCGATAATGCCAAAGTATACTTAGAATCTTGTAAGAGGGGACATTCCCTTCATAAGGTTGAATAATTTTTATATTCATTGACATTGAAATAATTATTTTTTTTTAATGTACATGAGTAAATAAATTTGTGAATTAATGTTGACTTTTGAGATTGAAAGGCATGATAGCCTGCATATTGATGATTGTTGGTACAGTGTTATTTTGAAAGTTGTACAATAAAAGATATGGAAACATTTTACCTACAGAAACTGCAGAGCAAAATGTCATCGTCTATGGGACTAAAAAATGACGAGGTTATGTGTAATTATAAGAAACTTTAATGATAATTAAATTCATAGCGAGTCTGTTTTAATGTAGTTGTACCACACTCAATCTGCCTTCATCATGTGAAATATTCTAACTCATTGTTTTCAGGTCATGACTGTTCAATAAGGCTGTGGAATTTGGACAGTAAGACATGTGTACAAGAAATAACTGCCCATAGAAAGAAGTTTGATGAGTCAATATATGATGTAGCTTTCCATCCATCGAAACCATACATAGCCAGTGCAGGGGCAGACGCCTTAGCTAAAGTGTTCGTATGACAGGAGAGACTTTTGTAGAACTATTGTATTAAGACAAATCTTCCTTTGAAAGTGTGAACTGCCAAAGCAGCTACAAGGGGAACTAGCGCAGGCGAGGACTTACATTAACACATGATCATTTGATTCATCTTCATTTTCATTGTCGTCACCTCATTTGTTGTGAGAAGATTGAACCAGTGAACACTGGGATGTGGTGAACCGCAGTGGAAGAAGTGTATGATAATTAGTGTACTATAAGACTTCATGAAAACATTCATAACAAATTATTTCTTACCTGTGTATTTACATAACAGTAAGTGCAAACTGTTTAATGTGTTATCCCCTGCATCACCACACGTGGAAGCTGAACAACATTGAGGACCATACTCATTATGATTGTGTATAGACACCCGTGAGCAGTAGATGTCCATGTGTAGTGTGTCTGTATGTAGAGGATAGTCAGCACCTGCTGTCGTTACGATACAGCTTTCTCGTGTGTGGGAGCCATCAGCTGCTACATCTTTATAGTATATACTCACTAAAATCTTGTTCCAAATTCTGTCATTGCAGCTTTTGTATCTTTGCTTCTATCACTAGTGCTAGGTATTTCAAAGTTGTGGGCCATCATTGTGGGAAATCTGTTATTGTTTCATTAAAAGCTTATAATTGACATGATTTAGGAGTTCTAGTAAAGGAATATTACAAAAGATAAAAATCGGCAAAAAACAAAAAAATCCCCACTAATATAGAAATGAGAGACAGCTTTGAACACCATTCTGTATGATTTCCTCGTATCTACCTCTTACTTTCTATCTATCATGGCAGTATGATTTTGTAAACCATATCCTGAATTGAACAAAAGGTGTAGAAATCCTCAATGTGTGCAAATGTATTGCGTGTACATATATATATATAAATACTTGAGTGTGTGAATAAAATGGAGATGTCACCTTCATAAGATGGCCGCATAGGCCCGGATACCTGATTTACAGTTGTGGACATGTTAATTTAAAAACTCTCAGTAGTTAATCATGCAATGTAGGAGCTCAAGGCAGCTTGGTCCCTAGTGTTTCTATGAAACAGCCGGGTGTCACCTAACCAGGATCGACACCACATACTCAACACCAGCAGTTTTATCTGTTTGTTACCAAATAAAACTAGTGCTATTTTTCTTATTTTGTGCCCCTTTAACACTTAACAAAAACTGTGATTTTATCTTTTTCTTTTGCAGGTTTCTATTAATGTTATGACCTTTGAACTTTACAAATGATGTATGTATGCCCATTGACTTTTTTGTCTAATCTTCAAAAGAGGTTAGTGTGTTAGCAGATAGGGCATTTGGTGAAGGTTATAGCATATCATATTTGATCTTTTATGCTTTACACCCCCGATATAAAACCAAATTATGTTTGTGGTTAATTATGAACAAAAAGCTCTTTCTGCTTTTCTGGCAACAGTATGAAGGAAATCAAAGAATAGTACATTCTTTAAGAGTGAGTTAATGATAACAAAATAACTAGTCAAGTTGAAAGTCATGACTTAAGTTTTTCTCTGTTCACTTTTTTCTCTGTTCACTTCTGAGAAAGGAATATTTTAGAAAAGTTTGTGATTAGAAGCAAAAGGAGAGAATACATTTTTCATTTTTTCTTGTAATTCAATTTGTATAATGTTTTTCCCGAATGTGTGACCATATATTACCTGTATTAATCGTGAAATTCATGAAGGTCACAGGGGCCAAGATTTTACAAAGATTTACAAGATTTTACTCACAACTACCAACATGTACACTTTCTTTACTCAACTAGTGTAATATACACAAAAATGATGATGTACACAAATTGTCTGTAAACCGCTATCTTTGCTATAGGAATATTCTCAATAATAGCAGCTAATATTGTAGAGATTGTGAAAAAAAGTTAACAAAATTACTGTTATAAATTGTATTTGTATACCAATAAATGCACATCTGTGTCATGTAAACCAAAACTTGCTATGGAAGAGATTGATAATAAGGATGCATACATCAAATCAACACTCATTGCATTTCAGGTTAACTGAAATTTGCTCAGAACATCTAATAATGATTGGTATTTAGTTTTAACAACACAGTAACAATAATATGTTACCAGGTATATCAATATATGTATGAACTGTATATATAACTATCATAGACACATACAAGTTAACTAATGGAGTAGGTATAGATAAGCCTGATGCGAAAAGAGTATACTAACTGGTAAAGGAAATTGTAATTTTAACTTAAATTCAATAAAGGGAAGGTAGACAGTGAAAAAATTAGAGATTTACTTCAAAATGATTGAAAACTTTTATGGGGAAAAGAACTTGTGCCCATATTCATCTAAGCTTTCATGCTAAAGCACGGAATCTGTGCTCAGCCCAACTTTCTTTAAATTAGCTTAAATCATGAAATGGCAGTTTAAAAGAAAAGAAAAAAACATGAACAATGAAAATAATATCTAATTTGAAGTCTTTCCAAAATTATTTCAAATCATTGAAAAAATATTAATCCAGAGTTTTTCACAGAAATTTGAGTCCAAACACCAAAATGTGTATTTGAGTACGAATAGGGTTTCATGAACCCAGGCCCTGGCATGTTCCAGAATTCAATCATTTTGTGAAATGAGTTCTTGAAATAAGTTAATGTTGTAGATAACACGTCATCATACCAACCAGATTCTGACCGAACATGCTTTAATGCAAACAACAGCTTTTTGTATGTACATGTACATAAAGAGTTTCATATCATAGGAAAATCAACTAACAATATAAAATATGGCACATAAGTATTTAAGATATCTTACACTATCAGTCAATTACAACATATACCATATTGATGATGCTATGTAACCACAATTTACTTATGTATTGTTTTCAAGTTCCCTAACATTAACATAGTTAGCAACAGCTTTGCCACTGTTCCTAATTCTTTTTATGTCATCTTTCTTCAAAGGAGAGTTTTTAGGGATATCAAAGATAACAATTTATAAAGGAGAATTTTGATAATGTTGCAATATTTGATTTGACACAAGAATAGAAGGACAGAAATGTTCCTAATCTGTTATTATTGTAATGATCTCGGGCCATACTTACATGTCATTGACAACGGTCAGATTGTTTTGTTAGAAGCATGTGTAGAGGAAAAGTGGAACCGTATTGAAAGTTTAGATGTAGAAATGTACCATGTGTAAAGTATATATGGTCTTGAAAAGAACCTATAAATTGTAGTAGTTGGCCCACACAATTTAGATATATGTACAATTGCACAGTTGTCAGTTGTATATATAATCTTCATTAATTACGGTACTGATATAGCTGTCTTGCTGTCCTTAATCTTGAAGATTTTAATTAATTCAGGGACATTATTTAATATTCAAGATGACAAAATTATAAAATTAATTCCCATTTCCTGTTTATCTTGATGTCCCTTTAAGTAGTCTCCATGGGAAGTAAACTTTTAATTTCTGATCACTCAAAATTTCATTACAGTTTTATTGCTATTTCACAGAGAATATGTTTGCTTACAATTTTATGTTTCTTTTAAAGCTATGATTTCAGAAGACAGATCGTTAATACTTTCACCTGACACCAGTATCATGAGATGGCATATGATTTGCTTTTCGTGGGGCATAGCAGGAACATAATTTGTTTTTGTATAAAGTTTCGTTAAGAGCTTAGTGATACTTATGAATATATTATTGAAATGATATGCTAGGATTGTCTTGCATAATTTGTTCACTACATATCTGATAATAATATGTCTGTGTTTGCTATTTACATTATTGGATATATATATATATTCACTCATGTACACAAATAGAAATGAGTCTTATAACATATTGTTGTGCGTGTGCGGTGGACAAATAGGGATGGATGACTTTATATAACAATAACACTGAAGATAAGCTTTACTGTAGCTGCAGCAAAGATGAGAAGTTTGTTTGCTGGAGGGATTTATGTAATTATAGATAAAAAGTGCTGCTTGCTACAGAACTAGAAAGGCAGTTAATTTAAAAAAAAGAATCTCTGTAATCTCGGTTAATTTGAGATTTATTAATTTCAATACTCTTTTTTTTCTCTTCTTTTTTTTATGAATTTCTTAAAATGCACATAAAAATAATACTTCAACTTTTAACATAAACTGGATAAATACTTAATAGAAAGTTGATGATAATGAAATTTAAACGGTCATTTTCTGAAAATATTTTGTATTCCTGTTAAGTGTCCAGTTGATGTTGAATATTGCTGTATAAAGGACAGTCTAGAGTGTTTCGTTAAAAAGTAATTCACTTTCTTAGTTGTGTTAGTGAGTTGATATAATTTGTGATGTGCCAAAGTTCAGGAGTAGATATTCCAGTGCATCTTTGTTCCTTCTTGTTAAAGTAGTTATGTTTTCACTCACAATCCATCATTCGAAAGACTTACAGATTCATTCATGTATTTATAATTATTATATACAGTTATGTAAATCATTTTTAACTTTTGTGGGAATTTCAATTCCAATGATAAAACAAAGAGTCTTATGGGGGAATTAATCGTTTAAGATGTAAATTTTTAGAATAATGGGAAAACTAACTTGTACATGGATAATAATCCTGACAGTAATCTAATATGCAGTCATTTACATAAACTGCTTTGGCCACAAAGCCTAGTAATTTCATGCCATGGAGCGAATGCCGTTCGTCAGTTTTATCGTGGAATTTCCATATACAAACAATGTATGTAAATTACATATTTTAAGATATATTCGTACAGAATGATCAGTATTTTTCTTTTCAAAATTCATAACTATTATTGATAACATAGAACTGTAAATTGTTATCTTAAATTTTTTAGCCAAGCTTGTTGTCACTGCTCTGATCATGATCTGGTACTTATAGCATTTTGTAAAGCAATAAAATGGTTTGAAATCAGGTGAGCGACACAGACTCAATGGGTCACTTGTTCATAAATGTATATGCGAGAAAAGGCGTCAGAAAAACATATTTTTATTATTCAATGTTATTCAATGTGTAAATTTATAACGAATTGGAAAAAAAATGGAACACATAATTTATGGTGATCATTATTTAAAGTTATTTATGCATACTTACAAACATGTACAGATTTGGTTTTGTCTGAAAGAGGTTGTAGTAAATTATGTAGCTGTATATAAATTTACTAGTCAACTGCCATTAGAATGACTCAAGCTGTAAATAGCATGACTAGATGATGCTTGTGCTGTAAATGTTATACCGCTTGCATGTTTAATATGGTTTACCTGTATAAACAGGTAAGGTTACAGGTGAAGCTATTGTCTTTTTAAACACCATCGTTGTCTAAATAATTTATTTCTAAACGTAACCCAAGAAATCTGATTTTTAATATACTTTGATAGAAGAAAGCATAAGATATAGAATTCTTCTTATAAAGATTGTCATATAGATATATATATTGGGTTCAAATAAGTTAACAAGACAAGGGAACAAGTTTATCAAATAAGATTTAATAATGAAATCCATGATGAAATTGAGGAGGATTGGTATTTGATATGCTTTGTGAATAGATCCCTAATATGTCTGGGGTAGCCGTAGAATGGTCGCCCACGGTGTCAGTGTCTGTAACCATTGTATTGTCTACCGCCATCACCATTCTCCTGTGTCTATTATGTCTGCCAATAAAGATTCATTTCTACAATACAGTCAGTCTTTTACTTTCTAGTTCGCCTTGTCCAAAGGACTGGTGAGTTTATGTCATGGTTCAGCGTCCGTGGTCTGTTATAGGTTTGGAACCCAACAATCCTACTCCTAGACAATAAGCTGCTAGGCGTCCGATCTATCATTTGACATTGTGAGGAGTGTGACGAAGCAGGTTTGTAAAAAAAGGAAAAGAAAAAAAAAATCTCACCTGACAGGGATGACCGAGCACCTATTTCAGATTTTCATTTGGCATCGTCTGAAATACCTCGTGACTGACCACATGTACATTGTACAAGGAAAGTACATACAAAGAGCGTGATATTTACCTCTGATTGCCAGTTGCATGTTACCTGTCGGGACACGAGAGCACAAAACTACTTCCAATATAGTTTGATTAATATGCTGTGTAGATGCTTTCTTGTGTTGGTCAATTGACAAAGTCCTGACTCTAGTGATGCGTTCTTGTGTATGTCAATTAACGCTAGTTCGTTACTGTTACGTCAATAGCTTCGGGACCATTTTCTTAACTTTGAGTCTGAATGCGGTACTCGGATAACACGTTTGTCCAATTTTGTTTTTCGTTATGAACTCGTGCCCTGATAACAGGATTTCAGATGTTTATATGATGATGGAATATCGAGTAAAATTCGGGTACAAGAAAGCACCGTGTCAAATTCGCCTTTGAGGTTGGGAGTGTGGTCTAGCGACATTGTTCAATGTAAGATATTTAAGATCTCTTAAATGCATTATGTTGAATAGTTATCATTTTAATCTTTGTTTGGTTACATCATATCAGACCCTTATGCTCCATACTACCTTCCTTTAAACCGCTATTAATCCGGAGCAGTCTGACTTGGACCTATCACATTTTGTAATCTGTGTTCCAGAAAGAATGAGGGGATTTTGATCATATTTAACCCAATAGACCAATGGCAGTTGTGTCGATGGAACTTTGTTTAGTTGTTGGATTGAACACTCGTGTATCGCACTCATGAGACATTGGTTTTTCTGACGAGACTGTCGAAATCTGCCGTCCTCGATGCCAATGGCTGTCATGCAAGGTACGAAAAGGATGAATCTTCCCTACTTACGGTAGCATTTTTCGCGATTTGTTACGAATTCATAACGCGATCATGTAATGAGCAAGTTTTTAGTTGGAGCTGGTTGTAAGTTGAATATAATTGTAACAAAATGATACATTTACCATAACGTCTTTTTAATGAGTTTGTTATTGAGTATGTACATTATATATACGAGTATGTAGGTTCTGCATTTCAATGAGAGATGGATATGCTACTGAAAGACAGGTTTCGATAATGTTAATGTATTAATTTTATTAACAAATTTTTATGAACACAAATTGTTTGGCAGGAATTGTTCATTCATCACGGTCATGGCATCATGGTCACTGAAACAAAATTTGATTTGAGTAGTACATGATACAGAAATACATGATACAACATATTGAGAAAGGATTACGTTCAAGCACAGTGTGATGGTATGAACTATGAATTGTATGGTTTCGTTTTATTTCTGTTCTATAAGTTGGATTGTTCGCAGGTAACAAGGTTCTGAACTGAAACTCAAATGGTTCCACTTCGATGATCAGGCGATGCGTAACCATGTATTTCATTCTGGACCTTTTGATCTTCCTAACATCGCTGAATTAACTTACATGTTTAATCAAATGTTAAAAATTATCGGATCCCCCAGCAATTATTTTCAATATGAGACCTTTTTGTAACACAATTGGTAACCCACCAGTTATTTGAGCATGTCCTTGTCTGAGGTATCGCCTTGTTTCTTTTTCCGATAGATTACAATAACCACCACTATGCCAACCAGTACAGCAACACCTGATAGAGGAAATCAACAAATGAATCAGATGGCAATTATACAAACACTATACAACCACGATATCTTGGTTACCATCTTACATTTTCTTATGTTACTGTAAAATGGAAAATATTTTAATCTTATAGTCGAGATAACTTTTGCCATACCACCTGTTCCAGAGTAGGTGCGAGTAGATCTCTTAGATCGAGTTATTACCTCTGCTATTATCTTTGATGAATCTTTTTTATGTTTGAAGATTTATGCTCTATAAAACGATTCATAACTTTTTTGTATTTTCCGTGCGAGTATTGTAAAGCACGCGCACAATATATTAGCACCTTTCAATACCAATTCGGAATTTAAAACAGTAGAGGCAAAAATTCCGTCCTTCTAGGACTCTTCAATGAGTTAAAACGCTATTGTGTGGTACCTAAGAGGCGACCAGACAGACTCGAAATAAAGAGATCGAAACAAAAATTTGGCGGAATGTCAAGTACATGTGTAGGACGCACGTTAGTGGTCGCGATGTTTATTATGCATTTATTACATCATTACCTGCCACTGCTCCCGCAATAGCTGCCACAGGTGGTCCAGAGTTGTCCGTATTTGTTACCTGGTCACTACCCGTCGCTTTATTGACTGCGGGGCACAGTACTGTCTCCTCATTCTGATCCTTCCCTGGGAATTCATAAAATATTACCATGTACACGTATCGATATTATCTTGACAATTGTACACGTATCATGATCTAGTATTAAACTAACAAGCAAGACCACAATGATTATTGTTAGAGAATCACAATTCAACAACTGTAGTCGGACCAGCATGAACAATCGAGTTTGTCGTCAATACGATATTTATTACAGGCGTCAAATTCATATGTGAAGCTGTTAGTAGAATTATTCTTAAAAGAGAACGGAAACTAAGTTGATAAAGACGTAACAGTCGTCACGTCCGAGACTACATCTATGTATGTAATAATCATGTATGAATAAACGTAAAAGGTCCGATATGAATATTCCTCGTAAAGGTCATTGGACAGATACTTTTGGTCCGAATAAATTCAATTAAAGATGGAAACGATCATCGACTATGGACATTTATGTTTCACAAGACATACGGTTATTTTAGCTTATAGATGTTAACTTTGACACTAGGTATGGTGTCATGTTTTCGTAGAAGAATCTGCTGATCTAAAAGTGCAATGATTGTAAAGGTTGCTATTCAACGCGAATGATATGTAATGAATTTTCTGACTTACTCAGTTCGTCACATGTGTTTGATAACATCGCCAAGACCTCTGTCTTCTCCAGCACCTCCTCTGAGCTATCAAGAACGACGAACTCCACTTCAACCACGCCAACATGCACGTCTTCTTGTACATCAACTATATATACTTGTACTGGTGTTTCAGCCACAGTCTGTCGCCGAACCCTGGGCTTTTGATTAGATCCTTTGGCAGAACGGCGGTAAAATGCAGTAATTGTATCAATAAGCCAGGCTTTGAACGCGTCCTTGTCGAATTTCCCCTGGCTTTTCTTCACTTGTAAACGGACCAATTCACCAGTTTTGCTAGCACAAGTACTTTCCTCTTTGTCAATCAGAGGAACACATATATCTGAATCACAGGAAACTGTTTCACATGATGACTGGAAGTATTCGCACCTAATTCCACTTCTCACCTCGGGACAATGACAAATATAC
Source organism: Pecten maximus (assembly GCF_902652985.1). Lineage (NCBI taxonomy): Eukaryota > Metazoa > Mollusca > Bivalvia > Pectinida > Pectinidae > Pecten > Pecten maximus. Next base: position 17,338,879 of record NC_047017.1, on the reverse strand, counting down.
GTCATATGTTTATCGATACATTGTCCGCCGCCGTAACAAATAGAAGAGACACAATCGTCAACACTTTGTTCGCATGTAGCCCCTTTCCATCCTGGCTCGCATTCACATTCATAACCAGCCGAGACTTCATTATTCAATGAACAAATGCCACCTTGCTTACAAGGACTTTTTAAACATGGATTATTCCTATCGTTAGAAACCTCACACAGAGGTCCTGAATACCCATCTTTGCAATCACAGGTAGCTGCAGATGTCCCGTCGACACAACGTCCGCCATTATTACAAGGACTGACGTCACAGTATGTCTCAGGTGTGCAGAGAAAACCATCCCCTGTGTAGCCTGTCTCGCACTCGCAGTCATGCGAAGAATCATTCAACTGCACACATCTAGCATGCTCATCACAAGTCTTGTTGTCTGGTCTTGCGCACTTGTCTACTCGCATGATAAAGATTACAATATCGGTAGAATCTGACTTGAAGGTCTCCTTATTTTTCACTTCTATAGTTATCTTTATTGAGTCACCGTCAACATCAGTCAAAGTCTTATTAAGCATCAAGCTTTTATTTTTAGTTATTTGGAACGCATCAAACGGATTCAGAATGATATTGAATTCAATGTCATCAGTGGATACATTTGCGTTCAATAATGGTCCAATTATCCCTCCAGGTTTCGTGTCCTCCGGAATTTCCACTTTCCTAAGGATGATTACCGGCAACTGTTTGACGACGACTTGTACATCAGTAATGATAAGTGTGAATAGCTGTTGGATTGACAGAGATTTCGGCACTCCATTATCTGTGGCGGTAACGTTGATAGTGATAACAGGATGTTCCGCGTAAACGAGCTCATCCGGAATGGGCACTGCCAGACTGATCAATGATTCTTCGACCTGAAAAGGAAACGTTTTAAGGCATAATAACTAGAACCAATCCGTTGATTGCACTCACGTATTGATTTGCAACTGCTGGATCTGGATGAAAGTAGAACTATTATATACATGTATAAATTTAACAATAACTGAATGATCACTTTTGGATACTCTCGTTAAGGTATAGGTACGGCAAACGGTGGACTACATGCATATTGACACCAATTTTCAAAACATGTGTAACCTATATGCATAGAATTCTGAAAAGCATTGTGTTTACCAACATCATTTTTATCCAATTATTGGGCGTTCTCAAGGTTTATAGATTAATTTGATCTTTAAATGAATTGTTTGGAATTCTTGTTTTGTAAGTAAATAATTTTAACTAACAGTAGTCTAAGCACCTGAAACAAGTCGGAGTTGGGACCTGCCAAGGTCAGTGTGTGTGTCTGATGGACGTCGGGGTCCTGTACTGAGAATTTTCCAACAACCGCACCAGGTTCTGCACTGGCCACGATTGACCCTGTACCACTCAGATGAATCGCTTCAGGTCGCTCATTGACATCGGTCACCAACACTGTCATTATCTATAGAAACAGACATTCATGTACATTTTCCCGAAACTGCTTGATTTCATCTTGTTTTTCAGGGCATATTTCTTTCTTCTTAAATATCTTGCTTTTACAGCTAGTCTTCACTGACACACAAATTCCGATTTAAATCAAATTATACGTCATGACAACTGTACACAGTTGAAAATAAAACAAACCTTTTTCTTTTCTAGGAATCCGTCTGAACATCGAATGACTACGTCATATTTCTCTTTTGTTTCGTAATCAAGGGCTCCATTAAGGACTAGCTCCATGGTATGATTTGGGAATGTTTTAATACTGAAGGGAAGAGACGGGGGTTCGACCTGGCAAATGTGGCGCTGTCCAATATCTGGATCATCCACTTCCACTGACGTTACAACAGCGGGTGCAATAGCGTCTTCCGGTAGCGAGAGCAATGCACCCACAATAATATCTTCTGGTTCTTCATTGACATTCTCTACAGTTATCTTGATTTGTGTCTGTAATTTTGTGTGAAAATAAGCAAATAATTCAGAGTAAAGAAAAGAAAGAAGAAAATTAGACAGATAAAACCCAAAGTGTCAACATACAATATTTACATTTGCTCTGCATTTCCCTATTGACACAATGCTAAGAGGCAGTTGCCACCATACGCCTATAACACCCAGTGCCTCAGGCTATAACACCCAGTGGGTCATGTGACATTAAAAAAGGCGGGATTTTTTTTAATGTTGGTTAAGTTTTTTTTTCAAAGTTGACGAAAATGGTCAGACAATGTAAATATAAGTATTGAACAGTGGTTTTAATGTTGTTATAGCAAGATGTATGGTGGGCAAATGTAGCATGGGAACCCTAACGGGTTCCAACGGGTTCCCATGCCATTTGCCCACCATACATCTTACAGCCATATCGACTATAACAACATTAAAACCACTGTTTATTGCTTAAATAAAATCCAACAGAAAGAAATATATTGATATGTCGATAAATAGAGCTTAAACAATTACTAAAAAGACGAATACGGTTATTTGTGTGTGAGAATTCAACATTACCTCAACGCTATGAGCTGGGTCACCATTGTCTGTACTTTTAATACTAATAGTATACTCAGACTCCATTTCATAATCCAAAGGCGTTGCCCCCGTTACCAATGCATCGCCTTTTATTTTGAAATAACCTGGAACAAAATAAGTATACCAATATGATTACCATATACATGCAAAAAGACAGGAGGTTGGAGCCGTCTTCTTGGAGTACATCCCGAATATTTTAAATATAGGCACTTACTAATGTATTTGCTACTTAGTTGTATGATAATCCATAGGCAGGGGCATTTGAAAAGAAAAGTGAATGTTTGGCCAAGTGTACATTGACATGGAAATTTTCAACTCATGATCCATATGTATTTTATTATGCTGGGATTTATTTTCTTTATCTCGATTCGTATTTGATATGCTCACAATCTGAATACAGTAATTTGAGGGAAAAAAACAACAACAAAAAAACCGTTGCATACCTTGTGTAGCAATTGTTGGATTGCCTGCTATGGCATACTGAAACGTCTGACCATGGTCATCATCCACAGTGGTCAGTGTGCCAATGGTATAATCCGGGCCTGTATTCTCCTTCACAGTATTGCTGCCAAGGATTACGGATGACGGAGGCTCATTTTTGTCCTGTACCTATACATTTGAAAAAAATGCGTTATTTTTATTTCAAAAGGATATTCAACACAAAAGCTGAAATATTTCTGACTGTTCTGCATATTTTCAGAAATCTTTCTGATGAATTTTAAAACTATTATTAGCACTAAAATATCTTTCCTTTGGTCAATTTGAACAAATGAAATGGATAAGAATGCCCATATGACTTGCCTGCTTAATAAAGAGCATTGCGGAATGTTCACTTACGATTTCTCCTGTGATCGCAGCTATGCTTATTTCTTGTCATACCTAAACATTATACACTGTTCGGCTAATAAAACGTAAACTTGTAGTGACACTATCAGGGTCGCGCAAACGTTTGTAAATATATCTAACTATACCTGTATAGAATTTCTACAAATTGAATATCGTGGGCCGGTCTATGATAAATTGATGAATATGATTTCCTTAAGATCATGAGTTTTTGTTTTTGTGCATTTTAAAAACGAAACAAAATAAACATCAAATGCAATCCTAACTTGTGTGTGGAATATCCCTTTAAGCAAATATTCTTTAAGCTTTGAGTCTCTAGTGAATTTCTGAACTATAAAACTATAGCAATTATCTTTATAAGGGTCTCCATGTCAATCTATATTTTGCTATGCGTTACCAATTTTGGGATAGCATTACGGCTTAGTTTGCATGCCATTATTCTTTGTTTGTTATCATGACGAATTTTTATTCTCTGTATTGCATTATTTTAATTTAGTTTGACTGTATTCATGTATAGATTAAGACGCGTTCGCCAAACTCTTAATCAAACTTAATAAATTAAGTTTCAAATGAATCTACCTCCACCGTGAAGGTTTCTTCAGACCACAGACCCTCTTCATCAGTAGATCGTATTGTAATTCTATACTCGGCTTGTTCCTCAAAGTCCAACACTTTACTTGCGACAATAGTATTATCACCATCCACAGAGAATGCGTGTGAATCGCCGCCACCGACCAACGTTACTTTTACCTAGATGATAAAATGGGAATTTTGTTAATGTAGGTGACAAATTCACGTTTCAGCATATGCTTTGTTTTAAATAATCTGTGAAGTTGCCGTTGCTTGTATTAAAATGTCTATCAAATAATTTAGAAAATAGCAGAAAAATTCTTTTCCAAAATAATGTATTCGTTTAGAAAGAAGACGCTTCCTCTCCGGAACACTTGATCTTGTTTCCCGTATTCTTTTTCAAGGGTATTCCTACAAATCTATGTTTCGTTCATAATTAGCTTAATTGAGTTTGAGTTAGAATTATGGATTTCTTTGGTATGTCGATACTCTGTTTGTTTTAGTAGAAAAAAACCACTTCACAAAGCAATGACAAAATACTTTTTTTCTGATTACAAGTACCTTATTACTATCCGGATCAGTAGTTTTGATTTCTCCTACAACCTGACCTTCCTGGTTGTTCTCCTCTATTTCTGTGTTTGTCATTTCTATTCGAATCGGTGGCTCATTGATGTTCGTAACATTAACAACAAACGCCTTACTTATCTTAAGACGTGTATCGTCTTTTCCCTCATCAGTACACTGTATCTGAATAAAGATAAAGTACACATCAGCCATTATCATATGTAGCTCTCTTGCATACTCATTAATTTACTTGTTATCTTAATCCCAACAATATAAAACTAAGCATTACGATACTTCAAATCAGTTATATTCTCAACGGAAACTGTATATACGTTGCATGTATTAAAAAGAATGAATATGTTGCCAAGGTAATTCCAAAATAGAAATGCGCTGTGGCGATGCACCAACCTCCACAGTGAAGACTCTAGAACTTTCATAGTCCAAGTCGGCGCTGCTCGTTACAAGCATAGAGTCGTTCTCTACCTAAAATGAAATAGCATCATTTTGATACATTGGTTATGGCGATGGAATAACAAAAAATATGATACAGAGTCTTCACGTATGCATTTTCAATACACGAAATTAAGAAGAATCTATATTCACAAAGATAATTGTACAATTTTCAAATGGAAACAAAATGAAGCTTGTTACTTAGGGGGAAATAGATAACACTTAGAATCTTAGCATTCAAGATGTAAAAACTAAGTGATATTATATAACTAAAATTATTAAAAAGTTATCACAGTTTTTCAATAATTAAAGAATTAAAAAAAGTAAATAAAATTAAAAAAAAAAAAAAAAAAGGATAAAAAATTAAAAAAAATATTCTTCCACCAAATACGACGTTTTACCTTAAACGGGACAGTTTGAAGATTTATGACAGCACACGTGTATGCCAGTGATGAATCTTCATCGACAAGGTCCAAAATTCCAACAACTGTTCCAACAGCACTGTTCTCTTGTATCTAGACAACAGGCGAAATAAGATAGTTAATCTAAATAGGATGGCAAATCTAAAGTTTATTCTTCTTTTATCTCATTTGTAACCACATTTTCCGTTTGTTTTCGGTCATATTCCGCAATATTTTCAACAGTTTTGAAAATGATATATAATTTCATGTGTTCTCTTTTTGCCTTTGTTCATATTCTGCCCTCATTCTATTTATATGAATTTTAGCTTTCATACTTGATATTAAAAAAACCAAGCAAAACAAAAAACAAAAACAAAACAAAAACAAAAAAACAACAGTTTAGGACAGTTTAAATGTTGACGTATAGTCACATACTGATATAGTTCGCATAGTCTTGTAGATAAATGGGAAACGACCAAGTATGCGTATTTTGATATGCCTTGCCTTACCGTCTTTTGTGAGAGGACGATGTCTGTAGGAACATCGTTCGCATCCTGAACTTGGATGTGAATGGTGTCGTTGTATGATAACGGAGTGTTGCCAGAATCTGTTGTTTGTATCAACAACGTAAAATATTTCATCAATTCATAATTCAACTTCTCTGAATTTTGCCCTACGACCAGAGTTCTCCCTTCTAATGCGAATACATCCTTTAACTCAGGCCGAGTTTTAGACATATCCAATCTATAATTGAAAATAAGAAAGCTGATTGCTGAATATTGTCTAGTAATTATGTTAGATTAACCTTCAATCTAACTTTGATTTAGAAAGTTTTGCTGAGGCAATGCTATTAAACTTCATTTTGAGGACATGGCATTATTTTGATTTGATGTATATATTTACATGATCATCAACGATGAAGCGCAGGGGCGTTATACCCTTCCAGATGTTTCTAGAGTCTCCATGCGTATCTATACCATACTTTGTGATTGTTGTATCGATTTTGAGCCAAGGGTTCGCTTACTTGTGCGTTGATTGTATGTATGTTCTTATGTTAACATTGAGGTATTTTTTAAAACTATCAATTCGATAAGATCTGCTAATTTAGAAAAAAAAAAAAAAAAAAATTCTTACTCTGTGTTAATAACATCTCGTAATATATATCGTTATTAGTAACTAACCCGGAAGAAACAGCAATTATTGTGTAGTTGTATGTTTGGTCGTCATCCTGATCCTCTGAGTTAAGGTCCCCGATTTCTGTTCTCGGCTCACTATTTTCTAGTACCAGTCCCCCTCCGTATATGTTTACTTTGTAAGGGGCCTCGTTAATATCCTCGATCTCTATCTGGTGAAACAACAATAGATTATTTACATGGTTGACTTCTCTGGATACTGGAACTTCTAGCAAATATCATTAGCAAACATTAAATGCGTTTATTTTTTTCAATATGCCCTTTGAATATGGTGCTGATTTGAATTAAGGGTAAACCATTAATATTATACTGTTGTATTAAAGTCAACTTACAACAAACGTTTCTCTTATGCTGACGTCTCTGTTCCGAGTATCTACACCGGAAGTTACAATATCTATGTCCCATTCTGATTGACGTTCAAAGTCAAGAGACATAGATGTTTCTAATTTGGCACCATTTATAACGAAAGGAACTTGTTCGTTGCTCAAAGTGTGTGTATACGTCTGCAAAGAAGATATTTTATTAAATTATGATACATCATACAAGGGATTGCGATCTAGGGAAATTTATAGTTATTTGCAAAATAATGAGATGATACCAGTTTTATTGCTTATTGATTCAAGTTTTAATCAACACAATTACTTACGCCATCAATTGCTTCTTCAGTCAGCATATTCACCACCTCGAAGTCTCCAACAATAAAACTTGCATTCGAATTTTCCGGAATTGAACGTTGATTTCTAAGGCGTAGGCCTTTTTGTATTGTAACCGTTTCATTGATGGTAAGTGGTATGTCCACAGTGAGGGAGTACACTGGATCGCCATTGTCTTTACATCTCAAACGTAACAGCATTTCAAATATGTCCTTTGGTATATCTTTTGTTACCTGTTAAATATATAATTGGTTTAATTTTCAGGTAAATGTAAAACAATACATTTGTTTTTCTTTGATGATTTATAGACTAAATTTTGAAAAAAATGAATTAACATATTCAAATGAAATGAAACAGAAATTTCATCTTTAAATTAGTCGTGGAAATATCGTGCCGAATCATCATGGTAAAATCTGTATACATTAATAATTCGCATAGTTTTATGCTTAAAATCCTAAAACTTCGTTGAACGTTCTTTTTGTGAAAATAATATAAATTAGATTAAAAAAAAAAATTTAATGTAATTGAAAGCACTCCCTCGCACACATACTTTCAAAGCTAGTGGTGTGGACGCCTCAACGGTAAAGAAACCCATTGCGTCCCCTCCAACGGTACATGTATGGACCTGGGCAGGTATATCCGCACCCTCATTGTCGGGGTCTGTCACGGTTATGAACCCTACCACGTCTCCAGGGGAGGCCGCGTTAGACACCTAGTGGTGTATAGAATAGTCAACTTAAACATTAAATTTTATACATAACAAACAAACAGGAACCATTGCAAAAGAGAACAAAGTCTTTATAATTTGATGGTAATATTCCACGAGAAAGTCCGAACTTAACTAAATTATTTGTTATCTGGAACATTGCAAAAGAAAGGAATGCTGTTAACACATAAATTGTCCAAGTAAAATTATTTCATCCTATTCTTTTAGTTGAACTATCAGACATAAAACCCTCAAAATGGGTATTATTACGAATTAGAATTATAAATAGTGACAGCTCTCAATAGTAGAACATGTTTCCTGATAAAACCATTTTACCTTACGCAAAGCATTATAGATATGAAAGTGCTTTTTTTGTGAATTCGAACATGCTCTTAACACTTTTTATATCAAAAACCTGTCTAAAGGCCACGTAATGCAGGTCCCAAGGTAACAGCATCAAATGCATATGATAAATTTGCCTATAAAAGTTTCCTTGGGTGCCCTTTATAGCTACACTTGACTTTTTTGGTTAGATGTGCTTCTGCTACAAATCGCTATACAAATATATAAGTTTGTTGGTAACATTAACGGAAATTGATTATTTATATTTATATTTTATTATTTACCTCGGTATGGGATAACTCGATGTTTGTTGGTTCCTCGTTTTTGTTTTCCACGCCAAATGTAAACTCCTTGGTGAGGAACATCGGCGGGGATCCGTTGTCTGTACACCGGATGTTGACCGTCACTGATTGTTCAGCCTCGATAGTCCAGTGAAGGGACAGAATATAACCGGTCTCGGCTAATCCGGAATGTGTCCCAGTGTGTCAATATATGATAAACAAACTCGTCCCCAACATCATCATCGTGAGCGTTTAAGCTTCCTATCAAGAATGCCGGCGAGTTTTCAGGTATTGTTCTTATGTCACCGTCAATAAAGATATCCTGAAATGTCAAAGACCGATTCATATATATATATTTATCAACTATTCATTATATTTGAAATTACCTTACATTTTTTTTTTTTTTTTATTAAACCAATGTGAAAGTCAGGCACTGTAATTAAGACACAGAAACAATTACATTGTTTGTTGTTCTTTTCGAGGGCGTTTTTGTAGGTTCGTGTAGATAAAAATGACCGTTTACAATTAAATGATTTCATTTCATTTCCAAACACGTGCCGTTGTCATACATTACCAATAAAAACCTTTCTTGAGAACAAAGACCGACAAATTTTGTAATTATGCTACATTATTTTAGCCATTTCACGACTGTTTGACTATACTCTCTGAACCCCACCACGTTTACTGACATAAATATACTGTAATTATTAAAAAAAAAATATATAGATCACGGTACATCAACTGATTCAAGTTTATCAAATAGGAAACGATTTATTCATACCGAAGGGGGCTCGTTGCTGTTTTTCACACCGAACTCCCAACTGTTCTGGGTTGTTTTTCCAACCATATCGGATGCTTCGACCTCGAGAGTTATGTTTTCGCTGTTACCTTCATAGTCAACAGACTGAGTTAAAGTTAGGTCGAACTCGCACTCAGTGTTATGGTACACCTAAAAGGATAAAACATATTTTCATTTGTTCTTATTGATTATAATCTGTTTTGAAGAAAATTAGTAATATCAATTCTATATAATTTTAGATTTTAAAATTGTGAAAATATTGATTTAACATTTATCTTGATAAACCCTGTTTTACATAATTACAAAAGAAAGAAATATATGGAATACCACAAGAAACGGCATGGTACCTACTTTATTTATAATATTGCTTTCGTTTACTGCAAGCAGGATATGACAAGCAGTAGACAGGGTGCAGTCGTTGAAGCATTTCGATACAGATTAAATATAGGTAATACACCATAACATAATTTAAAAGCATTATAAATGTTAAATAGATATGGCAGTACCGTTGGCGTGTATTTGCACAAAGGGTTCTGCGACACTTTGAACATGGCCGCCCAGTTTCCAGTAAGCCTCAATGTGATTCTATCATGATGATCTGGGTCAGTAACATGTATGGATCCTATGGATTCCCCAGGTTCAAGCGCTTCTGGAATCATCATATCCTGTATTTTATCAGATATTTGTAACGTTATGTTCACAGGGGTTTCGTTGACATCTACAACTCTCACCGTCACATTAACCGAAACCTGCAAGGAACAGACAAAATATACAGTTGATACCTAAACTATCCTCTTTGGGTTATGAAATGTTACATAATTATATAAGTGATCAGGAGCCAGTTTCAGCAATGTTCCTTAACTTAAGGATATTCAGTAACTTAAACTTTTCAATAAGAAAGCATTGCAGTGTTTAAGAAAGGTCTCTTAACTGAAATTGTAACGTTCCTGTGGAAATTGTTAAGTTAAGGAATTTCATTAGGTTAAGGATATTTTATGAAACCGAAGCCAGATTGAGAAATATAATCTGATATTTTCCTCACTTAAAGAAGCACTTAATATTATCCCCACACAAATTCATCCCCTTTGAAATATGTTTATTTTAAGTAGGTAAAACGAATAAAAATGATTGAAAGAATTTAATAAAAAAAAAAGTGCAATGATGATAATCATTGAGGCTCTAAGCCTACCTAAAATGTACTAAAATGATTCATACTGCATTTAAAGATGTGTAAATTAAAATTTTATGTTTCCATACGAGAACGTGTGTGTGGTAGTATTGGTGTGTTTATTCATTTGGGAGAGAGTGTGTACGTGTACATTTTCTTTTCCTTTTATGCACATACTCACACATAGATGTGTACGCATGCTGCAGTTAGTATAATATGTCTATATACAGTTAAGTGAGCATATATGTGTGTTTTTTTGTGTTAGTGTGGGTGTTTATGAGGTGTGCTTGTTTGTAAATGTGAGTATGTGAGCGCGGGTGTTGTGTATGCGTGTGTGTGTGTTTGTATGTGTATGTTCATATTACCCTCGAATTGTACATTGAAGTAATTCATGGGATACTAGAATGGGCACCAGTAGTGTTTGAGGTGTCTTGTTTTGTAAATGAGTAAATGCGGTAATGTAACGAAACAAGATTTACCAAGTAAGAGCCCATGTCGGAGCAATAAAAAGTTGGTAAAATGTCTTCATTTATGGCATATTATTTTGAGATACCAATTCTCTAATAAATTCGTGAAATGAAAGTTGCTTCCTCCCAACAAAATGATAATTAACATATAAACTTAACGCTAGTTCTGTCTGCATGCTTCATGTTACCCTTAAAAAGAGAATATCAATGGCTTTCATGTACATCATAACTGATTATTTCAAAAATGAGCATATACGTATTTTTCACATACATAATTGGGGTATACACACCGACATCTGGGGCAAGCCATCATCACTTGCCAAAACCTCTAAAGTTATCGTTGGAGAGCTTTCATAGTCAATCTCCCCGTCCACCATTAACTCATTACCAGCAACAGTGAAGTAGTCGTTAGACAACAGAGAGTAGGTTATATGTTGATTGATGTCATCGTCTGTCGCTATAAAACTCCCAACAACAGTTCCCATCTCAGAATTTTCGCTCACGATCCCTCCTTCAATTAAATGACAACATTTATAAAGCGTCTGAAATCCTGTATACTAATACTATCTTAAAGACAAAACATGTCGTCACACTTACAAATTATATTATAGCATTTCAGTAGAGACAATATACACATAATCAACTTTAGTTCCATATATATGCTGTATATAGAATGCATGTATATACAATAATTTCTTTTCAAATGCTGTTCAGGATTTTTCGTGCCTGTGAGCATTAAATCGGATTTATTTGTGACTTGTGTGCTGATGTTCCCCGAGCGAGTATAGAACAGGTTTAAGTGTACTGAGGGAGATATGTACTGTAGAAAAGATGTTTATATGGTCTAAGTGTGAAAGGTTAGCAATGTATTATTGTATTTTAAGTACAAAAATGTGATGTGAACATGATAAACACATGTTGTATGGAGGGAATTGACTTGATATATAAATCTTTACAAGCTCAAAAAAAAAAGCCACCATGGATTGGTAGTGAATCTTCTCGACATTTGATACACAAACCCATACTTTCTGTGTATCGTCCGGGGATGTAACTCGGCATGTGCAGGGTTGGTTTACATTCTATGTTTAGATGTTTATTGCATACTTTACTTATGTAGTGTTGACATAACAAAGCAGATTTGAAGGAAATTAGATGAAGATCCCATAATTATAAGGGATTATAAAGTGAAAGATTAATTATATTAAGTCTTATATTTATTAATTTGAAACTGAAGCATAACTTTTAAAATTGGGCAGTATATATTAGTTACCATTAGTCCCATCTTGTTAAAAGGTTCGTCATGGTTGGAAACAATCAAGCTTGTTATGTTACAGTTACATCACAATGATTTTTTCTGTAATTATATTTCAGATGATTTTACAATCCTGTTAAATTTGTAGTAAACATTTACTCCACTGTTAATGAGACCTATTTTTATAGTTGTTAAATTTTTTTTCTGTAAAACATCAGTGAAATTGCTTCATTGTGTCAATTTACAGCAGAAATGTTCAGACTAATGATACATATACCAGTAATAACAAGAAAGAAATCAGGGTATTGAAGGATAGATTAACAAGAAAGTTGGCGTGCTAAGTGGATAGGTGTAGTTGTGGATTTCCGGGGAAACTTGATACAGTCTTAACTTTAATGGGCCATTAGACTTTCAGTATTGATTGAATAATAATTGGAAGATGTTTCAGTGATCAGTATAATATTCAGCTCTAAATCAACTTGAAAACAAATTGTGGTTAAGTATATATAGTAATAAAATTTCAAAATGAAAAAAAAACCTTTAGTTCCAGAATGACTTGTTTGTTATATTTATGATATCTATGAAACAGACAATAATCACGTGATCTAAAAAAGAATAATAATAAAAAAAATAGTCTCGTTTCATCAATCCTGTTTGTATTGTATTGATATAAGGTTCAAGATAATGTCATTGAATCCTTTTGAAATATTCGATAAATTGTCTTGATATATTTCATGTACAAATATCTATAAATGTTTTTGTTTAAAGATATTAACTGTTTCCTTTTTTCTTGCTACCGTCCAAATACCGTGCCGTCCGCTTTTTGTAGTAACAGACATGTATAAACTAGTAAAGTGTACCAATTAACTGTACGTCCTTAGGGGCATCGTTGGCATCTGTGACGTAAATTGTGACGGTTGTCTCAGTAGATAACGAGGGAACCCCTGTGTCAGTCACCAGTACGCGTAACACGTACATCCTCTCCTTCTCAAAGTCAAAATCAGACTTCGCTACCTATAGAACAAAATTATATTTATCAGTCCTTTTCAATTCTGAAGCCTCTATGAGATTACAATCATACTTTTCCTTCTGTAATCGTATTTCATGTAAACTTTATTTATTTTACAATATTAATCACGCATGTTGGCTCGGCTCAAAGGCTGTTACGCATTTGGTTTTTGCGATTGATGATTCTCTCCGTCATTTATCAATATTTTCTTGACCAAAGTGTCAAAACACCTACTCACCATTAGACGGGCACCGTCGAGCGTAAATCTTTCCTCTGCCGAATCCGTTAAGGAGTATGTGAACGTCTGGGAATTAGATCTTGTATTATCGGGGTCATCAGCTATCACTGTTCCGATTTCGAATCCAATATCACTATTCTCAGGCACCTTAGATCATTCATAAATACAGTGTTATTCGCTTCATGCTATATTATATATTAGAAAAGATCGTGCAAATAGACACACAAGCTATTAGGACCTTTCAATACAAATTAACAGTTATATACAGTAAAAACATGGATTAAAATATATCATATAGCTGTTTTGTCCTTCAGCGACTCAATTCTTCAATAAAACCGACTACGAATAGGGTGTTGATCCTAGAGTATATAATTTTTTTTCTGTTAAATATTATCCCGGTAATAATTTGTGCGTAAAATCATACAGCCAGATTATATATCACCTCAAAAAACATACAAACAGAGTAGGAGTCCTTCATGAAAAAAGCTTCTATATTACCAAAAATGGATACAATTTTGTTGTTACTTATAACAGATGAAGATTAAGATCGTGGGTTTGAAGTATTTAATAAATACCTCGTTTTTGGACAGGAAAATATGTCCCGGAGCTTCGTTGACATCGATGACTTCAACAGTGACATGTTTATCCATATAGAGAGGAGGGTCTCCGTTGTCTGTTACCCGGATAACAATATCGTGTGTGGGGTATAGTTCGTAGTCTAGGCCTTGGGGAGAGACCTTAGAAAGTATAAAACATTCTATAACAATAACGTGTTTGGGGTATAGTTCATAGTCTACGCCTTGGGGAGAGACCTTAACACATAACCAACATTCTATAACAATATCGTGTGTGGGGTATAGTTCATAGTCTACGCCTTGGGGAGAGACCTTAACAAATAACCAACATTCTATAACAATATCGTGTGTGGGGTATAGTTCGTAGTCTAGGCCTTGGGAAGAGACCTTAGAAAGTATAAAACATTCTATAACAATATCGTGTGTGGGGTATAGTTCATAGTCTAGGCCTATAAATATATCGTGTGTTGGGTATAGTTCATAGTCTAGGCCTTGGGGAGAGACATTTACAAATAACCAACATTCTGTATGAGAGTATTCAGCTTTCGTAATATAAATTAATGGGTAAAGTGATAGGTTCAATGATAGATACAATAAAAGTTACCAATTATGTCAAATGAACGCGCATATAAGTTAATTTAGTAGTGACGAATGTTTTAGCAAGGAATAGTTTGCACTAAAGACACACAGGCTATTAGCACCTCTCAGTACAAGTTGATAGTTACATTATGTATAGCAAAAATGAAACTTACGGAATAATACAACAATTTCGTCCTTAATGGACTCATCTATGATGCTAAGGGCCTAAGGTGTTGATACCAAGGAGACGAAAATGTGTCAAAAGAAATGTCAGAATCTGGATCGGGAAGTGAAATAGTCCTATAATTCGATAAATTTCATAATTTTGTAACATTTCGAGCCATTGAAAAGGCTTGGGCTATAACTATATACTTGTCTATACTGCTTATAATGCTTGTTTTGATATATGAAATATGTCACCTCAATGGAAGAGCCGACGACGAAAAAGGCGTTGGTTCTGGTGAGGATAGAGAATGTGTGGGAGTCTTCCGCGTCTACATCCACAGCTTTCATGGATGCCAATGTCACACCCTTAGAGTCCTCTGTCACAGACAAGGTTGTCGAGGATTGGTTATTCAGAAGAATATCCTGTTTGAAACATATTCACACTACGTCAGAAAAAAATGCACATGCAATTCCATTAAACAAGTAAAATGAGCAATAATGAAATAAGAACTGTATGATTGATACCGTTATAGATATCTAGTAAAAAGAAATTAAATTGCAAATATAAAATATTCTGATATCTCACTCTCAACAATACAATTGATTAAAATGTTGAAATACTTCGTCTATATATATAATTATATGTGTGTAAAATGCCTATTTGTCTCGGCGGGCTAGACTTACAGTGGGAGGATCGTTTATATCAGCGATATCGAGAGGGACCACCAGTGAAGAGCCAAGTCCTTGTCTGTCAGTCACCGTCACAGACACATTCACAGAGTGCTTTGACTCGTAGTCAAACACCACGAGTGTCCTTACGTCACACGAACAGTGCACACCCTAACATGAAGATTGCAGTCAATTACAACTGATTATTTTTACAACTGATTATTTATAATCAGATTTCAGATGTATGTTTTTGATTAAATAAAGAGAAAACATGAATATCAACCGTCAAAAGATTGATATCTTTTAAAATGTGTATAATATTTGATAGAATAAGATGAGAACAATATTTTCAAAAAATCCATAAAATCAGTACTTCCGTTCTGTTTGCCGAAAATATTCTTTTTGTTGTTACCATCTTCAAATAATTCCAAATTTGCTACAATTGGCAACAACCCAGCCATTGATTTACGGGCTGGTTGAATTTAAATTATGAAGGATACCTTTTTAAGAGACCAACATTCCTGGTGAAAGAAAGCAACATCCGTATTTGTTGTAGTAAACATGATCATATCCTTATCATCCGGGTCCTGGACGACGATTTGTCCGATGACAGTGTTCAGAGCCGCATTTTCGTCGACCACCGGTTTGTTAATTGGGAAGTCATTATTTGCTCCTGTTTTGGGTATAAATGATGGAACACCTGGGGCTTCGTTGCTATCAGCAATTTTCAATTCAAAAGTACCAGATACCTGTAATACAGATAAAAGGTAAGTGAATCATAGTTTTATAGCCCTAAGGTATGAGTTTCAATAGGAATCAAATAATGGACAAAGGAGAAGAAAATATGAAAATATCTTTATCAGAAGATCAAGTTTCTTAAACACATAAGCGATGCCAATGTTAACACTTTAAATTACTATACTATACAAAGTAATAAGGTAACTACCGTTTGTGAGGGTTTGCCATTGTCTTTTGCCTGGATAACCAAGCTGTATTTGGGAGAAGTCTCATAATCGAGATGTTTTTGGAGTTGCACATCATTCCCGTTTACAGAAAATACGCCATCTTCATCACCAGATAGGATAGTATAGACCAAAGAGGCACCCACATCGTCGTCAACCGCCTGACGAGAAATGAAATATAGTTGTGCATATGTATTATGTAAACAATGTTTCTTCATTATCTGTAAATATCATTGTACTTGTACTAAATATGAAACCTTTAGCAAAATGATAAACGATTTCTGTAATCTTTAAATAATTATATTCATTTGAATTTTAACTAATCTACCATTACACGTATTTATGTAAACTGAAAAATATTGTTATACAATTTATACCGTTAATTTCCCAATGGTCTCTCCGATATTGGTGGCCTCTTGTACGTTGACCAATATCAAGGTCAAGTCCCTGGGTGGGTCATTAACATCTACGACAGGTACATTTATTACGGCCGTCGTTCTTAGAACTGGACTTCCATTGTCACTGGCCTCCACTACAATGTCGTGTGATGTTTTGGATTCGTAGTCCAATTGGCAGTATGTACCTCCACTTTTAGTACAAAGTATTCCCTCATCTTTTACCTTCATGCATAAATCAATAATAATTTAGGATTAATTATAAATGTGTATGTAAAGTTCTTTTGTTAATATGACCTGCCTAGGTTTTATCCAAGGAAGATATTACACATTGTCACAAGTTGGCAATCCTTATTTTGTTTCTATTTTGAGAATGTGAATTGGATTTGACGTTGATTTTACAAGGTTGTCACCTATTAGGCCGCTTAACATTATAGAACACATCAATTGTCTTGGTTTTATTCCTCTTGCAAATTTCCTTTTTTCAAAGATGGCTGATGACTGGGTATCTGTCATTTACAAATGTTTTCTGCTTAGTTCCATTGAATGGTCTTATCAAAAGTAGGTAATTAGCCAAATGCATTATTCTTCATACCTTCAGTAAGTTTCCATCCACCCAGAATCTTCCGTCAGCGTCACCCAGAAGTTTATAAGCCACTGTTTGTCCCTGATCAGGATCCACAGCCTCCAATATACCTATGTGTGTATCAGAAGGAGCCATTTCTTCTACCTAGATAGAAAGATAAATCATTATCTTTTTATGCAACGATACATTTTTTATCTTACATCTCTATTGAGTTTAGTGTAGGTGAATCAGCTCTAGCTAGTATATTACTGTATCAAATATAAATTTTCTAATCATAATTTGACACATGTAAGAAATAACAATTAAAAGAACTCCACATTTTAACCATTACCACAAACGCTAATGGCGTTAATGACATTCTATACTATTCTGAAATTCGGAAGTAATCCAGCATTCAAAAAGGGTCACCAATGAAAGCAGTCTGGGCATGAATAACATTCCTGATCTGGACTGACATTTGTTTGACGATTTATATGATTTACTTTTGCATCACGAATTTAGGACACGTCCATATATCTATACATATATAACATATCGCACTTTATACCCTATGCTAACATAATAGGAAGTTCTGGTGATCCTATATATATTAAACAAAGACCTATCATGTGTGTATATCTTATAAAGCCGTTAAAATGTGAAATGACGTTTCATTTGAAGGAAATAGATACATAACTGCATCATTGAACATAAGTCAATATGATATACTAAAAGGGACTAATATATAAATGGCTTTAAAATAACCTATTCGCGGGGTGCTGCTTAAATTGCTTGACTTCATGACATCTGTTATAAGTTAAATATAAACATATCTACCATTATGCTGATTTAAAAGTATCTCACTCACTGTGTTGTTGGTCAGAGTAATGCTACCCGGGTGTTCATTGACGTCGGAGATGTCAACGGTGTACATTTTGTGGGTTCCCAGGCCTCCAGTATCCTGGACAGCCACTGTGATGTTGATCCAAGGGGTCTCCTCGAAATCAATATTGGCATCTGCACAAATAAGGATTGAAGACGCCTTCAACGTTAACAATGTTTTAATTATTCATGAACATTTTTTCTATAAGTTTGCTTTATTTTATGACAAATGCAAATCTGAAACTTTACTTTTTTGGACAATATCAGTAGTGACTGCACACAGTTTATATTAAATATATCTATCTATTATTGGGATGCTTACCTGCTAGACACATTGGCAATTTGTGTCTGTCTTTTTCACCTATGACGATGGATAGTTAATCATTACAAGGAATAGATAAATATATCTAGTATAAACTGTGTGGATGTCTTCTTTACAATGTGTGCAGCAACCACTGATATTGTCTCCTACCTGGCCTAGTAGCGACGTGTCCATCCTCCGTTATAGTAAACCGCCCTTCTCCATCATCAGTGAGCGAAAACGACAGAACATCATTTCTATCTGGGTCTTGAGCAATAAACAGTTCAAAAACTTCGCCATTTAAGTTTTCCTGGACAAATATTTGATCCCCGTCAAATCGCAAACCCTTAAATTATGAAAACAGTTTGTGAATGTAATGCAATTTTTAATTTCATATATTGTAGTCAAGTGTAATTATGACAAACTATCTATAGGAAATGAAAATAAATAAACAAATGCGCAGTCGTACTTTCAGTAGCGAAACTTTTCCGCTGCAAATTTGGTTGTGACCTTTGTTTCTGTTCAACATATTTGAATATATTCTATTATTCGATATGAATTTAACAATTTGTTTGCATTTAAAACTTTTCGACCTTGAGATAATCCCATTCAGATGATTGAACAAAGACCTGTCCCTCGCCAGTAGGGATGAAATCTGCTAGTCATCGGCTGAAAACTACCCCATGAATTAGGTTTTTTGTTGTGTGCAACTGTTTAAAATGTACTTTTAAGAATTTTAATCTGAATATCACTTTCAATTAACTGGGAAAGGATGGAACTACTTTGTACGTATGAGTTAGCTTCATTTTTTGGTTAATTCTGCATTTTTGGTAGATGCCCATTAACATTGTGTAAGGTCGAAGTTGTTACCTCTGGAGGTTCGTTCACGTTCTGGACATGTAGTGTAAACTGATGAGTGTACGACTGATTGTGACCATCACTAACTTGACCAATGATGACCACAGTGGGAGTCGATTCAAAGTCCAGTTCGACAGCAGTCAATACTTGTACTTTGCATTCAGTGCCGTCATCCTGCATGAGAAAATAAATGTGTCATTAGAAACGAGGATAACAGCGTCATTTGTTAGATGAAAATCAGACGAACCGAATCGTACATGTGACATCGTGATAATCTATACACGAAGCGGATATTATATATGGAACGGAAACACGCTGAAATTGTAATATCCTTTCCACAAGTGCAAAATAGGCCATTAACAATCGTTACACCACACGAATGGAGGGAAAACTATAAACTTTGCCTAACCTTATTAACACAGGTCATTTTGGTGTCTAGTTTAAGTGCCATTAGTTGACTGGTGATTTGGATGGTCAATGTTTGGTCAGGCCGTTGGTCAGTCGCCACGAGCGTCCCCACCACAGTATCGTCAGGTATATTCTCCTTGACGACTGGCTGTCCGTCCATAAACTTCTCATTTGATCCTTCAGAGGTTATGTTCAATGTCATTTTGGTCATATCCTTCATTATAGCAACAATCGTGAAAATTTCCTCTGTCTGCAAAACAATCGAAATACTGGTATATAATTTCTTTGTTCTTTATTTTCTCTCTTGTGTGATTATATTTGATCATTTATTTAATGCAATTAGAGATTAATACAACTATGCAAATCCATTAAAATGATTAATCATCATTAATATTACAAATTTAATATATAATCTTTCTTAGATATATACGTCCATGCCAACTGTATTTGCTTGTAACAATGTGTGTATATACGACCAACCTGCATATGGGTTGTACCATTATCAGTGGCAGTTGCTATGATAGTGTAAAGTTTGTTGATATCTAGTTCATCATCTGTTGCCTTGGTAACTATACCATTCTCCGATACTGCGAACAACCCATTATTGTCATCTATCAACGAGTAGACGATATATTGGTTGTCGTCTTCGTCATCTGCTGTCAGCGTCCCTACCACTTCGCCGGGTGATGCTAGAGCCTCTATCTTGTATTCTGGTAATTCATTGAATGCACATACAGCATTAGTCTATTGTTAGAATATCGAATAAACAAAATAAGGTACGCTTGTGTATTTTTAAGACGTGGTTGATCTTCAAATATCAGTTTGCCTGCTTGTTTTACTCTGTTATCAGTTTAGTATAGATGTTCATCAAATATTTTATATATACATGTATTTTTATATAATGTTCCAATTAATTTCTGCACATACATTACGTCCCCTTTCCTGGATATTTTTTAAATGTTTTTTTGTCGTAATGCTACTTTGTTTTAATCATCAGCACAATTATCTCTTCTTCATCTCAAAACATTCTTATTAATTTTATTTCCTTTTCAATATTTCACACATTTGTATTACTGTTTCTTCTTTTATTGCAAGTTCTTCTCATATTCTTTAAATTTTCTCTTTCTCTAAATAAAATTCTTACTGCTTATTTGTATGTTTCTTGGAGGGTCATTGTCGTCGACAACATTGATGCTGATTTCAAACTGATGGCTTCGGCTCGGTACCCCAGTATCTGTCACTAAAACGCTAACATGAAGTAAAGGGGAACTCTCAAAATTCAGGATACATTGATCACCTCCAAACTGTAGACAACCTCCGTTTGCTTGAGCAACCTGTGTGACCCAATTGAAAACAGCCAGTCATGATTGCTTAACTAATGTCACACAATGTGTGTCACAAAAGCATATTATGTGATAAACATGTATTTTTTTTTCATTTTGAGAATTTTTATATTAACAAGGGGCATTTACGAAAATCTCTCCAGGTCTCACTGTAGTATGCTTTACGTATCTATTGTATATCTTTACCTGAAGTTCGTTGTCTTTAATCATGAACCGCCCGTCTGCATTATCCACCAATGTAAAGGTGGCCGACTGCCTGGGAAGCTTGGCATTGTCAGGGTCCTCTACCAGAAACTGCCCCACCACCGTGCCTTCGCCACTGTTCTCTACTACCTGTAAAATATTCTTAAGATATTGTTAATTAATTTAGACTACACGTTTTCATATGTTATGATCCGTACATCATATTACCTATTGTGCCTACGGATATAAGTCATTATGATTTCTGCTGCTAATACCAAAAAGGTATTATACTATTCCATCTGACTATGAACTCTTCTATGACTTAATTATGACTTATTCGACAATAAACGCATCCCTTTAAAACTGCTAACTAATTCATATCATAGTTTCGGCATCTTCCTCCAAAAATATAGTTTGAAACTATTTCTCGCTGAGTAATGTATGAGTATATATATATTACATTACTTTGATTAAGATTTACAGGATTACAAGAATAACTGATATTTAAAGAGTTCAAATCCCTAAACCTTAAAAAAGGTATGGTAAGTACGAACACGTCACCATATATTTCATTGTTAAATACGCATGTCTGACCAGATATTTCATCATTAATTGTATAACAGTAATTGTGAAACTTTTGAATTTTCCAAGGTCAACCGTGAAAGACCATGTCTTCATACCTGTGCACTGGTGATGGACAAGTTGGTGGGGGCCTCGTTGACATCCTCGATATGTATGGTCAAAAACTTGGTGAAATTTAAGGGCGGTACCCCATTGTCTGCTACAAAAATCTCTATCATATATTCTTCCACGCTCTCGTAATCCAACTTAGCATCTGTCACGACCTAAAAAATAACAATGGGTAATATAACTTATTAGCTTCCGTGAATATACGTCAAAATTGCATTTCTAAATATCAAAACTGTAAAAACTTCATTTTTTGAAGCAATAACTTTAATTTGAAGTTGGCAACACCATAATTTCATTTTCTGAAAATGACAAATCCTCTAAGTAATAAACACAATCTCGTTTTAATAAAATTATCTATCCGAAAATTGCATATAATCTCACTATTCCAAAAATGGTTCAAACGAATCAAAAATTTTAAGGATACCCTCAGTTGATCATCGACGATTTCAAATAGACCAGTATCTGTTGATACTATATTGTACGTGAAGATTTGTCCCTCGTCAGAGTCCACCGCTTTTAGGGTCCCGATGCTGATATCGTGCTCGTTTTCATTGACTTGTATCTCAGATGCCGATTGCCCGTTAAGTAATATATTCTGCAAATTTGATATAAATGTTAAAGAAACAATCTTAAAACAGCAAACAGCTAATAATTAATTTTTAGCATAATTGATTGATACGTTGAACAGTTCAACATGTTCAGTAACCTTTTGAACATTCATCGCGGTCTAAATGACTGACCTGGTTAGACAATAATTGTTCATTTAAGAAATTAGGAGGGGGTCCAACCATTTTATTGTCATTTTGGACGGACTAAGCAATCTTTTCACAAGTTAGGACAAACCGAGGCGTGTTAAATGACTGCAATTTTAGAACTTCCTCGCAACAGTATGGTTTATACGAAAAAAAGTACAGAAAGAAAAAGTGAGGGGGGAATGAAAAGCTTTAGAATTAAATGACTTAATAATACTATATTTTATTTATCTAGACTTACATATTTAGACAAGTCTTATTTACAATATTGACCTCCATAAAGATTTAAGCCTGAAATGCCACATTTGCAACCCGAAAAACCGATTGGTCCGCATTAACGAAATAGCCTTTGGTCTATTGTTTGATGTACGACTACATCGTCATGTTAATGTTTCCTTGGCAGATGTTAAGTGATACTATCCTAAATACATTACCGTCGGAGGGCTATTTTCGTCCATGACTTTGACCAAGAGTTCCTGTGTGACAGTCAAGCCGCCCGAGTCCTGGGCTGTCATTGTTACAGTATATTCCGGCCTATTAGCATAATCCAGAGGTTCGTTTAACATCAGGTTACACGTGCAGACAGTTTCTGGTGTAGTCTCCTTCAAATGATACATAGTTTTACTTTGATATAGAATTGATACATAGTATATGACTAGTCTGTTTTTTCTTTGTAAACTTTCAAACAAAAGAAAACATTCTGTGAAAGGAAAATCTCAAGATTTTATATTCTGAAATTTCCTCCAATATCAGCAATGCTGTCTTTATTCTACTTTAAATACACATTAGACAGCATAGAATACCTGTTCGTGGCAGTCGACATTTGCTACTTCGAAGGCCCCGCCAGCCCCTGTGATTGTGAAGACGAGGTGATCCCCGTGATCAGGATCAGTGACTGTCAGGACTCCTACAGTGCTGTAGAGGGCGGCGTTCTCATGCACCTGTAATTCCACATCTCCAGAAAATTCTGGCGACTCGTTGATGTTTAGAACCTCAATAGTTATTGTTGTATCAACCTATATGCAAATATAATATCCATGTAAGTAACACAAACAAAAACAACACCTGATTAAACTGTATCAAAATAGCAAAACATATTCCGAGAACTAGCAATTTTTAACTCTTTCCAAATGAATACAGCAAACATACATCTTTTAGCGCTAATTGGCGCTGGTCGCATTGCGCTAAATTACAATTACGTTATTGCATTTCACATATATTGCTGTTGCGCCATTTCATCATTAATTCATTATCTGCTAAACATTTCGGTTATGCGCTAAATTTTGAATGCGCCAAAAACACATTTACTATGATTAAATTCTGTCGAGGGTGTTAAAGAGGTTGTTATTTTTCAATTGGTTCTATTTTTTCCGATACTTTTGAGTAAAGAATATACAGAGTTAAGAATTAATTTCAAAATTCCCGCGAACATACACCCATTTGGGTTCAAACATTTAATAAACTCACAATTAAATAATCTTTACAGTATACCTATATACCTACTTACTTACCGATAGTGGGTCTTCTCCATCGTCTGTTGCTCTTACTGATACATTGTAAATAGAAATGTCCTCGAAGTCATAGACAGACTTACTGAACAGTTTAGATCCACTTTTCAACTCGAACAGATCTTTACTGTCAAGAAGTTCGTATGAAACTGACTGTCCAGCATCTTCCTCGACAGATGTAAGTGTCCCTGAAATGTAGATCGATATAACTGGTATTAATATGAATAGAAAAAAGTCCGCACCGCTTATTTAACACAATAATGAAAAAAAAATCAAAGTTGATATGAAAAGACAACAATGACACTAAAGCGAAAGAATAGAAAGCGGGATTCACCAAGGAAAACACCATGGTAATGTCCAGTGGCCCTGGAGATCAACGGTCCCTGAATATGTCATAATTATGAATATATATAGAAAATCGGAAACAAATTAATTTCACGAATAATTTAGAAATGCACGTACCATATTTCTTATCAGGTCATAATCGTACTAATTCCTAACATAGTGTGCTTATGTAGAAAATCATGGTTAGTTAGTAAATAGGACCAATTTTCTGATACAATTTCAAAGAGGAACCACCAATTGTACCTGTCAACTTCATTATCTAAAGTTTGATATGAAAACGTATTCTCAGAAATGACAAAAGAATGCAAACCACGTTCATTAGCAAACACTAGAAAACAGTTTTTTGAAATTCAAATCAATCATAAAAAAAAACGAAAATTTTATTTCAATATCTGCCTCTTTTATGTCCCCAGCGGAATAATCTTACCTATAAGAGCACCTGCAGGGCTATTTTCCCTGACAGTATTATCAGGTAGGCGGACAGTGTGTGGAGCGTCGTTGGTGTCCAGGACCTGTATCTTGAAGACGTTCGTGATGGATAAAGGTGGCGATCCGCTATCAGTGACGTTTATCTCAACAGACACAAATGGTCCAGACTCGAAATCCAGACGACAAGTAGAGCTGTCGCAATGACCTTTAGACTTCGATACCTAGACGACATAACATATTACAAGTATGTATCATTTATTACATTGTTATTAATTTTGTTTAAAAAGCAAATGTGTCCATAACACATTAAATACAGACATATTCGATCGCATAAATTGTCTATATTGGAAAGCAACATGTAACACTAATACATCTATGATTTAGTTCAACTACCCGAGCTTAGTTTGATTTTTAAGGTATTCTCCCGTCGACCTTCCCCACATATTATGGGCGAATAATGGGTAAACTTAGCAATGCCAATAATAAAAACAAACTTGACGGATTTTTTGGTATAAAACATTTTACCGGTTATTTTATTTTGATAATGCTTTTGCGTAAAACGTCATTGATATGGTTACGACAGACTCCTTGTCATTGTTTCCCTGAGATGAAATCATGTAATAGGATGATTGTGTGAAATGTACCAATGTTGTTGTTGTTGATATAAAAAGAATATTGAAAATATCAAGCTAATAGTTTTAGCTCCCGCTTTTTCGGCAATACGTTCTTGTTAGATGTGGGCTCTCATCTTCGTCTTTATTTGTTATCTCATTCTACATTTTTTCTTGAAATTCAATATATATATATATATCAATTATTTGGTGGACATAATATTTTAAGCTTTAGAGATGTGAGTGCTGAATATATATTATGAATTTTATGAAGAATAAGACAAGGGTCCATACTTACCCTTAAAATGTCCCCATCGACTGTAAATCGTCCGTTTGAACTGTTGATTAAGAAATATGTAAATGTTTGGATAGCCTCCCGGGCATTGTCAGGATCCATGGTACTCAGTCTACCGACCTCTGTCCCAACATCACTGTTCTCTGTTACCTACACAACAGTGGAAGTCATATACTAGTCAGGTATCAGGGTTGGATAAAAAAAAATTATTAGCGTGGCAATCACATGGTTTCCATTTGAAATATATACTAGTAGCATGTTCTCCACGAAAACAACCGTTAGTATGTTATTTTTCATTGGCCTGTATGGCAAATGTCGATGTATAAAACATAAATTTTACTTGTCCTTTTTTGAGTTGTATACATAATATGAAAAGTCAAGTAGTTTAACTTAAATCAGGGTATTTTTTTCTCACTGTTTTATTTACAAAAAATGGTTTGTTTTTTGAACAATTGAAAAAAGAAGAAGAAAAAAACAAAACAATTTATAACCTTTTACATGTTTAAGTATGAAATATTGATGATTCCAGCCATAAGGTTTGGTACGTATATCAAAAGAGCAATTGTTTAAAATAGACAATTGATATTTTGTGATTTACAAGGATTTTGCGGTATGTTAGTATATACCTACCATGTTGTTAGATAATGACAAAGTAGACGGCGTTTCATTTACATCTTCAACATGCACAGTGAAAGTCTTCTCATGAAGCAGTTTCGGCGTTCCGCTGTCTTCCACAAGAATCTTAATTTCGTAAGTTTGGTTTTCTTCGTAATCTAAATTCGCTGCCGAATATGTCTAAAAATATCGAAATATAACATAATACAGATACACTTCAGGTTTATTTTCGTGTTATCTTCTCCGGGAGTATTTCTAAAAATATTAGATTATGCAATTATTAAAATGAAATAGATCTTAATTCCATTCATATCCTTGATAATGTCGACATTGACAAAAAAGAAATGTACAATAACATCAATTACGAAGAACAACATTATACTATACATTATACTATACAAGTGAAGATAAAGCTTATGTCGACTACATCATCTCCGTATTTCAACCACCGTGGTAATTCATTGCCATCCGTTAGACTTCCGTTTTCTTGTGAAATTTCGCCTGTTTGCCTAAATCCCTACGTTTGGTATAATGTACCGTAGACAGCAAAAGGAACACCGACTCAGATTGCTTGTTACTGTTTCACCAGATGTTAGCAATAACCAAATAGATTGGTTAGCGAGCGATGCAGTAAAACAAGTGTAATATCTCTGTTAATCCCTGAGCGACGTCTGCAGACTTCATAATATTAGTGATTATAGATATATAGATAAAACGTGAATTAACCCCGATAAGATTGGATGGTGTCATACGAACTGCTAGTACAATACCTTCAAATTGTCGTGCTCGATGAGGAATTTTCTGCCCGCAGAATCTATAAAGAAGAAACCATGTCCATCGTTTTCATCTTCGTCCACAGCTGTTAGTTTCCCCATCGCGTAGTGATTGGCATTCTCTGGCACGGATATATTGGTAACTGATTCACCGTCAATCAAAATGTCCTGAAAAAAACAACAACACAATTACGAATGTATTTTATTTCCTTCATTTGTTTGCTCAGTGAAACCCTCATCGATAAATGTTACGGTGTTGTAGGTCAAATAAAATCTCCACTACGGTTGTTACTGTAAATACATTTATTTTGGCGTATCAAAATTTTAGCACATTCCCAAATTTGTATTGAATTAGCACAATGATGATTAGTCGCACCAATTCTGCTTTCTATAGAAAAAGTATAAAGAAAGTGTAATTAGCGAAATTATTATATAACGCGGGTTAAAAATTAGATATTAGATATTCCGGACAAGGGCACTTGCTTCACAATACATATCTTGTCGCGTGATTAGCATGTTTTACATGAGCGAAGGCGTTGGATTTTATCATCTTATTGGATTGTATCATCTTATTGAATTCTATTATTTATCTAAAAAATGCACTTTATGTCATAGTATACCAATGGCGGGTCGTTCATGTCCAGTACTTGAATAGAGAGATGTTTAATGGTTTGGAGTCCGCCTTTATCCACTGCCTTGATACTGATGTTGACCTGTGGCTCCACCTCGTGGTCAAACTCTCCCTCCGCAGCCACAGTAGCGGTACAAACCGTGTTTACACCCTACAAACACACACCTGTATACTAAGGGATAAATAAACTTCTACAGGCGTCATTTGTAAATAAGTAGAAATCCTGACTTTGAATATGAACCATTATCAGTTTGGCTATATATGTAATAGAGAGAAAAAATGTTCATGTTGACTGTTGGGTTTTGATGTCCAGTACTGAAGAACAATTACTAAAAGTCGCTTATTATTTTCCCTTCATCAATATATCAAATGTTTAACGTAAGATATCATGATCGTTGAAATGAAATACTGGTTCATCAATATATGACCTTTTACCTGCCACCATGACATTTCGTGTCAGAAACGAACGTATTGAAGAAATATTTCGGTAACATCCGGAAATGTGTACCTTTATATGATGTAGTAACCGGGATTACCTGCCTGGCAATGCACCTTTGTTGTACAATTGAAACTCGGCCATCGGCGTTCTGAGGTAGACTTAATAGGACATTGTCATTACTGTCTATATCTGCGACGAATATGGTTCCTATCATGGAAACACCTTGTGTAAAAACAAACACCATTCATTAACGAGACGCCACTAAACACAAATGTAGAGACAAATATAGAAAAACAAAATAAAGACTGATGAATACTGAATGAAGAGCGCTACGTGTAGCATCCATATATACAGAAAATGACCCCAGCATACAAAACGGTAGAGGAATTTTGTCAACGTCGTGTCTTCTTACGCGAGCCATTTTGGATCCATCAGATCTTCTCGAAACAAAAAGTCGTAATATATCGTAAACCAACCTTTTTTCGCGGGCGATTTAAATTCGTGAAAATAAGTTAGTTCACAGTACTAATGGGCAACAATACATCCCGAACTTCGAATTCCTTTTACCTTTCATATTTTCTCTGATGAGTGGCTCGTTATCCTCAAATGGTACCTGCCCATTGTAGGATTTCAAGTATATGCCATACGGACTCTCGTTCTCATCGCCGACTTTGAACTTAATGGTAGATACTATCTGAAATATTTCAATAATTTATCAATCCATTTTGATATCATGTGATTACCTGACTAGGCAAATATTCATATCGATGCTAAAATGAATTTCTTAATTACTATGGAAAAAAAACGATGAATAAACTACCAATTCAATTAAGATTATTTTTTGACAAATCACTACGTTGAAATATCCTTTTAGACAAATCAGAAGTCAGCATTCTGCTAATAAACAGTGAAAAATGAACTGCATGTATATCATTGTGTTAAGTCCAGTTCTTTACTTAATAGACATATACTTACCGACAAAGGAGGCAATCCACTATCAGTCGACTTTACTTCAATTTCAAATTCTTTTTCTTGCTGTTTTTCAAAATCAAACGTTTCCCGAGAGAAAAGCTTTGTTTCAGACAAGTAAAACATGTCTGTGTCGCCACCCAGGAGTTCATACTTGAACTTTGTCTGATGATCCTCATCTTTTGTTACCAGGTCTGCTACAGGCTCGTCTTGAATATAATGACAAACAATATATACATACATGCGAGAGGTGACTTTATTGGGATATTGACGTCACTTCCGGTTCCTACTGAGTTTATAAAGATAAAGTGGTGTAAGCCTTCCAGATCTTCATGATGTGTTATTTCCAGACACACTATTTGGCGGGACAATTTTTCTGTAGATGAATGTGGAATACGTCTCATCCTGGTATAATACATTCATTGTTTGTTACCTCTGTAGTGGTAGGCTAAGACAACAAATCTGATATTTTCTCGGGTTTGGATGTTGGTTGTTTTATATGTAGATGTAAAGTAAATTATGGGCATATTTATATTGATTCCAGAAACGTGCAGTAATTGATGACTAGAATCCTGGTGGGAGATTTTCAGAGATAAAATATGGCTGAATGCTGCCACTTTTCCTGGATATCATGGATCTACCCTTAAGGATTTGAAGGGATGCCGAACGAGTGTCGACAAGGATCCTACACCTGATGCGATACATTTTGGAACGTGTGAATAACTGGAGACAACAACCCTGATATATATCCTGATAAAGGATAGGTGAAATGCAAGACGTTACCTGACGGTTTGTTCTCAGGGATGTGTGATGGATTCAAAGTGACTTCTACGGGACGGTCGTTAACATTGCTTAAGTAGATCGGTATGTCGAAATAAGAGGATTTAGGATCGTCTCCAGTGTCCGTAGCCATTACAGTCACAGTCAGCTTTCTTCTTTTCTCTTTATTTAACACGCAGTATACGCCGCCATCTTGTGAGCACCGACTGTCTGACTCTTTAGCTACCTAGGATGCAAAGAGTAAGTACTATCGAATCTTGTTATCTCGAGGTCAATGGGGCCATGAGAAATCCCGAGTATCTTATATATAGCTTTCAATGTAGGAACTAAATTATATCGAGTTAAGCAGAGTCTTCGAGCTATCAGAGTTCGAGATAATAAAGTTTGACATCACTATCTTTTTGCATTTATCAATTAAAACAATATCACTACTTCATTACTTGCAATTCTTGCTAGTGAAGTCTATGGAAAAGCTTTATGGACGACATTACAATATCACTTGGAAATAACAATGAGAACGCTTACCTCTCCAGAACACCTGGTCTTATTCTTATTGCTCCTTTTTCAAGAATCTCCGAGTAGATCTATATTTTTTGTTCATATTCGCTGTTGCTTTTGCATTATATTCTTCTTGTAGCACTTATTGAAAACAAATTTTCCTTTCAAACTGTTCAAATATAGGTATCGGTAATTTTACAAATTCATACCTGGCTATTTTGGAATAACGGATAGTGTAAGTCGTCAATATCAACGCCGTACCTTTAAGCAGTTTTCACTGTCTTTTTCATACATCTCGAATGTATTATGTCGAGAGTCGACAAGAATGATCGTGAGATTGCTTCCAGACTCATCGTCTTGTCCTGTCAGACACCCAACATGTGTTCCGGCCAGACTGTTCTCCAATATGGTGTCGGGGAACAGCTGTCAATATAATATGTA
The DNA here is from genome assembly GCF_902652985.1 of Pecten maximus. Classification (NCBI taxonomy): domain Eukaryota; kingdom Metazoa; phylum Mollusca; class Bivalvia; order Pectinida; family Pectinidae; genus Pecten; species Pecten maximus. Next base: position 17,307,768 of record NC_047017.1, on the reverse strand, counting down.
TATAAACCTGATACATTGTAAATGAAAACCTCAAGGTCAATCTTGTTAATGTCTTCTTTTGGTAGACAGAATTCGATACATTATTTGAAATACAATAATTTCATCAATAATAATAACAACTTACTGTTACCAGTTAACTCTACACAACATAATTATCTTATGTTCCAATCTGTATTCGTCGTTGGTTTTTCGTTTTTTTATTTTTTGTTTGTTTTGCGGTTTTTTGTTGTTGTTTTGTTTTTGTTTTTTTGTTTTGTTTTGTTTTTGTGTTTGTTTGACTTTTGTTTCGTTTTGATTTCCCGCATCGACTTGAACCAAAGTTTCCATGATCTTTGTTGGATTTAACATTTTATTTCAGCTGATTTTAGTTCATTTGGAAACAGCCAAAATCTAATACATACAGTGTTCAGTTATCATATTTGTATGCAATAAACACCTTTAAACTAATTTTAACATTAGATACCAGTCACGGACTTACCGTTACTGATGTTGGTGGGTCGTTTCTATCCAATATTGTGAACTCAAAAGTGTCTTGTATGTACAGACCGTGTAGATCAGTACTGCGGATCGTGACATTCCATCTAGACAAAAGCGATAGTCACATAAAACATTGATAAGGTATTGTCATTTCTTTCTTTAGTAACTAAAATCAGATTCACAGAATTATACTTTCTGTGATAATGTGATAAAGCCAGGTGTGAATCTTCCCAATTTTATATTAAACATTCATCATTGTTTTTCTTTTATCTTTAAACATATTTGTCTTTTATAACACGAAACATTCGCTATATTTTCAGTTATGTTGTTATGAGGCATTGGGTAAAGTACAACGTAAGGAAATATTTCAATTGTGATAGTCGATACAAAATGCCAAAGGGGGTACAAAACATTTCAACTTATTTTTCAACGACTGTATATACCTATTTGTAAGAACTTTTAACCTGACAAGAACAATTTCAACCCCTTGGTCGATTTCCTTTTTCAATTGTACAATAGAACAATCGCTGTGACCTAGTCTGTGGCAATGTATCCGTAAACGGCATGTTCTAAATCAAGGTAATTCGAATATCTAATCATTTAGCAAATTCAATTTCAACATATTTTATTGACATGATGTTAAGTCAATAGGATTGGACATCAGGCATAGCCTATCTTAGTCCTTTCCTTATAATTAACAGATGGTAAACAAACATAGACCTATATACATATATGGAAGGTTGGTGAGGGTATCAGGGGAGGTAATTCCTTAATAATTACAAGGATTTATTAATTTTAACATTAAATAGTAACCCTTAGGATATTTAGTTTAGCTAATTGTTTTATTATTTACTAAATGAATATTCAAACGTAGTGTATTTTGTAAAGTAGGTGTATCTATATGATGATATTGAGTTTATTCCCCCAACAGATACAGGCCATAAAGTCCATATGTTTAACACACAAGCCATCCACTGAAGAGGATCAAAATTCAATTTCATCCCATAGAAACATATTAAGTTAGTAGAGTTACACCAACTTTTGAAAAAAAAAATGATTGTTTCAAAAACACCTTTATAGGAATTACCTCACTTACATATAAGCACAAACAAATAAGGTTATAGATAAAATAGATTAACAGAAGATAAATTGTTAATAGACTGCCCAGAGTTCATTATTACATTAATCAAGTATATTTGGTAATCAAGAATAAATAGACATTGTTCACTCAATTTCATATTACATATTCTAAACATGTATTTAGATGTCTATTTAATTATATTGCTGTATAATTGGAGTCACCAGGGGTTAAAAAGAAATATTAAAAATATTAGATCATTATACATCAGACATGATTTCAAAATCTCTTTGATTGCAGGATGAAATTTGAGACATGTGTCAAGATGCTAAAATTTTGAATATTATTACAAAGAGTACATCCATTGACAATGACATTGGTACATAAATGATTATGATGTGGATGATTTAAATGTTGTATAAGTACTAGACGAGGATTTTGATATAAATTACATTCAAAGAAATAATGTGATGTAGTTTCAACAGATTGATTGCATTGACACATTGGAGATTCAATTAGATGATCATTAAAACGGTCGTAATTTAGATTACTTACGTTGTTTCTTAATTGGCATAGAATAATGTTTATATCACGCCGGCCAGAATATTTAAATACATCAATTGTAGTGGATATAATATGGTGATTGTTATTTAAAAGTTTTTTAAATTGATTAGTGGAGTGAATATTACTGATTTCAGGAGCGAGTCTATTCATTTCATTTAACATGGATGGGAAAAAACTTTCAAAATAGGTTACTGTACGACATAAGGGGGGGGGGGGGGGGGGGGGTCAAATAATCGAACTGCACGGAGTGGATATCTAACTAAGGTTTCATCATGAATATATGGTTCAATAATTTCTCTTAAGTAATCTGGGGTTTCATTATTTAATATTTTGAACATTAAGATAAGTTTGTGTTTTTGCCTTCTGCAACTCAATGATTCCCACCCTAATTCTGTATATAGTTTTTCATGTGAAGTACCTTTGCGTAAACCAGTAATTAATCTAGCAGCATCTAATTGAATTGATTCTAAGATATTTTTTTGTATTTATGAACAGTTATCCCAAACAACATCGGCATATTCAATAATTGGCCTAATGTAGGATGTATATATGGTTGTTAGAGACTACCTATCAATTTTAGTTTTTAATAATCTTAAAATGTTTATTCTTTTTGAAGCTTTATCATATATATTAGAAATGTGTTGGTTCCACTTGGCATCATCACTGAGTGTTAGACCAAGGTGTGTATGCAATTTATTTTCAGTAACTAGTTCATCATAAAAATTTTCAGCAGGGTGATCTTTATTATTTTTTCTAGAAAATATAACTGATTCTGTCTTAGCAGGATTAAATTTAATATCCCATTTATTAGCCCATTGTTTGATATTAATTAAATCATTAGTGAGACTTTGAGCTATTTCAATGGGGTTATTATCACATATACCATACAGACAGGTGTCATCTGCAAATAGTTTTATCTTATTAGAAACACAGTCAACAATATCATTAATATAGATTAAAAACATCAGTGGTCCGAGGACTGAGCCTTGAGGAACCCCAGCTTGAATAGGGTCAAATGTCGATACAAAACCTTCAGTTTGAACTCTCTGTTTTCTGTGTAATAATTTTTTTTAAACCAGTTTAAAAGAGTACCTTTCATACCATATAACTCCAGCTTGTAAACCAGACCATCATGCCAAACCCTGTCAAATGCCTTACTAATATCGCAAAATATGTATCTAATTTCTTTGTTTTGATCAAGACATTTAACAATGGTATGGTAGATAGACAATAATTGATTTACAGTAGTCATTGGGTGTAAAGCCAGACTGATGTTTAGTGATAATTTTATAAGTGGTGAGGTAATTATATACGTATTTAAAAATAATCTTTTCTAACATTTTACTAAAATCATTTAGCAAATCGGAACTTAATCAAAACAATTTGCTTTTGTATTCCGTTTTTGTTCAAATGCACTTGGCAACCCTTTATCAACATCATTATTAAATCTACTAAAGTGTTTTAATGCCAGATGTTACTATGGGGCCTAGCTGCATGGTGATAATTCCCACTCACACGGTAGGTGGTTGCTCAAAGTCCGGTTTCACTTTGATAAAGATACGGTGTTCCTTCACAGTCAGCCTGTTTGTAGGATCGTTTACTATGGTGTATGTATGTTTGTCGAAGTCGTCTTCATCTTCAGTTGACAAGTATGCAACAATGGAACCTGCAGACAAACTTTCTCGGATTGAAAGATTGTCGACTGTTAACTGTGAAAAACAGGTGGAAAATAACATAATCAGTACTTTGTGAGTATTGATAGTTTCGTATCTGATGTAATTAAATTTAAAATATTGAACTTTTAAACCGTCATAAAGAGCATAGTGTTTGTATAAACCTATATACTTTCACAAATTTTAAATAGCATAAAATCATGTTCAAGGAATGAAAAATAACCATGTAGTCATTTTTTATTAAAGGAAATGTGAAAAAATTAGATTAATTCTCTTCAGTTTTACAAATAGTTAAAAATTAACTGCTCAGATCATGTAATTAATCGATTTGCTATCTTGGTTATTCAGTCAACATTTTGGAAGAACGCGAGAGAGAACCTTTGTTGGCGCATTATTGGCAGGAGCACAGAATATTTTGGGCTGGGTCCACTTCCCATTCGCTTGGCACGTGACATAATGAGGGCTTCCACTCAGCTCCCAATTCTGGTAATGGGCACATGAGGCAGTACAGTTGCTACCATAGCTGTACTGGGTAAGACAGAAGAGGATTTTGTTTTATAAAATGTTCAGTGTTTGTGAAAATAGATATGCTAGTACCATGACAAATGATTGATTGGCGCGCCAACTTAATTGATTTTAAATATATGTAGTATACAGATAATGTAATATAATACTTCAAGAGCGAAAGGAACGAAAATACGACTTCTAGTAGAATAATTACTTAAATAGTTTACTACTTTACAATATAAGCATCAATAAAAAGTTGACCATTATCAATTAACTTACTCTAATGATTAAGAATTTAATCAAGTAAAATATGGCATCAAATAAAAGATTAATCAAGAAGAGAGTGAGTAAGATTGTTACAGTAAGGTATAAGAAATATGTTACGAAATACATACATATGTTAATTACCAAGATTGTTATCGGTGAGATACTATTAAAGTTACATCAAGAATGATATCAATTTTGCGTCCGTTAAATGAAAAAAAATGCGTAAAGTTTCAACGTTTCAGTAAGGTATATTAGGGAAAGATTGTAGTAAAGTGGTGTCAAATAAAGGATGGTTAATCATTGACACATGTAATATCATATTGATGCGATGGGCCAAGCTATGTTCAATAGAAACTCTGCAGACGTACTCACAGATGTACATTCAAATCGTGGATATCTACAGGTGGAGAACGTGTGTGGTGGTGGACAGAACTGTACACGTGGCATGCTACACTGGAGCGGGTAACACGTCACTCCGTCAGCACCAAGGTAAAACCCGACTTTACATGAACACACGCTTTGCTTGCAAATCTGGGTACAAATCTTGTGGCATGTTTTCACCTCCTATTTGCAAAACAAATGTTGCATACAATGTTTATTAAACGGTTTACATTGAGCTTATTAAAAAACATGTCTGTATTTGATATATGTATTTTTGATGTTTCCCTCTCTTTTACAGCTCTTATAAAACTGGTAAATCTGAATTATGGAACGGAATTCAAGTACACTATCCGTTATTGCATTCTTGTGTGCAACATTAACATTGTGTTATTCGAATTGAACCTTATCATTTCCTTTATTATCATTCATGTATTCAGGGTTAAGATTGCATATTGCAGTTTGATTATTCCAGTCGTCAACATTGTCATTACGAGTTTGCATTGCGCAATCCGGTATTTTCAGTATTGCATTATCGGCATTCGCGTTCACTTTGTGATTGTTGGCGATCTCATTCTTTAGTTCCTCATTATGCAGTATGGGGGCGCTGCGGTGTTTATGCTATTCGGAATTCATCGGACTTTGCGGCAGTAATCGAAGCATCCGGAAATAGAATAGCGCTGTTCGCAAAATTTCAAGTGAAGTCATTTCTCGTTTATCGATTACTTTTGCCTGAAATAACGGACTAATTGTAGCATACACAGGCAATAGGTAATTATAATTCAGACAATTTTAGTGTTTTGGTGATGTTGACTTGACATAATATGACCACAGGGACATGTCTAGTCTATATTAAAATAGCCAGAAATACCTAGACTATATATAAAAACAAAGTCTGCACATAAGAGAGTTACTAAATAAGGAGGGTAAAGCATTTAGCATTCCAGATTACTGTTTGTATAATTATGACTCAAATATGTTATTTTCATTTGTTACTATAAACTTTCTCAATATTGATATATATTCTATCTTTTTTTTTTTTTTTTTTTTATTCACAATTAGTTAAAAATGTACTTTATAACAACCAACATCTCGTGTTTTGATGCTTCTAAATTGCATAAAACTATTACTTGCATTTATCGATTGATCATTGTAATGTTAATTAAATTACGCCATTCATATATTACATGGCAGTAATTTGAAAGCTCAAGATACGCGGCGGCTACCTCCTATGTCACACCTTCAAACAGTAAATGTTTGTTATATCGATAGATAACTCATATATTTTTTATTTGTTATTTTTTTTACCAGTACACAAAATGTTGTGTTGACAAAGTTGACAAATTCCACATAAAAAGACTGTAATAGTCTGAAAATGAATAAGATACTCACATAATGTTTAAATCTTTTGAAGTAAGCACACATACAAGTATATTCAAAATGTATTTTGATCCTTGAAACTATATATACTATTTCTTTACTACATAGTTTCTAAATAAAAATTGTTCTGATTCTCTACGACCTCGGTTTTTTCCTTTAGTAGTTTGTATACATGTCATAAAAATCTCAAAAATGTATTATCACTACGAAATGAATAACAACAGTTACTCATGTGTCCTGTATTTTAGAAATCTTTTGACAAAGATGAAAGAATGATAGAACTTAGAAATACAAACGAAAAACATATATGATATCGGTATTTTTTTTTCTTCTAATATTTTCACAGTTATAAAAGTTACAAAGAGACTTCAAAGAAGAAACAAATTATTCCTGCCTCAGAATGTAGAAAAGCTAAAGTTGACAAAAAAAAAATAATTGGTGAAAACCAATCAATAGAAGCTAGGTGATTATGGCAGAAAACTTTATTGCATAAGGTCTTTATAGGAAAGGTAACTTCACTTAATGTTCCGTATAAATGGTCATGTAGAAGGAAGGTAACTCCACTTAATGTTCCGTATAAAAGGTCATATATAGGCCTATAGGGAAGGTAACTTTACTTAATGTTCCGGATGCTTCGGCCACAAAGTCCGATAAATTCCGAATAGCATAAACAGCGCAGCGCCCCCATACTGCATAATGAGGAACTAAAGAATGAGATCGCCAACAATCACAAAGTGAACGCGAATGCCGATAATGCAATACTGAATGTTGACTTGGCGAATACCGGATTGCGCAATGCAAACTCGTAATGACAATGTTGACGACTGGAATAATCAAACTGCAATATGCAATCTTAACACTGAATACATGAATGATAATAAAGGAAATGATAAGGTTCAATTCGCATAACACAATGTTAATGTTGCACACAAGAATGCAATAACGGTAGCGTAATATTTACTTGAATTCCGTTCCATACTGAATGTTACCCTTACTACATTCACCATTGCGCTTCATTCGTCACCATACCTGTGGTCCACTTAATTTGTAACTCTTTACATAACTTACCATTGCCCGAGGGCAGGCTTTTCCTCCACATATCTGTGGAACTTCCACGACACGTCTGCGGATCTGAACACCTTCGTCACAGTTACGAATACAGGCTTCCCACGCATGCCAGTCGGACATCTAGAATGGAAGACAATTTCTTAATTTGAGGTACTCAACATCACGAATTTATGTAAAAGTACAGTTGAATGATATTTGTGATTGTTAGGCTAGTATAGTCGGTTGGAAAAAGGTGTTGAAAGGTAAGTTATTTGATTATTTTAAGTTCGTCACAGCATTTGGAAAGATGCTAGGATTACGACCCTGGCTTCATCCCTCCGTCATAGAACCTCTCTTAGGAGTTCTCTTCCACTTCTTAAACTCGTTCAATTTCATTTTTTCATCACACTTTCAATTCAACATCAACCTTACGGGGGTCCTACCTGACAGTCTTGTCTGGCCCTGTGTGAGCTACAATTCTTACTCTCCTCCAAAGGCACTTGACGACATGGAGCGCCGCCACAATAAGCAGGAGTGAGAAGAGTTCGGGTCCGCAAGATCGATCCCTTCCCACAGTCGTTACTGCATTCTGACCAGGTTGACCACTCTGTCAGGGAACAATTGACCAGTGCATCCTCCCGGCAGGGTCTTGTTTCAAGAAGCCCCGGACACAGCGTCCCTCCACACACCGGGTGCTTGGTTACATCTCTAGTTCTGGAGCTGTAAAGTGAGAAATCACCCACTGATACAGGTCATGTTCAACACACATTTAAATATGAATTATGCAATAGATAGATACCGAGGAAGGAATATAGACGTAAAGGGGTCTCATAGCTTTTTTGACCTTCAAAGACTCATCGATGATGCAAGAGGCCAAAAGAGTTGAAGACCGGAAGTCAGGAAAATTAAAATGGTCTTAAGCAATTGTTCAAATACTGGAGGGTATGTAAATTACCAACGCCAGAACTAAATCAATTTCATTTTAGGTTTTGGATTATTATAAAATAATCAATGCATCTTAACCTGTCATGCAAGTTAATGGCAAACCTCGATGATTAGTGACATATATCATTGTACCTGGGTTTGTATGACATTATACGAAGTCTTTATTTTGTGTTTAGAGGATATGAATCCCTACAGACGTTTTATCTTACTTACATTGTATTACGACGACATCTCCTACCCGATATCTTACCTGACACCTTCGCCACACTCTGTTGAACATGCACCCCAATCAGTCCAGGATGTGACACTACAGTTGACTGAGCAACACGGTCCTGTACAATCTAACTTTTGAAAAAGATCTGGACATAGCTTCCCCTTACAATTATTCTCTGTGACCACTCTCCTCGTCCGGTTTTTAGACCCCTCTCCGCATTCGCCATTATCTAGTACGCAGTCTGTCCAACTTGACCACGGGCTAACCTAAAAGTAATAAGCAAAACTTACAAAAGTTATGATGTGATTAATTATCTAAGATATAGAAAAGACTTTAGTGGAAACATATTTTTTAGTCAAGAGAAAACGTTTCTCATATATTTTGCTTTTGTTGTAGACGAAAATGGAATGGGATTTCGGCAGACATTCTCTAAGTATCAGTTTAGATGTTTGACGAAATATTGTTAAACTATCTTTTCAACAATATCAGTAGTTTGTAAAACACTCTCTGAAGATTGAAGACAAGACACACAAGATACAAACACCTTACAAAAAAAATTAATAGTTAGATTCAAAAGTTAGAGCCAAAAATGAATCGAAGGAAATTGATATGTCATCAGCTTGAAACAAGGATTTGTACCTTATGTGAAGTATGATATAGACTGTCCGATACGCTTTGTTTCTTCTAAACAGAAACATAAGTGTAAACTTATTCACGTGTTATCAAACGTTCAGAGAACTTGTAAGCAGATAGAGTAAAGCGAGTGATTCTGCAACAGCTTGGATCATACATGATGGTCTTATCTAGTAGCTATGATGGATGAGGAAAGACGTCACTTCATCATTTTCTCCTGATTGCTAACCTCTTTTGTTCTGCTGTTGATGTATTTACATATTCTGTGCACTGCTAACGTTTCCTATATATGCATAAATGTTCTAGATATGTAAAATATGTCTAAAAGTAATTTCACAGAGGAAATATTGTTATGGAAGCAGAGTAGTTAATTGCCATGTGGAATTAAATCAAGTTCTTTCCATCTTCTGTTTTTCCAGATTATTTCAAATGAAGATTTTCATCCTGGGATGATTTACCGGAGACGACGTTTTAGGGGGCAATGACTTTTCCTATGTTTATGGTGTAAATTGATTGACACTTCAGTCAAGGGTAAACTCCTGATTCTAACTCAAATCGATAAGAAGAGGGCAAAGGATTAAGAAAATATTGACACAGAAACAGTTAACAAAATTCAAGGAGGTAAGACCAGGTGTTTCGGAAGATTAAGCGGCTTCTACTTCTTCGAGGACACCCGCCATCGAAATCTATAGGTCAATTCCATATTTCGTGACATCATTGACAATAAAAACCAGCTACGGTCGTGTTAACAGAACCACCAGGCATTTAATGTGGCTAAACTTTTCTTGTAAATATTTTTTCTCAAAATTTAGGAGCTACGTCATAGGAAAGCTCTGGAAAGTTAGCAATCGCTGTATGGTAAATCATAATCTAACAGCCTGCTACAGCTAGTTAGGAAGTTTGCGTTTTTAGAGTTCGAAAGATTAAGATTGTGTATAATCGTCTACTATGCTCTGGCAACAGTTTCTTCTGTCCTCTACCTGTTACCTTCGTTGCCCCAAGAGATGTGGACAGCACACATTTAGAAGGCTTTATGACTGACACCTGATATACTGTACCTAAAAAAAGGTTATGGGTCAATCTTTTTATCGAGGGAAATAAGAATCATAGGGGCAATTCTGAGAAAGACGGAGGATAATTAAATGTTTGACTTCTAATATTTTGTTGTCGAGACATTGATAGAATTTCATCTTCTGTTGGGTTGGTGACATCTGAAGATAAAGAAGGAAGCAGAAAACGCCGACACGATTCATTCAGATAAGTACTATCGCACAAGACATATGAGGCAACACTTCAGTTCTATACTTATAATCTATTTTGACTTAAGGAAAGCCTTTTAGATACACTTTATATTTTCATCGGAAAACGACCTGATCCACTAGTTTGGATATAGCTATTAGAATCATATTAATCGCCCGGCAATGTACTTAATTTATTTACATGTTCTCGAAAACCGATACTGTTACTTGTTTATATCTTCACGACAACTAGTAAACGACTCAATTCCTGTTCCGGAAACTTTTAATAAGAACGATTATATCTCAATTGCTACTACCTTTATCTGAAAGGTAATAAATCAATACAAAGCTAGCACGGATATTATCACACGACTAGAAAGGATGTGCCCCATTGAAACTCCAGTAACGTATTTTAATTAAAAGTAGGAGAGATAGATATTTACGTTGACATACTCTTGGTATTATCTACATTTGTATATTAGTAGTAAATAAAGAAAGAAGTGATTACGAACATAACCCTGTTTTCGTCCGTGTTAATACTATAAGAGTTATATATATATATATATATATATATATATATAGCATTTTTATAGATCCCATAACACAAGTATGACTTGTATTAGTGATATGTTTGTATGAGGCAAATGATATTTCGAGCTGAAAAAATAATATAGGAATAGATTTAGGCAAATATATTTAATTAAAATGAAAATCCTGCAGGCAATCTAATAACTCTTCAACCATGGATTACAACACTAGATAAAAGAAAATCCCTTTAAGTCGAATTGGTAGTAAACTACAAGGTCCAACACTGTGTCATACTTTCCTCCATAGAAAGACTTCGACCTTAAGTTTTAAGGAGTACACCATAGCCATGTCTTAAATGTGTGTTAAGTGCGCGTGCCTTACACAATACTAAACCTTCTACATGAGAGGTTAGGCATATGTAACTATGATCACATTTGCCATGGGCTATATTTCCTGCATAATGGTGTTTTTGTTTTATATCCTCTAACTGGAAAAGGAATCAAATACATTACAATAGGTGCTAATACATTGTGTGTCTTTTGTACAATACGTTGAGATTGCAGGTAGTAGACACTGCTGGCGGATTGTGTTTGTCATGTTTTAATTCATTCGAATAGTGACACGGTTCAGAAAATGTAATTAATGTGTTTTGAAATACAATATCAAAACTTATAATAAATAAATAAAACAACTCAACCCCCAGACAAAAAGATACACATGGCGTAGGAAAAAGCCACACAAACAAGCAAGATTAGATTATACACACATGTATATTAATATCCGACAGTCGTCTACTTCCAAGCCTCACATCTTCAAATATTGAACAGGTTACCGTTCTGATCATTCCTTTTCTACCATTAACTTGACTTTTAATAACTTTGAACGTGGAAAAGGTTTATGGAAATTTAATAACTCTCTTTTATATGATGTTGAATTTATAAATCTTATTAAATCAACAATACTCGCTACCTGTTTATAACATTAATAACATCAATACTATACCTTTAGATAAAATAGCACTTACTATTGATGATCAACTATTTTTAGAAACATTAATGATGGAAATTAGAGGTAAAACAATATCATACTCAAGTCGCATACAAAAAATAACAATGAGAGAGAAAAAACTTGAATTAGCGAAATTAGGAATTTAGAAAAAACAGGACCAAACAACATAATTGTAATTGAGTTAGAAAAAAACAGAAGAATTACGAAAACACAAAATTAAGGGAAATATGATACGCTCAAGGGCAAAATGGATAGGAGAGGGGGGAAAACCAACTAATTATTTTTGTAACTTAGAATCTCGCAACTTTACCAGTAAAATTATTCCAACTATAGATGATAATAATTTCTGAATTTCTAAAGGAAACGGAAAATTACTATAAAAACTTGTATCGGAAAAATAATGAACTCAAAAATGTCAATCTAGATTTACTCCTAGAACATTATACTGTACCTAAACTCTACTGTACCCAGGAATCAACAAATATCGAACGACACATTACCATTGATGAATTAACAAGTACACTTCTTAAAATGAAAAACAATAAAAGCCCTGGCTCGGATGGTTTTACCGTTGAATTTTTAAAAATATTTTGGAAACAACATAGGACCATTTATTTTAAGATCCCTAAATTTCAGTTATAGTATATCAGAACTTTCAGTGACACAAAAACAGGGAATTATAACATGCATTCCAAAAGGTAACAAACCTCGTAACAAATTAAGTAATTGGAGACCGATAACACTTTTAAACAATATCTATAAATTAGCATCTGGAGTAATAGCAGAAAGATTCAAAACTGTTATAAATAAATTAATTAGCAATAATCAAACTGGATTTATCCCTGGTCGATACATAGGTGAAAACACACGCTTAATTTATGATATTATGCAGTACACAGAAGATAACAATATACCTGGACTCTTACTTTTAATTGATTTTGAAAAAGCTTACGACTCTGTTTCCTGGAATTTTATTAGTAAAACTTTGAAATATTTTAACTTTGGCCCTAATGTTATTAAATGGATAGAACTTTTTCAGAATAATATACACTCAGCTGTTAATATAGGGGGGAATCTGTCTAACTTCTTCCATATCGAACGGGACCGTCACCAAGGCGATCCAGTATCCTCTTACACTTTCATTTTATGTGCAGAAATTCTTTCAATAATTCTAAGAAATAATCAAAATATCAAAGGTATATTAATCAGAGGAAAAGAAACACTTTTATCACAATTTGCTGATGACACATCTGTAATTTTAGACGGCTCAAGAAAATCAAAAATCTCAAACCAAGAGATGAAACACTCAAATCTCTAAATTTCTTTGCTAGCATCTCTGGACTGAAAATGAACTTTTCCAAGACCCAGGTAGTATGGATTGGCAGTAAAAAAATATAGTGAAAACACTTTTGCTACAAATTTTGTCTTAAAATGGGGAAGTACACGCTTCACCCTATTAGGTAAAGAATATGATGTTGACTTACACAGAATTACTTAACTTAATTTTTACAAAAAACTCGCAAAACTTAAGTCTTTAATATCAAATTCGAACAAGAGAGTGCTTACACCAATAGGTACAATAGTTGTTATCAAAACTCTACTAATATCTCAATTTAATCACCTATTTTTTCACTTCTAAATCCCAATGAACTATATATTAAGGAAATTAACGATCTGTTTTATGATTTTATATGGAATGGTAAACCTGATCCAGTAAACAGAGACATAATTATTTTAAAAAACTATGAAGAAGGGGGGCTCAAGCTGCTTCATTTAAAATCTTTCATAACCGCTCTTAAAGCAACTTGGGGCAGACGTATATATAATAAAGTAGGAAATTTGGATATTGTTCTAGAATCATTATTAGATAAACAGAAATTAGCAAATTTTGGAATTGAATATTTAAAGAAGGAATCAAAAAATTGTAAAAAGATGTTTTAGACGCCTGGTGTAAGACTCTTAATGCAAGCAATATATATAAAACAAACATTCTTGAAAATCCAATATGGTATAATAGTGAAATCAAAATAGATAAAAAAAAACAATTTTCAATACTGCATGGTTTAAAAAAAGGTATAGACTTTATTCATAACATCATGAAAACAGATAAATCTTTATACACTTTTGATGAATTTTGTGAAAAATTCAACATTCCTATCAATTTTTTTAAACTATCAGAGTATAAAAACTGCCATTTACCAATTTATCAGAAAAAAAACATCAAAATTTAAACTCAGAGAAAAATATTATACTACCCAATATACCCATAAATCTGAAATTAATTTTAAGATGTAAAAAAGGTGCTCACGAAAATATATACTTCTTTAATAAAAAATGTAAGTAAACCTATTGCTCAAAACAAATGGAATCAAAATTTCAATATTGATGAAGTCAAATGGAAACAAATATCCTTTTAACGCCTGTACAAGTTCCAAACTTCAATGGCTACAATTTAGAATTAACCACAGAATTCTGACAACAAAAACATTTTTATTCAAAGTTTAAAAAATAGACAATACTTTAGTAACTTATGTACATTTTGTAAATCTCCCCCTGAAACAATTACACATTTATTATGGGATTGTGAACATATATCAAATTTGATTGAACAATTAAGGATCACTATTATCACTAAAAACCTGAGTCTTAGATTCGATAAACAGGAATTCTTCTTTGGCAAGCAAACTAATATTTATAAACTTACTAAGTTCAATCTAGATAGCCTGATACTACTCATAACAAAATAATATATTTACAAATCTAAATGCCTGGAATTAGGACTTAATATAAACAGTCTAAAAATCATATTAAGTTTGAGTTAAAAGCGCATAAAATTTTAATATCCAAAAGTAACATTAAAACAAAATACATATCGACACACAAATACAACAGTGGCTACAAATCTAAAACAATAATACAAATATACAACATCTCTGACCTAGGTTTATTATGTCCTTTCTATGTATGTTTTCAGTAGTTTTTGTACACTCGTTTGTTTGTCTGTCTGTTCCTTTCTTTTCTCTCTCTCTCTCTCTCTCTCTCTCTCTCTCTCTTCTGTTTGTTTGTTTTGTGTACTTATACTCTTATTCACTGACGTAATGCTTTTTGAATAAAGTTTAATAAATTGTATTTAATACAAAGATCACAAAATTGTCTTGGGTGGAGTGTAAGTGTAAGTGTTGATGTATAAAGTGTGAATGTTTTTCTTTTGTCCTTACTCATGTATTTTGTATATGTCATGTATTGTAAACTAAATTTGAAAATGAATAAAAAAAAAATTAAAAAAAAAAAAAATCATAAAACAATATTGAAAGTAAAATGTATCGAATTTTGGGTCTTTTAAACCTCCCCATCAAGATTGTGGTATTTTTTATCATTTGTCGTAACCTGCATTCGAACAGTGACACGGTTCAGAATACACAAATGTGCTTAATGTTCTTTTGAAATGCAAAATTGAAAATTATGAAATTTACTGAAAATCATAAACTATTGAATTATGGGTATTTTGCATCTCACCAACAAGAGTTTAACATTTCATTTTATAAATTTCGAGTTTTGTTTGGTCGCCTCCTATCGTGAACACTATAAACCCTTATCACCACTGACAAAGTCCCAGAAGGACAAAGCAGCTGTATGGTGCAGTATAATTCAATATGCTCTACTATAACTTTCAATGAAATCCTTGGTATGTTTTTATTGTCCATCTTCTTCCTACCAACACTCCCCCTTTACAATTTGGACTCATTTTGTCATTGATGCTGAGCATTTGCCCAATTGAGGGGTGGTTATTGGTTCTATCACATGATGTAGACAAATTGAACCTTTTAATGAAACATGTATATGATGTTTTTTGTCAATTTTAAATGGGTGATGGTAAATATTTGTTTACATGTGTACAGTTGGAGTGGCATGCTACCGTGTCCGGTTTATTTCAGTGGAAAAACCAATCATACGTGAATAGCATCGGCATATGACATTAACTACAGCTAGGATCGAAACCCCCAATAACCAAAAGTCCTCACTTCAGGACGCGAACCTCTTGGACAGCTGATGTCTAGTTAAGGAATACCGAGTTGATAACTAAAGACATTTCAATTCACGCCATCTCGACTATGTGGTATGAGTCATACGGCCAGTTCTGAAAATGATATTTAACCTGGGTTTCCATAAGACTGGTTCTGAGATTGTGTCTTTGATCGGATTTGTATGATAGAAATGGTTCTGAAATTGCGACTTTGACTTTATATGGATTTGCACGATAGGACCGATTCTGAGAGTGCGACTTAACCTAGATTTGTATGATAAAACCGGTTCTAAGATTGCGACTTTACCTGGATTTGTATTAGACCGATTCTGATATTGCGACTTCGCCTAGATTGCACACCTTCGGTTATTGCTTTCATATCATTATCTATATATTTATCTTGAAAATACATGGATCAGAGCTTGGCAAAGAATATCCTTTTTATTGTTGTTGTTTGTAGTTAGAAATTAACTTTATTGAACGACCCGTATATACTAACCACACAATCTATGTCCACATAGCTGGAACATTCGTTGACCTGCAGCTCTGTGGGATCAGAACACGATTGCCCTCCACACTCTGCTAGCTGGACAAACCTTGACCGATACAAGTGACCATTCCCGCAGGTGGAATTACACACTGACCATTCGCCCCACTCACCAACATGGCAATTGACTGGACAACAACCTGCATAGCACTGTCTTTCATCCGTGGCTTCAGAACAGGGGATACCCCCACATGCGGGTTCTTGCGTGACGCGTTTTCTCCTGCTCTGAACACCCTTCTGTTCACACTGCCCCACACAAGGTCCCCATTCCATCCACCATCTTTCCACGCAGTCGCGATAGCAACAAAGATGGCCACACTGCCGCTCATGGATATGCATGCTGCAATAGCCACCACACTTGGCAAATTCTTTGAGTTCGCGTTTCCTCATCCTGTGGGCTCTTTCTGTGGTGTTATCACATTCACGCGAGCACACATAGTCAGACCAGTCTGACCAGTCGGAGTAACGGCAGTCCTTGGCACAGCACCATCTATTGCACTCAGCCGTCTGAGTGGTGTTGACGTCACACCTTCCGCCGCATGACGCTTCTTGTAGCACGCTCCGTGTTCTCACCGTCACCCCGTCCTCACCGCAACTCCGGGAACATACACCCCAATGACCCCAGTCACTCACGATACAGTTCTTGGGATCACATGACGAAACACCTTTAAATGCAACACACAGTATCGTCAACACAACGCTCAATTTGTCAGAACACTTAAAATGAATTCCTCTTGGAGTTCCCATTTTCATTAATTTTCATTCACTTTGATTAGAAATTTTTTTTTAATATTTAATATCCAAATATATGCTGCATCCCGTCTGATGTGAATTCAATATAAACTATAAAAAGCACTTCAGTAACTTATAGCGATCTAGATAGCTGGTTCTTTGAAGCTTCTTACTGGTTAAGATATTTCCGAATGTTCTGATATTAAAACAGTATAGCATCAGTCCAAGTTTATCTAGTCTAACCAGGCGTGGTTATAGGCCTATGTGGACCAAACCAGTGTGACACTAGTGGATCGTTTACAAAAGTCACAATGAATACACAGTTTGGAGAAGGTGGATTATAATGAAAACGCAGTTTGACCAACATATTGATCTGGTTAATTGAGAAGATGGGTTTTCTTTAGTTGTGTATTTGGTAGACAAATCCGATGATACGTATACATGGAACAGCTGGTCAGAACGAAAGATCACCATAAAACCTTAACAGGACATATGTCAGAGATTTTATATCACGCTTAAACTCACAATGGAGATCAGAATCCTCCTGTAGCTATCGGGATGATGTATTTATATAAGAAAACTATCACTACCGTATGCTACACACGCCCAATTAAACACCCGTACAGACGCCTAAAACATCTATCATATAACAACTCTATCTACTGGCACGATTACAATGCTCGTGATAATGAACTAGTCGGGCGTTGGCGACTGTCCTTTGTGGACTAAGAACATCGTGACACCAGCTAAACACAAGTAAAAGCAATAGAAACAGCTATAAATTTATACATTTGTAACACCATGATGAAATTCAATTTGCATACACTTAATGGTTCAGCATAGTAATCCATGCTAGGACTTTTTATTTATTGATAAATATAATCTTGTTAATTTATATTTTTACAACGCTCATTAAGTCCACTATTTTTTCTATCGCATTACCATTAATTCACATCACCAGGCAAACTCTTCAGACAGAAGATATGGTAGATGCCGTTTACAAGTAACTACTTATACATTTATAAGTAGCGTAAGAACTATATTCTCTGTTGTTATTGGTGTTATATGTTCCATGTCTTATTTGCAGACAGTTGTTCTAGATTTGCTGTATCATCCGAATTTGTTGTTTCTTTATCGTCTTCTTACTCTGTTGTTATAGATGAATAACTGTTAGTCTTGTCGTTTTCCTTTTCATGTTGTCGTTTTCCGTCTTCCTGCTTTAGTTGTCTTGTTGTTCTTGTTCTTAACTCTTTCATTTCCCATGATGTCGTAGTTGTCTTGCGGTCTCCAGTTTAATTCATGATATTGTAGTTGGTGTGTAGTCTCCTGTTTAGTTCATGATGTTGTGGTTGTCTTTACATTTCATCTTCCTGTTGTTGTGGTTGTCCTGACATCTCCTCTTCCAGTTATTGTTGTTTTCTTGACATTTCTTCTTCCTGCTGTTGTGGTTGTCTTGACATTTTCTCTTCCTTTTGTTGGGGTTGTCTTGAAATTTTCTCTTCCTATTGTTGTGGTTGTTTTGAAATTTCCTCATCCTGTTATGGTTGTTTTGACATTTCTTCTTCCTGTGGTTGTGGTTATCTTGACACTTTCTCTTCCTGTTTACCTGTTGTTGTGGTTGTTTTGACATTTCCTCTTCCTGTTGTGGTTGTTTTGACATTTCCTCTTCCTGTTGTTGTAGTTGTCTTGACATTTCCTCTTCCTGTTGTTGTTGTTGTCTTGACATTTCCTCTTCCTGTTGTGGTTGTTTTGACATTTCCTCTTCCTGTTGTTGTGGTTGTTTTGACATTTCCTCTTCCTGTTGTGGTTGTTTTGACATTTCTTCTTCCTGTTGTTGTGGTTGTTTTGACATTTCCTCTTCCTGTTGTCGTTGTTGTCTTGACATTTCCTCTTCCTGTTGTGGTTGTTTTGACATTTCCTCTTCCTGTTATTGTTGTTGTTTTGACATTTCTTCTTCCTGTTGTTGTTGTTGTCTTGACATTTCTTCTTCCTTTTGTTGTGGTTGTCTTGTCAGTTTTCCAGTTATGTTGTTCTCTCTATGAGTTATGCTACTTATTCCCTGTAATTACATTACGAGAGATCCATTTAAACTCGATAATATGTCTATGGGCAGTTTATATTGTCCTTATTGAACTGTATGAGTTGTGTTTATTATTATTATATGATGCACCTATTTTGAGCATACGTTAAATATATTTGATACGCCATAAGTTTTGAACTCTGATAAATGCATTATGTATGCTCAATGCTTGAGAGTTATCTTAATAATTTGATGTATTGTGTAAATTATGCGGTAATGTATGATGTATATGAATTATGTGACTCAAATCATGTTACTTTCTTTTATGCTTATTAAATTAATCCTCTTGTATAATTACAATTAATCAAATAATGATAACTGTTTTGCATTTGAAACTACTTATATTTATATTAACATGTACTGTGGACTGGTTGTACTCTGTTGTTTGTGTTGTTTTAGACCATATTGCCTGTTGATACTATTTATCTTAATGTATCCGCGTGACTCTTAAATATTAATTTCCACGTGACAATGTATGCTCAATATTGCTCACGAGCTTTACATTTGTTCAGTTTTATTATTTTTGAAGGTGCAGTTTAGAGCTTCTTTCTCAAACATGTCTATATACAGCTGTACATGAATTGACAGTGCGTTTAAACGATATTTGACCTGATGTGGATTCCTCAACCTGATGATATAAATCTACCCACACAACGAGTTGACAGGCGGAGGATTACAATAGGTCTACAGCTGTATGAGACCCATACGTATCAGTATATTGTCGGGCTGTCGGACAGGAACAGATGTACAGAAAGGCAGACCGACAAGAATGGAGACAGACGCCCTGCTGCGTTACATGGACTTCGGGAATAATCCTTCATTCACATTATATGTTACGTTATCAATTGCAAAAATTATGTGAAATGGAGTTTTTCATGCAATTATCATCTATCATTCAGTATGGTCGATATTTTGATATTGAAATAAAATCACCAAAAAGATATAGTCACTGTTGTAGCGGGAAAGCATTTGAAACTTTCGTCTACTTTTCCGTTAGACAAAACTGTCAAATGCTTTTTATTTTGACATCAACTTTCAGTTCAAAACGTGTTCTTTACAGTGTACAAACATCAGTTGGCACACGCTCTCGTATACGGGCCTGGACTCCCTTCCTCGCGCCAGTAATATTTGCTATTTCATCGTAAGTCTGTTCCCTCATTTGATCAAACACTATTCCGTGCAGTTCAAGTGTTTCCAAGAATAATTCCGCCCGTTGTATCCTCAGCCTTGGCGAATTCCAGGAATTGTTCCCTCATTGTCACACTGCCATTAGGCATGTCAAGAAATCGTACGCATATGGACATTATGTAGAAAAAAACGTCAATAACCTCAGCGGCAATTTATTACATTTATTACATCGTCCACATTTCTCCACGTGTTTGTCAACAGAAACAAATTAATGGTGTAAGCAATTCTTCTGTCTCCAATTGCGCTATGCCTGGCATGGGTGAAGCCACTCTGCCGCTGGCGAAGAGTTATGTCGAAAACGGGATCCGACATATGATGGCACTTTCCCCGTTGTGTGCGAGAACAGAACATAGTCGTTGGTGTTTGTATAATTTTCTTATCATTTCCGATTACACATTTTGTCACTATCACCAATGTTGTATATTATGTACATGTGTGTGTTTTCAACTCCAATCTTCTTTAACGGCGTCAGTAAACAATTTTAATTCTACAGAAGAAATCGACGATTGCCTGCAAATGCAGAAGTATTTTCAACTCCCGTGTACAGAAAGTTGAGTCAGGGATAAAATGTCTGGCAGCCACTGATTGGCCAGTACGTTATGACGTAACAAAATAGATATGTAGCCTGATAGGTAACTATCCATAAGAAATGTTGATATACATTTTTTAAGTCCGATTGAATTTTCCCCCAAAAGTTCAGGTAATAATGATTTTCAGGTAATTATCAGGTAAACATTTCAGATTTCCGGGAGTTTTTACTGCGAAATTCACCCATTTTCAAAATGGCTACAATGGAAAAAATTTGAGCTGAGGGACTCAACATTTTTTTTGATAACGTGTTATATGAGACCCTAAACTTTTGTTATAAACCATAATTGACATTGAATTCAAGAATTTTAAAGATATACTCCAAAACATTAACACTAAAGTCTATGGAAAAACAATTGGTTGGTTGGTCCCTATAACCCCTAATTAATTCAATTTCTTTTTGACAAGTCTTTTTAAATTACAATTATTTTCGATCCTTTATTACATTTACAAAATAATTACAATTATTTTCGATATCACTAAATTGGAGGAATATTTTCATGACAGTGCATATGGTAATAAATTGTATTTGAAAATGTATTCTCGCATTTCATTCAATTCTAATCATCGTTCTCAAATCTAGAGATCTTGAATGTAAACAGATCTTTTATTTTCCAATTTTTTTTTTTTTCAATAATACATTTGGAACAAACAGATTTTGAAAATTTCCATTGGCTCAAACATTATCATATGTATGACAATTTGAAATCCTGTAGCATATAGATTATGTTCCAGATCGCTGAACCCCCCAGTTATTGACAAAATACTCTTTAATCTTTTCCTGTAAAACACTAACCTATATGTGCTTACCGTGTGTAATCCCACGAACTTATATTTTTTAGAGATCAAAGGCCTGAGCAAAAGTGTTTCACTTTGTTGGTGACAAAGAGATGCTGTCACATTTATCAGCTCTCAGGTGGGCGTATAAGTCCCGCGTAGTCTTATAAAAACAGTAACGCAGATTTTATTTCTGAACAAAATCTTTGGAACAAAAGGAGACTATTGTATGATAGCACAATATTTTAACACAAAGATCAATGGAATGTTTCCAGCTGTTATGTTCACTGAATATAATTAACTAAGTCATCCACAGACAAAAACAAATGAAATCTATTTCATAGAAATGTTAATGAATTTATTATAAAAATATTAACAGGTGAACTATATGCAGTCAGATTGAAAGCCCTGATTACAACAGGTATATTGAACGCAAAACAAACTCTAACGCTACATCACATACAGTAGCAGACGGTTATCACAGGGGAGGTGCTCACATATACATATTTAAGAAAAATAAAATTCAGTATTAAAAACAAAAGTTGATACAAAATTAAATGTATGTAAGAATAACAAAATAAAAATGCTATATAAAATACAGTTTACAAAAGACTGAGAAAGGCACAGACTGGTATATAAAGCGATATTTCGGGACTAGCTGCTGTCACAGTCTTCATTTTCAACAATTCTCTTGCCCATAAATTATAAAAATATCTATTTATTCAGCATGCCCTATTTTTTCAGGAAAAAATCTATAGGGTATTGGAATCTGTGAGAATGAAGATAATTACAGCTTGTATGATAATGAAAAATTGTAAAAAATAGGAAAATATCTGAATACTACTGAATATAAAAAATATGCCATGTACATAAACAACCTTGTAACAGGGTAAATTTACATATATTATGTCTTTGGGCACCCTTTATTCCTTCAATACTGGTTGGTCTCATTAATACCATGCAAAATGCTTTAATTA
Source organism: Pecten maximus (assembly GCF_902652985.1). NCBI lineage: Eukaryota > Metazoa > Mollusca > Bivalvia > Pectinida > Pectinidae > Pecten > Pecten maximus. The sequence goes on along the minus strand of NC_047017.1, from coordinate 17,284,918 downwards.
TAACAGTGCATATGACTAACATGTACGTCATATAATTAAGAAGTATTACCAGAAACAAAAATTTGCTTCAAGGTTTAAAGTTTGTTGGTCAAGATCTCTGGATAAGGGTCTTGTTGCCACTCTAGGTACTGATGACCTATATATTAGGCTATAAACAGCTTTCTATTTTCAACAATAAAATACTGATTTTATAAAATTTGGTATCCAGTATCTTCAAAAGTTACGGTGGCGGTCAGTACCAAGGAGAATGATTCCACAACTGGATGAGTTTCAACATTAAAATATCTGGTTATATCCGATTATGTGAGATGATGTAATAAGGATGAGATGACAAAAAAAAAAAAATAGAAAAATTCTTGAATATGATACATTTCATTCATCGCATATTGAAGTTGTATCTCTTTCTACCAAAACCTTGTGAATACTCTACTTCATAACATAACCATCTTGACCTATGTGCTAAAGCTTTTTATGATATTACTAAAACATGTAGAATTTAATATATGTGCATGACTAAGTATTATTTTTATGCCATAAAGACAAGTGTGCAATTATCAATATAAAATTGAAATCATAATTTTTCTAGTAACTGGTTTTATCACAAGTTTACTTTTTTTATCTAATTTTTTTTCTATTCAAATATGAAATTTGTGTGTCTTCTAATATAAACAACAGTCATTATTTCTGAACTTTTTCATTTTCTTTGTCTATAGGAGACTGGAATGTAACAGTTTTCTTTTCAGGTACGACTTCAGTAGGTGGATCTGGTTGGGTTGGTCGAGGAGGCGGAGCTGAGGAACTAGTCGTATTACTGATTGGGCGGGGATGGGTTTGAGACTGGGCGCTCTCCTTGCGTTCCAACTCGTTCAGTGTCGTCTGCTCGTCAATCATATGTTGTGACTCAGCATTGGACATTTGTTCCCACACAAAGCTGCCATGGCGCTAAAAAACCAAAACAGAAAATATTAGGATACAGCAGGATATTCACATCAAAAGACGAAACTTTTATAGAAAAATAATCAATGATGCCATGATTTGCTCTGCCACACAAAGATTGATCAAAAATTTTCTTTGAATATTATTCAACCGACACAAACAAGACACAGGTGTCTTGGTGCTATGGTGATGGGACCACAGAATCTCAGAGACAACAAACTTCTAACTTAAAGACATGGAAGATAACAAACTGTTAAATGATTAAAAAACAACCGTCATGAAAATTTTGTTTGTCAGTTTTCAAATTATTTCAGAAAATATCAAAATATTCATCATAACTCATAATGTTTATCCTAATGTATGCTGAAAGAAGTTTCACAAATTTTGATAGTACTCAGAAAACTTAAAATATTCGAATGTTCAAAGTTTAATTTGAATTTCATTGAAATGGGTTAAAAACTTATGAGTAAATGTTAAATTAATAGTGGTAATCTGCCTGATTTCCAGTAGAGATGGTTACCAGGGTGACCCTATTCTACAATAAAGATAAAATCCAAAATTCAATAAAAAAAAAATGAAATCTTATTAGTTAAATAAAATTAAAACATTACAAGCATATAATGTTAAGAAAAAAATAACAGCATGAAACTGGTTTTTAGGTCACCTGAGACGAAGTCTCAAGTGACCTATTCTAATCGCCTTTTGTCCGTCGTCGTCCGTCCGTCGTGCGTCGTCCGTCGTCCGTCATGCGTCCGTAAACTTTTTACATTTTCGACTTCTTCTCCAAAACCACTCAACAAAATTCAATGAAATTTGGCAGAAAGTTTCTATGGCTGAAGGTCAACCAAAATTGTGAATTATATGGTCCCCACCCCCCAGGGGCCTGAGGGGTGGGGCCAAAAAGGGTCAAATTGACTAAAACTTCAAAAATCTTCTTCTCTACTCTCAGATATTATGGAGTCAAACACTCTTTATAGATGAAAGGGTCTTGTGGTGCTTTACCAAAATTGTGAATTGCATGACCCTGGGGTCTCAGGTTTGCCCCTGGGTAGGGGGTAAACTTTACTATAGTTTATATAGGGAAATCACATTTTTGACTATTATTTGTTGGAATTGTATTGGAATTCATTCTAACTTGTATCAAATTATCAGCATGGGATGACAGTTTGATGGTATGTACATGTTGGCCCTAATTGATCCCCAGGGGCTGGTGGGCGGCGCCAAAAAGGGTCAAATTGACTAAAATTTCAAAAATCTTCTTCTTTACTCTCAGATATGGTAGAATCAAATACTCTTGATAGATGGAAGGGTCTTAAGGTGCTTTACCAAAATTGTGATTTTCATGACCCTGGGGTCTCAGGTTTGCCCCTGGGTAGGGGGTAAACTTTACTATAGTTTATATAGGGAAATCACATTTTTGACTATTATTTGTTTGATTTCTATTGGAATTCATTCTAACTTGGTTCAAATTATCAGCATGGGATGACAGTTTGATGTTATGTACATGTTGGCCCTGGTTGACCCCCAGGGGCTGGTGGGCGGGGCCAAAAAGGGTCAAATTGACTAAAATTTCAAAAATCTTCTTCTCTACTCTCAGATATGTTAGAATCAAATACTCTTCATAGATGGAAGGCTCTTCAGGTGCTTTACCAAAATTGTGAATTTCATGACCCTGGGGTCTCACATTTGCCCCTGGGTAGGGAGTAAACTTTACTATAGTTTATATAGGGAAATCACATTTTTGACTATTATTTGTTGGATTTGTATTGGAATTCATTCTAACTTGGTTCAAACTATCAGCATGGGATTACAGTTTGATGTTATGTACATGTTGGCCCTGGTTGACCCCCAGGGGCTGGTGGGCGGGGCCAAAAAGGGTCAAATTGACTGAAATTTCAAAAATCTTCTTATCTACTATATGTTAGAATCAAATACTCTTCATAGACTGACCCCATTAGGACTGATGGGTGGGGCCAAAAAGGGTCAATTTAGTTGGCCGAAATATTTCAAATCTCAGGTGACCGTTAAGGCCCTTTGGGCCTCTTGTTTCTTTATGGTCTTTATGATTTGAATATACATTTAATAAGATAAAACAATATTTACAAATCTGTTAAAAGTTCACAACCAAAACCACATATTAAGGGATTGTAAGCAATTATCTGAATATCAACATATCAGAGAAAATCTAAAGATCTGAAGTTCTGAATGTTTTAATATGGAATACAAGACTGTGTGAAATACATTCCATTTATTAATAACATTATAAAGAATCGATCAATCTCGGATCTTATTATTTCCCTTTGTTAGTGTATTAATGTAAAAGAATATAAGTAGTTTGGTAAAAATATGTTAACATTTAAAATTTAATCCATATTCATAAGAAATAAAAAATAAAATGTACATGGATTTACAGTGTTTTGAGAGAGTCAGACAAGGTTACATACTATGCCCACCCTTGTTTATATAAATCTAAAGATCGACTATATAACATGCTCCAAAATCATTAAATACCAGTTTTCAAATTATACAAGATATTCTGATGATAGATTTTATATGTTACCACAGTGACAGACAGTATTGAATCCACCTCTTGATTGTAATGCTAATACAAGATTCAACTTAATTATGTTGAAAATTGGGTATTGAAGTGCTCTTAACATCATTTTGATAAAATTTTTAACAAAAATTAGCATTCATGAGAAATGTATAATTAAAATAAGATGCAGTATACCAAATTATCATTAATGGTCAGCAGATGGTATTAAGGAAAATCAGTGAAATTAGTACATGACGTACAGCCAAATTAACATGGACTCATTACTTTTCAATGTTTTCAAAATGATATGTCCATGAATTTAAACTACTGAAATTCATCCCCACTGTAAATTGATGTGAACACCACATCAAATGTTTGATCTGTGTATTAATGTATAAAAAGAAAATCCATGATTTGATGAATAATTAGCATAGCATGACATGTATATCAATGATACATGTACTTCATTATGAATATCATTATATTATGTCAAGCCCAGCAACCAATGCCTTCCTGAAAGCAACACAAGAATGATTTAACTAAAATGTCCAGATATATATTAACAACCCTGACCAGACAATTAACATCTTCATATTCCATTTACACAACAAACAACATCAAACTCAGGCACCAACAAAGTCCCACAGCAGGAGATTTTAATTCTAGACTAAAGATTATGTTCAAAGCAAAGGAAAACAAATATTCTGCTCAAATGATTTTTTTTTTTTTTCATTTTTAATCAAATGACAGCAGATATATCTAAAATCCTCTCACCTGGAAAATATCCTTTGGTGTTCTCTGATTTAAGAATGAGAAATATGTCATAAGGTGTAGCTATAGCTTATTATCATTTTGACTAAATGTATCAAATATCCTGGATGTCTCATATAATACTGTACTGGTTGTTTTAATCACATTTTTTGTTACAGTGAACTATAGTTAATGTCATTTTTCTGCTAATGTCATTTTTCTGTTAATGTCGATTTTCTGTTAATATCAATTTTCTGTTATTGTCACTTTTCTGATAATATCACATTTTTTTAGATACATTATTACCTCCTATATAACTTAGGTAATGCAAGATATGTTAATGTCATTGCTCTCTTCGATTAATATCGCCTCACTTCGGCTTTTTGATGACTTGAAAACACTTTAACTGTTAATTTCCTCTTTAAGATATTATCACATTTTCTTCTGAAAAATGACTGTGATATTAAGCAGATTTCACTGTAACATGTATATGAGAAAAGTTTGAATGTATGGTAAATAACAAAAAGTCTGAAAAAAAGCATGAAGAATCAGTGATGTCATAAATGCTGTCAACAGAATTAAAACAAACAATATCAAGTAAATGAGTTAACATGTTCAGCAACATTAATATAGATTACATCAGGTATATATATATATGTTCAATGTGTGTGAAATATAGATGGTATACAACTATTACGAAACATAATACAATGTATAATAGGATATTACAATGGTATATTGAATATGCCAATGAACCTATATGAAGCATGCAAATTATTTGTTAACACTGGCCTCATCTATACATGCAAAATTATTACAATATTCAAAATTGGCTATTAATATCATTTTGTTGTTGAAAAATAATTACATTGATTGTTTATATTATGATAAAACAAACAAAAAAGTTCCATCCATTGAATAAAGTCTTTGTTTAGATGGCTCTGTATACTGCATACATTCAACCACATAAAAATGAGATTATGATATACCAATATACTACTTTACAAGAAGGGGGGGGGGCGGGGGGGGGGGGGGGGGGGGGATAAAAATGATAAAAACAAATTGATTAATTTTAATATTTGTTTTTAAATGAATCATAAGGGGAAAAAATAGAAAATTGGTTCATAAAAAAAATAAATTTTGTTTTATTCAGGTTGCCCTAAAGACTAAAACGTCTACAAGGATGGGAAGAAGTATAAAAGAAAACTAAATATTCTTTTATATCAAGTTTATTTTTTACAGAAATAAAAATATATTATTTTGACTGGCTTATGGTATTTGGAACATTTTACCAACAACTTTACTTTTGTCAGCTAGTTGCTACCAGGCCTGACAAAATGACACAATTTCTCTGTATGGTTAGGAATGTAGGACAACGAAGGGAGATAGCGGAGGCCACAAATCATACGAGTAAACATCAAAAGCTGAGTGGGGATCACAAAACAAATATTTACTTTTTCTTATTGCAGATGATCAATCCAATTAGCTTTATATTTCTGGAAATACATGCAGCATTTCAAGATTGATATGGATAAAAAAAACTATTTTTCTTACTTAATTATAAATATTTCTTGATTTTGTCCTTTTTTAACATCAAAGGATTGTTTGTTTAGCTGATAAGCTGATTCCATGTGTCATATTATTCATATAAATGATAAATATCTGTATGTCCATGACTGCCACAATCACTACAAATCTTCGGTTAATCAATATATATGTTGACCCTCCACGAGAAATCTCTGTTACATTTCATAAACACATACCACTCTTGTGAAGTACAAATAAACTACTGTGTGCTACCATGTACTTTCTAAAAGTGAATTTAAATAATAATTAGAAAAAGTGGTAAAAGGTATATAATTCTACATGTAAGTATTTAATTCTATATTAATATATAATTTATCTAAGTATTGTAAAAGTGGTATACCAGGGAATAAAAAAAAGGCATTTCAAATTATCAATTGTTTTCAAATCTATTATATACATGAAATATTTGAAAATGTTTTACTTTTAGCATAATGATTTTCAAAAAATATATCTTATGTATGCATTACTGTAGTATTCCTCATTTGTCAAAACATTTTGTTTTTTAATTTTGAAATTCGTTTAAAAGTACATGTGATGTCAAAATTAAAATGCCAAATATTTATACATTGGACCCCTATCATTCAATGTTTAGATGTTCATGCATGGCTATGTATGGGGTGGGTCGTACTGTGATATAGCTGTTTTACAATACACAAATACAATTGTATATGATTCCAATTCAATAGGACAACTGACCCTCACATTTGTAAGGTCGTGTGAAATAGGATAGGGCCAATGTGTTGGAGGCCAATCATGAAAGACTTTTGATATATTTATATGAAATGATATTCAGCTATCAACATTAGAACATGAAAAACTTAACAATAGCAGAGCTACCCCCATTGTTTACTGCCATCAAACTACGTGCGCATTTTTGAGCACAAGAAGCTCCAACAACAAGCATTTGATGAATTGAAGTTGTTTCCTTACCTTGGCTCTGATTGGATAGTTGGGTTCCAGACGACTATTGTACTGATGTTCGTATGAGATCTTCTCTTTGAAAAATCGTTTGTTTTCATCTCTGGCTGGTAAGAAGTTCACAGGTACTGAAAAACAGAAAATACAAAGAAATAAAATATTTAAATAAAAGCTTCATTTTACATGTCCTATCAAAAAACTTAATGCTTTCGAAGATGTCATCTGATTTTGTCTGGTCATATATATACTAGACATCTCAAGTAATACAAGATTTAAATTGTAACCTGACATGGAAAAAAACTTTTATCAATTCAACACTTATACCAATTCAACATCACCAGATTTGAAGAAAAAAAATCTAAAATTACAATCTCATATTATATTACGGATTTACATAATGCACCACTAAGAATAATTTGTTACAGTGGAAATGAAATATTGTGTGTAGATGATGTATGGACTAAAAATGAACTAACCTGGAACATGTATTGGTGGTTCTCAACTTGTTATGATGGAAACTTGTGCTATTATGCTACTAATTACAAACGTACTATGTAATTTAATAAAATACCTCAATTAAGCTTTAACATCTTGATTACTTATAGCATGGCAATTCGACCACATTCTCAACAATATTGACAAACTCCATAAATGTACTACTACATGTATCAAAACATTATATTACCAAGGTATACATGATTTATACATTTCCACAATTAAATGTATCAGAATAATTGAATAGATATTGGCTATCTATTCAACCAAGTTTGAATTAATTTTTCTCAACATTGATATGCATGCCTTTTGCTGCTGTTTTTTGTCCCATAGTTCAAATGACACAATTCAGTGAAACTTGACTCAGATTTAATCATTTGTGACATGCTTCATTTGATATTTGCAAATCACTCTTTATTGTTTCAAAGTCAATCCTGTAGTGTCAAAAGAAAGTTCTCAACTTGGCCTACATTATGACAACACATAGACCTATTCTAACTGAATCTTGAGACTATACTAAGGCCTATTTAATGACAGATGTCTATATATAAATATATACACTTGGTTAGGAACTTTTAATGCTCGGACTGATGTAGTGGCTCAAGCTTTCTAAAACAAATAATGTACGTAGGTAAGTGAGGTCAAAATATGTATTGTTTGGTGGAGTCAATAAATTGTGAATTTAACAACCAGACCCCCTGGGGTATAAAAACATGGTTCATTTACTCATTTACATGTACAATAGGTTTTTTATGAGGACATCAAAAGACAGTGATAAGTAGTGGAGATTGTACCAAATGACATTAACAGAAGTGGTACAATGTATCACAACTATCATAAAATAGGGAAAACAATATGTTTCAAGGAAACGTGATATTAACCATAAAGTGTCATTAAGTGATGTGACAATAAGTGATATGTGACATTAAGTGGTATAAACTGTGCATTTTTAAAATAAATTTACTAGAGAATAAAGAGACATGATCAGAATTTTTCTTTAGATAAACCTTTATAATTTTACACAAACGTTAATATAAAAATGGGGTTTTGACCAGTATAACCAGTAAAATTCATGGATTTTTTTTTCATAAAATAGAAAATGACTTGTAAGGTATTCTTGGTTATAAGATTTATTAAAATTAACTGCCTACTTTGTGTTTGAGTACCTTTAACTTCCAATGTTATTGAAACCTGTGAGCATGTATATACAGTGTACATAATTATGTATCCTATTCAAATCTATATATATAATTTTGTCTCCCCGTCCTGTTATTTACAGATTACTGCATTAAACTTTAAATGTAACTCAATATTCATTAACATTTAATCTGATGGCTGGCATTACACACTTGAGTGCCCAAGTGTAAATTTAAACAGATGTATTTCTCAAACAATACTTCTCACACACTTGTGTATTCACGATTAATACATGGCCGGCTATACTATTGTATAGACGTGATCACTACCCAGATACAAAAACAATCGGGTTCAGATTTAATCATGAAGATCAAATCAAGGTGTGCCAGAAGGACTGGATTATTGGTTTAAATGACACATGATACATGTAGTTCCATGTGACATCTGGCGATTTGATAACAAGGTCGGGACGGACTAGACACTTGTAGCAAGATACTTAATTACAGATTAAAAATCCAGCCCTATACATCATGTACAATGATATTAGTGATATGAATATCATGGAGTCTAATAAGACATATACATGGGCAGTTTTAATCGTCATCTAACTGTCCAACATCAAGAATTCAATAAAAAAATTCAAACACAACCTCACAAGTCACATGTAATTATTGGATGCCTCCAGTCACTACCGGTAATCACCAGTTCTCTTTACTAAAACTGCAATAGTGGTATCATCAAACTATTACTGTTTTATGATAAGTTTGAATCCAGAATTAAGAACATTATTTATCCTCTTGAAAGTATAGTTTAATGATATCATTTTCATTACAAGTAAAGTTCTCTACATCAGCTAACAATATAAACTAGTATTTTTTTTGGTTTCTGTAAATGGTCAAACATACAGTCTTAAAGGACCATTAAAGAAGTCTGTGACAAAAATCTTGGTCTTGTATAATTGATATATATGTTTATGGCAAGAAAAAATGTAGACATTCTTAAAATGTACTTAGCTAGGCACATCAAGTATCGTGAATAACACATATTTGATAATCAAAAGAAGTAAATGAATGTATAACAAGAGTAAGTGTAAAAGACTTCTCTGGGACAGCTAGGATGGGCACAACAGCCAGAATTAGTATCTAGTGCTGAGAACTTTTTATTTTATTAAAAATCATCTCATTTGTCTTTTTGAACACAAATTGGTTGCTTGGTAAGATATATATGTATGACAATTAATCTCCGTAGGTTTTTTTTTTCCTCCTGTACAATGGCTCCACTCAGTTCCTTTACATTTATTGCTGTGTTAATGAAAATTAATGAAAACAACACTCAACAAAATAAAACATGCACTTAATGCTGAACTAACCTGTTCCCAGGGCAGGTTCCCTGTGAAGATTTGCACTATGCCTCGTTGAACCACTGCTTTGTATTCTGTCACCATCCTGCATGTAGTCTCCTCTGTATACGGTGTCCTTAGTTTTAGGAGGAACATTCAGAGGTTCATTTGATGTCCTAGAAGGCCACCATAGATTCTGTTCATCATGTGATGAAGCTGTGTACACACTACAGACAGGTTCATTTAAAACTCGGACATTATGTCTTAAAAATCCACAACTGCCTGGATGTGGCCGATTTACCCTGTAATCAGGTACCGACTTTGGTAAAACTTCAGTCTGTCTGTTATAAATGTTTGGAAGTGTCAATCCACCTGCTGGAGTTTCTCTCCTAAAATCTGCCGCTTCTGATGATGTTGTTGTAAATTTAGGGTGCAGTTCCTCAGCATCTCCACTTATAACGCGGAATGAATCAGGACTGTAAAAAATGAATTTAAAAAAATTTAAATTAAGAAAAAATAAGTAATAAGTGATCAGCTCTGATCATACATATTGTCTTAAAGCAAAAGAAATTAACAGTAGTGGGCTTTGCTTAACTCCTTGCTAAATGTCTGTTGCATATCAAGTCATCAACATGCACAATAATTATAAGATAAGACAAGGCATTGAAATGTACATCTATATTTTACCTTTCAATAATCATATATACAATTTTTTACAAGTTGTACACCATATGTAAGTGTACAATATTGCATATACATACACATACATGCATGTAGGCCTATAAAGGATATCATTCATCATTGGATATAAAAAAAAAAATACATTATACAAAGTGTACATGTATCAAATCCATAAAAACAAAAATTAAAAGTAAGAATTTATGAAAGACATTCTGAGTTCATATTCTGTTTGAATGCATGCATGGCCCTAAACTTACAATCTCCCAGATAATCACTTGGCTAAGGAATAGATTATATATAACCATTAAACTTTTCATTTGTAAGCACATTTGCATTTTCTATGAAAATAATGACTATTGACTATGTTGACTCAGAATTGACAGAACAAATGAGTATGAAAACTGTAATTATTGCATAATATAAATTTGCAATCATAAAAAATATCAAGGGCAGCAGTGTTTAAATGCACATGTACAGTTATATATTTTAGGAAACATCTGTTACCTCTGATCATCATATAGGCTACCGTACAGTACATTATACAGTACTGTACTGTAAGACTACTTCTTCAGGAAACAAACTGTTCTTTGGCACAATTAATAATATAATCTTACATTAGGAAACTTATTTTAAATTTCAAATTAACTTTTTCTTCTTGAAAATGAAAGTTATTTTTATACGCAACTTACTTATAATGCCCGGACACCCTCTTTTTTCGGGCAATCGGTGGCATATACAGTGTCATATTGATGTTCGTTTAAAGGCTGATCAACAACTGGCTGGACTTCATGACTAACACTCCACACACCAGCGATCAATTTGCCGCCATATTGTTGATAAAGATCGTCTCTACGCAACCTACTTCGAAACCGCAGTTTCGTATTCTGTAATTCTTGCACATTATGACACGGAAGTTTTTATACTTGTTTATATTTTGAATTATATTTTGTTGGAATGAAGAATAGAATTGACATTCTAGTTGTAACTATTATAATAAGCTCTTATAGGAAACAGCAGGAAAAGATTTTGTGACGTCACTCCTGACAACACAATATACAATATGGCGGCAATGGTGAGGCTCCATCGCCAAACCGACCAAATTGTCGAGGAGTCTTATCAACGGAAAAAGTAAGAGAACTCTGTTATCAATGTAACATTTATTTAAAACCAGATGATATTGTTTTCTATTTTGTAATGTCACTTAATACCACGTATGGCGTGTTTTGAACCCCCAAATTTCATGAAGTTGTACACTTTATTTTTCATGCCATCAACATGTTTTCACATCGTATCAATGATGTTTTACTGCTCTAAGTGTTATAAAGACTATTTAGAGCACATTTTACTTGGTTCTATTTAACATGATCCGATACATCGTCATTATATTGTACATGATATGTTGTGTACACATGCACATTGTACACCTGTATAATATAATTGTGTGTGTGTGTGTATGTAAATTGTATTACATTCTACTTTATAAATGGAATGGGTCGGTGTGGCATGTACATAGGTCTGTTACTCAGCTGACAGAGCATGTTTCTTTGGCTCAGGAGGTAGAGTCAGTGATCTGTGATGTTAACCTTAATTAACACTGATTAAAATTTTGTTTTTATTTACACAGTGAAGCTGAAAATCAACGTGAAAGGGAATTCATTGCTTCCCTGAAAATACAGGCATGGTTCAGAGGATCGAGAACAAGATCTTATATAACGTAGGTTTTATTCGTTTCATTGGTACAGTAATTAGTGATTTTGTATCGTACTTTAAATAATTGTATCGTCACAACATATTGATGAATTAAAAGAAATAAAATATTTTGAGGACAATAAGACTATACTTGATTTTCTCAAAGAAAGTCATGTGGAAATCATAAGTTGAGTCTGTCAATAAAAGTTTGCTGGAGGTGTTCAGTGTTCTTAATCAACATGCATTGATCAGATGCCTAGATCAATTAGTGGTTGCGTTAACTTGCTCCTTTTTATAAACTTTATCACTCTCCTCATTGCTACTCATATTTGTAATCACTGGGGATTGGCACACATTTCCAACCAACAGCCCATGATACATGGACTGTTTGTTTGGAAGTTGGTCTAAGTCATTATGTCTCTAACATGCATCTACAACATCTACTTTATTTTTGTGAATTTCCATTAAACTGAAATCATTTCAAGGATGATGAGATAGGTCAACCTTGTGAAATCTGACCCGGTCGTAATCTAAGTGTATAATATTTTTATCAGTGTATACATAAACTAGAGTTTCATATATGAGTTTGTATTGCTGATACAAATTAAAACAATATCACAATTTTTGTGTATTTTACAGGCATCTAAATCATAGTGCCAATATAATTCAAAAACGATGGCGAGGGTATCTTGGGCGTCGTTACTTCAGAATCCTGGTTAAGGTAAGTAAACTGTACTTTTACTTAATTTCAAGCATTTTCAAGATGGATATTCATAAACATCTTGACATAATCAAAATTAAATGACATAATATCATGAAGTGGTTAAATCATGGTCAATGACTTTCCGTGTTTTTATTTCAGAACAGCGTACTTATAATGAAGCTGAATCACTACAATGAGAAGGCAACAAAGGTAAGTTAGTACCTACTCTCACTGACTTTGTCCTCCTTCAGAAATTAATTGGTGATATCTACTGTAACAACATCTCAGTAACAATATCTGGTATATTTTTAAGTACAAGTATTATGGAACCATCCTGACCCTGCTACTCAAAACAAGGGGCTGCTGGGTCCCAGGTACTTACAACAACTCATACATTTACGCAATCTGAGGTACTGACATCACCCAAACCAACCTGTACTCAGTCCCAGGTACTCACAACACCCCATACCAACCTGTACTCAGTCCCAGGTACTCATAACAACCCATGCCAACCTGTACTCAGCCCCAGGTACTCACAACAACCCAAACCAACCTGTACTCAGTCCCAGGTACTGACATCACCCAAACCAACCTGTACTCAGTCCCAGGTACTCACAACACCCCATACCAACCTGTACTCAGCCCCAGGTACTCACAACAACCCAAACCAACCTGTACTCAGTCCCAGGTACTGACATCACCCAAACCAACCTGTACTCAGTCCCAGGTACTCACAACACCCCATACCAACCTGTACTCAGTCCCAGGTACTCATAACAACCCATGCCAACCTATACTCAGCCCCAGGTACTCACAACAACCCATACCAAACTGTACACAGTCCCAGGTACTCACACCAACCCATACCAACCTGTACGCAGTCCCAGATACTCACAACAACCCATACAACCTGTACGCAGTCCCAGGTACTCACAACAACCCATACCAACCTGTACACAGTCCCAGGTACTCACATCACCCAAACCAACCTGAACTCAGTCCTAGGTACTCACAACAACCCACGGATACTAACCTGTACGCAGTCCCAGATACTCACAACAACCCATACAACCTGTACGCAGTCCCAGGTACTCACAACAACCCATACTAACCTGTACTCAGTCCCAGGTACTCAAAACTCACCCATACCAACACGTACCAGGAACTCATAATTTACCAGTTTACTGTTCCTTTCCAGATTCAGAAGATGTGGCGAGGATATTATGTGAGGAAATATGTGTTTAACTACTTCAGCAGAAAGAGATATCTGGAAGCCCTACAAATCAAAAATGAGATTGTCAGGTAAAATCATCAGAGCTTCAAAATTTGATATCGTTAGTGAAACTTACCTGAACCCTAGAATTGTGGAATCCTAAGTAATCCAAAACAATGAAGTAATCCAAATACTAATGGAAATACCAAATGAGAACTATGTATTTAAAACTGTAGATATATTTCAATATCTTGTCTAATTGGACCCATGTATGACAGAATCTTCTATTTATTATCATAGAAGTTTAACTGTAAAATAGTTTTCCTAATGTATATAAAGATACACCAATGCCACATTTATTCTGTATCCACCATTTTTATGTGTGAGACACCTGTATTGTATGTTATTTTTAGGAGTGAGTTGGAGGAGTATGCTGAACAACAGGAGCAGATAGCACACAAGAAGATGGAGGAAGAGGAAGTCAAGCACAGGGAACACCAGGCACGCAAGTACCACTACCTGATCAGTACAGAGGTCATCCCTGGCATCTTCAACTCACCCTTCTTACCGTGAGTATTGTCTAGAGCTGTGGCAGCTGGGCTTGTTTTCACTGGTTTGGGATATGGGGCCTTTTTGCCATATTTTCTTAAGAAAGGTGCTGAATTAGGAGAGAAAATTTTCAATAGTAAACAACAAGTTTTGGAATTTCACTTTAAAATGATATACATGTACTTTCAAATGGAAATGAGGCCAATATTCTGCCCCAAAAATTCTTTTGAAAAAATACCTGTGTAATGTTAAGGATAGGCTTTGTTGAATGTCTGGTATGTATACCACCTGGTAGTATATTAAGCTAAAGCAAGTCTTTGATTTTGAAATAAGTTAAAAAGATCCCTGTGGTTGCTTATTTTTTGCGCTAATACCTGAAGATATGGATTTTTTACTACATTTTGTGTACTATGAACAGGTATCCTTCAGAAAAAGAATACATCTTGAGGAGTGTTAAACCTTTAGTACACAAAAAGAAACGACCTGATCAGGACCCGTATGATCCAGTGTGCCGAAGTTACGATCTCCCGAAACCAAAGCAGTTACCTCCCCTCTCACAAAAACCACAGGTATGTATTACACTAACTAAGAAGTAACATTTTTTCCCAGAATCAACATTATATTAAATTGTCTAAAGATTGTGTGTTTTTTCCTTACTTTACCATGATTAATTTCTTGCTGGATTTTTTTTCTGTAGGGACCATTCCGAGACCCTGTCGATGTACAGAAGCAACGCTACAAGCCATTCCAGCAGACGTTGCGTGTATCAACATCATTTACCGCCCTGGAGGAGGCCAGACAGGCCATGAAGGCAGAGGAGTGGGTTACCCGACTCAACGACAACATGTATGTAGCCATAAAAAGCTGTACATAATGTGTTGCATTAATTATGTCTGGCATTGATGTTCATCAACATATTAACTTACATAAGAGGACCAACAGGTTAAGAGACAAAATAATCATTCAACCCTTCTGGATTAGAAAAGTGGAGCTCAACACTCAGGATGAGATTCTTAAGCATTATGTACCAAACTCTCAACAAGCCTCATGTTTGACAACTTAAGGATCTTCCCCTTCTGACCAAGATACCCCTGTTTCACTTCTAATACTGAACAAAGTAACATAGTATCTCTATAAAATAAAACACCCAGTTTCCACACCCCAATAAAATGAAGCATAATTTGATGAAATGTATCAGTAAATATGATGTAATTTGATAAGTAACAGTGGTTTCATAACTGATCTGGTTTGTATTTTTTTCCTCCTATCAGATTTGTGCCGTTCTCTAAAAAGGATCAGAAATACGAGCCAATGCTGCACACAACATCACAATACGGACATCTGCCCTTTGGCACCCATTTCTACCGTGAGGAATTCCTGGACAAACATGTCGTTTCACAGGTAATGAGTTTGACACAAATTGTTTGATTTCATTTGAATAGTCTGTATTAGTTTTCATCACTCATAAATCATGTAGCATCGATCAATTTGTATTTAATTCTGAATTACATTAACTCTTAAATATATTATAGTTCAAACAAACAGCCTAAGAGAAGGATTTACAATAGCATTTATTTTCAATTGGAAAAATTTTAGTTAAAAATAGATTTTTTGTTATGATTTTATTACTTTCTTAAAAGAGTAATATGAAAATATAGACTTGTGATTGTATTTCATTTCAGTGAATCGAAATTTGTTGAATTTTAAAAAGTCGTTATTTCATTGTAAGACTGGGTTTATGCATCTTCCTAGCACTATACTATATTTGTTTTTGACTTAAACATAATGTTGTAGAACTCAGTATACTAGATTCAGTTGAAAAATAAAATCAATAACTACAGGTAAAATAGGATTGTAAACATTGTGAATAATATAGATTTACCATGTACATATTAATATACATGTACCTGTATTTTCTTAATATGCATGCCTCCAAAAATGTAACCTGATTTTCAGACACCGCCAGAAATGATGGAGATACAATGAAAGAAAAGGCAAATATTTATATTGGTTTTACAGTGGTAAATGGTGAACTCTATTGTTTAGTGAATTGAATGGCTATACATGTTAAGGTGTTATTGTAACTTGTCTCAGTCAAAAGTCGGGCAAAATGTTGCAGTTTTAATTTATCTAATTATACTGTATATTGACAGATTCTCTCAGACAAAATCTGATAGAATGACGACTCTCAGTTTTGGACTCTAGCATCACTGACTAGTCCTAGAAGAATGAAGCGCTGTACGATACAGTTTTGATAATCATTTTTGGCATATAATAAAACTATTACAAATTTCATATTTAAATTTTCAAATCACTTGTTTCTTTTGTCCAATCATTCATAAAATATTTTTTAATTATTTATGAGCAAAATGGCATAGAAAAAAATGCAACAATTTGTCAGTCTTTTATTTATAAGTCACATGCATGGCTGTCGTGCCATATTAGTGTCGATGTCCACTGTTGGCTGCCTGTAGGTTTATTTTACAGATGTGGTGGTATATTGTTTGCACAGTGTGGCTGTGCATGATGACAATACTTTTGTTCTACGCTGCAGTACATATGTTGATGACGTCTGTGTACATATATATATGTATGTTGGTGTTATACATGGTGTAACAGAGCTGTATGTTTTATGTGGCTGGAGCTTGAGTTTGTGTTTTTAACAGTGTGGACAATAATTGGTGAAGGGAACCATATTGATGTGTTCTGTAGTTTATTATAGTCTTTTAAAAGATATATTATTTATCAAGCGACACAAAGATGTATAAGACTATGTGTAAATATTTATGACCAATCAAAATTGATATCAGGCATGGCTGCAGTCAAGGACACCATAATTCCAATAATAACACTACAGTCACAGTCACAGTACCGATATGTCCCTGAATTAAATATAACCATCATCAATGTTATAATGTGTGGGGAAAGATCAAATGACTCATTCTTGTAGAACTCATGTTTGCAATTTTGAAAGGATTTGATATAAATATCAAAACATTTTCACCAAAATTACACATATCATGGTGATGTTGCGTGCCTTTTTCATGCATAAGTCAAATAGTTTAGTCAGCAAAAAAATAATTTCCTCTATTATCAAAATTACCCAAAGAAATAACCTTTGGAGTCATTTGGATCTTTATTTTTGCATACACCTCATCACTGCATGAATGATCTCTCTCGCACCACTACATGACCTTTATATCAAGGGGTTCTGTGGTATGCCAAATAAGGCAGTATAGCTATACTGTAGATACATACAGTTCTCCTTACATAGAATATAACACATTGTAAAAGAAATCTATAATTATATAGAGAGGTATGTATCATAACAGCTCAGAGTTAGTAACTATCAACAGAGAATATTGACGTTGACTGTTCTCTTTTTCAGCCTTTCAAGATCCTGGTCCCACCCATTCCCATATTTGACAAACTCAACGACACCTACTCGCAAGGACAGGTGTGACCACTGGAAAATGCTCGTTTGGATTAGGGACACCAAACTGGACATACTAGTATGATGACCATAGCCGAGATCACTCTTTAAGCTAAACTTACAACAGTAATTGGAATACTTACAAAATTTCACAATCAGTATTGTTCTGAGGGTCATACTACACTGAGGAAACATCTAGTGTTGTGATGCGTCTTTCGACCACATGGTGGCTTGTTAGAATATACATACACTTTAAGTCTTGAAGGTTGGAAGGCAGGCTTTTCAATTATGACTAAGCCATCTCAGACTGAAGGCAAACACAGGCACACAAAGTTGTATGAAATTATGTTCTCTGGAAAAGGACACATTTCAATGTATATTTCTGGTAACCATAGTTGATTGTGTTGACTTAAGGATTTGTATTTTAAATGGACACTTAGATGAAAAAAACATTAACAGTGATTGATTTAGGTAACATTTCTTTTAACTGAAGCATTTTCACTAGAATATGCTGCTTCACCTTTAACTTCTTTCAGATCCGTCCAGATTGTAAGGGATAGAATGTAACATTGCTAAAATGTTTAATGTTTGTTTACTGGCTGTGAAACTTTATTGTAAATACATGATTTATAATGTAATTGTACAAAATGTCTGCCAGTATGGTAATTGTGTATAACTTGTGTAATAAAATAATGAAAAACCTTTGGTTGACATTTGTTGTTGTTACAACGAACTTGGTAAACCACAGACAATAAGACACTCTTTAAAGACGAAAAGGTCCAAAGTATTTTCCAACATAGACAAGATTGTTTATAGATGACAAGGTAAGATTTATAGATGGCAAGGTCAAAGACACAATTTATGGATGTCAAGGTCAAAGACACAACTTATAGATGGCAAGGTCATTGACACAATTCATAGATAACAAGGTCAAGGACACACATTTATGTATGGCAAAATCAGACAATTTATAGATGTCAAGGTTAAAGATACAATTTCTGAATGGCAAGGTCAAAGATGCAATTCATAGATAACAAGGTCAAATATACAATTTATAGATGACAAGATCAAAGACAATTTATAGATGTCAAGGTTAAAGACACAATTTATGAATGGCAAGGTCAAAGATGCAATTCATAGATAGCAAGGTCAAGGACAAAATTTACAAATGGAAAGGTCAAAGACAATTTATAGATGGTAAATCAAAGATTCAATTTATAGATGGCAAGGTCAAGGATATATGATTTATAAATGACAAGATCAAAGATAATTTATATATGACAGGGTCAAAGATGCAATCTATAGATGGCAAAGTCAATAAATTACAAGCATAGACAAGACACAATACCACAGAAATGTGACTTAGATTTAGGGCAGAAGTACTATCTCTTAAAATAAAATTTCTGAGTTAGTACAAGATCAAATTATTACTACAATGCGTAGGCAACATACAACCTTTGTAGCAGAGGTACTAAACATCATAAAAACTTGATGCTTTCAGATAATGTAACTTTTAATGCATCATATCAATTCCCACCATGCAGATGGATAATGAAAACAGTCTAGATGAATATGATTGTTTTATGATTCTACATTCCGCTATAAGGCTATATATGGCACTTTGTTGAATTATACCTGATTTTGTCAAGTGAAATTTTCATAAAAAGTTTAGCTGGGGCATTTGAATATGATTAAAATTAGTTTTTGTAAACCACCAAGGAACTAAAGCACTGAGGTTTGTTTTATTGAACGTCCTATTAACAGCCAGGGTCATTTAAGGACGTGCAAGGTTTTGGAGGTGGAGGAAAGCCAGAGTACCCAGAGAAAAAACACTGGCCTACGGTCAGTACCTGGCAACTGTCCCACAGTAGGTTTTGAACTCACAACCCAGAGTTAGAGGGCTAGTGATAAAGTGTCGGGACACCTTAACCACTCGGCTACCGTGGCCCCTGAGCACTGAGGAGATCCAAGTACTTGTTTGATAAACCATTGAACAAATCTAGAATCTACATTTTTCATTATTGTTTCCATATTACATGTATTATATACTGAAAATGTACTAATGTAGTAATGTTTACATTATCAATAACACAGTCAACCATATGTTTTTTTATTCTTTATTCAAAATGACTCTCCACATTTCATACATAATACATACTCTCACCTTCACATAAATACATACACACTAAAAGTAGGACAGACATTAATTATGTGACTAATTATATCTTTAACGAGAATTTGAATTAAAATTATACCATCATATATCAAGAGAGCACTCTTAAACAGTACACAACGTTGATATGTACACAAAGTGTGGACGGATTACTCATTATAATCAGTATTCTGAAGTCCGGCAGTTTTCAACAGAGTGCTCTATCTGGAACTTGGATAAAGTTTTAATTCCAAAACTCCTTATAAAGCCTGTTGTTGTTCTGACGCTTCTGGTTCCTCCGTGTTTTCCATCTGTGAGAGGATTTCCGACGTGACTTCTGTGAATAATCGGTCCCAATCCCATGGCTTATCGTCCTGTTGACACAACAGTTAATAAATGCCAATTACGATTCTACAAAATATTTTTGTCCACTAGTCATCCTCGTTTCTGTAACATGCTACATATATGTATATCTATCATTTAAAAAAAAAAACTAAAAAAAACTTTGTGGTCTGTCAGTAGAAAAGTATCAATGACAAAAATACTTCAAATCTGAAGTCAAAGGGTTGAACTATATATATGCTTTAAAAATATTTCATGCATTACCTAAACTTTCCAAATACACAACTGCACACAGCATAACAGACAAATGTTTATGTCTCCCCCACAGTTCAAAGTCCACATTACATATAACCAAGAGGACCTTACCTCGATTAAGTCAGCCTCTGTTGATAAGGACTTGGTCAGTAATTTCAAGTCAATCTCGTTATCCTGTAAATACATGAAATTTCTTCAATTTACCTTACTTCATATTAGTATAAAAATATTTAAATGTAATCAAATATCTTACAACATACATCAATCAATATTTCAACAATCACAAGGGAACACAGCTGTTAAGTGATATTTTATTCTTTATTCAACATCATCAATAAAATTATGTACATATCTTTTTAGCAAAATGTATGTCCATAATCACTGCAATTAAACATTCTGTCTTAAAAATACTCTTCCTACTTCTATAGCACTTGTAGAAATGATGTCAGCTTTCTCAAATAGAACCCTTATCTCTCATCACACCAATTGAAGCTCAAATAATACATGTTAGAAGTTCATGTCACATTTTGGCAGTTCATGTGTATTCTTCAATTTTCGGTATAAATTATTTAAAGAGTTGTATCCTTGTTATAAGAATCTTACCAGTGTTAGAAAGGCAGCCTGTCTGAGGAGATCGTTGTCTAATTCTCGGTAAGTAGCGACTCTATTCACAGCAACACTGTAACAAAATATGGCCTTTAATACCGTATGTTTTCTTGCCTCGTTTTTTTTTCAAATTAACACACAGTGAAATTTGTCTGTTCTGGCTCACCAACAGACACAAGCAATGTCATTCCGATACCTTGACAAATCTCATCTTACACTCATTTCTAATCAAACCTACAAAATGAAATCTCTGTATTCAAACATTTTATCAACTGAATTCAAAATGTGATTGGGCTAATTATGGTTTAACAACAATTTTAAAATGCTGATAAAATCATTTCTTGTAAATCTAACTCGACAAAATTTCATAAAACTACAACACTTGTAAGTCTCCACCTACCTACCTATTTCAGGGAATATCTCAACACAGATTTTGAAGTAAAGGAGAAATGAAACTTTCACTAAGCAAGTGATTAAGCTAATCACATTTAGAACAACTGGGCCCAGGTGTCAGATTGTATATCATGGATCTCTAAAATGGCATACATTGAACGTTACTGGTAAGAAGACTGATTATATGGTTGATAAGTAAGATCATACTTAGGAGCTACTGCAATGGAGGAAGTTATGTCATCGTCCTGTTGGTCCTCTAGGTCAGGAATCACGGGGATTTCTGTAACATATCACATTATCTGTCAAAATACTGAACTTTCTGCAGTGTTTAGATTATAATGCAGGGTTTTTTCTGAGGGCTTTTTGGGCCTCATTCTCAATTGAAATCATTACATATTTAAGCCAAATTCCAAAAATTTGCAGTTTACTCATGGAAAAATCTTTCCCAATTTACCAATTTTCTTCCTGAAATGAGACAAAAAGACCCCATCCCAAACCAGTGAGAAAAAGCCCTATTATGTTTCTAACATTTCTTTTTTTTAATTCTTACTCGAGAAATTTTTGATTACTACATACATGGACCTGTCTGTTTTATAAAATTTCATAAAACATGGTGTACATAAGCAAAAGACAATTCCTAAACTGAGTTAGTATAAATACAATTATAAATTGCATTGAAGTAGTACAAATGTATACCATACCATTATCAGAATCATTGTCTGGACTTTTGGGACGTAGTCGTTCACTGTAAACACAAGAGTACTAAATGTTAGCTCAGAGGAAGTAAATTATCAGATACATAGATCCATTTCAATAATAACACATAAAACTGGATGCAGGATATGATATACACTTACATATTCAGACTAACAGCCTTTTTTTAAAATCCATTTCCATGGCCTAATTTCTATATTAGATACACATAATAGTCACTTGGCCAGAAATGAAACCTATTACTCCTTGGTGTTGAACGTGAGGAATCATACCCCAAAATGGGTGCAACTTTTCTCAGGAATGTTACACTATCATGATATGTCTTTTTTTTTATTCATGGCAGATCCAACCCAATCACCAACCCACCTGATTAGCTCTTAAATCCATTTTTTGCTCGTACAATGAGTATTATCTGGTTTCTTAACAGTGTACTATATTGTATACTTAATTAGGTAAGAATATGTAAAATGCACCTGAAATGAAAAAGCTTTCCCTTCAAGTCAAAAATTTGATATCTTTCACACCAAGCATGTCTCGTGAATCTTTCCATTGGATATAAGGTATGTATAGCGAAGGAAATTCAAATTCTTATAACGAAATATTGATGAAAACCTGAGAGTTTGGATTGCCTTGTCTATATCTCATTCCCAGAGGTAGAATTATTTCTTACCTATCATTTTGATAAAAGCAAAACAATCAAACAAACAAAAATAAAATACATGTACACAATTTGTTTTTAAAAAGCACAAGGAAAAATAGTCAAAGCCAAAGTAATGGAAGTTGTTCAACCTTTGGCTATTGTGATGTCACAAAACTAACAACTGTATATATGATATACCCACAAGTACGATAGAATTTTCCAGCACATGTGAACATGCGCATATATAACCCAGTCTTGACAGTATAAGAGTATTGTCTACCTATGATTTCCTCTATTGACAAAAATCCAATTACTTCATTTTATTAACCACATTTTGACTCATTAACATATTTTCAACAAATTATAATTGCAGATTACAAATATGCATGAGAGTGTAAGCTATATCAAGTATACAGTACATACAATAACATAAATGAAAAGATCAAAATACGAAATCCAAATAATTTTACACTGTCTTACATCACATGGCTTGTTGAATATATAGATAAACCAGCGCTGTTTTAGTATTCTAAAGTATTACATATTTAGTTTATAATGACTGCATCAAGAAATTTCTACCATCATATTTTCAAAGATCTGTATTGAACCAGCCTTTCAAAGGAGTAATTTATTGTTGCTAACTGCAGTATATAAATTACAACCCCTCGTCAATTTCTGAAACAGACATCATCAGCAAAGCCATTGCTAATTGCTACAACACACATTAGAAACACTGGGAATATTATTTGTGACGGGATGAAACCTTTTGATTATTGTTAAATGATGTGAAAATCTGCTGTAAAACTAGCACGTTTGGTCCTTCCAAAAACATTCTATAAAACTAGGTCACATTCTAGGGGATATGGTGTCTTACTACAGCAATGCCTTTTTTTCCTTTACCTGCAGAGAAGGAAGCACAAACACATTGTCTATGAGTTGACGAGATCAGAAATAATTTATGCAGACACCATTCAGGAACTAGGCTAGTACTATATAAGCATCGGATGCAAATATGTCATGAAAAAAAAATTCTAATTCATTTATACAATATTTGACCAACACCATAGAAATGAATGAAAAATTTTAAAATACAATCATGGGTGTTTCCTTTCCTATAAATACGTGATTTGTGACATTTTCCCTAATACCCTGTGTGTTTGAATTGTTATATTCTATTTCAACCATTTTCTCATAACTAGAGGTCAGTTTTGATTTTAATTTAGATATTTTGATTTCATTTACTTTCCCCTAGACTTAGGCGTAGCATTAAACCCCCAACACCAACATCTGATTAAAATTATATATCTTGTTCCATATTCATTCATCTACTTCTTCAGTCATGAAAATATAATACAGTCTTAGCTGCTTGATTTGTCGTTTCAATGACTTTTTATAATTTGCATATGATACAAATTATTGACCAATCAAATTTGATCTTCTCTTTGATGTTTGGAATATTTAAACCAAAATGTATTCAAAATATCTCATCATTACTCCACCAATTCCTGCATTGATAAGTGTCTTAATTCTAAAGCTTTTTGTCACATCTTTCAGTCACAACTTTAACACAGTGAATTTTAAAATAAAATTTCTGTTGCTGTCAATATTAGCAGTATAATTGCCAAAACAACATATTGGCTCAAGCTTTAACAGCATTCATTCAAAACCCTCTTGAGCAATTTAATGTTATTTGATGTGAACATTTTGAGTTCTACCGTCCGGATCCTCGTGGCAGTGAAATTTGATTGGTTGATGTTGATTGTTTGGTTTGTTTTGTTTAACGTCCTATTAACAGCCAGGGTCATTTAAGGACGTGCCAGGTTTTGGAGGTGGAGGAAAGTCGGAGTACCCTGAGGAAAACCACCGGCCTACCGTCAGTACCTGGCAACTGTCCCACAGTAGGTTTCGAACTCGCAACCCAGAGGTGGAGGGCTAGTGATAAAGTGTCGGGACACTTTAACCACTCGGCCACCGCGGCCCCAAATTTGGTGAACAACTGACCATAGGTCCATCAGACACTTCTGTATAACAAAATGAAACCCCAAGCAAAAATTTGAAATATGATTTCAATCAGACTTCCCTAACTGGTATTTGATAAAAAATATTTTTCCTTATTCATATACCCATATGTCATTCTACTAAACAATTCAAATATATACATATAAGAATACTGCATTAAAGAACAATAAAATAAAATTCACTAATTGTGTAGTTAAAGTGAACAAAGACATTAGTTAACCCACACTTAGTATATCTGTGGAGACCTGTCACCACATATAGTGTCGGCAATATGCCACCACATGTGGTACCTCCAGACGTAAGTGTGTTAAGATAAGGGGCAGTGATGGCTGGTGCAAACATGTACACAAAATACACAAACACCACGGAATAATGCACTACAGCTAGTGGACCGGTGCAGATGAAAGCTTTACCCAAATTCATCATCAATTCCAAACAGTACATCCTGTTCACTGGCACAAAAAAAGTAGAAATCAAAATAACATGCAATTATAACTGTGATTTATGTTCATATGGTACATATCAGTGAAAATGGTAATAATATAACCACACAGGGTTCAAAAACATGCTTTCAAAATATTGTCATTTTCTGTGATCAAAGCATTTGCACCATATGAAATACACTACTGGTATTCAAATACACAAAGTATGACAGGTAAGAGTTGTTGGTTGGTATATGGTACATACTTATATTGGAACATATATGGGCTGACTTTGTTTCTCTTGTAAAAATATATACATCATGCCTGTCTCGTGTGTGTTATATAGCATAAGTATGATTAACAGAGATAGGAAAATACAAAATAACCCTAGATGTTGACATAGCGAGGCACTTCTAACAATAATATATAATCAAAATTTAAAGTTCAATATCACTCTGTATGACTCTGTATGAACATACAGAGTTAAATTGAACATTGAATTTTAATTAAGATTGTTTTAACCTGAATATCAATCTCAAGAGACACACAAACTTGTCAGATGACAAGGACAATGACAGACAAATGAGAACGTGTACAAGGACAATGACAGACAAATGAGAATGTCACACAGACATTGTGAGACAGTAACACGGACACACAGAATAGGAAGTGGTTAAACTAGACAGAGGAAGTAGAGGGGCACACAGGGCAACTAGAGGAGGCACAGTAAGGGGACACACAGGGTAACTAGAGGAGGCACAGTAAGGGGACACACAGGGTAACTAGATGAGGCACAGTAAGGGAGCTCACACAGGACAACTAGAGGAGGCACAGTAAGGGGACACACAGGGTAACTAGAGGAGGTACAGTAAGGGGACACACAGGGTAACTAGAGGAGGCACAGTAAGGGGACACACAGGGTAACTAGAGGAGGCACAGTAAGGGGACACACAGGGTAACTAGAGGAGGCACAGTAAGGGGACACACAGGGTAACTAGAGGAGGCACAGTAAGGGGACACACAGGGTAACTAGAGGAGGCACAGTAAGGGGACACACAGGACAACTAGAGGAGGCACAGTAAGGGGGCACACAGGACAACTAGAGGAGGCACAGTAAGGGGACACACAGGACAACTAGAGGAGGCACAGTAAGGGGACACACGGGGTAACTAGATGAGGCACAGTAAGGGGACACACAGGACAAGTAGAGGAGGCACAGTAAGGGGACACACAGGGTAACTAGATGAGGCACAGTAAGGGGACACACAGGGTAACTAGAGGAGGCACAGTAAGGGGACACACAGGACAACTAGAGGAGGCACAGTAAGGGGACACACATGTACAGGACAACTAGAGGAGGCACAGTAAGGGGACACACAGGACAAGTAGAGGAGGCACAGTAAGGGGACACACGGGACAACTAGAGGAGGCACAGTAAGGGGACACACAGGGTAACTAGAGGAGGCACAGTAAGGGGACACACAGGGAAACTAGAGGAGGCACAGTAAGGGGACACACAGGACAACTAGAGGAGGTACAGTAAGGGGACACACAGGGAAACTAGAGGAGGCACAGTAAGGAGACACACAGGACAACTAGAGGAGGTACAGTAAGGGGACACACAGGGTAACTAGAGGAGGCACAGTAAGGGGACACACAGGGAATGGAGACGAAGCACAACAAGGAGCACACACAGGACACCCTAGGAATCATGAAGAAATCTATTTGAAAACCTAACCAAGTGGATTAAGCAGGGCATGAGGATTGTGTTTGAGCTTAAGCTTGTGATCCATGCTATTGGATGTGCTATCACTAGCAATTATGGGATGTTTAGAGGGGGCTATAAGCTGGATACAGATGTTTCTCTCTGCTGACCAGTCTTATGACT
Organism: Pecten maximus; assembly: GCF_902652985.1. Lineage (NCBI taxonomy): Eukaryota > Metazoa > Mollusca > Bivalvia > Pectinida > Pectinidae > Pecten > Pecten maximus. Next base: position 17,257,521 of record NC_047017.1, on the reverse strand, counting down.
GGGGTATATAACATGCGGCTTACTTTTGCTTGCTGGAACAAAAATGTGAAGGACAAGAAATATCCTGTTAGTTAAATATGTTTTCCATGTTTTTATCATACATTTATTCCTTGTGTTTCAAATTATTGCTAAATATATGTTATAATTGCTTAACTAATAAAATGATATACATTTCAATTATTATGTGCATTCACACAAAAAGGTAAATAATTTATAACATAAGTGACTAGTATGAAACACATCTATGAATTGTATCAAGCTTAAGTTTGATTAGAGCGTATATAATTACTGTTGAACTCACAGCAGGCAATACTTGGTCAGAATTATATGTTAGCGTAATGCACTGAATCAAGAGTTTATCATCCAAAATTAACCTCTCAATGTCCTTCTAACTTTCTCAAACAGAAAATAATACCTTGTTAGGTCTCGTACTTAAAACATATTGAGTACATAGTAATTTAAGGATGGTAAAATGAGGGTTATTATGAGGACATAAAATCCTATTTAATATACATGCAAATGTCTATCAATGCTAGACTTACATGTCCAAATGTGATCACTATGACATTCCGACAAACATTTGAAATATCTAAGCTACGTCAATGAATACATGCATGTGATCAATTAAATATAGATATGCTAGCAACCTCTTCATATCAACTTACCTATGTTATACATAACCTAATACATATGCAACAGGAGAGGGAATATGCAACAGCTAGACAGGGACTCGAACCCAGGACCTCCGAACTCTAAATGGACGCTCTAACCATTTGAGTTACCTGGCCACTGGCGTTCAGCCAAGTCCAGTTCCTGATGCATTCCTCCCTCCTTCGACCCCAATGACACACACGAGACCCTATACCATCTCTGTGGGTATTTAGTTTGATACCGAAAGTAACAGAAGAGGAAAAATGCAACAACCAGACGGGGACTAGAATCTGGGACCATTTGAGCTAGCTGGCCACCGGTGTCAAGCTCTGTCCAGTTCCACTACATTCCTACCTCTTTCAGCCGAAGTCTTTGACCCGAAACCTCACATGAGACCCTATACAACTTCTGTAGGTATTTAATTGGGCACCAAATGCAACGAGCAGACCAGGATTCGAACCTGGGACTTTCTGTTCTAATCATTTGAGCAACCTGGCCAATGGCATTCTACCCTAGTCCAGTTCGGCTACACATACTTATTTATCACACTATAAAACCCTTAATAAATAATCAAATATTGAGGATATCTCACTCGTAAAGACTGAACTCCTGTTTACGATGTGGCTACTATTTACAACATTTCTCTTAAGCTTCTATGAATATATAACAGCACTTGAGAAGTCAGACTTTGTGTTGAACATACAGTCTTCACTTTTAAGTAAAATAAACCTGGCTTAAAGCAAAGTTCTAATAATTCAGAATAAATCAAGCAATTGGGAAATACTTTGTCATTTGTTAGTTCAATTGAATAATACCTTTTGAAATTAATTTCAAATCAATTTTTTCTGTCGAATCATTCAAATCCTGATTATACTCAGACACAAGATGAAATATCATACCAAAATCTTTCTATCATGCCATAATAAAACCAATTATTTTTATATAAATTTTGTTATAGAAAGTTATTAATAGGTAGAAGACAATGAAAGCATACAGGGATATCCACAACACTGTACAACAAAGAAGACGTCCTTCCTCTATGTCAACCTTTTAAATTTTTTAACATCATCCCCTCCCTACCTATTAAACTGTCAATTTATACACCTGAGCTAAATCCTCTATATTGCATATGTACTAATAAATCTCCAAGACCCCTGTTAAGAGTTCAAAACACAAACCACCACAACAAACATCACAACACATGTCAATAACGATCTGCGAACTAAGTGTAAGGTCAAACCTTGTAATACAACATAACTATTACAACACCTTTCCTACAAACTACAACAGTAAGTTTTGATGACCTACCATTAACTAGTGACATAGTGTACTTAAATCAGCACAACGGTCATAACCAGTTTCATAGCCCGGTACGATGTGTGAATGGCCGTTGGTCATTTATCAACTTACTATACGTTCAAAAAATGTCCATACTTACTCTTCAAACTGTTCAAATCCTTCTCCCAGTTTTCGGCTGAAATTAAGATTTTTAAACTAAATCATTTTGAACTTTTCAAACACCAATAAAATAGTTATCTGGAACATATCAAAAGACCAACTATGGCAGTGTGCTTGACAAAATTACCACACGTTAAATTTTGTTAAGATATATGTAAAACCGGTCAATTATTCTATTTATATGTATGATAAAAAAAGATTTATTGAGATTTTCTAAGATTAACTTCAGGTGTGTTTAGTAAAAGCTTGCACTAAGAATATATATATGTGTAAATAACGTGTACAATTTTGTATGTTTCTGCACACATGAATGAAACTGGAGCAATCATTATAAGTTCCCCAATAAAGAAATACCTTTTCCTTGGAGCATCTTCTCCCCAGCCTGATATTCTTGAAGGCTTCGGAGGACCATCCTAGAAAAAGGAGACAATATCCCAGGTTATTTACAACAGTAACATACAAACTGAGGAGTTGACAGTACTGTTTCTAGAATCAATCTCAAAGGGGAAAGATTGTTGATTATTGATTACAAAAAACAAAACAAAATAAGAAAAAAGAACACTCCTGCTGAATGTAAACATATGCTAACAAGGGCAACAAATGATGGTAATGTGATGTCCTGTTCCTTCATTACAAATCAACATCATGTAGAATGTATTTCTTCTGTGGATTGTTTACTTATGAAAAATTACCTAAAAAGCTATAAACATTTAAAAATATTATAGTGTACAGTATCACAACACAAATTTATTGGACTGTAAATTGCATAACTGTCCAGACTTCCACGCTGAGTCATGACAATGATCACAGATAAAATATCATATCTTTGTTTATTGCATTAAACCTGACTAAGTCCACAATGTAAGTGTCAGATGCCTTATGTTTACCATATCCTCTGGAGACTTCTTGGTCGGTTTTGTCGACCTTGGTGATTCATCCTCAAATGTTGGTGCATCTGGTGGTGTCACACCTTTAGCCTGAGCTCGGCGTCCTTGCTTCGCACTCTGACATATATCAACAAATTGATACACATAGATCTAGGGTACAGGTTATAATTGTCAGAATATTGAAGACACTATCAAATAAAGTTTGTTTAATATTTCAACATTATGATACAAATGTACAACATTAACTACATGAAAAACCTACATTATACGTTTATACAACTGTCTGCAGACACACATACAATTTTAATAGTTATTGCAGCTCGATCCCAATACCAGAGTTTTACATTTTTGTAGAAAGATGTCTGATGTGAGTGGCACAGCAATTTGCTGGTAGCAGTGTCAAACGATTCTTGTGTAAATCAGCTGTATATTCATTAGATCTGCTAGGCATCAGACCAAGTTTTTTTTCCAAATCAAAATCGAACGTAGATATATGTTAAGAGAACAATATTTAACTTGGCAGTGCATATACAGCGCAATTTGCAGAAACTTCCTTTGCTCTCTGTTGGTTGTCAATATAAACAATCCTAGCCACAGACTATATATAATAAGCAGACAACTAAATATAAAAGGAGTATATGTCCCTATATTGATCTCATCAATATTCTATGCAATTTTACGTTTATTTACATAGTTAATCTGTCTAGAAAAGCGTAAACATTCCTACCCTAGAAGCTTTTGAAGCTGTAGTAGACTCGAAACCCAAATCGTCATCCATCTTGGAATGTGTGCAAGGGAAATAACTCGTAAATACTATAAATTATAAAATTAAAACCATATCCGGAATATGTAATTGTGTTCCGGAATTCCTAACGAGTTTTGCGAGCTTGTCACAATTTTGTGACACTTGTGTGGATTGTACAGTGATAATTCCTTTTATATTGAAAAATAAAGAGATATAACTGAAACAAGAAATATCTTTAAAAAAAGATAAACGGCATAGTTTAAATGCTGGTGTTTATAATATAAAACTCCTGGTGAAATAAATGAACGAACTAATGTGTTTCAGCATAGATAACAAAATGATATCAGTTTGAATCATTTTGGTGATAATACCATGCGCGTAGCCAAGTTATTTTGTTAGTTAGTGAATTTTGTACTCTATGCGCATATATAACTCCGGACCTGTTCTTTTGGTTAATGTTTTATAATTCGTTTTAAGATTAACAGTAACAAATATGTAAATCAGACTTCACCCTGGTTTCCGGTTGTAAGTAATCCTTTATAGGAATGGCACCAAAGGGAGGATTGTGGGCTAGATCATACCCCAGAAAAAAAATAAAATGTCGCTATGCCCAAATTTTAAATCATATTTAAATTTAAATATGTAAATGAGATATTATTTCCAATTTTCATTATTCGATCATTCACTACATGTACGTTTAACAGCAGATGATATAGGCGCTTATTTTACTTTTCTTAATTGAGAAAGTATCAGATTATTTTTTCTGTAACTTTCATGCAATTTGTGCCGAAATACACGCACACACATCAAAAAATTATTTGAAAAAAAGTTTTTCTCGTTGTGTATAATTGTTATAATGGAATGAGTTAAATTATAATTCTAAGTTTCGGCATATTATCGTGATAATATATCTTATATAAGATAATAAATACATTTTAAGGGATAGGAGATCTAACAATGCTATATAGATTACATTCAGCACGTATCTGAATATAGCTGTTAGATTGTCTGACATGTGTAAAAGAGCTTTCAGATACCCCTTTTCCTCGTGGAATCAATTGAAATCTACTTTTACCTGAAATGGTTTTACATGTACGTCTAACTGCAAAAAAGCAAATACGTGTACTTGAGACATATTTAAAAATATAATCTGTTTAGTATAATATGAATTGTATAAAATAAATATGTATTGTAAAAGGGAATGGTAGGAGAGATAAACAGAAGAAAATTAGGAGAATTTAGAAAATAATTTGCTCTATTTTGAAGGTACAATACCAAATAGACTGATTGATCAAGACAAGAGAGGTGGAGGATGCCAAACCGGAATCAAGTTAATAATCATTTAGTAGAGTAAAGTTACAAAAAATATTATTGAATTATTCTATTCTTTTCTTTTAATTTAAGTTTTAACTTATCGAAACACTTTTAAGTCTATATTAAATTTTTAAGTCTATATTAGTATATATATATATCTGGCATCTTTTTTATTTGACAACTAATTTTGAAATTATTAGGATTTATTTTTATTTTTCCAATATTTTGTGTAAACCGTTGGATATCAAAACTAAGTTTTTTGTTCTATTTAGAATTTGCTTCAACCTCTCATATATACATTTATCTTGCAAATTTTGTATATAAAATGCATAAATTTGGCATTGATCTTTAATGTCCTGAATGCTCGAAAATGTTAGCGTAAGCATTTTGCAATTCTGACAACCACCAGGGAGCTTTGTTACATCAGGTGTACCATTTTGACTTTTTTCTGATGCTGATGGTTCCTGGGGGGCGAGCTGAAATTTCTTCCAAAGAAACAAGTCTTCGGATTTTTCTTTGTCCCACTTTAACCGACCGATTGATTGCGTTCCCTACCAATGACTAGTTATATCAATTAGTGGGTTTGACTAGAACAATCACCTAGGGACAGCATTCATAGTTTGTGTATAGATAAGCTCATATAAATATCAGAGCTTTTTCTTTCTTTGTTTTGTTTTGTTTGTTTGTTTGTTTGTTTGAAAACTGATGTGTACGCAACTGCGTATTTGCGTATAGGCAGCTACGCGCCTGAATACGACTTCATCATTCAATCAGGAATATAATTTTATTAATGTGTCATTTGAAAAGATGCATCCACTTATTCAGCTTGCATTTAATCTTAACTTTGTTCCGTTTTTAACTGCATATCTGCATTTTGCATTTACCGCTACATTGACCAATCACATACTTCATCTTGACCAGTAACGCCACCTGTCGCGTCATTTCCGGGGACAAAAGAATATTATACGGCTATGCCGAAAAATTATTTCAACGTTGGAACACAACTGTATTTGATACATATATCAATAGTATTTTAAGCACATATTATTTTATGATGTGCGATTCCTGTAGAGCAACTCAGAATATACCGTTAAATACAAATATACCATTAAATACAAAGAAAACCAGTAATGCCAGTGTGAATTGAATTTTGGCCGTTTTATTCCTAAATAACGACATGACGTAAAAACATGCAACAATACATGTTATCCCACACTGAACAACATTACAATAAATCATTGTACAATCTAAACATTATACCAAATAATTGTAGGTGGGGTAGTATTTTAAGCACATATTATTTTTTGTAATAAATTACTTGGTGTACGTAAAAGTACAAGTAACGATGTGGTTTATCTTGAAGTAGGTAGGTATCCATTAAGAGTGCTACGAAAGATTAGAATTATGAACTATTGGATGAAACTGAGAAACTCCTGAAATTATATTTCACAGTCTTGCTATGACGACATGTTAGAAAATAATGATAGATGGATGTTGAATATCAAGGAAGAATTATATAGAATAGGTTTCGGATATAAATGGGAATCACAAAAGGTTGACATTAATGATCTTCAAATGACAAAGGAAAGTTAGAAGTTTTGATTTATATGAAAGAGTGTGTAGAAAAAAATATATTGTCCTCTAAAGGAATTTTATATCAACATGTTTACAACAGTTATAGTTTACAGAATTATCTGAAAAAGTCCATATCAGTTGAATACTTGAGAGAAATAACTAAAATTCGACTATCGTCACACACTCTAAATATTAAAAGGGTAGATATAACATTGAGCGACACCAAAGAGTTTGTTATGTACATATGTATGTGACATGAATGATATTGAAAACGAGTTCCTTTTTGTATTAGTGTGGCCTTGTTTTGCAAATTTAAGAAATACCTTCTCCAAAAGTTATTTTGTAACAAATCCAAGTGTGTACAAATGAGAAGAATTGCTTTATACAAATAGCCCTAAAGAATTGACAAGTTTTGGTAAATGTATAAAGCTTGCTAATAACCTTTGACCTTCCAGTTACGCTGATACTGATTACATACCATATAGATAATCACTTAATTAACCTGACAGTTTTAGGTTTTATACAAAACATTTTTTAACGAATGCGGTTTAATGTACATGTATATATGGAATTCACAGTTTCAAGGCAATTTGAATCCTAAATGAGTAAAAGTTAAAGTAAAGCAAACGGGTGTTGGAGACGTCGTCCATTTTCCGCACCAGGATCTTGCTGGACTGGATATGCAGTATTTTTATAGAAATTCCTTCCGTTATTTGTAGGTATGATTATGCCTTGTTTAATATGGTGATAATTATGTCATACTGTTTCTGTATACTATGACTATATTGTCTGAAATATCAAATTATTTAGAAAGATTCGGCGTCAATTATATTGTATATAGTACCTCTTATTACACGAATTGAAAATAATAAATCTTATAAAACGAACAGCGACTGTTTCACACTCTTATCCTCATCCTTTCCTTACAAGACATCTCCAATGAATGAAAACACCCACTTAATAGTTAAGTAGGAACTCGAATGGCCGCTTTCATTCAATCGAGGATATGTAAAAGCAGATTGCAGATGATACGGTGTACTAACACTGTGATACAGTGTACTAATATTGCATCACAGTGTATTACACTGTATCACCTTACATTTGCATCACGTCAAGCATAGGAAAGGCCAATTGGGACTTAGGGGACCTTTGGTTACACAGCGGTACATATTCGCACCTGTGCTTGAAAATAAACGTGCAGTTGTTCTTGCAAAAACCTACATATTTATACCAAAGGAAATCGATTTTCCTATATGTACATATATTTTTATATCGCTGCAGCCGTTTCATGTTCAACAAATTTGTTTAAATACGTTTCAGAGTATTCTAAACATTCACATATTAATTTTGTTTCAAGAAATAAAAGTGAAGTACTGGGATGAATTGAATTTTACTTCATTCCCTGACAAAAATGTAGGAGGTAACTCTTGTTTTGTCCCCTCAGGTAGACTAAGTACAGTTCACCCCTCCCCAGTACTAATCCCTACACAAGTCAGTACCTCTATATACTAATCCCGACAATTATCTCCGCCGGACACTCCAACCGCCCCGCTAAACGGTGACGAACTACAGTTAGCACTCAATGTATGTAGTATTGATTATTTCTATTCTTTTTACATTGTATTTGAATTTTCACGTTAACTGCAACTAGTCAAAAAAGAAAAACAGGGCATCATCTTAAAATCACCGAAACCATATTCAAAACAATACCTTGATGTACATCGTACAAACCCTTCACCGACACAATATCTCTTCTTTTGCAGAATTATTTCGTTGGCATTTCCCATTTATATAGATATCAGTCAGGTTTCCAATCAGGGAATATTACTGTTAGTCTGTAACAGAATGTGGGAAACCGCTACTGTCTAGTTTTCTGTGACATTTACAAGACATTCAACAGTGTGTCAACTGTGGCATGGGGGATTGGAAGTGAAAATGTCTGCAAATATTTGTATCCCATTGTCTTTGCTACCTCCCGTAACTACGACTTTTTCAGATCAAGTAAATTGATTCTCCCTAGTATAAAGTCTCTTAAAATTTTCTCTGTGTATGTCCCTTTTAAGATAGTTACATCATTTTCTCTATGTACATTTTGTATGTCCCCGTTATAAGATAACTACATCATTTTCTTTATGTATGTCCCTTTTAAGATACATGTAGTTACATCATTTTCTCTGTGTATGTCCCCGTTATAAGATAGTTACATCATTTTCTCTATGTATGTCCCTTATAAGATAGTTCCATCATTTTCTCTATGTATGTCCCCGTTATAAGATAGATCCGTCATTTTCTCTATGTATGTCCCTTATAAGATAGTTACATCATTTTCCCCGTCTATGTCCCCGTTATAAGATAGTTACATCATTTTATCTTTGTATGTCCCTTATAAGATAGTTACATCATTTTCCCCGTCTATGTCCCTTATAAGATAGTTACATCATTTTATCTATGTATGTCCCTTATAAGATAGTTACATTATTTTCGTTATGTATGTCCCTTATAATTAAGATAGTTACATCATTTTCTTTATGTATGTCCCTTATAAGATAGTTACATTATTTTCCCCGTCTATGTCCCTTATAAGATAGTTACATAATTTTATCTGTGTATGTCCCTTATAAGATAGTTACATCTTTTTCTCTATGTACATGTTTGTCCTTTATTAGAAAGTTCCGTCATTTTCTCCGTGTATGTCCCTTACAGGAAAGGGGTGGGATGTATTTTTAGCGAATTTTAATTTAATAAAAATCAAATCCAGTCATGCTGTGGAGAAAGTGTTGACAGATAGCGACGTCGGGGTTCACGATAGGATTTGTGCATTGTTCGTCGGAAGGAAACGAAAAGCTCTGAAGAAATTTATATTACAAACTGGAATCAAATTCAAAGTTCATACAACATATGCTGACTACATATTGGTGTCTGGAAAAGACGCTGAAGTGGTTAAGAAAGCGGTTGAACTAAGCACACCACATATCGACAAAATAAAAAGAGAAATTCAGAGTAAGGAATACGAGAACGTCTTTACTGACGAAGACGAGGACATTCGTTACAGGATCTGTGGATTGTTGATTGGTAAAAATGGAGAGAACATAGACAGGATCAGATAAGACATTGGACTTAATTTCCCCGTGTTAGGAACTAAAGATGGCCATATACGTGTCTCTGGGACCGATGCAGAAGTAGTGAAACATGCAGCAGATAGATTGACGCTAGGAATTAAAAAAATTAGAGAGGATATTGAAGTATTTGATCAAAAATTAAATTCATAATAAACTCCAATACTGACACTTTATATGGGATGCATGTCATGATTTTTATCTCGCCTGCTACAAATAGACTACTCCTATACGTATATGAGGTCTTATTCCACCTGATTACATTGGTTACATGACAGCCTGTCAAAAGTTTCCTGTCGTGTAAACCTCTTATATTATTGGAGTACAAATCGACCAGTGTCAAAAGCTTTTGCATAGGCACTTGTTTCTGGTAATTATCACCCAGAATTATGATACAATATCCTCGCTATGTCGATCTCTGAATATAGTTCATATCGTTAAATGAGCAATTTAAATATGTAAATGAGATATTATCTCCAATTTTCACTATTCGCTCATTCACTACATGTACGTTTAACAATAGATGATATAGGCGCTTATTTTACTTTTCTTAATTGAGAAAGTATCAGATTATTTTTTCTACAAGTTTCATGCAATTTGTGCCGAAATACACACACACATAAAAAAATTATTTGAAGAAAAAATTTTTTTCTCGTTGTGTATAATTGTTATAATTTACATTATAACTTATTCAGCTTGCATTTAATCTTAACTTTGTTTGGTTTTTAACTGCATATCTGCATTTTGCATTTACCGCTACATTGACCAATCACATACTTCATATTGACCAGTAACGCCACCTGTCGCGTCATTTCCGGGGACAAAAGAATATTATACGGCTATGCCGAAAAATAGCATTCTATAGGAAGGGAAACATGCGATGCCAAAACAAAATTACTCAGTATTCAATATTGAAAAAAATCAGGATGTCTTCGCCACTTTTGACATTTAAACACATTGCGTCTCAACTAAGGTGAAATATATGTACGCTTTTAATTAATTTCACTTTTACAGTACTGTACGTGAAATACCTTTTTATCTATATCATCCGTTTTTCTTACCTTGAAGTAAAACGAAGTAAAAAGAAATCACTTAAATAAAAAAAATTTCGCTAAGTGAAATTTCTTTTACTTTGAGATAAATAAACAAACATTAATTTGCTTTGTGTTTTATTTGACTTGAGCGGAGAAGAATTCCACTTAGTAAGTGTGAAATTACTTAAATGAATTTTTTTAGATAGTTTTAAAAGAAGAAAAAATACGTAAGTAGAACGTTTTGCTTGATTCAAACGCATACTTTCTGTCTTGAATTTGAAATGTAATCCATTATGATATCTTATTATCTATAGTCTCCTGCGTTTAAAGTATAGTTTGATACTTATTGACGTCATAGACACTGACGTCATCAAGTTATTTAGTTTAAACATATTTTATTGGCATGCTAAATGACAAAGGGATTAATCAATTTACTACACCTGTATACTGTATGGCGATACAGCTTTCGCCATAATATCTTTTCCCCTTTTAATTTTATTTTCGTGGTAAATTTAACTATCTAGGCCGTAATCTTTATTTTCGACTGGTTGATAAGGTTACATCAACTTTTGGCAGAACCGGGACGAAATTCGCGATGTCGCCCCGCCGCCAGAGATCGGAATCATAGCCTTGTATTGAGCATCTAATATAAGATAACTATAAACAAAGAAGATATCTTATAAAACACGATTAAAATATTTTCATTCCCCGAAATTGGCAGATAATAGCCGCCATTGAAAGAAGAGCTACTGTCCCTTGACTATTAGTGACGGCTAGAAAATGCTTACGGCTATCTACATGTACCTACCTGTGTTATAATGGACCACCTAGATGTATACATGTACGTATGTGTATGTAATGCATGTGCTTTGACAAGCTAATTAGTTGACACATTTACTCGGGGAGCAACAGGCGCGGATCCAGGAATTTGAAAGGGGGGGGGGGGGGGGGGGGGGGGGGGTCCAGTAATTTAGTGGTAATGCGAGCACCCCCCCCCCCCCGGATCCGCTAGTGAGCAATATGAATTCCACTATATGAAATACATTTTTATAAGAGTTTGTATATCGTTTAAGATATCTTAAAATTGAACATATATGCTATATAGTGTAATGAACAGCTTAAATCTTATATAAGATAACTCTAAACAAAGAAGATATCTTATAAAACACAATTAAGATATTTCACTGAGTAAAAGAAGATCGGGATTTTCTCCTGAATGTAAATGTCACATTGGTTCTACATCGATGACTGAGTATTGTCTATATATATACGTAGAATGTCACATCCTTTGTATTTTGTTTGTTTACATGTTTTTGTCAACAATGACAAAATTTACAAATCCACATTGTTCAAACTTTGCACTGTATATATATTCAATAGGGCGTGTAGAGCTGTATACAAAATAAGCCATACACATGTCTATTGGGCCTCTTGATTTGTGCGGAATGCTGCCAATGTTCGGTCTGCCATATCGATCGCAGATAAGGTGTTTTAACTGTTCCGTTCAGAAGTATACCTATGTGTGCCACTGGGTATTAATTAATTAAGGTCTAATCTGTGGGTATTGTACCCGCGTACAGCTCTTGGCCAGTCCGCCGCTTAAACGTTGTTCTCGCTCTCAAATCATTGATATAGTCTTTTTATCAATTACACACCCCGACTCGAGGTGTCACAAATATCGATACAAAGGTTTACCGCAGTTAAATAATGTTTTGTCATTTCATCAGATACCTATAGCTTTTATATGTACATTTAAACATTTAAGGTAACTCAGAGAGGTAAAAACAAAATCGAGTGATCGTAAAAGTGTTTGTTAAAGATATTATAAAGCTCTCAAAGTGTATAATATATAGTCTATACACAATGTTTACCTTCAGTTCCATGTTAAATCTTTTTTTTATTTGCACGACAAGAAAAACTAACGTGGATTAACAGTTTAAGCAAATGAACAATCTGACTGGAGATTAGGCTAACCGGTCGTCAGGGACAACCTTCAACAATGAGATTAGATTAACAGATTAATTATGTACACGTTTGTTAAATCTATATACGGTTTTTAGCATTGTCTTATAACGAGACATACAAAACGGGATTAGAGTTATTTTAAAGTACTATATTTTCTACTGGAAAAGGTTTTTTTATCTGAACTTGAAATATGGAGTCCACAGTGGAAAGAAAACGGCGTATTTACGGTCCGATTCGGAACCTCCAAGTGGAGGAAATCAGGAGTCGCCTGTCCAAGAGTTGTGTTCTGAAACCTGGGGAATATAATTATACTGACGACAAATTGAAAGCTGTCAATTATGGCACCAGTTACGACACGGATTTTCCGTAAGTATCATCAGCATGTTTGATTATTATATCGAGTAATATTAGCCACAAGGACTGTTACATCAATGTAAACTAATTTACATAACGAAATGAGAGATATAGGATATAAACTACATTCAGGGACGTAATTAAAGAAAGAAAATATACTCCCAGTCGACAAACATACCTATACTGTTACTGTTACTAATCATAAAACACTGTTAAATAGGATTTGTGGGAATCAATATAATGGAGTTGATGGTTGGTGGTTGTGGTTGTGGTTGTGGGGGGTGGGGGGTGGGGGGGGGGGGGTTCTTCCAATTAAAACAACAACGTCTACACTAATTTTGTTTAACTCTTAAACCAGCCTCCCACAGATGAACTTATATGTGTATATATGATTTTAATCAAGGACAGCAGATATGCCGGTTACACCATGCATGCATATCCCTGGTGTTAGATAATTGTTACTCAATTATGACCTCATTGACCCGAAATCTACACATTATGAAACCATCCGATTGACAATGTGTCACTCTCGTCCAAGGGAAGATATCCCACAGATTGACAGAGGCTTGCATACTTTACCATTCAAATTGGGATGTTTAGATACTAAGAAATTGATTACATATACATGTATACTGTAAAAGTATTACCATTCTTATTGCTCTTCAATGATTTGAGGTAAGCACTGTGTTAATTAAGTTTTTCACACATTGACAAAAATGCGCCCCACACGAAGACGCCCGAGCAAACACTACGTGTCACAATAAATGTTCATTAGTCTCATTCAAAGGGACAAAACTAACACAAGGTGTTACAGTTTTCAACGTGGCATTGTTTGCTCGTCTTCAACAAAGTAAAGCATGTACTTGGTCAATTTCCAACACCACAAGACCGAGTACCATGTACCTATACTCTTACAAAAGAAAACACAGCAAAAACAGTTTTTTATTAACAAGTTGTTCAGAAACCCCGACTTTCAAGTGACACGAGACGAATAACATTGTTATAAAACATAAAAATGATACTATTTTATCTTTACTGTTATGCTTACCTGGACATGTCAACGTGTAGGGGTTATTGTGATTCTTTTTAGTCTAGACACGACAATAAATTGAACATAGAAGAAAGCAATCAGTTGAAATAAAAGGTTATATATACATATAATTCAAGATTTTCAGTGGGATATGGCAAGCAAATTCCACATTTATTCAAGGTTTTTTTGTTTCGTTTCATCATCAAAACAGCTAGGGTCATATAAGTACACGTGTCCGCATGCTGAGCGCTCAACATTTTTGGGAGTGGTACGGCTGGTTTGCCCTTTGTCAGTATAGTGTGACCGGATGGGGTGTCCTGCTGAACATCTTCGTCAGTATGATTCAGTGAGATAGCACTATAAAGTCAATATTAGTTCTAAGCTACCATACTCCATTCTCTCTTTTTACTTCATACTATACCCCTTCCACTCAATTTCACACTTTTTTTTCGTCAGCTGGAAGGCTGCAGGGTCGCAATAGCGTTAAATAGATACTATAAAAAATGCTGTTGATAGGACATACAAAACCAAACCAAATGGCCGAAGAAACCAATCGTAGTGAAAATATAAACAGACTTGGTAAGCAGGAAAGGAAGGTGATATAATTACATAAGTGCTGCAATGGGAGATACAGACCAGTTTTGGTCTCTTCAATGTTGCCCAAGAAGAAGACGAAAACAATATTGCATTTTTCACATTAGTTACCTCATAGATCGCAAGCAGTGGTGTTTTTGCGGTCTAATTTTTGGTTTCTCCAAAACTGTCAAATAGAGAGACAGAAACCCATTCAGACACTAATTATCCCGCAAGGGTTGGAGTTTAGGGAATAATTTTCCAGCTCCAGCAGGAATTGTTCGGGAGTAATGCCGATCCGGTATTTCATAAAAGTATGTGAGATAAATAAGATACACGTATATTATTAAACATATTGAGTAATCTTTAACATAAGACTGAGGTATTGTAAGGTATCTCTATATTAAGATAAATATATGTTGATAAGTTTGATATCTAAGGGGGAGGAGGGGGAGACTTAAATTGACGCCTACTGCTCTTCATCGACGACACCCATCATACAAATCTACGTCAATTTTTGGTTAAGTTACATTCTCAAAGTGAGGACAGGGGTAGTGACAATGGGACCAATAGTATATGTCAACTAGCATCAAATCGTCTGACTTCACATTATCGCACAAGGCAATTGAATAGTCGATATCTGTCACGGAAATCCGGATAATGGGAATTAGTCATTGAATATTGATTCAACTGGGACATGTAAACAACGTAGGTAGGGGAAGCAGGGATGCTACCATCTAGGAATGGAGTATTAACAATTGAGAAGTTTAAATCATCACACTTATCATACAAGTTTGTTGTAAGCCGTCCCTGTTTGGTAACGTTGCAAGTGGTGACCGAGGCAAGCCTCTGATGTTGAAGAGTCTGTAGTGTCCATGGATTCAAGTTCTACAGAATATATTCGATTGTCATGTTCAATACAGCTTTTTGTTATTCAAAGATGGCACGCCGTCCATATACCTATAGGTTAAATCGATAGACTTTGCAAGGTCTCTGTGACCTCTTCTGATAAGCTCTTCAATATAATCAGCTTCGTTTGGAAGCAAAACCAAGTCGGCCAACAAAGAGGCACAGTTTGTTCCCATAGGTATGCCAACAGTCTGTTGGAAGGTCTGGTCGTAAAAGCACTATATGATCCAGCTCTTATTTCTATTAGGAAGTGTTAATATCTTGTGTGCCTTTTGTACCATCCTTTAGTTACCTGACTCTACATGATAACAATGATATCATTGTCATATTAAAGCGTTACAACCTAAAACGCAGTCATTGTAATGGTACGCGACGCACCTGTGGTATAGGGGGTCGCGGTGGCCGAGTGATCAAGGTGTCCCGACACTTTATCACTAGCCCTCCACCTCTGGGTTGCGAGTTCGAAACCTACGTGGGGTAGGTGCCTGGTACTGACCGTAGGCCGGTGGTTTTTCTCCGAGTACTTCGGCTTTCCTCCACCTCCAAGACCTGGCACGTCCTTAAATGACCTTGGCTGTTAATAGGACGTTAAACAAAATAAACCAAACCATAACCAAACCAAAACTGTGGTATATAGTTATAGGATAATTTCGGAATCCAAGGGTTGTGTACTCGATTAGGTACAGATATCGTATGTGAACGTAAGCCTGGAATTTCGAGGGTGATTATAAAATAGATGCAATGCTATGTAAACGAATGAAATTGTACTAACGTTACTTTTCTAAACGTAAAATATTACCACATCCTGTATTTACAAATAAAAGTCAATTCATTTTATATCATGATGTTCTTTTCAACTTGGTACCAGTATTACGTGTATATAATCATAGTGTCACATAATTTTACAAAAATTGCTACTGTTTCACACTGGTACGCAAACATCATTTCTACTCACAACTGAAAAAAAAGACAACTGTAATGCAATATCTGAATTATATGGCTTTAGTAATGATTCGTAGTGGATGTGCATGTTTATACATCGATGAAGAACGCACCATTATGAGATCAATGTCAACTGATCTATGTCGTTTATTTTTTTCCAGGGAGCCATTCCGGACCCGAGCAACAACCAGGAACAGAAAGGCCAGGTAAGATTGTGGAACTTCAGACGACAATACATTGTGGTCTCAAGCACCACCCAAAGAACATAATCTGCTGCAGTACAAATCCGCCATTGCTGTTAACACATTTGTTGTCCACATCAGTCGTGAAATAGATTAATATACAATGTATTAAATTCATCCTGAAGAGCAGTGACATATATTCCCACTAAGACATGTGTTCGACTAAAAAAACCAGTAAGTGTCTACCCAAAGGTGGTTAATATCATGGCGATTTTTATAGAATTAAGACAAATTAGGTAGACTATATAAGTATATACTTATACGTGCCGAATCTACATTTTGTTTTTCAGTTGACACATCACTTTGAGATGGGTAACGACAGCGGAGCCGCAGTAGATGTCAAAACTTACCAAGACAGTACTACCAAGGTCGACTTCCAAGAAAAGCCATACAGCAAGGTAAACACTCGATGTCGACTATAGCAACAATCTAGTTACTCTTCGGAGAAAAGAGACTATGTAGCTCTCTCACCAAACTACAGCCACTGTATGTAAAACAATGTGGGCGAATCTGGTATTCAAAATAAATAGGGTGTTATAAGATCATTTACGAGCAGACTTTTGTATAGGAATTGTTTTCAGGCGAATCTAGAAAGTTAGAACCATTTCTAAAATGTTGAGGAGTCCCAAACTTAAAGATATAGTGACTTCAGAAAAAGCAGGACTCAAATATTTTAGTCCCAAAATCAAAAGTTGAATGTATTAGGGGTTAATGATGGACTTCTCTCCAGTTAATGACTATGTAAAATAGTTAGACTATTCACTTGTGCGTACAATCCTTTGAGATTGCTGGGTGGTAAGTCTTGCTAGTGAAATTTATGTCCCCGAGGTTTGCCGCTATCATATACGCCACGTTTACGTTCTTACGAATGGTGACACTGATTCTGAATTTTGAATTTTATCGCAAAATAACAAATGGGTTAAACTGCACCTCATCCCATTCACAGGCGCTTGCATAGAAACTATCACTTTCGATTTTTTTATATGACAGCGGTATGTGTAATGTGTAATAGGGCCCTATTACACATTACACATACCGCTGTCATATAAAAAAAAAATCGAAAGTGATAGTTTCTATGCAAGCGCCTGTGATCCCATTATCTATTTCATCACGTGATTCCTTTTTATTTCCCCAACTCCCTCCTGGAAGTCCTTACTTTTAGCCCATTGCATCACTAATGAGCCCTAAAAGTTATCTCTGTGATACATTTTCATATTCCTGGTAAAGGATATGCTTTATACGTAATTTAATGCATAGAGAATATACTAAATGCATAATGAATATACCGTATACGTAACAAAATGCATATGGACTATACTTTATATGTATATAAATGCATGTCATTTGTACAAACCCTCTATGTAATAATTGTTACCACAGTGTTCGAAAACTTTTCCATCAGGTAAAGGTGCTTCACCTGATGGAAACGTTTAAGATATTCTAACAATGTTAGGATTGCTAGGTTTAAGCTCCGTCTAAAAAAAACACAAAAAAACACCAAAAGTAGCACAGACGTTGTAAATAGGTTTATTCCTCCATTCTTCTACAACCAAAGACTTTAATCCAATTAACGTTAATGAAGAATTAGATATTATCCATATCACAATCAACTAATAATCCATGCACGGCTGGCTATGTGATAAGGTTTCCACGAAGTATCAACCATGCCTCTTCCCAAACTTAGACATGCCATGGTATGGATTTGCGCTGAAGGAAATCAATGCAAAAGAAACAATGCTACTGTCCAACTAAAGCGCTAAACACAAGCTGATTAAATATTAAATCAACACACATAATATGAATGCATACCATCCTTAGGACACTGACCTTTATAATGCAGGCTGGCTAAAGATAATCAGCATTCGAGTGAATATGTGAATCAACCTGCAATATATGTTTCTCTTTTCCTGCGTTTCAGACGGATATGGTGGTGAGCAGCAAAGAAATCAACTGGCCGGTAAGTACTACTGTATATGTAGTGAAATAAAAATTCCGTTTTTATCATAAAAGCTGTTATTTGCATTACTTTCTCTTTGTTTATTGATGTTCCCCATATATTACCATTGGTAATCACTGTTATTCCCCATATATTACCATTGGTAATCACTGTTATTCCCCATATATTACCATTGGTAATCACTGTTATACCCCATATATCACCATTGGTAATCACTGTTATTCCCCATATATTACCATTGGTAATCATTGTTATTCCCCATATATTACCATTGGTAATCACTGTTATTCCCTATATATTACCATTGGTAATCATTGTTATTCCCCATATATTTGATAAACACTGTTATTCCCCATATATTACCATTGGTGATCACTGTTATACCCCATATATTACCATTAGTAGTCACTACTATTCCCCATATATTACCATTGGTAATCACTTTTATTCCCAATATATTACCATTGGTAATCACTGTTATTCCCTATATATTACCATTTTTAATGACTGTTATTCCCCATGTATTACCATTGGTAATCACTGTCATTCCCAATATATTACCATTAGTGATCACTGCTATTTTTACCTCAGATGTTCTGTTTTAAGCAACCATTGTACCTGAAATGTTATCACTATATTATAGAAACAATTTTTACCAGTGAAACTTCTGTTAAAGTGATATATTTCACTAGTGTAAATATCGCTTTTTACGATTTAATCTATCAAAACAATGCTTACATACGACAATAGGGAAATTAAAAGCTGACCCGATACATTTTGCTTTAAAAGTGTAAAAAACAGAATATCTAGCATTTTCTTCAGTAATACCAACTATTTCACGAGTGGGGGCAAATTTTTGATATCTTTCACTGCGCACTAAGTGAAATATATTTGGTATTACTGAAGACACTGTTAGATATCCTCAATATCCCAAACACTGACTCATTTATTCACGACCACAAGGTCGAAAGACAGTTGAAACAATTGGTATGAAATAGGAAATTGTGTCTTCTGCTTTCAGGACATGGCGCCTAGATATATGACCAGTAGGAAAATGGAGGATTCCGAATACGCTTCTAATTACAATCCCGGGGTAGGTACGATAGGACAATGCCGTCTTAATCGCGAAAGGAAGACAATGGCTTCATGACATATCTTAGAAGGCGCTAGCTCTTCCAGAACACCTGGTCGAGCATTGTACCTGTGCTGTATCAAGGGTCTCTATGATAAGCTATATTTTGATTGTTTTATGCCTTTTAGATTTTGAGTTATAGTTTTGTTTTTTAATAATTTTTCTCAGTAAATAATTGTTCATTTCAAATTGCATTCAATGTTTGATCCACTTAAAATAGGTTATACCAACAATTCACAAGAAATGTAATGGGGAAGTGAAAAACATTGTATTTCATAGTAATGCCATAGGTCAAAGGTCATAGGCTAATGACATTGATGGACTCAAAGCGAAAACACATAAACTGTATGATATTATGACGTAATCATATTAGCGAAAAAAATGTGCTATACAATGTTAATGGGCAATCAAATAAGTCATATACGGAACGAACATTCAATAATCATTTTTTAATTCAAAAATCGCAGTGTTAATAATAACTGCATAGTAAGATATTTTTTATAAATACCAGAAAGCCATAGAAACGCATCATATTGTGATAAAGAGGTGTCTTTTGACCTTTGGCAATTTTTGAGCGATTTTTTTATCTTTAAAGACTCAATTGAAAGCACTGGAAGGTATCTATTGTGTTAACTATGATTTCACAATCTAAGTTAAGGATGTTCTCAATGCATTCTTTTTTTAAGTGAAACACGTTTGACTTAGCATAAAAGTCAAATCAAAGATGCATTGTTCCGCCTTAGAAAGGTTCCATATTCTTAGCAGAGCTACAAATTATGTGTGAAGAATTGGTTTAGGAAAAATGGTGACATTTCAAATTTAATGACGGCTATAAAACCAAGATCAGATCTCGTTCAATAAAATATTATTTGAATCTGAACATCAATAGAGGCCATATATTTATGATATGATGTCATGGCGTTTATTTCTCTTTAATTAAAGCTAGAGAAGTCAGCAGCAGAATCAGCGATGTTTCCCAGGCTGAACACCTCTAAGATGCAGCTACCCATAGACCAGTCACGCTTTAAGCGACATCGCGGAACCAATATCACTTTTGGTAGTGATAACCCCAGGTAACTATAAGTTACATACACATTGGTTGCCTCCTAGTCATAGAAAATTGTGAGTTCGTTTCATCACATATATCCACACCCGTAATCACAGAAACCTGACCATTGAAAACTGTCATTGCATAAGAATTTTGGAAGAAAGAATATGTCGGTATAGAAAAGCCCTTACTAACCCAGCAATGTCTATTTAGACCACATTTTGATGACCAACAGTTATCAACAATGCACGTCTTCAATCCCTGCCTATACTGGCCACCTCTTTGTTGCTGTATAATAAAACATACATTTCCCTCTTCGCTGCCAATGTCTGCCTATAAAATCCCTCTCTTAGCGACCAGCATCTGTCTATAAAATTCACCGCTTAGTGCCCAACACCTTTGCAATAGTTTACCTCTTCACTTCCAACACCTGTCTATAGAGGACACCTTCTAGCGACCAACACTTGTCCATAAAGTTCTCCGCTAAGTGACTAACACCTTTGCAAAAAGTTCATCTCTTCTCTACTAACACTTGTCTATAAAGGTCACCTCTTAGCGACCAACACCTATCTATAAAGGTCAATTCTTCGCGACCAACACCTATCTGTAAATGTCGCCCCTTAGCGACCAACAACTGTCTATAAAGGTCACCTCTTAGTAACCAAAACCTTCTTCTATAGGCATTCTATGGTGGCGAATTATTGTCCAAATATCCAAAATCGAGTATTTTACATGTTTGATAATATAATAATAAAATATAATATTTTCATTCCATTATCAATACATGTTGTTTACATTGCATTTCATAATTAACTATATTTTCTGTCTGTAGCATATTCAGTGAGAGCCAACGTGTGTTTGGAGTGGGAGAGGCCAACAAAGTTCCCTCTCTCGCATTTTCCGCAGAAGACCAGGCCACGGCACAGGTCAGCAAAGCCATGAAGGACCTCGGCCGGACATCTCACGTGTTTAGATACGGGGACTACAATGGAATCAGTAAGACATTAGAGGAACTCAAACTTATGTTACAATTTTGTAAAATGTCACAATAATTTACATAATGTGGTCCAGTTAGAGTCATCCTCGATACTCTAGTTGTTACGTCCAGAGAGAAAGTGGTCGTAACCCTTAGAAGTTTGAGTTTCCAGGATGGGTTAGATTATGATAATTGTTTAACACTTGTTATGTTAACTAACATGTTTGAGACAATTTTAGTATTTTTGGTCATTCATTGACCAAATGTTGAAATTAAAGACTATCAATTCAGCTAGATATTGACTGTCATCTGGTTTCCACTACATCACACTAATGGTGTTAGACTTAGGTAGTTAACATCTATAATCATAATCAGCGTATAATTGTGGTCAGGTGTCTGAGTGTGGTCAGTTTTCTTACAGAGGGTAACTATGATACGACAGTAAACGACGAGTTTGGACCGCGGACATTACCCCCGGCGGAGACAGCTGCGCGTGCCCTCAAAGCTGCTGAGTAAGTATAAACACTTAGATGACGATGAGCTTTGTCAAGCTAGCATTGATCTCAGCAAACGTTGACCTCATTATATCACCGAACCTCACTCATGGGAGAAGATTCTATATGATTTCTTTGTCAGCCATGTTTCCTTCTAATTCCTCTACTCGAGATTCCCCAGGTACAGATGTTCGTGAAAGGCTGTTATTGTAAATAAAGTGGATATATCTATTTTATTTGATCAGATTAGTGTTGAAGTATCCCAGAATTTTATGAACATGACGTCAATTTGGCAATAGATTTATGTTTACAAAGGATTTTTTTCCCTAAATACTGCCTCCTACCAAAATACATTTTTGCTTGGACCTCATTGTGCTTCACTATGTTTTCGGCAAATTTTGAATAATCTTAAATTTCCTTATGAAGTGCAATACTTTAAATTACGCTCAAAATATTATCAAAGAGTCTTATGTCGCATGCATGGTGATATTTTCTTCGTTATTGGGGATTCAATGTATCATGTTTAAAGGTGGATTTTTATTATTGTTGTTGTTTTCAACATTGATCAGACTGATGGTTTCAAAACGGAAATCGATATTGGTGGTTGGTAGCCTTGCTCTGCATGACGGGTGACAAAAGACCATAAGACGTTTACCCTTCTGAAACACATGGCTTTTCCTCCCTGTACATGTGTTCAAGGGTCTCAATGCAAATATATACTGCTGGTTTCTCTGTTTAGTAGTTCACGTTGTCTTTTACAAAATAGTAAGTGATATTTGGGTCGACGTTACACAGATTTCCAACCACAAGCGATTATCGACTATTTTACTGTTGCTTAAAATGGTTATCAACTACCTTCACTATTGTTCAAAACGGAAATCGATATTGGTGGTCGGTAGCCTTGTTCTGCATGACGGGTGGCAAAAGACCACAAGACGCTTACGCTTCCGAATCACATGGTTTTTTACTCCCTGTTTATGTGTTCAAGGGTCTCAATTCAAATATATATTTTGCCAACATTTCCCCTCGTTTTTTAATTCTCTGTTGTTTTTGGAATAGTTATGGACTACTTTTACTGTTGTTCTAAATATATATTGGTGGTTTTATAACCGTTTCTCATATCATTCACATATTTGTCTCCCGTTTTACCTGTAAGAGGTTTCTCTGTCTCCCTTTAGGGTGTAATTTCTCTGTCAACCCATAGGACATGACAGATAGCACGTGCTTGCAACAATGCAATGATGTCACAACATCAGTATAATGAAGGCAACAATTCAATCACGTAACGTCAACATCGTGTTTTACTAATTTTATTATTCATTACAAAAAAAATCTTTTAAATAACTGGACCCTGCATAAATATAATAATAATCTTGGAGAACAATAATCGCTCCCTCTTGATATTTAACCCTTCACCCCTCGGATTGGAGACTTCTTTGTCACACCCTAAAGGTAGGATAAAATTCCATTAGTTATGTTTTTGTTGTTATTGTTGTTGATAGCAAAGCCAGAGAACAAGCAGAGCTCAGTGGTGTCGAGGTCCCGCCATCAGGACGAGGAGTAACTCTTCCTGATGACAACACGAGGACCAGCCACCTCGCAGCGTACGCTAGAGATGTCACCGTTCCTGTTGTCTTTAAGGGTATGCCAGCTACAGTGTTAGCTTGTGACGTCATAGTCCCTGTTGTCTATATATTTGTTAAATATGTTGTCTTTACAAATATGTTAAATGCATAATTGTATAAACAGTGACGGATTATGATGACATTGTCCCTGCTGTCTTTAGTTGTATGCTGAAATTGATATTATGCGCTAGATAATGGCGTCAAAGTCCATGTTGTCTTCAGCTAATGCTACATTATATGCCTGGAATCCATTATAAAACAAACTAAGCGTGGTGCAACGCTCTTTTAGATTTCTAGACAATATATTTAAATTGCTATTATTGATTTGAAAGTAAAACAGACTTTCTCCTGGGAAATCGTGATAAATTATTCAGGTTTTCATATATTCTAGACTTCAAACTAGGGAATATGACTCCGTGCTTGGAAACACATACTGTTAATGACATAAGCACAGTTGCTTTACATAAACCATTATTAGAAGACACTGTATGATCCTGAAATATGTACACCATGTTTTCAGGTGCTGCGGACGGCAAAGACTACCAGACATCTGCTCATTTTAAGGTAAGAACCATAAAACAATGATAATGGATACCTTGTGTACTTTGGTACTACACATAAACTACCTGTTTACATTACTGTGAAAATCTGTCAGTAAGTATATTGGTTTATTGTATTGCGGACTTGAATTGTTCCGGGCTACGTTGAAAAGCGCGATGATGGCATCGTATTGGTCAAAATTAAAGTATGGTAACTTTTAATTTTCCAAGTTTACCGTTATTGATTATGTTTAATGTATTATGAAAAAAATATGGTGATTACGGAACCTTAAATTCGTTTTTTCCAAATTTTTGTTACTAGAGGTTTCTAGTATATATGATGACATTGAAGTAATTGATTAATAATCACTAGCCCGTATCATGCCTGTAGTGTTTTTTCTAGAGATTTCTGATTAAATGATTTTCCAGTTTGGACATGACCCATCAACAGTACACAGTATGTATGGGAAGGACTATGCTCTAGCGGCCATGGCAAAGAGAGGACCACCTCAACAGACCCCAACAAAGGCTGCAGGCAATGTAACTACAAGATCCAGACATTTTTATCAAACATCATATTTAAGAGAACTAAAAAAACAGAAAAGAAAAAAAAAATACAAAAAAAAAACAAACAAAAAAAAACAAACAAAAAAACAACAAAAACAAAACAAAAAAACACCACTGTAGATAACAACTCCTTTGTTTTCTTTTACTTCTTCCCATAAATAAATATTTTGATCCTAAATTGAAATTGCTTTTTGACGTCAGAACTATGATTTCTGCTGTAAAAGTACTGCTAACGCAGCGTTTGAAATAATTTTTGTTAATGAAACAATACTTACCCTTGGAGTTTTATATATTCGCCTCTATTTATTTTCACAGATTTTACAAAACGATCCCGCATACTCGGCATTTGGTAGTACCAGTAACAACGTGGATTACAGTTACCAGCCTGCACAGCCTTATAGGGTACTAATCTTTCTTTTTGTTTTTAATAACACAAATATTTGACGTGTTGTGCGATGTGTTGTAATGTAAAAATTTATGTTGTTAGTCGTATTTATATGTTAAGTTAGATACACTTTTATTATCTAAGGTCGTTTTTATATGATGAATAATATACACTTAAGTATTCAAGGCCGTTTTTTATATGTTAAGATACGAACACTTTAATATCAAAGGCCATGTTTAAAGTAAGATACACTTTAGTATCTAAGGCCGTTTTTATATGTAATCTACATCGTGTCAAAGGTTATATGTTTGGTACTAACAATATTATGATGAATCATGATATGGTTTATGTTGTTTTTACTTCAGAATAAAGAAGGGAAAACCTTAATGGAGGTTAATTTGGATAAGAGAGATCATGATAATATCATTATGAGTTGGGACCTCAACAGACACGCCCAGGACAGACAGCGGTCTCGTAAGTACAATACCCATAATGCTCATGTCATTTGGGCGCTACTGCCGACCTGACCTAATATGGGGACTACACAACCATCTGGGTAATTGTAAAAGAAACAAATCCCGGCCAAGGACATAATGGTAAAAGAAACTTGTATAATGATTAGATTTTAATACTGGTCCAACTGAATGCCAATCTGCATGGGAAAATAAAATTGTTTTAAAAATAAGTTAATTTTAATAACAAGATAACAAAACATAACTAATGGCAAATGTAATTTTCTATCAATTTACCTAAACTTGTTGCTGGAATAGCACATGAGCACGACGATTATAAAATGTTTTCCAATTCTTCTGTTAAAACGTTGTATCATTTTCACGCATAAAATGTGATTCTTATATTTAATTTTCATGGAAACACGTCATTGGCACCTTCCAAGGTGTGGTTGCCTATAACTACGACAAAACGGCAAAACTGATTCATCATTATGTAACTCCGTACAAGCACTTTGCATATAAAAAAGAAATCTTGTTCGTGAAACTACATTTTATAATTATGTCTCATGTACCTTCTTAGCTTAGGCTTTTCTTTGTTTGCTTGTTATTAAACCCAAAACCTCGTCACTTCCACGCCGAGTCAAAATACTTGAATTTTAAGATTCCAAGATTTTTTTTATCACATCCACATTTTCGTTCCTCATTGGTTATTTTCGCCCTTCATTGTTTGAACAAGATTTGAACCTGACTAAAGAACCTGTTTGTTACAGTGGCCCACACAGACTACCAGCGCCCTCCTCCAGGCTTCAAGGGTGCGGGACAGCTAGCAGATGCTGGAGTTAGTTATGATTACCTTACACCTGACGATGCACTTCCGTACCCAGGCCTCAACAAGATGCAATCGGAAGCAAAGGTTAGTGCTGACACGAGGCATATTAATCCACTCTCGACATTGTACGGGATCCTTACAGATTAAGTAAACCGATGGACGTAGACAAGATACAAAAGTGGGACCAATCACAATAACCCATAGTTAAGGGGTCAATTCTCATGAGATAAAGATGAGAGAGTAAATCTCAAAGTAGAGAAATTTCAGACTAAGTGCAAGATTCGAAGTGACAAGGAGTTAAAGGGCAACAGTTTTTTGTCATAACATCAAAAAACAAACCATAAACCAATGACGTCCTAATTGCTTTATTCTAGTCTTGTACTTTTAGGAAATATGACGAAAATCGTTTCTTGGTTGTTTTCTAATGGCAAATCTGGTCATCGTAGGTTGATGATAATGAGTCACCTTATTCAAAAGTACAATTAGTATATTAGTCTTTTAATTATCCATTGCAGAACAACTTCATAGGTACATTCATGACAGGCGGCCATGCCACTGGAAGACGCCTTCAAAAGAACACACAAACGAAATCGAGACTAAGTGATGGCAAAAGTACACACTTTGTGGTGGGTTACAACCCAACGGACTTTACAACGGAAACACAGATAAAATATCTAGGTGAAAAGAAGAATGACCAAGGTCTTAAACCTGCTGGCAAAACGGAGAATGTAGCTCCTGTTAAGTTTACATCTCTGACTATTAGTGAAAACACACAAGATCTTAAAGCTGCTGATCCCAAAATGGTAAGCAACAATGAAAGTCTGATGGCACGAGCAGCCTACACCAATCCACAGCCCGAACATGTGATGAGGACATCCGTGATGAAGGCAGACTTCAAACCTCTCCCGGATAGAAGGTCAGTTCTAGTATATGTTTGATGTACTACAGGTTTCGTGTTGGGGTTAGCCAGGTTACTATATGTATATAATTTCAAACTAAAGCTAATTACAGGTAAGCTACCTGTCTGTGAAGACTATGTAAGATTTCTTAGTAATTTTATTACTGTTTATCAATATCCGTAAATAAATTCTGAAGGTATGAAACCTAGAAATGACATGGGAACTAACCCGTGTAAATGAAATGAAGCCAAAAAACTTTCATGATTTGCAGTCTATAGCATTTATATATGAAATGATATATGATAATGTACAAGTATATCTATGTAGATATTAATGTAAAGGTTGTCTCATTTGGGAAACGCGTTGTAGATTTACTGATGCTCAACTTCGGACGATGAGTGATATGAACAAGAAAGTAAGCAAGGAGATCGCCTCGACACATCTTTTCCACACGGACAACTCCGGACGTAAGTATAACAGTCTACAAGGATGGAACAAAAGACACCCAAGATAATAATACATTTCTATACAAATTGGGGGTTAGATACTGTAGAGCCTTAAGGTATACCATAAAACTGTTTCGTGCTCCTAGGACTCGTCAGTGATGCTATTGCCTAAAGTTCTGATATACTGAGATGAAAGCGGAAACTAAAACTGTTCAAAAGAAATCTTAAGATCTGGATGGAGAGTTGCAGTATCCCCATATACAATAAATGTCATAATGTTCAATATTGGATTTCAAAATAGCGTCAAGCTCATGTGTAACTCCTGAATCATGTCGCTATTCCAGTGAATTAAATGTGTCGTCCACAATCACGGTCAGCACATTTCAGTAAAGCTGAGAATAAGATATAGATGGGATACTGAAACCGTTGACAACTCTGGATTTATTGTCTAGAACTTTTACTAGTATAACACCATATCTTATTTTAAAACATCTAACAACTCTGGAGATAAGTTATCTGACAAATCGAGATGTTTAACAATAACTGAAGTGATGAGGCGGATATATTGATTTTTTTAACCTGAGGATGATGAAAATACTAATTATCATTTTTTATTTATAGGTAACAATTACCAAACAACGGCAATGAATGATTTCATCAAACCGGAGACTATGACAGGTAATCATAGTTACGTCTTTGATAAATAAGTAAATGAAAGAAAGTTACATTTAAATTCAGATTGTTCGTATCAATGTCTAGAATGAATCATGGTTGATTCATTGGAATGACAAACAGTTACATACTTACCTCCACATTTTAAAAATTTGAACCATTTTATTTTTCAGGCCAGAAGTTTTTGTCAGCAATGTAACTGTGATACAAGTTCCATGTGAAAGTCGGGATAACATATAAAGGGGACCAAACAAGGCACTTGACTCTTCTTTACGGCGGAAAGTTACACAACAATTCAGTCATTTTAATTTGTGATATTTAGGTGCAGTGAACATGGATTGTGATACCTGGTACATGTGTACTGAGAATGGAACATGTAAATATATATATATATAGCAACCCAAATGACGAAGAAATACCCTTTTATGGCTCGTGCCCCTGATCGGGCTTTGAATTTACGGCACCTAATCGCCTGGACAGAAATACCTGCAGCCTACACCACTACACCACACAACGTTCTATCAATGTATTGTAATATAGAAGAGGGATTATGTAATGATATATGTACACTGTTATTTATTCAAAGAATACCTTTAAAGTATTATTCGTGTTATGGAGCCACAACACAAAAAGAAAATGGAGCGTTTTACAAATAAACTGGAAAATATGAAAATGTAGGAATTTTGTGTTATGGCTCTATTACATCAACAATAGTTCTATTTTATTGTCTATTAATAAATATAATTCAAAAGTAACAATTGTGATGTTTATTTAACGTTCCTTTGAACAATTATTACGCATTTATGTACGTAACCGAGCGACGGCGCTATTTTTATGTTATGTTGAAACAACAAAACTTTTAGAAAACAAAGGTCTTGTGTCAATCAGAACAGTTCGATTTATTTGTGAACATTGAATCATAACTGTGACATTAAGGATTACGAGAAACAACAATACGGATAAAAGATCATAGTTTGTTGAAAAAATATAGCCTTTTGATTGAGAGTATACTGTAGTTTTCCTTGTTGTGATAGTACTATTATACTGTAATTACTAGAAGTTATGAGAATAACAAATAGAAAAGTTTAAGTTGACACTCCATGTAAAACGGAAATATAGACCTTATTGAAATAATAAAAACATATTATAAAAATTATACAAATTATATATTCTCTATCAAAGTCAACATTGGTATGTGCTGAATCTAATAGCTTTTCTGTTGTCCCGAATCACACCTGTAACGGCAATTTTTTTTTTATAAATCATCACTTTAGCCGAACATTTTATTGCATAAAGATATCTACCCTGAGAACTTTGAACCCCGAAGCATCGCGGGCAATAACCTGGATCATGTACACTCGCGACCCCTTAAAACATTCCAGGAGAAATGTATTACAATTAATCATTAGCTTCAACAGCAGGTTCTGAAATGTCATATTCTGAACCTTCATGTTAACAGCTTGTCTCGGTTTCGCTTTGTTTTAGGTCATATTGACACAAAACTGTCATTTAATGGTGACAGCAGGTTGACAGTCGCAAAACTTGTAGGCTCTAATGGATTGTGATGGAAAAGTATGTGCTTATGGTATGTTACCAGATATGATATACCAGGAATAAAGTGAGACGAAAGTAAATTTCAATGTTTAAGGTGACAGTATGACTAGCTAAATTGGATCATCGAACAAATATTTTATTCATTATTTGGCAAATCAGTTTGAGAATGATATTTTAAATTGCAGTGAATTACTTACACAGTCTTACCTGAAAAGCGGACACCAGAAAATTATTGTACAAAGACACTTAAAATATCAACACTTTTTAAAACAATTTGAAAGCTAGATTGAGTAGAGCAATGAATCACCAGTATATTGCACAAATCAGATGCGATGATGGCTGGAGGCGACCAAAACAAAACTCGAAATAGCTCAAAAGAAATGCCAGTCTAGAAGGCGAAGTAATTCAATATTTTTTTTTTAATTTTCAGTAAGCTCCCATACTGCATTTCAAAAGACCATGAAGTATATGTGTATATTTCGAACTCAATCACAATTCGAATGCATTGTATTGTACATTTTTTCATTGCATACATCATGAAATATGATGTGAAAAAAAATCGCATCTGTTTCACATTTTCATGAGCAAAAACATTGAACATATAGCCACCACTTCTAGATTAAGAAAAAAACAACTGTACTGCACATGGGATAAACCTTGGAGGAATTATAGTAATCGTTTACTACTTTAAGGCATGTATAATTATTCGTTAGAGTATCATCGGTAATCTTAGCCTTGGAAATACTTTATACATTTTCATCTTTGCAACACTATGTCTTAAAACTGTGTTAGCAATGCTTTAGAAATAACAATGAAGCTTCACTTCTTTAACGAAATAAGAAATACAAGAA
This sequence comes from Pecten maximus, assembly GCF_902652985.1. Lineage (NCBI taxonomy): Eukaryota > Metazoa > Mollusca > Bivalvia > Pectinida > Pectinidae > Pecten > Pecten maximus. The sequence continues at coordinate 17,226,300 of NC_047017.1, read as the reverse complement.
CAAGTTTCATTTAGTTTGTTGAAACTTCAGAAACAATGTTAAAGCAATGTGAAAGCAGAGTAAAGAATTCTTCATCGCCAGTTTTTTTAAAATCAGTATTGGGGATGACTAATTGCTGGATGTGAGTGAAAACTGTTCATAATTTAATTTATCCAAATGATTGCATGTCAGTACCTAATAAGTATATTCACTGCAATCATTTGAAAGTCACCTGCATGTTGGATGGATGGATGGATGGATGGATGTAGGTTTTCTCTTGGATATTAACAATGTTCGTCTTTTTACAGTCATTACACCAGGAAGTCACAAGAAACAATATTTCACACTGTCTGTCACTATAATTAATGTGTATTGTTAAAGTGCCCGAGAAACCTCATAAAGTCAGTCTAATTAGCTCTGTGTGATGTTACGTTTTCTACCCTTCAGCAAAAATGCTACTGCACTTCGTGGCCGAGGTACACGACAGCGTGATCGATATACTTTACACTAGAGGCTGTCTAGCACCGAGGTGGTAGTAGCATTGTTAATGCAGGCACGTTAATAGCTAAGGTTTCATTTCTCCACGACATGTCGAGAGTCAACCCCTGCCAATGTCTTGATATGGACACATCTGACAACCATGTAACACAACAAAGGCATCGTAATCTGACCTAGTTGGGGGTCTGCCATCTCGGTTTCCACCTGATTCTGTGTCAGTAGGTCACCGATAGAAGTCTAATCATATCTAATTTCACTCACATTTCCAGGTAATTAGTTTCTAATTAGTAGTCCTTTAATATCAAAGGAAACATTCGTTTCATTATCGATGCATGATATATGAAAATAATCGTATATCCTAATATTAAGATCTGGCTTTTAAATGGAATATTTTACGGCAAGGGAATTTTTTGACCCAGTTCCATTTTTTTATATTGTGAGCCAGACATTCCCGTTATTGGACATTACTCAATATAATAAAGTGCCTGTGTTTCCTGTGCACTCAATACTAGGACTTCACATAATATAGATTTTTTTCAACAGTGATTCTTTTAAGTATTGATAACATTTCCCTTTTCGAAACATGAACTTTTCGATTTGGTAAAATCATAAAAGAATATAGGTATTTTTCATGTCTCGTCTGTGATGAAACGTTGCTTTATTGCATGATCTTACTGCCATCTGATTCACTTTTGACAATGATCCCTGTAATTGTATATTGCATTTTTAGACTCGTCGGAAACCCAACATGGTCGACAGGCAGACGATTTGCATTTGTAAAGTTAGCATTTGATGGCATTATTTCTTAGAATCTTCTAAAAGGTTCCTCTTGTTCCCTCTCGTTAATTTTGCATATAGGGGATAGATCAGCAATCAAGTTTAGAAAATAGACATCCATCTTAGATTTTGTTCTGTTGTTATCGTTATACAGCATATATATCTTTCTCTCGAGTAACATTGGCTAACAGTTGATTTTAGTACGCTGACTGGCTATACTATAGGACGCAATAGACTTTGTATGCATTATTTCTCTAAATTCAGTGTTGAAGAACTGTTTTTTTCTGAAAGTTATGTCCGAAGTTATGTATATTATCTAACAAATCAGAATGCTGACAGACATTCACACTGGAATTTTACAGTTCCAGTTCATTTTACAATCTAAGAAAGTATTTGACTTTTCCTATGGAGCTTAGATTAGAAATTGACCTCTTGTTGATATGTCAAATGACAACTTCACCTGACATTTCCATACACAGCAAATACGTCATTTACAAGGGAGACAACTAAGAAAATATTTGAATTTCATTTTATTTTGGGCTTATAATATATAAATATATATATATTTAAACTAAAAACATACATAAAAAACACAAGTGCAAACCTAGTAAAAGTGCCTTGAACAATATTAGAACAGAACGATAAAGAGGGCAAATAACGCGAAGAAGACTCGCGTACTTTAGAACATATAAACCCAATTTACGTTCGAGATGCAGACACAAAAAACATCTCAGATGTTTTGAATATCAAACTTATCTCAGGGCTAGAAACACAAAGATGGATAAGACCAAAGCAATATTCATATTATTGCAGGAAATCTAACCTTGTCTGTACTGGCTATAATTATAACCTTGGGGCATATTGAAGTCGATAATAACTCGAGTCGGTAAAGGAAAGGAAAGGTGAGGATCACATTTGAGTTCGAGCTTACAATGCTTGTGTTACGTCCAGCCTCGGGTTGTGTTGCTGTCTGATGCCGTTGTTCCACTGACCCAAATCTACAGCTGCCATCTTCTCATTTGTTAATATTCATTTTTATTGGTGAAATTGAGGTGATTTGACAGGGAATATTTATTTCATTTTCAACAACTTGTCCACAGATAAAGTGAGCAGGTGGTGATTATGGTTTGTAATTATTTGTTAACTTATATTTACAATAATTGTGTCGAAATTCGGTGATGTACAACAAACGTTTGTTGATTACACAAATTCCTATTCAATCTTCCTTCCGTTATCTCCATGTAGTTAGGCACCTTATCCATCCCCCTTCTTCAAAACAAAATACAACTTACAAAACATTAATGGATATGGTTTGCTGGTTGGGATTTCGGCTATGAAAGATCAAGAACTCATTTTCAAATAATTGACATAATTAACACTAAGTGGTTAACCTTGACATTTCAAATAAAATAACAACTTACAAAACATCAATGGATATGGTTTGCTGGTTTGGATTTTGGCTGTGAAAGATCAAGAACTCATTTTCAAATAATTGACATAATTAACACTAAGTGGTTAACCTTGACATTTCAAATAATCAATTGTCTCCTAAATTTTATTTAGAGAAGCAGTGACCTTGATCATGGAATATATTAGCATTGAAAGTCAAAATGTTTCAAAGGTAATGTGATCCGTTACTAAAACAGAATTAAGGTCTTGCTTTAGCTTCCGTGCATTTCTCTTTCTCTTTTATGGGCCTTCATATTTGTTTCACAGATTGCTTATGCAAAGTATCGTAAATGATTGACATTTAGGTCAAAGGTCTTGTCAATAGATAAGTATTACAGTCACGTTTTAGTTTCTATCAAATATTATTTTTGGTCGATCATCCACAGTTAACACATGAGACTTTCTTTTCAGCCTTGTACGTCAATGATCACATGACTTAACACTTTGGAGGTGTCGCATAGGATTGCTCATGCACGGGTGAAGTGCCACGTGATGCTAAAATAGAATTAAAGTTTTTAAAACATTTTTCCTTATCTGATTCCTATGAAATCTTGCCCAACTATTGATGTGGGTCTGAAAATATGCAAAATGCATATGACTTTATCACAGATGACATCTGTAGCAACCAAGCCGTGCAAAATTACAAAAAAAATCTATTTTAATCAATATTCTCATGTTGGTATTTGTGAGTTTGACATTTTTACTGCTGTTGTTTCAGCTAACATTCACAATTCCTTGAATTTCACTTTTTGATTGGCTTTGACAGTTATTAACACAACATCAATAATACATGCTCGGCGTGTGTTGAATTGTTGTCCCTCGTCTCCCTCCTTTTAACAGCTACTTTCAATTGTCTATTGTTTATCTGAGCCCAAAACTGTAAAAACTCTTGTAATAGGACCACCATACGGTATAGTGATGTCAAAGACATGGGGGAAGCATTTCTATAATCGTTGTGCCTGAAATCAATCTGTTGTCGGAGTCGCACGTTTGCAGCATCTGCAGTGGCAGAAAAGTCCAATTCTAGATTGGCAAGACCTGCCACAGTTGCTGCAAGTGAAACGCGTTTGTGTGAGTAAGTAGTCATGTGCTAACTGTAGTTTCTGCTTCTCTGATTCCGGTTCTGGCGGTAGACCGCCAGCTAATGCGGTCTGCTGATGATGGTACTAGTATAAAAATGTGTAGGTATTCTGGGTCAGCGTCTGCCTTGCCGTCACGCTTGCAGGCGTCTTTTTAGAGCAATGCACATTGTTCTGTTGGTCTGGTTCCAAGCACACTGTACAGACATCATTTGGGATTCTCTGCAAAGTTATTTTTACCTCGACCAGGACGTCCTTGTTTGTATTGTCATCTAAGGCAGCGCCAGAGGAAGGCCGTGTACATTTCTGTCAAGAGTTCAGGGTGTGTGTTTCGCTTCCATAGCGGAGAGGTATTTAGCTTGGTACCTTTTTACCTTGACAATGCAAGACAGAGTGGGTGATGACGATTTTTTTTCAATAGCATGTATCACCAAGATGCATCTAACAGTTTAAATGTTGTCCTGTACATGATTGCGCATTAATACTGCACTTACTTGACCTATGACTTAGCCGTGATGTTGCAATGCTTTAAAAATTAGACTGCACTGTGATGCAGGTATATTTACTATATCTTTGGTTAATCAAAACCTATGTCATGCACAATGAAGAACATGAAGAAACATTATCAAGGTAGGAATTTTGCAATAATAACGTAGATCTGACAAACAGATTCAAAGGATAAATCGAAAATGAGTTTTGGCATGTAGAGAGAGCCTCTTCAATAAAGCTTCAATCCTGACGCCTTACAGGATTTGTCCATTTTAGAGTACATATTTTAATTCTCACTGCAAGCTAAAGAACAACCACAAAGTTTCGTCAATGTGGGACCAGCTGGTTCAAAATTAATTCTGAAGTATCTCGAGTTCTAGTAATGAGAGATATGACAACCTCAATAAAGGACTATTTGGGCAAGATCCAGAGCAGCCAAGATAAATTAAAGGGTAGAAAGAGTAATTTGAACAAAAACCAAATTGTCCAGAGCCCACCAACCACTAGAAATTGGATGTGAGAAGGCGAAGTAGATGAGGCCGATACTGGAAGGAAGGTAGAAAGTGCCAAGGGTATGAAGAAACTAAAGAATAGACAAGAGGCCCATGGGCCTTAACGGTCACCTGAGATTTGAAATATTTCAGTTAATTAAATTGACCATTTTTGGCCCCGCCCATAAGCCCCTAGGGGTCAGTCAGGGCCAACATGTGCATATTATCAAACTTTCATCCCATGCTGAAAATGTTTACCAAGTTAGGATGAATTCCAATAGAAATCAAACAAATCATTCAAAAACGTGATTTCCCTATATAAACTATAGTAAAATTTACCCCCTCCCCAGGGGTAAATGTGTGACCCCAGGGTCATGAAATTCACAATTTTAGTAAAGCGCCTTAACACCCTTCCATCTATAAACAGTATTTGATTCTATCTTATTTCGGTCTGTAAAGAAGATTTTTGAAATTTCAGTCAATTTGACCCTTTTTAGCCCCGCCCATTAGCCCCTAAGGGTCAGTCAGGGCCAACATGTGCATACCATCAAACTGCCATCCCAAGCTGATAATGTTAACCAAATTAGAATGAATTCCAATAGAAATCAAACAAATCATTCAAAAACGTGATTTCCCTATATAAACTATAGTAAAGTTTACCCCCTCCCCAGGGGCAAACTTGAGACCCCAGGGTCATGAAATTCAAAATTTTAGTAAAGCACTTTAAGATGCTTCCAACTACAAAGAGTATTTGATTCCAACTTATTTCCGTCTTGAGAAGAAGATTTTTTAAATTTCAGTCAATTTGGCCCTTTTTAGCCCCGCCCATTAGCCCCTGGGGGTCAGTCAGGGCAAACATGTGTATACCATCAAACTGCCTTCACAAGGTGATAATGTTAACCAAGTTAGAATGAATTCCAATAGAATTCAAACAAATTATAATAAAAAATGTGATTTCCCTATATAAACTTTAGTAAAGTTTACCCCCTCCCCAGGGGCAAACGTGAGACCCCAGGGTCATGAAATTCACAATTATAGTAAAGCACCTTAAGACCCTTCCAACTATAAAGAGTATTTGATTGCACCTTATTTTGGTCTTGAGAAGAAGATTTTTAAATTTCAGTCAATTTGGCCCTTTTTAGCCCCGCCCATCAGCCCCTGGGGGTCAGTCAGGGCCAACATGTGCATATTATCAAACTTTCATCCCATGCTGAAAATGTTTACCAAGTTAGGATGAATTCCAATAGAAATCAAACAAATCATTCAAAAACGTGATTTCCCTATATAAACTATAGTAAAATTTACCCCCTCCCCAGGGGTAAATGTGTGACCCCAGGGTCATGAAATTCACAATTTTAGTAAAGCGCCTTAAGACCCTTCCATCTATAAACAGTATTTGATTCTATCTTATTTCGGTCTGTAAAGAAGATTTTTGAAATTTCAGTCAATTTGACCCTTTTTAGCCCCGCCCATTAGCCCCTAAGGGTCAGTCAGGGCCAACATGTGCATACCATCAAACTGCCATCCCAAGCTGATAATGTTAACCAAATTAGAATGAATTCCAATAGAAATCAAACAAAACATTCAAAAACGTGATTTCCCTATATAAACTATAGTAAAGTTTACCCCCTCCCCAGGGGCAAACTTGAGACCCCAGGGTCATGAAATTCACAATTTTAGTAAAGCACCTTAAGACCCTTCCAACTATAAAGAGTATTTGATTTCACCTTATTTTGGTCTTGAGAAGAAGATTTTTTTTAATTTCAGTCAATTTGGCCCTTTTTAGCCCTACCCATCAGCCCCTGGGGGTCAGTCAGGGCCAACATGTGCATGCCATCAAACTGTCATCCCATGCTGACAATGTTTACCAAATTAGAATGAATTCCAATACAAATCAAACAAATAAAAGTCAAAAATGTGATTTCCCTATATAAACTATAGTAAAGTTTACCCCCTCCCCAGGGGCAAACGTGAGACCCCTGGGTCATGAAATTTACAATTTTGGTAAAGCACCTTAAGACCCTTCCATCTATGAAGAGTGTTTGATTCCACCATATCTGAGAGTAGAGAAGAAGATTTTTGAAGTTTTAGTCAATTTGACCCTTTTTAGCCCCGCCCCTCAGGCCCCTGGGGGGTGGGGACCATATAATTTACAATTTTGGTTGACCTTTAGACATAGAAGCTTCCTGCCAAATTACATGGAATTTGGTTTAGAGGTTTTGGAGAAGAAGTCGAAAATGTAAATTGTTTACGGACGGACGACGCACGACGGACGACGCACGACGCACGACGACGGACAAAAGGGGATTAGAATAGGTCACCTGAGACTAGACTTTGTCTCAGGTGACCTAAAAAGCCGGAGGAGTTGATCCATAGATAAAAGCAGACACAGAAACAATACGATATCTGGAAAAGCTTGAATGAAGAAAGTGTACCAAATGAGTAAAGACCTGATCGTGAATATTCCAATGAAAGGTGATAGATCGGTGTAATTACAGAGGTATCACAATTTTATCTGTTCCATGTAAAGTATTCTCTAGAGAAGTGATGCATAGGATACAAGATGGGATGGAAAATAAATTACGTGAGGAACAAGCTGGCTTTAGAAGACGAGTACGCCTGAACAACTACTCATGCTGTGTAACATCAAAGAACATGGTACCAAGTCGAACACACAGTGTTTGTCAATTTTGTTGATTTTGTGAAGGTGTTTGATTCCATTCATAGACATGTCTATCATCGAGGTATATGGCAACCCAGACAAGCTGATCAGAACTGTGAAACTTCTTTGAGAACTTAGAATGTGCAGTGTTAGAAAATGGTGAATGATCCGGACGGGTTTCTGGTAACGACAGGGTGAATGTACAATGTCTAGATAATGAAATATAGCAACAGAAAGAGAACCAATAGGATCAAGATGGAATTTCATCACAAAACTGGAAGGTCTAGACTTTGCTAACGATATTTCGTTACTCTTCCTTAAATTTCAAGATACCCAAGGAGACACAATGATGACATGATAATGCAAGTCGCGTTGGCTTCATGATCGATACCAAGAAAATCAAAGGGATGAGGATCAACTCAGTCATTAGAGATCCAATTAAGTTTAATACTCAAGACATAGAATATGTAGAAACATGTACATGGGGAGTGGTGATATCAAAGGAGGATATGGCGAAGACATAACAAACAGATTGGGAAAAGTAAAAGCTCTATTCTAATTTCAGGAGGCTGAGACAAATCTCCAAAAATTTTACATGGTGAAAATCTTTAACAGCTTGGTCTTGTCATACTTCAATAATATTACAGGTTAACACGACAGGAAACTTTTGACAGACTGTCATGTAACGAGGTCGTAATATCCACCAATGTAACCAGGAGGAATAAGACCTCCTATACGTATACGAGCAGGTCTTGTCAGTGCTTTCATTTGGAAGTGAAACAAGGAAAAAAAAACACCAGCGAGACAAAAATAAATAAATGAATAAAAAGCATGTCACCTGCCAGAATCGAAGCCCAAGACAGCTTCCTGGGAATAAGATGGCCAGGCATATGATGTCAAATGAGCTACATAAAAGAAAAAACACAGGGAATGGAAGTGGATTGGTCATATACTAAGGATGAATAACACTAGGATTAGCACCACTCCATCGGCATGGCACCCAGAAGGAATGAGAAGTAAACCGGCCAAAATCAACACAAAGGAGGAGTACCACCCAGGAACTTTCAAAGATTGGATGGAGTAGTGCGTCAACAAGGACAATGGCCAGTGAAAGAGCCAAAGATGATTGGTGAGGCGAGGTGAGTGACTCATATCGTCCCACTCCTCAGGTGAGTGACTCATACAGTCCAACTCTTCAGGCGAGGTGACTCATATAGTCCAACTCTTCAGGTGAGATGAGGTGAATTACTCGTATAGTCCTACTCCTCAGGTGAGGTGAGTGACTCATATAGTCCCACTCCTCAGGTGAGTGACTCATATAGTCCCACTCATCAGGTAAAGTGAGTGACTCGTATAGTCCCACTCTTCAGGTGAGGTGAGTGACTCATATAGTCCCACTCTTCAGGTGAGGTGAGTGGCTCGTATAGTCCCACTCCTCAGGTGAGGTGACTCATATAGTCCCACTCCTCAGGTGAGGTGACTCATATAGTCCCACTCCTCAGATGAGGTGACTCGTTATAGTCCCATTCCTCAGGTGAGGTGAGTGACTCGTTTAGTCCCACCCCTCAGGTGAGGTGAGTGACTCATATTGTCCCAATCCTCACGTGAGGCGAGTTACTCATATAGTCCCACTCCTCAGGTGAGGTGACTCATATAGTCCCACCCCTCAGGTGAGTGACTCATATAATCCCACTTCTCAGGTGAGGTAACTCAAATAGTCCCACTCCTCAGGTGAGGTGAGTGACTCATATAGTCCCACTCGTCAGGTGAGGTGACTCATATAGTCCCACTCCTCAGGTGAGATGAGTGACTCGTATAGTCCCACTCCTCAGGTGAGGTGTGTGACTCATAGAGTCCTGCTCCTCAGGTGAGGTGAGTTACTCATATAGTCCCAACCCTCAGGTGAGATGAGTGACTTATAATCCCACTCGCTAGGTGAGGTGAGTGACACATATAGTCCCACTCGCCAGGTGAGATTCTTGTCCAGACCACACACTAATGATAATAACTAAGTTTAATCAATATCTGACAGATGGTTTTTAAAGATTTTTAAAATGTATAACAATGATGCAATCATAATATAATATATATTCTATGCAAATAGACCAAATATATTTAGTGAATCAATGGGGGAAAAAAGGTATCTTATCATATAATATAAATTCTATGCAAATAGACCAAATATTTTAAGTGAATCAATGGAAAAAAAGGGACCTTTTTAAATAGTTTATGTTAATATCCACAAATTTACATCTGTGGATTTCTGGATTTTTTATTATGCAGATTCTTCTGTATTTATTCCATAAATAAGCGCAGGCGGCAAAACAAATTAAAGTCAAGTAGATGGTGGGCTGCCTGCAGGGCAATTAAACTGAAACAGACCTGGGTGATCTTACATGTAAAATTTCTGTATTTTCCACCATGGGCTTATATTCAAATAATTATGGTACGATGTCTACAGTATATGATCTAGAAATTCTATCTTGACCATATGCCACTAACAACAGTGTCCCATCAAGTTATTTCTTTATGTCCCACTCAACAAGCAATGCACAGAAAAAGGGTTGCAGTGGCTGAGTGGTTAAGATGCCCTAACACTAGCCCTCCACCTCTGGGTCGTGAGTTCGAAAACCCACGTGGGGCAGTTGACTGGTACTGACTGTAGGCCAATGTGTTTTCTCCAGGTACTCCTTCTTTCATCCACCTCAAACACCTGGCACATCCTTAAATGACCCTAACCTGACCAAACCAAAAGCACAGAAAAACTGTGAACTCAACAATAAATGTTTTGGCAGAGGGAAAACATCTTTATTGCAGTATTCCTGATAAATAATACAGCTTAGCAAGTCCTTTAACTAATATGATTGGAAAAAATAAAGCCAATCAGTGGTTTTAACAATATCAGCTGGTCAAATGCTACATTGAATTTTTAACAAACATTTTAATCACTTACAAGTTGGTACCAGACTTGTCATCAACATGTTATAACATACACCTGTAAAATCAAATTATGTATAACAAATGTATAATATGTTATAACACAAACCTGTAAGATGTGTTATAACAAACCAAAGTGTAATATAATACCTTGTAATTAACTTATACTTGGCCAGGTTTTATAAAGCCTTTATAGTTAAATTTATAGTTGGAATATCAAAATGCTATACAATAAGCATCTTCGCTAGTCAAGGCTTCTGATAATGTTACACTCCACGAACGTTCGTGGAGTGTAGCATAATCAGAAACCTTGGCTAGCGAAGATGTACAGTAAGTTGTTACTAACTTATACGTGACAAGGTGTTATAGAACTGTAGCTGCGTTATAACACTGTATCAGACAAACCTTGTAACATCTAGATCTGTGTAGAATGTGACACCTGGACTAAAATCCTACTAACAATAACATAAACTCATATCACAACTTGTACAACAGGCCCATTTGGCCTGCATCGCTCACCTGATAATGAACCGGTGATACCATTCAATATTGTAACTTTTTTTTTTCTTTTTAGTTAATACAGAACATTAACTAGCCTGACATAATCCTATTTTTTTTATTTAATATTTTAATACTTCCTTCAGTAGCTACAGATAAAAACGCTTTATCAATTTTACAAACTTACATAATTTGGTCCAAGGTCAACATAATATGAAAAATTCTGGAATCAGCTGACCCAATATTTCTTTACATTTGACAAGAAATGTAAATTTAAAAATAGTTTTTTTGGGAAACTAAGAATTTTAAGACAAAGTTGAAATAAAACATAAAATAGCATCTAAAAACATACAAATGTGATAACTATGTAATATAATTGATTACAATGCCTTTTTTTGGTGTCTGCAATCTGAAAGGTCATGGTCATTCAACTGAAAATATGGACAAACATTTATCTCGGCTAAAATCAGGCAAAATGTTTCCAAACCGTACCATAAGTCATTTAAACAGCTGGAACATATGATCCCAATGACTTGGAATCAATGGAGGTAAGTAAATTTAAGCAGGTAAGACTGATTATCCTCTTAGCACTATGGCTCCATAGATGAACTGGAAAAGTTTGAAATGTTGAAGGTGTCAGTAGACTACAGTCAATGCACCATGGCCATTCAGGTCAGGTCAGGTCAGGTCAGGCCAGCTGACATTCAAAACACAATTGAACCACATTCTTTAATGTAATGAACAAAATATTCACAATATTTTTGCATTTGGTCCCAAAAAAGTCCACTGGAGTTCTTAATTATCATTCACTAGATATTCCTTCTAGCCTTCTGGCTAGATACTCATTATATATATATACAATGTATATATAGAATAGTATTTAACACAAATGACGAAGGAAGACAATTTTATGTCTCGAGCCCTAACTAGCCTCGAATTCACCATTTATGGTACCTGACTGATTTTTAAAACAGTAATTTTCTCGATTTATTCTGCATCAAATTTTGATTCCTTAAATAATTGTCTCCATTTCCTTATGTTAGTGCAGTTCCATACACAAGTGCCAAAATGTTCTTCACTTAGTTTTACAATGTTTTGGACAGATAAACACTTGTTTCATGGTGTCAAACATGTACCCTTAATGCACTTAACAGCTGTTACTGACTCAGAAATTTTGTTTTCTAAATGCCTTCTTTTAAAGAGAAATTATCTGTATAGTTTATCCGGAACTCTTTTTCTTATTGAAAAATAAGGTTGGGGATGCACTTATAGAAAAAAGAGCGCTTATTTGGTCAAGTATGGTAACAGGCAAAACCTGTGACATGAGATTATTTGAATATTATCTGACTTCAACAAAGTGACACTTAACATTATTTTGGTTTTGTCTAACGAGTGAAACTAAACATTATTTGGGTTTGGCCTAATGCAACCCCACATTTCTTATTCAGATGACAGAGTGAAACTATGAATTATTTATGTTTGGCCTAGTGTGAACCCACATTTTCATTTAGATGACAGAGTAAAACTAAACATTATTTAGGGTTTGGCCTAATGTGACACCACATTCTTATTCAGATGACATAGTGAACTAAACATTATATAGGTTAGGCCAAATGGACTAATGCAACCCAACACTTCTTGTTTAGATGACAGAGTGAAACTAAACATTACTTAGGTTTGGCCTAATGTGACCTCACATTCTTGGAACACAAGTGTCATAACAATCTTCGCTCAGTTTGTATGTAATCTTCATCAGTGTTAATCAAATATAATTATTATAAAAATCTATAAAGCATTTCTAACTAACTATCTATGATAAATGTGTATTAATAGCAAGTAAAGAATCTGATGCCATTTTGCACCTTTATGTAATGAATACCAATCAAATACTACAAACTCATAAATTGTACATATTGTCTGGAGTATGTCATATTTATATATATATAAAAACTCTGCCTATTACCTATAACAATGTATTATATTCTCAAATTGTGTCTTCTCATCTTAGGTAAGCAAGCACAGTCATGTTTTATCTGTCAGTAAGACTCGCATTCAAATTATTATAAAAGTTAAAAGCCATGAAGTGTCTTTAAACATTACATTACAAAGAAGCATGTAAAAAGTGCACAATGACTACAAAGACAAACGACATAATTAAAAGACATAAATTGTCCGAATATTTCAAAAATTGCACATATACCACGGTAAAAATAAGAACCATGAACTTTAAGCACAGAAATATAATTAAGAGAATTTTCTGGGTATCAAGATATTAACATATAGACTATAGCTTCATCGGGGACAAACAAAATTAACACTTGGCACTATTGTATCTCACACTTTTTTTGTAATTAAAAATAATAATTATCATTAAATACTATCATTATATACCTCAGAGGGTAAGCACCTTTCTTTCAACAAACTTGCATACAGGAAAGCCTCACATAGAAAATTACTGAAATAGGCCTATCAAGGATTTAATCATTCTTTACTGTACCATTAAAGTCAGTACAGTTTTGTTGTATAAATAATTGAGTCCTTGACAAATGAAATACCTGCCACGATAGTTTAAACTATTACAGCAAAACACACATATTTGCACTTAAAATTTTATGTGATTAAGTTTACATATACATTATTTTTCCACTGTATGATTTAGTACCTTCAATATAAATATAAAAAAACTGTCATGAAAATATCTTCTTTTACCATGAATATTGACGATCAAAAGGTCAAAATTCTTTTTGATAATCAAAGAGTCAAAATTCTTTAACTCAAACCAAAAATGGGTTATCTATATAGAATATATATATATATCACTTGTTGGTTATTTTGAGCTGTCCTTAATTACCATCCATGCAGAGATTGACGTTTCTGAGGGTATCAAACCTCTTCAATGTTTTATGTAATTTTTAATTTATTTTTAATCTCTGTATTACATCTCAATTTCAATTCTGGAGGTATCAGATTCTTGTAGATTACTACTCCCTAATACGGACACCTGCCTAAACCAACTTTGTTCTAGCATGTAAACCTGTCGAATCAAGACCATATTTATTCCAAATTTGACTTTCCTACCCCAAACATCATACCTAAAATGTAAATTTTTCTTAAAACAACTTATAATTCAACAAGGTTACAACCAATCACATTGACCTAAACACTTAATGAAAATTTTAGGTAAATGTTGATTGCAAGTTTTCATTGGGTAATTGAACACATGATTGTAATTCTCAATTTAAAATAAGTTACACCTAAGTGTTTCAAGAGATCCGTTCTTAATTGTTTAATTTCAGTATATGATTATACAACAGAATGTGAAACAGACATTTGCACATTTATTTAATATGTGGATTAAAAAATATGTATACATTTGTATTTCAAAAATTGAGATCTATTAACTAATACTAATCGGGCCAGATATTCTGGGCCAAGTGACATCTCTTTTAGTCTGTTAGTAATACTGTATATTAATGTAATATTATAGTCCAATTTCTATATAATATGTAGATTTTTACTAGACCGGTTTTATAAATTCCAAAAATATGCAAATAAATTACCGGCCATATATATATGTATATACCGATACTCCGACCACATATATATGTACACTTTGTATATCCAGATACGAATGTATATACATGTACATCAACAATAGGATCTACAAAAATATCATATCACTTAAAATGAAATAAAATGATGTTCTTTGAAGATCTGTATATAGTGAGTCATAAAAGATGTAGAATATTTTAATAGGATCTATGTACATATGGAATGAGAATTATAAAACACTAAAATTAATATATTTACATGTGTTCAATCTATTTCAAACCCCACCCCTGTTTGAATTCAGCGATAGACAGAACAATATATATGACCCCCTTTCTACCAACACACCCCGGACTTATCACAGGTAAAAATAGAATCTACAACAAGTGTCCTACTACTAAATGCTTCACAGTATGTCCTAACACAACAAACCCCTCACAGTATGTCCTAACACAACAAACCCCTCACAGTATGTCCTAACACAACAAACCCCTCACAGTCTGTCCTAACACAACAAACCTCTCACAGTATGTCCTAACACAACATGCCCCTCACAGTATGTCCTAACACAACATGCAGCTCACCGTATGTCCTAACACAACATGCCCCTCACAGTATGTCCTAACACAACATGCCCCTCACAGTATTCCTAACACAACAAACCCCTCACAGTGTGTCCTAACACAACATGCCCCTCACAGTATTCCTAACACAACATGCCCCTTACATTATTTCCTAACACAACATGCCCCTCACAGTATTCCTAACACAACATGCCCCTCACAGTATTCCTAACACAACAAACCCCTCACAGTATGTCCTAACACAACAAACCCCTCACAGTATGTCCTAACACAACAAACCCCTCACAGCATGTCCCAACACAACATGTTCCTCACAGTATGTCCTAACACAACATGCCCCTCACAGTATGTCCTAACACAACATGCCCCTCACAGTATGTCCTAACACAACATGCCCCTCACAGTATTTCTAACACAACAAACCCCTCACAGTATTCCTAACACAACATGCCCCTCACAGTATGTCCTAACACAACATGCCCCTCACAGTATGTCCTAACACCCTAACACAACATGCCCCTCACAGTATGTCCTAACACAACATGCCCCTCACAGTATGTCCTAACACAACATGCCCCTCACAGTATGTCCTAACACAACAAACCTTTCACAGTATGTCCTAACACCCTAACACAACATGCCCCTCACAGTATGTCCTAACACAACATGCCCCTCACAGTATGTCCTAACACCCTAACACAACATGCCCCTCACAGTATGTCCTAACACAACATGCCCCTCACAGTATGTCCTAACACAACATGCCCCTCACAGTATTTCTAACACAACAAACCCCTCACAGTATTCCTAACACAAACATGCCCCTCACAGTATGTCCTAACACAACATGCCCCTCACAGTATGTCCTAACACCCCTAACACAACATGCCCCTCACAGTATGTCCCAACACAACATGCCCCTCACAGTATGTCCTAACACAACATGCCCCTCACAGTATGTCCTAACACAACAAACCTTTCACAGTATGTCCTAACACCCTAACACAACATGCCCCTCACAGTATGTCCTAACACAACATGCCCCTCACAGTATGTCCTAACACAACATGCCCCTCACAGTATGTCCTAACACAACATGCCCCTCACAGTATGTCCTAACACAACATACCCCTCACAGTATGTCCCAACACAACATGCCCCTCACAGTATTCCTAACACAACATGCCCCTCACAGTATGTCCTAACACAACATGCCACTCACAGTATGTCCTAACACAATATGCCCCTCATAGTATGTCCTAACACAACATGCCCATCACAGTATTCCTAACACAATATGCCCCTCACAGTATGTCCTAACACAACAAACCCCCCACAGTATGTCCTAACACAACAAACCCCTCACAGTCAAACCCCTCACAGTATGTCCTAACACAACATGCCCCTCACAGTCAAACCCCTCACAATATGTCCTAACACAAACCCCTCACAGCATGTCCTAACACAACAAACCCCTCACAGTCAAACCCCTCACAGTATGTCCTAACACAACATGCCCCTCAGTATGTCCTAACACAACAAACCCCTCACAATATTCCTAACACAACAAACCCCTCACAGTCAAACCCCTCACAGTATGTCCTAACACAACATGCCCCTCAGTATGTCCTAACACAACAAACCCCTCACAGTATGTCCTAACACAACAAACCCCTCACAGTATTCCTAACACAACAAACCCCTCACAGTTTGTCCTAACACAAACCCCTCACAGTATGTCCTAACACAACAAACCCCTCCCAGTATTCCTAACACAACAAACCCCTCACAGTATTCCTAACACAACAAACCCCTCACAGTATGTCCTAACACAACAAACCCCTCACAGTATTCCTAACACAACAAACCCCTCACAGTTTGTCCTAACACAACATTCCCCTCACAGTATGTCCTAACACAACAAACTCATCACAGTATGTCCTAACACAACACCTCTTAGTATGTCCTTATACAACATGCCCATCACAGTATGTCCTAACACAAACCCCTCACAGTATGTCCTAACACAACAAACCTCTCACAGTATGTCCTAAGACAAACCCCTCACAGTATTCCTAACACAACAAACCCTCACAGTATGTCCTAACACAACAAACCCCTCACAGTATGTCCTAACACAACAAACCCCTCACAGTATGTCCTAACACAAACCCCTCACAGTATTCCTAACACAACAAACCCCTCACAGTATGTCCTAACACAACAAACCCCTCACAGTATGTCCTAACACAACAAACCCCTCACAGTCAAACCCCTCACAGTATGTCCTAACACAACAAACCCCTCACAGTCAAACCCCTCACAGTATGTTTTAACACAAACCCCTCACAGTATGTCCTAACACAACATTCCCTTTGCTGTTCATACTAACACAAAAAGCCTTTTTGCAATATGTCTTGTTTCCATTTTGAGCACATATCTAAGGAAGACGCAGCACTTTGATCTACAAAAACTTCAACGGGAATTTTTTTTATGATAAACAGTAAAAAAAATGTTCAAATATCTCTCACAATGAGTTCAGTTTGAAGAAAAGATTTAAATATATATATTTGTGATATATAATGCTGATACAATAGAGTAGCGGTATACAGAGTGACCTGAGATTCTATGTTTGGTATTGGAACAGATTGAGGTAAGACACACGTCGATGTGTGCTATATGGTTATATAATCAGCATCAAGACCCTGAGTCCTTATGTTTATCGTTTGTTTCATTTGTTGGAGATTCTAATTCTTCGTCTTCTAAAAACACCTCTGATTCCGCTCTTGATCGACAGCGTTGTGCATGAGCCAGCTCATCTTCTGGATCAAACACGGATACAGATTTGTCCACACTATCGATGGAGAAACGAACATGGCTGCCACGCCGCGGATGTTCCGGGCTGTAATCAGCGGCCATAATTGTGCGACTGTAGCTTGGACGTGAGCGACTGGAGTATCGACGTCTGTAATCATCTGTCAGTGGTTCCATCTCATGACTCTCACTACTCGTTGTGTGGTGATAGCTGCTTGAAGTTGACATGGTGGACTCTGATGTGGAATAACGAGTCTTGTCTCGACGATCTGGTACAGAATTTGAGCAACATTCACTGGAAGGCCAGTGTAACTGGGTGAAACCCTTGGTAGGCCCACAAACGCACAGCAGGCCTTGGAAAAAAAATGTGGAGTAGGTCCAACTGATTGATATGATGAGCATAAGGAAAATGCCAAACTTCTGGTAAACAAGCACTGTGGATGGCATCATCATGGCACCTGCGAGGAATGTTGTCAAAGCAGCCATGGAGATAACATTTCCGAGTCTTGCTACAGAAGTGGAAACTCGTGTCTTTCGGTCGAAGTCGGGGCACAGTTGGTAGGATACACCATAATGGAGTGTGTAGTCTATTGACATGCCAATGGCCACGGTGACAACCACTGACTCTAGAATGTTAAGGTCCCATCCCAGCAGCACCAGGGCTGCCACAGTAGTAAACATCACAAACGCAATACTCAAAATGGCCAGGAAACTTATCAACAAGTTTAACGTTGTTAGAAATGCAACAACAGACACGACAGCCAGTGACACACCAAACGCCAGTGGGGTCTCCCCAAGTAGACTGTTTTGAAGGTCATAAAATTCAAAGTCACTGATGAACCAGCCATTTTTTATTTCAGGTGGGGCTGTCGATAGTTCCTGTTTCACCCAACTGTTGACTTTCTTATAAAAAACATTGATTCTGTCATAAGCAAATGAAAAAGTTTCGTTACTCAAGAACTGTACAATGAAGGCACATATTCTACCATTGTAAAATCTGAGGCCTGGGGTGTAGAAGTTGTAGCGGACACCAGGAGTTGTCCTCAGAACTGGAATGTACTCAGTCAGACACTGGAGCATTGATGTGGAAGACAGCGGCTGGCTTTCAGTCGCATTACAACAGGGGCTGTGGTCTATACCCTGC
Source organism: Pecten maximus (assembly GCF_902652985.1). Classification (NCBI taxonomy): domain Eukaryota; kingdom Metazoa; phylum Mollusca; class Bivalvia; order Pectinida; family Pectinidae; genus Pecten; species Pecten maximus. Next base: position 17,207,350 of record NC_047017.1, on the reverse strand, counting down.
ATGTAGTCAATACAGGGTCTTTTCATCAGGGCCTGAAAATCCTCAAACATACAGTTTGTGAACTGGAAGCCAGGTAGGTCAAAGTAAAAATCTGTCTGTCTTATTTTCTTACAAAAATTTAGAAACCATTTTTGTGCATTAGATGTTAAAGGATTAAAACTGTAATCGAACTTCAAGTCTCCTTTGTCATAAGGATCGAGACTGTTACCATTGTCTATGGGTAGGACACCCCACACTATCGTCAATGGCAACAATGATCTGTGCTCGGTGTGTTCTCGCTCAAACCAAAATTTACTGTTCAGCACAAAATCGTAATGTTCAAACAGATGATCAGAGGAAAACACTTGGAATTTTTCAGAAGACGGCAGTTTTAATTTTGGGTAAAAAAATATCACAATTATGCCACCAATTCCTATTCCTCCCAATAACACAATCCAAAGGATTCGTAATTTTATCATGATGAAGGGTACTACTTTTTCAAAGAGTATCTTTGACCATTCCGAGAACTGGTCGTGTACTTTATACGGAACTATACACATGTAGTAGCAGATTCCTTTGTTGGTGAGGAACTCGGGGTTGTACCAGGCTTCACAGTTGCACCACTTGTCATGGATGATGATAGAAGCAGGCAGCCATGTCACCACCAAAACAAAGTTGCAGACGACAGTCAGACCAGCGTAGATACTGAAACACTTGATGGCCGTGATGGAGCTTATTGTGGTTGTAAACAAAGCTGCCGCAGTCGTAAAACTTGTCACAAACATCGATAAAGTCGCGTGCTTGAGTGTGTTGGATACAATTTTTTCCAGTGTCCCATTGTTTGGCTCCGACTTTGCCAAATGCCACACTTTACTATATATGAAGACATCATCAGCACCGATCGCAATCACAATGATTACTGTGACCAGGTTCATGTAAGGAAAGAACTTGATCTCGAACACAAGCATGTAAATGAAGTAGGCCAGCTCTAATGACCAGAACATCATGAGGAAAGTCATTATAGTGATAAACAGAGAAGCACAATACAGCCAGATGATGAGGAAGATCACACAGGCAGCCGACACCAGCCATACAGTATCTGACATCAAATACTCGCTAAATAGCACGTACTTGATGCCAAAGTTCACCCCAACAATCTGAACTTCCTCTAGAGATTCTGTCCATTCCTCCATATGTTTATAAAGCTCCACAGTGTTCTCTTTTGCATACACAGGCAGAAAAGTCACTGCCCAACTCAGCACTGGCCGCGACACCTTGTTGTTAGCTGGTAGGAACTCAACATCTGCTATGTAGTGGAATATGTCATACACAGTGTTAAGTCTCATACATTTCTTAGGCATGTTTTGGCAGATATATCGCTTGGCTCCCCGTTTAAGTGTGTCACAGTTGTGTTTCAGAGTGTAGTTGTGATAGAATGGAGCACAACTCTGCAACAAACGTCCCACCTTGCTCACATCCTCATCTCTTATCTCAGAGCAATTCTCGTGACCCGTCAGGAAAGCAATATAGTTCCCTAAAGACCAGCTTCGACAGCAGCTGTCATCGTTGGCTCTCAGACACATACCTGGGTATGTAGGGTGTGTGTGAATGCGTTCCTCCTCGACACGACACATATGTCGAATCTTGTCTGCTGAGAAAAGATTGCTGCCATCTTTACTCCTGAACACAATTCTTGCCAATCCACGGTAGTCCTTATCTATAACAGAGACGGAAAAGTTCACAAATAATTATAAGCAGCTTAAATAATATCTTTACTGAAAGAATATAACAAATATGGATCAGAACGTCTTATTCTTTATAAGTGTGTTTCTTTTATGTGCGGGTGTGTTGGCTTCTTTAACAGTGTCTTACCTGTACACTGTATTTACATTTACCTGGATTTTTACAAGGAGTGGTTGTATCTGTGGGTTTATTGCAATTATCTGCAATTCAGCCCCTTCCCACAAAAAAAAAAAAATTATTAGTCCCCTTTTTCTCAGCCATGATTCAAGGTAATGTTGGTGAAAGTTTGTATGTAACTTCAGTGTGAGTAGCAGGGTCAAGGTCAAGGTCAAGATCACTGTTAATATTTTCAGCGGAAGCCAGTAGGGTACATATATTGCTTTAGCAATACCAAGTATGCTTGTTCTTTCAGAATCATCTAAAAATAAGCAGCTTAAAATACTTTACAAATAAGCCCTCACCAAACTTAAACACTAGGGGAGGGGGGTTGTTTGAGGCTAAATATGGTATGTATTGAGGGATCATATTTGAGGCTAAATATGGTATGTATTGAGTGGGCATATTTGAGGATAAATATGGTATGTATTGAGTGGGCATATTTGAGGATAAATATGGTATGTATTGAGTGGGCATATCTGAGGGTACATATATTCACCAGTGGTGTAATATATGAACTACAGGCACATTAACTGAAGGAAATTCTTTGACCTAAAATTTTCAAAAGGAAAGCTTTGAATAATTAATGGAAAGTTTTTTTTATTTAAGATTTCTTCTGTCAATCAAATAACGTTTTCAAATGGAAAATTTTAAGCGAATTAATTTTTGAATGCAGGGAACATGCATGAAGCCGAGACCTGTAGAATTATCGTATTACTACATTTTTACCTGAATTATGTTAGTACATGTATTTACCTGGCAGGTTACAAAGAGTGGTTCTTTTTGTGCTACGTTTGACATATCCCTGCTCGTCCCAGAGCTCAGTGTCATTGTCAGTCTTATCCGTGATCTGGTCCTCAATCTGGTCCTCAAATCCGGCTCCAAATGGCAGCAGGCTGAGCTTGTTGTTAGGGTTGTACATGACATTGTGGAAGGTAACCAGCCGCTCTCCTAGGTCTGTACCACGTGGCTCAAACCCCTGTCATAGTACCAATGTGAGTATATATTCCCGAGCAAGTGATTTAGAAAGGATATATTTTTTCTACAGAGAAACTTTAGAATTGTATTCTAAGACTGTTAACTCAGTACGCCCAACAGGCTGAATGCATTATTGCTTCCCTTTTTAACTGGAAAATATCTTTTTTTATGAAGAAATTAAATACATCAGTTAAGGACATGCCACAAATCAAACAGTTCAGTAATTCTCGGATTAAGGATGCTAAAAGCAAATTTAATTTATTCATTAAATATGAAAAAGGGAATTTCAAACAAGATTTTTTCAAGAATCAGTCTTTTCAAAACAAATCACTATTTTTTTACTGGGCCACATATTTTTGTTTAAGAAAAGCTCACTTTTACAGATACAAAACTACATCCCCTTGATCAAGAAGTTCATAATTATTTCAAATTGTTCAACCTTCCTTTGGATTCTATTTTTTTTAAGATCCTTCCCTATTCATGACATGAAGTTAACACATTCAGTTATAAACAAATAATGGTCCTAGGGATCAACCATATGAAATCCATTTCTAATTTGCTGAACAGATCAGTAACAGTAGGTTTTTTTTTTATAGAAAATCTAATGTACTTACTGCCATAGGGTCTCCAAAATCTGGGAGCTGAATGACTGTTGTGGAGAGAATGAGGCAGGTGGCCACCACCACAAACACTGCCAGTAGTACCACATAGGGGTAGTGGGCCAGTACCCTCACATAGCTGTAATGTATAAATATACAACAGTACTAGAAGTACCACACAGTGGGCCAGTACCCTCACATAGCTGTAATGTATAAATATACAACAGTAGTACCACACAGTGGGGCCAGTACCCTCACATAGCTGTAATGTATAAATATACAACAGTAGTACCACACAGTGGGGCCAGTACCCTCACATAGCTGTAATGTATAAATATACAACAGTAGTACCACACAGTGGGCCAGTACCCTCACATAGCTGTAATGTATAAATATACAACAGTAGTACCACACAGTGGGCCAGTACCCTCACATAGCTGTAATGTAAAAATATACAACAGTAGTACCACACAGTGGGTCAGTACCCTCACATAGCTGTAATGTATAAATATACAACAGTACTAGAAGTACCACACAGTGGGCCAGTACCCTCACATAGCTGTAATGTATAAATATACAACAGTAGTACCACACAGTGGGGCCAGTACCCTCACATAGCTGTAATGTATAAATATACAACAGTAGTACCACACAGTGGGCCAGTACCCTCACATAGCTGTAATGTATAAATATACAACAGTAGTACCACACAGTGGGCCAGTACCCTCACATAGCTGTATAAATATACAACAGTAATACCACACAGTGGGGCCAGTACCCTCACATAGCTGTAATGTATAAATATACAACAGTAGTACCACACAGTGGGCCAGTACCCTCACATAGCTGTATAAATATACAACAGTAGTACCACACAGTGGGCCAGTACCCTCACATAGCTGTAATGTAAAAATATACAACAGTAGTACCACACAGTGGGGCCAGTACCCTCACATAGCTGTAATGTAAAAATATACAACAGTAGTACCACACAGTGGGGTCAGTACCCTCACATAGCTGTAATGTATAAATATACAACAGTAGTACCACACAGTGGGTCAGTACCCTCACGTAGCTGTAATGTATAAATATACAACAGTAGTACCACACAGTGGGGCCAGTACCCTCACATAGCTGTAATGTATAAATATACAACAGTAGTACCACACAGTGGGGCCAGTACCCTCACATAGCTGTAATATATAAATATACAACAGTAGTACCACACAGTGGGCCAGTACCCTCACATAGCTGTATAAATATACAACAGTAGTACCACACAGTGGGCCAGTACCCTCACATAGCTGTAATGTATAAATATACAACAGTAGTACCACACAGTGGGTCAGTACCCTCACATAGCTGTAATGTATAAATATACAACAGTAGTACCACACAGTGGGGCCAGTACCCTCACATAGCTGTAATATATAAATATAAAACAGTAATACCACACAGTGGGCCAGTACCCTCACATAGCTGTAATGTATAAATATACAACAGTAGTACCACACAGTGGGCCAGTACCCTCACATAGCTGTAATATATAAATATAAAACAGTAATACCACACAGTGGGCCAGTACCCTCACATAGCTGTAATGTATAAATATACAACAGTAGTACCACACAGTGGGCCAGTACCCTCACATAGCTGTAATGTATGAATATACAACAGTAGTACCACACAGTGGGCCAGTACCCTCACATAGCTGTAATGTATGAATATACAACAGTAGTACCACACAGTGGGCCAGTACCCTAACATAGCTGTAATGTATCAATATACAACAGTAGTACCACACAGTGGGGCCAGTACCCTCACATAGCTGTATAAATATACAACAGTAGTACCACATAGTGGGGCCAGTACCCTCACATAGCTGTAATGTATAAATATACAACAGTAGTACCACACAGTGGGTCAGTACCCTCACATAGCTGTAATGTATAAATATACAACAGTAGTACCACACAGTGGGGCCAGTACCCTCACATAGCTGTAATGTATAAATATACAACAGTACTAGAAGTACCACACAGTGGGCCAGTACCCTCACATAGCTGTAATGTATAAATATACAACAGTAGTACCACACAGTGGGGTCAGTACCCTCACATAGCTGTAATGTATAAATATACAACAGTAGTACCACACAGTGGGTCAGTACCCTCACATAGCTGTAATGTATAAATATACAACAGTAGTACCACACAGTGGGGCCAGTACCCTCACATAGCTGTATAAATATACAACAGTAGTACCACACAGTGGGGCCAGTACCCTCACACAGCTGTAATGTATAAATATACAACAGTAGTACCACACAGTGGGGTCAGTACCCTCACATAGCTGTAATGTATAAATATACAACAGTAGTACCACACAGTGGGTCAGTACCCTCACATAGCTGTAATGTATAAATATACAACAGTAGTATCACACAGTGGGTTCAGTACCCTCACATAGCTGTATAAATATACAACAGTAGTACCACACAGTGGGGCCAGTACCCTCACATAGCTGTAATGTATAAATATACAACAGTAGTATCACACAGTGGGGTCAGTACCCTCACATAGCTGTATCAATATACAACAGTAGTACCACACAGTGGGCCCGTACCCTCACATAGTTGTAATGTATAAATATACAACAGTAGTACCACACAGTGGGGCCAGTACCCTCACATAGCTATAATGTATAAATATACAACAGTAGTACCACACAGTGGGTCAGTACCCTCACATAGCTGTAATGTATAAATATACAACAGTAGTACCACACAGTGGGGCCAGTACCCTCACATAGCTATAATGTATAAATATACAACAGTAGTACCACACAGTGGGCCAGTACCCTCACATAGCTGTAATGTATAAATATACAACAGTAGTACCACACAGTGGGGTCAGTACCCTCACATAGCTGTAATGTATAAATATACAACAGTAGTACCACACAGTGGGGTCAGTACCCTCACATAGCTATAATGTATAAATATACAACAGTAGTACCACACAGTGGGCCAGTACCCTCACATAGCTGTAATATATAAATATACAACAGTAGTACCACACAGTGGGCCAGTACCCTCACATAGCTGTAATATATAAATATACAACAGTAGTACCACACAGTGGGCCAGTACCCTCACATAGCTGTAATGTATAAATATACAACAGTAGTACCACACAGTGGGGGCCAGTACCCTCACATAGCTGTAATATATAAATATACAACAGTAGTACCACACAGTGGGGCCAGTACCCTCACATAGCTGTATAAATATACAACAGTAGTACCACACAGTGGGGTCAGTACCCTCACATAGCTGTATAAATATACAACAGTAGTACCACACAGTGGGTCAGTACCCTCACATAGCTGTAATGTATAAATATACAACAGTAGTACCACACAGTGGGCCAGTACCCTCACATAGCTGTATAAATATACAACAGTAGTACCACACAGTGGGGTCAGTACCCTCACATAGCTGTAATGTATAAATATACAACAGTAGTACCACACAGTGGGGTCAGTACCCTCACATAGCTGTAATGTATAAATATACAACAGTAGTACCACACAGTGGGGTCAGTACCCTCACATAGCTGTAATGTATAAATATACAACAGTAGTACCACACAGTGGGCCAGTACCCTCACATAGCTGTAATGTATAAATATACAACAGTAGTACCACACAGTGGGCCAGTACCCTCACATAGCTGTATAAATATACAACAGTAATACCACACAGTGGGGCCAGTACCCTCACATAGCTGTAATGTATAAATATACAACAGTAGTACCACACAGTGGGACCAGTACCCTTACATAGCTGTATAAATATACAACAGTAGTACCACACAGTGGGGCCAGTACCCTCACATAGCTGTAATATATAAATATACAACAGTAGTACCACACAGTGGGGCCAGTACCCTCACATAGCTGTAATATATAAATATACAACAGTAGTACCACACAGTGGGTCAGTACCCTCACATAGCTGTAATGTATCAATATACAACAGTAGTACCACACAGTGGGCCAGTACCCTCACATAGCTGTATAAATATACAACAGTAATACCACACAGTGGGGCCAGTACCCTCACATAGCTGTAATGTATAAATATACAACAGTAGTACCACACAGTGGGCCAGTACCCTCACATAGCTGTATAAATATACAACAGTAGTACCACACAGTGGGCCAGTACCCTCACATAGCTGTAATGTATAAATATACAACAGTAGTACCACACAGTGGGGGCCAGTACCCTCACATAGCTGTAATATATAAATATAAAACAGTAGTACCACACAGTGGGCCAGTACCCTCACATAGCTGTAATATATAAATATAAAACAGTAGTACCACACAGTGGGGCCAGTACCCTCACATAGCTGTAATATATAAATATAAAACAGTAGTACCACACAGTGGGGCCAGTACCCTCACATAGCTGTAATGTATAAATATACAACAGTAGTACCACACCTTGGGCCAGTACCCTCACATAGCTGTAATGTATAAATATACAACAGTAGTACCACACAGTGGGGCCAGTACCCTAACATAGCTGTATAAATATACAACAGTAGTACCACACAGTGGGCCAGTACCCTCACATAGCTGTATAAATATACAACAGTAGTACCACACAGTGGGCCAGTACCCTCACATAGCTGTAATGTATAAATATACAACAGTAGTACCACACAGTTGGCCAGTACCCTCACATAGCTGTAATGTATAAATATACAACAGTAGTACCACACAGTGGGGTCAGTACCCTCACATAGCTGTATAAATATACAACAGTAGTACCACACAGTGGGGCAGTACCCTCACATAGCTGTAATGTATAAATATACAACAGTAGTACCACACAGTGGGGCCAGTACCCTCACATAGCTGTAATGTATAAATATACAACAGTAGTACCACACAGTGGGGCCAGTACCCTCACATAGCTGTAATGTATAAATATACAACAGTAGTACCACACAGTGGGCCAGTACCCTCACATTGCAGAGTAGCTCTATATTATCCACAATGGACAGGCCTGTAACCATGTTTTAAGACTAAATACTGTTCTGAGACTTACCTCATTGTCCTTTAGTGGACCTCTCTCACATTCCTATCTTTGCCAAATCATTGCACTAGCAGTGCTGAGGTCAACAACCTCATGCTTGTTCTGTGACATTGTGGACCCACAGCTTACATTACCTACAACCATATAGCATGAACAAATTCAATTAACATCTATTCTTTATCCCCACACTGTATGTTTGGGAATGGGAGTACTATCTGAAGAATTACCAGTTTGAATTAAGAACTCTGGGGACATCAATGAGAATATATTGTTGTAGACTGCTAATAAATGCATATAATCATATGTCTTGCCTCTCCAACTTCGGCAGCATAGAAAGCTTGAAGCAAATTACGTAAACTCACTAAATTTTCTGCAATTACATCCAAGAAACCGCCACCATATTAATAAATTGATAGTGTATATGGGAGTTCCCTCTATATGTTACAGAGATGTTTATTAGTCCCCTGCCGTTTGAAAAACGGGGGGACTATAGGTTTACCCTCCGTCCGTCCGTCCGTCCGTCTGTCTGTCTGTCTGTCTGTCATGCAATAGTTGTCCGGACAACTCCTTCAAAAGTACTACTCCGATTTTAATGAAACTTGGTATACATGATCAGTATAACATGTAGTTGTGCATCCCACATTTTTTTTTTCCAAAAACCAATTTTCAAAATGGCTGCCGACTTCTCATTGGTTGAGACTTGTCCGGACAACTCCTCCTCAAGTACTACTCCGATTTTAACGAAACTTGGTATACATGATCAGTATAACATGTAGTTGTGCATCCCACATTTTTTTTTCTCAAAATTCATTTTTCAAAATGGCTGCCAGCTTCTCATTGGTTGAGGCTTGTCCGGACAACTCCTCCTAAAGTACTACTCCGATTTTAACGAAATTTGGTATTCATGATCAGTATAACATGAAGTTGTGCATCCTACATTTTTTTTCCGAAAAACCAATTTTCAAAATGGCCACCAACTTCTCATTGGTTGAGACTTGTCCGGACAACTCCTCCTAAAGTACTACTTTGATTTTAACGAAAACTTGGTATACATGATCAGTATCACATGTAGTTGTGCATCCCAATTTTTCTTTTTGAAAAAAAAAACATTTTACAAAATGGCCGCCGGCTTCTCATTGGTTGAGGCGTGTCCGGACAATCCTAAAGTACTACTCTGATTTTAACGAAATTTGGTATACGTGATCAGTATAACACGTAGTTTAAAAAATGGGAAATAAATAGTTGCACTCCTGGGTCAGGCAGGGGACTTTGTATTGCTGTTGCAATACTATCCATCCTTGTTTTTATTATTTTATTTTATCTTTTTTTATTAATTTAACAAAAGATAACAAATTTTGTAAAATAACTGAAATTTACTCAAATATGTTTTACCAAAAAAATCACTATTCCTGAAAATGAGAAGAAATATCTGACATATTACAGCACATTTTGCAATTTGACCATAAAGTAATTTGTTAAGTTAATCACAAAAGAAATAAAGCCTTCTATTATTTTCTGAAAATCTAAGGTTTTTTAAACAAAAAATAAGGCAAAAAATTAAAATTCACATAATCTGTAGGGTTTGGTCCATACTACAATGCAAATATACTCCAGGTTTTTTGAGAAACTGAACTATAAATAAATATCTGGTAGTCCAGATTCCCAACATCCCCCATTTCCAGAGTCAATGATATTCTGTAAATGAATGCTGTGTTGAGAGGTCGTCTATGTCATCAAACTATATACCAAAAGTTTGGTTAAAGTTGGACTTGAACTTTTTGAGCAACAGATCTAAACGTAAAACTTACAAAGTAAAGTAAGTAAAGAAAATAACACAGTAATCTCGATTTTCAAAACTCTGGAAACAAAATTGCTAATGTACAGACAGAGAGATGGGAGAATGGGTGGACACTATAATTACTACAGGGTACTCACTACACTGGGCCTTAATGATTGCAGTATTTCATTGCAAAATGTTTAAAACAGTATTTGATATTGGTCTTGCTTGAGAAAATAGAATGGATTTTTATGAATGTATGGATAGACAAAAAGGCCTAAATTATCTCAAATTGATAATTATTCTCTTTTTTTTTCTTTCAAAGTACATGTATTGATTTTATAAACGATATTCAAAATTAAGAAATAAAAGAGGACATATCTTACAATTTCATACAAATACCAATTAATATTCAAAGATTCACATCCACTGAAAACACACTGTATTCCTGATGAAGTTCAAAAAGTTATTAAAAATCAATTAAAAATTATTAAAATTTATTAAAATTTAAAAGTACCTTTATAACAATGTCCACATCTGAGTATACATATCTAGTCATTTAATATGAGCATTAAAAACTTACAGCAAAACTTAACCAAACAAAAGTTTAACCAAACAAAAGTTTAAGTCCCAAAAGATGTCATAAAATTACTGGAGCACTTCAATACTTGAAGATAACCTGGCAACATGCTGACATCAATGCTAGGGTAAATTCTTTGAATAGGTGAGCTTAAAATGCCTTCCACATTTTCTATGTCTGCACTGATGGAATAACATTCAACTAAGTTGTTTAAAACAAAAACAAACAAAAAACAAACAAAATCTTCAAAAGAATACGAAGCAAGATATTACATGTAGATTCTGTATATACAGTTTCTAGTTTTGGAAGATTTTCCAACCTGTCTATAAAGGCCATTTTTGTCCGTTGTCTTATGTGGTCTTTATAGACAGGGATGACTCTGCACACTGAATAAGTTTCAACACATCAGCTCAATAATTAATATATCAAATTTTACCTGGAAACATGTCAATGTTGCAGCATAAGAATTCACACATCAAGGGAGACAAATCCAGTAAAATGTCATTGCATTTGACAGAACAACACAGTCTATAGCAAACAGAAGCTGTACTGTCTTAAACATCAATATCTTCAGCGAGCACAGGTATCTCTCAAGTGTCGTGTTGTATCTAACAGTATGGAGATAGGGAGACGTAGCCAGTGTCTATATATATATATATATATACCTCACCGAAAATCAATCACTGAAAGCCATACACACATGCAGAATAGGGAATCCGTACAACTACAAACAGAATGGTCCTTCCTGAGGCAACTAGCGGAATGACGTCATTATGTACCCAAGTGAAGGAATCAAAAAATCCTGCTCAGAAATTGTATAACATAAGCAGATGTTTAATTATAGCCTGGAACCTAACAAGGTATATAGTGTTAAGGTGTGGAACAACCTATCAATTTAATAGGAATTTGGCTCAGCATCGTTTGTGTCTCCTCAGACAGTTAGGGAAATGTCAGAATGGTTATCATACAGCTTCACCGCTCACGTCACAGAGTCGCGCGGTACCTTTATCAGGACCAAACGTCATCACACAACCTAATTATACGTGTTCATTCATCGCACAGCGTCACAAACAAGTCCTAGCAATTTGTACCCATGTCACAATCAAACGTCATCACTATAGTCGTAACTTACTATTACCGTAAACATTAAATGGCATAGCGTCAAGGCTGTAAAAATATATATATAATGTTTTGCGGTTAAAATAACCTACGCAGAAGTGCTTGTGGTAGCAATGTAAACTGTAGTGCTGTTAAGTGTAACACTGTCTGGAGTGTACCATATTATGAAAAAGCAGAAGGCGTAACACAATGCTGGGGAGACCAAGGTGGTTCAGTACGAAGTACAGGGTATCTAGTGTGAAAAGAATGTCTAGTTTAGGTTACATAATATATATATAGGGTATTTACTAGGGTTGTGGGGTGTTAGAGGAGGTATAGGGTATCCAGTATAAGTAACATAATATAAGTTTAAGATATATATATATAGGGTATTTACTAGGGTTGTGGGGTGTTAGAGGAGGTATAGGGTATCCAGTATAGGTTACATAATATATATAGGGTATTTACTAGGGTTGTAGGGTGTTACAGGAGGTATAGGGTATCCACAGGTTACATAATATAAGTTTAAAATATATATATAGGGTATTTATTAGGGTTGTGGGGTGTTAGAGGAGGTATAGGGTATCCAGTATAGGTTACATAATATATATAGGGTATTTACTAGGGTTGTGGGGTGTTACAGGAGGTATAGGGTATCCAGTATAGGTTACATAATATATATAGGGTATTTACTAGGGTTGTAGGGTGTTACAGGAGGTATAGAGTATCCAGTATAGGTTACATAATATATATAGGGTATTTACTAGGGTTGTAGGGTGTTACAGGAGGTATAGGGCATCCACAGGTTACATAATAAGTTTAAAATATATATAGGGTATTTACTAGGGTTGTGGGGTGTTAGAGGAGGTATAGGGTATCCAGTATAGGTTACATAATATATATAGGGTATTTACTAGGGTTGTAGGATGTTACAGGAGGTATAGGGTATCCACAGGTTACATAATATAAGTTTAAGATATATCTATAGGGTATTTACTAGGGTTGTAGAGTGTTAGAGGAGGTATAGGGTATCCAGTATAGGTTACATAATATAACCTTAAAATATATATAGGGTATTTACTAGGGTTGTGGGGTGTTAGAGGAGGTATAGGGTATCCAGTATAGGTTGCATAATATATATAGGGTATTTACTAGGGTTGTAGGATGTTACAGGAGGTATAGGGTATCCACAGGTTACATAATATAACCTTAAAATATATATAGGGTATTTACTAGGGTTGTGGGGTGTTAGAGGAGGTATAGGGTATCCAGTATAGGTTGCATAATATATATAGGGTATTTACTAGGGTTGTAGGGTGTTACAGGAGGTATAGGGTATCCACAGGTTACATAATAAGTTAAAAATATATATAGGGTATTTACTAGGGTTGTGGGGTGTTAGAGGAGGTATAGGGTATCCAGTATAGGTTACATAATATATATAGGGTATTTACTAGGGTTGTAGGGTGTTAGAGGAGGTATAGGGTATCCAGTATAGGTTACATAATATAAGTTTAAGATATATATAGGGTATTTACTAGGGTTGTGGGGTGTTAGAGGAGGTATAGGGTATCCAGTATAGGTTACATAATATAAGCTTAAAATATATATAGGGTATTTACTAGGGATGTGGGGTGTTAGAGGAGGTATAGGATATCCAGTATAGGTTACATAATATATATAGGGTATTTACTAGGGTTGTAGGGTGTTACAGGAGGTATAGGGAATCCACAGGTTACATAATATATATAGGGTATTTACTAGGGTTGTAGGGTGTTAGAGGAGGTATAGGGTATCCAGTATAGGTTACATAATATAAGTTTAAGATATATATAGGGTATTTACTAGGGTTGTGGGGTGTTAGAGGAGGTATAGGGTATCCAGTATAGGTTACATAATATAAGCTTAAAATATATATAGGGTATTTACTAGGGATGTGGGGTGTTAGAGGAGGTATAGGATATCCAGTATAGGTTACATAATATATATAGGGTATTTACTAGGGTTGTAGGGTGTTACAGGAGGTATAGGGTATCCACAGGTTACATTATATAAGTTTAAAATATATATAGGGTATTTACTAGGGTTGATAGGGTGTTACAGGAGGTATAGAGTATCCAGTATAGGTTACAAAATATATATAGGGTATTTACTAGGGTTGATAGGGTGTTACAGGAGGTATAGGCTATCCAGTATAGGTTACAAAATATATATAGGGTATTTACTAGGGTTGTAGGGTGTTACAGGAGGTATAGGGTATCCAGTATAGGTTACATAATATATATAGGGTATTTACTAGGGATGTGGGGTGTTAGAGGAGGTATAGGGTATCCAGTATAGGTTACATAATATATATAGGGTATTTACTAGGGTTGTAGGTTGTTACAGGAGGTATAGGGTATCCAGTATAGGTTACATGTTTTAGGTTTCATGGGCATTCAGTATATGTTGATGTAGAGCATGTCGTTTTCACATACTTAAATTTTCATGATTTACACTCAAAATTGGAAAATTGAATTTACACAAATTGAATTCCAGACCTGTGAAGGAAGTAAATTTTTATTGATATCACCTTGAATGTTATTGACTCTAGCTGTTATTAGAGAAGCTGAAGGACATACCAGTATCCAGGTACTTAAAATGCCTTTTATCATAAATGTAGTTTTCCTCGAATTACAACTATTGGATAAATCAAAGAAAAATACAGTTAGCTCTTAAAATACATCGGAATATTTTAACAATGAAGAGATCATATTCATTAAACAGCATCAGTAGCAATGATGCAAGTGATGATGTAAATTACAAGAGGCCCAAGGGCCTTAACGGTCATCTGACTCTAAATTAAAGAACATTATACTATTGTAGTATGTATTCTCTGTAGCAGGTATAGTGGCACTGTTGGCTATGATGGCCATTTTGGAATTTGGATAAACACGAAAAATAGCACTTGATCAAGACTATCTCAGGATCATTTCTGGTAAGTAAGAGCTGAATCCCACTGGTGGAATTTGAAAAAAAGTTTGAAATAGGTGTTGTTCAGGAAAACCATGATTGCGCAATCATGTTACAAAATTGGCTGCCGTGGCAGAGGCAAAAAAATAACAACACTTTGTTGGCTCTGCTTCCTTAACATCCTCACCAATTTCAAGCTCAATCGCACCAGTGGAACTGGAGAAAAAGTTTAAAATGTGTTTTTCAAGATGGTTGCCATGGCGGCCATCTTGGATTACTGACTGACCTGAAAAATAACAACACTTGGTCAGGACCATCTCAGGATCATTTTTGGTAAGTAAGAACTGAATCCCATCGGCGGAATTTGAGAAGAAGTTTCAAATAGGTGTTGTTCAGAAGAACCATGATTGCGCAATCATGTTACAAAATGGCCGACATGGCTGCCATGTCAGTTTTTACAAAGCCAAAAAATAACAACACTTTGGTGACTATCTTTCCTTAACATCCTCACCAGTTTCCAGCTCAATTGCACCATTGGAACTGGAGAAAAAGTTTAAAATGTGTTTTTCAAGATGGTTGCCATGGCGGCCATCTTGGATTACTGACTGACCTGAAAAATAACAACTCTTGGTCAGGACCATCTCAGGATCATTTTTGGTAAGTAAGAACTGAATCCCATTGGCGGAATTTGAGAAGAAGTTTCAAATAGGTGTAGTTCAGAAGAACCATGATTGCGCAATCATGTTACAAAATGGCCGAAGTGGCTGCCATGTCAAAGTTTTTACAAAGCCAAAAAATAACAACACTTTGTTGACTCTCCCTCCTTAATATCCTCACCAACTTCCAGCTCAATCGCACCAGTGGAACTGGAGAAGAAGTTTAAAATGTGTTTTTCAAGATGGTTGCCATGGCGGCCATCTTGAATATCTGACCGACCTGAAAAATAACAACACTTGGTCGGGATCATCTCAGGATCATTTCAGGCAAGTTTCAGCTCAATAGCACTGGTGGAACTTGAGAAGAAGTTTCAAATGTGTTTTCAAAATGGCGGCTGTGGCGGCCATCTTGGATTTCAGACTGACCCAAAAAATAACAACACTTGGTCGGGACCATCCCAGCATCATTTCAGGCAAGTTTCAGCTCAATCCCACTGGTGGAACTTGAGAAGAAGTTTGAAATGTGAAAAGTTTACGCACGGCGGACGGCGAACGGGGGACGGCGCACGACGACGGACGAAACATGATGACTATAGGTCATCCTGACCCTTCGGGTCAGATGACCTAAAAATTGCGACGACCAGATCCCCAAGTAAATTCCACCTTAATTGTAGAAGTATATATTGGTATAGAATTAAAAATGCTTGGAATGCATGTTATTTCAGTATTTTCTTGATGTCATTTAAATGCAAATACATTGCATTTAGGACTTAAAAATTCTGTAAATGCAAATACATTGCATTTAGGACTAAAAAATTCTGGAAATGGTGAAATGTTTTTCAAGGTCTCCCGAAATCTGTTGTAGTGTTGACCACTATATATTTGTAGAATTCAAACAGATTTACAAATTTGCATGCTGTCCTGCAATCAAAATTGTGGGAAGAAATCTCCAGACAAGATTAAAATTCTGAAGAAAATAAACAGCAATAACTCAAGAAAACACAACCACACATATGATAATAATGTTAACCAAATCAAACTCATTTTAATATTTTTGAAACATAAGATTTTTTCCCCCAATTTGAAAATAAATCATCATCATTTGTTACATTTGACCCTATCATTTAGTCCAGATCTGGTCAAGGATACCAAGGGTAATTAATAGCTCTTCTGCAAGTACAGGGAAGCTATAGAGGAATATATTCTACCCATCATAACCTTTTCCAAAACTAAAAACAAATCACAAGTTCAGGGTATTGATTATGTATAGCCTGTTTCATAAAAGCTAGCTGTAAAGGTAAGGAGAAAGTACAAAGGATAATCTACCACCCACAGACATGGAATTATAATGAAGTGACAATTGTGAAAACTTGACATTTGACCCATTTTAATTCTAGTAAAGTGGATATTTAACAGTAATAATATATACATAAATATTTAAGGAGTAAATCATAAGCATGCATGATCATTTTTTTTTTTAATCTGATAAATAATGTCAACAATGACTCTTCAATAATCATAAAATCTTGGTTCAATCTGTGGAATAAAATATGAACAAAGGGACATAACTGAGAGTATAGCTGGTGTGCCTTAGAACCATTTTTAATATGTGACACCCTCTGTCCCAAGAGGTGTTGGCAATAATGACTGCATATAAATCCTGACAACTGTAGATGACAGTATATCGGATATGACCAGACAAGGCGACAAACACATGAGGTAGGAGATACATCAATACATATATATATATATATGTCACAACCTTCTACCCATGAGACACTCAGATGTCACAAAGGTGGGCAAGTCCAACCGATATGTCCTGATAAAATATATACACAGTGAACAAAGGCCATCAATCTGCATATAAATATAAACATACACTGATTTAGGTTCCTGCATATATATACCCTGCAGGCGATATAAATATAATGCCCCCGCCATGAAATGGGGGGGGAGGAGGGGGGGGGGCATATAGTGTTACCCATGTCTGTTGCGTCCTGTCGCATATCGCGTCCCGTATAGATGCAATATGTAATTAGCTAATCTTAGGAACTGCTAAGTTTCAAGGTGTCAAGTGGCAGTGGGGGCATTTATGTCTTACAGACATTTTCTAGTTTTACATAAGATGACGCATTTGTAGGTAATCTGTTGAAGGGGCTTGATCTGTTGAAGCGAGCTACCTACGTTTTCTTTTACATAGATCATGAGGATGCATGCACATGTCTATGACCCCGCCGTGAAATGGAGGGGCATATAGAGTAACCCATGTCCTCCCCATTGGGTCGTGTCTCGTCCCATCCCCATGCCATGCAACTAGCTAATCTCAGGAACTGATGATACGATCCTCATCAAACTGTTTCAGTGTGTCAAGTGGCAGCGGGGGCATGTCTCACAAAGATTTTCTAGTTTTTCTTATTTCCTAAGCCATGTTCTACAAAGATTTTCTAGTTTTTCTTATTTCCTAAGCTATGTTCATGTGAATTTACGTGCCATATTTAGGATAATTTACAATATTATATACTGTTGCATGCTGATGCCAGTATCCGCCGACATCAATCATGATCCACAAAAATATTAAGTGATTATCACTACTTTATACAGGGTAGTGGGAGGTTCTCCTTTATATTTATAATACTCAGCAACTGCAAACATAAACAGAGAATAACTAGAAGTGTAAGCAGCCCAATCTAAACCCAAACATCCACACTGTAATCAGAAACCTTGATTACATACACCAGCTCCCATTTAATGTTTGATCCTTAAAACTTTAGTCTGAATATTTTTGTGAAAAAAATGAAGTTGGAAATAATTAAATATAATGTGTATAATTCATAGATTCTATCTAAACTTATGACTATGACATATGTTCTGAGCTTTAATGAATTTGGTTATGACAATGAATAGTAATGTATTGGGCAAATTTCAACCAAAGACAGGATATCAAAAACAAGGGACATAACTCTAAACAAAATCATCAAAATATAAAACAAAATTTATTTATAACTAGGTTTGTATATATCATGTGCAAAGAGTAAGAAATATTACCCCAAAGAACATGTATAAAAGAAAATGATGGAAGGACCATATTCTGTCCACAGACAGGATATCATAAAAGGGACTTAACTCTAAAGAAAAAAAGAGAATAATGATAAATGTGTACTGTGTAACTATACCTTGTAATAATCAAGTGTCCCATAAAAACCTCTTTAGAGTGAAAGCAGCATTTCTCCTGGCCAATATCTACGTTCAGATGGATCACAGACAGAAAGACAGACAGATGGACAGAAGGATACATCAAACATATACGCTTTGCAGAAAAAATAATCAATGATGACCGAAAAACCTGACTTAAGTATCTTACTTTCTGTCACCCAAAGAGGTACATAAACTACGTACACATTTGACAGTAATTTGAGATATATGCTCTGGCCAAGTGTCACAGACACTTAACTCATCTGAATTTGTAGATTTTGAGGTACAGCCAATATTCATTGTCTATGTTCGTATTTAACTGTTCCTTTTTCATTGGTGATTTTTGTTTTTGCTCAATTTTTATTTTATTTTATTCTTTCTAATTTCATTCTCAACTTAAAATATTTCCAGACTAGTGATGACATTCATGAAGTGCCTGGGCATGTAGATTCATGTCTTTGCAATGTTACATGTTATATGCCATATACCGTCGGTATTGTCATTTCAAAAATGAAGCAAGATCTATCATTTCACAATTTAGCCAATCAGTACATGTATATCAATGCACGCACTGACAAACAACAATGAAAGAAACATGTAACAAGTTTCGTGCTGGCTTTCCTTTCCGTAGAAAAGTGTTAAAGCAAAGTTAAACGACACTCACAACTGACAGACAGTAACGTGTACATGTGCTAGTCGTCCAAGGTCAAGGTCACATGGTGTCTGTGTAAGAATGATTCCTGTGATTGGGGGTTCCGACATGTGTTCCATCAGGTAAAGTATCAATGTCAAAGATAGGGTTAATTTAATGACTACTAAGTATCTGTATCTATGTGTGTATTTTTATTGATGTTGACTTGACCTACAGTCAATACTACATCTGCCCCCTGGGTATACTGTATCGCTGTGTATAACCTAAATGACCTTTCGCATCCACAAATCAAATACCAGCTTTGTCTGCCCTGGGCCTGTCGGTATTTTAATGAGTTTGGTATTGGCCAAGAATAGGGTATTCCAATGGATCCGAGCCACAATTTACCATTAGAGCAAAAACACATGCTCTCATCTATAAATTGTTTTAGAAGTTTTTAGAAATTCTCATCAATTATTTAAGGTATTATCTTATATTTAGAGCATATATAACATCATTTAATTTAAAATATCTTTTGATCTACTACAAAGGTGTTTGATCAGGATGCAATGATTTTATGAAACATTTCATTATATCAGTTCATGACACTGTGAAACAACATCTCCCAGCAGAACAAACTGTTATTTATAAAGAACAGCTAGAGAAACATCTCCCAGCAGTACAAACTGTTATTTATAAAGAACAGCTGAAGAAACATCTCCCAGCAGTACAAACTGTTATCTATAAAGAACAGCCAGAGAAACATCTCCCAGCAGTACAAACTGTTATTTATAAAGAACAGCTAGAGAAACATCTCCCAGCAGTACAAACTGTTATTTATAAAGAACAGCTAGAGAAACATCTCCTAGCAGTACAAACTGTTATTTATAAAGAACAGCTAGAGAAACATCTCCCTGCAGTACAAACTGTTATTTATAAAGAACGCCAGAGAAACATCTCCCAGCAGTACAAACTGTTATTTATAAAGAACGCCAGAGAAACATCTCCCAGCAGTACAAACTGTTATTTATAAAGAACAGCTAGAGAAACATCTCCCTGCAGTACAAACTGTTATTTATAAAGAACGCCAGAGAAACATCTCCCAGCAGTACAAACTGTTATTTATAAAGAACGCCAGAGAAACATCTCCCAGCAGTACAAACTGTTATTTATAGAGAACAGCCAGAGAAACATCTCCCAGCAGTACAAACTGTTATTTATAAAGAACAGCTACAGAAACATCTCCCAGCAGTACAAACTGTTATTTATAAAAAAACGCCAGAGAAACATCTCCTAGCAGTACAAACTGTTATTTATAAAGAACGCCAGAGAAACATCTCCCAGCAGTACAAACTGTTATTTATTAAGAACGCCAGAGAAACATCTCCCAGCAGTACAAACTGTTATTTATAAAGAACAGCTAGAGAAACATCTCCCAGCAGTACAAACTGTTATTTATAGAGAACAACTAGAGAAACATCTCCCAGCAGTACAAACTGTTATTTATAGAGAACAACTAGAGAAACATCTCCCAGCAGTACAAACTGTTATTTATAGAGAACAACTAGAGAAACATCTCCCAGCAGTACAAACTGTTATTTATAAAGAACAGCTAGAGAAACATCTCCCAGCAGTACAAACTGTTATTTATAGAGAACAGCTAGAGAAACATCTCCCAGCAGTACAAACTGTTATTTATAAAGAACAGCTAGAGAAACATCTCCCAGCAGTACAAACTGTTATTTATAAAGAACAGCTAGAGAAACATCTCCCAGCAGTACAAACTGTTATTTATAGAGAACAACTAGAGAAACATCTCCCAGCAGTACAAACTGTTATTTATAAAGAACAGCTAGAGAAACATCTCCCAGCAGTACAAACTGTTATTTATAGAGAACAGCTAGAGAAACACCTCCCAGCAGTACAAACTGTTATTTATAAAGAACAGCTACAGAAACATCTCCCAGGAGTACAAACTGTTATTTATAGAGAACTAGAGAAACATCTCCCAGCTGTACAAACTGTTATTTATAAAGAACAGCTAGAGAAACATCTCCCAGCAGTACAAACTGTTATTTATACAGAACAGCTAGAGAAACATCTCCCAGCAGTACAAACTGTTATTTATAGAGAACAGCTACAGAAACATCTCCCAGGAGTACAAACTGTTATTTATAAAGAACAGCCAGAGAAACATCTCCCAGCAGTACAAACTGTTATTTATAAAGAACGCCAGAGAAACATCTCCCAGCAGTACAAACTGTTATTTATAAAGAACAGCTAGAGAAACATCTCCCAGCAGTACAAACTGTTATTTATAAAGAACAGCTGGAGAAACATCTCCCAGCAGTACAAACTGTTATTTATAGAGAACAACTAGAGAAACATCTCCCAGCAGTACAAACTGTTATTTATAAAGAACAACTAGAGAAACACCTCCCAGCAGTACAAACTGTTATTTATAAAGAACAGCTACAGAAACATCTCCCAGCAGTACAAACTGTTATTTATAAAGAACAGCTACAGAAACATCTCCCAGCAGTACAAACTGTTATTTATAAAGAACAGCTAGAGAAACATCTCCCAGCAGTACAAACTGTTATTTATAAAGAACAGCTACAGAAACATCTCCCAGCAGTACAAACTGTTATTTATAGAGAACAACTAGAGAAACATCTCCCAGCAGTACAAACTGTTATTTATAAAGAACAGTTGGAGAAACATCTCCCAGCAGTACAAACTGTTATTTATAAAGAACAGTTGGAGAAACATCTCCCAGCAGTACAAACTGTTATTTATAAAGAACAGCTACAGAAACATCTCCCAGCAGTACAAACTGTTATTTATAGAGAACAACTAGAGAAACATCTCCCAGCAGTACAAACTGTTATTTATAAAGAACAGCTACAGAAACATCTCCCAGCAGTACAAACTGTTATTTATAGAGAACAACTAGAGAAACATCTCCCAGCAGTACAAACTGTTATTTATAAAGAACAGCTAGAGAAACATCTCCCAGCAGTACAAACTGTTATTTATAAAGAACAGCTAAAGAAACATCTCCCAGCTGTACAAACTGTTATTTATAGAGAAAAACTAGAGAAACATCTCCCAGCAGTACAAACTGTTATTTATAAAGAACAGCTAGAGAAACATCTCCCAGCAGTACAAACTGTTATTTATAAAGAACGCCAGAGAAACATCTCCCAGTAGTACAAACTGTTATTTATAAAGAACGCCAGAGAAACATCTCCCAGCAGTACAAACTGTTATTTATAAAGAACGCCAGAGAAACATCTCCCAGCAGTACAAACTGTTATTTATAAAGAACAGCCAGAGAAACATCTCCCAGCAGTACAAACTGTTATTTATAAAGAACGCCAGAGAAACATCTCCCAGGAGTACAAACTGTTATTTATAAAGAACGCCAGAGAAACATCTCCCAGCAGTACAAACTGTTATTTATAAAGAACGCCAGAGAAACATCTCCCAGCAGTACAAACTGTTATTTATAAAGAACGCCAGAGAAACATCTCCCAGCAGTACAAACTGTTATTTATAAAGAACGCTAGAGAAACATCTCCAGCAGTACAAACTCTTATTTGTAAAGAACAGCTACAGAAACATCTCCCAGCTGTACAAACTGTTATTTATAAAGAACAGCTGGAGAAACATCTCCCAGCAGTACAAACTGTTATTTATAAAGAACAGCTGGAGAAACATCTCCCAGCAGTACAAACTGTTATTTATAAAGAACAGCTGCAGAAACATCTCCCAGCAGTACAAACTGTTATTTATAAAGAACAGCTAGAGAAACATCTCCCAGCAGTACAAACTGTTATTTATAAAGAACAGCCAGAGAAACATCTCCTAGCAGTACAAACTGTTATTTATAAAGAACGCCAGAGAAACATCTCCCAGCAGTACAAACTGTTATCTATAAAGAACAGCTAGAGAAACATCTCCCAGCAGTACAAACTGTTATTTATAAAGAACAGCTAAAGAAACATCTCCCAGCAGAACAAACTGTTATTTATAAAGAACGCCAGAGAAACATCTCCTAGCAGTACAAACTGTTATTTATAAAGAACAGCTAGAGAAACATCTCCCAGCAGTACAAACTGTTATTTATAAAGAACAGCTACAGAAACATCTCCCAGCAGTACAAACTGTTATTTATAAAGAACAGCTAGAGAAACATCTCCCAGGAGTACAAACTGTTATTTATAGAGAACAACTAGAGAAACATCTCCCAGGAGTACAAACTGTTATTTATAAAGAACAACTAGAGAAACATCTCCCAGCAGTACAAACTGTTATTTATAAAGAACAGCTAGAGAAACATCTCCCAGCAGTACAAACTGTTATTTATAGAGAACAACTAGAGAAACATCTCCCAGCAGTACAAACTGTTATTTATAAAGAACGCCAGAGAAACATCTCCCAGCAGTACAAACTGTTATTTATAGAGAACAACTAGAGAAACATCTCCCAGCAGTACAAACTGTTTTTTTTATAAAGAACAGCTGGAGAAACATCTCCCTGCAGTACAAACTATTATTCATAAAGAACAGTTGGAGCAACATCTCCCAGCAGTACAAACTGTTATTTATAAAGAACGCCAGAGAAACATCTCCCAGCAGTACAAACTGTTATTTATAAAGAACGCCAGAGAAACATCTCCCAGCAGTACAAACTGTTATTTATAAAGAACGCCAGAGAAACATCTCCCAGCAGTACAAACTGTTATTTATAAAGAACAACTAGAGAAACATCTCCCAGCAGTACAAACTGTTATTTATAAAGAACAGCTACAGAAACATCTCCCAGCAGTACAAACTGTTATTTATAAAGAACGCCAGAGAAACATCTCCCAGCAGTACAAACTGTTATCTATAAAGAACAGCTACAGAAACATCTCCCAGCAGTACAAACTGTTATTTATAAAGAACGCCAGAGAAACATCTCCCAGCAGTACAAACTGTTATCTATAAAGAACAGCTACAGAAACATCTCCCAGCAGTACAAACTGGTTTTTTTTATAAAGAACAGCTGGAGAAACATCTCCCTGCAGTACAAACTGTTATTTATAAAGAAGAACTAGAGAAACATCTCCCAGCAGTACAAACTGTTATTTATAAAGAACAGTTGGAGCAACATCTCCCAGCAGTACAAACTGTAATTTTTTCATCAGTATATATTGTTATTTAAAAAGAACAGATGGAAAAACATTTCACTGCAGTATTCTATTATTTATAAAGAACAGCTGGAAAAATATGTTACAGCAGTAGATATCTATTTATAACCCCTCAGGAGAATGCACTGTCATATATATTGATTTCACATGTTGACAACTTTATATCCAACCAAAAAAAGTGCATCAAATCTTCACCTAACACCAAGACTTCTGATGTCACCAAATTCCAGGCAGAAATCGATCCTAATGTAAGATTTTATTGGCCAAAATCCTAGTCACAGCAGATCACACATGAGAATGCTTTAATAAATAATTCCTTTATAATGGATTCCCTTGTCTAATGGATTCTTGGATTCTGGCAGAAATTAACAAATTGTACATGATCACATAACATGCAGCTAAGCTTAAGTCTGATCATTACAGAGACACAATTTTATGAGAATAACTCTCAGATTTTCATTTCTCTGGAGATGGAGTCAGCAAGTGCCTATATCTTAAAAGGGTTATACCATACAAGATACCTTCTAAGCTGTTCAAGGTCATCCAAGGACATAGCTCCTAGGCTTAAAGATAGTCTCCCAATTAATTGTATGATAACACAATCCTAATATCGTATACTCCAAGACTCTTGCAGCTGTAGGTGAAAATTCGAGACATCAAATAACATATGATCAATAATTCCATTGGAATCAGAGCACAACAGAACATAATCTTCAGAAAGCCTGCCAGTCATCTAAATCAGTATTTATCCTACACCAGAGCTATACCCATCTTTCATATCTAAACCATCCATGTTACCATTAGTGATTTATGTACAAAATCACAGCTATAACATAAAACCTGCACACTGATCATGACATGTCTTCAATAGCAACCAGACTGGCAAATAGTATCTGAGGAAGTTCCTCAGATAGGTATAAATGACAGGAGTTTCTGAGGTGGAGACAGGTAGATAACAGTAGTATCAAAGGTAGATACAGGTGGATGGTAGTAGTATCTGAGGAAGTCCCACAGACAGGTAAATGGCAGTAGTATCTGAGGAAGTCCCACAGACAGGTAAATGGCAGTAGTATCTGAGGAAGTCCCACAGACAGGTAAATGGCGGTAGTATCTGAGGAAGTCCCTCAGACAGGTAAATGGCAGTAGTATCTGAGGAAGTCCCTCAGACAGGTAAATGGCAGTAGTATCTGAGGAAGTCCCACAGACAGGTAAATGGTAATAGTATCTGTGGAAGTCCCACAGACAGGTAAATGGCAGTAGTATCTGGGAAGTCCCACAGACAGGTAAATGGCAGTAGTATCTGAGGAAGTCCCACAGACAGGTAAATGGCGGTAGTATCTGAGGAAGTCCCAGACAGGTAAATGGCAGTAGTATCTGAGGAAGTCCCACAGACAGGTAAATGGCGGTAGTATCTGAGGAAGTCCCAGACAGGTAAATGGCAGTAGTATCTGAGGAAGTCCCACAGACAGGTAAATGGCGGTAGTATCTGAGGAAGTCCCAGACAGGTAAATGGCAGTAGTATCTGAGGAAGTCCCACAGACAGGTAAATGGCGGTAGTATCTGAGGAAGTCCCAGACAGGTAAATGGCAGTAGTATCTGAGGAAGTCCCACAGACAGGTAAATGGCGGTAGTATCTGAGGAAGTCCCAGACAGGTAAATGGCAGTAGTATCTGAGGAAGTCCCATAGACAGGTAAATGGCAGTAGTATCTGAGAAAGTCCCACAGACAGGTAAATGGCAGTAGTATCTGAGGAAGTCCCTCAGACAGGTAAATGGTAATAGTATTTGAGGAAGTCCCATAGACAGGTAAATGGCAGTAGTATCTGAGAAAGTCCCACAGACAGGTAAATGGCAGTAGTATCTGAGGAAGTCCCTCAGACAGGTAAATGGCAGTAGTATCTGAGGAAGTCCCACAGACAGGTAAATGGTAATAGTATCTGTGGAAGTCCCACAGACAGGTAAATGGCAGTAGTATCTGAGGAAGTCCCTCAGACAGGTAAATGGTAATAGTATTTGAGGAAGTCCCACAGACAGGTAAATGGCAGTAGTATCTGGGGAAGTCCCTCAGACAGGTAAATGGTAATAGTATTTGAGGAAGTCCCACAGACAGGTAAATGGCAGTAGTATCTGGGAAGTCCCTCAGACAGGTAAATGGCAGTAGTATCTGAGGAAGTCCCTCAGACAGGTAAATGGCAGTAGTATCTGAGGAAGTCCCTCAGACAGGTTAATGGCAGTAGTATCTGAGGAAGTCCCTCAGACAGGTAAATGGTAATAGTATTTGAGGAAGTCCCACAGACAGGTAAATGGCAGTAGTATCTGGGAAGTCCCACAGACAGGTAAATGGCAGTAGTATCTGAGGAAGTCCCTCAGACAGGTAAATGGCAGCAGTATCTGAGGAAGTCCCTCAGACAGGTAAATGGCAGCAGTATTAGTATCTGAGGTGGAGACAGGTAGATAATAATCAAATGACAGCAATTTTAATTTATTGTATTCATTTGGTAATAAAATCTCTTGACTTCAAACAAGTGTATTGGGTATTGCTAAAGCAATACTTAATTGTCCCCTACTCGCCTCTGCTAAAAATAGTAACAGTGACCTTGAACATGACCTAAAAAGTCTGACACTCAAACTTGTTCAAGATATTATGATCCTTTATCATAGTGTGAAGTTTGATCTAAATCCTTAAAGTAATGAAGCTGTTAGAGTACTGACAAACTTTAGTATTACGTGTATACGTACAAAGACGGACAGAAAATAAACCTATAACCCCCTAGTTTCACCGTTAGGGGACTAATATAGGATGTCGCTATTCAGGAAATGAAATAACATTTGCTGGCATTACATGGTCCTACTGCTGGATGAATACTCAAGGTAAGTTGTATCTTCATTTCTATGAACACCATCTAAGCATCTCTTTAAACATAATGTATATACAAACTTAACTGTGCTTTTAAAACTTTGGAGGTATGGATGACACAAGCTAGTACTATCCCCCATCAGCATCACCTCAATTGACTTATCAAACCTGTAAATATTTGTCAAAACTATGTTAAGACAATGTGTTTTAGAACCTTAATTACGTGTCAATAATATTCAGTACATTGCGCAACCGGAAGGAACTCATGTATCACCACACGATCATCGCAAAACCCAAGATGCATCACAGAAGTCAGAACGACTTAATTTGATGTCAACCAGTGATTAAAAACCTATGGAAATAAAGCTGAAAGATATAAAGTTGTGCTGCTAAGGTAAATCAAACCACAACATTCACATTCATAAAGCAGCAAAAAACACATCAGATTAGGACTTCTACGATGTGGTTGTATTCCCTAATAAAATTTCCCCAATTTATCATCAATGTGGCAGAAAAAACTAGTATCAAAACGGCAGATAGAGTCAACATACCGGTTATTGTCACCACCAGCACACAGACAACGCTTGGTGACATTTGCACTTTGTGGTTTTACTCCTTGCCAAATTCCGTAGAGAATTGTTGATTCATAATGCCATCAGATTTCCTGCAACACTAGATCTCTGCAGACCTGTACATTCTTCTGTGATAGCTATATACAGCTGAATACAGACACAATCAGATGGATACCGGCAATTGTCTTGTTGTATCAATGGTTCATTTACAACGGAATCCAGGGTATGGAATGATCACATGGTGTTGGCATGGGAAACAATAGAAATAAATTAAATGCAAAATAATATTGTTACAAAACAGATCCTGTTGAAACATTGTCAGGATACTTTTGCTTGGTGTCAGGAAGTAGAATAAATCAATTAAATAGAAGATAATTTTGTCATATAACAGTTGTAGTCCCTATTGAAACACTGTTAAGATGTTTTTGCTGGTATACGTCATGACTGCTGCTATATGAAGCACATTAGACCTCTGAGAGTGTTACTAACCAGCGACAGAAGATCATTACCTCAACAAATATTTACAAAAAAATAAATAAAAATAATAACAAATTATCCATTTCATCACTTGCAATAAAACTATTTCAAATACATGACACAAACAGGCTACAATGCAACAACATGGCGATTATTTGTGGCTGAGTGCTAATGAATTGTTCTTGTCATTTAAAGGTTGATCAATGCTGATGAAATTGAACAAATACAAAATTAAATTTGAATTGTCTATATAGCTATATGCTTAACTAGAGGAAAAAACTCTTCTTGTATGAAATGATAAATTTCCAATATTTTCTTGCGTGAATGTTGGCCATCTTCAAGCAGGAGTGGTAAGGATGCATAGACTGATATCGTGATTCGCCAGCCGTTATTGGGTAGAAACTATACCCAAGTTCTCATGGTTTTAGTACATTTAAATTATGGCACACACAACAGGGATATAAAATTCAAGTAACTTCATCACAACAACATATAGATATGGGTGAAAAGGAACAATTTTTTATTTGTCGCACTTACATACACACACAATTACTAATAATGAGAATGAATATTCACAGCTTTATTTCAACGGACTAAAGCTACGATGAGCTTAGAATTTACAGGACGAAACAATGGACAGATTATGGGCTTAAATTTTACAGGCATAAACAACGGACAGATTATGGGCTTAATATTTACAGGAATAAACATTGGACAGATTATGGGCTTAAATTTTACAAGAATAAACAATGAACAGAATATGGGCTTAAATTTTACAGGCATAAACAATCGACAGATTATGGACTTAAATTTTACAGGAATAATCAATGGACAGATTACTCTTATAATTATCCATCATAGCTAATTGATTAAGATGTACTGCAATTCCTACAAATTCTAACAAAAGAGACTTCTTAACCCTACATCTTTAATAGTTGAACACAACATGAAAATGAGAAACAAAACAAACCAAGCAAATTTTAAGAAGACATCATTCCTACTGATGAACTGCACAAAGTCACTTCCTCTATTACGTAACTAATTATTTCTGAATGACCATAAACTTTCGATAAAAATGAAGTAAGATCCGGTAATCTGTAACATAACAATCATAATAAATTCTATTTCCAACTTTTACACTTCATTGAAGTGAGTGTATTTACTTCAGAAAGGACATACAAGACAATTCTGTGAATTACAGTGCCTGAATGAATGTACATGTGCAATTACATGTCAAGAATGGACAATCTCTTTTATGAAGTAGTTTAAAGGTAAAAATGTAGGTCAGAGTGACCCACTTTTGATACATGATACACTGCTAAAATAGACCAATGGGAACTACACAAGAAGTTTGTTCTTAAGAAGAAATAGTAATAGGAAACTTCAACTCTCAATACCCATGACCACCTGTTGGCCATTTTGTTTTCGATAAATAACTAACTTCAATTTGTCAAAATTCAATATTGCCACCTGTCAGCCATTTTGTTTTCTGTTTAGTCTAAACCCTTTTTTAAATTCAATATGCATATGTTAAACTGAGGACCATAGACAAACTACATATGAAATCTGTGAAAGATCCATCAAACACTTTCTGAGAAATATCCATCAAATACTTTCTGAGAAATATCAGAAACGAGGATTGTTAACAGACAGACAATGCATGGATGGATAGGTTAAGGGCGACCAAAAAAATTACCAATTATTAAATCTATGGAATAAAATTCCACAATAAGACAATAATATGTTTTGATGCAGTTTACAAAACTAGAAATTCAAAATAAAAATGTGACATTTTGTATCAATTGATTTTAAGACATTTCCGAATATTAGCGCGGCATAGATATAGATTCCACAGAGAAACGTGTAAAGGTTATTACCAACTATCACCCGGCATGTACAGAAAAGAACATGTCGTCTGGTGAAAGGTTTCAACATTTTTCACCATGTCTGACAGCAAGTACCAAAGCAACACGGGGTGAAGGAGGTGGCCCGACTCCAAGCTAACCTCACAATGCCAGCATGGTAGCGCAGACAAACTGATACCAACAGCACTTGTTAGGTCTCATAATATATAACATCTCTAGACTCTTAGAGAAAAAGCCAATTGGTTTAACTAGTTTGGAATGATATCTAAATGCCAAAGTATCAACTGATAAAAACACGGAATATAATATTACTAAAGAGAGATATTTTATTATTGAAGAGCTTGCATTATCAACTCCCTAACCTTTTCAAAGAAGCCATTTTAGACAAATCTTTCTGAAAGTTAAGAGCCCATAAAGAAATATTGAGGGTGCGGACACACTGACGGACCATTGTTAAAGAGCACACTGTCTTCAAGGATGCCTTAACACAAAATACATAGCCAACAAACCTCTCTCCACACTTTACGTATTTCCTTTTGAGATGTGTAGATTTCAAATAAATTCTCAAAAACAATTATTCCTGACACAGATTAGTCATAAAGAAGGTCCTTAGCAAATTCGTGCAACTATATATGAAGTAAAACTTGATTACCAATATGGACCTTTCTATGAAGGTTTCAATATTATAGAAACTTCATATTTTCTTCTATCTCATTTAGTTTATATCACATAGGGATCAAAGAGAGGCCTTTTTAAACATCACACATTTAGCTAGAAGTCGTTATAATAAATTGGAACTGTTTGTATATTGCACTGACTGTTCTATACATTATATGCACTTGACTCAACTTATCACGCAATTTTAAAACATTTCTATTTATAAACATATATATGTAATCAACTTGTGTCTTACATTTTATCTTTGTTTTTGTTCTGATTTGATTGGCCAGTGAAGCCAGACCACTAAATGACAAGTTTAACACTAATTTGCTTTACCCTATATAGCCAAAGGGGAAAACTTGTAAAAAAAAAATATCTCAATTTGAAATCAATTACATGATAAATGATGCATCAGCAGCCTTACCAAAGGAGGCAGCTGGAAGGTTAGAATATACCAGGGCAATTTTATAAGTCACACAGTTCATCATTTGATTCTAAATAACCTATAATTATATATAGGCCTCAGCTAATCTAAACCCACATCCTCATGCTGAACAGAAATTTGACTCATCATCATATTAAGATAATTTGTCTATAAACGACCATCAACTGCCTATTCTAATTCACCAACAGCCGATACATTAGACCTGTCAATGATGAACTTTAGAACAGTTCGACCCTAGCAATCCTGATTACTTCAGCATCATTTACGCCCTGTTTTCTGATGTTTGTCGCTGTGGAAGGAAAGACATTCATTTGGGTTTGTTTGCTTGTTTGTTGGGGTTTTTACCCCATGAACAACCAGGATCATTTCAGTCTCTTCTTGTAGCAGCTGGTGGCTACCTCACTGAACAACATGCAAGAGACTTTCACATGCTATCAAGAGCAATTTAAATAATGAAGTAAATTACTGTATTGGAAATAAGTCACTGTCAACAAATAAGCCCCTGTCCAAAAAATAAGCCACTTCCCACAAATAAGCCAATGCCCCCAAATAAGCCCTCTTCATTTTTACAGAATCATCAATTTTAAAACAGGAAGATGAAAGGGGTTCAGAAATATGCCGTTCCCAAACTAATACTAAACGTTTACACTAGGGAAGAGGCTTATTTGAGATTTACAGTAAATGTCTTGCTGTAGGACATAACCACAACAGCAAAGAATTTCCTGTGATCTCAACTTCCTGATAAAAAAATAAAACCACAAACCGCACAAGTAGGAATGGAAAATTACATTGTCTGACGCTTCCCAACTAAGCTTCCATTGAGGCCCATCCACACACTTTAAACAGCTCATTGATGACTCTTAATAATGAAAACTCTGAAAGAAACTGACAAACAGGATTTCTTTTTCCTTTCAATTCTGTCTTTTTAAGTTGGCTTAAATAAATCGGTTAATGTGGACTTGCATATCGTGTACCTAACCCTGTGGTTTACAGTACAATGAACCTACTGTATCCCTCATCCTCACAATATAACACTGTTGTGTGCTTCATTTATTGACTGTATGTTTCACTTCTAAAATGTTGACAGAGTTACACTTTTTCTAATGAGTAACTTGGGCGCTGTAATTGTAAAGCCTCCTTTTCACAGTGAGATTTCACTAGAATCATCGTCAAGTTGAAGCAGCGAAAAAAGTCTTAGGACATAATTGATCCATTAGCTAATTTAACTATTTCATGTGAGTCTTCAATTGGTAATATCATTAGCTGTCCCAAACTATTTATTAATGAAGCTTTTTTGGTGATTAGTGAATGAAATATCCAAACAAATATCAAAGTTGTAGAATGGGGAACTATTTCTTTCAAAAAATAATTTTTCTTTTTGAATATCAGACGTGTTCTCGGGTATTCCATACCCTTTTCTCTCATACATACAGATGTAATACTGGTCCGTCACGTTTTCTGAGGCTGCATTGCATGGCTATCCATGTAATAACTCCTTGTTATTTAATTATGATGATATAATGAAGAACAATGATGTGACATAATGGCGACAACATAATGGCCATCTTTCCATCAAAACTTGAATATCATTCTCTAAATTCCAGCTGGTTTTCAGAAAAAAAAAAATACAAAAAGTTTCAAAAAATTGTAACATTTTCCGTTACCAGCATGAAGAATCCAGTCACGGTTTTCTTGAAAGCATTAACAGTTGAGAATTTCCAAAACAGCGGAATGTTTAAATGCAGAATATGGGAAAGTTGTGATAGAAAAGACAAATATGATAGAAAAATACTCTTTCACATGTGGAACTGAACGATATGGGTATTTTTCCTAAGGGATCACAACATGAGATAAAACCAAAAATAGCCATATCATTTACACCCACATATGAAAGAATCTTACAATAATGCATACTGGTACATACTGTGTCTAATGTACCATTTCTTCTATTGTTTTCTTCTTCCCAATGTCTCCTTTGGCACTGCCTCACTTATGGCCTTCAGCTGAGTGTTCAACCCTGTAAGGATGATTTTTGGCTTTGTCTCTTGGCCGAGACATATCAGCATTTCTAACAATAGTAGTTGATACTCTTGCTTAATGCTTAAAGTGTGAAGTAGTATCATGTGTATTAGAGGATGGTGGGGTTTTAAGTATGTACATTAGCTGATTGGTATGTTGTGAGCCTCATATTGAAGGATTTCAATTTTGCCGGATATAAATTATATGATGTATTATTTTTCAACATAATCCCCTTCAGTATCTAAACACTTTTGCCAGTGGTGTTTAAGGGCCTCAATGCCCCTTTTATAGAACTCTGTTTTCTTGGCTGTTCAGAAAGTCATTCACTGCATGTATGACGTCATCATCGGACTCAAACTGGGTGCCTGAAATAGCTGTTTTCAGTTTTGGAAATAGATGAAAGTCTGATGGATGAGATCAGGTGAATAAGGCGTATGCTCAATCATGACAGACTTATGAAGCATTGTCCTGATAGAATAACACACCTTCAGTGAGCTCTTTCTGTGGCGCTTAAGTTTAATATTTTCCCGTAGACGCCTCAGGAGTGAAGCATAGTATGTGCCATTGATTGTTTGTCCCTTTTGGAAATATCTTTAGCAGAATACCATCTGCATCCCAGAAAACTGATGCCATAACCTTTCCAGCTGATGGAACAGTCTTTGCCTTCATTGACGGGGGAGAGCCAGGGTGCTTCCATTGTTTCGATTGTTGTTTGGCCTCTGGGGTGAACTGATGGACCCATGTTTCATCCATAGTGACAAATTTCTGAAGAAAGTTGGCAGTATCTTCCTCAAGAGGTTAAGATTAGCATGCGATAATGTGCACCTGGTGTGCTTCTGATTAACTGTCAGAAGTCTTGGTACCCATCGACCAGAAAGCCTTCTCAATGCAAGATCCTCAGTCAGAATGGAATGTATTCTTTCCTTTGAAATGCCAACTCTACTGGCTATATATCTTTCTGTGACTCGTCTGTCAGTCATAACAATACCATGAACTTTATTGACCATTTCTGGGGTTGCAACATTGACAGGCCTTCCAGGATGGGGGTCATCCTCAAGGCTCTGTCGGCCAAGCCAAGGTAGGAATTTGCTTGAAGTATGTAGAAGTATGCATAAAGGGGTGGTGGTAGGGGTTTGTTAAATATGTACCAGAATGCATTAAGAGGTGGTAGCAAGGGTTTATTTGAAGCATGAACCAGTATGCAATCTATGCATTAAGAGTGGTGGTGGTGGTGGAAGGGGTTTATTTGAAGCATGAACCATTATACATTAGGAGGTGGTAGGGATTTATTTGAAGTATGAACCAGTATGCATTAATGGTATGGTGTTGTTTAAAGTATGTACCAGTATGTATATGCATTAGGGTCAGATTTCATGTATTTGATTGATAACAACACCTATTTTGCTTATTATAAAGAATTTTTTTAACACTTTTCTTTTTTTTATTGATTCTCACTGATTTTGCAAAAACTTTTCTTTTTTTGGAAGGTGTAAAAAACTTGAAAAAAAAGTGTTCAACAAAAGTTAAGCAAAAGCGGCTAGGTGTCGCTATCAATCAAATATACCAAAATGCTTTATACATAAGGTACCCATGAATACCAACTGATATCAATCAGGGGTTGGCCCGACGTCTGGGGCTACCAAATTTTCAGGTTGAGCTATTGAAAATTGTACAGCCCAGGTACCAGCCCAGGGCTAGTGACTACTTGCCCATGACATTGCAGGAAATAGTGAAACCAATAAATTCAATTATATTCATGGAGGTGACCAAAACACAATTTGAAACCTTAACATTCTTGGCAGTAATTAACCTTACCTAAGTATATAAGATGCCTTGTAATATTCAATTCAGAACCCTGAATCTGGCTTTATATTCAGCATTTGATTTTAGAAGTTAGACACTTAGGTTTGGGAAATGATATTTATATAGATAAAGGAAAAGATTATATTTTTTTTTCAAATGGAAACTGATAGACAAATGCATATCAAATGTATAAAAATATATCATTTCTGAATGTGTTGTTTATTTAATCTTTGATTATACATTTTTCCCTTAAATTATTATTTATTGGGCTAGATGCTCTAGTAGATTTTAGTTCAGGCTAGTAGATTTTAGTTCAGGCTAGTAGATTTTGGGTGTCTAGTAGAACGGCTATCTGTCAGAAATTATCCGTCTGTCGTCCAGAGCTACGTACGTTATTGCAGCTAGGTGTCTACTATAGCCCTTGGATAAGCGATTAGAAAAACGTTTTTTTACAATTAACTCTTACAATTCAGTTCCTAACATTTTTCATAGTGTACAATATTTGATTTCTTTTAAATAAAACTAGAATTCCATAAAACATGCCTTGTATCAATTTGAAACATAAAAATATGCTTTATGATGTGAAATGTGACATTTTACTCAATTTAACCATTACAAGCAATATTCAAAGTTCTATATGGATAAAACTCAATCTGACAGCAACTAGGCCTTATATAAATAGGAACTGCCTCATGATCGGTGGATAAAAACCAGAATTTTGATACTGATACCATAACAGAACTGCAGAATACTACAACAATAATATAGATTAAAGATATATAAAAGATAGACTAGATGCAAGAGAATTAGATAAGAAACTGATTGACCGAGACCACTTGTAGAGTAGGTCAGTCACGGTCGTAATCACACACATTGACAAAACTTGTGTCACACATCTTATGACAGGTGTGGTGAGCTTGACTGCCGCTCGAATGTGTCATATGAGCTGCCACATACTTTGATGTCAATAAGGCTTTAAAACATACAGAATACCACAGCACACAAAGCTAATAACAACTATACATACGAACAACGACTTACCGTAGCACCGGCTCTATCGCCTTTGTACACAGTTAAATTATGAACTAGCAGCTGACATCCAGGTTGTGTGACCTAAAAGTGCACCGGAAATAAACTTGTACAGTAAATGTATCGAGCTTCGTGTTATATATTGCACACTACAACTGACAACTTGTATAAAAAGTGGGAAACCACGCGAATCAAAGAAGAAGAATAGTCTTTAAAATGTTGAAGTCTATGCAGAATAAAGAGCATCAACAATTTGTCAAAATAAACAAATGCGAGTACAACTACAAGGAACAATTCTGTATTTATAAATAGCTCGTACTCAAAATCGGTACTCAACCAGACGAGGTGGCCGAGTGGTTAAGGCGATGGACTGCTAATCCATTGGGGTCTCCCCGCGTGGGTTCGAATCCCATCCTCGTCGTCGGATATTTTTTTTATTTTTTAATTTCAAAACATATTTTTTGGGGTTGTTGATATTTTAAAATGATATTAACTTATTTTAGAAAAATGGAAATTATCCAAAAATTCTCTAAATATTGCCTATTGATAAAAATATGCTTTTCAGCTAAATAATGCCAGCTAGATCCTTTTAGGATAATTAATAATAAAACAATTAATGAACACCCACACAGACCTTATATCAAATTAATCCATGTGTATGCTGTTCACTAATATGTGAAAAGTAGGAACATCAGTCCATATAAGTCCACTAAGTATTATAATAATAATATATATGTGCGTATTTCATAAGGCACACATTGCATAAATTCCATGAAAATTGTAGCAAAAAAATCTTACACTTTCTCAATTCAAATAAGCACCTATATCATTTACCGTTAAACGTTCATGTAGTGAATGAGCGAATATGGAAAATTGGAGATGATATCTCATTTAAATATCATATAAAATTTTGGCATAGTAACATTTAATTTTTTTCTGAGGTCTGATATAGCCCACCATCCCCCCTTTAGTGTCATTCCTATAAAGGACTACTTACAACCGAACACCTGGGTGAAGTCTAATTTGCATATCTGTTACCGATTTCTTAAAATAAATTGTAAAAACTTTAACCAAAAGATCTGGTCCGGAGCTATATGTGCACATAAGTGCAAAATACATTTCTGGGATTTTCCTCTCTATTTGATATTTGGTAAGACGCAGAAATTCATCAATATTTTTAAGAAAATATTGTTTCTCTCAAACGTAAGGTAAACGTTTCTATATGTATGCTAAGGAATGTTATTGAATATAATGAAATATAGCTTTCTGAAGGCAGATAGGCACAGAAATCTAATTTTCAAATGTACAAATTTTGATATTACATATGTGCCCGCTTCCTGATCTTCGATGGAATTTGTAAAACTATGTATTTTTAAATCGATAGGTTTGCACCACCAACGCTGTCACGAACCTTTTGCCGTATATATCAAGACTGCCAAACATTGGTCAAGCATACGTCTCCAAACGACGCCAAGTGTGATTTTCCTGGCTTGCCCGGGTTGTCACATGAACAAAGCTCCCTAATAGCTAAGCTTCTGAACTCTGACCCCTCTCCGACTACGGTGATGATCGTTACCATTCATACTTCTATTCAACTCAAGAACCCATGACACTTTTAATCTACCAGTATTTGAATATACCTGCGTGTAATCAGCACGAATCAGAATTACTTGAAATGGCGTAAAGAGAAGCACTACGTATCATTACCGGTCTTGCATCATATGTAAATATCACTGCTCTATATTTTGAAACAGGTTTAGAAAAGTTATCAGAAAGAAGGAAAACAAGGAAACTATACAACTGTTCTTTAAAATGAAAATTAGTATCACTACCATTTCTTAATGACCTATTGCCACATAGTGTTGGTTTTAACAATTAGCCATTAAGAAACAGAACTGAATTTATGGTTCCAAATTATAGACTGAACAGTACTCGATCTTCCTTTTTACCATAAGCTTTACTTTCTTGGAACAGTTTGAACTTGGAAACAAAATCGTCTCCTACTCTTTCTATTTTTAAATCCGCTATTTCTCATCCAGTAAATCGCCAAAATGCACTTTCTTTCTACAGTTTTTGGGAACGAAAATTGCATATTTTGCATACTAAGTTGAGGTACAAATGTAGTTTTTTTTAAACTAGGATCTTTTCAGAGTAAATCTAACTGAAACTTCTTAGTGTTAATTCTTGTGGAAATCCCTGTGAGAATGCCTAACATTTCTTTTTTTACATGTCCTTGTTATATTATAGAAAGGCGTTCCCTTTTCTCTAATTTAGAAAGTTTAAATCTGGAGGTTGTCACTGAATTAGACTTACTGCTCAAAGGAAATGAATATCTGCAAGTAGATGTAAACACAAACATGTTAAGAAGTGTGCGAAATTATTTAAAATCCAGCCAAATGTTTCGGTAATAAGATATGATATACATCTGTTTGAATTATCTGAAAAAAAGTTATTCATTGTGCTCACATTATGCTATTTCTCAATTTATATATTATGTATTGTGGAAAAGGCCTTAGTAATGTTGTTATACTTTGTACCTAATCCGTTATGCTTTTGAAGTAAATGAAATATGTTTAAATCAAATTATCACTATACTCAGAGATTGGTCAGAGTTCAGAAGCTTGACTATTAGGGAATGGTACGCGGGATTTGTAGCATATATAGCCAGTCTTGTGAGTTTAGGGATAAAGGTATATAGTTAGGTGTACGGACAAATTAATCCCATTATCTAACGATAACCGGGTAGTTAAGATGTCCGGTTAATAGCTACGAGCCTTGTACAGCATTTTGAATGATAATTTGCGTATGATGTTACTGTATTTTGAATGCTTGAGACACACGTTGACATAAAGTTCAATAACAAATTATGTGCTCGAAAACCATACGTACATTTATCATGGTCAATCGGACAAAGCAATACGTTTTCTGTGTGTAATGGAAATAACTGGCTGTTCTAGAAAGAAAAACATGGTAAAAAACCAAAGTTCTACTTGTATTATCTAAGTGGAGTTACTTAAAAACGACGTTTTGAGATGATCATGGCAACAAAGGGCGACACTTTGTGACGGCATGTGGAAATGATTTATTTATATCGATGTATACTTATGTATCAAAATTACAGATGTAGTTATACAAGAGTTCTAAAAAAAGTTTCCTGTGGTCGTAATTTAGCACGCCCTGTGTTCTAGGGTAAAGTGTACGTCTGAAGAGTAATGATTATCATTATACTCAGATATGGGTCAGAGTTCAGAAGGTTTACTATTAGGGAGCTTTGTTCATGTGACAACCCAGGCTTTTTTAAGTTTCATAAAATTTTATTCAATATTTACATATAAAAACGTCATTCAATAATTGAAAAGTAATATAGAATCAACATTGTAATTATTATCAATACATAACTCCTTTAAAAAAAACACCATTTTAAATAAATAAATAAAGCACAAAACCATCGATGTAATTATAAAAGAAACAGATCGGATACCAGTTTACCCTCTTGGATGGAGCAAAATATATTTGTAGTACACCAGTACTCAGAGAAAATCATCTGGGGAAAACGGGAAAAATCAGATTGCATACGCATACAGATGTTGTTAAGAAAATGGCAGACAAGAGAATTAGAAGTAGGTGACTTTTGGTACAATTTCTTGGAACAACGGATAAACCAAATTGATGATAGGGATTCTGCCATTAAATACAGAACAAGAGACTTTACTTTTAGAGTGAGACCCACAGGGGCATGAAAACGCCAAAGCTCTGAATCAGTAGGGACCTTTCCATCTGAAATCTGGTGTACCCAAGAATTAACTAATGCAACTAAAAAACAGTGCGAAATGGTTTCAAAACCATCACAAAATGTACAATTTTTCGACGCATAAAGTTCATAGATTGAAGACTTGGTGAGCAAGGAAGGGGTAGTGTTAAAGTAGAGTGTATAAATTTGCCCCAATAGATAAGACTGTCAGAAATTTCCCTTTTGCCTTGTAGTAGAATGTATATGCTTAGAGAGTCAGAGATCGATAGTTTGAGCCCCATTGCGGACAGGGTATTTTTCATTACTCTTCATAACACACCATGCAAGTTTCTTCACTCTGAAGTCAGTATGTCATACAAGTAGACCAGCTGTTACTGTTGGTGGTATTAAGATTATGTAACTTATATGTGGGTCCAACTAATTGTCTATTTTTCCTTTTTTTTTTTTTTTTTTGTTGTATCTTATATACTCTTAGTAAAATATTTAAATGAGAAATCTAGAACAAACGAAAACTAGAAAATGCGAAAAAACAGAATTTAAATATTTGCTATTAAGCATTATATTGCCGTTGACATTCTCAATATCAATATTTTTCACCATCACCTCATGATGTAACCAGCGATATCACCTTTTATCAAGTTGATATGTTCTGACATTTCACTTGTAAAAATGTAAATGTTATTGTGATATTAGAAGAATGAAAACCAGAAGATATGTACTGGGTAAATTATCACTAGAATTTAAAGGGACATTCCTTCGTCTGTTTAAAGTTTGGTCGTCAAAATTAAACTTACTGGACAATACATATTTTTTCCAAGTAGTAAAAGTTCTAATCTTTACATTAATAAGGCAGTTTTACTCTCAAGATAAACCAAAGTTTTTCATGTATCAAGTCCTGAAGATTCTTAATTTGACCCGAAGTATCACTAATTACCTCAAAGATAGAGTATTTGTATACCATATGCCTTTTTCTTTTACATTTCAACATAACCGTGTAATTTCATTACATGTAGGCACAGACACTCAAATAATCATAGAATTAGCAATACTGGTAGCAGAGACATATACTATATATGTCTCTGCTGGTAGATATGATGTCATTGTGACATCAGAATTAGGAATGCTGATAGATATGATGTCATATATATATAGTAACATCCGAATAAGGAATACCAGTAGATTTTATAAATAAATAGTGGATTTGGTCAACTGTAAACAACAACAATGTTTTTATAATTTTTTTATTTTTCTTAGAAAATATCACACAGGTACCTGATATCACATTTGTTAGTATTAGCATTTAGTATTTAGAAAACCAACAATACTAGCATGTGTACTTGGAAGTCCTGTGGTCTCATTAACAAGCTAACCACCCTTACTATTAGCGAGCTCACCCTAACACTAAACTCACCGCTCTTACTATTAGCAAGCTCACCCTAACACTAAACTCACCGCTCTTACTATTAGCATGCTCACCCTAACACTAAACTCACCGCTCTTACTCTTAGCATGCTCACCCTAACACTAAACTCACCGCTCTTACTCTTAGCAAGCTCACCCTAACACTAAACTCACCACCCTTACTATTAGCGAGCTCACCCTAACACTAAACTCACCGCTCTTACTATTAGCAAGCTCACCCTAACACTAAACTCACCGCTCTTACTATTAGCATGCTCACCCTAACACTAAACTCACCGCTCTTACTATTAGCATGCTCACCCTAACACTAAACTCACCGCTCTTACTATTAGCATGCTCACCCTAACACTAAACTCACCGCTCTTACTATTAGTATGCTCACCCTAACACTAAACTCACCGCTCTTACTATTAGCAAACAAACCCTAATAAATCTAACAATTTCTGAAGTCAAATCAGTATAACAATCTCAAGAACTTATCATTTCTACAAAAATAAAACTTTATAAAAAATATGGAAGGCAGTAGCATAATATGTGAATTTCTCATGAATTATATAAAAAATCAGACAAGTGACATAACTCTGGAGAAATTAACTGAAATAGTTGAAACCAGTCCTTTTTTCACACAAAGGAGAATAACCATATCATGTGGTGAAAATAGAAAATTGGGAGATCATTTAAAACATTATCAGATGATACTGTGTACAATGTTTGAGTTTTCCAAATTTGAAATAGAAAAGTTTGACTGTATTATAAACACATGCACATATACAACAATTCTGCAGTGGGTTTGCTTTTAAAGCACACAATATCCGGAGTCCTTTGGTGTCCCTGCACAGGGGCTACAATTGTTCTGTATTGTATTTCATCATAGAATCAAAATCCTTGTAACTAACCCGTCCGTCTCCATCACGATCTAACTCCCTATTGAAACATTAAAAAAAAATGTTAATTTTTCATTAACGAAAATATCACTATAAAATGTAAAACTAGATTCAAATATTTATTTAGTAAGACGCATGATTTAGATTCGATGCTTTATAATTCATAATCAAAGAAATTCTGTTATAAGTGGACACCATTCCCAAATGAAATTATTTTCAATTTGATATTGTGGTGAAGATTACAAGGTTTAAGTACCTGAATGTAGACTGGATACTGTGGTGAGGAATGTGGGGTGCTACCGAGCTTACAGCTTTCTCCAAGTCTTCAGCGGTCAAAAAGCCACGACCTGGAAAACAATACGACACTTAGCATTGGTCAAATAACAGTAAGGTAGAGCTGCACTCTCACTGAGTCCATCTATTTCTGTGACATACCATACCTGATGTATAAGCACCACCTGTAAATATAGAATTTTTAATACAAAAATCTTTACAAGATAAAAATTAAGTATCAAAAAATTGTATATGATAACAGGAAATAATTATTCAAATGGGATCAAGTATGACCTTTGACCCTTTAATCTTGACCAATTACCATCATAACATGAGTATCTAATGTTACCACACTATGATGTCAACATTAACTGTTGAGAATTTCAAGAGATATCTTGTATAAAGGTTTGTTTTTTTTCAAATTTGTTCAGTGTTATACCATTTAACCCCACCCAATACCACTTACTTTCACTTTAATTGATATGCATAAATGTATAATTACTCAAAATCAGACTTAAAGGGGTGGTACAACACCACTCTCAATACTACAGCTGTCTTGGGGAACTCAAATATGATTTTTAATACATACTGATGAACTTTACAATGAAAACAATGAAGATGAAAAAAAATGTGAATTGACTTCTTTAACTGATAAGAGAATAAGGAATTTTGATGACAAGACATTTGAGGTATTACAAAAAAAGTAAATGAACTTATTTTGGTCCACCACAGAAAATATCTAATTTTACATTTCAATCAAATCTATTATTTTATCATAATTATATATTCAAATATATATATTTATTTATTTAAAACATGTATATTAATATGTTTATACATTATTATGTTGTATAAATATAAAACACATTTTAGCAAAGATGCACAGTTTAATCTTGATGGTGGGTTGTCTCCCCTACACCAAAACTTACATTGGGAATCGAATGCCATGAAGGTATGTCTAATTTCTCCATCAAGGTCAGCCTTGGACATCTT
Organism: Pecten maximus; assembly: GCF_902652985.1. Lineage (NCBI taxonomy): Eukaryota > Metazoa > Mollusca > Bivalvia > Pectinida > Pectinidae > Pecten > Pecten maximus. Next base: position 17,163,654 of record NC_047017.1, on the reverse strand, counting down.
CTCAGTCATGGCAGCCAGGAACATTGGCAGAGTTAATCCTACAACATAATTACAATATAGACTACAACTCAATATTGGTGGGCCAATGATTAAAAATAATCGAAAATTAGTAAAAGAAAAAAAACAACATATAACCGTTCATCGATGAAAATTGTGAAAAGACAATTAATTATATATTTCTGAAATGTCTGTGAATCTTTTGGTTCATGTATTAGTAATGTTACCAAACCAAGGTCAAAAAGTTGATCATATATTTTATCGATATATTCATTGGTCATTTATAAGTGATTAAGGAGATTTAAACATATTAATTAACAACAGTTAAATGCTTTGTTTGTGTTCAGTATTAAAAATGTTGATAACAAAGACTAAGACTTGTAATAAATGTACTTGAGATTTACATACATTTTCTACAAAAGTGTAATTCTGTGCTAAATTGAGAAAACAGATTATATTATTAATTGATTATCAATTTTGAGTTTCTGATTATTGATTCTGAAAGTAAAACTGATTCCCATCACTACAACTCAACTGTACAACATATATAATTACTGTCATATCAAAACTTAACTGTCTCATCAACAAATATCTCTGAAAGAAATGTCTGAATTAAAATTTTATAGTTAATCTGTAACACCTGAAATGTGTTATACATTATTGTGTTTTACCACTTAACCCATCGTATTACTCACCTGTGCTGTCTCCATAACTTTCCATCAAATGATCTGCTTCAAGCTGAAAAATAAAATAGATGTGTACATACTTTTGTATTTCATAGTTCTACTGGTGTAATACATCAGCAAATGGACAAATGTAGGTGTCACTAAAAATGTTTAGCCTGATACGAATTCAGCAAAAAAAAACCTCTAAACACACAATATGATGGATCAACAGCCAGAGTAGTCCACAAAGACTATAACCACACAACAGATTGACAGAACATCCATTTAAAATTATTTAAAACACATAAGGGATGGACAAAGGAATCACATAGACTTACACCTTATATTTTCACCACATTTTGGATGGATGGACTATCCACAGTTTACTAAATTAACCACATGTTAAATGGAAAAAGGAGCCACATAAAACCTCATAAGGAACTGACAGACTTCATCTTTCACTCCTTGGTGATAACACATATTGATAGGTAGGCTTAATCATTGCAAGGAATTTTCATTATTACAATACTATTACTACTGGGAAGAACACTATTGTGACTGTTTAACCATTGTGGCATACAATCGCTATGATATTGCAATACTATTGGAGACTTTAACTTAGTTACATGGAAATTCACTGCTGTTTCATTTGTAAAAAGTGTTTTTTATGCTTTACATATGCAAATCTAAAGATATTAATGCTGTTTTCTTATCTCTCTCATTTCCTTTCCGTTCAAACTTAGATGCTTTTTGTTTCATATGTTTAGCTTGTCATAGGCCATCATATTGTCAGCTAGAGGTAAAACACACATGACTGATAATTTCTGTAGTTCTATCAATATACCAAAACTATTGATAGTTCAGCACACTATCAACGACTGTTATTTATTAATTTACCAACGATTAATTAAATCCAGATGGAAACAATTGTAATCTATTAAGAGATGGATGTATTGTTACACCTTTATAGATGGGACAGGTTTAATTAGCCACCTAAGTCTTAAATCACCTGATGGACAGAGCATCACTTAAGGTTTTAACCTCATAAGGGATGGACAGAATAGCCATCTATAAGCTACTAAAGACTTAAACCACTCAAGGCCAATAAGGGATAAACAGTGAAGCCACCTAAGTCTTCACCAATATGCATGATAATCAACAGAGTACCCCACCCCCTGGGGCCCTGACATTTAGTACCCCACCCCTGGGGCCCTGACACTTATAACCACTGGATACAGCAAACATGACCCAATACTTCATCCACAGGAGGGAAGACAGAGAAACCCCTGATTCTCAATACATAATGAAGGAATAGATGAAGTAGCTACTAACCACATGAGTATCTAGAAATGGGCGGAGTAGATAATAAAAGACTTTTGCCCCATGAAGGAAAGAATTGTAGCCACTTAAACTGGTTACCCTATTTTCATGAGGGGTGGGCAGGATAGCCTTTAAAGACTTCAATTACTGGTACCTGAGTGATCCACAGAGTAACCACCTAAGATTTTAACCACATAAGGGATGGACAGAGTAAACACTAAAACATTGACCACCTGACAGATTGACAACTAACCAAGTATGGAAAAACAAAAGAAGATGCTTTTCTCCACCACTTTAGTGTGATGATATCTAATGAAAACAGATCTTAATTGTAATAAATTAATTTTGGAGAAATAAATCTACATAGATAAGTATTTACCTTGGATGGTTTGTATCCAAATATTTCTGCAACTGCGATCTTCAAGTCTTCTCTGTTTAAAAACCCCTTGCCTCCATTATCTACTTCATGAAAAACCTGAAAATAAAATGCATTGAAAATCATGCTAGCCTGATAGAAAGACAAATTATTCTTTATAAATAATGCATTGTCTATATTCTCATTTACTTAATGGGAGAAAGCATGACTTAAAATCTGATCATTTTCCATTTGTTATTAAAAGTGATGGAGTCTTCACTCTTGGTGATTAAATAGTTTCTTTGATCTATGTCAAAGTTCAAAATGTAGGTCAGAGTGACCTGCTTTTGATACATGACACATCACCTTAACTAGGTCAACACATGCCTAAAGTATGGTACAAAGTTCCAGTGGAGGGTAGTGTAGAAAAAATAGCCCAGATGATGGTTATTTTTTATTTAATGTAGGTCAAAGGTCAAAATGAAGGTCAAAGTGGTCTACTTTGATACTTGATACACTGCCTTGCCTAGGTGAACATGTGTCCCAAGTAGTCTAGTAGTGAAAGAGGTAGAGCCCTACAGTGCAGAAGGATGGAAGGATAAAATGTATATTTCTTCATTTTGCATGGACAGTTTTGAGATTTGGTGATTTCACCTCATTTTTTGGCTAAAAATCACAACATGATTGCAGTCATCTAGTAGGAACTCCAACCATTTTAGTTGTTACCTAAATTAGTACCTCTGTGATCTTAAAAGTAACTACATGAAGATATATCTACTATGAAAAAAAATCTAACTTCTCAACCCTATGTTTATCTGAATAAATATCATGAAACTGTGCATGACTGAATCAGTGGTCATTATTTTTTTACTTATATATTTATTATTTTTTTAATATTTTTTCCTAAAGCTAAGGTTGACCTTTGAATCAGTAGTTAAAGTAGACCTTTTGAACCTCAAACTATTAAGTTGCCATTTAAGTTTATTTGATCTTATAAATCAAAATTAACCAAACAATTAATTACTGGCAATATAATTACTTTTTTCTGTTGGGGGGGGGGGGGGGGGGGGGGGGGAGAGATGACTATATATATATCCATCTTTCTCAGAAATCTCAACATATCAAGAAAATGAAAATGATGGCAAAAGTATAGGGTTCGTCATGAACTTGAACTTATCAAGGATTTTGTTTTTCTCTGATAGGTCTAGCTTACTTATATTGATCCAAAATCGGGGAGCACAAAATGAGCAAAATGTAATAATTTACAATAATAAAAATAATTGTTTTGTTTTTAATATATCAATTGTACATCCCTCCTTATTTAGCTATTTTAAACACAATATAATGGTTATTATATTGATGCAGAATGGAATGCACAAAAGCAAAATATAAAAACGTTTCTGGTCATATATAGCTGCTCCCTTCCACATGTCACATATAAACAAGTTATATTTACAGACGACAGAAGTCGTTTTTCTTCTTTCGTTAAGTCCTTCGGCATTGTTCTGTAACCATATTGTCCAAGGTCAAATCCAGTCCGGCTACTCATCGCTTACGTTCACTGGCATTGTTCATCGCATGGTAAATAATCTCTTGGGGCAATAACACCCTAGAGCAGTTCTTGTGGACAACCTGACAGGTCCTTGCAAGGAAATTCCTTGGGTATCCCCGGAAGTGATTTTTCATTGGCTGACTGGAGTCATGTGACTTAGGTAATTAACAGCCAGTCGGATGGGAATAAATTTCAATATGGCTACATAGATGAAGTTACTCCGTTCGTCTGTGGATAATTTACGAACTATTGGCCACAATTTTGGTCCAATATGTCGAGTCACACTGCCAGAACAACAAGATACAGCACAAGAAGACTTCGGAAACGACCAGTTGTGAAACAAGCGTCTACGAGACGCCAGAATGATGGTAAGTTTTGTTGAGGTCATTGTGTATAGCCTAGCAAGTGTAACGTTATCTGCAAACCTATAAATATATTAAACATGGCATACACAAAGAGATAAATGTCAGGCGGCGCTTAGAGGAAGCCACGAACTGAAGTTTGCTATCAACAATTTTGTTTGGTTAAATCTATATATTTTGCCATAAATAACTTTCGCAATCGACCAAATATTGTCTCGGAAGTCGAGATAAACACGTCGAGATTCAATCAAATCGATGGCAACGAGATATCATTCTCCATTTTATTGAATGCTACCCATATATGCCCGACCCTTTAAATGTGTTATATCCGTTTCTTATTTCGTGTGTGACTACGGATTTACTTACGTCTGGCTTATTTCAATATCCATATAAGATTTTTATATTGCTTACATTACAAGTTATATTATTGGATCAATATTATTTTTTACAACCTCTGCCCAACAGGAATGCTTGTTACTTTCACAAACCAAAGCATGCTCAAATATTTTCAATGTATATAATATCACTGCAGCTCCCAAACCCTTCCTAATTCCTAAGATATGTTAAATTGAGTTTTATTAAAATGTAATTAACATAGACAGGGAAATATAAAGCTTGCTAATCATAAACCAAAACAGTAATTGATGAATTAAGTAAACAGAATCGAAAATCTTTTTTTTTTCAAATTTCATAATAGGAAAGCATGGGTTAAGAAGTTCAAATCTAGGTTTGGTGTTTGATGTTTTCAAAATTGTCTGGGTCATTGTGTGAATTTGACGTGCCTTATATTATAGGCATATATATATATATATATATACCTATGGCCCAAGGCTCTTGTATCCTTTCAAACCCGCATAGAAAAGGTAACTTTTCAGACACAGACAGTGACTGTAAATATATTTACATATAGGTTCACTTATATATATATCTATCCTGCAACCGGCACCACATTGCTGGAATACACCAACCATATATATATATATATAATATTTGCTGTGTATGGCAGTAACGGAAAACAGCTGTATTTTAGAACCTAAGCATGTGCGTCAATTTGTCTTACCTATTTCAAAGTGAAATAACATTAAAAAGGCGAACATATAAATTAGGGACATTGCTGAAAACGTTTCACTTGCAAATGTTTGGTGGCTATTGCATGATATATAGAATATATAGTCAGTGTCTTAAAATATAAGCTGTATTTTTGGCTCGGGAAAGAAAGACAAAAGTGGCTCACCAAGGCTTGCACTTTTGTCTTTTTTTGACTCTTGCCAAAATACAGCTTATATTTTAAGACACTGACTATGTATGTTCTTTATATACTCCCAATAAGAATTTATGTTGCTTTCCAAATGATATTAACATGCCCCAATTGTGGCACCGATATAGTTATTTACCAGGTCAAAACCATAAGTTTGGCCTTGTGCATTTTTTTTTTTTTGGTGAACCAGTAAGTTCTGACTCGTATCTTTCTGAATCTCATATACTATTACCAGTTGTGATCCCTACCCCTGTCAGTTTGCGTTTCTCAGAAGGCTGAAAACAGACCAATTTGTGCTGTCATGTTTTTGTCCTTGGGCAAGACACTTAAACTCTAATTGCTCTGGATGGCATGCAACGGGCCGCCCATATAATGCTCAGTGAGGTAGTTACCAACTACTACAAGGTGGCCCTCCCTCAAAATCATGCAGTCGTTATATACTGGGTGATAAACCCAGTAAAGAAACATAAGTAGCCCACATAATTGTGCTACATGCATAGTACATATATATACATTTTTTTTAAAGTGAATGTAGGATACAACTTAGAAAGATTTGTTTTTTGGGATAGTAGAACATGCATTCAACTTAACTGATAAGAAATTAAAATATTTCAGCTTGTAAATGCTGTGTATGTGTTTTGTTTATAATATAAGACTTTTCTATATCACTAATCATGTTATTGATACATATTTTAGCATAATGTTTTGGACGTCTAAAATGGAATTGTACTTAATGCAGGTTGTGTAATTTCAGGAAATGCCAACACACAGAACACAGACAATGAAGATGACTCGAGCAGTAAGCCATGCCACATGCGATACAACCTACGGAAACGGCAACCAGAGGGCAGTACTAGTCCTTACACCGGGGGACGAAGTCACAGTCTCTCAGAGTCCTGTGCACCAGCTAAGAGGCGACGCAAATCATCCACTCGCTCTGTGGCTCCATATTTGAAAGGTATATCAATTGAAATGTAATCAACAAAACTGTAAGATACTATTGATAATAGCTTGCTTATTATGCCTGGTAAATCATTATATTTCATGCAGGCATATAATTATGTTGGTGTAGAAATTTGTTTTGGGCTCATTATTACAGGCTCATTTCAGAACTACAACATGCAGTTATTACAGTGTACATCTAGGCACAAAACCACCAAGGTTGACTGAAGTTAAAATAGATGCACGAAATAAGTTTGTGATATGTTGATATTAATATTGATTATTCTGTCAAGTGATTGTCTACTCATGTTGATATTAATATTGATTATTCTGTCAAGTGATTGTCTACTGGTGCAGTGTGTCATGTATCAAAAGCTGACCTACATTGTGACCTTTGACCTACATCCAGTGAGGGATTGTGATTTACCAAATTGTATAATTATATTAGTAATCCAAAAACTCAGCATTAAGAGTTTGTATCCATCGTTTAGTTAATTACCGTATTTAACCTCAAATGAGATCCAGTGTAAAAGTTAAGTACTTAAGTTTGGGGATAGCTTATTTTTAAATTGATGGTTCTTCAACAATGAAGAAAGCGGTTTATTTGTGGACAGGGCTTATTTTTGAATAAATTTGATAATAATATCATTTGCACTGGAGGAACTTCTTTTAGTGCATTTTCTTTAAATACCGTGCAGCATTTCCTCAAGTTACAGGTATTTATTTTCATTCTTTTGCATTAAGACAGATATGTTCAATATGTGTATGAACACTTTGAAAGTTGTGGGGTTTTTTCAGACTTTCTGTCCCATAGGAACAGTTTCATTATTGATACAGTTGTCCAGAAAATGCAGTGTTGATAGTAGACAACTTTCTGCACATTGAATATGTCACAATGCAGTAATGGTAGAATGTCTAGATTTCTCTCCTTGCTTCGTGTTCTGGGTCTCTCTTTGTTTTAGAAGTGGTTGAAGTATCAGTGGGCTTAGTAAATACAAAGTCATTACCTGGTAGTTTAGACTTTTGGATATATTATCTTGGAGGAAATTAATTTTTTGTTTAATTTCAATAGGATGTCTGGTTGGAGCACATTATCTTCAACAAGACCTACCTGATGAGGTACTGCTGAAGATCTTCAGTTACCTGTTGGAATTTGACCTATGTAGAATTGCATGTGTTTGCAAACGTTTTCGCATCATAGCCAACGACACAGAACTTTGGTAAGTTGATAATTATTTTGTTAACTTCAACTTCTAATTCAATGAAAAAAAACAGCTTTGTTATCTTTTCATTCTTGGTACAATAAATTGCTACATAGATATGCAACATTTATTTGTTTACGTCAAATCATTACATTATTATTTACATTAATTTGTTTGCATCAATATATTATATTATTTTATTTGCATTAATTTGTTAACATCAACATATAACATTAACTTAACATCAATATATTACATTATTATTTACATTAATTTGTTTACATCAATATATTACATTATTTCATTTACATTAATTTGTTAACATCAATATAATACATTATTTTATTTACATTAATTTGTTAGCATCAATATATTACATTATTTTATTTACATTAATTTTTACCAGGAAAGATATATACCAGGATGTATTTGAGTATGACTTCCCACTCATGCATCCAGAACCAAGGGTTTTTCGCTTTGTTCAACCACACGAAAATGAATATGAAAACCCATGGAAAGAAAGCTTTAAACATTTGGTGAGTTTAATTCATATAACTGAATAGAATGACTACATAGTCTATCTGACAAAACTGTTTTGTATTGATACTTGAAAGCTAGTAATTTTATTTCATTTGGATTTCAAAAACATTATTGATATGCATAATTACATGTGGTCCGTATTCAAATATATATTTAAGTGAAATTGAAACTGTCAAAAGTATTTTATCTGTTTTCATAAAGGTATTCCGTTGTCTTGTAATTTACTTATTTTGTGTTTTTTCTCTTATAACAGTATAAAGGAATTCATGTTAGAACTGGTTTTCAAGAAATGTACATGGACCACTCGCGTGGAAGGAGACTTCGGGGCAGAGACATGACGGTAGGTAGCCGATTTCATGAGTCGCAGTTTGTCTGTAAAAAGAAAAGAAAAATAAAACAACAGGCTTGTCAATGTTTGTTATTATATATTCATATGACTTAATAGAGTACATGTATTAGTATAAAAGCTATTCTTTACAGAATGGAGAGGTAGTCTGTGATCTCTCAGGATGTATATCAATTTATCACATTTAGAAAAATAAAATGCAATTATACACAAGATATTTATACATCATTTATCATTTTCTTTAATTGTGATATTCTGTATAATTTGCAGTGCTTTGAGACAATAGAACAGGCATACAGTTTTGTTGATGCGGAGGAGATAGAGAGTCCGTTAATTCTGGTCCACTCCGGTCTGTACCAGGGGGAGTATCTATTTGTGGACACCAACGTTTCAATCATAGGAGCAGGTAATATCACTATTACATCCGATAGACCATTCATAGGATGAGGTAAAGTTATAGTTACAATAGATTTATCATAGGACCACATAAAGTTATAGTTACCATAAATTTATCATAGGATCAGGTAAAGTTATAGTTACCATAAATTTTTCATAGGATCAGGTAAAGTTATAGTTACAATAGATTTATCATAGGATTAGGTAAAGTTATAGTTACAGTTGATTTATCATAGGACCAGGTAAAGTTACAGTTACAATAGATTTATCATAGGACCAGGTAAAGTTATAGTTACAATAGGTTTATCATAGGACCAGGTAAAGTTTCATTGTTTACAGGAAAGATACCCTATAAAAAAACATTTTAATGCAGTACCAGAAATCCAGAGTTCTTTAAGAACCAAATTATTTTGACTTTATAATCTTTATGAAATGTGTCTATTTTGTAGCACCTGGAAATGTGATAGACCATGTGGTGATAGAGAGAGAAAGTGAGTCCACCGTCATGTTTGTAGAAGGGGCCAAGGAAGCTTATCTGGGATATGTTACACTGCGAGTAAGTTTCATTTATTATGTAAAATGTAATGAATATCATTAATCAATTTCATTTAATAATATAATGAAAAGAAAATAGTTATAATTACTGTGATCTTCTATCGATTATATAGCAACTATTTCTTTTGTTACTTAATACTTTGCTCGTACAGTTACAAATTTAGGGCAACATGAACTTGGTATGTGACCAGTTTTTTCTTCCGAGTATGCCACTTTTTATAGTTCTCTACCATGTAATGAGTATGTGACTTCGTTTATTTCTCTACTAAGTATGTGACTCGTTTTAGTTCTCTACCAAGTATATAACTTGTTCCAAGTTTCTACTTAGTATGTGACTCGTTTTAGTTCTCTACCAAGTATATAACGTGTTCCAAGTTTCTACTAAGTATGCGACTTGTTCTGCGACTGATAATATTGTGACTTGTTCTCTACTGAGTATATGTGACTTGTTTAGTTCTCTACTGATTATTTGCCTTGTTTTTTCAGTTCTCCCCTGACATTACATCTACAGTACCCCACCATAAACATTATGCTCTGGAAGTAACCGAGAACTGCTCACCTGTAGTAGATCACCTCCGTATCAGAAGTTCATCTGTCGGTAAGGATCTTCTTTGTTATGCCCTGACCATGAAATTGGGGGGGGGGGGATGCTGTTTCCCATCCCATCACAATGTAATGTAACTAGCTAATGTCAGGAACTGCTGATGCAATGCTCAACAAACTGTGTTTTGGGGTGTCAAGTGGCAGCAGGGGTATTGATGTCGTACAGACATTTTCTAGCTCTCATTTTAAGTTACAAAGATTATATTGTGCAACTGAATTAATATTCAGGAAAAACAACACTGCCTTATAAATACTTAAACCCCTGCACACCTTGGAGTATCCAGGTGGACAGTGAAGGACCAATCACCCCTCCATTTAAAGACTAAGGCTTTGGCTCTACGAACCTAATTCCACATTTAATATTGATTCGCCCAGTGTTAATACTAAATTATGTCATCCTCTTTAAGGACATGTTAGATAGATCTTGAAATTTACTTGTGTTCCATGTTGAATGATTGTTCCCAGCTCTGTGATAATAACAGTTTGTGTTTGTTGTCAACAGTCGGCGCTGCTGTATGTGTGTCCGGATCAGGGGCAGACCCCGTCATCAAACACTGCAAAATTAAGGACTGTGAAAATGTTGGCCTCTATGTCACCGACTATGCACAGGTAAGAATACTTTCAGAACACAATGTTTCTAGAAATTATCTTCGCTATTTTAATTATCGTAGTACAATGTAGTCTCGCCTTCAAAATACCTGAAGTCAATGTCTAAAATAATTAAATTTTGAAAAACAAAAACAAAAAATTACTATTTTCTGTATGTTGTAATAATTTATAGGGAAGCTATGAAGACAATGAGATCAGCGGGAATGCCTTGGCAGGGATTTGGGTGAAAAACCATGCTAATCCAATCATGAGGAGAAACCACATACACCATGGCCGGGACGTGGGAATTTTCACCTTTGATAATGGCCTGGTAAGTTGTGATGAAAATTCAAGAATCACATCCAGGCCCTTCTGTTACGGACTAGAAATATGTATATAATATTAATAGGACTATTTACATTATTACGGTCTAAATTATTCTACCAGTTGTGTGCCAGATTTGTTCATTTTATGGATTAAGGACAGACTAAGTGATCTTGTTTTGTTTTCTGGTGAGTGTTTCAAGGCCTTATGAAGATCTGTTGATCAATCAGGATACCAAGACCTGAAAAGTTGGAAACACATTGAAATTGAAATAAAAATAGTAAAATTCAGGAATATTACTTAATGGCTAGTTATTATGACTACAAATAGTAACTAAGTCGGATTTAACGACTAAATGGTTCACCACTCGACATGGATGTCCTTATTTTTTGTTTCACCTATAGCAGATGTCGGAAAGGCGGCACATAGGCGTTGCTTTTCTGACGGCAGTGTCAACTGTGTTAAGGTTTTGCATTTAGCTCTGTTTCGACAAAGCTAGACAAACTAAACCTCTATCATAGATGTAGCATGGCTACTAAGCTAAAAAATATTTCATGGATTTCTGCATTTTGCGAGTAAGAAACTCAAATTTCTTGACTAGTTTTGTGTTTAGCTCTTGCATATTGAGCTTTTACCGACAAACTATAAAAGCTAGAGAAACCAGACTTGGGTTATAGGTGTATCGTGTGACGATTGCTGAACGATTACACTCTTTACTAGCATTTGTATGTTTTTGAAGTATTTTTGGGGTAAAAAAGGGACAGAAATTTCTGGACGTAGAAGAAAATGTTATGATATTGACTGAATGGAAGAGGTGACACATATATATACGTGTAATTCTTGTTTCCTTATATTGTAAGTTAGATTGATAAACTATACCTATCTTTAATCTGTTATTGTTATACTTTCATGAATCTTATCTGTATATATATACATGTGTTGATTTGCAGGGCTACTTTGAGGCCAACGATATCCACAACAATAGGATTGCTGGGTTTGAGGTAAAGGCTGGTGCTAACCCTACAGTAGTCAGGTGTGAAATCCACCATGGACAGACCGGTGGTGTGTATGTTCACGAAAATGGGCGTGGTCAGTTCATAGAAAACAAAATCCACTCAAACAACTTTGCCGGGGTATGGATAACTTCTAACAGCGATCCGACCATCAGGTATGTAAATTGTCGCTTATCTAATTGTTTTTTGAGCAAATCTAAAAAAGAATAAAAAAAATTAACATATCAACCTTCTGGTCTGAAAGTGCATTTTGCTTTAGTGGAATTTCCATTTTCACTCGTGTTTCTCCATTTGACTGTTCCCCACTAAAATTTGTATCATTTTCAACATCTCCTTGGGCAGAGAATCTGCATGATTTTATACCCTTGAATTTCTTCTAGTTTTTGGTGAAGATTACACATACTTTTGATGGACTCTCCTGATCTTTTTGTTTATGTTTGTGTTTTTACTCTTTGTAGGAAAAATGAAATCTACAATGGTCATCAAGGAGGAGTTTATATATTTGGTGAAGGAAGAGGTTTGATAGAACACAACAATATCTACGGTATGCATAAAACTCTGTACTTTATTAGATTTTAGATGGTCAATTTTGTAACCACCTTGTTGGAGAACGCGAACTCATTCAGTGTTTTGTTTTACTCCTTTAAACTTAAATAGATCATTGTTCTATGTTTAAGGTAGTTCAATTGAATCTTCATTTAACTTTGTCTGCTATTTCAGGTAATGCCTTAGCTGGTATCCAGATCAGGACAAACAGTAACCCTATAGTACGACACAACAAAATCCACCATGGTCAGCATGGCGGTATTTATGTGGTAAGATCATGTTGACTTAAGAGTAGACCTCGTAAGGTTATTCACATCTTAGATTCAAGTTTGTGTTTGTTTTCCTTTTAAAAATTTAGAAGATTTAAAAAGATGCAGTTCTCACAATGATTGAATTTTGTATAGAATGGTCATTTGAGATTGATTTAGGAGTCGAAAAGTGTTCAGTGCCATTTGAAATATCGTCAATAAATCATTGATGTATTAGTGAACAAAAATGAAAAACACTAATTCTGAATTTACTGTTTCGTTAGCATGAGAAAGGACAAGGTCTCATAGAGGAGAATGAGGTATACTCGAATACACTGGCAGGGGTGTGGATCACAACGGGTAGTACGCCGGTACTGAGGAAAAACCGTATCCACAGTGGAAAACAGGTCAGTAGACAATTGAGGAATACTACATACTAACCTACCTGTCTGTCAGTAGGTCAGAAATACCAATATCATTTATCTGCATGAAAAAATCACTACCAATCAAAGCATGTAAAATACAAACAAGAAATATCTTTAAAAAAGATAAACGGCATAGTTTTAATGCTGGTGGTTATAATGTAAAACCGCTGGTGAAATAAATTAACGAACTTTCACCACGGATAACAAAATTTTTATTCAGCTTGCATTAAATCTTAACTTTGTTTCATTTTTAACTGCATATCTGCATTTTGCATTTACCGCTACATTGACCTATCAAATACTTCATCTTGACCAGTAACGCCACCTGTCGCGTCATATCCGGGGCCATCCGGGGCCAAAAGAATATTACACGGCTATGCCGGGGAACAAAAGTTTTATCACGGATGATCGCTTATGTATTGTATATGTTTGTATTTACTGAAACTCAATACGTTTATACCTTACGCAGGTTGGAGTGTATTTCTACGACAATGGACACGGCGTCTTAGAGGACAATGACATCTTTAACCATTTGTATTCAGGGAGTTCAGATAAGGTTAGTTGGAGGTGTAAAATAGGAAATGTAATGGATATTGTCGTTTTCATTTAAATTTTATTTCCATACATTATATTGTTGAAAATGTTGATTTAATTTAAAGGTGAGGTGTGTAGATATTTAATTCAGAAATTAATTTATTCATTGTTAGATGTTTTTAAGCTACTCTGCTTTACTAATTTTGTCTGGAGCTCACTAATCTTGAAATATAAATTTTGTTCTTCTGAAATATAAATTTTGTTCATCTGAGATTTCTGTATGAAGATTTCTCTGATCCACCAGCATCAATCTGATGACTTTCAGACAGTTAGAAATATGTATACATATATTATTGCTGGGTTGATATAAAGAACCCTGCCTAATTTTAAAAAAATTCAGTTCTGTGCCTCACACAAGACAATATGTACTTCTTGGAGATTGTCGTAACAAAAATCAATTTCTTCCCCATTGCAGGACAGGAAGCAATCCATTGATTCGTAAAAACAAGATATGGGGTGGACAAAATGGTGGTATTTTAGTGTATAATAGTGGCCTCGGTATGATCGAGTGTAATGAAATATTTGACAATGCTATGGCTGGTGTGTGGATTAAAACTGACAGCAACCCAGTGCTTCGTCACAACAAGATTCACGATGGCCGCGACGGGGGTATCTGTATATTCAACGGAGGCAAAGGTAATGTTAGGGATGAAAGCGTCATCCTTAAAATATCATATAATGTCACTTTTGGACTGATAAAAACTTTCTGTCATCTGGTTTTTTAAAGAAATTTAGTACAGTTGTAGTTTGCACTATAGATTCAGGATATTTTAGGTGTTTTGGCTATCAAAAAAGAATAAAAAATTCAAGTAAGTTACTGTAATGATATGTTTTATAGTTGAGCCAAAAGTCAAAAGTATAGAACTGAAAATTCCTATGTAACCGTTTTAAAGTTTAAGATGTTCTGACATCTACACAGAGTATGCTTTAAATCATAAACCCTGCATTAATATCCGACTATGAGAATGTTTATTTGAATGTTTTTTTTTCTATAGGACATATATTATTTGTAGGGAATTCAAGAAAGATTCCTGTAAAGTTAATGTTCTTTATCTTATTTCTTAGGAATCCTTGAGGAAAATGATATCTTCAGGAACGCCCAGGCTGGTGTACTCATCAGTACTAACAGTCACCCAGTATTACGGAGAAACCGGATATTTGACGGCAATGCTGCGGGTGTTGAAATCACCAACAACGCTACAGCCACGCTGGAAGGGAACAAGGTCTTCAATAATAAGTTTGGTGGACTGTGTCTTGCCAGCGGGGTCAACCCAAAACAAAAAGGTACTTAACTACATTATAAGTCATTCAACTGGGAAGAGGTTATTTATACAATAGTACTGTATATATATATGTCCTTGATTTCAAAGGAAGATCACATGCTATCTATAACATTTAAAATCATGATTTGTACTGAACAGTTATAACTTATGTTTGATAGGGTTGTATTTATTTTTTAAGGTAAGAAATTTTGTGGTATTTTATGATAAGAAATTTTGTTTTGTTTTATGTTTTAGGATAAAAAAAATTGTTGTGTTTTATGTTTTAGGATAAGAAATTTTATGGTATTTTAAGATAAGTTTATGGTTTATGATAACACATGTTT
The DNA here is from genome assembly GCF_902652985.1 of Pecten maximus. Taxonomy (NCBI): domain Eukaryota; kingdom Metazoa; phylum Mollusca; class Bivalvia; order Pectinida; family Pectinidae; genus Pecten; species Pecten maximus. The sequence continues at coordinate 17,148,217 of NC_047017.1, read as the reverse complement.
GACAATCTGCTTTTGACTTTTCTGTTATAATGTATACCGACCTTCTTGTTACAGATAATGTGATCAGTGGTAATCATAACATGGTACAGAGAGCAGTATCGAGAGGCCAGTGTTTGTACAAGATCTCCAGTTATACTAGTTTTCCCATGCATGACTTCTACAGGTAATTCTTGACATTAATAGCTTTATCTAGTTATTTACTCGGCATCCAGTCCATAATGCAAATTGATAATTTCAATGATAGAACATGGACTTCCACAAGGGAACTCTTCAGTCTTGGTTCCGTTGAAAGTTTTAAAAAGTTCAAAAGTTTTATCAAAAAGGGGAGAGACACAAATGGGAAAAAATGTCAGAAGGTGATTGGGTACCCAGTTTTAGATAATTGTATATTTGTATCTATGCAATAGATGTCACCTAGAACTCAAAATTAGTTTTGAGGGATCGTTCCATTTGCTTGGAACTAAAACGTTTTTAGTAGAAATTCTAATAAACTGTATCTTTAGATGCCTAGTATATCATGTTAGTTGAAGTAGAAGTTTTCCATTGAAATATTTTCGTAGTTTTGCCTTGTCTTCGACAAATTTTACAAGGAGATTATGGTGTGCCTTTTCAGCAGTTGCGATTTTAAAACACGCAAGAGGCATTAGAATTTCACTTCAAAGATAAATTTACGTTTTATGTAGCCTCCAGCCAAGTTTTAACGATACTGGAAATGTAGAATAAAATAATGTGGACATCTCGACATACTCACTACTTACGGGTACATACTATAATTATCATCTACATGTACTTTTAACTGTTAATGGAATCTGAAAGGTTTGGGATGGTGAAAAACTGGAATTCTTGTATTGTTTTGAGCGCCATCATTTAAGAAAGTTTTCAATAATACTATGTTTGAATTACAGGTGTCGGACGTGTAATACAACAGAGCGCAATGCTATTTGTGTGAACTGTATCAAATCCTGCCATGCTGGACATGAGGTGGAGTTTATTCGCCATGATAGATTTTTCTGTGATTGTGGAGCGGGGACTCTGAACAATCAATGTCAGCTCCAAGGAGAGCCGACACAGGACACAGACACACTTTATGATTCTGCTGCACCAATGGAAACACACACGCTACGAGTCAACTGACCAACGGCCAAACACAGGGATTAGTTGACCAAAGATATAATCACATTGGCATTCAGTGTTCGTGAGGAGCTAGACTCTTCAGCTCATCAAACGGGCTGGTACCTGTCTGTTTAACGGTACCACGCCATCATGTGGGCATTTGTTGTGTCTCCATCTTGTTCAAACCTGTAGACAAATCCTGGCTTTATGAAGAGGATTCCGCAAGTTTGTTTCAAGAAGAGTAGGAAAAGAAGGCCAAGGCAATTTGGGAAACTGGAAACAGTTGACATATACATACTCTACACATGATTAATATATTGATGGCATTTAATGCTGCAGTGCAGATGGTTACATTTAGAAATCTCTATTTTATGTACATGTTGGAGCACATGTAGATCTGATATACAGTGTGAACTTGTGTGGAGAATGAAAGAGCAGGATAGGAAGGAGAAATGAATGAGCGATATTGCAAGCGGAAATACTATGTGTAGAGTTACATACTGTAATGTGCTATATTAAATCTCTAGAACCACAAGTTCTACATGTAGTTCATTTGATAGGTTGCTTCATTCCAACTTGTCCATCAATATCAAAAGCATTGGATTTGAATGTATTACCATGCGATTCTGTGTGGCCAATTATTACCAAGCTACATAGTAGCATAATCAATGTTTAAAAGAAATGTGAATTTTAAATGTTTTGTTAAATTTATGAAATTGAAAAAAATACAAAATATCTATATAGATATATATATATATAAATATATTGTCATTATTATAATTTTTTTTTTTTTTTTTTTGCCAAAAAAAATGATTTTCATGAATTAGTTAGAGGATGTAGCAAAATGATTGTTTGGTAAGATACGGAGATACTATTAAAGATTCAGTACTTGCCAAAGCTTATTTTTACGCAATGAAAAAATATACATTTATTTATGGGCCAGAATTTATGTATGGGGTGTATGTCATGGGGGGGTCACAGCAGGGCTTCAGGTTGGGGGTGTGTTTTGTGTAGCCGGAGTTATCTTTCTTGTTTTGTGTTTTCAGATAGAAAGGGATATTAGTGTTATGTTCCCAGGTATCTGAGTATCGGTGTTCATGTCTCCCTTAAAGCTGAAATTTATGTATTTGAATTTTCACTGGAACTCTTTTTACTGGGGTAAGTTTTTGATGGTGACACAAGACCTCCCTTGTACTGGGTAGTACATTTAAGGTGCTAATATAACCACCATCAGTATTGAGGTTCCAAGCCTTTCACTAGGTGTCATTTCCAGAAATAAATTTATTTAAAATTTCTATTTAAAATTTAAAATATCTGAACACTATATATTCATGCCCATTATATATCAAAGAGGACAGGTTCTGAGGTAAGATTCGCTCCCAGCTGTCCATTGTTTATTGTCAATACCTGTGCGCATCTTGCTGGCATTTTGTTTCCGTCCAGGTGTACACTGCCAAAGGTGGGCGGGGCACGTTAGAAGCAGGCTGTTGTCAGCACCCTTGTGTCCACATAAAATTTCAGCATTTAACAGTTTAAAAGTCAACTTTCTCTGTTTTAGATTGATATATGTAGTTAGTCAAATGTTGTCCTGAGCTGAAGATAGATATTTCCATTTCCATGCTTGCTCTTTAATACTTTCAATCTTGGTATGTAGGTGTAGGACAGTTCCTGCAGGCACGGAACTGCAGGCTGGCAATATTACTACATAATGCTGACATCATGCTGTACAGGTCAAAGTTCATATATCAGTATACTATTCCAGTATATAGGCCTGTCCACAGTTCTAACTGTTCGTGTACATACCATTTGTTACATTGGTCTCCTGTACCAGTGTGTACAATTAGCGACATGTTTTCGTGTATAGTTTTCGTGAGACATTCGAGAAGTTTGTGGTTCAGTATTGTGGTGTATGGTTTAGGTAGTGGTTCGGTATAGCTTTTCTATGTTATATCCTTTAAGTGCTATACAAAGTTTATACCCTGTCTGTTCTCGGTTCAGTATGATTGAATGATTGGAGTATTGTGAACTCAGATTTTTTTTATATGTAAGACAGCCATGCATGTATGTGTGTTATTTTTTCATTATTGAGTACAAAAGTTTTATAAGAAATGATTAATTACTGCGGTATTTTACCAGGTATTAGATGATCTATGACTGAATATGTCTGGTATAGAAATGACATTGTTCAAGTTCAGTGAAGTTGTAACTTCAAGGCCTATCAGAGCTAAGAATTTCAGTAAATACTAGAACTAAATGCGAATTGTTTTCTTTGCATTGTCTTCCAACATAAACGCTGTTGAATCCTTAAATTTTTTCCATGAATTTCACTCCAAATATATTAACTACCTAGCCTTCATCTTTCCCCGACACATAATTATATAAATGCCTGTACTACAATGCATCCATGTTTTCTTAAGTTTTTTTTTTAAGATTTCGAATGAAATATTTAAAGCCACAATATAACTGAGCTATACTTTCATTATTCAGTAACTCAAAAAATCCTGTTAATTTTCATGTCAAAATAAATGAAATATGATTATACCCCATGGTATCCTACACATTCACAGGGGGGGGGGAGGGGGGGTTAAAGTTGGGATGAGCACTCTTATAAAAATGGAAATGACACGATGTGACAACCTTTTTGAAAAATATCACTGGACAAGTTGCATGATCTCTGTGATAGCACAGGGACTTGAAAAGTTATTACATTTAGGTTTTTCTCGATATTCTTTTTATACTGAATTTAATGTGTATTCTCTCGTTTTATTTATTTTTCTTGAATTGCTGGCAATGAAAGCTATATATATATATTGTGGCTTTACTTGGTTTCACTATTTTTTACCTCTCTTTTTATTACATTCCGTGAGCTAAATAAAACTTTCCTTGGAGAGAAGATCTAGAGAAGTGATTTCCTTTACCATTTTCATTGATACAGTTTAAAACATCAGATATTTTTTCCGTCACAATTATCTGAAATTTGAAATGTCCAAACTCTCTAAAAAATGGAATTACTTACAATTTTCTGTCAAAAATTACATCTTTCTATTTTGTATTTTGATATGCCTTAGGGTATTTAATGAAGTATGTGCCACTTTTAGTTTCTCCAAAAGAAAAATACTTATTTTTAACACGAAAATGATTTTTGTATGTGAGGTAATCTGTTGAGGTCTTTACATGTTGTGATAGTTACGTTTTTGTTTCCATGGTTACTGTGTTTGAGAAGCTTTTCTCATCCTGAATACCACTGTGGTTTATGTTATCCTGAAAACCTCATAATTAACATGTTTAAGCATTTTTATCATTGGATACTTATTTGTTATATGCAATGTGTTTATTGTGCTGTTGTTTCTGTCTGTTAGTTGCCATGGTAACTTGGTAAATAGGTTGTCAACATATCTACCTGTTCTACTTTTATTGATCTTGACTTAATTAGTTGAATCTTGAAGCAGACTGATTTTGATTTACAACCCCTCTCAACCAGACTTTAATTTTTACAACCCCTCTCAACCAGACTTTAATTTTTAACAGTTGTTGGTCAGACTGAGTTGGATTTTTAATTCTGGAATTTCTGATTGACCTTTAATCTTTAACAGCTGTCAGGTTGAACTTTAACCCCTTTTAGTTTTATTAATTTTATCTTGTTCCACTGTCACCTGACCTCAAACCCTAGCCAACAGACTGGCAATAACATATGACCGTTAGTCCAAATGTATCTATTGTTCGTTTAGGAAAAGTTCAAGGATAGATACAAAGACTTCCTTTCGTACCTTTAACTTTTAAAGTTTGCAACATTAATACAAAAAATCTTTACCCTCCAGAAATAATTGTTTTCCAACGTTAAAAGTAGGCCTTTTAACATTTATAGTTCAAAGTAGGTAAATATGTTTTCAGAGGCAACAGTAGCCCGAGTTTCCTCTGGCCCTGTCTGGTGTAGGGCCAGAGCGCACTACTATATGAAAACGTGGAATTATCCGACACCGTTTGGTGTCGCTAAGAATCTGGTGCAAATACAATAAAATCGGGAGTGACATAACACCTACCTTACATATATGGATAAATGAGATATTTATTTACCCCAGAACACCCATTTAGTCCCACATAGGTGTTTTATTCCGTCCGTATAGACCCTCGCTGTACGCTAGTCAAAATTTCATACTGTTGACCCGCCATTTTGTAAGTGATAGTACGACTAACCACCCGAATTGGAACGCAATGGACCGAAAAGACCACATATCAATTATTGTGTTTTTCTTCTTACATAGTTAAAATTAAGAAAACTAAGCTTATTATTTCCCAAAACCTGTTCTATTCAATTTAAAAATTTATTATTTATAAACTATAAGCGGTAAAATATATAAAAATAAATGTTGTATTTTTTTTTCTTTTCGCTCCATCGCGCACTGATCAGGGTAATTAGGCCGCCCACGACCTACATAGTTAGCAATATGGCGTCGAGTCAAGTATGAAATTTTGACTAGAGTAAAGCGAGGGTCTATACGGATGGAATAAAACACCTAGATGGGACTAAATGGGTGTTCTGGGGTAAATAAATATCTCATTTATCCATATATGTAAAGTAGGTGTTATGTCACTCCCGATTTTATTGTATTTACACCAGATTCTTAGCGACACCAAACGGTGTCGGATAATTCCACGTTTTCATATAGTAGTGCGCTCTGGCCCTACACCAGACATGGTGACAGGGCCAGAGGAAACTCGGGCTAAGGCAACAGGAAAACTGTCCAAACGTCTAAACAAGTTTAATATATTATGGAGGAGTACAAATGTGCTCATGAAAGTCAACTTGCGATAACTTAAATCATTTTTAAGTGGCGGAAAGCTATGTGAAGGTTGGCCTTTAAGACTAGCTTTAAATCTATTGTATGATAACGTACAATTAGGGTGGCATTACAGCAATTGGTTTAAGATTTTTATATGTCTGAAATATGTGTTTTAAAAAGATTCTATCTTAATTGTATATAGTTAAGTGTTTTGGCATGTTGTGCTGTTGTTGAGTTACCACTGGAAAATTGTCCTTTATTTGAATTTCTGTGATGAGGGAGGGAGGACATTTATGTGATTGTGTTGACCGTTTTACCATGTAGTACGTACATCAGCTTGTGTTTTCTGCCAAGGTTCTACATGTTGGAGCTGCGATCCTTCAGCAAACATGCAACATGGCTGAACTTTTTGTTAGACCTGTGTGATATGTTGAGTTGTTATCCTCCCGACACTTATCTTTTAATTAACCCCGCCAGGTAGCGCCTGGCGTCATTGGTCTTCAAAAGTATATTATTATTATTATATTATGTAGTATGTGTTCGTACCCCGCTGTCGCCCGGCCTGTAGGACCCAATTTGTTATTCTTACCTGTAGTATGTTGTTACTCTTTGTATATGTTGTACATGTAGCAAATCAATTTCTTTTTTAAATTATCTACAAATTATTAGCACAAGTGGTTCATACTTGAAAAGTCAAAAAATTGGTATGTTGTTTATGATTGGGTGATTGAGAGATGTCATGATGGATGGAGCCCAGGGGCCCTGACAGGTACCAAGTACCGACCCACGACCTCCCTGGCACTGGTGTCAGTATATATACGTAGCTTTTAGTTGACGTCTCCGATTATTGTTTACAATATTTTTTTAATGCAAGCAAAAGTGATTTTAAATGTTGAGATTAAGTGTGACAAACTGATGTATTAAGATTCTCTTAACTTTTGTGAAATCCAGAAACATTTCTCTTCTCAACTGATTTCAGACGTTGTAGGATAAATCAGAAGTACTGGAACCTGAGGTAGTTGTCAACAGACATCTTGACCGTGTATTACAATGTCCTTTCAATGAGATTCTTGCTGGGTTCAGAAATATATTTAAAGATTTGGAAGCAAAATGTCAAGTAAACAGCATCAAATTAGAAATATAAAGGAATTCTTGTTTTGCTTTGGAGGGGAGGGGGATCCTTTTTACTGTGAAAATCATCTAAATGGAAAAAATGATATCTAGCTATAATGTAGTTATACATTTTGTATACTACATGCATATTGATGTGTTATGGGTATAAATGCGATGGTTATAACATTGTTAAAGAATTGTGTCCATTGTTACGATATCTATATATCTGGTACAAGAGATATTTGATACTAGTAGTGAGTGGATGTTGACAGTTTTACTAGCACTAATTACCCTGCCTATATAAAACCCGGTTGAACAGTTCCTAGTTGTAAGTGTATAAGGTACATGTGGGCTTCAGTTTGTCATATTTAATGGGTGAGTGGTTGAATATGGTGTACATCTTAAGTGTATAAGAACATCTTTTGCGGTACATTACAAAATTCATCATCTGTATATCATACATTGTCACCAATTTCAGTGTGAATGTCTTGTTTTATTTTGATACAATTCTATTATATCAAGATATTAAATTTGTTTTGTGTTATTTGTTTGTGTAAAGAAAGTTTACATATATACCATCAATACTAAGTTCAGGAGAAATTAACAAGGAGGTCATTATAGTGAACTATTCAAAATATGAAAAGCAGAAAAGATATGGAGGCAAGCACGGTCATCAAAGTAACAACTTGTCATAGCAGGAAAGGAACCACCTAGAAAACCAATAGAAAATATTCTGTCTCTCCTTGTGGTACCTTTAAAACTATAATAATGCAGGATAAATTTGAATCAGTTGAAAGCCATAGTCATTGTACACAGACTGGTATCAAAGTATTTGATAAAAAGACATGTGGGTCCTATATCAGGAATATATACTGTCAGAAAAATAACACTAGCTTGGTAGGGGGTAACTATTTCCAGTCCACTATATTTTCACGTGTGTTTACTGGAGGTAAAATTCTGTTATTTCTAGATGTTGAACAATTCTTGAATTGTCCATTATTCATGTACTTGTTTCGGACACTATAAGCACATCAAACGTGTTTTAGAGCTATCTCCTGAAGGAATGTAAACTCCATTACAACCATCAAACATGTTTTAGAGCTATCTCCTGAAGGAATGTAAACTCCATTACAACCATCAAACGTGTTTTAGAGCTATCTCCTGAAGGAATGTAAACTCCATTACAACCATCAAACGTGTTTTAGAGCTATCTCCTGAAGGAATGTAAACTCCATTACAACCATCAAACGTGTTTTAGACCAGTCTCCTGAAGGAATGTAAACTCCATTACAACCATCAAACATGTTTTAGAGCTATCTCCTGAAGGAATGTAAACTCCATTACAACCAACTACATGTAATTGGGACTATGAAAGGTTTTACTTTTCTGTGGCCAACTGACAACCTTTCAATTTTAAAGTGGGAATAGAAAATATATCCACAACTGAAAATTCTAGTTCCATAACTTGTCTATCATCCTTATATGAAGTTCACTTTGTGCCTTTTTACAAAACTTAAAGCATTTGTACTGTATTGAATGGCAGATCCAATACCAGGAATAATAGTATTTCTAATGTAACTTTTGTCATAATCACTCGTGTAGTCAGGTGAGTGATTCAGGCCCTCTTGTATACTAACAGCAGGGATCTGCATCAAATGTGAATGTAGGAGTTGTAGCTTTACTCATGAAAGACAAGAAGAGCTAATATCATGGCACTTAGTCTGGGAATGATGCTCTTTTGACACCCGAGAATGCTTATGCAGAGACTTTAAAGATGACTGTTTTCAAGGATATGTTGTTATCCCTTCATCTCATGAGTCATACATATTTCTAAACAGTACTTTCAATAAATTGGAAATGTTAATTAAATTTGGACCTGTGCCATCTTTAATATAATTAGCCTAGTATTGACTCCTTGTTGAGTTCTGATCAACTTTGTTTGACAATACCATAACAAAATGTTCACCAGCGAAAATATACCAAATTTGACCTTGACCTTTGGTCAGTTGTTTAATTCTGATCTTGCATCAGCATGTCATAACTAGAAAAGTTCTTTCAGAAAGTCATATTGCCCCTTTTTGGCCCTGCCCCTCATCCCCCGATGGTTGGCCCTATTTCTACAATTTTAATTCCCAACCACCTAGGGATGCAACCAGTCAAATATGAGTGATATCCATTGCTTAGTTCCAGACAAAAAGTCCTTAATAGCAATGTAGCTCTCTATTGGCCCCTTCCCTCAGCCCCACAATTTGTAGCTATTTGAATCCCCACCACCTAGGGATGGGACCAGTCAAATATGAATTCCCATCAACTAAAGATGCTACCAGTCATATATGAGCAATATCCGTCACTTAGTTCCAGAGAAGAATTCATTATAGCAAAATAGTCTATAGCTCCCATTTGGCTCGCCCATCAGCCCTAGGGGGACCTTGGACCAAGTGAGCTAATAATGTATGTCGTATGTATCATCCACAGCTACACAAATATGTGTTACATATATACACAACAGAAAATAGCACAGGCAGTTTACAGAAATATGTGTATTTTTGTTAATATTTTATAAAATATCTTCACAATTTATGGAACATATTTACCAAACAAACCTTGAAAAATGTGTTACAATTTGGATCTTCTTGTGTCATCACCCAAAATGTTTGTGTGTACACAAAACACATGCAAAAGAGATGTGTTTATCAGGCTACTCAATGTATAACAGGCAAGTTCTATAACAAAGTTTAAATACATATATCTAAGCCACCTTGCTATGATATCCAAACTGTTTTGTACACAATAGAAACAGTTGACAAATATATCAATGATTTCTCGACTGCTATCAGCAAGAAAAAGCTTCTAACTGGTGAACTTTAACCTGTAAATATGTATTCAATCGTTTGAAAAAAATTGAAAACGTTTTAGGCATATATTCTTTTGTCACAGTATATAAAATTCATAGCTTCAACAATGGGACCAAGAAATCCTAACATGTCCATAGTCGACATAAACCATAGATTGTGAGGCTTTGAAACATTTCCATTTTAAATCAGATTTATCAATCGGGTTGTGAGACTCCAGTACTGTTTTAATACTTTAATCTTTATTCAAATTGTAATCTTTTTTCTCAAAAAAAAAAAAAAAAAAATGAAAGAAAAGAAATGGTCATAGCTGATTCCAATTTGAACAGCAGGAAAACTAATGTATAAGACAACCTTAGTAATAGGACAGTATACAGCTCTAGTAATCATGACAGTAGCCGGTAATGAGCAGTGCTACTTAGCATTCTCCAGACGGTGTATTACGGGGTAAATAACAAGTCTCCGTCCATCTACATATTAATATACACATGTAACATCATCTGCACAGAGGCAAAAAAAAAGCATGTCACCATAAAATATTCTCAAACTCAAAAAGTCTCTCTTCATACAACTGTAGGTACATGTAAATCACACTATTCCTGCACATTATTTTCGCGAAATGTGTGCATTAAAATCTTAAACATTTAAGAGAAATCAGTTGCAAAGAATAACAAATTCTCTAATTTTTAACCAAAAAAAAAAAAAAAAAAAACCCAGATCAAAACAGATTTAAGATAAACAAAATAGCACACCACCTACAAATAAATAAACTAAAACATGTAACAAAGGGATTAGTATAATAAAGATTTCATGAGGCCAATAACAATCATCTACAGCCTTGCGTACAGTACATAAACTGAAAGGCTGGTCGCAGAACACAACAACAACACACACAAAACGTCTAGCTTATCCCAAACCACTGGTTACTTAATAATCATAAATACAAGAATCTGGGGTAATGATGGAGATGTGGCAATTTTTACTGCAGAGATCGACAACACTACCGGACATGTTCTCAGCAACTAGTTAAGTTTATTCCTGTAAAATGCTGCTTTTGAATTTGAGCTTATTTCAAGAACTTACAATTCCATCAGAGCTTAGAAATTCTGTATCTATTGAGACTTCAAATAATAAAACTGTTCAGAGCCTGTTTCTTGGTATTATAGACTCGCCAATACATGTACAGTTTAATCTCAATGTTATTTTATTAAACAATTATATTGAAGTCTGTAACACCAAGGCAAGATCCATGCTGCATTCATCTATGGAATTTCCTAAAATATTATTATTTCTTTATGTGTCTGCCTAAGCATTAGAATGATTTTTACATTTGGTCCCTTCCTCTGACCTTGACATTTTGGGTAACTAATGCAACAATTTGTATTGTCATTGTACATCAATAGAATAAATAGTTGTTAAGGGCATTCAGAAATTATTGCCCAAGAGAACTTATAACAGATGGACAATGTGAAAATGAAATTTCCTGTGATTTCACCTCAGGGGAATTCCTAAACAATGAAGAGCATTTGTACATTTCCTAGAAATTATTTATTTTAGAACTTCTCTATTGATACAAATGAAAAATATGATTGACAAATTAGTTCAGCTAAAAGTTCCCATCTCCACATTTTAGAAACAAAAGCTTTTGCAAATGAAATAACTTTCTATTACTTGGCCATTTTTTTTTTAAATATATACAGTATTTGAAAACTTATTTTGTTTTATCAAAACTAATGTAAAAATACTGGAATTAGTGTTAGGTAAATGGAAGGTTAACAGGCTGTCATGTCAATAATGACAGGAGTGCACATGGGTATCTGCTTATCACAGGAATTTTCATATTATGTTTCAAGTCAGCAGTCACCCTATTTAATATCATTATGATATTCCTTTAAAATAATTATCAGTTCTTTGTACTTGTGTTATGATTTATAGTAGCAACATTTAAGGCTTTTAAGACTCACAGAATGGCAGTTTTTGCAATACATACATATATATTAAAATCTTTGGCTATAATAAGGAAAGTATATGAAAATCTATGCTAAGGAGTACATGTGTGAATATGTTGATCAAGACTAACTCGGGACATACTTGGTATACACTGGACATGTCAATTTTTCAACCCATTATGTCTGTAGTGAAAATTACTGTTACATATGTAATATAGGAAAGAGAGCATGAAAAGGAAAGAACTACATTGTGGTGAAAAATCTTATGATGTATCAATATATACCACACAAGGAGTCCATGGTGTGGTATACAAATTACCACACAAGGAGTCCATGATGTGCTGTACAATATACCACACAAGGAGTCCATGTTGTGCTGTACAATATACCACACAAGGAGTCCATGTTGTGCTGTACAATATACCACACAAGGAGTCCATGTTGTGCTGTACAATATACCACACAAGGAGTCCATGTTGTGCTATACAATATACCACACAAGGAGTCCATGTTGTGCTGTACAATATACCACACAAGGAGTCCATGTAAGATGTACAATATACCACACAAGGAGTCCATGTTGTGCTGTACAATAAACCACACAAGGAGTCCATGTTGTGCTGTACAATATACCACACAAGGAGTCCATGTTGTGCTATACAATATTACAATATACCACACAAGGAGTCCATGTTGTGCTATACAATATACCACACAAGGAGTCCATGTTGTGCTGTACAATATACCACACAAGGAGTCCATGTTGTGCTGTACAATATACCACACAAGGAGTCCATGTTGTGCTATACAATATACCACACATGGAGTCCATGTTGTGCTATACAATATACCACACAAGGAGTCCATGTTGTGCTGTACAATATACCACACAAGGAGTCCATGTAAGATGTACAATATACCACACAAGGAGTCCATGTTGTGCTATACAATATACCACACAAGGAGTCCATGTATGATGTACAACATACCACACAAGGAGTCCAGAGTGAGCCACAATACCTAATGCTTTACTGTACTTATTGTATAAGACATACTAGTATACTAGTAAGTACCAAAACTTGAAAACACACACACACACACGCAAGCTCACCCACTTACCATCTCCCTCACCTACACACGTCTTCCTCTCATACACATGTACTCTGCACACTGCATAGATATATCTCCACACTCTCTAGTGCATACTATCTACATAAATCCTTTGTTCTTCTAACAGTGCATCAAAATAGCGCATCAGAGGGTGACAAAACTTTGCTATACAGGGGGATCTGTGGAGCTTTCCACTCGACTTTATATACACTGTTTTTAATCACAGATATCTCATTGCATTTTCAGGATGGTAAATCAGTTCTGTCTGTTTTTAAGTCAGTTGTCATATATTTTCTTTTTAACTTTTTTTTTTCTTGGTTTATATTCACATCATAAAAATACGAGCTGACAAAACAACTTGAGATGTTCCATAAAACTTAAGCTATATACACTGTCTACACAGAGGCAACTCCAGCGTTGGATGTCCTCTACCTGGCAGTCTATCATACACAACAGTGGTCAAGAAGAGCTGAACACTCTTTGAGATGAAACCTCCGTACACGATCTGCTGGCTCTTGCAGATGTTGATGTAAGTGTTTGGTATTTTTCACAACAGAAGGTTTCACCTTAAAGCGAGACAGCCATTTTCAGCAGGTGCTCCACCCTATCCTCGCCTATGATCATTTCTTCTTCGGTGGCTGTGGCCCCCTTGGGGGAGTCACTGGACGACCGGAATTCAAACCTCCATACTGGTACTTGGCTTTCTTTTCGGATGGCTTTAGAATCTGTGAAAACAAATATTGTCTTTCAAAAAAAAAAAAATTGCCTTTCAAATAAACAAGAGATCCCAGAGGGATCTTGGCGCCCACCATTGAATGATCTTTATAGGTTCCATGTCAGATTGATCTTTTCTCTACTTTTCCCTTCTTCTAAGTCTTACTAATCTGTGTAAATTCAGAAACAGCCCTCTAGATCTAGTACTTTTCAAACAAGGGGAACCTATATATAAAATTTAAGATTTAGCGATAATGGCTGTCTGTCAGCCATGTTGTTTTCCGATTGGTCCCAAAATGCAATACCAGGGACCAAGGGGAACCTACATATGAAATTTGAGAAAGATCCCTTCAGTACCTTCTGTACAATAGCGATAACAAACTTCAATTTTCAAAATCCAAGATGGCTGCCTGTCAGCCAGGTTGTTTTCTGACTGGTCTCAAAATCCAATATGTATAACTAGACACAGAGAGCAACCTACAAATGAAATTCAGAAAGATCCTTTCAGCAATTTCTGATAAATAGCGATAACAATCTTCAATTGTCAAAATCCAAGATGGCTGCCTGTCAGCCAGGTTGTTTTTCGATTGGTCTCAAAATGCAATATGCATAACTACGCACTGAGGGAAACCTACATATGAAATTTGAGAAAGATCCCTTCAGTACTTTCTCAGAAATAGCGATAACAAACTTCAATTGTCAAAATCCAAGATGACTGCCTGTCGGCCATGTTGTTTTCCGAATAGTCTCAAAATGCAATATGCATAACTAGGCACAGAGGGGAACCTACATATGAAATTTCAGAAAGATCCCTTCAGTACTTTCTGAGAAATAGTGATAACAAACTTCAATTGTCAAAATCCAAGATGGCTGCCTGTCGGCCATGTTGTTTTCAGATTAGTCTCAAAATGCAATATGCATAACTAGACACAGAGGGCAACCTACAAATGAAATTCAGAAAGATCCTTTCAGCAATTTCTGATAAATAGCGATAACAATCTTCAATTGTCAAAATCCAAGATGGCTGCCTGTCGGCCATGTTGTTTTTCGATTGGTCTCAAAATGCAATATGCATAACTACGCACCGAGGGAAACCTACATATGAAATTTGAGAAAGATCCCTTCAGTACTTTCTGAGAAATAGCGATAACAAACTTCAATTGTCAAAATCCAAGATGACTGCCTGTCGGCCATGTTGTTTTCCGAATAGTCTCAAAATGCAATATGCATAACTAGGCACAGAGGGGAACCTACATATGAAATTTCAGAAAGATCCCTTCAGTACTTTCTGAGAAATAGTGATAACAAACTTCAATTGTCAAAATCCAAAATGGCTGCCTGTCGGCCATATTGTTTTCAGATTAGTCTCAAAATGCAATATGCATAACTAGGCACCGAGGGAAACCTACATATGAAATTTCAGAAAGATCCCTTCATAAGTATCTGAGAAATAGCGATAACAAACTTCAATTGTCAAAATCCAAGATGGCTGCCTGTCGGCCATGTTGTTTTCCAATTGGTCTCAAAACGCAATATGCATAACTACGCACTGAGGGAAACCTACATATGAAATTTGAGAAAGATCCCTTCATAAGTTTCTGAGAAATAGCGATAACAAACTTCAATTGTCAAAATCCAAGATGGCTGCCTGTCGGCCATGTTGTTTTCCGATTGGTCTAAAAATGCAATATGCATAACTAGGCACCAAGGGGAATCTACATATGAAATTTGAGAAAGATCCCTTCAGTACTTTCTTAGAAATAGCGATAACAATCTTCAATTGTCAAATTCCAAGATGGCTGCCTGTCGGCCATGTTGTTTTCCGATTGGTCTCAAAATGCAATATGCATAACTAGGCACCAAGGGGAATCTACATATGAAATTTGAGAAAGATCTCTTCAGTGCTTTCTCAGAAATAGCGATAACAAACTTCAATTGTCAAAATCCAAGATGGCTGCCTGTCGGCCATGTTGTTTTCCGATTGGTCACAAAATGCAATATGCATAACTAGGCACCAAGGGGAGTCTACATATGAAATTTGAGAAAGATCCCTTCAGTACTTTCTCAGAAATAGCGATAACAAACTTCAATTATCAAAATCCAAGATGGCTGCCTGTCGGCCATGTTGTTTTCCGATTGGTCTCAAAATGCAATATGCATAACTAGGCACCAAGGGAAGCCTACATATGAAATTTGAGAAAGATCCCTTCAGTACTTTCTCAGAAATAGTGATAACAAACTTCAATTGTCAAAATCCAAGATGGCTGCCTGTCGGCCATGTTGTTTTCCGATTGGTCTCAAAATGCAATATGCATAACTAGGCACCAAGGGGAACCCACATATGAAATTTGGGAAAGATCCCTTCAGTACTCTCTGAGGATTAGCGATAACAAGAATTGTTTACGGACGGACGGACGGACGGAGGGACGGACGGACGACGGACCACGGACGCAGGGCGATTTGAATAGCCCACCATCTGATGATGGTGGGCTAAAAAACCAAACTATATATGCTTATATTATCAAATACACCGGGTATTACTTAAGCAATGCATGTCCCATACTGGCCCCTTGCTAAAAATAGTAACAAGGGCCTTGACCTTGACCCCAAATCCCCTAAACTCGAACTTGTCCCAAGATATTATCATGGCCCTTTATCAATGTGTTGAGATTTTATCGGTAAGGATATAACTATTGTAAATTCACATTAGGATCTAACAATATTTACAATGGTATGGGCATGTGTCTGCATATTCTTTGAAATGAATTAGAAACTAAGAATGTAAGATCCATCCTGATCATATATATTATACTGAGTTAAACATATCATTCCTTACATCGGTCCGTCTGACTATGGACGAAAACTTCTGGGTAATCCCTACTACATACCTGGAAGGAGCACATCAATGTCTCATCCACAGACATCATGCCTCCTGCGTTGTCAAACTCCCCACAGTAGTTTGGTGCTGAAAATAGGGTCACTAACTGTCTTTTGGCAAAAAACTCATATCCATCTTCCACAACCTAAAACGAAGTACAAAGATTAAGGATGTTCTTCTGCATCAATCTATTATTTACTTAAACAAGCTGTTAACCAAGAATATAACTGCAAATCTTTTAACAGTGATCCTTTACATGAAATACTTTTTATAGATATATATCACCCATTCTAGCAGGTCAATTATCACATATTGTGACCAAAGTTGTTAAGCCTCACCAAATAATTTGGAATCAGTATTTTGTCAAATTATAATTCTAAAGAACTGAAAATTAATTTGGTGTGGCCTTACCAAACTTGTTTTATTCATTATTACCAAAAATAATATTATGGCCCATACAGGCAGGCATGAAGGAATGTACTGGTGACTGAGTTTCAGAAGCTAAGACAATACAATTGAGACAATAAAAAATTTTTAAGGAGAAATACAGATACTCACTTGATGTGCACGACAGATCAAGTCCAGGTCATGGCGATTAAGAAACTTGCTAACAACATCTGCTCCAAACGTAAAGGACACACCACGGTCATTCTCTCCCCAGCCCTGGACGTCTTTGTCTGGGTCGGACCACAACAGGTCACACAGCAAGCCTACATAATACAGCATTGTAGGTGTAATTATCTTAATGTGTTATTATCTTAATGAATGTGTTATCTGAATGTGTTATCTTAATGAATGTGTTATTATCTTAATGAATGTGTTATCTGAATGTGTTATCTTAATGAATGTGTTATTATCTTAATGAATGTGTTATTATCTTAATGAATGTGTTATTATCTTAATGAATGTGTTATTATCTTAATGAATGTGCTATTATCTTAATGAATGTGTTATTATCTTAATGAATGTGTTATCTTAATGAATATGTTATCTTAATGAATGTGTTATTATCTTAATGAATGTGTTATCTGAATGTGTTATCTTAATGAATGTGTTATTATCTTAATGAATGTGTTATTATCTTAATGAATGTGTTATTATCTTAATGAATGTGTTATCTTAATGAATATGTTATCTTAATGAATGTGCTATTATCTTAATGAATGTGTTATTATCTTAGTGAATGCGTTATTATCTTACTGAATATATTAAATTGCTATCCTGTACTGACATAATGTATATAAGCATTAAACAAAAAAGTTCCAGTTTCAGGCAGATAAAGTTGAAAACATTTAAGATTCTTGTAACTGTGTAAAAGGTTACCTGTGTCGGGTACATCAGTAGGACGCATAATTCTGCGGATCTGTTCCATAGACTGTAGATCTGGTGATAGACCTGTATCAAACAGACACTAGTATTCAGGTCACACCAATTTTTATGAGCATTTTGCTTCGTTTTTTATGCCAGAGAAATGAAAAGTGTACAATAATTTTGTCAGAAGCATATTACCTTGAATCTTTTACAGTTTGTTTACCATATATCTTGGATATAAACTTCTTATAATACCTATATTGATGTATTTCCAAAAACAAGAGATCCCAGAGGGATCTTGGCGCCCACCATTGAATGATCTTCATAGGTTCCATGTCAGATTGATCTTTTCTCTACTTTTCCCTTCCTCTAAGTCTTACTAATCTGTGTAAATTAAGAAACAGCCCTCTATAGCTAGTACTTTTCAAACAAGGGGAACCTATATATAAAATTTAAGATTTAGCGATAATGGCTGTCTGTCGACCATGTTGTTTTTGGATTGGTCCCAATATGCAAAACTAGGCACTGAGGGGAACCTACATATGAAATTTGAGAAAGATCCCTTCCGTACTTTATGAGAATTAGCGATAACAAACTTCAATTGTCAAAATCCAAGATGGCTGCCTGTCGGCCATGTTGTTTTCTGATTAGTCTCAAAATGCAATATGCATAACTAGGCACCGAGGGGAACCTAAATATGAAATTTGAGAAAGATCCCTTCAGTGCTTTCTGAGAAATAGCGATAACAAACTTCAATTGTCAAAATCCAAGATGGCTGCCTGTCGGCCATATTGTTTTCCGATTGGTCTCAAAATGCAATATGCATAACTAAGTACCAAGGGGAACATACCTATGAAATTTGAGAAAGATCCCTTTAGTACTTTCTGAGAAATAGCGATAACAAACTTCAATTGTCAATAACCAAGATGGCTACCTGTCGGCCATGTTGTTTTCTGATTGGTCTCAAAATGCAATATGCATAACTAGGCACCAAGAGGAACCTACATATGAAATTTGAGAAAGATCCCTTCAGTACTTTCTGAGAAATAGCGATAACAAACTTCAATTGTCAATATCCAAGATGGCTACCTGTCGGCCATGTTGTTTTCTGATTGGTCTCAAAATGCAATATGCATAACTAGGCACCGAGGGGAACATGTGTATGAAATTTGAGAAAGATCCCTTCATTACTTTCTGAGAAATAGCGATAACAAACTTCAGTTGTCAAAATCCAAGATGGCTGCCTGTCTGCCATGTTGTTTTCCGATTGGTCTCAAAATGCAATATGCATAACTAGGCACCAAGAGAAACCTACATATGAAATTTGAGAAAGATCCCTTCAGTACTTTCTCAGAAATAGCAATAACAAACTTCAATTGTCAAAATCCAAGATGGCTGCCTGTCGGCCATGTTGTTTTCCGATTGGTCTCAAAATGCAATATGCATAACTAGGCACCAAGAGGAACCTACATATGAAATTTGAGAAAGATCCCTTCAGTACTTTCTGAGCAATAGCGATAACAAACTTCAAATGTCAATATCCAAGATGGCTACCTGTCGGCCATGTTGTTTTCCGATTGGTCTCAAAATGCAATATGCATAACTAAGCACCAAGGGGATCCTACATATGAAATTTGAAAAAGAGCCCTTCAGTACTTTCTGAGAAATAGCGATAACAAACTTCAATTGTCAAAATCCAAGATGGCTGCCTGTCGGCCATGTTGTTTTCCGATTGTTCTCAAAATGCAATATGCATAACTAGGACCCAAGAGGAACCTACATATGAAATTTGAGAAAGATCTCTTCAGTACTTTCTGAGAAATAGCGATAACAAACTTCAATTGTCAAAATCCAAGATGGCTGCCTGTCGGCCATGTTGTTTTCCGATTGGTCTCAAAATGCAATATGCATAACTAGGCACCAAGGGGATCCTACATATGAAATTTGAGAAAGATCCCTTCAGTACTTTCTGAGAAATAGCGATAACAAACTTCAATTGTCTAAATCCAAGATGGCTGCCTGTCGGCCATGTTGTTTTCCGATTGGTCTCAAAATACAATATGCATAACTAGGAACCAAGAGGAACCTACATATGAAATTTGAGAAAGATCCCTTCAGTACTTTCTGAGAATTAGCGATAACAAGAATTGTTTACGGACGGACGGACGGACGGAGGGACGGACGGACGGACGGACGGAGGGACGGACGACGGACCACGGACGCAGGGCGATTTGAATAGCCCACCATCTGATGATGGTGGGCTAAAAATATCGCAAACTGAATGGATTGGAGAATAATACCTGACCATCTAATATAATTATCATTATCATATATATCAATATTTTAAACACTTTGGAAGATCCATGAGAAATTTTATTTCAACAATGCTGAAGGTTGTTATTTTTTCAGATTTCTAACAGAATTAGTTCAGTACCCCCAGTACTGGCCTACATGTCCATCTAACGCTATTTTATAATTTAGATAATTGGTTTTACATACCACCGTGACAACAGAATATTTTTTCATCAATAATGGCTGCTATCGGTAAACAGTTGAAGCAATCTGTAAATGTCTTCCACAGCTTCACATTAAATCTTCTTTTGCCTGAAACATAAAATTGCAATAAATTCACTCCCTTAACTAAATATATACTACAAACAGTTATATTTCTCTCAAAAAAGACCAAATTGTTTCTACATTGTTTATACAGTTATCATACTTCTTCAACATACATACTATCAAGATAAATTAAGATATGAAAATGATGCATGAATTTGAATTATGGGTAGTTATGAATACAAATCAAAATTTCTTAAGTTAAGTAAAACTAAAGATTGTACATATTTTTCATTTTGGATCATGTTAGAGTTGTATGTATGATATACTCCCAAATTGTGGTGATCCCTGTGTATGTATGATATACTCCCAAATTGTGGTTTTGATCCACCTCAGGATGTTGTACTTCAAACGTAACTCAATTAGTTCGGTTATAAATGATATACTGTATAGTTAAAGTGATGTTACCCCAGAAAAATACTTATTTTTCTAACGACTTTGTTCTGACTTGGCTAGGGAGAAATTATCCTTAGTTCAACCTGTAGACTGATTGTCATGAGTCATGGGCAGTGGGTCACTCGAACTTGTCCAAAATATTATTTACCCCCCGGTTTATTACCCCCCGGTTTCACCATAGGGGACTAATATTTATAATAGATAATAACTTCCGTCAGAAATTATCAATGATGACAACAATACATGTCCAATGTCTACATTATTACTTACATTCATCATAAAATCCATATATTCTGTTGATACTTGCACATTCATGGTTTCCACGTAAAAGAAAGAAATTCTCTGGGTATTTAATTTTGTAAGCGAGAAGTAAGCAAATCGTTTCCAAGGATTGTTTTCCTCTGTCTACATAATCGCCTAGAAACAGATAGTTGGATTCTGGGGGAAAGCCACCATACTCAAACAGTCGCAGTAGGTCTGTGTATTGTCCGTGGATGTCACCTGGAAAAAGAGATTCTCCATAAATACACAAATATGCTGTATAACAAATATTGTCAATTTTACTAGTTTGTGACTGAGGTTAGACAGATTGACAGATTTTTAACTACCAGGTAGGAAATTAGTTGTTTCCTATGATATGACAAGTCATTTAAAATGTCATAATAAAAAGGATAAATATATGCAAAGAATTTGAAGAATGCACAGATGATCAATATGTAACAGATCAGGTGAAGCTATACCCCAAGCATAAAGTTCCAGTGACAAGAAATGTAAGAGATAGAGTCTGGACATTTTTTTCTTTGATGTGAATTGGCTAAAGGTTAAAATATTGGTTGGAGTGACCTACATTTGATACAGGACTTACTGCCTCACTAAGCCAGGTGAACCCATACCCAAAGTATAAAATTCCAGTGAAAAGTAGTGTAGAAGATAAGAGCCAAGACAATTTATTTTTGATGTAGGTCAAAGATCAAAATGTAGGTCAGAGTGACCTACATTTGTTATGTGACACATCGCTTCCAACATGGTGAACCCATACCCCAGGTAGGAAGATCCAGTGACAGGTAATGTAGATAAGAGCCCAGACAATTAAACAAAAGGATTGAGATGGACACAAAGCAAAACTAAAGCCGCAGCCCCCCCCCCCCCCTCCCCTCCTCCGTTTCGTTTCAGCTGGGGGGGGGGGGGGGGGGGGGGGGGGGGGGGGACTGTTAAGTTAGAATCTTATATCATTCTTTTGCATAGTCCATAACTAAAAATATGCAGCACCTTTCAAGTGTCATTGACATCTGACACTTGCCTGTTATATATAATTAGCTCTTGTACAACATGTACAGGTGACACATCAATAATAGATAGGGGATGGGTGCAAACATATATCTTATAAAATTACTGTGCAACTCATATCTGCCATGCAGACAAAGGGATGCCCCTTTAAACACTGAATCAAAATGACCTGAGGTTTATCATTGTGAATTATACAAACCACATATTTTCAATGGTGCCTCTAGCTCTAGTAGGATGGGCTGACTGAGGAAGATTTCTCGTGACTTCAGGCACAATCCCCTCACTTCAGCCTCCGTCATTTGAACAGTTTTTCCTGGTCTGCATCCTCGAACTGTATGAGAAACCAAAGATGTTAGAACATATTGCTATATATACCACTTTCATCAGATGAAGTACAGTATTATCAAAATATTATAAGACATATGGAGGATCTCATATGTATATGACTTATTACATATGACTTACTGGGTACATATATGATTTAATGTGTTTCATATTATCATAAGCTCAACCAATGCATGCTAAAATAAATAACACATTTGTTAATATCTAAACACGAAAATTATTTCAAAATGTTTTTATCAATTACTGCATATAAATTAATGAATCCATTCTGCATTATAAACATAATGGCTGTATGGCAAAGAATATATCTGTGAAAAGGAGCTGCCATATAATATCTTTCATAAATGCCAACTTATATGTCTATGCAGTTTAAACATGTGAAGCTTTTTAAAAGTTGTAACTCATGTAACCAGGTGAACTTGTTATGCAATATCACTGGCGTATTCATTACTCATATTCTGCATATGCTATCAATGATCGTTTCACGTATCATTAATGTACATGTATGCCAAAAAATACATTCGTATATTGCAGGTTCCTGTTTTTACGGGATACTGCTGTCAATGAAATGTGTGGATGATGAACCAGTTCCATCTCCCATCATGACTTATCATGATCAGCTGCACTTGTTACAGAAATTTTAAGGCATCATGACATTCCTCATCAGTGGTCTTAATTTAAGACATTGTTAACAATTGAGTTGGTGACAGGGTGATAATAAGACTATTATATACATGTACTTTGGTTGAATGAAAGCATTAAACAGTTGATCTAGAACTCGGCCTGTTTTCATGCCTGGATGAAATCAATGCTTAGGCTGTCATTTGGTGAGTAATAATTACATAACTATCACTTCGTTGTGATAAATTAAATGATATGATGAGGTGCAGTTGTAAAGAAAATTATGTTTGATAAAACGAACAATAACAGAATCACATGCATATTGACATATTTATGGTCGGCCTATGATTTAAATGAACGTAAACATAATCTTAAAAGTTAACATGAACGAAGTTGGTCATGGTGTTATCAATGTTTACAATAGAAATATTGAGGGGCGGAACACACAACAAGAAAATGTACATAGGAAATATTTGTCTACTCTATAGTTCGATGATTGTGTTGATCCAGAATTGGATCAGTCAATGCACCAAATCAAAGGCTAATGCCTGTATCTGGTATCCGATACAATTCTGACAGCGGAATCTCGACTACACTGATGATAGGGTGGTGTGTTGTTTTCCAAAAATAGATATGATGAGCTGCAGCTGTAAACAAACTTCTACGTCAGGCCTTTTGAAAAATGAATGGAATGTCGTATATATCAATACATGTTTAAATGTCATCCTAATTGAACAAGAAGCTACACTTAGAGCAGGACTAATTTCATCACGGTGTTGTCAACAACAAAATGCATTTCGAGGCGGGACGAAAAGAAACAGGAAGAAAAAGTGCCCGGGTACAAAAATCACTAAATAACATCATAATGTCCAATTTTGCTATACATGTATCAGTGGAACAGATCGATGAGCCACATGAAACGATCTTTAAATCAGTGTAAGTTCCCTTGTAACGTTAAACTACCTTCCAAAAGGCGCGATATCAAGCTATCGACGTTCAACTCGGTCTCCGCCATCTTGACTATTTCTCGTGACGTCATCAATCTTGCTCAACCATGATGACCTCGAAAGATATTTTTGGGGCCCTCACATCATGTACATATATAGAAAGTATCAAAATAACTGGATATCACGCAACACAGACAATGTGATTTATAGACAATGCTTATAATCATCATACAATGAATGCAATCTTTTTGTTTTGGTATGTTTCAATTTACAAATGAACTAAAACACATGCATGCTTTTTAGTCTGCATTGTTGTGGTTGCAACGGTTTGTACAATAATATTGTACCTAAATATTACGTACGCAATGCTAAAACGATCTAAAAGCGAAAGTAAATTCTTTGTTTGTGATTGACACGAACTGGTTTCTCTGAATTCTAATGGACGTTGTGCATGGTAAACTTTTCAATTTTCTATTTTCTTCTCAAGTTGCACCAGTGGGATTTATAAATTTCGGGATGCAGTTCCAAATTAAAGATGGCCGCAATGACCGCCATCTTGAAAACCCAGTTATGAAATACAATGTATTCAGAAATCTCCGTGCGATTGTTATTATCATCTTGTCCCCGTTTAACCCATTGGGTTAGAATCATAGTTTGGCAATTGTTTGTATGTATTCTTTATTGTTTTTCTACAATTTCACGAGTATGATCCATATGATCATGGAATCACCCTGATCAAAATGTTATTTTTAACCAGTCAAAAATCCTTTTGTAAATGCACGGTTATACTCCGGCCATTTCAGCATATATATTACACATTTAAACTAGTCTTAATTCAGTTCATGTAGCGGTATTTAGATGAAACCTTCTGCGTATGATCCGGCGAGATAGTTGTGTTCATGCGTTGTTATTTTCCGGGTCTGTACGAAATCCAACATGACCAATGTGGCCGCCATCTTGGGGGGAAAATCAAATCTCGAGAATAAGAAGTTTATATAAAATTATTAGGCCTAGCAGGTCCCCGTGTAGAACAGCACTATTTAAAGTTATTTGGGCGGATCACAGCAGAAGGTTATGCGCTATATTTAGATTCACCGTACGGGATAAAAATATATGTGTAGTCCTTTTTTATAAACAAAAAATGCTTGAGAATATCAATTGCTCGAAATGGAAAACATTCACATGCATAGCCAGATATTACGGCTACTTCTAAGACTTTTGGAGCGATGATAGTGACATATCGCTTCAAAACACGAATGGCGCGCCTCTATATTGGTATGCTATTCAGTGTTCGGAGTTTCATGTTATATAATTTTTCGAAGAAGACATTTTTTTCATTGTATTTTTTATTAGTTATTTGACGATTATGTATAATATACCACAACATAAAACATTGTGATTGACCTAGAAATATCGAAATATAAACCAACAAGTATGTGAGGAATCTAAAAATAAATTTATCTCGTGACTTCCACATACGTAATCAGTAGCCTACAGCAGTCGTGACCTGGGACGACCCTGTCGTGACCTGGGACGACCCTTTCGTGACCTGGGACGACCCTGTCGTGACCTGGGACGACCCTTTCGTGACCTGGGACGACCCTGTCGTGACTAGCCCAGTACCGCCGATAGATGGAGATTAGAATTTTGAAGAATGTTGTGTTTATCTCTCTGAAAACGTCTCTGATTAAAGTGTAGTATATTTCTGGTTGTGAGACTATTGAGCAGAATTGTCGCGATCAGAAATACAGAGTAAATCCTAGTGTCTGTCACAGAGGACAAGAATTTACCTTCCAATGGTAGCGTCACGCCTCCCCACTTCATCATAATCATTGCGATTGATGGTTGTCATTATTAAAAAGAAGATGATTGAGTTTTGAAAGGTAGCATTATGCATTCAAGTGTAATATTGCGTTTGTACTTCGGCACCGTCAGGATATCGTTGCACCTCTGGGTAGCATAACGCATTCAAGCGTACTTTTGCACCTTTAGAGGTAGCATAATTCCTGCAAGCAAACATTTGCAACTTTGGGTAGTACAACACCTTCAAGCTTTCTTTTGCAACATTGGGAGACATAACGCCATCAAGTGTACTTTTGTAACTTTGAGTAACATAACGCCTTCGAGCTTTCTTTTACAGTTAGAGGTAGCATAACGCCTTCAAGTGTTCTTTTACAGTTAGAGGTAGCATAACGCTTTCAAGTGTTCTTTTACAGTTAGAGGTAGCATAACGCCTTCAAGTGTACTTCACAACTTTGGGTAGCATAACGCATTCAAGCGTACTTTTGCACCTTTTGGTAGCATAACGCCTTCAAGTGTACTTTTGCACCTTTGGGAAGAATAACGCATTCAAGCGTGTTTTTGCAACTTTGGGTAGCATAACGCCTTCAAGAGTGCTTTTGTATCTTTGGGAAGCATAACATCTTCAAGCATACTTTTGTAACTTTGGGTAACATAACGCCTTCAAGCGTTCTTTTACGGTTGGAGGTAGCATGACGCCTCCAAGTCTACTTTTGCACCTTTGGGTAGCATAACGCCTTCAAGTGTACTTTCACACCTTTATAGGTAGTATGTGCCTTCAAAACATGTTAGTGTACTTTCATACCTTAATAGGTAGTATATCGCCTTCAAGTGTACTTTGAACCTTTGGGTAGCATTGCACATTAAAATATTCTATTGCATCTTGTAACATCGCGTCTGTACATGTGGGGTAGCATAACACCTTAAAGTATCCTACTGCACCTGTAGAGCAGCGTTGCACCTTCAGGTGTGCTACTGTACCTGTGATGATATCACATTTACGTGTACTTTTACACGTAGCACCATTTGATGCATTCAGGGATAATATCAAGTTTTACAGACGATATAAAGAGAAGAGTCTGGGCAAGAATTAAGATGTGTGCTCTGAAAAGTCGAAATTGCATTCATCTAGTACGAAAAGGCACACCGCTACCCCTAAAGGTGAAATATTACCCTTGATGGCAAGATGCTGCTGTCTCTATAGATGAAGTATTTGTCCTAATGGCACAATGCTGTGATCTCTGAAAACAAATACTTACTTGACGGCAAGATGGTGTTGCTATCTCTAATAACGAAATTTTACCCCTGAGTGCAAGGTGTGCCAAAACAAAATTTTACCCCTTATGCTATAATCTCTAATAACGAAATTTTACCCCTGATGGTAAGATGCTATAATCTCTAATAACGAAATTTTACCCCTGATGGCAAGGTGTGCCAAAACACAATTTTATCCCAGATTTCAAAATGCTGTTATCAGTAATTATTACCTTATTACCTGTGATGGCAGTACAATATGCAATGCAATATCATCACTATCCCTGTATGGACTAAGGTAACTCCAACAGTGTACTTGTTCCCCTAACTAAGTCTATGAGCAACATGTTATTCCTGAACCCTCCATAATACCAGATAATTACTAGAAATGAAATCCTGGACAGGTGGACATGATGTGTTTTTAGCTCACCTGGTCCGAAGGACCAAGGTGAGCTTACGCCATACCGTGGCGTCGGTCCGTCAACAATTGACTTATTTGACTTCTTCATAACCGCTTATCAAAATTTGAACAAATTTGGTCAGAAGCATCCCTATGGATAGGAGACTCAAAATTGCACAAATGATGGGGCTGACCCCCTGGGGGCCTCTGGG
Organism: Pecten maximus; assembly: GCF_902652985.1. Classification (NCBI taxonomy): domain Eukaryota; kingdom Metazoa; phylum Mollusca; class Bivalvia; order Pectinida; family Pectinidae; genus Pecten; species Pecten maximus. The sequence continues at coordinate 17,120,518 of NC_047017.1, read as the reverse complement.
GCGGGGCCAAAAGGGGTCAATTTGGTGCTATTGATATAAACGACTTCTTCTCTGAAACCGAGCAATGGCTATTGCTCACATTTGCCTGGTAGCATCACTATGGGGTGGGGATTCAAAATTGTACAAATGATGGGGCTGACCCCCAGGGGCCTGAGGGCGGGGCCAAATGTGGTTAATCGGGCTATATTGATATAAACGACTTCTTCTCTGAAACCGAGCAATGGCTATTGCTCATATTTGCCTGGTAGCATCACTATGGAGTGGGGATTCAAAATTGTACAAATGATGGGGCTGACCCCCAGGGGCCAAATGTGGTAAATCCGGCTATATTGATATAAACGACTTCTTCTCTGGAACCAAGCAATGGATATCTCTCATATTTGACTGGTAGCATCACCTGGGGAAGGAATTGGAAATTGTACAAATGACGGGGCTGACCCCCTGGGACTTGAGAGGCGGGGCAAAAAGGGGCCAATTTGGCTAAATTGATAAACAACTTTTTCTCTGAAACTAAGCAATGGATATCACTCATATTTGCCTGGTAGCATCCGTATGGGGTGGGGATTCAAAATTGTACAAATGTTGGTGTTGACCCGGGCCGCCAGGGGGCTGAAGGGTGGGGCCAAAAGGGGTCAATTTGGCTAAATTTATATAAACAACTTATTCTCTGAAAACTTAGCAATGGTTTGACTGGTAGCATCCTTTTGGGGTAGGGATTCAAAATTGTATAAAGGAAGGAGCCGACCCCCCGGGGAGCAGAGGGCACGGGTCAAAAGGGGTCAATTGGTTTAAACAACTTCTTTTCTGAAACTAAGCAATGGATATCACTCACATTTATGTGGTAGCATCCCTATGGGGTTGTGCCAAAAGTAATTTCATGGATTAATGCACTTTTTGGCATTTTTAGGATTAAAATAAAACCAATGCACATGTACATGTACCCATATCAAATGCTTATGATATATATTGACATAGCAATACCAGCGACAAATATACTTAAGCATCATTCTTGTTTCATATCTCATGAAACCAGGTGAGTGATACAGGCCCTCTGGGCCTCTTGTTTTTTGCTGGTTTTTTTGCTGTTTTTTTTTTCAAAACAGATTAAATGAACAAGGAAAACACAACTTTTGTTTCATACACATTTTATTTTTTTTCAAGTTTTCTAATAATATTTCCATATTAATAATTTACATATTAGATAATATGTATAGAATTATGTATATATATTGTATATAATATTATGGGTATTGGGCAAATATTAACAAATTAAAAAACAAATGTACAATACCAGTACATACACATAGCATTAGACAATGTTTTTTAGCAACAACATCACATATGCAACAGAAAAAAAAAGAAAAAAAAAGATTGACAGAAAATTGAAATATACCAATCCTCAACACTGCACACATATGTGCAACGACAGATAACATCACAGCTTTTGGCTGAATTGAGAACAGAGTCGAAATAAATTGGAGTGTCTCACAAACCTTATAGTAGGGATGAAATGCCCAAAAAGTATTGTAATATACAGGAAGTATCACTATAGCAACTCCCATGCAACTATTACTGTAAATATCACCTATTGGTCTCAGAAAATTTGATATCCATCATGCAAAAAAGTTTTGTTCAAATACTCTACCAAAATGTAAAATAATTAACTAACCTAGGATTTTCAAATCGCCAGTGAAATATGTGCAACATCTGGAGACGACCTTTGCCAGGTGACATGACCTTGGATAGAATGACCCCCCTTTGACCCCAGAACAGCACCTTCTACCCTGACTTATTAAATTCATTATGCAGTACGAAAAAATCATCTCGCATAATCACTACACCTGTGTAAGGACTTTAATCTTACAAATAGTGTAGTTCATGACTATCACAAAACACTGTGCTGTAACCATTTATGTATATACATTTGTATATTGGGTTAATCTGAGGGTCATTAGGAAACATTTTCAAATTTCAAATGTAGCCAAAGCTTAAGTCTAAATAACTTGAAATCTTCATTGGAACACAGGAGGAAAACACTGACTATAATGTCATTACTTTGACAAAATCTTGTCTGAAATAAAAAGACATCATATAATTTACCCTTATTGATTCTTACCAAGATAAAGCCTGCAAATTATTTATGTTTTCTAAAGAATTGAGTTGTACTGTTGTTCCTGTTATCAAGGTAAGAGTTATTTCCCTTATCAAGGTATTTTACCTTTCATTTTGATGCTGTGCATTTATTATTCCTGCAGATCATAGTTTGGCTCCTGCATTTTTTGGTTATCATTTTATTTTCAGATAATTAAATTTCAAACAAATTTTATTGTACAAAATGCTTTCCAAATAAAGATAGCAGATAACGCTTCAGTATAAGAAGTCAAATACTAGCATCGTTTATCTCGCCATATTTTTAGATTAATAGATATATATTGATTATGTTAGACAGTTTGGGGGATATTCTCTTTAGAAAGTTTAAATATAACACATCTTTAAGAGAACAAATCCTCAAACTGTAAGAAGAAACTTTTTTCTTATTTTTTTTTTTACACAATTTGAATATGCTCAGTACCATGGATGGATGGTAATATTATTATGAAATCTACCCAGATTAACCCAACCCAGCAGAGATAGTACAGCTTTCTCTGTCCAGATTAACAGTACAGCCTTCTCTAGACAGACTAACAGTACAGCTTTCTCTGTCCAGATTAACAGTACAGCTTTCTCTAGCCAGACTAACAGTACAGCTTTCTCTGGCCAGACTAACAGTACAGCCTTCTCTTGCCAGACTAACAGTACAGCTTTCTCTGGCCAGACTAACAGTACAGCTTTCTCTAGTCAGACTAACAGTACAGCTTTCTCTGGCCAGACTGACAGTATAGCTTTCTCTAGTCAGACTAACAGTACAGCTTTCTCTGGCCAGACTGACAGTACAGCTTTCTCTGGCAAGACTAACAGTACAGCTTTCTCTGGCCAGACTGACAGTATAGCTTTCTCTGGCCAGACTAACAGTACAGCTTTCTCTGGCCAGACTAACAGTACAGCTTTCTCTGGCCAGACTGACAGTATAGCTTTCTCTGGCCAGACTAACAGTACAGCTTTCTCTGGCCAGACTAACAGTACAGCTTTCTCTGACCAGACTAACAGTACAGCTTTCTCTGGCCAGACTAACAGTACAGCTTTCTCTGGCCAGACTGACAGTATAGCTTTCTCTGGCCAGACTAACAGTACAGCTTTCTCTGACCAGACTAACAGTACAGCTTTCTCTGGCCAGACTAACAGTGTAGTCTTTCTCTGGCCAGACTAACAGTACAGCTTTCTCTAGTCAGACTAACAGTACAGCTTTCTCTGGCCAGACTGACAGTATAGCTTTCTCTGGCCAGACTAACAGTACAGCTTTCTCTGACCAGACTAACAGTACAGCTTTCTCTGGCCAGACTAACAGTGTAGTCTTTCTCTGGCCAGACTAACAGTACAGCTTTCTCTGACCAGACTAACAGTACAGCTTTCTCTGGCCAGACTAACAGTGTAGTCTTTCTCTGGCCAGACTAACAGTACAGCTTTCTCTGGCCAGACTAACAGTACAGCTTTCTCTAGCCCAGACTAACAGTACAGCTTTCTCTGGCCAGACTAACAGTACAGCTTTCTCTGGCCAGACTAACAGTACAGCCTTTCTATGCCCAGACTAACAGTACAGCTTTCTCTGGCCAGACTAACAGTACAGCTTTCTCTGCCCAGACTAACAGTACAGCTTTCTCTAGCCAGACTAACAGTACAGCCTTCTCTGGCCAGACTAACAGTACAGCTTTCTCTGGCCAGACTAACAGTACAGCTTTCTCTGGCCAGACTAACAGTACAGCTTCTCTAGCCAGACTAACAGTACAGCTTCTCTGGCCAGACTAACAGTACACTTTCTTTCTCTGGCCAGACTAACAAGTACAGCTTCTCTAGACAAGCTAACAGTACAGCCTTTCTCGGCCAGACTGAACAGTCATCGCTTTCTCCTAGGCCAGACTAACAGTACAGCTTTCTCTGGCAGACTAACAGTACAAGCTTTCCTCTCTGGCCAGACTAACAGTACAGCTTTCTCTTGCCAGACTAACAGTACAGCTTTCTCTGGCCAGACTGACAGTATAGCTTTCTCTGGCCAGACTAACAGTACAGCTTTCTCTAGTCAGACTAACAGTACAGCTTTCTCTAGCCAGATTAACAGTAAAGCATTCTCTAGCCAGACTAACAGTACAGCCTTCTCTGGCCAGACTAACAGTACAGCTTTCTCTGGCCAGACTAACAGTACAGCTTTCTCTGGCCAGACTAACAGTACAGCCTTCTCTAGACAGACTAACAGTACAGCTTTCTCTGTCCAGATTAACAGTACAGCTTTCTCTAGCCAGACTAACAGTACAGCTTTCTCTTGCCAGACTAACAGTACAGCTTTCTCTGGCCAGACTGACAGTATAGCTTTCTCTGGCCAGACTAACAGTACAGCTTTCTCTAGTCAGACTAACAGTACAGCTTTCTCTAGCCAGATTAACAGTAAAGCTTTCTCTAGCCAGACTAACAGTACAGCCTTCTCTGGCCAGACTAACAGTACAGCTTTCTCTGGCCAGACTAACAGTACAGCTTTCTCTAGCCAGACTAACAGTACAGCTTTCTCTGGCCAGACTGACAGTATAGCTTTCTCTGGCCAGACTAACAGTACAGCTTTCTCTGGCCAGACTAACAGTACAGCTTTCTCTGGCCAGACTAACAGTGTAGTCTTTCTCTGGCCAGACTAACAGTACAGCCTTCTCTAGCCAGACTAACAGTACAGCTTTCTCTGGCCAGACTAACAGTACAGCCTTCTCTGGCCAGACTAACTTCTACTCCACATCACTGAATACCATTATTGTATTATCAAGAAGTTCATGCCTGGTAAGAAACCTATTCCTGTCTATTTCAGTAAAAGAATACAAACAATTGCAATTTAACTCTCCTGCAACAAGTCAAACCCTTAATATGAGTCAGCTATGAAGCTGTATCCCAAAGGCAGTTATTTTTTATCATTATTTTAACAGTGTATCTTGTTTCTGAACCCCAATATATATTTTTTTTACTAGACTTATTATTGTTCCTGCAAGGGATTTTTATTTCATGCTAACAGAATCGATCCTTCCAATATATATATTTCGTTCAAACCCTGAACACTAATTACAAATGCACATATATTATCATTTATCAAAAAGACCAATACTTTATGTATGTGGAAGTTAATATTTCTCTGTCTAAATATATCACAATGGTTGTTATCAACTAAATATAGGCCTTTCACACTATTACAAAACACAATCACTCGTAACCAACATTAAACCCTACAGTTACTTTAATAAACATTTGAGACATATAAAAGAAATTATTTATAATACAAGAAAAGAGATGAAAATGAAACATCTTTGTCAGGTCGATTATTAACGGCAAAGGTAGAGCTGTGTACTGGTAAGACTAGAAAAGTTAGTAAAGGAATAGAATATAACATATATTTCAACATATACAACTTTCTACAGTTTATGTGTTTTGGCTAATGTTATGCCATATAACATGGTCAGTGAGCAATGAAGTTCAAACAGCCTCAAATTCTCTACAGTACGAAGAAAGATCCACAACGTCGCGGGCTAATATTAGTATAATCACTCAAAAAAAGACTGAATACATCATGGTATAACATTGCTATCACAAGGACGTTTTCATTTGAATGCAGTTTCATAAGTTTTCGAAATACAACAATTCTGGTATAAATCTTGACAGACCTACAAATGGCTCATCAGAAAAGGGAAAAAAATCCCAAAGTCATTCATAAATGAACAACACTGCTCCAACTAATCAAACAGCATTTAATGAAAGAGGCATAAGTCTTAACAGTATGAATAATTAGAGGAGTTTAAAAAGTTTTGTTTATGCGATAATGGTTTACAGTATACTGACAAAGATCTATACCAATTGTCAAAACAATATGAGAAGTTCAAGATCAATGTTTCTAAGCATGAAGAAGCCTTTTTACCTGCCAACATTTCTGACCTAATATGTACAAGACTATCTATGAGTGCTGTCAGATTATTTTGTACAGTTATCTTAAAGTGATATCCTAGTTGTACAGAATCACTAATTTACTCAATAACTTTAGTAAAATGTGTTAAAACAAGATTCATTACCTCTCACCTGAATATTTATGACCCGTTAATTTTTTTCTTCTTTTCCATTAAAATGGTTAAAATTTTCTCTATTGCATTTGGCAATTATTTGGCATAATATTTCTGAGTGAATTTGGTCTGTGCGTGCATCATACACAACCAGGCCCCGCTTGTATAAAGAAATCTTGACACAAAGTTTTATACTAGCGAGGCCAGGCATATAAAAATGGACAATCACATTGTACATATTTAAGTAATTTTGGAAGTTAAGTAATTAATATCAATAAACTTTAAAGATGAACTAAATTATTACTATGCCCAGTGGGTACTATCGGCTATATCTACATTACGGCTACCAGTGTATCTCCGACAGAGGTATGATATCTGTCTGGAAAACTTACATACACAACCTACTCTAACTGTACTACTGATGCTGTATAGAAAGTTAACAGGCTTAAAGTACTATTTTGAGTGATTTATAACTTTCAACTAGAAAGAAACAAATTTATTAATAACATTATATATATATAAACTATCCGAAACAGCCCGTCCGAGCTTTGTAGGCTCACTGCGGCAAACTAATACACATGGAATGGGGAACAGGATTTCACGGCTGATTTTTTGTGTCTCTAGAGGTTCAATATTTAATGTGACAGACAATGGACATTGTTGTATTGTGTCCTGTCTACAGATATTCTTGACTCACGTTTTTGTTACACTGCCTATTACAGTTACCTCCCCTTGTTTATCATTATGACTATAGCTCCTCATCTCATGAAAACAGCACCACTCCCCTCGACTACATGTCAGAGCTCCAATCGTAACACGATCAACAAACCAATAACATATGATTCGTTCTGAACACCTTCGAGCTACACTTGAGAAAAGTCCTAAAGAGTGAAACTTGACACAAGTTTAAGAACCAAATTCCCAAATATAAACACTATTAGAGTAAATATGATTATGTTTTGGCATAAAAAAACAAACATGTTGACACATATCCAGTAGCCCAGTGAATACTCACCAGCATTTCATCACTTGTAGCATTTATATTGTCTATTGTCTTAGTTCTACCTGTAATCAAAACACCTGCGATACTAACTCAGGCGTTACAAAATAAGAAAGGGAAGATGCATATCATTTTTGTTCTAAATAAATTCTTTGAAAGACCATTATTCTATTTCATTTCAACAAATTTGCAGAAAAAAAATTAGTACTTTCACATGTAAAACAACAAAACAAATCGACCGACATAAATCAATCATGGTTCTACAGTGGAAGTTATGAGAAAGTCACAAACACATACAATTCATATAAAATGAGATTTCTAAATAAAGCTAGTACATCAGACAGTTGGCAGTCTCACAGCCCCAAAACTGGTTCCCAAAAACTCACCAACGCGTTACTGATGTCAGTAAGATATTGTTATCAAAGTCACATGATCAGGTTATGACACCATTGGTTACCAGAGAGTCACATGACCAGGTAATGACTCTATTGGTTACTGGAAAGTCACATGACCAGGTAATGACGCTACTGGTTACTGGAAAGTCACATGACCAGGTTATGACACCATTGGTTGCTGGATAGTCACATGACACAGTAGGTTACAAGTCAACATCTGGCATTACATAACCAGGTTATGAGAAACACACACTGGTTGCCAGAAAATCATGCGACAAGATGCAGACATCAGAATAGACTGGTTATCAAGACAAATAACATAACTAGGTTATAGATGTCAGAACAAAAAAGCCATCTTTGTACCTAGTAACTGGGTTGATGGTCAGTTTGTTATGTTACCAGTTTAAAACCAGTGAGGTCAGCAACTGAGACACGAGGCATGTCAATTATACCACACAACTAGATAACAGGTCAGCATATCGCATAACTTGGTATTGAGGTCAGTGTGCCACATAACTAGGTTAAGATGTCAGTGTGTCACATAACCAGACTAAGCGGCCAGTGTGTCAAATAACCAGGCTAAGATACCAGTGTGTCAAATAACAAGGTTACAAGGCCAGTGTGTCATATAACCAAGTTAAGAGGTTAGCGTGTCACATAATCAAGGAAAGATTCCAGAGTCCTATAACTAGGTTTTGTAAGAGGTGAGTGTGTCACATAACCAGGTTAAGAGGTCTGTATATCACATAACCAGGTTAAGAAGTGAGTGTGTCAAATAACCAGGTTAAGAGGTGAGTGTGTCACATAACCAGGTTAAGAGGTGAGTGTGTCAAATAACCTGGTTAAGAGGTGAGTGTGTCACATAACCAGGTTAAGAGGTGAGTGTGTCACATAACCAGGTTTATAGGTCAGTACATGTTGATGTTGACAATATACTTCATAACCTTTTGTGGAGATTAACATACCAGCACTATGTGTCAAAAGCATGGTAACCAGGAACTGGGTATATCACCAACGTTACAGATAATGGCAGTTATCATACAATATATGCAATATCCATTGCCAGATAATGGAAGTTTAGACATTAAATACATAACCAGGTAATGGAAATTGTACAGGATATATATATAAACATATGTTTGACAAATATGGAAAAATATCACATAAAATTAGGGAAACATATTCAACAAAACAGTATTTGAAAAAGAAATATGCATATAAATAATAAAATCTGTACAATATTCTGATTCCACAGGTTGTTTACAGAATGATGACCTGTAACTGGCGTCCTCGAGGCCCTTGGGTCCAATCATTCCTCAACAATAACAGAGTAATAATCAACTTAAGATAATGTTCATGCCCACCTGTAGACATTATAACAACTCAATGACATTGTCAATGAACCACTTGCATACACAACAGACTTCACAACAAATGTGTGCATCAATGTTCTGAACTTACTCTAGAACATCTTAAAACTTTTTATACCTAAAGCACAATATATTATATATATATATAATTATCTTACTAAATCAGGTCGTAACATGGATAAAGAAAATCTAAAGATGATGGAATGTTATGAGGTGTATAGACAATGTTAGTATACCTCTGTATATGGGATATTTACCTAGACAAAAGGTCAACACAGGTCATTGTTTACGTACAGGTCAAAAAGCATGACTCCTCCGTGGGCCAACGAACATAAAGAACGGAGAAATGTGACCCTTACAGATTTTACAATCCAACTAAAATAAGGGCACCTATACAAAAATGACAAAACTGGTGTAAAAGGTCAACTTTATGTGTCGGTCTTTCTGCAGGGCTTGAAGAGAATCAATCTTTATTTTTAGTACTTGTAACAGTTCATATTGTCTATATTGTGTTCCATAATGCCCAATGTTTTTATCTGTGTTACTTAATGGCCTATACTCTGTCGAGTTCTGTAAAATCCCATACTTTGTGTTAAGTTCTATAATGGCCATTATTCATGTGTTAAGTTAATATAACGGTCCATACTTTGTGTTAAGTTCTATCATAGCCCATACTCTGTGTCAAGTTCATATAATGGTCCATATTCTATCAGTGTAAAGTTCTATGATGGCCCATATTCTATCTGTGTTAACCTCTATAACGGCCCAAATTTTATTACATGTAAAATTCTGTAACGGCTCATATTTGATCTGTGTTAAGCTCTATCAGGGCCATATTCTGTGTAAAGTTCTATAATCTGTGTAAAGTTCTATAATGGCCCATATTCTGAATAAAGTTCTATCACGGCCCATATTCTGTGTAAAGTTCTACAATGGCCCAAATTCTGTGTAAAGTTCTATAATGGCCAATATTCTGAATAAAGTTCTATCATGGCCCATATTCTGTGTTAAGCTCTATCATGGCCCATATTCTGTGTAAAGTTCTATAATGGCCCAAATTCTGTGTAAAGTTCTATAATGGCCCATATTCTGTGTAAAGTTCTATAATGGCCCATATTCTGTGTAAAGTTCTATCATAGCCCATATTCTGTGTAAAGTTTTATAATGCCCTATATTCTATCAGCGTAAAGATCTATAACGGTAGAACTACTATCAACTATACTTAATGGAAGCTGTACTGTGGTAGTGCATGTATCTTAGAGAACACAAAATCATATCCCTTACTCCACAAAGATTACATCCCCTACCAAAACTGTGATAAAAACATGTAGGACTTGTTCTGTAAATAAAGTGATTTCCAGAATGTGATATTCCACAGACCCCAAAAACAATGCTATATATATATATGGACACCACCGCAAGACAAAACACTTACTAACAGTTGGCTTTGATCACCATAACTTACATTACTGGGTAAAGTTTCAATATTCCACACTGTCCACAATGGTGTTGCTGACAAATTGCAGACTACAAAATTTTACCTCATTCTACCTAAACGTTCAAGACGTCACACATCATTATACAGATAGTCACAGTATTGTGTGGAACACACGGCACCAAACTCTAGTGTTTCGTCTGGAGCATTAAGAAAGACATTCAAGTATATTAGGATAATGATAACAGTATGTTGTAAAAGTGGCTATACTTAATTGTAAAACAATTTAAATGATTTACAATAACGAAGAGATCAAACAATGTTTTTTGTTTTTTTTTGTTTTTTGTTTTGTGCTTTCAACTTTGGTTAAAGTGTTAAGATCACGGACATCCCTTTTATTTATTTTTTGTATAAAAATGTCAATATAAAGGAGACAATGGGAACCTCTTTTACAGCATTCTGTTTCCACGTAAGACTGACAACCGCGACACTGTAATCCAGACCTAACAGTGAAGGGTGCCAATGGAAAGATGGCCACGATCGGGCGGAAAACGTAGTCACCAAGCCGAGAAAACAAATTGATCCCAGTAAGTTGATGATTTCCAATGTGGGTGATCCATTTCTAACGATGATTGCCAGAAAGTTCCGTTTCTTAAAAGTTACTAGTAAGTATAACCTCTTGACCATGTATTGATGGTTGCCAGTTTGGCCACATGGTTGATCCATTTGCCAGAATGGTCCACTTATCGAAGGTTACTAGCCCTTTTGGTCCATGTTTGGATGGTTGGGACCCCTGGCGTCACTGTGTGGCCTGGCCTTGAGTTCCAGGTCTCGTATCACAAAGCTAGTCATAATAGACCTTATAACTGGGTATTTTCTTCCACTGTCTCGCAGCCCTTAATCTGGGCTGTCAATTTTTCACATTTCTCCTCGTACTCGGCGTTCAACTTTTCTGGGGCCTAAATAATATAAAAGTTTTAGAAGATTTAAAACGCATTCAGCAAACCTTTCTGGGGCCTAAATAATATAAAAGTTTTAGAAGATTTAAAATGAATTCAGCAAACCTACAGGCGATACAGAAAATCTGTTAATCCAAAGCTATTCTACGACATTCCACATGAAACAAAATAAAAATCGAAAACAGAAATTACAAAAAACCATTTCAACTCTGCTGAATTGCCTTCTAGTTCAAAGAGCAAATTGGACAGAAATAAAGAAAGTTGTGAAAATGTCTTTTTAACAGTTATAATACATGTTATTCAATAGTCAGCTGACAGGGATATATTGGAAAACTATCTGAAATAATTTGATCCAAATGTGGAAGTCTGTTGAGTAACTTATGGAACTGTTGACAAATAAAGAGACTCAAAAGACATTCTTTGTTGTTCTGGTGGTTTTATTGTAGATATTTACCTGTAGTCTCTCTTTCTCAAACTCGTCCACAATGCCTTCTAGAGCTTTGTTCAGTTCTTCTGTCTTCTTGGCAAGTATATCACTAAGCTGTCAACATAAATACACTTACTGAGGCCACTGACATAAAAATTAATATTATAGTCTGAAAGGTCTATTGTAATCAGAAGTCATGACAACCATCATTATAGTATCCGGATACATCTGAGGGTCCAGATATCTGGATATGTCTGAGGATTCAGATATGTCTGAGGATCTGGATATATCTGGAGATCTGGATAAGGCTTAGTACATGTATCTGGATATGTCTGGTGATCTGGATATGTCTGAGTATCCGGATATGTCTGGGGATCTGAATATGTCTGGGGATCTGAATATGTCCGGGGATCTGAATATGTCTGGGGATCTGAATATGTCTGGGGATCTGGATATGTCTGGGGATCTGAATATGTCTGGGGATCTGAATATGTCTGGGGATCTGAATATGTCTGGGGATCTGAATATGTCTGGGGACCTGAATATGTCTGGAGATCTGAATATGTCTGGGGATCTGAATATGTCTGGGGATCTGGAAATGTCTGGGGATCTGGATAAGTCTGGTGATCAGGATATGTCTGGTGATCTGGATATGTCTGGGGATCTGGATAAGTCTCATATGCAGACTACTGATAATGTACATATTTTAGTGGTTATCTTACTTTTGAGCTTTTTACACTAAACCCATTCACTTTTACAGAATTTAGGACCAAATGAACAAGAAAGTGTCACCAGAACAAAAGTTATAAAGATATACTGAAACTTTGGTGCAATTACCTTCCTTCTTCGTTCTACCACTAAGTCTACATGCTTCTGCTGCGCTTCGCGTCTTCGTCTGAAAAGAGGGAAGGAAATAATAGACTGGAAAATCAACCGTAAGATCAATCAGGATAACTGTTGTTTTAGGACTATCTACATATCTTAATGGACAGTGGCCAGGCAAGTGGCACTTTTTATTGAGTATAAGCTCCACAGCAATCAAGTATGTCAGAACAATAATAAAACATGGATCTATTCCATGGATGGGTATATATCAAGTCTACTGTATGAATTTCACTGGCTTACATTCGGCAAGCCTCCTGCTGACCAGCCTGCAGGCACTTACACTCGTTTTGAATATTTTAAAATACTTATATTTTGCATGAAGGACTTATTTTCACGTTAATATGCCAGGAGAGTCAATCACAATTCAAATCCTTCACGATAATTTCTACGAAAATAATATCTATTGATGGTGACCAAGCTATCGGGTACAGATATATGACTCTTGAAGTGTCCATGACTCTAATACCGGTCGTTCATAATTCGTGAATCTTAAATCATTTCTGGATCAGCGTTTACGAAATTGTGTATTCATGAATATGTCTGAAGAGGAAAGTTCATGAAAAGCAATATTCATGAAACCTAGGTGATTCACAGTAATATTCCTGTTGATGGAACAAACCGAGCTAAGATTCTATAAATCAGTTTCACAAAGAAAGAAAGAAAGAAAGAAAGAAAGAAAGAAAGAAAGAAAGAAAATATACTTTACTTATTCTACAAAGGTGCGAGGGATCTTGTGGGAGAAAACCAGAGTACCCTTAGAAAATCAACATGGTCTGGCAAGTGATCCCAAACTTTTTAAAATCAGATTTAGAATACTGCTTTACCTTGCTCTTTCCTCTTTATCCTTGTACTGCTTGCTCATCTGTTTGTTATCTTTTTGCCGTGAAGCTTCCATGTCATCCGTAAGCTTTTTCACTTCAGCATCATGGACGTCACTGAGCCGCTTGAGGTGGTTTTTGTGGTCCTGGTCCATGATTTCCTTGAGAGCTGTGTACAGAGGCTCCAGATGGCGCTGGTGTATCTCCAACTCGGCCTGATAGTGCTCCTTACTTATGGAAACAAACATATCTGTCTGTGTGTCCCGCAAATCCTTGTGCTACAACAACAGCAAAAGGCCCAATGTTTCCATTTTCTACTTTGCAATTAATGTGTATTTCTACAAAAAACTTTTTGAAATTTCATAATTTTCTATTTTCCTTGATCATTTATTAATGTTTATTTATCTATAATTTTATTTAACTCATGGATGTATAAAAATATTTTTTTTGGGTAATAATTGCAGATTATTTTGAAAAAATTAAATACAAAATATCTTTTCGATAAATTCAAGTCGTAAGTCTTTTGATTTGAGAACAAATTCAACATAAACAAATCATATTTCATAATTTGCAAAACCATCTTGAATTAATCCGGATTTATGTATTCACACTGTGTGCCGATTATATATGATATCCATATACAAATGTATATATTTATTTTCTAAAAGATAAAAAAGATTAGATATTAATTTTCTTCAAACCAAAATTCTATTATACACAGCCAAATTGATGTTAAGTGTCCTCAACAGTGGATAGCTGCTAATGTTAGCCTATAGATTACCTACTATGATCTGAGAGACAGTATGTTAGCCTATAGATTACCTACTATGATCTGAGAGACAGTATAAAATGATACAGGAGATGAAACTAGCTTATACACATGTATTTACTACTCATCAATGAAAAATTAGGTCAGTTTACTAAAACTGGAAACCAGAAATACATGTAGCTCAATATAGGGCTACACAGAAAAGGTAATTTGCATATATTTATTGAAATCATACAGATGTAGAGTTAATTAATTGCAACAACTGTTCAAGGTAAGAAATATCTGACTAAAAGGGAAGCATGTTTTTTTTTTTTTTTTTTTTTTTACAAAACTCAGTTTGTCATTAACAAATTATTCTGCTTTAGAAATGATCAATTATGCAGGATACCACACCAATGTTACAGGTAGGTTAAGAAATATGTTGTATGTTCATCAGTAGTTACCAGGAACCCATAGTAACCAGTTTCTTAGTAAGAAAAGGTAACCAGCTGTTATTATAGTAATCAGAAGTAACCATAGTAACCAATATTTTTAGTAACCAAATTTAACCAGCAGTTAAAATAGTAACCAAAGTAACCATATAAACTAGTACTTTAAGTCACAAAAGGAAACCAGTTGTTATTATAGTAGCTATGGTAACCATAGTAACCATTGTTTTTATATAGTAACTATGGTAACCAGTATCTTTATAGCAACCAAATGTAAACAGCTGTTACCATAGTAACCAGAAGTAACCATAGTAACAAGTAATCATCAAAGTAACCAAAAGTAACCAGCAGTTTCCATTAGTTACTTATAGCAAAAACTGTAACCAGTAATTATTATTTTATTATTATTTTAGCAACCAAACCAGTAATTATCATAGTAATAAATGTAACAAAAGTAACTAACAATCTCCAGTTAGTTACCAGTGGAAACCAACTGTTACCAGTAGTAACTAACAGTTTCCAGCAGTTATTACAGTAACCAGTAAATCTCATAGTAACCAAAAGTAACCAATATTTCCAAGTAGGTATGAATGATACCTAACTGTTACAAATATCAACAAATGATATTCCATGCATGAAACTTTTTCTATTTCCAAGACAGAGATATTACAGAGTCCAGAACAACTGATATTGTTATCCTCAGAGTAAATTATGGACCCAATTAACAGACACATAACAAGTTACACAGTAAGTACAATCTCATTACCGATTGTGATATCAGAATTTGATAATAACATCTCAATACAAACAATAAACTTGAAAATGGTCATAAAAACATATCTAGCATGCATTCATAACCCAGAATGACAAAATAAATTTGAATGGGCTGCTCAATGCGATTTCATTATTTTCTGCACATATCTGGTAAGTTTTGCTTGTATAACAGTTCAATGACTATTTCATAAAAAATTGCAATGTGTATTGCAGAAGTGCAGCAAAATAACTACTTATTCTACCTTTGCTGAACTGAAGATTCAGCAGATTTCAATGAGGTGAATAGAAAGCAATTTTCTGATTGGTCAAAAACAATTTTTTTTTCACCACTATCATCTGATGATATCATCATCATGTTGATAATTTCTTATATTTCACTAGTTAAAATGTAACAAAAAGATTATAGTCTTCATGAGGCAACATTTTCAAAGTTGTCAAGGCAGAATCTGGTTAAAATGAATAAAGATTCTGTATATTTATGGTAACTGGTTATGCTGAAGAATATCAACTTCTGTATAATACATAGGTATGCTTGATGTAGGAAAATTCTGTTGCAGTGATTTGGAAAGATACGAAAGCATTAGGCACCGATTTGATCTTGCATTAATATTTTGACATGAAGAACCACTAGCACCCACCAAGTGTACCTCACAAAAACATGGACAACCATAAACACATAAAACCATGGACAAAAAATAGAACCATTTCTCCTCAATGCAAAATGAAACTGGTAAAATAAGATTGAGCATTCCAAAAGGACTTTAAACATAGCCAATGAAAAAAGGAAATTAAATCATATTTAACATCTAAGGTCCATGCAGTTGGATGCATTTATAATTCTTGAGAGTTGTAGAGGTGAAAGGACATGTCTTTATTGACGAATGCACACTGTACTCATGGAAAATGGTATATCAGTGGACACAGTACTACACACACATCAAGATGTGTTCAGTAGTAAGCAAACGAGACGGAGGTTTCACTTGACCTCTGACCTTCGATAAAGAATTTGACATTGACCTTACGGAAAGAGTCAATACAAATCTCATGTTTTATAAACCCTCTAGGTGTGAAGTTTATCAGGTTAAGCTCATGTGTGAAATACGTCATATCATGTGCGTGAGTATGGGCAAGGACGATGTGACGTGGAAATTGGAAGACATACTCGGCTGACGGGAGTCAAACTGGATGTACAGGAAAGGCAAGTGTTTTCAGGAGGGATGAATGTGAAGTGGTTCAGAGCAAATTTTGTTACAAGACAACTTCAGTTATTCTTTTTTTTCTAAAATGTCATTTCCTTAAGCATTGGTATTGTGCCAGATTATACAAAATATTGATGTAATCCTTGGCAAGCAAAAATCAAAACAATCTAATGATTAATTACAAGGAAAGATAAAAGGGAATTACAGAAAGAGGAAAATATAGTTAGCAAAAATTTGTAAAGTAATAATAAATGAAGCAAGAAGAAATGAAAACTGAGCCCTGCCTAGAAGCGTACGGAGGTCAGGGCTCAGTAAACCAAGGTTGCTAAGCCTGTATTGTGATTATGCCACGCAAATCCTCAGAACTTTTACCTTAGACTTTTGCTAAAATAAAAACAAGAAGATGTTGCATTTCAGTTGAATAAATTGAAAAATAATGAATTTTGTAGATTTCTTATGTTTTCTTCATTGGATAAAATCTGGTTTCAGGAATCACATTCTGTTCTTTTTATTCAAAATGTTTCAAAAGGTCATAGTGACTCATTGTGTCTTTAAAACTAACACCCAGTGAAGCCAGAAAACCAGTAAGAAAATGATAGCCTGTGTCTGTCATTAAGAGACACCGAAAAATTTGAGTTTCGAAAAAAAAAATCTTGTTCCATCTAATACATTTTAACAAAGGTTTCCCTGGCAACCATTTTGTGACCTTTATGCAGAACCATTTTGATTTTGAGAACAACTATGTGAGGATCCTTACTTAGCCTGTAAACAAAGAAACCAATGATTATAGAGCGAGGTATACCTCGACCTCATGGCCAGTCAGGAGGTTATCGTATTCCATAGAGGTTTTACGCTCCACTTCGTCTCGGTTTCCATGCTTTTTGGCCTTATCTAGCATTTTACTGTTGGTCTTCTCTAGGCTCCGTTTGGCCTTCACCTGTGTACGTAACAGTTTATCCACCTGTGTGTCATGTACCTCCTTAACGCTTTCTCTCACCTGTAAATACACAAGCTCTTATGCTATACGTCTGCTCGCCACCAACACCGTACCACATCTCACACCTGTGGTCGCCTTGCCAACTGTTTTCACAATACTGATATAAGATGATTAAATGCATGAACATTTTAATATTCTTTGAAATATGCATCATTCATTGTGTTGGAAACAAAGAAACATTAGTTTCTGATCAATTTATATAAATATTAAATAATTGTCTCAATAGTTATCAACATTGAAAATCAAGTAGCATACCCATCATCTGGTGACAAATACAGCTACTGGGCAGCAAGAGGCATCATGAACTTTAGTTAATTATTTAAAGGTTTACCACCTACACGACTCCGCCTATTGTAAGGTTTCGCCTCACCGACTATAGACATTGTTCTGTCGACTTTACTTAATAACTGGTTTGCAATCTACACGACTCAACCCACTACTCGGTTTCGTCCCACCGACTATAGACATTGTTCTGTCGACTTTACTTAGTAACTGGTTTACCATCTAAACGACCCCACCTACTGCTAGGTTTCGTCTCACCGACTATACTCACTGTTCTGTCGACTTTACTTAATAACTGGTTTATCATCTACATGACTCAACCCACTACTCGGTTTCGTCCCACCGACTATAGACATTGTTCTGTCGACTTTACTTAGTAACTAGTTTATCACCTACATGACTCCGCCTATTGTTAGGTTTCGTCTCACCGACTATACACACTGTTCTATCAGTCTACTCATGTACTCCTCTGACCTCATTATATACCCCTTTCATTCATTCAGGGCCAAACATGATGTTCCTGTTAAAGAAGTCCTGGTACATGTTTATTGTTACTGGTTTCTACTTTTTTTTTTTTCTTTGAACAAATTCAAGAAGGAAAACCGGTTTTGAACCCCCACCCCCCAACCCATCCCCTCAGAAGTGTCCAGTGACCAGTGTCCATCATACCAGTAAATAACCCAATGAGAGGTCTGTACTTTGTACATCTTTCTCAAGGAAAAAACGACAGTGCTGTGGAATAGAATTATTATATAGTATGTAACACTGACAAATTCAAAGTCAGAATAAATGTTCAAACATCATGGCAAATCTTTATGTAAAAGTAATTTTACTATCTTATAATTAAAATTTAAACAAAAATCAAAACAGTTTACTATTACACAATTTACTAAGAAATCGAGCATGTTACTTGGTATAACACTACTAGGACTATTCTTCCATAATAGGCTCAGCCTGAAAACATACATACTTTTTCATGTTTCTTTTTTAGAGATTCTAATTCTTTGTCTCGTTTACTCAGAGCCTTTAAGAAGGGTTTCTGTTGTTTGAGCTCCTCTACACATGTCGGTTGTAGGATGGCTGGATCTGTAAGATAAATACATATCTAGGTGTAATGTATAGGAGGGTTAAGAGTTTTGTATATCATAATAAGAAAAAAATTCAACATGAAACGCTTTGCTATTCATTTAACTTGTCTAAAGAACAACTAAATTAATCACCCCATGAAATCAACCAAAGCTACATTCAATCCTTAAACGAGTTTGGACTGTATACATACCATTGAGTTTGGACTCTATACAAACCATTGAGTTTGGACTGTATACATACCATTGAGTTTGGACTGTATATATACCATTGAGTTTGGACTCTATACAAACCATTGAGTTTGGACTGTATACATACCATTGAGTTTGGACTGTATATATACCATTGAGTTTGGACTGTATATATACCATTGAGTTTGGACTGTATATATACCATTGAGTTTGGACTCTATACAAACCATTGAGTTTGGACTGTATACATACCATTGAGTTTGGACTCTATACAAACCATTGAGTTTGGACTGTATACATACCATTGAGTTTGGACTGTATATATACCATTGAGTTTGGACTGTATATATACCATTGAGTTTGAACTCTATACATACTTTTGAGTTTGGACTCTGTACATACCATTGAGTTTGGACTCTATACAAACCATTGAGTCTGAACTCTATACATATCATTGAGTTTGAACTCTATACATACCATTGAGTTTGGACTCTATACATACCATTGAGTTTGGATTATATACATACCATTGAGTTTGGACTCTATACAAACCATTGAGTTTTGACTCTGTACATACCATTGAGTTTTGACTCTACACATACCATTGAGTTTTGACTCTGTACATACCATTGAGTTTGGACTCTATACATACCACTGAGTTTGGATTATATACATACCATTGAGTTTGGACTGTATACATACCATTGAGTTTGGACTGTATACATACCATTGAGTTTGGACTCTATACATACCATTGAGTTTGGACTCTACACATACCATTGTGTTTGGACTCTATACATACCATTGAGTTTGAACTCTATACATACCATTGAGTTTGGACTCTATACATACAATTCAGTTTGAACTCTATACATACCATTGAGTCTGAACTCTATACATACCATTGAGTTTGGACTCTATACATACCATTGAGTTTGGACTCTATACATACCATTGAGTTTGGACTCTATACATACCATTGAGTTTGAACTCTATACATACCATTGAGTTTAGACTCTATACATACCATTGAGTTTGGATTATATACATACCATTGAGTTTGGACTCTATACATACCATTGAGTTTGAACTCTATACATACCATTGAGTTTGGACTCTATACATACCATTGAGTTTGAACTCTATACATACCATTGAGTTTGGAGGTGGCAGCATTAATGCCATTTTCATTGTTGATACTGTTCACACTACGTAGTTGTGTCTGGCTCACCATTCCTACAAAGTTGGAGGACAATTATCAATTTGACAGTTTAAAGGAAAAAGAGTTAAATCTAACAAAACATAAACATGCTTGTTGAATTATTTACATGGTCTGGCCATCCTGTGCTATTCACTGCTTACTGATCTCAAAACAATATGTATTGTAGGGTTGTCAAAATTACTACAGAAATCTTCTAATAGGTTACAAATAATCTATTTTGACCCACCTAATATCCATTGATAAATTGATACACAAATTAATACTAATTACTTTAGAAAAACATGTCAATGTCTGAGCTAATCGATAGTGTTGCTTGACGAAAGTACATTGACGAATGTCCAATCTTTAAACATGAACTATGAAAGGTTTTTTTTTAATTTTCATTTATTAAGGCTCTCCATCAAGATGTTTCCAGCGTGATTTCCAAAGAAAAATACCAAGTATGTACTACACTCAAATAAGTGAGATTTCAGTCTGAACGAGAACATGTCAGAAGATCACTTTGAGACCCCCGGCCCTGACCCCCTCCCTTCTAACTCCGTTCTCTGGGTATCGACAGTCTGATAGCATCAACTATCAAAGAAAACTCTCATGTTGTGTAATACATTTGAAATTTACTGATACAAACTGCATTTGTTGCGTCTGGTACAATAACCCATTGTTGAAGATTACAACAGATAAGTGGAACTTTGAGTAGAATTTCAAGAGAAAACAACTATTATGTACTGTGCTGTTATATCCAAACAAACGAGATTTCAGTCTGGATGAGAACATTTCTAAGTTTGAATTTCTTCTGTTAGGTAATACAAGTTACATGTTCAGATAAAATCTGTCTTTATTTCTTGTCTGATGACCCAATGTCGATGATCAACCGGTTACTCCGTAAAAAAAAGACTAGTTTGACAACCCTAATATTCCATACTATTTCTTTTATATTTGACATGAGCATACTTAAACCTGTGTTTTTTTAGCCATGATAAAACTGACTGCAGTGTCTTTAAACAAGGAGTGGCAAAATGCTATACTGTTAAACAAGGTCTGATGACAGTATACAGGAATTACAAACCACACGATCATCACACTGGCCAAAAACTCTTCCTTTTCTTATGATAACCACTACCTACAGTAGGAGATGAAGAGTTCCTAAACCAGCCAGCAGTCTGTTTTACCCCATGCCTAATATTTCTCTATAACGTATGTGATACATCTTGTTTCGGAAAGGCAATTCTATGTTTTTTTGTCTACATAATACTCAAATCAAAAAGAAGGATTTTACTATCTCTACATAGACAACACTGCAAAGATTTCATACAAAGGCATGCATTTACTGTAGGTCTAGTTAATCAAATAGGCTAAGAAAAATAATAAATGTGTTTCTGCTAAAATCCCCAAAAATATACTGTAGGTAGGTTTGAAAATCTTCTTATTTGTCGTGTTTTTTTACTATGGTTGTTTAGACAACAAATCTTGAATTTAATAGCATTTTTCTTGAAAATGGCGAAAAAAAGATTAGTACAAAAATACCAGATCGATATGCCTGGTTAGCAGAAACACATGCATTTTTTATGCTCTTACATCGGCAAGAGATAATCTAACAATACACCACAGTATTCAAATCAAGAAAGTTTGATTACCGGGGTATATAGGGCTAGTACCACTACGTCGTCTAAACCAGACAGATACCAGTACAAACTACAGAATACACACTAAAGTCAGTCGTTACATTCCTAGCTAATCAGGGCCCAGTTGTTCAAAATAGGACTAGCTTAATCACACGATTGATTAAAACATCATTTTTCCTTAACTTCAAAACCTGTGTGTAGGTATTTTTTTAAATAATCAGGTAGGAGGAGATTGAAGAGTGCCATAAGTTCGTAACATTTTAGTTATTTCTACTATTAATGATTTTATCAGGATTTTAAAACTGTTGTTAAACTTCTATTAGCATAATCACCTTTCGAACAAGTGGGCCCAGGTGTTTGACAAGGCATATTTTACTTTCTGATTTTTATAAGCTGACATGGAACATGAGACTGTACTTTACTCTGCTAAATACCTCCATAACAGATTTGTCTTGCAGCAAAAGAATCGGTCATTAATAAAAAGAAATAATTAAACTCAAAACATCAACACTTGCTATGATAACAGACTCTTTTTGGGAGTGACTCCCTTTAATTAATACAACTGAAAATTGACCAATTAGAAGTTGGATTTTCTTCTCTGCATTAAGACAAACTCATACACTATATGACATCATCTTATCATAGAAGTCTAATCAAGGCCTAATACACTTCCTCAATTTGTTTGTTTTATTCTTATTTAACTCAATATTCATCACAACCTTGTTGATGTAATGAGGTTCTACTATGCAAGCAAATCAAAGAAAACAGCAACAGCAAAATACAGTAAGTTTAAAACTTCATCTTCACAGCAAATTCATTAAATATTCAAATGTTTTCAAAAAAAAACTTAAATAGGTTATCCAGCAACTATCCACTTTTCAAATATTTATTCAGAAGTTTAAGATAAACTTGCAAACAGGTTAGTGATTTATATTAACAACAGAAACCTAATTCACTCATTACTTGTGGAATAGTGCTAGTGTTAATCACTGGGTCAAGTTTGTGAGGAAGGTGAAAGTGCATGACCTGGTAACTCAATAACGTCACAACTTTGAGCAGTTAAATTCCGTTCAGATTTATATGGGTTGATTAATGATATTTACCATCACAGTAACAAACAAGTCTAATTCAAGGCAAAGAAATGAACTGGATTTGTTTGAGGAGTAGAGAAAAACATTATCATGGATCAACCTCATATGATCTGGGAACTCGCTCTAGGGCATCTTCTTCATGGACAGATACGACCTTGACGTAACCTTGACATAACCTTGATTGTAATCAGCTTAGTAGATATGATCTTGTGTCAGACAGAGAAATGATGTACTGGACATGAACTGGGAGTTACTACGGTACTTCAGAATAAATGTATATATTTATAATATTCATAATCGTGACTTTTATGGGTATAACCATGACTCTACTTGGTATCATATAATTTTACTCTAGTTAGGGATTATGACCTAACTCAAATGGGTATGACCTTGACTCAGTCGGTATGGCCTTGACTCTAGTAGGTATGACCTTGACTCTAATTATTATGGCCTTAACTGAGAATTAAGATGTGACCTTGGCTTAGACAAGGTATCATTGACTTAAGCAGGAAAAGTATGACCTTGACTCAAATTGATATGACCTTCACTTAGAATTAAGATGTGACCTAGGCTTAGACTAGCTATCATTGACATAAGTGAGAGCTCTACTCTGAGATTAAGGTGTGACCAAGGCTCAGACTAGCTAGCATTGACGAAAGTGAGAGCTAATCTCTGAGATTAAGGTGTGACCTAGGCTCAGAGTAGCTAACATTGACAAAAGTGAGAGCTCTACTCTAAGATGTGACCTAGGCTCAGACTAGCTAACATTGACAAAAGTGAGAGCTCTACTCTAAGATGTGACCTAGGCTCAGACTAGCTAGCATTGACAAAAGTGAGAGCTCTACTCTAAGATGTGACCTAGGCTCAGACTAGACAGCATTGACACAAGTGAGAGCTCAACTCTGAGATTAAGTTGTGACCTAGATTTGGACTAGACGGCATTGATTTAAGCAGGAGAGTATGACCTGGACAATATAGAGTAACCTTGAAGTTATGTCTAGATGGTATGATATCAACCCGAACTGGATACATTTTAATTCGATTTAGATTCTAACATTAATGTCCTTATCATTTAATGCACAATGATGGTAAACATGATGGAGTAGCGTTAGGTGTGTGTTAGAAGAGGAGAACTGTTAGCTGGCTATATGTGATATACTGTAACTGATTATATACTGTGCTAGCTACGTAACTGTAACTTAACATACGATAAAACATGCGATCTGTGGGGAAGAAAAAAAAATGAAAATATTAAAACATGCAAATCAAACAAATATCAGAGACAAACAAAAACAAGGAAATATTCTGGCTAAAACAACAAAATAAAACAAAATCATATAATCCTGAGCCACAATGCTTTACTAAGGGGTACAACACATTTTATCAAAGCTTCCCATGCCCCTCACAGTACACAAATTAAGGTAAAATTTCATGGTATTCATCGAGTTATAATTTTCAACATTCTAATACATATACGTAATGAACCACAAATGGCAGGATACATCCACATTTTAAACAGTAACACTACACTTAAATGTACTACTGAAAACAACTGTCAGGCAAACACTTTAGTTCTTTCACCCTAAAATACTATTTGTGCAGATGCAAAGTAGTCTGTGACCTGATAATGTAAATCATGCTGACAACACAATACCATGCACCTAACACGAGTAACAACATACAATATCCCATTCAAGTTAAAGCAGGATTGGTGAGCAAATTTTGTCTACAGCTGTGGAAGTCTACCTAATCAGACAAAATTTTGTTTAATGTCCAAGTTATTGAAAGAAGATCTCGTCCGCTTCATGGTCTTAAAAACAAATTTCCATCAGAAAGTTTTTGCTAATTCATAAATTATGTCGCCCTTTGGTGACTTTGAATATTGATCTCAAAACTACTGTAGACATATCCATTTGGGCACGATCTATTTTTAGCATATAACTGAATTTTTATGATGAATTGGCACAACCACAGCACTTATAATAGAAAACAATATATATCAGGTGTAATTATCATTTATCCGAAAGCTTCCAGTGTGAAAACCACTGAAATAAGACTAACGGTAAAATAAGTACCAAGTTATCTCAAATTTCGCTGGCAGAATTCGATGTTTTATGTAGTGGGTAATACCAAAATGAGAATCGTACGAGATCCAGCTTTTCAATAGATGGTCTATGCTATCACAACAGCTGTGTACTTCCATGTCTGTACTTGACAAGACTACATATAAAATCAATGTTAAACAGAACCTTATCATTCATCGACTGCTGTTAAAAAGTCTTCACATGAAAATTAAGTATACATAAAAGTGGCTGAAGTGCTTGAATTAATCTCTTACCCGGTAATTTACTTTTCTCAAAAGTCTATTCCTGGTATTCAATACGGAACAATTAAACTTTTTGTACAGGCGAGGACAAAAACATTTCATACAGGCCTTTTCAACATGCACCAATGTCCACTCGGTTAAGCCGCCCCTTCTTCTTCTGAAGGGGGCCACCATTTTTTCCAAGAATTTCTTACTTAAAATGGATGAAATATGCTAAGCTTTTATAATAGAAGATGCTTTCAGAAGATTGAAAACATGCTATGTTGTAGAAATTTAAGGCAAATAATTTTCATAACACATGTTGTAAGATTACATCATGATTAAGCCAATGTCTTGAGAAGAATAAACAAATATTTATGTTGACATATTGGGTCAGACATACGTATACAGACTACATATTTGGGACAGATGTCCTCTTCACATAGAGACAGACATTGATATCTAGGGCAGACATGCGACCACACGTTCTATAATCCCATCTACAGTTGACAAATGTCCGACTACTCCCTCAGCGTTGACCTACCTGATGGGCTGCTACTGTCCGAGCTGCTGCTGATCTGGGGTTTAATTTCTGCATGTGAGGTTTTGCTGGTGACAGGTTTCTTATCTGCCTTCTTCTCTGGAATGGGGTTGACCGTACTACTACTGCTGTTTTGACGGGAGACATCCTTCGGCCCATCGACAGAGCTCTCCGACACTTCCATCTGTAGGTTATCACAAATATTCTTGTCAATATTTTTTCCATAAAAAGACAATTCAGCGAACTACAACCCACCCACAAGATGTAGGTCAAAGGTCAAAGTGTAGGTCAGCATGATCTACTTTTGGTAATGATACACTGCTTCACATAGGTGAACCAATGTGCCAAGCAATGTAGAGGAAACAGAGCAGAGAAGTATTTTCTTTGATGTAAGTCAAAGGTCACATTGTAGGTCACAGTGACCTATTTTTGATATATGACACACATACCACTTCACCAAGGTGACCTCATGCCCTGAGTTTGAAATTCCAGTGACAAGTAGTGTATGAGATAGAGCCCAGACAGACGGATGGACAGACACAGTGTATGGGATATAGCCAAGACAGACGGATGGACAGACACACCACAGTCCTATAGTCCCCTCAGTTTCTGATGGGGCACTTATTAGTGTTTTATAGCAAAAAATTATCAATACTAAAATCATCTGAACACATTATAACATATTTATTCAATTTTATACGCCTTTAGTCTAATATGTAATAAGATATTTTGAAATAGAATCGTGGTCACAGGTAAACCATATTCTCCCAAGAATTGATAAATTAAATCTAAATATATAAAACAGTGTGACAAACATCGAAACACATACGTCTTCATTGTCCATATCTTCTAAAATCTTCAACTGAGCGTCACGCTTCTCTAGCTGTGACAGGTACTGTATAGGGTTACTTAAAGCCCATGTGAATACTGAAACAGGCAATAACATCTTCAACGTAAGAATAAAGGTCAGCATTGTAATGCTACATCCGAAATCATTCCATCATTATAATCCTTCAACAACAGTTTAAGATAATTTATAAAAACCTTCAACAAAAGTTTAAGCAAATTTATATAATTCATATAATCCTTCAACAGTATAAGCAAATTTATACTCAAATATTACGATATCTTCAATTTAATTCATCCTAAACATATTCAGTACAAAAACTATATGTTACAATATTTTCAGTATCATTTATAGTATATTCAATATGACAACTATGTGAGCACTTACTAGCGAACTGGTCAGACACATAGTCCATAACATTGATGTAGACAAACAGACTTGGTAGTAGGAGGGGCAGGTTACATTCATTCCTGAGTGGAAGATGGCGATAACCTGCAAATATATTGACATATATATAACATAGTAACACAAATGACGAAGTAAGACAACTTGATGTCTCGTGCCCTGACAGGCCTCGAACTCCCAATCTACGTTACCTGACCATCTAGCCAGAAATACCAGCAGCTGTATAAGCTGTGCACATCCAGGAAGAAATACATATATTTATCCATTTCTATATAAAATACCTACTGATCCGAGTAATCACTTTTATCTCATGGATTGATTTTGTAATTTCACATCCAAAATACAATCACGTGACATGCCAAACAGACATCCCTTGCATTTTGATATTTTGTACAGAGCTTTCATTGAACTTTGAGAGCACAGGGACTTGACACAAATTATCAATCCACGACCCATATATATACATTGTATAAAACATAAATATATACTTGACTGCTGTTTGGGACCGAGTCAAGACCCTGTGTTTGAGAGTAACGGTAATTTGACTCACCAGAAACAGTTTTGACATGTGCTTGCTAGAGCATGACAATTTGACATAGATTTAAATCTAATCCATTATAGTCTTCAGATATGTAATTTGATTTCTGGAATTCCTAAATACCAAGGATCAATTAAAATCCATGTTTTTGATATTCCTAATTTGACAAACTCTCAAAAACTCAGAAAGAAAATATGCTCAAAATTAAATAAATCTTTAAAAACACTTAAAATCTTGAAATTTTATATCTGAAGAAAGTGAAGTTGACAAGTTCTCTAGTTCAAACCATACATTGTAATTTACAGCCATACAGTGTAATTTATAACCATACAGTGTAATTTAGTCATACAGTGTAATTTACAGCCATACAATGTAATCTACAGCTATAAAGTGTAATTCACAGCCATACAATGTAATTTACAGCCATACAGTGTAATTTACAGCCATACAGTGTCAATTTACAGCCATACAGTGTCAATTTACAGCCATACAGTGTAATTTAGAGCCACACAGTGTAATTTACAGTCATACAGTGTAATGTACAGCCATACAGTGTCAATTTACAGCCATACAGTGTAATTTACAGTCATACAGAGTAATTTACAGCCATACAATGTAATCTACAGCTATATAGTGTAATTTACAGCCATACAGTGTAAGTTACAGCCATACAGTGTAATTTACAGCCATACAGTGTAATTTACAGCCATACATTGTAAGTTACAGCCATATAGTGTAATTTACAGCCATACAGTGTAAGTTACAGCCATACAGTGTAATTCACAGCCATATAGTGTGATTTACAGCCATAAAGTGTAATTTCACAGCCATACAGTGTAAATTCACAGCCATACAGTGTGATCTACAGCCATAAAGTGTAATTTACAGCCGTACAGTGTGATCTACAGCCATACAGTGTAATTTACAGCCATACAGTGTAGTTTACAGCTATACAGTGTAAATTTACAGCTATAAAGTGTAATTTACAGCCATACAATGTAAATTTACAGCCATACAGTGTAAATTTACAGCCATACAGTGTAATTTACAGCCATACAGTGTAAATTTACAGCCAAACAGTGTAATTTACAGCCATACAGTGTAAATTTACAGCCAAACAGTGTAATTTACAGCCATATAGTGTGGGTTACAGCCATACAGTGTAATTTCACAGCCATACAGTGTAAATTCACAGCCATACAGTGTGATCTACAGCCATAAAGTGTAATTTACAGCCGTACAGTGTGATCTACAGCCATAAAGTGTAATTTACAGCCGTACAGTGTGATCTACAGCCATACAGTGTAATTTACAGCCATACAGTGTAGTTTACAGCCATACAGTATAAGTTACAGGCATACAGTGTAATTTACAGGCATACAGTGTAATTTACAGCCATACAGTGTAAATTTACAGCTATAAAGTGTAATTTACAGCCATACAATGTAAATTTACAGCCATACAGTGTAAATTTACAGCCATACAGTGTGATCTACAGCCATACAGTGTGATCTACAGCCAAAGTGTGTAATTTACAGCCATACAGTGTAGTTTACAGCCATACAGTGTGATCTACAGCCATAAAGTGTAATTTACAGCCAATCAACATACCAGGATGCAAACCATAGTAATCTAACGATTACCAGAAATCAACTTCGTTACCTTAAACATCTTACCTGGTCTTAAACCTTGAACAGGTAGAATCCTATGCCCTAACATTTTGTTGTTCTCATCAAATGCAATAATTCTTATCACAGCTAAATTTGGAAGGACGACCTGTTAGAAAAGGAAAGATTAAAAAACATTACATAATAAATACCTGTAACTGTGATGTATTTACCAGCAATACTTAGAAAACTACATATCTGTTACAGAAAAATTGAAATTAAACTCTTTGAATAACAAGATGAATGATTTTATTATTTTAAGACTGGTGTCCCAACAATACTAGATCTGATTTTTTAGTTTCTTACCTTTTCAAACACAAAGGGTTCACTAGAGTAGACCGGGTTTATTCCATTGTTTTGTACCATGTTGGTTTTGAATTTTTTCCTGACAGTATCTGTGGGGAGCCCATACATTTCCACTTCCACATAAGTACCTATCTTCTTTTCTGACAGGAGAGAGCCAGAAATTATCTGTTGAGGAAAGAAGAAACATACATGTAAAACAGCAAATATTGCTGGAAATGACCTCATTCCTTAGTCAAGTCAGAATGATAGTGATGCATGTAAGGTTCATGAAATCAGATGAAAACTTTTCAATAGTCATGTAAATGTGAATTCAACCTTGAAAGTATGATCTTCATTTTCTACCCCTCTTCTGAGATTAATGTCAGGACTAGATCTATTCTGTATTGCAGGAGTCATCGATGATGCAAAAGATGCTTGACCTTATAGATTACCTTGACAACGACCTTGGTAACAAATCTCAAGGATGTGTTGTAGTACTGACCTTGACAACGACCTTGGAAACAAATCTCAAATATGTGTTGTGGTACTGACCTTGACAACGACTTTGGCAACAAATCTCAAGGATATGTTGTGGTACTTTACCTTGACAACGACCTTGGCAACAAATGTCAAGGATATGTTGTGGTACTAACCTTGACAATGACCTTGGAAACAAATCTCAATGATGTGTTGTACTGACCTTGACAACAACCTTGCCAGCTATAATTCCATCTACAGTAGACTCAGCGAAGGGGTCAAACCGTCGATCCGTCCTCCTCATGAAGTCTGGCTTGAGTATGTAACCTGAGCGGTTATTGTATTCGAATATTCCGAGGTTGATCTGCATTGGTACATCTACAAAGAGAGAATTTCAGTCAAACGTAAGAATGGATATCGACAAAATTTTAATAAAAGAATGACAAC
The DNA here is from genome assembly GCF_902652985.1 of Pecten maximus. Classification (NCBI taxonomy): domain Eukaryota; kingdom Metazoa; phylum Mollusca; class Bivalvia; order Pectinida; family Pectinidae; genus Pecten; species Pecten maximus. Next base: position 17,089,880 of record NC_047017.1, on the reverse strand, counting down.
ATATCTGATACAGTGGAACCTCTATAAACCGAACATGCATGGGACATGACTATTTGTTCGGTTTATAGAGGGTTCGGTTTGGAGAAATTGATCGAAAAATGACCGGTCAAATTCCGGATATAATTGGTTGGACACTGTTTTATTAGAATGCACCCGATTACAAAACGGCACGTACATACTTAGACAATTTGGATTGTCTGAATAATATGCATATTATGAAAGTTAATCAATGTATATATTGCAGAATATATAAGAAAGGCAAATGACTATAACAATAGTTTTAAACAGTATTTTCACATGTACAACTACACTTTACGATCGGCCTACATTTTGTTACATCCGGTGAAGCCTCATCATGTGGATGGGGCCAATAGTCCTATACAGAATATTTCACACATCAAATAATATTAAAGGGTGTGAAGATGTTTTGTTTCAATATCAATTACAATTGATCAGATGATACTGGTCGTATTTCCGACATCGCTGTTGTTCAAAAAAAACATCACGGGCTTCTTTACGAAAACAACCCCTTTTGGGCCTCATTTAAATTAAATGCGAAACTCAAGCTTCTAGCTCTACTTGCATTGAGAAGATAAACGAACCGACGCGCTTCAATGAAGTGTGGCATTGTTTCATAATTGTCGTGTTGATTATACACTAGGCCTACCGTCATAATATATATTGGATACCTGTACAAATCACCTACGTAGGTCCCGAGACAATAAGGCTTCACACAATACCTGTCACAGTTGTTGTTTCACGGTTGACTGGCCTGACCTCGTGTCATAATTGCTCAGGTAAGGCCGGTTTTCAGAAGTAATTTTTGGTATATTTTAACAGGAACCGGACACAAAATCAGTCCGGTGTTCGGAATTCAGAGGGATCGGTATTTGGAAGTTTTTTAATACTATAATAAAGCAATTCCGTACAATGACAATTCGTTCGGTATTCAGAGGTGTTCGGTTTTTAGAAGGTTCGGTTTTCGGAAGTTGCACTGTATATAGGTCTCAGAATTATTCTGAAATTTTATCCGAAAGATAAGATCTGGAAAAATAAGATATAGTGTATATTGAATGAGGAAATAGTCTCAGAACAGTCAAGTTTCTAAAAGTTTTCAGTTGTTAGGATACTCATGCTACAACCACACAGCCTGACTCAGGCTCCTACAACCACACAGCCTGACTCAGGCTCAACAATTAATATTACCTAATGTTTGGAAATTCAATGCAACCAATTGGCAGCCAGCATTCCAGAAGATCTGAAACAATGAAAAGGTTACATGTAGCTTATAACAGTATCCTATTATACCATTTAATAGTTTTACCATTACCATATGACATTGGTCATCATCTTATGACCTTGGAAATGAGCATTACGTGACGACCTTTAGCAAATACTACATGAACAGAGTTATCTTGTGATGACCTTGGCTATAACAAACATAAACTGCAAAATTGTTTATTTGTTTATTGAGCTTATCCTCCAGTGAACATCCAGGGTAATTTTGAAGTGAAGCATTCCTGTAGTAGATAGTGGCTACCTCACCAAACCACATGCAGGAGGCCCATTGAATGATATCTGGAGCAATTTGGGGTAAAGTATCTTGCTCAAGGATACAACCAAAGCATCAGATGACATTCTGTAATCTCAGTTTCCATGAGAAACACGAACAGCCCCAGGTAGGGATCTCATTCTAACCCCAGATCTTCCCCAAGGTTACAATGTCTGATGCTCCACAAACTAAGCTATCATGGCTCCTGAGTATCAGTTTATGAGAACACCTGTTGGTGGAATACATACCTGTGGAAGAAAGTTACTGGAGTCGACACGCGTTCCTCTCGGGTAGATCCTACTCATTTGTCTCTTGTTATAACTACAGACGTCAAGGATTATAACATGTTATCATGTAAATAATATTTTTACCCTGGTATACTGATGATTAATATTATTCATCATATTAAGACAAGAGCAGCATTTTGAGATTATCTAACAGGTATATTGATTCCCTGTATTAAGCGACCACCTGTATTCAATGGCTACCTGTGTTTAGTGACCACCTGTATTCAATGGCTAGCTTCATTTAGTGACCACCTGAATTCAATGACTACCTGTGTTAAGTGACCACCTGTATTTAATGACTACCTGTATTAAGTGACCACCTGTATTCAATGATCACCTGTGATAAGTGACCACATGTATTCGCTGTATTAAGTGACCACGCTGTATTAAGTGACCACATGTATTCGCTGACCAGCTGTATTAAGAGACCACCTGTATTCAATGACCACCTGTATTTAGTGACCACATGTATTCAATGACTTCCTCTATTAAGTGACCAGCTGTATTAAGTGACCACCTTTATTAAGTGACTATCTGTGTTAGCCATTAACTGCAGAAGTGACCAATAGTCTTCTGTGGTTACTTGTATCAGCACAGCCAATTACCTGTATTAACCGACCCTCCATACCTGCCTAGGTCCAATTCCTAGTTGAGACATTAGAAATTATCTATAAATTTATATATAAAGGGATACAAAAAAGGTTAACTGAAATACAAATATCACCAGTATACATGTATATATACTTATTCCATTGAAAGGATACTTGACAAAATCTACTGGGTATTCCTTTAGTAAACTCAGAGCTTGGGTCTCCACAAAGGATGAGATCTCATAGCTCCTGTTTCTCTCTGAAAGAAAATCATAAAACAGTTTGAGCATAAAGTACATATAACAGTCTTAAACCCTCCCCATTACATCAAACAACTGAGAATTTAATTCAGTTTTAAACGATGAAATTTAACAGTTTTATAATAGGTTTAATTATAAGAAAATTTTACCCACAACAATGAAATATCTTACAGTAATAGTAACCTTAGAGGAAAACTTGATACTTTTGAAGTTGATACAACAGACTACTGTAAACGTGGTTATTTTAGCGGGGGGTTAATTTTGCGATTTCCATATGTAAATTATAAGTGTTGGGGTAATTTTCGTGATCAATCCACCTTCGTTTGTAGTTCGAGGTTATGCAAATTGATATCAAAATAATATGCGTGGGGGAAATTTTCAGGATCAAAAGGATTCTGTGTAATTAGCGTAAATTTCCCCTCGTGTAAATTCCCATGTTTACAGTATGTGATCATGTGACACAGTGGTAACAAACTGCCTTTGATCTTGCCGACCATGAAGGGCTTGTGTTCTCTGGTTTCCTCCCGCAGTAATACCCCTAACATACTTCACTCCAGACCAACATGAGTGATCACTGCTAGTACAAGTTAATACATTTGTGTAAATGTTGTTAAGATAAAGTTTATTAGTTTTATACACCAGACTTACTTTCTGAGATATCAAAGGTGTGGAAGTGGACAGGCTGTATGTAGTTGACAAGAGCTGACATTTCCTGGCCGGCTTCAGCTTCTTTTCCTGCAGTACCCTACACAATATAAGAAATCATGCATATCAAATAAAAACATTTTCTGAACATTATTTATAACATGAAGCTGAAAAATTGAAAACAGCAATGTCACATCAAGAGTCATTAACAATTTAGTTTGGCCCCAATGAAAATCAATGATTCAATTTTCACTTCCTATTAAGATTTGTACTCCCCAAGTCGTAATGTAAAAGGAAATCTCGCCCCTCTGTATCCAGTTTTGAGTTGTCGAATAGTCTTTACCTTTAAATATCCTATTTAATTTTGAAGAATTCTGTTGATGTCATGGAATCCTACCTTATCCTGCTTGAAGTTACTCTTTATCTTATCCTGGACTTCCTCCTCCTCTTCAAAGTCGCTCTCGTCCGATTCGGAATCCTCGTCAGAATCGATTGGTCCTTCTCTAGGTTTGTCTGCAGGCGTTCCCTCCCCGCTCTCACTCTCTGTACGTGGCTTGGGTTCGGGGGGTGCTGGAGTTGTCTTCCCCTCACTTCCTCCCCCTCCGTCTCCATCTCCTCCTCCGCCTTTGGTCTCCCCGTTCACCTGACCCATTTTACTAGCACTTGGTGTGCTCTTTAGAGGTGTCTGGACCTTTGCTGTAAAACAAAATCTGAATTAAATGGGACTGATTTATCATTAATTAAAACTCTGTAAAATAGTTGCTATTTTGATGAAGCGTTCCTTTTCAATTTGCTGATATTCAAACTCTTTATAAGGACTCAGACTTGCCGATGTGTGAGTCATAATCGTCAGTGATGGACTTATCTAATACATAACTTGTATTTACCAGAAGGGTAAAAACCGCCAACTGGATGTTTAAATACATCTGTTTCTTTACCTGGCCTTGGTTTGTGAGCGTGTCGCTTCTTGTTTTTAATAATGATCTTGCCCTTCATCTGGAGTGGACTTGGTAATGGTGTATCAGGCTCAACCTGTATCATAAAATGTTACATCATTTAAGTTCTGTAGTCAAAATTATGTAGAATAATAACACCAGACTCTTCCATAATTACCCTTCCACACAGGGATAGAGGCCTATGTAAGGATTGGAAACCTAAATACCATGCCTCCAAAACATACAATTAATGTTCTGTACAATCTCAGAGTTAATGCAACACTACCGGTGATAAACACTTCCAAAATTTATTTTTTCCGGTCTACTGAACCGCAGTTTTCAGAGAAAAGCCCAACTTAAGTCCATAACTCATAACTTTGTCAGTCAAGCATAAAATATCCATAAAGAAAGAGCCCCCAACCCCAATGTCCTTTTCGTTCCCTACTTACTGGATTTGTAGCCAATGGCTCCGTCAGTAACATATCCCCAAATAAGTTTCTACAGTGGGCTGCCATTTTGGCCTGCTGTCTTGGTCTGTAAGAGAGATATTGAACAAAACCATTATGTTGTGGTAACTGTATTCATGCAAAAAACTCTTTAAATACAGAACAATACTTTCAGTTTTAATTTTATTATTTAACATTTTCAATAACTTGTTTTATTAATTGGCAATCCTTACGAGCAGTGGTTTTCAAAGGACAGGGCCACTGGGAAATCACTCGTCTTGAAGGCACTTTCTGCAATGGCTTCAATTACTTCCTGTAAGACAAAACAAAAAGGATTTCAGCAATCAACATGGTAAAACAACATGTTACTTTCCACTGTGGTTGGCTTTGGGCGCCCAATGGTACAGTTAATTTTGCATTAGCAGTGATAATAGTACTGCTGTATAGTGATAACACTTGGTAAAAGGATTGTTCTCAAAACGTGTTTAGAATATAACCCAAGTGATACACTGACCTTAAATGAGATGTCAGTACACATTGTGTAACCATGGGTGATGATTGGTTCTTCATCGGCCCCTCGTCCGTCCCAACAATCCAGTTCTATACAGCGACAGCCACTGAGGAGGACTTGTCTGTACAACTCTACTGACGACTTACTGGTCAGCTGGTGGCCTACAAGTACAAATGGTCAACGTACACATGGCAATGGTCAGTGAAATACAAGTACAAATGGTAATGGTCAGTGTAATACAAGTACATACATGCCATATTTTTGGGAGACCAATAAGGGAGATTGATGATTATTTTAAGGGAATTTTGCCTAAAATAAGGGAGATTTGTGCGCGACATAAATATCGACATTTTTACTCAATTTTTTAGCAATTAACTAATTTTGAAAGTGATAAAGAATATTTGTATTTATTTTAGATATTAATCATATTGTATATGCAAACAACAAAAAGTTGTATAAGGTAAAAAATGCAATAAGTATACATTCAGATTCTGATGATATGAATTTTTTTCCGATTTTTTTTATGCAACACAAAAAGTTTCACAGCTTTATGCATATTGCATAACAGCATTTGAAAAGGGTATACCGTATTATAATTACATGTAGCTAAAGATTAAGACAAGCAAGTTATTCATTTATCAGTTTGGATTTTCTTAAAATTAGAAAGCTTGATCCACTCCGAGGGAACACATCAGTTGTAAAAATCACCATGAAATGTCCTGTGAGATACCTTATGTTGGACCATTTAGATATAAAAATATTCCAAGTGTGCAAGTGTATACATGAAATTATGAGAACGGAAGAAGTTAATGTTAGGAGACTGCAGTAAATCTTATCACGATCATTCTAGATTTTGTATATTGTCTCTGTCATGGACTGTACAGTCATTGTAAACACCATGATTGACCACTTTGTAACGACCAACAGATGTGCTAATTTTGATAGTTTTCTAAAAGAAATTATCGGATTTCATCTTGCTATCACTGATCAACGATAAACATGGTAAATGAAAAACACGTGTGATTTTGCGTCTGACCAGACTCTGTATCAATTACCATCATCAAAGTATGGTCCTAAAAGAAAACAAACCATAATTCAAGTTTGTTAGCTAAGGGGGTTAAAATTGTTTGTAAGCGACTTGCCTTTATTTCATGGTGATATATATTCTAGCGCAAACATTACACTAGCCAGAGCTTCGTGTGAAAGCCGTGTCCAACAGGCGCCATTTTGATTGAGTGATCACGTGAACAGATGGATCACGTGATCGCTAAATTTAGCCAAATCTCACGAGAAAAACACTGAATTGTAAACAAAAATGGCGTCGGCAAAAATACCGGAGGGAATTACAAAATACAGGAATTTTGGCTCTCCTGCCGGGAGGAAATAAATGACTTGAAAATAAGGGAGATTTTGTCTCACGCCGGGAGGTATGGCATGTATGCAAGTACACATGGCAATGGTCAGTGTAATACAAGTACACATTGTAATGGTCAGTGTAATATAAGTACAAATGGCAATGGTCAGTGTAATACGAATACAAATGGCAATGGTCAGTGAAATACAAGTACACATTGCAATGGTCAGTGTAATATGAGCACAAATGACAATGGTCAGTGTAATACAAAGTTGTTAGGCCTACATAGGATTTTTTTCTCATTATTAGCACTACAGTATTTGTTGTACCTGGCACGTCCTTAAATGACCCTGGCTGTTAATAGGACGTTAAACAAAAACAAACCAAAACCAAGTGTACAGAAATATTTATAGGTGTATATTCCGTATCACCTGTAGGGTACCTATCCAGTAATAAGCCAATGCCCAGTCATAAGCCCACCAATTACATAAAATCACTGAAGTGTTGCTCCAAAGATGTCATCAGCTAGGTTGACATCACCTGGGGTGTTTCGGCTCCTAACCTGGGACAACCTAAAGGTGGCAAATGAACACTGTTGTCTGTGGATGGCTTCTAGGTCCTGTTTTTTTGTCTCCACCACATCAGGACTTTGACGTGTGTCTGAATCATCTTGAGTAAAAGTGACTTTACACACAGACAAAACCTGTTTGAGGGTGGGGTGCCTTGGATATTGTTCGGTAGAATTGTCTATATCATTACCCTCTATTAAGCCCACCCCTTCCCTTGAGTCAGACCTTAAGTGTTGGCCCCCTGGGCTTACTACAGAGTTACCTGGCAGATGCTTGTTGTGGGTTACCTGTTAGGTATGTGTTGTGGGTTACCTGTTAGGTACATGTTGTGAGTTACCTGTTAGGTACGTGTTGTGGGTTACCTGTTAGGTACATGTTGTGGGTTACCTGTTAGGTACATGTTGAGGATTACCTGTTAGGTACATGTTGTGGGTTACCTGTTAGGTATGTGTTGTGGGTTACCTGTTAGGTACATGTTGTGGGTTACCTGTTAGGTACATGTTGTGGGTTACCTGTTAGGTACGTATAGTGAATTACCTGTTAGGTATGTGTTGTGGGTTACCTGTTAGGTACATGTTGTTAGTTACATGTTAGGTACGTGTTGTGGGTTACCTGTTAGGTACGTGTTGTGGGTTACCTGTTAGGTACGTGTTGTGGGTTACCTGTTAGGTACGTGTTGTGGGTTACCTGTTAGGTACGTGTTGTGGGTTACCTGTTAGGTACGTGTTGTGGGTTACCTGTTAGGTACGTGTTGTGGGTTACCTGTTATGTATGTGTTGTGGGTTACCTGTTAGGTACATGTTGTGGGTTACCTGTTAGGTACATGTTGTGGGTTACCTGTTAGGTACATGTTGTGGGTTACCTGTTAGGTTCATGTTGTGGGTTACCTGTTAGGTATGTGTTGTGGGTTACCTGTTAGGTACGTGTTGTGGGTTACCTGTTAGGTATGTGTTGTGGGTTACCTGTTAGGTACGTGTTGTGGGTTACCTGTTAGGAACGTGTTGTGGGTTACCTGTTAGGTACGTGTTGTGGATTACCTGTCTGGTACGTGTTGTGGATTACCTGTTAGGTACGTGTTGTGGCTGGAGTTGATAAAGTAGTGAGAAATAGGTTGAGTCATATCATGGCTTAGATCCAACAGGTCTGGTGCGATACTCTGGTTCTCATCGCTCATCAGAAACATGAGGAATCCCTCCTGGGACAGATGTCCTACAACATACACAAAGGTATCACACAACTATCTCAGTGTTATACAACAGTCACATGACTGTCACTTATACATAACAAGTCACATGATCATCCTCGATCTACAAAACAGTCACATGACTGTCACTGATACATAACAAGTCACATGATCATCCTTGATCTACACAACAAACAGTCACATGACTATCCCAGATTTACATATCGGTCACATGACCATCCCTGAAAAACGCACCAGTCACATGAAATCCCTGAGATGCAGATCAGCCTTAACTATGACTGCCCCAAATATATACATTATTTCTCCAAGATATGCATTTTCAACTACACTGGCCAAATAGTGTATGGTTCCTTAAGGAGGGGCCGCGGTGGCCGAGTGGTTAAGGTGTCCCGACACTTTAACACTAGCCCTCCACCTCTGGGTTGCGAGTTCGAAACCTACGTGGGGCAGTTGCCAGGTACTGACCGCAGGCCGCTGGTTTTTCTCCGGGTACTCTGGCTTTCCTCCACCTTTAAAACCTGGCACGTCCTTAAATGACCCTGGCTGTTAATAGGACGTTAAACAAAAACAAACCAAAAAGTTCCTTAAGGAAACAGTACTGGTAGAGAATGGTCCCACCGCCATCATTAGGGCATTACCATATCTGTGACTAGGAATTTGTGGTGTATATAATGTCAATGTCAGACTATTCAATCATAGTAAATCTACAAAAACAAAACTAAATGACATCAAAATCTTTAAATCTACAAAAACAAAACTAAATGACATCAAAATCTTTAAAAACAATCAGTTCATAACTATAGTTTCTGCCAATATAAGAAAATAATTTTTTAATTGCTCTAAACTGTGCATGATCACTTCATTCCATGTAACGTACCAGAATATGGCTACTTTTTCTTTGGCATGCCAAGTTTATGACCACATTTTCTTTGTTATAGTGTATATGCTTATAACTGCTTTATTTTTGCCGTTCGATAAAACATACCATATTATGACTACTTTTTCCTGGTCATACCATATGCAGCATACCAGTTTAAGAACTGTCATTCCATATATAATACAGATTATGACTACTTTTTCCTGGTAATATTTTGTTGTGTAAAAGGAGTGGGCCAGATGTAGCTTGTACTTGTAGTGCAGCTATCATTTTATTTTTAGTTATGACTACTTTTTCCTGGTTGTTCCATATAGCATACCAGAATATGTATGTAAATTAATGCGTTGGTATATGACCAAGTTTCCTAGTAATCCTAAGTGAAATGGTGCAGGAAATATGTTCCAGATTCAGCAGCACTGATGAGGGGGAGAAATCATATATATAATCAATGAGAAAATTCTAAACAAATAAAATATACAAGCCTTCCACTCCAGCTTTAGAATTTTAGAGTTAAAATATCCACTCCAGCTTTAGAATTTTAGAGTTAAAATATCAAACATTTCAAACACCAAAAATCTGTGCATTTTACAGGTGAGAAACCAGGGCGGTTTTGAACCCTCCAGGTGCTTATATAAACTTAATTTTAGTGCATGAAATACCAATAACACAAGCTATACCGTCCAATTTCAAATACTGGTGAGTTTTCTATTTTTTACAGTTTCACTGACAATCATGCTAAATAATTGGAGTGCAAATATCTGAAGTAAAGTGTTGATAATGATTTATTCTACACTGTCTCTGTTGCAATGAATCCGACTTTGACCACCTGGTACAAGGTGCACATAAACTTATTGGTGGCATACTGAATTTTTAATTCATCACTACATGCAATATGTTTCTGCTGTAGAATTCTAAATATTTTTTTGTTTAATTTCACGATCAAAATAACATCTTTCTTTTATTTCAACTTTTTTTTTTTTTTTTAATTTTATTCCATTATGGTAGGATACATATATATTAATTATCCTTTTGATGTATCGGAAAATGACTGAAGATCTGAACGTCTCTTCTCTCATCATGGGTTTTGATTATGACATTTATAAGTTTTGGGACAGTTATAAAAAAGGCCAAAATTTTATTGGAAAAATTACTTTGTTGTCATTTACAAAATAAACAAATTTGTGACAGGACTTTCTTTATCATCTCAATACACAAAAGCCATTCGTAAACTACCGGTGGCAGAAACAAAATTAACTTGGCTACATAGGCAAACAAAACGGCTGCTAATACATGCAAGTGCCCAGGTAAAAATCTCTGGTAATAGAGGTGAGCAAAATGTGCTAAGATTGCTAATAGTTTTCACACTTATTGTCAAAATCTGATGAAACAAAATGCACAAAACTCTTTTCTAACTGGAACAAAGAAAATCTAATTGCTACTAAAAAGAAACTCTTCCCAGTCAATTATGGGCATAGTGCTTCTAAACACTATCACCATCTCACAGGGCATAGCTCAGGTCGTATCCTTTCTAAACAAACATTTGTCCATATACCAAAAGGTCTTCTTTTTCATTAGGTAAAGATTTCGTTTTAAAATTTAAGCCAATGTTTGAATTTTTTCAACACATATTGTCAAAACATTTTGTCCGTTTTTATAAATATTTCAAAACATTGCCGATTTACAAGTTAACTAAACCTCAAATAACCCACTTCACCTCTGATGATACACCATAATTTAATTATCATAAACCCGCAGTAGTTAACAGTTTATTGATATTAGTATAGAATATAAGTAATTTTTAAAAAGTGTTAAAACTGGCAATGCACTTTTTGCAAATTTGACCATGTAGGGGATTTTTTTTTTTTTTTCTTTTTTTTTTAGGAGCTATTCTCAACAAAATCTATTTAAGAAAATCTGTATACATGACTTCACATAATTTTGATTTAGGAAGAATTGGGATTTCCCAGGAACATCTTGTATGCCATGTGAGATGACGTTCATGCTGCTAGGAGAGTGTCTACACAAGTCATGCCCATTTTTTCTTACCTGGTTCAACATCCCCTTTAAAGTTACAGAGAAGGAAAAAAGAAAACGGTAATGCATCATAATGAAAAGTATGAAGATTCCATAACATTCCGAGGGAAATTTCAATCCTTTCGTGAAAATCTCAGAAGCATTCAAATAATTGTGAATATAAATCTTGTAATTCACCATGTTTTCAGCACTTGTCTGTAGAGATATGGTATAAGAGAGATAAACAAAATATTGCTGGAATTCAGAAGGAAAATGTCATGACAAACAAAACATCTATTAAAACATGCCATTAATAAAATAGATGGAAATATGACAAATACTTTAAAACACTTTTTCTCAAAGTAAAAAGTTTTGAATTATGATTCAGAGAAATAATAAATATGAATTAGTGAAATATATGTTAAAAATAAGTTGAATGCAAGAGATTAATGTAACATGTCTAGCAGAAATATCCACCACCATATATACTATGGGTTAGGTCGCACCTAAGTCGTCAGTATCATAATTGCTAATCAATTAAATATCCTTCACCATAATTAATACTGTATATAAAACTAAAGGCAATCTATAATTAGGCAGTATTCATGTTATATTTTTCTATATGAACCTGTTAAAAATTGTGACAAATTAATTATTCTATCCCCCAACAGCCTATGTGATGTACTACAGGCATCATATCAAGGCCGGAAGAGTTACCTACCCTTGGCTGCCATGCCAGTCTTGGTCTCGTAGGTGTTTATCAGGTCCTGGGCTTGCTTTGTGGTGTAGTAAGGGTATAAAATCTCATTCAAACGTGGATCTCTTTGCTCACGGTTCAGGAAGTCTACAAACTGGTCAACTGTCAGATAGGGCTTCTTCTTGGCACCGCTGAATTTGTCAAAAAAGATATTTGATGTTAATTGGATTTAATCCCTATCAATACCTGAGTCTCTATACTTTGATCGCCATCACCCTTTGCTTCCTACTCCAGTACTAATAAACAAGGTGCCAAGTTTTTGGTGTACAAGGAACGAAGGAGTAATATGGTATTGTTAGGGAGAAATAAGTTTGTAGAAAGTATGGTAAATATTCAATAAGCAATACCTAAGTAATGGCAAGAATTTGACAAATCTATTCTTTTCAGGTTATTTTCTCATGTTCAACAAAGATTACAGGTAATCATATTTGGGGACTTGTATACAATGCCTATTCAAATATGACTTACATCTCATCAAAAACTTTGTCCACTTCTGTTCTTCCCACCAGGTGGCGATAGAAGTTGAAAAATCCATCAAAAGTAAATCTGTTGGGGTCTATGGTCTCATTCTGAAATCAAAATCATACCGTTGCTTTCATTGTCTAGTCTGGTAATTGAATGCTGTTGTTTTTTTGTTCTTTTTTTATTTTCTTGTTATTTTGCACTACACTATTTATTTTGTTATTCTATTCTTAGCAACCTTGACCTTGACCTTGACCCAAAAACCCTGAAACTTATACATGTCCAAGAAATTATAGTCCTTTATCATTGTGGGAAGTTTGATCAAAATCCCTCAAGGAATGAAGCTCAATACAGATGGAGCGGAAATCTAAGAGTCTCTCCGGCTTCACCGGTAGCATCTTCGCTAGCCAAGGCTTCTGATTACGTTACACTCCACGAACCCTTGGCAGATATAGGCGTCAGTTCTGGCCCTCTAGCGGTGATTCGAAATTACCACCCTTCACGCATGAAATTTTCGACCAATCAAAACAAGCGTTACCGATTTACTTCATCGGTGATGTTTACAAACACACATCGAGGTTTGGTGTCATTTCGATGAGATATGTGATCAATGACTTATATGAATTGATCAAACACTGCGAATGTTCCCCCAAAGATTGCGATTTTTGTATTTAGGTAAAATGCCATGACATAGTCGGCAATGTAGCTCTGTACTGGGTGCCGCATTTTTTGTTTACTGCGAAACCAAGCCAGAATGTAAAACGCGATTTGATTGGGTGCCCTGGGATTCCAGGGCGCGACGGTTTGAACACGACTATATCCGCCAAGGGTTCGTGGAGTGTAACGTAATCAGAAGCCTTGGCTAGCGAAGATGCACCAGTAGGGGACTTATAACAACACAGGAAAAGTACTTATCAATAGGAAACGACACACATACCAATACCTCAACTTCCAGTCACACCATCTCTTACATAAATTACAGCCAATCAAAATTGGCCTGATGAAAATTGGGGACATATCAAAATGCTCTGGCCATTATTCCAAAGAAGCCAGTGCTACCCTAGATTCTGAATTGCTATCCTGGATTCTGACCTGGATTCTGAATTGCTATCCTGGATTCTGACCTGGATTCTGAATTGCTATCCTGGATTCTAATTGTTATCCTGGATTTTGAATTGTTATCCTTGATTCTGAATTGCTATCTTGGATTCTGAATTGCTATCTTGGATTCTGAATCTTGGATTCTGAATTACTATCTTGGATTCTGAATTGCTATCTTGGATTCTGAATTACTATCCTGGATTCTGAATTGCTATCTTGGTTTCTGTATTGCTATCCTGGATTCTGAATTGCTATCCTGGATTCTGAATTACTACCTGGATCTGAATTACTATCTTGGTTTCTGAATTGCTATCCTTGATTCTGAATTGCTATCTTGGATTCTGAATTGCTATCTTGGATTCTGAATTACTATCCTGGATTCTGAATTGCTATCCTGGATTCTGACCTGGATTCTGAATTGCTATCCTGGATTCTGAATTGCTATCCTGGATTCTGAATTGCTATCCTGGATTCTGAATTGCTATCCTGGATTCTGAATTGCTATCCAGGATTCTGAATTGTCTTTGCATGAAAAACAACTGGTCAGGTTAATTTGTATTTAGTTTTTTAGGCAAAAATTACTACAGCATATGCTCATCAGTCTTTAGGAAACAAGAAAACGCCAGTAAGAAATGATCCTTACGTTCATTGTTTACTATGTTCATTTTCATTGTTTCAAAAATTTCAGTAAGAAGTAACAGAGCTTTGTCCTTTGAAACCTTAAAACCAAACTCATTAAAAGCCTTCTACTACTTGACCTCTGTGCAAACCCATTAAAAGCCTTCTACTTGACCTCTGTGGAGATTAAGGTCTGAGTTCCGGGGGATCCGTACAGAAACAAAAGAGCTAACCAGCAATGACAATCAAACCTGACAATGACTTTAAACCTTATCTTACCTTTCCAGCATTAAAACCCACAGCCTCAAGAGCCTTTTCCACACGGCGCCGGTCCTCTGTATGTTTAGCAACCATCTTCACAATGCTGCACAAATACAAGCATCAAGTTAACCAAGATCACAAAGAACCTCACCAGTAACTGGTGATGAATAATATTATAATGTAATGACTTTTTCTAGATTTACAATATTACATTCCATTTTCTGGTATCAAGATGTGGTACACAGGCAAATTGTCTTCATGTGAATTCATGTCAAATTCAGGTCAACTTCAGGTCAATATTTTCAGGTCGAATTGACTGAATTCACATGAAAATTTCACTACAAATGACATGAAGATGTATTTTTAGGTGAAATTGATCTGAAAGAGACCTGAAAAATTTCTTAATGTGAAATTGACCCCATTAAATTGACCCCTTTTAATGTCACTTACAAGTAAATTTCAGGTCAACATTTTTTCAGTACCTTAAGATATACAGTTTACTACACAGGCAAAATATTTGGGAACCATGTTAGAATCAAGAATACCTTACTTTTTATAAATAAGGTTCTCCAATCTTTATGTTGTAGAATTTTACAAAATTTAGTTCCATATTTTAACAATATTTGTAATAATTATGTCAACAAATCCTGATACCTAAATCTCTTTTCCTCTGAATTTACTCTCAAAATTCAGATTTTCGTATCATATTGAAATTAACTAGTTTTTGCTGGTAACATTATCTGTTGAATTTTCCTATTAGTTTGAAAGCACTACATTACAGCTGCTAACCATCAAGTCAATAAACTGCTGCACGTTATATAAATATAGCTATACAGCTAAATACCCTGGAATATGAATGTGCCAAACGAAATACGATACTATATAAATGGACAGAATTATAGGTACTATACGTGTATCATTACTGAAATAAACTAAATTTTTGACAGGTATAATGTACAGCCTTACTAAAATATAACTTTTTGACTGATAAAATATATCATATTACTAAAATGTAGTAACTTTTTAACATTTCTAAAATGAAACAACTTTTTGACAGATAAAACATATATTACTAAAATGAACAATTTTGTGACAGATGAAATATGAAATATTATTAAAATGTACTAACTTTTTGATTGGTACAATACACAATATTACTAAAATGTACTAAGTTTTTGACTGGTACAATATACAATATTACTAAAATGTACTAACTTTTTGACTGGTATACGTCCGTTGACATCCAGTACGTGTGTGAGTTTGGTGTGGGCTTTCTCCAGATAGGATAGGGCACTGGCGTTGAGAGCCAAGAGGTTGGTGGAATACTTGAGTAACTCTTCAC
Source organism: Pecten maximus (assembly GCF_902652985.1). NCBI lineage: Eukaryota > Metazoa > Mollusca > Bivalvia > Pectinida > Pectinidae > Pecten > Pecten maximus. Next base: position 17,074,096 of record NC_047017.1, on the reverse strand, counting down.
ACCATTCCTATAAACAATAATAAAAGAATCCAAGACTTAATGGTGTGTATATTTCTATCTCCTGCCAGACACAGACACCAAATCAAACGAAACATTAAACATTAAATTCTGGTGGGTAGGAATGGTTTTTTGTTGTTGTAGTAGCTGATGGCTACCACAATCGGCACATACAGAAGCCCAAGTGCATGCTATCTAGAGCATTTGAGATCAAGTGTCTTGCACAAAGGCTCAACTTTAACACCATAGGACAGACTGTTTACCCAGATTTGAAGAGAAACACAAACATCCCCACGCAGGGATTAAACATTGACCTTTGACCTTCACCTGAGGCTACATAAATTGATACACTACCGACAGAGCTATTGTAGCCCACTTGGGTAGATATGTACCATTAAGTTCAGGTATTTAGTGTTTTTAAGAATCCTATAAAGATATATTCTGAATTATACATTGCATTATTGATAATGTATATACACTTTCAGATTTTCAAACATTTTGCTCGAATAAAATCTGGAGATGTACTTAACAACATAATGGCTGAATTTATTAATGATAAATTTAAATGACAAATTTCAATTAAATATTCCAATTTTGCAGTTTTCTTCAGCTGTTGGTTTTAAGCGAAAAATCATGAATACAGTAGAAAGCTGTATATTTAACTTGCTCTAGGGATACATAATTTTGTTTAATTATACTGATGTAATTAGAATTCCTTTGCATAGCAGCAAGTAGTCTATTACATGAATTGAAAGAGTGTGTCATTCTGATATGTAGCATTCTGCTGTAAAATGATGTGTATTTTGAAATATAAAAGACAATTAATCTGAGGCAAACAAGTATATATGTAAGTGTTTACTTTCAAAAACAAGAATGCTGGGTATCGCTAAAGCAATACATGTCCCCTACCAGCCCCTGCTAAAAATAGTAACAGTGACCTTGACCTTGACCCTGAAACTCGAACTTGATCTGTAGCTACTCGTACTGAAGTTACATACCAACTTTCACCAACATACCTTGAAGCATGGCTGAAAAAAGTGCAGAAAACTGAATTGACAGACTGACAGATGGACGGACGAAGAAGAAACATATAGTCCCCGTGGTTTCACGTGTAGAGGACTAATAACTCTGAGGTATATTAACCTCCCTAACTTATGTACAAAAATATTTTATTGATATGAAGGAATGTCTATAATACTAAAGAGAATTCGTCTGATTACTAGTCTGACGCATGTAATTCGATATTAGGATATCTAGTTGACAACAGATGACACAGTCTGTGTACATTCTACCCTTTTAATGTCAAGACAGGTAACTTTAGAAATGAAAAATTATTTTAAAATCATCAAGCCACATTTGCAGGTAATTTCACAGTCAAAATGACAAGACTTATCACTAAATGTTCATTTCAAATGCTATTCATATGGTAGAACGACATATCTGTCACTTCATTGATTTTTTCCCTTGTCTGAGCTGTCAAATATCTTTCATCTGAATTAGACATTACAAATTATGTATGCATGTATTATGAAATAAGACACAATATCACAAATCTCCATTGTACTTTTTTTTATATTATGGTCTGGTATCATGGCTAGAAGTAACAAAAGGAATATACAAATGACTTGTTTGTTGTCAATACCTACAGATGGTGCTGACACCACAGTTATTTCACATCAATACAAGATTAATACTGGCTTTCATTCGAGGCCAAACAAAGTTTCTTTTTCAAGGAAAATCATATGAAACCTATTTTTATCTAAATTATGCATGAAGTATTGCTTTTTTCACCTATACCAACATGATGTGTGCATATATATTGCTTTGTATCATGTTTTTCAGGATCAATTTAATCTTCATTCGGTGATATGTCTAGTATCGACGAAAGGTCGTCTGTATAGTCAGGGTAACACTGGTCGCCATGGTGATGTTTTTAAAGGTCATTAGAAATCCTGTACAATTTTCATCAGACTTTTCCATAACAGTAGTAATTCGGACAAGTCATATCGAAGCATAAACTTACAGTGGCTTAATTGTTTTTCGCAATACATAATATACAAATACACTTTGGAATTGATATATCATGCTAAATATTATCACTAGCATTCTAGACATTCCTTAAAACAAGGACAATATACTATTATCTGGTGTGTCAGGCACCAAAAGACATACAGAGGTACGATAGTACAACTTCCTGTACTATCCCAAGCGTCATGGCAACACAGGAAGTGGCTCCCTCATGATTCCACATGCGGAACCAGCATAAAGGGCTTGTAAAGTTGTCATACAAGAAAAAGAGATATATTGGAGAAAGAAAAAGATGGTTGGGGTTGGAGACGGAAACCTGCGGGAATGCATCATCAAGAACACAAAATATATTATGGGAAACTAAAGTATATTTAGATATGTGCAGAAACACATTCAGCAGGGTTAATTGTGTTTGACAGAGATACCTGAATACAGTTCTGAAAAGAAATATATCTGGTACATTAGCAAGGCTATGTCCAACAAGATATGTTTATCGACAAGAGATGATATTTTATTTTCCCAAGGAACCAAATAACTGAGTCAATAAAGGAGTAATTAATTCATTATGCACTGTTAAAAATCACTATATCAACGGTGACACAAATACCTGTATCAGCCTCCGCGATATCCCAACACTAACTACAAAATCTGTATCAGCCTCCGTGATATCCCAACACTAACTACCAAATCTAACAGCCATCTATTACTGATTTATATTGACCACAGATCTCACAACCAGTTATTTCTGATTTAAACTGAATCCAGATCGCTCAGCAATGACTTACCTTAGCTACAGGCTTGCTGGCACACACAAAGTTGATGAAGTCCACATCCACCATGTTACTTTTGGAGGGATCCTTGTTGTAGGCGATGGTAACTGTCTTGTCCTCCAGAGAACAGTCCATATTCCCGATTACACATGTGTCCCTCAACTTCCCCTCCTGAAACAAAATTTCATGTCTTGAGAATGTATGATTAAGATTTTATTAAAGTTTGATGTTTTGTTTAGAGTTTTATGTTTGGTAAGAGTTTTATGTTTGGTTAAGAGTTTTATTAGAGTGTTATGTTTGGTTAAGAGTTTTATGTTTGGTTAAGAGTTTTATTAGAGTTTTATGTTCTGTTTGGAGTTTTATGTTTGGTTAAAAGTTTTATGCTTGGTTTAGAGTTTCATGCTTGGTTAAGAGTGTTATGCTTAGTTTTGAGTTTCTTGGACTGTTTTTAAAACCTAGTGTGTCCCTGAATCACGGCAAAGACAACCATGAAGAAGGCCGAATCAAGAGCCGATGAGATCTATGATGATAATGAAGAGATTTTGCAATGATGTTGTTGATGATGGAGATGAAAACCATGATGATGATGATGATGATGATGATATGATGATGATGATGATGATGATGATGATGATGATGATGATGATAACCATGACGAAAGCCATTATTTTAGCTTCCAGAAGAAATTTATTTTTAAATATATAATTGTGATGAAGTTTTATGAAATACAGAGTGATTCAAGCAATTTTCTTGATTTGAGCAGGTAGTGATTATGATGATATGGCCGATACACGTTGATCCGATAAAATCAGCTGAGCTAATGAACATCTTTACACTCTAAACAGTAAATACAACTTAGCCGAAGTTAAGAGTTCAGAGGGCATGTACATTAATCCTCGGAGTGTCAATCTAAGAGTGTGTAGGTATTTTTGTTTAAAAGTATTCCTGACGTCTCTCGTTGCTATTGATTTTTTCCATGGCTACACTTTGGTTCGTAGAGATTGATTTTACTGCTGGTTAAGGCATGTTTCAGGTCAACCATCATTATCTCAGAATCCTTAAACCTCCGATATTATCTGATTAAATCCGAACCATTTTTAACCTTAAACATTTTCATTGTCATCAAAAATTTAATAGAAATTCAATCTCAATATTAAATATATCTTGAATCTGCAAAATCCCCTAGCTGACCTCTAAACTGTTAATATGACCTGAATGAACCACGTACTTAACACCTAAGAATCGCTGAACCTGCGACACGTGCTCAGTAGTGATAGCTTCGCTACAATAGAGGCCACATAATGCAGTCCTGCGTCTAGAATGCAGCTTATTGATTCAGCTATAAATGATGATACCTTCTAATTGACCCAGGACATTTTAAACATTTATTAAATCAATCGAGATAGCCATGTCATGGTAGTAAAATGAAAATAACCTACACTTTACACGAGAGAGCTGTCTATATCAGTCAAGTATTACAAACTAGAACAGTAAATTAGAGGGATGTCTATATCAGTCAAGTATTACAAACTAGAACAGTAAATTAGAGAGATGTCTATATCAGTCTCAAGTATTACAAACTAGAACAGTAAATTAGAGAGATGTCTATATCAGTCAAGTATTACAAACTAGAACAGTAAATTAGAGAGATGTCTATATCAGTCAAGTATTACAAACTAGAACAGTAAATTAGAGAGATGTCGATATCAGTCAAGTATTACAAACTAGAACAGTAAATTAGAGAGATGTCTATATCAGTCAAGTATTACAAACTAGAACAGTAAATTAGAGAGCTGTCTATATCAGTCAAGTATTACAAACTAGAACAGTAAATTAGCGAGCTGTCTATATCAGTCAAGTATTACAAACTAGAACAGTAAATTAGAGGGATGTCTATATCAGTCAAGTATTACAAACTAGAACAGTAAATTAGAGAGCTGTCTATATCAGTCAAGTATTACAAACTAGAACAGTAAATTAGAGAGATGTCTATATCAGTCAAGTATTACAAACTAGAACAGTAAATTAGAGAGATGTCTGTATCAGTCAAGTATTACAAACTAGAACAGTAAATTAGAGAGATGTCTATACCAGTCTCAAGTATTACAAACTAGAACAGTAAATTAGAGAGATGTCTATATCAGTCAAGTATTACAAACTAGAACAGTAAATTAGAGAGATGTCTATATCAGTCAAGTATTACAAACTAGAACAGTAAATTAGAGAGATGTCTATATCAGTCAAGTATTACAAACTAGAACAGTAAATTAGAGAGATGTCTATATCAGTCAAGTATTACAAACTAGAACAGTAAATTAGAGAGATGTCTATATCAGTCAAGTATTACAAACTAGAACAGTAAATTAGAGAGATGTCTATATCAGTCAAGTATTACAAACTAGAACAGTAAATTAGAGAGATGTCTATATCAGTCAAGTATTACAAACTAGAACAGTAAATTAGAGAGATGTCTATATCAGTCAAGTATTACAAACTAGAACAGTAAATTAGAGAGATGTCTATATCAGTCAAGTATTACAAACTAGAACAGTAAATTAGAGAGATGTCTATATCAGTCAAGTATTACAAACTAGAACAGTAAATTAGAGAGATGTCTATATCAGTCAAGTATTACAAACTAGAACAGTAAATTAGAGAGATGTCTATATCAGTCAAGTATTACAAACTAGAACAGTAAATTAGAGAGATGTCTATATCAGTCAAGTATTACAAACTAGAATAGTAAATTAGAGAGATGTCGATATCAGTCAAGTATTACAAACTAGAACAGTAAATTCATTTTACATTTTATTTTGTGAATATTTTAATTAATTTTGACACCTGAATTAAAGAAAATAACAATGTAATCCAAAGTCAACTATGCTAATATGTCTTTCTAAAACCTATAATGTCTTATCAACAAATGTACTACATCGCAATTTACAAATTATTGAAAAAATAGTGTTATAAATTAGACCCCTTGGGGCATTGCAACCCACATTGATTTTCCAATCAGCAAGCAAAACAAGGATTTTTCTTTTTCTTTTTTAGCTACATTTCACCCATAATGCTAGGATAAATATCTTAATGAGTACAGTCCCTTGTCCTTGTGACATGCACAAGCCAGAAAAAGACCTGATTGGTTAGAATCAGGACCAACAGTGAAGGAAGTGTCCTATAAAAAATATTCCTTTTAGAGAGCTAAGGTCTTAGCCATGACCGAGTCGTCTACTCCTTGTGGACTTTTTCCAGTCGTGACTGCATCGTCTACTCCTTGTGGAAGTTTGAGTAGACAGGTAGAGATCTGGCCATCATTTTCCTCTATTGTCAATATCCAGCCTAAATTAGCTGTCAAACAATTACTGCTGTTTAAATGTAGATCAACTACATCAGGGTAAGGTCTATTGATTGTCTCCATTCATCCTTAGTCAGACCTCACACTCGCTGTCCAGACTTTGTGCAGATTGTAAACCACTTTTCATGAAATGATTCATTCAGGATCAATATTTTCTATGCCACAACACTGCACTTTAACAAGCTGACAAGTCTCAATCTTAGGTCATACAATTAATGAATTTCAACTATAAATGTTACCTCTGCTGAAGGGGAAATAACAATTCATTACATCATACTCTACAAGCTCACGGCAGAATTAACTCATGACCTAGCTGACTCATAGAAATTTAACTCATTACCTAACATCTTTAAGAATTGACTCACTGAATAACACGTTAAAATTTAACTTATTACAAAGTATAACTCATTACCTATTAAAATTAACTCATTAAAAAAGTTTAACTCACTACCTATTAAAACTAACTCATAACAAAGTTTAACTCACTATCAAAATATTACAAAGCGCAACTTACTACCTATTAAAATTTAACTAATTACAAGGTTTAACTGCATTAAAACTAAACTCATTACAAAGCACAACTCACTACCTATTGAAATTTTAACTAATTACAAAATTTTGGTTGAACTCACTATCTATTAAAATTAGCTCATTACAATGCGCATCTCACTACCTATTAAAATTAACTCGTTACAAAATTTAACTCACTATCTATCAAAATTAAATCATTACAAAGCACAACTCATTACTTATTCAAATTCAACTCATTAGAAAGTTTAACTCACCACCTAACTCATTAAAATTTAACTCATTATAGAGTTTATCTAGCAACCCATAAAATTGTTTAACTCATTACTGAGTTTATCTAGCAACCTATCAAAATTGAACTCACTACCTATCAAAATTTAACTCATTACAAAGTTTATCTCCCTTCCCAACTTTTTGATATATAACTCATTATCTAACACATTACAGAAATTAACTCACTGATTAACATATTTTAACAGGGTAACTTATCTAAGTTAATCAATGCAAAATCAATTCCCTACCTACCTCATTGCAATATTAACACCTCCAAGCTGACTCCAAAATTAACTAAAAACACATTACAAAATTAAGTCCCTTTAATATTATCATATTGGTTTTATCTTAACATGACATGGTTAATTTGAGGCAAACACCTGTTGGGTCCATTCACTACCCACATTAATATCCTAATCCACTCCCAACATTCTGTCTATCAAAATAAATTGGTGATATATATTCAAAAGAGCAAATTATTTTTCGATTTTTCAATTCGAATGGAAAAAGAGATCATCAATGAATAAATTTTTTTTTTTATCTTAACTTTTTACATATTCAAAAATCTGTTGAACTCTTGACAATTGCCTATCCTCCATTCTAAATATCACGACCTTTAACTTGCTACCACGGGCAGTTTTGTAAACAGAAATTTATATATTAATCTCAATAAGTAGGGTTTGTTTAGTACGTAATTACAGCCGAGTTAATTCAGTTTGATGGGCATCATTTCCAATCCTCACTCTATTGTTTTTATGGTATGTTTATGAGGAACTAATATGCTCATTGTTATTGCACTTTGTTCTGAAAGTCATTTCAGTCGGAATGTTTACATAATTTATCTAATGCGGTAAAAAAATGTCCTGTAATTAGTTGAGATGAAGAAATGTACTTATAAACACCCAGAATACACGACATGTATGTAATATAAACCTGATTGTCATTTCAACATTCCATGTAATTACACAAAATCACCACAAAACTACGCCTTGGGAACCACCTGATCATGTTATCGTGATACGTACGTGCCAGGAAGTAGTCAATTTTCAAACAGTAAAACGACATAATCATTCCAAATATAATGAACTCATTGTTATGTTCAGCATTCTGTAAACAAATGAATTTTCCACAAATTGTATAACTGAATTTTGTATACTTAATCATTTTCTATGAAGTTTATCTATACAAAGAGCTCATTCATAATACACAGAGAATAATATGTTTCATCAACTACAATAACATCTCCAACATTTCCATTCATTTACTTTTTAAGGCGTTCATACCAATGTAATATACAATGAGTATACTCTGGAGTCTGTGAAGAAGGCTGATAAACTCGGTAACAAATGATGATATCCAGTTCATGGTGTTGGTATTTGACCTTGTGGGTTATGAAATATTGTATTTATGATTAGATATGAGTAATTAAAGACAAGAAATGACGAAGCTTAGAGATTTCAAACTTTGATGAATGAAAATACATATTCATGTATGTCTACTGATGTGATCAGGCTTGAAGGGGGACTGGTTGTCGTTGAATACTTCAGATCTCTACAGCAGAAAAGATACAATAATACCGCCAACCGATATTGAGGGAACTTATACAAACCCTGAGCATTGAAGCAGTATGGTCACCCTGGTAGCAGGTAGGCCAGAAAAGGTAGAGGTCCCTAGTGTTACTATGGGAAATAGAAGGTAGGCCAGAAAAGGCAGAGGTCCCTAGTGTTACTATGGGAAATAGAAGGTAGGCCAGAAAAGGTAGAGGTCCCTAGTGTTACTATGGGAAATAGAAGGTAGGCCAAAAAAGGCAGAGGTCCCAATATAGGAAATGCTATCAAAATTCTTTCCCTTTAGCATTACGGAGGAATACATCCAAACTACATTTCCCACAATGCCCTGGGAAGTCTTTTATCACTGGTCTCCAGCTATTCAGCAGCCGCAACAGACATTTCACTATATCTCACCTTTGGAACTTTGGCATATCGGCCAGTTCGGGTGTCCCGGATAAAGGAGATGTCCAGACAATCCATGTCCTGTCAAAGGAAGCAAATAAATCTTGATCATCAATGAGCTTAAATACATGCAATTTCATAATGTACTCTCGGTCACCAAAAATCTTTAATATATAAATAATCTTAGGTAATACATAATGTTCCACATAAGCAATATCATAAACAGTATCACCAAGTGTCTTCATCATATTGACCTCATTCATCAAATACTTATTCTTTCAAAATACTGTTAAAAATATATTTCAAGAAATAAGAATTCATTCTTAAAATTTCATTAGAATCTTTTTATTTTGAATTCAAAGAAGCATTTTCAATGTTTAAGATGATTACACACAAATGCCTGTGAAACTACAACTACACCATTTAAATAGAAAAAAGACAAAATGTCCACGCTGTTCAGTCTGCAAATAACAGGAAGATAAGAGTGCATTGTATTGTATATAGATATATATATATGTAGTTACGGTGCTAAAACACATACAAACTAACACTGTAATAATTTTCTCTTGCAACTCTTCATATCATAGATCACTTAATTTCAGCCAATGCTTTATTTTGAAATCCTATTGAAAAGCATAGCATCAAATCACTTAGTTTCTGATAAAAAGTCAAATTTACAATATATTTATGACAGCTTAATGTAAGAAGTCCAAATAGCCTTTTTACTAGTGACATTGCTATGTTTACTTCAATAGGATTTAATTATGAAAACATTAAGTGATCTATATTTGATATCTAAATATCACAACACAATATTGCTAGCTGGACCATGTTTTATATAAGAACTGAAAAACAAGATTCCTTTCTTGCTCACAAGGTATAACAGGCTATTGACCCAGGCAATTCATTATAAAACAGTACATACTCTTAGAATGCTTGTCTGGATCATTCATATTATGAACAAATATTTATATCGTACAAATTCTCAGTTGGGACAGAATTTCCTATCTCAATGTTGTTTTTCAGGTTTTTAACTGAAACTCATTAGAGTTATATATATGAGAAGTTTCTAATGTCACAGTTATCGCCTACTTATTTATTAGAAACTTTATTGAATTTTGAGTTATCTCCCATATTGTGTTAGAGTTATCTCGTATAGAAACTTAATTGTGTTAAGAGTTATCTCCCATATTGTATTAGAGTTATCTCCCATTGAAACTTTATTGTATTAGAGTTATCTCCCATTTGGTGTTAGAGTTATCTCCAATAGAAACTTATTGTATTTGGGTTATCTCCTATATTGTGTTAGAGTTATCTCCCATACAAACTTTACAGTATTAGAGTTATCTCCCATATTGTGTTAGAGTTATCTCCCATAGAAACTTTATTGTATTAGTGTTATCTCCCATATTGTGTTAGAGTTATCACAAAAAGAAACTTTACTGTATTAAGAGTTATCTCCCACAGAAACTTTATTGTATTAGAGTTATCTCCCATAGAAACTTTACTGTATTAGAGTTATCTCCCATGTGGATTTAATTGTGTCAAGAGCTTTCTCCCAAAGTAACTTCAATTGTATAAGTTTAAGTTATCACTCATACTGTGTTTTAGAGTTATCTCCCATTTTATCTTAACTGTGCTAGAGTTATTTCCCTTTAGAACTTAATTAGCATTAGCTATTAATCAAGAATGACAGTGTGTTATCATACTTGCACATGTGTCATCATTCAATCTAGCAAGGCCAAATAAGCATCCATAAAGATCTCTTTGTAGAAATCTTCAGGCAGGAGATACATTTCAAATTCTGATATTCTTTCTTAAATATACAATGCCATCCATCTTATCTTATGATCTTAACCCAATCACAAGCATCCCGACCTGTTTCATTATTATAACTAAACTATGGGTACTATTTGACCTTTTAGATTGTTTGCGAGGACAATGTTATCAAACCATTTGTGTTCGGTCCTGAAAAAATATTAATTATGTGTATTAGATTAGACAGAAAAGACAAAATGGAAAATGATTTCTGTGTGCAGTTGCCAGAACTGTTAGAAAATGAAATTTCATTATGTATTATAAAATAAAAACTAAAATCCATAATAGCAAAGCTATTACAATATGAATCAATAGGCTCTATAAAGAATGCATTTATTAAAGTGTTATTTCCATAAATTTTATTGTCATATACAACACTTCCATAAAAAGAATCAAGCTGGATTGAAAGATTAGCGATTCACTGATGTTATGTTTATAAAGACATGTTAATGATTAGTAAAGAAAGTTCTAGGTAGTCACTACTGACATTGACGTCTCTGCTGTGACCTTGAATCCTACATGGAGATCATTGGGGAAATACCAAAATTGTAGCCATGGAAAAACTGTGACCACAGTAGCTTTAACCTTCTGTGACCTTCATCTTGTAACAGTCGCCATGGCAACCTGTAGATCACTCCATGTTTCCATGGTGACAAGATGACCTTGATATGGTGATAAGATTACCTTGACAAACAGGGGGAGATATAATTAGTACAATACTATATTACCTTGGCGAAATTATTCTGTATAACAACAGCATAAGATATCGACCATTAGAATAAAAAGGCTAAAAACAGTGTTTTCTATTAATTTCTGTCTTACATGTTTATTCAGATATATGTCCAAACATGTTTGAATTGTTTTTGTATTGTTTTATGGAGACTTACGATCATTACATAGAATACTATAGTATGATGCTGATAGATAACATTCAAACTATGGGATAATAGACAATATAGACAAACTATCTGTTGTTCTGTTACATGTTAAGCTTCAACAAAAACAAAAGAGAATTCAACACAATTACTATCTTGTTTACAAAATCTACCAGAATACAAGTGGAACACATTTATAGATAAGGCACTTTTTTTAAAAAAAAATCAAAATTTAGGATAAATCGAAAAACCACTGGTATGACAAAATAATCACTATAGTGACATTTAACACAGAACAAGAGTTTAACTGAATTAGATGTGCTACCTGCATGACAAACAGTATTTAGAAAGTAAAGAATTATATCAAATTCAGCTCAATATCAAACTCAAATAGGGGTTGAATGACATCTACAATCTTTCATTAATTATCAAGGGACAGATAAGTTTCATAAAACATGAGAAATTCATTAAGGTTACTGATTCCTCATTTACAGTTACAGTGACCTTGACCTTTGACCTAAAAAGTGATCCCAAACGAGCACTTAAGTTTGAAGGAAAAAAATCAGTTCAAAAGTGTACTTTATCTGTGACCTTAAAATAGACAAATCACACCAAAAGAGGAAAACAGTTTTCCTACCTGTGAATACATAAATCACCTACATGTGATCATCCAAAGATCGTGTTGAATCTTATTTTCTATTTAGAGAGTAAAATACCTTGACCTTTGACCTAAAATCCACTCCTGCCTTTCTTCAAAAAAGCACATTCGGGATATGCTTGTAAAAAGACCAGAAGCTATTGTCCGGCTTCACTTGGTCTTAAAAATTTATAGCTCAAATTCCTTACACAAATCTTTCTTCAAACAAATTCTCTTCTAGATGTTTCTTAGACAATAAGTTGATAGAACTGCTACAAGGATCAAAATTTAAACAAAGATATCTTACAACATGACAGAATAAACCTAGCACTAAGATTTGATATGGCGACAATACTATCAAATGCCAGGTTCTTAATGTAGCCGTTAGTATAAACATGTATATATGTACCATTTATATGGTTGATGTTGTTGACACAGCATTACACACCACACATAAAAGATATTCCTTATCCTACATAGGAATATACAAGAGATTCCATCAAATTAAGTATTTATTTTTATTGAATTTTGTTTGCAGTAAGGACAAAGAACAGAAGAGTTGTCTACTTGTGACAGAGTCGTTCTAGGGGGGGCAAAGAAGCTAGAGACAGAATGTTATTGTTAAATATACACCCAAACTGAAACTTTCAGACCAAAATTCTAGAGCAGATTATTCAAGATATCTTAAAAACAAATTTAATAATTTTTTTTTTTTTTTTTTTTGTCAAAATACAAATGTATAAATTTTTTTAAAGAAAGATTTTTTTTTTTAGAAATATGGTGAAAGAAAATATTAAGGAAAACAAATTGTCAGAATATTGGCAGCTGGTGGGATATGGTGTTGGACAATACATATTCTGTATAGAAAACACTACCTCTATATACAGGAAATCTTTAAGAAAGGTCTGATGTACACTGCGGTACTAGAATATGTATTGTACCAACTTGGTCCACCATTTCCCCAGATCTGCCGAGCATTGAGACGGGGTTATTGGTAAAAAGCACTCTGTATATTAATACACTACAGAATCATCATACCGCTACAGTCATGGACACCTTCCTGCCTGTACTTTGGCCCTGTATCACAAAGAAAACCATCCGATCAACATGCATTTCTACTGACCAACTATCGGTACTTAATGTCAATAATAATGTACATAATCTTACACTTGGACGTCTAGTACAGTGGACTTGTGTACTGACCATGTTACGGCAAAATAGTACGTATCTAGTCTCAAGAGCAGAAAGGAGGGGGGGGGGGGGGGGGGCAGGGTAGGATATCCTCAGATATAGGTCAAACTTTCCTATAACCTGTTCAGCAAATCTGTAGAGTATTAAGCTAGGAGTTCCAAATTTCTCAATGAAGACTGTAAAGTTTATCAGTTACCGATTCTTACCACCTATATGACTCTACCTCCTACGGTCAGGTGTAAACTTCATGCAAGAACCTGTGCCTGATCCATGCATGTTACTGTTAAATTACACATGGTCACCCAATTTGACACTTCAGACAAACACTTTAGATTGGTCAATTCAAGATGCTTAAATGTGAATTGCATGATATATTATCAAAATATTGCTCATTATACAAATTATACTGCTTCCAAAGAGAGATGAGGTCTCGATCCAAAAGGAAAAGGGCAAAAATATTAAAGAAATTTAGGTTATAAGTTAGGCCATAAAAGGAAGTACAAAACTTTTGTTTGATTCAAACTACAATTATATGTTCATATGGTTAAAATCTCTTTATAATTATATCAGATGCAGATTATTAATAATGTTTAATGTTTCTGGTCAGTTATGTAAGTTTGATGCCGTTAGTGTATGTTAGCCCGGTACACGAATTGAGAGATAACCTAACGGACCTTCTTCCCTCTGTTCATGTATTCCAACAGTCAAAAACTATACAAGTTAAACAAAGATGAGTTTTGTTACAGGCTGTTTACCAACTTGGTGATGACAATGATGTTCCTGTCAACACTAAAAAAAAAACATCAAGAAGATTACAGTAAATTATTTAAGTGTAAATCTCTCAATTCTGACTTCATTTTTATTCCGTAGATAAGAATTTGTCTGAATTACAGGCAGAGTCCCTGGGTACGGAGAATTCATCATGGCCAGATTTTGCTGGTTTTATCTAGCCCTGGCCATCAGCCTGACTTTTGAATGTATGCATGATTTCAGGCAAGAATGATAAAGTCTGTGTACAGGAAATTATCAATTTTGAGGGCTATTCATCAGAGCTGCATGCTCAGCAACCATGATCAATACAACCTAATTGTGAGATGTGACTGGCCGCCAATGTGTCCCACAAACGTGGTCAGCGGTGTTCATTGTCAGACATCAGCCCTATAAGGTCACCACAATATCAAAAAGTGTTACGGGACACTTTGTTAGGGCGATATCTGTGACAGTGTTATGTTGCCTGTACTAATATGGCGGCTCTTGGGACAGACAATTGACTGAGGACATTGCATAGAGCTACGGTAATGAAGGCCACTACATCCCGTCCATCAACCCAATGAAAGAGGTGGCTTGTGTATCATGTGAGAACCAGGCCACTGACTTCTGGCCTATTATCTGGCCACAAACGTACAGCCTGTATTCTAGCCAGTCTTACAGCCTGTTTTCTGGCCAGTCTTACAGCCTGTATTCTGGCAGTCTTACAGCTGGTGTTCTGGTCAGTATTACAGCCTGTATTCTAGCCAGTCTTACAGCCTGTTTTCTTACCAGTCTTACAGCCTGTATTCTGGCAGTCTTACAGCTGGTGTTCTGGTCAGTATTACAGCCTGTATTCTGGTCAGTCTAACAGTCTGTTTTCTGACCAGTCTTACAGCCTGTATTCTGACCAGTCTTACAGCCTGTGTTCTGGCCAGTCTTACAGCCGGTATTCTTACCAGTCTTACAGCCGGTATTCTGACCAGTCTTACAGCCTGTATTCTGACCAGTCTTACAGCCTGTATTCTGACCAGTCTTACAGCCCGCAGTCTTACAGCTTGTGTTCTGGTCAGTCTTACAGCCTGTATTCTGGCCAGTCTTACAGCTTGTATTCTGGCCAGTCTTACAGCCTGTATTCTGGCAGTCTTACAGCTTGTGTTCTGGCCAGTCTTACAGCCCATATTCTGGTCAGTATTACAGCCTGTATTCTGGTCAGTATTACAGCCCGTATTCTGGTCAGTATTACAGCCTGTATTCTGGTCAGTCTAACAGCCTGTTTTCTTGCTACAGACCTATGCATACAATTTACAGTTCATAATCTAACCTATCTCTTTCAAAGCCAAAAGTTTATCACTTTACCAGTACCTCGCTCACTCGGCCAAACCTCACTCTTGGCCATGGTGTTGAGCATCTGTCTTGGTGAGGAGGTCACTGGTTCGGTCCCCAGACAGAGTCTATAAAACTGGTACTCACTGACATTCAACATTATATAGTTGGTGTATATAAGGTCTGGTTAGCAAGCAAACTTGTGTGTACAGCCATATGAAAGACATTCAGCCAAAACCCAGTGTGTAGTCTGTCTGTAAGACACCTGACCATAAACTCATGAACTCTTTGCTGTGTGTATTGTTTTAATGCCTGGGTATTGCACATCCCACAGCCAGTGTGATTGGTGGTTGTCATGGACTGCTACAGAGCCGTCTCTATGTCCTCTAATGTATACATGTTTAGTTTCTTCAATATATTGTTTGCCTTCAGAGCAGGTAGTTACAAGAGGGTCTTGTAAAGTGTAGCTACCTCGAAGTCTGCACAAGTATAATGATCTTGTTAAACTTAGTTCCCTACAAAATACAAACAACACAACAATGTCCTTTCTCTTGGCCATTAAGGGGCATCTGTACCAGTTATATTTTACAAGCCTATAAATCTCCACTATGGAGCAATTTAACGGAAGTATTGTGATCATTTTTTAGTACATTGTATGTATCATGGCTTATCATGGGCCTTGCTGTTGACATTTAATTTAAGCTGTTTGTAAGTTTCAACAAAGCATGTGAAAAATGCATGTTCAGGGGGACACAATGAGCTCATTAAATGTATCACATATATTGCATAAAATAGCCACTCAATTTTGATTTAAATGTCTATACCATACAATAGGAGTAATTGGTTTGACCAGATTTGACTTTATAATGCAAATGGAAGATGCATTTCAAACATCTAAAATGCTCTTATTACACACTATCAAGAAATCTGGACATGACAAGAAGCTTAAGGCTGTTTTTGGTAAAAGATGCATAATTCTGAAAAAGGACCAAAACTCACCAATTTTAACAATTTGTCTTAAACATATCTTACAATGATCAGATGTCTAAAAGTATGATATAGGAGCATTTTTATTGATTGAAATGCCTCCTTTTATCCCATATCTGTGTAATATTATTCAAAACCGTTATTTACATTTCAAGGTCAAAAAGAACATATAGTCACTTGTGAGCATCATAAACAGCATGGCTGTTTTTCAGGTTTGATTATTTGTGTGACTTAAAACTCTTCCCTGCAACATCTTACCAACAAGTAACTCTTCAGAAGAAACTGTTAACATCTACAGCAAATTATTTTTGATTTTGAAAAAAACACATGTCCAAACAAACATTTCAGTATATAACATGACTATTTTTATGCAAATTTGTAGATGATTATTTGTGCTTAAAATTCAACAATCTCCCATATAGATAACCCTTAAGTACAACCTTGTGTAAAGTCTATGTAATACACTGTGTGTGTAGTCTCTATGCGAGACACCTTGTGTGTAGTCTCTATGTGAGATACCTTGTGTGTAGTCTCTATGAGAGACACCTTGTGTGTAGTCTATGAGAGACACCTTGTGTAGTCTTTATGTAATACACTGTGTGTGTAGTCTCTATGCAAGACACCTTGTGTGTAGTCTCTATGTGAGACACCTTGTGTGTAGTCTCTATGAGAGACACCTTGTGTGTAGTCTCTATGAGAGACACCTTGTGTGTAGTCTATGAGAGACACCTTGCGTAGACTCTATTTGAGACACCTTGTGTGTAGTCTCTATGTGAGACACCTTGTGTGTAGTCTATGTGAGACACCTTGTGTAGTCTCTATGTGAGACACCTTGTGTGTAGTCTCTATGAGACACCTTGTGTGTAGTCTCTATGTGAGACACCTTGTGTGTAGTCTCTGTGTGAGACACCTTGTGTGTAGTCTATGTGAGACACCTTGTGTGTAGTCTATGTGAGACACCTTGTGTGTAGTTTATGTGAGACACCTTGTGTGTAGTCTCTATGTGTGAGTCACCTTGTGTGTAGTCTATGAGAGACACCTTGTGTAGTCTATGTGAGACACCTTGTGTGTAGTCTATGTGTGAGACACATTGTGTGTAGTCTCTATGTGTGACACCTTGTGTGTAGTCTCTATGTGAGACACCTTGTTTGTAGTCTATGTGAGACACCTTGTGTGTAGTCTCTATGTGAGTCACCTTGTGTGTAGTCTATGTGTGAGACACCTTGTGTGTAGTCTCTATGTGAGACACCTTGTATGTAGTCTCTATGTGTGACACCTTGTGTTTGGTCTCTATGTGAGACACCTTGTGTGTAGTCTCTATGTGAGACACCTTGTGTGTAGTCTCTATGTGTGACACCTTGTGTGTAGTCTCTATGTGAGACACCTTGTGTGTAGTCTCTTTGTGAGACACCTTGTGTGTAGTCTCTATGGGAGACACCTTGTGTGTAGTCTCTATGTGAGACACCTTGTGTGTAGTCTCTATGAGAGACACCTTGTGTGTAGTCTCTATGTGAGACACCTTGTGTGTAGTCTATGTGAGACACCTTGTGTGTAGTCTCTATGTGAGACACCTTGTGTGTAGTCTATGTGTGAGACACCTTGTGTGTAGTCTGTGTGAGACACCGTGTGTAGTCTCTGTGTGAGACACCTTGTGTGTAGTCTCTATGTGAGACACCTTGTGTGTAGTCTCTGTGTGAGACACCTTGTGTGTAGTCTCTGTGTGAGACACCTTGTGTGTAGTCTATGTGAGACACCTTGTGTGTAGTCTATGTGAGACACCTTGCGTAGACTCTATTTGAGACACCTTGTGTGTAGTCTCTATGTGAGACACCTTGTGTGTAGTCCCTATGTGAGACACCTTGTGTGTAGTCCCTATGTGAGACACCTTGTGTGTAGTCTCTATGTGAGACACCTTGTGTGTAGTCCCTATGTGAGACACCTTGTGTGTAGTCTCTATGTGAGACACTTTGTGTGTAGTCTCTATGTGAGACACCTTGTGTGTAGTCTCTATGTGAGACACCTTGTGTGTAGTCTCTATGTGAGACACTTTGTGTGTAGTCTCTACGAGACACCTTGTGTGTAGTCCCTATGTGAGACACCTTGTGTGTAGTCTCTATGAGTGACACCTTGTGTGTAGTCTCTATGTGAGACACCTTGTGTGTAGTCTCTATGTGATACCTTGTGTGTAGTCTCTATGTGAGACACCGTGTGTGTAGTCTCTATGTTAGACACTTTGTGTGTAGTCTCTATGTGAGACACCTTGTTTGTAGTCTCTATGTGAGACACCTTGTGTGTAGTCCCTATGTGAGACACCTTGTGTGTAGTCTCTATGAGACACCTTGTGTGTAGTCCCTATGTGAGACACCTTGTGTGTAGTCTCTATGTGAGACACCTTGTGTGTAGTCTCTATGAGACACCTTGTGTGTAGTCCCTATGTGAGACACCTTGTGTGTAGTCCCTATGTGAGACACCTTGTGTGTAGTCCCTATGTGAGACACCTTGTGTGTAGTCTCTATGAGACACCTTGTGTGTAGTCCCTATTTGAGACACCTTGTGTGTAGTCTCTATGTGAGACACTTTGTGTGTAGTCTCTATGTGAGACAACTTGTGTGTAATCCCTATGTGAGACATGTTGTGTGTAGCCAGTTGGATACCATACATTCTCATTCTACCTGTAGCTATTGCTATTGTAATTAATGTAGATTTTTTAAAGTTGAATTATCAATATACGATTAATAGTTTATTTTTTACCAGTTAAATGCCACAATAAAAAGGCAACTTAGACAGATGAACATCAGGAGGCACCAAAATGGACAATGGATCATACATTTATTGATACGACACCAGATCCTTTTATATCATAAAACTGTGAACTCCCCTGAGTATCAAGTATATAGCAGACATGCTCGGTGCTGTGAAATACAAGGAGACAGGGTGTGTCATCACTCATTCCAGCTAGTGCTAATAATGCTGACCTTAATAGGTGATACATTATGACTGGTAAATTATCAAATATGGAAATTAAATAAAAGTACTTATAATGTACCATACAATTAAATAACAGTACTAATAATGTACCATACAACATTAATTTCTATCTGGTATTGTAAATACCTGGCAATATAGATATAATAAGTAAAGCAGTCTTTCAGAACCCAGTTATAATGTAATTTTTCTCATGCATCATATTGCATGTCTGTAGAGCTGAAACTGAAAGGAGCAAGGGACGATAAAATGCTAAGTTAAGGAGCAAGTTTCATTCAAATTGTCATGTCCTGGATATGATGAATGTATTTCAAATTTATCTTAACTGCAGATCATTGTATCGCCTGCCCCACCCAGAAAACCACACACAAATAGCTCACAACCTCAAACACTGATGATGTTAAACAGATTTTTTTTATTATCTTTCATCATAAACCAAGGAGAAATCATAAATAAAATATCATGGATGGTTTTACGATATACTGGGTAGGTATGTAAACCATGGCTAATGTTAAGCTTTTTTTCACTATTCTATATGTTGTAAAATTCCTAGTTATAAGTTCCAAAATATTTCACTAGAGTATATCACTACCACATATATTCATGAGAATAAATTTCATTCATTTATCATTATATATCATTATATATCATTATAATATATTTAAACTGATTTTTTCTGTATAGACAATATTCAATTATCACCATTAATAAATCACAAAGATTAAGAAGTTGTTTGAATTTATTTAACCGAATTTCACGATAAAGACAATATTCATTTATCACCATAAACAAAGCACAATGATTAAGAAGTTGTTCGAATATTTAACCGATTTCATCAACTTAACCTTGAACCGAGAAAAACCTGTATTGCAGTGAAATTGATGGGGGGAGTTGATTATGAATCACATGGTAGTTCCCCCCGAGACTGCAGTCTTGTGATGTGTACCACTCACCGACATAGGAATAGCTACTCTAATCGTCAAACTCATCTCCAACATTTAATACATGATCTAACATGCAGGCAGGATATTCCTGATTTTGAACAGCTATTGTAGTAATGCACAACGTACAAAGGCTAGGAGTTAACAATGGGTGGGGCTGCTAATATATTTCATCCGTACAGTGGATGACCGAGACTCGACGTGAAATAAAAAAATGTTTAAACTATAAAATTAAACATCAAAGAAACTTGTTGTGATGCAGCATGCATGACCTGTGTATAAAACAATCATTAAAACTGAAAATCAAAATCAAATACGATCAATGTTCCTGGATACCATGCAGCGTCATTCAGCTGATACTTACTGTGCCATCCACACTCGTCTGAAAATTAGTCGCACAGAATCAAGTTTGGTGAATAGAGAGGAACAACAGTGAAATCTGACTTTACTGGTCGAGGAGATTGGGGGGAAATCAGTAGAAAAAATAGGTCTTGTATGACTCTGTATCAATTTACCAAAACCAAGGAGGATTAGAATATTTAGTCGTATAAGACAGTGTGTCAGTATATTCATTGGGATAGAGATGTTTAGTGGCCTCAAAGGAGGGAAAGCTGAAATATTTAGTCGTATAAGACAGTGCGTCAGTATATTCTGGTTTGGATATAGATCTTTCAGAGGCATCAAAGGAGGGAATATTTTGTCATACAAGACAGTGCATCAGTATATTAAGGTTGGGATATAGATATTTTAGTGGAATCAAAGGAGGGAATATATAGTCGTTTAAGACAGTGCGTCAGTATATTCAGGTTATAATTTAGTGTCAGTTTAGTGACATCAAAAGGGAAAGGGGCTAAAACATTTAGTCATATTGGAGGATAAGATTGAAATATGACTGTGTTTACAAAACTAAGGGGATTTATATTAAACTTAGAGTCATTAAAATCAGGTTTCACTGTACAGAGTATATGTTATAGAGTCAGTAAAATCAGGTTTCACTGTACAGAGTAAAGATACTTTCTTCAATAGTCACAGAGGAGTACTTCTTAATATTATAAACATTATTAAATTCATACAAAGCCAAACAATAAA
This sequence comes from Pecten maximus, assembly GCF_902652985.1. Taxonomy (NCBI): domain Eukaryota; kingdom Metazoa; phylum Mollusca; class Bivalvia; order Pectinida; family Pectinidae; genus Pecten; species Pecten maximus. Next base: position 17,052,597 of record NC_047017.1, on the reverse strand, counting down.
CACACAGTTGTAAACATTTGTATTTCATCTATTTTCTTAACCACAACAATAAATTTGCATAAGCATTGTTATAAGTCTAGAGCTATTGTCCGAGAAATCCAAAGGATACAAATTACGTAACTTAAACCAGACGACAAGGTGCGTCCAAACAAACGGCTTTTTGTCTTCTGGTGCACTTCCTGCATTTCGGAGTATCTTCACCACCCTCAGGCAGGTGTGTCCAAACAAAGCAATTGAATGGTTAAATATTTTTTTACACCAAGAATTGTAATTCACATATTCAAAAAGAATTGAATACATCCGTCACATACCAGTCTATCGGTATTTTTGGTGTACTTTTTACAAAAAGAATTTTATCCTTCTCATATATTCAACACTAATTTAATACATCTGTCGTCAAGCAAGAAATCTGCGACATTGATGTCAAAAACACCGAAAATGATATGGCTTAAAGGAACATCAAATAGGAATTCCCATAACTTTGCAAGCCCATGATCAGGTGAATGTCACCAGACATTTTGGACATATAACCATGTGGTTCTACAGGTCCAGACGGGCAAAATCATCAGCACATCGGGTATCGATGCATGACGTCGCCACATTAAGATTACACGATACGCCTAGCACATTTTTGCAATCGTTTTTCAGATAGCGTATAAAGTGTAGGAAACCTGGTTGATCGTAATCGTGTGTCCATCAGCTCTAAAACAATCCCAAACCAATTGAGCTGAAGCAGATTGAAGGCCTGTACATCATATGCTGGACCTTGCTCAACACTGCGGACAGGCGAATACAAATGAATTGGCTTTCCTAGCACATGGGTACGCGACACACTGCGTATCAATAGCCGATATTCCTCCAAGTTTGACAGAAGTACGGGTGTTTTTGTCGTGGATTTTTGGATCAAAACTAAATTCCTTTCCAATTTTTTTTTTTTTTTTTTTATATATATATATTGATCTGAAGGTAAATACATATATTAAAAAGATTTTGTCATGATGATCTCAAATCTTGACAATAAAGTTCCTCAAATGTCTCTGTGTGTTTATTTTTTGGTTAAGTATATATACATAGAGATGTTGGCCATAAAGAATGATACAGGTATTGAAAATTTGAAAAAATAAAGAGTGGTTCTAATATCAGTCATGGCTTATTTACCTGTTAAATCTTTACAATTCATCAAGTAAATAAAGTCGTATATAGTTTATACAATGTAAAATGGCAGCCATAATAGAGAGACGTACACCAGTTCAGAATAGAAAGCCGTAGTGTAGAAGCATAGTTATCATCATATACAAAGTCATTGGTCTGAAAACATGTAGTCTACATAAATATTCAGGCCACAGAGAAAATGGTCTCAAAATAAGTGGCCTGAAAGTAATTGTCTCAAATATAATCAAATTGGTCTTTAACTTGTTGTCTGAAATCAGTCACTGAACCAGATAGTCGAATGGTCTGCATTGACAGAAACCCATGAGTCTCTGCTCTTGTCGAGTCTTTTTGGTAAAACGATGGCCATGGTCTAAAGATGTTGGTCCAAAGTCTATCATGGAATGATCTTCTAAATCACAAATCAATTTGTCTGAAAATGTGTGGCCTGCATTTATAAATCTGTCAAAAGGATGTCACTGCACATATTCAATGACCTTACTGGTCAAAAATAAGGGCTGCCAAGTCTGGCCTAGTTAGGTATTACAAGTTTTTCAACACCTCTTAATTGAAAATTCAGAATTTTCATGATTTGATAAAGACAAGCAGGATGTATCAGAAATAAAAAAAGAAAAGTATTTATGTAGAGAAATAAATTCCTCACTAAAGAATTACAGAATAAATGCAAACTTCAAAAAAACGTTTGAATTTAGTCAAAAAACGTTCTCAGGTAAATGTTTTTGTGACATACAGTAATTTACCCGGACCTGAAGATGTGCTGAGGTCAAACATCAGCTGATGAGATTTTCTTGGAGAACTGGTGTTATTCAGTATTACTGGTAGCTAGGGTGTTTCCCATAAATACACCAGACATGTTGTAATTTATAATGTCAAATTGAAGGAAGTCTGATTAAATATTAGGTTTCTGTGTTTATGTATTTTTCCTGGCTCTTCCAGACAACAAACCTCAGTCCAAAAAAAAACAAATAAATTTATATTGAGACAATAACACAGAATTGAATGCAAGTACATTATATATACAACAAATATCAATTTCTGAGGTTTTTCTTTTTCTACTTTTTCAGAAGAGATTTTCCCTTTTTTTTTCTTTCACTTTTTTTTTAAATTTTAAATTTTTATTTTTGCCATATAAATTAATTCTGGATATATATTAAGACAGTCATTGAAAGAAGAGAGCTGCATTGTAGTTTTATTTTTTATTTCATTGATCAATATACTTTTGATCAGTACCTAGTGAGAACTTCAGAGCAGAATGTCAGAATTCTTGGTAAAGTGTTCATAAATACGTTTGATCAGTATATAGTGCTTCACACTTCAATTCTATATCTCACTCAAATATAGGAAACATCAGATAGTCTGAAATCATTTTGTAACGAAGCTTGTAAACAGAGTAGAACATAAACAAGTTTTATCAAGAATTTGAGCCCCCACTAAAGATCATATCTAGTTGCCTTACGAAATCGTACAATGCATTTATGTTGACTGTCAGCTCTCTACAACAAAGGTTTTCATTCAAGGCTAGACTTTAGAGAAAGGGCTTTGATTGGCTGCCTGGGCCCTGTGTTAGAATCCAATCTAGGATATTAACATCTGGTGTTCAAATTGCCGAGAACCAAACACATCAATTCTATAGAATAACACAGTAGATACAAACAACTACATGAGTATAAATGCTGTAGATGACAAATTTCCTCATTTTATCTCGTCCAAAAGCATTTATAAAGCCTGAAATGAATTCCGAAGTAATTATTTCTTCATGAAACTCTAGAAATCAATTTGAAACATAACAGAAGAATATTTTTTCCTCATTCCAAATGAAATTGAAAGGAAAAACCCTCCCTTACATTACGACAACTGAATGGTCACTTAAATTGATTTCAACAGATGCCTGGATCTTCGTTGATGTGTGATAAATTCATTTTACTGTTTCCACAATGCAGCATATGTCTGCACTCTGTATATTTGGTTGTAAGAGCTGTCCCCATCTATGTCAACATATATCTCTCCCTAACCAATGTATTTTCCTTCATCTTGTCTGTCTCAATAAAATCTTCCACTTGATAGTCATAATTTTACGATAAGATAATTTCTTGATTCAAGCAATTAAAGGTACCAAGATCTGACATTCTGACCCTAAATTACAAAATTATTTAATTTAATTTTGTTTTCGTTCACAAAAATTTCAATGATCAAAGTGTTTTCCAAAATTTGTTTTTGGTGAATAGTTAATCCATAATATTTGTTGAATACAACTATAGTTTGAGATCTAAGCCTACTGTAAAAAGCATGTATAAAGTATACACGTGTCTTTAATCCATGATATAATATATAAATATAGATACTGTATATATAACCATATATTTTAATTTCCACAATATGACCAGCAATTTTATATGTAATCACCATATTAGCTGTTTTACTAATATATCGGTTGTCACCTCCCACGGATATACCTAGAATATGATTACTTGTATATATATATCGGCTCTTTCACACTATCGCCTCCTATCTGCCTACACAGAGTGATTATTTACAGATCTAGATTCGTCACAATGGTAGCCAGTTATGAGAACCGAAGACACCTTCAATTGGATACAAGCTATATAGTGTTACGGCCATTTGCTGTCGAGCGTGTGTATGTCATGTCAACTCAATCGTCAAAATAAATCAGTAATTTTAATAGATTCATCAAAATAAACAAGCACAAGGATTCACATTTTTTTTTACACATTCATTTTTCTCCTTTAACTCTGTATCATAACAAATTAAAGATAAACCCAAGAGGATAGGAGAATATTTGTACATTAAATGTCTACCCACTGGTAGATAGAATAAAACGTCCCCTACAATACCTTATTTTGATCCTTCCAGTACAGGATGTAGCCCTTCGGGTCCACCTTGAGGGTGACCGGGGTTCCAATCGTAGAGCTCTGAAAAATACAAATTCAAAGTTCAAAAACAAAATCGTAGAGCTCTGAAAAATTCAAATTCAAAAGTTCAAAAACAATTAAGAACTATTGCAAAAAAACAGAACATTGTACATCAGGCTATCCAAAATTTGAATATTGTTTTAGATTGTAACATGAAACTTTGCCAAAAAAGATCCTTCCATAATTATATATGTTGATACAGAGCAAACTATAAAGGCCAGAAATTGATGATTTTACGAGTTCATCCCTATGTACAGCAGAAAATTGTCATTTGAGGTTGAAATCATGCTTTCAGGTACAATATACTTCCAAAATCCTGTCTAAACAGATGATTTCTTTTGTAGACCTTGAGAGGTATATGTGACAATAAAAAGTGTTTCTCAGTGACTGTAAAGATTGTCTCCAACAAAGGCACAACCTGATATGATCATTGTACAGTTACATGTAGCCATTTTTGTCTGTACTTCAGAGACATCATTGTTTGCATGGGCTTAAAACTATAACCAAAAGATTAATTTATTAATATTGATTTCTTGTCAATTATAATTGCAGCAAAAAGATAAATTCTCCTTTCTCATGTTTTCTATCAAATAAGATTGCTAAATCTTATTTTAATTTCCATCATTTTTCAAACTTGGAAGCATTTATTTCTGAGATGTATTGTATTTAATATTTTTGATTTTTTTAGCCTAGACGTTTTGATAAATGTACATGCAAGTGTAGTGCACTTTCTGGTCTCCGGGAGATCGGTTCATCCCAAATACACAAATGAGACAGGCAGTTCTTGGTATTCTAAACGTACACAAAGTTTATTCTTGGAACTCCACAATTCAGACATTTTCAAAGCCTGGGGTCTCTTAGACCCACCATTTACAACGCTATTCAGTTTTTGCATGCTCCAATGAAATTCCTTTGTTTCTGACGTTAAATGAGAGTAAAATCAATAAGAATGTTGCCTGTCCTAGCCATATTCTACGCTTCTTGTATACCCCACAGTGTATCATTGAGAAGAAATGCTTCCTGCTTATGTAACCTTACAGGACACCAAAACAGATACAGGAGGCAGTCTGTTTATTATTAATGTGTACACTGTTCCTCTGTAAACGATGGAAACCTATTCAAATTGAGATCTGGATTTTCCTATCGGCTGTGTTTATAATTCAACTTAAAACTTATTACACTACAATGCAACAATTGAAGCAGTGCATATGTTCTGAATGCTGGCTGTTTTATGAATCCCCAGGGTACTGCTCGTTTGGAAAGGAGTTTTGAGGCAGAAAACTCTCTCTCCCAGCCACTGAAACCAGGAGAACAGTATGAGTAGCACAGAAGCTTCTACAAACTTACAACCACACAAGTCCCATGTCGATATTGTCACAACTTCCTTCTTATGTTTCATACTATGAACTTCAGTGAAGACACCAAGTTAAATGTGTTCTACACCAAGCGAAGACATAAGGGTATTTTAACCTTGGATTCAATTCAAGACACAACAATGCCTATGGCAATCATTAATGGTATATTTGAGAATATATGACGGTTCAATAAAGAGAAGACCTCTACTGCAGAAATCAATTGAAAACCCAGCTCTTTCAACTACAGTAGTATCAAGTTTAAACAAATGCAAAGTAAGGACAATATGAAGTTGAACAGAGTATGGATCCATCACATATTTTGCATATAAAGTAGCGCCAGTATGCAGGAGTTATTTCTGCACAGGTCTGTGCCAACAGCAGTCTTCGATAAGACACACACCAGCAATTACCAAGTTATGCAATGGACACACAGAGTCAATGACATAAGGATATCACAGACACACATTTCTATACACAATTCAGAACTAAATGTCACAAATACTGCATAACAAAATAATTATCAATGTCCAGACACAAATTAATATGCTTTAGAACTAAATGTCATATATCTGCTTATAGCAATCAATATCGATACTGAAACACAAATTTTCGTACACCTGAGAACTGAATGTTCACAACTACAACTTATAGAAATGATTATCAATATGCAAGTTCACAATGCTTAGCCATCTAGACTCCTAATACCCAATCCGAGGATAATTATACGGACAGAGTATTAAACCAGTGGTCCGAGTAGACATGGAATCATATACCAATACCATATTCATTCCTGTAATAAGACCCAGGGGGTCAACACATCAAATCCAACTGAAGGTAGCAGATCAAGGCAACAAAGTATCCATATCAGTACACAGTGGGCATACACCAAAATATTAAAGCTGCTAGTTTTTGTTTGTTTGTTTGTTGTGACCACTGCCTTGTGACTGTTTTGTGTTTTGCTGGAAGAAAACATTTTTGACTTTTTTGCAATTGAGGACATTTGTATGGTGCTTCACCAGTACAGATGTGTGGTGTGTCACCAGTACAGATGTGTGTTGTGTGTGTCACCAGTACAGATGTGTGGTGTGTCACCAGTATAGATGTGTGCGGTGTCACCAGTATAGATGTGTGTGTGGTGTGTCACCAGTACAGATGTGTGTGGTGTGTCACCAGTACAGATGTGTGTTGTGTGTGTCACCAGTACAGATGTGTGTGGTGTGTGTCACCAGTACAGATGTGTGGTGTGTCACCAGTATAGATGTGTGCGGTGTCACCAGTATAGATGTGTGTGTGGTGTGTCACCAGTACAGATGTGTGGTGTGTCACCAGTACAGATGTGTGTGGTGTGTCACCAGTACAGATGTGTGGTGTGTGTCACCAGTACAGATGTGTGTGGTGTGTCACCAGTACAGATGTGTGTGGTGTGTGTCACCAGTACAGATGTGTGTGGTGTGTGTCACCAGTACAGATGTGTGTGGTGCCACCAGTACAGATGTGTGTGGTGCCACCAGTACAGATGTGTGGTGTGCCACCAGTACAGATGATGTGTGTGGTGTCACCAGTACAGATGTGTGTGGTGTCACCAGTACAGATGTGTGTGGTGTCACCAGTACAGATGTGTGGTGTGTCACCAGTACAGATGTGTGGTGTGTCACCAGTACAGATGTGTGTGGTGTGCCACCAGTACAGATGTGTGTGGTGTGTGTCACCAGTACAGATGTGTGTGGTGTGTCACCAGTACAGATGTGTGTGGTGTGTCACCAGTACAGATGTGTGTGGTGTGTCTCCAGTAGATGTGTGTGGTGTGTCACCAGTACAGTTGTGTGTGGTGTGTCACCAGTACAGATGTGTGGTGTGTCACCAGTACAGATGTGTGGTGTGTCACCAGTACAGATGTGTGTGGTGTGTCACCAGTACAGATGTGTGTGTGGTGTGTCACCAGTACAGATGTATGTGTGGTGTGCCACCAGTACAGATGTGTGTGGTGTGTGTCACCAGTAGATGTGTGTGGTGTCACAAGTACAGATGTGTGTGGTGTCACCAGTACAGATGTGTGTGGTGTGTGTCACCAGTACAGATGTGTGTGGTGTGCCACCAGTACAGATGTGTGTGGTGTGTGTCACCAGTACAGATGTGTGTGGTGTCACCAGTATAGATGTGTGTGTGGTGTGTCACCAGTACAGATGTGTGGTGTGTCACCAGTATAGATGTGTGTGTGGTGTGTCACCAGTACAGATGTGTGTGGTGTGTGTCACCAGTACAGATGTGTGGTGTGTCACCAGTACAGATGTGTGTGGTGTGTGTCACCAGTACAGATGTGTGGTGTGTCACCAGTACAGATGTGTGTGGTGTGTGTCACCAGTACAGATGTGTGGTGTGTGTCACCAGTACAGATGTGTGGTGTGTCACCAGTACAGATGTGTGTGGTGTCACCAGTACAGATGTGTGTGTGGTGTGTCACCAGTACAGATGTGTGTGGTGTGTCACCAGTACAGATGTGTGGTGTGTGTCACCAGTACAGATGTGTGGTGTGTCACCAGTACAGATGTGTGTGGTGTGTGTCACCAGTACAGATGTGTGGTGTGTCACCAGTACAGATGTGTGTGGTGTGTGTCACCAGTACAGATGTGTGTGTGGTGTGTCACCAGTATAGATGTGTGTGTGGTGTGTCACCAGTACAGATGTGTGTGGTGTCACCAGTACAGATGTGTGTGGTGTGTCACCAGTACAGATGTGTGTGGTGTCACCAGTACAGATGTGTGTGGTGTGTGTCACCAGTACAGATGTGTGGTGTGTCACCAGTACAGATGTGTGGTGTGTCACCAGTACAGATGTGTGTGGTGTCACCAGTACAGATGTGTGGTGTGTCACCAGTATAGATGTGTGTGTGGTGTGTCACCAGTACAGATGTGTGGTGTGTCACCAGTACAGATGTGTGGTGTGTCACCAGTACAGATGTGTGTGGTGTCACCAGTACAGATGTGTGTGGTGTCACCAGTACAGATGTGTGTGGTATGTCACCAGTACAGATGTGTGTGGTGTGTGTCACCAGTACAGATGTGTGGTGTGTCACCAGTACAGATGTGTGTGGTGTGTGTCACCAGTACAGATGTGTGTGGTGTGTCACCAGTACAGATGTGTGTGGTGTGTCACCAGTACAGATGTGTGGTGTGTCACCAGTACAGATGTGTGTGGTGTCACCAGTACAGATGTGTGTGGTGCCACCAGTATAGATGTTTTGTTGGATCTGCTGGTCTGATCCATACAATACTGGTTGTATTCAGTGAGTGTAATGGTCCATACATCAGGACCAATGCCAGTGACAGCCAGATAACTAGCTCTGGCTTATTGGGGATGCCATCACAGGTCTACCCAGACCTCTGATGAGCTTCAGTGGTATCTACAACATCCACTTTTACTCACTGACCACCAGTCTGGTATGAGATTGCTTTCTCTGCAACCATGAATCTACACAGGAATAACACAACATAATCATCCGACCTTTAACAATTCACCATCAATCTGTTAAGAACTACTTACATCATTCCTATAGATATAGTCCCTGGCAAATATGGACATAAGTAGTTCCAGGCTGTTACGATTGATAGAGTTACTTGTAAATAATTGGATATTGTCCCCTGTAACTATAGATATTGCCCCTTATAACTATGGATATTGTCCCCTGTAACTATAGATATTGCCCCCTTAAATATGGATACTGTCCCCTGTTAATATTGATATTGTCCCCTGTAACTATGGATATTGCCCCCTTAACTATGGATATTGTCCCCTGTAACTATAGATATTGCCCCCTGTAACTATGGATAAATATTGTCACCTGTAACTATGGATATTATCTCCTGTAACTATAGATATTGCCCCCTTAACTATGGATATTGTCCCCTGTAACTATAGATATTGCCCCCTTAACTATGGATACTGTCCCCTGTTAATATTGATATTGTCCCCTGTAACTATGGACAAATATTGTCACCTGTAACTATGGATATAGTCCCTGTAACTATGGATATTGTCCCCTGTTAATATGGATACTGTCCCCTGTTAATATGGATACTGTCCTCTGTAACTATGGATACTGCCCCCTGTCAATATGGATACTGTCCTCTGTAACTATGGATACTGTCCCCTGTTAATATGGATACTGTCCTCTGTAACTATGGATATTGTCACCTGTTAATATGGATACTGTCCCCTGTTAATATGGATACTGTCCTCTGTAACTATGGATACTGTCCCCTGTCAATATGGATACTGTCCTCTGTAACTATGGATACTGTCCCCTGTTAATATGGATACTGTCCTCTGTAACTATGGATATTGTCCCCTGTTAATATGGATACTGTCCTGTTTTAATATGGATACTGTCCTCTGTAACTATGGATATTGTCCCCTGTTAATATGGATATTGTCCTCTGTTAATATGGATACTGTCCTCTGTTAATATGGATACTGTCCTCTGTAACTATGGATACTGCCCCCTGTTAATATGGATACTGTCCCCTGTTAATATGGATACTGTCCTCTATAACTATGGATACTGCCCCCTGTTAATATGGTTACTGTCCCCTGTTAATATGGATACTGTCCCCTGTAACTATGGATACTGCCCCCTGTTAATATGGACACTGTCCCCTGTAACTATGGATACTGTCCCCTGTAACTATGGATACTGCCCCCTGTAACTATGGATACTGCCCCCTGTTAATATGGACACTGTCCTCTGTAACTATGGATATTGTCCCCTGTAACTATAGATACTGTCCCCTGTAACTATGGATACTGTCCCCTGTAACTATGGATACTGCCCCCTGTTAATATGGACACTGTCCTCTGTAACTATGGATATTGTCCCCTGTAACTATAGATACTGTCCCCTGTAACTATGGATACTGTCCCCTGTAACTATGGATACTGCCCCCTGTTAATATGGACACTGTCCTCTGTAACTATGGATACTGTCCCCTGTAACTATGGATACTGTCTCTTGTTAATATGGACACTGTCCTCTGTAACTATAAAGAACTATCTCCAGTAACCAGAGATAAATCCTCAGTAAACAGACACATTTGGTCTGAAGTACCTTTAATAGTCTGTCTGCCCTAACACAGTAACACTGTACACAGAGGTGGCCGGTCTGGTGCCTCACCAGATAATCAATCATCTACCTTGGCTTGACACATAATCAAAGTGATGCTCTCAAACTCTCTATCAACTCATCACCTATAATTATAACAGTGCCTATGGAATTAGTGCCAAATATACTATTTTTAGTAGAAACAAGTTATTGATGTGGTCTTTTAGCACTAACAAAATGATGTGTTCTATACCTATCTACCATTACTAACTGTATTTACCACCCTACGTCCTATAACTGTCTCAGCATCGGTATCCAGTTTTTTATGTGAACAACATTTGATAACTCATTTTTCAGTCTTAAACTCATCAACAGGTTACTATTATGACTCTTGGACTTGTAGATTTTATCACAGCTGATTCATTCAACCCTGAAAATAACTTTATTTAAAATGAGAACATATATATATATATATGACAGCCCTCCATTCCAGCACTAACCACAGGACATAACTGCTATGTAATGACTGTCAGTACATCGAGATATATACATCTGTGTCTACTGTAGATAGGTACCTGGTATAAATATCCATATATGTTGAAGACAGATGTGAAATTTCAAGAAATAATTTAATATCAATATTTTGAATTTACTGAAAATTAATGAGTTATCAGCAGTCCAAGTCAATGTGAGAAAAAAAATGACCAAGATACCACTGAAGTAGGACAGCAGCTCTATAGATATAGTGCTCTAGATCTGAGGAACAAGATATCACACTGCCATCGTACTGTCACAGGAAATTATCAGACAAGATTACTCTCAGTCAATAAACACAGATATTCTTATCTCTATAATAAACATATAAGCTCTCCTAAATAAACAGGCATTGATGCGTGTGTATACAAAATTACAATCACTTTTAAAAGCTATGAGGCTGTCCTCATGGATATATACAGCCCAGCAATAAAACTGATGACTATTTATATTTCAAAATCAATACTAAGTTGTATAGAAGTGTTAAGTGACAGAAATGAGATTCCCTCTAGAATAGTTTGTATTGGCTTTTAAACAAGATATAAAAAATTCTCAATATTTTTAGATACAGAATTACTTCAATGACTTTTGGGACTCTGATATTTGAGCCGGCCTGGTCATATGCTTTTCCTGTGGGACTCACCCTTGAAAGTATCTACATTTGGAAATGGTGCTCTGGATTCTCTGAATACAAATACTTTACAAACTTTACTGTCTGGTAGATCGGGATGTATTTTATTTTTAAGCCCATAGTTCTGTGTCCAAACGTAGATGTCCAAATCTGGGTATTGACAACCAGAGTATCTCCGGGCTGTCCTTCCAGGTGTCTCCATCTCACCAATCAATGTCTGACCCACTTATCAGTTACACCCTCCCTTTGTTTACCTTTAGAAGGGCCCTGTGGCAGTGTGTTACACACGAGTATATCCTGTTGATCACGATCTTAACATACAGTTACCTCCCTTACCTGGATCCTCCCCGTAACCTGACCCGACCATAACAATAACTTAAATTAGCTGCTACTATATGTAGAATCACGAAAACTTTTTCCCAGTGTATACATAAACCTGAAGGTCATAGCAATTTAACTGAAATAAACAACTTCATGGGAAAAAAGCCCTGTGGCTAACTCAAACAAGATCAGGCCAAGATAGCCAGTGTCTCTCTCATGTGCATTTTATGTGACAATATTTGTCACAATAATGATGAAATCTAATTATATTTTTGTATATCATAAATGCAAGTTACTTATACTAGGCTCAAGATTCCATTATTTTCAAAATTTAAAATGGGCCATGATTGAGTTGGGTGGGGTGGGGGTGTTCCATTATTTTTAGAATTGGCCGTGATTGAGTTGGGGGGAGAGGGGGGAGAGAGAAAGCAAAATATGGAAATGTTTACTATTTCCTCTGCCTGCGCTAAAAGAAGACTTTTGGCATAAAAAACATAGTACATCAACCAAAGCAACATCATGCACACCCAACTTTCATTTCTCAAGATCTAATTGCTTGAGTTAAATTTTGAAGATTTTTTTTACAAATGGTCTCATTGAAATAGATCAAGGTCATTTATATAAGGAAACTTACATGGTACTTAATCGAAAGTCACTTGACAATACCATTACCCAAGGTCTTCTGTAACTGTAGTTTCTTAGGATATTTAACAGTTTTCTAAAATAATTTACATATTTTTGTTACAGAGTTATCTCCCTTAAAAAATCATCCTTAAAATCCCTGTGATTTGTGTAATAAACTTTTACGAAATTTTAATTGTGGAATAATTCAGAAGCAATGGATACTTAGTGACATACTGCATGTATCCCAATGTACATTTACCTGCAGCATGATAATTAAATACAAATATTTTACATGCCTCTGTAATAACTTAATACGTAGCATTCCTATGATAAGGATATATGTATGCATGTCAGAGCCAACTAATTACTAAATGTCCTTAAAGCCTAATGCTAGGATATTATTCCTTCTTACGCCTTAAACATGAAATTATCTGCCAATGAAAAACTCGGCCCTGGTAACATTACACATAGCAAATGTCAGAAATATTACATATCCATATAGCCTTAACACTGGAGACAACTAGTGTTATGAAGCACGGGACCAAACTTCTTGTGTTGAATATCTCGTGTTTTGAATATGACATCCATCGTCACAGACATAAGATATGACTGTCATCGCAGTGATCCCGTAATGCGATCAGGAGTGTTGTAATGTGCAGTTTGTACAGCCGATTGTGCAGCATGACATGCACATCCACCCAAGCTGACGTAATAGCTTTGTAGCACCTATATAAATCTGTTTCAAGCTCTCTATCGATGCCCTGGTTGTGCAATTGACATGGAATCCAGCTCAATCTCCTTCTATAGAGGACACTGCCCCGCCCATGATCTATATTGATGAGAGGTGATTAACTTCTATAACACGTACATCGGCTAATTAGCTTTGGTGTACAAACATGTCCGACAAGTCAACCAGGTGTTGCTGTAGAAACGTAAGAAGATTGTCCATATTCAGGTGCCGCAGAGTCTTGTAATGATAACAATGTTGTCTTAACACCATATTTACAAAACCATAATATACCTTTTACAACTGAAAAAAATTAAGAGGCTGCGATACAGCTGTTGGTTGAGGTCTAGGTATTCAATATATTTACAATACGTAACGAAACATGCTATATAAGCACAACTTAAAAAAGGGGTTTTTTTGCACAGGAAATAATTAAGCTAAGGGTGATGCTAGCCCTGGGCAAATAAGGATTTTCCTCAATGAAAGGTGATTGCGAACATTATGATAATCTTTGAAAACGTTGAAATCCAACATTCAGTTAATCCCTGCAATATATACTGTGTAACTTGTCACATATAGCTTTTAGGTTTTATTTTGTTTAACATCCTATTAATTTTATTTTGTTTAACGTCTTATTAACAGCCAGGGTCATTTAAGGACATACCAGGTTTTGGAGGTGGAAGGAAAGCCGAAGTAACTAAAGGATAGCTGGTGTACCCAGAGAAAAACCAACAACCTACAGTCAGTACCTGGCTACTGCATGCCCTTTGTGGGTTTTCGAACTTGCGACCAAGAGGTTCAGGGCTTAGTGATAATGAGTCGAGACACCCACTAGCTAGGCCACTGCAGCCCCAGGTTGTGTGTGATAAAACTTATGTAACTGTTTTAACTGAACAATGTTTCCAACAGAAATTTACTTATTTGATAATTTCATAATTTTTTTTTTTTTTTTCAAATCTGCAAGGTCAAATTTACATGAAAACAAACTTCTTTTATATATCACAAAATTACTGTTTTTTACTGAGAAAGTGAGAACCATGTATAATTTCCAACAATGTGAGAAATGTGAGCTGGTCATCCATTAACATGTACTGAAATTTAAAGTTCTCAGAGTCGGACATGCAATAAAATGATACTTTTTATCTATTTGAGAAATTTAATATCATCATTTAGTTAGGAAAAGATCAATTTACAGTCATGTTGTATGTATGTACAACCCTTTCAAAAATTTTAAAAAGATGCCTTTCAAATTTTGCATTCATTGTCAAACAAGAGGCCCATGGGCCTTAACGGTCATCTGACAAACACTTACACTTACAGCAGGGACACACCCCTCAATCCAGCATTATTAAATGTACCATAAATTATTTATCGCAGCCAGTTATGTTTTGGATCAAATTTGGTTTTTATCCATTTAGCTTGTCCAGGAAGAGCAGCATCATAAAGCAAAATTTTAGCCAAGTTCCCATTTTTGGGGCATGCCCCTCTGTCCCAATGGGTCAGAAAAGACTCATTTATATCAATTAGGATTGCCTTTCCCCAATGATGTTTCATACTAAATATGGTTGTAATCAATTAAGGCATTAAGGAGGAATTGCATTTTTAAGAAATGTTTAACCTAAGCGCTCCTTTTGCCCCATCTTTTTTTCCCAAGGGGGGTCAAACCTGTCTCATTAAAAAATATGATTGCCGTCACCTTATGTTTCACATCAAATTAGGTTGTAATCCACCAAAAGGTTAGGGAGGATTAGGATTTAACAGCAAATATTCACCACCCTTTTGGGGCCCTGCCCCTCAGGCCCCAGGGGTCACACTAGCCTCGTTTATATAAAATATGACCACCCTTCCCAAAGGATGTTTTACACCATATTTCGTATTAATCCACCAAAGGGTTAGAGAGAAATAGGATTTATAGCAAAAATTCACCAAAGTTCACCTTTTGGGGCCCCGCCCCTCTGGCCCTAGGGGTCAAACCAGCCTCATTTATATAAAATATGATTGTCCTCCTCCAATGATGTTTCCCACCAAATTTGGTAATAATTCACTATGGGGGTTAGGAGGAGTAGTATTTTAAAGCAAAATTTCATCAAAGTTCCCCTTTTGGGGCCCCGCCCCTCTGGCCCCAGGGGCCACACCAGCCTCATTTATATAAAATATGACCACCCTCCCCCAATGATGTTTCACACAATATCTACACCAGCCTCATTTATATAAAATATGACCGCCCTCCCCCAAATGATGTTTCACAACAAATTTAGTTGTAATCCACCCAAGGGTAAAGGAGGAGTAGGATTTTATAGCAAAATTTCATCTAAGTTCCCCATTTGGGGCCCCGCCCCTCAGGCCCCAGGGGTCACACTAGCCTCATTTATATAAAATATGACCGCCCTCCCCAAATGATGTTTCACAACATATCTGGTTGAAATCCACTACAGGGTTAAGGAGGAGTAGGATTTTATAGCAAAATTTCATCAAAGTTCCCCATTTGGGGCCCCGCCCCTCAGGCCCCAGGGGTCACACTAGCCTCATTTATATAAAATATATGACCGCCCTCCCCAAATGATGTTTCAAAACATATCTGGTTGAAATCCACTAAAGGGTTAAGGAGGAGTAGGATTTTAAAGCAAAATTGCATCAAAGTTCCCCATTTGGGGCCCCGCCCCTCAGGCCCTAGGGGTCACACCAGCCTCATTTATATAAAATATGATCACCCTCCCCAAATGATGTTTCACACAATATCTGGTTGAAATCCACCAAAGGGTTAAGGAGGAGTAGGATTTTATAGCAAAATTTCATCAAAGTTCCCCTTTTGGGGCCCCGCCCCTCAGGCCCCAGGGGTCATACCAACTTCATTTATATAAAATATGACCGCCCTCCCCCAATGATGTTTCAAACCAAATTTAGTTGTAATCCGCCCAAGGGTAAAGGAGGAGTAGGATTTTATAGCAATATTCACCTAAGTTCCATTTTTGGCGCCCCGCCCTTCTGGCCCCAGGGGTCAGACCAGCCTCATTTATATAAAATACGATTGCCCTTCCCCAATGATGCTTCAAACCAAATTTGGAAGTACGGTAAACCTCCGGTTAGTTCGAACAAAATTAAATAAATATTGACGAACCTGTTCGAATTATTCGAAATTATGCTTCAGAAAATAAGCGTGAGTTCGAACTATTCGAGTCAATATCGGCGAAAATCTCGGCAGAGTAAAATCATTAGACACAAACACATCCATCGTAAATTTGATACGTAATAACGGCGGCCTGAACAATGGCACATTTACAAGTAAGTAAAATGATAGTATTTCATTTAATTCAATATTAATTGATCGTTAACGTTCTTCGTTTCGCGATAACTGATGATGGTTATTGCGCGAAGCCGCTCGGGCAATGCGTGGCTACAGTACTGTCAGTAGGCCCCAAAACATTACAGCACACGTTTCATTTGTGACACTAAAGTTAAACATTTGCATGGTTATATTTTTTTTATCTGAATGAGAAACTATCGCTATATTATTGTAATAAATGGTCTCTTAAATACGTCAAAAGCAGTCTACATAACCTGTTGCGTTTACGAAAGCACTACTGTAAAAATAGGCATTATATGTTGGTAAAATTAGGCCAGAACATCAACATGTCTGCTTTTAAATATGCCCAGTCGTATTATCTACCAAACGTAGTTGAAACCTGCATAATTATCCATCACTAATTGGGACACCTGTGGATTGTTTTGACTAGATATGAATGCTTTTCACGTCACTCAGCACGATCGGGCAGCCGATCCTTTCAACTTTGCCGCAAGCGACACCTCGCGTGGCCTGCTTACCTAGCGTGAGGTCCCAGGTTTTCATGTAATACCTTGGCAATACTTAAGAGATGTCCAGTCACAATTAAATAATCATAATGCTAAGTTAACACTAGTTATATGTGAAAATACACGGGCGATTTCTTAGTTTGCCATACACAGCGCGAATACAAATATCGCATGTTACTTATACATTGTCGGGGCCTAAATTTGCAATCAGCTGTCTCGTGCGTGGTGGGTTTTGCAATGTAACAAAAACTGAATTAACGCTAAAATATGTGGCATATATTGAATCACAGACGCATTCTAATGATCACGCATACAATCTAATAAACTAAATGTGCTTGTTGATCAAATTTAAATCTTGGCATTTTTTTCGCCCGGTCATCGGGGCCGGGTCGTCGCGAGCTTCTTACTTTACGTTCTTCATTTGACAAGTTCGAACTATCCGAAATGGTATCTGATATAAACAGCCAGAGTTCGAACTATTACTAGCTAAAAAATTACCGTTTTTCTAGAAAAAAAAGTGTGTTCGAACTATCCGCGTGTTCGAATTAATCGGAGGTTTACCGTAATCCACCCAAGCGTTAAGGAGGAGTAGCGTTTTGAAAGAAAAAGTTTACGGACGGCGCACGGCGGACGACGACGGACGAAGCACGATGACTATAGGTCATCCTGACCCTTTGGGTCAGATGACCTAAAAGTGCACACTTTCAACAAATTGCATAATCTGGAATACCTGTCGTTTTAAATGCAAACCAAGTTACCATGTCAATGAGGACTACATATCATTTATTTATTTCAAATCATTGTGCAACCTAAATCTATAGCATGGATGGGTCCTGATGAGAACAAAACAGAATCTAGAGAAGATCCACAAGTTCAGATAGTTGAACCCGAATAACTTTTCACTTTCGATTAATCAAATGCCAGCTACTGCATAACGAGTGAGGTTCTACTGTGCAGACCTGTCAATCATCTATGAGCCACTTCCAGGAAAATAGCATACTATTCATCATTGATGAACACACTATTTTTCAGTATACAGGTTAATATGGATTATACCTCGATCATTCATCTGGCAAATATTATATCAACAAGACTTTATGAACCATTCTCTAGAAACCAAACTGTATGAACCATTCTCTAGTAACCAAACTGTATGGAAGTTTCTCTAGAAACCAAACTGTATGAAACTTTCCCTAGTAACCAAACTGTATGGAAGTTTCTCTAGAAACCAAACTGTATGAAACTTTCCCTAGTAACCAAACTGTATGAACCATTCCCTAGTAACCAAACCATATGAACAATTCCCTAGTAACCAAACTGTATGGAAGTTTCTCTAGAAACCAAACCATATGAACCATTCCCTAGTAACCAAACTGTATGGAAGTTTCTCTAGAAACCAAACTGTATGAACCATTCCCTAGTAACCAAACTGTATGAACCATTCCCTAGTAACCAAACCATATGAACCATTCCCTAGTAACCAAACCATATGAACCATTCCCTAGTAACCAATCAATATGAACCATTCCCAATGCAAGTAACCAAACTGTATCAACTATTCCCTCTAGTAACCAAGCAATATGAACCATTCCCTATAGCTAGTAACCAAAATATATTATCCATTCCCTAGTAACCAAACAATATAAACCCTTCCCTAGTAACCAGACAGTGTGAATATACCCTTACTACCTTACTACTCAGAACAACTGCAGGCGTTAAACATTTTTGTTCATAAATAAAATACTTTACAGATGAACCAATATCCAGAATATTCTGGCAAAATATTTAATGTTCTTCTCCCTACTACAGAAAAAAATAACACAAACCCGGCTGTGAATCGTGCACTGTGGGCTAGTTGATTTTTATACCACTTTAGGTGCCAGTTTGTTTGTTTATATAAATGCTAAGACTGTAGCTGTGGGGATACACGATTACGAAATGCATTATACAAATGCCGATACTTTTCCTGTTGCCACTTACACAGCGAGCAGTCTATCAGTGGGTCTTCCTGTTATACTTGAGTCAATAAACACTGGACTCTAAGGCATGTCTGTTACTCCAGTTCTCCCTTATACTAGGGGTCCCCCAATAGGCCTTTGGATCTATGGGCCAATCAGTCCAATCTGATACTAGCATTCATTGGTCTTGCAGACAACTGTCACAAAACCATTACAAGAGGAAGTGTCCTTGATTCTGGACACAAATTTAAATCTATGCTTTGTAATAGAGAACAAGCTAGGAGCAATAAAGCAAGCTCAGGGTTGGTTCACTAGGGCACCAATGGACAAGTAATGCTTGAGAAGGAAAGTGGTTGTAACAATATCATTTAACACTAGACAGCGACAGTCAATTGCATGGAAAGCACTACAATCTAATGTCTGGATTTTGGACCCCCCAAATTGGAAATAATGGTATTTTTTCACAGCACCAGTCATTTTTTTCTCAGCCAGGTTTATTACATACGAGGGCTACTGGGTACTCTAATGTACAGTAGACTTGCAGAATATTGTTTTTATAGCATATGCATTATTTGATAATCTAAGATATGGGCATTCCACATGACTTGTAATACAATTACTGCAGATATTTTGTACACTACATGACGAAAGTCTATATATAGGCAGATATCCTGTATACAGTATACTACAGGACTTCTTACTAAATGATTACAGTTATATCTATGGACAGATATCCTGTATATGACATGATTACAGTAGTATATCTATGGACAGAAAGTAGTATATCTATGGACAGATATCCTGTATACGACATGATTACAATATATAGTATATCTATGGACAGATATCCTGTATACGACATGATTACAATAGTATATCTATGGACAGATATCCTGTATATATCTATGGACAGATATCCTGTATATATCTATGGACAGATATCCTGTATATATCTATGGGCAGAAAGTAGTATATCTATGGACAGAAAGTAGTATATCTATGGACAGATATCCTCTATATTACATGATTACAGTAGTATATCTATGGACAGATATCCTGTATACGACATGATTACAATAGTATATCTATGGACAGATATCCTGTATATATCTATGGACAGAATGTAGTATATCTATGGACAGATATCCTCTATATTACATGATTACAATAGTATATCTATGGACAGATATCCTGTATATATATGGACAGAATGTAGTATATCTATGGACAGATATCCTGTATACTATATGATTACAGTAGCATATATATGGACAGAAAGTAGTATATCTATGGACAGATATCCTGTATACAACATGATTACAATAGTATATCTATGGACAGATATCCTGTATTTATCTATGGACAGAAAGTAGTATATCTATGGACAGAAAGTAGTATATCTATTGACAGATATCCTGTATACGACATGATTACAATAGTATATCTATGGACAGATATCCTGTATATATCTATGGACAGAAAGTAGTATATCTATGGAGAGATATCCTGTATACTACATGATTACAGTAATTTATATCTATGGACAGAAAGTAGTATATCTATGGACAGATATCCTGTATACTACTTGATTACAATAGTATATCTATGGACAGATATTCTGTATATATCTATGGACAGAATGTAGTATATCTATGGACAGATACCTCTATATTACATGATTACAATAGTATATCTATGGACAGATATCCTGTATATATCTATGGACAGAATGTAGTATATATATGGACAGATATCCTGTATACTATATGATTACAGTAGTATATCTATGGACAGATATCCTGTATACAACATGATTACAATAGTATATCTATGGACAGATATCCTGTATATATCTATGGACAGAATGTAGTATATCTATGGACAGATATCCTGTATATATCTATGGACAGAAAGTAGTATATCTATGGACAGATATCCACTATATTACATGATTACAGTAGTATATCTATGGACATATCCTCTATACTTATATAATTAACGACCGTGTTATATCTATATTCATACATCCTGTATATAACATGATGGGTAGACTATATGGGCAGATATCTTGTAAATTAAATGAGGACAGCAGTATATCTAAGGACAGATATTATATAATATGGGAAGTCTATATCTATGGGTAGACATCATTTATATTACATGATTACATATTATGTACATGAATTTACTATATCTGTACAGATATCTTTTTACTACATGATGGCTGTCGTATACATGTGCAGATATTAATGATGGTTAGTCGATATAGACAGACATCCTGTTTACCCCACAATACCTTTTAAGACAAATATATACCATGTATACATACTGCTGGATATAAATAGGTACATTGAAATGTTCTAAAATAATAGCTTGTCAATTCAACAACAAGGACACTTTAAATCACCTGTACAACCAGGTTTATAACCCTGGGGCACAGGTTCTGTTAGATAAAGTATAAAACAGGATTATATCAGGACTGGACTCCGGGCACTGTCCACACATGGACAGGAGTCACACACGGACAGGAGTCATACAGGCTGTTCTGGACAGATGTATAGGGACTAGATGTAACAGCTGTATGTACTATATATGGGGAGTTGTGGTATATTGAACAGGCTATGAAGTGTGGCTGGTCAGGGCCATCACAGTAGTGTACAGTATACCAGCCCGTCTCTAGAATATTGAAATTATGCCATCTTCATATGGCCATAGCTATTGGTAGGGGGTTAAACAATGCCAAAACAAAACTTTCGTTAAAAAATACAAAACCTAAAAACTTCCTGAAATTTATTAACTGACCTTTATAATATTCATGTCAAAGTTTCAAACTCTACAAAGGGATTTCTTAAAAACTTTTAGGCTGTAATAGCCAGTTTACTGTACATGTACTATAGTGACTTCATTTGATTCAAATGCCTGTCTTAAAAGTTCTGGAGATATCAGATTAAAATCCCAGTCCGACACAGATGGGTTTTTTTTTCCAGTGTAAAAAGGTGATATTAAGTTAGAGCCTGCAGAGAGATGTTAATACTCTAATACAGCTGAAAGTTTCTAGTGGTTTGTGTACAACACAATTTTATATCATGTCACAGTCAAATAGGGTTGACACTGTGGGTGATGTGACTTAATAAAGGACTGAAATCCTACATTTCTGACACGCAAGTATAGAGATATCATATTATGGTCATGAATTGACATCTGAAAATGTTTTTTGACTGCTCAGATAGGCAAGTTTTCTATAGGTAAGAGGTATATGCTGCTCAGATAGCCAAGTTTTCTATAGGTAAGAGGTATATGCTGCTCAGACAGCCAAGTTTTCTACCGGTTAGAGGTATATACTGCTCAGATAGCCAAGTTTTCTACAGGTTAGAGGTATATACTGCTCAGATAGTCAAGTTTTCTACATGTTAGAGGTATATACTGCTCAGATAGCCAAGTTTTCTACAGGTTAGAGGTATATACTGCTCAGATAGTCAAGTTTTCTACAGGTTAGAGGTATATACTGCTCAGATAGCCAAGTTTTCTACCGGTAAGAGGTATATACTGCTCAGATAGCCAAGTTTTCTATAGGTTAGAGGTATATACTGCTCAGATAGCCAAGTTTTCTACAGGTTAGAGGTATATACTGCTCAGATAGCCAAGTTTTCTACCGGTAAGAGGTATATACTGCTCAGATAGCCAAGTTTTCTACACTCTTTGTCCCGATGTGAGGGCTCTTATTGTGGGAAACTGGAATACCTAGAGAAAACCCAAGTGGTCACACAGGCGGCCCCATATACTTTTTCACATCTCATCAATCGCAGAATTGAACCCCAGCCTCCTAGGTGAAAGGCATGTGTGTTACCACTGTGGCACCTGGTCACCCATAATAGTAGTGGTAAAATACTAACATTTAATGCATGTCGGACAGATTCCAAGCTCTTCATTTTACACACAGAGTAGATGGCTAGATAACACATTTGCAGTGTAAAGCTAGGAACGGGAAATGTTTGTTAAAACTCAACTCTGCTGTTCAAAACAAAGCCAGAGGTATAGGATTCAGAGTTAAGAAATGATGCCAAGTTAGCTGTTTTTACCGAAGTGAAAATGACTAACTCTAACACAGTATAAGAATCTTGCATCCCAATGTCAGAGTTTTGGGGAATAAAAGTTTACTTTTGCAGTAAACATATGAAATAACACAGTACATTAATCCTAAGATTGATTTGACATGGAGGCAGGGATGAGGAGGGTCAGGGGTGTCAGAGGTCAGGATATATACTGATTAAGGATGCTTCTACTCACTAATTAGGGAATATTGATGCCATCACATGAGGAAAGTGGGATACTTAAAATGCTGAAATAGCTGGTTTTTGCCAAAATTCAACATAGATATATAAAGTTATATATACAATATTTCTAAGCTTTTCTAAAATACTGCTGTATTAGTATTATTGAACTGTTCACCCATGCATGATAGCTAGATCACAATGCTCTTTTTTTAATCTGCAGATGATACATGTATATTTTCTGGGAACACCGGACCCCATATATACAATAATGCAGGTGAGAATGAGGTCAATAATAATGTATTCAATATTTAAATAGCTTAATTTTACCACTTGAAAACTGAACAGTTCAGTTTCATGAATTCAGTTCAATCATCCATGACTGAAATATTTAAATACAAAACTGAGCACTGCTACAAAGCATTGCGTGGTAGGTATATATATTATATATATATAGCTTAGAAAACACAAATGACGAAGGAAGACAACTATATATATTATATATAAATATATATATATATACATATGTATATGTATGATGTAAAAGTATACCTGTACCTGTAATATATATTCAATAGATCATGACAAGACAAATTTACAACATATACATCAACAACAGTATCATATAACTTTAACCAACACCACTACAAGGCCTGCATTTTAATATCCTTAACAAAGACATCTCACCCACACTCGAAATAATTTTGTTGAAACTGATACAGACTTGGATCATACATACTGGATTATAGGTTTTATAACAGCTGATCTGTAGGGTCAAGGTCAAGACTGACACCTACAACCTACCAGGTACATCTGGTTTTGATTGGGGGGAGGGGTATCAAGATAAAGATTTAGGACCTCCCACACTAATTAGGGGTTTGTATGTATTGAGCCTATAAAGTAATGGATACCTGTAAAGTCGGTAAGTTGATATTGGTGTATTTGGTAAATTGTGTAATATATATATATATTAAAACATTGTATACATATACTTTCAACATGATATTGTGATGAAAACAAAAAAGAGTCCATTTTAAGGATAGAAATTATAATCCGAGATAGGATCTAGAAGTTGTTTTTTTTTCTAGACCGACAAGTTTGTGTTGTAAGGGTCTAAGCTCTGTATTCCCTATGGTAACCATAATCTTCCCTTGGGAACCATATTATTGACTATGGTAACCATAATCTTCCCTTGGGAACCATATTATTGACTATGGTAACCATAATCTTCCCTTGGGAACCATATTATTGACTATGGTAACCATAATCTTCCCTTGGGAACCATATTATTGACAAAGTAATTGTTCACTAATTTGGTAAATAAATTACATTTTGGCAATTTATTTTTTTCACATAGACTTGTTCTAAGTAAGAGTTGGCATCACTGAAGGAAAATTTTGATAAATACATGAACATTGCTGAAAAAAAAAATAATGCCATACCTTAACTCTGTTAGCAACAACCAATTCTATTTTCAATGTGTGATATCATTTCCTAAGGATTATGATAAATCTGTCCATCATAGCAGGTGAAAGATGATTTGAGGTCAACTAAAGTTTACTTATCAAAGACATAATTTTAATCCTTGCCGATTCATGCTTCAATCCTGCTGAGCATTTTAATGATTAAAATCAAGATGGTCGACAATCCCTCGACAAACACGACCAGTCACGATCAGAACAATACACCTATTGAGCCCTCTTTATTAGCATGATTTTGAGAAAACATCAAGTCTGTTGAGTGCAGAGTGTGATAATAACCTTAAAGACATGATATTTAATCAGCTAAACATTTAGTATTTCCACTGAAAAGCTTTAAATAACATCTTCATCAGTGACAATCATCCAACAACCTCATATTTAATAGCAACTAGCTTCAAACAAAATGTTAGTTCAATGTGACCAGATAACCATTGAGGACCAGGGTGGTTCTATTGAGAATAATGTTGGTTCTTATGGGAACAGATGTGGTTCTTCTTATGGGAACACAGATGGTTCTCATGGGAACACAACATGTGGTTCCCATGGGAACAAAAGTGGTTCTCATTGGAACACCAGTGATTCTCATGGTAACACAGGTGGTTCTCATGGGAACACAACATGTGGTTTCCATGGGAGCAAATGTGGTTCTCTTGGGGACAGAGGTGGTTCTATTGTGTACAAAAGTATTTTTTATGGGAACAGAGGTGGTTCTCATGGGAACAGAGGTGGTTCTCATGGGAACAGAGGTGGTTCTCATGGGAACACAGGTGGTTCTTTTGGGTACAAAGGTGGTTCTAATGGGTAAAAAGTGGTTCTTATGGGTACAAAGGATGGCTTGATTATCCATTGGAACACAAGTGCCTGGATTATCCATTGGAACACAATTGCAAGTGCCTGGATTATCCATTGGGAACAAAGGTAGCTGGATTATCCATTGGAACACAAGTGCCTGGATTATCCATTGGGAACAAAGGTAGCTGGATTATCCATTGGGAACAAAGGTAGCTGGATTATCCATTGGAACACAAGAGCCTGGATTATCCATTGGGAACAAAGGGAGCTGGATTATCCATTGGGAACAAAGGGAGCTGGATTATCCATCGGCAACAAATGTGAATGTCTGAATTATCTACTTTCAACAAATATTGCTGGATAATGACGATGCCTTATTATCTACTTGCAACAAATATGGCTGGGTAGTGAAGATGGATTATCTACAGGCAATGAAGGTGACTGGGAGCAAATGTGGTTTGCTTATTTACTAGAATTAATACTGGATGGATTATCTGCATAGGAGGAATGAGGCTAGATCACCTTATTGCTGATGGGTTGGATTATCTGGAAAAAACTGGGTGGTTTTTTTTGCACTACTGTTAAAAATGACTCAATCAATCTTATTTAATGGTGTGATTTCCTTCAATTTCATGGTTATCTAGAGCATGACAGTAGATGTGTTCGAATGTGGGATAAATATATATCTTCATACGTGTTCATATGTATACGTGTTCATATCTACATAAATGTTCAATATAGATGCAAGAGCAGCATTATACATGTATATGAAGATAATTCTTGAAATTTTACTTCACAAAGCAAAGTGGGGACCTTATTACTTACTCATATATATATATGTATTGTATGCCTACACAAGATTAATGATATGGAACACTTGGAAATCACACATAAAATCCAGAGCGACGGCTAAAAATATTTGATCTGAATAATATATATAGCCCATGATCTTTTCCTGCACTGTTATTTTTAACCAAAACCATTATTTTTTTAGGTTTGTTCGAATAATTTGATATGAAAATTTCTATCAGTTATTTCATATTCCTTCGTCACTCAACCACTACATAATTATGGTCACTTATTTCAGGCAATTGAGTAGAGCTTAGTAATTGAGTCTTAATTTCTAGCTTCAGGCTAAATCCAACATGTGTGTAAACATCTTATACGAGTCTCTTTTACGCCACAGTTTTCAATTTAAATTGATCAGTGTTGTGAGAAATTTGGATCACAACAAGGGATTACATCCAAGTTTTCTGCTACCTCGAACAGAATGTATAAGTGAGAAAAACCTTGATTTGTATTAAAACTCTTGCTGGATATTTTTCAGAACAACATCTCCAAATTTGTATGGGTTGCAAGGCTAAGAGATATATAAGGTTCTAAAAATTGTGGTGATAATGTAAGAAAACCTTATGTTCAGGGTAGTGTTTTACAAAGCTTTGTATAACTAAAACTAAAATTTTATGCAAAACTTATGAAGTCCATTTCACAAAGGTGTTCATGTTGTTTGTTGCTCGAAAGTGAGTATTTTGCCAGCATCCCTCCTCGACATTCAAAGCTTGGTTTTTATCCCGAAACAATCAATCACACACAAGGCATAGTCGTCCTCTTATGATAATTTGAAACCGAGTATAATGTCATTTTCTGTTCAAACGTGCATGCTTGCATACACTGTTAAATTGTTTTTGTAACTTTTTTACAACAGGGTGAATTTGGCATAAAGTTACGCAAGGTCTTTGATGTACGTAAGCTATGACTGTTTGTAATTACAAAGTTTTGTTAAATGCTTAGTAATTTGTAAAACTGACTGATGCAAAAGTTACGAAAATTCATAAGTTCTGAAGCTTTGTGATATGGTACCCTGGAAGACTGAAATATCTGAGTCCCAAAATATCACCGATTTGCACCCGACATACAACTCTCCTATATATAACTTTCTTTGAGATTAAATTATCTTCAATTAATTCAAGGTAATTTTTGGATCATTAATTGAACTAATCTGATATTTCTGTTCCTAATCAGTGGGCATACTAGACAAGAATGATATGTTATGGGCTGTTTCAATATGGATATAATTAATAATTCACCAAAAAAATTACACAGATTTAATGAAATTTCTCTCAAAATGGATAATGAAGAAATTAATCACAATATCAATTTAGAGATTTGCTAATCCAGTGTCAGAAAAGGAAATACAAAGTGAACATTTTCCGGAAATGAGGAGAGCCTTTAAAAAGTGTGAGGGATCCCCACTGCCATCAGTGAGGCATTTTCTACTCTCCCCATGGAATTCACCACTGTGTCTGGAAGGAAATATTACAAGGTGACATTCCACAATCACGGAAACAGTTGCAGCTCCAAATGACTGATTTTTTTAGCAATAAATTCTCAGGAGAATGCTGTACCATTTCATGATGAGAACATTGTGAAAATTATATTGTCGCATGCGTGGATTATGTGAAAGAAAATATAACAAGAAATAACAATTCCACGCCAAGAACTGAATTTTGAAATCTGTTTTTGAAGCTTTTACTCAACAAACCCAAACATCAATAATCTAATTAGTGTAATCAATACAGAATGATCTGTCTCACTTCTCTTAAACAATTGACATCACGTATATTGTTAGAAAATTCCAACTGATCACCAGAATTTGTCAAACAATGATTAATTATTGACCATTGGGCTTTTTCTTAGGGCATTTTGCAGTTGATAACGGGCCAAATCCCAATTGAAACTATTTCATATTTAAGAAATATTCCAAACATTTGCAGAGAAGTTCCTACCCAATTCTCCAATTTTCTTACCAAAATGATGCAAAAACACCCAATCCCACACCAGCAAAAAAAAGCCCTGCCATCGATTGACCATAAACTAAGAGAAATAAAGAATTCAGCAAATTGAATAAAACGTAGTGGACGTCTTTAAATACCTACTAGCTATATTTACACAGAATGTTGTTTTGATGCAGTTGATGGTAAAATCAATGTCTTGATCGACCATCACAATTTGTCTGAATGATCGATGTGCGATCAATAAAAAACAGAAAAAGCACAAAGGGAATCGTTCACCAAAAGGAGAGAAAGTTTGGGTGTATATTTTTCAGAACCTCGCTACATGCTGATGCAGTTTATGATAGAACTGATCAATGGAATAACACCAATCACTTCTCTGGTGGAATGATTAGATCTGCACGCTCCCGAACTCTCTCTAGATAAGCACTGCTAATGGCATAAGGTCAAGGTCACTGTGGACAATCAGTGGCCAGCACATCACACCTATTTATATCTCAGGTGAAGGAAGACCTATCACATATAGTACTGGATTCTTATCAGATCTATTCCATATAGACCACCATTGGAACAAAGCAGCATACACGTACATACAGATCTCTCATTCCTCAAGTGATTTCTAGAGACAAATGCCATTGGATCAGACACATTGGAACGGGTTGGTAGGCAGTCAGACCTTGTAGCTCTGGTAGTTTGAAGATAATGGTGTGTGGTACCATACCAATAAGTCTCTAATGGCCACAAACCTGTTGTTCATACAGTCAAGTGATGTGCCCCACTCACCCACACTATAGACAATCAGCAATATGTATTCATGATTTCTCACTCCCATACTACCTCACTCGTGGTCCTGCAATATGTATATAAGTATTAGTGAGGACTCCTGATAGGTCAGCTCAAACCTACCAAAATCTCATTCACTGAATTACAATACAACTTTACTCTATTGATTACAGTAGGCAAGAAACAATGTACTATTGTAGCACACAACAATATGTACTCATGTAAAACGTATAGAATCTTTCACCTCGTCAGGGGTGAGAGTTTTTGTGTAAGCTGGGTTGCGATCAACCAGTGAACAACCAGGGTCATTTTGAGGCGGGGTCTACTTGTAGTAGTTGGTGACTATCTCACTGATATAACAAACAAGAGGCCTATCCCATGCCATCTACAGCAATTAGGGTTAAGTGTCTAAGCTTCTGAGAAACAGACTGACATGGGTAGGGAGTGACAAATTAACCACACACCTCAGATCTTTAACTGACTAACTGAGCTATCGCTGCCCCGTACCTGGGTGAGACGGGGATATCAACCCAAGAAGAAAGTAGAGATGGGAAACTGTTTGCAAATTCTAAATCAATCATCAGTTTTAATCAGAAAGGCCTTCTGGTGTAGTTAATCAGTTACATAATTGGATGAAAGTTTATTTCAATTTCCGACAAAACAAATAAATTTTTAGCTGTTGTCATATTACTTTTGTGTGAATTTAATTTAAAATGTCCAACATATCTAGGAGTCACTTATATATGGAATATGTGAACATTTTGTATTTTAAGTAGACATTACCAAGGACAAAAGAAAATATAAATCTATCAATACCAGCAAAAATGTTGATTCATCTGTCAAGAAAGACCCCATCATAGAGACATCCACACGTACCTATGTAGGACACATCATCATGTACCTATGTAGGACACATCCACACATACCTATGTAGGACACATCCACACGTACCTATGTAGGACATATCCACACGTACCTATGTAGACCACATCAACACATACCTATGTAGGACACATCCACATGTACCTATGTAGGACACATCCACACCTACCTATGTAGGACACATCTACATGTATCTATGTAGGACACATCCACATGTACCTATGTAGGACACATCCACATGTTTCTATGTAGGACACATCCACATGTACCTATGTAGGACACATCCACATGTATCTATGTAGGACACATACACACGTACCAATGTAGGACACATCCACAAATATCTATGTAGACCACATCAACACATACCTATGTTGGACACATCCACATGTACCTATGTAGGACACATCCACATGTATCTATGTAGGACACATCCACACGTACCTATGTAGGACATATCCACACGTGCCTATGTAGGACACATCCACATGTACCTATGTAGGACACATCTACAAGTACCTATGTAGGACACATCCACATGTACCTATGTAGGACACATCCACACGTACCTGTGTAGGACACATCCACACGTACCTATGTAGGACACATCCACACGTACCTATGTAGGACACATCCAAACGTACCTATGTAGGACACATCCACATGTACCTATGTAGGACACATCCACATGTTCCTGTGTAGGACACATCCACATGTACCTATGTAAGACACATCCACATGTACCTATGTAGGACACATCCACATGTACCTATGTAGGACACATCCACATGTACCTATGTAGGACACATCCACACTTACCTGTGTAGGACACATCCACACATACCTATGTAGGACACATCCTCATGTATCTATTTAGGACACATCCACACGTACCTATGTAGGACACATCCACACATACCTATGTAGGACACATCCACACATACCTATGTAGGACACATCCTCACATTTCTATTTAGGACACATCCACATATCCACATGTATCTATTTAGGACACATCCACATGTACCTAACATGTACCTATGAAGGACATATCCACATGTACCTATGTAGGACACATCCACATGTATCTATGTAAAACATATCCACATGTACTTATGTAGGACACATCCACATGTACCTATGTAGGACACATCCAAACGTACCTATGTAGGACACATCCACATGTACCTATGTAGGACACATCCACACATACCTATGTAGGACACATCCACATGTACATATGTATGACATATCCATACGTACCTATGTAGGACACATCCACATGTACATATGTAGGACATATCCACACATACCTATGTGGGACACATCCACACGTACCTATGTAGGACACATCTACACGTTCCTATGTAGGACACATCCACACGTACCTATGTAGGACACATCCACACGTACCTATGTGGGACACATCCACACGTACCTATGTAGGACACATCTACACGTACCTATGTGGGACACATCCACACGTACCTATGTAGGACACATCTACACGTACCTATGTAGGACACATCCACACGTACATATGTAGGACATATCCACACGTACCTATGTAGGACATATCTACACGTACCTATGTAGGACATATCCACATGTTTCTATGTAGGACACATCCACACGTACCTATGTAGGACATATCCACACGTACCTATGTAGGACACATCAATATGTACCTATATAGGACACATCAATATGTACCTATATAGGACACTTTAACATGTATCTATTTAAGACACATCCACAAGTACCTAACATGTTCCTATGAAGGACATATCCACATGCAATTTTTATCAAGCAGTAGCTATAGCAGACCTGTATGAAATGGATACATTTTTTCTCTAACAAATTAAGTCTGAATGTTTTTATCAGATAGCTGGCCTACACCGTGTTTTCTAATTGATACAGAGTAAGGTATTAAATGTCAATTAACCGGTTTGATGTCAGAATACTGCTTTCAACATAGAATCACTACAAATTATTGGGGAAGAACATTACAGTGGTATGATATGTCAGGGTGCTAATTATGCATCTTATCATTGTAGAGTATATATCAGCTTATTTATTGTTTGCTTGATAGGAACGCTTTTGTATTTCATTTAATAAACTGTTATTTTTGTATGTCTGTACAATTAGATATTTCATCAACTCAAAAGAAAATTTAAGAAAATTTGACATGCATTTCAAGATCGTTAAAGCTGACATATGACAGGCACTAGTGACTAGGACAGGGAGCAGCACATTATAGGCTCGGCACTGTTACCGGGTACTTTTTTTTTACTGCAGCTGCTGAGCCACAATTTTGAATGTCCCAATCTATTATCTACAGAATGGAGTGGTAGATCAATCAATACAGTATGTACTCAGATACAGTATGTATGTACTATAAACACAGTTGGTATAGAAGGTACATGCACCATTAGCATGTCTCTTCTTACCAAGGCAGCAAATTCTACTACAATGGTATTTACCCAACATCCATTAGGAAAGCATTGAGGAAGGAGGGGGGCTGTAATCTATATATAAACATTACATTCAGGGGTTGGGGACAGGGTGGAGGAGAAAATTTAATGGGGAGATTATAGGGAGGAAGAGTGTATCAGTAGGGGCAGGGATGTGATGGAGGGAGATATGTAGAGGAATCCCAGAGATTGTGTCAATAGGGACACACAGGGTGTAGGGATGGAGTAGAGGCAATAGATTTTGTGGGGAAGGATCCGTATATAGGAAGGGGAAATTGTGGGGAGATAGAGTGTGTCAGTGGGGACACACAGGGCAGGGATAGGCATTGGGTAGAGGACATGCTGGGGATGGGGACAGGATGAAGGAGAGTGTGTCAGTGGGGACACACAGGGCAGGGATAGGGATTGGGTAGAGGACATGCTGGGGATGGGGACAGGATGAAGGAGAGTGTGTCAGTGGGGACACACAGGGCAGGGATAGGGATTGGGTAGAGGACATGCTGGGGATGGGGACAGGATGAAGGAGAGTGTGTCAGTGGGAACACACAGGGCGGGGATAGGGAGTGGGTAGAGAACATACTGGGGATGGGGACAGGATGAAGGAGAGTGTGTCAGTGGGAACACACAGGGCAGGGATAGGGATTGGGTAGAGGACATACTGGGGATGGGGACAGGATGAAGGAGAGTGTGTCAGTGGGGACACACAGGGCAGGGATAGGGATTGGGTAGAGGACATGCTGGGGATGGGGACAGGATGAAGGAGAGTGTGTCAGTGGGGACACACAGGGCAGGGATAGGGATTGGGTAGAGGACATGCTGGGGATGGGGACAGGATGAAGGAGAGTGTATCAGTGGGGACACACAGGGCAGGGATAGGGATTGGGTAGAGGACATGCTGGGGATGGGGACAGGATGAAGGAGAGTGTATCAGTGGGGACACACAGGGCAGGGATAGGGATTAGGTAGAGAACATACTGGGGATGGGAATGGGGTAGAGGACATACATGGCATGGGGACAGGATGAAGGAGAGTGTGTCAGTGGGGACACACAGGGGGTGGAGACATGAAGGACAGAGAGATGGTGGGGAAGGAGAATGTGTCAGCAGAGACACACAGGGGGTGGAGACTTGTAGGAAGGAGAGATGGTGGGGAGGGAGAATGTGTCAGTGGGGACACACGGGGGGTTGAAGAGTATGTCAGTGGGGACACACAGGGGGTGGAGACATGAAGGACGGAGAGATGGTGAGGAGGGGGAGTTTGTCAGTGGGGACACATAAGGGGTGGAGACATGAAGGACAGAGAGATGGTGGGGAGGGAGAATGTGTCAGTGGGGACACACGGGGGGTGGGGATATGTAGAACGGAGAGATGGTGGGGAGGGAGAATGTGTCAGTGGGGACACACGGGGGGTAGAAGAGTATGTCAGTGGGGACACACAGGGGGTGGAGACATGAAGGACGGAGAGATGGTGGGGAGGGGGAGTTTGTCAGTGGGGATCAAGCTGCAGTCTCTGCTAAGTATACTACAAACACAAAAAAACACAAAACACATTGTCGAGAAAAATGAGAAATGATCGATGGAAATGTAAAGATATTGATTATTAAGTCTGAAGTACCTTCACTTCCTCCACTTTTTCATGAATGTACTTCAAATGTCAAGAAACAACTTACGCCGATGAAAATTCACAAAATACATAGAAATCAATATGCATTCTTTGTTTTTATAGTGTACATCTACAAGATAGAATCTCTTAGATTATCTAATGTGCAGCTATTAAGAAAGCACAACAACATGTCAAGATACGAAATCTTACAAAGTTTTATAATAAACCAGTTGAGATGAAGACTAAGCAAGAAGATCTAGACCCTGGGACAAGTTTAATATGCTCAAAAAATTTATAAAGGCAAGTTAAAGTGGTGATGGGAAATAGACCGAAAATCACTATCAATAAATGCAGGGGTGCCTTTAAATGATTAATCAATTATACAAATTTATTATATTTTGAAGTCCTAGGGTACTTTTGGTTTGTTTTTTTTTTTTTTTTTTAATATCCTATTAACAGCCAGGGTCATTTAAGGACGTGCCAGGTTTTGGAGGTGGAGGAAAGCCGGAGTATCCAGAGAAAAAAACACCGGCCTACGGTCAGTACCTGGCAACTGCCCCACGTAGGTTTCAAACTCACAACCTAGAGGTGGCCATGGAGGGCTAGTGATAAAGTGTCGGGACACCTTAACCACTCGGCCTCCGTGGCCCTCCTACGGTAGAGCCATCACCAAGGTGAGTAGTGGTGTATAGATTAGTCCCGGTGTTCTTAGCTTGGATACCAGAAGGTGTGCAGGGTGATCGGAAAGCAAAGACAAATCTAAAAGTGTACATGAACATAGTGTACCAAGCTCTCAGATAGATGTCATAATCATGTAAAGCTTAAAAAGCCTCAAAGAGGTCAATAGAAGACTGGGAGATCTCTCTAAGACTATTATATCAAAATACTGAAAAAGGGCAATAACTCTATCAAAATTAATCGCCATTTAGGAAAACACAACAACATATCATGATTATAAAGCCTACTAAGTTTTTCAAAGAGATTGGTTGTAAAATGCAGAAGATCTTCGGACAAAAATCAAATACTGAAATAAACAAAGGCAAGTAACCTTTCCAAAAATAGTTTTATCAAAATTTCATTCCGAGAAACACAAATCTATATACTATATGATATTATTATGAAGCATACCAAGTATCAAAGAGATCAGTTGAACAATTTAGATCTCCAGACAGAACAAAAATACTGAAATAAATAAAGGGGAATAACTTTTGCAAAAAATAACCAAATCAAAATGCCATTCGTGAAAACACAACCACATTTTATTAAATGAAGCCATGTACGAAGGAGATTAGTTGAGAACTGAGAGATGGCGGGACAAAAAAAGTTATGCTGGCCTAAGTCTCAGTGGCCTGCCAGATAAACAAGGCAGCAGTGTGATAATGTTAACCATAACACTGCTCCCATCAAACTCTGACGGGCATATAAAAAGGACAGAGTGTCATGTCTGTATGCCAAATTAAAGTCGGCAGCTTGTTACTATTCCAAGGTAGCTGGAACATAGATGTAGAAATTTAAGGCCTGCACTTAATTTATCTTCCTAAGGATTATTTGTATACCTCTGATACCCCTCTCCCCTATGCCCCCCCCCCCCCCCCCCTCCCCATCTCACTCCCCTTCACCCTCCTCAAAAAACCTGTCTCCTAGTCAACATGCTTTTGACAAGGCAACATTTCAGTTTTCTTCCTTCCACTGCAAGATGTAATACCTGCATGACATTAACCACACATACATACACACAGAGTTTATTTCACAAAACTCTTTTTTATCATATTTGCATACTGTACTGTATAATACACCATGCCTAGTCGCGATCGTACATGTGTGTGTGTTATATATCATATGCAATACGAAGTGGAAATGAAATCATAATTTGTTCTTTTATTAGATTTTGATTGATGTCCCTGGCTAAAAATCTTTGTATATCTCCTATAGACAAGTCATTTAAAATAATGCCTGTAATTTGCCTCGTATATATATATGATAAATTCAAAATAGGCCTACATCGACAATCTGCATGGGAAAATTACCCAGATAATTTATGATTTAATACATAACTAATTTAATGCATGTATATCAAGATTGTCTGTTACATATCTCATATAGAGACTAGCAAAATTTGATAATAAGGCTTCATCAATATACCGTACATGTAAATGTGCACCACATGTTGTGTGTGTGTGCTAACGTTCGACACGTTTTTCACCTATGCGTTACACATGTAGGCCTTACTGGTCACTCCAGCTGGCTACAACAACTTAGCGGTTGTTTTGACATGCATACTGGTTTACTGTCTAAATTGATGGGGGAACAGGGGTGTGTATTGGACCCTATTCAGCAACACATATGTGCCAGATTGTTCACCGTGTTTACATTCAAGACCGTAGACACTATACCAGGTCAGCGATCGATTTCAAACCACTGCTTCCCTCACATCTTCCCGTGTAAATTGCTAACGACGATCGCCAAATCACTGCATTTATCTCAAATAAACGATCCGCTCTAAGCCGTTCCTATATGCATCATTTACGGTTAATACGATAAAACAGGCTCTGCATTTTGTATGCATAGCCGTCTGACAGGTCCCGTCAATGTTTATATATAAGCATGGTACTGTAGGACTTCCGTCAAAAACACAACCGGGGTCACACGTAATGGGAAAGTCTGTAGGGGTTAAAATCAGGAATTAAACGACATAGGGGTCGAAATCTTACCTCATCCCATTTGATGAACTTGTTGCCTTTGATAAGCGACTCCGGTACGCAGATTGGCCTTAACTGTACGGCGTGAACACCGGGCTTAGCTCCCGCCATGCTAGCACTGCTGTCGCCTTATTATTATCATACCCAAATGCATCGTATATCGAAAGACGATACCATATTGCCCGCGGGTTACAGAGGTGAGCTAACAAGATTGTCAGTGAGCTCGACCGAGTCGTACTGTCCGTAAAATAATAGCTTTATACGTAGTGTCCACTAGCGAATTGAAAACATACACAACAACTCGCTGGTCTCGTGTTTACGAGGAATAGTCCGACAACATATGAGTCATGGAAGCAGGCGTCGGGGTAGACTCGCCCATATTAAAGGTAGTTGATCATGTGACTAGGACAAAATGGCGAGCTGCACACATTGGGGATATATGTACGGCAGCACGCGCTGAATATGAATATCATCAATGACATTTAATTGGATATATTGTGTATTTGAAAGCGATTTAGTGTCGTTGTGTAGCGAATAATGCGGATTAATACGAGAAAATACTCCGACAAGCGTGATCGGCGATGCTATGAAAGTTACAGTATACATGTATCTTGTCAAAATCGGCTGTACCGTATTGAATATGATTAACGACTTTGGTTTTATGTAAAAATAATATTCTTTACTTATTTATTGATTGTGTGCTACTAATTAGTTTGCTTGTGATTACTCTTCTTTCTCGTTACTTTTTATCAAATTGTTTAACATAATAAAACAATGTTGTTTCAGTTGTACAAAATATTTAAAAAGTTCGCCAGTTTATAAATTTTAAAGATCTAGATATAATCTAATTTAAGTTAAATTAAATGTTGATCTAAAAATCATGTTATTTGTTTTAAAAATCATAATGATTTACATAAAACTTCACATAACTACTTTATTAATAAAAAACAGATTATTTGAAATGTGCTACATATTTGTAGTATCGATAAATGTCTGTACGCTTGAGCACATGAGTTTGTGATACACAACATATTTCTCATAACCATGACTTTGTGATTTTCTTTTTAAACTTTATTAGATTAATGATGACAATCATTAAAACTTATTATTAAGTCCAAACAATTTAGTTTCTGCTGTTTTGTTTTTGTTTTTTACACACAAAACCAGATGTGATGTACACGTCTCTGCACAAAACAATATATCCAAATACCAACCTTATACCTGGTGTCAATCAATCACCACACAAATGAAACCTCATTAATAAAAGTTTGTATTTGATGACTAACTCATCTTAGTTTTCACTGACAGCCTGGTATGGTCTGTGACAATTATTGTTTGGTTGGGTGTCCAGTTTAAGATGACCATTTCAGTTTTCTGGGTGATCTCATAATCTATTATTAGTACGATGTTTCTCGACATCAGTAGGGGGGGGTCAATAGTGTGGACATAGTGTTGGAGGGGGTGGGGGTGGTCAATGGAGTGGACATTGTGTGTGTGTGTGGGGGGGGGGGGGGGGGGTTCTAGGAAGTGGACAAAGTGTTGGGGTGGGGATGGGGGGCTAGTAGATTTTCTGAAATATATTAGAGTTGGTCAACTGGTTTTTAAGATAGCTGTGGAGGTGGAGGTCAGAGATCTGTGAGATTGGTCATTATTTGGTTTAAATGTTTAGCTTGGATGGTGGTAGAGATGGCCAGATGGTTGTTAAGGTGGCAATAGGGATGTCAGTTGGTTGTCAAGGTGCCGATACAATTGATCAGTTGGTTGTCAAAGTCACAATTGAAGAGGACAGTTGGTTGTCAAGGTAACAGTATAATTGATCAGTTGGTCGTCAAGGTGGAAGTCGAGAGGGTCAGTTAGTTGTCGACGTGATAGTGGAGATTGTCAGTTGGTTGTCAAAGTGGCAGTAGAAATTGTCAATTAGTTGTCAAAATGGCAATGGAGATTGTCAATTAGTTGTCAAAGTGGCAGTAGATATTGTCAATTAGTTGTCAAAGTGGCGGTATATATTGTCAATTAGTTGTCAAAATGACAGTAGGGATTGTCAGCTAGTTGTCAAAGTGGCAGTATATATTGTCAATTAGTTGTCAAAATGACAATGGAGATTGTCAATTAGTTGTCAAAGTGGCAGTAGATATTGTCAATTAGTTGTCAAAATGGCAGTAGGGATTGTCAATTAGTTGTCAAAGTGGCAGTATATATTGTCAATTAGTTGTCAAAATGGCAGTAGGGATTGTCAATTAGTTGTCAAAATGGCAGTAGATATTGTCAATTAGTTGTCAAAATGGCAGTAGTGATTGTCAATTAGTTGTCAAAGTGGCAGTAGATATTGTCAATTAGTTGTCAAAATGGCAGTAGGGATTGTCAGTTGGTTCTATATATGACAATAGACTACTCTGTTGGT
Organism: Pecten maximus; assembly: GCF_902652985.1. Taxonomy (NCBI): domain Eukaryota; kingdom Metazoa; phylum Mollusca; class Bivalvia; order Pectinida; family Pectinidae; genus Pecten; species Pecten maximus. The sequence continues at coordinate 17,013,265 of NC_047017.1, read as the reverse complement.
GTCTATGCTGGATTTCAAACGGTCAAGATGACAATAGAAGACATCAGTTGGTAGTCTAGGTAGCTGTAGAAGTGTTAATTTGATTATCAAGATGACAGGAGCTATGACTGGTCTGTTATGTAGCTGGTCAGTTTGTTGTCTAGGTGGTTATAAATAGAGTGATCAGCTAGGTTTAAAGATGACCAAGATTGTGGTAAGGTAACATTAGAAGTTGGGAGTTGTGCCAAGATTTGGGTCAAATGTCAAATTGATTTGCTGGACAAATTGATATTTGAAGGACTGCAAGGAGGTCTGCTGTTGCCCACCATATTCAGCTTAACCCCCAAGGTCAAGGTCAAAATCAGGTTAAAGGTTAAATGCATTGTCCGGATTATAACTTCTTATATCACTAACAAAACAAAACCTAGCTCATTTAAATGTTATGAATTTGATTCAGTATAATAGACTGGCTATCTATTTCGGTAAATTTATCTAGTATATGTGGTCCTTAGTTGGAAATGTCAATAATATACAGTACCACCGGGTAGCCACGGGTATCTAAATATGACTAGTGTAGTCTTTGTTTTGTTGTCCGATCCTTCGATCTTCTTTTCGCTCGAACACTAGCAAATTCACTTCTTTTCTGTTTAAAACACCACTACAATGTTGTTGTCGTTGTCATATTTGTTAATGTTTGTCAGCATTATACAAATTAGCCAGTATCATTTTGACTTATTGGAGTATAACACACAACTTAACAAAGACCTTAAAAAAAAACACAGCTTTATTGTCACCAAAACAAGAAGTCGAATTCCAGCTATTTTACAAAATCAGTTAAGCGACTTCTGCATGGTGGCTTGCACTCGGGCATAACTTTTTGCCCACTTGGACTTCCTTTCTGCTACTTTCCTCTCCCTATTTTTTCTGGCCCGCTCCTGCTTTGCGTCAGTAGCTGATTTATTAATTGGAGGGAGCCGTCGTGGAGGGCGGAAGTTTACGGATTGGCACGCCTCATGAGTGTATTTGGCGAACTGGGTGTGTGTGCTTTCTGGAACGCCAAGGAGGACTGGGTAGGTTGAGGATTCGGACTTGGCGCCGCCAATTTCAACAATAAACGCCACGCCCCCGTCGCCTTTCCTGGGGGCAATTCCCTCCGCCTTCAGCTGCATCAGAAACCGTCTGTTTTGTTTTACGTACTGTGTTATCAGCATCAAGTGATGACCCGGCCTTCTCTTTGATAAGATTCCTTGGCGGGCGCGAACCTAGGACACGAAAATAATGTCATTATTAAACGTCCACATTTGGTGTTAATCTTGCCAATAATTTAAGTCCATATAGTTGCAAGACGGGAAATACAATTTGTTACGAAATAGGGAGGTTTTAAAACATTACCTGATTTCGTTTTCTCCACCAGAACGAATTTGGACTTTCTTGTATATTTTCGTCGACCTTTGAGTTTTTACATCCCATTTTCTTGCAAACTTTAAATATATATGTTAACTAGATGTGCGTGCTAGCGTTGCGACAAACTACGCATGGATACGATATGCATTATGACGTCACTGGTGAATATGCCTTGTGACGTCATAATGCATACCTTAAACGAGGCATTCTCGTTATATTTCATGACATCGCCATTTTCGATAGATCTACACTGCGCGTCTCATTGGTTCCCTGTATTGTCTTTGCATGTCTCCTAAGTACCTTGTTTTGTCTTTGCATGTCTCATTGGTTCCTTATGTTGACTTTGTCTTTTTCATTGGCTCCTTGTGTTGACTTTGTCTGTTTCATTGGTTCCTTGTGTTGACTTTGTCTGTTTCATTGGTTCCTTGTGTTGACTTTGTCTGTTTCCTTGGTTCCTTGTGTTGACTTTGTCTGGCTCCTTGTGTTGACTTTGTCTGTTTCATTGGTTCCTTGTGTTGACTTTTTCTGTTTCCTTGGTTCCTTGTGTTGACTTTGTCTGTTTCCTTGGTTCCTTGTGTTGACTTTGTCTGTTTCATTAGTTCCTTGTGTTGACTTTTTCTGTTTCCTTGGTTCCTTGTGTTGACTTTGTCTGTTTCATTGGTTCCTTGTGTTGACTTTGTTTGTTTCATTAGTTCCTTGTGTTGCCTTTGTCTGTTTCCTTGGTTCCTTGTGTTGACTTTGTCTGTTTCATTGGTTCCTTGTGTTGACTTTTTCTGTTTCCTTGGTTCCTTGTGTTGACTTTGTCTGTTTCCTTGGTTCCTTGTGTTGACTTTGTCTGTTTCATTAGTTCCTTGTGTTGACTTTGTCTGTTTCCTTGGTTCCTTGTGTTGACTTTGTCTGTTTCATTGGTTCCTTGTGTTGACTTTGTCTGTTTCCTTGGTTCCTTGTGTTGACTTTGTCTGGCTCCTTGTGTTGACTTTGTCTGTTTCATTGGTTCCTTGTGTTGACTTTTTCTGTTTCCTTGGTTCCTTGTGTTGACTTTGTCTGTTTCCTTGGTTCCTTGTGTTGACTTTGTCTGTTTCATTAGTTCCTTGTGTTGACTTTGTCTGTTTCCTTGGTTCCTTGTGTTGACTTTGTCTGTTTCATTGGTTCCTTGTGTTGACTTTGTTTGTTTCATTAGTTCCTTGTGTTGCCTTTGTCTGTTTCCTTGGTTCCTTGTGTTGACTTTGTCTGTTTCATTGGTTCCTTGTGTTGACTTTTTCTGTTTCCTTGGTTCCTTGTGTTGACTTTGTCTGTTTCCTTGGTTCCTTGTGTTGACTTTGTCTGTTTCATTAGTTCCTTGTGTTGACTTTGTCTGTTTCCTTGGTTCCTTGTGTTGACTTTGTCTGTTTCATTGGTTCCTTGTGTTGCCTTTGTCTGTTTCCTTGGTTCCTTGTGTTGACTTTGTCTGTTTCCTTGGCTCCTTGTGTTGACTTTGTCTGTTTCCTTGGTTCCTTGTGTTGACTTTGTTTGTTTCATTAGTTCCTTGTGTTGACTTTGTCTGTTTCATTAGTTCCTTGTGTTGACTTTGTCTGTTTCCTTGGCTCCTTGTGTTGACTTTGTCTGTTTCCTTGGTTCCTTGTGTTGACTTTGTTTGTTTCATTAGTTCCTTGTGTTGACTTTGTCTGTTTCATTAGTTCCTTATGTTGACTTTGTCTGTTTCATTAGTTCCTTGTGTTGCCTTTGTCTGTTTCATTAGTTCCTTGTGTTGACTTTGTCTGTTTCCTTGGTTCCTTGTGTTGACTTTGTCTGTTTCATTGGTTCCTTGTGTTGCCTTTGTCTGTTTCCTTGGTTCCTTGTGTTGACTTTGTCTGTCTCCTTGGTTCCTTGTGTTGACTTTGTCTGTCTCCTTGGTTCCTTGTGTTGACTTTGTCTGTTTCATTGGTTCCTTGTGTTTACTTTGTCTGTTTCCTTGGTAACGTGTGTTGACTTTGTCTGTCTCCTTGGTTCCTTGTGTTGACTTTGTCTGGCTCCTTGTGTTGACTTTGTCTGGCTCCTTGTGTTGACTTTGTCTGTTTCATTGGTTCCTTGTGTTGACTTTTTCTGTTTCATTGGTTCCTTGTGTTGACTTTGTTTGTTTCATTAGTTCCTTGTGTTGCCTTTGTCTGTTTCCTTGGTTCCTTGTGTTGACTTTGTCTGTTTCATTGGTTCCTTGTGTTGACTTTTTCTGTTTCCTTGGTTCCTTGTGTTGACTTTGTCTGTTTCCTTGGTTCCTTGTGTTGACTTTGTCTGTTTCATTAGTTCCTTGTGTTGACTTTGTCTGTTTCCTTGGTTCCTTGTGTTGACTTTGTTTGTTTCATTAGTTCCTTGTGTTGACTTTGTCTGTTTCCTTGGCTCCTTGTGTTGACTTTGTTTGTTTCATTAGTTCCTTGTGTTGACTTTGTCTGTTTCCTTGGTTCCTTGTGTTGACTTTGTCTGTTTCATTGGTTCCTTGTGTTGACTTTGTTTGTTTCATTAGTTCCTTGTGTTGACTTTGTTTGTTTCATTAGTTCCTTGTGTTGACTTTGTCTGTTTCCTTGGCTCCTTGTGTTGACTTTGTTTGTTTCATTAGTTCCTTGTGTTGACTTTGTCTGTTTCCTTGGTTCCTTGTGTTGACTTTGTCTGTTTCATTGGTTCCTTGTGTTGACTTTGTTTGTTTCATTAGTTCCTTGTGTTGACTTTGTCTGTTTCCTTGGCTCCTTGTGTTGACTTTGTCTGTTTCCTTGGTTCCTTATGTTGACTTTGTCTGTTTCATTGGCTCCTTGTGTTGCCTTTGTCTGTTTCATTAGTTCCTTGTGTTGACTTTGTCTGTTTCATTAGTTCCTTATGTTGACTTTGTCTGTTTCATTAGTTCCTTGTGTTGCCTTTGTCTGTTTCATTAGTTCCTTGTGTTGACTTTGTCTGTTTCCTTGGTTCCTTGTGTTGACTTTGTCTGTTTCATTGGTTCCTTGTGTTGACTTTGTCTGTTTCATTAGTTCCTTGTGTTGACTTTGTCTGTTTCCTTGGTTCCTTGTGTTGACTTTGTCTGTTTCATTGGTTCCTTGTGTTGACTTTGTTTGTTTCATTAGTTCCTTGTGTTGCCTTTGTCTGTTTCCTTGGTTCCTTGTGTTGACTTTTTCTGTTTCCTTGGTTCCTTGTGTTGACTTTGTCTGTTTCCTTGGTTCCTTGTGTTGACTTTGTCTGTTTCATTAGTTCCTTGTGTTGACTTTGTCTGTTTCCTTGGTTCCTTGTGTTGACTTTGTCTGTTTCATTGGTTCCTTGTGTTGACTTTGTTTGTTTCATTAGTTCCTTGTGTTGACTTTGTCTGTTTCCTTGGCTCCTTGTGTTGACTTTGTCTGTTTCCTTGGTTCCTTGTGTTGACTTTGTTTGTTTCATTAGTTCCTTGTGTTGACTTTGTCTGTTTCATTAGTTCCTTGTGTTGACTTTGTCTGTTTCCTTGGTTCCTTGTGTTGACTTTGTCTGTTTCATTGGTTCCTTGTGTTGACTTTGTTTGTTTCATTAGTTCCTTGTGTTGACTTTGTCTGTTTCCTTGGCTCCTTGTGTTGACTTTGTCTGTTTCCTTGGTTCCTTGTGTTGACTTTGTTTGTTTCATTAGTTCCTTGTGTTGACTTTGTCTGTTTCATTAGTTCCTTGTGTTGACTTTGTCTGTTTCCTTGGCTTTGTCTTTTTTTTTCCTTGGGTTTCCCTTTTGTTTACTTTGTTTGTTTCATTAGTTCCTTGTGTTGACTTTGTCTGTTTCATTAGTTCCTTGTGTTGACTTTGTCTGTTTCTTGGTTTCCCTTTTGTTGCTTTGTCTGTTTCCTTGGTTCCTTGGTTTGACCTTTGTTGTTTCCTTGGGTTCCTTGTGTTGACTTTGTCTGTTTCATTGGTTCCTTTGTTGCCTTTGTCTGTTTCCTTGTTCCTTGTGTTGCTTTGTCTGTTCCTTGTTCCCTTTTGTTGACTTTGTCTGTTCCTTGGTTCCTTGTGTTGACTTTGTCTGTTTTTATTGGTTCCTTGTGTTCTTTGTCTGTTTCCTTGGTTCCTTGTGTTGACTTTGTCTGTCTCCCTTGTTCCTTGTGTTGACTTTGTCTGGCTTCCTTTGGTTTCCTTGTGTTGACTTTGTCTGTTTCATTGGTTTCCTTGTGTTTCTTTTCCCTTTTCCTTGGTAACGTGTGTTGACTTTGTCTGTTTCCTTGGTTCCTTGTGTTGACTTTGTCTGTTTCATTGGTTCCTTGTGTTGACTTTTTCTGTTTCCTTGGTTCCTTGTGTTGACTTTGTCTGTTTCCTTGGTTCCTTGTGTTGACTTTGTCTGTTCATTAGTTCCTTGTGTTGACTTTGTCTGTTTCCTTGGTTCCTTGTGTTGACTTTGTTTGTTTCATTAGTTCCTTGTGTTGACTTTGTCTGTTTCCTTGGCTCCTTGTGTTGACTTTGTTTGTTTCATTAGTTCCTTGTGTTGACTTTGTCTGTTTCCTTGGTTCCTTGTGTTGACTTTGTCTGTTTCATTGGTTCCTTGTGTTGACTTTGTTTGTTTCATTAGTTCCTTGTGTTGACTTTGTTTGTTCATTAGTTCCTTGTGTTGACTTTGTCTGTTTCCTTGGCTTCCTTGTGTTGACTTTGTTTGTTTCATTAGTTCCTTGTGTTGACTTTGTCTGTTTCCTTGGTTCCTTGTGTTGACTTTGTCTGTTTCATTGGTTCCTTGTGTTGACTTTGTTTGTTTCATTAGTTCCTTGTGTTGACTTTGTCTGTTTCCTTGGCTCCTTGTGTTGACTTTGTCTGTTTCCTTGGTTCCTTATGTTGACTTTGTCTGTTTCATTGGCTCCTTGTGTTGCCTTTGTCTGTTTCATTAGTTCCTTGTGTTGACTTTGTCTGTTTCATTAGTTCCTTATGTTGACTTTGTCTGTTTCATTAGTTCCTTGTGTTGACTTTGTCTGTTTCATTAGTTCCTTGTGTTGACTTTGTCTGTTTCCTTGGTTCCTTGTGTTGACTTTGTCTGTTTCATTGGTTCCTTGTGTTGCCTTTGTCTGTTTCCTTGGTTCCTTGTGTTGACTTTGTCTGTCTCCTTGGTTCCTTGTGTTGACTTTGTCTGTCTCCTTGGTTCCTTGTGTTGACTTTGTCTGTTTCATTGGTTCCTTGTGTTTACTTTGTCTGTTTCCTTGGTAACGTGTGTTGACTTTGTCTGTCTCCTTGGTTCCTTGTGTTGACTTTGTCTGTTTCCTTGGTTCCTTGTGTTGACTTTGTCTGTTTCCTTGGTAACTTGTATTGTCTCTTCGTTTTTCCTTGGTTCCTTGTATTGTCTTTGCCTATCTCCTTGGTTACTTGTATTGTCTCTGCGTGTCTCATTGGTTCATTGTATTGTCTTTGTATTGTCTTTGCCTATCTCCTTGGTTACTTGTATTGTCTCTGTATTGTCTTTGCGTGTCTCCTTAGTGTTTGGTATTACCTTTGCGTGTCGGTCTGGTTCTGTTAATTTCGTTGTTGATTTAATTTCGTTTTGTTGATGCACGGCTTATTCTGTTATACAAGATGGCAATCATTTACATTAGCACGAATGTCTTTCTGTACTTCGTATCTACATGTACTTTACTGTAGATTAATCGATTTTTAACTTGCCTGTTGTTTTGATATCATTTTCATTTGACTTTTTTTCTTCTGAATATTAGGCATGATTCAGACTGCTGGGAATATCTATACTAAAATGGTTGTTTGCACTACACTGGGGATTTAGTTAGAGTTACCACCGGGCCGGAGAAGAATGTGTTCCTTGCTGGAGATATACACCATTGCAATGCCTCTTGATAACGAGACGAGCTGTGTTTAAGCGAGCTTAGAGAATTGAAGGCATCATTTTCTTGAACAGGGCCAATTAACTTTTTTAAGTTGTGCCGAGTTTGGTACGGGACATTTTAATATGATCATTTTTTAAAGAAATTTTATGCAACCGCCGAGCGAATCGCGACAATATTCGAGACAAATATTAGTCTTGGAACTTTGGAACAAGAGAGCAGTGTTGTACAAGGCGAAGGGCATATTTGTGTGTGTGTATGTGTTAATGTTAGAGCTTTTCATCTAAACAGACATTCTTTCTTGGGGTTTTTTTCCAACTTGGATTTAAAATAATGTCTGTGGCAAAACCGGGTGTTTGAGACGACTGGTCACCCTCGGCTGGCAATGGACGCCTGTAGAACAACTCTCCGAAGTTCAGAACCGATATACTGTCACGTGACGAGACATACAGCCGTGTACAACACTGAGTACGTCCACACTCGTCAGGTTTTCTGTATAAATGCAAATGTACTCGGGAGCAGGGTTACATGAACCTCTATATGAATATATCGGTATGTCCAGACAGCAACACTTATTGCAGTTATTGAGGACTGGGGTCGAAGGTATTTGTTATGATTTGTTGTATCGATTGGTCGTCCTATCACGCTATGGTATTGGACAACAGACATGTCACACCAGGGGTGCACGTGCTTGTATTTGGCCACCATTATTCCACAATCAATCTCCGTCGCAACGGTCACGGCGCCATCTAGTGGCGTGACGGTCGGTAGGTGTGTGCAGTGACACCTGGTGTGGAGATGACTGATCGACAATGTAATCTGTCCCTGGACTTGAAACTAAAGTTGGCAACTCTAGTTTTCTTTTATCATTGCATATAATAAAATTCAACTGGAATCATCGTCGTCGTCGTCGTCGTCGTCGTCGTCATCATCATCAGTGTCGTGCGATGTAAACTAAGGGACAAAACTCTACCATGAAACTCATTTATACAAATGCATTTCACCCCAGCGGCCTTGATTCGATTTTCCGATCGGGTGTATGAATGGTATGAAGTTATCTACCTGAGATCGTGTGTTTTCTCCAGATACTTCGGTTTCCCCTCACAGTAAGACCCATTCGCGCTACCACCCAGGCAAATAAGAGTGATTATATAAGTTGGTTGAAATTTTTGGCAAATAAATATAATACAAAGTGTAAATAATAAAATAAATAAATTTTCAAAACTCGTTCAGTCTTAAAAATAGCTGTATAACAAACTGTTTTTATTTCTTCTTCAACATTATATCCTGTCATTGTCAGGAAATAAATATGGTACAATCCGTAGAACCGTTCAAAACACGGGAACTCCGTACAAACACACAGTCAACACTTGAATAAATATGGACCACTATAGTTGGGAATTTGTTATATGTCCCTCTGCTTCAGAATACGTATGTAAAATCAACTGATGTTAACCAAGTAGTATTTTGCCATTCAGTGTCTTCTTAATTTAAAAAAGGACTATCATTTTCCAATATGCACAGCTGAATTACAGCGATAGAATTTTAATGTAATGTAGTTTTTTACTAGTTTTTTAAAGATCCACATATTTTATGATTCATCTATAATCCCGTGTAGTTAGGTATAACGTAGATATTAACAGGAGCACGTGTCGTTATGTAAATAGCATATAAAAGCAGATGTTGTGCTAATCACGTGTCATAACATAAAGGTAATAAAGCATTAAATGACACGCTTACGAAAAAGATACACAGGTGGATTTATCGTAAAAAACTGTGTAGATTTTAAATTGGATTTATACGAGATGACACCTGCATAATATGCATAAATATGTGCAATGAAAATCCGATTGTCAGCTATATCTGTTCGTCCAATAGCGTGCGTTTGGAAGCGGCACCTGAAACACACATGAAGGTCACGTGGTTAATAATAAGGTACATTATACAGAATAATGAACCTGTCAAGTGCGGTCTATTTCAGTAAATTTAGTAGAAATATTAAAAAAAAAAATAATATCAGAAACGTGATATTAAAGTCAGAGTTGATTGCAGATTTTAAGGTTATATCAAAAATTAACAGCGACAAAAAATACTCATTTTAATTAACAAACCGAGAATCGAATGCTGTGAGACCCCCACTTTTCATCCTTTAACATGTATTGCTTCATACTTTAAATGTTACGATATATTTCAGACATTTTATCAATGTATTATGTCATCGAGAACGAGAAGTGTTACCGAGTTGACCAGTTCTCGTATTAATGGTGCCCGACATGTGCCAGGTGTGCCCCGACAGGAAATGTCCTTTATGTAATATACACATTGGCGATCAGTTTTATTATCTTTATCAATGCGAAAATGACTTAGTGAAAGAAATACGTCACAAATATATACCTCGGGATTATTATTTCAAGAATCCCAAGTATTATGAAAATGATTTTTTTTTTATGATTTGCAATACTCGACTACTGAAGAATTCTTACAAGAACTATAAAAAATGCTTAGAAATTGATTAATTGGATGGAGATGAATGTATGTATGTTGTATGTATGTATAACTATGTCGCTGATCATTGACCTGTTTAATTTTACACACTCCTTGTGTGTCCGAAGTGAACAATAAACTTGTTATTTCGTCTTTTGGCCCGATAACCTATCATATATCATGATAATCGTATGATCTGATAAGTGGGAATTTGCGTGTATTTTTCTCGGCCAATGGTGAAATTGAGGACACAGAAAAAAATAAGAACTTTATTTCACAACAAATGCGAAACAGGATAACAGACGGGTGTCGTTTAGCGATTTTGAGAAATAAATGACATCCGTATTATTTTTGTGTTATGAATGTATTGTAAACTGATGTCATATATGACTGAAATCCTGAAATCCCGAAATCAGAGCCTGTGGAATTTTGAGATAGGACGTCGACTGTCTGACCGTCCGTCATATCTCATGCGTTATCAATAACCCTATTGACAGACCCCTTCTTTCGATACACAAGCATTAAGGAATGTCAGAATTTTAAAGATTGGCCAACAAAGTTTTGACTTAATGGAGTATAGGCCTAACACACAAAAACAAACAAAACAAAGAATTAGAAAAAGAACTTTATTATATAAACAAGAAATATCTTTAAAAAAGATAAACGGCATAGTTTAAATGCTGGTGGATATAATGTAACACTGCTGGTGAAATAAATTAACGATATAATGCGTTTCAGCACGGATAACAGAATTATATCAGTTTGATTCATTTTTTAATCAGGAATTTAATTCTATCAATGTATCATTTGAAAAGTTTCATCCACTTATTCAGCTTGCATTCAATCTTAACTTCGTTTTTAACTGCATATCTGCAATTTGCAGTTACCGCTACATTGACCAATCACATACTTCATCTTGACCAGTAGCGCCACCTGTCGCGTCATATCCGGGGCAAAAAGAAAATTATACGGCTATGCCGAAAAAAACAAGTTGAAATTCCAACTATTTTACAAAATCAATCTGGCGACTTCTGCATTGTTGCTTGCACTCGGGCATAACTTTTTGCCCATTTGGCTTTCCTTTCTGCTACTTTCCGCTCCCTATTTGTTATGGCCCGCTCCTGCTTTGCGTCACTAATCTGTTAATTGGAGGGAGCCGTCGTGGAGGACGAAACGCCTCCTGGGTGTAGTTGGCGAACTGGGTGTGTGTGCTTTCTGGAACGCCAGGGAGGACTTGGCGCCCTAACTTCCACAACGAAAGCCACGCCCCGTCACCTTTCCTGGGGACAATTCCCTCTGCCTTCAGCTGCATTAGAATCGTCTATTTTGTTTTACGTACTGTGTTATCAGCATCAAGTAATGGCCCGGCCTACTTCTCTTCAATAGAGTCTTTGGCGGGCGCGACCTATTGACCTAGGACACAAAAACAATGTCATTAATAAACATTCATTTGGTTTTAATCTTGACGAAAGTTTCACTCGATAGTTACAATACAGATACAGTAATTAATTAATTACGGAATATGCAGGTTTTAAAACATTACCTGATTTCGTTTTCTTCAGCAGAACGAATCTGATCTTTCTTATATCTAGGAAGTTTCAGTTTTGTAGGCTTTCGTATCTCCATGGAGGAGAGTTCCAAGGGGGGAGACATCGTTATTCTCATTTTGGCGCCAATGAATTAAAGATAGGTTCAATTGATTTAAAGAGAGGTCCAATTGAATTGAAGATAGGTTTAATTTAATAAAGGATATGTTGTATTTGAAGATAGGTTTAATTAAATTAGAGAAAGGTTCAATTAAATTAGAGATATGTTGAATTTAATTAGAGATAGTAGGTTCAATTCAATTGAAGATAGGTTCAGTTTAATTAAAGATAGGTTCAATTCAATTGTACCTATCTTTAAATAATTAAAGATAGGTACAAATAATTGGACCTATCTTTAATTGAATTGAACTTATCTTCAATTGAATTGAACCTATCTTCAATTAAATTTAACCTATCTTTAATTAATTGAACCTATCTTCAATTATTTGAGAATGGGTTCAACTAATTGAAATATGTTAAGTTGGCGTTCCATAGAGCAGGAGACTTGGAAATGAGTGCAGACACCAATCAGAGGACATGACTGGTGCCCTCAACGAAACTTTGTCCAGACATCGTGTTGTAGTCCCGCCTCTGTACCAACGAGCGGTAGCGACAGAAATACCAGGAGCCAGTAGAGGTGTCAACAGAGAGATGAGGACGTGGTTATATCTAAAGAGGTCAGGTGTAAGGGATTCTTTGGTCATAGGGGTCATAGCCGACCAGAGGAACCCGATACAGACGACAAGTAGGTAGGCGGAGGTTGCTTCCAGCTGAATATGGAGGAAGAGGGAGGAGAGATGGAGCGGTCATCAGACACAATGCTAGCCACGGGCACAGGGACCTGAGAATTTATTACCGTCTTTGTGTGATTTGACCTTCCCTATAGTGTATAGCACATTTCCAGACGTTTTGGTGGCTGGATTAAAACTTGGTAACAATGACAGGGGACACTATATGGAAGGTTCAAATACACGTAAACGGTAACAAATTCTCAGGCGCCCGTTGAGTTGACCAGTTCTCGCTTTTATGACGGCTGACACGTGCCTTTCCGTTATCGTCGCATCGCCGGAATAGCGATTATTATCGTATTTTCGCCCCCCCCCCCCCCCCCCCCCCTCCCATATATTTCCTAAAAATTATATGATCTATTCTCAGTGGGAATAACGAATGCGAAACAGAGTAGCACACGGGTGCCCTTACACCTGAAAATAAATATTAACACACTTTCTAATAAACTATATTTATAATCTGGTGTATCGATATATAGACCCCTTTTTTACACATCGATACGCAAGGTTAAGTACTGGAATGTTTTGTGTTGTATGTTTAACTGATGCCTTATACGGTATTGCTCAAAATCCTGAAACCGAGTCCCTGTGGTCCCAGTTGAGAATCGGTTTCCGGTCGCCCGTGTGAAAAGCGATTACATTACTTGTAGTTCGGAATTCTGAGATAAAACAGCGTCTGTCTGACCGTCCGTCATATTACTTTCATTTTCAATAACACTGTTGACAGATCCTGCTATTTTTTTCGCTCGAACACTCGCGAATTCACTTCTTTCCTGTTTAAAACGCCACTACAATGCTGTTGTTGTTAATGTTTGCCAGCATTATACAGATTAGCCAGTATCATTTTGACTTATTAAGTATAACACACAACTTAACAAGGAATTGAAAATTAATATAGCTTTATTATCAACAAAATAAGAAGTCGAATTCCAGTTATTTTGGAAAGTCAATTTGGCGACTTCTGCATGGTTGCATGCACTCGGGCATAACTTTTCGCCCACTTGGACTTCCTTTCTGCTACTTTCCTCTCCCTGTTTTTTCTGGCCCGCTCCTGCTTTGCGTCAATAGCTAATCTGTTAATTGGAGGGAGCCGTCGTGGAGGGTGGAAGTTTACGGATTGGCACGCCTCCTGGGGGTATTTGGCGAACTGGGTGTGTGTGCTTTCTGGAACGCCAGGGAGAACTGGGCAGGTTGAGGATTCGGACTTGGCGCCATTGATTTCCACAATGAAAGCCACGCCCCCATTGCCTTTCCTGGGGGCAATTCCCTCTGTCTTTAGCTGCATTAAAACCGTCTGCTTTGTTTTACGTACTGTGTTATCAGCATCCAGTGATGGCACGGTCTTCTCTCCAATAGAGTCCTTGGCGGGCGCGACCTAGGACACGAAAAGAATTACCATTATTAAACACCCACATTCGGTGTTAATCTTGCAGATAATTTAAGTCAAATATAGTTGCAAGACAGGACATTCAATTTATTACGGAATAGGCAGGTTTAAAAACATTACCTGATTTCGTTTTCTCGCACAGAACGAATTTGATCTTTCTTGTATATTTTCATCGACCTTTGAGTTGTTACATCCCATTTTCTTGCAAACTTTCAATGTGTGTTAAAACAGATGTGCGTGGTAGTGTTGCTGTAATCTACGCATAGATACGACATGTATTATGACGTCATTAGTGAACATACTTTGTGACGTCACAATGCATTTCTTAAACGCGCGACTTCGCCTTTTCGACAGCTCTACTGTATACTCTTGATCAAGAGACACTTCAAGAGTAAACTAGATAATTTGATTTTTCGATGTATAGAACGAAAACCAAAGTGCCCTATAAATAAGCTAAATTAAAACTCGGTAAAAATGACACCCCTCGGTGTTCATAGTTTTAATGAACGCACTTCCCGCGACCGTCCATAGTGTGTATAGAATTTTTTTTTAAACATCAAAGGTGTTATTTTCATCGCATTTTAAGTTCGTAATACATTAGGTGAACTCACACCCTAAGCATTAGGTTCTAGTGATAAGAAATTTATTTCTATGTAGGTCTTAATGTAGGTCACAGTGACATATGTCTAATTTTTACACATGACACACCTCTTCATCAATTCGAACCCATATCCCAAGTATAATAAAGTTCCAGCGTCTAAAGTGATAAAGTCATGAAGCTGATAAGATTTTTTTTTCGGACGGACGCATGGACAGAGGTCGATCACTACAGGGCAACCGCCACTAGGCCTATTTAACGGGGACCTAATTATACATGTATATACATGTATATATCTTACAACGGTGCGATACGTCACGTGTACAGTAGCACAGGCGTCGGCTTCTGGTTAGTGTTTAAAGAACAATATATTAGTCCCTATTCTCATACTTTAGTAGGAGTAGGGGCTATTTCCCCCCATTACTAGTAGGCCTATCACGGTATACTAACTGAAGCAGATGTCTGTGACAGCTAGTACAGACACCGAAGTTCGAAATATACAAATGAAAATAAAATTGTGCGAAAATAAATTTTAACCATTTCAAAAATGAAAAAATCTTTCGAACGACTACCATATTAATTTGTTTTATTAAACGAGAAGAACTTTAAACAAGAAATATCTTTAAAAAAGATAAACGGCATAGTTTAAATGCTGGTGTTTATAATATAAAACTGCTGGTGAAATAAATGAACGAACTAATGTGTTTCAGCACGGATAACAAAATGATACCAGTTTGAATCATTTTGGTGATAATACCATGCGCGTAGCCAAGTTAATTTGTATATGTATGCAGAGAAATGAAATGAGGGTTGGATGAGAACCGTATTATGATATACAGTTAAGTGTTTGGACAATTCAAGTCCGTCAATTAACGATGTCCGAATAGTTACGTTGTCCTGTTTTCTTGAAACGACGAACCTTGTACAGCATTTAGAATGATAATTTGTGTTGACTTTACCTTATTTTGCACGCTTGGAACACGTTTACATAATGTCCGTATATGCAATAACCATTCCTACATAACCATAGTCCATTGGGTAAAGCAGTATCTTTCCTGTGGGAAGGGCTGTAAAAGAAAGAAATCAAGACCAAAACCTGAGATCAACCTTGTATTTAAGTCGCGTTACCGTAACACGACGTTTTGGGATTATCATTGCGACAATGGGTGATGTTTTCATGACGATATGTGTAGGTAAAATACATTTGTAGTTATAAAAGTCCAGTAAAGCCGAATTGAATTTATTTCATAACATAGCACGACATGTGTTCTAGAGTTAAGTTAAAAGTTGGAATTATAACGATTATCATTATACTCAGATAGAGTTGATTGACGAGGATTAATGTCCTTGCTCCGGTTATAGCCCGATCAAGGACACTCTCTGAAATAGGGGTCAGAGTTCAGAAGCTTAACTACCAGGGAACTGTGTTCATGTGACAACCCAGGCAAGCCAGGAAAACCACACTTGGTCTCGTTTGGAGACGTTAATCCCACTATTTAGCAGCCTTGATATATATGGCAAAACATTCGTGACAGCGTTGGTGTGCAAACCTAATGATTTAAAAATACATTAATTTACTAATTTCATTAAAAATCAGACAAAGGGTACATATGCAATATCAAAATCTGTACATTTGAAAATTAGATTTCTGTGTCTATCTGCGTTCAGAAATCTGTGTTTCATTATATTCAATAGTATTCCTAAGCATGCGTATAGTAACGTTCACCTAACGTTTGAAAGCAAACGATTTCCTTAAAAGTATTGATTCGTTTCTGCATCTTACCAGCTGTCATCTAGCGAGGAAAATTCCAATAGTGAATTTTGTACTCTATGCGCATGTATAACTCCGGACCTGTTCTTTTGGTTAATGTTTTATAATTAATTTTAAGATTAACAGTAACAAATATGTAAATCAGACTTCACCCTGGATTCCGGTTGTAAGTAGTCCTTTATAGGAATGGCACCAAAGGGAGAATGGTGGGCTAGATCAGGCCCCAGAAGAGAATTTAAATGTTACTATGCCCAAATTTTAAATCATATTTAAATGAGATATTATCTCCAGTTTTCACTATTCGCTCATTCACTACATGTACCTTTAACAATAGATGATTTAGGCGCTTATTTTACTTTTCTTAATTGAGAAAGTATCAGATAATTTTTTCTTTAAGTTTCATGCAATTTGTGCCGAAATACACGCACACATATTTAAAAAAAAAAAATGTTTTTCTCGGTCTGTATAATTGTTATAATGGAATGAGTTAAATTATAATTCTATGTTGTATTGTGTTTCAGCATATTATCGTGATAACATATCTTATATAAGATAATACATTTTAAGGGATAGGAGATCTAACAATGCTATATAGTTTAGACATATTTAAAAATATAATCTGTTTAGTTCTAGTATAAAAAAAAAGATAATCTGAATTATATAAAATAAATAGGTTTTGTAAAAGGGAATGGTAGGAAAGATAAACAGAAGAAAATTAGGAGAATTTAGAAAATAATTTGCTCTATTTTGAAGGTACAATACCAAATAGACTGATTGATCAAGACAAGAGAGGTGAAGGACGCCAAACCGGAATCAAGTTAATAATAATTTAGTAGAGTAAAGTTACAAAAAAATATTAGTGAATTATTCTATTCTTTTTTCTTTTAATTTAAGTTTCCTTTGATTAGGACTTAAAGGTTTTGGTATCAAAGCTCATTTTAAACTTATCGAAACACTTTTAAGTCTATATTAAGTTTTTAAGTTTATATAAGTATATATATCTGGCATCTTTTTTTATTTGACAACTAGACTAATTTTGAAATTATTTGGATTTATTTTCATTTTCCCCATATTTTGTGTAAACCGTTTGATATCAAAACTAAGTTTTGTGTGCTATTTAGAATTTGCTTCAACCTCTCATATATACATATACATATACATGTATCTTGCAAATTTTATATATAAAATGCATTAATTTGGCAATGATCTTTTATGTCCTGAATGCTCTAAAATGTTAGCGTAAGCATTTTGCAAATCTGACAACCACCAGGGAGCTTTGTTACATCAGGTGTACCAGTTTGACTTGTGTCTGGTGTTGATGGTTCCTGCGGGGCGAGCTGAAATTTCTTCCAAAGAAACAGGTCTTCGGATTTTTCTTTCCGACCGATTGATTGCGTTCCCTACCAATGACTAGTTATATCAATTAGTGGGTTTGACTAGAACTATCACCTAGGGACAGCATTCATAGTTTTTGTAAAGATAAGCTCATATAAATAACAGAGTTTTTTCTTTCTTTGTTTTGTGTTGTTTGTTTGTTTTTGTTTGATTTTTGTGTGTGTGTGGTTTTTTTGTTGTTGTTGTTGATGGGGGAGTTGGGAAGTTATCTCCCCTTAATATGTTTCTTATGAATGGAGGCGTGTTTGTGCTTTAGAACTTGAAAAAATGGCGGGGAAGCGACGGAACAGTCACGATGAAAAAGTGCTGTCCTCGCTTCCATTGAAGCTACGCGGTCGTCTGATGGATTTTCAGAAAGAAGGGATTTGTTTTGCAGTTAGAAAAAATGGAAGGTGATTGATATATTATATCGTATACGGACGATCTGAATGAAATCTGCAGACGAAAATCACATCATCCTTCGTTTTCAGCAGTTCAGGTCCAACATCAGGATGCCGAAAGATGGCATTATCACATTAATCTGAAATGTAGAAATGCTATACTCCTTCTGTATATATGTTACCCTATATATAACCGTATATGCCATGAAAATGCAAAACCAAACAAGATCATTAACCAGTAGCCATTAATTTGAAATCTAGCTTGTGTACAAGTCTTATCAGTTGCTTAATTCTTATTTAATATTGATTTTTTCCCTGGAGTGCAAGTTTAACAATTGACCTGAGATAATATGAATTATAAATAGTGTGGTATTGTACAGGGACGGATGAAAATCCAGCTTACTGTTCACTTCAGTAATCCATGCATTATTTGCCAAACCAGATTTCATTGGTGCAACAATAATTTTCTAATTTTAGTTGACCTTACTTCAGCCAGCTAATCATATAGGTCTGGCTAATTTGTTGCGCCTGTCATAAGTTTCTCGCCGTGTTATGTTGGAGTAAGTTGACATTAGCTTGCTACAGTTGGTTTTGTCACTATTTTTTTCATAGTGATAATTTACAGTTGATGGCATTCATTGACTATACTTTCTCCATTTAAACTTTCATTCATCATCTTTAATCTGTTGATCATACAACAACGGACCAAAACAACAAATGTACTACTTTCATGATCATGACTGGGCTGACGGATCATGTGTCCTGTTTACTCGAGTATAGTGCTGTTAACATTTGCGATTTTGAGTATGTTTCAATCATTTGCACATAAAATTGATTTGATATTCGGAATATTTAGAGGGCTCAATATTGGCACTAGGAAGTATATTTGTTATTTCTACAGTAAATTTGCAATTGGGTACCAAACTGGCAGTGTGTGGTACCATACCACATGATTATGGTACAAAATGACTAATTCACACCGGCCACCGGGGTATATGAAGGCTAGTACTTGTATATAAAAATATTATCAGTTTATTCCATACAATCTCGATCAGTCATTAAAATATTGTATTTTATATTTCAGATGCTTGATTGCAGATGAGGTAAGTATTCATATATATGATTCAACTGGTCCAATTTCCCATATAGTAATTGATATTCCTGTAGGTAATTACTAATTGAATTTCTGCATCTGTCTATATCTGATATGCTTTAGGACCAGTTTCTGGTTTTAATACATTAAATACAATATGTGTCAGTTTTGGACAAGTACTGCATGCACTGATTGCCTTTAGACCAGTTTAAAGTTCTATTTAATTAATTATTCTGGCTTTTTTTAGATCCACTTTAATTTGATTCACATAATAACTTCACACATGACTGATGTATCTCTTTGCTTTGCAATGTTTCAC
The DNA here is from genome assembly GCF_902652985.1 of Pecten maximus. NCBI lineage: Eukaryota > Metazoa > Mollusca > Bivalvia > Pectinida > Pectinidae > Pecten > Pecten maximus. Next base: position 16,994,301 of record NC_047017.1, on the reverse strand, counting down.
ATTTTTTGTAACCTGGGCCTTTTTCATAGAACTCTGGGCCTTTCTTCAGTTTTTCACTTCGAGATAGGGGAAGCAAATCTTAACAATATAAGTAGTTTTAAATTTATTGTTTCTGTTGTATCTGAATAAAACCTACATTTGGTGTACCATGGTTTCATTTACAGATGGGACTCGGTAAGACCTTACAAGCTATTTCAGTGGCATACTACTACAAGAAAGAATGGCCATTATTGATAATTGTGCCATCGTCGCTGAAGTTTGTATGGGTAGAGGAGATCGAGAAATGGCTACCTGATGTCCAGCCAGAGGACATATACCTCATTCAGACAGGTAACGATGCTAGGTGAGCACAGTGGAGATGTACGAAAACAAAGATAAAACATTTGATCCTTGATCCATTATAGATACAGTGCACTCTGTCCAAACCGGACTCTGTCCAATCCGGATATTTGCCAAAACCGGCCAAATAATTTGGTCCCCAAAATTCCTTCTTTATTTATAGTAAATAAACTCTGCATAATCTGGACTCTGTCTACTCTGTTATCCGGCCATATATCCCGGCCCCATTCCTTCTGTATACTAGTAAATCTACTCTGTTTAAACCGGTGTCGGCCCCATTGATGTTTCCCAGGTAGCGCGCAGTAGCTTCAGGGGTTCCCAACGAGTGTTTATACAGTTTTAATTGCCGCACAGGAATATTATTAATTGACAAGTAATGTTTCATGCTGGCTGGATTCCCCTTCGCGGACCTCACTACACGAATGTACCCGGATGAGGAAGTCGGCGATGTGGGTGACGACATACCTTTTGTATTACTCTGTTTCTATTATCAACAAACATGGATCTCACGACAGCCGCCGACATTAGGACCAATTAGAAATTGAGGCTAATTCCTCAGATTGGGAATCTGCACTTGTAGAAAGTGTCAGATTGGTTGATTGTTCCGACTCGGTGGAAGGCCTCTTAAAACAAACAACAATCAGTTATTGTTTTCAACCGATGTAACGTACACATAGTGTCATATTGCCAGTGTTGAATTAAATTATGTTATTCAATTAAAAGTTTGTATATGCATGAATAATGCACAATGACATCTTCTTTGTAATATATCTTTTCTATTATTATTTTTTTTTTTTTTTTGCTTTCAACGACGATATCAAGTAGAATCTCTACAATCCGGAACTCTCTACAAACTGGCCTTATTTTGTGGTCCCAAAGGTGTCCGGTTTAGACAGAATGCACTGTATATATATATATATATATATATATTTAATTGTCATGTTAAACATATGGGGCCACGGTGGCCGAGTGGTTAAGGTGTCACGACACTTTAACACTAGCCTTCCACCTCTGGGTTGCGAGTTTTAAACCTACGTGGGGCAGTTGCCAGGTACTGACCGTAGGCCGGTGGTTTTTCTCCGGGTACTCCGGCTTTCCTCCACCTCCAAAATCTGGCATGTCCTTAAATGACCCTGGCTGTTAATAGGACGTTAAACAAAAACAAACCAATGTTAAACTTATCAGTATTAAAATCCAGTTGTTTGGCTGCATGTCCTACAATTTGCAAGTGTTTAACGGGAAAAATATTTCTTTTACAGTTCAGAATAATATCTAGATTTATTCCTTATCTAGTAAATGAAACGAATACGGAGAGAGCTTATTATTTGTTGTGTACAAACTTTTGTTGTTTCCATGTTTGCTACGGAACCACAAATATAAATACAATGAATATTGTTGTATGTATTATTAGCTCACTAGGCCCATTATTAAGTGGGGCAGGGGTAAATAAGATGTTTCACTTTTTAATCTGTACTTATGTGTAATGCTACTTAGTTGTGGGCTGATGATCAAATGTTGGTAAATCTTTAGCTTTGCATATTTTTGTAATGTTGCCGAATCAAGAAGTAGTTGATCTTATATTTTACCAATATATTCATTGGTCACTTAAGAGATATTAAGGAGATTGAATTATATAAACAACCATTAAATGCTTTGTGTTCAGTATTAAAAATATTGATAACAAACGCTAAGACTTGTAATAAATGTACTTGAGTTGTACATAAATTTTCTACAAAAGCGCAATTCTGAGTTAAATTTGAGGAAACTAAATTTAGAAATTTATCAATTCTGAAAGTGAAAACGAATCCCATCACTTATGCTGCTTGTCATTGCATGTGTGTTGAACATAAAATTTGAATTTTCTTGTTCATTGTTTGTACTTGTTTTAAACTACAGTAAATAATCTTTAATTTTGTTTGTGATTCAGTGGATTTGCAGAAGCCAAAATCTCCATTACAACATTTGGATTGCTGTGCAAGTCGACTAGTAAACTCCTTCATGAAGCTCTTACTAACCAGAAGTTCCAGGTTGTGATTGTCGACGAATCACATTCCATACGTAACACCAAAACAGCGTCCTGTAAAGCTGTAGTCCCTCTAGTCAAGTCAGCCAAACGATGTATGCTGTTGTCTGGAACCCCTTCCCTGGCTAGACCTGTGGAGGTAACCTGTAACTTACATTTACAGGCCCCATTGTTCAACAATGTTCCTTAACTGAAAATTTTCCTCAGAAAGCATTAAAAGATATGCACACAACGGAAAAATCGGAACCACTTTGAGTAGAGAAACTTTGATGAAAATCTGGAGCCGAGATAAAGAATTTAAATGGTCATTTCTATAAATAGGAGCCTTTTATAGATAATTAATGTAGGAAAAACAAATGTTTTTCAATAAAATTTAGGAATATGGAAATGTCTCTTTTTACATCACTTTCTAGTCAAAAAAGTTTATTGTGTGTGTTTTTTTTCCAGTTATTCCCTCAAATTGATGCCATTTGTCCAGGAAAATTTGGCACATGGTGGAACTACACAGCCAAATATTGTGATGCAAAAACTGAGACGTTTGGTCGGGTCAGACGTCGGCGTGTCGAGTAAGGGTATATATTGTATACTTTAGTATTGTGTAGACTTAGGGTACATATTGTATACTTTAGAAAGTTTAGTATTGTGTACTTACAGACTTTGATAATTTAGTTGTTATTTTCAATGATACAAATATTTGAATCACAGTATTTGATTTGATACAAAGTGAAACCTGGTTAGCATATATATGTTGTCTGTGCAGTGGGGCCAGTAACCTAGAAGAGCTGGCCAAGCGCCTTTCCGACATGCTGATGATTCGCCGACTGAAAAATGATGTTCTCACGCAGCTGCCTCCCAAACAGAGACAACGTGTTCTGTTTCAGCTGAAAGACTCGGAGATAAAAACTGTAAGTCTATTTTTCAGTGTCTTGTGTGTGGGCGCAGTTAAATCAAAAGTGATTAACTTATGGCAGAGAACAAACAAGAATTTTTATGCTATAGGCCAAACTACAGTAATGGTTAAACTGGGATTATGATTCAGATTACAGGAGTTCAGTCCACAAAATGTTTTATATATCGTAAAAACTGTTGAATGTCTGGTTTCCATACATTTGGACCTTTTTTAGGCCTTATTTAGTAATTTACCCGAAGTTTTTCAGTAACTTGGATGTGCCAGGTGTCATGTAGATTTCTGGATTAGTTCAGTAAACTGTTTTGTTCAGTTGAATTACTGGTACATTATATGCTTTCTTGTGTAGGAAATAAAGAAAACTTTTGAGGAACTGAAGCCACTATTGACCAAGGGTAAAAACAAAAATGATATGATGAACGTCATGCAGCAGGATGGTAGGGAAGACCACTCTACCAACGCCCTTATACAGAGACTCTACCGACTGAGTGGGGAGGCCAAGGTAAAAACCGTACAATGGGAAACAAAAGAGAAAAGTAGGGAGGTAAAAGTAATAGTCACTGAATGAGAAGGAAATAGGAATAGCAACTGAGTAGGGAGGTAAAAGGAATAGCCATTGCATGTGGTAGTAAATGTAATAGAAACTTACTAGGGAAGTAAGTGTAATAATATAGTCACTGAGTGGGGAGGAAATAGGAATAACAACTGAGTAGGGAGGTAACAGGAATAGCCATTACATGTGGGGGTAATTGTAATAGTGTCATATATACAAGTTACTGAGTCAAAAATTATAATAATGGAGTGGAACAATAAAAAAAATGGTAATTGAGTAGGGAGTTGCATCATGTAGCCTTTTTAGTTTGTTAAATAAAAATATACCATGTTGATGGTGAATGGTAATGGTTAAGTGTAAGGCAAGTTTAACTCTTCTGAATTTGTGAAAAAGGCAGAAGTATACATTTAGTAGACGGGCATAAAATGTAATGAAGAATGGTACGCCTTGATTCCACAGGTTTAGTTATTACAAACAGGATAGAAATGGACTGTAATTAGGTTTCTCTGAAGGACAGTTGTGGTATAACTTTGTTGTTTACAGATCGGACCAGCTCGTGAGTACATTGAGATGTTGTGTGAGAATGAAAGTCTAAAATTCCTTGTGTTTGCCTATCACCACAGCATGATGAATGGGTTACAACAGTCCCTATACAACAAGAATGTCAAGTTCATTAGAATAGATGGAGAGACACCCACCTCAGACAGACAGGTAGGTCAAGGTCATTCACCTATGATAGACTTGTAGGTCAAGGTCATTCACCTCAAGACAGAAACTAGAGTCAAGATTATCCATGTCTTACAAACAGGTAAGTCAAAGTGATTGATCTAAGGTAGGCCTGTAGGTCAAGGTCATTTATCCCAGACAGGCAGCTAAATCAAGGTCATTCACTTCATGGTCATGTTATTCACATAAGACAGAATCGTAGGTCAAGGTCATTGACCTCATTTACGATTGGTTGTTTCTATATACAGTGTATGTACTGGAATACGGTTCTCTGTCTTTAATGTTAAAGATTATGAAGCATGATTTGTAGAGGCTTTCCAATCCAAACAATAGTATTGTTCATATTTGGACCAAAATGTTCTGCTAATGTACATCGTTCATTCAATATGGCCATGGCATGGTAGAGGGAGGGGGGTCAGGTTGGTTGGGGAGCAGGGATATTCATTACCCGTCTTGCGATAGTTCTTGTTTTGTTTCAAAGAGTTATTGTTCTCATTTTAGGTATATGTTCAGCAGTTTCAGTCGGACCCAGAGATCAAGGTTGCCATACTGAGTATCCTGGCTGCAGGAACGGTATGTAACAAGTCCTTGGTCAAATTCCTCTCCATACTGGTAAACCGAAGGAAGCTGGTACTTCAAATAGAGGATCTTTAAGGGTTTATTTGGTTATAAGTTGTGCCACTTCAATTTTGAGTCTGATCCGGAAGATAAAATGGCTGACGGGTAGCCAACTTGGATTTTGATGATTTCAGTTTTTAATTGCTATTTTTCAGAAAGTTCTTCTTCGATCTTCTGAGATTTTATATGAATGTTTTCTTGTTATCAAATCATAACGGGGAAAAGAAGAAAGAAAGAAAAAAAATACAGTCCATTTTTAATGATGGATGTGAAGAATTCTTTGGGATCTCTTATTAAAGGTGCTTTCCTCAGTTATTTACCAAATGACTGACCTCTGTTGTGTACAGACCTCCATTGATTCTTGCGTTTCCCGGAATCTGACATTTGCCATTCCTTACATTTTAGAGAGCTAGTCTTCTTTTATTTACAGGGGTTGACTTTCACTGCGGCCTCCCTTGTTGTGTTTGCGGAGATGTACTGGACACCAGGTTTGATGATTCAGTGTGAGGATCGTGCCCACCGTATTGGTCAGAAATTTTGTGTATCCATACATTATCTAGTTGCCAAGGACACAATGGACGAGTGGGTTTGGTCAGCTGTTTGTAAGAAGGTAAATCTACCACATAAAAGACAACTTCTACCATGTAATTTGGCTATGTCATAATTATCTTAAAATCTGTGTAATAACACTATTGTGACATTATAATCAATATTTATACATCATAATCAATATTGTGACATCATAATTAATACTGTGACATCATAATTAATGATGTTTCATGATTGTCTCTTTACAGAAATGCATACTGTCTGAAATTTGCATTTCTGACGTAGAAATCAATTTGCCCGTATTCTTCATTTACATTCTCATAAATATGAGTTATGCGATAAACGGAATCTTCCACTGATGTCATTTAGAATTTATCAAACTCATTCAATAATTTTATATGCCACTTGGCCTGTGGGATATTAAATTATTGAACTTGTGCAATACATTCTATATATAACATATCCATTCATATAAGATCCTCTACATGATCACAACCTCTTTCTGGAATACATATCATTTACATGTCTGGCATAAATTTTTCATAATTGAATGTCTGCGTTGCACAGAATTATTTTCAAAACCGGTCAATTCCAATACTAAAGCTAAATTTGACCTTCCCAGACTATTGTGACAAGTACTACACTGAACGGCAAGAGGCAGGAGCTAGCGGCTGACAAGGGAAATCACTACCAGATCGAGGTTTTGTCAAATGCTGAAGCTGTCCTTCCCGCTAAGGACATCGACCTGTCCGGCATGTTTGTATCGCAGCAGGTCAGTGTGTCTGTATTTCACATCTCTCTTTGTTTATATCTCATGTCTACATATTTTGACCAAAATAACTGCTATGGTCCTTATTCAAACTGATTTTCTATTTTTAATTTCTACATTTATATTATAAAATTGGAAAATTCCATCTGTTAGGCAACACAAGATTTTCACTGATTGATCAAAATTTGGAACTGCAATTTCACAGTTTAACATATGAAACATGCAATAATTATCTGCTCTTTTGTTTTCTCATTAAATAGAGGATTTCTAACAGTGTCTTCAGTGATATCAAATAGATTTCACAAGTGGGGCTAATATTTTGATATTTTTCATGAGTGCGCAGCACAATTGAAAAATATCAAAATATTAACCACAGTAGTGAAATATATTTAGTATTACTGAAGATACTATTAGATGTTCTGTTTATTACATTTTTATAGCAAAATATATATAGGGTCAGCTTTTATTTTCCCCATTGTTGTTTGTAAGGAGTGTTTTGATTGGTCAAATCACAAAAAGTGATTTTTTCACTAGTGAAAAATATCACTTATATAGAATCAATTATTTTTTTATATTTCACTGGTAAAAATGTAATAAAATGTATTTTTCTGACAATTAGTTATTCCATTAACAATTTTTCTCTTTGATATATAATTTTCTAGAATATGTTAATGTTATATTTTCACTGGATGTACACATCATTTATTGATTTCAGCCTAAAGACCAAATGTCTATTTTGGATTTCATGACATCCAGCAAAAAAAGAAAAATGTCGGGTCGGGATAGAAATCGTAAACGAATGAAGACGGACACTAGTATAGACAGTACTGATGTCATAGACCTCATAGAGGACGATGTGTCTCTGATAGATGGTGAGGAGTCTGTGGTAGAGGAGGAGGATGTGGTGGTAGAGGAAGAGGAATCTGTAGATGAGGACAACAACCTTTCTGATGACTGTTTAAATGACATCAGTCTGAATCATCCAGGAAAACGTCATGAGAAATGTAAGAAAATTGTGTTACAGGAGCAGAAATATGTTGTAGATGAGGATGATTTGACGGAAGAGGAGGGTAACAACCTTTCTGATGACTGTTTAAATGACATCAGTCTGAATCGTCCAGGAAAACGTCATGAGAAATGTAAGAAAATTGTGTTACAGGAGCAGAAATATGTTGTAGATGAGGATGATTTGACGGAAGAGGAGGGTAACAACCTTTCTGATGACTGTTTAAATGACATTAGTCTCAACCATCGAGGAAAACGTAAAAATTCTCATAAAAAATCTAGTGTCAAAAGGACAGATGTTCATATTCAAAAAGATTTTTCAAGTGAAACCCCAACAAATCGTTCCAGAAAATTTGGAAATTTTCATACAAATCCAATCTCCCAAAAGACGAAAAGTATTTGTTTAGCAATAGAAAATGAGGATGAGGATTTTATTGATACGCCTGGACGAACAGGAAAAACTGCAGGAAAAATAGCAAATGAAAGAAGAGTTGTTTCCACATCGAAAAAGACAAAAATAGACAAAACTAAACCTTGTAACAAACTACGAAGGAAGCTGAGTCTGTGTCATCAGACGACCACTAACCCTGTTAGGGGGTCAGACGCGGATGGAGATGTTATGTGGAGCTGCGCAATGTGTACTTTCCAGAACCATGTTGATCTACCTTACTGTGAAATGTGTAATGAGTCGAGGACGACAGCTTTAGTGACATCCCAACAAGATAGGGGACTGAGACATTCAACAGATTGTAGCTTGTCACCGACAAAATCTAGGGAAGTTCAAAACTTACTTGGTTCACCGAATCATAAACAGTCGAATGTGTCACAAAACATACAATCAACAGAGATAGGAAGCATGTGCAGCCTGTCGAAGGACAAGCAGCGTGAGGAGGAAACTTCCGTCATGTCAAGTCCTGGTGTGACAAAGCCGTGTGACAAATATATTCAAACAACCCCAGGTAAATCTAGTCTTACGAAACAGTGTGACAAATCTGCTGGGAACAGCCAGTGTGACAAAACTAGTCACACAAACCAGTGTGACAAATCTGGTCCAGTGACCTTTTCATCAGCGACCAGGTCACTGGGTGACAATGAGTGTGCGACCATGGAAGTGATTAGTCAGGATGGCAGTGAGTCATTGTTTTCTGATGGCACACACAATGCGGATGACATTTCTTCCTTTTCCACAGAATCTGACCCTCATACAGAAAAGCATCTTGAGGACACTATCTGCGATTATGATGACAGTGACCTTGAAATTGGATCTCAATTTGATCTTCATTTTGAATCCGAATTGGACCCTGAAACTGAATCTCACCTTGGGGAAGATGTCGAAGCTCACGATGACCAGAATATAGCAACTGGTGCCGTTTTAAGTGCTTTTGAAGAGAAATCACAGAGGAAGGAGAACAGAGAAGTAGACGCTGAGGAAGAGACGTTAAGGAAGGAAGAAGCAGGCGGGATTGAGGATGTGATGGATGACATATTTGAAGATGATTGGGAGGAGGAAGTATTGTCACAGTACAACTCAGAAGGTAAAGTTACAAAACAGCTGTATGGTTGTGATGGCAGTGGTGACCAAGATCACCGAGTGTGAAGATTCTCTTTTAGCTTTTAGATTCATGCAACAAAAAATCCGGCAAGCCCAGGATCTAAACATATTAACCTTGAATAATGTAGGTAAAATAGCCAGTTGTTTTGGAATTACATGTACAAAATGAACTTCATTGCTGTTAAATTTGTGTAAAAGATCTTGCTCTATCTTGTTTATAACAAACACGCTTTGACTCTTTGTTGGAATACTTTTTGTATTAGATTAAAACAAATGTTTTAATTTTATATGTAGGGAATAAAACCGTTTCAAGTTTGAATGTAATACCATAAAAACAAACTTTCAATTTCATTTTAATTTGTATCTAGGAAGTCCAACACAAGGTACGGGTTCAAACACGAGTGTGCGGGTTGTAGACTTGGACAAGGTGACTGTCCACTCTCATCTGTTATACTGTTGTAGTAGGTACACTGGGCGTGTCTACCTGTTTGACCAGGTAAGTAACTATCCTTCATCTATCCAATAAATAAACCTTACTCTGTAGATTGTGAGTGAAAACATTAATGGTTAGAAAACAGAAAAGTATGTCTAATGTCATATGCAAACAGTGGATGTGTGAGGTGTCTTGTTAGAATCAACAAAAATACATGCATATGCTGTATCTGATGTTCTGAAGCGCTGATTTCTAGAAATGGGAATGGTCTTTTTCCTCGCTCTAATAAAATGATTTCAGTGAATCGTTAAGGTGCACTGTTCCGTACGATTCAAAGTCGGTGGATTTACCACATTCTTGTCAAAAATCCCAGAAACATTTTACAGCACACTTTGTGGCTCGTTTTGTGTTTACTGCGTCCTTTGCCTGTAGAATATTGTTGACTTCATTGGCGTCTGCCAAATGAAAGCGTCTGTCGTCAGGAAGGAAGGAAAACTAGCAGTGTCTGGATCACATGTTGCATAGGAAATCCGCTTCAGGGCATGGGCCATGTACACACTCTGGACCGACAACTCTGTAGAAAAAAATCACGCGAGGGGCTCCGCATGGGGGAGACATGAGAAATTGGACATGACTAGAGGCACGCGAGGGAGACCTTTGACACGCGACGGCTCTCAACCAAAACCTGACTGTCTTATATAGTTGAGGTATAATAATAGTGAATGTGTAAGGTGTCTCGTCCAAAAGTTATGAATGTGTGACAGCGGATGTATTGGATGTCTAACCTTGCATGTGTCGGGATATCCACCCTTATCAATCGTATAATACCTCTGTCAAGCTGGCTTTTTGTTACAGGACAGCCATTCTCTGGATGCTAACTTCCTGCCTTTAGATGTAGAGCTTGGTAACCAGGATGCATTACCTGATCTTCTGTTACATCCTAATAACCTAAGACTGGTGGAGAGGTTTGTCAGGGAGTGGAACAGGTGTGTGATCCTTGATGGATACAGAATGATGTTTGAGGGCCTGATGGCCCTTATAGTGATTACTGTAGCTCTCCAGATAATTAGTTCTTTTAGCCCAGATATTGTGTTCATTTAGCATCTTTTGAAATTTATTGTCAAATTCTTAAACTAATTCATAATGATGATTATATCATTTTGTCTTCAGTTAAGGTTTTGGGGTAAATTCAGTTTTGGAATTGAGAGAACTTTTTGTCTCTTTGCTGTTTACAAATAATCAAAATCAATATATCTGTGTTATGGTGGATATATATGACCAAACATATAGTATCCTTGATTTATTCATCTTTACAGAGTTATCCCCCTTGATGAAGACTGTACAGTGTTAGTTTATATTGTATGAGACAAGTCTATTTCTATGTTATTATGACAGTCTTACTGAAACCAAACGGAGACTCATCATGAAGAGTGGTATCAAGTTTATAAGTCCGCTGAGAACATACGAGGATCTTCGTAGCGGGAAGACTCACTGCTCCCAGCGACACATCAGCAAGGTAGGTATTTTACTGGTTATATAAGTAATGGAAATTTCAGAAGTTTATTGGAATTAGATTTGCATAACTTGGTAAATAACTTTCTCCTGAAATTGAGACATGAATAATCAGTGAAACATTTTGATAGTTCAAAATTAAAAAAAGCGACCTTTCAAGTAAGGGCTTCTCTACTAAAATATATATATATCAGACAGAAGGACTCCTGAACTATAGAAAATCTATGCATAGTGGGTGCTGGAGAAAACAGCTTTAATATCATATGGTACTGCTTCAAATAAATCTCTTCTAGGGGGAGTCCTCTGTTGGGGGGCCGCGGTGGCCGAGTGGTTAAGGTGTCCCAACACTTTATCACTGGCCCTCCACCTCTGGGTTGCGAGTTCGAAACCTACGTGGGGCAGTTGCCAGGTACTGACTGTAGGCCGGTGGTTTTTCTCCGGGTACTCCGGCTTTCCTCCACCTCCAAAACCTGGCACGTCCTTAAATGACCCTGGCTGTTAATAGGACGTTAAACAAAATAAACCAAATAAACCAAACTGTTGGGTAGATACTTTGTTGGAAAAACCCAAAGTTGTTTCAAGGTGTCAATTTGTCAATTAGAGGTCTATTAATATACTTCTGCAGTTGGCAAGTATTGGTATGTAAAGGATTTTCCAATTGACAAGCTGGAACTTGTTTTTGTAGCTTGGTTTGGAGTGTGACTGTGGATTAAGTTTGAAAACTGGTATACATCATTTCCAAATAGAAATTCTTTATTTTACTGTCTACTATGTCATCATTTCTTAAAAACAGGAGGACTTGGCATCCAGAGCCATTAGCAAGGCACATGAAGTGAAGGGGTCAACAAGAGTCATCAATAGACCTCAGGTTCAAGGTCAAAGTTCACCCAGATGTGAAGAGACTACGACAGAGACCCAATCACAGGGTTTGGTACAGGTGGGAGTTTGATGTATTCATTTACTATATTTAGAAATGAAACCTTCAAACCTTCAATTGTAAACAACATAAAAATTTAGGAAATGAGAAATTTATTTTTAGGAAGTTATTCAGACTTGAAGTTTCCTTGCTATACTGTTTATATGTTTTTGTTTGTCCTAGGCTGTTAGTGAGGACGGCACTCCTTTGTGTGTACACTGCTGTACTGTTTATATGTTTTTGTTTGTCCTAGGCTGTTAGTGAGGACGGCACTCCTTTGTGTGTACACTGCTGTACTGTTTATATGTTTTTGTTTGTCCTAGGCTGTTAGTGAGGACGGCACTCCTTTGTGTGTACACTGCTGTACTGTTTATATGTTTTTGTTTGTCCTAGGCTGTTAGTGAGGACGGCACTCCTTTGTGTGTACACTGCTGTACTGTTTATATGTTTTTGTTTGTCCTAGGCTGTTAGTGAGGACGGCACTCCTTTGTGTGTACACTGCTGTACTGTTTATATGTTTTTGTTTGTCCTAGGCTGTTAGTGAGGACGGCACTCCTTTGTGTGTACACTGCTGTACTGTTTATATGTTTTTGTTTGTCCTGGCTGTTAGTGAGGACGGCACTCCTTTGTGTGTACACTGCTGTACTGTTTATATGTTTTTTGTCCTAGGCTGTTAGTGAGGACGGCACTCCTTTGTGTGTACACTGCTGTACTGTTTATATGTTTTTGTTTGTCCTAGGCTGTTAGTGAGGACGGCACTCCTTTGTGTGTACACTGCTGTACTGTTTATATGTTTTTGTTTGTCCTAGGCTGTTAGTGAGGACGGCACTCCTTTGTGTGTACACTGCTGTACTGTTTATATGTTTTTGTTTGTCCTAGGCTGTTAGTGAGGACGGCACTCCTTTGTGTGTACACTGCTGTACTGTTTATATGTTTTTGTTTGTCCTAGGCTGTTAGTGAGGACGGCACTCCTTTGTGTGTACACTGCTGTACTGTTTATATGTTTTTGTTTGTCCTAGGCTGTTAGTGAGGACGGCACTCCTTTGTGTGTACACTGCTGTATTGTTTATATGTTTTTGTTTGTCCTAGGCTGTTAGTGAGGACGGCACTCCTTTGTGTGTACACTGCTGTACTGTTTATATGTTTTTGTTTGTCCTAGGCTGTTAGTGAGGACGGCACTCCTTTGTGTGTACACTGCTGTATTGTTTATATGTTTTTGTTTGTCCTAGGCTGTTAGTGAGGACGGCACTCCTTTGTGTGTACACTGCTGTACTGTTTATATGTTTTTGTTTGTCCTAGGCTGTTAGTGAGGACGGCACTCCTTTGTGTGTACACTGCTGTATTGTTTATATGTTATTTTGTTTGTCCTAGGCTGTTAGTGAGGACGGCACTCCTTTGTGTGTACACTGCTGTACTGTTTATATGTTTTTGTTTGTCCTAGGCTGTTAGTGAGGACGGCACTCCTTTGTGTGTACACTGCTGTATTGTTTATATGTTTTTGTTTGTCCTAGGCTGTTAGTGAGGACGGCACTCCTTTGTGTGTACACTGCTGTATTGTTTATATGTTTTTGTTTGTCCTAGGCTGTTAGTGAGGACGGCACTCCTTTGTGTGTACACTGCTGTACTGTTTATATGTTTTTGTTTGTCCTAGGGCTGTTAGTGAGGACGGCACTCCTTTGTGTGTACACTGCTGTACTGTTTATATGTTTTTGTTTGTCCTAGGCTGTTAGTGAGGACGGCACTCCTTTGTGTGTACACTGCTGTACTGTTTATATGTTTTTGTTTGTCCTGGGCTGTTAGTGAGGACGGCACTCCTTTGTGTGTACACTGCTGTACTGTTTATATGTTTTTGTTTGTCCTGGGCTGTTAGTGAGGACGGCACTCCTTTGTGTGTACACTGCTGTATTGTTTATATGTTTTTGTTTGTCCTAGGCTGTTAGTGAGGACGGCACTCCTTTGTGTGTACACTGCTGTACTGTTTATATGTTTTTGTTTGTCCTGGGCTGTTAGTGAGGAAGGCACTCCTTTGTGTGTACACTGCTGTACTGTTTATATGTGTTGTTTGACCTAGGCTGTTAGTGAGGACGGCACTCCTTTGTGTGTACACTGCTGTATTGTTTATATGTTTTTGTTTGTCCTAGGCTGTTAGTGAGGACGGTACTCCTTTGTGTGTACACTGCTGTACTGTTTATATGTTGTTTGTCCTAGGCTGTTAGTGAGGACGGCACTCCTTTGTGTGTACACTGCTGTATTGTTTATATGTTTTTGTTTGTCCTAGGCTGTTAGTGAGGACGGCACTCCTTTGTGTGTACACTGCTGTATTGTTTATATGTTTTTGTTTGTCCTAGGCTGTTAGTGAGGACGGCACTCCTTTGTGTGTACACTGCTGTATTGTTTATATGTTTTTGTTTGTCCTAGGCTGTTAGTGAGGACGGCACTCCTTTGTGTGTACACTGCTGTATTGTTTATATGTTTTTGTTTGTCCTGGGCTGTTAGTGAGGACGGCACTCCTTTGTGTGTACACTGCTGTATTGTTTATATGTTTTTGTTTGTCCTGGGCTGTTAGTGAGGACGGCACTCCTTTGTGTGTACACTGCTGTATTGTTTATATGTTTTTGTTTGTCCTAGGCTGTTAGTGAGGACGGCACTCCTTTGTGTGTACACTGCTGTATTGTTTATATGTTTTTGTTTGTCCTAGGCTGTTAGTGAGGACGGCACTCCTTTGTGTGTACACTGCTGTATTGTTTATATGTTTTTGTTTGTCCTAGGCTGTTAGTGAGGACGGCACTCCTTTGTGTGTACACTGCTGTATTGTTTATATGTTTTTGTTTGTCCTGGGCTGTTAGTGAGGACGGCACTCCTTTGTGTGTACACTGCTGTATTGTTTATATGTTTTTGTTTGACCTAGGCTGTTAGTGAGGACGGTACTCCTTTGTGTGTACACTGCTGTATTGTTTATATGTTTTTGTTTGTCCTGGGCTGTTAGTGAGGACGGCACTCCTTTGTGTGTACACTGCTGTACTGTTTATATGTTTTTGTTTGTCCTGGGCTGTTAGTGAGGACGGTACTCCTTTGTGTGTACACTGCTGTATTGTTTATATGTTTTTGTTTGTCCTGGGCTGTTAGTGAGGACGGTACTCCTTTGTGTGTACACTGCTGTACTGTTTATATGTTTTTGTTTGTCCTGGGCTGTTAGTGAGGACGGTACTCCTTTGTGTGTACACTGCTGTATTGTTTATATGTTTTTGTTTGTCCTGGGCTGTTAGTGAGGACGGCACTCCTTTGTGTGTACACTGCTGTACTGTTTATATGTTTTTGTTTGACCTAGGCTGTTAGTGAGGACGGCACTCCTTTGTGTGTACACTGCTGTACTGTTTATATGTTTTTGTTTGTCCTAGGCTGTTAGTGAGGACGGCACTCCTTTGTGTGTACACTGCTGTACTGTTTATATGTTTTTGTTTGACCTAGGCTGTTAGTGAGGACGGCACTCCTTTGTGTGTACACTGCTGTACTGTTTATATGTTTTTGTTTGTCCTGGGCTGTTAGTGAGGACGGCACTCCTTTGTGTGTACACTGCTGTATTGTTTATATGTTTTTGTTTGTCCTGGGCTGTTAGTGAGGACGGCACTCCTTTGTGTGTACACTGCTGTACTGTTTATATGTTTTTGTTTGTCCTAGGCTGTTAGTGAGGACGGCACTCCTTTGTGTATACACTGCTGTATTGTTTATATGTTTTTGTTTGTCCTAGGCTGTTAGTGAGGACGGCACTCCTTTGTGTGTACACTGCTGTATTGTTTATATGTTTTTTGTCCTAGGCTGTTAGTGAGGACGGCACTCCTTTGTGTGTACACTGCTGTACTGTTTATATGTGTTGTTTGTCCTAGGCTGTTAGTGAGGATGGCACTCCTTTGTGTGTACACTGCTATATTGTTTCTATGTTTTTGTTTGTCCTAGGCTGTTAGTGAGGACGGCACTCCTTTGTGTGTACACTGCTGTACTGTTTATATGTGTTTTTTGTCCTAGGCTGTTAGTGAGGACGGCACTCCTTTGTGTGTACACTGCTGTACACCATACCAGAACAAACTGTTAGGACACGATTCCATAAAGAGTACAGAGCATGCCTGGTCAACACGCTTCTGTTCACGGTCATGCATGGACACCTACTGGGTAAGCTATGAGTGACACAACAGCTAAATACTGCTTATATATTTAAAAATATATAATATACTCGATCAGAAACACAGCATACTATTATTATTCAGTCTTATGGAATTATATTTTATTTGTGACCTGATTAAATCATGATCCATGAAATAATCCTGTTTTTAGCAAGATATTTCTTTCTGCAGATGAAGACAAATTCCCACTATGGCCGTGAACGCTTATTCGAAGCAGAACATGGCCAGTGTCAGTTATGTGGTTTTGAAGCACATGCATTCTTTAGACAGATCAGGTAAGCTCGAGATACATTAAGTACACTGACAGACTTCAGTCTTTGTTGACTATAACCTACACAAAGCACCTTCAGTGTCAAAAAGAAGGGGTAAAATATGATAGATGGCAGTGTGTGATGACCTTAATGTTGATAAAGGATTTAGACTTGCAGAGTTCCTGACTTAAAGTTATGAATCTGCGGGTGGAATAGCCTGATCCCACATTTACCAAGACCAGATTTTCCTTCAACCTCTATGTATACAAGACATGTATCATATGTAGAGTAATCTATTGAGATTATTTAATGATCACATTCAGAAGTCTCTTCTCCGTACTGATCATATACTCAACTGTTACATCAACCCTGTGACCTGATATGGACCAGCTGGATATAAATCTTACTAATACTGTTCCTTTTCAAAAGCTCTATATTTTCCTCCCCGAACCCCTCTTTTACGGTGTCTAACTTGTGATTTCTATATCTACCTCTTATTACGTCGTCATAATACACTGTTTCTGGTTTTAATAACACAGTAGAAAGAGAGCTTGGAGGGACTCTTGGTGGGTGGAATATCCTTACCCCACATAATACATGACTGGATACTAAACTACCTTGCATAAATACTGTTTTCATTAGCAGTCATATATCTCCATCCCAAAACCTGATACTGGACTACTACATGTCATTTGTGACCTTAAGCGGAGATGTTTATTTATGGTAGTCAAGAATGTATACTCTAAGTAATTTTACTTTCAGGGATAACCCTGATTTGAAACAAAGAGCAGATCTGGTAAATGGCAGCAAATTCTGTGTCCTGACAGCAAAACAGCGAGAACAAATGGTCAAACATCCAGTCGCTGGCCAGGTAAGTCATCTTTTTGTGAAACAACAACAAAAAAACTACCACATTCATAGACATACAGATTTTTGCTCCGAAATTGATCTGTAAAAATTTCTTTCAAAAAAGAATAATCATCGCTGTTGAATTATTTCACCTAAGATGTATTGTCATGCATTTGATGTTTTATGTAATGATTTTGTCAAAACTGATTTGGTTGCAAAAACAGTCCCACCAGGTTTATATGGTAATGAGTCTGTTGATGACTGTTGCAGAACAAATGTTTAGTAATCTTATTTCAATACAGCCCCGCCCCCATAATCTGAACAAACGTTTATGTTGATCCCCTGGGCTTATCACAGGATTAATTTGGCATATACATCTCAATGTAGTTATTATTGAAAATCTGTTTTATTGAGAACACTTTTGAGACTTCACATCATCTGACCATGATGAAAAATATAAATGTAAAATCATTTTCTGCTTGTTTCCGTAGTTTTGGCATGCTGACCACATTCGGCCTGTATGGGAAGGTGGAGGAGAGTGTGACATTGACAACCTCAGAACTCTGTGTGTTCTGTGTCACCAGAAAGTCACTGCAGAACAGGCCAAGAAACGTGCTCACATCAGGAAGCTTGGCCCCGGAACTGGAGACATCTCAATGTTCTTCAAACCTGTGACATTAGAAAAAATCTAAAGGAAAACAAGGGACAAAGTTATGACGTTCTTGATCTTATAGGACAACAATAAACAAATAATACACTCTTGGTCATATAGGAAAATGAGGGGGAAATTTATGACATTCTAGGGCCTATAGGACAGCACGGGAGAAAGTTATGAATTGGAGAAAGTTATGACGTTCTTGGTCATATAGGAAAACAAGGGAGAAAGTTATGACGTTCTTGGTCATATGGGAAAACAAGGGAGAAAGTTATGACGTTCTTGGTCATATGGGAAAACAAGGAAGAAAGTTATAATGATGTACTTGAGCTTGTAAATAACAAGGGAAAAGTTATACTTGGGTTTATGGAAAAAACCGAGGGAAAAGGCCATGACCTCGTTTGCAAACAAGTGAAAATGACACACTTGGACCTGTATGAAAACGAGGTGAAAAGTGATGACATGAGGCAACCTAGGATATGTAGATCAGTATTAGACATTACAACTATTTAAAGCTGTTCATGTCAACTTTATTTATGGACTTGGAGGATAAAATCTGAAACTAATTGAAACAGATTTCCTTCTAAGATATTGAAATTAAAATGTATATTGCATTGACAAAATGTGTCAGATTATTTATTTGTGTTTCTGAAAGTTTAAAATTTGATCAACTTATATACATTTGCTTATGTTTTTGCCCACAAAATTCTTGACTTACCATGGCACAGTATTTCACGATAAGTAAACATTATGTGAACTTTTTATCACATCAAATTATTGAAACAAAAAGTTTGGTGGAAATGTGCTAACAACATGGTCAGATATGACACTGGTCTATGAATACAGACTTTTGCGAAATCTTTTACACAAATGAAAATATTTTCAAAAGGTAATAAGATGGTTCCTATATGCTAATTAGGACTTTGTGAATAACAAAAATATAATTTAGATTAATGGGGAAAGGACAAGTTATGTTTACAATTAATACCACAGTTAATATATTAAATACAGTTTATAAAAGAAAAAAACTCTTTCTATTAAATGCCAAATGGAGAAAAAAATCATCAAGGGAGATATTATAATTTTGATGTCAAACATATATATATGTAAAGATTTTTATTTTTTTGTTTTTACTTTCCAATGAAATATTTGAGATATTGATCAATAAAAAAATATTGATACTGCTACCTCTGAGGAAATCTCCATGTGCTTATACCTTGTCACTTTGATATATAATGAAGAATCTGACAGTCCGAATTCTTACAACTACAATTTGTGTTAGTCTATTGACGTTGACTTCAGAAAATATATTTTTATAAAGTTGTACATAGCAAAACAAGGAAAAGATGTTCAACAAGGGAGATAATCATTAACCTCAAAAGTATGCAATATGTTTTTTATAGAAAAATACAATTTATTTAAAGAATAATTAAGCTTTCTAGAAACAATTCAATTACGTGAGAAAATTTACTTAATGTAAGATAATTACAGTTAGCAACTAGTCTATTAAATTTTCTATGAGATACCAAATGGTCTGTTTTCAGTGAAGGTTATAAGTGCAATAGCATGAAAAATATTTCAACGAAGGCAAGCAATTTCGACTTTGTAGAGATATTTCCTAGTTCCATTTTGCTGATTGTAAAAAAGTAACCTTGCTACTCTCTAGTAATACAAACCGTATGCATCCCAGTTAAAAATATAATACTGCAATTTCACCCAAGAAGTCACATATGAAGAACTTCTTAAGTTCTTTTTTTTTAATAAGGAAAATACTACTATTTGTGTAAACCCTCTTTATTAGTACACATCTTTACAGCTCAAAATGTTTTCAGTTCGTGTATTTACATTAATCAATAATGAATTTTAATATTTGGCATTTCATCATTATCTGCTAAACCGTTTTGAATCCTGATGATAGAAGTCTTGCCGAAATACAAGGATTCGGCCCTGACTTGACGTGTTTATGGGATATTAACAGGTAAAATCAAAGGTTCTTTTTTGTTTCTGATACAAATGACTTGCCATTGTTGATATTAACTAATACATGTGATTTGAGAATCACCTTAGTATAAGTCCGAAATAAAAAACAAACAAATAAACAAACACTTACCAGAGACGTTCCGTATTTTACACGTTTCGCTCAATTCACTTTAAGCAACGCTTAAGTACTGCGATAAGGAGATAGGAAGTTCTCTCGGATTTGAATGACGCAGATATCTCGAACCTTTCCTATTAAGAATGAATTATAAAATTGTCTAAAACGTAGATCTTCCGTCATTCATGTTGGTCAAAGGGAGATAACCCTGTCATACAAACGTTATATAGTGCGTGAACGTGTACTGGATTTCGTCTTTATGGTGCACCATTATCGTTTCTCACCATGACAGTTTATTGTGTCTGTAGGCGTAGTGTAATAATGGTGTTGTGAGTCCTAATAATACACTAATTCCTCCCATCTTGATTTTAGTATACCTTTGTATTAATTCTGAAATTGACTAGTACTTGTTGAAATAAAACGCACGCATACCACTTTATTTTATCATAGTTCACTAGTTATTATTGCCATAGCTCACTATTTTATATTGTTATAGCTCACTAGTTAATATTGTCATAGCTCAATAGTACATACTATCATACTACCGCGTGACCTTATTGAACATATGTATGATCTACATATCAGCGCACTAGTAATCTTAGAAACATCACATGATTCCATCAGTACACTTTTATTTTACTCTGCTCCCTACATTGGCGTTTTGTAACACTATTACCAAACGTGTTGTATTTCTACGAGATACGGGTGGTCGGATGGCGCAGTGGTAACACTTGCCTTTCACCTAGGCGGCCGGGGTTCGATTCCCCGATCGGACGTGAAAAGGTATGGGGTCACCTGCCCGACCACGTGGGTTTTCCCCGGGTACTCCGGTTTCCTCCCACAGTAAGACCCTTAGCGCGCTTCCATCCGGGCCACAAGCGTGATTAATATAAGTTAATATAACTTGTTTCGCAATTGTTGTAAAATAAATAAAGTTTACATTTACACGGGTATTGTAACGGCAATCCTATAGTTCTTTCTTCCTCTGAAATAACAATAACCGGGTCGAATGATGAACTCAACCAAAAATGTGCTGATATACATACAGTAACTTTTTGAATGCATGCGTGGATTTCACAATAATTAGTTGCAGATTTTTGTTAATGATAATGGTGGTTCGTCATTTAAGTATTTTCATGTTCTATATGTTTACAAAGACGCGACTTGACAGTTTACGCGAGAAATAAATCTCATTTAGTGAATTTCTATATTTTTTTCATTATTTTGGCGGTTTAGTAGTACCAAAACCAATAATGATTGTATGACTATCTGGGAACTAACTCCCATCACATTATCATAATTACTTTAGAAGTACGTACACACATTCATATACCACTCGCGGGCTTTATATTGACGAACTCTGTGGTGATAACAATTGTGAGATTTGTTTTTAAGTCATCTCATTTTTACTCAGTCGTATTCAGATATACATGTACATGTAACATGTATACCTGTCGGCTTGTACTATATAATTTGTCAATTTGATGTATATTTTAGAGGAATAGGCATTAATAATGGTTTGATAACTTGTGCCCAATTCTCTTGTCACTTTTTTGGCAAATAGATTTGTTTAAACTAAACTACAGTCCTCGGAACTCCCAACATCAAAGTTACACGTGTAAGCATGTAAGGTCCGTGTTTCCATAACTCTAATTACCAAATTCATGTATCCATTGGTATTTATTTGGTGTTTCCATTCTTAGAAACAGCTGGTATTGCCTTTATGGCGTCAATTGTTACGTCATAATGTATTCTGCAGTAATTCGTCTTGGCGGTATTTTAGTTCCATATCGTTTTAAAGGAAAATGGCTACTTAAAATTACCACACGATCTGTTATCCGGTGAATTCGCCCTTACTTGTAATATTTTGCATATGTCGCTAGTGTAATAGACAGTCAGAAATCGATTGTGAGTCATAATATGGACAATGGCGTTGTGTCATGGATTGAATGTCTGATATCGGAATTTAGTTTTTGACTTTAAAACCTAACAAAAATAAAGTTTTTTGAGTAATGTGATAGAATTGTCTTGATTTTCTTTTCTTTTCATATTAGATTTTATTTGACTTTAAACATATTTATTGTCCAAAATAGGCACAAAGGATTTGGCACAAGTTATGACAACTTATGAATCCATCTCCTATCAACAAAACATTTTACACAATTGATGACATAGACATTTACAAATTCAAATTTAAATAAGTCAATTTTACATAATTATGCAAATAGTGATATAAAGATAGACACAACTTGCATGTTTAAAATCTCTTGCTGGATTTGATGAAAGCCTGCACATGTTCGAACACATAATTATTTACATCCAAAGCCAAGTCTTTATTAGCATAAATAATGGACGCAGGCTTGTAGCCTCTATATCCATATCAATATCAATACATAGTATAATATGAATATTTCCTATGTAATTAATGGCTTTATATTAGTTCCTGTACATTCATGAATAAAAACGTTTTTTTCCCCCAATGATCATCTAACATTATTTCAAATTTTATGACAGAATCAGCATTCTTCGTTACCAGAAAGTAACAAATTTAAATTAATTTGTGTATTCAATTAGTTTAATGCATTTCTGAACGGGCAGTAGAAAAGTATTGACACTCAAAAAGGAAATGGTATGCATTTTCACAAAAATGCCCACAATATGCACATTGTGTGTCTTGAACTAGATTTACATGGAAGAGATCATCTTTAAGGGAGCCACAATTGTGTCTTAGCCTAGCATGTGTAATATTTAATTTTCTTTCCCCATAACTATATAGAAGCAGGGCTGAGTTTTGGGAACATTTTGGGAGAGAGCTAATTTAAAAGATGATAGCGGTAGGGATTTGATAACATCATCTTAAGAGTTCCAGTTACTTAATGTAGAAGGTAAGAAAGATTTGTGTGTTGCAGAAAGTCGATAATTTGGAATCCTGATGTTTTCCTTATTTCTTAAAACATACGGATTATTATAACCTACTGAGGAGGTAATAAATTTGATAGATAGCTTGGAGTCAAATTATTATTCATCTTGTATAATAATTGTAGTTTTCTTCTGGTCCTTCTATCAGAAAGTAGTTCAAGTCCTGATTCAATATATAAAGATTCATTTTTCGCATAAGAAGGTAAACCAGTTATAATTCTCGCTGCTTCGCGCTGAGCCCGCTTTAGATAACTTTTCTGAATCTACAGGAGAGCAACCGTCCCATTAGATTTTATGAAACGAGGTTGTTTTTTGCTAGCCTCTGTTAGCAAAAATCAAAACTTCGTGACGAAAGTTTCATAAAATTTCATGAAATAAATGAACATACACTGGCGCGTTTTTCATTTGTTTCACAGGTCAGGAATCGATTGTGACGTCATAATATGGACAATGGTTTTACGTCATTAATTAAAACGGCGCAACAAAAAGGCTACCGCCATTTGATTTTGGCATTGACATTTTGAGCTGAAAATCTGACAAGTTTTTTGAGTTATAACATAAAAAGTATGTGTTTTCATTTCATTTGAGATTTTATGAAACTTCTGAGACTCATTTCATGAAACATTGAGAGAATTGTTTTGTTGAATATTTTGTTATGTATACCACAACATAACTCCACATAGTACGTATCACTATACAGATATTTGTCTTGTTTGTCGCACGATTTATAAGCATTTCGGTCCACACAATAGTTTGCAGCCGAATTGTAAACCTAAAAAGTACTGCGGCATTATACTGATAGAACGAATGCGATGTGTTTCATTCCCAGCTTGATAGAAACAACCACTATGCAGATTTCTTGAAGTTGTCGATTTGTCATCGCTGTTCCGAGTCTCAGTAAAGACTTTGCTCCTGAAATTTATTTAGAAAGTGTCTTCTTTATATTCCCTATATTTGAATATATATCATTTGAGCTTGATTAGACTATAAAGGTAGATAAGAGAATGAAAATAAATTGTAAAAAGATATTCTGACATTACAAAAAACAATGTAAAGTATAACAATATCAAGTTTTGACATAAAACTAGAGAAAAAGATTTTTTTTTTTCGTAAGATGGCCTTGAAATGGTTGGAAATATGGATCATTTGGGTTGACCGGTTACAACGTACTTGACATTTTTGTCATTGTTAACCGGACAATATAATTTCTTCCGTTTTTTAATTACTCCAAACAATTTTGCTAGTGTTACACATTGAAACATTCAACCGGCCCGCTTTAATTGTGAACTTCATTTATATCACAATTAAGTTTGTTTTTTGTTTTTACTTTTTTTATTACCTTTTGCATTATCAAAAGTTAATCAGCCTAGTTGGTCCGGATGGTCCAAACCCGAGAGGTCGAATGAAACTGTAGAAAAAGTATTGCCATTGGAGTGGGATAGGAAAATCGAACCTCGGCTGGCTATCTTCGTGAAAGACGAGTGCGCAATCGACTATCCACTACGCTCATTGACCACCCAGAGCTAGTTACTTGTGATTTATGCCGTACAGGAAACTGCGACTACCAGCAAACCAACACTCTCAATAGCTGTCACATACACTAAACTATGAACCATTTTCTGACGCATGTTCATGGAAGTGAATCTAGTTGGTTAAAACTGCTAGGCATTTGAGCTTTGCGTTAACGTTTTATACATTTTACAGTGCAAACTACCACGTAACACTCTCAAAGTTCAAGGCGGTAAATATTCAAATTTCAAAGTGGTTGCCTGTGTATCGTGGTCTAAATCCGTTGGACCATTTTTAATCAAAAATTCCAGTAGCATGCATGATTATATCATTTACATTTCTAAGATGTTTTTTGTTGTTGATTTTTTTACTATATAGACCTAACTGATTCCTAATTATAGGGGAAGATCTTCCATGAGCTGCTGTTCCTAGAACATCAATCAGCTAGAATTACGCATATCGTGTTAGACATGGTGTCAGGGCCAGAGGAAACTCGGGCTAGTAATAAATACGCATGGTATATAGACAGATATACAACATTGATCTGCAACAAAGTACAGTCTATTTTATTCTTTTTATGAGATTGTAAAGATAATATATATATAGGTTCATATTTTACAAATGAAAATTCTATGTAAGGTGATGCACGGTACACCTCGATCCACTGAAATCCTCTCCGACGAAACGTCTCACGGAAAATGTTATATTAATATAGCCATCGGTTGTGCTATATAACCTACATCCTCACATTATCATAATTATTTCGCAATTGCCTGGATGAACTCCAAATTAAAAAAAAAAAGTTGTCAGAATATTTGATAAGTATATGCACTTTTGAATCACAGATTTTTTTAAACAATTCTATGACAAAAAAGAAAAGTTAAAAAAGTTTAAACTGGAGGTGAATTCTCTCTCATTTCTTTCTCTTAAAATATATGTTGTAAAAAAATCCATGTTACCAGTTTCTTCGCTAATTGATACATGTTGGTTGTCCGTATATTGTATACTATGAACGCTTTTTTTTCGTAATTTCATGCAAAACTAGATCAATAAGAATTTTGTACAACGGTGAATTAAAAATGTCAAGAGAAATGTGTAACACTGGCACGTGATGTATTTAACTACGACTTCATTAGCTCTATCAGGTGAAATGTGTACGCCCATTGTCTGGAGCGAATATTATAAATATCCAAGGAATCTTGCATGTGTGTAACTAACCAAAAGTTCTATAGTAAATGTAGAAATCTGGTTGGTTCCTTCCATTCCCATCTGCAGGTAATATCAACTTGGTTTAATGATAATTGGATGTTATCGCCAGCATCAGCACTGTGTCTGTATATTGTTTTATATTGGCATGTGTCCAGAAGACTCTTATACTTTAACGCAAACCGTTAAAAATGGAAACAGGCGAATTTATAGTGTCACTTTATTTGGCCGCTTGGTCGAGTGTTATTTCCTTCCCGGTAGACAAACACATCTCAACATTGTGTATAGTTTCATCTTATCCCTGTTAAATACCAATACGAGATTAAGTTTATTGAAAATTGTTAAATACCACTAAATATAGACGAAGGCACACGCAGCGAGGCATAACGGCCACGCCTGCGGGGGCCGGGACGGAGAACAGGGGTATCGGGGCCACGCCAGGTCGATTACTACACCGATGTGCATAACACACCAAGGACAACAGCTGTCACGTACACTACACTAGAACTATTTTCTGGCGCAAGTTCATGGAAGTGATTGACCGTGACGTCACAAAGTTGCCTGGTTACTGAGTTTTTTCCCTTCCAGCGCAAGATTATGTATACAGTACGAGAAAGGAATTTTATAGTTCCGTTACAGTCCAAATGGCGCATGTCTGGCGATATCACACAAAGGTCCCAAATGAGATTTACTTATTATGTCAACTAATTGCTAATTTCAGGATTTTTATGCAAAATGTGACTATTGTTGATGGTGATACGGCCTTATATAGACATTGAAGTGAATTTTGCTGATTCAAATAAAATCATTATGAATACCGGATGTAGGTAGAAATTATTGATTTTTGTAGTAAGATCTCATTGATTTGCAGGAAAAAATCAATAAAAATAAAATTTGATTATTTTTAGTTTCTCTTTACTACCTTGTAATTAACCACTTTTATTATTATCAATGGTCAGTGGGCTATGAGCGGTGAGCTTTGACACCCCATATGCCTATCATCTATCAAATCCATCATCGAAGTGTTTTAGAGTGAAAACCAAAAGCCGCCGAAGGACGTGTGACGTCACGTGTGAAAAGAGGAGGAAGACAGATATAAGCCCGAGAAATGGCGACTCCATGATCCTGTCGTCTAGGGGTGACTACGCTGGACACTACAACGTTGTCGTGGAGTTCGGATTTTTCCGGATATTGGCACATAACTTCGAAAGTTTACTCTTGAAGTGGTTGTGTCCCCTAAAGCGGCAATGGCTGCAAATATGTATCGAGTTGGAGGTACGTACACAAAATTTTGAGTGCAGAGAGCATGGACGGACCCACTCGGCTAATCGCGTCGTGATACATTTTAAAAATACTTTTGTTTTAATCAGATTACAAGAGCTACATATTTCGTACTAAGTAAATGTTTTTGTATTGTTAAGATGAGTTTCTGTAGGAAATTTAGGTATACATATAATAATAATTGTTATATTTTGGACACAAAGTTATTTACGAAGGTGAGGGCCTCAAGGGGAGGTTGTGATGCGGTCTTAATGATCAAAGTAAATTTTCTACTTCGAATTTCAGAAAAGTTTCTTGTACAATGTATTGAAATTTTATGGCAGTCTTTTTTATGAGACCACTGGCCATCATTCTCCACAAAATTCGTTTGTCTAAATCTTACTTAAATAGGTGAAATACGGTTGTGTGGACTATTTTTTGTTTGCGGACTATTATATCGGCCGGTGTTCACACAAAGACCTTTTTTGTTCTGTCTGCAGATTATGTCTTTTTCGAAACATCTTCAACAACGCCGTATCAAATCAGACGGATTGAAGAACTTAATAAGGTAAGTGATATATACTATATTGCAACTTTTGTTAAATAATTGGAATTTCTCGAAATTCACAATGGGGCCCACATAAAGGGGTTAAGTGTGAGGTACGGAAGGGTTTCGATTCCGTGAAGTATGTTACTGATTACACATGTCGTCATGATGGCTCGATTACATTCAGACACGATTTATATTTCAGACCCCAAATGGCAATGTGGAAGCAAAAGTTATGTGTTTTTACCGGAGGAGAGACATCTCAAGCTCCCTCACGTTACTTGCGGACAAACATCAAAGTAAGTGGTTGATTGTGTATTTCCCTGTCGGAGACTGATGGCACGCGTGTGTCGGGGACAGTGGCGATGGGTGGTGGGGGTCGGCATTGGAAGGCATCGGTTATGCCACTCCGACTGGACAGAAATCACACAGAAATGCATTCAAAACATTGAAATTGTACAAGCATGTAGTAAACACAACACAAACACGTGGATTTTACTACTAGAGTGGAAATAGTCCGGCTCTGCTTGCATTTGATTGGTGGAAGACAGTTCATTCATACAGTTAGGGTGTTGCTCTCTACAAAATGTAAACAACATTTTACAAAAGGGATTTTCAGTCTATTTTCACAATAAATGTATTTGACAGTCATTTGTTTAACCTTCTACGGTAATATACTTAATAAATTTACAATTTTTTGACAAATGAATAGGATATTTATGCTTAGTATTTGAGTTAGAAAGGCACCTGTGGAGAAGAATTTCATTATGAATATTCATCTTGTCATTTGCTATATTTTGATATTTCTGCATAGAAGATGAAAAGTAACAAACCCAAAATACCAAAACAGATAGGATAATTTACTGATTGCTTTATTTTCTCACTTGTGGTATTTTTTCTGTTATAATTCAAATATATTGTCGTAAATAGCTAATATACTATGGCATGTTAAATTGGCGCCTTTCAGATGTTTCTTCACAGTTTGAATGTCATTTAAATTTCCCAAAAATTATCAAAGATGAAAAGCTAAAAAAAAATATATCAGAGAATATTAATCTTTATGATTAAATGTGAAATTATATGAATTTATATTGTATTATTGACCACACAAAAAGTCGCTGTTTCACAATGATTGAAATTAACAGTTGTGTGTTCTGAAATATTATTATAACACAAATGTGTTTGCTAGTAAGAATTTATTTTTTTATTGATAGTTCTGTTTTCTTGTATTGTATTTTATTTCTCAATTTTTTTTTAAGATACTTAACAGTAAAAATGATTATGTATGCTGTGTATTGGTAGAATGAGTTACTCTATAACTTTTGATTATATAACTTTAAATAAGTTACTTATTTTTTAGATTTTCTGGTTTGAATAATACATTCTGGTGGACTAATATGTCTGATTGTATTGTACTGAAATGTTTTATTTTAGTCGGATTTATTTTTAATACTTTATAAAAAAAAAAAGCAATTTCCGAGAGTCTTTTGTGTTGGGTGGCTTTGCATTTTCTATTTTACTTTTCAAATGATTTATGTTTTATTAGGAATTATAAGTTTTGAAAATATATAGAAATATGAAAACATCAGGGACCAATATGTCGCTTCACAACACTTTTCAACAGAAATGGGTCCCCAAGAATCATGACCAATGGCTACATTTACGTTTTAATATATTTAATAAGAAGTACGAAATAAGTTGCATCAACTTGTAATCACTGTTGTTGGCCAATATGGAAGCATGCAGATTTATTTATGGGAAGAAATTCAATATTACTTGGAAGAAAACTCTTCTGTTTGGAGGGATGATCCCAATATCTAGATGTAGTTAGTTAGTAGAACCCTGGGCGCCTTGGCAAAATAACATTTTATATCTTTTTGAGAAATATGATAATGACTGATGAAATAGGCATAGTAAAAATATTTTCCAAATCCTAACTGGAGTGTTAATAATATAAAATGTTTCATTTTAGGTAAATTTTTGTCAGTAATTTGCTTCAACCAATGTTGCAAAAATATTTAAAATGACAAGAATTTCGATAAGAAATCCATGCCAACTTGGAGATCTTGAACTTCTGAACTTCTCGTATTGGTGATGGGTTCGATTTGCAGATATACTCATCAATATTCTGAATTTGATTGATAAATATTTGAAAATTTTTGTTCAACTCAGGTTCTGGAGAGGGTAAATTGAGACCGTCTGACACTCTGAGTAAGTCGAAATAATTTAGCTACCTTCTATGCATGTAAACAAAACTAGCTATGATGAATCCTTTTCCCTTGCACTAATTTTTATAGTAAACTATTTTGGTGTTGTTATAACAGATGTTGTCTTAATATATGCTTCCCTTATTTTATGTTTTTTAACAGAAACTTTGTGAAGCAACAATTGACACAACGACACTTGTGTATGTCGTTGAAAATTGTTTGAAACAAAATACGAAAGAAAATCTTCTAGTAAAAAGAGAACCTGCGGAAAAAGTCTCATAAAAATAGAGAACTTTTGTGGTTGGTGAACAAAAAGATGAATTCTTATAATACTTTACTTATTTTGAGTTCAGTACTAAAGTACTATTTAAGATAGACGTTGGTGATGGCCAAGCGATGTAATTTTCCTCAGTCCCTTGGAGTTCCGAATAACTTATTTCTATAGTGAAGTATTTATTCTAAAATCAACTCGTTCAAAAGATATACAGTATATAATTAATAACAGCTTTTGAAAAAAAAATTGAAAAAAATTGATTTAATTGATAGATATTACCAGTTTACAAGCAACCTGTAGATAATATTGATAACATTAAACAATAGAGATAAAACTGGTCAGTAATCCAATGTAATAACTTGATTATGAGAAGTAAGACAGATAGGGCAATATTTCATTAGAATCCTGTTACAGATACTGATAGGATGTATAATAAAACTTAAAGGGTGTATAATTTACACTGTCAGACTGGATCGATTTCAGCATATTTTTCATCCAACTTATACCTTCATTCTTCAACGTTATGTGGTTACAATTTCAAATTAAGTGCAAAGTACCTTAAGTAAATTTGATCAGAACATTGTATTTTGACTGTCATATATCATATGTTATATGTGCCCCGCCATGAAATGGAGAGGGGAGGGGGGGGGGGGGGAGGGCATATAGTTATAGTGTTACTCGTGTTCCATTCTTTCCCGATAAGATGCAATGTAACTAGCTAATCTCTGGAACTGCTGATGCAGCGATCCTCACCAAACTACGGATGTCAAGTGACAGTTTGAGCATTCATGTCTTACAGTCATTTTCCAGTTTATTTCTTATGTCGAAGTGTTCTTCCAGAGCATGGTTTTAGTCTTGCTATTTTTACCTACAGCCATCATACCTGCTATACCTTGTTAGCCTCGAGAAGGTGAAATGATAAAGAACAGGGTCTGGTACAGGTGCCTAGCTGTCAACAAAGCTTGGCCCTTTTATATGAAAGATGTCAACCACATAACTCCCTTACTCTACCACCTAAAATTATCTAACTTGTTATAATGGTGAATTACCCAATTTACTCAGTATAGTAAAGCAAAGTGTCCTGAATCATTTGTTAATTTTCCTGTGCCGAAGTTTGTCAGCAGAAAAACTTTTTGCAACAGGTATTCTGTCTCTGTTTGCTAATCTTACCTGAGAATTTGGAAAGGCAGAGTATCACGTAACGAAATTCAGTTTTATGTCCTTCTATATAGAGCTTTGATCCTTTGTCCAAAATTATTTGGATGATTACAATGCAGATATAGTTAACAGATTGGTAAAAATCAATCTATACATCCATCTGTCCGAAACATATATGGAAAAGCTAAAATATCACAAGCAGATGCATTTGGCCATAGTATTTAGACCTTGGGGTTTTCTAGATGGAAATATCTTTTTGTTTAATTTACCCTGAATGAGAATATGAGCAAAGGGAGACAATCAGCTCGCAAAATCAGCTAGAAAACATGAACTTCTGGACAATATAGAATATGGAAAAGAAATATGGTGAATTTTGGAGTAAATCATCTAAAAAAAAGAGAGTGTCATTGGGACAAATATCATGTAATAGGTCATATTTTGCTTACTGGACTAGTTAAGTGCCATATATACTACATGATGTCCACTATACATATTTTAAACTTAACTGTACATCCACATATATATTGTTGGCAATTTTATAGGTTTATAAGAACTTTCATAATTGTTGCTATATTTGTCATATAAAAAGAAATTTAATTGTAACACATAACCAAGCTAAATATTGCATCCAACAAATGCCTTTATTAGTGTAGATGCCAGTTCCATAGCTTGTGACCGTTTCTGGTAGTTAGGAGCTACTGCATATGAACATTGATGTCCAGTCATAGAATAATCGTATTAATGACATTTAGGTGTTTATTGACTTTTGTTGAGTCGATTTTTATGGATTAGGACTATCTAACCAATGAGGAACACTAACATTATGGCATTGAAGTTGATATATAGTCTGAAAGTGGATATTGCTTCTTGAAATGTACATTCCATCACTTTCAATACAAAATGTGTAGTCAAAGTTAATTTATGACAGGCATGATGATGAAAGAAAAGGAGCTTACAAATACATTTTGAAATCAGAATATTGGTACCAGTGGATCCATTTTCAGGAAAAATATTTTTGATTCACTGTTTAAAGAAGAGGTCATTTGTATTGTCTTGACTCCTGTGTTTAGCTTAACATTTTACGCTTGTGAATTACATTTCCTGGTAGAATCTTGCCATGATAACATTTGTTATACACAAAATTCAGGAGGAACAAGCAAGTTCAAATTTTGTGGCCATTTACCCTTTTAGTTACATGTGTGCATGTCTAATTTTTTTATCTGAGTACTACTTGTACCAATTGATGGCTTGTAATTAATCTGAACTTTTTAAAAATACGTTTGGAAATGCTTTACATCAAGGCTTTTTCTCACTGGTTTGGGATAGGGCCTTTTTGTCTCAATTTGGGAAAAAAATTGGTGAATGGGAAAGACTTTTCAGGAGTAAACTCCCAAGTTTTGGGAATTTGGCTTCAATATGAAATATTATCAATTACAAATGGGGTTCATTAATGGCCCCCAAAAGCCCACAGAAAAAGCCTGTACATTAATGGTAAAATATTAGTGGTAAAAAGATCATAGAACCAAGGAGAATGTTGTTGCAGTTTCCATCAGCTTCAAACAAGTCCTGAGTTCGACTGGTGATTTTATATTGATTTGCATGTATTTTGGGCCAATAAATTATCAGGTTTATAATTTCATAAATGTTGTACAATTGTGTATTTGTTGTACAGATATTATATATATACTATGTGGGTGAAAGATATTTAATGTCACCCTGAGGGGTTGAAATGTTAATTTGATTAATTAGTTGTTTTTAAAATCACAGTGAAACTATCACTTCTATGTTGTTTTAAGGTGGTATATTTAAATGTGTAATGTTATTGAAGTCTGCAAGTTGTGGATCTTGTTTAACAAAGGACCATTTCACCCAGTTGGTTTCTAATGAACTTCAATGAGAAAATGATGCTGGTTAAAATCATGTGAATTCACTTGTCCTGGTATGACAAAAAATGTTTCAAAATGCATGAACCATTCCAATTATACTTTATTGAGTTGCAATGTGTTTGTAAATTGATTTTAAGAAACGAAGGAATAACTCATTGATGCAGCATACTACCATATTTATTGGTTGTAGCCACCCACAAATAAGCCCCCTTTATGTTTGTTGAATCATCAATTAGCCCTCCTCAAACTTTAATACTAAAGTTTTGCGCTATACAGTAGGCGTGGAGGCAAATTTGAGGATAAATACAGTAATTAACTTTTGCATTAGGAAAGGGGGCATATTTGAGGATGATTATGGTACTGAACTTTTTCATAAGGGGAGGAGGCTTATTTGAGGGTAATAAACATTTGCACAAGGAGAAAGGGCTTATTTGAGGATAAATACAATATTATAACACTAGGAGAGGGGGTTTATTTGAGGATAAATATGGTACTTGAGGATTGAACTAGGGGAGGGTGGTTATTTGAAGATAAACACAGTACAGTATTTGATTTTTACAGTAGGGGAGAAGGCTAGGCTTATTTGAGGATAAACAGGGTACTTAACTTTTACACTAATGGATTGGGCTTATTTGAGGATGAATACAATACTAAACTTTTACACTAGGAGAGGAAGCTTATTTGAGAATAAATATGTTAAGTACATTAATACATATAGAGACATATGAAAATCAAACTTATCTTGTTCTTTTGTTCCGTAGGGTTATATTACCATATGAATTTTTATCTTACAGGTAATGATAATGAAAACTTCATGCCTATGTTTACAGCCACCCTTGATGACACCGAACTCGAGGCTCGGGTCGATGACATAACAGACAAACAGAAACACCAACTAAAGCATCGAGAGCTGTTCCTGTCACGTCAGGTGGAGACTCTACCAGCCACACATATACGTGGCAAGTGTGTGGTGACACTACTGAACGAGACAGAGTCCCTTCTCTCCTACCTAAACAAAGAGGTCAGCCTATATTATATCACAGTTATTCATCGAAAGTAGAATTTATGTTGAAATTGTCTCTATATACCTTTATGAAGCATAGAAAGGGGACCCTACCTATAAGTTCCCTACCGGTGAACCAAGAAGGGGGGGGGGGGGGGGGCTATGTTTTCTCCCCGTCTGCCTGTCCACTTCAGCAATACCCAGCATGCTTGTTTTCATTCAAAGTGTATGGAGGGACTACATTTGATCTGAAAAGAACATGAATGAGATACCGAGTGCAAACAATGATAAAGTAAAAAATGTACATTTGTTGATAAAGCAAATAAATATTTTCATTTTGTTTTTCATTGTGTTGGAGAAGTATTGTTAAAAATAAATTTCTAAAAATTGTAGATTTCTGCCTAGATTTGAGTGTTGTTGTTGCTTGTTAGACTATAAATACCATGACTTGACATTACAGGACACATTCTTCTACTCGCTGGTATATGATCCATCACAAAGGACATTATTGGCAGATAAAGGTGAAATCAGGGTTGGAGGACGGTACCAGGCTGACATAACAGAACTGCTCAAGAATGGTATGTGTCAACTTCTCAAAGTCATAAAATGGTAGAATGCTGCAGGTTCGAACTTCACATTACCGAAGTCCCAAACCATGTCTCTGCA
Source organism: Pecten maximus (assembly GCF_902652985.1). Classification (NCBI taxonomy): domain Eukaryota; kingdom Metazoa; phylum Mollusca; class Bivalvia; order Pectinida; family Pectinidae; genus Pecten; species Pecten maximus. Next base: position 16,959,736 of record NC_047017.1, on the reverse strand, counting down.
CAATTTAGTTTACCTGTTGCTATGGAATCGCATTCCTGAACATATACATTACAATCAAATTTCGTATCCGAGTGATTTATTGTAATATATGTAGTTACCGTTTAACATGCCTATAAAATAGTTATTTATTTTCAAAAAAATTTTTGCTTGTTTTGGAAATTGCAATATTGTGTAATGATAATTTTGATTTTCTCTTTCAACAGCAATGGAAGAAGATGACCGTAAAATGGAGGATTTAGAGGAACTTATATGGGATCCAAACAATGTTTTAAATGACCGACAAATTGATCAATTTCTAATAGTATCAAGGTGAGAATTGGAAGATATTTATATTTCTTTTATCTCCAGCTACTTTTGTACTGTATTTCATAAATGGTGTAAGCGTGCTGTTTTTAGGAAAGTTTTAACACTAGTTTTGATTTAAACATATTTTATTTGTCAAAACACAAATGAGATTAGACACAAGTATAAAACTTAAAATCCGTCTTTTTGCTGTGTTTTCTGTGTTGTGTTATTATAGTTGTGTATACACACTTATTGTAGCTTGAACTTTGTGTTGACAGATCTGTAGGTACATTTGCGCGTGCTTTGGACTGTACAAGTACTGTGAGACAACCTAGTCTGCATATGAGTGCCGCAGCAGCCTCAAGGGACATCACTCTGGTAAGTCAGATGCTTGTATTGTGAATTTACAGAAAATCAGTTTGAATGTTTTATATTCTTACATTTGTATTAGTAATAACTTTGTGGAAGTTTAATTTTGATGATTTTAGCCATTTCAATTAGATTCTAACGAAATTGCATAATACAGCATCCAATTCAGTTGAACTTGGTTAAGGAGAGAATTTATATGAAAACATTCCTCGAAAGATATGTCTGACTTGTCTTGACACAGCACAAATTTGCTTCAAACACAAAAACATCATCACCACTTCTTGTGTGTATTAAGAAATAATAATTATAATAAAAAAAAATCATGTGTGTTTGTGAATGTTTACAATTTCACCAATTTCCATTCATGATTCTTGTGCAGTTCCATGCTATGGACACACTACACAAAGCCCGCTATGAGATTGCCAAAGCTGTGACGAGCATGGTTCCATCTGGTGGCCCTGTGCTGTGTCGTGATGAAATGGAAGAATGGTCTGCATCAGAGGCCAATCTGTTTGAGGAAGCGTTGGACAAATATGGAAAAGATTTCAATGATATTAGGCAAGACTTTGTAAGTTCAGATTTGTATATCTCATTCAGTTCAAAGTAAAACAAGAGTTACTTCTTGTTGTTGGTGATAACATTTGATAGTAATTTTAAGATTGGAAACTCCTTTATTCCTTATTATGCTTTCTTTTTTTCATCAATCAATTAAAAATTTTGCGGTCTTGTATTTAAGATAACGAAATAAGGAAACACAGAAGCTCTAAAATCGGAATGAAGCACTTAAAAAGTTGGTGATGGTTCATGCTTATCCATCTCTCCCTTGATGAGCTCAGCTGCATTATGTGCATTAGTTTATTCGATTGATTCCTGCACAACATTTTACTTTGTTGTATATTTTATTCAGGCAGCTATTTCATGAAACACGACTGTTTTGTTTCAGTTGCCATGGAAATCTTTGAAAAGTATTGTAGAGTATTACTACATGTGGAAAACGACAGACAGATATGTACAACAGGTAAGTGATCGCTATAGGTGATTCAGAAAATCGCATGAAAAAATCTACACAATGTAAAATCAGATGAGAATACCTACACATTGTAAAATCAGATGAGAATACCTACACATTGTAAAATCAGATGAGAATACCTACACATTGTAAAATCAGATGAGAATACCTACACATTGTAAAATCAGATGAGAATACCTACACATTTTAAGACTAAAACAGAAATGTTGTCTTTCCACTGCTCGACTCAGTGAGGATCGGTAGTTAGTGTTATACTCGCACATAATTGAAGGTTTCTCCTCTAATCTGCTAAAATTTGAGTGTGTCAAAATCAGTATATTTATAGTTGTACTGATAGCTGATAGCCTTTTATTCGTCTTTATTGCAGTTTGATGTCTAGATAATGTTTTTAAGTCTAATTCAAGCAATTGTTCTACAGAATTGGGTTTAATATAATTTCATTGTTTTATGGTTTTGTCTTTCTTTAGAAAAGAATAAAAGCAGCCGAGGCAGAGAGCAAGTTAAAACAGGTGTACATTCCTAATTAGTAAGTATTATATACCTTCCTTTAAATTAGTATTAAAGGTAGACTTCACTTTATTAAATTGTAGATTTATTTAGTAAGAGGAAATTTAATCTGTCAGAAGTGTAAGACTTTTGATATTCATAGCATTGAAAAAAATAGCCTATTTAAAAAGAAAGTAGTTGTAATAATAATTGTCATACAGAGGAACATTGCGAGCAATATAATGAGTAATTTCATGAAAGTGATGGATGACTATTAATGATTGTTTTGAACATTTGCAGCAATAAGCCAAACCCAGCAGCAATCAGTGGGAAGATGAATGGTGAAGATGGTCAAGTATCTGGGCGAGCTTGTGAGAGCTGTTATGGTGGGTATTTCTACTGCTATTAGTGCTTTGTTTTGCTGTGAATCATCTTAAATCTGTCTTCTGTCCGTATTCTGCCTTTGAAACACTGAATAAATGTTTCTAGTTGTAATTGAAAAAAGTTCCTAAAACTATGATATATGACTATGGTTATGAAGTTTATCGAACTTGTAATGTTTGTCTTTATAAGCTTGTGCCTTTTTGCATAGAAAATTAAGAGTTCTTTTAGATCAACATTTCGTTAAATTGCAAATTTTGATGAAAAAGTACAACAAAGATGAACTGTATTCAATATTTGCATAATATTCAATACATTATGAATATGTAATTTGTTGCAGCTGGCCACTCCAGTCAGTGGTACTCATGGGGCCCAGCACATATGCAGTGTAGACTTTGTTCCTCATGTTGGATATACTGGAAAAAATATGGAGGACTTAAAATGCCCACGCGCTTAGGTAAGCTCTTCCAGTCTAAGGGAGATAATCCTTTCCATTTGCTTAGTGCAATTCATTAGTTCTTTTAAAACCTTACTGAAAATAGAGACTGGTTACTTTTGTGAAGTGTTGTTTAATCACTTTAATTTATATTTACTGTCACATAGGATGCCATGCTATTTTTATCTAAGCCTGCCTTATCTCACTATTTGATGGGCCAAGCAAATGAAGTTTAGAATTAGTAACAGTCTGACAGTATGTCACATCAGTTCATCACTGTTTAATGGGTATTTATATCAATATTACTTCAGTCAAAAAACCCACAATAATGGATCAAGTTGTGAGATTTCTTAAATTTGGATTCCTGTGTTGATATTTAATATTAAAGGTTTTATTTATTTGTGTATCTATTATTTACAGATGGTGAACGACCAGCCCCTACTCAGAGGCAAGGTAAGATACCTTCTATAGATGATCATTATCACTCGTATGTTGAATCTTCAAAATTAAAGTGAAAGTAAAAGTTTATTTGACACTGGCCACTTGTGAAAGTTGTTAAAATAATTATGTTTAATCTATTACAGAGCGTATTGCACAATTCAACATGATACGGATGCACCGATGTACAATAGCTGGATGTGGTAAGGTAGGTATCTAGTTTATATAGCCCTGTTACTGACGTGTGTTAGATACAGCCACTAGAAATACAAGTATTGGATACAGTATGTAGGGATAACAATGTTACATATAAATTTTATAGAGATGATAAATCAACTTTGAGAAATCCATGTGGGGGATGGGGGTATAGACCTTATTTGCTTGGGATTGGGAATAAAGCACTTTGGAAATAAAGTGTTCTTCGTGGAACCCCCAAAATATTATATAAAAGCAGAGTTGACTGTAACTTACTTGCACAAAAAGACATCATTAAATCATAAACCACTAAGAAGTGAACTACAGAAGTAATTTTCATCAATTAACATCGATTTGGATAAATGCAAAAAACTGCAAAAAAACTTACTTTCTTTTCGTTCGCATTTTCATTTGATGAAATCACATTCCTTTCAACTTCAATTATGATTTTATGTGCAGGAGTTCCGCTTGAAGGCTCACTTGGCGCGACATTTAGCCACAGCACATGGCCTAGTGGTGAGCGCTGGCAGTCCACGGCCTGTGATGAAGACGAGGGCAGCATTCTGTCTCATCACTACATCACTAACCAGAATATCACGGCGACTTTGTCGGGATATCCTTAGGTCACGTCGAGCGGCCAGGTCACCGTTCACACCAATTAACATAGCAGCTATCAAACAAGAATGTAAGTATCAAAGTTGTTTTACTGTTCAGGTTTGAAGTGCGAGATATTTTGATAATTTTGAATTTTGAGGACAGAATAAAATCTCTTAAAAGAAATGCCTTGTAAATGAAACTGAAAAAACTGGTCAGTTTCATAATGATGCCAAAACAAAATATATCTTTAAATTTTTTAGGAAATTGTGATAATTTGAACTTTTGAAAATGACAACATTTTACAATATTAAGTGGATGTCTCTATTCACATGAAGAACATTTGTACTTCTAATGAAAATATCTGATGAAAATAAAACAGCAATCTGACCTTTTTGATTCCAATGACTACTATCTGCCTAAGAACGATACTGCTAAATCTTAGTCACCAAGTGAAATCAGAAATAGCACCTCTGCTAAAAAAGACTATGCTGACGAGTGGAAACGAAAGACTTATAATTTTGATGAGATCATGGACCAAGTTATAAACAACTATTCCAGTAAATATATATCCAACGGAAGGATTCCAGCTTTAGAAAGAAGCACTACCAAAAAGAAATGATTTAATTCAAACAGTATCACAAGATAAACTACATTTCCTCACACACCATAGAAACAAGTTATTAATTTCTATAGTTGTCCCATAGATTGTGTATCTTGTATAGTATTCAGCAGATTGTGGATACTAAGGCAGGCATGTTTATTTTCCAGGTCAATTACGACTTGCAGAGGTCGGTAATTACGAGCCTAATATTGAACCAAGGAAGCCTGCCACACTAGATCCAGTCGTGGCACGACTGGGTATCAACATCAAGATGGAAAAACCGGCACTACTGAATAAATCGGATTCGGACCACAGCAAACCAACCAAGCTGTACTTTCCAGTGTCGTTATCTCAACCAAGACCTATCGGTGAGTACATACTGGATCGATAGATCCAGATTCATCAGGTGTCGCTGCTATGAACCTTGGGTTAAATTTTCGCACGATAGACAGTCAAATAATATGTAGCCAGCTGATGGGTTATATTGTAAAATTGATCAACTACACGAATGTTTATCTATCTACTTAATTCACAAAACGTTTCATTGCTCCTGAAAATACCTTTCTGAACAGAATCTCGTGGAGAAAGGCGGAAAAAAAAAGAAAATTCAATTTTTTGGGGTTAAAAAAAAATAATGTATAAAATTAAAAGGCATCCATTATTGCTGCAACTGGTTAGAAGAACCAGAGTGAATTTATTAGAGTACAATACTGCAACATAATTGTTAGTCCTTTAACCATTTCTTTAAAACTGTTTCTAAATAACCGACAATCTAATATCACCAAACATGACTGGAAAAGTGGTGAGGATTCAAAATTATTCAAATTTAGGGCCAATTTTGGGGCTCATGACATATGGGCTTAAAAAATTTGTGTAAATAAAATCTAACTACGTGACGGTAATGACATGTTTTATTTACTCCTTGGCAGAGCCTAAGACTGTTGAAGTGGAACCCTCGTCCATGCTGATCAGTGGGTCTCCGTCAATCATGAAGAAGCGGGGCTATGAACAGAGTAATGGTATTGATGGTATGTATCATCTACATGTTTCACCTGTTGTTAACTTGGAGTTCATCACTAATCTTTCACAAGGGATTTTGTTCATCTTAACCCAAATATGTTTGATCACAAATTTACAGACTAGATAAAATTTGAATTCTAGATCCGAGTAAAATTTGAATTCCAGAATCTTGGTCCTTATTTAAACATTGGTTTCTTGGAGCCGGATAGCTTTTATTGCATGTTTTGGGGGGTGGCGAGTGTGTTCAGAGTTCACTAGGAACTATCAAAAAGGAGGTTAATTGAGACACATCTATAGGGAAATCTTACTTTGTGTAAAGTTTGAGAGACCATCTGTCTTATGAGTAAAGTTTGAGAGACCATCTGTCTTAACTGAGTTTACCAATCTTTATCTCAATTAGGAGTAAAATCTTCTGATTGCTTGTTGTATACTTACGAACATGTAGAGTAGGTTCTTATATCAGTTTGTCTGTAATAAGCAATTTTAAAGTTGTGATTTAAAATGTTAATATACCATTGCACATGGAAATTCGCTATAAATATTGTTAGACAGGAATGATGCAGTTTGAACATTTTCATTTGGAATTAACATACCAAGGTGTTCTGATACTCTCATATTAATTAACCTTTGACTGAAGTAACGTGTTGTATATGGAAAATTGGTAGAGATATAAACATCATAATTCAAAAATGTAGTTTTAGGGACAGTATTTGATAGGTAAACCACTGATAATAATTGATTTCAGACTTAAAAAGAGATAAATTCTGGCCTTGTAGATCAAGAGAGATTCGATGAATTGACAAAATGAAATTTTTTCCAGTCGTCTCAAGGTACCTGATCGTTAGAGGAATTGGCCGTCAGTTATTGAGTTTGAGGTGGTGGGTGTTTTGCATGTCTGATTTGTTGTTGTTTCTGTGTTGACTAGGACCACCCTCCAAGCGGCCGTCCATGGGAGTCATCCGTCAGATCGGCTCAGCTATGAGGTCACACAATATGGTAATTGCTATGGCTGGGAGTGCCCAGTACACTATTTAAAACCCTGTTGTAATGTAATCACTTCCAACCCACTAACTATCATGTATTGCCTGGTTCCTATACTTCTCTGTTGTTAACTTTATTTTTGTTATTTTTTGCATGACATATCACAAATTAGGTCACAAGTGGGGTTATTGTTCGTTATCCTGGGGTTATCTTTGGGAAGTTAAATTACAAATTTATTACAAAGTAACCACACAGCGGGCTCTCTAAAGCATTTAAACAGGGTTTTTTTTCTGCTATTGTAATGGAAAGATGGGAAACAAAATAGAATTGGCCAGATTTTGTAAGCAATTAAATTTTCAAATAATTATATATTTTCAGAGGGGTAGTGTACTGAACCACAATATGAATGGGCGTGGCAAGGTACCAGTGTCAAAAGGAATGAAGATGCACATGATAAACTGGATAGATGCTCCCGATGATGTATACTTTGTGGCTACTGACGCCACCAGGTATTACAAATTGGTTTCTTCTCTTTCAACATTTCAATTCATTAATTTTTTAATTCAATCACAGAACTTTGGAAAAAAAAAACTCACTCTTTCCTCTATCTGATAATTACTTCGTGTACTATTTTTTTTTGAAAATAACAATGTTTTCTGTTTGCATAACTGACATTGCATTTGGTTTGACACTAGTAATTCTAGCCATATTGTATTCATAAACAGTACCATCTCGTCTGAGATTGATTTAACAGTTTAAACAGTGACTACTACTAATAGATTTGGGGTTGATATTAACATCACATTTAATACGTTTTGTTTAGTTGTGGTTTTGGGTTGGACTTGTTGTGGTTTTTTGTGTTGTCTCTGTAATTTCAAAATCTGTACACTAAATGGCTGTTTTAATTTTTTTTCTCACAGGAAAATAAGGAAGCAATGGAGCTCACAAGATTTCAAACGAACAGCACGAAATCCCTGGAAAAACATGCTGATCAAGCCAGCAATGGGAGGAGCTGAGTCTGACATCGTAGTCCTCGACTAAACTCTAGTCACCTGTTGTGTCAGTGTGGAAAGCCACTAGCGATGGCAGGGCACCTGTTCTCCACATAGTGCTCAAATGGTAGACTGATTCTCATTTCAATGGACAGTAGCGTTCAGAGATAAAAAAGTACTAACATTTATGTAATAGATATTTTTTCACAAGACTGATATGTGGAAAAGTAGGGTTGTTACGATGATTATTGTACATCGGACATGTCCCAAGGGCGGTCCGTGTCTGAGTAATACTCCTGGCACAACGGTTGTAGGCTAGCAGGGTGTGCGGAATAAGGGAGGATCGAGTGTCACTAAGGTCTTGTTGGCCAGCAACTCTACAGGGGGTGGGAATTTACTGTGGGGGAGGGGGATTAGGGCTGGTGGGGTGACCGTATGCCGGTTTTGGGTTGGGGTACTTCCTGTATATTTTGTTGGGGTTGGTTAGACACAGCTGTCTGTTGAGTGTGCGTGTGTGTGTGTTTGGTTTCAACAGCTGGTGCTGTCAACAATTGTCATAAAAAAATTAAGTTTGATGATTACTACATACTTTTTGTGTTCATCTTTGATAAGATCTCTCTAAAATAAATATGGTTTTCATAAATAGGAAGTGACACTTGAAGGTCACAAGGGCAATTTTCCTAAAACATGCAATGAAATGCCCTTGGGTATATTGGGTTATCTTGAATACCCAGATCACCCCTGTGAAATACTGTTTGATAATATTTGTGTACATGTTTGCATAATTTAATGCAGTGAAGTACGGTTTAAAAATTGTGTTAGATTTTGCTCGAGATTTGAGAGATAGCATTGTTCCTTTGGTCAATACATGCGAGAGTGTTCACCCGATCGTGGCAGCTGAGACAGATCTGTGGTCTGCTGAGTTCACCAGCCATAAATGTTGCCCATTTGTACAGGTTATTGTTGATTATATGAGTGGAGAATGAAAGGCACCATGGTAGTATTTAATTGTAGACCGAGGGATCGCTTATGAAAAATCACCTGTCATTATTTTTGTATGCTACCCAGTACTAAAACTCTAGTACATGTAAATAGATACATCACCAATCCATCCTAGTATTGAACGTCTCACAAATCTATAATGTTACTGAATAACAGCTCTATTCTTACCATGTAGGATACTACTTCATACACCAATCGTGTTTGGCATATATCTGGAAATTATTATTTGCAATGTTTTATGTATATGCGAGATGCAGGAAATCCTTCAAAATAATATATATACTGTAGATGTTAAACTGTTTGCTGCTAAAGTACTGTCAACAAACCAGTTACTTCTTTCTTTAGAGCGTTCTTTTTAGTTTAATGCTAAGATATTCTGATAAAAAAGGGTCCAATTTAAAGATAATTATTTGAAACTGCTGGATTTGTTGTTCCACATTTACAGATAGATATGAAAAGAAAAGATAACTGTCCAGTTTGAAACCTTTTTGTTCTCAGATATGGAGTTATGTGCCCCTGGCAATGCCGTGTCAGAAATCTAGGTCTAGTGGAATACATTCACATCTGTTCATCTCGTATGTTCTCTCTCATGGATTCATCAAGTCATATTTTCATTTTTTGGTCAAAAGCAGTTCAGCTAATTGGTGCATTTGTATGTAAGATTTCCACTTTTGAATTTGAACTGGAAATACAAACAGCGTTAGTTTGTCTTGGATTTCTCTTCAAAATTTCATGTCATTGAGTGAAGTTGAAAATCATATTTTTTTTTTTTTTTTTTTTTTTACTTTAGTTTGTTATCCATATTAAAACCAAAACAGGTCTGTCATTGTTCGTTTTCTTTTGTGTACAATCTTAGCCATGTGTTTAACAAGTAAAATCAAATTGTATATAGACAAGATTTAAATTTGTTTCAGCAAAGTATTATTAATAAGATTTTTATACGTTTCTGGTAACAAATGGAATATTAGATATTTTGTCCACAGGTCATCATATCTTGAATTTGTACAAGACTTAATTTATTCAATTGTATTCATACCATCTTCTGTTTTTGACTTACAAAACCATCGAATCATAATTAAAATATTGTACATAAATTACAAATTTAGTCCTTTGTTTTTTACTTAAAAAAAACTTGTGTACCCTCCATCGTATAGGTACATGTACTGTGTAAGGTTGATCTTTTCTTGACTCTGCTCTTCTTTCCTCTTTATTAGCTGTTGTAGTGACTATGTTTTTTTGTTTGTTTTTTTTTTGTTGCAAAATGGAATATGTAAAACTTGATATGGACAAAGAGGAAAGAGTGGAATTTGAGAAATAACAAATTTAGCAAATCAAAGATGGCCAATGGTTGATCTTCTCAAAGTTGAACATGCAAAACAATAAACCATAGATCAGCAGCCTACTTCAGATACTAGGATCAGATCCTTTCAGTGCGTCTTGGAAACAGCGGCAAGAATGAGTTGAACAGCCCACCATCTGATGAGGATGGGCTAAAAAAAACAACAGATTAACGTGACTATTAAACCAACTAAAAACTATAAAGTCATTTAATATAATTGGCCTATATAATGTTCAGCCTAATTAGGTAATATACAAGCATGTAAAAAAATGTTTTGGCATGTGAAAGTCCGGGCTTTTTCTGTGGGCTTTAGGGGGCCGTTAATGGGCCCCATTCCCAATTATTTCATATTTAAGCCAAATTCCCAAAATTTGCAGTTTACCCCTTTCCCAAACCAGTGAGAAAAAGCCCTGAAAGTTCACTAGTTATCCACCACGATAGGTTACGTTTAGAAGATATCCAACAGTAAGGTCAACTCAGTCCATCCGTCTGTAGACAAACTTTGTTCAGCTATGCATTCGCTCAGTTTTCAATAGATCTTTTCAAAACTTAATGGAAATGACCAGACCTACAATGTGGAGATGTGCCCCTTGAAAAGATTTTGTATTTTTACTTCTTTTTCAAAGTTATGCCTCTTTTATATAGAAATTGAACACTGTCCGTAAATGAACATTGTTCAGCTACGAGTTCACTCAGTTTTAAACAGATCTTTTCAAAATTTTGTTGGAATGACCAGTACAATGCGGAGTTGTTTCCCTTGAAATGATTTTGCATTTTATTTGAAACTTAAACACAGCTGTTCCTGTTGAACTGTCATTGTAAACTGACTCATGGGGAACAGCTCTAGTTTCTTCTTTGTTGTATCATATTAAATAACATGTGCTATAATTTTATGGTTGAATATAATGGATATTACAGGAGAATGGTTTGCTGGTGATGTCTTTTTCACACATTCTTCTCCCAAAGAATAATGTGACAGATTTTTTTTTTATTTAACCAGGAAAAAATATGAGATGAGGGGCTTTTATGAACTTCACAACAGATTAGGGAGGGCCTGGGAACAATTTTTTTACATTTTTTTACTTAAATAAAATTTTGCTGCAAGTTTCCATTGCCTAAGAGCTAGAACCCAACTTGTGAATTATACATTGCATATGGATTATCCTTGCCTTGCTAAAGGGGTTGGGCCAAAACTGTCAAACTAGCTGAAAATATTTCCTAATACTCTTCCTGGGGGATAACATAACCGGAATATCGTTATTATGTTCCATGGAGCTGTTAACAATAACAATGTCACGTTTTATGAAGTGTTAGCACTTAATTATCAAAATATCAGTCTCGAGCAAATAGTAATGAGATTCTGCCCGAAATAGCACAATCAGCAATTAGATTGCGTATAGTGCAATCCACAAACACAAAGTAATGTAATATTTTATGTAACAAATGTTCTTTATTTCTCATGGATAATTGAAAAACATTTTCGAATTGATCAAATCAATATCCATGATCGCTGTCTTTTGTAAAGGGTGCCAAGTTAAGTCCAGATTTCAGCAACTGCTCGATCTTACTACCAGGTGATGGGTGCCAACTAGATTCGAAATCAAATCCTTTTATAGCAAAATGAACATTAATGTGTAAATCATTTATAACTTAAAAAGATTTAATACAGTAAACACCTTACCACAAGTTTTATAAACATCTGATGCAGCCTTCCCTAGGAATCTGATAATTAGTTACAATAGTCATAGTAGACATGAAGTTTGAAGCTCTCTCATTCATAATTTTACAACATGATTCAGTTTTGTTGTTTTTATGGCTTGGTGCCTTCTGTTGATCATGTTTTCAACAAGATCTTATCCGTTCTGTACTAAATCTCTTCAAGTAGAAAGCACTTTTCTCTAACATTTTCAACATGAACACATCTGGATTCATCATAAGTCAAAGTTAACTCGTCAGATCATGAGTGACCTGGCATCTGTCCGAATGATGTCCTTACAGATGAAGACTTGGGTTTCTTCAGCATAGCATCGTCGTATGACTTGACCGTGATGCAGACCTTCGGACCCGTACACCAGAGTCCTCCATCTTGGTCTTCCACAGCCGCCTCTATAGACACAGAATGTACCCCACTAATAGGAAACGCCAACAGGAAGCTCACACTGAAGTAGTCATTGTGTGGCGACACGCTCTGGCTCAACGTGTTAGTCGTCAGGGCGTCGTTACTCTGCAGGGTCAAATGTCACAATATTTACCATTCAAAGTAAGTATGATACAAAAACAGTATGTAAAAATGTAATTGTTAGAATCAGAAGTGGATCAACATGGTTAGTTATGAAATCATTGCTATTCTTATTTATTTTAAGTAATGTGTACATGCTATCAGGAAAAGCGAAAATTCTTGTAATTTGAATACCACTTTAGACTTACCAGTACATCAAAAATATGCAAAAGAGGCTTTATCTTATACGAGATCATAGTTTCTGTTGTTACTAATTTTATATTGACTATCTTAATTCAGTTCCCATTTATGACCATCCACAATCACTGTATAGATACCGTCCTTGTACAATTTAGTTAACCTTTTGCTATAGAATCGCATCTCCGAACATAAACATTTAATAATACAATCAAATTTTGTATCGGAGTGATTCAGATAATATGTCTCATTGTAATACTGATACATATTTTAGCAGTAATCTTGTTTTAGCACTTTTTCAGCTGAAAGTTGACTGCTAAATTATGATAGTGCTAATTAAAATGTTTGTATTATTTTCTACAACATGCTCTGTAAATGCACTAATTCATCATTACCGTAATATGCTTAGATTCAGTTGTTTGTTTGGGTTTTACGGCCCATTGACAGCTATAGGGTCATTTAGGGCCAAACAATATACTATTATTATATTTTAGAAGATTTAGTTTTGCACTACGATTTGAGAGTGCTAAAATAAATAAGCTTACAGTAACCTTATAAGAACACTACCAAACCTACTGGATGTCTAATAGCACTACATACAATCATTATATATACCTTGGTGTCTGTGACGATCTGATTTCTGTTGACAAGTGTCGTGGTTACGGTCAGTCGAACCTGACCCACACTGCGGTATAACTCACGTCGTTTGCCATGCTGGACGATACCTTCCACCTTGAGTGTGAGGAATGTGTCATGGTGGACGAGGATAGGTTCCATCTGGGCGTTCTGTTGTGGAGACACTGCCAGCTACAAATCAAAGTAGTGAAAGTACTGATGTATTGCCACATACTATATAATTTTGGTGGGTGAGAGGTGGCTGTAGATACATGTATGTATAAGAAATATGAAGAAATCATTAAATCATTGCCACACTGATCCTGAAGCCTCATCATTTTGGCCACGTTTGTAACACCTGCTCAATAAATAAATTGAAATAAAAAATTACGGACAATCAAATTTCTCTGTGCACAAAAGAGTTTAAGTTGAGTTTGGAATACTTTCACATCATAATATAACGACAAAATCAAATTCCTCTGTACAAAAAAGGTGATTACCTTGAGGTTGTTGCAATGTGACGTCATAATATAACTACAAAATCAAATTCCTCTGTACAAGAAAGGTGATTGATTACCTTGAGGTTGATACAACAGACATCATAATACATGTATAACGATGAATCAAATTCCTCTGTACAAGAAAGATTATTACCTTGAGGTTGGTACACTGGAGACGTTGGAAGAAGAACCTTGGATACCTAAAGGTAGCCTGTATAAACCCTCGCACAGATTGTAGTAAGAGGTCGATGTGCTGGAATGGGAATCATGACTTTAACATACAGTATAAATATGTAGTAATATATGCACATTAAAAAATATTATTAATTTTACCAACCATGAATTAAAATTTATAATTACTTAAAGAGTCAATCATTTCAATGGTGTAGAATCTAGAACCCAAGCTTTGCCAAAGTGTAGAATAGCCTTAATCTACATAACTATGCAATGAGTGATGCTGTTTATCCCACGTCTTGCCTAAGTTTTGTGTGACACATTATAATACTGACAAGTGACAATACAAGGGCAACACTTTTTATGAGGAAACTTTCTGGAAGAGTGACCGATTAACACCATACCTCTACTTCATTAGGCCAGTAAGAATGTCATTTTTATGTAATGAGGTGAGGTCAGTTAATGATGCTTATCAAGGTTCTGATGGGCCTTTTACTGCCATGTTATGAAAGAATATGGCCATATATGGAGAGGTGGGGAACTATGTAGAATGTACATTGTGTGTGAGAGCCTGGAAGATACGTTATGTGTGAGAGCCTGGATCATACGTTATGTGTGAGAGCCTGGATCATACGTTATGTGTGAGTCTGGATCATACATTATGTGTGAGAACCTGGATCATATGTTCTGTGTGAGATCCTGGAACATACGTTATGTGTGAGAGCCTGGATCATATGTTATGTGCGAGAGCCTGAAACATGCCTTATGTGTGAGAGCCTGGATCATACGTTATGTGTGAGAGCTTGGATCATACCTTATGTGTGAGAGCCTGTAACATACCTTATGTGTGAGAGCCTGTAACATACCTTATGTGTGAGAGCCTGGATCATACCTTATGTGTGAGAGCCTGTAACATACCTTATGTGTGATAACCTGGATCAGACGTTATGTGTGAGAGCTTGGATCATACCTTATGTGTGAGAGCCTGTAACATACCTTATGTGTGAGAGCCTGGCCATGGTCTGCCTGTAGGGAACTGTCTATGTCCATCTGTACCTGTTGCACTGCCTTACTGAGCGGATCCTTGTGGCATGAAGTTGTCGGCATCCAAATCTGCTGCTGGCACCTGTGGTTAGAACATCTGTCAGCGAATGCCATTCATGGCCGACTATCCTAATGCACTTCAAACATTTTAAAATCACATGCAAATGCAAACTCCTCATCAATTTGTAGAATCTTTGATGTGGAAATAGAATTATCTCCCTTTGTTTTATCATTCTGTTGGTGTTCACATGTTTAATATCCCTAACAAAATCTAACATGGTATCTATCCTAGAATAAGCCCTCTCCCCTACTGTAAAAGTTAAGTACCATACTTATCCACAAATAAGCCCTCTCAACTACAGTAAAAGTTAAGTACCATACTTATCCACAAATAAGCCCTCTCAACTACAGTAAAAGTTAAGTACCATACTTATCCACAAATAAGCCCTCTCAACTACAGTAAAAGTTAAGTACCATACTGATCCACAAATAAGCCCTCTCAACTACAGTAAAAGTTAAGTACCATACTTATCCACAAATAAGCCCTCTCAACTACAGTAAAAGTTAAGTACCATACTGATCCACAAATAAGCCCTCTCAACTACAGTAAAAGTTAAGTACCATACTTATCCACAAATAAGCCCTCTCAACTACAGTAAAAGTTAAGTACCAAACGCATCCACAAATAAGCCCTCTCAACTACAGTAAAAGTTAAGTACCATACTGATCCACAAATAAGCCCTCTCAACTACAGTAAAAGTTAAGTACCATACTTATCCACAAATAAGCCCTCTCCACTACAGTAAAAGTTAAGTACCATACTGATCCACAAATAAGCCCTCTCAACTACAGTAAAAGTTAAGTACCATACTTATCCACAAATAAGCCCTCTCAACTACAGTAAAAGTTAAGTACCAAACGCATCCACAAATAAGCCCTCTCAACTACAGTAAAAGTTAAGTACCATACTGATCCACAAATAAGCCCTCTCAACTACAGTAAAAGTTAAGTACCATACTTATCCACAAATAAGCCCTCTCAACTACAGTAAAAGTTAAGTACCATACTGATCCACAAATAAGCCCTCTCAACTACAGTAAAAGTTAAGTACCATACTTATCAACAAATAAGCCCTCTCAACTACAGTAAAAGTTAAGTACCAAACGCATCCTCAAATAAGCTTTCTCCTCGTCTGTAAAATGAGGCCTAGTGTAAAAGTTCAGCACCATATTATCCTCAAATAAGCTCCCTACAGTAAAAGTTTAGCATTAAAGTTTGAATAGGGCTTATATATGAATCCCTTTAAGCTTATGGATATAATTGCAAAATTGAAGAAGAGGGCTTATATATTGGCAGGGGCTAATTAGTTTTTGATAAATATGGTAAGCTTTTAATTACAATGTTAAAGAGATTTTAAAGATATATTTTCATTTTCAGATCGACATGGAAATAACAAATAGAGTCTAAAGAAATGAATTTGGTGAAACAAAACCCCAAATTTATGGAACCATACCCTGGAGAATCCGGTTTGACAACAGACAATATGGCCGATTTCATCACCTCGCAACACTGCTGAAGTCTGAACAATGTCAAGGTCATATATATATATATCATGTGTGGTTATGTCATGGTTATCTTCATTATGACAAGGTCAACTGTTAGATTTATGAGGCATTAGTTGTTGCAATTCATTAAAACTGGTAATTATATTAACATATTAGTTTAACAGTCCTACTGTGGTCGAAAACCAACGAAAAACCCATGTGGTCAGGCAGGTGACCCATATACATTTTTACATCGAGGTTGCCAAGGTAAAAGGAAAGTGTGTTACAAGTGTGCTGTCCACCACCTAATGATGTACATAAGGGATGTAAGGTGATTCCATCGACTTTTAAGGATACAAAATTATGTTCCTCAGAGTATTTGGGTCAGCATCGAACGAGGACTGGTACAGGGCAGAAAACTTGGTGCTCAGGCTCTCATAGTCGTTCATACTCTTGTTGAGCTGCAGAGAAATGAAGGAATATTTATCAAATTCTTTTATATAAATCAGCTGTAATCTTAAGACTGTATCTGTATTCTTAAAACCAAGTCATGCCCAAACTCAAGTTCTGTGTTCAAATATCCTTGCAACTCAAAAAATTCTGGTAATGGGTGGAAGATACATGTAACATAGAATGCACCATGCAACACATTTAGATTAACAGTAACACTGTAATATACATACAAAATGGATGATTTTGAAATGTATTATATTGATGTAACTTCTTTTAGAAACACACTTTCACATTTTATTATAATATTTAACATTTAATGGAGACACATAAAACTGAAGTGATCAGTTGGACTTTTATATTCTGGAAATATTGTTATTTTAAATAAGTTATAATTTTTGGTCCATTTCTTGATTTCTCTGCAAAATGCATAATCTGAACCATAATAATTTTTTTTTACTTCAATGCCAAAGACGTTTGTGTCATGTCAGAAATTTCTTTTGTCATGTTTCAACAAATACTTATCAATACCTTATTAAAAGCCATGCTGTAGAACTAACTCTACACTGACCTGAGACAGGATCTGGCCACAGCGAGAGATTTCACGGCCACGCGACATGGCGAGTGCAGTGGAAATCGCCGGAGGAGGACAGGTACGAAATGTGTTACAGTTTCGCACAAGCTGGCAGTGGACCTGGAGAAGTTCTGTCCTCAGGCGTACATACCAGCACTGGAACTGGAGCGGGGAGTTGGGAGTCGCTGCGGCCTACAACACATTGCTTTATATCTTAATCCAAGAGAAATCACCCTCACTGTATACCAAAACTTATGTTAGAATCACTCATCCAGGTTGGCATATTGATTTTACAACCAAATTATTAGATTTTTGAAGTTAAAAAATCAATTAATCAGAAATTTTTGTAAGATTTTTCAGGTGAGTCGATCCACACCATTTAATTTTTTTTTTTGATAAATCCCAGTACTAAGCAATATTGTTCGTACTCAGAATTTGAGCAAGTCTTGGAAGAAAAGCATTAGTCCAAGACTCATATATCCGAGTCCCAAACCAATAATTAATTTACTTTGAGAGCAGCTAATCCCTTCTGGTAATGCATCATGGTATCGTCTATCCTCATGACATCACTTCCTGTGCCAACATCGTAGAGGTGAGCTTCAGCATTACAGATCTCATGTAATCCCAGCATCCAAAAGTGAAAATGCTCTGATGCTACCCTCTGGGACAACATGCTGAACAGGTCTGTAGCCACATGGTACTGGCCATACCTCATGGCCTGGCGACCAAGTTTGTAAGCAAACCATGGACTGGTGGAGGATTCCATACAGCCAATCACAAGCTCTCTTACATTTGTTGGGATTGGCTTGCCGTCTGCAGCTTGGAACAGCAATGTGCCAATATAAGTCTGAAAATATAGAAGTATTTAATGCATGAATTCATACACAAATCAGTTTAAAATATAATATACCTGTGTATGTAGGAATGTACATCAAACCATTTCTTACATTTGTCATGTGATCGAGCTGATATTTCTGCAATATTACTGACTGTGACATAGAGAATGCCATGGTATCATGACAGTAAATAGGTGTTTTTCTCATTGTTTTTTGCATTTTAATAAACACTCACAAATCAAGAGGCACAGAGAGGGCCTGTATCAATCACCTGGTTATTGCAGTGGAGAAACATCTTAAGATGGATGTTAAAGAATTTGCTATATTTCTCCTATTGGGCCCTACCCCACAGTCCCCTGGGGGTTAGGGAGACCCATCGTTAAAACAAAATTGGTTCCCGTTCACCCAAGGATGCTCTAACCAGTTTGTGGTTGAGACATAAAAAAAACATTTGGAAATTCAATATCCAGTGATTTGAATGGAAGAAGTGATGACATTGCTGTTACATTAATGTATATGTATAAAAAAAATTGTATTTATTAAGTCTCTCTACATACTTTGAGTTGACCCGACACTTTTGGTTGTTGGCCGAGATTCTGGAAAATGGACAAAAGTTGTGGTACGATGTCCATAATAACTTCACTGTTCTGTTCTCCAATGGCCGCCAGACATTCACAAAGCATCAGGCAGTTCTTATCTACGGACACAAGAGACAGGAAAAGTTGCCAAACTATGGAACTATTCAATCACACAAATGGATATAGGTGGCTGAGCCATCGGTATTTGAGAACATTACTTTTCATCCAATTACACTAAAATAGACACTCTAAAAAAAGCAACATGTTGATGATGTTATCAAATGGTTACCAAACTCAAAATATTGTTTAATTAAAATCAAACAGTAATATCTCAGTTCCCTTTCATCTTATGGCTTAAAGCTTTAAATTTTACTTCCCCAAATTATATACAACACATATGATTCTACTGTTAATAAGACAAATACCATTGGCCATTTCGAGGAGCTGCACTATTTCTGCTGCGAAGAACGAGCCAGTCTCAGGGTACACCTCTGACAGCCGGACGGCACAGTGGAGACAAACCTACAACAAGGGAGACAACTGTAGTACAAATCATGTACCACCTGTATCGGTCCAAACAAGGGAGACAACTATAGTACAAATCATGTACCACCTGTATCGGTCCAAACAAACCCTACATACTGTAGTACAAACCATGTACCACCTTGATCGATCTAAACAAACCCTACATACTGCAGTACAAACCATGTACCACCTTGATTGGTCCAAACAAGGGAGACAACTATAGTACAAACCATGTACCACCTTGATCGGTCTAAACAAACCCTACATACTGTAGTACAAATCATGTACCACCTTGATCGGTCCAAACAAGGGAGACAACTGTAGTACAAACCATGTACCACCTTGATCAGTCCAAACAAACCCTACATACTGTAGTGCAAATCATGTACCACCTTGATCGGTCCAAACAAGGGAGACAACTGTAGTACAAACCATGTACCACCTGGATCAGTCCAAACAAACCCTACATACTGTAGTACAATCCATGTACCACCTTGATCAGTCCAAACAAACCCCCTTACGATATATATATATCATATGTAATTAGCTTCCCTGCTTCGAGGAGCTCTCCTCCCACTTTTTTTTTTTTAAAACTTATAAGATTTTACCGAGGCTATCCCACACTCATTTCCAGACCAGCTCAAGATACTTTATAATAACTATCAAGACAAATCATACCTTTTACACAATTATATTTCCACAACAGACTTTAGTTGCCTGATCATTATCAAGTCTCTCATTCTGTCCTATTTCAAAGTCCCTTGGACAATAATACACAATGAATTTGGTTAATCTTGTAAACATACACATATTTACTTTAGAGTTTGAATCAGATCAAATGATCACCTGACTTCACAAAACACAAACATATCTGTATGATCATACATGCATTTACCTTGAGAGAGCAAGTTTTTGTGTTTACCTTGAGAGAGCAGATTTTTGTGTTTACCTGAAGAGAACAATTTTTTTGTTTTTACCTAGAGAGAACAGGTTTTTGTTTTTACCTTGAGAGAGCAGGTTTTTATGTTTACTTTGAGAGAGCAGATTTTTGGTTTTACTTTGAGAGAACAGATTTTTGTATTTACTTTGAGAGAGCAGGTTTTTGTTTTTACTTTGAGAGAACAGATTTTTGTATTTACTTTGAGAGAGCAGGTTTTTGTTTTTACTTTGAGAGAACAGATTTTTGTATTTACTTTGAGAGAGCAGGTTTTTGTTTTTACTTTGAGAGAACAGATTTTTGTATTTACCTTGAGAGAGAGAGAGAGCAGGTTTTTTTGTGTTTACCTGGAGAAAGCAAGTTTCTGTGTTTACCTTGAGAGAACAGGTAATTTTACTTACCTTGAGAGAACAGGTAATTTTACTAACCTTGAGAGATCAGGTAATTTTACATACCTTAAGAGCAGCTTGGTCTTGTGAATCAGCACTCCAGGCTGACAGACAGATCTGAGTAGTGAGAGAGAGGCGTGCACCAGCCACAATGTCCTGTTCAGGATTCCATACAGGACAGTCTGAAAGAAAAATAGTTGTGCATTACATGAAAAACCCTCAGTTGATATGAAATTTAACTACGAAATGCCCAATACACATCTGGGTTTACAAAGTCTACATAGCTATGCACCAGTATATCATAGTCTGTAAAACTCACAGAAATGGCTGAACTTGAAATGGTCTTCCTTTCTAACAATTATCATAAAAATCAATAAAAAATGTGAAGTTGCATTCACAAATAATCATGGACGACATGATGCTACCTTAACCATTATTTATTTAAAAACTTAATGTTTAAGGCAATCTTGTACTTACTACTTTTTTTGTGACAGATGGCGACGTTTGTGAAGAAATGTGTGGCGGTCGCGGAGAGACTGGCATTGTCACAGAGGTAACACAGATTACAGACTTCTAGTATGGTCGTCATTTGTTTCTCTGACACTGCAACACAAAAAATACTGTTTTAACATCAATTATCTATCTAGTTAAACCTGCTTTAACAACCACCTGTCTATAGCAATCCCCTGTCTATAACAACCCTCTGTCTATAACAACCCTCTGTCTATAACGACCCCCTGTCTATAACAACCACCTGTCTATAGCAATCCCCTGTCTATAACAACCCCCTGTCTATAACAACCCTCTGTCTATAACAACCCTCTGTCTATAACGACCCCCTGTCTATTACAACCCACTGTCTATAACGACCCCCTGACTATTACAACCCACTGTCTTTAATGACCATTTTGTAACAGTCCCAAGCAATAACAACCACCTGTAATCGATAACAACCGGACTCCGAGATCGACCGTTGGAGTTCCTTCCCTTTCACCATGATTACTATGGGTTGAGCTTCATTTGGTGTTGTCATTTTTTCAATGGTACTTTACATACCCATACAGTTGGCAATGTAATTTAGCTAGGGTATTGTGCATCTTTTTTTATGTTGAGTAAATTAAAGATTTTTTTCCCGGACAACTT
Organism: Pecten maximus; assembly: GCF_902652985.1. Lineage (NCBI taxonomy): Eukaryota > Metazoa > Mollusca > Bivalvia > Pectinida > Pectinidae > Pecten > Pecten maximus. The sequence goes on along the minus strand of NC_047017.1, from coordinate 16,937,859 downwards.
TATTCAAGGTGCCTCAATCAAGTATCCATTTACCATAAACCTAGATATCGTGACACTAAAACGCAATTACACAGCAGCTGTATTGGGGAACCATGAATCTGAGGCTATGTGTCAGCCCCTTAAGTTTATTTCAGGGATAAATAAAGAAACTAAGATTACAAATATTTTCGTACCATCCTTCTGCATGTAGAGTTGGAAAGCCACAGAACCTGATAATGTGGACAGGACGTCCAGGCCTGCGGTCTTCAGGGCCAGGGATTCTGCAGTCAGCACAAACTCACACAAGGCCTGTGGACAGGGGATGTTATACCATTATGATAGGCAGTTATCTTTAGGTCAAGAATGGTTTAAAGATTCAATAGTGTCATACAAGTAATATCAGAAGATATTGGTCAAATTCCAGCGTGATCAATTTTACTGAAACAGTTCATTTTCTCAGACTGTAGTAAAAAGCCAATAATGGTTCGAACAGTCCTACACCTAGTCATTAAAAAAATCAGCTAATTAACTTAATAAGCACAAAGTTTGATCAATATACATTGACCCATACTTTTCAAAATGTCCAGAAGGTTGTGAAACTTTTTTTATTTTATGAGTAGTAAAAGGGCATATCTGTAGTGGAACTGAACTGTCCGACTGAATACCAGTGGCCAGGAAGCTCAAATGGTAAGAGCGCCCATCTAGAGTTCAGAGGTCTCGGGTTCAAGTGCAGTGTTATTTTATTTAGACAATGCTTAGTAAATACTAATGCTCATCTTGGGTAGTACAGCGCAAGGGAGTCAAATGTTATTGACCAATTTTATGCAAAAAAATAATAATAATTGAATTGCCAACAGAAAAAACAATCCAGTTTCACTTTTACTGGAAATGAAAATAGCCCAAGCCAGTTTCTGTCCCTACCTCAACTGATGTATTTGTCCACAAATGGGGCGTCTTTCTTGCCAGACTATTCATGTCTCTCAGGATCACAAACTTCACCACAGTCCTTGGATCTTTTCTGAGGCATGACATCAGCAACTGTACATGTGACTGGATATCCACCAATGACTGAGCAGCTAGCTGTGTCATTGTGTGCAAGGTCAAGGTCATAAAGTTCTGAGCAGGAAAACTGGAGAGTAGATCCTGGCACACTCCCCTGGCCTGTAAGAAAAGAAGACTACTTTTATCAAATATCAGGCCTGAAGGCAAATGAGACTACATGTCTCAAGTCAATTCTAACAGGCGTTAGCTGTAATCTTATTCTAGCATTTTTCATGCCGAAGCATTCCACCTAATTATGATTGCAATAATTGTAATTTATCTATTCTGGTTTCTATGGCAATCTTTGCTGGTGCACTAAATCATCATTCCGCTAATCTGTTTTAATTTGGTTTTGCACTAAAATTTAGTTGTGTCAAATTAAGTACACTTTATACAGTATACCCCTAACCTGTAAATATTTGTTTTCTGCATTTATCGCCCTGTTAAAAGTCAGGCAAATTTTGAGGAAAGGTTGCATTGTAGCAGCTGGTGACTTCCTCACTGAACAACATAATTATATGAGGTCTGTCACATGTTATCCAGATTTTGTTGATTTATTGCCTCGTGAACAGCCAAGGTCATTTTGAGGCAGGGTTTCCTTGTAGTAGCTGGTGGCTACTTCACTGAACAACATACAGGAGGCCTGTCACATTCCATCTAGAGAAATTAGGGTAAAGTGTCAAGAACACAACCACAACATCACAGACCAGTCCGTTTCTCAGCTTCATGAGAAACACAAACCACCACAGGTAGAGAGTATCGAACCATACACCTTTGGCCAGTACCCGCGGTTATGTGGCCGGCACTCTGACCAAATATATCTAAAGTAAATGTCTGCCCATGGACACAACAGCACAGGGTGGTCTGTGATTTCACCTTCCTATGAAACAAAATCAGACCACACACTTCAGATCTTCATCTAAAGTAACGTAAGTCCAATGTTTTAGTGAGCTGAACAATGGGGCTACATGTTTCAAGTAAATCCAGACCTGCTTCTCTTGTCTGCAGGTAAACCCCATGTACCTTTATCAAATTAATGTAAGTATGCGTTACCTTTGCTGCAGTGTCCACGTCATGGTGCATGTGCTGAAGAATAGGGATCAGTCGAAGTTTCAGGTCCACTGGGGTGGCTATTTTTTCTATCATGGTGGCTATCTTACTGCAAATGTTGGCTGCAAATGTGCTGAAGATAAAAACAAGACAAAGATGACAGCATGAAAGGGTTTATCAGTTTATAGAGCACCCCATATCATATATATATCCTACCTGCCAAATTAATCTGAAGGTTTCTGATGTTTATTGGCCTTTTAAAAATCTGATAATGGCCCATATCAGGTTTTTAAGAGGCAAATAAAAACATCAGAAACCTTTTGGTTGCTGCCAACTCTGGAGCCTCAAGATCATTTCAGTAATTTACACAATCTCACAAAATTTATTTAAGTCTAAAACAGGAGATTTTTGGAAAATGAAATATAATTTTTTTCACAGATTTAATGTATCGCATCTTATCCTTCAAATTAATTCACAGGTTTTCAGTTTAAACATAGTCTATTGTCATATAAAGAGACAATGGGATTCGGCACAAGTTATTACAACTCATAACATGCCCACTCTCAAAGGTCTGAGCAACAAAACAAAAATAAATTAAGAAACATAACACAAAACTCTAAAAATGAATCTTTCCAAACTGAAGATCTCCAGTTTTCCACTTCGGACCCCTTACAGGACTGAAATTTACATTTTATTCCTATTTGTGAAAATGAAAGTACAAACAAACTTCTTTGGGGAGGACTAACATCAGAATTTATCATACAAAGACAAGAATGTACAAATATCAGATAGGTGCTCAATGGTAACACCCGTTACATATCTTACATACTCACCGTGACTGGGCCGCAAATCGCTTCGCTGCAAATACAGCAGCATCAACCTCAAGGCGATCATTGGAGTCGAGGCCAGTGACGATGGTGTGGTGAACGGTCTTACGCTCCGGTATCACACTTGCCATGCTTCCCAAAGTTCTACTCAACAGAAACACATTCCAGTAATTCAAAATCTGACAATTTATAATGATATGTTAATACAAATGTTTGGAATGCCCGTACCAAACATGGGCATCCTCGTTAATGTACCAAATATCGGCATCCTAGTTAATGTACCAAATATCGGTATCCTAGTTTATGTACCAAATATCGGCATCCTAGTTAATACAAATGTTTGGAATGTCTATATCAAATATTGGCATCCTAGCACAGATACTAAAGATTTATATTGGAGAAAGTCAACATTTAAAGACTTATTATTATTATTCATATAACAATTTCCCTATACAAATACTAGATTGGAATGCTACAACTTACTGACTGACACTTTCAGTTGATGAAGCTTTCAATCACCAGGCTCACAAATATCAATTCCTGATTTAATTTTCAATTTCAAACAATCAAAATATCTAGTCATTAACTAGGACAAATGTGACCAAGCCCTAGACACTACTTTTTCCTAGTATCATTCCTTCAATTTGACCGTATTCAAAATTTAGCAATTACATTCTTGGTAAGAAAACAGTCCCAGCCCGGAATTCTGAAGAAGTAATCTGACTGACAAGGGCAATATACTTCTAACTGTATATAACAATAAAATGTTTGTTATGTATAAAATTTTGTTGTTTCCATGGTTACTATAGAACCACAAATATAAATACAATGAATATTGTTTTGTGTATTATTGTTAAATTACTATGTATTTTATGGGCTAACCACTAAAGCTTATATCCACAAAATAATTTGAAAGCTCCAAACCATGTAAGAAAGTACACCTGAACATTTTATGTTACAGTTTACAATCATCTCTATGTAACATGCATCCTCAAAACTCCAGGGGCTGCGTTCATGTACAATCTCTGGTTGTGGTTTTTGAAGATGTATCATGAGCTAGACATCATAGTTATGTTGTTACTATGTATACAAACCTGAGGGTGAGGGCCCTGGCCACTGGATCATTACTGTGTATACAAACCTGAGGGTGAGGGCCCTGGCCACTGGATCATTACTGTGTATAACAGAAAATATCCTCCGCACAAACTCGTCAACATTGAGGATTTTGTCGAGATGCTTTTCACTCTGTAGTGTTACTCTTAGAATACACCATCGCAGGAAGTTATTTCTGTAATAAGAAATCAGTAAAAAAGATGGTCACGTTGCCAAATAATTGAATAAAGTTCCTGTTAACAAAAAAAAAAAAAAAAAAGAAAAAAAAAAGAAGAAAATTCTGGAGGTTAAAATTTGTTATCAAAAATGAACAGATTTACTCTTCTGAAATTGGATTTTTGGTATATTCATAAAATATACGGTAAGTTAAATGTCTCAGGTCAGGCAGGTATATATACTAATAAGTCATATGACCCTTAATCTTATATTGCAAATTTAAAAAGCATTCACCAGTTTTAACCCTTGCAGTGCTGAATTGTTTCATTCTGGCTACGCCTGACTGTTGAATTGTTTTGGGAAAAAAATAAAGAATTCAAGAAAATTGAAAATACTTAAAAATGTTTTAAAACCAGTTTTACAATATAATTATGATCGTTAACTACGGTTATATGTCATGTTTTTCTGCATAAGGAGGGTTAATAATCACCAGGAACAATTTCATTTGTGTACATATACTTGTCAGTGAAAAGGACTGGTGTACATTAAGTTTTTGTTGTTTTTACCAGTTCTATTTCTCAGAAAATCTCTTCTTTTTCAATCATAACATACAAATATATATGTGTGTGTGTTGTAAATGTTACATTTCCATTTAATATTTTATATTTGTTCATCATTTATGAATGACAATCCTATAATTAGCTGACTACTCTTTGATTCCCAACACTAACTGTATCAATGACAAAAATAAAACAGCCCAAAAAACAATTATTAAAAAGGTCATCAGCAGTTAGTTGACATGGTCAACCTTTTACTTACCCAGCTCTGAAAACATCAGATAGTCTGAGAAAGGCTGTGTTGATAAGGATTGGGAATGGGTATTTCTCAAATAGTCTAGGGAAACGGATCACTGATTCACACTGGACTCCAGGCTTGGCAGAATGAAGACCTATATAAGCAAAAATTATCATGAAATGCACATGGGAAACTTGGAACATCCAGGGTCATATGTGAATGGGTGTCCAGGTGAATACTAAAGGAAAACAAGAGCAGAAATATACAGGTGCAGAGAGAACTTCTCTTCAGCTCGATCCACTGAGCATATAACTAGAAATCCAGAGGGTTCAATCCCTAGCAGATGCAATGAGACAAATAAAATTTATAAAGCTCTGTTACATTGACGTCCATGTAAGGACTCGGGGAATTACACTTAGCATTACTTGTGAAAGCTTGCTATAAGTTAACCCCATGAAACTGGAGGACAAGTTCTCCTGGTAGGAGAGTATGTAACCCAGGTAAATACTAGCTGCAATATATTGCTCGTCTGTTTTGTTCTATCGGTTCAAAGTAAGACTATGGCCGTTTTCGTTTTTGCGGTCCAAACGGTTAGACCACTTGGACCGGTGTTGTTCGTTTATGAAATAAAGACAGACCTTGTGATTTTATATTATTTTTCAGACGAGCTTTGACAAAGACTACCAAGTCCTGTAATAACATTTGCAGGTCCGTCAAGATATATGTCTGAAATATTACATTAAAAAACTGACGAACCGGTTTGTCCGCATAAACGAACAGGCCCTAGTAATCCAGTGGTCGTGGGTTCGATTCCTAGCAAAGGCATTGAAATCAATCATGCTTTCTGATAGACCCACAATACAAAACAGTTTAGCAGATGATTTAGACACTGTCATGCCATAACAGATGTTTGATAACCCTCCCATATATGTATCTAAACAGCTGTATCAGATTTAACCTCAATTGTGAAAAAATGACAGTTCTGCAACTTCTGGACCTGGTTTTTTTAAGACAACTTGACAAAATCTCTGGATATGTAGATTAAACCAAGACATTCTATTGAAGTATGTACCCCTATCAAGATCAGTTAATGCCAAATTTGCGTCTTGTTCTTGCTCGACTGAGGCATTTTCTTGCATGATGCCGGTAGCCGCCGGGAACGTCACGGAGGCTGCCATTTTGACAGAACGCAGTAAATAAAATTTAAGCCAATCAGAATTCAAGGATACGCCAAGCAGATCACATGAGAGCAAAATGGCGGAAGAGACGAAAAACACTATTGCTTTGCTCAATGGCTTAGCTAGAAGAACATATTACAAAGAGGATGAAATTACGGACGAATTTTTGAAGAGCCAGATTTATCCTGAAATGAGCGATGAAGATTTCAACAGACTTGTATCCAGATTTTCTGGACTAATGAAGGTAACTATCATGTTAGACCCGCATTGGTGATCTCATATTGTAAATAAACACGCCCATCCGTTATCCTAAATGTCATAGGCATTGCTTGTACAGTTACATATGAGCGATCTGATTCCGACAAAGACTGCGATTTTGGGAAAAACATTAATGGCACAATGGCATTATTTCAGCAACATAACATCACTCATTGTTTGGGCACCATATGTGGTATCATATGGCATCAGAAAGGCATCACGAGCGTGTCATATTGATTGTGATGTAAATAGAGTGGCATAACTGAAGTGACATAAAGTGACGTCATTAAATTAGCATAATGGCAGTGGCATAATTAGAGTCATGCCATTTATATTGCATCATTGAAGTTGCATCTCAAAATTTATATGATTAGGATGGCATCATGGAAATAGCATCATTAGATCTAGAGTGATTTCATTGGTTGGTACAATTAAACATCACTTTAGTGGCATCATTTAGCTTAAAGTGACATCGTTAAAGCGATACAATTATAATGACATCATGATGATGGTATAACGAGAGTGACCTCAATAAGGTGGCATCATGGAAGTGACATACTTATAGTGATTGGATTATTGGAGTGGCACCATTAGAGTTAAGTCATTAGTGTGGCATCATGGAATTAGCACCATCAGAGTGATGTCATAATGGTAACTGTTACTAACATGACATGATGGCAGTGGCACCATTATATTGAAGTCATCAGTGTGGCATCATGGAATTGGCATCATCAGAGTGATGTCATAATGGTAACTGTTACTAACATGACATGATGGCAGTGGCACCATTATATTGAAGTCATCAGTGTGGCATCATGGAATTGGCATCATCAGAGTGATGTCATAATGGTAACTGTTACTAACATGACATGATGTCAGTGGCACCATTATATTGAAGTCACTGGTGTGGCATCATGGAATTGGCATCATCAGAGTGATGTCATAATGGTAACTGTTCTAACATGACATGATGTCAGTGGCACCATTAGAGTCAAGTCATTAGTGTGGCATCATGGATTGGCATCATCAGAGTGATGTCATAATGTTAACTGTTACTAACATGACATGATGGCAGTGGCACCATTATATTGAAGTCATCAGTGTGGCATCATGGATTGGCATCATTAGAGTGATGTCATTTGGTGGCATCAAAAGGCTTAGAGTAACATCATCACTGATATTGTTTTAGCAACATCAGAATAGGAACATTATAAACAATTGCATGGCAGCCAATATGATGTAAATTGTATAACTGCCTGTGTCAAATTTTGAAATTCATTTAATTTTATTTCATGGGTAGGGTTTATTTTATTCCCTTTTGCACTCAAAAGCATATAGAAAGAAAGAGAAAAAAAATCAACCCATGAGAGAAATGTAAGTGATATTTATCAAGAATATTATTTCGATTATTTTCTGTGATAGAAATTGAAATGAGCTTCCATATACAGGTATTTTTTGTCTGATGCAAAACGTTGAGATATGTGGGATAAAGTAGACATCACATTTGACAATGTCCATCTTTATCTATGATTCAATTTCTCTCCTAGAAATATCAAATTTAGTATCCCCAGCGATTTTATATTATCAAATTATTCACATTATATGTAACATCTGTGCAACAGACTAAATGAGCCAATAGAAAGTCTTCATTAAACATACATTGTATATGTCAGCAGGCTGTACTTCACAAGTCGTTTATCATAATTTCTCACGATAAACTCCTCTAGATGCATTTGAACTTTTTGAAACTTGATTTCAGAATATGGTATCCGCTGATATGGATTTCAACCAATTAGAAGCTTTTGTTGTGTCGCAAACAAAACGACGTGAAGGAGCTCTCACCGAAGATCAAGCGAATGCATTGCGAAGGTTCTGGAGATCACATAAAAACAAAATACATGATAGTTTAGTGGTTAACACAAACTGGAACAATAGTTTAAAACAAGTGTCATGGAGAATAGATGTAAAATCACAGTCCAAAAATGTGGATCAAATAAATGAACCAACCGCCATCATGGAACTGCAGTTACAAGGGGGAGGCAACACAAAGGTATTCAGATATTGATTATATTACTGTATTTGTCCTCAAATAAGCCCCTCGAGCTCCCCAAGTGTAAAAGTTTGTTACTGTATTTATCCTCAAATAAGCCCCTCCCCCAGTGTAAAAGTGTATTTATCCTTAAATAAGCCCCTCCCCCAGTGTAAAAGTTTATTACTGTATTTATCCTCAAATAAGCCTCTCCCCAAATGTAAAAGTAGATTACTGTATTTATCCTCAAATAAGCCAATCCTGCAGTGTGAAAGTTTAGTACCATATTTATCTTAAAAGTAAGCCCCCTGTGCAAAGTTTAGTATTGATATTTGGGAAGGAGCCTTATTTGTGAAAGTATTTCAAAATTTAGAATCTGTCAAAATGGAGAAGGGGATTTGTTTGAAGGCAGGGGCTTATTTGCAGATACATGTACTTATATGGTAACATTTATGATATACAATTGTGTCGCATGATCTTACATTAGTGTTATTGATTATTTTAAAGTTTTTTTTATTTGTTTCAACAGTTAACATCTTTGCAGTTTTATTTGTTTCAGCAGTTAACATTTTTGCAGTTTTACAAAAAAAATTCTGTAGTAATTTGTATGAAGGAATCAGTAGGGTGTAGCTATATAGGTTGTAGAGATGAATCAGTAGGGTGTAAGCTGTATGAAGGAATCATTAGGCTGTAGGTTGTATGAAGGAATCAGTAGGCTGTAGGTTGTATGAAGGAATCATTAGGCTGTAGGTTGTATGAAGGAATCAGTAGGCTGTTGTATGAAGGAATCAGTAGGTTGTAGGTTGTATGAAGGAATCAGTAGGGTGTAAGCTGTATGAAGGAATCATTAGGCTGTAGGTTGTATGAAGGAATCAGTAGACTGTTGTGTGAAGGAATCAGTAGACTGTAGGTTGGATATATGAATCAGGCTGTATGTTGTATGAAGGAATCTTAATGTTGTATGAAGGAATCAGTAGGCTGTATGAAGGAATCAGTAGGCTGTAGATTGTATGAATGAATCAGTAGGCTGTAGGTTGTATGAAGGAATCAGTAGGCTGTAGGTTGTATGAAGGAATCTGTAGGCTGTATGAAGGAATCAGTAGGCTGTAGGTTGTATGAAGGAATCAGTAGGCTGTAGGTTGTATGAAGGAATCAGTAGGCTGTAGGTTGTATTAAGGAATCAGTAGGCTGTAGGTTGTATGAAGGAATCTGTAGGCTGTAGGTTGTATGAAGGAATCAGTAGGCTGTATGAAGGAATCAGTAGGCTGTAGGTTGTATGAAGGAATCAGTAGGCTGTAGATTGTATGAAGGAATCAGTAGGTTGTAGGTTGTATGAAGGAATCGGTAGGCTGTAGGCTGTTTGAAGGAATCAGTAGGCTGTAGATTGTATGAAGGAATCGGTAGGCTGTAGGCTGTTTGAAGGAATCAGTAGATTGTATGAAGGAATCAGTAGGTTGTATGTAGGAATCAGTAGGCTGTAGGTTGTATGAAGGAATCAGTAGGCTGTAGGTTGTATGAAGGACTCAGTAGGCTGTAGGTTGTATGTAGGAATCAGTAGGCTGTAGGATGTATAAAGGAATCGGTAGGCTGTAGGTTGTATGAAGGAATCGGTAGGCTGTAGATTGTATGAAGGAATCAGTAGGATGTATGAAGGAATCAGTAGGCTGTATGAAGGAATCAGTAGGTTGTATGAAGGAATCAGTAGGCTGTATGAAGGAATCAGTAGGCTGTAGGTTGTATGAAGGAATCAGTAGGCTGTAGGTTGTATGAAGGAATCAGTAGGCTGTAGATTGTATGAAGGAATCAGTAAGCTGTAGGTTGTATGAAGGAACCGGTAGGCTGTAGATTGTATGAAGGAATCAGTAGGCTGTATGAAGGAATCAGTAGGCTGTATGAAGGAATCAGTAGGTTGTATGAAGGAATCAGTAGGCTGTATGAAGGAATCAGTAGGCTGTAGGTTGTATGAAGGAATCAGTAGGCTGTAGGTTGTATGAAGGAATCAGTAGGTTGTAGGTTGTATGAAGGAATCAGTAGGCTGTAGGTTGTATGAAGGAATCAGTAGGTTGTAGGTTGTATGAAGGAATCAGTTGGCTGTAGGTTGTATGAAGATATCAGTAGGCTGTAGACTGTATGAAGGAGGATTAATTAGTTATATTCACTAAGGATCGGAATCGATTTATTTACATCTTTTTCTCTTTTCAGAATACTGAGGTTGTTCAGTTTGAAATGGATGAAAATAAATTGATGACAGTTTTACAAAGTATGAAGGACATTGAGAGTGAAATCGGCAAATACAGTCAACAGTGAATTATATTTAGATTTAATATGTTGTAATATTTTATTTAATAAATCATTTAATGAAAAGCCATTAAGTGAAGTGATGTTCTTTTCGTATAAACCAGTTCCTGCATTTATTTGGAATGTTAAGTTTCTGCCTGAAGGAGGATGGAAGTGATGTGTACTAATTTGTCATTTTGTGTCTTGAGAATTCACCTGAAATATCTGTCGTATTACTTTTAGCCCCAAGTCCATTTGCCAGTATGCTGTCTGTCCTCGTTTGCTGGCTAAACATGTATCGATTTGCGTTTCTCAGGAAGCTGAGAAACAGGCCAGTGTGTGCTGTTGTGGTGGTTGTGTCCTTGGGCAAGACCTTTTACCCTAATTGTCCTGGATGGCATGCCACCTGCCTCCCACATTTTAATTGAGGTAGTCACCAACTACTACATGTACAAAGAAACCCTGCCTCAAAATGACCCTTGTTCACAGGGTGATAAATCCAGCAAACCAGCAACCACATAAAACAGACAGACAGCTTAAAATGTTGATTGGATACTCTCATTGAATTTGCAATCAAGGTCAACAAACTCTCCTGCATCAGCAGCTCACCTCAATATTTATCTACAACATAACTGTGGCAGCTAACCACTTTTGAAACCGTATGACAGGTGTGATTATTTTCACATTTTCCTACAGATTTAGACTTTTAGGTCGTCTGACCCGAAAGGTCAGCATGACCTATTGCCATTGTGCTTCGTCTGTCGTCCGTAAACTTTTCACATTTCAAACTTCTTCTCAAGTTCCACAAGCCAGAAATGATCCTGAGATGGTCCTGACCAAGTGTTGTTATTTATTGGGTTGGTCAGAAATCCAAGATGGCCATCATGGCCCACAGTGCCACTATACCTGCTACAGAGAATACATACTACAATAGTATAAGGGTCTTTAATTTAGATTCAGATGACCGTAAAGGCCCTTGGGCCTCTTGTTCCATTTCTCAATAGTGATATCCCTGCTTCTGCAACCTACAATGTTTAATTGTTATTGTTTGGGAGAGAAATAAATATAAGTTGATCCCAATAAAAAAAATGTAGCTACTCAATCTAAGGACTTGTTTCCAGAGTCAAAAAGTGTATTTAGTTAAAATGAAACCACATTCGCTAATGAACATATTAAAAACATGACTTTCACAAAGAAGTAAAATAATCCTAGTGAGATGATGCTCATGGCATATATATAAAACTTTAATCTTTATCACACGTTTTAACGAAAACATTCATATTCGAAGAAAGTCTGGGGATGCTGAATCAACTGCGACGTGCCCTACTCTAGGCGGGAAGCTGGAATACCCTTATCAAGAAAGGGAAAATTCATGATGGGAGAATTGGATTTGTGTTTATACAGTGTACTAGAATGTCCTCACAGTTGTGATTAAATATTGAGGCAAGCTGCTGGTGTAGAAAAGAAGATAATCTCCTTGAATTCAAGTTCAGGATATTGGCGATGAACATGGTAACCGCATTTCAGAATGGTCGTCTATACTGTCCAACCTTTAATCGATCATTTTCACTCGCCGTGTATCTTAACACAAAGTATGTTGCAGAACACAAGACGACTATCAGAGGTATGAAATCATTAATGTTTTAAAATGGCCTAATGTTAAAAGGAGATAGCGTATAACAACTGTCCTTCATGTTATATATTATAGGTGTAATCCTAATCCGAAGGTTTCCAATGTTTTATCAGCCTTTTCTGATGTGAACAGTTGGCCTATGTAGGATTTTAAAAGGCTGTTACATTATCAGAAACCTGTTAGCCTAATCCTAACCTTAATGAAACAAGAAATTACAGTTGTAAACAATTTAATTAAAAATGCCCTTGTGTACTCTTGCTTACTGCTTCTCATTTTGGAGAAGTAAAAACCATCTTCTTTCGAAACACATGATGTTATGTCTCGGAGTACTTTCAATTTTGTGTAATTTAAGTAATGGTTGGGGTTAAAAATGACTAGCGGTCGTTAATCAGAATCATGCAGACCCTAAATGTTATGCTGGCGTCTGTTGCTAGGTTACCATCGGGGGTGGGGTGGGGTGGGGTGGGGTGGATAATGCATCATGACCTAGATTAAACATAAACAAAATATTATTCTGCAGTACAACAAATGGCCTTGTAGTTTATGATGTATTTTGACTAAAATGCTAAACCTTAACCCCGACTTTTGCTTCATAACATAACATTATATCATATTGCGTATTCGCGCAACAAGATTTGACCTTTGTCTGCAAAGCTCTGGTATTTACATCGACCATACCCTATCAAGTCAGTTGAATACTTTAAGAATGTGTAATGAAAAAAACGTATGAAATTCTCTTTTACCTTGAATACCACGAAAGAAACGCGATATATATTTTTTCACAGAAATATCGTAGATCATGTGACTTAAAACAAGAAGTGAAAAGATTGCAATATGTCTGTTTGAGTTGGCGTGGGCGCTTACTTCCAGTTAATCAAAAAGACTGCATGAAATAAAAGAAGGTTTAAGAACATAAACTACATAAGAGGATGGACTAAATGTTTCTCAAAAAATAGGAAAGGTTTAGAATTCGACTTTGCATTATTTACAAACAAAATTATCAAACAAACTACCTGAGATGTCTGATATATTCTGAAAATGAAAACTGGTTCTAGTCTCATAAAACACAAAGGCGTTTGTTCGTACAACGAAGGGCCGTACTGTGGCGGAGTGGTTATAAAGGTTTCCTGACACTTGATCACCAGCCCTCCACCTCTGGGTCGTGAGTTCGAAACCCACGTGAGGCAGTTGCCTGGTTTTCTCCGGGTACTCCGGCTTTCCTCCGCCTCCAAATCCAGGCACGTCCTTAAATGACTCTGGCTGTTAATAGGACGATAGACAAAACCAAACATACAATGATGGACACAATACCAAACCTTGCCAATTTTCCTTGATTTTTTTTATTTGTTGTTCAAAAGCGTATAAAATGTTTTCCTTACCTCTGAAAACTGAAATCTTTCCTTTTTTCAAGCTGGATGGATAGAAGTCTAGTACAAAACCCACAGAAGATATAAACACCTTTCAAAGCAAATAGAGAAGTACTTTTGTAGATGGTGTAGAGCTGAAATGAATAAAACTTCATCATACAGTTGGTCCTTCTAGGTCTCGTCAATACTGCCAAGGGCCTAATGTGTTAATCAGTCCAGGCGACCAAAAAGCTAAAATAGGTCGAGATAAATGTGAAAATCTGGTTAGGGAGGTGTAAAAAGACCATTTATTCAATGAATTTCAAAATTTTCAATATTGCATTTCAAAAGAACGCTGAGAACGTATGTATATTAACCGTGTCAAGAATAAACCTCGGGGACTGAAAAGTTCCCATCACTGTCGACTTCCTGTAATCACAAAGAATTGTACAAAAGACATACACTATTTAGTATCCGAAATTTACTTAATAGATTAAATCATGAGGTTGAGTGCACCTCGGCCTGTTTCGTACTTCTAGGACATGAAGTGAAAGTGAGACGGTACTATTGCGATGATATAGGATTCCGAAGGTTCGTACCGTGATTTTTAACTTAAATTATCGGAGATTTACCTCTTTTTTTATTTGTCGAGCCTCGAACATACTTCGAGGTTCGTTCGGCAAATAACAAAAATTGTAAACATCCGATAAGAAACGTTAGAAATCCCGACACGAACATTCAGAGTGCTATATTATAGGGCCCAGACGGTACCGGTATAACTTTGATTTAAACATACATAGAGTATTCGTACAATACCATTAAAAACGTAAAATGAGCAAAAAAAAAATCAAAAAAATCTTGCATATAAAGATACCTAACCATGGCAGGGGGTGGGGGTTGCTGTTTATAGCCATTTTAAGATTGAATAGTAGCAATTGAAATTCCATGTAAGTAATTATTAACTTACACATTATGAATCAAAGTTTGGTATTACAAAGACAGCAAATTTGAAACTGTTAATGAATTTAATTACCGAGGTGTCTCCTAAATTAAAATGGCAAATTCAGGATCACACAGCAGGAAACATCAGAACAAGATAGAAAAGCATTATTTCTGCATTATATTTATGCCAAAACAATTATTTCAATTTTGAAACACACTTGTCTCAAGTTGTCTGTATTTGATACATATGTCAATAGCATTTACAGTTATGGTTGTGAGATGTACAGAGAGTGCATATTAATTTTTGTAAAAGATTGCTTGGTGTACCTAGAAGTACAAGTACTGACATGGTTTATCTTGAATAGGCAGGTTTCCATTAATAATACTACGAAACAAGAAATATCTTTAAAAAAGATAAACGGCATAGTTTAAATGCTGGTGTTTATAATATAAAACTGCTGGTGAAATAAATGAACGAACTAATGTGTTTCAGCACAGATAACAAAATGATATCAGTTTGAATCATTTTGGTGATTGTAGAGAAATGCAATGAGGGGTGAATGAGTACCGTATTATGATATCCAGTTAAGTGTTTGGACAATTTAAGTCCGTCATTTAACGATGTCCGAATGGTTATGTTGTCCTGTTTTCTTGAAACGACGAGCCTTGTACAGCATTTAGGATGATAATTTGTGTTGACTTTACTTTATTATGCACGCTTGGAACACGTTTATATAATGTCCGTATATGGGCATTGGGCAAAGCACATTTCCTGTGGGAAGGGCTGTAAAAGAAAGAAATCAAGACCAAAAACCCGAGATCAACCTTGTATTTAAGTCGCGTTACCGTAACACGACGTTTTGGGATGATCATTGCGACAATGGGCGATGTTTTCATGACGGTATGTATAGGTAAAATATAGTTGTAGTTATAAAAGTTCCAGTAAAGTCGAATTGAATTGAATTTAAATGAATCTTTCAACTGTACCGGTGGTCATAACATAGCACGACATGTGTTCTAGAGTTAAGTTAAAAGTTGGAATATAACGATTATCATTATACTCAGATAAGGGTTGAGCCTAGCCTAGCCGAGCCTAGGACACTCTCTCAGATAGGGTTCAGAGTTCAGAAGCTTAACTACCAGGGAACTGTGTTCATGTGACAACCCAGGCAAACCAGGAAAACCACACTTGGTCTCGTTTGGAGACGTTAATCCCACTTTTTAGCAGCCTTCATATATAAGACAAAACATTCGTGACAGCGTTGGTGTGCAAACCTAATGATTTAAAAATACATTAATTTACTAATTTCATTGAAGATCAGACAAAGGGTACATATATAATATCAAAATCTGTACATTTGAAAATAAGATTTCTGTGTCTATCTGCGTTCAGAAGGCTGTGTTTCATTATATTCGATGACATTCCTAAGCATGCGTATAGTTAACGTTCACCTTACGTTTGAAAGCAAACGATTTCCTTAAAAATATTGATTCATTTCTGCATCTTACCAAATGTCATGTAGTGAGGAAAATTCCAATAGTGAATTTTGTACTCTATGCGCATATATAACTCCGGACCTGTTCTTTTGGTTAATGTTTTATAATTCATTTTAAGATTAACAGTAACAAATATGTAAATCAGACTTCACCCTGGTTTCCGGTTGTAAGTAGTCCTTTATAGGAATGGCACCAAAGGGAGGATGGTGGGCTAGATCAGACCCCAGAACAAATTTAAATGTTACTATGCCCGAATTTTAAATCATATTCAAATGAGCAATTTAAATATGTAAATGAGATATTATCTCAAGTTTTCACTATTCGCTCATTCACTACATGTATGTTTAACAATAGATGATATAGGCGCTTATTTTACTTTTCTTAATTGAGAAAGTATCAGATTATTTTTTCAACAAGTTTCATGCAATTTGTGCCGAAATACACACACACATATTTGAAAATTGTTTTTTCTCGTTTTGTATAATTGTTATAATGGAATGAGTTAAATTATAATTCTATGTTGTATTGTGTTTCGGCATATTATCGTGATAACATATCTTATATGTAATACATTTTAAGGGATATGAGATCTAACTACAGTGGTGTAGGAAGTCGTCAAAAAGTGTTGGGGGGGGGGGCAGTATTTTTTTAACCTTAAATTTTACGCACTAAACAAATTGTATGCCATCTCCGCAAAATTAGCCAATAATTATCATTTCAACATCCCCATGATAATTTATGAAGTATGAAATAAGTTATTTACCCATACGCAAATCAGGATATATTACATACATGTATAGTAAAACATGAATCACCAGGCCCGGTTCAAAAAGATATGTTTGCAACCCCCCTGCCCCCCCCCCCCCCCCCCCCCCCCCTCCACTGTAACAATGCTATATAGTTTACATTCAGCACGTATCTGAATATAGTTGTTAGATTGTCCGACATGTGTAAAAGAGCTTTCAGATACCCCTTTTCCTCGTGGAATCAATTCAAATCTACTGAAATGGTTTTACATGTACGTCTAACTGCAAAAAAGGAAATACGTGTACTTGAGACATATTTAAAAATATAATCTGTTTAGTATAAAAAAGATATTCTGAATTGTATGAAATAAATATGTATTGTAAAAGGGAATGGTAGGAGAGATAAACAGAAGAAAATTAGGAGAATTTAGAAAATAATTTGCTCTATTTTGAAGGTACAATACCAAATAGACTGATTGATCAAGACAAGAGAGGTGGAGGACGCCAAGCCGGAATCAAGTTAATAATCTTTTAGTAGAGTAAAGTTACAAAAAATATTATTGAATTATTCTATTTTTTTCTTTTAATTGAAGTTTCCTATGTTTAGGACTTAACGTTTTTGTATCAAAGCTCATTTTAAACTTATCGAAACACTTTTAAGTCTATATTAAGTTTTTAAGTCTATATTAGTATATATATATCTGGCATCTTTTTTATTTGACAACTAATTTTGAAATTATTTGGATTTATTTTCATTTTCCCATATTTTGCGTAAACCGTTGGATATCAAAACTAAGTTTTGTGTGCTATTTAGAATTTGCTTCAACCTCTCATATATACATGTACATAAAAAAATATATATCTAGCAAATTTTGTATATAAAATGCATAAAGGCTTTGATCTTTTATGTCCTGAATGCTCTAAAATGTTAGCGTAAGCATTTTGCAATTCTAACAACCACCAGGGAGATTTGTTACATCAGGTGTACCATTTTGACTTGTTTCTGATGCTGATGGTTCCTGCGGGGCGAGCTGAAATTTCTTCCAAAAAAACAGGTCTTCGGATTTTTCTTTGTCCCACTTTTAACCGACCGATTGATTGCGTTCCCTACCAATGACTAGTTATATCAATTAGTGGGTTTGACTAGAACCATCACCTAGGGACAGCATTCATAGTTTGTGTATAGATAAGCTCATATAAATAACAGAGTTTTTTCTTTTTTTTTGTTTTGTTTTGTTTTGTTGGTCTTTTGTTGAAAACTGATGTGTACGCAACTGCGTATTTGCGTATAGGCAGCTACGCGCCGCCTGAATACGACTGCATTTCAATCAGGAATATAATTTTATTAATGTGTCATTTGAAAAGATGCATCCACTTATTCAGCTTGCATTTAATCTCAACTTTGTTCCGTTTTTAACTGCATATCTGCTTTTTGCATTTA
Source organism: Pecten maximus (assembly GCF_902652985.1). Lineage (NCBI taxonomy): Eukaryota > Metazoa > Mollusca > Bivalvia > Pectinida > Pectinidae > Pecten > Pecten maximus. The sequence goes on along the minus strand of NC_047017.1, from coordinate 16,919,551 downwards.
CCGCTACAGTGACCAATCATATACTTCATCTTGACCAGTAACGCCACCTGTCGCGTCATTTCCGGGGACAAAATAATATTATACGGCTATGCCGAAAAATTATTGCAACGTTGGAACACAACTCTATTTGATACATATATCAATAGCATTTTAAGTACATATTATTTTTTGTAATAAATTGCTTGGTGTACGTAAAAGTACAAGTAATGATGTGGTTTATCTTGAAGTAGGTAGGTATCCATTAAGAGTGCTACGAAAAATTAGAATTATGAAATATTGGATTAAACTGAGAAACTCCCGAAATTATATTTCACAGTCTTGCTATGACGACATGTTAGAAAATAATGATAAATGGATGTTGAATATCAAGGAAGAATTATATAGAATAGGTTTCGGATGTAAATGGGAATCACAAAAGGTTGACATTAATGATCTTCAGATGACAAAGGAAAGAAGTTTTGATTTATATGAAAGAGTGTGTAGAAAAAAAATTGTCCTCTAAAGGAATTTGATATCAACATGTTTACAACAGTTATAGTTTACAGAATTATCTGGAAAAGTCCATATCAGTTGATACTTGAGAGAAATAACTTAAATTCGACTATCGTCACACACTATAAATATTGAAAAGGGTAGATATCATAACATTGAGAGACACCGAAGAGTTTGTCATTTATGTGACATGAATGGTATTGAAGACGAGTTCCTTTTTGTATTAGTGTGGCCTTGTTTGGCAAATTTAAGAAATACATTCTCCAAAAGTTATTTTGTAACAAATCCAAGTGTACAAATGAGAGGAATTGCTTTTAATACGAATGCGGTTCAATGTACATGTATATATGGAATTCACAGTTTCAAGGCAATTTGAATCCTAAATGGGTAAAAGTTAAAGTAAAGCAAACGGAGGTTGGAGATGTCGTTCATTTTCCGCACCAGGATCTTGCTGGACCAGTGGATATCCAGTATTTTTTTTATAGATAATCCTTCCGTTATTTGTAGGTATGATTATGCCTTGTTTAATATGGTGATACTTATGTCATACTGTTTCTGTATATTATGGCTATATTGTCTGAAATATCAAATTATTTAGAAAGTTTTGGCGTCAATTATATTATAATTGGGGCTTAGGGGACCTTTGATTACACAGCGGTACATATTCGCACCTGTGCTTGAAAATAAAAGTGCAGTTGTTCTTGCAAAAACCTACACATTTATACCAAAGGAAATCGATTTTCCTATATGTACATATATTTTCGATATATTTTTATATCGCTGCAGCCGTTTCATGTTTAACAAATTTAGTTAAATATGTTTCAGAGTATTCTAAACATTCACATATTAATTTTGTTTCAAGAAATAAAAGTGAAGTACTGGGATGAATTGAATTTTACTTCATTCCCTGACAAAAATGTAGGAGGTAACTCTTGTTTTGTCCCCTCAGGTAGACTAAGTACAGTTCACCCCTCCCCAGTACTAATCCCTACACAAGTCAGTACCTCTATATACTAATCCCGACAATTATCTCCGCCGGACACTCCAACCGCCCCGGTAAACGGTGACGAACTACAGTCAGCACTCAATGTATGTAGTATTGATTATTTCTATTCTTTTTACATTTTATTTGAATTTTCACGATAACTGCAACTAGTCAAAAAAGAAAAGCAGGGCATCATCTTAAAATAACCGAAACCATATTCAAAACAATACCTTGATGTACATCGTACAAACCCTTCACCGACACAATATCTCATCTTTTGCAGAAATATTTCGTTGGCATTTCCCATTTATATAGATATCAGTCAGGTTTCCAATCAGGGAATATTACTGTTAATCTGTAACAGAATGTGGGAAACCGCTACTGTCTAGTTTTCTGTGACATTTACAAGACATTTAACAGTGTCAACTGTGGCATGGGGGATTGGAAGTGAAAATGTCTCCAAATCTTTGTATCCCATTGTTTTTGCTACCTCCCGTAACTACGACTTGTTCAGATCAAGTAAATTGATTCTCACTAGTATAAAGTCTCTTACAATTTTCTCTGTGTATGTCCCTGATAAGATATAGTTACATCATTTTCTCTATCTATGTCCCCGTTATAAGATAGTTACATCATTTTCTCTGTGTATGTCCCTGATAAGATATAGTTACATCATTTTATCTATGTATGTCCCCGTTATAAGATAGTTACATCATTTTCTCTGTGTATGTCCCCGTTATAAGATAGTTACATCATTTTCTCTATGTATGTCCCCGTTATAAGATAGTTACATCATTTTCCCCGTCTATGTCCCTTATAAGATAGTTACATCATTTTCTCCGTGTATGTCCCTTATATTTCCCTGAATTACAGCCATGATCGAGGACCATATATATCAGTTGCCTAAACAATCGGTTTGACTAAATTTGCTATGCCTAGATAGAATATTATAATATATCGCATACATCTGTGATAAGTTGGGAAAGTTTGTGTTCATTTCTTATGGCGCTAGAAGGATGTCATAATTAAATATTTTTGCCTAGGCAGAAATAAAATATTGCATAGGCAAAATTATTTCTTGCGAATTCGAATTATTTCGAATATTGCTTTGGCAAAAATATTTCAGTCTAGGCAATATTCGATTTCTGTCTAGGCAAAAATATTTAATTATGACATCCTTCCCGCGCCATAATTTCTCTTGTGAATATTTATTTGCAATCTTTTACCACAGGTCGGGATCTGAGAAGTTGCTACAGAGTCCGGTGATTATTGAAGAAGGAAAGGGGTGGGGCGAATTTTAATAAAATGGAGAGAACATAGACAGGATCAGATCAGACATTGGACTTAATTTCCCCGTGTTAGGAACTTAATATGGCCATATACGTGTCTCTGGGACCGATGCAGAAGTAGTGAAACGTGCAGCAGATGGATTGACGCTTGAAATTAAAAAAAAATAGAGAGGATATTGAAGTATTTGATCAAAAATTAAATTCATAATAAACTCCAATACTGACACTTTATATGGGATGCATGTCATGATTTTTATCTCGCCTGCTACAAATAGACTACTCCTATACGTATATGAGGTCTTATTCCACCTTATTACATTCGTTACATGACAGCCTGTCCAAAGTTTCCTGTCGTGTAAACCTCTAATATTATTGTATTAGTACAAATAGACCAATGTCAAAAGCTTTTGCATATAGGCACTTGTATCTGGTAATTATCACCCAGAATTATGATACAATATACACACACATAAAAAATTATTTGAATTTTTTTTCATCTTGACCAGTAACGCCACCTGTCGCGTCATTTCCTTGGACAAAAGAATATTATACGGCTATGCCGAAAAATAGAATTAGGAAATATTGGATAAAATTGAGAAATTCCCCAGAAGTTGAATTTAACAGTCTTGCTACGACGACTTGATAGAAAATATTGATAGATGGATGTTAAGAAAGAATTATGTAGAATAGGTTTAGGATACCAGGGAATCATAAAAAGTTGACATTAATAATTATCAAATAATAAAGCAAAATATTTTTTTACATATATTTATATACAGTTGTATATATATATGTGTGTATATGCAAGAATGTGCAGAGAAGAATCGATTTTCTTCTAAAGGAATTTTATATCAACTTCTGTATAACTGTTATAGTTTCAGAATAATCTGAAAAAGCCGGTATCAGTTGAATATTTAAAAGAAATTGTAAAATTCGACTATCTTCTCACACTCTTAAATTGAAAAAAAGGTAGATATCATAACATTGAGCGACACCGAAGAGTTCCATTTTGTATAAGGGTGTCATTGTTTTGCAAATTTAAGAAATACATTTTTAAAAAGGTATTACATACCCAAGTTTGTACAAATAAGTGGAATTATTTTCCACAAAAAGCCCCAAAGAATTGACAAGTTTGGGTAAATATATAAAGTTTGCAAATAAGAAAGGTTAGAATTATTACCTCGATGAAATATTTCGTGTGTACGCATACTTTTTAATATGTAATTATTCATTAATTTGTGAAATCTACTCTTTTTCTGTATATGTCTACCATAAACTGACCAACTAATTAGTTCAGAGTAATAAAGAACTTGAACTTGGTGGCGTCCGAAAAGTTGTCATATTTCGATCAGCAAACGGTGGATGGGCCGCGGTGGCCGAGTGGTTTAGGTGTCCCGACACTTTATCACTAGCCCTCCGCCTCTGGGTTGCGAGTTCGAAACCTACGTGGGGCTGTTGCCATGTACTCTGACCATAGGCCGGTAGTTTTTCTCCGGGTACTCCGGCTTTCTTCCACCTCTAAAACCTGGCACGTCCTTAAATGACCCTGGCTGTTAATAGGACGTTAAACAAAACAAACCAAACCAAACGGTGCCATTTAGTCATTTTTCTTTATTTGGACTAACCAATCACCTGCATGTCGGCTTCAAAATGCAGTTTTAAGGTAATAGTTAGTCAAAAGAATGTCTTACTTTGAGCATGCACAGTCTCCTCCGCGGAGAATCCAAGACGTTAAGGTGCCATACTGCCAGTGACGTCATTATCTGTTTACGTCAGTTTGTCAGAGTGAAATAGAAATCTTGAAATCTTTATATTGTATACCAGTTTTTTTTATATTGTTCAACTTTTAAGACTAGAAAAAAAAAAAAAAAAAAAAACTATTCAATATATTTTTTGCTGTTGATTTAACATAACTTTCGAATAGATTAGTTTATGTTTTTGTCAAGAGTTTAATTAACTTATTGATTGATTGATTGATTGATTTATTTATCAATATGATTTCTTTAATGGATTAGGAATGTAGAAGATGATATATATCTGGTTTGTAACTAATGAAATACGTCTGTGAAATTTCAACGGAACAGAGTTTAAAGCTTGTATCTATTAAAACGACACTGACGATCATTTGTTTTCTTGAATAATTCATCTCTTTATTATCACGAATTTAACTTTCTGTATTTGTTTCCGTAACTAATACATTAGCGTCTGTGAAAATTCTCTTCATCAAGAACACTGCTTTTTAGCGAAGTAAAGTACATGTAACACTCATTTTTCCAAAACAATTAATATTTTTCTTTTTCTTTCTTTTTTTTTTTACTTCCATAATTCATCACATTTGCATCAGATCTAGATCAGGATGAAGCATCATCATCTCTGGTTGTAATTCTTTATTAACGACCCTTTTTTCAGATACTTTATACATTGACTCCGAGAATATTGTAAATTGTAACTGTAGTTAAAAATTAAAAAATTCACATATTTTTCCTTTCACATATAACGCAGTAAGCAGCCAACTTTGTAACACGATACATACCTATTATCGAATGGAAATGATATATAAGATGCAAAATCCCGTTATCCAAAGAAAGTCGGCAATTATTCTAAATACTCGCGAAACAAAAAGAAGGGATCTCGTGTATTAGACGATGTAATCATATGAGTGATGTGTGCAAATGACAGGTTACGGAACCTTTACCGGGAAACTAAAAATGCGGTGAGGAGATTTTCTCGGTCACTGGATATTCTCTGATTAGATGATACCCGAGACACAGCATAATGATAAGACATGAGACTAGAGACTTGACATCAGATGTTTAATTCCCGATCTGCGTGGTCCTGGGCAGGAACTACCGTTGAAAATATGATCACGTGACCAGGCCGAGCTCAGGTAATCATCTGTTACGGCGAGTACGGGTTACTGAAGACACATGTTGCTGATGTAAGTCGTGCTTACTGTTACCATATTTGGTTATTTGAATTAATATCTGTGCAGAGCAAGCCGACACCCATGGTAAAAAAGGACTGAATGCATGACTAATGTTTTTTCGGCATAGCCGTCTAATTTTCTTTTGGCGCCGGATATGACGCGAAAGGTGGCGTTACTGGTCAAGATGAAGAATGTGATTGGTCAATGTAGCGGTCAATGCAAAATGCAGATATGCAGTTAAAGACGAAACAAAATTAAGATTGCATGCAAGCTGAATAAGTGGATGTATCTATTCAAATGACACATTATTAAAAAATTACAGTCCTGATTCAAATGCAGTCTTATTATCACCAAAAATGATTCAAACTGATATAATGTTGTTATCCGTGCTGAAACGCATTTATTAATTAGTTCGTTAATTTATTTCATCAGCAGTTTTACATTATAACCACCAGCATTAAAACTATGCCGTTTATCTTTTTTAAAGATATTTCTTGTTTATTTTTATTTTTTACTTTCTTTTTAACATTTTGAGGTATCATGGGTACAGCGAACACGTGTACTTGTTGTTCTTGTTCTTGTTGTTCTTTTATCCTGTCAGTGGATGCCTCATTGTAGTAGCTGGTGTCTACTTCAGTGAACAACAAAGCCGTCGCATTCCATTTAGAGGAACAGAGATAAAATGTCTAGCTCAAGGACACACCTAACGAAACCACATGGCGATACGTGATTTCAGCATCATAAGAAACACAAACCTTCCTGAGTAGTCCTGATCGAACCACGCACCTCGGATCTTCATTTGATGTCACGGAGTCGCCACCCTCCCCTTTTCCCTTTTCCGATGGTCCAGGCGTCAAATATATGTTGTCATATTCTGGTTGGAAGTCATGATGAACATCCATCAGCTTGTACCAAACGACCACAGATCTTGTTGATTTTTAATTGTGCTAAAAGCTCGCTTTTAATTTTGACAGGTAGGAAATAAAGCAAAAATCCATTATGTAAATGCAAAATAGTAAAACGTCAATCATTTGTGATATCAATAATTGATCACACACATTGGCAAAAGGTACGCTCTTGTCAAGTTTTACATTTTCATATTAAAACATCGAATAATAAATTATATCTGTGAACTCCATGTCTGTGAACTTACTGCTACTGTTAAGTGTTTCGTAATTTAAATATCAATGGCGAAATTTTGTAACATCATTGTGATAATGATCCTCATCGCTGAACTATTTACAATCTTATTCCGATCTGCGCTTATCGCGACGACAGTGATGCGTGAAAATGACGTCACGCTATCAGATTCATCATCAACGTGTCAGATCCTATCGTACGGAAACCAATCTTATCTAGTCGCAGATTTGAACATCTTTAATGAAAAATTAAAACACACATATTACGTATAATTAGCGTTATCAGTGCAGGCTACATTCACGATAAAAATACGGATAAGTCTCACCTGTCCAACTGAAAATGACTCGCGGGGTGGGAAAGTACGGGGAAGGGGTGTCACGTGGTCTTCTGATGGGGGACCTGAATCGCTGATGTGAAAGTTCGCATAGCCAATAGCAGCTCCATAAAATTCGGCGGTATTAAAGGCCGATAAAAATAATAAAGCTTGATTGTGAATTGTATATTTCATAAAAGATCTGCTTCAAGATTGTAATACTTACACCAGTAGGATTAGTCTCCCTTAGAACATCGCAAATTAACATTGCACACTGCATGGTGACTTCAGATTTGAATAGTACATATTTGTGTGAATCTAATATTGTAAATTATGAAATTTATTGAATTATGGGTCTATTTCTCTTCTCCATTCAGATTTTGACATTTCGTTCGACATATTTTAAATTTTGTTCGTTACCTCCTTGGCACTAGCTAGCGACAATTCAAGCCCTAAACATCAATGGCGATGCATGATACAATTGTATATTTATTTACTCTACTCTATCTCGCTCTCAATTGCATTGCTAGGTGATAATGTCTTGTGTGTCGTTTGTTCAATCTTTGAACAAAACATTCCATTCTTCTCATTATTGGACGGTCTGTTTGACACATAAATGAAAATTGAAGATAGTAAAAGAAAGATAAATAGATAATAACAAATACATGTGTGATATGTAAATGTTTTTATATTTGTTTTGATTAGGAAGTGAAGCGAACCAAGGGAACTACTTATACTTACTTATACCGGAAGTAGTTTTATGTCTATGACATGCGGATGAGTGTGCACACCGGAAGTGGGACTTAAATGAGAGACGGATGTAACACGATTTTTTAAAAGGAAGAAATGCAGTGAAGGGGGATTTTTCATGCGATGACAAAGCTCAAAGCGTGTATCTGTAAGTGTGACTAATAGGAGGGTCAAAATTGAGAATAAGTCCTTAATTTTTCCAGTGGTTGGGGAATTGCTAGTTTTGCTTACCATGCGAAGTTTACCGATTTCATGAATTATTGTATGAATTTTATTTCTATCCGATTTTTTTGTACCCCGGAGTTCGAATGAATGACTATTTTTTAAAACATATTTACATACAATTTCCTTACCTAGGTAGTCCACGGCAATAACTATAACATTTATATGAATAAGTACCCCAATGGCCTTCTGATCAGCAGCTTCCTACTGGCTTAGCTAAGGAGACTATTCAGTAAAACGCCAGACGGGTAAACCAGCGGCCTTGGGTTCGATGATAAAAAAGCACATAGCGACCATTGTTACATTGATGAGGCCCACGTAGTCAACGTGGATTGCCGAAATGCTCTTCGCTCTCGAAAGAATTATTGTAACCCGTGGAACGGCTATATTTTTTCTTGTACGAACTAAAGGGTTCCTGTAAAAATGACACGAAAGTATTACCCGTATAAATATGTATAGATTATATGAAAGTACTGTGCGTGTTAAAATGCATGTAAGATACATTAAAGTAATACTTGTGAAAATACATGAAAAACTACCTGTAAAATACATGAAAGTGCTCTCTGATAAATAACTGTGAAAATACACAAAAGTGCTACCTGTGAAAATACACAAAAGTGCTACCTGTGAAAATACACGAAATTGCTACCTGTGAAAATACATGAAAGTGCTATATGTTAAAAAAAACCCACGAAATTGCTACCTGTGAAAATACACGAAATTGCTACCTGCAAAAATACATGAAAAAAGTGCTATCTGTAAAAAACACGAAGTGCTACCTGCAAAAAAAACACGAAATTTCTACTTGTAAAAGTTATGAAAGTGCTACAGAACTATTTGTATCAATGTCGTAAACGTTTCCCCGACAACTTTATAAAGGAAACACGTTGTATTTACAAATTACATTAACCTGCTACTATTACTTATGTACGATTTTTGAAAGCTATTCCTGGCGAAGTACACAGACAAATAAACATATTCCTGAACGCTTCGTTTACTTAGTAGTGCATACATGTACTGTGTGAAATTATGAAAACATACAAAGAGAAGGTCACATGTATGTACTGTGTTAAATTATAAAACAGACAAAGACAAGGTCACATGTATGTACTGTGTTAAATTATAAAAAACAATCAAAGACAAGGTCACATGTATGTACTGTGTTAAATTATAAAACATACAAAGACAAGGTCACATGTATGTACTGTGTTAAATTATAAAACATACAAAGACAAGGTCACATGTATGTACTGTGTTAAATTATAAAACATACAAAGACAAGGTCACATGTATGTACTGTGTTAAATTATAAAACATACAAAGACAAGGTCACATGTATGTACTGTGTTAAATTATGAAAACATACAAAGAGAAGGTCACATGTATGTACTGTGTTAAATTATAAAACATACAAAGACAAGGTCACATGTATGTACTGTGTTAAATTATAAAACATACAAAGACAAGGTCACATGTATGTACTGTGTTAAATTATAAAACATACAAAGACAAGGTCACATGTATGTACTGTGTTAAATTATAAAACATACAAAGACAAGGTCACATGTATGTACTGAGTTAAATTATAAAACATACAAAGACAAGGTCACATGTATGTACTGTGTTAAATTATGAAAACAGACAAAGACAAGGTCACATGTATGTACTGTGTTAAATTATAAAAACATACAAAGAGAAGGTGACATGTATGTACTGTGTTAAATTATAAAACATACAAAGACAAGGTCACATGTATGTACTGTGTTAAATTATAAAACATACAAAGAGGAGGTCACATGTATGTACTGTGTTAAATTATAAAACATACAAAGACAAGGTCACATGTATGTACTGTGTTAAATTATGAAAACATACAAAGAGAAGGTCACATGTATGTACTTCTAACCGAGACGAAGTTTTCAGGATTATATTAAACACTTACTTGTAGAATTACCGTCAACATTAGATAGAAGTGATTATCTGTCTAAAATAACTCAAATTACATGTTTGATTTATTTTGGAAATTGACAACAAGTTTGATAAATGGATGTGTTTTTCTTGGAAGATTTCCTTTCGGAACAATTTTGAATTTATACAACAAATTTGGTATTGTGGCTTGTATATATTTCTAGTAAACATTGTCCACAGGCTTCCAGGAGCTAAATGATATCACCCCCTAAATGTATTCTTTGATCGATATCAATTTGATTCTAGTATTGATGTATCGCATTTGATGACTTAAAGATCTGTTACGAATCATGAATGGATGCCGTTTAACTAAGTCATATCTGAAAGTAAAGGACCTAAAAGGCGAACAACTCTTCTTTGTTAATTTATCATTAAACGAAAAGAATATCCTTTCTCGATTGTCATACTCTTGGTCCCTTAGCATCCCAGAAGATTCTTTGAAGGCAACTGCTGTATAATGCAGTTTATACTCACAAATCGGCCTATCACTAAATTTTCTATTCAAAGACAGTTATTGTTCTGTGAAACAACATACATGTATCATTCGCCTATGTAGGTAGATGGAAAGTATGTGAAGTAAATTGACTTATTTGTTTATATAAGAGTGATGAGAAAACTGTAAACATTGTGTTCAGACAGATATCTATTTTCAGTAATCTTACCGACCTCTTGCTTCGACTGGGTGATTTATTGTAAGATAAACAATATTTTATCTAACTTGTAATATATATACATATCTTTTATGTGTTGTTTTAATATTTGTGCCATGAACGAAAAAATAGATAAACACATTTTGCATTTTTACTCTTCAATTTGATTAAACTTATATAAAATAACATTCCCTTGAATAACCATCAATCAATTCCTCTTTAAAATGAAGGACTTTGACAAAGAGAAAAATGGAACATTCCTTTCAATATCTCTCATTATAACTGTCAAGTGACGCGATCAATATTTTACATGGACAAATCCGAAACGTAGGAGGAAGATTTATGTGATAAGATAACTGTCATTTTGAATATCCAAGTAAATATCTCACCAGTTGTAAGGGCATTAAGTTACACTTGGACAGTGTTATGGTAATTACAGAAATGTTCATGAAAATTGATTCATATATCATTTTTGTGTTGACGTGTACAATGGAATAGAAATGCGATCCCCATGTGTATTTCAGTCCCATGCTGACTATGTCGGTAGCAAACCCGGGGTATGTCTCTTGTATAAACAATATCATATTTCATATTCAACAAAATTATATCGATAAAAAGAATTAAAAAAGTTGACAAATCGACTTTTCATTATTTATGCCTACTTATGTTACTTTGTGTTGTCGTTTGAACTTGAAAGAATTTGTCAGAAAAAAAAGTATTTAAATTTGCCGAGAGTATATTTTACGGTTAAAGAACAAATACCATATTTATAACTTACTGACGCCGTTATCTTGAATCTACTTTGATTTCTGACCAGGAGTGTGTAATTGAAAAACAATCCTTTTAAGAAACAATTCTACGTCATGAATTTGATAAAACGCCTTTGTTAGCACCTTCACTAGTGAAGATGCGTTGTTATCGGTAAAACAATATAAAAACATAAATTCTGTTATAATATTTCATTCAATTCAATTTTCATTCTTCAGAGAAATGTGTATTGAAAGGCTTAAGGGTAACCTCTGTTTTGGGATTTTGATTTAGAAAACCATATAGAGAAATGCTGACATATGATAACGTGTTTACCATTAGATGTTTTAGGCTGATGGTCACGACAGAGAAAAATAAACAAAATGAAATTGATTAAATTTTCTATCTCCGTCGTCGATACAAACAAATTTCACACGTATATATTGGATATCAATATACTTTAAATTAATATATTCTTGTTTAACATTTTAACGAAAATATTTCAATTGTAGTTTATGAGTCAGTTAAAAATCTACAGCGTTATTGAATATATTATAGATATACATAAATATGCATTTGTCCGACGTCAGATTATTGAATAAACAAATCAGTTTGGATACAAAAGCATGAATAATGCGAAACATTTAGCGAGTACATGAATACATATTAAGATGTATATTTTAAAAGCACAGACATGGAAATTTGTATATGTCAACTTATTCTGTAAAATATTAACTTTTCACAGGCGTTATACACGATGCAGGCATTCTGCTGAACAGAATTTCAGGATCATCATCGTATAAGATTCAAAACTTTATAAACAACAGTGTGACATTTTCTGAACAGACCATAGCTCAAAAGCAAACAAATGCCGTCTTATTAAGTCAGATTTGATGCAACAGATGTCCATATTTTACATCACAGCAGAATAACACTGTGAAGTATACTTAAGCCAATCGAAAATATTGACACTGTTTCAGACGGATTATTAACGTTTGATTAAAAGGACAGTATATCATTGAATTGTAACTACTTTTTAAAATCCAAAACATTGGAAAATAAGTGATCAATCGAAAGTTTTTCAGTCCATACAGCACAATAGCTAAACTAAGTTTAACTAGCAGAGCAATGACATTCATTGAAATATATCTTAATGATATTCGATACATCAAAGGAATTGGGCAAAAATCTTTCAAATTACAAGTCCCTCTCCCATCAATACACAGAAAGTGAAGATAGCACGTGATGATAAAATTTAAAACATGTACCAGTACTCATCATAATCATTAACATTCAAAGTATCATAGAAAAGGAAAGGAAGGAAGACAAAGAAGGTCATCAGTTTGTACATATCAACTTTATATATATTCTACAGGACAAGATCTGATAGTATATATCGCCTATGATAGATAATATCCCGACATTTATGATTAATGTACTGATTCTTTCAAGGATACGAATTGTGGTACTTGACCAGACACCTGCAGAAGGGCTTCCCGCTACAACAACGTATACCCGCTACAACAGCATAAACCCACTACAACAGCATATACCCGGTACAACAGCATATACCCGGTACAACAGCATAATTCGCTACAACAGCATATACCCGCTACCACAGCATATACCCGCTACAACAGCATATACCCGCTACAACAGCATAAACACGCTACAACAACATATACCCAATACAACAGCATAATCCCGCTACAATAAGCATAAACCCCCTACAACAGCATAATTCCACTACAACAGCATATACCCGCTACAACAGCATAAACCCGCTACAACAGCATATACCCGCTACAACAGCATAAAGCCGCTACAACAGCATATACCCGCCTACAACAACATATACCCGCTACAACAGCATAATTCCGCTACAACAGCATATACCCACTACAACAGTATATACCTGCTACAACAACATCTACTCGCTACAACAGTATATACCCGCTACAACAGCATATACCCGCTACAACAGCATAGTCCCGCTACAACAGTATATATCCGCTACAACAGTATATACCCGTTACAACAGCATATACCCGCTACAACAGCATAGTCCCGCTACAACCGCATAAAGCCGCTACAACAGCATATACCCAATACAACAGCATATAACCCTTACAACAGCATAAACCTGATACAACAGCATAAACCCGCTACAACAGTATATACCCGCTACAACAGCATAAACCCGCTACAACAATATATACCTGCTACAACAGCATAAAGCCGCTACAACAGCATAAAGCCTCTACAACAGCATAGATCCGCTATAACAGCATAGATCCTCTACAACAGCATATACCCGCTACAACAGCATATACCCGCTACAACAGCATATACCCGCTACAACAGCATACACCCGCTACAACAGCATAGACCCGCTACAACAGCATATACCCGCTACAACAGCATATACCTGCTACAACATCACATACCCGCTACAACAGCATATAACCCTTACAACAGCATAAACCTGATACAACAGCATATACCCGCTACAACAGTATATATCCGCTACAACAGTATATACCCGTTACAACAGCATATACCCGCTACAACAGCATAGTCCCGCTACAACCGCATAAAGCCGCTACAACAGCATATACCCAATACAACAGCATATAACCCTTACAACAACATAAACCTGATACAACAGCATAAACCCGCTACAACGTATTACCCGCCCCCCAAAACTTTTTCCCCCCTCAACGCATAAACCCCGCTACCCCAAAAATTCCCCCGCAAAAACTGTTATACCTCAAACAGCGGGGACACCCCTACAACAATATATACCTGCCAAAAGCAAAACCGCTAAAAAGCATATAACCTACAAATTACCCCCCGCTACAAAGCATATCCCGCTAAAAACAGCATATACCCGTACAACACAAAAAAAACCCCCTATAACAACAAATACCCGCTACAACAGCATACACCCGCTACAACAGCATATACCCGCTACAACAGCATATACCCGCTACAACAGCATATACCCGCTACAACAGCAGACACCCGCTACAACAGCATAAACCCGCTAAAACAGTATATATCCTCTACACAGCATATAAATGTTACAACAGTATATACACCCTACAACAGCATATACCCGCTACAATAGCATATACCCGCTACAACAACATATACCGCTACAACAACATAAATTTGTGACATATTCCATATCTTCTTTGAAAAAGAAACTTCTCATAATATGGCTTCGATCCATCAATTCTGTATGAAGTACACTTATGATGGTGGAAAAATGACAATGCGCTATAACGGAAGAAACATCTTTGATGAAGGGAAGTTCACGATTGATCAAACGTTCTTGAAACTCATGTTATGTTAATTCGCCTTAGGGAACATACATCGTCCTAATTCAGCATATTTTATATAATCCTTTGAGATTGATGGATGGTAAGCACATCTGAAGTCCCGGAAGTTTGCCATTATCCTGACGTCAGGTTGAAATTCCCACATAAACATGTACATCTTGTTCTTCTGAAATCATCCAATAAAAAAAAATTTGACATGCGATAAAATGAAATTGAGGTTTTTTTTCTTGTTTCATCCCTTCGCGAGATCTTTCTTGAAAATAGCATGAAATATATTCAGTAATATTCAGAAGATAAATAGATAGATAATGTTGATATTTTGGACATGCACTTGAAGTTTCCATTTTAACATAACAATGTGAAACTATGTAGTCATCTCTACATAATTAAAACGTTAAAACTGCAACGTACAGTATAATCATTCAATAACTATTCAAATCTTATTTTCTCTTTCAGGCACCCCAAACATATATAACGTATTTAGATATAAATTCTGTTTTAAGTTAGACCTAGGTTATAGGCAAAGTTTATATTTTCTTTTTTAGTAGATTTATTTACATACGATTTACTCGGAAGTTTTATGAAATAATAATAATTTTTATGGATAGCCTGGTTATTTGACACTACCACCAACTTACCACATATGGTATATATGTAACATCACCACTGACAAAGAAACTATCCCTACATGTGTAACTTATTGAGATAAGAGATAATGATATGCTTATATATAATGAATAACTTCACATAAGGAACTTCTTGTGGACAGATGGTGTCGATATTTTTTTGATTTGTACTATAGATATTATGATCAATCGACTGGAAATCAAATAAACACTGCTCATTGAAATTTAAGCTGTTCGGGTGCGAAATCTGTCACGAAAGAAGTACTTGCGTTCGATTTATACCTACAAGCAAAGTTCACACATAGGGGATATATGAATTAGAATTTGTGATTTTGTGATTGGTTTTATTTATCTAAAAAAAAAAAAAAAAAAAAATTACTGTAACCGTTCTTTTTCAGAATATCAACATTTTATATCTTATTATGGTTACGATGATTGATCCCCGTTATTAAACTGTTTTATACTTTGTAACTATATACTTGTACAATGTAATTGTGATATATGACACTTGAATAAACAAAATTGATTGATATGATATTGATTTATTTGCTTCATCCTAACAAATAAAATCTGCACCAATAAAAACATTGCTTGATCACAAACGAAGTCACAGCATAGGCGATGATAAATTGATAAAACTGATCATAAACCTTTGTTAGCATTTTGATAATAAATTCATCTTAAAAAATCACAATCTATTGAACGGAATTGAGTATAAAAATATAGATTTTTATTTTAAATTTTTATAAAAGTAAACCTATCGTTTACAATATCTGTTTGTTAACAAACGTTAACAAATTTTCAGTACACGAATATCCTTTGATTGGGTTTGAGTTAGAATTACGGTTTAGTTTACAGTTCATTGTGTATTCTGTTTGTTTTCATCCAATAAGCAAACCATATGTTATACGAAAAAAAATAAAATAAATAGATAAAAAAAAAAATAAAAATAAAACCAACTGTAAGTCAATATTTGACAACCAAAAATGTTGCGTGTCTTTTGTTCAAATCTTAACATATTTGACGGAATAACTATGCATTAACGTTCATTGTTTTGCTTTCTATTGTCCTACTAAAGTTCTGTTTTGGTAACTTGTTCTTTCGTCTATTTTTAGATTATTCAACTTCAGTATGAGATGCTAGTATACTAAATCGTTGACCATATGGAATGGAGATGTCATCACACGTGTTATAAGTGTACCTTATTGAAGGCTTAATCCACAACTTAAAAACTTACTAACTGCGAACTTTCCTTGTCACATCGGCCAATTTCAGAACGCTAGGAAATGCAGGTAGTAAGATAGTACTGATAGAAAATGAATATACTTTTTGAATGACAAACAATTTCAAAAAAATCGTACTTGAAACGACATGCAAGAAATTTGCATCGTTTGACGATTTAAAAGATTTTCAATTTCATTTCATTTAAATGGTTCAAGTAAGAGAGCAGCAGCTGTTTTCGGTTTTGATAAGAATAAAGTATACATGCAAACTGAAAAGGTGATTCGATGAGTTGGCATACAGTATCAATTTAATATGCATGATGAATTTTGTCTCCCCACTACATTTGGCGAATCAAAAGCGATTGTGAGATCGGAATATTTTTTAGAAGAATTTATAATTCCTTTAGATTTTTTAAAGTTTGAATTCATTATAAATCATCTGCCGTCTTATTTTTTTTCTATTTTCGGTCTGGCAAACAGAATTAAAGTTTCGGGTGTGAAGTTTAAATTGACATTTACATGCTTAATGCAATAAGGTTACTATACAGATGTATTTATTGATATCCATCCATACATACACACAATCTGTGTTTTCATCTTAATGGCGCTGACACGACAGATTGCCGCATGCAGGCCACCTGTACCACGTCTAACTTCCGCTTACTTAGTGACCTCACACACGGACGTCATGATGAGCATATTATCTCGTTCAACCAGACTCTTGATCGCTTCACATGCTCGTGCGGACACAAAGAGTTTTGTTGATCGAAGCTATTACTACATCTTCATACATCATCTATCATTTGTAGCAATTGGTGATCTACAAATTGTCCAAAATAACATTAGCATTTAAATATTTTTTTCTGTATCCGGTTCTTACCCATGTATGTTATGCATGGCATGTAAAAATGAAATACAATTTTGTTTTAAACTTAACTAAACTGAAATGTCCAAAAACGTGATACAAAATCCGTTTTGTTTAAATTGAATGTGTTGATGTCTTCGACACAGGGAAGACAAAACAAGACTGTCGTGCATTCGATTCATTTTCAAAGTTCTTAAAATTCATCATGCTGAAAGAATGATAAATAAATCATAAACAGTTTCAATTCAAAAATGAAAAATACACGTCTGTATTTCTTATTTCAAATTCCGTACCTAGTAAATGCATACAAGGTTCGTGGCTGTGCCTTAAAAAATTATCTAATAACATGATCCTTTTCGGCTATTTAATTATATCTTCTGCTTGAAAGAAGAATGAGATTTGTTTAACAAAAACTAGGAAACACTACCTACAAAGACCATCCTTGAGATACCATACTCTACACTGTTAAATCACTACCATTCTCTACTCTGTTAAATCACTACCATTCTCTACTCTGTTAAATCACTACCATTCTCTACACTGTTAAATCACTACCATTCTCTACTCTGTTAAATCATTACCATTCTCTACACTGTTAAATCACTACCATTCTCTACACTGTTAAATCACTACCATTCTCTACACTGTTAAATCACTACCATTCTCTACTCTGTTAAATCACTACCATTCTCTACACTGTTAAATCACTACCATTCTCTACTCTGTTAAATCAATACCATTCTCTACTCTGTTAAATCAATACCATTCTCTACACTGTTAAATCACTACCATTCTCTACTCTGTTAAATCACTACCATTCTCTACTCTGTTAAATCACTACCATTCTCTACACTGTTAAATCACTACCATTCTCTACTCTGTTAAATCACTACCATTCTCTACACTGTTAAATCACTACCATTCTCTACTCTGTTAAATCAATACCATTCTCTACTATGTTAAATCACTACCATTCTCTACACTGTTAAATCAATACCATTCTCTACACTGTTAAATCACTCTGTTAAATCACTACCATTCTCTACACTTTTAAATGACTACCATTCTCTACACTTTTAAATGACTACCATTCTCTACACTGTTAAATCATTACCATTCTCTACACTGTTAAATCACTATCATTATCTACACTGTTAAATCACTACCATTCTCTACACTTTTAAATCACTCTGTTAAATCACTATCATTATCTACACTGTTAAATCACTACCATTCTCTACTCTGTTAAATCACTACCATTCTCTACTCTGTTAAATCACTACCATTCTCTACTCTGTTAAATCACTACCATTCTCTACACTTTTAAATCACTACCATTCTCTACACTGTTAAATCACTACCATTCTCTACACTGTTAAATCACTCTGTTAAATGACTACCATTCTCTACACTTTTAAATGACTACCATTCTCTACACTTTTAAATGACTACCATTCTCTACACTGTTAAATCATTACCATTCTCTACACTGTTAAATCACTATCATTAT
Organism: Pecten maximus; assembly: GCF_902652985.1. NCBI lineage: Eukaryota > Metazoa > Mollusca > Bivalvia > Pectinida > Pectinidae > Pecten > Pecten maximus. Next base: position 16,900,501 of record NC_047017.1, on the reverse strand, counting down.
CTACACTGTTAAATCACTACCATTCTCTACACTTTTAAATCACTCTGTTAAATCACTACCATTCTCTACACTTTTAAATGACTACCATTCTCTACACTGTTAAATCACTACCATTCTCTACTCTGTTAAATCACTACCATTCTCTACTCTGTTAAATCACTACCATTCTCTACACTGTTAAATCACTACCATTCTCTACACTGTTAAATCACTACCATTCTCTACTCTGTTAAATCACTACCAATGCACCCAAAAATTCTAAAAGAGATCAGAAACAATATAAGTTCACCTTTGGCAGATATTCTTAACAAATCATTATCAGAAGGAAAACTACCCCAAGCTTGGAAAGAGGCAAACATAACCGCAATCTACAAAAAAGGATCAAAATCTGACTCGGGTAACTACAGACCTGTAAGCCTGACAAGCGTAATGGTTAAGACACTCGAAAAATTAGTAAGATATAGCATTGTTGAACATATGGATAAAAATAACTTTCTAAACCCCAAACGCTTTGGTTTTATATCTGGAAGGTCAACCCAACTACAATTGCTAACAGTACTGGAAAATTGGACAGAGATAATAGACAAGGGCGGGGTGCTAGATGTTATATACATGGATTGCATGAAGGCATTTGATAAAGTGCCACACCAACGTTTATTGAGAAAATTGTCAGGATAAGGTGTTAGGCTTCAGGTTGTTAATTGGATAAAAGACTTCATGCCAGCGAGTAATAGTCAACGGAGAATCCTCTAAATCGTACCCGGTAATGAGTGGTATCCCCAAGGGAAGTGTATTGGGCCCAATATTATTTGTTGTATAAATCAACGATCTACCAGAAATACCAGTGTCCCAATCGCCGCTCTTTGCTGATGATACCAAATTATACAGACAAATAAGCAATAGCGAGGATGTTAAAATACTCCAGAACGATTTGGATAATCTTCAAAATTGGTCCGACGAATGGCTACTGAAATTCCACCCTAATAAATGTAAAGTTCTTTCGCTTAAAGAAACTCAAAAATGAAAATACTATATGGAAGGATCGGGAGGAGAAAGAATCCAACTGGAATATGTTAAGAACGAAAAGGACATTGGTGTCACCATAGATGTGGATTTAAACTTCAAAACGCACATACAGTTAATTGTCAATAAAGCTAACAGTATAGTTGGACTGATAAGAAGATCTTTCGTGTATCTGGACGAACTCATGTTCAAAATGCTATTTAAAGCTCTAGTTATACCCCACCTTGAGTATGCTGCAAGTGTTTGGAACCCATCAAAAGTAAAAGATATAGAACTCATTGAAAATATGCAGAGAAGGGCAACAAAACTGATCCCCGGATTTAAAAATATCTCGTACCCGGAACGGCTACAACGGTTAAATCTCCCAACGCTACAGCACCGTAGGACCAGAGGAGATATGATTAACGTTTTTAAGATAGTAAATAACATATACGATAGTAGAATAACAAAAAACTTTTTCCAAATGGACAAGATGAGTAGAACCAGAGGTCACGATAAGAAAATATTCAAAAAGCGATGTCGTCTTGATGGAAGGAAACATTTTTTCAGTTACCGAGTTATTGATTTATGGAATAGCTTGCCACAAATTGTTGTCAATGCTGATTCTGTCATAAAATTTGAAATAATGTTAGATGATCATTGGAAAAATAACCGTTTTTATTCATGAATGTACAGGAACTAATATAAAGCCATTTAAAATTACATAGGAAATATTTATATTATACTATGTATTGATATTGATATGGATATAGAGGCTACAAGCCTGCGTCCATTATTTATGCTAATAAATAAATGCTAATAAATCACTACCATTCTCTATACTGTTAAATCACTACCATTCTCTACACTGTTAAATCACTACCATTCTCTACACTGTTAAATCACTACCATTCTCTACACTGTTAAATCACTACCATTCTCTACACTGTTAAATCACTACCATTCTCTACACTGTTAAATGACTACCATTCTCTACACTGTTAAATGACTACCATTCTCTACACTTTTAAATGACTACCATTCTCTACACTGTTAAATCATTACCATTCTCTACACTGTTAAATCACTACCATTCTCTACACTGTTAAATCACTACCATTCTCTACACTGTTAAATCACTACCATTCTCTACACTGTTTAAATCACTACCATTCTCTACACTGTTAAATCAATACCATTCTCTACACTGTTAAATCACTACCATTCTCTACACTGTTAAATGACTACCATTCTCTACACTTTTAAATGACTACCATTCTCTACACTGTTAAATCATTACCATTCTCTACACTGTTAAATCACTACCATTCTCTACACTGTTAAATCACTACCATTCTCTACACTTTTAAATCTTTTTGAAGAATGTGGGAAAAAAAGATTAATCTTGAACATCCAGTTCTTTAAAAACTGTAGACATTTTTAGGTCCAGGTCCAGGAACGCCTTCATTTTCCTTATAAGATAACTTTTATTTCACTGAAAGGCAAATGGCGATACAGGCAAGTACTATACTGGAGAATGTACTGAAGATGAAATCGCGACAATGCTGATTGAAATCATCTTTGTCGAGCTTGATGGCCAGATATTTGTACACTTAACAAAACAACTGTGCGGGTCTCCTTTGCTTTAGTTCCATATTAGTTTTAATTCACTGAAGGGCTTTTCAAAACATACCATGCCAAGCCATGATCTTAACATGCAATATAGAGTGGTCTAATTGAGGAATATATCACACATTCGTCTTTCATCCAGGACCCCTTCTCGATTCTCTCATCTGACTTGAAAAAGTATGGTTTCATCAATACACGTGGATGGATGCAAGTTTTGAATAATTTTTTTTAATTGATTATTTCTTACAATGTAACCCAAAATGTAAGCTTTCCATTAATGTGTTTTATAAGCGTGCTGATTCCATTTCTAGATAGTAACATGCCAGCTTGCCCAAAATGATGTTTTCACAGGTTAGCGTTAATTCTATATTCACGGATAAAGTATAAGTTTTGAGAGATGAAGATTGCTAAAGATTATGAATTTAATTATCATTATTATGATTTTTTTTGTGGAAAATGTTCCTTTTTACGATATATGTACGTTTGTCGTGTTCAGTACTATTGCTGTTACTCGCGAGGACGTTACGTTACCCGGATTCAAACATTTATCTTTATCATCATATTTTGCTCTAGTTTTATTGATTTTGGATTATAATTTTTTTGACACGTTGGTGTTAACTTTTTTTCTCACTATGTGTCTGTCCAACTGGATTACTAACAATAAAGTAAACACGTAAACATGACTGACGTCAACAACCTGAAAAAAACGTCATGCCTATTTAAAATTTGTATTGAGGCTGATACGGGATTTTTGATTAGTTAACGATTTTTCAATCCCGCAGTGAAGTGTCCACGTGCACAGTTTACTTCCTGGTAATATTAACGTCATAACATTAGAGTATACTAATTAACATGGACACCGGTCATATTTTTCCGTTTCCTTTTTCCTTTAATGAATATAAATGTAATAAGAATATTTATTTGTTTAATATATCAAATATGTTTATTGATGAATCTTACAAGAAAAATACCTATTATATTAGAATTCTAAGATATCAATTACATACTTCAGGCAAATTGCGTGTGGAATGTTAAATGTCTTACTCTACATATCTTTCATGTGCCCAGGTTTATAAATACCAGATTGTACATAGCATATCTGGAAAAACTCATCAATGTCTGGTTTTCGAGGGAGACAGTACGCAGACGATGGAGTACTCCTTAAGGTCAAGCCAAACTATGACGGTGAGAAAAAAATGAAATATAAAAACTGCATTCTACACACCAGAAGAAAACCAAAAAATTAATTCATGTACTATTTATTTGGACTGTAACTACAATTGCTCAAACAAATGTGTCTTTGTTTCACGTAGGTTTCTTTAAAATATGAAAAATACCACGTACAGAAATTGCGTCACAGCATTGTGATGGTGACCTGAATTGCTAAATAGCAGTCAGAAGGGTTTATTCAGGTACCAACTTTTTGGGAGGGTTACTATTACGGCAGAAAATGTGTACATGGAAATGTGTATTTGTTTCATGGATTTCTACAAAATATGAAATATACCACCAACAACAATTGTCTGCTAATGCCGTTTAAATATATTCCGTTGCAGACACGCTAATCGCACGTGAGGGAAAACAAGGTGTGAACTCTTATGACAATTTTCTTGAAATGTGACAATTTTAATCGCATCTACAACTCCACACTCCACGCCCTATCATCACAGCTGACAATGGAATCCAGCGTGCTGTATCAGGTATCATTATAACGGATCTATCGATTATCACAAATCGTTTGTCATGTCCAGATCATCTTTCTCTCTCCCTGGTAATACTCAAAATGGCGTCTAATCTGATATCTCGGCAGAGTTGCTATTCGGATGGAGACGTCTGTAGTATCAACATGTTTACATTAGCCATTCTGATGTGCTATCATGACGTCACATGGATTTATTTGTCTTTCTTGCAAAATATACAGAAACAATAACATTTTACATTTTTTTAATGGTTGTTAAGTGATTAATGTCAATCTTTTCACTGTCGTAGGTTAAAAAGTGTTACATTTTCTTCAGAATAAATAAAAAAATACTTATATACAGTGAAATCTGTCTTATAGTGACCACCTGAATTAAATGACTCCCTCTCATATCTGACCATATCCCCCCCCCCCCCCCCCCCCCCCCCCCAATGTTATTTACTATACTAGTTACCTGAACCTGGATTAAGAGACCACCTGTCATATGTGACCTTTTTCATTGCCTCCCTTGGAAGGTCGCATAAGAACATAAGACAGGTTTGACTGTGAAAAAAAAAAAAAAAATTTCATTAAAGCTATCTCAGAAGTGATCTATTTAACTAAGATTTAGATACAAATGTAAATGTAAAAGTAAACGTATAAAAGGTGGTTTTTCACAACAGGAATACAGAACGAAACGTGATTTGCTTGACAAATGATTTTCGATAATTTATATTCAATAACCAGCATAGCGATTCTAAAGAAATCAAAAAGTTCCCTTTGGTATGCTATTTTCTTGCTGAAAGCAAAGATGTCTTCATGCTGTGATTGTGGAAGAAAGCGAGTCTATTTTGAAAAGTGTGAGTAATTTTATGAACTATTTTTCTGCTGCGTCATGGTATTTAGAAGGTATTGCGTTCATCGATCGTAATACGATAGCGATGTCAGTTCATTGTAACGACGAAATCACCACACCTTTGACGAGAACACGTGAGTAACACAGTGAATACTTTCGATAAATATCAAATTATTTCTCTTGGTTGTAATTATTTATGTTTATTTATATGGTCAAATAGTACATCAATTCCACGCTTCTATAATTCTTTCCGAATTCTGATCACACGTGATCCAATAATGTTAGTCGATATTGACATTTCTTAGAAAAGTAAGTTAATACTGGAAATTATAGGGTTGGGACTGGGTTGGGTGATCAGGCGGTAGAAATCAGGCAATGTAACCTCAGATAAAAATCCAAGGTGAGGTATCCATCCCCTAACGATTAATTCATAGAAACTGAGATGACGGATAAACTGAGATGACGGATAAACTGAGATGACGGATAAACTGAGATGACGGATAAACTGAGATCACGGATAAACTGAGATGACGGATAAACTGAGATGACGGATAAACTGAGGTCACGGATAAACTGAGATCACGGATAAACTGAGATCACGGATTTGTCCTCTGCTGTTGTGGTTGCCACCTTGAGGGAGACACTTTACCCCCGTTGCTCTGGTTGATATGCAATTATCCTCCCCATATGTTATCCAGAGAAGTATCTACCAGCTACTACAATGAGATTCCCCGTCAAACTTGCCCTCGTTGTTCAAGGGGAGATAACTCCGCAAACAATAAAGTAAATATTCAATTACTACATTTATAGGCAGCTCCAGCTACAATTCTTAATTATCATATACCCTAATTTTACTAAGAATTATTGAATTATGGAGTTATTGCCCCTTTCATTCTGTCCTTTATTATTTGTTTTAACCATGCTAATTATCGTATCAACCCTTTTGGATTTCCAAACTTTTGACACTTGGCATCGTTGATGAGTTATTGATGGACGAAGCAGTTGATCAGATTTCAGTAAATACTTATGTTTTGAATATTTAACTGCATATTTGAAGATGTTATTCATATGTGTGTATTTCCCCAATCCTTTATGACGTCGCATGTCGTAACCGTGACGTACACTGTTCTTGCTAAACCATTTGTTAAAGGGAATCCTAATTAATGGTTGGATTGAAGCGGTTGATGTAAAGAATGCCAGCTGTTTTTTATATTACGTTCAAGAGTTAGACATGATCGATATTTACAACTCTTATTATTGGGGAAAAAAATAAAAAATGCATCGATATAACTGAGATGTCTTTTTGATGTCTCTTTTTTGCCTCTCTAAATCAGGATCCGGAACACTTTTTATACCATTACTCTGTCGGAATTGACCGAACCCGAAAACCAGGAATACCAACATTCTAAGGGTTAAATTATATCTTTTTTTTTTTTCAATGTGTCCCAGTATTCATGATTGTTTTTTCTTTTCGTGATCATCACAGCTCTCGTCAGAATAAAATATCAGAAGCGTCGTCTCATCAGTTTAGAGTTATATATCACTGTGTACATAATAGAAACGGCGATAATTCTACAGACTAAATTATCTTAATGACATGAACCGTTACGTTTGATCAAAAGCTGTTTGGAGTTTTTCAAATATCTGTTCCTTTAAAGGTTTGATAAAGGCCTGCTGATTAAATAATTTGCCAAGCAAAATCTAATGTTGTTAAACAAGGAAGTTTCTTTTTTGTGTTTTAAAATCAAATACAAACGAGGTATGTCTACATCAACCGGTGTTTCGAAAAGCAATAACATAAAATCATGGTGAGCTAGTATTTTCTATTTCTGTTTGGAAGCAGGGAATGCTATAATTTCACCATATATAACGTAGTCAGTTATATGTATATATGGAAAGGATGGGATCTTCTAAAAAGGTTAATAATACCAAAATGTAAACGAAATAAAATAGTATAAAATCGGCAATCTGGTTAAAATACATACTAAAGTAATATCACTTTACACTACATCATGAAGATCTGACGGTCGCCCGCGATAAGGTGCCATAATCAGATGACCTTTCAACCATCAATCACATCGCGACTGGTTAAAATTCAATTATCAAAACAAACATGACTGCGCCCATCGCAAGCCACCTTACGTCCAGAACGTTGTATTCATTTGACAGTTCATAATTTCATTTGATATAACGAAAATAGTAAGTAGTAAAATAACGGAGAGATCAGAGGTTTTTAAAATATTGTTTCGATTACCCCATTCCATCACTACAAGACATTTTCTGCCATTTTGCGCACACTGCCGAACAGGCATAAGAGAGACTCATTTTCATTGGCTGAAAAAGTCACCTGTACATGACCCTTACCGGCCACCGTCAGATCCTCATACTGTAGTGTCTCATAATGACATCTATTTTAATAAAAAAACTAAATTTGTAAAACAAGAGAAAAATATAAATGAAATATAGGATAACACTTGACCTTTGAAACCATTTAAGGAAAATAATTCTAGATGTTTGAGAAATGCAAGTGTCTTCTGCTTCATGAACGACACCGCCATATAAATCCAGGTTACGTGACGTTTTAACCAGGTACACGAAATAACTGTGCTACGTGTATCGTTTGCATCAATTGGAAGCATCGGAAGGGATGTGTTCAGAGGAACTAAGCTCATATAACTAGGTAGTTATGGTCCCGAGAGACCTTCTGATGCGAGTTTCTATTTAATATTTTGAAATTTAACAGGAAATAGCAATGCAATCCTAATTATGATGAAACATTTCGAGACGGATATTCCAGTTTTCTATCAAGAGATTTGACGCGTTGCTCTGCATGTAGTAACATGTTGATTTAATCTAGAAATATATCACGGAGTTTCAGGATTATTCCCTGACATAATAATCGGCCATACTGGTGACATCATACTCGAAAATTTCTTATTTATACCAGAAGCGATTGCCATGATATCGAATAATTGTTATGAACTGGTGCTTGTTTTTATTTAAAAATCCATTGAATTTTAAATGTTTTATAAAATTCCAACAATTAAATAAATACTGTATTTATCGGTTAACAACTACCGACCTACACTTAGAGCTGTAAGTACCGACACCGATGACAGTGTCGATATATAGGCATACTGTTCAGAATACACACCTATATTTCACGTTTTACTTTAAATAATAATATTCAAAATGTATCTTATTAATTAAGATATAGTGATAGTACAACCCCCTTCACATCTACATATCAACAATGATTTGGGAAAATTTTGATTAACTATGACTTCCAATCTGGAATTTGACATTTTGTCCTCTAGGATTACCAACGAAGGGGACAACCCAGCTGTAAGATGTCGTTTCGTATTCATAATTAGACAAATAAATTGATCAAAACATATCTGTAGAGGCTATTTAATTGTGACTTTTTTCACAATCCTTAGGATTCATAATTACTATAAATCTGATCTAAAATTATTGTAACATAAAACAGTTTTATCATTCCACATATAGTGAGATTAACGAGACAACTCCAATAACTCACACAGGAGTAATACGATAAGAAAAGGCTATTAATATATACATATGTAGGTTTAATAGAGAAATGTAATTAACATGTACATTGTAGGTTGACTATATAATGTAATTAACATGTTCAATGTAGGTTGACTATATAAATGTAATTAACATGTACAATGTAGGTTGACTATATAAATGTAATTAATATGCTCAATGTAGGTTGACTATATAAATATAATTAACATGTACAATGTAGGTTGACTATATAAATGTAATTAACATGTACAATGTAGGTTGACTATATAAATGTAATTAACACGTACAAAGTAGGTTGACTATATAAATGTAATTAATATGCTCAATGTAGGTTGACTATATAAATGTAATTAACATGTACAATGTAGGTTGACTATAGAAATGTAATTAACATGTTCAATGTAGGTTGACTATAAATGTAATTAATATGTACAATGTAGGTTGACTAGAGAAATGTAATTAATATGTACAATGTAGGTTGACTAGAGAAATGTAATTAACATGTACAATGTAGGTTGACTAGAGAAATGTAATTAACATGTACAATGTAGGTTGACTATATAAATGTAATTAATATGCTCAATGTAGATCTTCTATATAAATGTAATTAACATGTACAATGTAGGTTGACTATATAAATGTAATTAATATGCTCAATGTAGGTTGACTATATAAATGTAATTAACATGTTAAATGTAGATCTTCTACAGAAATGTTATTAACATGTTCAATGTAGATCTTCTATAGAAATGTTATTAACATGTAAATTGTAGACTGACTATAGAAATGTAATTAACATGTACAATGTAAGTTGACTATTGAAATGTTATTAACATGTACAATGTAGATTAACTAGAGAAATGTAATTAACATTCAAATAATGTAGTGTTAGTAAAGATATATGATTGATGGGTACATATGTAAGTTAAGACCTCAAATCAACATGAACATATGTAGGTTTAGTAAAGAAATATGATTACATGGGCAGATGTAAGGTTCATGAAATATAACTAATGTTTACATAGATTAAGTATAGAAATATCATCAACATGTAGATTTGTAAGATAAGCATGCGCAAGTAACATAATTTATTACATTTTTTTCCAGTGAAATATCGATAATTATTCATTCCATAAAAGTGATATTTTCACTCGTTAAAAAATTACAACTTTTTTTTATTTGATCAATCCAGACACTGCTTACAAACGGCCGAATGGAAAATTATAAGCTGACCCAGTGTATTTTGCTATAAAAATGTAATAAACAGAATATCTAACAGTTTTTTCAGTGATACTAAATATATTTCACCCGTGTGGCTAATATTTTGATAATTTTCACTCGTGCTGGACACTCGGGAAAAATATAAAAAATATTAGCCCCACTCGTGAAAATATATTTGGTATTACTGAAGACACTATTAGATATTCTCTATATAATTATGTACGTGTGAGAAATAAACGAAGACAAATGATTTACATGTACATATACATATAATCAACTTGTACATATATATGCTAAGCAAATAATATATAATTGACATATGCATAAAGTAAGGTTAATTAAGAGACTTCCACATACACCCTAGAAACTGTCATTCGTTTTGCTCAGAGAAGTTTAAAAGAGATCATAGATAAAATATGGTTCAATTTATGGAAACATACACATGTGTTTGTGTACTGACTGCACTATTAAAATATTAGATATCTAAGTGAGAGCGAGTTTATTAGCGGCCTATGTTTTCGGACAGCATAAAACCCATTTTTATCGTGGTGTAATGTGATATTCAATATCCACTGAAAGAATCCCATTTATCTAATGGTACAGAGCAAGGTCATCTTGTTAGGGGGCACGAGGCGTATAGATAGAGAAAAGGGAGAAGGGGAGGGGAAACAAATAAGCCAGGGAGGAGAAGAGGGCCTCAGATGAAAAGATGCAAGGAGGAAGGAGGAGGTAGAGGGAAGGGAAGAGGAAAAAAAAGGAGGTAGAGGAAGAGGCTTAGACTAAAGAGAGCGAGGAAGAAGATGACCAAACGTACAAATAGAGAGGAGAAAGATGAGAAAAAGGAGGAAGGGGAGGAGGATGCCACGACATAAAGATAGAGTAGATGAGGAGAAGAGGAAAGGGGAGGAAGGGGCGAAGGAGGAAAGGTGAGCGAGGGGGCGAATGAGGAGGAGGAAAGGGGAGGACTATGACTTTACTTAAACAAATAGAGAGATAATGATGAAAAAAGGAGGGAGGAAAGAAGGAGGCCAAGACAAAGAGGAGGAAGAGGAGGAGGAGGAGGAGGAGGAGGAGGAGACGACTAGTGGTTAATTTGTTTGCGATAGGAGATTAGCTAGCTAGATCCAGTGCTCCATGCAGATTGATCCAACGTTGTCGTCGACTTGTACCAATTAATTAGATATCAATACGGTAATTTTACCTGAAGAAACATGTTTTTCTTGGAAGTTCTAATTGGTCCTATCAGGTAGAACATTTCGGAAAGACAATATGTTGATTTGTATCGAGTGACCGTGCCGTAAAATAATTTCTTGTAAAATGAGTTTTTGATTATTCCTTTGTAATTTAGGCAGATAATTCATCTGTGCGTTGACTTGTCCCTATAAACGGACAGACACGCAAAGGATCAAATTAGTCTAACGGTGACATTTTGGATAGTTTTCCAACAGATAGGTTATGAATCATTTCAGCCAAATAAAAAACTGTTTACAGACACAGAAATGAAGTGATGATATGATAAAGAAAATTTCCAGTTTCTATATAACTTTTAAATTTAATATTGTATTTTGTCTCCGCATTCATTATACAGAATATTGATTAGTCATTACAAACATAATTACTCATTCAGTCTTTGAAAATTTATGAATAGGAGTTTTGCAACAAAGGTTGGTTCTTTAATCCTTATTTGAATGTAGTAATATTTATATAATTATGAAGATGCTTTGTCAGTTATGTTCATCAGTTAGACGGTGGATTTATTACAAACTGTATCATGCATGGTTATAGTTTTATGTGTATAACAATGCAAAAACAAATAATATACAGTAAGTATGAATATAATTTGTTCATTGTGCACCGCGTCCCCCATCTCAAAGCATCAGTCAGCACAAGATATTTGACATGGATGCAACAATGTTATCAACCTGAATGGTGAGAGCTATAGTGTGTGTTTAATGGTAGCAACAACGACTGATTAAGCGAGAAAGGCAAGAACCATCGATAACAAAATGGTTATTTGTACAAATGTTGTTTACAGTCACTAACACAGGGAAATAAACGAAAGGATGAATAATAAACTATACTGTATCAGGAATGGTTAGAGAGGGTGAATAATAAAATATACTGTATCAGAAATGGTTAGAGAGGGTGAATAATAAAATATACTGTATCAGGAATGGTCAGAGAGGGCGAATAGTCAAATATACTGTATCAGGAATGGTCAGAGAGGGTGAATAGTCAAATATACTGTATCAGGAATGGTTAGAGAGGGTGAATAGTCAAATATACTGTATCAGGAATGGTTAGAGAGGGTGAATAATAAAATATACTGTATCAAGAATGGTCAGAGAGGGTGAATAGTAAAATATACTGTATCAGGAATGAATGGTTAGAGAGGGTGAATAATAAAATATACTGTATCAGGAATGGTCAGAGAGGATGAATAATAAAATATACTGTATCAGGAATGGTTAGAGAGGGTGAATAGTAAAATATACTGTATCACGAATGGTTAGAGAGGGTGAATAGTAAAATACACTGTATCAGGAATGGTTAGAGAGGGTGAATAGTCAAATATACTGTATCAGGAATGGTTAGAGAGGGTGAATAGTCAAATATACTGTATCAGAAATGGTCAGAGAGGGTGAATAATAAAATATACTGTATCAGGAATGGTTAGAGAGGGTGAATAGTAAAATATACTGTATCACGAATGGTTAGTGAGGGTGAATAATAAAATATACTGTATCAGGAATGGTTAGAGAGGGTGAATAGTCAAATATACTGTATCAGGAATGGTCAGAGAGGGTGAATAGTCAAATATACTGTATAAGGAATGGTCAGAGAGGGTGAATAGTCAAATATACTGTATCAGGAATGGTTAGAGAGGGTGAATAATAAAATATACTGTAACAGGAATGGTTAGAGAGGATGAATAGTCAAATATACTGTATCACGAATGGTTAGAGAGGGTGAATAATAAAATATACTGTATCAGGAATGGTCAGAGAGGGTGAATAATAAAATATACTGTATCAGGAATGGTCAGAGAGGGTGAATAGTAAAATATACTGTATCAGGAATGGTTAGAGAGGGTGAATAGTAAAATATACTGTATCAGGAATGGTCAGAGAGGGTGAATAATAAAATATATTGTATCAGGAATGGTTAGAGAGGGTGAATAATAAAATATACTGTATCAGGAATGGTCAGAGAGGATGAATAGGGAAATATATTGCAGCAATAAATAGAGTAATACATATTATTACAGGGATGCTTAGAGAGGATGAATAGTAATACAGACTATTACAGGGATGGTTAGAGAGGGTGAATAGTAAAATATACTGTATCACGAATGGTTAGAGAGGGTGAATAATAAATATACTGTATCAGGAATGGTCAGAGAGGATGAATAGGGAAATATATTGCAGCAATATAGAGTAATACATATTATTACAGGGATGCTTAGAGAGGATGAATAGTAATACAGACTATTATAGTTGATAAGGAATAATAATAAAAACACTGGTTATTTGTTTTTTTTAATATATATTGATATACACATAATTCATAAAACATGCAAAAACATAACGCGTAGAAAGAGTTAATGTTTAATTACACAAGTAGACATTATTGTAATTAGTTATCGCTTGATTTGGGTTAAATTATTAATTATATTATAGATGGCACTGCATTGAAGGAGGAGGAGGAGGTATAATGATGATAATATTATGATAGTGATAATGATGATGATTGAGTATGTGCATCTGTGTGGAAGAAAGGACGGGTGAATAAATGTGTGTGACGTTTCATTTTGTATTTGATTCATATTGCAATGATTCCAAAGTAAATATATATATTTATATATAGGGTGCCGTAGATCTTGAGTTCGAGGCCCGGTCAGGGCACGAGTCAAAAAGTTGTCTTCCTTCGTCATTTGTGTTGCTAAGTTATATATCTATTTATTAGCACAAGGTATCATATACACTATGTGTTGGTGATCCGAAGATATAGATTTGAATTTCCTTCGTAGTTGTACCGAGAGAAATATATATATATATATATATATATATAAATTAAACATGTCGTAATTGAACAATCGAAAACTGTGGTGTTTTTGTGATTATGAAGACCATATATCTCATGTTATATAGGCATCGGTATATTTATTGAATTAAGATCAAAATAAAGAATAACGAAAATATCAACTCATGGAATAGTTTATATACAATTGTGACGTTTGATATGTTTGTATAGTTGATGAACAATTTAATAACAGTATTGAATATTAAGCATAAACATAAAATGCCAAACATTAGAAATTAAAAACGGATGCTTCATCATAACATACATATACTGAAATTAAAACATACAAGTAACTTTTGTATGTGATGTCTGTGTAGTTTTTATTTTACATACAAGTTTATATTAAATAAAAAGTGTTATTCAAAACAAACTGTATGGATAAAACTCTGTACAGTGAAAGCAATATACAGGTTACTATATCAAGAATATTTAAAATAGATTTTATATATTCGATATATTTGACAGTTTACATTGATCAATGGATTTAAATGCAGAAGGAAATTAATGTACACAGTCATATACAGCCGATTAATTCAATAAATTTCCCAGTATATCAAAGTGATATTTTCTCCATTGCAGCATTATGAATTTTATTAAAATAAATGTATAATCAGCCCTAAACTGGACGATTATCAGGCTGGCTACCGAGTACAGTCTCGATCAACCGACTTGAAGTAGGCGTTCTTTACAGTGGATTATAGACGTACACGAAATTACCCTTTCTCAATAATTGTATATAAGATGCAAATTTCTATGTAGATAAAATCTCCGTATTCACTGTCCCTGGAGAGAAACCATTGACAGCATATACCGTCCTACATCTGACATACAATACACGAGTTAGTGTTGTATTGTAGGCACGTTCCTTACCGCGAGAGTAACACTATTTTATAGCTCGATGTGTATCTACACCAAGTAATGCGTTTCATACTCATTACAGCAAAGTGGATAGTTTATTTAAAAAATCGACCGTATCTTATGGTTATAGTATCAGATGTAAAAGTTTGACAGATACAGTTCATAAACTACAATGCTGATCACATCAGGTATATGAGAAAGGACAATTACCCGTAGCGGGGCCACGCCCTTTCAGATTGTGGAACAGCCTCTTATGGCGATGTGGCCAATCACGCGGCGTCACCCGACATTGTCCTCAATCAAAAGCATTTGACATTGTAAATATTATTGCAGTTATCTCAACCCGTCATATCGGACTGCGCTGTGCCAGACGACTCGACATCAACAAGGAACTGTGATGATGGACACGGCACCAAGCCTCGACCCCTCGGGCCTGAGTCCCGACCCTGTTAATTGTGCGACGGCTATCCTTAGTGTGTCCACTCACAATGATAGTACTGGAGGAGGAGGAAGCAACGTTACCATGACGAGGGATGTTTCATCTACCCACAGTACCGACACGCTGAACGGGTCAGGTGATAACACACAAACTTCTAACCCTGCATCACCCTCTTCTGCAACCACCTCGGAACTTTTATCCGGAAAGAATCTGACTTTTTCTCCAGAACAGGTGGCATGTGTTTGTGAAGCCCTTCAACAAAAAGGTGATATTGATAGACTGGCTAGATTTCTTTGGTCATTACCTCCCAGCGAACTCTTAAGAGGTAGTGAGGCCGTCCTCAAAGCAAGAGCAACTGTTGCTTTTCACAGAGGAAGCTACAGAGAACTTTATGCAATCTTAGAAAGTCACGAATTCCATGATACCAATCATTCTTTTTTACAGCAACTTTGGTACAAGGCTCATTATATGGAAGCTCAAAAAATCCGCGGTCGACCACTGGGTGCTGTAGATAAGTATAGACTGAGAAGGAAGTATCCTCTACCGAAAACAATTTGGGACGGAGAGGAGACTGTATATTGTTTCAAGGAGAAATCACGACAGGCTTTGAAAGAGTGTTATAAACAAAATAGGTACCCCACGCCAGATGAGAAGAGAAATTTAGCAAAAAAGACAGGCTTAACGCTGACACAAGTCAGTAACTGGTTCAAAAATCGCCGACAGAGAGATCGCACCCCGCAGCAACAAGCAGTAACGGGGTATGTATATATCAGAGAATATTAATGTACTTTCAAGGTGTTATTTTCGGTCAAAACACAGTGCAGTATACCCGCGGTTGTTATAACATCATAAAAATTGCATACGCAATGCTGGCTACGGGAGAGTCAGTTCGGGTAATGTACACCTTTTATGTGTTGAAATATTTAAAAATTTCCTATCTAGATAAGCCCCATGTCATTATTTTATGAGCAATTTATTCACTTCCCCGGCACAAATGATATTAACATTAATATCATGTTTCACCGACCAGTATCAAATGTTGGTATTCTATTTTAAAGTGAATGCATTAATTTTCAATCGGCGACACACCGATAGTCTTGGTGTTGTAATTAACCACCTTAAATAAACCCGTTCCACGTAATAAGTGAGAAAACGGAAGGGCTAACCTATACTTTCCACACATTTCACAACAGTTCAAATTTCATTATAAAATTTCAGAAAATACTTAAAATAATCCAAATAAGTATACGCATGGAAATAAATCTTTCCTCTTATGTTTTACTATGTGATCACACATAAGCTGAATAAGAAACAACAGCTCGAATGAAGCGACATCTTCTTTGATGGTTATATTTAACTTGAAGATACAAAGAACAGGGATATAATTAAATCTTAATTACCCCGGCTTTTCTTTTTTTAGAGTGTTAAATGGCTTCCCGGTTTGAATTCGTTAAAGGATGTGAAATACATTTTGTGATAAGTATATGTTGACCCGGAAGCTTGTACATATAAAAACTTATAGTAAGATATGGTTTTAAACATTTAATATTCAACAATAGGGTGTATGAATACATCAACAGGAAACAAATAATTCCCAGGTACTTAAACTTACTTAATATGTTTTCTAACTAAATATCATCTCATCGTGACCATACCACATAAGATCGCGGAAAATGTCACAAGCATGCCATCAAAATTGATGACAGCTCACCATTTTTGTATGTCTGAATTATTTCAAATATGAAAACACTATTCACATGCTGACGTTTGATTAGCGAGGGAGTCTTCCATATTTTGAAAATTCGAAAATTCAATTAAAAGTAAATATAAGGGGATTTAATGGACTGGTGCGTACCACCACATCGCTCGTCTATAGCCGTCTGTAGCTTATTGTTGTTCTGTGCAAATTGGGGCTTATAAGAAAGACCTTCATATTAAAGAATAAAACCCAAGTGCCCGTCACTTGTGTCGCCGGAATAACTCTCATTGACAGAAAGTGGACGTAGACTTGGGGACAATTGTGGAAAGATATTTTGGTGATTAAGAATGAAAATCTAATTGAGAGGGAAGTGTGGAATGTTTTCACGCTTCAAACTAATGTCATTATGTGTTAAGCTTCGCCCATATCATCCTGGTGGCTAGTCAGGGTGAAGTACATACGGCATCTAAACACAACACGCTAATCAAATACAAAGGTATTTTAATTAAAAGAATTGATAAATCACTAAACCATCCTTTAATCAAGATACACATAAATATTTAAAATATCTCAGATGTCTACAACGTGGAATTGCTGGACTTATTCCAGATAACGAATAAGTATTTATAATAAATGAAACGTTCACTTATCTCGATAATCGTGTTACATCTGTCATGACCGTTATAACTGAAATATATAACACGTGAAATATATTTCAATACAATTCAATTGACTTTTTAACAAAACGTTAGCCGCATTTACAGGATTAGCGTTCAAATGCACCATTAACATAAATAATCGCTCAGTTTATATTTTGACATGGCCACCTAAAAAGATTGATGCAGGTTTAAAACAGTATCGCAAAATACAACTAAAACTTTTCCTGTGATTTCACCTACATTTACTTAATTTTTAGGAAATAATTGCAAATTTATAATGTTTAACGAAATAATATAATTGAAGTAAATATAAAAAGTGTAAAATATAATAAAAAATATATTTTTTTATGAAAAAGATAGCCCATATTTCAGTTAGTTTCATTAAATAATCAATGACATATTTTATAGCTATTATACTAAGTATTGCGATTTGAAAGAAATAACTATTTTACATAAATAGTTAATATACTCCGCAAAGATACAAACTATAAACATAATTATACTTAAACTGTTTGTGGAGATAACTACTTTCCAGATTTCTTTATAAACTGTATTTTTCTTTAACAAACTGTACATAATACAATAATACTTCCTGTGCTGATTTCTTTTCCCACTCATAGCTAGAAGATATTTATCGTATGTCATTACGTCGTTACTGGGGCGCTTTTCTTATGTTAATTATGAATCTGCATATTCCTTCAAGACCTTTGGTCCGAGTATCCGAAAACTACGAACTGAACAGCGTCGAGCTTTTCCACTTTTCATTATCTTTACAACAAATAAACTATTTTGCATTTTAGATTTTGTCAAATTATCTAGAGCAACAAACAAAATGTCTTTATATGAAAAAGGTTGACAATTGAAACGCCACCGAACCATTAAATTAACAAGTTACTGTTTATTTCAGGAGAGAAAATATTTTGCAACCTTATCCCTATCATGATGATCCTTCCGAGGTGTAATCACCCCACATAGGATGGTCCTTTCAGTGTTTAATTGTCAAAGCTTCGTCAGTTGCTCGGTCTTTTTGCTTCTCCCAAGCACCCCACCCGTGTAATCACATCTCTTTGTGCCCGGATTCATTTGCATACCTCCTGGCAAAACGCTAATGTGAAAAATCAAAATAAGGATGCGATCTAAGTCAAACTCAGGTGAGTTGCTCCAAGCTATGACCACCTCTTCCGACCTCATATTGAGGATAACGCCGCTTGAGAGCAATCGGGGACACGAGGAAATTATACCCGACATTTTCCATACTAATTAATTTGAAATATAATTTAGAGGGACAACAAGGGTATGATTATTCCCGCAGAGAACCCTGCCCCGTGTCTAGAGCGGAACAGCTTCATCGTGCGATGTCTTCAGCAGGAAACAGGTCATTCACTCAAAGCTGTTCATCTCCGACCATAATGAATCCTACCACACCAGTTTGGCCAGCAATTATTCGGTATTTTTTTTTCAAATTATAATTTGTTCACACACATTAGTGGTTTTTATTAGGTTTTTCTCTGAATGATTTTCGACTTTTCTCAGCTTGTTATATCTACAAAGGTTAATGACATGCTCTGTGTTTTTTTTTCATTTAAAAACGCCAACAAAATTGCTCCATTGAAATTGATGTTTCAGTCCTTGTTAGTTATTCATTGAAGTTTTTTTTATGGTTGACATAAATATGATATTACAGTCAACAATTGACTTCTTGTTAAAGGAAACTATTTCATCACAAGCTTTAATTGATTCATTTCTATTACTGTGTCAGCGTTGTAATTTTTTGACAACATTAATATAGATATCGATATACAATTAAATACGAGACAATTTACCAAATAAGGCGGTACTCACAAAAATACTATGTTTTCATTTATTGATATTGCGTACTGGCAAAACGAGAATAATTCATAATGATATTAGTTTTTCAATGATAAACTTTAACGTTATTCAGAAACAGATATAATAACCGTGTTTAGAATCATTAAATTGATTTCGTATATAACCTGATTTCTGATTAATCTGGGTTTATGTTAGCGACGGTGTACACCAGTCGGAGGCGGACTATTCACTTATTACACTGTAATAGCAGGCATCGGAGATCGATACCTACCCTACTCGCGGAAATGAAGTGGGTTAGGCTACTCGTTCTATCATAGCTATTAACACGCACATTAATCAGTAATCAGCGGGTAGAGGCTTGGCCACACCCCTTCAATTGTGTTACCGCCCAGTCTGACAGAAGCACAGGCAGCGCATTGTTATATTATAATTAACCATTTTATAATTACTAGAAATGGTATTATACTGATGTGGAACATCTGGAAAACAGGTTTAGAAATGTACATCATTCAATTCATTTCGAGATCGATCGGCCCACTAGAATGTTTACACTTTAACCATGTAACAGTTGTCCAATTTGTAAACAAGAATGGGATTTTCTGACAAAGTTAACATAACAAATCCTGATATGTTTGAAGGATGCACTTTGCAGTTGTTGTCGCTTTGACCCCATACTTGATATTGATGACTGGCGTGTATTTATAATATTAAAAACGATGACGAAGAAGATGCATATTTCCGGAAAGCAAAGTGTTGTGGTGTCATTTCAACATATGATTCACGCACAGTATCGTACTATATCCGTTACGGATATACAAATTGCCATTTTAAACAATGTAAAACTCTTTGCTTCCTTGAAATGTTGTTTTCACCTGCATGCTGAGGAAAAATGATTATTTAATACGTGAAGATAAAGAAGATATTAAAACAAAGAACATTTCAGTGTCCTCACTGAATAACGTGTTTGTGTAAAGTTATGATCATAAGTTCTCTTTGATAGTAACAATGTGAATATTACACCAGTTAAGGAGAGATAAGA
Organism: Pecten maximus; assembly: GCF_902652985.1. Classification (NCBI taxonomy): domain Eukaryota; kingdom Metazoa; phylum Mollusca; class Bivalvia; order Pectinida; family Pectinidae; genus Pecten; species Pecten maximus. Next base: position 16,879,956 of record NC_047017.1, on the reverse strand, counting down.
TGGATAGAGAGAAGAAAGAAAGGGACAAGAGCCAATTACGAGTAGGCTAATGATTTTCAAATTAATAAAATAAATGAAAACTTGATATTAATTTATAATACATAGCTACAAGATAAGGTAATTCCGCCATTATTGTATTATCTATTTTTTCTATCTAATTCCCAATCACAAATAGGGAGAATTTATCATATAGGCACAACATTTTTTGTTATTATTTAGGTTGGCAATTTTCTGTGATTGTGTTCGCTTTGTCATTAATTAGGTTAGATTTGTTAATAACATATATCTAATTTGTCAGTTAGGTTAGAATTGTCTATAATTAGGTTTGATTTGTCTGAATTTATGTTGGATTTGTTAGTAATTAGATTGGATATGTCTGTAATTAGGTTTGATTTGTCTGAAATTAAGTTGGATTCGTCTGTCATCAGACTGGATCCGTCTGTAATCAGTTTAACTTTGTCTGTCATCAGACTGGATTCGTCTGTAACCAGGTTAACTTTGTCTGTCATCAGACTGGATTCGTCTGTAACCAGGTTAACTTCGTCTGTTACCAGGTTAAATTCGTCTGTAACCAGGTTAAATTCGTCTGTAATCTGGTTAAATTCGTCTGTAACCAGGTTAACTTCGTCTGTTACCAGATTAAATTCGTCTGTAACCAGGTTAAATTCGTCTGTAATCTGGTTAAATTCGTCTGTAACCAGGTTAACTTCGTCTGTTGCCAGGTTAAATTAGCCTGTAATCAGGCTGAATACGTCTGTAATTATATGGGATTCGTTTGTAATTAGGCTAGATTCGTCTGTAATCAGACTGGATTTGTCAGTAAACATATTGGATAAGTCAATAATTAGGTTGGATTTATTTGTAAATAAGGTTGTATTTGTCAGTACTTAAGCTTGATTTGTCAGTAATCAGATTGGGCTTGTCCGTGATTAAACAGGCTTTTTCTGTAATCAGGTTGGGTTCCTGTGTAATCAGACTGTATCTGTCTGTAATCAGACTGGATTTGTCAGTAATCATATTGGATAAGTCAGTTATTAGGTTGGATTTATCTGTAAATCATGTTGGATTTGTCAGTAATCATGTTGTATTTGTCAGTACTTCAGCTTGATTTGTCAGTAATCATGTTGTATTTGTCAGTAACTTTGTTTGCTTTGTCAAGTATTAAGTTAGATATGTCAGTTATAGTGTTTGATGCGTAAGTAATTATAATTCAGTGATAAGGTTTGAATTGTCTGTAAATAATTTGAACTGAATCAGTAATTACACTTATTTATATACTTTTCCTGTAATGCTTGCCTTGCACTTTTCCAGTAATTTCAGTAATTAGGCTGGACTTTGAACAGGACATAAGCCTTGTGTTTCCTACTTGCTTAAACGATCCTTAACAAGTTCAGATATCTTAGAGGAAAAACAACAACTTTACAATCGAAAAGTATAGCACAAGTATCTGCCACTTCAAAATATAATAGAAATCGCTGTTACCAAATGTAACAAAATATTTGTTATCTTAAGTAATCTATAGTATAAAAGCTAGTGAAAATAAAAACAAAATACACAAACACTGATAATTCAACTCGATATTCATTTAAAAATGGGTGATCATTATAACATTTTCATATTTTGTTTTAAATCAAGATATGGACATTATCACAATTTACCAGTAAAACAAATGTATAATGGGTGTTTGTTACAGTCAACACAAAGTATATGAGATTTATTTCCCTGTTGAACAGCTACCGATGTGTATATGCGGCCTACAGTATCGTGTACGCAACAGCCGGACTTTATTTTCCCCGTTTGGGGGCCATCACCATGCATGGCTAGCTCGAGAGTATCAGGTGACATCAGTTGACGAGTTTCTGACAACCCACTGTCTTCGTGTTAATTCTCATATTTCCATTTCTTGATGGCAAACGTTTCGCGATTACTGAGATAAGTGAGTTTTGCATAATACTGACTGGGATGATTGTGGGATTCGATATTCATTTTCATACAGATATTTAGTAACATATGGTTTCCTAAGATCGTAGAAATACATTACCTTTTACGAGGAAATAAATAAATATGTAGACTTCTGGAGCTGATACCTACCACGTGCTACAATTTTGCTACATAAAATATATTATTGAAAAAAAAGAAAGAAAAAAAAAAATCAACACAACTGTGTTTCGCTAACGTTTTCAGGTCTAACGGCCATCTTAAGTCGACACATTTATTACAACGTCTTGGTAACCACATTATGATGTCATACATAGGGTATAATGGAAGGTGGTATATACAGATTGTTTGCAGAACTACGTTAAGGAAAATCCTTTTTCTATCCGTTGTACATTAAACAAACTTACAAAATTTGCAGTTTACAATTACTATTAAAAAGGGCAACAACTATTACTAAAATTGATAGCATTCAACTTGGTGTTAAAAATAAACAAACATTATGCTACATATAAATAAGGATAAGTTGGTGTTTAAATATAGAAGTGTTATTTTGTTCCTAAATATTATTTTTATTCTTCTATACTAAATACTACAAATAAACTTCTATACTTCGATTTTCTACAATGTAACTTTTTAATATCTGAGGTACATTTTGGCACCTTTCTGCTCAAGTATAGCTCAATACAAAATTTTAAGCGGACAAAAAAGCGTAGAATTACGAAACTTCGGCTTTCGTTTAGAATAGAAAGCATGATTTCTTATTTCCCAAATATATTTACGCTATGTTTTTATATATTTATAATCGTTGTGTCAGTATTAAATGCAGTATATTGCAACATAAGAAACTGTATCTATTGTACAATACTCACTAAGCAATAACAATCATGGAAAAAAATCCTATAGTTTTTGAAAATTTTGTAACATTATTTAATAAAAAAAAATCCATGACTGTATGGATGTTTTCCTGGATTTTACGGAAATTTTATGACAGGTACTATTCTCTGAAACATCTAGTGACGTCTTCGGCTTTATGACGTTATCGTTTGACCTGCCCTCATCTTCTGTTAGTGTTATCAATATAGGATCAGACACTTTTGGAATAATTACAAAAAATATATTTAGAAAAATAATGAATAAACTGAAAATCATAAAATGTGTCGTCATTGACATTTAACGGTTCTTGGTACTCAAAAGGCTGTCATTTTGCTTAATCGGTTTGAAAATAAACTATTTGGGTTGTTTGATGGACATTAAATCCTGCAGATCAACAATCTTTTTAAATTGTGATACTTATTGAAAAACACAGAGTCCAAAAGTAAGTCGTTCATTTCTTATGTTTGGCATCGGATGTAAAACTTAAGGTGTTAAAAGTTCAGCTGGATTCAATAATTGAGTGCTGCGTTTGCTCTGAAAATTAAATGTTTTAAATAGAGTATTCCTGGAAGTATTGTTTGTAAAGGACTGTTTAGAGATTTACAGTTTTGAAATAGTTTGGAGAGTATTGTCTGCTATGGAATGGTTCAGAAAGTATTAATCGCTATGGAACGGCCTGGAGAGTACAATCTGCTATGAAATGTTTCGGAGAATATTGCCTGCCATGGAATGGTCTGGAGAGTATTATATGCTTTGGAATGTTTGAAGAATATTGTCCGCCATGGAATGGTCTAGATAGTATTATATGCTTTGGATGGTTTGGAAAATATTACTCGCCAATGGTCTGGAGAGTATTATATCCTACGGGATGGTTTGGAGGAGACTAGTGTCTGCTCTTGAGTGTGTATAGAAAATATTGTCGGAATTCAAATGATTAATATAATAGAATTTCTTCGAAATATGACAAAATCCAGTTGCCTCAGATGTCTAACGTATTAAAGTTGGTATTCAAATACTGCTGAAATATTTTAAGGAGAGTTTGTTACCTTGTGCATTGGATATGTTACAAAATGCTGAGCAATTTCGAAGGAAGGTGTTGATCAAGATCTTAAATATAATTAATTATACACGAACAAGTGTATCGCCCTCGTAAAAATGCCAAGGGAATTTTGTTATGTAAATTTTACCGGTGGTTTTAGGGTTTGGTTATACAATGGCTGACACTGCCAGGGTTAGTAAAGATAGAATATGTATGTGAAGAGGGTATGTTTTGGTGAATATACTCAGGACGGGAATGTGAATGGAAGCGTGACGAAATATGAAATATCTGTGTTTTAAGGAAATAAGCGATAAGCAAACTTAAAGACTTGTTCCTATATTATAGACAGTTTCTGATTTACATTCTACAGCTATTCGTGTTGCTTCGAGTGCAAAACTGGTCTGTTCGCATCATAGAAAATAAACATTCCTTCATGAATAAAACCCAAACAAAAGACGTATGTCTTGTATATAGTTATCAAAGCTATTTAAATCATTTGATATTACACATACTTTTAAATATTTTGTCATACGAGGAATTTCTCTCGGCATTGTTATAACCTTCAGTGTTTTATATCAGTAAATCTCTAACATTTTCCAGGGATAACTCATTGGAAGAAATAATAAGTAATGCCAATATATACAATTAAACGATACTCTACGGTGGTATTAATTAATGATTCGGGTACATATCGAGATCCTTTTAAACCCCGTCCTTTTAACCTTACAGTACATGTCATTCATGGTCATAATAAGGACCATTATATTAATATATTGAAGTGACAGGTGACAAGCATTGTTATATCGTATAAGATTTATAGCTAGTGTCATGAGTAGTATCATCTATATCTCTCCCCACCGAATTGCTCGGACCATAACTCAAAATTATGGAATTTCAGAATATCAATATGAAAGTAGTAAACCTGTTGGATATTCATTTCAATTTGAAATAAATAAAGGTACAGAAAAAGATACATTTAGAAATAATTTAATCTGTAACAAAAGCATGAAGTCTATTTTCTTCCCAGTAAGATGTCAGGAATAGAAAACACTGATATTCTTTATCGGTTGAAAGAAGTCGTTTAAACCAAATAAATTTATAAGATCCAATTCTTTATGCGACACCAGAACCACATAACAGAGATACTGGGGTTGGAAAAATAATTATGTATACAACATTCCACATTCCTGTGAGAAGAATGATAACGAGTCTTAGTCTCCTTGTGTAGCCGTCTGGAGGTGATATTAGCCAGAGACAGACCACATCTACGTAAAACGTCGTCCCTGATAGGGGATTTAGGGCACCAAACCCAGGTACATGTGGTCGGAGATAATTACCAGAATCCAGTCCTATCATCGTGTGATTCAGCTCAACCTTTTGTTACCGAATTATTGTTGCATTGTAGTAATTACTATTGTGATGTACACAATATAATTTAAAAAATACAAAAAGCAATCTAAAATTGTTTCGATTGTGTTTCGTTTTAACATTTTTTTTTATTTTGGTATATATTGTCACGTTTATAAGTTTATTCATTATGTATATGAAAAATATTGAAATGTAAACACTTACTTGGTAACCAATATGAAAAAAAGTGGTAGGGCAAGTATTCTCATTAAGACATTAAACAGAACAATAACGTAATCAAACAGGAAAATAATCACTAGTTAATTATCACACTGTATGTCAAGTGGACTACAGCTGATAATTTTTGTATTACTATCAATAATACAGATAATTTAATTTTCGTTTTTTTGATCTATTAGCTGAGGTATGTTCTAAAACTCTTCAGTCATAAATTACCGTTGGTTTAGTTTAACATACCAATAAAAACCCTTTTATTTATATAAATTTTTTTAGTAAACGTTTTCCTTTGATATGATATGTTCGGAGTGTTATTACAAAAGTTTAATCCCACATTCGTTGTAGCATATATTTTACAAGTTCGGAGGCATATCATTATATTTGAAGTAGTATTTTTTTGAATTTTGAATTTTTTTTTAATTTTGAGTCATACATTTTACAGTTATTGAGACACTTATTAGCTGTGGTACATTTCATTATTTTTGAGTCAAATATTCGCTGAGGTATATTTTACGATGTTTGAGTCACATATTCGCTCAGGTATATTTTACAATGTTTGAGTCACATATTCGCTCAGGTATATTTTTCAATGTTTGAGTCATATATTCGCTCAGGTATATTTTACAATGTTTGAGTCACATATTCGCTCAGGTATATATTGCAATGTTTGAGTCACATATTCCCTCAGGTGTAGTTTACAATTTTTGAATCACAAATTCGCTGCGTTATATTTATAATAATAATCTCATATTGGATGTTCTGTGAGTGTTTTACAAAACCTCATATAAGTCTTCTTCATTGCTGCTACTGATCTGTTTTTGTTTTATTCTTAAAATGTGACATGGAAGTGCGGCATTTCGTTTTTTTAAGCTTAGAATTCGTTTTCTATCTAAAATTAAGGATGGTGATGATCTTACAAGGCTAACACGTCTGTGAAATATACCGACAATTTGAGTCTTAATGTGTCAGAAATTAAACCCCGGGAAAAAAGGAAATGTAACAAAAACAATCATTGCCAGGATACCAACATCAGTTGATTTTACGATACAAGATATTAACAGTTAAATTGCACAAATATTTGATTTAAATAAAGGAACGTTGGGCGACGATGGGTGGAGAAGGCCACCGGCAACGTCACTTTATAGCATCTGGCTGGTCCTCAACCAACTCCCCTGTCATCAAAATCACTTTGCTAATTATATTGACTTAGCGTTCTCTTATAGTATTCCCATCTATGTCATTATGTGACTTGTTGGCTTTCATCCATCCCATAATACTACAGGTGAGCGGTCGCGATGCCTCCATTTGGTGCCGATTTGTCAGGGCAAACACTCGTAACAATGACCGGGTGTGACCGTTGGTGTTGGCATTGGTAGGACCATTAGAGTACCGTGTCGGTCTTCAAATAATTAATAAAGTGTCGTTATAACATGGAAGGGTTAAAGTGGTGTTATCGATCAAGGCAGAAACAGAAAAAGCAATTATTTAAAAATTAAATCTGTGCAATAACGATTTGAAATCGTATTAAGGTATTGTGTCTAGTTTAAGTGAGACCATCTAGATACATTTAATTGTCAAGTTGTGATGTTTTCCTAAGATAGGATGGCAGCGATATTGTCTTTGAAAAGGATTAAATGAGCAGCTATCTCCAATAAGATGATGTGACGAAATTTGTTTTAATATCTAAGTAGGAGTTATTCATTTCAATGGAATCTCTTTTAATCCAAGAATTTATCTGTGTATGTGTTGGTGAGATAGTAAGGTAAATACGACTTATGTTAAATCATTTGTGTATATGTTGGTGAGACACAAAGGTAAATATGACCTTTGTTAAATGTTTAAATTGATAAGCTGGTGTAAATCGTAATTCTCATATTGACTCTGTGTTAACCTTTCACTAGTAATTTTCCATATCGTTACATTCCAATAAATCATTACAATCTTGCTTAATAATATTATCTTTCCTTTTGAAGTTGACTTCTTTTAGGTTGAGTTATAGTAAGTGTCCTTATCCTCAAATTGAGAACATTGCATTACTTGTTTGCTGGTCTTGTCATCCTTGTTCCTTTTAATGAGTATCCATATATCTTTTGTTTATATTTTGTCATCGTTATCGATATTGAATTCGAATTATAGTTTGGTTATTATGTCGTTATTATTTGTTGTTTTGAAATAAGCAGGAGACACTTTTTCAATTCATGACGCATAGGTTTAACTTCCATGTACATTTTGGATGGTGCCTTTCCTTTGCTCTTGTCTATCGATTTTGAAATCGAACATATGTAAAATGTCAGTTTTTATATGACTGACGATCTCGCAGTGGATACTGTGCTTCCGATATGTTGATATCTCTGTAGTTCTTGTTACTATCATCTGATATATTTATGTTCCGAATTATCTGTTGTGTTGTTGGATTATATTCCGAATTATCTGGTGTGGTGTTGGATTATATTTCGAATTTTCTGGTGTGGTGTGTATATCTATTAACGCCGTGTGGTATTTGTTTATTTGTTTATGGACCACCAAACGCACATGTTCCTGGTATATGTGAAGATTTGTTGATACTATGATTTTTAGAGCGCGAAGACAGTTTTGTATGTTCACATTTTACTGATTTAGGTAAGGCCAGGTATAGAGAGAAAATAACTTTTGAATTCTATATTTTCATTTGTTTCGACAAGGTGGTATGCTTGGTTCTACGTTATCAACTATCAACATACAAATATATGGCTTCCATTTTGGAGTATATTTGTACCAATGTAGAATGTAGATAACATTCTAAATTTTATATTCGACATATTTCTAAATTTATCTTTTAAATGGGGTGTTCACTTGTGTGTCTCTTGTTCAATTATCATAAATACGAAGATTTTATTTTGTGAAATGTTACATACCAATATGTAGCTGTATGTAATTATGTAGGTTTACATACCAATATGTAGCTGTATGTAATTATGTAGGTTTACATACCAATATGTAGCTGTATGTAATTATGTAGGTTTACATACCAATATGTAGCTGTATGTACTTATGTAGGTTTACATACCAATATGTAGCTTGATGTACATATGTAGGTTTACATACCAATATGTAGCTGTATGTACTTATGTAGGTTTACATACCAATATGTAGCTGTATGTACTTATGTAGGTTTACATACCAATATGTAGCTGTATGTACTTATGTAGGTTTATATACCAAGCTGTAGTTATATGTTCATATGTAGGTTTATATACCAAGCTGTAGTTATATGTACATATGTAGGTTTATATACCAAGCTGTAGTTATACGTACATATGTAGGTTCATATATAGGTTTATATATCAATATGTAGCTTGATGTACATATGTAGGTTTATATACCAAGCTGTAGTTATATGTACATATGTAGGTTTATATACCAAGCTGTAGTTATATGTACATATGTAGGTTTATATACCAAGCTGTAGTTATATGTACATATGTAGGTTTATATACCAATATGTAGCTGTATGTACTTATGTAGGTTTATATACCAAGCTGTAGTTATACGTACGTATGTAGGTTCATATATAGGTTTATATATCAATATGTAGCTTGATGTACATATGTAGGTTTATATACCAAGCTGTAGTTATATGTACATATGTAGGTTTATATACCAAGCTGTAGTTATATGTACATATGTAGGTTCATATACCAAGCTGTAGTTATATGTACATATGTAGGTTTATATACCAAGCTGTAGTTATATGTACATATGTAGGTTTATATACCAAGCTGTAGTTATACGTACATATGTAGGTTCATATATAGGTTTATATATCAATATGTAGCTTGATGTACATATGTAGGTTTATATACCAAGCTGTAGTTATATGTACATATGTAGGTTTATATACCAAGCTGTAGTTATATGTACATATGTAGGTTTATATACCAAGCTGTAGTTATATGTACATATGTAGGTTTATATACCAAGCTGTAGTTATATGTACATATGTAGGTTTATATACCAAGCTGTAGTTATACGTACATATGTAGGTTCATATATAGGTTTATATATCAATATGTAGCTTGATGTACTTATGTAGGTTTATATACCAATATGTAGCTTGATGTACTTATGTAGGTTTATATACCAAGCTGTAGTTATATGTACATATGTAGGTTTATATACCAAGCTGTAGTTATATGTACATATGTAGGTTTATATACCAAGCTGTAGTTATATGTACATATGTAGGTTTACATACCAAGCTGTAGCTGTATGTAATTATGTAGGTTTACATACCAATATGTAGCTGTATGTACTTATGTAGGTTTATATACCAAGCTGTAGTTATATGTACATATGTAGGTTTATATACCAAGCTGTAGTTATATGTACATATGTAGGTTTATATACCAAGCTGTAGTTATATGTACTTATGTAGGTTTACATACCAAGCTGTAGCTGTATGTAATTATGTAGGTTTACATACCAATATGTAGCTGTATGTACTTATGTAGGTTTACATACCAATATGTAGCTGTATGTACTTATGTAGGTTTATATACCAATATGTAGCTTGACGTACATATGTAGGTTTATATACCAATATGTAGCTTGATGTACATATGTAGGTTTATATACCAAGCTGTATTTATATGTACATATGTAGGTTTATTTACCAAGCTGTAGTTATATGTACATATATAGGTTTATATATCAATATGTAGCTTTATGTACTTATGTAGGTTTACATACCAATATGTAGCTTGATGTACATATGTAGGTTTATATACCAAGCTGTAGTTATATGTACATATGTAGGTTTATATACCAAGCTGTAGTTATATGTACATATGTAGGTTTATATACCAAGCTGTAGTTATATGTACATATATAGGTTTATATATCAATATGTAGCTACACGTACTTATGTAAGTTTATATACCAATATGTAGCTAGATGTACTTGTGAAGGTTTATATATCAATGTGTATCTTTAATTATTACTTCTTTAGTTCACAAATTCATAGCTTCGATCCATACTTTATTCAAGTTTTGTACACATTTGATTACGTTTTTATTCTTTGTGTATAATAACAACAATTCGATTCAACCCATTGTTTTTGATATCTGATTAAGCTTGTGTCTGATCCGGATTGGCAGTCCGACAATATATTTATCAATAATTGTATTAGTTTGCAATAGTACTGAACAGTTGCTTATACAGTTATAGAAGCCATACCGAGCTGACATTTGTAAAATCACACCATATCATTCACGTAAATATAACATTTCTAAACCAACACCTTTTTCCGTAAATTTAATCATAATGTCGTATTCTTCATTTATCCTAGATAAATATGAGATTGTCATTTCATATTAAACTTTTTCATGATATTCAATTGACATTTTTTAAAGGAAGCATAAAATTCTTCAGAAATCCGTTCAGACACAAAAGGCGTAAAATGGCCTACTGCTAACTTGACGAAGCAGAACATGTACAGCAAAATGATGGGTAGGGTTGAGTGGGCACTGAGAGGGAGTACACCTGTTAAGTAACACTCGAACAGAGTCAAGCATATTAAACGGCCACAAAACTTGGGCATAAAATTGCACAAAAAGTGTATTAAACTACAAATAATACAAATGTACACAAACTGTGTACTTTTCGCTCTGTCTCATGATCACATGTCGTCTGCAACGCTTGTAAAGATGATCACTTGAATACATCCATCTTGAGCAGAACTGTTGTATTGAATGATAAATGGGCCACGGGGTTATATCCATCGACCCTCTTTATATGAACAGGTTCAATATTAACTACCATGTTTTATTACCTAAATGAAAAAAGTAACATCTACATACCGCGGTGGACAGGTGCTCGTTTTCAATGGTAATTGCTTTAAAAATGTGTCACATTATCTAATTATAAAATAAAGATGATTTTAATATAAAATAATATAAAAAATGCATATAACACTTGTGGCACATATAATTGTATGTACCAATTGAATTTTGCTGGTTTGATTATGTCTTAATATACGAATTCTAAATACAATTAACTTTATCAATCACGTGTTGTTTATTTTGTTTTGTAACTTAAGTTTTAGGAAGACTACAAAAAAAGAAATTATGAAAATGCCACAAAAAGAACAAAACAAAATATATAAAAAAAACAAAAAGAAAAATAGCAACATTAGTGATTTTTAAAAATCTCATATGCATAAACATATTGATATACAATTATACCGGATAAACTGATATCTAATAATAGTATAAATGATTTTATTGAAACCAGCCTCCGTTTTTCGTTATGGCATAGCTATTGTCTAGTGATTTGTACTTTTTAAACGACAATGTAGTACTTTTCTTAAGTGTTTTTCATCACTGTTGACACCTTTTTTTTACACAAACATCCCCACGGCCAGTGTAAGTATACACTGTTGATAGGAGACAATGTGTTTAGATGTCCCCATAAACTATATCCTCGGGTAGCTGACGGGCCGTGGTGCTCGGACGGAGCCCTCCATCAGAGGAGGACTGGGGGATTTATCGGTAAGCCGATACTGGCCTGGCTAGTATCAGACCTTTATGTGTCTGGTTTTAACTACAGTATATCTAATTACAATTTACTGTCGTACGCTCATTACACATAGTCATTACATTGGTTGCTACATAGCCACAAGTACTAACAAATTTCAAATCTAAATTGTCTTAAAATTTTGCAATTTGGAAAAAAAAAAAAAAAAAAAAAAAAACAACAACAAATAAATAAATAATAATAAAAAATGTACAGATTTGTACACAATGTATAATGTAAAGACAGATTTTCATATGCCCCTCAAAAATAAAGAAATAAATCGGTAAGATTGAATAGATCAAAAATGTTCTTAATAGTTTTATTTCTTTGAATAACTGTTGGTTTAATGATCAATATGTTAAGAATGTGTCTGTATCGAGACTATTGGTCTGGTGTGTCTCGATACACGGTAACAATACTGTATCGAGACTATTGGTCTGGTGTGTCTCGAAACACGGTAACAATACTGTATCGAGACTATTGGTCTGGTGTGTCTCGATACACGGTAACAATACTGTATCGAGACTATTGGTCTGGTGTGTCTCGATACACGGTAACAATACTGTATCGAGACTATTGGTCTGGTGTGTCTCGATACACGGTAACAATACTGTATCGAGACTATTGGTCTGGTGTGTCTCGATACACGGTAACAATACTGTATCGAGACTATTGGTCTGGTGTCTCGATACACGGTAACAATACTGATTAACACAGTGGCACTTGATATTGAGTTGTCTAACGCTTATCACCAGCTACACACTAATACATTAATCCATTTAAAAAAAGAGCTCGTCGTTTAAACTGCTTTGTAAAAATCTGAAAATTTCTCTGACAATTCAGTGTTAAGCCGTTAGCGATGATACATGGACACAATGCATTAATACACATATATTGGGTGTCTACACTTCATTCACTGCCGTAAATGTATTATGAAAATATAATTGAACGCTTATAAATGAAAGTATTTTAATATCTCCGCCCTAATTTACATAGAAAGTTGTTCCCATTCATCACGTTTTACGATTTCAATGAATGGCATGGAGAGGTCCTACCGAGCCTGGCGGTAAAGTGACGGTCATGTTTTGTGTCTCCGGTCAGGTCCTGCCGTAGTCTCATTTAAACTCAATAATACCAGCGTTCTGTGACGGGGAATGTCTAAGTCATTAATTATGGACAAGGTGGAGTTTCGGGTTAGTTTTGTCCCAGATTGCTGCCAGGGTTTCCCCCGCCGAGAGTTGCCGGTATTGCCGTCATTGCAGTACCTTATTCTACATACGCTTTGTCTATGATGAACACTATGTGGCACCATGGGCTTACGACAATGGGCCAGGGGCTAGATGACAATGGGCCAGGGGCTAAACAACAATGGGTGGCAACAGGGGCAGTATCACCGCCTCCTCCTCCCCTCCCCGTACAAACAACCACACACTGCCAGCCTGATGGGGGTATCCTGTTGATCCTCAATTGCTGTCCAGCAGGGCTGTTTCACAACAATGGCCGCGCTCCATTCAGGGTAGACCCACATTAAACGGTGGGGGCAGCAATCCGTCTATCTTTTTTTTATTTATTTATGCAGGCATTGTGACTCTAAAACTTAAATAGTTTGTCGGGTTAGGGGAAATCGTGATTGTTTTTGAAGCCATTTAAAGCTGTGCTCAAGGCACTGTGTACGATAATCCTGGTACGTGGTGTAGCTATAAAGCTCAGGTTACGTAATTATCATATTTCCCTCATAATTTGTCATTTCCCAATTGATTTTAAGTGTAATACATTAACATAGACAAACTGGCGGGATCGGCATGGTCCTTGTCGCAGCTCAGACAGCCCTGTTGGGCTCTCGCCACAGCCAAGTGTTTTAACATTGGCTCCTTAGCGCTTACATTGCTATGATTGACTGGACTAACACGACACCTTATCGAAGGCGTAAACATGTTACATATGAGACTATGTGACAACATTTTCACAGCTTTAAGGTGATATCTTAAACTTATTATGCAATCCTCTGAATGTTTTAAACGACATTAAATACAGGAAAATCGAGCATCCGTTGAATATTATCCAACCTATAAAAAGTCGCACATAAGAAATGTAATATATTCCTTCGACAAACAATGCCAGTTGTCTTGTTACTTTATACTGCCATTCACCCAATACAATTTTGTGTTTAGGTTTTGTATGGTGCGTAAGGAAACTGTAATATTCCTTATATCATATTGTTGTTAATTTATCTACGTATTGTATTTTAGACGCATGTTTTGTCCCTTTGGTGCAGTTAATTTTTCTCTACCACTGAATGCGCTTGGAAAATAATCTGCTAAACCTTGAGATGCTATGCCATTTTCTCCAAGTTACATCCACGCAATACATTTTTTTAATATATATATCTAATTCGAGTGCCTATGAAATGAAGTATTTTATGTACTCACTGTGTAATATCAATTATACTCTATGTAACTGCAGTATGACTCTTTATACTGTGTAACATCAATTATGCTATATATAACTGCAGTATGACTCTTCAATATTCTGTTACTTTTGAGTTTAACTGAAAAACAGGTTAACAAAATATTCCTCAACTTTCTTTCAACGTAGGTAAATATCTTATATATACTCTATTCGCGCAGTGTAACTGGGGTTTTCTTAAAAAAATATGCTTAGACAGTGTTGAATTTTGAATTAAAATATCTTTCGTATTTAGTTAACTGGGGATGTTTATGTGCGCGCTGTTAGCTCACAAAGGATGTTCGCTGTTGTGTAAAATTCGCATTCGTGGTATTGAAGAGAATAGCACTTCCGTGAAAGCGATCATGTTCGTTATACATAAGTTTACACGTCTTCTACAATTACAGAACATTTTTAGACAATTTATATATGTCTATGTATGCGAGAAATGGCCTATATCATACATAGCAATATATACTCGTTGTGAAATAAAATCGCTGCTATTTTCCTACCCGGAATTTGGGTGTCAAAATTTAAAATGAAAATTATCTCATATTCGTTCGAAATCCTGTTATTATTTGGTTTCAGATAATTTGAATTAAATAGTTGAGTAAAATTATTGTAGGTTTAAGTAAGTGTGTGAAATGCATTAACAGCCAGTGTATCTAAAGTATCAGATTCATCGGGCAATGAATACTGTATCCTGTAGTACTATATATACACAGTGTCTTTAAAACCGACACAGTTGTATCGAAATACAGGTTTATGTTTCATATTTCAAATAAGTTTGAATATTTAATGACTACGGAATAAAAAAAGGTATTCTCTTCCCAAAGCACCAACAATAAAATCAGAGAAGTGCGAACGGCCTGTACAAGGTCAAAAAGCCTCGCTGGTGACAATGCTATCTTATTACAGAGAGACTTTGTAATGTACCATTACTCCTGTGGTTTTATGGTTAATATGCAACAAAATAGATAAATCTGTTTCACATGCAAATACCAAACAAACGGCATTATGCTAATTTTACGCACACGGTATCAAATATATTCAATATTTAAGTTTAAACCCCCAACGGAGAAATCAAACACTGTTTTACGCAATAAATGCATATTCATGAATACAGACTTTGCAATATTCTCCCTAGGCCCAAAATAACTTAAAGTTACATAGGCTGGGTTGGTGGGGGAGCGAAGTGTTGATTTCTGGCCTATTTAGAGTAAATGTCCAGGGTTAAATTTTTATTCTATTAAAAGGTATATATAGGTTAAAAGTAAATGCATGTAACTAGAATTGATAATTACCGTTGCTATTAAAGAAACATAAAACCTTCTGAAAGTTTGTCAGCATAGCGTGCTTGTTATATTTGGTTATATGTAGCTGTTAGCATAGAGCCTGTATATCAAAGGTTCTTTCTATTGTTATCACTCACGGTATGGGAGCTAGCATTGGTTGTATCATACCTTAAACAGATGTACGTAAAAGACAGTCCTGTGTGATCCTATGGCCGTCAACAGGCTGTTGAGCCGCATCACTAGCCGACCGCGATGAAGAGAGGGAAGTGGAGGACCTAAGATCCATCCCTGATAAAACAACTATCAATTTGAAGCTAAGTCTCATAAAACCACAAAATGATGATGGTTGACACTCGGGGACAATAGAATTAATTACCTTAAGAGGCTCCCCGCTCACACTGACAAGGCCTAAACAATATGCGTCTCTAGCAAATGAGCATAACCCATGGAAAGGCAGTTTGATTTGCCCAGATCTATATCTGATCTACCCTGGATTTGTCGGGTGGGTAGCATTCGCGACGCTATTCAGTGTGCGGTTATGACAGTGGCATTGTTAGGGACTGATTAATGCGGAAGGCCAGTAGAGGGCGATTACAAAAACACCACACACACCACAGTCAGAATATAAATATGAAAATTATCACGAATAAATATTGTACAGTGTAGGAAATAAATAAAACGTCATGCTTGTCCGAATATCTAAAGAGTTTTCAAATTATAAGAAACACTATCTTTATAGGACGATCACACAGACGTTTGCTTATGTCATGGTCCTTAATGAGTTTGTAAGCTAAGCGTACGTTAAGAGTGTGCTAAATACTGACAGATATATACAAACCGTACGAGACTGTTTTCCTTCACCGTACCCCCTCCATCGTACAAAAACTGTCCCCCTTTATCTGATAACTTCATGAACTTCAACGAGAAAAGATCATAAATGCGTTTTAAAACCAGTAAAGAATCTAAAATAACAAAAGTTCAACTACTCTAGATTTCAGGCTAAGCATTTTGGAGATTCTTGAATGTATATATGGAGAAATGCCTAAATGAACGTCGGGGATAGTTTTAAAACAGACCTGTAGAGATAGGAAAGCATAGTTTTCAGTAGTTAACTAAATAAAGCTGCATGGAGAGCAATGAACACTGAAATTACTCTGGTATAACTCACGGAAAATAACTCTGAAAAATCTCTGAAAAAAACCCCGACAAAGTCATCAGAGAAATTTCGGATTTCAGATAGATGCGTTTTATATCAGATTGTAAAATGTTCATAACAGCCAGATAAATATTGAATGAAATTGAAATATTTGTTATGATATACTCATCACAAGCAGATTGATTCGTACATGCTGCATATGCTGAAACTAAACTTTTTAGATAATATCATTCTGAGTTTTCATTAGCTGCGGATAGCTGCAAATATATCATATCGCCTTCTAATGCGTGAAAATTGCAGATATATTTTTGTAAGGTAAAGTAGATGACTTCAATTCTAAAAGTATTTTGATTATAATTTTGCCAAAGATTAAAACAGATCAGGCGAAGGATTAACCAGTAATGTCGCACACTTGGCTGGGCGGGCGAGTTTATCTTAGTCAGTAATGTCGCACACTTGACTGGGCGGGCGAGTTTATCTTAGTCAGTAATGTCGCACACTTGGCTGGGCGGGTGAGTTTATCTTAGTCAGTAATGTCGCACACTTGGCTGGGCGGGTGAGTTTATCTTAGTCAGTAATGTCGCACACTTGGCTGGGCGGGTGAGTTTATCTTAGTCAGTAATGTCGCACACTTGACTGGGCGGGCGAGTTTATCTTAGTCAGTAATGTCGACACTTGGCTGGGCGGGCGAGTTTATCTTAGTCAGTAATGTCGACACTTGACTGGGCGGGCGAGTTTATCTTAGTCAGTAATGTCGCACACTTGGCTGGGCGAGTGAGTTTATCTTAGTCAGTAATGTCGACACTTGGCTGGGCGAGTGAGTTTATCTTAGTCAGAAATGTCGCACACTTGGCTGGGCGGGTGAGTTTATCTTAGTCAGTAATGTCGACACTTGGCTGGGCGGGCGAGTTTATCTTAGTCAGTAATGTCGCACACTTGGCTGGGCGAGTGAGTTTATCTTAGTCAGTAATGTCGACACTTGACTGGGCGCGTGAGTTTATCTTAGTCAGTAATGTCGACACTTGACTGGGCGCGTGAGTTTATCTTAGTCAGTAATGTCGACACTTGACTGGGCGCGTGAGTTTATCTTAGTCAGAAATGTCGCACACTTGGCTGGGCGAGTGAGTTTATCTTAGTCAGTAATGTCGACACTTGGCTGGGCGGGCGAGTTTATCTTAGTCAGAAATGTCGCACACATGGCTGGGCGGGCGAGTTTATCTTAGTCAGTAATGTCGACACTTGGCTGGGCGAGTGAGTTTATCTTAGTCAGTAATGTCGACACTTGACTGGGCGGGCGAGTTTATCTTAGTCAGTAATGTCGCACACTTGGCTGGGCGAGTGAGTTTATCTTAGTCAGTAATGTCGACACTTGGCTGGGCGAGTGAGTTTATCTTAGTCAGAAATGTCGCACACTTGGCTGGGCGGGTGAGTTTATCTTAGTCAGTAATGTCGACACTTGGCTGGGCGGGCGAGTTTATCTTAGTCAGTAATGTCGCACACTTGACTGGGCGAGTGAGTTTATCTTAGTCAGTAATGTCGACACTTGACTGGGCGGGTGAGTTTATCTTAGTCAGTAATGTCGCACACTTGACTGGGCGAGTGAGTTTATCTTAGTCAGTAATGTCGACACTTGGCTGGGCGGGTGAGTTTATCTTAGTCAGTAATGTCGCACACTTGACTGGGCGAGTGAGTTTATCTTAGTAATGTCGCACACTTGACTGGGCGAGTGAGTTTATCTTAGTCAGTAATGTCGACACTTGACTGGGCGGGTGAGTTTATCTTAGTCAGTAATGTCGCACACTTGACTGGGCGAGTGAGTTTATCTTAGTCAGTAATGTCGACACTTGGCTGGGCGGGTGAGTTTATCTTAGTCAGTAATGTCGCACACTTGACTGGGCGAGTGAGTTTATCTTAGTCAGTAATGTCGACACTTGACTGGGCGGGTGAGTTTATCTTAGTCAGTAATGTCACACACTTTACTGGGCGGGTGAGTTTATCTTAGTCAGTAATGTCGCACACTTGGCTGGGTGGGCGAGTTTATCTTAGTCAGTAATGTCGCACACTTGACTGGGCGGGTGAGTTTATCTTAGTCAGTAATGTCGCACACTTGGCTGGGTGGGCGAGTTTATCTTAGTCAGTAATGTCGCACACTTGGCTGGGTGGGCGAGTTTATCTTAGTCAGTAATGTCGCACACTTGGCTGGGCGAGTGAGTTTATCTTAGTCAGCAAGGAAGTTGTTCGTGTCCTTCGATGAATTCACCTTTGGTACATCATTTCATTATTACCATTAACTTAATATACAGGCTGAATTCATCGCCATCTCTTCTGTCTTAATCAAAGGAAATTCTGTATGATTAAAACCCTATACAGTTACCATGTTATGGCGGTGTGTAAGTTTTAGGGAGCGACGGGACTGAAATTCTATAAAACAACACAGTCTTACTTTAACAGTGTTTGCTTCACAGTGAAACACCTTCATATGCTTTATCGACTGTGTTACGTCATCGTTCTATTTTTAAACGTATTGACACCGTAAAGTTTTGATTTGTTTGGTGTTATTAACAAACCTGGTGTGTTATAGATGATTGAAATGGCACATCTATATATTTGTCCACCGCCAACAGCACGACAAGGTGTTGTATAAACGACGTAAGCGGTTAATAGCTATATGTAAACAGTGCTGTCTCGACTCGCGGTGACATGTGCACCGGTGGAGAAATCACTAACATCCGTTGACTTTGGAATGATAACAATTGTCACAATCGTCAGGGAAAATCTTCCATTAGATGTACTTAATTAGAGCATGGCATATTCTAGACGTTCCCGATTACTGAGTCTCGGATATCACATGTTGATGCAGTAGGCAGTTTGTTTGAACAGAATTCCCCAATTTACCAGCGGAATGTAACGCAACTTTTGTTGCAAAATATCTCCACCGATTTCAATGTAATCTGAGTCAAATGATAAAATGAAAATTTTGACAAGGATGATTTCTCCGGAGGGTTTCCAATTTTCTCTTGATTTTGCTCAGCTTCGTTGACTGGAGGTGATAGGCACTTGTGTGTGTCGTTCTCCTGTGTCTATCAACGGTGTCGAATTTCCTTTATTGCAATCCGCTGACATTTTGTAATGATGAAAAGCTCGATGCGATGTAATTTGACTGATCCACGTAAATACTTAGTCCAGGTGTGAGGGCTGCCCGGTTGTCGTCCGAGATAGCTCGGTAGACTGCCACGCGGTCGTTGTTCGAATCTGCGCACCGACCGTTTCATCTCTGCACGTGCTGGTCGTACTGCTAATTAACAAAGGTAGCTGTTACTTGTCCAGGGAGCGCCTATTGAAGGCGTATCGTTCATGTGGCGCTGGAACTGATCGATTTCACAACTCCGACGAAGCTCTATGTAATCGCTTCTCGACACCAACGGCCCATATTAAAATGTTTTACAGCCGTTTATTAATTCTTATGATTCATGTTTCGATTTATAATACATTTGCATTTAGACATATTGATAGAAAAAAACATAATATCAAACCACTGTTTTTTTGTATCAATTATAATAATTCATTAGAGCAGATAACATCATTTTTATCAAGTTATAATAGGGCATAGCAAATATAGAAAGTAACAACTAAACACTTTGCATGTAAATAGTAAAATTAGTGTAGCATAATGTGTTTTCATTACCATTTTTAAAGCATCTTACCTGGTCGACTGAAGATGAACTATCGAGTTTATTTAGTGTTGTGTGTGGTTGACCCCGAGATTTCATACCTATAGCTTTTGGGATGTCACACAACCATGGCAAACAATTTTATGCTTATACATGCGTATAAACTTAAAAATTTTATAACGCTGGGATGGTATTGAATTGATGATAATATAGAATATGACAGACAGTGTACAACGTATGGGGGTAAACTCGAGAAAAAATACCTGTATAGATTGCAACCAACTGCCGGACGTGATGTGAATATATAAACACCGATTATATTTAATTTACTACGATGTAGGAAACATGTGTCGTCATTATACGCCAGACACTGTCGTCGTAACAGAAATGGTCCTCCTTTCCACCTTAATACAAGACATATATATTAATGTTTTTCTAATGGGAGATGTTTATCATATCAATATACGATACACTCGGTATGTTTAGTACTGACTTTGTGTGACATGACCAGACTACACACATTTATCAAATTAATTAGGTAATGATGAGTCTGAAGTTACTTATAAATATATACAGGTATCTTTAAACTGATGATTGCAAACAAAGAACATCCACCCAAAAATCTTTAAATCAAATTATTCATGTTCCATAATATATTCATAGTTGGATAATTTTTAACAAAAAAAAAAAAAAATAAAAAAACTAACAAACAAAACAACAACGTATAAATCAACAAGGAAAAAGACTCCATAACATATGTATTCCGACATGAAGTCAGTTCTTTTGTGTAACGTAAGATTAACATACACAACAGCAATTATCACACTTTTCAATAATGGACCCTTCCGATGTACATACGGTAAGCACTTGTAAAACTAGGTATTGTCACCATAACGGTACCGTGTCACCTGTTATACACATCGATATCAGGACCTGTTAGGCTTGAACACAAACACCATTTGACCAATTTCCTGGTCTGAGCTTCCGGGGTTATCTAACATGTAAATATTTATTGTGAAAACGTAATCGGTAAATATCTGTTCTTTGATTATGTGCGAATAGGACATGTGTGAAACGGGTATATATTCGG
Organism: Pecten maximus; assembly: GCF_902652985.1. Taxonomy (NCBI): domain Eukaryota; kingdom Metazoa; phylum Mollusca; class Bivalvia; order Pectinida; family Pectinidae; genus Pecten; species Pecten maximus. The sequence continues at coordinate 16,858,313 of NC_047017.1, read as the reverse complement.
TGTATATCACACCTGTTCGAAAACTCCATAACTTAGACACAGGATTATCTGTCAGGTACGTAACTTTAAACAACTATAGATCCGGATCATCTGTCCGACAATATCCGGTATTGTACTAGCCTCCCACGTCGCCACGGAGTTTGCCTGTCATTCTAACTCCCGGCACGTGGCTATATTTTCACATCTTTACACTTTTATTTCTTTGATTGCATTAGCGGTTGAATCTTGTGTTATCCACATCTCTTAAGTTGACAGCGATATAGAGAGGTTATATGTGTATGTATTACGTACCTTGTAATGGTGTCACTTCATACAGAAACACACACAGAAAGTTGAGCAGCAATAAAAAGAATTTATCAAACATAGGAACATACTTAAAACAGAACAGACATATTATTTACAGCTATAACCTTGTTTTAATAGAGTACATTTCAAATGGAGAATTTGATCTTGTTGGGCATGTTGACCAGAATGATATATAGCTGTTTTACTTACCTCGGGAGAAATATACGTAAACAAGTACGAAGTCAAAAGGCGCTAATTTTCAAACCAGCACGTGCAGTATATAAGCCAATCAAACTGACGGAAACCATCAATAAATGATATATTTAACGCTGTATTTGGTAACATTGAAGTTGACTCATACTGGCAATTGCAGTAGAAGATATATACATATATTTATGTATACGGTTTGGAAAAAAAAATCGATAATTCTGATAACGGCAAATCACATATAGAAGTTTGTCTCGATTTTGTTGGACTCAATCCGCCCGAACTGCGAAATCTACTGAAAGAGAACACTTGATGATTAGAAGGGTAACAGAAATTGACGAACTTTCGGAATTCATGCAAATATGATAATGATTAAATCAGAAATACTTGATCCTTCTCTCCTTGATACATTGTCCTTGTTTTATTGGTATTAAATTACGACCCAAGGTTACATGTTTGTATCTACATAAGTTATGCGCAACACCCGGACATAAGTATTTTTTCTGACCCGGCGCCTAAACTTAAACATAGTTGTCGTTGTAACTTATAAGAAACAGATAATAAGGAACTTTAAGCATTGTAACATATCATAAAAACTCATGTGTTACAATTCATTCAAAATAGAAGATGATATGTGTGTATTTTTGTTGTGGGGATCCCCCATCGCTGATCCAGTCCGTTCTTCCTTATTTTTCGGGCACTTCAACAACTTTTCCCTAATATAAGTATATTAGATAGTCTTCATATTACACACCGACTGACCATGAACGACTATCGTTTACACATACCGCTCGAGGAAGAGGAAGTCATGCAAATACCAGAATTACGCTTGATGACCACTACCCTATCAATTGGTCAAGGGTCCTATATCAACTTATAATCACTTCAGTTTACACAAGTGAAATATGGGATACAACAGACACTTTCACAGTAGTATTATTGAGTTTATATATATATATGTACTAGTATTTTCAATCATTTGTATATTGCATTCTTTGTATCGTAAACTTTTGTTAGGGTCATTATCTACTTTAAAAAATCCCAAAAGAATAGATATATAAGCGCTTATATATCTGGATAATTGTAGTTGTTAAGATTGTCCAAAATGTCTATAATTAAAAAAAAAAAAAATATATATGGATGAATACATCATTTGACTTGATATTAGCTATTGTAGTTCCAATAGGCTTTGATATGTAAATCATAATGCATATGTGTTACTAGTGTTTTAAAATTTCATATTGAAAATATAATAACTGTACTAATGCTATTTTTACATATCCACGAGTTTGTTTACACTTCCGAGATGTGTTTACAGTTATTAGTTTTGTTTACTGAGTTTTGTTTACAATTCTGTTTCGACACTGATGCTACCCTGTTTATCAAAGACTTCTCTCTTTTCTATAGCCCGCTCGTGTTCGAGGAAATGAGAAGGTAAGGGGGTTAATTTATCGCTTACATCAAACTTTTGTGGGCTCTTTTATCGCTTACATCAGCCTTCTTCTGTGTGCTACTTTCACTTTCAATGTTGTAACCGAATCGGAACAATGATGTCTTAATGTTTTGTGTATAAAGTTTCAAATTCAATATCAATATTGAACTTTGAAAGAAAAATGATCTTCCATTTTTAGCAAAACATAAAATTTGATGTTTCGCCGATATATAGAGTGGAAGATTTATTTGTTGAATAGCATTTTTCCTATGCGTGTTGTAATAATGTTGTGTATATTATTTTTAAAAATCGAACAATTGCCAACAAACCCATAGTCAAGTTAAAAAAAAGTAACAATCTTTCAAACATGCAAACACATTTAAGTGATTTATAGTCAAGAAAGTCGTGTTATCATGATCTCTGGAAAAAGCATGACATCCTCCATATTCAACCACTCTCATACCAGTCATGACTAATACAACCATTCTCATACCAGTCATGACGAATACAACCATTCTCATACCAGTCATGACCAATACAACCATTATCATACCAGTCATAACTAATACAACCATTCTCATACCAGTCATGACCAATACAACCATTCTCATACCAGTCATGACGACTACAACCATTCTCATACCAGTCATGACCAATACAACCATTATCATACCAGTCATGACGACTACAACCATTCTCATACCAGTCATTACCAATACAACCATTATCATACCAGTCATGACTGATACAACCAATCTCATACCAGTCATGACTGATACAACCATTCTCATACCAGTCATGACAAATACAACCATTCTCATACCAATCATGACTAATACAGCCATTCTCATACCAATCATGACTAATACAACAATTCTCAGACCAGTCATGACCAATACAACCATACTCATACCAGTCATGACCAATACAACCATTCTCATACCAGTCATGACGAATACAACCATTCTCATACCAATCATGACTAATACAACAATTCTCAGACCAGTCATGACTAATACAACCATTATCATACCAGTCATGACCAATACAACCATTCTCATACCAGTCATGACTAATACAACCATTATCATACCAGTCATGACGACTACAACCATTCTCATACCAGTCATGACGACTACAACCATTCTCATACCAATCATGACTAATACAACCATTCTCATACCAGTCATGACTAATACAACCATTCTCATACCAATCATGACTAATACAACCATTCTCATACCAATCATGACTAATACAACCATTCTCATACCAATCATGACCAATACAACCATTCTCATACCAGTCATGACCAATACAACCATTCTCATACCAGTCATGACTAATACAACCATTATGATACCAGTCATGACGAGTACAACCATTCTCATACCAGTCATGACGAATACAACCATTATCATACCAGTCATGACTGATACAACCATACTCATACCAGTCATGACGAATACAACCATTCTCATACCAATCATGACTAATACAACCATTCTCATACCAATCATGACCAATACAACCATTCTCATACCAATCATGACTAATACAACCATTCTCATACCAATCATGACTAATACAACCATTCTCATACCAATCATGACTAATACAACCATTCTCATACCAGTCATGACCAATACAACCATTCTCATACCAATCATGACTAATACAACCATTCTCATACCAATCATGACCAATACAACCATTCTCATACCAATCATGACTAATACAACCATTCTCATACCAATCATGACCAATACAACCATTCTCATACCAGTCATGACGAGTACAACCATTCTCATACCAGTCATGACCAATACAACCATTCTCATACCAGTCATGACAAATACAACCATTCTCATACCAGTCATTGACGAGTACAAACATTCTCATACCAGTCATGACCAATACAACCATTCTCATACCAGTCATGACCAATACAACCATTCTCATACCAGTCATGACCAATACAACCACTCTCATACCAATCATGACTGATACAACCATTATCATACCAGTCATGACCAATACAACCATTCTCATACCAGTTATGACAAATACAACCAATCTCATACCAGTCATTGACGAGTACAAACATTCTCATACCAGTCATGACTGATACAACCATTCTCATACCAGTCATGACCAATACAACCACTCTCATACCAGTCATGACGAGTACAACCATTCTCATACCAGTCATGACCAATACAACCATTCTCATACCAGTCATGACCAATACAACCATTCTCATACCAATCATGACTAATACAACCATTCTCATACCAGTCATGACGAGTACAACCATTCTCATACCAGTCATGACCAATACAACCATTCTCATACCAGTCATGACCAATACAACCATTCTCATACCAGTCATGACCAATACAACCATTCTCATGCCAGTCATGATGAATACAACCATTCTCATACCAATCATGATGAATACAACCATTCTCATACCAGTCATGACCAATACAACCATTCTCATACCAATCATGATGAATACAACCATTCTCATACCAATCATGATGAATACAACCATTCTCATACCAGTTATGACAAAGACAAACATTCTCATACCAATCATGACCAATACAACCATTCTCATACCAATCATGATGAATACAACCATTCTCATTCCAGTCATGACGAGTACAACCATTCTCATACCAATCATGATGAATACAACCATTCTCATACCAATCATGACCAATACAACCATTCTCATACCAATCATGACTAATACAACCATTCTCATACCAGTCATGACGAGTACAACCATTCTCATACCAGTCATGATGAATACAACCATTCTCATACCAATCATGATGAATACAACCATTCTCATACCAGTCATGACCAATACAACCATTCTCATACCAATCATGACTAATACAACCATTCTCATACCAGTCATGACGAGTACAACCATTCTCATACCAGTCATGATGAATACAACCATTCTCATACCAGTCATGACCAATACAACCATTCTCATACCAATCATGACTAATACAACCATTCTCATACCAGTCATGACGAATACAACCATTCTCATACCAGTCATGACCAATACAACCATTCTCATACCAGTCATGACGAGTACAACCATTCTCATACCAGTCATGACCAATACAACCATTCTCATACCAGTCATGACTAATACAACCATTATCATACCAGTCATGACGAGTACAACCATTATCATACCAGTCATGAAAAGTACAACCATTATCATACCAGTCATGACAAATACAACCATTCTCATACCAGTCATGAAAAGTACAACCATTCTCATACCAGTCATGACGAATACAACTATTATCATACCAGTCATGACGAGTACAACCATTATCATACCAGTCATGACGAGTACAACTATTCTCATACCAGTCATGACAAATACAACCATTCTCATACCAGTCATGACCAATACAACCATTCTCATACCAGTCATGACCAATACAACCATTCTCATACCAGTCATGACGAGTACAACCATTCTCATACCAGTCATGACCAATACAACCATTCTCATACCAGTCATGACCAATACAACCATTCTCATACCAGTCATGACCAATACAACCATTCTCATGCCAGTCATGATGAATACAACCATTCTCATACCAATCATGATGAATACAACCATTCTCATACCAGTCATGACCAATACAACCATTCTCATACCAATCATGATGAATACAACCATTCTCATACCAATCATGACTAATACAACCATTCTCATACCAGTCATGACCAATACAACCATACTCATACCAGTCATGACCAATACAACCATTCTCATACCAGTCATGACGAGTACAACCATTCTCATACCAGTCATGACCAATACAACCATTCTCATACCAGCAATGACACAAATGTCAAACACTTGTACTATGAATGTTCTGCTATAAATATGTTAATATAACAAAAATCTAAATTCACAAATAAGGTTGAAATATTGCCCGAGTAAATGATATTTTCTATTTGTAAAATATGGCACCTATCTTTATACATTAAAAGAACATGTATATATAATCACACATATAACCTAATCTTGAAACACGAAAACATGTTTACGTACATGACTGCTTTATTGCATCATAAGAATAATTCTTTGTTTCTGAACACTAAAGAAAACAGACTTATGATTTTAGTAGTATAATTTAAGCCAAAATGAATCAATACGTTTTCCATTAAATCTCTAAAACATTCTGAAGAAAAACACAGACCATAAGTCAAGGTCGATAAAGGGGAAATCCTCATCTGGACCCAGGGTACACAAAAAGAATATAGGGGTATCATGTAACCTATGTTAATAGTATAATGATACATGTTTCTATAGTATAGATAAAATCTGTGTAACACTGTTGAGGAAAGGTTTACCAAAAATCATAGAAAATGAAAGAATAAACGGTATTGATGTTCTAAGAGACAATCTTTAAAGATATAATTACATTAGTATAGTAAAGCCTATCTTTCTCCCTCTCAGACATAAATGATTAGCCTTTTTCCTGGCACAAAAAAAGGGGGGAAAAAAAGAAAACAAAAATGTATTAGCAAAAGCAATCCTCATGTTATATCTAACGCTAAAAATGATTATATATTGAGAAACATCTGCACAATAAGTTATAATTTACATTGTATGTTGACTTACAATAAGTAGATTTTTTTTTTATTTTGGAAAAAAATGAAGTCAGGTATTACTTGCCGAAAGAATATTTTTACATAATAAAATATATATTTTCATTTTTTGTAAATTTCCTTACACATCTTTTTTTTAATTTTATCTGGTAAAATACCTCGGAAGTAATTCGCTATATGGTAATATGAATATTATAATATGGATCATGTGACTTTTGCAGGCAGATGATGCTAATTGATGTATCGTATTTCTCACTGGGGCTGTTAGTTATCGTCGTAATAATACACATCACAGAAAAATATTTCTTGACAACTTCGCATCCTACCATCCGAAAGAAAAAGTACTTATATCATAAATAATAACTAGACAGCGGTTCTAGACTTCATTAAAACAGCTGCTTTAAATGTATGGTTATGAATGTTTCGTATAAAGACATTTTAAGTCCCAACACATTGCAAACCACTGATATGCTCGCCCATAATTCTACTTCCGGTATAAAGTACAAGATGGAAACTATTCACGTAGCAAAACTTGTTATCATACACAGGCACTTTGGTAAATTATATTCTAAGGTGTTGGATTATCTGTAGAAAAGTGGCATGGTTTGAACTGAAATTATCTGTACTCCATTTTTATCTTTTTGTAGTACGAAATGATACAGTTTTTTTCGCCTTAGATGTTTTCCCATACATAGTATTGTATTAAATGATACAGTATTTCAACCTCTATTGTCTACTTACATAATTGATATTGCATAAAATATACAATTTGATCATTTCCTATTATCTATGGTAAAAAAACAATGTATGAAATTACACGATATGTCTTTACCTATGCTTCTTTCATTCATACATATTTGCAGCTTATTGACTATTGAGTGATGTTTTCACGTTTTCCCACCCTGAATCAATATATCTTTCTGCACACTATCTACACAATCTCTGCACACTGTGTGGCATTATATGTATGCTGTGAATGACACAATCGTTGTTGTGCATATTGTCTTAGTTCACTTTTTCAGCATAAGCGATATCGAAATTTCAATTTTCATATCGTTGTTTGAGTTTGTTTTCCTCGTGAAAAAGGCAAGTTTTCTATCACACTTTTTTATATTTTAAACGCTAGATAAAAACTACATAGAAATAGAAGGTAACACGTCATAATGGCCTCTTTAATCTGGTAGCAAGTTTAATTTGATACCAATAAACTGTGAAATGCATTTGCAAATAAAATAAACCAAGATTAAAAATTAGAATAAAATTTCCAAGATTCGTTGGCACATGATTTAAATTTTTTTTCTAAATTAATGTTTGAGGTCATCGATGAAATTTTGGTTCAGCGTTTGTAATATCAACAATTTCTCAATTGTCTAACGCATGCCATTGTTCAGAGCTTACAATAAATCGTTTGTTTTACGCCATCCTCATTATAATCACTACGTGTTAACTGTAGAAACAGATCGATAAAACTTACACATTAGGTTAATAGTATTACAAGGGCGGTATCGTACTGAGAATATACCACCTAAAGTACACCCGTATGTAACGGGGAAAATGATGGGGAAATCATAAACACATGTTCTACACTGTCCTTCTATTACAGCAATAACTAACGACAATAACATTTTAATATGACAGTATTAGAACCTATTGCACGAAATGACTCGCAATATATTATTGCATATTGTGTTAGGAACTGAGAAAATATCAAACAAAATTGTAGAAACATTAAACTTAATATAAACTGTAGACAAAATCAAATGGGGGAAATCTTAATCTCATCACAATCTGTAAACAAATGGCTTAGAGAGGCTTCCAAGCCTAACAGTAGAGCTCGATCACAAGTAACAAGTAAACAAAGTCATGTTTTTGGCTTTTTTTCTCAATGATATTGGAAACTGGCCATGGTGACATCACGACTATCTATATAATTTGCAAAACCCAACATTCGGAAATTCCACAACAAATATAAGCACGATACACACATGACTTGTATTTGTAAATATTTATAAGTACCCCCAACTGTCCTCAGTGGTCAGCTTATTAGTTTATACACATACAGCTAATCATATGTGGCTTGTCCTCTCTATAAATAGGAGAGGCTAGAGTTTACTGGTGTGGATTGTCACAGTGATGTTCACATCCATAATACTGTATTTAATGATACAGTATTTTTCCGTCTTAGATGTTTTCACATACATAGTATATTGTATTAAATGATAAGTATTTTTCCGCCTTAGATGTTTTCTCATACATAGTATTGTATAAAATGATACAGTATTTCAGCCTCTGTTGTCTACTCACATAAGTAATAATGCATAAAATATACAATTTGATCATTTCCTATTATCTACAGTCAAATAACAATGTATGAAATTACACGATATGTCTTTAACTATGCTTCTTTCATTCATACATATCTGCAGCTTATTGAGTTTTCACGTTTCCCCATCTTGAATCAATATGTTACTGTACATTGTCTACACAATCTCTGCACACTGTGTGTCCTTTTATATACACCGTGGATAACACAATCGTATACGCACCGTACATGTTGTGTATATTGTCTGAGTTCACGTCTTCATCTTAAGCGATAACGAATTTTCGATTTTCATTTCAACGTTTGACTTTGTTTCCCCCTTTTTAAAACTCAAGTGTGCTATTTAGAGGTGGCCAGCATTGTCATACTGTAGCATGCAAACAAACGCAAACAAGCTGATTGTTTTGAAGATTAATTAAATGTCTGGAGGATAAACGAAATATATTTATCAAAGACAAAATTTATAAACATAATGAAAATTTAAAGTGGAAATTAACCATAAACCTACATTTTCGCGTACTCAAATTTAAGCTTGAAACAGAACAATTGTGGCACCGGCATTATTTCTCTTTGATAACCATAGACTGAAGTTCACCGCGAAAACGTTAAAATAAATGAACCCCTAAAAATGATTCGTTAACAGTGTTTTTGTCATTTTCGTAATTATACTTGTTGGTGTCGGGATTGCCAGGTTATAAAAACAGCCCTGATTAAATTGGTGCACGATTCACCTCCAACAGATTAACTATAAACTGTAGGGTTTTCCTATTTATTATTATCTTATACACTGTATAAGTGTTTAGGTTTGAGTTAGTTCAACTCATTTTGATTGAGGTTAATATAATGCATGCAATCATAGGTTTGTACACAATTATGACTAGGAGAGATTTCAATTTCTGGTGCCTTTGTACCATTAAGTAATATCTGTTTTGTTTCAAATATGATTATTTGCTAAAGTATCTGTATATCATCAATGATCTGCAAAAAAAAAAAAAAAAAAAAAAAAAATTAAAAAATTTAAAAAAAAAAATGAGGTTCCAAATAAATGAATGTTTCATAAACGTCACGATTACATTATTTATGTAATTTTGAAAACATTTAACCAAGTAGCTTCCAGTTATGTAGCCTAATGATTAATTATTTGCTTTGAATATATGTTAAAATAAATAGACCCTTCTTCTAAGAGCATAACTAGTAATCAAATGTGCAACAATAACTTTGTCAAAAAAAAAAAAAAAAAAATACAAAAATACAAAAACAAAACCAACGACATTAGCGCTTTTGAAATAATTGCAATGGTCGAGTCAGATGAAATGTCCTAATAGCAACTGCGTGTTAAATGATATATATGGTAAAATATATTTTCACTACCCATGGGCGTTAAGAAATAATGAAGCAATAACCAAGGTATTGCATCTATATCCTAACCAGTGTGAGATGATTTCTGCCAAAAATACTACACGTGCGGAAATCATGTGTAGCATATACAAATATAGACATAAAAAAGGCTAAAACTTTACTGAATTACCCTACCGAAACTATTTATATGTCACGGCGGCCAGACCCGCTTAAATGTATTGTTTCATATTCAACTTCAAAACATGTTCTACAGGATGTTGTTGCGAGGTTTATATAAGAAAATGTCATTGAAGTGCTTTGAGAGGGTTCGCAAGCCTACACAACGTAAACCCATTCAGTCGATTCCTGTTTCCTCATTCTCTTGCCGGCACAATTGCCCTTGTCCGGTGGTCCTCGTTTAGAAAACACACGCCTACTCCTTGGCCCCCTTCGACCCCTCTAGTCCCCTTGTAGCCCCTCACAGCCCATCAGGGATCAGCGAACCTGAGAGTAGACAAACAGGAAGATATTCACCATTTTTCAGGATGCCTAGTGTGTTTTAATTAGTGTAATCATTGTGTGAGTTGTCGGTCTGGCCACTAGAGTGGATGTTCTCCTCACACGTTGTCCCGCTCATCAGCAACGTCACACGCGAGTCTAGCCGCACACACACCTCTTCGCCGCGACCCCATTAAGCACAATTTGTCATTGTTTAATTCGCGTTTGAAGTGATTGTTTCCATATTTTCGTTACAATTTGACTTCGCCCCAATTGCCAACTGACGTAATTATTTGTACAAAGTGCTTAAGAATTTCCCCTATAGCAATTTGTGTAATACCGTGAGAAAATTCCCGAGCGTGGCCTACGTTGTCTTTCTCTCTTCAAATAACAACCTCAAAGCGTGGCGTATGTAGCGTATATATACCTACTCTCTAAAATAGAAACCTCTTAGCATGACTGATGTGTTTTCTCTCTATCAATTACCTACTCTCTCTTCCTATCAATAACTATTCTAAAGCGTGGCTTTTCTAAACACTCTCCCTGCAAATAAAAACATCTGAATATGGCCGACGTGAACCGTCTATTCATTAGAAATAAAACATCTGAACACGGCCGACGTGTAATGTTTTCCCCTGCAAATAAAACATCTGAAAACGGCCGACGTGTACTGTTTTTCCCTGCAAATAAAACATCTAAACACGGCCGACGTAAACTGTTTTTCCCTGCAAATAAAACATCTAAACATGGCCGACGTGTAATATCTTCCCCTACAAATAAAACATCTGAAAACGGCGGACGTGTGATGTATTTCCCTGCAAATACAACATCTAAACACGACCGACGTGTACTGTCTTTCCCTGTAAATACAACATCTAAACACGACCGACGTGTAATATCTTTCCCTGCAAATAAAACATCTAAACACGGCCGACGTGTACTGTCTTTCCCTATAAATAACAACATCCAAACACGGCCGACGTGAAGTGTTTAACCCCTGGAAATAAAACATCTAAATACGGCCGACGTGTACTGTCTTTCCCTGCAAATAAAACATCTAAACACGGCCGACGTGTACTGTCTTTCCTGTAAATAAAACATCTAAACACGGCCGACGTGTAATGTTTTTCCCTGCAAATAAAACATATAAAAACGGCCGACGTGTAATGTCTTTCCCTGTAAAAAACAACATCTAAACACGGCCGACGTGTAATGTCTTTCCCTATAAATAACAACATCTAAACACGGCCGACGTGAAGTGTTTTACCCCTGCAAATAAAACATCTAAACACGGCCGACGTGTAATGTCTTTCCCTGTAAATAAAACATCTAAACACGGCCGACGTGTGATGTCTTTCCCTATAAATAACAACATCCAAACACGGCCGACGTGAAGTGTTTAACCCCTGCAAATAAAACATCTAAACACGGCCGATGTGAAGTGTTTTACCCTGCAAATAAAACATCTAAACACAGCCGACGTGTACTGTCTTTCCCTGCAAATACAACATCTAAACACGGCCGACGTGTGATGTCTTTCCCTGCAAATAAAACATTTAAACACGGCCGACGTGTACAGTCTTTCCCTGCAAATCACAACTGTAAATAAGGCCGACGTGAACCGTCGTTCACTACAAATATAATCATCTGAACATGGCCGACTTGTATTGTCTTTCCCTTCAAATAAAATCATACGAATTTCTCCAAACAAATAACATGCTTCGAATATGGCCGGCGTGTAACTGTCTCTCTCCTACAAATAACCTTGAAATACAGCTGGCGTATGCTCTTTCCATCCCGACGAATAATGACCTCTGATCACAACCTAAGTATGTCTCTCTGCTAACACAACCTTCAAAACAACCGACTTACACTTTTTCTCCGCGTAAATTACAACCTTTGAACAAAGTTTGTACAGTGTCTGCTCCTAAATATATCAATATCTGAAAACGACAAACCTGTACTTTTCTATCGAAAAATTTCCGAACACGCCCGAAGTACACCTGGTGTCTTTACTATTATTCTGCAAATAACAACCTCCAAAAATGACTGACGTACACCCCAATCTTATGAACTTCAAAACGCGACACTGACGTACACTCCAATCTTATGAACTTCCAAACACGACCGACGTACACTCCCTTCTTGTGAACCTCCAAACACGTCTGACGAACATTCCTTTCTTATGAACCTCCAAACACAACTGACGTACACTCCAATCTTATGAACCCCCAGACACGACTGACCTACACTCCAATGATTTGAGGTTCATAAGAAGATAGCGTACGTCAGTCGCGTTTGGAGGTTCATAAGAAGATAGCGTACGTCAGTCGCGTTTGGAGGTTCATAAGAAGATAGCGTACGTCAGTCGCGTTTGGAAGTTCACAAGAAGATAGCGTACGTCAGTCGCGTTTGGAGGTTCATAAGAAGATAGCATGCTTCAGTCGCGTTTGGAGGTTCATAAGAAGATAGCGTACGTCAGTCGCGTTTGGAGGTTCACAAGAAGAGAGTCTACGTCAGTAGACTCCCTTCAGGACAGTTTTGCTATAATGATTAACTCTCTATATCGATGTTCTAAAGAACAATATTGGTCAAACACCTCACTGTTCTACAGGGCAACATTGCTAAAATAATATACCTTTTAAACTTAATCTCCTCCAGGGTAATGTTGTTTTAAAATATAGTCTCTAGATAAGGGCAGTTTTGTTATAAAATTGTGTTTTCGTTAATATCCCCCTAAAGTTTGATTGATAATGCTATTTTACTTCCTTGGGGGTGGGTCAGGGGAATCTTAACCCGATGCTTGCCGAGTGTTTGGCAGCTTAAGTATCTTACCCTGAGGGTTGAGATTCCCCTGTCTCACCCCTTAGGGAGTGAATGATTATTTTTCTCTTACCCTGTTTACCCTCTTATGTATCTAATATAGACGTTACAGCAATGCAAGGAAATACTGACATGACGTGATTGAATTGTGGACGTGGCGTCCTTGTATTGTCGCCGTGACGTCGTGGAATTGTCGATGTGACGAAATGCAATTTTAGCTTGTCTCAATCTAAGGTTAAACAAGAAAATCTCACACCGGTAAAATTGCGGATATCCCTGTCCAGTGTAAAAGAAAATGATATATCGCATATAATACCACCTTTATTGTTTTTTTTTCTAAAATGATACTGCTTGCATACCGAACTAACGAGATACTTTTCTTGTTCATTCAACAGAGATCTAATGGATGACAGTATGAAGCACAACATGCACCACCACCACCACCATGGCCACCATCAAACACCGCAGCACCACCACCATCATCACCACCAGCAGATGTGTGGCAATGCACCGATGATGATGCCACACGAGTACAGAGGAGACATCGACATGTCTGCTAAACTTATCGAGGATATGCGCACGAATCTCACATCGATGCCACTGGTGAAAAACGAGCCCATTCCACCTCACTACCTCTGTGCACCTCCGCCGCTCGACCACCACCACCGCTTGCACCATCCGGTACCACCTGTATGACCACCAACTCCCGGAACCACATGTATGTTGTAAACACGTAAGATATACTAAGATATAGAATTGTCCTTTATAACAAACATGTGCATCCGGAGACCTACTGGACCACCCCCACATAGCGCCGCGTGTAGTGGCACTGTACTGTCTCGACAGACTTCGCCAGTCAATGTGTTGTACAGTACACGCGGACGGGCAGACACATGTTTGTTTATGGTTCGGACGTTCGGAAAGAGTGTGTGTTAACTGAAGCTTCTGTTATGTCTGCTATGCAGGCGTTAACGTGTTAGTTTCTGGAGTTAAAATGAATACAGACAGTGGAACCTTATGTCCAGAGGACAGTTGTCCCGCTTTAGATGTTGTTTATTTTTTCACTGTGTTGCTATTTCCCAGCATATGTTGTGCTATGTTCGACGATGGTGCTACATTGGTCATCCCCCAAAAGTTGATTCCACGCAACAAGACGCTTCAGACTCATTTGTTAAAAAGTTCTCATGTCGTCTGTGGACAATAATTTCATCCGACATTGGCTTCTGATGGAAGCTCAAGATAGGAAACTGTATCACTTTTATCAGTGCAATCCGTATTGACAAGTTTTATATTATATTCAGTTTTTCACGGAATGGAGTACACTATTGACTTTGTTTGTAAAGTCGTGACCACGTGACCGGTGTCTGTATATTACAAAATGGAAGCGCAGGCCACAATAATTTATTGACTTATCTGAAGAGAAATCAAAAGTCGTTTCTGTACGTTGTACGGTGTGATTTATACTCAGTAAACCTTTATAACATGTTTATGTCATATTGTCAGATCAAAATGTAAATAATATGTGTATTAAATCAAATTATCTAAACATATATATTTGTATTTTCGTTCTCTCTGCCACATCATGGACACATCTCCAATTTGCTCGATAAGAGGTGTGACATTGGAGTTGCACATTTACTCTAGCTTTCTAATTATGTTTGGATGAAGGTAACGTGGAAACAATGAACCCCAAGTCTGCATTTTAGAAGCTGCAACGAGAAGGTTCATTGCTATTCTTGTCATACGAACCTGTCTTAAATGTCACCTGTATACTAACTATCTATAAAATACAGAAAGTCTAAGATAGCAATAAGAATAATACATGTTGGAGAACAGATATGGGATGTTGCAAGAATAGGAAAGTCTAACCACATTGCATATTAATGGAAATAAATGACGAACAAAATCACAGTAATCAGGGCCTTGATTATAAGGAAATATTGAAAATCGAGCTTGTCAATATAACTATGGACATAATGTTCTCAAAATGACATTTTTGTTTTGCTAGATTACCTCAATCAATTGTGAAACAAAAATAGCCATGGCAACCATATGATGCGATTGGTTGTCTTTGATCTACATCTTGAGATATTACCTACATCAAACACAAACCTGGTAAGCGCAATGTTATGTCGTCAATGTGTTGGAAAGGGTCTAACGTAGCAATAATATTCTATGCAATCAGTTGCATTGTACAGTGTAAAACAATTATCAAAATACAATACTGTTAGACAAAATTGTATCTTTTATATGTAAATGTCAAATGTTATTATTTACTCCTGGTGTAAAAACGTGTCTGCCTTGAGAAGCATACCAAGGAATCACATCTTTTGGTCTAGAATTGCAAGATGGGTGTCGCCGATGAAACAAAAGACGCTTGCTCTCCCTGAACACTTTGTCATATTTGCCTTGCACTTTTTTCAATGATCTCCATTTGAATTTATACTTAATTCATATGCTCGTGCTGTACACTTGGTTTATAGAAATAGAGTTTTTTAATTATTGGTATTCTTTTTCAGTATTCCAAAATAAAAAAACACAGATTCATCAGAAGAATATGTTCATTTTGTAATGATAGATCCAAAATTTCAAAGGTGCTGTTGTTTATTTGATTCTAACTTGAGATTTAAACGACAATACTTGTAAATATTGTTTTAGATAATTGAATTGGGAGACAGTTGTTCAATATAATTAAGGCAAATGCTAGGATAACTATAAAAATAATCTTAACTCCCTTAGATAATGTGTTTACTCTATTAGTAAACAAACAATTGTATAATACGTATGATATCGCACCTCTGTACCGGGATATTCAAGTAAAATGACAAAATATCTGTTAAGTTAAAAGATTAAAAATTCTGTTAAAATAAAATAATATAAAGGGGTAAATTTGGAATTTCTATTAAAGAAATTGTGTCTTCATTTGGATAATTAGTGTTATAGAATGTATTCTACAGACTATTTAAGATTTTTTTTTCATATTGCGGAATTTTCCTGAAATGATACGTAATCTCAGATTAAGTGTTAAGCATTACTTCGCTCTATAGAGTAATTACGTGAGGGAATTATAGAATTTGTATTAGAAGATTTTCATCCTTGGTAAACGTATTGTTCTTTGAAAAATACCAAAATATATAATCTAAAGTATCACATAACATAATAATTTTAATACGCAATATGTTATAAACAATATAATTGCGCTTATCTTTACAAGATCCTGTTAAGTGTTATAACAATCACAATTTGTTGAATAATTTCGTTAAACTGAATACATTATGCTTACAATTACGTCCAAGAGTACAGTAATCTTGAAAAAATTTAAATGTTATGTTTATTATAATTTTGAATGTGAACAATATGAAGTGTTTAGATTAATATATAGTCGAACCGCGTTATCTCGAAGTGGGTGTGGAGAATGTTATAAAAAAAATTTCGAGATATCCAGAGTGTATTTTATACAGATTTTTTTTTCTGTCGGAACTGAGGTTATACTTCGTGTTACGCACGGACTTCCAGTAATCAGAGCTTGAGACAACGAAGTTTGCCTTTACACGAATGGTCTTTTACTTACAGGGTCGTAATCATATCGACAATAACAACCCTTCATCAGCGAAATAATTTTGAATTTTCATTATGATCATAAACAACAATACAGTGACATCCACAGCGAACACCGTGTAAAAGGATCAATAAAAACAATTTAATATAATCTGTATGAATATAAATTATAAATTTATATTTTAATAAACCATGAAAATGTGGTTGTAAAAATAAAGCCAACAGATATTTGCAGTTTCTGACAATGACTAGTCATAATTATACACATGTGCCATACTCGTACCTGTCATAAAGTGTGAGAAACCAGGATCCAAGTACACAGCATCACCTATCTTCTCCATACATGGTTAATGGGGCGTACAACTCATACTGATAACTGATGGAAGATAAACACCCAGCCTAATTTAATAATTTATTCTTAAGGTAATATCCACAATAAAATATCACTCTTCCTCAATAAAACTCGTCACAAACAATGTCAAATCTCCATAATAAAGCCATTCATGGATCGGAATGATGAAATAACCGTTGAATTCCCATGCAAGTTCGTTAATAAAGAACTGTAAACTATGACAGGGGAAAGCGTCACTGGAGGTATGGTTAGTAACGATTCAGCAGGTAGGTCTTTGCATTAGGCTGAAGATTGATATACAACAATATTTCATATACATGCCAATATATAGTGAAAAAATATTTCTAGTGCTTTTTGTTTTTATTCACTAACCGCGACAGAGATATTATAATTTGAAAGGTCATCTTTCATAAGAAAATATCATATATCATTTTATAAGATGACCAGGCATTATATGACAATATGGATACCGCTACTGCTACGCCAATGATAAGCCTCATGAATATTCATCAAATGTGTTGAATACACAAAAATGCTATATTTGTCAGTGAGGTCAAAATCTGCAACAGTGACACACGGAATGAAATGTGTGTTTATTTCGTAATTAAAAAGCTAGTTCAGAACTGTATATCACAATATATACCCGATATGGTAATGAACTGTCACTGAGTGTTACTAAAACAGATCCTACTTATTAAAGCGACGTAATTAGTAATTATACAAACATTATCCGAACTTAATTTTATTTCTAAAAAATCCTTACAATATCAAGCTGCAACTTAAAAACACAGCATAATGTATAATATTTAAACTTAGCCTGAAGATACTATAAGCGTAGAAAAAGGTATTTGTTGTATGTAGAACTCCGATACTAAATATATATATATATATCATAGCAACTCAACTGAAGAAGGAAGATAACTTTATGACTCGTACCCTGACCGGGCCTCGAACTCACGACCTACAGCACCCAATCGCCTAGCCAGAAATACCCGCAGCTTATACCGCTGCGCCACGTCCGTATATACGTAAGGAGTTGATACTCTCTTTTTTGGAAGTTCAACATCTGAAATCTCAGAAACTGAAACAGGGTTTACAAGTACAATGGTAGTCTGAATAGTCAAGTGAAGAAAAAGAAACGACCACGAATGATGTTTAGATTAAAAAACTAATATTAAATGACTTATATCATGATATAATCCGACCTAATCTCGATGTAATTGACTCATACCACGATATCTTTATCCATTACCCCGATGTGGTAAAGCAATTTCATAATAATACACTAGTAGTGGATTAAGAATTCCTACTGAAGAAATAACGAAAGCAAACACAAACAGTTCATACAGAAATGATAGAAATTGAAATTTCAACTTTGCAAAATCGCAATAATGTGGAGGAAAATATGAATCATATAAACATTTACGCTCGCAAAGTAAATCTAGGTCAAATTCAGGAAATGGCAGGTCTTCAAAATGAGAAACAGGTTGTATTATTTATACAATTATCACTGTATCGTGTTACAAACATACACTTTCAAATGATGTTCATATGGATATAGGACGATGGTATCATAATATTAAATATCAGGATGAGAAAAAGACTGAATATTCGACATAAACCACGTCACTTACTTTTAATCGGGAAATTGAACATCGACGTTACCTCCTCATAGCCCGAATTGGTCTGTTACCTTACCTGAATTTTATGTTATATCATGACCACCTAATTTCAAGGTATTTAGATAAAAAATAATACATGTCGGTATTAGCCACAACTCAGAAAAAAATAGCTTAAACGACTTGACATTTCTTAACGGAGTTACCATTTGACTAGATAGGCATTTGCTTCCCCCGCTTCCCCATCACCATAATTATTCTCTTTGTTTCCTCCTTAAAGAAAATCTTATAAGTATAATAACACAGTTACGATAGTAAACAGGATACTTGATATAAATAAAGTACAGGGAGCAGTTTACAATATGACAAAAATAATAATACAATAATACCAATCAGAAGGATTGTACAAAACAAAACAAATAGATATTTGGAGTCTTAAGTTTACCGAAACACTTTACCATATCAAATTTTAGAGGTAAAGTAGGAATACATATACAGGTAGCATATCGCCAAAAGCTAACAGTACGTTCATGTAATCATTTGAAACATTGGTTTGGCATTTTTGAAATCATAACTAACCGATACCAGTCGAAAGTCCGTACTGATTGCAAATTTGGTCACCAGAGAAGTGTATTTCTCCGGCGATCGTCAGCACTGATGGTAAGACAAGCACACAAATCAAGGAAGAGGTTGAAATGCAAAACGTCATCTCTTTAAAAAGATTGTCTATCAGATGACTACTTGCTGTCAATAATATTATGTTTGCAGAAATGGTAGTGTTTTCATAATGTATTGAGAATAATTTGTGATTAAAAAAACCCACAAAACTTTTCATAAGGGCACTGTCGTTTTTTTATTTTTAACACACCGGAATATAATTTGTATAATTTGAGTCTAACTTTACTGTTATGTTAAAGTCACATAAACAATACAATCTACAAGAATGTCATAATTACCCCCCTTGTTGGAAACTCCTTTTGTTTCTAATAAATTCAATATCAACAGTACCGGACATTTAATTAGATCCTCGAAAGTATCTTAATTGTGCAGTAAACAACGAACATTTTTATGTTTAGAAATGTCTTTGATTTAAAGTGTTATCTACTTACAAAGATCTTAAATAGTTCATTTGCTAACTCTTAATCAACATTTATTGTTTAAGTAGTAAATTATATAAACAAAAGATAAATCAACAGAGAAAACTCAGGACAACATTCATTTGGAAAATAAACAGTTTTTATACAACGAAACTGATGCAGTATTAAAATTGTTTGCTCTGCATTGGTATTGGCATTGGCATTTAAGGAAATATTAGTCAACAAAATATTCTAATGATAGAGTACTTGAGACAACATTTCATCAGCTGTTGCTATGAATATTGCGATATTTATTTCTCACTATCTTCACAAACTTAACAAACAGGGAATTCTGACGTGCAAAAGTAACCATAATTCTACCTCAAAATCGACAAAAAGCAAGCATAATATGAAAAAAGATATATTGAAAGGTACCAGGAGAAAGAACCAGGTGTTCAGGAAGGGTTAGCGTCTTCTGTTTCATCCCTATATCCGCCATACGATTCTAGGTTAAATACGGGTTGAACCAAGCATTCCCTAAAAGAGAAACAGTGTGTTGACAACGGAACATCAAATGCTAGTGCTCTTAAGTCAGAGAGTATAGGTCAGAGTTCATAGAACAACTGCCTGAACATTTTGATGGACATCATGATCAAAACGATATATTAAATCATTGGTCTCATAAAACATCAAATGATGAAAAAAAATCTCAAATATTTAAGTATATATCCGTTTTGTCTAAAGCTGGGAAATGGAGTTCTCCTTGCTGACAGCCTACGCAAAATACCAATGCTGAATACGAGCGAAAAGATCCAACCCAGAAGATCCAATAATTTCAGTAGGCAATGGAAGTCTTCCTTCCTTGACCTCGATTGTTGTAACAGTTGTTACGACGAACCATACAATTTCCCCCCCAGCTGCAGCATTGGTTGAGGTACTCATATATGGAATCATGTGGCATTACATCAAGGTTAACTTCAGGCAGGCATAAAAAGAAAGATTATAAAAACAGTGTTGATTGAGACAAAAGGCGGCTTCGGATAGGTAACATTAAGTTAGCTTAATTATTTGAATATTTAACGGGTAAGACTATGCAGATGTACTTTAAAGTTCTGTTGAAATGCAACATTTAATTGAAAATTATCGGATTTATTGATTAATTGGTTTTGGCACCTCCCCATCCAGATTTTGGCATTGCATTCGATCTTTTACAAGTTTTATTTTGGTCGCCTCCTGTCATAAACATTTTAAGCCCTTAGCATCACTGACGAATCCTAGAACGATGAAACAATTGTACGGTGCTGGTGTAACTATCTTTTGTGTCTTTTGTACAATCCTTTGAGATTGACTTTGCGGGTGGATTTTTCGGTCATCGAGGTTTTTCGTAACCTACTTATTATGCTGTAAATCATTCGAATAGTGATATGGTTTAGAATATAAATATGTACGTAATGTTTCCTTTGAAATGCAATATTGAAAATAAAGCAAAATTCATTCAAAAATATCAAATATATTAAATGATGGGTCGTCCCATCCAGATGTTAGCATTCCAATTCAGCTATTTCGAATTTTGTTACTGGTCGCCTCCTTCCTTCAACACTTTCGGCCCTTAACATCACTGAAGAATTCTAGAAGAAAGACAAAGTTGCATGATGGAGTCCAATTCAGTTTATCTCTACTCTATCTAACTCTCAATTTGTTTTAAAAGGTGTTAATATCTAGATATAATTTTAGGTTAGGCGATTAGAAAGATATCTCCGGATATGAATTCCCGCTTCTCATTTTCTTATTTTAGTTAATATCAAACGAGTTCAGCAGAGCCATAAGTGTATCGGTTACAAATCCAGAACGCCGAACCTAGTTTCAAACCCCCTGATCTTTTTCACCAGAAACCCTTCAAATCTCTATAAACGTTTCATCGGCTCTACCATTTGACCTCGAAGGTATTTAGGGAGATCAATTAACTTAATGAGGAGAAGACGCTTACCTTCATGAGAACTTTTCTTATATTTCTTTTACTTTTTCACGATTCTATAAATCTGTATGAAAAAATACATCTTAACGGATGATATGTAGCAATGAAAACGAAGTATGAATGTACAGCTTCATGAAATGGTGTGGGCACGAACGTAACAAAAATACTCCGAGGAAGATGGAGGTCATCATTTTTACTGTTTATCACTTCTAATTTCGCGTGGGATTTATTTTCGCCATAATACGCGAGGAAAGTCAATCACGAATTCAAATCCTTAGCTATTATTTGTATCAAAATAACACCTTTTAATGGCGACCAAGCTATCGGCTACCGATTAAGGTTTCTTACAAAATTCATGACACTAATAGCTCATTATTCCAGAATTTTCAAAAGTCATTTCTAAATCAACATTCGCGAAATCATGTATTCGTGAAAATGACTGCAGATGTAGGTTCGCGAAATAAAATATTCGCGAAATCTAAGTGATTTAAAGTATATAATCACCATCCATACCACTATCTTGAAAACCGAGAGCGTTGGTCCATTTGAGGCTCCTTAATTAGCGCTGGAAACAAAGACGCTGGTCGTTAAATGTAAGATCCCGGATGTATAAAAAGGAACTCTCACGTGATAGGCCACAACTTAATCGGTAGATGAGATTTGACAAAATATAAACGCATTCGTTGGATGTTAATGAACAGGATGTTTGATATTAGATTGCATCTAGAATTAAAAGGTGTGAGGAAAAAACATAATCAATTACGTCATTTACTTGGAAATTCACATTGTATTCAATCAATGTAATTTGTATGCAAAAGATGTATATTCCAAATAAAATGAATGTATAGTGATGACATATATTTTTATGCATCTGCTGATTTGGACAAGATATTTATCAGGTATGTGACTGAGGGTTTGTAGGCGGTAAAGCATTGTGTAAAAGGATATGTTATTTTCTTATTTTTAAGTGTTTTGCCTTTAGTGAGAACCAATGAAAGACCCGGAACCAACAAGATTATTAAAGAACCACACCCACTAGACAATATTTATGCCATTGAATCTGAGTGCCATTTTTCATTTAACACGTCATTTTTTTTTATTTTTGAAAATATTGATTTATAAGGCATGCAGTCACTTTGTTATAAAACAAAATCCCAGTTCTACCACCTACCGGAGGTGTCAATACCTGTTAACAGTTCTAAAACACATAGTTTGCGCGTGCTCACTTAACTTCTCGTATTTAACGCGTCTCCGAGGACGTACGAGAATTGGTGTATGCAAAGGCGTGTGACGACTGCCGATTACTACAGGAAGATAGCGACAGTGTGTTCAGGATACCATGGCACCAGCAGAGTAGTGAAGATCGGCCGGAAACGAGAGATACAGGAAAGCATATTTGGTTTGAAAGAAGAGCTCTAAATGAACGAATATAGAACTCTATCTCCACATCGGCATGTGTAATACGGCACCTCAGTCTGCGACGGATGCTGAGCGGACAAAAATTGGTGTGCGAATGGTCTGGCGGGAATACTACGTCGATTTGACACTCAAAACCATACCGGCAATTTGTCGTCACGTGTCCGGTAACTGTGTAACACAGATATTGCGCAGATACTTACATGACTTCGTATGGGACTGAAGAGATCGGGTAGAAAATGTTATCGGAGCTCGAGGTTGTTATCCAAATATCTAAACATTTGAAAACAGAACGCCACATACACAAAACGTTAGCGGCCTATGACTACAAGATGAAACGGTGATAAGGCATTTAAGCGGTTCCAGTTCTCCAAAATTGTTCTTCCTTCGCCCGATCTCCAGATAGGACGACAAAAAGGGTTTGAATTATTGTCAACGATATTGTCTAACGCGTATTGTCGAGATCGCGTTTCTATCAAACCCCCAAAACACAGCTTGTCAACAATTCGCTAAATTATGTCAAATTAGTTCGTACCGATAATTGTCTCATTCCGGAACCAAAGATTCATTTTTTTCTGAAAAACCAGAACAATTTCACTTCCGCGTAAAATATTCCTCTTCAAGCTTTTATTTCACCACAACCTAGAAAAAAAAAACACCCATGTTTTGTCATAACATTAAAAATTCAAAAAGCTTAATTTGATCACGGTTCCAGAATATCAGTTATATTACATTTTAACCAGTGAAATATCGAAAATTATTCATTCTATGAAAGCGATATATTTTTCACTAGTGAAAAAAATATCACTTTTTTCTGACTTAACCAATCACAGCTTACAAACGCCAATGGGGAAAATCAAGCTTTGCATATAATGTAGCTTTTCGTCATATTATATAATATTATAATGCAAGATAGAATACACGTCCCGATTTGGCGTACATTTGTGAGCCGTTGACAGGGGACCGAAATTATTTCTTGGTAAATTTTGCTATAAATATAATAAACAGAATATCTAACAGTATCTTCGGTAAAACACACGTGAAAAATATCAAAATAGTAGCCACACTCGTGAAATATATTTGGTATTACTGAAGACACTGTTAGATATCTTCTATTCATTTCACGAGACGATCTTCTTATCTCGTTGTCACCATTTGGAATAACTGAAGGAATAACTACTGTGTGACCATTAACATAACGGAGCAATGAGTATCACTACATGTAACAGAGAAAAGCTGAAATCGGAGCACGGTAACGTAAGTAATATAACAAAGATATATGGTGAAATAAACCGCATAATGCATACATACATTCATACATAAACCGTTTGATATAATGTACATACTTGAATCGCTTAATATTATACATATATGAACCGCATGCAATACACATACATAAACCACATCATATATACATATATAAACTGCAAGAAATATACACACATGGACATCATGATATATACATACACGAACCGCATGAAATTTACATGCATGGACCGCATGTCATATACAAAAATGAACAACATGATACACATATACATGACCATCATGATGTATGCATACATGAACCGCATCATATGCTAAGGTTTGACACATACTTTATTTTGGACGAAACAAAAGTGTTCAAAACAAGAGGAGAATACTGTTTTTATACCGCAAATTCGATAACAAGTGTCATAGCAGGAACCTAATACAGAATTACTTGGAGACGCTTGGAAAAGTTAATTATCTTACCAAGTGTTCTGGAAGGGAGAGCGTCTTCTGTCACATCGACGGTATTTGACATATAAATCTAGGTCAAATCTAGGTCAAGTCCAGCCATACATGTGTGTCTAGTTGATGACAACAAAACATCCAGGCATATCAATGAGCGAGGAAAACGTCAAAAAAAAAAAAAAAAAAAAGATTACAATCTTTCGAACGAGATAACTATGTCAATGACAAAACGTTCACAAGTCTGCGGTATATCATATCAAAACCATGTTTTGTAATGTTTTTTCCAGTTAGTTGTCGACATTTGTCACAGAAATCGGATATCAGGAAGATTATCTTGACTGTCGAATCAACGATGACTAACGTTAACAAAAAGATTGGGGAAGCAGAAATGCTGCATTCCAGAAAAGGAAAATTTACTGTTAAGAATTTGAAATCAACACGCTTATTTTAAAGCTTTTCTCTGTTTATTACATTGTGAGTCAAGATTCAGGCAAGCGACTGGCATATATATTAGTATGCAGTGCATTTAACTTCAAGTTAATTAAGGTAAAATTTCCTATCGATATGGACAAAACATTTTTTTAGTTTGTTATTTAAAAATGGATTAGTCACCGTCTCTTCGATGAAATAGTTTTTGTTAATCTTATTTATCATTAGTTGATTTATTGAATCACTGAACTACATGTACTTGAAAAGAGAAATTCGTCATCAATGTAATGAAAATGGAACGAGAGCGAAATAAGACAGCTAAATCTTTCAACTAAAAGGGTGAAACCGCTGCAATATCTAATCAGATTTTTTACTATTGTTAAGTTTTCGATGAGAAGGTAGCACCATACTTCCTGATTTGTGCGTTGATTTTTATTTTATTTTTTAGGTGACAGACTGTTCGCAACACGGTGCCAGCGAAGGGATAGGAATGAGACGTCTTATACTAGCAGAAATTAGTAAATGCAGTAAGTAGAGATCGCGGAATAGGGTACCCTTAGGTCATACGACATTATCACTACAATGTAAGTCACAGCATGCCAATTAAATCAGACAAAAGATGTCTGTTCAAACACAAATTTGATCCAAAGGGAAACGTTTAGACACGAAGCATTGTTCTAGTGATTATAAAATAGCTTAAAATATAACAGTTATCATACTTAATGATAAACAACTGAAAGTAGGATTCTGTACTGAAACTATCTTAACGTCTTACTGATGGAAAAAGTTCCAGTAGCAAGTAGATGTTTTGCATGAATGTGATGGATTAGTTTTAAGGATTAGTGTTGAGGATAGTGTTGAGGATTAGTGTTAAGGATTAGTGTTGAGGATAAGTGTTGAGGATAAGTGTTGAGGATTAGTGTTAAGGATTAGTGTTAAGGATTTACAGAGTCATCTCACACGTAAAGGATAGTAAGTGTAAATGGGTTTTGTTTTGGAATGTTTTATCATTTACAAGAGGTACTTTAAAGGATGAAAACGTGCATAGAAAAAATCTCGATAATCCTAATTTCGAGATAAGTATCATTTAAAATAATTTGCTAATAAATACACGTATTTTACATTTCGCTTTTAGTTTGAAACATTTAAAATGTATTAAATGACGTACCTTTAGCTGTAAAATG
Source organism: Pecten maximus (assembly GCF_902652985.1). Taxonomy (NCBI): domain Eukaryota; kingdom Metazoa; phylum Mollusca; class Bivalvia; order Pectinida; family Pectinidae; genus Pecten; species Pecten maximus. Next base: position 16,831,420 of record NC_047017.1, on the reverse strand, counting down.
CATGATATTTACTGCTATCACTAGGATTACATGTAAAGCTTTGCATGTCTGGATAAACACAGTCTGTGCTGATTTGACATCGTAAAATGAGATTTTATTCCATTTGTCATAGGTGGAAACCATACCTTTGTCATTTATGTAGAGTTTACAAAAGAAATAAATGCAAGCCGCATGACCTTTTTTATATATTAAAATACCCATTCGATATGATGGTCACAAAGGAATTTGCTACAACATGTGAACAGCATAGTTCACATTTCATAGTGACTGGCAGAACACCATGTAATTTGCATGCTAAGAGATGAGTTCTGATTGGCTGATGACGGTCCGTCTAACATTACCAAAGCTAGGCTTGCAGTACCGGGCATCGCCTTACACTCGCGTGACACAGCTTCGCCTCAGATTCTTATTAACTCTTTGACGAAGAAAAAAGGAATTACACGAACAATATTGTATAGACTGTTGTTTATGGGGCTAATTTTGAGGAACAATACCGTGTGTCCTGTCATATCTTTTATCGGCCTGTCTTCTATCTGTACATCTCACATTTCCAATTTCAAACCGGGGGACACGTGTATATGTAATTTCAGAATCCTCCTCGAGGCAATCTAATTGCTATCGATTTACGTAACTATCACTACCTATGTACAAGTCGCCCACGGCCTCTCGTGGGTAAACCTCACCTGACGTTCAGGTGTGTATAAGTAATAATTTGTACAGGTGTATGATAATACATTGTACAGGTGTATAGTAATACATTGTACAGGTGTATGATAATACATTGTACAGGTGTATAGTAATACATTGTACAAGTGTATGGTAATATACATTGTACAGGTGTATGATAATACATTGTACAGGTGTATGATAATACATTGTACAGGTGTATGATAATACATTGTACAGGTGTATAGTAATACATTGTACAGGTGTATAGTAATACATTGTACAGGTGTATGATAATACATTGTACAGGTGTATAGTAATACATTGTACAAGTGTATGGTAATATACATTGTACATGTGTATGGTAATACGTTGTACAGGTGTATGATAATACGTTGTACAGGTGTATGGTAATACGTTGTACAGGTGTATGATAATACATTGTACAGGTGTATAAGTGATACATTGTACAGGTGTATGGTAATACATTGTACAGGTGTATGGTATGTAATACGTTGTACAGGCGTATAGTAATACATTGTGCAGGTGTATAGTAATACATTGTGCAGGTGTATGGTAATATACGTTGTCAATTGTATAGAACCTCGTATAGGTATATATGTATAAGTAATTTATGCTCGTACACATAAAATTATATAGGTAATTACATCACACTAGTTGATCTACTCTATCATTTTACGGTGGTATATTGATTATATAAGTACAATACAATAAAACAATACAATAATATTTTATTTGAGTGTCACAGATCATATTAAAATATACAATGAGGATAATGATAAAAGCGTGTTAAATGTATATGATGACATGTCCAGCCGTATTCGGCTTATGAGACACTTTAAAAATATAAATTCTCGGTATATTAAATGTCAGACCTTTATCTTTATACAACATAGCCTATGTCAACGTTTGAATATTCATAAGTTTTGTTCTAATTTATCGTAAGAGCGAACGGCTATGCTTCATAATAAAATATATAGATTTCGATGAAGGATATTGAAGATAATTTTTTGCGAAATATATACAAACTTGTTGAAATAATTCAGCACGTATATCGTTGTAAGTAGGTCATTCACATAGGAAATGTATATAATTTTCAACAGTGTTCATACAAAATGGACAAAATCGCTGGTCCTCAGGTAAGTTTATGTAACGACCAGTCTCTATCAATAGAGGGAGATATCCGAGTCGTAGCTTAGATAAATGGCTACGGTAGTGGCGTGGCATATGGGATGTGACGTAATATTCATAAATGTAATCATTTTTGAAACAACTGTATGTCCGAAGTTTGTTTCCCTGGTTTCGTTGGTTTTCCATAGATTTTTGAGCCACGTATGCTAATGTTATGCATTTTGACTCTAATTATAGTGTTACTGTTAAGTATATGTAATATGTTTAATTTACTCGCGAGTTTCTTCTATAAGTTATATATTGCATATAAGTGAATGGTATTTCATTGTAATTTGTCTGTATAAGGCTTTGAATGGTGTATGTTTATCAGTATTCTAGGTTCTGACGAGGTCGGTTTTTTTAATCCCATCTTAGACCATTTCTTTCATCATCCATGTTTTATCAAGTGATTGACAAATATGTCAATTTTGCTATTTTGTTGTTTTTCTCAATAAACGGCCAATATATTTTTTGGGTTTCTTTCATTACATACCTTTCATCCACAGGTTTTAATGTATCTTTTAAATTTAATTTATTTAAATTGTCATAGTTTTGAATATTTTTTTTATAATTGTTAGCACTTTTTTTTTTATATCGGAGAAGGACATGGGGTAAACAATAAGTAATTGGGTCAATGCATCTGCATGTGTAGTAAGCGCTTAAATTAACCCAATTCGCGTGTGTAAGCTTCATTAGCCATTTTTCACTCCAAGATGGACACTAATCAATGTCAGCTTTGGTGTTATTTGCATATTTTGACCATGACCCGATGACCTTCCTACTTTATTGTGATATACAATGTCAATATGTACCAAACGAACGAGCCGGTTTTTTTTTATCCTACCCTGGACCATATCTTTCATTATCTATGTTTGCCAAGACTATAATGAATTTTTCTTTGACATATCACAAAATTTCAATTTTGCTATTTTTGTCGTTTATTAACATTATATTATAAACGGCCAAATTCAATGATATATCTTTTTTTTATGTTTTCTTTCTTTCATTACACGCGTTTGGTCCAAAAAACTTGCCCTTGCCAACATTGCAGTTCTGTACGAATATGTATCAGTAATTCATTGTAAAGGTGCATATAGGTAATGCATCGTACATTAGTACATAGTTAATACACTGTACTGGTGTGTGGTATGTAGGTCATAAACCATATAGGTTATACAGTGCAACCTTTAGTGACGTCGTCGATGCAATGTTGGCGGGAAATGTCTCATCGACCTTCAGATAAACCATTGTGGGCTATATTTTTTGAGGCAAAGAATGATAAAAATGGCGACCGTTTGGCGAGCTACTTTTGTCGTTCTGCTCCAAGCTAAAATATGGTGTACATTTATCCTGCAACGATTTTTGAACTAACATATATTCAAAAATTTCAACTAATTTTGTTTACTTAGAGTTTACCTATCGTCTACTACGAGCGTATGAAAATATCCTAGCAATTTTACATCGAAAGTGGTCCTGATAACTCAAGCACAGATATCCCGCAAACGAGTACAGTTCCAATTTTCACCGTGGCATTAATGTGTTAAGCAGACAGGTGTATCCCGACAGTACAGAACTAGTTGCAGGATGAAGCATATCGAATGTCGCTTAGCGTCAGAATGGGTATTAATTGCTTTCATTTGAAAAAAGCAAAATATTGGTTCGAAATAATTACTGTTTGATGCTTTTCATATACAAAGATTTTTTTCATGAAATATGAAGAATTTTTAAATAGTATGTTGTTATAAGATAACTTGTGCCTGACAATTGAAAAAAATATGGCGATAGAGTCATTAAGCAGACCACCTGATGTGTATACAGCAGGTCACTGGAAGTTAATCCTGGTCGGGAACACCAAAACAAAGCATTGCCTAATCGATGACGACATGTCCAATAACATATGTTATTGTATATTTGAGATGAAAACACAATATGAATATTTTATTGAAGTAGATATGTTTCATAGAGGATGTCTGTGATAGTCCGTGGTCATGTTGCAAACGGGGACAAACACAGTTGCGGACATCTGAGACCGACTAAGATCGTTTCATTGACCAAATTATCGGCGTGATATTTGTACATGTTCATCAGACGATCGGAGTACAGAGCTCCTGTCGGGTGTGCCGTCTGTCAAGGTATCAGTGACATTTGCAGGCCTCGGACGGTGTCTGGTAAACCGAGCGACACCCCGAACTCTGTAGTGAGCTGGTGACAGCTAAGGATGAAATAACAGAACTAGTGTAAGTGGTGAGCATCATCATCATGCCCAGGACATATGTTAACAGTATGATAACTTGATACTCGATATTGATACAATTTCCTAAACATTTTGGTATCTCAAATATCTTATAATCCAATAAAAGCAATTACTAGAATAAATTATGAATTCTGTTCGGTAGGGTACCATATTAATTTGCTCGTATTCTTGGGTTGCTGAAACTAAAAGACTCATATTTTATCTTAATTTAGCAACAAACACTTCAATTCCTGTTATTTACATCAACTTACACGCGTCATATTTATAGCTAGAAACAAAATGCTACAGTAATGTGCAATTCCAGTAGTCTCCTCATAGAAGTATACATGGACTGTTTCTCTCATGACATTCCAAACCCATATTCTGATCGATCGAGTGAAAGAAATGTCATTATACTTAGAATGTTCTTACTTTTACCACCTTAATATGTGAAGCAATTTATTTCGGTCACAAATCGTTTGCTACATCGGGTTAACATGACATCCTGATCACATGTCACAATGATGGTTATACGAAACAGTTGCATCTATTCCAGGAAAATTCTGAAATATGATAGGCTCGCCCATAGAAACCATTTTGAATGTAAGATAACAGGAAATGCACACAGTGATAAGTATCAATTAACCAATCGATACATAATTAAACGCTATCCATTCTACCAACCAAGGTTTAAATATCTGAATTAATTAAGTAAAAATAGAACTGCTTTATTTCATAAACAAATATGGCATTACCTTCATTGTCAATGTAAACCTGATTTTCCTAACTTTCTCTGGATTTCCAATCTTTTGGCTGCTTGCTTAATTGACGAGTTCGAGAAAGACGAAATAGCTGTATAATGTCCATATCATCACTGACGAGTCCTAGAAGGACGAAACATCTGTTTAGCTACATGCAATTTTTATTTATTTTTCTACAGATATTGTATTTATTACTTGTTTAAAATGTTTTGCTCTTTTGTGTGATTTAGTGATTACTAGACAGTAAGCTCTGCCACTGGAATTTTAGCCCCCGAGATAAATGCCGCGTTTAATTTTTTTTATAAAAGGTGTCACCTGTTCATAATTTAAGGACGATTATTTGATATCTAACATGTACACATATATATATTACATGGATAATGCATCTCTTTTTGTATAATTTAACTTCTGTTTTACTCATTTTGGACTTCCACACTCTTAAGCTCTTGCATCGCTGAATAATCACGGAAGGATTAACCAGCTGTATGATGTCCCTGGCATCACTGGTTATACTGACCATATTATACTCATGTTAATACCACGTAACCATATATATTTTCTTCGCTGGTTCTAATGACCGTTAGAGGTTTAACAACCCGGAGTAAACAGTAAATCTTACCTGGTTTTTCCTACCATTCGTCTGTGAAGCAGAAGACGCTCGCTTTACCGGATCACCTGGTCTTATTCTCCTTTTATGTTTTCAAAAGTCCCCATACATATCTAAAGATTTGTGCATATTTTGTCCTCATTTGTTTCATCGATTTTCACTTTGAATAAAGGTTCGTTAATTATGTATTCTTCCTTGTTAATGACCCTTCTCCTTCTGGACACTAGATTTTGAGAACCTTGAGGTTTACAGCAATGACAGACAGTATGATATTGTTGAACCTGGAAAATATGAAAATAAAAACGACCGGGATAATATTGCCATCAGACTAACGAGTAGCCAATCTATCATAGTATTCTAGTATCAGAAATTGTGGGTCTTCTATTTTGGCTAGTTCAAAGAATAAATTTACTGCAAAGCGTCATCTCCAGTTGTATTAATGCAAGAGTTGTAACATTGTTTGAAGTTACACTAAAACGTAACCAATACAGGTACGTCATCGGCTGATGCTTTTGATTGGATTTGTATAATGATGTCTGTGGTCGATCGGAACTTGATGGGATTTTCACATAACCGGACGTGCTGAGGAATCTTCTATTTTGTAACTAGGGAACATATTTTTTTTTATAGTTACTTTTCTGTAGTCAATGTTTGTAGGGAGAAGAATCATTTTATTTCTCTCACAGAGTCTATATGAATATAAATGTTTGAAATGTATGTGTTTTTAAAAAAAAATTAATTTTAACGATCAATAAGCTATACACACTATTTTTTTCTCCGTGCCATTTTGGAGTAAACCGTTTTCCGGCGAACATATTTATACACCTATCACATCCTAGGTCGTGTGACGGTAGTCACATTCGCGGAGCTTCGAAAGACCTGTCATCGCCGAGATAGCAACTACAATATGGTGTTAAAATTTCGTCTTATGCTCAGTTAAAGTGGCAATCTTTACTTCAGGCGTTAGTAATGTTTAAGATATTATTTCAGACGTGGTTGGAAGATCCAAGGAATGAACTAAGATGTTGAATGGGGTATTGCTTATGAACACTAATGGTTGATTGAAATTGTTCACAAATGACCACAGGAAATTTCAATCAATATTTTTTTATTCAGAGTGTTGTTCAAAACTAATGGATACATTGTTGAATAATATATGAGATGTAATAGGATTACTGAATTTTAGATTAAGGATTGATAAAAACAACACCGAATGTTACAGGACTTGTTATTTATGATCTGTTGGCGCCTAAATATGAGAATTTGGTCAAAACATTAGAACTATAAATAAATAATTATTGAAGGAAATATTGTTGTTTCTCTTTTCATGAATAATTACAATAACGTTTATAATTACATTAGTTTTTTTTAGTATGTTTTCTGTGGTTTAAAGGGGCATTCCGTCTCCGAAGGTATAGAGCTGAAAAAATAATGACAGACCAAAATCGTTGACAATTCTTTTAAAACATTGTTTTAAAATATCAATAATGATAAAACAATTATTTATTATTAATGAATCATTGTTCGCCGAGGAAAGATTTATTTTCGTAAGACGAGGAGTTTTATAAGACAATTATCTATTTTTATTGTTTTAAAACTCTTTGGATTCGACAACTGTGTCGTAATTACGTCAAAGTTTATAACTTTAGCAGTTAAGGAAAATTACCAAATTTCAGAAATTTTCATTTTTTCCACAATTGTATTGTTTCCGAAGCCAGGCGGGGCTTTAAACTAAGACACTGTGGTAAAGTGTTACGCACACTAAACAGAAAAAAGGCTAAAACTAGACATTTCTTTAGATTAAACAAACAAACTTAAGTTATTTTATCTGATCAACGCCTTGTCGCAACTCATATTACGTAAGAATTAAACATTATAATCTATCGTTGGGTTCAAGTTTTGTACTTTTATAAATATATATATATTAAGATCTAGGGTTATTTGTGAACGTCTAAAATGACCCAAATATTGAAACGCATTCAAAGCATACAACAGGATTCATTTTTCGCATATAATGTTTATCAAAAGTCAGCTATCTAGCAAATATTAAGAAAGACATTCTCAATAGAATTACCACAATAATAAACTACGCAATATCTTCAAGGTTATATTAAAATATTATAAGTAAGGCAACTACAATTGGTATCCGAGCCTGTTATACAAAACATTAAAAAGGGATTCTGAGTAAAGTTAATGAAGATAGCACTCATTCTGAATTGTATTATCTAAAGCATTCCAATCAATACAGAGGGCTCAAAAGAAGGTTTTGAGATATATTTTAAATAGAAGGTTCCCGAAATCTTTATTGGCTTGCGGTGCGTAACGGTTTTTCAACAAAGGTGTCAGAAGATGGCATACTCAGGATTTAATTTTGTTGACATCTAATATACATTTTTTTTTATTGAAAGGAACTTGCATCAACACGCCACATGACGGAAACTCTTTTACAATCTGGCAGCTCCTCTTACGGACCTCTCTTTTTTCTGTTCCAAGCAAGCAGAACTAAAATCACTGACAGGAATATCAAAATGAATGATGCATTAATTAAAAAAAGACTCCATAAGCGTACGAGTTTCCAAAAACCGTTTTTTACCCTATTAAATCTCGTCGACAAATAGAGGTGGCCAATACATTTTTTACAAGATAACTATCAACACTGCCGAATGTTTAGGCCAACTCAAAATATTATTCTGGAGATCAATAAATGATGAAGACCACTTTAAAGATAAAATCACAAGAATTGATAATTAACGAGCATGAAATGTTTATGAAGTATATCAACAATGATGAAATGATAGTAAGATATTTCAAACGATTATGCTAAAGCCTGTAGAAACACTGAGGTATGTCACAGTATATTAGACATACATATCTCCCTGCAACTTGCATCTGCATTGTTTGCTGTACGCATTGACGGAAAACAGCTGTATTATTCGACTGACCTACTTGCAAGTAAAACCACGCTTAAAAAGCGAACATATTTGGAACATTGTTGATATATCGTTTCACTTTAAGTTTATTTGTGATGACCGTTGCATGATAAAAAAATACATGGTCAGTGTCCTTAAATATAAGCTGTATTTTTAAGTCGGGACAGAAAGACAAAAGTGGCTTGCCAATTTTGACTTTCATTACCCTCGCCAAAATACAGATTATATTTTAAGACACTGACCAGGTATTCTCTATGCATTGCTGCAAGTACAATGGATACATTCAGTTAAAGATATCAATATAAATCTGGTCACCATAGAATAACTTTGTATGAAACCTAAATGACACGTATCAGTTACTTTTGAGCACTGTCTGCTTACTATATTAGACTACTGCATTACTGTTCCCCAAGTTATCTCTCGCATTAAAGGGGCATTTCTTTCGTTCGGACATCAGAAACGTGCAAAATTTCTATTGATAAAATATATATGCTCGAATGAGGATTATATGAGTTTTTGTGCCTACCGATATCATGAAAGTAACGCCAAAATGTACAGAAAATGACGGTTCGTACACGAATACCGTCTGCCCTTGCGGTATTTACTGATACTTCGGGTCGAATTGAGAATTTTTATGATTTAATACTCGAATCACTTAGGTGTCCCTTGAGGGTAAAACTGCCGTATTAATGTAAAGATTACAACTTTTATTATTTGGAAAAAATACCTATTTCCCATTAAGTTCATTTTGGCGACATACACTTAATTCAAACGAAGAATGTCCCTGCAGTTATTTGGTCTTTTTTTTTACTCAGGAGGAAAAATTTAAGTGATTGTGATTTTCGTGTTGTTTTGACATGAAAAATGAATTTTAATTGTATCGTATTGGGATACTCATTGTTACACGTTCCCATGGCTCCTTCAGCCATGCTACTGGATCAAATTCTGTATGTGTCATTTGGAATATCATATCACATTGATTTATGTGTCGTGTCAAATTTTGATGATTCAATCAACTTTATGACATCATCATCCAGCATGCACGTGTTAGAAACAAATCTATGAGTATATATTTAATTCAAAGTGAATATAAAAAAAGGTCCAAGCAAAAACTTTATGACCATCAAATCAGAGTCAAAATAAAAGCATGGAATACTGACATGGAAATCGCAATTAAAATAACGGTGGTATATATAAACAAAATATATATTAACATAGATAGATATGAAAAACCAAAATGACAATAAGACTGGCGGTTTCGCATGGGTAAGCGTCATCGCTTCATAAATAGGATATTTCCCGATAAGATCATGATGCCGACCATAACATTTCCCGTCATCTTCATCAAACTACATCCCTAAAAACCCATTGTAAGCTCATAAGATCCATTCTGTCCACGGTCGATACCGGTTACAAAAATATAACTGCGAGAACAACAACTTAAACATTGAATCATCTGTGGCATGTCAAATTGAACATCGAATCAGGCAAGCTACCAACAAGAAATGGAAAATATACTATCAGGAATCTAAAATCATTAAGCCTTTAATACATATGGCCCTGCTTGTTATTTTGTAAGTAAAGGATCAAGGTAAATAGCTGAAGTAGATTATTATGTATTGTCCTTGATTTCAATGGTATAGCCTGTCGACATATATAATATCTTCTATACCTATCACTGATATAAGGAATCAAGCGCTCATTAAATATTGAATTGACGGGGACATGTCAATGTCATAGGTTGGGTAAGGATAATATTACTATTTAGAAATGGAAAATTTAACAATAGGGAAACTGAATGAGCGTAAGTATTAGTGTTAGCGGCTGATTTTGAAGATATTGAAGTGTATTTAACTTTAAATTTCTTTAGGACTATCCGTGTATCCGATCAACATAGTATTTTGTTTGATACTTAACAATCTAAAGGTGGAATTAAAAGTTACAAGGTCTTAATCAATTAGGATTATTAATTAATTAGGAATCTCAGTAACTTTTTCCCAAAATTTTATAATTCAACTTAAGATTGGTAAATTTAGAACTTTAAATAAAATATAACTATTGACAGTTGAATTTAAATGTGAATTTGCTTTTGTATTTCAGAACATGCTTTGAGGACTGTTTTTATTCTAAATGAAAAAATACACTTAACGACGTGTGTGTTTTTTGTTTTTAATTATCCATATGAATATTCAGATTTATTTATTTGATTTTGTAGCTCGGAATACATTTTTAATGCGCTATTCAGAAAATATAAATGTTAAAACTTGTGAGAATATAATTATCAGAAAAACAGATTGTCTTGTTAAAGTTGAGTCCATTAACCCCATAGGTATTTAATAACACTACAGTGATACTGAACTCAATTGATATCTGATACAATGTCGAACGACAACGTCTGATAATGTCAACTTATTCTCGTCTGGTAATATCAACTTATTCTCGTCTGCCTTTTTGACAAATGTTATGTCGTCATTTTTGTCAGACAATAATGTAGTTAATTATTATGTGTAGTCTACCTGTCTATAACGGTCACTCAAGAAAGAAGCAGGAACACTTGTCCTTTATAGACAGGTTTTTGTACATACAGGTGGTCTTTATAGAAAAATTTTTGCTATGGACAAATTACCTTTAGGTTGTTTTGTTATATACATTTGGTCGTTATGGACAGGGTTTTCTTTATACAAGTGGTCGTTGTGGACAGGGTTTGTAAAATACATGTGGTCGTTGTGGACAGTGTTTTGTTATAGGGTGATTGGTCTTTATTGGCAGGTTTTTGTTATATAAAGATGTTCGTTATGGACAAGTTTTTTTTGTCATAGATAGGTAGTCTTTAGGTCAGGATCGACTGTTTATCAATCAGTAGACAGGAAAAACTAGGTGTGGTAACTATGGTTCTTTATTATCGAATTATCCATATAATGGATATTTGAACACTCATATAAAATATGTAATGCTAATTAGAAAATCATTTTGACCAAATTTATATTTCATGTATTTTTCTTAAAATTTTATTACAAAAAATAATATATCATCAATAATATATGACGCCTCGAATTAGTGACATTTAAGCTGATAGGTGTTATATCATTACATTTCCGTACCTTTATATCAAGAATAAAAGAATATTTGATTGTTACTCTGGTGAACGCCGTACATCTAAATATAGGCACACATTAGATACATGATGACACTTCAAACATGCTTTGTCTGCGACAGACATTTTAAAATATTTTATTACAGTAGTATGTCACGTAAGCCTGGGTGATCGATAAGTCTTGCCATCCTTCCTAAAAACGGGTGTTTGTAACATACGTTCTGTTTAATGGACTCAAATGCTTCCATTTATACAGTGGAGTTTTTAGTCCAAATACTACTTATCAATATCCCTTTATGTTATCATATTTTACAATAAGACCAATTAGTTTATAACCAAAAACTGAAATTGATTTATACGAACTGACCAATCAAATGCGTAACAGTTTCTTATAAATACAGATGGATAAGTTTTATAATAATAATCTGATTAAAAAAACTCACACAAAACCATGCAGCATGATATAGCTACCCGATTAGATAATGTTTTCTATCATAAAACTTCCCTATGATATTCATTAACCTATATCTCCCCATTCAGTAATGTAAGTTTGTTTTTATTCAACATTCGACTGTCACTGAGGTAGCAATATTGGGATCATACCTGGAATATAAAATAAAATATGAAATAGTGACATGTCAAAATAAAACCGAACTTTCGGGAAGCAGAGATGTTACTATCTAGAAAAGAAAAGGAAAATCCATTAGGGAAAAATTGAAATATTCATCCTCATCATACCGCGGCAAAATTGCAATATACGGCGAAAATAAAAAATGAAAATAAAACAATAAATCGCAAATCGGGGTGTAATGGTAATGGAGATGGTAATGGAGATGGTAATGGAGAAGGAAATGTTATGGAAAAGATCATACCATTATTTCACGATAAACCAAACATTATTGGTCGTTCAGCATTCCACGCTGTATCTGCGAAGAAGTTGTCTTACTGAGCCTATTTGAGTATGTTTGTTGCTGTAGAGGAGTTCTGGAGCCGTCGGTAGATATAAGGGTACCCCATCACTCACGTGCTAGACAACCCTAGACCTCGATATCTGTAACTTGGAATGATTTAAAAAGCAAAATGGCGACAGGTCAGACTGATAAAACAGAATGGGTGAAACTTAAAACCTAACATATTCAGTAGGAATGGGTAGAAATCCAATTTATCAAACATAACTATCATCCATAATTCTACACATTCTTTATACCTAGGACCATTACAATCGACAGAGTAACCTGATCTAGAGGCGACCATTGTTGTCCTCTTGACAAGGGGCGACTTTTCACTATCTTCTCTTGATCAATATCACCTGAATTAGAAAAAAATACAACTTACAGGCAAACGTCACCAAGCTGGTGGACAAGAAAGGATGGATATTATTTTTACATATCTGTGTACAGTGAGAGGCCGGGTTGTGTTATTTTAACACAGATTTTCGTGGTGTACCTTACATCGGATCTGCAACGTCATCACACGGGTCTCTTTTTATCTCTCTACCTCACTATCCCTTTGTAGCACTGCCATTGTGTCTAGATTCAATAATGATTTATCTTACTAAAAAGTTATATATTTCTATATCAAGGTATGAGAGTGTATATCTGGGGTAAGTGAGGCGCTATGGGAAAGATGATCCGGATAATCTCTTCTTATAATTTGCCAGATGGACTGGATTGTGCTACCTTGAGTTTTCTGGATTGAGATTCCACACACAAACTCCTCCCATCAAATACATAGATAAATAAAATAAATAAATAAACAAAATAGATAAATAATCTGTATCCCAACCACACTTAATTTTTACACTATGAGATATAAATTTAGAAACAGCGTGTGGCTACATTGAACTTAAAGTAATTTTGGATGTTAAAAATCCGCAGTCAAAATAATTTTTGTCTGTTGCCCGACAGTTAAAAGCTATGTCTTCATAAAACTTTTGCACCAAATTGAATGAAAGGGCATTTGGCCTCGGTAAGGATTTCTCTTTTACTTGATTTGTGCTTTATTTGTTTGATTGGTTACAAAATATGTTGTACATGTATCGATGAACCGCATTCATGAAATCATCTCAAACATTATTATGTACAATTCAAATAACTGAAATACAAGTTCAATATATTCTTATCCCTACAAATCTGTATTTTCATATTCCACTACACTCTTAAATGAGGACTTCTCACCTTTCAAATACGACTTACAGTGTTAAGGCTGACATTCCATCTGGGGTTGTTGACCTTACTAATGTTACTCCTCAACACTGAGTTTTCATCCTGGCTTTCCTTTTTTATGGATCTGTCCTGTAATTACACGGTTGATGACGAAGATGATTCTGAAGACGCTTACTCTTTCGAAAAATCTGGTCTTATTCTCCTCGAATCTTTCAGGGATCTCCGTGCCAATATATATGTTGTTCATTTTCCCCGTCAATTTATTGAGCTTGAAGTAGCTTAGTACTAACTTATTAGTTTGGTTTTCCTTCATACCCTGTCCTCCACCCTTTTCCGTGTCTTTTTCTTGTATGCCATCTCTATGCCATCTCTATACCATCTCTATGCCATCTCTATGCCATCTCTCTGCCATCTCTATGCCATCTCTCTGCCATCTCTATGCCATCTCTCTGCCATCTCTCTGCCATCTCTATGCCATCTCTCTGCCATCTCTATGCCATCTCTATGCCAACCATATTCGTATGACTCTTTGTTACGGAGAAGTAAACGTCATGCAAACAAAACATCGTTAACATTTTTCAGGATTCCATTTCTGAATGTAAAAGGATATTCAAATACATATTATTCGGTATTAAAAAGAAAAAGATAAATGACATTTAAATGATGATGTCGATGGTGTAACTGAAGTATCTTGGAGCTTATTCTGCAACTTCAGACCTATTCAAGTGCATTTGATATATATCACGATTTCAGGGTCCAGTATTGACAAAATTTGAGTTCTATCTAAAACTCTATCAAACTAAGACGAATTAGGAACAAATTATCCACTAATACGGTAACCGATTGATATTCAGAAAGGGTAAATATCTTCTTCATTCGCTCGCATTGTCAATTCATGTCCACGTTCTGGAAGACGCACAAATTCCAGATTCTTTAACAACCTGTATCTCTTGAACATGTTGGTTGAATTTTCCTGTCTTCAGTCAACATCTTTTACGGATATGGTAAAATGATTGGGTTATAAAGTTGTAACAACGGGCAATTACTAGTGCTGTCTAAGAAGATTCGAAGCATTTCGAAGGAGAAAAACAAGAGAAGGTAGGTAATAAACGAAGCGTTTTACAGTGGGGACCTCAGATCAGCTTTGTCTCCGATTCCAATATCACTTAAACAAAAGACTCCAAAGAAAAGCACGATTTTGTAGAAATGGGCAATAGTTAGGTATGTCATAAGAACCTGTGCAGATATTGGGAGCAAAACAAATTTGTGTTTATGTGATCATTTGAATTTGATTTGGACATCGAACATTTTGATCTATAATTCTTTCTAATTTACATGTCTCCTCGCATTGTGATATTGTAATTGATGCAGTTGTACGTTAATAGCAGGTAGGCTATCTGAATGTTGAACAACTGCTTTAGCACCTGTGTTCAAACAATTAAAGTAATTCCTATTGATGCGGTAAATGCATCGGGGCAATATATCATAAATGATCAGTGCAGCTGTAAATAAAATGTTCGCGAAATAATTGTAAATCTATACATTCTGCTTAGTCTATTGGACACCTAACAAATGTTACAGGAGTTTCAACACAATACAACACATATTCTAGTGATCACATTTGTGAATCTCCACACTTATCTGGCCTAATCAAATATGATCAAAACTGCACATCCGACATCAAAGAGAATCGCATCAATGCCTGTATATTAGAATTAATCATAGCACCCACCACGTCATCGCGAAGTGACAATTCGAGCTCACCACAAATTAGGCCTGGGTGACATATGCGGTTGGCAGATCAGTCTGACCGAAGCATGACTAAAGTGCTGATAATCGTCCACGGACTTTTCCGGACCAATACCTTTTGTCACGTATTGACAGGTCTAATGCGCTAACAGCAGATGGCGGTAGATACCCGAACCCCCTGTGGGCCCCATGTACAGTTATAACTGCAAATCGCAAAGATAAATTCCTCCTTTTTCAGTTCTTCATCTCAATAATTACGAAAATTGAAAAGATGATTTCAGTTTAAAAAAAAAGTTAAAAGATAAAAAAAAATGCGGTTTCTGTTTTTTCCAATAGTCTGATTAATTGCTTTGACCGATGACAATGTGTTGAGTATTTAATTACCGTGGCTCATTAGCAGCTATCAGTGGAACTTGGTCCCGACTCAGTGCTGGGCGACCCGCCTTTGTCCTCCTCGATTGTCTCGACTTACGTATTCATTGGCGATACGAATCTATCTACGGGTAAATTAGAAGTAGCGGAGTGTTGATGCCAGTATTGTATAGCGCGGTTTACTTCCGACTTGACGGCCTGTATCTGATATCACCGGCACATATCGGCTTGCGGTGTAAAAACGCAATATTTTGTGGTATCAGATAGGCAAGAGATCTGCGATTTTATTGGAATAAATTATACCGTCCTGTTTTTGTTATAATTCATTTAAGTGTTTTTCATTAAACTCTCAAATTTTATTGGGGGTGTTCAATGACATTACAACTGTAATGAATGCCACTAGTTCCGGAAGTAGATGTTGTGTCATTTCCGTATTTACTTTAGAATACCCTTGTCAATGTAAACATGTTTTAAACACTGAACTATGGTACAAATTACAACTTTTGTGCTTTAAGTTGCTGGGAATCCTTCCAAGACATATCGCTTTTAAAGCTACATTGCTACAATAACACCGTAATGTCATTCCTCATCGCCTTTCGAAACATTTCAAAACCATGGAGGTCAACGATTATTGACTCACTGACCAGAGGCAGGAACTGTCTTTTTAATAAAGATGTTTCTACACTTTACAAATAAAACAAGCAAACAAAATACAAACAGTTTTTGGTTTCTTTCGTTTAACGTCCTATTAACAGCCATGGTAATTGAAGGATGTGCCAGGTTTTGGAGGTGGAGGAAAGCCTAGTACAACTGGCCTACTGCTCCACGTGGGCTTCGAACTCACAAACCAGAGGTGGAGGACTAGTGATTAATTGCCGGGAAACCTTAACCACTCGACCACCGCGGCCCTTGCACAAACAAACAAATAAACAAACCAAACAAACAATCAAACAACCAAAAAACAATAAAAGCAAAAACAGGTGTATTGTTTTCATAGCATAGTTTATTTGTCACCGGATTGATCCACAAGGCTTTAATATTTATTGTTTAAATATCAGTCTGGGCCATCATTTGAATTATCTGCAACATGTTTACAAATGAAAAAAAAAAAAACCAAACTAACAAACAAACAAAAAGCAATCCAGTGAAACAACCGCTGTATGAACAATGTTAACTTACACAAGTATCTGTATTTTCCAACATTAGAAATGGATGTAAACTATCTTAAATTTTGTAATTTCTATATCAGCCGTGTTGATATACAGATTTATTCTTAAAGTCCTACAGGAAGAATAAATCATATGTATCTGTGAAGCATTTTATATTCTAAATCAAGGAAACACAAGAGATATATAGCTTCCCCCTGTCCTGTTGGCTAGCATATCTTTACGTCTGCATCTTCTTCAGAACTGCTTATCATATGGAACGACGTCCCAGGTAGACAAACTAGGTAGTGTAATAACTTCCTTGTATTAGTCAATGATTAAAATATGGTGTGATCATTAACGTCACAAATAGGGATAATGATATTTTAAACGTGTTTTTTGTTACGTTTGTTAATTTATGTTTGACAGGATTTAGATTATTTTATCAGATGATCTGATAATAATGGTATTACTTTTAATTTGATCCGATAGTACACGTGTATTGACAATACTGAAAATGTATAAAGTTTGACGCACTCAAATTTTAGCGACTTCCCAATCTTTAATATATTAGCGCAG
This sequence comes from Pecten maximus, assembly GCF_902652985.1. NCBI lineage: Eukaryota > Metazoa > Mollusca > Bivalvia > Pectinida > Pectinidae > Pecten > Pecten maximus. The sequence continues at coordinate 16,813,928 of NC_047017.1, read as the reverse complement.
TGATTAATGGCCGCAATCACATTTGGTGCTGTGAAATGGTTTATGGAAGGAGTAATTAGGACAATCATAATTTAGCGCGATACTTTAAGCACGAAGTTCGCTAAAATAATGTTACCGCCAAAATATGTACATTTAAAGTATATATATAATCTGCTGTAATGTAATAGAATACATGACAATGTTTACAACACGGAAGCAATGGAAATTCAAATTAGCATATGAATTGTTTTTAGAATAGGTAGAGCTATCTCATATCTCTTAGCATCCTAAAATATCACGTTCATATGCGCGTGAAGACTAGGTAACTAATCGGAGAACGCAGCCCCGAAGATGGAAATTGGCTTGATTACATGTTTTTATGTTCGCACGTGCGGATTAACAATGGGAGGGAAAGTTGATCCGAGAAGATATTTAATCGGTCACACCTAGGGGAAACCATGCTAGGAACAGGGAATTAGCTAGGATTTATATATCAGCTAATCAGGATTAGGGTCCACCTAGGACATCATACAGCTGTTTCGTCCCTCTAGGACTCATCAGTGATGTTAAGGGCATCATACAGCTGTTTCGTCCCTCAAGGACTCGTCAGTGATGTTAGAGACACCATACAGCTGTTTCTTCCCTCTAGGACTCGTCGTTGATGCTGGGACCTTCAAACAGCTGTTTCTTCCCTCTAGGACTCGTCAGTGATGCTAGGGACATCATACAGCTGTTTCTTCCCTCTAGGACTCGTCAGTGATGCTAGGGACATCATACAGCTATTCCGTCCCTCTAGGACTCGTCAGTGATGCTAGGGACATCATACAGCTGTTTCTTCCCTCTATGACTCGCCCTTGATGCTAGGGACATCATACAGCTCTTTCTTTCCTCTAGGACTCGTCAGTGATGCTAGGGACATCATACAGCTGTTTCTTCCCTCTAGGACTCGTCAGTGATGTTAGGGACATCATACAGTTGTTTCGTCCCTCTAGGACTCGTCAGTGATGCTAGGGACATCCTACATACAGCTGTTTCTTCCCTCTAGGACTCGTCAGTGATACTAGGGACATCCTACATACAGCTGTTTCTTCCCTCTAGGACTCATCAGTGATGTTAAGGGCATCATACAGCTGTTTCGTCCCTCTAGGACTCGTCAGTGATGCTAGGGACATCCTACATACAGCTGTTTCTTCCCTCTAGGACTCGTCAGTGATGCTAGGGACATCCTACATACAGCTGTTTCTTCCCTCTAGGACTCGTCAGTGATACTAGGGACATCCTACATACAGCTGTTTCTTCCCTCTAGGACTCGTCAGTGATACTAGGGACATCATACAGCTGTTTCTTCCCTCTAGGACTCGTCAGTGATGCTAGGGACATCCTACATACAGCTGTTTCTTCCCTCTAGGACTCGTCAGTGATACTAGGGACATCCTACATACAGCTGTTTCTTCCCTCTAGGACTCGTCAGTGATACTAGGGACATCATACAGCTGTTTCTTCCCTCCAGGTCTCGTCGCTGATGCAAAGGGCCTAAAGCATTCATACCAAAATGGCGACTGCAATAGGTTGAAACAATGTCTAAATCTAGATAAGTTGGCGCAATAGCCCCATAATTCGACAAATTTTATAATGTTCGATATTGAATTTCAAAAGAATTCCGAAGAAAGAAAGAAACAGAGACTTTTCTACAGTTGTAAAAAGTGTAAAGTATGTAATTTTTGTCAAGTTAGTATAATTAAGACAGACGTATTTCCAATATACCCCCCCCCCCCCCCCCCCCCCCCCCCCCCCACGGAAGTAAGAATTTAAGGATGAATACATTTTAATGTAGACTTCATTCATGTTAAGTGTCTTCTTCATCCTAGATGAAGACTTGAAAATACAATACCTATGTACTGCCTAACGATTCGTAACATTTTTTTTCGACCTTCTTCCACGTGAAAGCGGAAAAAATCGGTTATAAAACCACACTGATCCGTGCCGTTCCTGTGATTACCTAAAACCACGGGCAGTGTAATGACGTCACTCGGATTAAATACAACAGAGATATATCAGATCATTCGGAACACCTCGGCCGATTCTCTACGGTCATCTAACCTCGGATGTATCACGGTCGTCGCCATATTGGAACTACTTTCAAGTTCCCGGATGCGGGGCAGGAGGGGGAGGGGTAAACATGGCTGCGTCCATGGATACAACACCCGTGAAAAGTGTTTTGCCCAATACGACGTGCATGCTTTGACTACAAGAAAACCGGAGGGCTCACTGTTTGATAAAGTCCAAGGCTACAAAAGAAAACTATCTAAAAGAAAGTTGAAAGACTGAGAAAAGGAATTTCTATTCCTGCTGATGACAACTCTGACAATGAAGTTTGATAAGTTGTACATCTGATATGTGAAGAGAATGTTTAGGGGTTTCTTTAGTCAGTTCTTGAATGGAAGGTGTGAGTTCAAGGGAAGACTGTGACTTATAAGTAAATTATGGTAGGTGTAGGGAGGGGAGGGGGGGGGGGGGGGGGGGGGGGGGGGGGGGGGGTCTACCCGCCACCCTTACAACCATATTGCTTACTATAACCGCATACCTTCCAATATACATCATGATCAGTGTAACAGTACTAGTGCAACTATTGTTTCATTAATTACTTACCTTCACAACAATTATGAGATGTCTACATGATTGTAATCAATTGTATTAGTACCTATTACATGTATATATTTTAAATTTACTTTTACATGTTTTTATATGCCAGTTTATAGTGGATATCTATGGTGTAGGTGGGAAATACTCAACACCCAGATTGTAATCTGCAAATAATGCACATATCCACATATAACCTATAGGTGGGTACAAAAGTATGCGAGAATACTATAAAAAAAAAAAAAAAAAAACAGTTGTACGTGCGACACACTCGTCACCCATACAGGTTACATTCTTGATATATCAAAACACATTTACATGTGTATATATAGATGACTAGTCTTATGTATTTGTGCTTCTGTGTGCATATATATTGGTGATTTACTAAGAACTCGGTGTAGGTGAGGATCTACCCGCCAACCAGGTAATTTAGTTTCTGTATAAATCTCGGCATATGCTGAAATTCATATAGTACATATAGTGTCATATTAATGATCATTTCACATACAGATGACCAAACTGTATTTTGTATCAATGTATAGCATAGGCCTGTGAAGAGAATATATTACCGGTATAAAAATATACTCTTGTAACACCTGATTGATGTAGGTGGGAACCAAATACCCTGTAAGGTATAAATATTAATACATGACATGTATAATATACATTTGGTTGAATCCACATTACTAATGTGTGACCCTAAGAAACACTTTTATGTATTCTACCATATATCTTGTTTACATACTGGACATATATATATATATGTGTGTGTGTGTGTGAATTACAGTATATATATCGATTGACTAGCTTGATATATAGCAAGATGGATGATATGATCTGCCACACTAGGTTTCATTTTTGGTAACACTAATATTATAGTAGTACTGCTGACTTCCGGTTTCAATTCTTGATGTAATGAATGTGGTGTGGCACATTGTGAAAGTGTGAACAACTTCTCAATAACAAAGTTGTCCAGATGGCCCTAATGCATGCTAGGATGTAGTGTTACAAAATTTGTTTAAATGAACGACCTTGACCTTCATTTGTAGGTCATTAAATATGCTAAAATCAAAGACATTTAACACCTCAGGTGACCATTAAGGCCCATGTGCATCTTGTTGTTTTTATTCAAAAAGTATATTTGGAGCTGTATATAGTTTCTGTCTTTGAAAATGTTGATCAATATATATATAAATACTCACCTCATTACTTGTTCAATTAAATAAATACAATTGACTTCATCGTATGCCCCAATTTCAACAGAAACTACTTTTTGTATCAGACGCAGTCGAATCCCTGCTAGTTTAAAGTTCCTTGATATATCTTGTGCAATCTGATGCCAAGTAAGATGTATATACAGGTACCAGCAAGTGAGAATCTGAGAGTCATCGCTTTAGCTTGTTCAATGTATCTATTTCAATACATGTACTTAACTTTTCTGATAATAAATTGTTTTAATTGCAATATTTTAATTCATATAGATGTACATGTATTTTAAGTAGATCCTTGTTAAATGTCTGCTATATATAGTTTAGAAATATAAATTCAACACGACAACTGTATATATATACACACATATATATAGCTCCATATAGCTTGACAATGAAGAATCCTAAATATTCACAGGGATTTCATTATCATTCAATTAATTCAAAGTAATTAATTGTTCAAAATATCAACTGTTTGCATTATGTAACTGCCTGAATACTGTTGATCTAGGAAATCATTATCAAATGCCACCAATGATACTATATACACAGTAATCAAATAAATTGTCATATGTGGACTCATTAGCAATAAATAAGTGACAAAGATTTTAACTATAGTCTGATTTTTCCTTATTAAGTTATAATAACTTTTATGTAACGATGTTGCATTGGTGCAATTGAGTCGTCTGTATCAGGTAGTAGACAAGAGTCTCCTGTCCACATATTCTTTTGTATTGTTGTTAGCCATATATATCACACTGCGAGTTTCACCAATCATTAGTGTTGGTATGATTATTGATTATAATCAATAAGTTAATCCTGCTGAACCAATGGGAGGTGTTCAGGTGGCACATTGGTAACACATGCACTTGCCTTTCACCTAGGCGGCCGGGGTTCGATTCCCCCTATCGGATGTGGGAAGGTATGAGGTCACCTGTCCGACCACATGGGTTTTCTTCAGGTACTATAATGGTTTCCTCCCACAGCAAGACCTTTCGTGCGCTTCCATCCAGGCCAACAAGCGTGTTTAATATAAGTTAATATAAATTGTTTCAAAATTGTTTTAAATCAATTACAAAGGTTAATGATTGATTATAAATTTTAATAATCAATTATTTAAAAACAAAAAAAAAACAAATACCATTTTCAGATTGCCAGTGATTCTGTATTCTTGCCCTTTTCAAAGGACATGCAATTGCAAGATGTCAAAACATAAATATGACAGAATGATTTTACATAATAATTAGTCCTACATGGCATGGGTAAATACCAAGCTAAATAAAACAAGCATTCTGTGAGTATTGCTAGACCAATACATGTCCCCTACCGGTGCCCCCAAGTTAAAATTTTAGCCAAATTTGAGTAAAAAAGTTTAGCCACAACTGAAACATTATCATTTTATGAAAATAAGTTCATTCCAAACAATGTGTAAATTCAGCTCTATTGGGGTGAATAAACAATGTTTCCTGTCCATAAAAGATATTCAGGTATTTGTTTGGTATGTCTACTGTCCAGAGTAAAAGAATCTAAAGTGAATTTAAATTGAAATGTGTAATAACTGAAGTATCTTGACCACAAACAAAATTCAGTGATTCCAGATCTAACAATTGGTGATCGGGCAGTTTATATCCATCAGATCAAACAAATGAAACTGGTGTTATTGAATGGTTTCTCACAGGAAATAATCTCTGCAAAAGTGATCATGACATAGTGAGAGTGTCACTATACCTGGCATTAAATATAATCCCTGTGAACAATTGTCTTAAGAATCTACTTTATACAGCAACAGAATCCACAAGAATGATGTGTATGTCACTAGATGCAGCGAGTTGCTTAAAATTACACTTGACGTGAGAAATCATATATACAGTCAGTAACGACGAGTCATTTTCTGCCACAAATGGGGCAAAAATGTTCCTTTGGTCCTGAAAAAACAACACTTTCAAATCCAAAGTAATTCACAAGAATAATTCTATAACATGTTTCACTTTCACAAAACTTTCTCATTTCTTCCGTCATACCCATTCTGTTTTTTGCAATATAATTTTTGTTGTAGTAAAGAATTGCCACTGACGGTTGTCCAACACGTCCAGCACGACCGATTTCTTGTAGGTATTTCTCCAGGGTTGTTGGGGGCCTGCAATGAATGATACGTGAAACACTTGGAGCATTAAGCCCCATTCCCAGTGCAACAGTTGCCAAAACTAATCTGACTTTAGGGGTTTCTTTAGTCAGTTCTTGAATAGTGATTTTCTTCATGGACTCTGCATAATCTTTGTGGTATTGGGCATATATTCTATTCTGTGGAATTTCCTCACCATCATAGCTGGCACCCTTAAGTTTACACGAAAGAAACTGATAAAAATAGGACAATGCTTCCAAACTTTCCACATACATTATGGTTACTGGAAAATGAACTCCTTTTTCCAGCAATTCTGTTGCCACTGGTTGTATCAAGTCATCAAATTTGTCAAATTTATGAAAGTTTGGCAATCTGGTTCTAATGTCTATAAATATCTTTGGACGGTCCACATTCTCACTGATAACAAGTGGATTTTTCAAATTCAGCTGTTTAGATAGACTTGCAATTGATTTCGGTGTAGCAGTTGCTGTGAGAATTAAATGCAAAGCTTTCTCTAGAATGCACATTAACTCCCCAAGCTTCTGGAATGCAGGACGGAATTCTTCTCCCCTTCAAAAAAAAAAAGGAAAAAAAAGATTAATTGCGGTTGACATTAACAAATATAGAACAAGATTAATTCGTAATTGTTTGTCACCTCTTTCCTGCGCATGCTTTGTCGATAAATTTCCCAAAAACGGGCTATGATTAGATATTCATTAATGTGATGATATCAATAACCCTGCAAAGTTTTAATTCAATCCGACACCAATGAAATTATAACAATTTTAATTATAATACAAATTATCAAAATTTACCATTTTCTTAAAAATATATTGTTGAAGGCAAAGACTGGTTATTGCAACTTGATTTCTTTTTCAATAAGGACTGATTATACTCTAAAATATGAATTCTACCTCATTTTATTTTGCAACATTGCCCTTAATGCTGATTTAATTTTTTTTTTGCAAATTTGTATTTATACATACCATTCTGAAACCATATGGACTTCATCTATGACTACTGCACAAATGATCTCTTGGTACAGTTGAGACCTAAGAAGTCGACTCTGGATGACAATAAATTATGCAAAAGTCTCCTCTCTCCACTTGCTCATATGGAACATCAATTTCAACATATTCATGATCCTGTTCCTCATCGTTCTCGCAATCCGCATAAGTTGAGCCATGAGTACCTGTGAAATGTGAAACGGAGATGGGTTATTCAGGCTGATTTCACACTAGTCAGAACAATAGGTTATGTCATGCCTACTGGTGGTTTCAGTTGGTTTGGGTTATGTAAGTTTGAAAAAGGAAAAAGTACTGGTGAGCTGATAACAATTGTCAAAGCAATGAAAAATGAAAGGTACCATACATGTTACGGGAAAGAGTATTATTCAATATTCATCTTGCATTTTGGTACATGACATTTTAAATTTGGTTGTTTTTAAATACGAATGAAATTGACAATTAAAGCATTCTACTTTACAGAGATGCATAGCTAGCCAAACCAACAAAGCCAGACCATCAGTGGGAGGGGCTAAACTGGACACAGGGACATAACTTATCACTGTATCATGTGTATGAAAGGGCTGATATGTATTTCAAACATTTGTAGTAGCAATTGTGACAGTCACACGTGCACCTGTTTTTGTGTTTTAAATGACTATTATAAATTTTTTTATGGTTGGCTGTCTTAAGTATGTGCTTTTACTTACATCGTAAAATGTATCTAAAGATGTATGATCGATTCCCCGGTGTTACAAATTTAAACCTACAACGTTAACGATTTCTTTCCATACTTTGACCAGATCTATAACAGACATGAGGGGATCCAAACATACAATACATAAAGCATACAATATAACTGACACATACCAGTGAAGTTCAAACTGCAAGCAGTAAATCCCTTCTTCCTCATTGTAATGACTTGGTCCTGGATTAGGGAATTCAGCGGGGACACGACTATCACGCTCATTGGTTTCCGTTTCTCCATTTTCAGCTGATCATGACAAAACCACGGTAACAGCTGAAATATCACACTTTTGCCGTAGCCTGTGGGTAATACCGATACACAGTCATGATCTTCGTATAATGCTCGCAACGTTTCAATCTGTTTCTCCTTCAAAGTGATGTTGTTTTCTTTAAATAAAGGACAATTATCGAGAAAATACTTAAACACTGTTCGAACGACGCCATTTTGGAGATCTATATGCACAGCGGAGACTCATCCATAATGAGTGATACGGCGACCGCATCACAAATGCACGGCGTTTATACATATCAAATACCGTGATACATCCGAGGTTAGATGACCGTAGAGAATCGGCCGAGGTGTTCCGAATGATATCAGATGTCATTCCAACAATGTATCCAATAGAATTAATGGTCTTGCAACTTAATTAGAAAAATACAAAAATAAGTGATAATATTGTGACTAAAATAGATATACATGTAAGTGGTATCATTGTGGATAAAATAAACAAGACTTATCAGTGATGTTATTGCGACTAAAACAAACATTAGAAAGTACGTTCACAAGAAAATATACAAAAGACGTATAGCTGGGATGACATTATTAAATAAACAATAGACACTTCACTGATGACATTCAGGCTAAATTGAAATAAAATTGTCTTAACGGGATAAACATATCACCGCATTGCGCAAACGCCAAAGACATTGGTGAACGCTGTTTTTATGTACATCTTATATTGCATCAATATAGGGCTTACTTTCACTTTACAAGTTCTACTGTATTACCAGGGCCCAGTTGTTAGGATAATCACAATTTAGCAACAATTACAAAAAGCTCATAATATAATTTGTGGTAAAACTAACTTGAAAAGATTTTATGAAACTTTTAACACTCGTCAATCTCTTCCTACACATGCAATATTCCTTCACGTGAGAAAATTTGTGAATTTCACGTGAAGGAATATTGCCTGTGTACCTACCTATTTTAAGGAATAAACATCGAAGGTTTTGAAGCAAGGAGGAAATGAGTTTTTACTTATCACGTGATTAAGCTAGTCACCTTTTGACTTTTTGACTTTTGACCTTCTGGACCCTGATGTCATACTTGGTATCTGGAGCCTAACTGCTATACTATTGTTTTAGTCCTTTTTAAACTGCTATACCTATAATGAATTCACAAAACCAATTTGAAATAATACCTACATATGGTATATGAGGAGTTACGCTTACGAGATTTCTAATCAAGAATTTCTAAATGTCAAGTGTCTTAAACTCAGTGGAATCATCAAATCAAGTCCTTACTTCACGTGATGTGTTAAGTTACATTGTATAATGAGATTCAAAACACGTTGTAGGAGGAGTTTCATTTTTAAAGGTTTCAGGGACAAATATTCAAAGTATCGTAGGGCCAATTACCACGGGAGATATCATCAACAAGGAAATTAGTTTGTTCATAAAATCTGCATATGTTGTACTTTTATGGTGTAAAATGCCAATTAAAAATACTACTCACAGTATCCCGACTACTTGTTTGAGGGAGCAGGCGGAGAAGAGGTTAGTTAGGTCATGGAGTCAACGCCGTGAGACTTGTACAAAAAAAAAAAATTATCACTGATATTATTCAGAATGATAATACGATTTGGTTCTTATCTTTTGCCTTCTAAATCGTTCTGATTTACAGTTGATTATTCTTGTGTAACATTTCTGCCATGTTGTTGGCTCACACAAACGTTCCCTTTCTGGTAGAGTTGAATGTTACGCAAGAAATGATCCATTATTGTCTGTCTCTAGATTTCTGCCCATTATTGGCTGTCACGGTACTTGTGGTCCATTATAGGTTGTGGTGAGATTTGTGGCCCATTATTGGTTGTGGTGAGATTTGTGGCCCATTATTGGCTGTGGTGAGATTTGTGGTGCATTATTGGTTGTGGTGAGATTTGTGGTGCATTATTGGTTGTGGTTAGATTTGTGGTGCATTATTGGTTGTGGTTAGATTTGTGGGCCATTATTGGTTGTGGTGAGATTTGTCGGCCATTATTGATTGTGATGAGATTTGTGGTCCATTATTGGTTGTGGTGAGATTTGTGGTCCATTATTGGTTGTGGTGAGATTTGTGGTTCATTATTGGTTGTGGTGAGATTTGTGGTCCATTATTGGTTGTGGTGAGATTTGTGGTCCATTATTGGCTGTGGTGAGATTTGTGGTTCATTATTGGCTGTGGTGAGATTTGTGGTCCATTATTGGTTGTGGTGAGATTTGTGGTCTATTATTGGTTGTGGTGAGATTTGTGGTCCATTATTGGTTGTGGTGAGATTTGTGGTCCACGGTTGGTTGTGGTGAGATTTGTGGTCCACTTTTTATTGTGGTGAGGTTTGTGGTCCATTATTGGTTGTGGTGAGATTTGTGGTCCATTATTGGTTGTGGTGAGATCTGTGGTTCAATATTGGTTGTGGTGAGATTTCTTGACCATTATTGATTGTGGTTAGATTATTGGTCCATTATTGGTTGTGGTGAGATTTGTGGTCCATTATTGGTCGTGGTGAGATTTGTTGACCATTATTGGTTGTGGTGAGATTTGTGGCCCATTATTGGTTGTGGTGGGATTTGTGGTCTATTATTGGTTGAGGTGAGATTTGTGGTCCATTATTGATTGTGGTTAGATTATTGGTCCATTATTGGTTGTGGTGAGATTTGTGGCCCATTATTGGTTGTGGTGGGATTTGTGGCCCATTATTGGTTGAGGTGAGATTTGTGGCCCATTATTGGTTGTGGTGGGATTTGTGGTCCATTATTGGTTGTGGTTAGATTATTGGTCCATTATTGGTTGTGGTGAGATTTGTGGCCCATTATTGGTTGTGGTGGGATTTGTGGTCCATTATTGGTTGAGGTGAGATTTGTGGTCCATTATTGGTTGTGGTGAGATTTGTGGTCCATTATTGGTTGTGGTGAGATTTGTGGCCCATTATTGATTGAGGTGAAATTTGTGGTCCATTATTGGTCGTGGTGAGATTTGTTGACCATTATTGGTTGTGGTAAGATTTGTGGCCCATTATTGGTTGTGGTGGGATTTGTGGTCTATTATTGGTTGAGGTGAGATTTGTGGTCCATTATTGATTGTGGTTAGATTATTGGTCCATTATTGGTTGTGGTGAGATTTGTGGCCCATTATTGGTTGTGGTGGGATTTGTGGTCCATTATTGGTTGTGGTTAGATTATTGGTCCATTATTGGTTGTGGTGAGATTTGTGGCCCATTATTGGTTGTGGTGGGATTTGTGGTCCATTATTGGTTGAGGTGAGATTTGTGGTCCATTATTGGTTGTGGTGAGATTTGTGGCCCATTATTGGTTGTGGTGGGATTTGTGGTCCATTATTGATTGAGGTGAAATTTGTGGTCCATTATTGGTTGTGGTGAGATTTGTGGCCCATTATTGGTTGTGGTGGGATTTGTGGTCCATTATTGATTGAGGTGAAATTTGTGGCCCATTATTGGTTGAGGTGAGATTTGTGGTCCATTATTGGTTGTGGTGAGATTTGTGGCCCATTATTGGTTGTGGTGGGATTTGTGGTCCATTATTGATTGAGGTGAAATTTGTGGTCCATTATTGGTTGTGGTGGGATTTGTGGTCCATTATTGGTTGAGGTGAGATTTGTGGCCCATTATTGGTTGTGGTTAGATTTGTGGTCCATTATTGGCTGTGGTGAGATTTGTGGTCCATTATTGTTTGTGATGAGATTTGTGGTCCATTATTGATTGTGGTGAGATTTGTGGTCCATTATTGGTTGTGGTGAGATTTGTGGTCCACGGTTGGTTGTGGTGAGATTTGTGGTCCATTATTGGTTGTGGTGAGATTTGTGGTCCACTTTTTATTGTGGTGAGATTTAAGGTCCATTATTGATTGTGGTGAGATTTGTGGCGCATTATTGCCTCTGGTGAGATTTGTGGTCCATTATTGGTTGTGGTGAGATTTGTGGCCCATTATTGATTGTGGTGAGATTTGTGGCCCATTATTGGTTGTGGTGAGATTTGTGGTCCATTATTGGTTGTGGTGAGATTTGTGGTTCGTTATTGGTTGAGGTGAGATTTGTGGTCCACGGTTGGTTGTGGAAAGATTATTGGTCCATTATTGGTTGTGGTGAGATTTGTGGTCCATTATTGGTTGTGGAAAGATTATTGGTCCATTATTGGTTGTGGTGAGATTTGTGGTCCATTATTGGTTGTGGAAAGATTATTGGTCCATTATTGGTTGTGGTGAGATTTGTGGTCCATTATTGGTTGTGGAAAGATTATTGGTCCATTATTGGTTGAGGTGAGATTTGTGGTCCACTTTTTATTGTGGTGAGATTTGTGGTCCATTATTGGTTGTGGTGAGATTTGTGGTCCATTATTGGATGTGGTGAGATTTGTGGTCCATTATTGGTTGTGGTGAGATTTGTGGTCCATTATTGGTTGTTGTGAGGTTTGTGGTCCATTATTGGTTGTGATGAGATTTGTGGTCCCCTTTTTATTGTGGTGAGATTTGTGGTCCATTATTGATTGTGGTGAGATTTGTGGTTCATTATTGGTTGTGGTGAGATTTGTGGTCCATTATTGGTTGTGATGAGATTTGTGGTCCATTATTGGTTGTGGTGATATTTGTGGCCCATTATTGGTTGTGGTGAGATTTGTGGTCCATTATAGGTTGTGGTGAGATTTGTGGCCCATTATTGGATGTGGTGAGATTTGTTGTCCATTATTTGTTGTGGTGAGATTTGTGGTCAATTATTGGTTGTGTTGAGATTCATGGTCCACTTTTTATTGTGGTGAGATTTGTGGTCCATTATTGGATATGGTGAGATTCGTGGTCCATTATTGGTTGTGGTGAGATTTGTGGTCCATTATTGGTTGTGATGAGATTTGTGGTCCATTATTGGATGTGATACGATCTGTGGTCCATTATTGGTTGTGGTGAGATTTGTGTTCCATTATTGGTTGTGATGAGATTTGTGGTCCATTATTGGATGTGATACGATCTGTGGTCCATTATTGGTTGTTGTGAGGTTTGTGGTCCATCGTTGGTTGTGGTGAGATTTGTGGTCCAATTTTTATTGTGGTGAGATTTGTGGTCCATTATTGGTTGTGGTGAGATTTGTGGTCCATTATTGGTTGTGGTGAGATTTGTGGTCCATTATTGGTTGTGGTGAGATTTGTGGTCCATTGTGAGATTTGTGGTCCATTATTGGTTGTGGTGAGATTTGTGGTCCATTGTGAGATTTGTGGTCCATTTTTGGTTGTCCCGAGGTCTATCATTGCCGTAGGAATTGTTGAGTGAAACTGTTTCTACTCCATTTTTCTACTCTTAACTGTTGGTATGTTTTATGTAGGGACGAATTCTAGCTTTCTGTTAATAGTTCTTGAATATGTGTTGATGGAACCATTAAATATTACGTTATTTGGGAACACATAGGTGTGTAACATATAAGAAAAACTCCTGTGTATTGAACTTCAAATGTATACTAGTTGAACAATAATAAAATATGCAGTAGGTAACTAGAATTTCAGACTGAATAATAGTAAACAAACGTATGCATTTTGAGTGCTTTATGACAGACACGCTTGATTGCCACCTGCGCCATCTGTTGGCAATGTGACGTCACTGGCGATTATCTACCGTGAAGTCGACTTAGCCAGTCTTGCACGGTCGCGCGCGCGTTCTAGACAATAAAAGCCAGTATTTAAATGTTACCTTACGTTTTATCGCTAAGCTGTGACAGAAAGGCAATTTAATCAAGTGAAAGTAACGAATATTATTTCAAAGGAAGAGCAAAATTATTTAATGTCAAAGTAATGAGCAGAATAAAATGGCATTTTATCGAAAAAAAATATATAATTACGTCGAATATGGCATTTTATTGTCCTTTTCACTCCGGATAAAACAAATCCTAATTATTTAGATTAAGCTGCTGAGACTGAACACAGCGTGAACATAAATTCAACTACTCAGTGGCGCGTGAACCAATATGCTAGGAAACGGGTGCAGGATTGGTCGTTATGAGAAAAATGCGTTATGACAAGATATGAAAAATCTTAATACGAATTCCCAGAGGGATCTTGAGGCTCATAATCGTATTTATTATATGGTTTTAACTTTTACAACTTTTCTCTTCTTATTTTTTCTCTTCGTAACACGACTGTTTTTTTTGTTTTTGTTTTTGTTTATCTCTGATCAATTCCAATATTAAACGTGCACCGTGATATATTAATAGGAACTTAGCGTACAAAAAAAAAAAAAAAAAAAAAAATAAATACTTTTGAGAAAAGTCTTTGTGCACCTATCAGCAATTTCCTTTATCCGAATTGTCTAAAATACAAAACGTGCATTTATATTCAAGTGGAGTTTGAGACAGATCCGTTGAGTTCTTTAAGGCAAAATAGCGATAACGATCGAATTTCGAATGTAGGAAAAAAAACATGGGAACAAGAGGAACCTAGATTTGAAACTTGTGGAAGATCAATGGATACTTAACGAGAAAATGTGATAGCAAACTTCAACTACAACAATCATATATAGACATCTGTCGGCAATTTGACTTCTCTAATCAATCTCCAAATACAACACACACATTAAATTTGAAAAGATCAATATAATTTTCGAAGAAAATCAATTGCAAGCTTTGCCATCAAAATACAAGATGGCCGCATGCGAATATATGGCACAAGGGTAACACTTACATATGAAATTTAGGTGTAGTATTGTTTGTGAATACTGATAACAAACTTCAACTGTGAAAATTCAAGATGTCCGTCTTTCGGCCATTTTGTTCGTCCAAACAAACTTTAACAGTGAAAATCCAAGATGTCCGTCTGTCGGCCATTTTGTTTGCCCAATCAGTCAAAAACTAACCATTTTAACTAAAATCCCACAGTTTAGTACAAGATAACGCATCTTTCTAGAAACACTACCGAAAGCAAGTTGGGAATGAATAAATACAATTCATACTCAATATCTATCATTCATACCTTCATACGACATAAACATCTTTATAAATATAACACTCATTATTTACGCAACATTATCCATATAAGTAGGACGGGACGGTAAATTTAACCTCATCCACGTGGTCTGTTTACCAAACAAACCCTTTCACATTTCTGTTACATCGCGTCGGTGTTTATCACTCTAACAAAACTGTATAAGGAGGGACGAAAGAATCCAGTACTAAAAATTCTCTATTGTAAAAGATCTCATCTGCGATCGGAGGCGCGAAAGCTTATTCGTGATACTTTTTTAGAAGGAACAAAAATGTTTTTGAATGTGGTAATGTGTGAAGTTGCATACAACTATGGCAAAAGGGAGACCACTCTTACATTTACGAGATCGAGAAGGACAGACACAGCCATAACAGGGAAAGATGCTTTTGTGATGGTTGTAACCTAAGTTTTATTCTTCATAAAAACACCAACAAACAAAAAGTCCATACCAACTAAATATCAAATGAAGTTAGACTGTTCTCACACGACTGGTTTTAAAAAGTGTTCACTGTCATGTCATTTACTTTACCCATATATATATATAAGGAGAGTCATTTATCACAACAGGTAAAGTAGAATCAGCGTGAAAGATGACGTAAGAACATTTCAGCGACAACACAATTTTTACTCAGAGACGGATGATCAAGATGTAAATGAAAAGAAAAAGATTAGAATTATATGATCTAGATTCCATAGCAGTCTACATATTACTTACGCTGTACCTTCGCGCGGTGAATCTTTGTCACAGAACAACGACGGCTCAGACACAAAGATGGTATTCATATACCCTATAAATGTCAGCTGATGAATATAATGTACAAAGCTAAGCTGTATGTATCGGGAAGGCAATCTCCGGAGTAATATATCTAAGTAGACACTGTATCATTAATACGTTATATATTCTGATGCAGTGCAATGCATGTTAATTCTGGCTAGTTCATGATCAATCTCTATTCCCGGAATAGAAGCCACGGTATATAACGTTGCTATATAACTAGATATTTTGATACAAAATATTGTTGTCAAAATTTTCAGAAATATTCCGAGATTTCTTATCGAATAGGCAGATTTCAACAACGCAAAGAGTGTTTAATAGGCACATTTGTCAGAAATCTAACGAGCAATTCTCTTTTGTCGGTCGGAGATGTAGATTTTTTTTTATATAGCAGGTAACAATATAATAAGCATTCTTAGATGTATATTCATTTGCCTGTTTGTGTTTTGAATAATGTTGTCCGGTAGATTGAAATATGAAAGATCGAAACATAAGTGAGATTATTTCTATAGAATGGACACGTGTACAGGGCCGTTACAAATACTAAGTATTGCACAGTTCAGCGGAACTACACCATCACGATCCATTTTTTCCCGAACATCATTTAGTTTTTCAAACACTTTTTATAAATCCATATTGCGGGGCAGTCCAAATAAGTCCGACTATACCCGCTTTGATATACTACCCATCCGCCCCTGACAGTATATTAAGCGATAGATAGTCAGAATAATTCGGACTAATTACAGGAATGTGACGGAATTGTCCTAGAAGTGTTACACTATTGGACGACGCTTGTCCCTAAGGAGTCTTGTCACTGTCCCGTTTCTAGTGAATATAAAGAATATTTTCTAAGTGTCCGATATATTTTCTATAGCCATGTAAACTCTTCGATAAATAATAAATAAATAGAGGTCATGATGAAGAAACTCCAATTAAGAAGTTCAAGAATAGTAACAGAAAATAAATAATCTGAAAATACGAATATCCTTCCAGGTCACGCGAGTGATCCTGGGGACCGCAAGTTTGGAAATCCAGACGGGAAAAAAACGTGTCATCCTCTGGGTTCTCTCTCTCATTTGTCGTTAGCTAACCTCGTGGAGCAGTTAAATATGCACCCATTTCCGCAATATTCAGTTTTTTTTTTGTTTTTTGTTTTGTTTTTTTTTTCAAAATACTCACTTGACGTTCGCTTTCTGTGCAGAGATCATAGGGTAACAGGAGAAAACGCTAAAATTACGTTCATCATTCCTTTCAATATGGCGCCGTCTAATTGACGTTCCAGTAACGTCACAATTAGACGACGTCATAATAGTGTTATCGATCCGCTGGGTCTTTTTTTCACTGCGTATACGCTAATTTATTCGCAGTCAGAGTTTACTGAACTGAAGAAGGAAGAAATGTAATATATATACATATATGTATATATGTCAAGTAGTAATAACGACAGTACACACACACACACACACACACACACACACACACACACATATATATATATATATGTGTATTTATTTTCACGAACTGAAATCATAGCATCACAGTTGGACCCAACAACAAGAGGCCCAGTGGGTCTGTAAAGAGATGAATTTGCTGGGGCCAGTAATGCACTGGTTTGTTCAAATGAACAAGCTTGATCTACTTTCAAGGTCACAGGAGGCAAATACTTCAAAATCTTAAAACACATTTTTTAATTAACCAAAGGCCTCAGGGTCCTGATAATAGACTAGTACCATGCTAGGATGAAGGGCTGTCCAATTAAATTAATGACCTTGACCTACTTTTAAAGCAAATGATAGAATTCAGCAAAACTTCAATGAAAAGATATTGCAAAGATAATCAATTTGATGATTTGATTCACAAGTTGTCATACTTAAACTTAAAATATACAATAAAAAAAAACAAAACAAACAAAACAACAAAATAACAACAAAAAAAACACACTAACATATATTTTTAATATTTACTATTAGCACAAGATATCCTAATTACATAACTACTTTGTTATATCAGACACGTTTTAATCATTATATAATCAATCAAGAGACATAAATTTGGTTTGGTTGGTTGTTCAACAACCCAGAAGTTCAGAAAACTTGGCACATGGGCCGGGAACACAGGTTTCCAGATTAACACAGGTCCCTTGTACAAGTATTACATACATGTATGTTAATGCTTGATGCAGATGACAAACATATTTGTTGATTAATCTGATTTAAATGTTTTTCAACTCAATACAATCTTCTGTTGAAGATGATGTATAATGATGTATAGACATACCCTGTATCAGACAACAAACACATGTGTCACATGACGTTAGCAAGATTTCAATGGCACTAGTATGGACCCATTGCTGCATGTGTATTATAAACGAAATTCTACGAACATACCTGGATTCCAACCCCTGACTTCAAAACTGGATGGATCTTAATTACATATCAACTGAGCTACCTGGTTGTTATTCAGCAAAGTTTGCCTTCAAAGTAATGCTGTATGACAGGAAAATTTGATTCTAAAATCACATAAGTATTTAATCATTTCTCACTGAAAAATTATTTCATATGCTGCGTATCATACTGAATTGGTCCATATTTGTAGAAAATCACATTAAACAGTTTCTGTCCATCATAGTTTATTTCCATTCACATAATGTTTAGCCTTCACGTCGAAGAACCACATGAGTGCGTACATCATAGATACAGGTTTGTTGTAAGCCTTATCTGTGATGAAGGACTTCCCCTCACTCAGAGGTATCTCCACTACGTCAATCAGCTCCCCTTCCTCGGCCACACCCCCTCCCGTCCCTACCCTCATCTGGTCCGTCACTTCGGCAAAGTAAAGGTTCTGTAGCGACCCTGTTGTGCCTACCCCACTCCTGGAAAAAAAGAGGGAAGATATTAACAAGAGTTTCAAATAAGTAGATGTGAAGAATTTATAAATACTTGAAGATATTTTTCAAGATAAGTATTTAAGTTACATCTTTTACTTAAACAATAATTCCAGAATCATTACCAGAATTGCCAGGTTTATAGCTTTGATTGTGTTATATGACACCCTATCAACAGCTATGGTCATTATTTAAGGATGGCCTCCCCTGGTAGGTAGCAAACCCTTGAAAACAAGGTACATTTGAATTCGGATGACAATAGATTCATGCACTGAATATGTCACAACTATGGGTCAACTTCAGATTGGCAAACAACAAAAATGATCAATGTTTGGACACCTGGTAATTAGATTTACTTTTAGGAGGTGCAGGTTTACTTAGGGGCTCAATGTAAGTACATTTACCTGTACATTATCTAGTAACCATGTTTACCTGTATGAAATGACTTCCTGGTAACAACATATACATGTACCTGTATGTAGTGGGTAAATGGTTACTAGATTAACCTGTGTGAAGTAACTACCTGGTAAACATATGTACCTGTATACCTTAAGTACCTGAAAAAATTATCTTTACAAAGTGACTACCACGTAACCAAATCTACCTGAATAAAGAGACCAACTGATATTTACCTGTTTGATTTGCTAGTATTGATATTTACCTGTATGGAACAGCTACCAGGGTACCTGTTTACCACATTTACCTGTAAGTAGTGACTACCTAGTGACTATATTTACCTGTAGGAAGTGACTGCCTGTTAACCATATATACATACCTGTATGAAGTGGCTACTTGTTAACCATACACACCTGTAGGAAGCGACTACATGTTAATCATATTTACCTGTATCAATTGACTACCTGATAACCACATTTACCTGTATTAATTGACTAACTAGTATCCCTATTTACCTGTATTGACTAACTGGTAACCCTATTTACCTGTATTGACTACATGTAACTGGTAACCCTATTAACCTGTATGAATTGACTACCTTGATTTAAACCACATTTAACTGTATGAATTGACTACCTGATAACCATATTTACCTGTATAAGTAACTGGTAACCCTATCAACCTGTATGAATTGACTACCTTGTTTTAAACCACATTAACCTGCATATAGTGACTACCTGATAACCATATTTACTTGTATGAATTGACTACCTGATAACTATATTTACCTGTATTAAGTGACTACCTTCTAACCAAATTTACCTGTATGAATTGACTACCTGATAACCATATTTACCTGTATAAGTAACTACCTGATAACCATATTTACCTGTATGAAGTGGCTACCTGATAACCATATTTACCTGTATAATTTGACTACCTGATAACCATATTTACCTGTATGAATTGACTACCTGATAACCATATTTACCTGTATGAATTGACTACCTGATAACCATATTTACCTGTATGAAGTGACTGGCTCTATGCCTTCCAATGGAACCTTATAGCCACATTCCTCCATCACCTCTGCCTGAGCTATTCTCTGGTTGTCAATGTCCTTGTCCACGATTCCAGCACAGAGTTCATAGGTCACACCCATATTGGGTGGATTTTCACTTGTCTTTATCTGTCTACTTCCATTTTCTTCTGTTATTTTGGAACTGCTAAGGTACACGGCTGTTAAAACAAGGGAGATAACTCCTGTTTTGAGTATTTGTAAATATACAATGTATAATGAAAAAAACAAACCTGACACTTTTAGTGTCATTCAAAATACAATCTCAGTAGGCTTAACCTGAGTTTGAACATTATTTTTTTTCAGTTTTGCATAATATATTTATATGATACTGAATATGAAGGAATGATTCACCTACCTGGACGGAACTGTTTAACAAAAATGAAAACATTTCTGGTCTTGTTGAAGATAATGATTACAACACTGCAATGGAAAAAAATGCACTTTTTCTTTACACCTTAATGAGGAAAAAGATCACAAACACAAAGATTCTCTGATATTTTCAACTAAAGTTGTTTCCTTTCTATCTCTGTTTTTATCTCTTAGCTCAAACACTGCAGTTTTCTATTCATTAAACGACATGTACTCTTAGTAGCTATTACTGAAATCAAGTTAAAAGGACTAATCATTTGTGATGTTGTTGTACAATCCAGTTAAATATTTACCTATTACCGACCCTTGTGGTGTTGTTGTACAATCCAGTTAAATATTTACCTATTACCCACCTTTGTGGTGTTGTTGTACAATCCAGTTAAATATTTACCTATTATCTCCCTTGTGGTGTTGTTGTACAATCCAGTTAAATATTTACCTATTACCCACCCTTGTGATATTGTTGTACAATCCAGTTAAATATTTACCTATTACCCACCCTTGTGGTGTTGTTGTACAATCCAGTTAAATATTTACCTATTACCCACCCTTGTGGTGTTGTTGTACAATCCAGTTAAATATTTACCTATTACCCACCCTTGTGGTGTTGTACAATCCAGTTAAATATTTACCTATTACCCACCCTTGTGGTGTTGTTGTACAATCCAGTTAAATATTTACCTATTACCCACCCTTGTGGTGTTGTTGTACAATCCAGTTAAATATTTACCTATTATCTCCCTTGTGGTGTTGTTGTACAATCCAGTTAAATATTTACCTATTACCGACCCTTGTGGTGTTGTTGTACAATCCAGTTAAATATTTACCTATTACCCACCCTTGTGGTGGTGTTGTACAATCCAGTTAAATATTTACCTATTACCCACCTTTGTGGTGTTGTTGAACAATCCAGTTAAATATTTCTCTGTTACACAAAGTTGTAAGTATAACTCACCTATCATGCACCTCCATGGCATCCCATATCTTATCCCTACCATTCTACAAATAAAAAACTATCATGGATCAGACTACAGTAGATTAAGTACAATTTAGTACCATACAAATGGAAAATTGGGCAGATTCATAAGCTGACTCAAATGCTGGCCAAGCCTTGAGATTGTCAATTTAAGAGTCTTTATCTACAGCCGAGTACAGCAGGATACTAACACTTGGTATTAAGAGATCCACTGTCCTATTATAGTCATAAACAAGGAAATAATGTATAAATCCACAAACTTTAAAGAAGAGCTTTCTGGTATCAATATATAAAATACATATGATGACACAGTATTTTTTTTTTACAGCATGTAGAAGTGTTGGTATGAGCTCTTTAGGAATTTGATAAACCAGAATCAGGTAAGTAATGTGGTGAAAGGTCATTATCACCAACTCTCATGTGGATGATTTATATTTAAAAGAAAGAATGATGAAGCCGACATTCATAATTGTTTCTTATTGTTCACTATTGTCTGATATTTGTAAATACAGGGGTATAGAGGTATGTGGAAATTATCTTTCAGGTGACATTTTTATGTTGGGATAATGGTAAACATATTTACCAATTAAGAGCTACAGTTGGATTTTGGCACTGTGGTTCAGATAGATCTTTTAAGGAATTTACAGCGAGACTAAGGATGAATTCAACCATCAAAAAGGAAAAGCCTTACTGCTGTGAAACAGCCACAGTAGCTGTTGGAAGAATGGGATGTTCAAAGGAAGACTGCAAGCTATTAAGCTCAGTCTGATTCAAATACAGATTATTATTACCCACTTCATATTGAAAATCTTCATAATGTTGTGTAATGCAGATCTGTATTTTAATCAGATTGACCACAAATGTATATTTTATATATGTTTATAAGCTAGGAAACAGCTACTCTACTTATAATGAGGTAATGTAGTCAGTTGCGACTAAAATTCTCTAGTGCATATGTATACCTGAACTTCTATAATAGGTAAGTATGATTTGAGATAACAAAATATAAGGAGTCGTCTGAAAAGAATTGTTCTGCTTTTTGCATTTTATGTCAATGCTTTTTATTACCCTAGTTTGGTGAGGGCTTATTAAGCTTAGTATTTTATACTTACTGAATTATTATTCTACAAAAATAAGCTGGGCTTAAATTATTTGTGGGCAATTAAAAAGGAGGCTTATCTATTATGAATAGATATTTAACAATAAAATTGTTTTATTCTGCACTCAATCTGATTAAAATCATATCTTGATCTGCACTTAAATAAACTACACTCCACTACGTTAGTTTATCATAGAATTCTTATATTCTTAACCTATTTACATAGGTATAAACTTATTTGTGTACACTTATCAAATAACTTTTTTTTTTTCAAACAGAAACACTTTTTTATTATCAGTAATTCCTTAGTCCTAAATATGTAAATATTATTTATACTAAGAGTTTCTTTGGGATTAGCTTCTGTATGTACAGGCTTTACCAATAGCCTGCAGGGGCCGTCTTATTGAGTATATATAAAGAGTCTATGTTTTGTCCTAATGAAGCTGACTGTACGTACGAAACCGGTCGACAATAAATAGATGAAATTGAGGTCTCCATTGCCTGTTGTGATTGACCCCTCCTATTCTGCATTGTTTCGTTACTTCAATCACCCAATCCCTGCATACTTTGGAGTATCCAGCCTATAGGGACCAAGGAACCCAGAATTCCACCAATACATAAATATAACCTCATCGGCGTTGCATGGTTTTACCCCCTGTTTACTTTGTACAGTCTATGTGATGATATTCTATTTAATTATGCTTGCAACTCTAACAGAAATTAATTTATTTCTTGTTATAACAGGACATCCTAGGTTTAAACCATATGATGATATCATTATTATTATTAACAAAATGTATTTTCAACTACATGTATAATGATCACTAGATATTAAGCTAAAATACATATTGGTGACTTAGTTATATTTATTTATTATTTTGTGATATGATTGAGTTTTAAAAAGGTGTACCCACAGTATTAAAACAATGATGACGCACAAATGTACAGTCGGTATACATTGTAAACAGGCATACATGTATAATATGTACATGTAGCTTACAATGTACATGTATGATAATTGTATTGGTTTAATATTGAATAGAAATAGGAACATGTTTATTAGCTCCATTTTTATAATAATATCATATATGAAATCTTACTTCACAACATCTTAGGAAAACATGATAACTAATGCTGAATGACGAACAATACCCCATCTAATGTTTTGAGACAAAGTGAAAGTAGGTTACCTGTATCTTATTTTTAGCTTCCTTATTTAGACTAGCACGATGATTTAGCGATCACGTGACACATTCTTACCTGTTTAAATAGCATTCGCAGTGGTTTTATGAATCCTGACTTTTCACATGGAACAATTTTTACGTCAGATATATCTTCCATGATGCCTTCCTTCGAATTAAAATATTATTGCAAATATTGGGTAATGTCTGGAGAGAACCCTTGCATTACAAACATCTACAAAACAAAGACCAACGGTGTGAGGGAAAATTATTGTCGATACCCAGTAGTGATGTATCTAAAAATATATAAATTAAGTGATGAAAAGTTCTACATTTTCTCTGTTTCAAGAAAAAATTATTGAGGAAAGTCAGTACTGAATCTATGAACTAATGCAAAACTGAATTTATTTTGTTCCTTAATAATCCTAGTTGTCGTTATACGGAACAATAAAACTAGTACAACATCGTCAGCATGCACAATTCAGTATCAATGAGAAGCTTGAATTTGAAATAAGACTTCGCAAATTCGTCATGAAGTAAGACCTTTCGAAATAGAAAATAGAACATAGATGATGGCATGATGGCACTGAAATCAAATGCTCCAACACGAGCATTTATTCAACAAGTTTTAGTTAAGGTAAGTTGCCCAGTAAGCGTGAAAAAATGTTTAATGTTTCCAGGAATGACAGTAAAAATCAATGCGCATTCGTCTGCAATATTTCGCAGAATCAGAAAAATACTATTTATGGTTCCTTCGTAATCCAATAACTTCGTATATAATAACAAAAATATTTTGATAATAGTAGTGTTTTTCAACTGATTATGTTGCATAATTGTATAGATTTTTAATTATGTGTAAACATTAATGGAGGAGATATTTTGAGACCTTGAGCACGAGTACAGCTGGTATTCTAGTTTGCAATATGCTGATTATATATGGCTTTATTAAGATTCCCATTTGGTCTGTATTTCATTCGTGAATATATTCTACTATTTTGGTATAATATACAATAGGAACTGTGAAACAAACTAAACATGTCAGAGCCCTTCTTACAATGACAAACATAGGTTGTGTAATGTGTATTGTGTTTAGTCAGATGCACATGTACTAGAACCTTTCACCTACATATATATGTAGGCCATCAGGTTTGATAACATAATTGAACCACATGCACTTGTTTCTATTGATTAGTCAAATAATATTTAAATCCAATATTGGAGATATATACAACTAGTGTTTTTTACCCTGATTTTTGGGCCAAAATTCAGTCCCATTTCCAATACAAAATTATATTTTTTTCCCACAACTTTTTATCCTAAATTCCCAATTGGAAATGTGTGGGGGCATATAGTGTTTCCAATGTCCATCCTGTCTGGATGCAATGTAACTAGCTAATCCCAAGAACTGCTGATGCGATCCTCACAAAACTGTGGCAAATTGGCAGGCCTAGGGAGGTCATTTGTGTATTGCAGACATTTTCAAGTTTTATGTGCTCTTTATAAGGGTCATGTTCTCCCAGATCTTTATTTTGTACTTTTTTGCTGCACCTAACATTCTCAATTTCTGCCAGGTGGTAATAAGATATAGAAAGTCCAGGAAAAATACTGATGTTGTTTTGTTATAATGGTATAATTAGCTAATGGCTGTTGATTTGCACTTTAGTCCAAATTATGAATCAGAGAACAGGCATCACTTTCAGCCATTCAAATAAATATATGTTCACTGATGATAACAAGTTTCATATGATACTCACCATATATTTCAGTCTCAACTTGCAATTGGTTTAAATGATTGATGTTACACATACACCCGAAAGTCGCCAAGAATTGATTGTCAAATTAATTATACTTCTCTGATTTTCAGCAAATTTAATTTTAAGTCTAATTGTTCATAGTGATGTGACATATCTACACCCATGAATTGGGATAATATATGAATACATAAAGTATTCATTTTGGACTGCAATGAAAGAAGGGATATTCAAGTTATATTTTGTGTTCTTTTCCAATTGGCACGATATGTACTGGTGTCTTCATCAATGTTGAGAAGTTAAATCTAATTAAGCATTTAATTAAAAGTTTGTAACTTGGATGTAAAAAAGTGTTTTCATGACAAGTCACCGTACAACATTTAGTCTTATAGCTTGTATTGTGTTTAAGTATCTTATCAACTGTGTATACGTAGGCCATTGGCAGTGTTAGTTATAGAAACTGATCATAATCACGAATTAATCATGGATTTTTTTTCACACCAATTTTATAGGAATGGCTAGAAAGTTGCCACAAGGGGGAATTGCTGTCTGCTTTAAAGCAGCATTGGAAATGTTATGTGCTGGTTGTGTTGGGTCATGGTTATGACCCTGCCAAGGAAGACCGCTTGGCAGAAAAGTTCCTGTTTCGGCCAATGGAATATTTCCTTTGTAATGGTGATCCCGAGGTCAAGTTTAAGGAACTCAAGGAAAAAGACTGCCCAGCTCAGCTCTGTGGCAAAGTGTTTAAGTATGGCGAGCCCACATACTCATGCAGGTAAATTTACTACCATATTTCAAGAAGCAACTCTTGAAATCAAGTCCTTTAGTGACCTATATTTATTATACTATAATTATAAACTGATAGCAGTTTTTGGGATGCAGGTAATTGAGTTGCAGACTTGTGTTTTTCCTATAGAGACTCCCTCTACTGTCCTGCAGGTAGGGCGTAAGAATTGTACCTGCTGCCCCCATTGCATGATCGTAAGAGGCGACTACATTTGGGATCTTATCCTTTCTCTTCTTTCTGAACAACTTTCTTCTTCCTAATGTCTCCCTTGACAATGCCTCACTTTTGGCCTTTAGTTGAGCGTTCGCCGCTGTGAGGAAGGTTTTGGGTTCTGTACCCTGGCCGAGACATACCAGAGTCTTTAAAAATGGTAGTTGCTACTCCTGCTTAGTGCTCAGCATATTTGGAGTGGAACGACTGGTTCGCCCGTTGTCAGTATAATGTGACCGGGTGGGGTGTGCTGCTGGCCTGCATGGGTGTCTTCGGAAGTATGCTTCAGTGAGGTAGCACTATAAATCGGCAAAAGTTCCGGCCTATCACAAGGAGACTTAACACGAACATACAGCAGCCTCCCAAAACATGCATACGCACTCACCACACACATGCATGCCGCACGCACGGGAGGCTGTCCTTAAATGACCTTAGCTGTTAATAGGACATTAAACAAAATAAACCAAACCAAACCAAACCAAACTCCCTCTAATTTTGAGTACTATATATATCTCAAGGGATCAGGGCTGGACTCATAAAAATTTTAGAAATGGTGTTCTGGATTTGCTTGTAAAAGTCGTACAAAATAACTGATACATAATCAATTGTCTGCCTATGAAACATGGTCTCGTTCATTGTTAAGTGCTTATGTTTTGTTTGTTAAAAATGCCATGCTACGTTCAGTAGTTATTGATCCTATAATGAGAAATCTTTGGGACAAAATTAAAAACTCCCAGGAATAGAACTGTATTCTGGTGTCTTGGGTGTTAATAAGTAGTGTATATATAATTAATACTAGTTAATTATGAAATAATGAGAATTTGTGTATCAAGGTTCCTGTTTTTATGCACACTTGCCACGTTTTTGCTTAAAGAAAATATATTACTCTAGTATTACATGTGTATGTATTTTTCACAAGCATTTTCCAGGGTTCTTCTTATAGAAAATATTAATTCATTACATACATATACATATGTGTGTGTTTGTTTCAGGGATTGTGCCAATGACCCAACATGTGTCCTGTGCATAGACTGTTTCCAAAAAAGTGCTCACAAGAAACACAGATACAAGGTATAGGCCATTGTGGTTTTACAGTTCAACGCATTAGTTTGATATACATATGGAGAAAAGCTGATGCCATTGTTTCTATAATGGTGGTCATTGTTCTGATACTGAAATCACAAGTAGGTTGCATTGGTTGGAAGTTCATTAAGGTGCAATTTTACAGGTCAATCTACTACAACAAACCATTTTAATACTTTATACTCATTTGTACTCCACACTGTCTTTACATGTACAGGTTACGAGGTAATGTAGGATTTATGTGTAAATGTTTCACATTATTTCTACAAAGCAGACCTAAGCATATAATATTTGTTAGTTAAAGGTTTCTGCCTCTTTTGAAAACAATATCACTACCAGACTTAAAACATTCCACACTTTCTTTTGTTTAATTCGTATTTGTTTATCAACAACTGCATTTCTTATCAGAAGAAAAACAAGAAGCTTTAACTTTTAAGAAAGTTCAATCTAAGAAGCAATTGTATTGATATATATTTAAATAAATAGTATCGCGAGTACCTGCCATTAGGTTAACTCTTATGATCACGACAAGAGATGAAAATTCAGCATCACTGGTCCATTGGGACATTTCATGTTCAAACTTCAAAGTATTGTCCTAAAAGTAAAGTTATAACATAGTGGTCATTTATAACTGAATTAGTAACATCTTGAAATGTTCAACGGAAAAGGAATATATAAGAAGAAAATTTGCACTTGCCATTTGGGCAAGTAGTCACCAATATTGACTTGCCTGCAGATTAAATCTAATGGCCATCATACCGTGGTATATTCTTGCCCTAACTGTGATGATGACATGTTACAGATGAGTACGTCTGGAGGAGGAGGGTACTGTGACTGTGGTGACAGCGAGGCCTGGAAGACCTCACCCTTCTGTAGTAGTCACAAGGCTAAACAAGAGGATGGCGCTGGAGAGGTCGGTATCTTAAAATGTTTGTGTTTCTGTGGTCATATATACTCTATAAAAAGATGGATTTTGATTGGTTGGATTAAATTGTGGATATTTAGGATGATTTATGAAATGAAAAGTTTTATTTGGGCTGCTGTATCTAACAGATGGAATGTTTTAAGTGGCATATTCTAACAAATAGAAAGTCTTAATTAGTCTTCGTTAATACTTGGCGTATTTAATACAGGAAACGGAGAGAAATAGCTTGTTTTGTATGACATGCTGCGGTAATGGAAGTTCCAGGGTAGCACATTAAAAATCCAATTGTTGATATTTTTTCCAAGTTAAGCCAAAGGAAAACCCTTAAAAATCCATTTAAATCAACCATGATTCTCTGCATACATATTGCTATTTCCAGAACCCTATGGAGAAGCTGCCAGATGAGCTAACAGACCGTGCCAGTGCCCTTCTCATGGCTGTGCTACGTTACACGATGGAGATGCTGACATGGGAGCAGTGTGACAACCTGCCTCCGGACCTCCAGCCTGAGGGCGAACTTGAGGACAGCTACATCACTATGCTCTTCAACGATGAAGTTCACACCTATGAACAGGTTTGTCACCTTGCTCCCAGCAAGTGTGAATCGAACCTGATTCCACCCTGAATCCCTGTACCTTCCTCGTTATCTCCCTTATTTCTACACTTTATATGATTTTGATGAGGCCAGATTTTTCCGATTTTGTGTTATTACAGACCCAACCATGTTTAGTTTGGCCCTCATTCCTAGATTGATATTCTATACAACTATTTAGGAGGTTTTGGACATTCTGTTCTGATATCACAAATTAAAAATGATATTGCAATTAAAACAACCCAGGTAATAATGAGACGGTTTTCTACTTGCCTAATTACCAAATATTACTTAAATATATACATGTATACTTTATAGACTATCATTGTCTAAAAAGAAAAAAAATGGAGATTGCATTAACATTCATTATAACTGTGTAACAAATTGTATCTGTGAAGCTGTGCTCTGATAATGTATACAAGCAGTTCTCAGGGAGCATGTATAATAGTGATTCCATTCACAAAGTAGCTGTTGTCTGAGAAAGTGGTTATTTTTGCTATAATTTGTTGTTACTCATGCCAGACCTTGCTCACATTAACCCAGGTGATCGTCGCTCTGCAGAGGGCCGTGGATTGTACGCAGAAAGAGGCGGTAGAGTTTGCTACCACAGTGGACAGAGAGGTAGATTTACATTAATTATTTTGCAAAAATCTCAGAAAGTTAATGCGTTTTAATTAATGATTGATAGCATGGATGATAAACAAAAATGTGTTTTGGTTGTAAATGTGTTTTTTTAAAAGAATTAAAACTTATTCAAGTTGTAGTTTCTAAATGATATCTCACTGGTCCGTCATTGGGCCCAGCTAGCAGGGGACAGAGTTCTTGTCGTTTATTTCATAAAAGAAAGTAGTTTATTTCATAAAAGACATAAACAATGATACCAATTTCTCTCACATTGTCTTATTCATTAATTACTTCTAATTAAAAGTAAGATAAATTATAAGTTTGGTCTTCATTATTCCAGGGGAGAAGTAATGTAAGAAGTGGCAATTTTTCTTCATGTGAAAAAGCACGGAATGTAATAGAGGTAAGTAATACTAGGGGCAGGCTAATACTTCACAACAGATGATTCAATACTTCTACTGTCAAACTGAATCTTCAAATTTAACCTGTTTCATAGCACTACTGGTACAGTATTACATTTCAATATTAAATATTGATTTTAAAATATATAAAGGCTGAAAATGTTTTTATTGTGATTTTGTTTCCAATAAGTAAGTTTTGTTTATCTGGTAACACAAAGAAATTTTTATTATAGTCCTTAAAATCTTCCATAATATATAATACTATAAAATAACATGTTCAAATTGACTGCCTATTAATGACCAGATTTCATTGTCTACAGCATAACACCTCTCGCCATGGTAACAAGCCGCTGAAGGTACAGGTGATGCACACTATTGTAGTAGCCCACCAGGCTTTTGCCCTGAAGGTCATCCAGTGGCTGCAGACCATCATTGGAAAGTCAGGTAATACACAACCACACAAAGAAAGTACAGGATTGAAACTTATGAATTTAATAGCTATTCAAATATACAGTCTATATGTATTATACATCATACCTACAATGGGCATCACAGCTCTCAGAGGGGCCCCTGTGATGAGTGGTTAACAAAATAAGGTGTCCCTACAGTTTATCACTAGCCCCCCACCTCTGGGTCGCGAGTTTGAAACCCACATTAGGCAGTTGCCTGGTACTGACCGTAGGCCGCTGTTTTTTCTCTTGGTACTCCAGCTTTCCTCCTTCTCCAAAACCTGGCACGTCCTTAAATGACCCTGGCTATTAATAGGGCGTTAAGCAATATGAACCATAAACCAAACCTACAATGGTTTTAAGAGTGAAATGTCTGTCAAACATCAGTTGGAATGTAGTATATTATACTCAACATGTTCTGTCAAACAAGATTATATATCCAGTATCCATGATATATATACTGATTGTAGAATGATAGATACTGAATTAAAATTTAGTTCTTTGATACCCTGATAATCTGGTATTCGTACACTCAATTGCTATATAGAAACCATTATGGGGTAAAGAATTCTGAAAATCCATTGAAGATGCTCACAAATCTAGCATTCTATGGGAATAGTACCTGCTGGATTTTAAATTGATGCCTGTATTCTGTCCCCAGATGGCTTACGTCACCTGTTCTGTGTACTGAGCATGCAACCCCAGGAGGATGGCCAGTCTATCATGGAGAAACTCCTTCTGATTGATACACAACTGTGGAAGGGTAAGCTCAGTTTTCTAGGGTGTCACAAATACCTCAGGAGTCGACATCATGGAACAACTCATTCCAACAATGAAATTTTTTGAAAGTCTGGATTAATTGGTTATACTTTTTTTTGTTTTTTAGCTGAAAAAAATTGTTACAAATCTTGAAACCCAGTTCTTGATTTGTTAAATCGTCCTTTGTAAGTTTGTTATTTTCTGTTTTCATTTTGATCTGAAGAAATTAACATTTATTTCATTGGCTAAATTTTGTTATTGTGTTGATTTAGGTGTGACATATTATTAATATGAAAATTTTAAATGCAATAATGAAATTTCCGTGTCATATGAAGAATTATAATAGAAAATGACTTATTTTATTGTAGTGGCGAGAGTGAACAACCACCAGCTCATTATGGCAGGGTAAGAGTACTTTAAGTATCGATATTGTATGCTTTGTTTGTCTATCTCTAAGAAGATGGAAAATTAACTTGGAATTTGAATAACTGTTTGTCTGATAAAATGTCGAGATGTCATTATTTAAACCTAATCATGTAATAAGTGTTGATATCATGGGTAAAATTATACATTATGTATATGAAATATATGTTTCAATTTATTGAGAATTTATGATAATTTTTTACAGTAAAAAATTAATTGAAAACATGTCTAGCTGTGTAGTTTGCATACCCCCAACTTTAAACGAATCAGTACAAATTTAAAAAAAACTGCAAATTACATGCCGGCTTTTACGATACCGTGTACCGAGAATCTATGTTCAATCACTTAGAAGTATACTGTTGCCTTTGAACAAAGTAAAACCTGGAAACAATGATACATGTACATTCTAAATGTAGGAGTTCATAATTATAGTGTGTCTTGATGCTTCTCGTAATCAAATACATATACATGTACATCCTAGATATTTGTCTGAATTATTAGGGTGGGATGTAGATATACAAGATACAAGATATTGGTTAAAAGGTCATGCATGCAGTGCTGTTAGATCCAGCACCATATAAATATTGTGCTATAGAGGAAGGATTAGGTTTGAAAGAGTCTATACTTCTATTGAGAAATCTTTGTTGAAATAGAAATGTTTATGTTTAACAGTGTGTTGATGGACCTGGAGTGTAAGAAGCAGTTTGCTATTCTCTTCACCAAGGTAAACTATTCTCTCATTCCCTGCAACAAACTTATTGTTTTATATGATTTTTCACACCATATAAAGTTTATTGTATTAAAAATTTGTCAAAGTAGAATTCCTATATTTAATATGATAGATATTATGAAATTTATTTTTGGATTTGCCTATTAATATACAAATCTGCTTTAATTACCAATAAGTATTAGTCTAAGAACAATGTTAGCAGAACATTGCTTTGTTACAGTAAAACATTATTTCACTCACTGATATCAAAGTGTTTACAGAATATTGTTGTAAATTTTTTTACATACCAGTTATAACTAATGTTTTCAAAATTAATGTTAATTGTCTCAAAGTCAAATTAGTCAGTCTTCTCATATTTTTTTTTCATTTTTTCTTAATTGATTTTTTCCTGAAAAATTTGCATATTTAAATCATTTTCTGTGTTATGTAGTAAATGTATTTAGATGATGTATAACCTAACTCATCTCTTCTTGGTTTGAAATTGACTTGAAACCAATTATCAACCATTAAAAATGTTACTGGTGCATTGGTTACCATTTGTCATTCACATGTTATGTTTGATATTGGAATTTTGTTGCACTGGTGCCCATTATTTTGGGTGATTGATAAGTTTGGTACATGATTTTGTTGGACTCTATTATGACTAATTATTATTTTTTCTTCAAAATAAATGACAATTTGTGTAAAATAAAAAAAAAAATAAAAAAAAAAATAAGATTAGATTACATTCAACAGCAGTCTTGATTTTCTTGTAAGGAAATGATTTTCTGGAGCCAAGACAAAAAAAACCAAGTTTTCATATCATATATTCAGAAACAAATCAGCTGGATGAAATTTTACTGAACTAGACCAGGGATTCTTATGTTGCACGACAGATCATGATCATGTGATGCTAGTTATTCTTTGTATTAAACACTGCATATTAGTCTTGGTTTTAAACTAACCAAAAATGCTTGTTGCAGATTAAACATATTTTGTTTGGACAATTTGAAAGTTTAAGTAGGAAGCAAATTACTGTCATTCAGATTGCGTACATAGTTTTTCTAATGTCTTGTTTTGTTTGCTTTGATAGCTAGCACAGTTAAACTAATAAGAGTTGTACATTTACCAAGGGTGAACACTTAAAATGAATAGCAAGACAACGTATTGATGCTGAATGATAACTTGCTGCATGTACTATACTGCGACAGATTCCTGAAGCCTGTTAGATAACCTTTAGTGATGATATCTGGTTGGTTACAGTGAGTAGTGATGCCTGGTTAGTTACAGTGAGTAGTTATGCCTTGTTGGTTACAGTGAGTAGTGATACCTGGTTGGTTACAGTGAGTAGTGATGCCTGATTGGTTACAGTGAGTAGTGATGCCTGGTTGGTTACAGTGAGTAGTGATGCCTGGTTGGTAACTGTGAGTTGTGATGCCTGGTTGGTTACAGTGAGTAGTGATGCCTGGTTGGTTACAGTGAGTTGTGATGCCTGGTTGATTATGGTGAGTAGTGATTCCTGGTTGGTTACAGTGAGTAGTAATGCCTGGTTGGTTACAGTGAGTAGTGATGCCTGGTTGGTTACGGTGAGTAGTGATGCCTGGCTGGTTACAGTGAGAAGTGATGCCTGGTTGGTTACTGTGAGTAGTGATGCCTGGTTGGTTACAGTGAGTAGTGACGCCTGATTGGTTACGGTGAGTAGTGACGCCTGGTTGGTTACAGTGAGTAGTGATGCCTGGTTGGTTACGGTGAGTAGTGATGCCTGGTTGGTTACGGTGAGTAGTGATGCCTGGTTGGTTACGGTGAGTAGTGATGACTGGTTGGTTACGGTGAGTAGTGATGCCTGGTTGGTTACGGTGAGTTGTGATGCCTGGTTGGTTACGGTGAGTAGTGATGCCTGGCTGGTTACGATGAGTAGTGATGCCTGATTGGTTACAGTGAGTAGTGATGCCTGGTTGGTTACGGTGAGTAGTGATGCCTGGTTGGTTACGGTGAGTAGTGACACCTGGTTGGTTACAGTGAGTAGTGATGCCTGGTTGGTTACGGTGAGTATTGATGCCTGGTTGGTTACGGTGAGTAGTGATGCCTGGTTGGTTACGGTGAGTAGTGATGCCTGGTTGGTTACGGTGAGTAGTGATGCCTGGTTGGTTACAGTAAGTAGTGATGCCTGGTTGGTTACAGTGAGTAGTGATGCCTGGTTGGTTAAAGTGAGTAGTGATGCCTTGTTGGTTACATTGAGTATTGATGCCTGGTTGGTTACAGT
This sequence comes from Pecten maximus, assembly GCF_902652985.1. Lineage (NCBI taxonomy): Eukaryota > Metazoa > Mollusca > Bivalvia > Pectinida > Pectinidae > Pecten > Pecten maximus. The sequence goes on along the minus strand of NC_047017.1, from coordinate 16,779,259 downwards.
GAGTAGTGACGCCTGGTTGGTTATGATGAATAGTGACGCCTGGTTGGTTACAGTGAGTAGTGATGCCTGGTTGGTTATGGTGAGTAGTGACGCCTGGTTGGTTGCGGTGAGTAGTGATGCCTGGTTGGTTACGATAAGTAGTGACGCCTGGTTGATTATGATGAGTAGTGATGCCTGGTTGGTTAAGGTGAGTAGTGATGCCTGGTTGGTTAAGGTGAGTTGTGATGCCTGGTTGGTTGGTTACTGTGAGTGATGCCTGATTGACTGCTATGAGTGATGATACCTGGTTGGTTACCATGAGTGATGATACCTGGTTGGTTACCATGAGTGATGATGTCTGATTGGTTGTCGAGTGATGATGCCTGGTTGGTTACCATGAGTGACGATCCCTGGTTTGTTACCATGAGTGATGATGCCTCGTTGGTTAGCATGAGTGATGATGTCTGATTGGTTGTTGAGTGATGATGCCTGGTTGGTTACTATGAGTGATGATGTCTGGTTGGTTACCATGAGTGATGATGCCTGGTTGGTTACCATGAGTGATGATCCCTGATTGGTTGCCATGAGTGATGCCTGATTGACTGCTATGAGTGATGATACCTGGTTGGTTACCATGAGTGATAATGCCTGGTTGGTTACCATGAGTGATAGTGTCTGATTGGTTACCACGAGTGATGACGCCTGGTTGGTTACCTTGAATGATGATGCCTGATTGGTTGCTATGAGTGATGATGCCTGATTGGTTGCTATGAGTGATGATGTCTAATTGGTTACCATGAGTGACGATCCCTGGTTGGTTACTGAGAGTGATGATGCCTGGATGGTAACCATGAGTGATGATATCTGGATGGTTACCATGAGTGATGATGCCTGGTTGGTTACCATAAGTGATGATATCTGGTTCCTAATGCCTGTATTAGGATAGTCACTATTTGTGATGATACTGTTTGAACACCTGCTGCGTGCCCTAGGAAATGTTGCCTGGCCGTCTATGATACTATGTGTTGCCTGTGTTGACAGTGTTACAGACAGTTGATGCGTGACTTCACGCGGGACGATCATGACCACGATGTGTGTGTTGCCTCCCTCTCTGTGCAAATCTTTACAGTAACCAGTCTGGTAGGTTATGTGTCGCTGTCTCCCTTGGATTGTCTACCTTTGCTGATGTAGGTTGGCTGTCTCAGTCTGACTTACACAACACCAATGTCCATTGCACCTTTTCTACCAAAACAAAACAATGAATCTTTCATTTATTTTACTTTTTGACTTTGAAAAACCAAACCTGTGGTAGGATTAAAATAATGAGATAAAGCTGCATTTGATTTTACCCAGAAATCCTTGAAATAATATGTGACTGACTATTTGTTCTTCGTTTGATGTTCAACAATTCTGAGATAACAACATACTGTGTGTTATGTGTTGACAATGGTTTGTGTAAGGTCAGAACCACAGGTAGACCAACCTGCATCACTGAGATGTGGTTTTGTTTTTCAGTCCTGAACAGCAGCATTTTGCCAGTAACATAACTCTTTATACAGAAAAATATTCAAATCCTTATGAAATGTGCTCTGCTTTTTTCTTACTTTTAGCATTACGCAACGTTGGTGAGGGATTTTATACGGGACGACCACTATCGCTCAGTGTCCATTACTTCTCTCTCTGTACAAATATTTACAGTTCCAACATTGGTATGTCTATTCAGCTAGGCTACAAACATTCTTGTTTGTAGGTCAAGGTGCTCTGTAATCATATCAATCATTTCTTTTATCATCATTGTGAAAAGTACCATGTTTTAGACTACACATACATTGTAGATTAGTATTTATGTTATATCCTTGTCTGTATTTGAATGCAGTTACAGTTTTGTCTACAATGAAACCTGTCTAATTTGACACCCTGTGGAACACAACATATTGGTCAGATTAACCTGTCTAATTTGACACTGTGGAATACAACATATTGGTCAGATTAACTGTCTAATTTGACACTCTGTGGAATACAACATATTGGTCAGATTAACTGTCTAATTTGATGCCCTATGGATCACAACATATTGGTCAGATTAACTGTCTAATTTGACACACTGTGGAATACAACATATTGGTCAGATTAACTGTCTAATTTGACACTCTGTGGAATACAACATATTGGTCAGATTAACTGTCTAATTTGATGCCCTATGGATCACAACATATTGGTCAGATTAACTGTCTAATTTGACACTCTGTGGAATACAACAGATTGGTCAGATTAACCTTTCTTATTTGACACACTGTGGGACACAACATATTGGTCAGATTACCTGTCTAATTTGACACTGTGGAATACAACATATTGGTCAGATTAACTGTCTAATTTGACACTCTGTGGAATACAACAGATTGGTCAGATTAATTGTCTAATTTAACACTCTGTGGAATACAACAGATTGGTCAGATTAGACAGGATGTCAGAATATAAAAGTTTTAAATACTGTTTTTGGATTATACCACTTGATGTTGTATTGGACAGGTTGTTGAGATACTCAGGGTTTGATTAAACAGGTTTCAGTTTAGATAGTGGTGAATATTTCCTTAATCATGCACATTAAAGCAGGTTGATAATGAATCCCAGCTGATGAAATACTGAAAAAGTTTGTTTACTGGTTCAGAACTAATTGTTAAGACTGGCAACCCTCATTAAAAGTTTGTTTAATATTAATGACTACATGTAAGTATAATTGTACAAAGAGAAACGAAATTGAACTGTCAGTTGGACCCCACTAAATTACAGTTTACAGTATAATGGATATATATTAATGATTTATTCCTTCAAAACATACAGTTTCTTCTGTTGAAGATGCTACATTAAGTTAGTAATATTTCATAAACTTATTTTCAGTATTGTCAGTTGTGGGCTTATTTTGTATCATTGTTGGTACTTGTGTTTGTAATGTAATTATGGATAAAATATCGCTCCACAATAAATGTGTATGCAGGGATCAATCTAGTCTAGTTATTGATGTAAATATGCTATATAGAAAAAAAATCACCTTTTAACCATTGTTTGCAGAAAATGTAGAGCTGAACAATGGACAAAATTTCAAAGGGGGCGTTAAATTACATTTCACAGCATAGGAGCATTACATTACTAAAAATGCAAAATTTCTGATTTCCTTTTTTTTTACGTAAAATCTTCCAAACATTAGTGTCTGCTTGAAACAATTGAATCCTTACTGTTTCTACTTATGTTAACGTTCCAGTCCATGTAAAAAACCAAACAAAAAACACCCAATTTTTCTTCAGATACATGTATTTAGACAAAAAATGTACCTGGGGTATAATACCCCTTGATATCTGGATTGATCCCAATGTAGTAGTTTTTAAGTGTTTTGTAATTTGTAAGTCTTAGATTTTATTTTGTTCATAAATATTAATTGTTCAGCCATCCTTTTAACCTACATTATGTATTACATTTTACTGTTTATAGAAATTACTGGAATTTTTACCTTCAGTTTGTTTGTTTATATTTCAACATAGTAGGAAGGTCTTTCACTTGATCGCTAGTATTGATATTTGTATTGCTGTATAAGTAATATATCTTATGATTTTGTCTTGTTATGTAAGTAAAAAGATAATTTTAGAGATGTAAACAAGGGAGATAAATGATGGTTGTGATTGACAGGCGAGGATGCTGGTTACAGAACATAATCTCCTGGACGTTATTATGCAGTCTTTCCTCAAGTGTTGTGAAGAGAAGAAAAATAGTGAGTTTTATACATCAAACATTTCATATTCATGGTACATGTTTAACATATAACCTCAAAGAATATTTTTTAATATTGTTTCTTTTTCTTAAAGGCAATAAAAAGTTTTCTTCATGAAGCATTTTCACTTGAAACAAGTGTCATTTCCAAACAAAAATGTATTTAAGGGTGTAATTTTAAAGAATTCAAAGCATGATTTTTGGGCATAAATGTCCTTTCCAATTTGTATGGTGTTGAATCTTTGCCAAAATAGAGTATTAGAAAATCTTTAAGTGAAATCAATTTAACATCATAAAATTAAGACTAGAGGTGCAATATAGGTAAAATTTGAACAGAAAAATTCTTGTCTTGTTGCAATTAAATATTGTACAAATACTGATTGTGAAGCCAAGATGTTATTGTGCTTGATCTGTGTCACAGATGAGGGGAAGCTGGCCTTTGACAGAGGTGATAGGAATCAAGCTTTTAAGAGAGCCTGCTACATGTTGTATGATATGAAGTAAGTGTTATATCAAGTTCCTGTCTCTTATAAGGTCAATTAATATTTTGATGGTAGCCATTGTATTTGTGCCATTTTGGATTGTTTTTAAGGTTGATAGTTATATATTTATATATAATGACACCCATTCATTGAGTATAATTAATTAATGGGCAATTGAAACATCTAAATATCAAGCACAAAACTATCCTTATGATATTAACTAGTAAAAATGAAACTCTATTATCACAGATATGCCCTGACTTGTAAACCATCTGATCATGAGTGGACTGACAAGCTGAGGGAGAATTTCCTTTTGGGTTTACGATCATTCCTGTCTCTCCTCAAAATGATGCAGGTAAATAGACTTCATGCACAGTCCTGAAGTGGTATGATGAGCTCAAACTAAAAATTGTTGAATAATGTATTCTATAAGACATAAATATAAAAAAAAGTTCTACCATGATAGTACCACTTAGTTGTTGACACAAAGTTTGTTTCACATTCTTATGATTATAATAAAACATATTTATGGAACAAAGATTTTGTGATCTAATAGCAATTTACAGAAGATTAATACAAACAAAAAACATATATTATGTTCGACTTTAAAAATATTGAAGAATCAGAAAAGCTGTTATGACATAAAATCTTACCAGAAAAAGAAAACATGGCAGAAAACCTGAGCCTTGACAGCAATTGGCTGTCAGTAAATGTTATGTCTGACTCAGTAAATGTTATGTCAGTTAATGTTATGTTACAGGGTATGGATGCCGTCATCAGACAGACAGGCACACATCTGGAGTACGAGCCTGAGTGGGAGGGGGCCTTTAACTTACAGCTCAAACAGGATGATATCATCGCTGAGTTCATCAGCTGGTGTGGCCAGGATGTAAGTAATGTTCCAATTTATATTGTGGTTCTGTATTGACCGAGTTTAGGGAACCATGGCCGGTATACTGAGAAGATAAAGTGGTGGGCTGGGCTTACTTCTGAATAGACATGTAGTCAAAATGAAAGATGAAACCCCTTTGAACTCAAGGCATAGAAACTCATCATAATTCATCATTATTATTCATTCCACAATTTTTATACATGAGTCATCAAGACAAGCCTGAAATCCCTTTGGCAAAGTTCTGGATTCACCCCTGATGTTTACAGGCCCTCAAAGGTTGCTGAAAGTATCTTTGACATTGCTGAATAATTCTTTTTACCTGTCACATAAATATCTTTAATAATAGATTGATTAGAAATCAAAAATATCAATGCAGATAAACATTGTTCAAGATTTAAAAATTTAGTTTTTATTACAGAAACAAACCCTGATAGGTGCATACAAGATCACCATGGAGATTTTGTCACAGTGTAAAGATAAACCTGCAACAGTGAAACGTGAATTCAAATCAGGTATGGAAAAATTATTATTATCAATAAGGAAACATACCTTACACCGTATACCTAATAGAGCCACAAGGCTTCATAGGTTCCTGTTGTTAGAAGTGATTAAAAGGAAAATGAGAAAGAAGGGAGAAGTAAGGAAAAGATCAGTCTGACATAAAACTAAACATGATCATTCAATGGTCGGTGCCAAGATCGTTCATAGATCTCATTTTATTGAATATAGAACTATTGTTTGGGGGGAAAAACATTAAAATGGTTTATAACCAAGGGATGACACACTGTAAGTTGGCATGAAAATTGACGAGGAAATGTATAGTTTTGTCATGATATTTATTTTAGTGGCGGGATTTAAGGCTAGGTGTGTGCGGTATGATGTGGCCAGTCAGCACGTGTCCATACACCTCCCACTTACACGGTTTATGGCAGGTAAGCCAAGCTCCTCAAACTTACTCAGTTGCTTAAGGAATTCTTATATGATGAAGAAATATTTGTTGCAACTAATTAACTGGATGAATAAATATTGTTGTGCTAAATTAATCTGCTATTATAATAATATAATCTGTAGTTAAATGTAGACCATTATATTATACTAAATGATTGAGGACCCTAAATAGGACTTATGTTACACATACCATATTTATCAAGCTGTAAGCCAACTCATGTCTATTGTAGTTCTGCAATAAGCCCCCCCCCCCCCCCCCCCCCCCCCCTCTTTGAGTCAAATTAATTATATATGTTGACCCCCTTAGGTTTATAACTAAATACAATATGTTGTAAAAGAGTATGATTTTCTGTGTGTCCAATTTCACTGAATTTCCTATATGTTAACTGTATGTGCATCCTACAGATCCCATGTATAAAGATTTATGTTTTTGTAGGTCTTTGTTTACATCTTGAGAAGCATGGCCTCAACTTAAACTCACCAGAGCTGGCTATGGATGTACATGTATGTATTATGAGTTATATAATTATATATATTATGAAAAATGTATTCGCTTCAATGTGTGAAAAAAGAAATCTGAATCCAACATGATGAGCTAAATCTTTCATTTAGGTGTGGTGTGACTTGTGTTGATATATCAGCTAAATCTTTCATTTAGGTGTGGTGTGACTTGTGTTGATATTTCAGCTAAATCTTTCATTTAGGTGTGGTGTGACTTGTGTTGATATTTGAATAGATACTTATGGGGTTCATGTACATTTACAGTAATAGTTGAGAGTTAGATAACTATCAGTCATCAAGTTAGGGGAAATTTTTCTCTTATATATAGTATATATGTCTGTAAAATGCACTTGTCTAGTTTTCCTGCTGAGACAAAGCTGTATGATGTTGAGACACAGCTGTATGATGTCGAGTCACAGCTGTATGATGTCGAGACAAAGCTGTATGATGCCGAGACAAAGCTGTATGATGTTGAGACACAGCTGTATGATGTTGAGACACAGCTGTATGATGTTGAGACAAAGCTGTATGATGTTGAGACACAGCTGTATGATGTCGAGACACAGTTGTATAATGATGAGACAAAACTGTATGATGTTGAGACACAGCTGTATGATGTTGAGACAAAGCTGTATGATGTTGAGACACAGCTGTATGATGTTGAGAAACAGCTGTATGATGTCGAGACACAGCTGTATGATGTTGAGACACAGCTGTATGTCGAGACACAGCTGTATGATATTGAGACACAGCGGTATGTCAAGACAGCTGTATGATGTCGAGACACAGCTGTATGATGCTGAGACACAGCTGTATGATGTCGAGACACAGCTGTATGATGTCGAGACACAGCTGTATGATGCTGAAACAAAGCTATATGATGTTGAGACACAGCTATGTGATGCAGAAACAGAACTATAGGAACAGATAGTCACAGAAATAACTCAATTTAGTTGAATCGTCTTGTGTGTAATACATTTAATACCATTGTACTGTTACAGAGTTTGACCCCTGTTGATCTGATAGAACCACCCCTTCGAGTATTGGTGATGATAGCTCAGTCTCAAGCTAACATGTGGCGTCGCAACGGCTACGGACTTCTCAACCAGGTAAAATTGGCTGTACACTATATAGAGCTAAAGTATAAACATTGATTGAGCCAATGGTGCTAAGTGAGGGATAATCTTGATTTCATTTTAAAATTCATATCTTAAAGTTGACTGTAAAAATATTTACTTGTCTCTAAAATATTAATTAATGTTAAAACTGCTTATGGTGATATTTTGAATTTTCCTTTTCTTGTTTCAGATATTTTTCTACCATAATGTGAAATGTAGGAGAGAGATGTATGACAAAGACATTGTTATGCTGCAGGTAAATATAAGATAACTAAATAGACTTACTAGTTATAGTAGGTAGTTATTGTGTACTTCACTGTTATAACATGATATATACTGAATCACATATACAGGTGTAAATATTCAGTATCACCCATACCATCTACATAACTACTGTACCAGATAATATACTGATGTTCTGTTACAGGTTGGAACCTCTGTGATAAACAGCAATGAATTCCTCATTCACCTACTCAATAAGTTTGGCCTGCTGGCCTGGGCCAAGTAAGTCAGGTTTATTATTATCAGGGCAAACATCAAGAGGTTTGTGAGATAGAAAGCAGAAGGTAATGGCGTGCATCTGTTCTCTATCAGAAAAAACAAAATGCTGATGTCACTTCATTTTAATCCAGTTTCAGGACATCTTTTCACTGTCTTCTGTTATTAAATGTCAGTATCATATTTTCTAATTTACAATAATTTAGAAAAATATTAAGGTTGGTTGTCTTAAATGAGTTTTTCCTTTTTGTGATCAGTGTAAAATATCTTTACTTTTGAGGAAAAACTGATGAGAATGATATGGAGATAGAGATTAGAATAAGGAAAATAGAGGTTGAAAGGAGGCAGTTGTGTCATACAAAGAGAAACATTGTAATGACTATCTAATGTGTTACAGTCCGGAGTATGATGTGCCAGGGACTCAAGAAGATATGATCAAACAGACGGTGACATTGGCTGAGGAATTCCTGAACCTACTCATCATTATCATAGGTACTGTATCTTGGGTACACTGTCCAGTCTGTCTATAACTACTGACCATCCGACCCACGTATAACTTATCTCAAACTACACCTGTCTAATCCGACCCAAGTACAACCTGTCTAATCCGACCCACGTATAACTTATCTCAAACTACACCTGTCTAATCCGACCCAGGTATAACATGTCTAAAGTCATCCCTGTTTAATCCGACCAAGTATAACCTGTCACAAATTACACCCGTCTAATCCACCCTCAGTATAACCTGTCTAAAGCTACCCCTGTCTAATCCACCCTCAGTATAATCTGTCTAAAGCTATCCCTGTTTAATCCCTGTCTAATCTGACCCCAGTGTAACTTGTTTAATGCTATCTCTCTAATCTGACCCAAGTATATAACCTGTCTAAAGCTATCCCTGTCTAATCTGACCCCAGTATATAACCTGTCTAAAGCTATCCCTGTCTAATCTGACCCCAGTATAACCTGTCTAAAGCTACCCCTGTCTAATATGACCCCTGTATAACCTGTCTAAAGCTATCCCTGTCTAATCTGACCCAAGTATAACCTGTCTAAAGCTACCCCTGTCTAATCTGACCCAAATATAACCTGTCTAAAGCTATCCCTGTCTAATCTGACCCCTGTATAACCTGTCTAACACTATCCCTGTCTAATCTGACCCCAGTATAACCTGTCTAAAGCTATCCCTGTCTAATCTGACTCCAGTATATAACCTGTCTAAAGCTATCCTTGTCTAATCTGACCCCAGTATAACCTGTCTAAAGCTACCCCTGTCTAATATGACCCCAGTATAACCTGTCTAAAGCTACCCCTGTCTAATCTGACCCTAGTATAACCTGTCTAAAGCTACCCCTGTCTAATCTGACCCCAGTATAACCTGTCTAAAGCTACCACTGTCTAATATGACCCCTGTATAACCTGTCTAAAGCTATCCCTGTCTAATCTGACCCAAGTATAACCTGTCTAAAGCTACCCCTGTCTAATCTGACTCCAGTATAACCTGTCTAAAGCTACCACTGTCTAATATGACCCCTGTATAACCTGTCTAAAGTTATCCCTGTCTAATCTGACCCCAGTATAACCTGTCTAAAGCTATCCCTGTCTAATCTGACCCAAGTATAACCTGTCTAAAGCTACCCCTGTCTAATCTGACCCTAGTATAACCTGTCTAAAGCTACCCCTGTCTAATTTGACCCAAGTATAACCTGTCTAAAGCTATCCCTGTCTAATTTGACCCAAATATAACCTGTCTAAAGCTACCCCTGTCTAATCTGACCCTAGTATAACCTGTCTAAAGCTACCCCTGTCTAATCTGACCCCAGTATAACCTGTCTAACACTATCCCTGTCTAATCTGACCCAAGTATAACCTGTCTAAAGCTATCTTTGTCTAATCCAACCCCTGTCAATACCATTTATACAATGTTAACATCTAAGTACATTACTGGTCCTCGGGTGACAGGGTGGTAAAGCACTTCCCTTTTGCCTTGGTGACCAGGTTCATTTCACAGATTAGATTTGAAAAGGTAGTTTGGGTCACTCTGATTTCCTCCCACAGTAAGACCACTTGCATACCTCCATCCAGGCCAAAAGAGTGATTGATATAACTTGATTTTCGATTGTTGTTAAAATAGTCTACAAGATAAAGCATATAATTGATGGTTATGATTTATAATATATTGATCAAATAGAAAAATATATCAACATCTGTATTGATTATTCCTATGCCCAGTACAACAATACCTATTTATATACATAATGTACATAACTATATATGTATAAAGATATTTAGTATAAGGCTATATGTACACTAGATACTGATGATTTCGGGTATTGATAGGTGAGCGCTACGTGGAAGGTATCGGTGATGTGACAAGTGAAGACACAGTCCAGCGTGAGATCGTCCACCAGCTGTGTATATCACCAATGGCCCATAGTGAGCTCGCCAAGGCTCTCCCAGAGGATGTGAGTAGGCAAAATATGTGATCTTCAACAGTCTGTCCAGTTCAATTATTTAAAGTTCAAGAATCTTACCAAACAGAAACCATGTGTTGTCACATTAACTTATCAAATGGATTAAAAGTGAGATTAAAAATGAGGTCACTGTAAATGCAATTTTCAATATCCTTTATAGTCTAATAATTTTAATTTCACAACCATCGTCATTTATAATTTTATACATCATACTTTAGTTCACGATCATTATCTCTTGTACGAGTATACGTCTCGGTCCACCCTACTGCCATAAATGAGGACACTGTTTCCATGATAGAATTATCACATCCTCATTATAAAAACTTAATTTCATATTTTAAACTCATGAAAGAGCACACAGTTGTTTTCATTACTACAAGATATAAGTCTCCATCACCTAATTATGCAACTTAAGTACCTTGTTACATTTTCAATTAGTTCGTGGTGCAAGATGACTTACATCGTCTGTAATGACTAGGTTTTTTTGTGAGAGTATACTTATACTTATACTTAATTTTCTTATGTGAGAATTAGGGGGATGGCGACATAAGTAAGTTAGCATTTAATTTACGCCTTACTTTAATGTACAATGGTACCTTCTTTCAAGCCATTACAACCATCAGTTTAAGAGAAAAGGTATATTGCTGCAATTTTATTGAAGTTGAAAGTATCATTCTCAGTCAATATCACTGCTTGTCATCACCTACCTGAAGCTGCAGAGTTTTTGAAACAATGATATTGCAGAATAATTTCCATTCAAATGTTGATGTGCATGTGAACTGCCTCTATATCATGAAATTTAGAAAAAAAAGAAGAAATTAAAGAAAAAAAAAACCAAAAAACAAAAATCAGCTCTCTGAGTTAATATTTGTATCAACTGTAAATGTCCATTCTGAGACAAAATATCAATCTGAGCTGTATGGCAGAGATCTTCATAAATTTACACTGCATCTCCAGCAATAATTAGCTTCTCTTTTCTCCATTCAATGCTTACTTTTAAAACTGTATCGGCTTCTTTTCTCTTTGTTTACCAACAAACATGCTCTATAAACGTTTTATACTGTTATGATGTTAAGGACTGGCACAACATAAATGAAAATAGTTTCAATAGAGTAATAAATTCTTTCTTCAGGTAAAACTTTCATGGTTATAGATTACCTTGGTAATAAGAACACAGTTTCATAAGATAATTATTTTTGGCATATTCTAAAGTTGTTGTAGAGCTATGAGAGTGGGTGGCACTTTTAAAACATTGACCTGGGGACAATATGCTTGGACCTATAGCTTATCAAACTGATGGCTAGCGATAGATTGTTCTTATAAGAAACCATGAGTCAGTTTACTCATCTACTCAAACAGCCAAATAAAGAAAATAAGATTAAGGCATTGCTGTGCTTTATTTACTGTTAAAGGGCATTCCTTTGTTTGAATAAAGTTTAGGTCGTCAAAATGAAATTTACTGGAAAATATGTATTTTTTCCAAGTTTTAAAAGCTATAATCTTTACATTAATATGGCAGTTTTTCTCTCAAGATAAACACATTAATATGGCAGTTTTACTCTCAAGATATACCAAAGTTCTTCGAGTATTAAGTCCTAAAAATTCTTAATTCGACCCGAAGTATCATTAATTACCGCAAAGACAACATATCGTATTTGTATACGATAAGCTTTTTTCCTGTAGCTAGGCACAAACACTAATATTATCATCGTTCGGACATAGATTTCATCAATAGAAATTGTGCATGTTTCTGATGTCCAAATTAAGGAATGTCGCTTTAACATTTGCTACCGTTTCCCTTTACAGAGTAATCACGAGACTGGTATTGAACAGGTCATCAACCTTGTTTCTACATTCAAGTAAGTCCCTGTGGTTGTCATATCGTATAATGGAGTCCTTCTGATTTTATTGTCAAGTAAGCCCCTGTGATTTTTATGCCCGATAAAGTCCTAGAATTGTGTCAAGAAAGCCCCCATGGGTTGTTATACCTCTACAAACATGTTTTTTTTTTACAAAACTTCTTTGATATTACAGTGAATATTTTATCCTTACAGGAAGTCAGCATCGAGCTCCTCAGGGCGATTTGAACTGAAGAAAGAGTCCTACAAAGAATATAACAAGTACTTCTATCACTACAGTCGGGCTGAGCAATCAAAGGTACAGAACATATACATGTATAGAATTCCATGTCCATTGATATGATAATATAGACGATAACAGGTTTTCTTAATCTCTTTAATGGCTGAATTTATGATATGTCTCTTTAAGACAGACAAGTTTTCTCATTTCAAAGCATATTAAATTGTAATAACAGAGTATGTCTCTTTTTAAGGCAAACAATATTTTGTTCCTTGTTTAAATTCTGAAATATTTTTGTACTTGCAGTCAGAGGAAGCCCAGATAGAGAGGAAGAAGCATGAGAATGAAGGTCAAGGTAAATTACTTACAGTGACATAAATATTTACTATTATTAGATATTTGGCCATTTTTGTGTCGCCTTTGAAAAAGGAGACATATAGGTATTACTTTTCGGCGGCGTCGGTGTCGGCGTCGGCGTCGTCCGGAAAATGGTTTTCGTGCGATAACTTTAGTAGTTTAGAACGAATTAATTCGAAACTTCATGGGAAGGTTCATTACCATGATAGCTCGGACAAGTTCGATAACCAAAATTATTCGCACCTTTTTAAAAGAGTTATAGCCCTTTAATTTTTTGCAAAAATGGTTTCCACTCAATAACTTGAATAATTATTACAGGATTAATTTGAAACTTCATGGGAAGGTTCGTTACCATAATACTGTGGACAAGTTCGTTAACCAAATTTATTCGCACCATTTTAAAAGAGTTATGGCCCTTTAATTTTTTGCGAAAATGGTTTCCACTCAATAACTTGAATAATTATTACTGGATTAATTTGAAACTGCATGGGAAGGTTCGTTACCATAATACTATGGACAAGTTCGTTAACCAAATTTATTCGGACCTTTTTAAAAGAGTTATAGCCCTTTAATTTTTTTTGCGAAAATAGAATGTTCGTTACCATAATACTGTGGACAAGTTTGTTATTGTTTTTTTTTATTCAAGTCCTAATTTTAAAGAGTTATGACCCTTTAATTATTCGCATACACAGGCGACACCTCCACTTCCGTGGAATTCTTGTTTAGCTGACTTCTAGAATAGACAAAATAAATTTGATGGATATTACATTGTATAAATTATCTTTTCAGCTCTCCCACCTCCAAATCCACAGAAATTTAAACAGAACTTTCAGCCAATCACCAACCTCCTGCAGTGTGACATGATGCTGTATTTGATGCATCTGTTGCTGCAGCGGACGGCTGCCAAGAGGTCAAGGTCATGGTCCGAAGGACAGCTAGACAGGGTAAGATCTTGTTTATATCAACACTTGTAAGAGTAGTAACAGTCTATCTCAGTATCTCAATAAGTTTGATTCATTTTCTACTTCTTGGAATATTTGATACTTTTTTTTATCTCACTGGGATGAAGTCCATAAAACGCGTCATGTCTATAATAATGAGGAAACAGCTTAAATATTTGACACATGTTCCGTTTGACAAGACCTTTCCATTTGTACTACATTGGTGGACCTGGGACATTGAACATTAACTTTTACCTATTTTTTGAAGAACTAACTCTGAATTTAAACCCACTCGGCAAGATATGTTGTCTTCTGAAAACTCTTGTTATTGTGTTGTGCTCGTAACAGAAAGTCTATAGATATGAAATAAGGAGATATTAAATGTAAAAACAAGTATTTGTACAGTGTATCATATCATTATATCCAGAAAGTGTTGACATATCTTTCATGGTAAGTCAGTTTCTTTTGATTTCTGATTTACTGACCTGGATTATGGTGTGATAATTTCAGATCTTACACCTCATCGGCCTGGCATTGTTGGAACAGAAGCGAGCTGTCAATGAAGGAGACCATTCTTTCGACTTCTTGTCTAAAGCCCTTAGTGGTAAGCTGTTCTATGTTTCCCCCATAGTTGTAGGTCTGCCCTAAGTGGTAAGCTATTGTCTGTTTCCCCATAGCTGCAGTTCTGCCCTTCGTTATAAGCTTTTCTATGTTTTTCCCATAGTTATAGGTCTGCCTATTCTATGTTTTTCCCATAGCTATACGTCTGCCCTCAGTGACAAGCTATTCTATGTTTTTCCCATAGTTATACGTCTGCCTATTCTATGTTTTTCCCATAGCTATACGTCTGCCCTCAGTGACAAGCTATTCTATGTTTTTCCCATAGTTATAGGTCTGCCTATTCTATGTTTTTCCCATAGCTATACGTCTGCCCTCAATGACAAGCTATTCTATGTTTTTCCCATAGTTATACGTCTGCCCTTTGTGGTAAGCTGCTGAGACCAGCTGTCGTTTTGCTGTAGTATTGAGTTATGAGGGAGTTGTGGTTGGTCATAGTTGTAATCTACCAATGAAAACAACATATAATTACTTGTTTTCACATTACAGCTTTAAGACCTAATCTTCAAGTAAAAATCCTGTACATATACACCAAAATTGAAAGTAGAAACTGAAGTTCTCTACTCATATCTTTTCATTTGATGTTGAGAAAACTTCTTTGGGTGTTATTAAACCTTATGTTGAGAGAAGTATCTCTGGGTGTTATCAAACCTGATGTTGATAAAAGTTTCTATCATAATGGGTGTTATCAAACCTGTTTCTCTGCTATTGGGTTTACTTTGAATTCATAACTACAATGTACAACCTTACATGTGATGGAGTTTCCTTCTCGAATCAATACATGTACACATTGAAGATAAGTCTAGTATTCTCTAGTGTTCTTGTTAGAGTTGCAGATTGTCAGTTGTATAAAGTATAGGTTTTCTATAAAATTGCCTTTTTTGACATGATCACAAAAAGATCATGATTGATATATATTCCAATGAGAGCCTGTCCTATATGTTATTTATTAACAAGAACAGTGTATTTTGATGAATTCCTTTCCAATATACTCTAACATTTACCTTACAGATGACAAGAATTTAATGGCTATATTGGAAGGTCTGGTCGGTAATGCCAATCTGACTCACGAATCAACCAAGGACCTTCTAACATGGACACTTAAGGTAAACACTGAAGTGGACATTTTACTGATACAGATATAGCTAGGTTACCTTATAGGTAGATTTATAATTTTGAAATTAAGAATTGCAAATATTCAAAAATAGAAACAAAATACCAAAATATAATATTAAATAATTCTTAAACCCCTGCCATCAAATATTATTGTTCATCTTGTTGATCTAAAATGTTGATTCTTTAATTCAGCTGTTTTTGGAAGTGCGTAAATTGAAGAATGATCCCGTCAGTATGGACACGTTGGATCAATTGTCTAGTTCTACAAGCCGCAATCATGATGAAACAAAGAAACAAAAGGCCAAGATGGCTGCGAAACGACGTGCAAAAATCATGGCACAGATGTCAACGATGCAGAAAAATTTCATCAAAGAAAATGCTGAGTTATTCCAGAGTGCTGATTCTGAACTTAGTCGGGCATCGTCTGATATGGACATCAGGTGAGTTGGATTGTAGCCTGGAGATTCTGTTCAATAGCATTTTATCTTGGAGTTACGTTGTAATATACAATAGCGTCTTATCTTGGAGTTTCGGTGTAATATATGTTTTATGTTTTTGGTTTACAGTGATCTTCAGGGTGGCGGGTTCCCTGTGGCCCTCGGTAGAAAGAGGAGTAAGATGGCCAGCTCTGTCCCCTGTAAAGGCATGTGTATTCTGTGCCAGGAGGAACAGGAAATCCTACACAGCAGTCGTGCAATGGTCCTGGCAGCATTCGTACAGAGGTAGTGTTTTAAAGTCTTCTAAACAGTCTCGTAACTAGTTCTTTCATGATGAATCTAAATTCTCATGATTTTGTTTATGAGATGATTTTTTTAATGGAAATTTAAAATTGCTCTTTAAGAGAATGTTATTTCATTTATGAAAAATTTATTAGTTTAGGTATATTTTCAAGGATGTTTGTATATGAGGAATTTAATATTGAGGTTATTCCACTTAATATGTGTATATATCTCCAAAAATAAAGAATTCTTTTGGTGAGCATGTTTGAAAAAAGTGCTTGACTCTGTTCACTTATAGTAAAATCACTTTTACTATGGTTTCTCTTTGGCAAACCTTGAGTCTTCCTGTAGGGTAGATATTCTACTGGAACAATGCCGTCAAACGTTTGTTTTATAAACGAAATAGAAAATCTACCTTCTGACGTGATATAAAGAGATAGGAAATCTACCTTCTGATGTGATAGGAAATCTACCTTCTGATGTGATATAAAGAGATAGAAAATCTACCTTTTGACATGATATAAAGAGATAGAAAATCTACCTTCTGACTTGGACTGTACACTGTTAATGATTAGTCGCTAATTGACTTGACGTTCTGTTCTAAGTCTACCTTCTGTCATCGACTGCACACTGTGTTAATTAGTTGCTAATTGACGTGACGTTCTGTTCTAGGTCCACGGTACTATCACAATGTCGGAGTAAAATTCAATCGAAGGAAGAGGACTGTGATTACCTATTTAGTCCCTCTGACCTCAATACAGGCGCCTACACCAGCTCCTGTGGCCATGTGATGCATTTCGACTGTTGGCAGAGGTAAAGTGTCAACATGTATAGGCAGAGGGTGCCCGCCTTCATGCATCTTCTTATCTAGACAATGTACACTGTACATATTATATACGAAACCTCAATTCCATATGATTTCTATATTACATAGTATTATATTTACCATCATCATAAACCTTAATTTGTTTAAAGAAGAAAACTACAGGGATACACATTTTTTGTACCATGTATACTCATGTATTTTAAGGTCCAATTTTTAATGTGAATTTGACTTTTACAGGTTTTTCGATGCTGTGGTGATGAGGGAGCGACGGCGGCCTATACGGTTCCGTTCTAGCCTCAGCTATAGCATAGAGCATAATGAATTCCTGTGTCCCTCTCTGTGAAAGTATAAGCAATACTGTGATACCTGTTGTTCCTTCTCTTCCTTCCCTAATCCCAGACAGGTACGTATACAGTAATACGTCAGGGCCCTTGATAAACACGAAACACTGACTGTTAAGTCACCTCAGTAGAACATATGAAAATAAAAGGTTACTCACATACAAGTACCTGTGGAATGTTACTTTTGTGTTCAATAGATAAAATTGATGTTTTGTATTTACTATAATTGAAAAGGAATCTTAAGTTTAAGTAAATGAAGTTTAAGGTTAATAGAAACATTTATTTGTGAAAGGAAGATCATGGATTTAAATACATCATTTACACCTTTTGAAACCGTTTCACTACAGTTGGTATGTGAATAACGCACAGTGTAATAATTTGATGTGTTTTCCTATGGTGTGTAGTAATGTGTAGTTCTATGACGTGTATAGTGCAGTGTAATCATATTGAGAACATTTAATTTTCTATGATGTCATGTATATCTGTGGTGTGGTGTTTTATTTTATTTTAGTTTTATTTTGGATAACATAAAACTCCAAGGTTATTTGTGACTGGTTTTACAGCAATAAAGACGATGTTAACCTGACTTTCAATGACTGGTTGGACGGTCTACATAAATCTGTCCAAAACAGTAGAAAGGAGATGGATGACAAAGAGGCCAAAGGTAAGATTGTCATCATAGCATAGAGGTAGTCTTGTAACTGTAACTCATAGTAATACATTGTATCTGTGGGCATAGAAGGAATAAAATATTAAGGGTAAATTTTGGTCCTCAACAATGAGGTCGTTTATAAGGTCCTTAAGTCTATGTGTGATGAATTTAAGGATCAAAGGCAGGATTATATTATTTCATTGTCAAGTCATTGTCCACAAAAGACTGAAAATAGAATATTATTGTGATGTTATAATTATTAGAATCAGTTTCATTTAATATGATAATATCGTTGAATATAAAAATAGAAAAAACAACAGGGAAAATGAAAAACATTTAGTTATTCTGTAAAGTGCTTTTGAATAGAAATGAAATGAGTTCTGACTCCAAACTGTAAGGCTTGAAAAAGTATTCCTCTCATACATAAAAATCATAGAAATAAATCCAGGAAAGAGAAAAATGTTATGGTATTTCAAAGATGTAACTACTTGTAATCAGTCAACAAATTAAAGCTTCACATCAAGCATGCTTGATGAATTGTTTGTTTCTATGGACTGATGATAAGGATGGGAAGATGTTGGTCAAAATGTCAATGAAGATTTCAATTCTTTCCACAGACAAGATCGCCTATAAGTTTGATCCATCTCCCTTGAATGCAATAACAAAGATGATGGCTGAGAGTGTGGCCAACAACTTCAGGCTTCTATGGCAGTCATTTCAAAGTGATGGGTAAGCTTGGCAGGGACGGTGCCTGATGTTATTTATTTATCAGTAGATGTTGTGATATGGCAGGGAATCAAATATATTGTATACATGTCATCGCATTGATTATTTCATAGCCAGTAGTAGTCATGGGTTTTACCTATGTTCTTCAATCTGTCATGTTTTCACTTTGTCACAGAGAATTTGTTGCAGATACCGGTAACTCTTTTGAATTTTCATTAGTCCCCTACCAGTGAAACCAGGGGGACTATAGGTTTCTATTGGTATGTAACATCAGTATGAGTAGCTGCAGATCAGGTTCGAGTTTCAGGGTTTTGGGTCAAGGTCAAGGTCACTTACTATTTTTAGTGCGGGCGGGTAAGGGACATGTTTTGCTTCAGCAATACCCAATATGCTTGTTGAATGTATAAGTGTAGTTCATGAATGATGAATGGAATCATTTGTTTAATGACATATTTCATGAATCAAAATTCTATTGAAATAACATAATACATGTTTACTTTTACGTATCTATTTCATGTCTTGAAAAAGAACAAAAATTAAGATATTTGGTTAATATTTGATTTTAATCCATAATGTTATTAACTCTCTCAAACGATGTCCAGGGGATCTATTGCTATACCTCCGGTGCCGTCAGCATCCGTAGAAAGCTAGCTTAAACTTTTTAATGAAACGGTGTTGTGTCAGTACTAATGAGGATACAGCTTAGATGCTTAACATGTGTGTTCCTTGTGACAAGATCTTTCCATGTGACTTGCTGACCTTGACTTACTTTTTACTTACTTTTAAAAGATTTTTACCTTCAGCCATTGTGTGTTAACTGTACCAGATAGGGCTGTCATAGTTTTCATTGTGACAAAACCCTTCCATTGGTACTACATTTTTTGACCTGATGACCATAACCTTTGACCTACCTTTAGATAATAATTTCAAATTTCAACCCACTCTGCCAGCTATATTGTCTTCTGACATTCTTCTTTCATTCTATTGTTTATCTTTGTTTTCTTATCTATGAGTATCATATTTATGCCTGTCTGTAATTATGTTACAATTAACTTATCTATGATTTTATTTCAGTACCCTATTTGCTCAAAGTTTGACTGATATGGTGAAGAAGTTTGGCAGAGATGTCTACTCTGTATGTATAATTACTCCAAAATTATTAATTTTTAATTGTCTGAATTGAAATAAATGTAACTAACTGCATTTTTCAAATGTGTAAAACAATGCAGTAACTTGGATATCTTGGTAAATAAAAATCTAACAAAGGAAACATTTCTGATCAAATTTTATAGTCGCCTCACAAGATACAAGAATATATATATTGTATATGGAAAGCTACATGTCATAACTAATATACATTTACCTCAGTAGCACTATTATTGGGACAAAAACGACCATCAACCACCTACACTGATTGTTTCACACTTTTGTGCCTGCACCTTAGCATAAAACCAAGTAGGAATAATAACAGGAAAATATATATCACTAGATTTTTGATTGACTTGTTTCAGTTTGGCTTGAATGTTGAACCTGACGATGGAAATGTGAGAGTACCTTTCATGGCCTGGTCGACCTGTTCCTTCACTTTACAGTCTATAGGTAAGGTTGGAATGATAGAATCTCTCAACCCCTTGGGAGTGAGACGGGGGGGGGGGAATCCCAATCTCACCAGACGGGGGAGATTCTTAAGTTGCTTATTATATATATATAATAAGTATCTTACCCTGAGGGTTGAGACCCACTGTCTCATTCCATTGCAGTGAATAATTATTTTTCTCCTACCCAGTTTACCCTCTTATGTATCTAATATTGACGTTACATAAATGCAAGGGAATGTTGATGTGACGTGATTGAATTGTCGACGTGACGTCATTGTACTGTTGCCGTGACGTCAGGGTATTGTTGACATGACGAAATACAATTGTTGAGAACATGCAAAGGCATGTGTAGCTTCTCTTAACCCTAGGGTGAGAAAAGAAAATCTCACACTGGTAAAGTTGTGGATATCCTTGTCCAAGGTATTTAAGAGAACAGTGGACCGTCCACCATTTCTTCTATATACCTCTTCTGCCAGTGAAGGAAGACATAATGTGATATTGGTTATTCAACCATCTTGTCTGGTCATAACTTGAACTGTTAGAGATTTTGTTGTAGTTGGAAACACACACAGAATGGTAATATTAAATTTGATAATCACTTTGACCTTTACCTTTGGATGAAAGGTTAAATAAGTACAAAAATCTCAATGAAATAATGGTGATATATGGATAGAAGTTGAAAACTTGCCAGATGTAAATTTCATATTAGGAATTTATTTTATTATCCCCTCGCGACGAAAGTCGGGGAGGGGATATAGCGTTCCGTTCGTACGTATGTTCACTTTTTGTCAGCGCTCTTGCGACTTCATTTTTGAACGGATCCTGACCAAACTTCATATATGGGTCCAGCATGGGAATACCTCAAACGAGTTCGTATTTCAGGGTGCCAAGGTCAAGGTCAAGGTCACCGTTACTATTTATAGAAAATCTTTGTCAGCGCTCTTGCGACTTCATTTCTGAACGGATTCTGACCAAACTTCATATATGGGTCCAGCATGGGAATACCTCGAACGAGTTCGTGTTTCAGGGTGCCAAGGTCAAGGTCAAGTCACCGTTACTATTTATAGAAAATCTTTGTCAGCACTCTTGTGACTTCATTTCTGAACGGATCCTGACCAAACTTCATATATGGGTCCAGCATGGGAATACCTCGAACGAGTACGTGTTTTAGGGCGCCAAGGTCAAGGCCAATGTCACCGTTACTATTTATAGAAAATCTTTGTCAGCGCTGTAATGCGACTTCATTTTTGAACGGATCCTGACCAAACTTCATATATGGCAATACCTCGTTAGCCCTTGCCTGATAATAAGCCCATCCATGTCTATTGCAGTTCAGTGCAAATGACCACTGATGTTATTTCAATGTCCTGCAATAACCCCACCCTCCATTTTGCGTCAGAGTTCATGTGTTAACACGCGAGGGGATTTGTATCGTTTGCGATGCCTTGTTCCATATTAATTTAATTATCAAACAATTTTATAAAACAAGGGAATGTTGGGAGATATTACAAAGTAATTTGTCTTGGCATTTGACTTGTTTACAACAAGATACACATTGTGTGTTGTGTAATAACACTGAAGTTAGATTTGTTCACTGTGCAGTAGTACAATCTTTTTTACCAAGAAAGAAGTAGATTGAGGCCATGACTGAAGTCGCCCACTACATAACCTGATAATGGTATCTTCCACAGAACAACAGCTGAAGGTGGAGGAGAAACCCCTGTTTGGGTCGCTGTCCTCGCGTCAGTCGGACTGCCTCGCTGCTCTCATCAAGTTTGCCTGCATTTTCAGTCAGGTGACCCCCCAGAACCTAGTCAAGCAGCACTGTCTACGTCTCCTGTCGGGTTAGGCTTACATTCATATCTATTAAAATATTGCAGGTCATTCATCATTACAGCCGTTAAAAGAAAAACAGAATATATCAAAATTCAATTTGTAATTACACGCATTGTCACTTTGATATCAAGAAGATAATGCATGGATATCTAAGATTTCATATTAGAAATTATTAATAGAATTGAATGCTTCATAATGTATAGTTTGTGATTTACATGCTTGTGAATAGGTAGGGGTGAGGCGGCATTGGATCGCGTACCCTGGTACTCACCTTTCACTTAGGGCCTGAAAAGGTATGGCGTCACCTGCCGATTGTGAGTTTTCTCAGGATACTCAGGTTTTCCCCCACAGTAAGACCTCTCACGGCGCTTCCATCAGGGGTACATGTAACAAGAGCGATTACTGATCAAATTTGATAAAACTTCTTTTGCTATTGTTGTAAGATAATTAAAGTTGATAGTTTATAGCGTTTATGTGTTAAATTTCTATTTAACTAGCTCTAATGCCGGAGACTCATCGGATAAGAAAGGATATCCAGAGTATATTGGACATTGACATGTTCGGCTACCTTCTAACCTTGACTGTGAGCCTGCCATCACTACATGCGGAGAGTCAGACTCCCTCTATGGGTACTATACCTACCGGAGGGCTCGGGGATCATCACTCCCTTCAGCTAGTTCTCACCGCTCATATTGTCCAGATAATGCTTACCTGTGATATACCCTCTCAAGGTAAGATGATGTGGTGTCAGGGATGGAAACTGATGAATGTTTGAAATCAATTATAATTTTGATACAGCATTTTAAATAACAATATGTTACTTTCCCAAATATCATGTAATTGTGTTACTTAGTTGAATTATGAAAATGTTAAAATTTCAATCTGATATATAGAGGATAACTTATAGTGTCTTCAGTGATACCTAATATATTTCACCAGTGGGCAAATATTTTTATATTTTTCATGACTGCGCAGCACATGTGAAAAATATTAAAATATTTGCTGCACAAGCGAAAAATATTTGGTATATATTACTGAAGATACTGTTAGATATTCTGTGTATTACATTTGTATACCAAAATATACTGGATCAGCTTTTAATTTTTCCAATTGTTATTTGTAAGCAGTGTTTTGATAGGTCAAATCAGAAAAGTGATATTTCACTAGTAAAAAATATCAGAAAAAGTGATTTTTTTCACTAGGGAAAAATATCACTTTTATAGAATGAATAATTTTTGATATTTTACTGGTAAAAATGTAATAATTAAATCTTTTGGCTAGTAGCATAAACTGTTACATATTAGATGAATGACTTAAATATTTGTTTTCATACATTGTATGATTTGTTTTGAGTAGGGATGATGGAGTTAGAAGCTGACAGTGAAGGGGAAGCCTTACTCAGGATCTACACTCTTATCAGGAAGGAGGCAAAGTAAGTATCTTACATATGGTTCTTCTGATGACGACTCGCCTAGAACAGAAACATGTTAACAACTGATATACAGATGAATTACGATGTGTTGGGCTCACTCCATATAGCTTATAACCGGTATTTTTAGTGAGACCTCTTGACAGTACACTGTCATATACATGGCAGGGTCATCAAGATTTCACAGATTTTTACCTTCTGGGACATTTTGTCTCCAACCCCCTATGGTTATATGGCTAAAATAATTGCTCCACTAATAAATAATTAACTCACTAAAAAACAAATAATTGGCTGACAGGTTAAAGGTAGTTAGATTATTCAATGACTGCTTAATGCCTAATGAGGCATTGTTGAGTACCCCAGTGATGTAAGGTTGTGAAGTATCTCAATCAACATTCAAAATTGAAAACCTTTATTTAATAAGGTTGAACACTCTTTAAAAGGTATTTAATAAGGTTGAACACTCTTTAAAAGGTTAGATGTCTAATTCATTCAAATTTACTCAACTTATATATGTATAAGAAAGTGCTAATGGAAGGTTAAGGTTGGAAAAAATTGAGTTGTGAATAAGGTGTAGAATCACAACATTTTCATATGACGGACATGTCTCGGCTTACCTTGGCAGTACTCACCTGTATACAGTAGTTAAGATACTTTATCATGATATTGTGTACCTCATACAAAAGCCTTCAATGTTATATATAGTAGCGTATTGTTTCTCTGTGATAGGATGGAAGGTGAGAACCCACCTCAGCCATGGCAGCTGAGCCAGTACCTAAGGAAAGCATGTCTACCATTCCTTCGGTGTGCAGCCCTACTGTACAGGCAGATCACAGAGGTACCAGCCCCCCGCAGTCTTCAAGGTAAATACACTGGTAAAATAGTTAAATGTGTTGACATTATGACAAAGGTAAACCCTAAGGCTTGTATTGTGATAGTATAATGGTTGTATGTACTGAAGGTCTTTAAGGTAAACCCTTGTACTGACAGTAAAATGGCAGTGTGTACTGAGGGTCTACAAGGTAAACCCTTGTACTGTGATAGTATAATGGTTGTGCGTACTGATCGAGGGTCTGCTAGGTAAACCCTTGTACTGTGACAGTATTATTGTGATGTTCTGAGGGTCTGCAAGGTAAACCCTTGTACTGTGGCAGTATTATTGTGATGTTCTGAGGGTCTACAAGGTAAACCCTTGTACTGTGATAGTATTATTGGGATGTTCTGAGGGTCTGCTAGGTAAACCCTTGTACTGTGACAGTACATTGGTAATGTCTGCAAGATAAACCGTTGTACTGTGATGATGCATGGTTGCATGTACTAATTTGTTGCAATAATTGTGATGATATTGTGTATAATTATAGAGTTGAATGATGACGAGTTTGAGCCTCTATGTCGTTATCTGGCTCTCCCCCTCCAGCTTTCTACGCTGTTTGAAAATCAGGGCGACGTCATTGACAATCTCATCAAACAGTAAGTCTTTATCTTAACGTTTTATTGTCCAATAACACAAGATTTTATAACAGACTTACTACTGCTGTATATAGGTACCCACACAATCTATGCGTATATCCCTACGCAAAAGACCAGAATGAGATTTTATAAATAAAGTGAAAATAATGTTTACATTATATCCATCAAACCCTATATTAATCAAAGTCTTCCTACAGGCCTAATTGCTTTGTATAAAAAGTAAATTGAACATTCACATATATTAAGTACTAGAAATATTCCAAATGTATAAAAAGTTAATTTAACATTCACAAAGAGTACTGGAAATATCCCAAATGTATAAAAAGTAAATTTAACATTCACAAAAGTTTTGGAAATATGCCAAATGTATAAAAAGTAAATTTAACATTCACAAAAGTTCTGGAAATATTCCAAATGTATAAAAAGTAAATTTAACATTCACAAAGAGTACTGGAAATATCCCAAATGTATAAAAAGTAAATTTAACATTCACAAAAGTTTTGGAAATATTCCAAATGCAGGTCAATGTAAAAAAAGGCTTCATAATCTGAATAAGAAGCAGAATTAGAAGATGTCTTCACAAGAGACCTGTTTGTGGAATGTTTAACACCTTTCTGATATTGTAGGTGGTGCCACAATGACAATATTGGCAGTCAGATGATGACAGCGAGTAGTGAGAAAATTATATGTTACCCACGAAAAGTCAACCGGCTTGTCACTTTACCAGAGGATTACAGTGAACTCATCAACGAGGTCTCGTCCTTCACGTAAGTTGGTGAAACCTGTGACACATTTAATAACAATGCATTTATTTACCCTTGATCTCTGTGTCACCCAAAGGACCAACAATACCACATATAACTGTCCCAAGTACCTGTAGGGAGATGACATCTTAATCATTGTTACTGTTTATTGGTCGAAAAAAATCAAAACTGCTATAAGAATAAGGATCTCCATACAATTCAGTTTCATACGAGATATTCCTACCTATAAATCTGTCAACATTGGGAATGTATTTAGTAAGTGATTTGGATTGAGAATATCGCATAATTATATCATTATTTACCTGAAAAATTTAAAACAAAATTGACTTCTTACATAATTATATAAAAGCATATTCATTATGTATGAAAGCAAATTCATTATTCTGATTCTGCTAAAAGAATTCTTTTGAGGAAAATGACTCTTTCTCCCTACCAAATACAAAACACTGGGGGAAAAGACACTGACACTATCTTCATACCAGTTAGAAAGAAATCTTCTTAATACTTAATCTTCTCACTTGTCAAATGTTTGAATTTGTGTATGATTTATCCTGTGATTTGATGTCTACAGCTGTCCCAAATCTGATGGTGATGAGAGTCGAGCCCCTACAATGTGTCTGGTGTGTGGTAAGATGCTGTGTTCTCAGAGTTACTGCTGTCAGGCCGATGTAGACGGAACCACATGTGGTGCCGCCACGGAGCACACCATTTGCTGTGGTGCTGGTATTGGAATATTTCTTAGGTGAGTATATATTATTCTTTTAGTTCTACTTTAGTCAAATCTACTGCTTCAGCCATCTGAATTACAAAGATGCCATCCAAAATTTCCCTTTCACATTGGGACATATTGGAGGATAAGTCAACTCCCCTACTTTTGCCAGTTTCTTAGTGTACTAGCCTCCTGGGCTTCATGTTCGTTAGCCAAGGTTTCTTATTACGTTACACTACACGAACCCTTGGCAGGTATAGTCGTGTTTAAATCGTCGTGCCCTGTAATCCCAGGGCATCCAATCAAATCGCTTTTTACATTCAGGCTTGGTTTCGCTGTAAACAAAAATTACGGCACCAAGTACATGCAGAGCTACCTTGTCAACTAAATACAGAGACGTACAATATTTGGTAAAACATTCAGGGGTGCTCTTTCGATTGATAGAAGTTATTGATCACACATCTCATCAAAATAACACAAGCCTCCATGTGGTAATGCTCATTTTGATTTGTCTAAAACTTCATGCGTGAAGGGTGGTAATTTTGAATCTTCGCTAGAAAGCCAGAACTGACGACTGTATCTGCCAAGGGTTCCTGGAGTGTAACGTAATCAGAAGCCTTGGCTAGCCTAGATGCCTTGACTTATACCCAGTTATATACACTAAACAGCTATCTTTCCACTTGCTACAGAAGTCTTATTGGAAAAACTTAAAGTTGACTTGTGTAATAGGAAAATTATAAAGGTTGAATTTTTTTTTCTACAGAGTACGAGAGTGTCAGATACTACTTCTAGCAGGCAAATCTAAAGGTTGTTTTGTACCACCTCCCTACCTGGACGTTTATGGTGAAACAGATCAGGGACTCAGGTAAAAAAAATTAAAAATACATAATGTATACAAAAATTCTGGTAACAAATGCTAATATCAATAAAAATGATTTTAGTGTTTATAAAGGCATTAGACTGTTGTGTGATGGATATTTTTGTAAAGAGATTTAATGTCTATGGTGAATACTGTTGGTCACAGAGGATAAAAGATATTTGTTTAAATGCCCATTCAGTAACTATTTTGATGGTCCTTCATTTTCAAGGATTTCATTTTGGAGGGATCGTGACTACACATAAATGCTATGTATAAATGTGATAAGGTGTGTGTCTGATCATATTTCAACTGCAATATGTGAAGTCACAAAAATCCTGAATAAATGTGTATATCAGGTGAAAGAAATGCGTGATAGTACTATGTACATATTATTTTTGCAGGCGCGGGAATCCTCTGACGCTCTGTCAGACGAGTTACAAGGCGCTGGAGAAATTGTGGTTCACCCACTCCATCCCACAGACTATAGCTCACAATCTGGAGTCGCACAGCAACCTCCTCACCATCGACTGGCAGCATCTATGACGGCTGTGATTTATCTAATCTTCTCCAATATACTTCTGCTCAGGATTCTATTGTTAAGCTACAGCTGAAAACCTGTGATCGACTTAGTATATTGGTTAGTTGAACTCCGCAACTGATGTGGAAAATCAGAGACCCATTCTCTAGGGTTGATTTCTCTCCAATGTACCGCTCAGGATTGTACCAGTGATCTGCCACTGTGATTTACTTAGTCTATAAGTTATACTAAGTATGGGATTTCTGAGATCCAGTACACTCTAGGGATGTTTGGCCGATTCCTGCAGTTCCCAAATTTATTAACAACTTATATCAGATTCTTTATTATCAGAATGTCTGCCCATTGATATTTTGCTGGTAATTTCTACCTCTATTTAATGAGACAGTTTTGCACTACCCAGTATCATCATAAGGTGATCGCAGATAGCTGGTAGATGGTCAGTGCATTTTATGCATATTATTTACGCTGTGATCTATACCTGCCCTGGTGGGTAAATATGCATTAATGACTGTAATATGTCTCATGAAATCGTAAGAGATTTGATAAGATAAGTGCTATGTACTTTTTGTTTAATGTTTTACTTTTAACTTTTTTTGAAAATATACCACAATTTATATCAGAATATATACTGTGACTTGTTATATAAGTTAAGTCTAAACAGTTATTATGACAGGAATTAACAGAAGGCATTGGTTTTATATCTTCTGAATATTTATTATGACAGGAATTTAGCAGAAGGCATTTTCATACCTACTCATATAACAGAAGGCATTGGCTTTATATCTTCTGAACATTTATTATGACAGGAATTTAGCAGAAGGCATTGTTTTCATATCTACTCTTCCTTGTTCTTGAATTGGAATAACACACAAAGCATAATACATGTATATGTTCTTAACTGTTTAACAGTGTTTAATACCATAGAAAATGGGTATACTAAACACCCAATGGTACAATGATACACTTTAACACAGGTAGTCAGTGTTAGGATGTTAGGAGAAATGATATGTGGAGTTTTTCTGTTATTTAACTCAAGTACCGGTATTGGAAAATTATCACAGTAACTGTCCTTATAACTTCTAATTTAAGTTGTTTCCCATGGAACAGTGCTTACGGGCAGTGTACAGCCAGGGAACGATAGCTGTAACACAGACAGTAGAGGGACAGTTCAAGGGAATGCGAGAATAGGTTTATATGGATGGACTGGGAGTTTCGAAACATGTGCTGGATTTACAATAGGCATCAGACAGATACGTTTTAACGGGGAATGACGGACAGAGAGCTTTTATACAGACAACATGCCATCAGATACATTAAGTAAGCATGTACACCCAGGGGTAGAATATGGTACTGCTAGGCATGAGTACTCTGATCGTGTAGAATTTAAATGCACTCTAATATTCTATATTGCACGACTTAGAAATCGTCTTTCAACACTAGTGTGGTTGGAGTATATTATATTGAAACAAAATATTGATAATGATTTAAGTTGTATTCATGCATTGTTATCATGAAACGCCATCTTATTTACTCATATCTTTACTTTATAGTAGAGCACTGTACTGTTTCCGTTCAAATGTTAATACACATATTTAATAAATTAATGCTAATATATGGAATATGTTTTGATACGGAGTCATGTAAATTATGAGTACTGTATTTGAAGGATTAATGTTTTTGTGTGAATGCCAGCATCTTAATTTTTCTGCGAGGAGCTCAAACCCTGGAATGTTGCATCTCATTTTTGCCCGAGTTTGCTGCTAAGATTGTCAAAGACACAGTTACTCAAGATGTGTGTGTTATGCGCTGGTACTGTGAGGTTTTGACATCACTCAGGAATCGTATTTATTTGGCTTGGTTCTATGGTAGGTTTGGCCTCAAAGTAACTAGATTTGTTATTTCTCAAAGACACAATTTCTCCGGATGCGAGTGTGCCGCTCTTGATATTTTCATTTTTCATTTTTCTACAATCACCTGTAATATTAAGACACAATCACTTGAGATGTGTATGTATTTTTAGTGCTTGATTTTCTGACCATAGTGAAGTATTTGAGTTACCTCCCCTTGTACAGAACACGGTCATATATGTTGGATTTCAACATGTTGATCAGTTTGACATCATAAAACTTCAGTGTTTGATTTCATACATATGGACACATAAAATCTGTTGGCCTTTGAGACACTAGAGCACCCCTTCAAAACATCCTTCAGCTGTTTGGCAAAATGACATAAAAATCAGAGTAGAGGATTATATTCTCAGAAAAATTAGTGCTCTTCAAAACCCTATATTTCCAGTTAATCTCAGATGGAGTTTTCCAGATTTGGAGAATTGTATTTTCTGGAAGGAAAGATAGGGGTAATTCAGTGATTAAATCATGGAAAGGAGGGCTGGCATTGACTCCAGTTTTAACTTTCCAGTAAATAATATCCTGTTACGACATAGTGCTGTTCTCCACTTGTTTTCTCAAAGTGGATTGTATATTTATGTGCCAAATTGAAAGAAAAATAATTTATAGCATCGAAGTACACTTGGTTCAAGTTACCAAGGATAATGTCACTTCTTGGTTTTATTTTAATTGACTTTTAATCATAATGTTCAGTGAGTCTATTGTAACATGATAGTATTAATAGGAAAATATCACCTCAGTATATACTCATCCTTAACAAGCCGTCTTATGACATGTAGGACTAGAAGTAGGTACATCCAGATTTGTTTGTGATTGTACATCTTATGAGATTATCAAGCTTGAATTATAAACATGCTTTAATTAATTAGTAATTAATTAGTACACCTACAGGGCTTTTTTGTATCGATGATTTACCTGCACTGAGATCTGGATTTGGTTCATTTAAACATATGTACACTGTTTTAATAACTAATTAATTACCATCAGCACATTAATATATATATATATTTTGCTGTTAACTATTCTACTGATAAAAGGGATTGAAAAGCACACACTTTGTTATTGTATCAAATTTTACAGCCGAGAAATGTTGCACATTGTTAAAGATATTCTGTTTTGTTTTAATTATGCTTTGAAGGCATATCTGCATTAAAATACAAGATAATGTTCCTGTCTAACTTTGACACAGGGTTGATTCATTTGATCACATACCCTGATGTCTCGCAGTTTGAATTAGAAGTGGGATTAGGCATCCCATTGTGTGCGATTTACCTGCCAACTCTGCCAGTAGGACCTTAGTGTGTTACTTCTAGGATTGAACTACATATGTTAAGATTTGTTTACTTATAAAAGCCTACTATTATTATAATTATATGTGAATATGGTGTTGTAGGATACATGTAAATATTAAACTATGCCTTTTAATGGCTTAATCTGTCTGTGTTTGTCAATCTTTTCTGAAGTGAGTTTGTTGTTTATAGAGTACGGCTGTGGTGTCGTATCAGTCTGTCGTCTGTCAAACTGTTGTATGCCCGTTGTTAAGTATAAGGCCTAGGGTTATGATAAGGAACCAGTGGCATTCTTGGATGAAGGGATTCCAGGTTTGTTAAAAGAATTTGACCATGACCTACTTTCGAGGTCATAGGGTAAAATGTATTGAAGAACTTCTTATTAATCCAGAAACCCAGGGTAATGATCTTAAGCTAATATCATGATGAGATGAAAGGCTACAGAGCTTGTTTTAATAAATTAACTTGACCTAAAGGTGACTGGGTTCAATTACTTTCCAATGGGACATGAAAAGGTATGGGGTTACATACCCGGCCACCAGGGGCTTATGTTCATATGACCAGGTATGAAAAATTAACCCCAGGGTCCAAACCCTATAAGTCTGGGTTTATTTTTCATTTTTAGTCATATGAATGTGTAAACCTCTGTGGCCCAACACATATAGATTTTCACTGGGTACTCTTTGTTTCCTCCCATAGTATGACTACTTCCTTGCTCACTCCATCTGAGTCAGGAAGAGTAATCTAAGTTGATATAACTTGTTTTGCAATTGTTGTGAAATAAATGAAGTTGATAGTTTTTGGCTCTCCGGCCAGTAGGCTTTTGCTGCAGTGCAGCATTCGGCGTTCATCTGGTGTCAACCATATCAAGTTCATCTATATCAGGATTGAATTAGAAAGAAACCATGATCCTGATATAAGGGTAAGCGTCTATTGGGCAACCAATCACCCAATCACAAGAGAGAAAGGAAAAGATGAAGGCGTCAGGTGCGTAAGTGGATGAGATAGCAGATTTTATTACTTGCATAAATCACAGATGAAACCATACCTACCTATAAGGTTTGGGGTATGTCGTTTACATCTCAATGTATATCTTTAATTTCTATTACTTCACGATTGTTCCTGCGCAAAAATTGTTTGCAGGAATTAAAATTACGCGCAAAACCGTCATGTAAACAATTGTGAACACTTGCGTGTGTAAATACATTCATAACCGAATTTCGTGCTACATTAAATGACCGCTAATATAGCGAAAATAAATATCTCGATATTTCGATATATACAGGATATAGTGTGATACAGTAGGTCTTGCTTCAGGTGTCTGCAATTAAAAGAGGGGAACAAACTCCTTATAGAAAATACACTCCGATCCCCGGGCATTGTTTGGGGGAGGGTCTTTAGTGCCACGATAATAACCAAACCTAGTCTCAAAGTCACAAGGTCGGGAAAACAAAGCCATTGATGTATTTTGTTAAATATTAATTACAACTGAACAGCACGGGTCAACTTGATAAAACTGTTGATAAAGTTTTCGATCTCCTCCTTGAAAGGACCACGTACGTCGACCCAAGTTATGTCTTTACTTAAGGAACAATTTGGTCAAGTTTGTTTACTTTCTTTATCATTTCACAGATTATTTCATTAAGTTGTACTTTGCAATATATTGAAGCAAGCTTTTTCATACTTTTTTAACTAACTGCAAAGGGATTCTTAATCGTATAACCATACTGTTTACATGCAAATGAGCAAGCGGTCTCTGCACACTTTGACTTGTGAGCATGTCCAAACCCGTATCATGACTACAAACGACATAGTGCTTGAATTTGGTGACAGTAAATGAATGATGGCAAGCCAAGTTGTCATCTATTTGCTGAGCAATGCTGAACCAGTATTTCACCAAATTATATAAGATATCTTATATATTATATGAGATATCTTATATGTTTCTGATATATCTGATATGTTTATGAGATATCTTAGGTGTTTATAAGATATGTCATTTAAAGTTTATAAGCTGTCTCATAAAAAACGAGACTCTCATAAGAACGGCAAAACCTAAAAGTTCGAGAATGACTGTTCTGTGAAGTTACTTCCGTTTTGTTGAAAGGCACGCGGAACATACACGATCAACCCTCTGTCGCGACCACGATCGGCTAGGCACAGAGCAGGTGTCGTGTTCGAGCAAACATGAATATATGGCAATTATAAATCTGTGTCAAACCATTATATGTAGTTTCAGCTTCATCTCGGCTCCTTCATCGAGTGGAGGAGAATTCATTATCTCAGATTCAAATCTCGTTCTTTATAAGATATCTTATATACTTTCCTTTAAAAGATATCTTATATAATATATAAGATACCTTATCTAATTTTCTTTATAAGATATCTTATATCTTTTATGATATTTCTTTTATATTATAAAGATATCTTATATCTTTTATGAGATATCTGATATATTATATAAGATATATTATAAAGAAAAGTATATAAGATATCTCATTTATTATATAAGATATCTTATTAAGTTTATAAGATATGTTATATAATTTGGTAAAATCCTGGATCAACGATGCTCCGTGAATTAATGACAACTTGGCTTGCCGTACATGACATTAAATAACTATACAGAAGTATCTAGGAAATTAATATACGCACTGAAAAGCGTGTTGCACACGGGAATGAGTACCTCTTCTAAAACTCCAGAGCCCCGTTCGATTTGCACTCTTCTAAGAAGAGAAACCTTCTAAGAAGATCGTATTCCGTTATATGTAAATCGAATAAACCGGAAGAATAAAACAACAATTGGTCTAGTTCATAGGTTAAAGGTAAAGTCATGGAAACGAGGCTAACATACGAGAAGGTGAAGACAATAGACAAAGGATTCCATATCGATCCTATTTATATAGATTTCCACAAAGCTTTCGATACTCTTCCTCACAGGAAACCACATGAAGGAAGTACGGACTGTTTGCCATAATTGTAAATAGGATTTGAGGTTTTCTATTGAGCTAAGAGCAAAGAACTACAATAGATGGGTACTTTTTTCTAATTAGTAATATCCGGTGTTGTTCCACAAGGTTCAGACACACGCCGTTTGTCG
The DNA here is from genome assembly GCF_902652985.1 of Pecten maximus. Taxonomy (NCBI): domain Eukaryota; kingdom Metazoa; phylum Mollusca; class Bivalvia; order Pectinida; family Pectinidae; genus Pecten; species Pecten maximus. Next base: position 16,744,731 of record NC_047017.1, on the reverse strand, counting down.
TTTGTATTGTAAGTTTTCTGGCACCAGAAAATAATTGCCGAAGAATCCGATCGAATAATTATTTAAGACAATCTTCACAAAATGGTACTACATGTGCTTGGGGCATCTAAGTAGAAAATCAAGTGGTGTCAGTGATATTTTACAAGCCTATAAACCCTTACTATGCAAGTTAACAGAAGTAATTGACCAATTTTTAGTATGTTGCATGACTACATGTACCCATGGGCCTTGCTGTTGACATGTAGTTTGTTAAGGTGATTTTAAATTTTATCAAAACACCCGAAAAATGTTTATTTCAGGGGGACACAATTAGCTCATTTGTATATCATATATTGCACAAATATCCATGCCGTTTTGCTCACAAGAGTCTAAAGCACAGATTAGTAACATTGATTTGACCAGATTCGACTTTATAATACGTATGTGTAAACACTGATTCCATTTTGACATTGAAATGCCAATGGCGGTTGTGAATAATATCACAAATAATTCTATAGCATATAAGGAGGCATTACAAACCTCAACACTGTCTTATTAGACACTATCAAGAACTCTGGACATGGAAAGAAGACTGTTCTTAGGGGAAACAAATCGCTGAGTTTGAGGAGGCCCAAAACTCACCAGTTTGACGATTTGTGTTGAACACATCCTTCTTACTGTGATCAAATTATTCACAGTCGCCTGTTGCATTTCAAGGTAGACAAAAAGTGTTAAAGACTGACATAAAGTCAAATCCGGTCAAAAAATGCTCCTATCGTGTGGTATAGACATTTGTGGGCATAATATCTTGCTATGTGCACGGGATTGCTTGTTGTAGGCGATACTTGGAACGTATTTACTGTTGTAAGGGAGGTAACTGCAAGATTTACGGAAATCAAAAATAAACCAATTTGATTGGTCGATTCTTCCTTCACTTTGGCATGGGGTTTACAATCGAAGTGACAGATAACTACGGCAATATTCAGATGATATCAACAATAACATTTTTGGATACGTGTGGTTGGCAGTTGTTGTCATGTTTAAAATGAACAATTATATAGCTTGTTTTTATTTCGGCAAAGACGAGAATATTTACTGAAACGGACCACACGTGAAGCAGACTTGGAAATACCGAAACGAAGAAAAATCGGGCTTAATATAATATAAATTGGCATTATTTTCAGAGGATTGACCAAAATATATGTTCTGCAATGCCTGATTGTATCATATATAAAATATTAGAGGTTTATTTGACCGAATTTTCAATTAATTATTCATTTGCGAATCACGGCCCGATTGTCGTTGGAGTTGAATTACCGAAATGGCCGATAGTCGACCCAAAATCGATATTTTTACGAGAATTTTTGTTTTCTTTTACCTGAAAGTATTTTGAAATAATTTGCAAAATACAGAATTCACGACCAAATTTTCGATTGCGACGAACTTCTGTGACGGTGTTAAGTTCATGTTAAGTTATATCTGATTAAAATCAACTGTTACATGGCTACGTTTACTATGCACTACGTCTACTAGGTATTTTTTTTAATGACGGAAATCCGGATTATCTAAAAACAAATGCAAAAATACTTGTGATATTCACTTAATTTGATATTCATTCGTTAATTGTTATCTGTAGTTTGATAACTTCTGATATATTGTGATTGATACTCTATATAATATTGCTGTGGAACTTGTGTTATTTTTCAAGCAAATTCATTTTAATAATTTGTTAATTTAGAATTTTCATCAAGTCATAATCAAGACTTGAAATTCTCACTACACCATACTTCAAACACAGAGTAATCGATGAATTGATAAACTGAAAATTTAAGTCAAGCAAATGAGTTAATATTTACCTTAAATATTTTTTCAATATACAACAAATGTTCAGATGACTATTTGTGCCATGCTGTTGCAAGATTTCAGTTACAATTCTAAAATTGAATTAGTATGTAAATATATGTTATCCTGTCAATATCCACAAAGCGAGTGTAGTCTACTGTACTCAAAGTCATGCCAGTAGATAGCGGTACATATACTTGCTGCTTACATCTAGTGCTTACTTGTGTGAACTATTAATCAATAACAAAATGGTTCATATATTTCTATATATGACTTCACAAATTATGTGGTGTCTGAAGATCTGAATGAAGTGAATAAACGATGTATTAAATTATTTTTATGAAATATTCAAGTCACAGATCATTCTCTTTTTTAAAATATTGCTTTCAGGTCCATTTTGGTAATTAAAATATGACGGCAATCAGGCCTCGAATGGCGAATGATTACAAACATTTTAAATACGTCTCGGTCAAATAAACCCCTAATATTTTACATATGGTTAATTTTGACATTGGAGAACATATAATTGTGTCCATTCTCTAATATAAGCACTGGTAGAAAGTACAGAATAGAGCTTGATAAATATATAATCAAAATTACTAATTACCCCGGTAAATATAACATTTTACGTAAACCTCCCATGACTGATGGTGAACTTAAACTTGCAAATCTCCTGTGTCATTCCAATTTTGATATGTGTAAATATATACACGAACGGTATATATATAGATATAGATATGGAATGATTCACAAATTTGCATACAGTTATGGAATCTTATAACACCCCGAAAACTGTTCTCACCACATAAAGGATGTGATTTGTGCAATTACATTGCTGAACTGTGTGTGGTTCACTATGATTGGATGGTCAACATTGGAAAGGGACAATAAATAGGGAATGTGTCATCCCATCGAATGGACTGTAACCTTTATCAGTTTGAAGCTTGAAGTTTTCTTTTCCTGTTTGCTGAATTATTTGATGAAGATAGTCTTTATATGGTTGTTATTCTTTATCACATTGTGTACAATGCTGTAATTATACCAGAAGTATATCTTCTCATATCAAGATTTTTTAACATCAAATGATTCCTGAACAAAAGGAGTCAAGTTTTTAGCCCACCATCTGATGATGGTGGGCTATTCAAATCGTCCTGCGTCCGTGGTCCGTCGTCCGTCCGTCCGTCCCTCCGTCCGTCCGTAAACAATTCTTGTTATCGCTAATCCTCAGAAAGTACTGAAGGGATCTTTCTCAAATTTCATATGTAGGTTCCCCTTGGTGCCTAGTTATGCATATTGCATTTTGAGACCAATCGGAAAACAACATGGCCGACAGGCAGCCATCTTGGATTTTGACAATTGAAGTTTGTTATCGCTATTTCTCAGAAAGTACTGAAGGGATCTTTCTCAAATTTCATATGTAGGTTCCCCTTGGTGCCTAGTTATGCATATTGCATTTTGAGACAAATCAGAAAACAACATGGCCGACAGGCAGCCATCTTGGATTTTGACAATTGAAGTTTGTTATCGCTCTTTCTCAGAAAATAATGAAGGGATCTTTCTCAAATTTCATATGTAGGTTCCTCTTGGTGCCTAGTTATGCCTATTGCATTTTGAGACCAATCAAAAAACAACATGGCCGACAGGCAGCCATCTTGGATTTTGACAATTGAAGTTTGTTATCGCTATTTCTCAGAAAGTACTGAAGGGATCTCTCTCAAATTTCATATTTAGGTTCCACTTGGTGCCTAGTTATGCATATTGCATTTTGAGACCAATCGGAAAACAACATGGCCGACAGGCAGCCATCTTGGAATTTGACAATTGAAGTTTGTTATCGCTATTTCTCAGAAAGTACTGAAGGGATCTTTCTCAAATTTCATATGTAGGTTCCCCTTGGTGCCTAGTTATGCATATTGCATTTTGAGACCAATCGGAAAACAACATGGCCGACAGGCAGCCATCTTGGATTTTGACAATTGAAGTTTGTTATCGCTATTTCTCAGAAAGTACTGAAGGGATCTTTCTCAAATTTCATATGTAGGTTCCTCTTGGTGCCTTGTTATGCATATTGCATTTTGAGACCAATCGGAAAACAACATGGCCGACAGGCAGCCATCTTGGATTTTGACAATTGAAGTTTGTTATCGGTATTTCTCAGAAAGTGATGAAGGGATCTTTCTCAAATTTCATATGTAGGTTCCTCTTGTTGCCTAGTTATGCATATTGCATTTTGAGACCAATCGGAAAACAACCTGGCCGACAGGCAGCCATCTTGGATTTTGACAATTGAAGTTTGTTATCGCTATTTCTCAGAAAGTAACGAAGGGATCTTTCTCAAATTTCATACATACGTTCCCCTCAGTGCCTTGATATGCATACTGCATTTTGAGACCAATCAGAAAACAACATGGCTGACAGGTAGCCATCTTGGATATTGACAATTGAAGTTTGTTATCGCTATTTCTCAGAAAGTGATGAAGGGATCTTTCTCAAATTTCATATGTAGGTTCCCCTTGGTGCCTAGTTATGCATATTGCATTTTGAGACCAATCGGAAAACAACATGGCCGACAGGCAGCCATCTTGGATTTTGACAATTGAAGTTTGTTATCGCTATTTCTCAGAAAGTACTGAAGGGATCTTTCTCAAATTTCATATGTAGGTTCCTCTTGGTGCCTTGTTATGCATATTGCATTTTGAGACCAATCGGAAAACAACATGGCCGACAGGCAGCCATCTTGGATTTTGACAATTGAAGTTTGTTATCGCTCTTTCTCAGAAAATAATGAAGGGATCTTTCTCAAATTTCATATGTAGGTTCCTCTTGGTGCCTAGTTATGCCTATTGCATTTTGAGACCAATCAAAAAACAACATGGCCGACAGGCAGCCATCTTGGATTTTGACAATTGAAGTTTGTTATCGCTATTTCTCAGAAAGTACTGAAGGGATCTTTCTCAAATTTCATATGTAGGTTCCCCTTGGTGCCTAGTTATGCATATTGCATTTTGAGACCAATCGGAAAACAACATGGCCGACAGGCAGCCATCTTGGATTTTGACAATTGAAGTTTGTTACCGCTATTTCTCAGAAAGTACTGAAGGGATCTTTCTCAAATTTCATATGTAGGTTCCTCTTGGTGCCTTGTTATGCATATTGCATTTTGAGACCAATCGGAAAACAACATGGCCGACAGGCAGCCATCTTGGATTTTGACAATTGAAGTTTGTTATCGGTATTTCTCAGAAAGTGATGAAGGGATCTTTCTCAAATTTCATATGTAGGTTCCTCTTGTTGCCTAGTTATGCATATTGCATTTTGAGACCAATCGGAAAACAACCTGGCCGACAGGCAGCCATCTTGGATTTTGACAATTGAAGTTTGTTATCGCTATTTCTCAGAAAGTAACGAAGGGATCTTTCTCAAATTTCATACATACGTTCCCCTCAGTGCCTTGATATGCATACTGCATTTTGAGACCAATCAGAAAACAACATGGCTGACAGGTAGCCATCTTGGATATTGACAATTGAAGTTTGTTATCGCTATTTCTCAGAAAGTGATGAAGGGATCTTTCTCAAATTTCATATGTAGGTTCCCCTTGGTGCCTAGTTATGCATATTGCATTTTGAGACCAATCGGAAAACAACATGGCCGACAGGCAGCCATCTTGGATTTTGACAATTGAAGTTTGTTATCGCTATTTCTCAGAAAGTACTGAAGGGATCTTTCTCAAATTTCATATGTAGGTTCCTCTTGGTGCCTTGTTATGCATATTGCATTTTGAGACCAATCGGAAAACAACATGGCCGACAGGCAGCCATCTTGGATTTTGACAATTGAAGTTTGTTATCGCTATTTCTCAGAAAGTGATGAAGGGATCTTTCTCAAATTTCATATGTAGGTTCCTCTTGTTGCCTAGTTATGCATATTGCATTTTGAGACCAATCGGAAAACAACCTGGCCGACAGGCAGCCATCTTGGATTTTGACAATTGAAGTTTGTTATCGCTATTTCTCAGAAAGTAACGAAGGGATCTTTCTCAAATTTCATACATACGTTCCCCTCAGTGCCTTGATATGCATACTGCATTTTGAGACCAATCAGAAAACAACATGGCTGACAGGTAGCCATCTTGGATATTGACAATTGAAGTTTGTTATCGCTATTTCTCAGAAAGTACTGAAGGGATCTTTCTCAAATTTCATATGTAGGTTCCCCTTGGTGCCTAGCATTTTGGGACCGATCGGAAAACAACATGGCCGACAGGCAGCCATCTTGGATTTTGACCATTGAAGTTTGTTATCGCTATTTCTGAGAAAGTACTGACGGGATCTTTCTCAAATTTCATATGTAGGTTCCCCTTGGTGCCTAGTTATGCATATTGCGTTTTGAGACCAATCAGAAAACAACATGGCTGACAGGCAGCCATCTTGGATTTTGACAATTTAAGTTTGTTATCACTATTTCTGAGAAAGTACTGAAGGGATCTTTCTCAAATTTCATAAGTAGGTTCCCCTTGGTCCCTTGTATTGCATTTTTGGACCAGTCTGTCCTGAAAACAACCTGGCAAACAAACAGCCATTATCGTTAAATCTCAAATTTCTTATATAGCTTGGATTCCCTTGTATGAAAAGTACTGGAGGGATGTCTCAATTTGCACAGATTAGTAAAATGAAGGGAAAAGTAGAGAAAAGATCAATCCGACATGGAACCTATGAAGATCATTCAATGGTGGGCGCCAAGATCCCTCTGGGATCTCTTGTTTGTTTTGAAGTACCATACATGCTTGAGTACAGTTTCAATAGGATACATTCCTAATCCGGGCCTTGATTAGTAGCTCTGGTTTTGGTTTTCAGTAGTTCTTTATGTGTGTTTCATCATATTAAGTTGAGATATGCTAAACTAACGATGGAACTAGCCTAAATTTAGTGCATATTAGAAGTTGGCATCAATAAGGTCACAGAGTCCTGGCTGTATTATAACTGATGATGGCTTCCCGAAAGAAAGAAGACATATTTTATTTTCATCCATCCAAGATAGATCAATAAACTTCCAATTTCAATCAGGACCTTACAGAAATATGCATGTGTTCAATCATATCAGAACAGCTGCAAACATTTCAAATAATTTGCAATTAATTCCTAAACCAATATCAGTAAATTTATCGACTTTAAACTTAGAAGATTACTGATTTTGCATTAAACAATAATGTTCGTTTACAGTACTTCCAGTACTTTGATTTATTTGTATGACTTAAAATAATTCCATGCTACATCTTACCACAAATTAATTCTACCAAAGGAACTTTTAACATTTACAGCAAAGTCATAGTGATTTTAAGAAACTACATGTCAAAACAAACATTTGGGTATATTGAATGAGTAGTTTTGTGCAGTAAATATTGACTTGTGTTTAAAATTCAAAATTATTCTCCTGTATAGATGACCCTTAAGTATAAACACTGAAATTGCATTCGCGCGTGACTAGAAAATGCCCAGGATTCAGATCATGTAAACAATTACAAAAAATACATAATACGATTTAGCGGAAGAGGCAAATCCTTTGAGCATTTGATTTTTTTTCTGGTTAAATACATACAGATATTACGTGTATATAGTAGGTGGCGATGAATTGTGTTTGAGAATGGAAAAAATAAATAGTTTACATACGTTATTTAACAAGGGAGATCGAAATGTATATGATATATGCTTATTCATTGATAGTATTGAAGACAATGTTAATGCTTATAGAGAAATTGTTTGAAGAATGTTACTCGCAGAACAATCATCATATGTCATTCTTGGCAGGAAGGTGGGCGTATTTTACGAGGAAGAAACTTTTAAACTAAGCAGATATATTGAGGAATAGTGTGAGCCTTTAACGGGGAAGAATATTAAACAAATAAAAACATTGAGAAAAGTGTTTTTCTACAAGGAATAACTGAAAGCTAACAGATGTATTAAGACGGATTGGACTCACTTGGAAAACCTGATTTTATACGTTATATCTTATGAGACCACTAAAAGCACTTCAATATCAGCTGCTTACCTTGATCTTAACTTTCTATTTCTTTGTTTGATGTGAAGTAAGACAGAGCCCGATGCCTGATTTTCCGAGTGGAAAACGGTTCCATTGTCACCACGTAGTTCTCGTTACACCTAGATTTGTACAGCGGATGTCGTCGATGTAGCAGAAGAGGACACGGCGATTTCCGCCCAAAACCTTAAAAAAACACAAAACAATGTCGTCTTCAGCAAAGGCGATGGTAGAAATTTGTTGTCTGTTTTTCAGTGAAATACCTTTCTTTCCTAAAAAGCGGTTTAGATTTTTCTTGATACGTTTTGTACATAACAAAAAGTTTTTCCTTTATATATTTTGTACATAGTAAAAAGTTACCATTCGGAAAACAATCATGCAAGGCATTTGTCATTGCACGCTCTTCGTCGCTTCCTATGGTGATTTCACCAGTCCCTACTTGGGCCCGTACATGAGAGAGAGAAACAAAATTAATTCTAAGTTTTAAAATCTGCATCCTAATGTAGAAAAAAGTGGCCCTAACATGATGGAGTTTTCATTTGTGGATCGGCGCACATCCCCTTGATTTTTATGCGTTATTGTAATAACAAAGCATTTTCTTAAATCAAAAGCCCTTTCTACTCCCATGGCACCTGCCCCCTCTCCGAGACAGTTTGCCTTTAACTCTAGTAGCATTTCTTCTGAATATAAGATTATGTTCGAAGCTTGTGCTTCCCTTGCTCAATCTTTTGAATGAATGGATTAGAATAAATTTCAGAGAGAACCGCCAAAACCTCATCTGCTTTATTTATTTTTTTTTTTTTGCCAATTTTTGTGACAGTTTTGTCCTTCTTTTCGTCACGGTATACTTTATCCTTATTTGTTTACATGTTTTTTGGACCCTGAATGCTGTTGGCTTTTGCCACACTTCTGTTGTTGGTTTATGTTGAGTTAGGGAAGCACATAGAGCACGAGCCTCTATCCTTATATAGTTGCTCTCTGCTTTTCAATTGCCGTGTGACTTTGAAATCTCCGATTCCCTATACCCCGAGTATTCTATTATTGCCAGGTTTTTGATATTTTGTAAATTGGTTGGTGCTGTCGTTATTACTTTCTGTGAATGCAGACATATCGTTCTGGCGGTGAAACGCATGGCTCGAAAGCTGTTTGACGTTTTCTTCTCTTTTACCTTTGAAAATTCAATTAAAAACATGTACTAAGCTTCTTTTCTGATGATAGCGAGTTAAAAGAGTTGGATGATGTTTCGCTTTTTAAACATCATGCTCCACAATCGTAGACAGATCGTATGTTGGATAAATTATGTCTAAATGAAATGAGACTTTTAAAACAAAATTTAGCTTTTAGAAAATTTAAATACCACAGGACATATATACAACAATTTTAAGTAGAATGGGGTGTATTTTAGATAAATAATTTCTAGATAAAACAGGGCATACACATTCATAAAAAACTCACCTTTTTCAGACGTGCAATGCCGTGTAAGAAATCGAAATTCAATAATCTGTGCAGCTGTTGTGTTACATATGTACGGCTCTTGATTCAGCGAGAACATCTCCAGTTTTAAAATACTAGACATTTTAACACTCATAATGAAACCATTTGCCACAAGACTCACATAACAGACTTTTCGTATTGTGTGTATCCTTTTGGTAAGAGCCACATGGCCATCTTTAAACCACGACTCATATTGGTCTGTATGACTACTGAAGACTTGCTACGTATTAATGAGAACACCTTTTACAAAAAGAGTGATTTGATTGGTATTATTCAACCCAACTCAAATTATCTTCTTATTCTGATTGGCCACCGGTTAAATATATATATTTTCTTAAAACGACATTAATCGATTTTTATCGTGAATTGACAAGATAATGAAAAACATGTCTTGTTTTTCATAAAGCAATTCAAGTGTTCAATGAAAAACATTTGTAAGTTAATTGTTTGTAAAAACCCTGTCGCACGTGGTTTACATCCGCGATACGATTGAAAGTAAATAAACAATATAATGATAAAAATTTATGTGTGAAAAAGTTTTATTTCGCATGTTCTCAGCTATATTCAAAATATAGGGATGTGCTTTTGGGTGTTTTAGGGGTATTTTTTGGTGTTTTGGGGTTATTTATTTTGGTGTTTTGGGGTTATTTTTCGGTGTTTTTGGATGTTTTGGAATATTTTGGGGTGTTTGGGGGTATGTTTTAGTGTATTTGGGTGTTTTGGGATATGTTTAGGTAATTTTGAGTGCTTTACGCTTAGCGCTGGAATATTGGTGTGCACATATAGCGATGACGCTGGAATATTGGTGTGCACATATAGCGATGACGTAACTCAAACCATAACGCCATCTCGTAACTGTTTGTGAGTTCATTGGTTTAGATTTCATGATTGTACTGCAACCGTGTCTATTGATTTCCGTTTGTCAATTGATTAGGTTTTGTATCTATTTGTTTGGTGTTCCTGTCTATTGGTTCGGTTTTGAACATTAATTAGTTCACAACATATGTTGATTTGGAAAAGATGTCTATTGATTTCAATTTTTGTATTTATTTGGTTTTAATCGTGTTTTGCCTTTCCGCCGCCAATACTAAGACTTGATATGTAGTTTGAGACATGTTGTACTGTCTAACATATACCATGCTGATGAATATTCCATTTTAGGGCAATTTCGGCTGTTAAATAGTGCTCGAGGGATGTGCTTCGTCGTTGCTACACAAGAGCATATGCAATGAAAACTGTTCATTAAGCATCCCTTTTATGTATTTGTAGCCTGTGGTATAGGATTTTGAGTTCTATCTTTGCTGATATCTTACTTCCGAAGAAAAAAGTTGAATTGTCGAACAAAAACGCATTTGTTGAGACTAGACAAATCCGCGTATCCATCTTGATTCCAAGCTCACTTATGAAAATTGATGATTTAAATAGTCACTTGTTCTATCCGGGTCTTCAAATGTTTTCTGTTCATTGGTGAAGATGATGTTGTAAAGCAGACAGGTTCCTGATTCACGTTTAACAAGCCAGGATATGGAACACCAGCGTCCACAAAATCCAAAGGAAGGAACATGTCTAGACAATGTAATAACTGCCCTAATGCTGTATTTGTCCAATAGGTCGTACTGAAGCGAGATGTGCAGCATATTTTTGTGAGATATGGGATAAACTTCTTCAGAAATAGACACAGTAATGGTATATATTCAAATAAATGACATTAGACATTTTTCTGTAATGAATGTAGCCAGGGGTTCAAAAATCAGCATGAACAAGCATCGTTCTCTGGACTTAAGTTTATTTTGCTCAGCGCATTAAACATGCAAACAGAATTCTGCAAAATGGAAAGTGTAGAAATTGCTATTTTTATAGATAAATTATGCAATAGATTCAGAGTATCACAAAATTATAAAATTGCTTACCAGGGAAACACTTTAGCAGTGAATAAGTGTAGATTTCGCGCGCGCTGATTACATTGTATGATATGATGGACAATTCTTTTTTGTGGTTAGACAGTCCTTGATACGTGACAAGTTGTACATATGAGATTATCGTGCCGTTCATGGTAACCCCTTTGTTCTACACAGAAACTTCATTTTTCAATTAATCAATTTTGTTTTCACACTAAATGATGTTTTTAATGAATATCTTTTCGATACAGTACCTAAGGAATTTGTGAAATACCACTGTTGGGATAAGTTTGTTATTTTGCATACAGTGACATGACCGGATCACACTTATGTAAGATAACCGTGCAATAGCCTTCAAAGATGCAACACCGCCAACGGCCTATATATGTACTGCTTGCTATGAAAATGCATAAAATTGCACCCACTGTGTAGAAATACATCTAATTTACATCAAATTAAAAAAAAATGAAAAAAAACCCCAAAAAACAAACCAAAAAACAAAAAACAGAAACAAAAAAGAAGAAAAACAGCGTCCTTTTTATGATCACTTATAAGACATGAATTTTAAAGCAAATTAATGAGCTGTTGTTTTGACCTTTAGTTGACATTTTGAGTGCATTGAATACGTGCAAATGCAACAGTTGAAAATGATGCACACGATCGTTTAAATTATATTGATGAATCGGTCATGATGAAAAAGTGGTGTAACGAATTCCAATCCCGAAGGCCTTTACTTTTTTCCTTTATTAAAGGTTTATTGTTGGTGTGTTGTGTATGTGAACATTTTTGTTTATGAGTATTTGTTGTTTCTTTATTTCTTCCTCTTTTAGTTTTCTTTCTCTCCATTTTTTCCTTCTAATTCCATGCCCTGCAGGTAGGGCTTAAGAATTGTACCTGCTGCCCCCATTGCATGATCGTTAAAGGCGACTAAATATGGGATCTTATCTTTTCTCTTCTTTCTCGACAACTTTCTTCTTCCTAATGTCTCCCTTGACACTGCCTCACATTTGGCCTTTAGTTGAGCGTTCGCCCGTGTGATGAAGGCTTGGATTATTTCCCCTGGTCGAGACATACTAGAGTCTTTAAAAATGGTAGTTGCTACTCTTGCTTGGCACTCAGCATTTTGGGAGTGGGGCAACTGGTTGGCCCGTTGTCAGTATAATGTGACCGGGTGGGGTGTCCTGCTGTATGCTGTATGCTTTGGTGAGGTAGCACTATAAATCAGCCAAAGTTCTGGCCTATCACAGGAAGCCTTAACACGAATATACCGCAGCCTCCCAAAACACACATACGTACTCACCTCACGCATGCATGTCGCAAACACAGGAGGCCGTCCTTAAATGACCTTAGCTGTTAATAGGACGTTAAACAAATAAAACCAAACCTTCTAATTCCATTATTGCCGACATTCTTACTGTTAATTTGAATTACTCGACTATGAAAGTATCAGCGAGATATTCCAGCAACCGGGAACATTTAATTTTTCTAAATGTTAATAATAAAAATTGATAATAAGTAATTTATGTTATTTAACCTACACAAAAGAACGTACATATGTTGTTTGTTTATGTTATCACGACTGGATTTTTGTTCATGGTAGTACATTTTTGTATAGAAACAGTGAGCGGGTGAAACAACACGAAGAGTTGTCACTGTTCGCTGTTGTCTCCCCAAACCGCTTGTTCGGACATAGATTTCATCAATAAAAAGTGTGCATGTTCCTGATGTCCGAACGAAGGAATGTCCTTTTTAATTTACGCATTCGCGAACTTATGAGGAAGAACGAACGTTCCGTTCATATTTATTGGACCAGACCAGCAATCCGACATCATATGCGACGTACAATGCATTTGTTATACACATTGTATCACCTGAGATGTTTGTGTACTGATCATGATGATACAATTCAGTACTTTATATCCACGAGAGAGTTTTTTCACTGAAGAGTGGAGGGCAAAGACATGTCTATACATATGTATATGACCTTCCCTAAATGGGGTTTACGATCCCCCGTCGTGTGCAGTAAACATCAGGATGTCTCAATTCAGTATAGTTTCGGGACTCGATACATTTTCATGGCATCGTCAGACTATTGAGGCCATGGGAATCGTCTATAAAGCTGATTGTCTGTACAGGATAAAATATTTCATTTAGATTCAGATATAAACCTCACTTTAGCTGGTAGGATGACATGCTTTCTCTGAATCCGTTTTTTCCACGACCGATATATTTTACACGTAGTGTTTTGTTCGGGCTTCAGCAGATTTATTTAAACCCAATCCTTGACCTGCAGCAGTGGATCTTAAAAGGTAGCTTGTTCAGTCGGACTAATGCGGGACCCACTGAGAATCGAGGCTCTGCTTTTGAGCCGTCTTCTTGTCTGATCGTGATATTTCAGTGAGATAACACTATAAATACTCTCTTCAATAATCCCATTATTCACCGACTTGGCTATTTTGCATCGATTGCCAAGAATGCAAGAATGCCAAGACAAAGCAAACCTTTCAGATCACCAGCTTAAGTCTTTTTCCATGTCTAATACTGCTCTGTGAAACAATTTTCTTCCAAGCCAGAAAAGATAAATATATTTGTGTTTGGCCGAGGTGCGGTTTAAACCGGAACAAGGATGTGAAGCTAACCAATCAATCAATCAACCAATCAATCAATCAATCAATCAATCAATCAATCAATCAATCAATCAATCAATCAATCAATCAATTTCACGAGTTTAACGACACACTTTAATAGCACCAAAACACATTCGAACAAGGAAGTGACAACAAAGTACGTGACACAGTATGGGATCGGGCCCAATATCCGGGAAATGTTAAATCTATGTGGATCCAGTATATTCAACTGCCCTGGTATGCATATGTAGTTTTTTTTCTGTACTCATTTCAACTTCCTACAACCCAGAATACAGCTGTACCATTGGTTCAGTGTATGACAAACAATGTGTTTTGACTGTTTCTGCCTTTTTTCAAAGTCCGCGAATTCCTCAGAGATTTCCCCTTCTCGTATGTTGATTCATTACATATATTTTTTATAAGCCGCTATCAACGAACATTTTGATCTCCATTGGTTCCCTCGAGACAATTGGCGGTTTTATTGATAATAAATACATCAAATTATCTCGTAGTTTATTTGCTGTATTGTAAAACAATATCACCACTTTAGATTCGGCGAATGGATTATTTTTTTGCGTTTAAGTTGGACATATTACCTACATTTTGATCGCTTTGTGAAGCAATATATCTCAATTTCCGTCACACCATACTGAGTTATTTTTCGGAATTTGTTACAGCATTTTGTCGTTGTTTAAACTCAGGTTATGCACTATAACTATTTTTATATGCTGAATGCACCTCACTCTCCATTTGGACACCAATACAATAATGAGACTTGAGTAAAGTGCCAAATGTTAAAATCGCAACATTATATATTCAAATTGATGTCTGAAAGTTAGAAGTTGTGCATCAATATATATATTCGAACGAGCCAATCAATCAAAACCTGAATGGTTAACTGTCACATCCCTGGCTAGCGATTTCCACAGCAACACGATACCAGTATCGCTCTCCATAGTGAGGCGGGGGCGGCAGCCAGCTTCCGGCAATTACGTGTTGGTTACATCCAGCCAAACGACCCGGCACGTGATTAATGGTACCTTAACTTGTTGCAACGGACCTATATCGACAGTAGCTCAAAACAATCTCGGCCAGCAGGTCGGCCAGATTCATTGCAGGTTCTTTCAAATAATTGTTTTAAGAGATTAAAAAGCACATTGATTTTCCAGTTGCTGTTCCGAGACGCCTCGAAGCGTAAACTAATCCGATGAGAAATGATTAGGTTATGTGAAAAAATACTCTTCCTAATGATAAAAACACATAACAAATACGTTTCTCAGTTGATCGTTTGGCGTGCATGTCTCTTCGGTTTAACATGGTACTAACAATGCGTTTGATTTAACAGTACACAGAAACATGCTCTCGATAATAGCATGCATAAGAATCTCTGAGCTGTTGTATTTCGGAAGTGTGACGATGAGCTGAAAAATGGCTTCAGTATTACCGACAGTTTATCGTATTGAAGGTGATGTAACACCACATGACACGCTATATAGGCCTCAACAGCCTAAGAACTGTAGACAATATTTACAATTCCACCAAACAAACTTTATTGAAACTAAACATTCCTATCTTTATTTCATTTTCAGTTTTTGTTGAAGTCTTCAACAGTTTACGGCCATCAGACAAATTAACATTAAATCAAGGTAGAAACTGAACTGAAAAATACGTGAACTGTCAATTAGATTATGCATGGGTGGAATACATGTAAACCTATTTTGCCAAAGGAAATGTAAACAACAATCGAAAAATAACATTGTGTAAACAAAATATTGAAATTGTTTATATAACTTTCCCACCGAGATAGTCTCCTTTTCTTCTTCTAAAGTCTCGTAAGTATTGGTATTCTATGGCTGTATACGTCATAGAGAACAATTAAGAGTTGTGGAAGGACACGTAATGGTGTTTTTATGACCATGACTGGAAAAGAAGCGATAGTATTTTTACAGAGTGTAAAAAGTAACCACATAAGATCATTTAATTTATATTTTCTGAACATAAATTCCTGAAAATAAAAAATGAGCGGGTATTGACGTGTAGGTGTAGATTTCATGATATACATAATTGTAGTGACGCAAGTTAATATAATTTTCCCCTAACATAAGGATGTGACAAAAGAAAACGGAATACATAGCCGAAAGCTTGCAAGTATTACCGTCCAGAGGAAGGATACTCACTTGTTATATTAGAAAAAAATGCTGGCGGTGGTGGTAGGAATACTATTTTCTCTTCCACTGGCAATCATTGCATGTTCGTAGAAATCAACAAACAAAATGGCGTAGAAATAACATAACGCCATAATATAAAAGGTTCAGATACTTTCAGTTCCTATCTTATATTATACAAACGTACATGTACAGTTATTGCTGTGTTAAGACGAGCAGCAGTTAAAGTCTGTTACAGCGAAGCATTACTTTGTTTTGTTTTATGCACTGGAAATACACTCGCTTTTCATTCATGTCACTTGTCTATTTTGACGTTTCTTACTTCCGGTTTAGAATATCAGCGCATGTAATTAATCATGACCTGAGGGTTGACAGAGAAATATTGCGCAAATGCTTAACAGGAAGACCAATCAGTGAAACAGGAGAAAGTATTATATACACGGGGAGGAAGAGGGAAATGTATGTACGTGATTTAAATTGGCACGTCAATCATAGATGGAACATTTATATAATATAGATATATGTATATTCTTTCAGACATGTACCAAAACTAAAATGATGTTACGAACGGCACACAAGTAAAAGTCAGCCTTTGATATGAATTTCGTTGCAAATACCAAATAATAGATGAGAACTGTTTTATAAAGCTGTTTCTCCTTCTATGACTCGTCGGTGAAACACGGGGCCGAAACATGCTTAAATTCAGAAGAAAAGTCATGGAAATGTCAATGGGTTCAAATAAAAGAATATATATATATATATAACCAAGGAGAGGTGCTTTGAATCCATCATTCAATTAATTTCATTTTATCATTATTTTCCCCTTCCCCTTTTTTCTAAAGGCCAGGGTTTAGAAGCCCTTGGATTTTCCCTTAGATTTACAATATTAATCAGCCGTTTAATTTTTATGCTTTCCTTTCATCATTTTTGTTTTTGATATTTTATCATTTCAAAAGAACCTGAAATATGTCTGTAAATTATAAAATAGTGGATATGTACTCTTTAAAAGTGGCATGCAGGGTAACGGCAAATCTCGGGGTCATAAAGTCAACCAGCAAAGTTCACTTCCTAGCTACCTTAAAGGATTTTAAAGAGGCACAAACAGACCTTTTTAATACGAATGAAATTACAAATAATCAATATCAATCTAGATCAAAAAGCTGTTTCGTCCTTCTAAAACTGATTAAATGTCATTTGTTTGCTGATTTTACGAGGAGAAACTTGGACAAAAATTACTGTATTAAAACCCATCACATAGCAGCAAATTGTGTGTAAAGATATCTTGATAGCTGACAAGGATATTCCTTCTTTGTGTCAATTTTGACATTCTCGATAAGTCTACTGTCATTACTGTTTGAAAGCATGACGTATGGTTTACGATGGCAGTTTCATATTTCCCAGGAGAGCCTTTGTCGATTTAGGTGGCAGCAGAATATGTTGTCGGAGACAGCGACACTTAGTGTCGATCTATAGAAAAAGCTCATTGTCTCTCTCGAATAAACACAAAGTAACCACTGTCTAGAGAAGTTCCGAACATATGCCACGTCAGTTGGTAACCACTGTTTATGAGTCTCGAACATATACCAGGTCACCCGCGGTATAAAACAAGGGAAGACGTACGGAAGATGATCTTGATATGGATAAAATCTTTTTTTTTTCTTTCTGGAAGGTACCGAATGATATGGCAACTTGTATGGAACACCCATGGTGTACCAAATGTTGTTATATTGTAAAGCTAGAATTATATTGAAAATATATGCTATATTTGATTTGTATTTGAAAAGTTTATATTAAAAAAATGTTTGTTTTCTGTTAAGAGATTGTTACACTATTTTGTTAAAGGTGCTACACCTTCGACAGATAGTATTTTTTAGCAATTAAAAACGCGAATAGACTCGTATGTATTTTTCTTCAGGAATACAAGTTACACACTTTACATTATTACCACCCTCGGAAAGTTTCATCTTCTTATTTATCTTTAAAATGAAAAAAATTAATTGCGTCCCGAAGAAATTCCATTTCGCTCCGCTTTATATTGAATGAAATACTGATAGCGCATGCACCGAAAACAGGAACACAAACAAGTATACATGAACCACTTCCAAATATCACGATTTCTATGATAGACACTGAGTATCATAAAAAAAAAAATCACATCGTAAAGAGTTTCGAGAAATACATGTTGATGAAGACTATAGGACAAACATACGGTTGTCATCACGATATCTTTGGGATATATTCCATTTCTTAGTGCGGTATCAATCTAGGCGAGTTTGATGCTCGTTGAAATGTTGTGACTACCCTACTTCTCATTCTGAGAACGTGACATTGCCTGAATTTCAATGGTGGCAATGAACCAGAAGAAGCCTACTCTACCAGGACACCTTGTATTATTCTCCTGTAAATTTTCAATGACCTCCACATTAATCTATATTTTTTCATATTTCGTCGTCATTTTATCGATTCTTTCACATGTCAAGATTCTGTTTATTGTTTGCGATTTCTATTATGGAAGTTTCAATGATATTTTTCTACTTGGTTGATGCTTTACGGGCCTTATCAATAATCTGACTTTCATGTCAAACACAAACATGTCATAATTAATGCTATGTCGTACATGTACCTGCTTATTTTCGTATTGTTCAATTCAATTCATTATTGATTATGAGCTTTACTGCTCATCAGTACATATTACATACAATACAATAGTGGTCAATGCAATATAGCAGTGTGGTATCAATATCTATAGAGAATAGACACGTCCGTTAACAAAGGAAGGGTGCCAATTTGGGCCCTCTGGGTACTATCACCGAAAAGTTTTATTTTTTGAATATAAATGCCCCGAGGTTGGGTAGTCATGTTATGACATGATATTAAGGTCAGGCCAGAAGCCATTTTTTTTTTACTTATTGGTGATAGCCACCAAAGGGCCCAGATTGGCACCCCTCCATTAGAATTATATCAGGCTTTTCCTTAAGTGTGTGGCATCATATGATATTTACTTAACATTGTTAAATCATTGAAATGTGTTGTACTAAATAATTGGATCAACTGGAATACAGATGATCTTTCCAGTAGTACTTGTATACATCTTGATCTTAAGAATTGAAAATTTTGGACATACTACATGTAATAGAAAATGATATTCATCTCCTTTATCACCAGTTGCAGAGACACTGCCTTGTGACTATGGTCATCACTAGATTCTCACATAGGCATGGTGATGAGCAGTATGTCCATAGAGCAAAGAAAGAAATAGGTTTGAAGCTTGTTGACGTGTTAATTTAAAAGAGGTTATCTATTTCATTCTTTAAAGTGTTAACAAATTACGCGATGACGTCCTCCTTTAAACCGTTACAGTAATTAATCACTTCATTCGCGAGGAAATTCATACTGGCGTTGAGTTTAAAATAAATCGAATTTTCCCCATGGATGCTATATAGTTGACACGGTGTAATATTCTATTTGAATAAATTTTACCATTGTTATTTTGATTGTTGGGTAATTCAATCAAGTTCACACATTTCCTCCTGTATTATAGCGTTGGGAGTCCTAGAACCTTTAACCGGCGCCTTGCGATATTTTCTACAACATTTGTCTTGTTACTCTCCTGTACTCCTTCAATAGCCGTTTTATATTTAAGTAGATCATATCCATAAGCTGTAGTGGTTCTATCTACAGACGGGTTTGAAAAGTCGTTTGTGTAAGAGTGTTGTCATGCTTTCCAATAGATGCCTTACAAGTAGCTTGAAGAGTTTCTTGAACTCTTGAGTTTAAATCATTGCTAATTTTAATATAGATCAATTACTTTTTGAAGCCAATTACTTTGATGTCGCCGTCATATTGGTTCTTTTGATCAGCGTTTCATACGACTTCATCTTTTCTCTCTCTTTATGAATTGTCGAATGAAGATAAAAAGTTGTGTATTTGCTTCAACAAGAGAAAGGCCACACTCTATTGTTTTGGAGCACTGTCGATCAAATTGGAATTTGGGTTGTACCTCACGATTGCCCCGATGGTGGCTTGACAATGGATATTATTAATCCAGGGTGTGGCTTTCCCTCTTGAAAAAACACAACCTTATAAACATGGGATATGTCCGAATGTATTGTCAATTGAAACTGAGACTGTGTTTTTTTTCCATAGGAGAGGGGCTGAACAAAATTTAATCAGGGCATTGCTAGGCAATGTTAACTGGAAAAGATTTTGGCTTGTACCATTGCGATTGCCCGCCCGGATGATAATTTAAGAATTAAAAGACAAATATAGATCAAACTTGGTAAGTGGTTTTCTCTTGGGAAGAGAAAAAAAACAAAATGATTTGGGAAGTGTTAATCTAAATGCCTCGTCCACCGTCACATAAACTAGAAGTTAACTTGTCTGGATGATAACTTGAGAACGAATTGCCAAATTAACTTTAGTTTGCTGCTTTCTTTAGGGGAAGGTGGTATGTGGAATACCTTGTGATTAATGTAGGACACGATCCGCTGAATGTCAAGGTCACCGTTCTTAAATGATTAAGTTTTGTACAATCATTTGAACCTTACGATACTACTTTGAGACTACACGTTAAAATGTCGGAATGAAGAACTCTATTGATATCGGGCGTGAGTGTCCGAAGGTCAAGGTCACCATTACTAAAGACATACATAAACGCAGATTTTGGTATGTTCCTTAAAACAATACTCAGATAGATCACAAACTTTGGGATATCGTTGGGATTGATTTGGGGTTTGGCCAGCAAAAGAAAGGTGGCGGTCACTCAATAGATTTTGCCTTGCATCTCAAGAACGCATAATCACACAAACATGGTATCACCGTATGATATCTTCAATCTTTGGCAAATTCACAGAACTCGATCGACTTCAAACAACAAAACACTGCTCGCTAATGATTGATTCTGCCTGCTCTTCTCTTTTACAAATTGAAGATGAGTGATTATCACAGTTCTACACCGAGGTCTTTTTGCAGGGAAATACGCTGTCCCTGATAGCTCCCTGGTCTCTATGTCGTTGGCTAATGTATCAGTCTAATTAATCAACTGACACCTACGCTTGGTCATGTGGGAAAACAATGTTATATATATGCATTACGCCATCTAAACACATACACGAGGTTACACAGGGACATTATAGGTATATGATAATCATATATATGTATATAATCCTCACGATGCACACACGTGACAATAAGGGGATGGTTCGTATTGCACGAAAGACAAACAAGATATTTTAATTTTTTTTCAATACAAATTGAGAGTTAGCTGCAGTGCAGCCAAAATGGATTGAAACAGCAAAGAATACCGACAAAAAAAAAAAAACGAAATTATAACTATACTCAAAATCAATTAAACGAGAGCAGAACATAAACAAAGATATAGATTTGCATTGAGACTCATTAAAACGCACCAGCAGAATAAGACCAGGTGTTCCGATAGAGTAGGTGTCTTCTGCTTCAACGACGGCACCCCCATAAAAATCTCGGTCAAATTCGGATTAAGTCGCCATTTCACATGAGAGCTAGAATGATGACAACATAACCACTATGCATAACAACATCTTCACAGACGTCTGACTTCATATCGCATAAAGAAATAAAATATTTGAAAATGCGATCACGATGTCGACCATAAGTTTTTCATGGTGTTCAAACTACCTCATGCACATGTTTCGTATCTTAATTATTTTTTAAACAAAAATAAATTTGTTTAACTGTCGTACCTCGCGTATGTAAGGTCGTAGTCTCAAATCATTTGTATCTTATGAAATTCATATAGGGTCATAGTGTATTGCTCTTTATCAGCTTCAAAAATATAAACAAAGGGATCGTCAAACAACACTTGTCAACGGCACCTATATATCAGTAAGCAGATTTGACAAAAAGAATATATGTCCACGGAAGCTTTTCAAAATTTCTTAAAAAGAATCACAAGAGACGAAGACGAAGACCTAGAGGTTTAATGAGGTAATGACTCTATATCGTGCTGGAGGATATTATAATTAGATTTGATCTTATTCATCAACATTTGCATAGCAACGTTTTAAATGAAATATTTGTCTATTTTCCCAACGTTTTGCTAATTTATCGACAATATAAATCACAAGCATTTCCGTTTTTGTCCCTAATGAGACCAACAATAGTTTTAACTAAGTGATACTGAAACAACAACGAATACCGAAATAATGGCCAAACCAAAATTCAATCTCAAAATCGATTAAACAAGAACAAATATAAACAAAAATATATATTTGTATAGTGACTTTGGGAAAATGTCAAAGAATATGATGCCATGTGCCAGGAGAATAAGCGTCTTTTGTTTCATCGACGATATCCGACGTACAAATCTTGGTAAATCCGTCAAGATGTTAAATCAGAGATAGGCAGGTGACAACGGAGCCACTAGGAAACTCAAAGAAGCATCAAATACGTCTGATAATATTTTCAGCTGTAAAGATGATGTGGACCATATTTTTTTCTGATGTCTAAGACATAAATGGAACCATGTACCATGAATTGCTGTAGGTATTTAATCAGTGCAAAAAAAGAAGTGGTCGGGTCAACATTTTTATTCTAATAAAGAGCTATGGGGAATGAATGGTAAAAACGTAATCAAGACTAATGCAAAGGATTGTGAAAAAGACACACAAGGCAATAGGCACATTTCAATACAAATTGGGAGTGAGATACAGTGTAGAAAAAAAAACAACAAACAAATAAATAAACAAACAAAATATTAAATTGCTTTAGCGAGTGTTTATTTTCCTTCTAGGACTCGCCAGTGATGCCATTGGCCTAAATGTCGATACCTAGGAGACGACTAAAGTAGGTCGAAAGGAATGTCACTATTCAAATGAAAACGTGAAAAGCAGGTTACGATAAACCTCGGAAATCAAAACCCTCCATCAGTGTCTACCACCTGCAATCTCAAAGGATTGTACAAAATATGATAAGCACTTTTCAGTATTAATTCAAAGTTATAACAGCAGTGCCAAAATAAATCAGATTCATATTCTTTATTTCTTTGTGTTTTCCGACACATCAGAGAGACATTACAAAACAATACAATGTAATAAGTATGACACAACACACAATTACAAAAGTACCTGTCTTAATATACTCATATATGTATCTGTACACTTTAGTATTACTATATATTATAAAAATGAACATAACGTCATTATGGCAGTACACAGTAGTTCATAAACGTTATAAATAGACTAACATATAGTAAATTAAACAATTAAATGGCGTTATCACGTTGTTTTGTCCCTAAATATAGGAATTTTCCTAACTTACTCAATCCAGAGACATTTTGAACACTTAATAATTGTATCACCTTAAAACACTTGGTCTTCTATAATAATATGGCTTAATGTATGTACGTCGAATATTGTTATAAAAATTACATTTTAGAATAAAATGATATTCATCCTCAATATCATTGTCTTGATATAATGTCAAACTGCGACTAAATAGCCGTTTCGTCCTTTTTGGACTAGTCGGGTACTATTCTTGAGACCGTTGCAAATGGTCTTGTCTTAATCTGAGACATTTGTTCAAATGATTTGTGATGTCCTTGACAATTTACATGGAATAAATAATTACTGCATGCCTGTTACTCTGAAGTATCCATGTAATATGTATTTCCGAAAAATGCAAATAAATGTCCAGGAATGATACCATAGAGATTTGTTTTTATTTGACATTTCACAACTAATTATGAATGCATATAAGAATGACTGAGCTGTCGTGTTGCAGCGTGTATACCTGTTGCTATGTCACGTTTTATCGCCAGTCAGTCACGTTGGCTTCATACCGAGATATCTCCTAGCCAATTATTTTACTTATATGTCTTCATTCTTGACATTTGAAGCATTTCATTCCGATACTATCGGGGTATATACTACATATTTATTACAAGACGGCATGTAACAATTAATTATTATATTCCATTTGTCAAGACGTTTTCTTGTTCTGATTGGTCACGTGGATGTCGATGCCTGGTCTTTGGTCTGAAGGTTCCTTGGGTGAAGGGGAATCAATTCTGTATAAACCTTGGATTTGAATTCAACTTTAAGTCAGCTGACGACAGCTGGTCAGGGTGACATTATGTATCTTTTCACCGGTAAACATTCTGTTATGACATTATTATGAAGCAACGCTGGAAGGAACTAAAGAAAGAGTCAACTGGCCATATGCCAAAGTCACGACGCGAGAGTGAAGGTCAATTTTGCATCTTTTCACTGAGGAACCTTTTTTTCATGAGATTATGAAACAAAGTAGGTCAGAATTAAAGACCGAATCAACCTACCATAAGTGAAGGCCACTTGGTCAGAGGTCAAGATTAAAGTCAATTAATAAAAACATGGGCATTTTGTTAAAACTGTTCTCTCTGTGAAGAAAATAAACATAACTATTGAGCATTTCATGTTAAAAGACTGAAGTATGAAGTCTTAAAAATGAATGTTGATATGTCGTATGGTTGACCATCAAGTTCTTCTTGAACGTGAACGTGGAAGATGCCGTCGTTGAAACCGTTGACGCCTACTGCTCCATAACACCTGGTGTTATTATCTTATTTGTTTTCAACAGTCTCTGTTCAATGTAAATTTAGCTGTCTATATGTTGATTTTGAATAAAAAATCTCATTCGACATTTTTTCCCTCCGGAATATTGTGTTTATGCACATGTCCCTCATAAATGGTTATTAAACTGAAGTTTTTATTCCAGATTGAACAAAAAGACTGAGATGACTTGTCTCCCTATCCACATGTATCAGATACAATTGGCGAGCAGTGCTCGGCATAAACGTGGGCTTTGACAAGACAGATATCTGACAAAGGTAGAACGCTTAAACGCATCAAATCTGAGTATTCAGAGCGAAGTCATGTTGACAATGTACAAAAAACGACACAAGCCTTTGGCCATGTCTGAAACAGCATAGAAGACGGATGTGTCTCGTATATTGTACAAGGAAAATTCGTTCAGACAGCAGTCTTCCAAATAACTCTATGGTCAATTTCTTATATTCAATAGCAAACCAACGCGGCATGATGGCGAGCGATGTGCTATCGACATCGGGGCTTCAAAACCATCTTCGATGCAATCGTATGAAATTACAATCTAGCTGCATAGCTTGTTGGATTAAACTTGTTACATCAGTTCACAAGGTTAACCTTGATAATCAATTGATGGGATAAGCTTCGTTACACCAGATTACTGGATTTAAACATGTCACACAATATCGCGAGGTTAAAACATCTTACACCTGATTACGAATTTAACATTTTGAACTCAGATTACGGGTTTAACCTTATCACATTAGATTACGTGATTTTAACTTGCTACTCTAGACTACGGGGCTATACATCTTGCACGAACGCTACGAGGTTAGCCTTGTTACATTGGATTACGAGGTTTAACCTAGTTACACCAGATTGCAGGTTCACACATTGCTACACCAGATTACGTGATTAAATCTTGTTACACCAGTTTAAAGGGTTTATCCATGAAACGTCAGATTAGATTAAGGGGTTAAACCTTGTTACGGCAGAATAAGGGATTAAACCTCGTTGCGGCAGAATAAGGGGTAAACCTTGTTACGACAGATTATGGGGTTAAACCTTGTTACCGCAGATTAAGGGGTTAAACCTTGTTACCGCAGATTAAGGGGTTAAACCTTGTTACGGCAGATTAAGGGGTTAAACCTTATTACGGCAGATTAAGGGGTTAAACCTTGTTACGACAGATAAAGGGGTTAAACCTTATTACGGCAGATTAAGGGGTTAAACCTTATTACGGCAGATTAAGGGGTTAAACCTTGTTACGGCAGATAAAGGGGTTAAACCTAATTACGGCAGATTAAGGGGTTAAACCTTGTTACGGCAGATTAAGGGGTTAAACCTTGTTACGATAGATTACGGGGTTAAACCTTGTTACGGCAGATAAAGGGGTTAAACCTTATTACGGCAGATTAAGGGGTTACACCTTGTTGCGACAGATAACGAGATTAAACTTTTTTACGTCAGAATATTGGACTTAACCATGTTACGTTGTAGATCAATTTCCCTTGAAGTAGCAGTAAGTTGGATTTTGTTTGAATACAAGCCTCAAATCAAAGAAGAAAAGAACTAAAAAGAAAGTAGAAAGTGAATGCATCCTTTAACGTTGTCAAAATTCTAGTAGCGTGCATTCAAATAAAAACCATAAATCGTAGAAGAACAGTAGAGAGAAAATAAAGGACGATAGCAACGGTGGCCCTTTAAAATAGCCCAAAATGTGCTATAATTCATTTCTCATGAAACAGCATGGAGGAGGTTTTCATTAAGATGTAGTAATTTTAGCTATTGAATGGTCATTCTGTCAGCATGCATATCTTTACGGGCACACAATGGTGTCATTAAAATGGATTAAACACAATTATTGAAATGACGTGATGTCTCAGAAATTCTCACATGCATGAACAAAGCCTGGTACAAAGTAACTTTTATTCGTTAATGCCATTTCTTTGTTTGGAAATCCAATATTGAAAATGAAATAGATTGAATTACGGGGCTGTGGCACTTCCTCATCCAGAATTTGACATTCCTTTCGACTTTTTTGGAGATTTCTATCGCCGTCTCTTAGGTATCAACACAACAGGCCCTTAGCAAATCTGACGATCCTAGTAGGACAAAATAGCTGTATGATGCTGCTTTATTAAATTTTGACTATACTGTATCAAACTCTCAGTAGGTAATTAAAGGTGCGTATACCTTGTGTTCATTTCATACAATACTTCTCAACATATACTAGAAGAAAAATGAAAAAAAATCATTCGATAGTTACTATTTTACATGATTTTTTGATGATGTGTGTTCATGGTGCGGTTTCTCGATTCTTTCATCATTACTGAATATATAAAGATTTGTGTTGTCTTTTGTTGTCCTATCACAAACGGTGTCTGCGTGTGTGCCCTATTCTGACATCAGTAGCAGCTCTTACTCTCCTTAACATTGACCCCGTCAAGGTGTTTATTGCCCTTTGATGAATAATATTTCTATCCTGAATAAGGGCCTGTGTGGGTTGAGCGTTTTCTAACACTTCTCTCTAGCTCGTCGCACAAATTCTCGATTGGGGACACATCTGGACTGTATGGTGGCCCATCAAGAACTGGAACATTGTTTTGAGCCACAAAGTAACGACAAACCCTAGCAACATGGGGCCTCGCGTTGTCCTGCTGCAACATTGGTTGTGTTGATGGATAAGAGTTTCCGTTAGGCAAGCGTCAGAATATCGCTCACCACGACGTCGATTGACACGTTGTCGTCCATCTAACCTGTAAAGCGTAAAGCGAGATTCGTCAGTGAACAACACGCGTTTCCAATGGGCCAAACAAAACCAGTTAGGTTGGCGTCGCCTCTGCGTGAGTGGCCGACCAACATAGGAACGTCGTCGTTCCTGGACACACTGGCCAAGTGCCGACGTCCCTCTGACTCTGACACGCCCAACTGAACTTGAGTTTGTTGTCTCATTTACACCATATTGCTAGGCGACATGACGTTGCGAATGCCTCTGCATCATCATAGCAATAGTCCCACCCCTATCACGTCACTCAAACGCGGATTTCGCTGTGCAATCGCTTAGAAAGGAAATGTTACGTAGCTGATCTGTACTGTTCCAATGTTCGTTTTTTTAATGATTTACCTGAACATATGTTGCAAGTGAATCCCGGATGCACAGTTTCTATAAAGAATCTGCTGAAAGCATTGAGCGTCGAGCGGGGTCACGGTCAACTGAATTTTGACTGAAGAACATTTATTTCATCGTGAAATTTAATTGAATTTAAACAAAATTGTTTTATTTCCTCCCGTTTATTTGCTCTTTTTTATTTTTTGTTTTGTTTTTTATTTGTTTTTGTTTTGTTTTTGTTTTGCAATCACACTGAACCTCTCTAAATATATAATTGCGTAGTCATTAAGACAGTATTTTGACTATATTTGATCATGCACCAAATACATGTTATATCTGATGGTTGTATTTCATTAAGGATATTGTGTTTTGCATTCCCAGCGCTGATGTACCGTGGTTGTCTCCTGTGACCTTGTATTGCGGTTACATCTGTTTTGTATGTGCATCCCACGCGGGTCCCACAACAGGAAGTGCAGCCAACCTACATTAAGAAATGTGTCGAGTGGGGGAGAGCAAATCCATAATTTGTAGGAATGACACGCAATCGAATTTCCGATTGTCGATGATTTCACTTTGGTCCAGAACAAACAGTTATAGTTTACAGGTATCTGCTATGCTCTATTTCACCGGCGGGTTATTTCAGTAATTACCATTGAGCTGCTGGAAGCAGTTTTAGAATTCCGATAATTCCATAAAAAATATGATAAACCATTATACAAATCGCATGCAGATTCTTGTAGGAGTGGTAACACTTTGCCAACAACTCTACATTACACCGTCCATAATCACATAGCACTATCGAACGCTAATATAACTTGGCCATTGTCAGGCCCAGGCGTTAGCTCTACATATGATGATAAGTCACCGCTGACACCGGCATGACGTGGGCAGACTGCAATTGCCACCCCAACAGCTGATGTCACGTGATAACATGCGCTCCTAATTTCCTAGAACAGTAAATGTACTCTTTTTGTAGGTGTACAAGCGTGTGCGTATCTCGGTAATATTGCTATTTAGATACGGCTCTAACATATCGAAAACTTTATATCTACACTACCACAATATCGACCTTATAAAAAATATCCTGTAACATTCTAACGCATTCATATTTTCAGGCACTTCTGTGATTTCCAAATATCCCTTTATAGAATGTGAATCCAAAAACATCTCTGGCGCTGGTAGCACCTGACGCTAATTGGTGCATACTGTATCCCGGGGCTGGCGGAGATGAACGTAGGCTCCACACCAAGTGCTGACAGAGCACACCCAGGCTAAATCACCACAATCAATACACGACCAGCGCCAACAGGTTAACGTCGAGATTCTGTGACAGAGGACACCGACGTGCACAGCGTGTTTGTCAGTACCACCACCGCGTGCATGCTTGTCGGGTGGACATTAGCCACGCCAATCACAATCCCTATTCTTGTCTGACGTCACCATGCTGTGCAACTGCTAGTGCAACTGTTAGCTTTAAAGTTTTTTTTGAGGATTTTAATAGCCGAATCTTAAAATGGGCATCACAGGTAAGTCACACTCCATCTATTTTATTACTCATTCTATGTTTTTGTTTAATTACTTTTAACAGAATTTTCTGTGATTGGTTTCAGGATACTTATAACTACAACAGTGTCTGTTTGAAAATCGCTGTTAATGACACGATATAATTATGTACAGCTGGGTGTTTTTTTTTACATTTATCCCCACCGTCCGATATACTTGTCGAATCGGAGTTTCTATGAGCCAGGACCTTTTCTTATCAGACCAAGTTCTGTTGACTAATAAGTGAATAGTTTAAATGCAGCCAGCTGTTTAGATAACAGAAATTATATTTTTAGGTTGTAAGAAATATATAAGTATCACATTACAAGAGTATAATTGGTGTCAGTCTGTTGGAATGGTTCACGTGCTGAAAGTGATTATACCTTATTGGTCAGGCGGATTTTTTCAGCTGTTTTTTTTTTGCCTTTATAAAACTCAGCAACATTTTAGAATTGATATTTTGTGACATAGTTGATTTTTCATATACATAATCAGGTTGTATATCACATTAATACAATTCACGAGGAATTTACAGCAACCTTTTAACCTATGACGAGGAAAAGTCGGTTACTAATTGCCCTTAGTAAGTGTTTATTTGTCTGTATCATGTGCTCTGAGAGTTCAGAACTGCGCAGTGACCATTCTCCCCTATGTCGTGTTTAAAAAGACACGAAGAGATCCTTTATCAGACTTTCGAAATAAGGTTATGTATATTCGTATGGTACATGGAACGATAAAAGAATCTATCAGAAATCCCACTCAAGGGAATTCCAATGGTTTCGCTCGGCGCGTCATGATGGCTAAACCGTTTCATTGAGCAAAGTCGTACGGAATCGTGCTACACGAGCATATAACAACGCCATCGCTTTATATGCCTTTTTTCTGACACGCGAATGACAATCCTTATTTTACAAACATTTACTTAGATATATTGGCACCCTGATGCACTGTTACCAGCAATGATCACTAATCAACACTGTTAATTTCCCGCTAAGTGATTTGGCATAGTATCGTCGTCATCGGGATTAGGTTTTAATTTAATTACATTTTGTTTACTCTTCCTTGCCATTTACCCCCTGTAGAATACTTGTTCCGAACACCACGTACTACTATGCATATATTGCGAAACGTGTTTTCAAATTCAGTTTGGAGATATTGCTTCCAGTTGTTTGTTTGCGTTTATCATATTCATTGTGAAAGCTGAAAGCATGTTATGAAAAAAAAGAAACCTCATTAATGAGTAATTATGCACATGTATGCCACGTTACATTGCACTTATGGCTTGAAAATGTCACGTGATTTTTTTATAGTTCGATTAAGTCACGATACATTGTTGTAAGGTGGTGAACAAACGAATTGGTTGCGATGGGTTGACTGCCACGCCACGTGATATTGTTATGACGGGTCATTTGTGTCATGTGAAGTTGTTGTTACAGGTTTATATCACGTGATACTGCCGTTATGGGTTGAATGACCCGTGATGTTGCTGTGATGGTGTTGACTGTGTCACGTGCCGCATATCTGAATGATCATATAAGAAAACAAAACTTTAGATATCTACAAATTTAGACATGTAAACGATGTATATTTCACGATATCAAAATTAATCTGATGACCATATATCTTTGTTAAAAACAACAAAGAAAATTCCATTTAATGTGATTTTTCTGCTTGGTGTTTTTTGTTTTTTTGTTTTTTGTTTTGTTTTTGTTTTATTGTTTTTTGTTAAATGGTGTATTTTAAATGAACTGTTTTGTCAAGAAGAATAGTTATTTTTGGAGGTTCGGAGTAAACACGGATTCCCTATGGGCACTGAGCGATCTGTATGTGAGTGAAAACAGACTACCAGCTCGAGAGCTACATTGTATGTGTCGTTGTGCGGATATAACCTTATATCAATGTCAATACTACAGCGTTATCAAATCACCTCACGCTAGATCAAGGTATAAAGGTAAAAGTGGCTGTTGAAATATATTGCCAAACTTCCATTGCACTTGATTTTTTTTTGTTCATAGATATGTATTTCTACGCTTTAAAAAGTGAAACAGTATATATACCTAACTATCTATTTATACACAATTTGTGTAATCTTACACAGAGTAGGCATGGCAACATACAGCAAAGAGGGAAACAGATTACCTCAGCAACAAAGAGTTATTTGATACAGGTCAATGGACGACAGCGACATAATCAGGAATCAAGGTGGATATTAAGTTTCTAATTAAACAGCAAGGAAACAAAGCTTCAAAACATCAGCATTAACGTCATCTTGTGTGGATCGTGATCTCTTCATACAAACGGTATTACATGTACGCATGCGTATAATTGATCTTGCACGATTTCCTTTCTAACATGAAATGGAAACCAATAATACAAAAATTCAGTTTATCAGAAGATGAAATTAATTACACAAACATTCTTGACAATATCTTTTCGTCGGGGGTAAGGATAACATTCAAAATGTCGACAATTTTATTAAAAGTCATTCTGTCCTTGACGGCGTTACAAATGGGAGTGGAAGTTTCCGTTTGACGCCATGAAAATGTGACCTCACTTATGGAATTATGGGAACCTACAGCTGAATACAGCAAAGCTAGATGACTTACAACTGTGTTTTTTTCTTAGACTGAAGTGGATTTTATGATAGTTATGATAGAGTAGATATGTTTTGCTTGGTGACTAAGACCTGCTGAAACCCGGGTATTTCCGTTTGTCGAGTAACGTCCTCTGAAGCCCAATCTGATATTCCCACTAGGCGACTTAAGTATATTGAAACCCAATCAGGTCCACCCGGTTTAAAGATTGAATTTTACCTACCGACAAAGAAACTCGAGAATTATGACGGAAATGCCCTATAACGTTTGATATTGGTAGGTCTGCTACGGAAACACGAATACAAAATGTATATGTATACTGTAACTTCGCGGAAGGTTAATTTCGCGATTTCGACATGTAAGCTATACGCGTGGGGCTATTTTTTCGATCAATTCACCCTTGTTTGTAGTTCGAGATTACGCAAATTGAAATGAAATGATACGCATGGGGGAACTTTTCACGAACAAAAGTGCTCCGCGTAATAAGCGTAAATTTCCCCCTCGCGTAAATTTCCACGTTTACAGTATAACATATAAAGCGATAAAATGCTTATCCGAACAATGAGAACATATACAAGAAATAATCAATTGTCATATCATACAAATTTCGATTGAATGCAGGTGTACTGCTAAATAAGTTTTCTTGACTAATCAGAGAACGACCAACCGAAATTAACCCCAAAGCCAGTTCAGACGACTTAAATCACCCATCGGTATCGAATGATGAACCACAAGCTACATAGGAGAATTGTGATTCGAGAACTTAATTTAAGGAATTGGATTCCGAAATTCTGAGAGAATCGGTAACCCTTGTGGAAATGCCTTTCATTTTTTCTGTGATTGTCCACGTTATGAAATTTACATTTCCTTTTTCTTAGTCGCCAAAATTTGGACGAAGTTATTAACTTACTTTGAACATCTGCTCTTAGACACACACATAACTATATTCAGAAATTTGTACATGTTTATAAAAACCAGCAATAGATTTTACGATGTATTAAATTAGTTTTTTTCTCTTCTTTTGCTTTTGAATCCTCGGAGAAAAATGCTACAAAACCATTCAATTGATGACCTTCAGTTTTTTGCCAAATGTTGAACTAAAGTACTTATTTTGTAAAGGGCTTTGATAATATTATTATAACTTGTGCCCAATCCTATTTGTGCTTTGAATCATGGCAATAAGCAATATGTTAAATCAAATCTAAAGAAACAGGGTCTGCTATTAAAAAGATGATAAAGGAACATTGTATCATGGTGCAGACGAAATACTTAAAGAAAGCTTTATAGACGTGATACATAAGGTACACAAGAATGTTTCTGCTATTCAAGTTGTTCCAAAAACTATTATCTAACGCTTTGCGTGTTCATATTCTTTAAAAAGCGATGCATCAGCAGGGGCCAATTCAAATGCTTAAATTATCTATATGAGTGTTATCTAAGTTACTCTTATTTAAGAACATGCTTAGGAAATCATTAGATAATTTCAGGAACGTTCCATATACGAACCTTAAAAAATAAATAATGATGATAAAAAACCTCTTTCATATGAAAAAGAATGAAGTTAAAATGTTTCCTTAATTCAAGGAACGTTGATGACGTCGTGGTCAGAAATCGATCTAGATTAAGATGGTGGGTGTGGTCGGTAAAACAGAAGACGTTTTCCCTTTAGAAACGCATGGGAGTGTGAATCTATATTTTGTTAATAACTTAATCATTAGCGATTTATTTATTATTCAATACATTCCGTTATTATCTTATATAAGACCATAAATGCGATGACCATAACATATTTCCGGAAGTTTGGCACTCAAGCTGGAACGGTAGTTTTTTTTCACTTCGCTATAAAATCTTAATCTAATGAAAACGGAAATTATTTAGTTTGAATCCGTTGATACATGTAGGTGCAAGTTGTAGTGCGTGATTATTTCTGAATTCGGATTCAGGAGTAGAATTTTAAAAAGGTTAAAATCTTTGTGTAGCAAAATCGAATCAGCATATTTGTAGACATTCAATTGTAATCATTATTAGCTTTTTATTTTCGAAAACAAAACTAGTCTTACAGAGGAGATCTTGTTTTTCTTTTGGTGTATAACATGATTTCTGAAATAGAGTTTCTCAAACTGCTGTATTCGTTATTTCACTGAAGTCGGCAGATGTCGCTTTTTTCCTTTTAAGTGGTCTGATAGCATATGTTATAATTCAATATTGCATGTTACAAGCATTTTCATCGGCTTAAACACTTTTTAAAAAGACAATTCATCTATATATGTTATCACGGACTTGTAAGTGGTGCCTTAAAATGATAGTCAAGGTAAAGCTAAATATATTTCATTCAAAGTAAATAAAACAGGCTTAAGAAAATTGGAAAACAAATAAAATGGAGGAAAATGGTGTCACAGGATTGAAAAACTGTTTAGCTGTTTGGTGTGTTGTAAAAGTAGTTTAGTTAACTTAGTTGTGAGGTGTGAAGTTTTCTGTAGCACTAAAAAAACCTTGTTAGAATGTTTGAAGTACGTGCATTAGTTTGGGACTTATGCTATCTGAAACGAGTTGCAAATATTGGACGTAATTTCGTGAACAAAAATGAATTTTGAGTACTGTTGTAAGCTATTGAGTTTAAAGGACTGTATTCTTAATTCTCGTAACCAACATTTGTGTATGGAGCGTGAATCTCGCCAACTTTGTATCAGAAATGTCGCAAACGTGAATCCTGCCCAAGTATTGGCATTTCACATCACTCCTTCGTTTTAGCGAGACAGAGATTGGTGTATATGGGGAACGTTTTTTTTTCTTCGTCTCGCCAAAGTGCTTTGTATACCAAAACATTGTCGACCAAGTTTGTCTGCAATCTTTTTTACGTAAACCTTTTCTTGTAAAGAAAATCAATTGTCAACATGCAACGGTCTCCAAAATCTTTAAAAGAAATCATTATTGAATTTCTGGTTCTAGGTGACAATATCATTTTTTGAGTTTGATAGCCATAGGCTAAAGAAACTCCATAGAAACAAACTGTATCCCTTTACCTGACCCTGATCGACTGTTTTTGTTTGTTTTATGTTTAATACAGGGCGGTACTTTAGCTTTTTAAAAAGGATGAACACGACGCTGAACTTTAAATCAAAATATATATTCACACTATCCATGGAATTTTCGCTTGAGAACTTGATATTAAGAGAAAGAACTACAGACTCTTCCACATTGAGTGAGTATGTAGATCTTTACTTAAAGCGTAAACAATTGGGATACCTTGTAACTAAGCTACATATACATATATACGATAACCTAGGGATTTCAATCGATTTGTCTTAATAACTTTCCATTTATGTATACACCCTAGTTACAATACTGTTTCTACAACCTATGTTTTTACATGTCATTCATTGGCTTGTTACAAAAATCACAAGTTCCGCATAGTACATGTCAACAGCTGAAATTTGCAACACACAGTTCCGAGACATGTATGTTGATAACGACCATGAGGAAGGTCAATTACAAACACCATTATCTCATTCTATTTGCTTTTGCTACTTTAGACGTGTGTGGCACTCATTGCTATGTCGGGTTATCCCATTGTCAACACACCTGTTCTAATATTGAGACCAATACATTACCTGGATTTGACCTAGATCTTCATGGCAGTATTGTCGATGAAGCAATTTTCCCCCTTTAAGAAACACCTCACATTCTTATTGTGCCATTTCAAAGGTTTTCGTGTAAATCAACATTTTGTTACTATTATATCCCCGTTTTATCGAGTGTGAGTTAGAACTGTGTTTACGTTTACAGGTCGGTAGTATCCTCATCAATCAATTAAGACGAATTCTACGTTTTAATGAAATGCATTTTATTGAGCATTGCAATGAATATGTCAAAGCGTTCTTTCGAAATTATCACTCTGGTTTCAAATTAATCGAACTATTATCTTTCGGGAGAGAGTAACTGAAGCAGAGGAACTTCATTTACCACGAAATATCACCGTGGTTGTTTTTATTAGTTTGAATTATGAATAATATTCAAATTTGTAATCAATTGACTAGTGCTTATAAGCATAGGCTTTCAAAATTGTACATCATAGTGATAAATACAATGAACAACAACTGACCTTGAATATACATTGTCATACTTCACATTTGGTATGAATGAGATGTGTATAATTTTGAATTAAATAACGAGTTTGAATACTGGTATGTTAATAATGAGGCTTTCATAGCATGTATTATTAGACAAAAAAGAATCCAACAAAATGATGAAAAAGATTCTTAGATCGTTACAAAAGATACATCGTTAGGATATATTTAAAATCAATATTAGGCTGCAGGAGACGCTGGCGCAGGTAGTTTGTCTAGAGACTAAGGGAAGCATGTTTTAAGGCAAATCACAAAGGCGAATAGATGTTCATCGTTGATGGAATGTCGTATACGGGTACCTTAATGCTAATGATACCTGTATAGTCTACCAAATGAAAGTGATTCTAACACATTTCATTTAAAAAAATCAAAGAAACGTTTCTGAATTAATGTTATCTTTAAAAGTTCTATATATTTTTTTCTGAATGCTACACTGTAGCGTGGCATCGTTTTAAACAGTGATTGGTAATTCTGCTACACAAGGTTGTTTTATCTTATTGGTTAGCACTACATAACCGAAGCATTTTTCTGTTGAAATAAATCTTATCAAAGTTATCCAGATACGGATATAAAAACCATACCGGCAAATATATAACAGTATACTGTTTCATTGTCGGATATTATTATTTCAAACTTTGTATAAAAGACACACAAGAAAACAGCGTCTTGAACTGTATATCAAAACACTCTTCGGTCAACATTTTAAAAGTCAAGTCAAGCTGCACATATTAGAATGTTAGGAACACTCGACGTTTGTCATATAAGAATGTTACCATGGATAGTTTACCTGGGATCTTGTAGCAAGCTTATAGAATAGAATATGTACATGAAAAAAAACAGATGCAGCGTGT
Organism: Pecten maximus; assembly: GCF_902652985.1. NCBI lineage: Eukaryota > Metazoa > Mollusca > Bivalvia > Pectinida > Pectinidae > Pecten > Pecten maximus. The sequence goes on along the minus strand of NC_047017.1, from coordinate 16,707,906 downwards.
TAGTGTGTTACAAAAAAAGACATACGAGGTATATGAAAATTGCATTTTTAAATATAGATTAAGTAATTCAGATGATATAGGCCTATAAGAGAATAAAAAGAAATGCATTACGCATGGGTTTGTCCTTCTAAGCCTCGTCAGTAATTCTAGCTAGATACACCATGCAACTGCTTCATCCTTCTATGACTGGTCAGTGATGCTAGGGACATCATGCAGTTGTTTCGTCCTACTATGTCTCGTAAGTGATGCTAGATACACTATACAACTGATTAATCCTTCTATGACTGGTCACTTATGTTAGGGACATCATACAACTATGTATCCTTCTATAACTGGTCAGTGATGCTAGGGCCATCACACAGTTGTTTCGTCCTTCTAGAGTCCGTCAATGATGATATGGAAATCACATACCTGTTTCGTCCTTCTAGAGCCCGTCAATGATGATATGGACATCACACAGCTGTTCGTCCTTCTAAAGTCCGTCAATGATGCTATGGACATCACACAGCTGTTTCGTCCTTCTAGAGTCCGTCAATGATGATATGGACATCACACAGCTGTTTCGTCCTTCTAAAGTCCGTCAATGATGCTATGGACATCACACAGCTGTTTCGTCCTTCTAAAGTCCGTCAATGATGCTATGGACATCACACAGCTGTTTGGTCCTTCTAAAGTCCGTCAATGATGCTATGGACATCACACAGCTGTTTCGTCCTTCTAGAGTCCGTCAATAATGCTATGGACATCACACAGCTGTTTCGTCCTTCTAGAGTCCGTCAATGATGCTATGGACATCACACAGCTGTTTCGTCCTTCTAGAGTCCGTCAATGATGCTATTTACATCACACAGCTGTTTCGTCCTTCTAGAGTCTGTAAGTAATAACATTTGATAAATTAACGTTGAAACATTTGTGCTCAGATATTCTTTATTTAACCGAGACAGATATTGGTTGATATGGGTAACTTTTTTTTTCTTCGACTCGACGAAGTGTTTTGTGTAGCAACATTTTGTCGATCATGCTTGTCTACATTCTTATTTAAGTAAAACTTTTCCAGTTAAAACATCAATTGTCAACCTACAACAGTCTACACAACCTTTAAAAACAATCATTATTGAATTGCTTTCAAACTTAAACCAGAAATATACCGAAGTCTAGACTCAGTTAGAACTCTGAGTAGGGTCGATAAGGTAACGCATGTCTGAAACATTGAACAATACATTTAGTATATTATAAAGCAAATAAATTGTCTGAGTTAACCCTTTTTTGAATAAGTTTAGATTTCTGACAAATAATGTTCGGCAAATGTATCAAACAATTGTTTAAAACAGTCGTGAATAGTTTACTAATATTTGCTGTGTGGCAGATAGTTTTCTGAAACAATCGTTAGGTCTTTCTTTTCGTTTTTATGGCATACTGCTCAAATGGATAATTTTGTTTTAGATAAAAAAAGTCGACAAAGGCATCAGTGGATGTTTCTATATCCTTGTGAGCTCTTAATTTGTAACTTATGAGGGATTCGGCAACTGAACTTATTTCATTTCTAGTCATAAATAAGAATTTAAAAAGTCGCTTAATTATGAACGCATCAAAAGCAAAACTCTTTACTAACAGTAAGCTAAAATGAAAGAGATATTTCGAAAGAAAGTATTTTGTTTTTTTCCTTTGCATTTGACGCATTTTATCATAGAATATCTTTTGTGGTTGTTAAAATGATTGTACAAAAATACAAATCAATAGCACAAATAAATATGATTTATCAATACATTTCAGATACAGTAAAAGCCGAATTATATTAGTTTACTCCAGGCGGAAAACTTGAACACCTTCTATCATATCGACTTTATACTGGGCGATTTTACGTGAATGATATTCGCTGAAAGCTGAGTACTGAATTAAAATTTCGTGCGCTTATACAATTTGGACGAAACGAAAGATTATCCTCCAGTGTATAACAGAGGTGTCATTAAAGTATGATCAGTTCATATTTTGACTTAAATTCTAAATTTAACACATGTGTTTGTCGATATACTAATGTTTTTAGTTAATCTAATCTGTAGTTTTACCCATATTCAACTTAACTCACTTTTAATACATCAGAGAGAAAAATTGTAAAATGTGCATTTGGTAAAACAGGATTAACTTCTACAACAATAATCATTTATAACATGACGATCTAATTGAACAGACTATAGCCGTTCAACAGGGGATTAGCTTTTACCGGGGTTTTTACTGACAGCAGTATAATATCTTATAACTTTGAACATATTCGGTTGTTACACAAATCAATAAGAAGCTCTCGCGTTGTCTTGGTTACTTCTTGTAAAACTCAAAATTAGACAGCCATTTTTTTCTTTTAAGGGCGAGATTATAACGTTTTTAAAATTATTATATTGATACTAGTCACGTACGCCGTTAATCAAATCTTGACGTTTAATTATTCTTCCATTAAAAGCACGATTAAAATAGATATGGCTTTTACTCGATAGCAAATCATGTTCAATACAAAAACCTAAACGAATTTTCCAGTCTGTATTACTCCAATTCAATTTTTAAATCATTTTTAATCATATATGTACTTTCTGCATTGTAATTTGAAATTAGTAGGGGGCAAATATACAATGTCTAGAAGTACCCTCTTGTCGGTATTTGTAATATATTAATATTAAATTACCTACATAGAATCGCCGTCAACAATGGACACATTAGGATTTTGTTTGTTTGCAGCACAAGCAAGGTCTCTGTAAGGGCGTATCCATGCTCGTTTGTTTGTGATATTTCCGAGAAAAAACCCAACAACAAACAAACAAACAAACAAAAATAAACATTTAACAAAACAATATGGACGATATCACGATATTTATCTTACATGGTTCCCCAATACCAATTACCGAGTATATCATTTACCGACAACAACATGGTACATTCAGACATTTATATTTAATACCACTTAGGTTAATGAAGACATATATCAGACATTGTCAGCTAAACGAATTTGATGGTCTCCGGTGACATCCCTACCGTCGCTCGGGAATCAGTTTATTGGTGGTACTCGAGATAAAAACGGACATCATTTGCAAAAATGTTTGTCACCTACAACCTTAGCATTTTCCCATCGTTCTTCGCTTGTCGAAATTTTGGCTCAAATAGGATACGACGGAGGGTTATTCCCGTCGGAAACGTTGCACCTGATTGTGTACCCTTATATTTGTATGCGATGTTTACACAATAAGCCTTTTCGCGGTAATTCTCGGGCATGCGCATAAACACTTCCGGACGGCAACCACTGTTTACATTAGTTACCACAAGGCACTATGTCGAAGCGGGAGAGTTTGAACAAGCTGAAGATCAACGCCTACCAATTTATATTGTTGATTCAATTTTGTCTTTGTTGCATTTTGATTCATATCAAGTGTTTCAACATTTTCAATTATGTTCTCTTTTCTAAGACTCTATAGAAGAGAATATATAGTCTCGCATAAAGTCCAATGTATTATCGAATGACAGTTCTTCGTAGTATATGATTTTCTCTTTCGGATATGAATCTGATTAGTTGTTTCTGTGACTTTATTGGTAAATCCTAATCAATTTTGTAAGTCATTTATGATTTCCTTTTTCGTAAGTGATTACGATTTGAATTTGCTTAAAAGACCAATCATCAATGTTTCGTCATTACGTATAAATGGATATGATTTCCTGTTGATTCAATTACTTGTAATGTTGTAACATCGATTTTTTAAATACCTTTATTTCTGTTTATTATTGCTTGTTACATAAAATAGTAATGTTTGTAGGGTATGAATGATTCTGATGTATTGTGTCGTTTCCCAATGTTGTGCCATTAAATGTTATTTCTATTTTTTCGTTGGATCTCATTTGATTTTTGCACCTTGTTATGTTAATGGCTCTGAATTGTTGATGATGGACTAATGGCTGTTTTTTTTACATGGCAACGGCTGCAATTCTTTAATGTGATGATTACTTGGCTGTTAAGCAATCGTGAATGCCTTGATAATAAATGGTAATATATCCAGATTCATGAATTAAGTGCCTTTGGATAAAGTGTAATATTAAGCTCTTAGACTATTCTTGTCGCTAGGTCAAATACTGCGATTTTCTATCCATTTAGTTGATCTTCACAGACCTCAGGTAGAACATTAAATGTTTATACAATACTTAGGACGCCTTGTATAATAAAGGTATTTAAGTTTAGAAATAACTCTTTAACTGGCACCCGGAATTCCTCAAATGTGCCTCCCGATGAGTTGCGATTGCTACTACTGAACTGCATTGCCGACCTTAGTACCAATTATCTCCGCTAGGATGTGTTCACAAATACTAAATGTAGTTTTCGAACCTTAGCCTAACGGAGAATAGATAAACTACGCCAATCCAGTCTACTAATCCTGGTGGATGATAAGGATGAGAGTAGCTAAACTGGGTCAGTGATCAAATATCTCACTTCGCAGGACGTCTCTCTGTAATCCTGATATTCCTCTTTTAGAATCCCCGACCTTGTTTTCCAATAGGCACCGTAACAGTTCAGGCGATCCTGCCGAGTACTCTGCATCATTTATGATGCAAAACATTCTCGCTTAAAATATTAGATTAATCGGTATTCATATGAAATTGATGCAAAAAATTTTGATGGCTTTGATTAAATTAGATTCAAAAATAGATATAGATATTTTCTGCATCCAACAGAACGCCACTATCTATGTTTCTTAAAAGCATTTGGTTTGGTATTTAATCAAATACGACGACCCACGCTATCAAAAACTTTCAAAATAATACGATACTTTGATTTAATGTGCAACTCGGAAATGAATGATAAAATTATTTACACTATCGGAAATATCAACAGTTCTGTGACAAGAACTTAAACTCTCGGCCATGCCGTCGTTGTTGTTTTTGTTGTTGGTTGTTGGTGAATGACGTGTTTGTGACGTAGGGTATGCAAATAGCTCCCAAGGGGGCGTAACAATGTCTGTAACCGAACGAATAATCAAGCTCAGTGAAACACGTTGACACCATTGCGCGAAAGAACTATAGAAAACGATCAAGCATTCCCAAGCGTGTGATTTTCTAGGATTGATATTAGGAAGATATAGATGTCGCTACCTACCGTCCACGTGGTACACATTGACGATAGTCTAGATAATGAATGTATCATTTGGATTCACCCAGCGGATAAAACAGTGTCCTCAATTGATTTGGTCAATAACATCGGCCCTGTGTTAACAGTAAAATATCGGTCACCATTGATGGCAATTGAATGAAGCTAGGTAATATTGAAGCGTGGTCGAGACATCATTATTGATACAGGTGTTTAACCCGAGGAAGAGGCATTGTAGCTGGATCGCTAGGGAGAATGATTGCAGATAGATATCTGGATGTAGTATTATTGTATATAGATATCTGGATGTAGTATTATTGTATATAAATATCTTGATTTTTGTATCTAGATATCTGGATGTAGTATTATTGTATAAAGATATATGGATGTAGAATTATTGTATACAGATATCTGGATGTAGTATTATTGCATATAAATATCTTGATGTTTGTATCTAGATATCTGGATGTAGTATTATTGTATAAAGATATATGGATGTAGAATTATTGTATACAGATATCTGGATGTAGTATTATTGTATATAGATATATGGATGTAGTATTATTGTATATAGATATCTTGATGTTTGTATCTAGATATCTGGATGTAGTATTATTGTATATACATATCTGACTGTAGTATTGTTGTATCTAGATATCTGGATGTAGTATTATTGTATAAAGATATCTGGATGTAGAATTATTGTATACAGATATCTGGATGTAGTATTATTGTATATAGATATATGGATGTAGTATTATTGTATATAGATATCTTGATGTTTGTATCTAGATATCTGGATGTAGTATTATTGTATATACATATCTGACTGTAGTATTGTTGTATATAGATATCTGGATGTAGTTTTATTGTATAAATATATCTGGATGTAGAATTATTGTATACAGATATCTGGATGTAATATTATTGTATATAGATATCTGGATGTAGTATTATTGTATATAGATATCTTGATGATTTTATCTAGATATTTAGATTTAGTATTAATGTATCTAGATGTAGTATTATTGTATACAGATTTATGGATGTAGTATAATTGTATATAGATATCTTGATGACTGTATCTAGATAGGGGCCGCGGTGGCCGAGTGGTTAAGGTGTCCCGACACTTTACCACTAGCCCTCCACCTCTGGGTTGCGAGTTCGAAACCTACGTGGGGCAATTGCCAGGTACTGACTGTAGGCCGGTGGTTTTTCTCCGGGTACTCCGGCTTTCCTCCACCTCCAAAACCTGACACGTCCTTAAATGACCCTGGCTGTTAATAGAACGTTAAACAGAAACAAACCAAACCAAAGTATCTAGATATCTAGATGTAGTATTATTGTATATAGATATGTGGATGTGGTATTATTGTGTATACATATCTGACTGTAGTATTGTTGTATACAGATATCTGGATGTATTATTATTGTATCTATATATCTGAGTGTAGTATTGTTGTATACAGATATCTGACTGTAGTATTGTTGTAGCTGATATCTTGATGTTGTATAACTATAGCTGAATATCTGGATGAAGTATTATTGTAGCTTTGTATTATCACAGACGGATATATCGAGGTTGTTTTATTGTTATTGGTTTCTTTGTGGCAGTATTATCACAGACGGATATCTCGAGGTTGTTTTATTGTTGTTGGTTTCTTTGTGGAAGTATCATCACAGACGAATATCTCGATGTTTTATTGTAGTTGGCTTCTTTGTAGAAGTATCATCACAGACGGATATCTCGAGGTATAATTGTAGTTAGTTTCTTTGTAGAAGTATTATCACAGACGGATATCTCGAGGTTGTTTTATTGTAGTTGGTTTCCTTGTGGCAGTATTATCACAGACGGATATCTCGAGGTTGTTTTATTGTAGTTGGTTACTTTGTAGAAGTATTATCACAGACGGATATCTCGAGGTATTATTGTAGTTGGTTTCTTTGTAGAAGTATTATCACAGACGGATATCTCGAGATTTTATTGTAGTTAGTCCTTTGTGGAAGTATTATCACAGACGGATATCTCGAGGTTTTATTGTAGTTTGATATATCCTCCAACCTAGGTTGATAGTACTAGAGCTCCTTATACCAGAAAATCGTGAGTGGGTTGAACAAAGCTGTTGATGTTTGTATGCCACACACACTTTTGCCTAAGGGAGGTCTGGCGTTACCGAGACACAGGTCCTGGTGATTGAAATCCCTTAGCTAATCACCTTAATTAACGAACAGCCATCAAGGGGGTATCTTAACAAACAACATAAACGCTCACGACACTCAACTTCATACTCATCAGGGGAAAGTGCAATGCAATTAGAGGTTACTTGATGTGAAAATAATATGTTAATATGAATGAGCATACAACGCACTTGTTTAATGTCAAAGAGTCATTACTAATTATCTGGAAAAACCTCAGTGGAAAAAACACCAACAAAACCCGCATTGTTTGGTTTTAAAGAACATCGCTCAAGCTGACATCCGCTAGCTTTCCGAACAACACATTCTCACCAATATGTTAATAGGCATATAATGACAAACCTCCGAGGACAAACACTGCTAGTAAACCGATTCTGATGACGTCACAGTGGCAGTAAACCAATAGTGATGGCGATACACACTGCCATTGAACTGAGAAAGATTACAATAAACACTGCCCATAAACTTAAGGTAATGACGACACAAACTGCTAATAAACATATACTGATGACGACACATACTGCCAAAAAACAGAGAGTGATGACGATGCACACTACCAATAAACCGTAAGTGATGACGACACTCACTGCATGTAATCCGATACTGATGACGATCGACACAATGTATGTTATCCGATACTTATGATGACATTCACTGCCATTAAACTCATAACGCTGACAGATTATGTTGACGACATACTGCCAGTAAACACAGACACTGATTACGACACGCTGCCAGAAAGCAGACACTGATGACGACACACAATTTATGTAAACCAATACTGATGACGACAGGCTGCCAGTAAACAGATACTGATGACAACACTGCCAGCTAACAGATACTGATGGCGACACGTTGCCAGTTAACAGATACGGATGACAACTTGTCACCAGTAAACATATACTGACGAGGACATACTGTTGCTAAGCAGATACTGATGACAAACTGTCACTAAACAGATATTGATGACGACCAGTAAACCGGTACCGCTGATCTCGCTATATTTGTCACAATTTAAGTAAATCGATATACGAAGAAACATGCTTTTGAAGTGAATTGATTTCATATTCATTGATAAAATCTAATAAATGCAAATAGCATCACTAACAAAATATCGATCTTATGTACAAAACGAAAGAGTTATTGCTGGGAGCGGGAATCGCGTAGCAGCTCAGACTGAGTCCATCGTTTCTGCTTCTCTTGCCATGTTTCATAAAACTTTTTTTGTGGAAAATTTAATGATGGACGTCATAGCGTCTGTATTTTGTGTTACCGCACTGACTCGCTGTCGGAGTGCTGGCCATCAAATGGTCTCAATAGGTTCTTGGTTTTGCAAGTGCTTGCTTTCATAGCCCATTTGAAACGAATTAAACTATCTTTGCCAAAAGCAGCAAATAAAAGTAAATGTTTTTCACCATATATCGCTCACTATGACATGACATATTAAAATGACAGTCACGTATTCGACCGAATTCTGTTCCATCCTAAATATATAGATCCATAATGCAGTCTACATGTGTGAAGCGGATCATAACAGAATTACCCCAACAGCAAAATCTGACAGCAAGGCGTCTCCAGGAACTGTCCGACCTAAACAAATCAGAGTGATTTTGAATGTTGACAATAAGTAAGTATAGAACTGTTATCAGATGCTGGTACACAATCGACATGAATACATTTTTGTGACAGATAAATAGAATGTCACTTGATATTTATCTGTCATCCAAATTGTATTCACATTTTAAAATTGTATACTAGCATCTTGTAACAGTCCAGTGCTTATATATATATTTAGATATATGGTTTCATAGGAGATTCAAATTTCTCACTTTTCAAAACATTAATGTCAGCATGTTCAAATCCAAAAATAACGAAATATCCAGAAGTAATGATATTGCTCCTCAAAACGGTTTGACCTCAGATGGTCGCGCAAATATGTTTAAGCTGGGAGTTATACGGCGTTCAAAGGGAAGGCACACACCGACCTGGGTGTTTCAGCGCCTGGATTTACTTAGAAACAAAAATCTCTTCGGACTGGAATACATAATGAAATTGAGAGCCGGCCTGCAAATGGATGGCAACGATCGCAAAGATATTTCGTTTGAATAAGATTTTATGTCTATTTTCTGCACCGTCAGATCTCGTAGACCAGGTTTGTAAAACTTCCATATACGGTACGGTGTTTATTTTACGTTTTCCACAATAAAATTATAATGTCATGATTTTATAAAGCGTAGCTTAAATTTTTCACGAAAACCTTTAACTTAATATCGTTCATACCGGGTGTGACCGGTGGCCATGTTTGTTTTCTTACGACACCTCTAGCTGTGAACCTATACAGACCGAATCACTGTGAATTGTAGATTACAATAGGAATCCTGATTACTTTATTGTATTATTTTGATATTTCTTAATTATATATATATACGGAAATGCAACAAAGAGTGTAAATATGTCATTGATTTGTAATTTGAACTGTATCTAAGAACTTCATCGCTATGGAATATTTTCGTCAGTCGAACCGGAGTCTCTTTTATATATAATAAAATTGGTTTAAGCATCAGCATTAATGTAGATTTAATTAAAAACTGAAATATACTTTGCTTAATAGTTGCTATCAAAATCCCCTGCTTAGCTTCAAATTCTTCCGCGCTATGTGGAAGAAGAGATGCAGACGGAGTGTTTCTGACGGCAGTCGCTCGAGTAACTCCCACGATACTTTGTCGTAGTATTGTTTTATGTTTAAGCGATGTGCTAGGCGGTAGTTAAGTAAAAGTTATCACCAATTTACAGCCTTTTACTAGCACTGTTTTCACCACTTCCGGTCGCAGGAGAAACTCTTGAACAATTGAGCACCGATAACGATTCTTGATGTCTCGTTTGTTTACACTGTGCGTCTGTCAGTTTGTGTGAGTATATATGTCTGTGGTTTATGCGTTGTTTTTTTCTGTGTATCATTTTTATCTGCTGGTACTTCGGGAAGCTGTTACTTCGTATTGTATTTGAATGGTACAAGATACAAATGATAACTAACATAGCCGTTTCACATATCTCCAAACTGAAGATAAAAACACACACTCTACGTATACGCTAATGAAATCATTTAGAAAACTACTTTCAATTTGGAGATATGTTTTATCGGGTACTGCCACGCCATTATCTCGTATATTCTGCCGTCATTTAATTTTGTAGAGCTGCGTCATCACGCCAAGTCACAGCAAGTCGCTGATGAACAGCCTTTCCGTGAAACTACGGTAACGCTGTCATACGTTACTGCCAATCTGCGGAGATCTGTTCTATAGGAACTTTTTATTAGGTTTGACATGTAGAATGAGAAATTTAAGGTGACTGAGGTTGTTTTAAATCGACCATAAATTGTCTAAGTGTTTAATGCATTGAATGTGTTTTCCCCATACATTGTCCCATTCAGAGATACACTTGGTACTCCGTGAATCCAGTCAGAACAAAGAGTATTAACATGTTATTCAAATTATAGAAAATTATTGTTTTCTAGTTACAAAATGAAAGCGTTTTCATCACATCGCGGTGATATGTCGCGAGTTACATTCGCAGTGTTCCGAATGTCGTGAAAGATATTTTAAGAATAAATGTCTTGTCTTAAAATATAAGCTGCAATCTGGTGAGGGTAAAGAAAGATAAAAGTGATGAGCCCTGCAATAGCCATCAAGCATTTTGAGTGAAACGGTATCAACAATGTTCGCCTTTTAAACATTGTTTCACTTGGAAGTAAGTCTGTCGAAATGACGCACGTGCTAATATTTTAATGTACAGCTGTTTTTCGTCACGGTCGAATATTCCGACAATGCGGATGAAACATGAACAAACCAAACCTTATCCATCATGTTTCATGACATCACATATTTCTGATCTAAGTCATTATTATTTGTTTAAGGTGACAACGTACTATTAAAATATCCACTATGACGTCATGGTTGGTTATCGTTATTGGCTGAAATAGGGGTGTCATAGACACTAGATTACACAATTATCACGATCACTACCATCTGTGTTTCTGTCATACTACCATTACTAGACACCAATAACCCCAAGCACGCAAAACTGTCAATATGACATATTGGCATAAACTACAAGAGCGAGAGCAGTGAGTATGGTCATGTCATGAAGGTGCGGAAGTGACGTCAGTCATCTGCACGTGAGCACAGTCGGATAAGAGTCACGTCAAGTCAAATTAGGAAGGTGGCAGTCGTATTTGCACCGATGAAGTGACAATTGACTGGGCAATGTCTCTTGTTGATCGGGTTGATGACGTTTGTAGAACTTCATTTTCTATGATTTTTGTATGACTGGAGGGAGAAACAGAGGATGTTGACACGTACAGTATATATAAGTTTGGCTGATACAGTCGTCTCTCATGCTGCTGATCAATGATCGATGCCCCAGGAATAAAAGAGACAATGAATTCCAAGGAGCGGATATTTTAACAATAGTCTCGAGAAATCATCATCATTCATGACGTTTTATTCGGAAATAACAAAACGTTACGGTCAATGGCCGATAATTCCACATGGCTTGGATATGCTTAGGGGAATTGTTATCCATCGACTCCCTCTCCGATCCCTTGTCCTTCCACATATATCTCTATGTAAACTTTATTGTTCTTTACGTTTGTTTTCAAAATATTACAATGTAATGGCCAGGATTCGCTATTATTGTGTGATTTTGCAAAGCACATATTTTTTAATTAACATATATTCAAAATGAAATAAGAAATTGTAGCATTTAAAAATCTACTGTCCAAGATATAGGTTAAGATTGCCCTCTGCTGTGAAAACAAATATATAGATCTTTGGTGTTCGGGTGGCACAATGGTAACACACTTGCCTTTCACCTAGGCGGCCGGGGTTAGATTCCCCGATCGTACGTGGAATGGTATGGGGTCACCTGTCCGACCACGTGGGTTTTCCCCGGGTACTCCGGTTTCCTCCAAAAGTAAGATCCTCGCGCGCTTCTATCCGGACCAACAGGCGTCATTGATAGTTGATATGACTTGTTCGCAATTCTTGTAAGATAGATAAAGTTTACAAACCTAGATAAGAATCTCCTGGTAAGTGACTACTTAGAAGAGTGTACAGTATCCCCGATTTCAAGTTCATGAGGGGATATACGATTGACATCGCTAATCAATTTATTGTTCTTCGAAAATACTTGTTCAAATAAGTATACTCAAATTTGTATAGGTATATGTATATATCAATGGATTCAAGCATTAGGTAAAGCCTATGATATGACTCTCTGGTTTCCCCTCAGCCAAATGTTTGTCTTTAAGCTGAAAATATACGATAATTTCAATTGATTTTGTAAACTTAAATATATTTATCATTTAACCTTGTTGGAAGTGGCAAGGTGTCTCAGTAATCCGCAAATCGTTAAACAAGTAGCATAGTGTATGGGAAATGGAGCCGCTGCTGTCTTTTATAATAGTCAATCATGCTATCAACTGCGCCATTGCCATTACTCTTGCACTCACTGCAGGTTTTGTCTTCGTAAGTCAATGTGGTTTTTATTACATTAACTTTGACTATTTTCATCAGCAATAGAATTTTGTGAAAATATGGAACTAAATGTCAGATAGGCTTGTTCATCCTGTCAATTCCTGTAGATGTGGATGACGGTTGATAGACAACATGTACAGACGGTACGCCTCCTCGTTCAGTGATCAGACAATAAGATAATATAGTGGGGCCGCGGACATGAGCACCGACCTCTCTCTTCCCGCCGATATTCAGACAGATGTTACCAACATTGTGTTATGTCGCCAATGTTATTATGTTATTGTGGCATTTCACGGAACAAACCCAAGACTTATTACCGAGGTTACCAAAACAATATCTACGACAGACGAAACATTATTACACAAGCTGCTTGTAGTTGGGTTGCCATACATGTATATAACTTTTATTGCAGAACTGTCATTTTTGGTATATATGTAAACTTTTATGCTAGCACAGCGTGTATTGGGTGTAAATGACATCCTTCAAGAACAATGGAAGTTTGCCCACAACCGGGTTTATTATTCACCAAGTGCCATTTAAAGCACATTAATCACTCTCTTTAATATCTATACCTAGAACTCAAAAGGTCTCCAGGGCCTAGTTTGTGACCTCCTTTATTACGTTTACGATAGTAACGTTCAGAAATGACTTGACAGCGAAATCAATAGTTACCAAGCAAAATCATTTTGTCATTAAAAGATTCATTTCATGAAGAAACAAAATGATACTTATTACAAGAATATAGGAAAAAAAAAAATTCATTTAAGTTTCCATCAAATAACAATTTTCTGAGCAGCATGAATATCATATTCTTTCGTGTGGGTTCAAAATAGTTGAATTCTAGAAATTCCATTAATGATAAAATTATTCATGAAAATAATATTTGCAATGAGGCGGTATGAGATATTGTCAGCTCTGAATTTATATTACGATTTGATTAATTTTTGACAATGGTCTTGCTTTCAAACGATTAGATATGAGAGAAACCTGAAATTATCAAAAACCTTATTAAATATTAACATATAACTTGGTGGTCTGTAGAATATCTTTAAATGGACTACTAAAAACATGAAACTTTAACGTTGATGGATGAGACAGATTGGTTTGGAAAGACTTCAGGAGGCGTTTGTCGAGGTCAAGGTTATTGTGAATCAGGGTCTCCTTGTAGTAGATATGACTAACTCAGTGAACACCAAACGGTAGCGCATATCGGTCCGTTTTTTCAGCTTCCCGAGAAACACAAACGGACACGAGTAAGAAGCGTCGAACCACGGACCATGCATCTCAGATTTTCACCCGAGGTTACGTGGCCGGCGCTCTGACCGACTGAGCTATCGCAGCCCCTTTAAGAGACGGAACACAAAAACCAATTGGAAAGACGTCGGCAGGAGAGATACAATAAAACGTTTGCACCGAGCAGCAATATAGACAAACACGCTTTGTCTCAGTTTTGTCTTTAAAAGTACTGTCAGTCAGGTTCAAAAGAAATTACTTCGTAGGATCTGAAACTAAATAGATAGTCTGTAACAAATGCATTCACACCCTTTGAAACTATTTTTGTAAGGAAACAGACTGATTGGCCAATTGAGTAGATTTATTAATTACATTGAGATGAATCACTCTTATCATCAGACAATGTACTTTCCGGGATTATTTCGCGTGAGGTCGACCTCACTCACTCGCAGATATTGTCGCCATTTTTGGCCGTTTATGCAGAACTTTCCTTTGAAGGGAAGCAAGCGACAAATGACATCCGCTTTGCGGGCAGTCCATCGCTAAATATCGCGACGTTTAAGCACTCATATTCCTTTCCCTTAATAACACACACTACATTTCATTCCGTTCTCGTTCTCGGAAGATCCCGTAAATCGCGTGATTAGCACGCGCGACAAACGATCTCCTCGATATTAACTGGATTCCATCTTATCTTAAGAGCCACAGTTCTGTTCCCAGCCACTTAATTGTGTAAAAGTGACAATGGCGTGGCAGTCTGGCACTCGCTACAAACACGTCACTCATGGCTTTCTGTCTTGGTCTTGGACAGACACTTTTATACATAATTACCACGGAATAATAAAATCATTACAGTCTTTAGCTTAATTGTCTTAATTAATCTTGAAGTAAAATATGAAATCTACATCAAATCAACGAGGATTTCCTTTGTTTCTCCACGGGATATAGGTTAATATTTAGTAATGCATTGTTTCGAAATGCTGTCTACATTAGTATTGCTATGTTAAAATGATAAGTCATGTCAAGAATGTCATCAATATTCCTTTACTTAAGAAGGTTCTTTCGCTTAAAATTTTCCATCGGCAAGTAATACAGAATTTGAGAACTGTTCCGTACTTATTTTTTTCTTCAAATCCAATAACTCATTCCTATAGAAAATTTAAGTTACATGAATGTTGATGAAACTGGAGCCGGGTGCAGACAAGAACCTCATCTTCTGTATGATAGAGCTGCCGTTAGTTGACTGCTGCTAATGTCATTTGATTAGGTATTTTCGATTGAAAACAATATTTTAATCGAAAATAGTAATAGGAAATCGTAATTTTATGGGACGACTGATGCCAATGCCAGGGAAATTTAGAAAAAAAAACCACACCTAAATTCTGAAGCAAAAAAATACTTCGAAGCATTCTCGGCGTTTTAAACTCCCGAAAACAACTTCACGACAAAAAAGAGGATCGTAAATTTTCGTCTATAAAATGGGAAGTCTTTACATGTTTTGCTAATCAGATTTGAAAGATTGCAATTCTTGTGAAGATAATCGAACCCGTAAATAGAGAAGCTCAGTTTTACAAATCGATAGCCTTGTTCCACTAACGATTGTTACTGTATTTTATAGTTATTTCAGTGCCTCTTCCCGCTCTATACTTGAAATTTCATATCCGTATATCAATGAGTTGTGCCCTGATCAATATGGCATAGAAAGAGACGGCTCCGCGCTCAAAGTGACGGCCAAAGAAGAGAGGAGGTGTATATCGATACTGTGTCTGGTAATAGCTGCAACGGATAGCTTTGTTGTTCCCAGGGTTCCAACTATAATTAGTGCCGTTCTTGTATTACCATAATTATTATATACCTGTATTGCTTACGAGACAAGAAACCTAATAATGCTTTATCGAGTTGGCGAGGCTAGCCGCAAGTGATGATTCAAGAGTGATGAAAATAGGTCATAGGAATACTTTTCATTCCTAATTGTCAATAGTCAAGTCTTTGCGGCATGACATGTGCGGAGCAAATTTACTGATTATCTATATTTTTTCTTTGAAATATCTTTTTTTTTCGAAATATAATTTCGCTTTAACGAGCTCATATAAGACACAAGATATCGAATTATAATGTGTATCCCACGAGAACAGTTTACATTCAGGAAGAATGGAATACAAAGACCTTCCTTTTTTTAAATTTCATATTGTTTTACGGTTCTTCCATGAGTCATAAAAGAAGGAAAAGAGGCTATTGTGAAACGCCCAAGGCACTTATCCTTGCGAAGCACCTGCTGGTCTTTGTTCTTTTTCAGAGATATTTGTGTAAAATTTTAAAATCTATACCTAGGTTACTTCACCTAGTTTTATCCACTTTAAATTTGAATTATGGTTTCCATCAGATATCAACAATCTTGTCTTGCTATTTACAAACCACTTTTAATTTTTCTCTCATTATTTTGTGCGATTTTATTGAAGATAAACATACAATAGAAAATTTACAGTTTAATATCTTCATGTTGTAGATTATTTGGAACCCGGTCTACGTTCTCATTTCCGATAATTCTGAAATGGTCGAAGACAAACACGTTGAGATACAATAAATACGCAATTACAATCTGTGTAAGAAACCGGAAGTCCTAAACATTATCGGTCACACGCAACCGGAACTCTTCGTATGTACTTTACACAACACCTCGGATGCAAACATTTTCTTCGTCTGAAAATCAGTTCCGAAAGACGCGAAAAAAAAAAAAATTAAAGTAGCATGCGAATCTTTATTTTCGTCTTAAAGAAAAGCAGTTCGCAGTTTAAGATTTACTTTACATAATTTGAAACTATGTCTTTTCAGCATTATCAATGCTAATGGAATAGAAATGTTGTCGAAATGAAAGCTTGTGCATCACGTCCGAGATGTGGAACGAGTCACATCCGGTTTTGTTTGGTTTTGTATAATTAAACGCCCTATCTACAACTGTGGTCGTTAAAGGACAGTCTCGTGCGAGATGTACGCTTGTAGTGATTTTGCTTTTGTTTTGGGAGGTTACGGTGACTGTTGTGCGTGTTTTGGGAGGTTGTGGTGACTTTTGTGCGTGTTTTGGGAGGTTGTGGTGACTGTTGTGCGTGTTTGGGAGGTTGTGGTGACTGTTGTGCGTGTTTTGGGAAGTTGTGGTGACTGTTGTGCGTGTTTTGGGAGGTTGTGGTGACTGTTGTGTGTGTTTTGGGAGGTTGTGGTGACTTTTGTGCGTGTTTTGGGAGGTTGCGGTAAGTTAATGTTTGTTTCCTTGTGATAATGCTAAACTGATTCCTATTATGCTACCATAAGCATACATCCGAAGACCCAACAGGACACCCATCCGGTCACATTATACTGACAACGGGCGAACCAGTCGTCCTAGGAATGCTGAGCGCGTAGCAGGAGTAGACACTACCAATTTTATAGATTCTGTTGTGCGTGTTTTGGGAGGTTGTGGTGACTGTTGTGCGTGTTTTGGGAGCTTGTGGTGACTTTTGTGCATGTTTTAGGAGGTTACGGTGACATTTGTGCGTGTTTTGGTAGGTTATGGTGACTTTTGTGCGTGTTTTGGGAAGTTGTGATTTTTGTGCGTGTTTTGGGAGGTTGTTGTTACTGTTGTGCGTGTTTTGGGAGGTTGTGGTAACTTTTGTGCGTGTTTTGGGAGGTAACGGTGACTGTTGTGCGTGTTTTGGGAGGTTGTGGTGACTGTTGTGCGTGTTTGGGAGGTAATGGTGACATTTGTGCGTGTTTTGGGGAGGTTGTGGTGACTTTTGTGCGTGTTTTGGGAGGTTGTGGTGACTGTTGTGTGTGTTTTGGGAGGTTGTGGTGACTGTTGTGCGTGTTTTGGGAGGTTGTGGTGACTTTTGTGCGTGTTTTGGAAGGTTGTGGTGACTGTTGTGCGTGTTTGGGAAGTTGTTGTGATTTTGTGGCGTGTTTTGGGAGGTTGTGGTGACTTTTGTGCGTGTTTTGGGAGGTTACGGTGACTGTTGTGCGTGTTTTGGAGGTTATGGTGACTGTTGTGTGTGTTTTGGGAGGTTGTGGTGACTGTTGTGCGTGTTTTGGGAGGTTGTGGTGACTTTTGTGTGTGTTTTGGGAGGTTATGGTGACTGTTGTGCGTGTTTTGGAAGGTTACGGTGACTGTTGTGCGTGTTTTGGGAGGTTGTGGTGACTTTTGTGCGTGTTTTGGGAGGTTGTGGTGACTTTGTGCGTGTTTTGGGAGGTTGTGGTGACTGTTGTGTGTTTTGGAGGTTGTGGTGATTTGTGCTGTTTTGGGAGGTTGTGGTGACTGTTGTGTTGGTTTTGGGAGTTGTGGTGACTTGTTGTGCGTTGTTTTGGGAGGTTGGTGACTTTTGTGCGTTTTGGGAGGTTGTGACGTTGTGTGTGTTTGGGAGGTTGTGTGGTTGCTTGTTCGTGTTTTGGGAGGTTGTGGTGACTTGTGCGTGTTTTGGAGGTTTGGTGAGTGTGTGGTGTGACTTTTGTGAGTGTGGTTGTGGTGACTTTGTGTGTGTTTTGGGAGGTTGTGGTGACTTTTGTGTGTGTTTTGGGAGGTTACGGTGACATTTGTGTGTGTTTTGGGAGGTTACGGTGACTGTTGTGCGTGTTTTGGGAGGTTGTGGTGACTGTTGTGCGTGTTTTGGGAGGTTGTGGTGACTGTTGTGTGTGTTTTGGGAGGTTGTGGTGACTTTTGTGCGTGTTTTGGGAGGTTGCGGTAAGTTAATGTTTGTTTCCTTGTGATAATGCTAAACTGATTCCTATTATGCTACCATAAGCATACATCCGAAGACCCAACAGGACACCCATCCGGTCACATTATACTGACAACGGGCGAACCAGTCGTCCTAGGAATGCTGAGCGCGTAGCAGGAGTAGACACTACCAATTTTATAGATTCTGGTATATCTCGGTCAGGGCACAGAGCCCGAAGCCTTCTTCACAAGGGCGAACACACAACCAAAGGCCAAAGTGAGGCAGTGTTATATAAAGGAGACATTAGGAAGAAGAAAGTTGTTTAGAGATTAGAAAAAAAAGAAGAGATAAGATCCCAAATTAAGTCGCCCCTTACGATCATGCAACGGGGAAGCAGGTACAATTCTTACACTCTACCTGATTCACATTCACGGAATTGCGAGTGCGCATGGCGTCTGTGAGGTTGTTAGCTGTAAACAATAGGAAGTATAACTCTGATAGGCATTACTTGTTAAAGGCACTGGCCAATAACAAACTTGATGACAAGTCTTGTTACACGTCATCAAGTTTAGCCTCGTTGGTTGGATGTGACACAATGTCACATTTATCGGGATTGCTAATTGCATTTATTTGTAATGAAATTAGCTGATGGAATTTTGAAGTTAAAAACGAAGGCCACAGAACAGCTGTTTATGTATAGACATAACAGATATTGTATTAAAGTTTCCATGTTCCAATTATCAAATGAGGTATGCTTCAAATAGTGCTGGTCTGTACAAAATACAGAAATGGAAAGCCGGAATAATCGATAATTTGCAAATCGAAATACAATAGAGAAGGGCAACTAAAATTGACAATTACAAATTATATGATAGCCTGCGGCAGTGTGGAGCCTGTCAGAGCAACCAGTCTCCTCAACGTACAAGGTTTTCACATCTCAATGTACTGATGGTAGCAAAACACACATTTACGCTCAAGTATATTCTTAAATATAAACTTCACATAAACGTATAGCATTGTGCTTTAGAATCCCATCTCGATTATGCAACCAATCTACTTTACAAAAGCAGACAATTGTAAATCGTCGATAAACTTAAAATATGTCTACACCTCGCGTCAGCTGAGGGTTACATTGGCGAGAATGTATATGATACTACTGACTCTCTCCTAACAAAATCCGCACATCTACCGTCAAAACGAGCCATTCTATTACCATATATGTCTCGTACAATGTAGAGAATTTCTGTCATAAAATATGATCGATTGAGCTGAGAAACTGAAATACTTCGATGTGAATCGCAGTACTGTTATGCATTGGAGATACACGAGAATTTGACACAGAGATGTGTCATTTTTTTTCTCCAAATTTTAATCTAGCCCCCTCCCCCCCAAAAAAGTCTCAAATTGTGCCATAAACACCAAGATAGAACCAAATACACAGAGACTATATACACCGTATCGTGTTTGCTTTGTTTTGTTTTTAATGCACACATAAATTAAAATTGTGAGATACAAGTTGGACTGAAAATTCTTGTTTTCTGAAAACATGAACGATAACCATCATTCTTTCACCTAATTGTTAATTTCTATGTGTTCATAATTGATTTTCCTTTGTTTGTATGCAGAATGCAGCTTTCTGATTGGTTGAGTTTTTCTCTTCATACCTCTATGAAAATAATGATAATAATAATTGTAAATGGCCCAATACGACCATATTAACTTGTTCAAAAAGATCCCTTATTAATTAAGTAAATTTGTACATAAAACCGTGTTTAAAACTCAAGATACAGTTTTAGAAATTAATCATAAGCATTGGTGTCAATATTTTCTTAGTTTCATAGGGGGATATGGAATTTTTTTTCATTCCCCTATGAAACTATTAAAACTATTGACATCAATGCTTAAATGAAATAATGTTCTCAA
This sequence comes from Pecten maximus, assembly GCF_902652985.1. Classification (NCBI taxonomy): domain Eukaryota; kingdom Metazoa; phylum Mollusca; class Bivalvia; order Pectinida; family Pectinidae; genus Pecten; species Pecten maximus. The sequence continues at coordinate 16,687,222 of NC_047017.1, read as the reverse complement.
TTGTAATGCGTGTTCATCAAACCGTGAATATCCAGTCATCTTGAGGCACAGCATCCTTGTAGTAGCTGGTGGCTGCCTCACTGAACAACACCTTGTACTCATGTGATAATGTAATTCCACAAACCTAAACCAAAGGCTTTTTGTGTAAGCAACTCAATCGAAATGAATCTGACAGCCAATGAAAACATGTTGAAATAATTACCTATTATATACCGCCCTAATATACTATTTCCCTTAAGAGAATCTGTTCCCTCAGTTCGTTATGACGTAAATTCAACTGTTCGATAACGTCTCGAGTAGTTGTCACGTGACGTACATTTTAATATCCGGAATGTCAAACCGAGATTTCATCAAGCTGTTACAAAACATATTTAAGTTAAGCTGTCTTTAAAGAATGTTCTTTATTTGCTTTTCGTGAGGTGATGAGATACGTTCATCCTTTCTCAAATCAATATCCTCCGCGACCACGAGCGCCACCTGTCGACAATTGGAGTGATGGCATGGATCGTCTGCCCAACTTCGTATAATTTGAAACTTCCAATAAAATCAAGTATAACGCCTTGTCTTTAAGGGTTTTATTCAATGATCAATTTGATCTTTTTTAACCCAACGATTCATTTCGTCTTGTGAATGTTGCATACGACTGAAGAGTGTTATACAGACGTTTAGTGGCTAATTCATACAACTAAACATGGCGTCTATTTAACCTAACATAGATAGAACGACAAACCAATATATGATCACCCGCCGTTTCGATCCTGGTGCCAAAACCGAAATAGGACTCGAAGCTAGGAGTGCTCCAAAGATCATTTCCGGATATCAGAGACATATACAAGAATGTATATATAGCTGCGCATCCTATTCCCGTATCAAACGATAAAACTACAACCACGTCCCTGGGAGCTCCGATAGTATGCGCGCCCAGAGATCTATCGGTACTTCCACTATGTATACCGGCCCGGTATGATTGTTGCAAGGTTGCAATTGGTCTGCAATCTGGCCCCGGTCTCATCAACGTTCCTTAACTTAAGGAAACTCCATCATTTAAAAATGTTCTTTTGGAATGCATAATTGGATTCAAGGGAAAATCTTTGTGAAGGAACTTTCGCTTAATTTTTTAATGATCTTTTCCGATTAAAAAAAAAATATGTTGAGGAATTTCCTTAGACTAAAGACAATTGATGATAAAAAAAAATTATTATCTTATAATTTACAAAACGAATTTGTCTATATTCCTAAAACTGTATTCTAACAGCCAACCAAACAGTTTATATAAAAATGTTATTCAATTCGATTTTTTAAAATGATGATGTAATGCTGTCTAAACTGTGGTGCGACGTGATGATTGCTCTTAAAAAAGACGCGGAAATGTGTTTGAATGCCGATTGCCGTGCTGGCGTTATGTGTCCTGACACAACTGCGGACTGACCCCTGCCGTGTCGCCCGACTGCACGTGTGATGTGATGTTGTGTAACTGGATCAGAAGGATTAATAGGGCACACCTCGCAGTTCCGTCCCGGAATAGCCATTCGCCGTTCTCGTTGATGGGACATTAGTACCATATATAGCTCTGACGGCCATCAACACTCTTTGTAATGCTGATCAAACAATACATATTTCATTTCCGTTAAAGAAAAAATGAATTATAGTCCTGGTGATTAACTTTGCTGTAACAAGCGTTAGGTTACCGTTATAAGGTATCCAACGCGCCTACCATACAGTGTACAGAATCATCAGTTAATTTGTGTAAAATATATGAACGGTTTCAACCATTACATCATGAGATCAACAGACAGCAGAAATTGATCGGATACTTCAGTATCACAATAAAGGACTTCTCATGAGGTTTAATGCTCACAAAATATATTTAACGAACTAAGGGGCTTAACTCCATTAATTGATTACAGTGATAAAAGAAGGTTTGTGATTTTATACGCTTTAATAATATAATTACATCTTTTTAGAAATATTACAAGATATTTGAAAAAATATATATATATAAAGCGTAGGTAAAGAATCAGAATCCTTAAAGGGCCATAACTACATGTATTATTATCACATAAAACTGGTTATTGAAAAATTATTCGAGCTACCGACCAACCTCTCCGCACATATCGCTGTACATCTTCGACGGACATAGGCCATATTACTCCTTGTGTTTTCAAAGTTCAGATATTTTTAACATGTTATAAATCGAAAATAATAACCAAACGCTAACTATATAAATCATGTCGTCGCGTGCATGTTATATAAGGACATGGAGGTTGACCTACTTTCTGCTGGAGCCCAAAGGGGCATGGTCGTGGTAATTGGTACGTACCGGGTGGGTCAGCAGTACAACAATGTTCTCGATTACGTGATGATTTGGGGGCTTGTTGTTGGAGCGGTTGAGGACGCGTCCCTTGAGGGCTATCACAACACTGATTTACTTATTAGCTGTAACAAAAGTCCATTGACTTTTGGTGTCAGATTATTAAATGGTAACACTGAGCAATGATTAGAATGGCCTATCCATACAGGGTGAACCAACAGACAGACTGTTAATGCAAAATCCAATACCCACCAATCAAGGACTATTCAGCTATAACGAGGATAATTCCCCGCCGGGGAGTTCCCAGGCGGGAAGGAGTTATCGCCGGATATGATCTGAACACATAAGGCGGCTGTCCGTGCAGGGCCTGATGGGACATGGTATCGCTGATAGCCGTATCGCAGTGATAAACATTAACTGCTCTGATATTAGTCAAGATAAAACCGGTCTCCTTGTTACCAATCACCTCTTCGTGTCACAGGGCTAACTATTTTATTGATCAAATAAATATTCTTAATTCTTTCTTTTGATTACATAATTTTGTAAATACTTTGTCTATTCACATGTCTTTATTTACATTCTGAGTGTTGATTATTTATATGGACGTACCAAGTGAAAACAACAACTAACGCGCACAGTCGCAATGAAAAATCAATCCCTATGTTTAATAAATTAAAATGTTGAAGAAAAATCATTCTCATATATTCATCTTTTAAGTGTAAGGTAAATACTATATGTGAGACAATGCCAAACGTACACAATGCTATATTTTTTGTTTTACGACCAATCGGCAGTTGGGGTCACTATGTACAAATATAGAGTGATTAAGATGGGAGAGATAAGAAATGAGATGTATTTGTTTTCAATGTTGTAGGTAAAAAGATTGCAGTTTGAATATATGAGTGCAAAACAGTTCATCTGAAGTGTTTTAGCCATTGGCTGCCTGTACTCATTGTTACTCATGTTAGAAGGAGTGTTCTATATAAAACGTTGGAGCAGTAGTATACCGAGTATAACAATGAGCATCATATCGTAAATGCTGGATGTCATTATGGTTTTGCTTGAAACAGGATATTTAAATTATCTTTAATTATTTTCGACCGTTGTTTGAAAAAATAACTTCACAAATGATGACGGGAAGTATGGTATGGGACAAAATGGTACTTTTCATGCACGCAGTGCGCAAGAAAGCAGTTCTACCAATATTACATTACAAATTAAGCTTGTAAATATAGTACAGGGATACAATCACTGATATTCACTTCAATTGTCCATTCTTATCAACCACATCAATTTGCGCCTTTCCTTCCAAGGTGACATCTCGTTACATCAACTTCCGGTTACCAGCTAATAGGAAGCCTTCCAATAAAGAGTCTGGCAACATATGTCGTAAGCGGTTGATGATCTGAAGTAGAAATTAACTCAATTTATAAGTCAATGTTAGTGGTGACCCGGTGAGGTCTCTGTGAATCAGTGTCAACAGCTCCGAAGCGTTATCGATCCCAATGAAGAATGGAAACGATTTGTGTCCCACTGGAGTAGTCTCCGCAACAAGACTCGGGTCGTGTTACCAACCCTGAAATCAGGTTGATCTAATCCACTTACCCACATTTCCTTTCCGTAGCACTACCTCACAAAGAGTCCGTCATATACACCTTTGCTAGATAGACCATGATATAGGTTCGGTATTCGTTCTAAAATGTTTCCCGGAAGTTCAAATCGGCCTGGTTCCGGTCGTATTCGAACACGAACATTTATACATCGGCTCCAACCGTCCCCACCCGAGACGGCTCCAGTGCCACAAACCGGTGAGTGTTGCGTTTTTTTTCCTCTGTAACATACAAACAATATATACTTTGTTTATCCTGTCGATCGGGACTTTTTTGGAATATTGAAGTGTGTCATTATTTAGGTAAAATAATCCTTTTAAAATTAAAATAATTTAGCGATACTGTTTTTGTAAAAGTTGAAAATAAAAAGTACCCTTACTAGCTCAGACTGGGGGTGTTTCATTTAGCCTAGGAATATGATGTCCGCTTAGCGAGAGGTCGCTAGTTCAAGTCCCGTCGCGGATAGAATATTCTTATTATTGCACCCTATTGCACTAGTTGTATTACATGGCTTTTTCTATTTGTTAAATTTTATTACAAAGTCAAACGGAATAAGATAAATGTCTCCTTTTTGCACCACATTGGTAATTATTTATGCATAAAACATTCCCCAAAACGGTCTGTTTTTCCCAATGTGGAATTTCGTTGTAATATCCAGTTGCTCAACTCTCTGGTGATTCCTTCTCCAAATTTCCTGTTATCTGCACTTTTTAGTGGAAATTGCCGTACAGGCATGGGTGTGGAACTTATATTGTCTGGACAAATATATCGCGATGGCGCGATACTACCAAAATTGGATTTTTACTTCAAATTATCTTTCCATTTTTTTTGCTGGACGAGATTATGCCTCGCTAAGACATTTACAAATGTGAAGCGTCGTTCGATGCCCATTTTCGGAGAACAGATTGGAAGATGAAGGGGAATCATTTGATCTATTTGTTCCATTGCCATATGAAATTGTTGATAAGTTATTGAGTTATTTAGACTGGATCAAGTACCAGCCTATTTATTGCCTTACGAAAACATATTGATGCACATTATTGGAAAATAAGAAGGCGGCCCGAATCTTAGCTAAGGACATTGTCGAGCGAATAAATAAACATGAAACATCCATTTATTGATGAGTAGAGCAGCTCCAGTCGACGAATTCACAACTGGTGTGACGTAACTGTTGATAAGCTGTTGGTGTTGCCAGAAAGTAATTTGGTACCCAAAAAATCATATATTGACACAGGGTTGTCATGACGCGTTACTGAGATACAAAGCTTATCTATATATAAGGAACGTGTCGGTGTGACTTGTACATAGTGGCGGTTTATATCACTCCACTGAAGGAACAATCATCTTTGTCTTAGTTAGAAGAACCGTAAATTATCGCACCAGAGACCCAGTCCCAGGTTCGATTCCTGTCGGGACACACGACAAAGAAATGTATTCGCCTGTTTTGTACATTCTTATTGGAATTTTCAATGGAATCCCAAGATGGTGGTTGTGGGAGTCGTGGTTAAGATTTGGGCAAATCTCAAGAAAAACAGGGGAAATTGTGTAAAAGGCATGGGTTGGTGTGGCTTTTACGTGAAGTTAAACACGGTCCCCATAACTTACCTGGCGGAAAAAATTGATAAGATTTAACGATATAGGATATCCCCATTCTAAAAGCATCCCTGGAGATCCGCGCGGCTGTAGTAGACGACAACTGTGGGTAGGCTTTGGACATTGTTCTGCGTTCTTAAATTACTTGAGCATATAGAAATGGTTATCAATCTCTGTCTTGAGAGAATTATTGAGCCGTGTTCTTTGAACTTTAAAGAAGTCGATTGTGGTTCAGGTGTGGTAGAGCTTGTTTAATGAGACATTTAATTAAGTGTAAATTCTGCCTTTGATACACATGCATATTGCACGCGAACAAGGTCAACCGGTCTGCCATAGGTGCTACGACCTTATTGTTCTAGAAGTACGGAATAATTGCACAATTTTCTAAAATCTGTAATCTTCATTCAATTCAGAAAACATATGCTTTTGGAACATTGTTTAGGTAATGACATAGGGTGGCGTCTTAAAAACATACCGTAATTCTAATTTAAAATCAAGGGCAAATACGAGCAGAATTATAGAGTATAAATTTGAATAAAGACACTTGACAGAGCATAAGTAGAATAGGACCAGCAGGTGTTCTGGATTAAGTAAGATGAGCAAAGGTCTTCTTCTTCATCGACCCCATCCCCGTGCCATTCTAGGTCAAATGTGGATTACGTCGCATTCTCAAAATGGGAATTTACGGTGATGGTCACCTAACCATTAGACATAATGAAAAAGCAGGGAAAATATTTACAAATGAGATTATTTTATCGACCATAAGTCTGGCCCATGGTCTTCATTAACTTGCTTATCTCGAAACTATGTGTTGTCATTAGCTCCGCCAGTAGTCGACCGCTCTGTTAAATCGTGATAATGGAAACAAGTCCTTGAATATCGAATCAACTTGGACATGTAAACAACTCGGTAGGGGAAGCAGGAATGTTACTATCTAGAAATGGAAAATTAACATTTGGGAACTGAAATCATCACGCTTATCATACGGCTTAGTTGTAAACTGTCCCTGCTGGTTATTTTGTAAGTAAAGGTCAAGGTAAGCGGCTGATGTTGAAGAGTCTATAGTGTCATTGATATCAAGTTCTATACGGTATATCCAAGCAATAAGGCCAATGAAGTATTTGTAATTTCAAAGATAACACATCGCCTATCGATGAAATTGAAATAAATTGATTGTATCACGTGGCATCATGGTATGAGGATAATTTCTTTAGACGCTTGTATAAGTTGGCCATGCATGACCTCTGCTAACGGAAATTGAAGAAACAAAAAGTTTTCCGCTTAACAATTTCCAAGAATTTTGTTATTTTCGGATCTCCCATAGACCACCAATTATCTACCATATTACCGATATGTGTTTACAGATCGTTAAGACTTAAGAAATTTAATATCTAAGCGGAATTACGTCGATGCCTGTTGCTATCCGCCATATTTTTCCAAATAAAATGTTCGCCTAACATCTGCAAGAAAACTGCGGTCTATAAGAACTCTCGCCAGGGCAGTACTGTTTTGTTGATTTATGACTTGGTGTGGGAGGCAATGTTAATACAAGTAATTAGTACTTGTATCCCGAGGCCATCATTTCCAATGTACGAGGGAAATGTATGGCGAACCCCGTGTGTTGGAGTGCATCCCCGACAGCGACATAACCCATTAGTCTCGATCAGAGGGCAAGTGTGACCTTTACGGTTTACACGTATGACAATGGAACCGACTGAACAATGACTCATCCTCAGTAAACAATATACAACATTGCAATACTGCCACCACAATATATACGTAAAGCATTAAAGATTAAATGACGTATTCCAGCTCAGCAAATCTGCCACTCATTCTCAGCCACGGCTGGGTGTGGTATGGGTCTTTGTTTGAATCGTGACGTATGTGATAAAGCCATGACGTTAGCGTATGTCAGTGTAATGACCGTGGCGCGATGTGTCATGCATCATAATCGTGACGTCATTGTGGTTTGTATAACAGTGTAACAATCATGACGTCAGCGTGATTTGTTAGTGTTAAAATGTGACGTACAGCTAAGTGTATCAGTCGCAGTATGTCAACTATTTTGACGTCGCCATGATTGGTTTCACTGTCATGACGTCACAATATTAGGTATCACCATCACGCCAGGTGAACTTGATAATTGAAAATAACGGTTGTCCCTTCTCTTTGTACACGTGTAACTAGCGTTTGTCAAATGCATATGCGAAACACAGCGTTTCCACTCTTTTATTTTTTGTAGTTATTCTGCAATATCGATTTGTCATCTTGCGATACAAATGACATGTCATAAACGGGCCGCGGCCCGTCCATCATTACACATGAATGACAAAGATGTGTGTTTAATACGCGAACTATCTTATGATACGTCTTTTGGCGTGCCGCAGGATTATCTTGAACTCAGATTACATGTCTCATAATTGTTAATGTCATTAGCGGCGCTACAGACACGAAACAGCCCAGAAGGCAAAGTTGTTTCAAACACACTTCTGCTTGGCTGAAATTGTAGGATATGACAAGCAGAAGGTCTGTTAATTGGTTCGAGAAACAATTTTGTAACCAACATATCTTCCAGTTCAATTTCTACAATTACACCCTTCATTACATATCAGGCAATATTATAGCAAGGCCACATTCACATCGCTCCTTTCGAAAGAGATTGGTGATGCTGCTGACACGAGCACTAATGCCAAAGTAGATATATATTTCCTGTCTACTGTGAAAGTAGATGGTCTGAAACGACCAACAGTCAGGATATGAGCAATTTGTAATAACAAATCTATAATCGAAAACAATTTAAAGAAACTTAAATCAGAAATTCATTTCCGTTGTAGTCCACCCACGCGTTTATTTTTATAACGCACTATGATATGTTTTGATTGGAATTGACAGCTTTAATATAGAAAATCCAACTGTTTACGATGAAGTTATAAAGTATCAAATCTCTGTACACGTACACGTAAGCGTGGCGCTAACACCGAACTAACGGGGGGTCACGTCACTCCATCAGATATTACATGGTCCGCTGGACGCTTGTCTCTATGGTAAACACAGCAGTAGAGCAGACGATTACGTTAAGATGGTTTTAGGTATTGGATTTTACTATAGGATAATCTGCCTTAAAGAAATACTGCAGGGCTATGGTACAAGGTATTTTCAAGAAAAGATGGAAACGGCAAGTTTGCAGAAGAATTTTAGAAATAGAATTATAACATATTTATATTATATTTCTCTTGTATTACCGATAATCCCTTTGGCCAGTTAGAGTCAGAAACCCTTTAAAAGCGGCTAATTAAAAACAGAATGATTTTAGTCTCAGAGAAATGGGTATTATAGCTCCGAGTGTATCAGGTAGCTTTAAGTGGAACTTTTAATGATTAGATCATGGGTTTGGCGGGAACTATATTGTATCATTTAACACGTTTAATGAATTTTGCATTTTTACAAGTGAAATTCGATTATGACGTTTTTTTTCTTCTTTTACAATCGATACAAGCTTGTGACATCATTTATTTCGGCTTGTTATATAACATGTAAGCGATCTTTATAAGGCGGGCTTTCATTACATAAATGTGACAAATTAGGCTTGCTTGGTTAAATATTCAACGGAATTATAGCAAATGCGAAGTTCTCCTTTTATTAACCAATACTTGATACACACTACAGCAAAAACACTACTCTCGTACCATCACGTTGTGGGTGTCGGGGAAACTATTAAAAAAGGAAAAGTGCACTTCACGACAGGATCGTGTTTACTAGTACGCAAACTGATTAAGAGGGCAATGAAACTCGATAAGATATGGCAAAAGAAAAAGCCTTTATATCTCGACATTTATAGCAGCATTCAACAATTTAACGCGAAACTGATGGACACATAACATGCTATATTTGTCACTTTACAATTGCATCAACACGAATGAACGTGCGGACACCCTTTTAAAGCCATAATCATGTTGCCTTTCACCATATATGTATCGCTAATGTGTTTGGCTTCTGTCCGTCAATACATATTTTTCCAAATCTACTCCATTCAGCAGCCGCCGTAGATGAACTGGCACCCGGTCGGGCTCTGTGTTAAAATCGGTAACCGACCACAGCTAGACACTAATAAGATATCTTTCTAGGAGTTCATTCCACTGAGAAACATCCGTCAATCGTAATAGTCTCCCTCCTGCAAGAGAAAAATTCCTTGGGAAAAGTATCAACTCAAACTCCGACATTTTTTGTTCATTCCGGAAATGTAATGATATCTATAAACGCAGAAACGACATCCGGACATGGAATAGCTAACGTACAAAGGATACCAGTCTGCGGATCGGTATTGCATTGTTAGGGTAGTAATTAGTAAAGTTCCTCGGGCATTCTTTGACTGGAAATTCAATAGTACTGCACAGCCCGGTTACTGAGACAAAATAAAATAAGCATTAAAACCTCATATCGGTGCGACAACTGTACTTTCGTCTAGCTACGCCATCCGATTATTTGGATGTCTAACGAGTTTATTACCCCATGAACACATCTTAAAGCCGTAACATCAATGTAATAAACGTATGCAATTTCTACCACCATAACGTTTGTCTAGACGTGCCTTATATTCGTATCTGTGGTTGTTCTGGACCTGTATCGTAGTTGTTTCCCTAAGAGACGTAATTGTAATGTCCTTCAATTTCACCTAAAGGTACAGCTACCGAAGGACGTGTCATCTTTATATAACAGAAGCTTTATTGGCTATGTCGACCGGTTATACCCTGTGTAAGGATATTTCAGACTCTTCAACATCCGTCACTTACCTTGACCTCCACTTACAACTAAGCTGTATGATAAGAGTGAATATTTCAATTTCCCAATTGTTAATTTTCCATTTCTTGATAGCAACATCTCTGCTTATCCTATCTACGATGCTTTCATCTCCCTGTCGATTCGATATTAAAGGGCGTGTTCTTACGATTTCCGAAAAAAAGTAACAGCAAAAAGTTCCGAGAGATGCAAGTTGATTAGACCATGGAAAAAGTTGACATCGAGATCTCATTCGAAATAATTATGTTTCCTTGCGAGATATGAAGTCAGACTTGTTCAATGATTGTTGATATGCGTAGTGGTTCCGTTTTCACAACCTTAAAGTTCATTTTAGAGAGTATGACTTAAAGGGACATCACATGATACTATCACGTTGCTGTTTTGAAAACGAGACAGTCTTTTCGTAAACAGCAACACCTGACGCATGCGAAGACACAGTACGTAAGCACCCGTTTTCGACATCGGATTCGGTTTATACTTGTAGCAGATGTTATTTGATAAGTCAAAGTCAATTCAGTAATATGGAAAGGTGACATTTATCCCCAGGAGTATACCAAGTTATAGGTCTAAACAACAGGTTAAGCTAACCATACATTCATGTTTGCCTCGACTGTCAATACAGGCTTACCGGCAATGTCGTGAAATATGTGCACGTCAAGACAGCCGCGGCTTGGATGAAAAGGTCCCATCTGGTATTATACATGTTGCTTCCGTATTTTGTAACTGACGCTGTAACCCTTTTCAACCGCAGCTGATTCACCTCGGAAGCCACTTTTGTTTACATGTGTGTTTTGTATTGTGCGCATGCGTTATCATAGATGACACACACACACACACAAAATATCTAGAATTTTGATCAACAGCGAGAGATATTTCAGCGAAATCAAATTGTCATTGTCCACAGTCATTCAATGAAAAAAATATCTTACCGTGATTTCGCTTTAACCCATATTTGACCTAGATTTGATTTGATTGTCGTCGATGATACAGAAGACGTCGACCATTCCGGGACACATGGTCATCTTCTTTTTATACATTTTCAAGGATTCTACAAAATCTACAAAACGTTTGTACTGGATGTGCTTACAATTTGTATATCTACAAAACGTTTGTTCTGGGCGTGTCTCTTATTTGTATATCTACAAAACGTTTGTTCTGGGCGTGTCTCTTATTTGTATATCTACAAAACGTTTGTTCTGGGCGTGTCTCTTATTTGTATATCTGCAAGACGTTTGCACTGAACGTGTCTCTTATTTGTATATCTACAAGACGTTTGTACTGGACGTGTCTCTCATTTGTATATCTACAAGACGCTTGTACTGGACGTGCCTACAATTTGTATTTCTACAAAACGTTTGCACTGGACGTGTCTCTCATTTGTATATCTACAAGACGTTTGTACTGGACGTGCCTACAATTTGTATTTCTACAAAACGTTTGTTCTGGACTTGTCTCTTATTTGTAAATCTACAAAACGTTTGTTCTGGACGTGTCTCTTATTTGTATATCTACAAGACGTTTTTACTGGACGTGCCTACAATTTGTATTTCTACAAAACGTTTGTACTGGACGTGTCTCTCATTTGTATATCTACAAGACGCTTGTACTGGACGTGCCTACAATTTGTATTTCTACAAAACGTTTGCACTGGACGTGTCTCTTATTTGTATATCTACAAGACGTTTGTACTGGACGTGTCTCTTATTTGTATATCTACAAGACGTTTGTACTGGGTTAGTCACTTATTTGTATATCTACAAAACGTTTATACTGGACGTGTCTCTTATTTGTATATATACAAAAAGTTTGTTCTGGACGTGTCTCTTATTTGTATATCTACAAGACGTTTGTACTGGACGTGTCTCTTATTTGTATATCTACAAAACGTTTGTACTGGACGTGTTTTTTATTTGTATATCTGAAAAAAAGTTTGTTCTTTGAGTGAGTCCAATTTGTGTATCTAGAAAACATTTGTAATGCACGTGTCTCCAGTTTGTGTATTTACAAAAGGTTTGTACTTGACGTGTCTCTAATTTGTTTATCTACAAAACCGTTGTTCTGGAAATGTCTCCGATTCGCATATCTACACAATTTGTTCCGGACGTATCTCCAATTTGTACAAAACGTTTGTTTTGGACGTGTCTTCTATTCATATCAACAAAACGCGTGTTCTGTGGTGTCTCAATTTGTATATCTATAAAACGCCTGTTCTGGTGGTGTCTCCAATTTGTACATCCCAAAAAATTATTCGAGACGTGTCTCCAATTTGTATAAACGAAACGTTTGTTGTGGGAGTGTCTCCTATTTATATCTACAAAGCACCTGTATACACGGATCTTATAATTGATATATATGTAAATAACTATAATCTGTTAATATCTGCGTTTTGTAATTTTGTGTAATTTTGTATCTATATCTTGTTTTTTAACAATCCAGAGAACAGCTTCTATTGTGTAAGCGTCACATGTGTAAATAACAATTCTACCACAATACCCTGTGTTATTCAACTCTCAGACCATCAGTTAATCATTACAGCTGTTGATTAACAATCTGTTTATACCACACGTGGTATAAACTCTGTACGCATTTCGATTGGCTAACACGGTGAACTTTGACCCAAGCTGCAATTGTTATTGACGTCATCAATAATCTAATGACGTCACATCATCGGGTCCCGGACGTCACCGGTACACTTTATTTGCATACGCGAAATTATACTTGGCCACGTTTTCCCTTTGATTCAAGCCGATATTATTGTAGTAGAAACAGGTCACACAACTCGAAATTGTTGGATATGGAATTTATTTCACACGAGTAAGTTATTTTTTAAAAGTTGCAAAAAACACTCGCTAAAGCTCGTGTCTTTTGTAACTTTTAAAAAATAACTTACTCGTGTGAAATAAATTCCATATCCAACAACCACTCGTTGTGTAACCTCTATTTATTTTACCCACTTCAGGTTATCAATTAGTACCTATAATCTGTATCCACCCCCTCGTTTGGACTGTTAGCTATTTGCAATGCAACAAGGAAAATCAATCGAACACATTTCAAATTCATTAAAAGTAAAATAAATCGACTAAAGTTCAGACTTGGTGGAACTAGAAAAATGGAAAATGTCGAAAAAAATTATAGCTTGATGGATTGCATTTATTTAATTTAAAAATACGTTTGGAGCGATGAAAGGACATTACATTCTTACAGTCGAAAATAAATGTGTGTGTGGAGTTTGCTTCGAATTCCAATCCATTACTGTAAAGAGAATGGTTTTCCAATTACAATTCGTAAAACGAGTGTAAAGTATTTTAACTCGAAAGTACAGGGCAAATATTAGGATGCTGAAATAACTGTATCATAATTGAAGGTCTGGATAATACATCCCACTATGCACCATAATTTCAAGATGTCTTCATTGTAGCAATATAACAATGCAAGAGTAACTTCATTAACACAAGGATTTGGACGTGTCTACCAAAGTGTTATTATGGATACGAGGACAGTTCGCGGCGCTGAATCTAACAGTCTGCTAACATGAATCATCGGTAATTTGGATGAAGTTTGAATTATTCAGGGCACACACTGTTGCGTGGTGTCGCAGACGGGATTTAGATCTTAAAAACTGAGTGAATCTGAAAATGACGTTTTGTTTTATTCGGCGTCTTAAAAACACCTACCATATGTAAGTCGTACTATAAATATACTCTGGATTTCAAATAATGTGGAGATTTAAGCTCACGTCCTACCAGGCAGCGATTAAGAGGATAGATGCTTCTGGACATGTAATAATGTTAGTGGGCAAATCACGTTTTTCGTTCCTTCCACTCAATTTCTCCGAGGAATGCATCGTCCATGTCAATGGGGGTTTGTAGATCAACTGAAATTGGTAGTTTAAACACAGATAAATGATTTGTGTCCTTTAGTTGTTCTTACATAGGAAGTTTTGTGCTCTCTCTAATTTGATCGTTTGTACTTTGATCAGAAATAATTGGAATTTTGTATCATGAAACCCTATCCATGACATTGCGCAGATATACATTGGAGTGCTCGATTATTTAATCGCGGCCTTTGTACATTATAGAAACAGCTGTTACGACATGTAGTAATGTCGTAAACTCAGAGGAACATGTGTCTTGTCAGCATCTCATAAATTTTTATTAATTATTAATATTCCTAAACCATTACAGTATATGAAGGACAAGTTCAAGAACTTGTATGACACGTCCTTTACCAGTTTGTAATTGTATCTACCATATGTTGAAGGTCATTGAGAGAATAGTACCCTTGGTGTAGACAAATCGGATACCTCCTAATAGACACATACAACCAATGCCGATGGTTTTGGTATTACTTTACGGCCAATCGACGGTTCAAATCATTTCGGACCAACCTCAGAACCGAGATTAAATAGTCTATTATAAATGTATATACACTACATTGTATATATAGAGGGTTACACAATGATTGATTGTTGTATATGCTATTTCTTTCACTCGAGTAACTTATTTTTAAAAGTTACATAAAACACGAGGGTTTGTTTAATTTTGAAAAAAATTACTTCTAAAGTGAAAGAAATATCATATACAACAACCACAAGTTGGTGTGACCTGTTTCTACCACAATAAAAACAACTTTTCTTAGGTTGAATTGACCTATTTTTCCTCAACGTGTGTTCTTTCCGCAATATCAGGTGTGGTGTAAGGATATGACCTATAGTGAAATGCCGCTAATTAATATGCAAAACTGACGATTTCGGAAATTTGTTCAGATATTACAAATTTATTGTTAATCATAATTAGATACTTATCAGCAAGATTATTAATTTTCAAATAAATAATTTGATAGATTTATATATATATAAATGAATTATTTACATATAAAAAAACAATAGTTGCGAATTACTATTTTGTGTGTCATCATTTCCGCGACCCCGTGAGAAGCGGCCTTTAAGTGTAAGTCAATAAAAAAAAACACATCGAAAAATATGATTTAAAATAGTCCCGGTCAAAGGTCACCGTCTCAACCAATCAAAATTCGTTTAGGGTTTATTCCACGTTAGGTATACACTGTTTGCTATTCAACACGTGTAATGATTATTATGTAATCGTTGCCAAATTCTTAAGAAATCGTTTTTAGTCGTTGGATTTCACACCTGTGATCAATGAATTCGAACTGGGTCATTATTCGAACATCCACACCAGCCCTCTTTATTCTAAACATTATAAATCTTTACACCTAGACGTTAGACACGGATGACCTTGAGACTGGGTCAATGTCATTTGTTAGATTGCTGAAATATAGTCCTTCATTAGGTTTTATGGTGCGACAGGATATATCATATAATTATCTAGATAGTAGGCCAAGCCAATCTATATGAAACCTAGCACCTATTAAACGTGTCCATAGGGTTCCTAAGTAGGGCATATATAAGTACGTATACTCTCAGCGGAGCTGGAAGCCTTAAGAATAAATTCAATTGTAATAATAAGAAAACATTTACCATATAGTGGCCTTAAGTCATTTTAACGACTTTGCGCTCAATTTAATATCGTTTTAAACTAGCTCCCACAAACGTCATAAAATATTATGTTATTACCCCCATATTGTTGTGGATGTACGTTTCACATCGTAAAACTCTGAATGGCTGGAAGGCCGAGGTTTTGTACCTCGAAATGCTGCCACCGTCGTAAAACGACGATATATTGATTAGCTTAATTTTAGTCCCGTTGTGGAACCTTAGATGAATGAACCTTGATATCGCCAGCTTCAAGTCGTGCTGACGTACGCAATGACTAAATATACCATATATATCCCGACAAGTCGTTTAACGTATTTGACCATGGCCAACATGGGCGTGGTCCAAAGTCTTTTTAACCAATTTATTGCATTCTACCTATATCTAGAAGTATGATCCAATTATCACAACATTTATAAATTTAAAAAAAAAATATATATAAAAGGTTGATATTGATTTAGACTTCTTATATTGTCACAAAGAAAAACAATATGGTTGGGCATCAGTTAAAACGTTACCTATAATCTTTACGAAAACCAGAAGAGATTAAAACATTTTTGGGAAAGAGTAAAGATCAAGAAATATCCTTAGTTATGGTAAATTGTTCTCCCAAAAGGTGATGAAAAAGTTGTAGGTATATATCTGGTAAAGTAATAAAAGTTCTGGTGCTGGTTATAATTAAATAAAGCACATTTCGAACGCATATCGTAGTCCTGGCCTTTACTATCAGACAGTGTGGATGTTTATATGTTTTAAAATCCACGCGAGGTAAGGGAAATACTTGAATCTTTTGAGGCCGATAATAACCGACGCAGTCACAAGCCTTTGACGTCAATGAAGACAATATAAGGTGTGCGTGTACTTGAAAAACTCTGTTCTATTAACACCTATATACATGTATATCAATTTGGAACATGACAAAGGAAATCATGTAAATGGGAAACATTCGTCTTACGTGGGATGAGAGAAATACTTGAATCATCTAAGTCCATAAAAGACCGATGTTTATCACTAACTTGCTACATATTGAAAATCTAAGACAGTACTAACATACGTTCACACTAAATCTACCGATTCCGTAACGAGCACCACAATAACTACATTGGGAAGAAAATTGACATACTCGTTGATGAGTGACAAGCCACGGGCTCCGATATACTCGCTCAGTAATGAATAATCTAATGCGTAAATAAATCTCAAACATTTATTTATGAATATGACATTTAATTTTTAACATTGGTTCATGCTTTCTCCTTCAGTTGCATCCAAAGTAGGAGACTTAGTATTTTAGAGCGCCATCTACTTGTACTTGGTAAAATGAAGTTATTCACATTGACTGCGCTTCAAAACTCTAACATCGTCTCAGCCTTAAGAATGACATAACAGCGACATTTAATAAACAGAAAAAAATATGTAATCTATTCATCAGAATTTGCATTTGTAAAGACAACTGCGATTCGGGTTTCATGACGAGATATATGTAAAATCAGAAATGTGCTGTTATTTTTTAAAATACTTTAATCAACTTCTTAATAAGATTTATATACTGAATATCCATATTTAATGTGTACATTATTACCTTTGACGTAATTCATTCTTCTCCTACACTATTTACATGCCCCACGTGACTCGTATTCCCTGTTCTGATGGTCGTCATTCCCGTGACTAATGTCGACTACTAGCGGAAAAAAAACTGAAAATACAAATTATTTCGAGTGTGCAGGTTGATGAACACAATGGGAAAGCTGTATGGTCGATATCATGATATGATTGGAGGTTATTCTTTATCCTTTTGAGATATGAAGCTAGACTTGTTTGGTGTTTGTTTATGTGCCAAGAGTGGTTCGGTTGTCATTATAAAATGTGACGTAAGCAGGGTTTGACCTTGATTTACATGTCGTCGGATGTCGTCGACCAAGCATAAGACGCTTTCACTTGCGGAACACTTGGTATCATTCCTCTCGAATTTTGTCGGTAGCCCTGATACAAACATGAAATTCTTGTTCGTATTTGCCCTTGTCTTATCTATTTTGAGTGTTCTCTGTCATTATTTGTACGTTGAAATTTGTTTATGTCACATAATATGACAATGGCCAACGATTCCACGATACATTCTGAACCGTTGGTCATGTCATGCTCAGAGAATCGGTCCATTTTTGGCATTTTGTTTTGGTCTAGATTATAGATTTGCATGCTATTATTTTAGTAACTATATGCAGCAGTTTTTCCTACAATTTTCAAAAAGCCACGGTCTCTTGTTTTGCATTTAACACACGAAACAGTCTAGTTTACCGATAGTTTATCATCGAATATGAACTCAATCTTTCATCAATCTCCTCAATAATTGTTAACGATGGCTAAACGCTTAGGTTTATTTTCAAACGTCATTCCGACAACATCCTGGGCATTATACCATATCGATATGTATGGTCACGTGATAGTAACATTTGCGAGGTTCTGTCGTGTAATGTTTTCCCAACCGAGTGATCTGGCGTTGCAGTATAACTTACGTTAATATAAGCCTAATTTGTCCCGGAAGTTATGATGAAGCTTGATTTTCACAATATCGATTACTCCTGCAGAATATGCGTCTTACAGCAGAGCACCACAGGTAGGCTTAACTCGGCCTGTCACTTATGTTTGTCCCTCTGTTGATGACTATTTCAAACCGTCGAGATGTGAAACCATTCATATGATATTTTGGCCCTTACCGACCCCGATATTAACAAGAGGCCAACTATTCTTGCATTTTGTAATTGCAATTTGTTTAACTAACTGATCATGATTGTCTTTTTAGTTCTTTGTTGTAAATACTTAATTGTTATGTATATATCATCTCATTATTAGTTTTAAGGCCATATTGTTTTATCTGAACACAAACCAAACAAGTCCAGCTCCAGTATCCTGGCTGGTATGTGTCTGTCAACGCTGGGGCAGAGTAAGGAAAGAGTTAAGGTCACTAGAGGTCAATTTAAACAGCTCTAGTGTGATTAAGACTCAGAGTAATCTGGCAGTTAAATAGGTTTTTAGGTGGCCTGAGAGTGGGAGACAATGATGTTTTGGTCAGCTGGTGTTTCTATGTTAAGGTGCACATACATTTTATGGAGTCTCTGATTTGGTGACCATAGTACGAAGTTTTGTATGTTTTGATGTTCTGATGTTCTGATTAGGACTTGTTTATGTACTAAATGTATGTAAATAAATTGGTTTGTGGTTTGAACCCCGTCACAATATTTTGATGCAAACCTTCATATTTCATTTAATGCCATTTACTAACCATGAATATCTGGTTTCGACATATTATACTTTACATTCTTGCATGATATCTGTTGATTTGCACATTTAATTGATATTTCCCTTGACAACAATACTAGGAGCTTAATAATAATTAAAAGTATATATATCTCCTGTTATATTTCACTCACAAATTGTAGTAAACACGTATTATAATACAAATATTCTATACAAATTATACTATGTTATGCTACAAAAACATTTTCACATACCTTTCAAGTTATGCTTTCTAAGTGTGATGCAATTATTCTGATGTAAATTATATGAAATATTCGTAGTATGGAATTAAATAATGTAATGTGTGATACTGATTATATGTGAACCACATACAATAAATTTGCTATTTAAAACGTTATGTCACATATATTATAAATTTGCTATATATAACTTTATGTATTTTTTCATTAATTCTTTAATTAAATCTTATCATTTGATGATATTAAGCAAAACATTTGTATGTACCAAGGCAGAGGTATTTGTCCACAAACACATTCAGGACTTGTCCCTTCACTACATTGTGTTTCCCCTTCAGTGTAAACTATACCTTAGGGAGCAGTGGTTGAAGCCCTGCCTGGACAAAATTAATTAATACTGCCAATGGTCCAGATAACACTAATGTACACAAATTGCACTGAATCTCGGCCAAACGATGTCGCCTAGTGGGAGGTATAGCTTGTGTTTCACTGTTGTTACTAAAAATAGACATTAAAACTTATTTTTTCTTAAATTAAAAGAATTCCAGTTCATATCGAATATTGTGATTGTTATCAACACAGCAACTACGTATTCACAATACCTATAATCTGGCATCACAACCTACAGCCATGAATGCACAGTTAGGCTTAAAATCTGTTTACAAGGTGCAAAACAGCAAATTTTTCGACCGCTGGCTATAGTTCTCGGGGCCATAAATAGCCCCAGACAACTAAAAACTGTTGTGTGGTCGGTATGTAGGTTGTCACAGCAGATCTTCAGCGTTCACCTGAACAGTCGTCAACACAATGCCAACAGTTGTACCGAAGAGTAAGGGATAAAAACGTTATTTGTTCTTAATCTCTAGAGAAGGCCTGGAAATTCTTCTCGTTTTCCTCACACGATCCCGAATCACGACATCATACGTCGTCACGTGACTGCATGTATTGAAACAATAAATATAGCATTTTCATTCTAATCAACTTTACCCTAAGAAAAGGATAAAAAAGGGAAAAAGAAACAAAAAGAACAACAACAACGTGACTACTAAGATGTAAAGGAATTATCGAAGGCGTGCGATTACTAATAACATACATAGTTTTATTACGCGATGTAGACATACAAAATAGGAATCCTGAGTTTTGCTTCAGTTTTAGAGTATTGTACTTTTAAATCAGTGTTAAATTCTGAAGGGATTCTTTTTTCAAACAATATATCAATATTTTATCAATTTGACAAGATTCTTTACGAATATGTTGAAAATGAAATCTGCGCATGGAATAGCGATACAATGTCATTATTTGAAATTATGATCAATCTTGGCAGTTAAAATGTATGGCCATGATAAAAAAAACTTTTTTGATTTGAATTAATGAGCTTGAACCTGTGATGAACTTGGTTAATGACATATGAATGTCTATGCTTGCGTCCATGTAGATAATAAATATAATTCCATGTAAATCATATCACTATCATACTGACGCTGATTAGGCATTAAACTGGTTCAGCATACGGGTTATATGGATTATATCTACGGACATAAAATGGCTATTGACCTTGAATCTTTATCATTTTGACATTTGAAAATCATCTCTTTCTCCGGAAATATCTGGTCTGATCATTTCAGTGGCTATGTGTGTCACATATGCCCCAATACCGATGTAACATGTTGGGGACTTCTTGGTAAGACATACGCTTGTTTTTATATAATGAAGTCATCAAAGGAACCGTCAATATACGTCCTTCCGCCCACGTTCTTACCTTCTTCCATCTCCGGAATCAATCCAGTTCGAAGACTATTGTTATCCCTAAGCTTCCGGTGTGTCTTTTATCCAGTCTGATTTCCCGATTCATTAACTCCTATTGTCAAGATTGGCTGGTAATAAGTGTAACACCTTATCAACTATCCCACCATTCCTAGTAACACCGACGTAGCAGTTCGATCGTGTGGTAATTACCTCTAATTCAGAAATCACCATCCTCACATTGTACAATGGTAGTAAACAATGGTTGATTTGTGTGTTTACGTCAATATACAGAATTGTTAAGATGTTTATCAATGCAATTAGTCCCCTTGTTGTATTCAGTTTACAAAAGGTACAACAGAAATTCTGATGACAAGAAGAAAGATTTAGCATGTCTGTAAGGTGTAATTATATCTTTGTATTGAATCTTTCAAAATAAACACGCCTAATTTTAGTTTGTTTTCTGTCCAGTTTACAAAAGGTACAACAGAAATTCTGATGACAAGAAGAAAGATTTAGCATGTCTGTAAGGTGTAATTATATCTTTGTATTGAATCTTTCAAAATAAACACGCCTAATTTTAGTTTGTTTTCTGTCCTTTGGAATTAATGAAGATATTACACCATGACTTCGTCAAGTGTTTTCTTTCCTTTGGAAGGTTAAAGACACTACATCATGACTTCGTCCAGTTTTCTTTTCTTTGGAACATTGAAGACACTGCATCGCTACTTAGTTCAGTTTTTCCCTTTGGAATACTGAAGACAAAACCTCATGACTTCATCCAGTTTTTTCTTTCCTTTAGAAGGTTAAAGACACGAGATCGTGACTTCGTCCAGTTTTTGCTTTCCTTTAGAAGGTTAAAGACACGAGATCGTGACTTCGTCCAGTTTTTTCTTTCCTTTGGAAGTTTTAAGACGCGACATTGTGACTTCGTTCAGTTTTTTTTTCTTTTCCTTGGGAATACTGAAGACACGACATCGTGACTTCGTTCAGTTTTTTTCTTTCCTTTGGAAGTTTTAAGACACGATATCGTGACTTCATTCAGTTTTTTTCTTTTCTTTGGAAGTTTTAAGACACGATATCGTGACTTCGTTCAGGTTTTTTTTCTTTTCTTTGGAAGTTTTAAGACACGATATCGTGACTTCGTTCAGTTTTTTTTTCTTTCCTTTGGAAAATTGTAGACGATATTGTGACTTCGTCAATCAGTTATAGACAACCCAAAAATCAGAAAAGCATTGTGATGTTACACAATATGTAGATTGAACATATATGACGTATAACAAAAGAGCAGACACTTAACCAGATAATTCGATTTTGATTTCGATCTTGGCTCCTTTAAGACAGTGATAGGTCCTCTAAGAGGGTTTGATAAGGCGAGTGACTTTGTTGTCGAAGGTATGTACTATCTTAACATGCATGCAGCAAGCTCGTGCAACCCGAATGTTTAAGTCTTTGTCATCTAAGGTGGTCATCCTTCGAAAAATAACATAAGCAAAACAATATGAGATATTGATAAGATGATCTGTAAAACCCACAAAATGAAGTTTGTATGGTTACAAGAGCTCCTATTAGGCTTTCTTGAATCTCTCCATTCGAAGTCATTTAAAAAGAAGACAGGGAGAGAGCTGGTATATGCTACGCCTGTTGCACAATTGCTAAGATCTGCACAATAAAATATTTCTGAAATGATATTAAAAAGACTGCAATATTACACAATTTGTTCAGTGTTTAAAAAGGGGGAGAAACCCCCAAAAATAAAACCGATAATATATCCTTTATCTTAAACATGCATTAATTTACTGTTTAACACTCTGTTACTCCAAAAGTTTGTTTTATTGTTTGTTTGTTTTTGTTTGTTTTTGTTTGTTTTTGTTTTTTTTTCTGACTTGTTTTCAAATAAAAACATACGTACTATTATATGAAAAAAAATCTTAATCAATGGCGGCTCCGGAAACGTAGCTCGGTAGGCACATTTCAAAAAAGGGTTGGGCATGTTGGCAGTTACAGAAATACATAACATAAATGTTACAAAAAAGATCCATTTATAGATATGATATATCTTATTTGATTCTGTCATAAAAGCGACCAGAGAAAAAATAACAATACCATAAGAATACCAACAGACATTTCTATCTATAGTTTAGACACCAAACCTTTTAAAAGTCTAATGCTCAAATGCCACGGTCAGGCAGTCACTATATAAAGGATAAGATAGGCGAACAGTAAGGTATCACATAATCTCTCCAAATACAGTATTTGCTGTGCCACATGGATGCAGGCAACTGGACAACAACTCGATCTGTCAGTTTTGATATACCCAATAATACTTATCTGCAAATCAGCCAATTGTCGTGCAACTACACTGTTTGCAGTTTTTTGTTATCTATTAGATGCTTAAACGAAATTCAGAGTCTATAGAAATCCTTAAGAAGTTGCCGTAACGGAATACAGTTTAGTTTTGTTTCCTGAAAAACTAAAATGAGTTTCAGGAGAAACTGGTATACACTACGAGCCACTTCCTGGAGTGCTCATTCTCATTTCGTCTGTTTATTCATCAATGTTCTTTATAGTGTGTTTATATGTAATCAAGAACATTCAAACAACGAGTTTAAATTTCCAAACAATGTATTAAAATCAATAGAAATTTGGAACTTCATCGGAAAATTTTCTGCATTGAATTACACCTTGTTCGTGAAATATTCTCGAGATATATTTTATGTTGACATTCATCGACTTTTTTTTATAGTAATCAGTCATCCAATCAATATCCTTTCTTATTTCAATGGTTTAGGGTAGCCGGTGCCTTTATCATTTGAGTTCACCCGTTATTTGATCTGAACTTGCCTGATGTTTTTATTGGATAAACATATCTGGTGTTTTAATGGCTGGGCTTATCTGGTGTTTTCATTGGATGAGCTTATCCGTTGTTTTATTGGCTGAAGATTCCTTTTTTAATTGGATAGATCAATCCGGCGTTTAAGGGGCTGAGCTTATTTCGTGTTTTCATTGGACGAGCTTATCTGTTGTTTTATTGGCTGAAGTTTCCTGATGTTTCCTTTTTATTTGATAAACCTATCCGGTGTTTTACTGGTTGATCCGGTGTTGTATGGTTGAGCTTATTTGGTGTTCTCATTGTATGAGCTTATCCGTTGTTTATTAACTGAACAGATCCTGGATTAAATTAATTGAATTTATCTAGTGTTTCTATCGATTAAACTTTTCTGGTGTTTTAATAGGTCATCCACACGATCTGATGCTTTGTCTGTAAACATACTTTAAACGATGTGTAGATTTTGTCGTGTCTGTGAAATTTCTTGGTTTGATGGCTCTTAACATAAGTACACTGTAGATGTACCGAGAAATAACGGCCATATAGCGACATTAATTTGTTTTAACAAAGACAAATATATTTTGGATATATACGAAAAAACACATTCACGTCGCCTAGGACGACGTAATATTTCGCTTGTGTCAAATTATACAAATCATACAAATACATCATTAACATTTATTTACGAAAAAAAGGAAGATGTAACCAATAGCCATAAAATGGAAGTAAATATGACGGTTTTTCATTGTTTGACTAGGCTAGACGAATCACGGTACTCTTACAAAGAGTGCAACATCGAATTAGGAAGCGTCTCACTTTTAAAAATATTACACAAATATAGCATTTTAATGAGGTCGATACATGGTTATATCAACCTAAGAAAAAATATTAACCGAGGACGTTGTCCGAGGTCAATATTTTTTCTTTTGACGATATAACCATGTATCGACCGAATTTTAAATGCTATAATTGATTTATTATTTTTCTTGATTTTGTGAAAAAAATATATAGCGGGCGATATAGACTTAAACGTTAGTTCAAAGTAATTGTCATTTGGTTTCTAGATATCAATTCCAAAAAGATAAATGAAAAGACCAATATGAATTAGACAACAATATTCAATATGAAATTAATTGCCGCTTCTATAGGCCAACAATGTTTATTTCTTAAAAGTTTCCCTTTCCTGTCACGCATCTCAAGATAAAAAGTTGACAGTGCGTCATCCAGTTATACAGGAGAATATTCCTGGAAGTTTTCCTGCATGCTCCTGACTGTAAGGTATTGGCGAAAAAGCTTCACATCTGTATTGGTAGCTCGCTTCGTGTTAACAGCGTCGGCATTTTCAAGAATATTGTTGATATCGTCTTCAGACAGTTGGGGAAAAGGTTGTCGTCTGCCATCTTTGATGTTTACACTCTATTCAGGTCGCTCAAACGCTTTTATCAATAACGTACGTACAAAATGCTAAGCACTCGTCTGATCTAGATGCTTTCTAAAAATAACCGTGCAATATAGTTTTTTTTATAAACTTTTTCGGAGACAGCGGTCAATATAGCTTTTTATAGGTGGTCGCGTGACCTCTTTTCAGCCAATCAGAAGTGGCAAAAAATCAAGAATAATAAATCAATATATATTCGTTGACAGATTCGTTGAGTGTCGAAATCCTGCGTTGTGGATTTAGATATGTCTAGAAAGACGATGACATATTCATAGGTTTATGACAACCAACTGTTTTAAGTTTTATAAATGGACGCGTTGAATTGCTTACCTTTATGAATGGACACGTTGAACTGTTAACCTTTATCAAAAGGCGCGATGAACTGTTAACCTTGATGAATGGACGCGCTGAACTGTTCACCTTTATGAATGGACACGTTGAACTGTTAACCTTTATCAAAAGGCGCGATGTTAACCTTGATGAATTGACGCGCTGAACTGTTCACCTTTATGAATGGATGTTTAGGACTGTTACTTCATGAATTAAAGACACTCATTCCAATATGTCATGCAATTCAGTACCAATGGCATGGCAAAATTCATTAAAAAAAATTAACCTGCATTATATAATATATGTTTGTTTAAACACAACATTCCTAGCATTAAATATACAATGCTAAATATTATTAAAACAGACTCTCATACTTGGACTATCATAAGATGAATAATAACTGGAACAATATGGAGAAAGCGATTTTGGCTTGTAATTGTCAAAATCCTTTTGACACAACACGTTCGTTTCAGGACGATGTCTATGTATGATTAGGCCACTGACGGATGTGTATAACGTTGAAATTTCACAACAGGATACCTTAAATAAGTCAGACACCACATGTGACACACACACCTCGGTCACTTTGCTACTTTAAACGGTCGAACCTGTGTTTATCGCCAACTTCAAACTTTTAACTTAGAAAGCTATTTTTAGGCTTGAGTGTGGCACAAGGACAGAACCAATGTCGCCTTACTCACGTGGACGCACGCTCAGCTATAGGCCAAATTTGATGCAATCTGATGTATTCCTACCTGCAGGAAAGTCCATAAAGAATAAAGACACCATATAAGGTCCGACTTTCATCGGCATGTTTATAAATAAAATTTGCTCTAATTGACTAGAATATCAATTACTTACACACCGCAGCTAATTACACAGGTACATTAAATAGGTGTTGTGATGGACATGTGATACAGGTTGTTAGGACTGTACACACTGTTAGCGGAAGGTCTAATTTCGGAGGTCGCGATGAAATATATTTGTAGCGTCTAAAACTCAGCTGTTGCGAAGAAGAATCCCACTGTATAACGTTATTATCGTCAATGTAGCCTTATTGGTGTCGCTATTGACGCCGGCGGAGGCCAACCGCAGCACGTCCATTCCTGTCTGTATATGTTTCTAATTGAAAGTGTCTATTTCTGGCGTACTGCGAAATAAGACCAATGTACTTTACTTTAACGGTATTAACGATTGGATAAAAACATATCTTGAAATTGTTGTTCATCATCTAAATCCATATCTGTATATATAAGATAAGATTGCAAGCTACTTTAAGACAATATTTTACTTGGAGAGTACTCCACTTGTATTTCTTACTAAATCTTTATTTGTCACACCAATGGCTTTCACCAGCGGAATATGTAGTGGTAACAAACTATTTTCAAAAATTATTACAGATTTAAGATGTTTGGAGATATTTTGATGCTTTCGCCACATCTATTTGATAGGGTCTGTTACCAAACAATTATGATTTGTAGTAAAAATTAAATAATCCAATCATTTCATGTCGTACAAAAGGAATAAACATACACGTTCCTAGTTCTTGAGTGGAATGTACAGCTGACTCAGACTCTTTAGAATTCGCTGAAATCGATTTGGCATGAAGGTCCTATAATGTGTAACTATGACGGGCAGCTGCATTGAAGAATGACTCCTGATGTAATATATTAGAGTCTAAATAGATAGATTCTTTAGTGCTGTTATTTGCTTTCATGCTATTGCAATTACACATTAAGTTTCGTTGATGAAGTGAAATGCCCTCTTTCCTCTCACACTTCCTGTACGATGCCACTTTTTTTTTTGATTGAACAATCGGTACTTTCGATATCGTCAACACCTCTTACTGTATTTTTTCCTGCCCAGATGTCATTACGCCAGCAGTTCCTCTCAAACGCTCGCATGACTGTCTACACTAAGGCCAAGATGACTATTATGATTTGCCCCTCTTCATGACTCTCGCTTCGAATGTCACCAGATTCAAAACGCCTTTTTCAAAAGTAACATGTATTTTAGTTTTAAAGCTAAGCAAAAATGAAAGTCTTCTGATTTGAGGTTTAGCAATTGCATTAATTTTATAACATCACAAAAATGCTCAAAAGTTCAAGTTTAAGAACAATTTAGTATTGGAACCAAATATGGTTTCATTAAACTGGATCTACATGTACCATAATGTATTTTTTGTGAGTGTAGATGTTGATTTCTAGACCGTCACAAAACAGACCTACCTATATTTTGAACTAGTGTAGGCTAAAATGAATACTGTACCGTCACATGCGATCCATTGTACATCGCGTGACGTTCCGGAATATAGTCCTTCCCTTTCAAGTGTCTAAGCCACTCAGATGTCAACACTATCAGACGACAGGAATGGCGACATCTAGTCTTACAGGAAAGTCGAGATTGGTGTGTTTTAGTGATTATGTAATAAAACAAGTATATCATGGTACATGGGTTTTTCGGCCTCGTGCAATTTTAAAACATCGATTGATTACCAGTACCTCGTGTCAAATATTCTTGATTATTGCACAGACATCCATAATGTATCTGTATACTATTATCTCATCATTGATACATATAGTAGAAAAGGGGCTGATTTTTGGCAGGATGTTTAGATTGATTTTTATATGCAAAACAGTTTGATGCGCCGGTATACAAACTTGACGCTCACAATTGTCTTATTCAGTTGCACCTATAAGACATTTCTAAGCTATTGTCATAATAAGCACATACCAGGTGAAGGACATCAAGGTCCACTTTTTTTAGTTGCTGGTACAAAAACTTTCAGAACCAATATTGACCTTTTTAATGAAGCTAAAAAAATTTTTCCAAGCCCATTGTTTTCTAATTTAAGTTTCAGACACAATAACTTTCAACGCCAGTGTTGAATATTTTCACTTAAACACTCAAAGGCTTAAAACCCACTGTTCACTATATTTAGTTTGAAACATTGTAATTTTTCGAATCAGCTACTATCTATTTTCAGTTCACATCGATTACCTGGTATATATTATATATATACCACTGTATGAACAGCCTAGCACCAATCCTCCAGCGCAGTGACTGCGGTTGTGTAAACGTGCTCGCTCTCATCCTATTGACAATATTTGCACAAGGGATTTTTTTTGTGTCGTTCGGCAAAGTTAATTAATGATACTGCTAGTCTGTCATGTTGATGTTCATGGTATATGTGTTCATGATATCAGTTATTGATAGTGCGCGGAAGGGGTGACTTCATATCTCCACGGCCCTAGGATATTGAAATTGATTACATGTAATCGTATTTGAAATGAGATGTGATTAAGCATTAGTAACAAAAAAGACAAATACTTTTTAAAAAAATGGAACCGTTACAATTTTGTACTAAATCTAATCAGAGCAAAATCCTGCCTGACAATGATGAAATGTTTTGTTTTTGTTTATTTCAAGATCCCTCCATATGCAATAAAATATGAAGTCTTGTTATCCTTGACTACCTATGATAAAACTGTTTTATAGTTTCATTTTAGAGCAAAATTTATCGACATTTTTCATGAAGAGCAGAGAAGATTCACTATTGAACCAAATTAATGACGTCATGCATATATGAGTATGCCCGTTTCTGAAAGATTTTTGTTTATTTAAACAATAACCGCAATATGAAATCGATTGGTTTATTTTAGCAAATACGCCTCATCAATTTTTTATCAATTAATTTATCTATCAATTTATTAATTTGCTTAATGTTTAACGAACAAAAAAATAACCCAACATTCAGTTGATATTTACCGTCCTAAACGAACAGACTTTAGCAACTTCGACATGGGGATTCGTTCTTCGCTGTGACGTAGATATTCCCTTTTGGCATTCATATTGTAATAAACAGAATGCGACAATACCATACAATCGGTATTAGTATCGTCAAGTCGATCATAGAACCAATTCGGTTAAGGTAATAATGTGTTGTAAATGCTTCTGACATCGTCGTCGTTTTGTTGTTGCTGTTGTTGTTTGTTTGTTTGTTTGTTGTTTTTATTTTTGCCATTCGTAACTACTATACTAACCTTACATCTTTACACATTCTGGACTCATGGGCCTATCTGTTAGGAGATATTAGATACTATGCCTATGTTTAAACAGTAAGCTTTTATTGCCACAGGTATGTAAATATGTTTTATCATACCTCTCTTTATAGGAATTCCACAGTGTTGTTTATTATGTCTTCCATTACATAATGTACTCGGACTTAAGTTTCCTTATCAGCACATATTAACACATGCTGTCCCAATGTTTGATATTTAACCGATCTACATACTGAATTTTTTTGGATCTTTTTGACTTGGGAGTAAAGAGGTCTTAGAGTGGATTGACCTTGATAGACAATTTGGACGCTATTTATTGTCTCGCCCGAACGGCATCAATATAATGTGCCATTTTCCTCGTCAAAACAAAACACATTTTCGTCTGATGTATGAAGGCCACGTATCCATGTTACCATTTACCTAAATTTATCCAGCTTAACTACAACACAAAGGGATACTAATTGTATACTCGTTCAAAGCCTGCAAGTGTCAGGAACGCATATGTGTTATATATAATAGTCTATATGGTTTGTTTGTTTGCTAGGTTTTTCGCCCCGTGAATAGCCAGGGTCATTTTGAGGCAGGTTCTCCTTGAAGTAGTTGGTTACTACATCACTGTACAGGAAGCCCGTTATATGCCACCAAGAGCAATAAGGGTAAAGTGTCTTGCCCAAGGATACAACCATGGCAGCATAGGCCGGTCCGTTTTTCAGCTTCCTGAGAAACACAAACCGACACGGGTAGGGAGCCTCAAACCAGACACATCATATCATAACGTGAGATGAGCTATCGTGCCCCCTTCCTGTATTGGTTAAAAACCCAAAAGCTTAACAAAATACAACAGAGAAAGATGCATGTTTCAACGATGTTCATAAATAACATTCAAATACAATCTTGACAAATGCGAAACTGATATATTCCAATTCTTTCCTTTTATGCTCTACGTTTCCCTGTAGTATCTGTACATTAAACGCCGCATTCCCCAATATATTCTTAGTAATCAATTTCGTACAAAAATATGTCTCTCTGAATATTAAAAATAAATAGGTCTTTATTAGTTCTTTTCAATCTAAAAATAACATAAAATCTATAAAGTGTGTTCAGATATACCGGTACCATAGCACCGTATCGATTTGTCGGCTATGGGTGCCGCCAGGAGTGGCTATTTGTGACGACAATGTTTTTGTCGACTTATCTGATTGATCTTACATCTGAAGCTTTCTATCAACTACATTGAGTGTGACATAAACATCCCGAATGGCACGATATATATATATCATCCTGCCTCGTTAATGTCCTAGAATGCAAATGTCATCCTTCAAATATCAGAAAACAATCATTTGGCGAGCGATTTCCCGCCGCGCGAGACCTGGACAGCCGCTGTATCTGGTCACATGACACATGATTAGCGCTGGAGGCAGGTATACACACATATATATACTGTTGATGAGGGACCCATGCTTAAGCCTGTCGCACCTGCTAAGCTTCGTAAACCAAACTGTTCAGAAGGTCTCTCATGCATTAATGCAAGCTATGACTGGTATGAGATCCCCAATGGCCAGATAGCACCAAAAACTACTTTGCTTCGTCTAATATAGCAGCACGATACGAAATGGTACAAAATTGCGTTGTCGAAATCCAATATTGAGCGGGTGGAATGATATGATTGATAAACAAGGTTCGTGTACTTTGGATTAGGTGAAAATCATAAAGGTGTTCTGTGTAAGAGATTAGAGAGTTAATCAGTGATCATTTGTCTTTATACAATTATAACCTGTATGCATTATTACATGTTATTGTCTATTACATTTTTCAAGTGACAGGTAAGAAAACATCATTTTGTTAAAAAAACACACATCGCAATTCGGTGAACCGAATCTAACTGAATCGAAGGGAAGGATAAAGGGTTATTTTTTATATACTACTTCCATACAATGCAGCAGTTTTTAATAAAATACTCATTTGACAACAGTTATACTAGCAAAAGTAACAGGTAGGTGTAGAAATGCGTGTAGCTAAGGGTAGACCAGATGCACCACAAGGGTGACCGTCCTCTGCCTCATTGATGAAAACCCGTAATGTAAATCTAAAGTCCAATCCAGATGCATTATAATGTCATATTATAACCAGGTGTTGATTTTTTTATGAGCCAAGTAGAGATGTTGACGTGGACATGTCGAAAGTTTTATTTTCGTACAAAAAGTGTAACGACATATTTAAAACCAAAATAAACCGATTTGGTCATACGTGAAAGCCAGTAAAGTTCGAAAATACATTTGTAGACACAACTTAATTGCTTTCTGAAGGGGAATATTCAGTGAATGAATAGTAATATTTCAGATATAAAATATATGCTTAATGTTTGGGCGGATTTACTACTGCTTTCCCCTTTCAGAAAATGTACCGTTTTAGTAAATATTCAATCAAGTAAACGCGTGTTCCTATGTTGTTGTTTTTTAAATCCACCTGCACGAATGATATTTTTCTAGTTTCAATGAATTTAAAATCATGTAAATAAATAAGATATGTTGCATGTAGTACTCCAATCTTCTTATATATTTACGTGTATACAGTTTAATGGTCTGCGTTACCCATGATTTATAACTAATGAAATATCTTAATCACCTTTATACGAACTGGTCAACAAGCCACCGTGTCGATCATTGTGAGATATATTGTCATAGCGTAAATGATCCTCGATTTTCAGAAAATTGTCGTCATTTGTAATAATACCCAATGATAATACCTCTGATTAAAACCAAATCTAAAGTTCGCTACGCACATGGTTAGTACATTTCAATAAGTCATTCTTTTGTACCTGTACGGTAAATTGCATGTAGATATGGTTTAAACTGATATTTGACCGAGATTGCTATGGCAGATGTTATCGATGAAGCAGAAGCTGATACCCTAGAAGAACATGTTTTGTTCTAGGAAATGTCATTTTGTTTCTCGTCATAGTAAACTCTACCTCACCCCTGCACTCTCAATGATTTTATTCAGGATTTGCCAAAACAAGAAACGAAGTGAGAATAGGGAAGTCACCCAATGTGTTAATGATATTAACCTCTTTTACTGTCAAGCTTGACATACAACTTGAAATTTTCTTTAACCTGCCTGAAAACCACCTTTGACATACATAGTATCACAGATCAACGACTCTTTAGCCGACAGTTTGCACTTTTCAACCTTGTGCACTTACAAAGGGGTTGCATGGTACATATATATCGGTGATTCGTACGAATCCTACAATCGAAGTGTCACAGTTAGAATGTGAATTATCATTCAAAAAGATTAATTTGTCATATTCAAACCCGCATAATTGTCTGATTTTGAATATATACAACTTAACAACTGATCAGTTCTTTGACAATACAGTTGCACACACTGCAGAAAGTTTATACACTGCTTATCGCAAAATTACACACATGGTATAGGAATGTATCTCATTATTACTTACAAGTGAAAAAAATAACGTCATCATTAATATATCGCTTATAAGTCCGAAAGTTACGTACTATTTAGAGGGATTGAATGCAAAAAAAAATCGCTCACGGATGCAACTTCATTCGTAATTATCGATTGACTTTATATTCAATTTATGAAGTTGGAATAGCGTATTATACTTAACTCTTACTATTAAGAGCAACGATAGCAATTTTTTTTTTAATTTTCAAGTGACTATGATTACTCTTTGTCGAAGGTGTTCTACCTTGAACAGGTTTTTAGCTATCCAAGTGTAACAGAGCGCATGATAAATTAAATTTAAATCACTGCCTCCGCTAGGGATCGAACCCGGGACCTCTGGCTTACTAGTCTTTCGCTCAACCGATCGATCCTTCTAGCCGAGCGGTATATTGCGGCTAGTATTTACCAGGATTACACAAGCATTGTATAACATGAACAAAAATCCCGCTTCTCTCATCTTCCTATCTAACTTGGGTCAGACAAAGTGTAAAGAGTGTGTAATTTGCTTCCTAGTTTAACCATTTGATGAGTTGTCAGTTAAAATTTCGGTTCGGTTTGCACAAGCATGTCGCATCTCAATAGACGACAAATAAGCGGAAGGTACTCTTTATATATCATCATGCACTAATGAATGATGTTTTGTATATGCGAGATTTTGTTCTTTCACTTATTGAAAATAAAAACTGTATTAGAAAACTGACAGTTTAATCGGTTTTCCGGCGTCAATGAAATCAGATTTGTCTCCCTAATCACATTACATTTACATTGCTACATATCTGTGTGATTGGGGTTGAATAGAGTTCAGCCGTGTGCAAACGACATAGACGCCAGTTACCAGATATTTCACTCTAATCGAATTAGTATAAAAACATTGATTTGTCTAGTAACAGGCCCTTTATGACCTTTGTTACTAACCATTGTTTCGACAATATCTGTATGTATCAACCAGTCCTAGATTCTTGAACGAAACCGACAATCGAAGTCTGACAGCAAAATTAATCGGATATGCCATTACGCGAGTGTATGTCTTTGTTATGCTGCCTCAGGTAAGAAACTGCGACATCAAATCTCGGATAATCCTCCGGCAAGCGGAAGGTCGTCCTAGCAAAGTAGCTGTTAATGATGTTGTTTGTTCAATTCCCAGGGCTTCCCGGAAAGTTCTGTGCTTGGCACAGCGATGGAGGGAAAATTTCATCTTTTGATCTTGATGTCTTAGAGTTAGATTGATGGATGACGTTCACACGAGGAAAATACCAGTGACAAAAAACCTACATAGATTGAGTTACCGTTTAAAGAACAAAACGAATATGAATCGACGGGCAATATATTTTTTTTGCTGCAAGGAAACATAACAATGGTTGCTATGGTTCCCCAATGAGAGCGTCGGGCGAAGCAGTGATGGACGAGCTGTGATCGTCAATGCTTTACTTGACCCTTTTGATTCTATTACGTGATCATGCCAATAAGAGGACAGCTAAGAGACCCATTAGATACTTAAACATCCTTACACAAGGTAACATACCTATCTAAGCAACATAAACCGAGCTTTTGGACCCGTACAGCTGTCTATATATATAACACTGCAGCTGATATAAAGCACGTGAGGGCGGGTTGGTAAAGGCTTATGCCATTTAAACAAGATTAGCAAATGTTGAGTTATATTTTATCTCTTAACTGTATTAGGTTTCGAAAAGAAAGCACGAACATATGTTTTTGAGGAAAGGGGGGGGGGGGGGGGAGACTATTGTACTTTTCCTCATGGAACGCATGGGATTGGATTCACTAGTCATTAACACGCTTAGCTATGACATTAGTAATATGTAATATGTAAAATATAATCCAGATGATAGATATTGAACTATGCTCTACAGCTGTCTCGTCCTTCTGGGACTCGTCAGTTATATCAGGTAGTTGGACCTTAGGACGAATTCATCTTGAGGACATACATTTGCCTCCTAGAAATAGACAGATGTTAATTTTCTATTTTGAGGTAAGAAACGCTGATTCTAACGACAATGCATTGCAGAAAGAAATGGTTGTCTGGGAAACAGAACATGGATGTTAGCCTTCTCGTCCGTCGATTGAAATAGTGTACAAAGAATCAAACATTTGGTTCCAAGATAGAAATAGTGGACCAAGAAAGATAGAAGGCAGGACTTCCAGTTGACTTTTTAGCAATTTCAGAAGTCAAAGCATTATTTCTCAGAAATTTGAAGGTCAAAACCTTTATGTATGTCAAATAAACATTTCTCTTTGAACCAAATAGCCAAATTTGATTTTGTGGAGTCAAACATGCTATTGGGGATCTCCATGTCCTGAGAAGGAATATATGGTTGATAGAATTGCAGTCCTAGACATGATATTTGCCTCGAAGACAGAAATTATGGAAGCCGAGATTTACTATTGGATTGTTGACCGAGATAAGCAGCACTTGACGACATATTTGGTAGTTTTAGAATTAAAGCATTTGCCCCGAAGACAGAAAAGGAGTTTTGCTTGGTCACCATTTGTTATGTAGACAACAAAAAAATCATTAGATAACGAGCATTAGCTGGTCTACATTATTGATGTTGATCCTAACTTTTATAGTTGACAAATGACTCCACACCAGTGTAAGAGGGAAACAATAAATATGTGTACCGTAGAACTCAAGTATGACTATGGACGCCATTATTTTTCAATCGAATTCAAGTTTCTTATATACGGCATATGTAGTCTAGATTATGTCGCTACTAGTATATATATATATGCTGTCGTGGCGGTTAGTGAGAGGACGGCGTGGAAATTGAAGGGAGAACGGTCTGGTGTATGGAGATATAATGAAAAGCCTGGATCAACAGGTCTAGTGCAGCTTATTAATAACGAAATGTTAGCTAGGAGTGAAAGGGTCCTCTTAAACCTCTAATTGAATGTTCTCTCCATGAACAGTAGGCACTGTCAAGATGGACTCCAATCTTATTTAGTCGTTTAAAGCCTTATGACGTCAGACAGTGACTTGTTAATAAGGCTATACAACGCTATAATAATAATGTTATTGCCATCGTCCTCGAGTAATTACCCTGGTCAGCCGCAAACATGTTATCGCTGCCAGGCAACTTTTGACCAATTGTTGTGTAGATATAAAATGCATCAGTTATAAGGACATAAGATCTACGATAATATTCAGTTGTCCTCATTGTTATTATGGTAATTAAGGAGATATTGACTGTTGTTTCCTGCGAACTCTTTGTTTTCGTACCGATAATTATTACCTACTCATTTTCAACATAAACAATATCGTAAATCTGGCGTGGTATTCAAGGTAAAGGATAATATATAAAATCTGTATATTTAAAACAGACCATGTTTTAAAAAAAATATCATAGATCCTATGTGCTAAAGCTGTTTTTTAAGCCACAATGGCTTTTTGATATATACTGAATATAACACATGTGTATCATTAAAAAGCCACATGTAAAACAAGTAAATTCTTCTTGTTTGACCTCCTGATGTTAGTTTCTCCAGTTACGTGTGCAACTTCCGTTCCAGATGGTTAAATGGCACTTCCATGAAATACTGAAACAATGATATTTAGAATCGTTCTATTCAAGTTAAATTCCTTAATTGTTTCATTTGAAAAAAAACGATGTGATAATTATTAAGTGTGGTGTCATACAAGTCCTTTCACAGGAAAACACGAGATGTATACAATTTATCGGTTAGAATAGAATCACCTCTTTGTAATCGCTTAGACTCTCTTCTAAACAATATATTTCAGGTTTTTTATATTCATACATGTACTTTTTTGAACATATTTTAACCATTTTGGCATGTTCCATTTTATTTTTACTTTACCTTGATTAGATCAACTTAAACACGTTTTTGTGATTGATACATACATTTAAAAAATATTTGATTAACGGCCTCATTAAATCGACAAAGGATGAACGTTGAAGAACAAAGTGAAATTCATCCTCTATATCATTACAATTACACATTTAGCAACAAAATAGCAATTTATCATCATTATTTAAGCATTGAACTGATACCAAATGGTAGTAAACAGTCGATATGAATACAATTTTGGTGACAGATAAATAGAATGTCGCCCGTTAGGACATGAAATATTTATCTGTCACCCAAATTATATTCATATCGACTGTGTACTACCATTTGGTAACCGCTCAATGCTTATATTTACATTCATAAAGATTTGTTTTTTTACTGTAGGTTATGATGCGTTTAAATTTGCCGCTTATCCTATCACTGACGTCATCAAGTTCAAATACCGGAACAGCCGAAATTTCCAGAAGGAATAATATAGTCCCTCGTGACGTTATTAATATCGAACCCATAAAATGGTTTTGCACAAATTTGGCTTTATTTTCTATTTCATATACGTTTGTAGTTATCGTCAAATTATTCACAATTGCATAATTTCTGATTGTTTAAAATCCAAGCCGTTTTTCGGCGCAATGATATACGGTTAACATTTAGAAGTGGTGCGGCTTTGAACGGGTAGCACAGGACAGGCTCGATTTCTCGGAAACACTTAAGTTTCTATCGACTGGATTTACGTTATTTTCATCAGTTCTTAAATTCTAAATGAAAGTCGTCTTGACACTGGGTGAAAACGATTCCAAGGATATTTCGTTCGAAACAGATTCCAGTCTAACCGGTCACATCAGTGTCGGTAACGTTAACTTAGCAGACGATTTTCAACTTCACAGTGGCTCGATTTTGAAGGCCTTCGACATCAGTGAATAACTACAAAACTAAAATCCAGTATACGTACACAACCGGAAATCATGTCGATATTCTCGGGTTTTTTTTTTACAAGATTTTTTCGATAAATAGATTTCTACTTGACATTTATTGTTGTCGTGTCTTGCATTTTTGAGAATTCGGAAACGAGCCCCTGTGAGTGTGGCGACATTGACAATTTGATAATTCCTAGATCAAGAATAGCACTTATAGGTATTCTGTGTTGACTACGTTTTTTAATTATAAAATATTACTCTCATAACTAGTGAAGTTGCTTTATTTTTTGTTGTGGATTATGTATGAAATGTTAGCATTCTAAAGCTCTCTAGGCCGAAAGTAACTGACGGCCATTGTTTTGACATCTTGGGCTGTATTCCTACACTGACCGGACCACTGTAAATTGTAGTATACAGTCTCATGAATGCAATTTTGTTTACTAACGACATATAGGCAAATGCAACACAGAATGTAAATATAAAGAAATATGATCGTTAACCGCTTATCCTGACCTGTAGTCCACGTACAGCGATAGTCTAGGCTAAAAATACAGGCAAAATATCTCGTGACCCCAGTGATTCCCATAGTACCAAAATAGGTCGCCATGGTCATTGGCTTGCTGAGCGTACCATATAAAATAAAGTAAAAATGGTATATCAAATAGGCATTTGACACTACCCTTCAATGTATGTCTCTTGTCGACATAGTATTTTGTTAGCGTTTTAATTTAAACGATACGGAGTAAATCAAGTTTTTTTTAATAAGTAAAAATTTTCTATCTCAACATTTTTATCTTAATACCAAATACTTTAGATCAGGTATGCTTTTAATGCTGAAAAAATCATTCAAATACCACGAAGAAAAATTCAAAGGTATTTTTACGCATGGTAGGACCACTTTTTAAGAACAAGCTTTTAGTTGTCCTTAATACCTAGATTAAAATAGAACATTGTAAAAATTGGTATCTTCCGATGCGCTCTATGCCATTTTTTTTTATGCTTGAAAACCCCCTCGAAAGTTTCAAATAGCCTGACGATGCAATGTTACAGTCTTTTACTGAAATATTATACATTGCAATTAAAAAAAACAACACACATTTTTTCGCATTTAAGGTTTGTATTGAAAAAAGAAATATGCGCCATATCTCTTTTCTTTACACAATATGTGTGAAAACTGATTATGTCAATTTTTAAAACAGACGTTTTCAATTTGTGAAACGATATCCTTACCCTAACCGTTGAATCCAATCCTATGCAATTCGTCCTTGATTTTCAAAAGCTAAGCCAAGACAATTTCCTCCCAATTTCCTGTGTATATAAATTGTGTCATTTATTTAATTTTCAATATTCAAAAAATCAAATGTATTTTAACAATCAATTATTATACAATCGCTTCCTCAATTTCAAAATTCCAACGCGAATACGAAGTCAACTGTAAACATTTTTTTAACTAATTTGAGCGTCAGACATTTGAGATAGAGAGAGAGGGGGGGGGGGGGGGGGGGGGGGGGGAGGTGTAAATTTTGTTCGAGTCTATAATGTATTGCTGAGTGGAAAGACATAATTATCTTCGTAGTAATAGCTGCAGGTCAAAACACGAAATCAATTAAGCTCGGATACAATAAAGCGTTGGTAGTTTCCTGTACCATTCAACCATTGAACAAAACCTCATGTTAAAGTTGTATACTGTATAGTTGGTATTTTTCGTGGAGTATTTTATTTCGCTATATTCATGGTTAGTTAATATACCGTGAAAATAAATGCCCGTAGAATATCATTTACTTATGTATACACTGAAATGTAAAGAAGTGTTTTACTGCATAACGATAACAAGGCGAGATTACACGAAATGTAGGTCTGACAGGGACAACCGTATATAGGAAATAACACCTTAACAGTTTCATTTTTTAGTCAATATTTCAAGTGAACAATTTATCAACAGTGCCTACAGTTTTCACTGAAAACTATATATATGGATGTTAATTAGTAATAATAACATTTCACCTTCATCAGCAATGTAGATATGTCTTGGTTTTTTTTTATTTTAGACGCCATATATCGTATCGAATACGCGTTGCTTCCTTGTAAACAAATGGCTTCCCGCCTGAATCGTCTACTGCTGGAACCAGTGACTTCATGATGTAATCGACAATGTGACAATGCCATTCCTACTTTGCGAGCTCGAGTATGATTGATTATCTGTACGTGTGCATTTGTTTGGGTTAAAAAGACGTTTCGGCATGGACAATGTTTACGTATTCGTCCCCCATTCGTCTGCTCGTGTTTACAATTGGTGCTGCCTCGTTTTCAAAATGGTCACGTGATCTTTAAAAATAATACTTTTCCGGTTTTCCCCAAACAATTTGAGTGGTCAAGTTTTTCATTCGACTGAGAATATATTATAAAAGCACAGACACATGACTAGAATTACATAGAACACATATTCAATAAAAACTGGTCCGATTTTTTTGACAAAGCTTTTAGACACGAGGTCTAAATTCATTTAAAATTCCACACTAAGCTACCTTCTCGAAGTGTGAAAATGTTCTTCGGTTAAAATTTAGTCGATAGAGACCCCGCCCGATGCTACACACGAGATTCCATGTTGATATTGTTTGTCATGACGTTTTGGCTCAAAACAACGTTCCAGTTCTTGATTGGCCACCATACAGTCCAGATATGTACCCAATAGAGCATATGTGGGACGAGCTAGACAGGGGGTTAGGATGCGCGTCAACGTCCCATATAACGTAATAAAGCAACGTCGTCGACCATCCCTCATTGCTGGCCATGGAAACATAAGCGAGATTTAGAAATAGGTACACACTTAACACTGTAACACGATTACTAACCAGGCGGGACACGTGATTAACTAATGATATCGCTATTTAGCCATTCACAGTTAGATTTTAAAATAATTTACGTCCACATCATAGCAAACATTGACAATGGTATCATATACATATGACGTATCGGAATTTTGACAAATATCAACGTCTTTCTGAACGGCTTCGTTAGTATAATATATGTTTGAATACAGTGTTACGATCTGATGAATAACAAAATGTTTGTACATTCTGTATTTGTAAAATGAACACCACTCATGGTTTCTGTAATTGGTCATAAAATGATGAAGTACGTTGTATGTCCTTTCAGCGTTATGCCCGTTGTAACCATATCATTCCATGCGCCACGGCTTAAAGGAGCATTCCTTCATACGGACATCAAAAACATGCACAATATTTATTGATGAAATCTATGTCCGAACGAACAATATATGATTGTTTGTGCCCACAGGTAATGCAAGTAACAAAGAAATGCACACAAAAAAAGACGTATCGTATACAAATACCGTATATAGTGATAGTGAATTAAGAATTTTCAGGACTTAACATTCGAAGAACTTTGTTTTATCTTGAGAGTAGCATCTAGCATCTTCAAATATAGTGAATTTGATCAGTCGAGAACTATATGCCTTCGAGCGTAGGGCAAAGACCTTTCAGTAGAGTGTATTTTTCATCCAGGTATATACGTCTGCAGCCGCAGATGTTTCATATCTATTTATGGTTTTTTTTAAATCAAATAACGCAACCTATTAAAATATAAGCCAATCCTTAAAATATATTTTCCTTCACGCTGAATAATTCATTACATCAACAGAATCAATAAAGTTCGTCTCTGAAATGTTTATGCAGAAAATTAGCATTTAACAGTATTGTGATAGCCAGTTTGGCGTCAAGGCTGACGGCAATAACGTCACTCCCGATCCAAATCTTGTTGAAATGATTACATGAACAAGGACGAAGTGTAAACACGTCACCATTCGGCGTGCGTTCGATTCAAAACAAGCTCAGGTAGGATATGTCTGGAAATTCTACCCACTTGCTGTTTAAGGTTAGGTTTTTATTCAATTCTCGCTATTATCATGTCATATGTTGATCATATCATTTTGGTATTCTCCGAGGCATTTCAGCATCCCTGTCAATCACTAATGATAGGCTATTGGCATTGTTTTATTTTTCATAGGCTCCGCCAGTGTTAACCTTATCGAAGATAATGTCTTCAAAGTAACATTTGATTGCATTTAATTACAGCAGTATCATTATATATACACAGTCGTACCAATCACAAATAATCTGAACACTGCGCTCTGAACATATACAACTAGCACACAATTCAAACGTTTATCAAATAATATGTTATTTTTTTATGAGTATTACCATGTTTTATCATTGGTGTAAATGCCATTGGTTAAAACCAAATTTACAAAGAATGATTTATTGGAAATAAATTGGGTTTTTTTTGCATTTCATCTTTGCAAATGTTTATCAAAATCCTAATGAGTTGAGTGAGTGAGCGAGCGAGCGAGCGGGCGAGTGAGCGGGTGGGTGGGTGAGTGAGTGAGTGAGTGAGTGAGTGAGTGAGTGAGTGAGTGAGTGAGTGAGTGAGTGAGTGAGTGAGTGAGCGAGCGAGCGAGCGAGTGGGTGGGTGGGTGGGTGCGTGAGTGAGTGAGTGAGTGAGTGAGTGAGTGAGTGAGTGAGTGAGTGGGTGAGTGAGTGAGTGCGTGAGTGCGTGAGAGCGTGAGTGAGTGCGTGAGTGATGCTAATGGCAGTCGATCAGTGACCACAGGTTTTGTCGTGTGGATCGTGACACGAGCACATGCACCCATTTAAGTGTAACAAGATGTGTTTTAGAAACATTTCGTCGATATTGCCGAATTTAAAGATCAGAAAATGTATGGTAACAAAACTGATTCTGTGCAGATGTCTTGGTCTAGTTAAAGTTCTATTTCTTGATCACTGTTAGCACTCCTGGGCTATCCTTAGGGTCTTATACTTGGGGTACCCTGGAGAAAGTTTGCATACACATACGCAATAATAGATGTATAACATGAATCATGGAACTGTACATTGTAAAGCTTCTACCTTACTAGATTATATTTAAACTAGTTATAATATTCCATAATAGTCAGTGTAAAAATGATTGATATTTTGTCGCTGTACATACGCACGACACAGTTAGAGGCTTTGATTCAGGTGAACATGACTTGCCGTTGTTGGAGTTCTTTTTATCTTTATTGCTCAAGCTCGAAGGACAAAGCCATCAATCATTTAGATATGTGACGGACAAAATATCAATATTCATGACGCGAGGAACATAACCTCTAAACCTATTGATGTTAAAAGACAAAGCAATTAGTCATTTAGATATGCGACAGAAATCATGTCAACATTCTTCAGGCGAGGGACATAGCCTCTATTTATGGATGTAAAGGTAAGAAAATAGTCATTTAGATATACGAAGGAAAAAAGATACATCGGACAAAATATTGTAACACTTCTTTTTTCCTTATTTTGCATTTTACGTGAAATACATTCCAAATCAAAGGAGTGTATATAATTGTTTATGGTGCAGCGAGTAATTAAAATCGTTCTTTTAAGTTACACTTAGCGTCATTAACTATGTAAAAGGTAAGAGTCGTCAGCGAGTGGCGTCCTTTCTCGATGTTTGCTGTCTCTATTTACACACGCAAATATTTTTGTGTTTGTTCTCTTCTTTACCACGAAGGCGAATACAATTAATTAGTTTTCCATGGTTTCTGCCAAAGACGAAGTATGTTGTATTTCGGTGTTTTAGAAGTTTTGTACTTTAGATTCCATTCATAATTTGGTTCCAAAGGCTTATTTGACGCAAATAGCACAGGGCCTGGATTTATTGAAATAGAAATCTTTGATTGAATTAACTGCATCTAGGCCATTACGGTTTGCATTTTTACATGTCCCCCATGTTCCCTATGACAAAGAAATACATTTTGATCCGTCATATATATAATTTTCTCTCATTTTTTTTAAAGAAATTACACCACTGTAGTATGACGGTAACGTCCAATTGGAACTGTTCGTTCAGCTCAGTACATTTAGATATGTATAACATATCTTTACATATCAATTTTCATTTAAATCGCTTCAATCATGAAATGTTTGTTTGGTAATAAACACCCGTTATTCTGGAACAACCGTGAGAACTCTTCAATAATCACTTGAGATGAGCATGGCCATGTTTATGTTGTGATGGGAGGAGGTTTGCAGTAGAACGTTTTCAGAGTGAGTCTTGCTACCTTGTTGATAAATGCCACTGGAGGAGTGATACAGAA
This sequence comes from Pecten maximus, assembly GCF_902652985.1. Classification (NCBI taxonomy): domain Eukaryota; kingdom Metazoa; phylum Mollusca; class Bivalvia; order Pectinida; family Pectinidae; genus Pecten; species Pecten maximus. Next base: position 16,643,148 of record NC_047017.1, on the reverse strand, counting down.
TGGCCTGTTAGAGAGGAAGCCTATTTACTCTGTCTATAAATACAGCTGGAAGTTGAAGAGAAAATTACTTGTAATTGAGAAAGATACAAGCTAATAATTCACCCTAACGACAATGTAGCCGTATTTATTTACTAGTAAGCAATGTTTTTGCAGCAGATATCGATTTTTCTTCTTAAGAAAAAATACATTCATTCATTTCCACGGACGCCTAGACTTCAGCATTGGCCGTATCTATAGCGATCTCGTGCCTTGGGTAGGGGGCGCCATGATTGGCGGTATCCATAGCGATCTCGTGACTTGGGTATGGGCGCTCAATTATATAATCACGTGATGATGCAACTAAGTTAAATAGCTTTGGCTATGGATAACGTGGTTGTTTACATCTGTCAAAATCTTGGAATACAGTGACAGTATAAATATATGTTGTTAATAAAAACAATTATTAAGGAAAATCCAGCGTTAAGATATACAATAAAAGAATTCAGGCTAAATCAATTTTGCAAGTCTGATATAATTTATTGCACAATTTGTACAGCATTATCAGAATCATCATCTTCAACATCGTCAGTTTCATCAGATAAAGTGTCCGTTCTCGTCTTCCGGATTTGTTTAGGAACGGACGTCTGCAATGTTCATGGAAACCAGTTCAGATGAATCCGCTCACTTACGCCTTTCCCTTACGGACTTTCCCTGCCATCAAGCACTTCCCAACATATGCTGTTGCTATACAAATCAAACTGTTAATATTGAATCATATTGGTTTTAAATGTCACAAGTTTATCACAACACCTGATGTTTATTTCAACTTCTTACTTCCCTGTTTAATAACTTCAGCCAATCATTGAAAAGCTTTACGCTTTGTGTACTGCCATATTGGAGTGCAAATTATATCATATAATGAGTGTGGGTGTGTTTCCAGTAAATGAAATGTTTACATAGATATATATGCTAACGTTAAAGTGTTTCACAAACTTTTCTGTAACGTCAAAGGATATTGTAGTGGTTACATATATATGTTTGGGTAAGGGCATTGTGATTGCTTCCAGAGCTATCCATTGGACACATATTTGCATTAAACCCGAGTCAGCAAGTAAAGGAGGTTGGAGTTTCATGTAAACATTAATTAACATCGTCCATGAATGGTTATTATTCTTAACTGTGGGACGTGGCAATACCAACACAGTATCATTATTGCAGGTATACATACTCAGTTTACTTCCATATTGGATTAGGACAACGAGCATCTCGAATTGCGTCGACTATAACTGTAAAAATTACTGTTGGAAAATGTAAGCATGAATAATATTTAAAAAAAAAAAAGATGTTTCATATAACTAAGACTTTCCTTTCTTTACAAAAATGAAAAGTGTCCTCAACAATGGTTTGTAAATACCTAAATCCGCTCGTAAGCAGCACGCTGATCAACGGGACTTCATTCGACATTATCCGTGTAGCAATCTATACACACATAACAGTGTTTTAAAACTCAAAACATATATTTATAGAACATGTTTACGGTGTAGTCTCGGGTATCGCTATTTCTCAGACTGATTTTACGAGTAAATCACTGTTTAATGTGTATGATATCTACAGATATAGTCGTTTAAACAGAACCAAAAAAAAATAAAATAAAAATATGCAATACATAAGGAACTAGAAAGAATAATACATTATTCGGGTATATATTCCTGATCAATTTAAAGAGAAGATAAGGGCCTGGCTCGTCATTTTCGCCAATAAGTTTGTATAAATATGGTGAAAAGTGTTTCAACATCTCATGAGCGTCGGATGAGGCAATCAATTCTATGTGTAACCAGTATACTTTGGCCAAAAGTTAATGTGATTGGGAGGGTGATATTTTAGTCCACGATGCTTGTTTTATTTTTCATACTGCGATTCTGGCAAAGTTGTTAAGACATAGATTTGACCGTTTACCAATTTGATGCTTGTTTACCTCATATGTGTTGAGAGTATGTGTACATTGATGAATAACATATCTTTAAGAAAATAGTTGCTTTGATAAAAAGCTTCTTCATCGGCTAACGTTTGATTATTGTGTGATTTATCCTCGGATTTGGTGTTCTAGTACTTCTTTAGCTGTGATATTGCTAAAACTACAGTTTTAGTATAGATATTCGTATACTTATTATTACACTAAAAACATTTATCCAAGCACAGAATCAAATATTGTAACTGAAACTGTTTTCACTGACATAGTTCTTCGGTATTCTAATTTTTCATAGAAAGTATAAATACATTGTTAAATCCGTCCTATTCCTTAATATATTCCATATGCTAAAAGTACATTCGCTTTCTTCTGACTCGTTTCGGATAAAATTTCTTTGCGGCTTCATGCAACGACTTTAAGTAATTTCTCGTTTTCAAGAAATAGTCTCTGATAGTGAAACTACGTAAACAACACATGTACGATATATTCAACTAATGCTATAGAGACAAGACAGTTCAAAAAATGAACCTTTGCTTTATCGAAAACGGTAACTAGTATAAACAAACATAAAAACTCAAACGACATATGTTGACAAGCTCTGGTATTTGAATTATACCTCCTACAGACATCGTGGTCTAGAAAATGTATTTTACCCATTATAAATCAGAATTACAACTAGGATACCAATTGTCCATTGCACATATATATAGTTCTTTATACATTGCACATATATATAAGAATCTTTACCCAGAATTCTCTAGTAATGTTACCACGGCCTGAGGCATAAAGTAAGCATGAGATGGCTTAGCGCAGCACTATACGAGGAAATGCTTACTGACCGAGGGGACATCACTCCCACACACACGAAATCACATATCTTCGACCGCTTCCTTGCACATTAAATGCAATTGGTTAAATTGGATATTTTGAACATAGTGACGGCACATGGAGTCTAGTTGTTATATTCAGAAATCGTAGTTACAGACTCGAGATGTGTTTATGGATGGATGGTGGCTATAAGAATTTGTTAATACAGTCAACGAAAACAATTCAACGTAAAATTAAATCTACATCCGTGCTGATAGCTTCTAGGTGTCGCTTCTGTTGATGGTTGGTTAAATACTTTCTTACAAATTACATAGTGTCTCTCGACATCGGTATTTTGAGACAGGGAATTTTAAAGCTTTCGCATAGCCAGATTTTGCAAAGACATTATGTTTTTGGAATACGTCGGGGTCGATTACAACTATACTATAAGTTTCCACTGTTTCGCTCTAAGAATCTTTGAGAGCCTTTTACAACTGTCGTCCGTGCTTCACTTTGCAGGAATACTATAACAATTGAAAGATGCCAGTTCCCTTAGCTTATTGGATATGCTATAAATGAGCTTTTGACTCTGTATAATACTATCAAGTATAAAGAGAAACAGTTATTATTTAAATATGTAGGAAAACACGTATATAAGTATTTGCAAGCTTAGAGACACAATTATTATCAAGATATAAAGAATCACCTAATATCCAGAGGAAGCTATTGGAGGAAAGGCACATTAGTGAATATATACTTTAAATAAATAGTTATTAATGGCTTAAGTGTATACACAGAGGAGCGAGGAAACAAAAGTGTATTGTTTTAATTAAACATTATGAATTATTAAAATGAATGAAGACATGACGTTAACGTTTCTTCTTTTGTTTTCAGTACCGACCTATGAGGTTGCGGCTATTATCACAGCCCTTGTCAGCACTGCTCTTGTGTTGTTTGTCGGACTTTTCGTCTGTTGGAAGTATCCGTTTTGTCGCTCCAGGACTTTCTGGGACAAACATGCAAAGAAGCTCGTCAGGAAACTATACAGTAAGTGAATGTAGAGTGTGTACCGATAGAAGTTTCATGCAGTGAACATCCCTTTAAATCAATAAACCAACGAAGCACCCATGTTGTCTTATGTACTGAGAACATCAGTCTCATAGCCGGCTGTTGAAAAAGCAAACTCAACATTCTGCTAATTGCAAGTGTCTTATAACTATAGCAATCTTTATGAATCAGATTTTGTCAGTTTGAAAACTAAAGAGGGGCTATTAATTCAATGTTGTAATGGGTTTATGTATTTATAAAATGCATTTATATTTTCTGTGTGGGTGTAAGTGCGAGTGTATTTCTAAATATTTACACTTGGCACCACAGTTTCCTACAGCCTCATTGTTAATCTGGACTGCATCTGTGAACGGAAAGATGTAGTCAAGATCACATGACGTGATTGTTATGTCATTTTGATCAACGTCATGGAAACGCTTCGCTATACGCTACGAATGAAGTAAACGTAGCGATGATAATGATTGCCAACATTGTTAGACATTTTCTTACAATTACGAAATACATTTTTACCTCAAATAATTCATACATAGTGTTTACTTCCTGAAATAGAAAAGGGGTTCTTATAGGACTTCAAGCTATATTTACGACAACACCATCCTACCAAGTGGGTTTTTTCTTTCTAGATTACAACAAGTCAATAAGTTGGGAAGTCTTCGATTTGCTCTATCTTAAACCAATGGTGTTATAGTTTTGAACAGAAATCATTTTGTAACCGTACACTTAATCTTCTTTTGCAGAAGCTATAAATCTCATCGTGTCAAGTGAAGATGGCATAAAGCTTTTAATTAGATAGATGCACACATTCAATTTAGTCATCATAGTTATCACTAGAAGTATAGTGGAAAATGTAGGCAATAGTGTGATTTAACATTTCCGCGTCATTAAGGAAGCCCAAGTTAACAAAAGAGTTTACATGGCTACATCATCAAAATAATGTTGTTGTTTTTTTATTTAATTTTGATAGTTTGAACACAAAACGCCTTCTCTAATCTTATTCTATATTTGATATTGATATTACAGATAAATAGTACATAGAAGTGCGTGAAAAAGTTTGTACCGGAAATGAGTTGGATCTTGAAAGTTATCTATAGAGTAATTGAGTAAACTTTAATCCAGTATATTGTAATATTAGTGTTAAGTCTGACTATGTAAACTTAGCTCTAGTATCGACAGTTCTGACTAACAATCAATTCTGTCTTGACAATTGACATTTTGTTTAAGTTAATACAGAAATGATCGTAAATGGTTCAATACAATCAAGGATGAAGCCTATATACAATGTGGGTGTTTTTCTTTTTTAACATCTGAAGTCCGAGGTTTGATCAGGGTTACGGGAAGTTTATAATACATTCCAATTGCTATTTGTAACATATTGTACTTACAACATCAACACGCAAGATTAGTTCACAGTTTACATTGGCGCGACTACTAAAATAGATACCCTAATATACATGCTTTAGACAAATCAGGATACGGTATGAATGAATGAACGAATGAATGAATGAATGTACGAACGAACGCACGCACGAACGAATGAACGATCGAATTCGTTCCATCAGGTATATGTAGAACGAAGTACACAATGCTTATAGATCTTAACTATAATAATGTCATGATTGTAACTTGTGAAAGCAAAACATGTAGCTAGTCGCACGTAAGAAATATAAATTTGTATTGGTTTATAAACAGGGCACGTTTAGGCACATATGAATGTCCCGCAATTTGCTTAACCCTAAACATAGATTAAAAATACCCATGTTCTCCCTAAGGTATTAAAATGCAAAGTGGTATCACAATTAATGAATTTCAACCCATTCCATATCATAAGAATAACCTATTTTACATTCTGCAATATTCAACTTATGTATTCAAAAGTGCATTTAATATGATGCTAAAAAAGTATGGACATCAGTTTATACTATGAATTAATGTATATGAATTAATCATATATTACTTTCTGTGTTTTTTTCTTCAAATTATTTGCGTTGGGCATTCAAAATAGTCACCATAACATACCCAAATCAATAACGGAGGAACATTAGATACAGTAGTATGTAAACATATATACTACCAAAACTTGATATCTGTTTTTATCAGAACAGGTTGATTCATTGAAATGAACAGCCAATAACATACCAACTAATACTAGTTTTCTATTGGCTCTTTGTTATTCTTAATCTCGCAACAAAAACATTTTATTAGAATTAAAATCGATAAAATGCTTGCAAAACATTAACAAAATTCACACAGAAACCCTGAAAAACTAAACAGAATTTAACCAGGTATTCCGGAAGGGCACAAGCGGATCATGTTTCATTAACGACACCGCATGAAAAAATTGGGATAACAATAACGGAGCTACTTGTCATATCGCTGATCGCTAAACAGTCTCTCAACTTATGCTAACTAAACAGTCTCTCAGTTTCATCGCAAAAGGAAATAGCATACTTCCCCGTCATGATGACAACCACAAGCTACCCCACGGTCAATTATTCTTTTGACAAAAATATTTCTTCAATGTAGCTTTAGCCAAAAGGTATATGGAAAAATCCCAATCAGGATCAATTCCAAACGACAGTTACAGAAATTTGGGCGGCAGCACAAAAAAAAACAGGATAAAAATAGAAAAAACACTTCAGGCTAACTCAACATGACGAAGGGATATAACGTGAAAGATGATCTACTAGAAATCAGTATTTCGGTTGAATTGGTAGAATGAGAACTCGATGATATTGTGATTCATTCATTTTTGTGACTTCAACATGACATATTTTTGGAGTACAATTGTCAATTTTCAAACGGATAACGCTTAACTGGGAATTCAGGAGATCTGTACATAATTGCTCTAGTGAATATTGGTGTCTTCTATTTTTCTTCCTATTTTCGTCATTTTTGTCATGTCTATCTAACAGGTATTCTATATAGTACCTTAAACTTTTGGCGGTAAGTGTGATCAGCACAAGAGTCACTTGTCATCCACGATACATGCGAATGAGTATTTTATGGTTTCTAGCTAGTTTCTCTGATTAACCAATTGATGTAGTTTGTTTTATACAGTTTGATATATTTTCCTATAGCTATATGATAGAGGTGTTTATATTACTGATCAAAAGACTGTTAAAACATATATCTTCATAACGTCAGTTTAGTTTCATGTTAGCCTGTTTGTATTATATGATCCGAAAAAACATGGCCCTTTTCTCCGTGATATTTTAGGGATATTTGTTTAAATCATACATTTCCCCCAAAAAATTTCTGCTTTTTTTAATTTATTTTGATTTAAAATCGGCAATTTTGCTCATAAATCGAGAACGGCATAGAAGCCCAGTTTAGTCACATGTTTTTGAAACGTCAATTATTTAGGTGCCTCCAAACACAGGATGGCTAATGGAAGTAGGTGTACTTTCTTCTTGATAACCTGCCAACCAAGTTGTTGATAGGGACAAGAAATTCTGGGAAAAAAATGATTATCAACAGAAAACAGGTTCATTCCTTCTGATAATTTTACGCCAATAATAAGTAAGTTTGCCATAAAAACCTGAGGCGTGGTTTAGATTGTACAGCCCTTGACAGATTGATCGACGGTTTTCTTGTCAGACCTAGTGTAACAAGCCGATGAAAACGTGTGAAAAACAAATATTTCTTGATATATAAGTAAAAGGCGACATCAAACATTCGCAATTCATGCTAGAACGTTAAGAAATATCACCGCTACCATGATTGACATAGCAAAGATTGTCGAGAGTTTCGATACTTTTATTTCGAATACGAAGAGCCTTTACTTGGCAAATGTTGGTAAGTACTAATCTTAGTTTATTGAATTGTTCGTAGGCTATATCTTTACTTGTGGAATGAAGGTTTTATTTTCGAAAAATGTCTATCTTTTGAACCGAAATTTACGATGTCGTCATCTTATTGGCGGTTTGATGCAATTTATACTTCATTGGGCATGTATCTTGCATCAAGGGTCTCTTCAATTCTGGCATTATTCGTCCATATAGTGAAAATTATTTTATTACTATGTTGATTGTTATTCTTTTATTCTTTAATGCTTCCAACGGTCCCTTATGTCTTTGCTGTCACGTGAAGGTACTGAATCACGCGCCTTTTTGTGTGGAACCCTATTTTTAATATTTTCACTTTAAGCGACTGTGTCATTAAACGTGGTTTTAACTTCACTAGGAAAATCGTATTAGATAATAAGATATTTCACATATGTGTATTTAGAGTAAGACATTATCAGCAATATGTAATTAATATAACTATATTATCATAATCATATTTTGGTACATAAAGAGGATATTTAAAAGTAGCTTCGGTAATACCAAATATATGTCACGAGTGGGTCGGATATTTTGATATTTTCACGAGTGCGCATTGAAATATATTTGGCATTACTGAAGATACTGATAGATATTCGGCTTATTACATTTTTATAGCAAAATATACCGTGTCAGCTTTTAATTTTTCCCTTTTGTGTTTGTAAGCAGTGTTATCATTGGTCAACTCAGAAAAGTGAAATTTTTCACTAGTGAAAAACATCACTTCCATAGAATGACTAATTTTCGATATTTCACTTACAAAAATGTAATAAATTATTATATAACCATCGGTGTAAATAATTACACAGGGAAAATTCGTCAGGTTTTTGTTGAAACTTCTGGGCGACACCAAAAATAAGTTAATTCCTTTGCCGCTATCAATGGAGGATTCGCTTACGAATTGAACATTAAATTACTAATACTATTTCTAGAACCTGTTATAAAAGTCGTATTAACGTTGTAACACAAGTCTGACAACACACATGCAACTATACATCAAGCAAGCAATAATTTGGTATTCATTCTGTGCTATTCTCTTTTTGCCGTAATAATTCTCGTAAATTATTGTTCTTGTAAATCAACGGTTGTCATACATTTTACGACTGCAATCTATCGATTTTGTATGACACTGGCATACAGTGTGTACATAAACGACTGCTATTTATTGCTCTGGTATGACTAAAGTTATCCTTCATTTTAAATCTGTCGTCCCTTGTCTACGAATACCTAACATTCAAAGTTTATCCACTGGTTGTGTCTGGTTGTCATAATTTTATGACGAATGTTTAGTTTCTCCATGGTTGACATTAAAGGCTACATAACTCTATGGTTAATTTAACAGCATTTCTGGATGAGTAAGGTTTCATCTTTACATACCAAATTCAATCCCCCCGTAACGGTCGTGTGATATGGGCAACGCTGGTGGACAAGCATTGATGTCACGGTGCAATAAGACAATACGACTTTCAGTATGGCGATACAAATATTGATTTCTCTGGGGACCTGAGGGCAATTGAGTTTGATATTAACTCATTAAACGTGTATTACGTGCAGAAACAATGTAATTTGAGGACGAAACCCTTCATTATCGTATTGGTTTGCCTCACCGTCTGCCAGGTATTTGTCCTCATCAGGCATTGTCAGGTGATAATTGAATAAAATCCCTAATATGAAAGGGTGTTACGTTGTTTAAACGTTTAATTTTAATGTCATTTTTCGAACTGTTAAACATGCACCTTGATACAATGACAGCAGTAAGGAGGCCATATATCTCATCAACTCTAGTCGAGTCGATGTGCTTCACGACAATTTACTGCACGAAACGTTTTCTCAGGGAGAGAATAACAAAAATCCTGTCAACAGCGGGATAATCTGTGCGTCTTATAAAGTATTATGATTTGCTGGTATTTGTCTGTCATTCTATATTGACTGCCGCTGTCGTTGTTAATGCTGTTTATACCGAAATCGTCTTTCCATATGCGACGATGTAAGGATACAAATACGTGGAACTGATTTAAAGACATTTTTGTAATTGTTTGTCTAGATTTCACCTGAGGCTTCTGTGGTTTTTCGCTAATGCGTGGATGTCTGTAATAGGTTGACAAGTTTACATGGTTAAGGTTTAATGAGTTTCCGTGGTGTGGCTGTAATACCTGTCGTGGGTAGGGAGTGAACGGGCTACAGGATGAGGGATGACAAAGCCTGATGTGACCTCATGATGCCAGGGCACGGCCGTATGTGAGGCGTGTGTCCTCTGCCTGTGATATGTCCGTGTACAAGTGATGAGATCGATCTGTGGTATACGCCACAACGCACACCTCTCTCTCCTCTCGGTATTAAGCGAATTAGAAGCGCGGTGTTATAATGGCATCGTGCCGTAGGTAAATGACACGTAAATGCACACCCTGTCGCACAGTCGGGTCGTTTACACACTTATGTCACCAGGACTGGTGTGGCGGCCGGGAGACATCACTCAGAATTATTTTTTTTTCACAAACATATACTTTGACATTATTATCCGGAATTCAGAAATCTTTCTTCGAGTGACATGATTCGCTTTTGAGAGATGACAATATTTGCAATAGATTATTTCAATCCGACAGCAAGGATGGGGTTGCTCTTTACAAAGTTTATCAACCAGCTTAATATATCTGACACTATTCGTCTGCCTACAGGTAGATTCCACCGAGAGAGGGAAAAACCTGAGGATACCCGAAGTCTCGTGATGGGGCCATTACTTCGAAGGAGACAGTCGGAACAGACCAAGTTTGTGGTACCACAGATTTTTGTCGACTATGGTAGTAGGAGGACTTCCTATGCATCCGACTATGTGCGCAGGTGCTCTGCAGAAAGCGGAAGTAGTCGAAGGACATCTTTGGCGTCTGTTGACACAGACAGGCGTGGTTCCGGAAGTAGTATTAGCAGCAGGCGGACGTCGCTAGCGTCGGACGCGGACCGCCGCGGGTCGGCGTCCAGTGTTTGTTCAAGACGTACGTCACTATTATCCTCTGAATGTCCGTCTAGACGAGGGTCTGGAAGTAGCAAAAGTGGCATTAGTAGCCGGAAAAGCTCGGACGCCAGCAGGTTTGGTGATACCGACGAACTTCTGGCAGGTGAGTGTGCTGTTGATTAATTTTTCCTTTCAATTTTGACCATAAAAGTAAAACTTGTTAATTGTATCATTTTAGCCACTTGAATAAATTTGTGTTTAATGATCCAATCATGAGCATGTTGCAGGTTAAGTTCATCTCGTTGAACACTGTTTCACTACAATGTTGACCATGTGTTCGCCCTGCAATGTAAGCCTTATCAAGCATTTTCATTTTCCCTCAAGTGTCCACAATGTCTTGCTTTTCCTGGAATGTTGGTCACAATTTTGCGTAAATCTGTAAAACAGGCACATAGAGTTTTTATACCTACCTAATTACTCAGTGTCACAATGATTTGTGAACTGCTATGAGAAGGCTGTGTATGTCGTTGTGATTCAGTGGTATATAAAACTCAAAATTATGTTTATTATTATATTCTGTGTTCTTGTATTCCCTTGTTTAATTTAAATCTGATTGTAAAGTATCTCCTGTTTTGCCCATTGGTATATTTAGTGTTAGTAAACATGATATATGTCTATCATCCATTGTAGTATAACATCTTTTGTTCGTTTGCCTATCGCTATGTAAATCCTTCTCATTTAAGTTTTTAGTGTTATTGTATGTTTTCTTTACATCTATTACAAATTACAAATCTGTAAGTGCTTCCTCCCAAATGAGATAATTAATTAATGGAAAAATAATTTTTAGAGCAATTAAAGAACAGTTTAGGGAAGCTTCCGGTGTCGTTTGCAAAACATATCCTGCGCGTATTTTTTTCGTAAGTCTACACCAGGTAGTTACTCTTATTGACCACAAATATATTCTTTCAGATTTCTCCGACTCGGAAGTCATAGAAGAGGAGTTTCTAGATGAGTTGCAAAAGCAGGAAGTGCGCAGGTCCAGCCTCGAGGAGGTGTCTTCCGGTAAGACAGGACAGGAAAGGGAGAAGAAGAAGCCGTACCGACGAAGTCACTCATTGGCGGAAATCCGGCGGCCTACACACGTGTTCTTACCCGAAGGTATATTTTATACATTATATTTAACACCTTACTTTATATATTAGTATTACTTTCTTTGGCAGACGACTATGAAAGAATTGTCTCGTCACTTACTTATCTTATGGACACTAAAACTTTTGACATAACACTATTTAAAATGCAAACTTATTTTATTGCGAATTATGTTATATTAACTTATATTAATTACGCTTGTTGGCCGGGATTGAAGCGCGCGAGGGTTCCTACTAGGGCAGGAAACCGGAGATCGGGGGAAAACACACGTAGTCGGGCAGGTTACCCCATATCTTTTCACGTCAGGTCGGGGAATTGAACTCCGGTCGCCTGGGTGAAAGGCAAGTGTTAACACTGTGCCACGAGATCACCTGACTCATCACACTATTTTAAAGACTATAGAGAATAGAGTCAATTTTTTTTCTGTTTAAACCACAATAATAATCACCTGTCTGTGATATTGTATGATAATATTATTGATTTAATCAAGTTCCGTGCGGTAATGTGCAAATCATATATTTTTTCCCTGACATTTAAGGATATCAAATAATGGGTTATTCATTGATGACTTCAACTACAAGCTGACACGAACGGATCTCTTAACGATACGATGTCATTGATAAATAAGATATATTGCATTTCTCACCGAGTGAGTGACAGGTACTGTTAGAACACGTGCAGATCTCAGAAAACATTCACAAGGTATGACATGCCGTCATCGACCAAACTCCGACAAAAGCAAATAACATTTTTAAAGAGAAGAAATTTATCTGCATTTTCTTGCCACAAATAGCGTGATGACGTCATACATTTTTGATATCCTAAATCAATCCAGTAACTCACCAGATCTATTTAGATATTCAAATAAGTATTTACTCAAGTAATCACCGTGTATTTTGTTATGTAGTTATCAGCTGTTTCGGTATATATTTCTATGGTTTTAGTATTTGCACTTTCAAATCACAGTATCGTACAGATGATATACGGTGTGTTTAAAATGTTTCCCTGTGTGAGTTCTATGTGTGTTCTATGTGTGTTCCGTGTATGTTCTCTGCGTGCTCTGTGTGTTATATACGCGTATGTTTTCTTTCATCCTTGTATCTTTTGCGAAAACACAATAGACGCCGTATTGATTTCAACCAATAAGTATATTAGTATCAAAGATATTCGATGGGCAGAGACACAATGACACCATTAACTTTAATGCCAATACAGAAATCATACCACAGGTATTTCGAAATCTGAAAACTGATTTCAGGAAATAATGAGGCTTGTAAATCCTAAGAAATAAAATAGAATAAAAGCATTGTGGATAGGTGATTAGTACACTGTTAGGCATGCAATACGCACCAACACCAGGATTTGAACAGGCTATTTGTGGTGACATCCGTCGTGTGTCTGGCCGCGTCGTGACAACATTTTATAGCTAGGTATCAGTAAATCAGCCTGACTGTATGGTGTTGACTTTGGGAATACATCGTCAAATGAGTAGAGACATCTAAAACTATCAATATATAAAAAGTGTCTGATCAACACGATCTACTGCTTCAGGGTTGTCGATGAAACCATTTAACCTTTAACGTATAATGGTAATGGCGACAACTATTACAGGAAAACATGTTTACTTAATTACTATCGCGACGTGACCTAGATAACGGGATAAAGTTTGGAACAGTTTCGCGCGTGCGTGCATTATTGGGGCACATGCGTAGTCCACTGATCTAAAAAATGACCAATTACAAACGTCGTTACATCGCCGACCAGATTTAACGTAATCAACTAAATACTCTGTAACACACATCTCAATCAAAATGAAATTTTAACAATCACTACTTTATTCCAATTAACTGTTTAGATGCACACAAAAAACTAACCCAACCTTAAGACTAACCATAATCCCAAATAAAAATAATCACAGAAGTATCTTACCGCACAGGAAAATTAATTCTTTAACACATTCTAAAACACTCTCATCTTCAAACTGAATTTGATATCATTATCTAATTCATTCCTTTTTAAAAAGTCATTTTCTGCTCTAAGCGAAATTAATTATCTCCTTTACATTCTCTATTCTTGTCAAAAAAAAAATCGATTTTTTTTCTAATTATTTTTTTTCTAAAACTCCCTACTCAGAGATACCTGTGCAAATAAGATTTATTGCGAGACCAAAACTGACCTCAAGTAAAATCCTTTCTGAATACCGAAAACAAAAATCCTTATTCATGCTGAGAGCATAGCCACACTGCCAAGCTACATACCAAAACTAAATACACCAACATATATAATGATTAATTGAATACACTTTTCAGTCATAAAATATATTCCCTGCCAAATGGCAAATAACCCCGCTGTGTTTTACAGCACAACTTCACAAAAGAATTACGAAAAAAAAAATGTCAGTGGCCATTCTCTCCCAGAAAATGTCAATAGATGTGTACGCCTTTATTGACAATGCGAACGCATCTACTGGCGAAGCTAGCTTACGGTCATTAGATTGGGAAAAATACGACGGAAAACAAGCAAGGATACCCTCAGATGTATATACACAAAGGTTATGCTAATCTATAATTAAGTACAAAAAAGAAGGCTTAATAATTTTGATAAATTTGAATATGTTTCAAATTTTCGCAAATGAAATAGGTTGGTATACTAACTAATACACACGAGTGTTGAAAATTTATGGAACGGAAAATTTTAATATTAAGTACACCATACATATATTTTACAGAGCATACGCCTATTCCGTCGCAAAACGATCTCAAACATCCTAGCCATCAATATGATGTTGGCGTTGCCCTCTTACTCTTTGTGGAAGGCCGGGTTCAGTATTGTAGATATTGGTTGAAATCGCTTCGGACGCAACGCTCGGATCTAATCTTATCGCTTTAGCTCTCACTTGTCGAGCAGCTAAGGGAGTCTCCGTAGCAGACTCGTAAGGAAATACGCCACTTGATCGTGAAGCAGATGATGAGAGATTTTAACGTGTTCCGTTATGGCGGTCATTTCATCGACGAGCCAATGAAGATACACATTATTCCCCAGCGCCAATTAGGCCGACTTCCGTTCCTTATCCACTTATCTAAGCTTTCTCTTCATAATGCAAGACATTACTATTCATTTGAACCAATAAAGTCGTAATTGAGCGTAAAATCTAAACCGTTTTCTTATATTCTTTGTGGCGTAAATCCCACATTACAGTAAAGACGGCCATTTTGTTATATCGTAATACTATTGATGACTAGTCCTTGAAGGGTCACGATAGTTTATAGAAAGGTTGAACTAGCTGTCAAACGTGTCACAATTATTTCTGAAGTGTCATCGCAGTTTATAGATAGGTTGAACTGGCTGTTGAAGGTGTTACATGCGGTCCTGAATGGTCAGCCTAATTCATAGATAGGTTGAGATAGAGTTGAAAGTATCATTGTAGTTTATAAACAGGTTGAACTGTTACGGCAGGACCGGTAAGTTCATAAGAAGTTTGAAATATCTGTCGAAAATGCGATAGCAGCTCCGTGTAGGCAGTGACTGTGATGAACAATTCTATACCGTCGTTAAAAATAAAGACGCAGTGTGGGCTTGCGATCTCAATAAAAAACATATCATTTTTGTATTAATTGTAATGGGCAACGATCCATAAATTAATAAGATGTTTTTCTTCTATATTTTTCACCTGTAATATTGTGTACTTTTAAATCATACTTTTTCGGACCGATAAGCAACACACATGCATTTTTCGTAAACATATACATATATGTAAAGTGTTGAAGGTGTACTTGTTCGATATGCCTAGTAGAAATCAGTTAATTTAGGCTAAAAATAGTAGCCTTATCAGATATCCAATCGTTTTGCCTGACATGAATTATTTTCTCCCCACTGCCAAGCTATCAATATATTTTAATTAATCAGTTATATTCTCTAGAAGCAGTATCTAACGTTGCGTTTATAGATCAATTTCTTAGTTGAGTTAATGAATGGTTTCGGAGCAGCTAGTGGTAAAAATATCGACCGACGGCGTTTAAGTTTGTAGGTTTTTTCTAAAACCAAAATACATAGATCATATATCTTGGAAACAACATCTAAAGTTGTGTTGACAGATATTTTTTTAGTTGAGATATGAATGGTCGCGGAGCAGCTAGTGGTAAAAATATCGACCGCCGTCATTACCTTAAAACAGTGCATAAATAATATTACTTTTAACAGATAACTTTGGATGTCGCAATTTCTGTTATGTTTCTGTACAAGTATTTTTCTCCTAATGAAAGCACGTTCACTCCTAACTGCTAGTTGATGAACCAGTTTGTTATAGCGGATTAAGAGATAGTAATTTAAAATTCTCTTAAATATAAAAAAAAAATCAACGTTAAAATACTTATTTTGTTCCAACGTGACAAGCCAAATGGCAATGGTTCATTGTTTCATCAACTGAAAAAAAACTTTTCACACAATACACATTTTTAGATGATAGTATTAAGGTTAAGGAGAGAAGAGGGAAGAGAGAGTGGCTTTACCTGAATGTTTCAAAAGACATCCTCAGTGTTTTATGTAAAAACCTTCCTTCTAAAATCTGTTGCCCAAGGCTGTCACCTTGTTCCAATGTACAATGCATTCAAGCTTTCTAAACAAAAACGCTATATAAATAGTTATGAGTTAGGTCATGTACTTAAGGATAAATGACCCCATTTATTGCTTACAGGTAGGGGGCGTGGTGACAACCGAAGGGTCACTCTGTCCTCCTTGGTGGTCAGTAGTATGAATGCACTTGACCATACCGTAAATCCAGTTGGACCAGCGTATCACCCGAGGAAGAAATCGAAAAACGTGAGTATAATATCATTTTAGCCCATTTAGTATTTGGAAGATGCCGATTGGTGAAATATTTTAACGTGGTTGACATTACTGTAAATACCACATGAGACCTACTGGCCAAGATACGTGCTGGTCATCACACGTATTTGTCATTTTATCAAAGACGTCATCAATAGGGAACATTCGTTTTATTTAATTGGGGTTGTATCAAGACATACAAGTGAACGGCAGCTATAAATTATGCATCTTTTAATGTGTTAATTACTTAATTACTTTGTGAATGATGAATGAAACATGACCATCATTTGTGGTCGGTCTCTGCACTTCAAGAATCAATTATTCATGTTAAGGGCCAAAAAGCATGGAAATCTAAAAAAAAAATTTTTTTAAATTGAGAGCATTTTTCATATAGGATAGCAATTTGAATTATCCAAAGAGTTCGATCTAATTTGACCATTTCAATATCGACATTATTTTATACACCGAATTAGTATTACACAGAACAAAAAGTCGAAATAAGAACAATGTGTGGCTGTTCGCCATTAAATGGGTTGCTGGTGGCTTTGTATAGTAAAGACTTCCGTCGGACGATAACTACCGTAATTACAGTCAGTTACACTGTAACGGCAGTTTAAATAGCCCGTTGACGTTGTAGGATTTCTGTTGTTAACGTTACAGACACGTGTAGTTGTTTGGTGAGTGATAGCATTATGTATCAGTGGTCGTTGACGCCTAAGCCATATCTATAGCCCATGGACAAATTCACCATACCAAGCTAAAATGGTTAATTCACATTTCAATCACAATTGTCACTTAATTTACGTATCATGTTACATCCATATGTGTTCGATATTTTACAGTCCGGAAAGAAATAAAAAAAAAAAATGTCTTGGGGATATTTCACAGTTCGGGAGGATGAACCATCTCAATCCATTTCCTTAAATATATCTACAAGTGTGAATACCTATATAAGGTAGACATTTCTTCGGAGATTAATTTATTAATCGATCGATTTAAAATGCAAATTATTCTATTTATAGATATTGCAATCCGACAAAACAAGCTAACAAAGTAATAGGCAATATCAATTACTCCGTTTTTATACACACACGCTCGCACGTGCATGAAAAGTACAAAATACTGTTGCAAACAGTGCGTGCGTGATATGCGTTTCGTGTGACTGTGTAAAATACTGGAACATAAAAGTTAACGTCAATAAAAGGCTTTACTTCCTGAAATTGTGTACTGATAGAAATGTAATTTAACGTATTGGTTGTTTTACTAACGGTATGGGGGCATTACTGATTGATAGATCTAGTGATACTGAAGACAGTCTCAACACAAACACGTGTCATCGTCAACGATATCTTGTTAAGACAAGCTCAGTGACTGTTGCCTTACAATGTAATGCCATACATTGTTACCAATCATTTACTTAATTACTCTGTGTTAGGCTGTATTGGTGTCGTCAGAGTGCTCCATATTATAATAAGCAAATTATATGAAGGAGGGGTAAGTCAACAGTGCCTTTGAATATGAATTTGGAAGTAAATGCAAGATATGCCATACCTACACTAGGTATGTGTTTTGCCGTTCTAGAATTCAACTCAAAAGTCTGCACTCAGATAAGAAATTAATTTGTACTCCTTATATGGAATCAATGGTCTCTTCCAATGATATACAAAATAATTAGGAAAATAATTGGATCGACAATAATTTCAGACAGACCTTCAGAGCCATACGCATGTTCAGTCTTTAATGAACGATAAAATAATTGTTATATCAGTTTGGCATTGAAAACAAAGTAAGGTGTCAGTAACGCAGTAAAGAATTAATACTAGCATATGATTTATGACATGACTTAATTATGTCACATGGGTGGGGATGGGGACAGTGCTTTGTTCAAATGCCACAAATACTAACCGCTTCTTTGTCTCCATCGTCAAATATGATTTGTGTGTAGGTGTTACGAAGCTTAACAGTGAAGCTATTTTTTCTTCGAGACACAAAGTGTATAAATAGAAGCTTTGCATATAAATGTCGGTAGCGCTGACGGTGAACGGTCTGCGGACACAACATGAAAGGAGAAACGCGGTAGAGACCCGGATTGGCGGGCTAATCAGGCTGGGGGTTGTCATTACTTTGAACAGATAACACTGTAATTATCCTGATCTATTAATACGATAGCCTTCAGCATCAAACTCTAGCGGAAATGTTAAAGTTGACGACTTATCCACACTGCAGGTTAGCCTACCATTCTCTTGTCTCAACACCTAGGCAAGGAAACAGCTTTTACATTAGAACATTTAATTCCTTTCGTTAACAGAAGAAATTAATTTGTATTCGTTCGTTTAATAATTCTAGATATATATTGGTCACGAAAAATTAACAGACGACAAATGAGACTTTCATAAATCGATATTTATGTATATCATTCGAGTACATAACGGTCATTGAAGTTATTGACATAGCAAAATCGTCACCAAGAATGAATGTGTAGCTAAGTAGCAGAGATTAATTATGTCGCATATAAAATGAGTATGTGGCATCGCCACTTGATCATGTGAAATAGTAGCGATAATGATATGAAACATTCATTGAGAATGAAAATGTGGTGCATTCAACGATTATGATAATGTATCAGTCACCAGGCATGAAAATGTGGCACAGCCACCTAGAAAGATCATGTGGTGCATCTATCAAGAATGATCATGTGGCACAGACACCAAGAATAAAAATGTGGCACGGCCACCAAGAATGATCATGTGGTACAACCACCATACTGATAATGTGGCACAGACACCAACATGATTATATGACAGCAACCGACTGATAAAATGACAACTTTATCGTAAATGATTATTGCACACCCCTCGAGAATGATATGTGGCATCGTCACCAGTAATGATATTGAAGTACAAAAACAGATAATAAAAGATAATGTAAATCTATATGTAACAATGCAACAGCCGCAATGATACTGTGCGACAGCCAGTGATAACAATAATACTCGCCCGCAACCACTGGGGATGATAATATACATATCAAAAGCATCAATATATGCACAGCATGTTTTTAATTATAAAAAGGTACATATCTTATCAAATTCATTTTACGGATTACAATTTGTATGCATAGAGATATACAGACCGGACAACTATTCCCTAGGCGAATCACACTTAATCTGCTTTGACTGGTAAGATTTCTAAAGTGACGTAATTTGGTTTTCAATATGCAAGACTAGAAAAAATGTACATGCATTGCATGTAGAGAGCGAAAGACCTTTTTTTCTGTCTATAAGCGAATTTCAGTGTTTAGCCGTGTGGTAAAATCTGTTGAACATAAACGTATTAACGATCGATCAAAACCAATTACAATTTAATCATAGACCTCAATTTTTGTCTTCTATGTCAGTAATGATAGGTACTGTGTGGAAATCCTGAAGAAAAATAAGGTTAAGTAGGTGACACGTTCCCTTCTGAAACACTTCGTTCTGATTTCATAAACGTTCCTTAGAAAATCGTTCAAATAAAATGTTCAAAGGAAAGTATTGTTGGTCACCACTTTTTGTGCTTGACATCTGTTTGTTTTTTGTTTTATTTGTTGTTGTTGTTATTGTTGTTGTTTGTAAAACGTAAATATTGTAATTTTAGACGCCATGAGTGAATAATTAAATAATTGAATTGTTTTACAGAGGCCTGGTAGTATTGGTCTGCCTGATCGCCCAGTTGTGATGCATGACCTTAACCTTGAGGAGATGATGGTACCGAGACAGGCCCCTCAGCAACAGCCCACTGGTAGACTCAAAGTCCAGTTTCAGTTTAATGCCAACCGTACAGCACTGACAGTTATAGTCATAGAGGTAGGTCTGTCAACTCACAAACTCCTCTATAAAATACCCATTTTTCTCATTTTTTCCCTTAAACTCCAACATTAGTCATGTAGATTTACTACGTATTGTTATCTCATTCTTGTACAGATATTGACTCTTTAAGTTGTAGTTTATGAATCTTTTTATCAATTTGTCAATTATTTGAACAAAAAATATTTTCATTGTGTTTCTATTTTAGGCAGAGAATCTACGTATAGCCGATATGCCATGTGACAGCGAGATTAACCCTTACGTCAAAGCCTTCCTCGTCCCTGGTAGAACTTTCAAATACCGCACTAAAACACTTCCGAAAACAAAGGTAATACTTCAAACGTATACAAGAAGCAGAAGTTTTAGCAATTTTGAATAGGTTAGTAGGTGTATACACCTAACAAATAATGAACATAGAAGTGCACTTTACAGATGTTCGTCCTTCTGGGGCCTTTTCACTTATGCTTTAGATCAAACCGGTTGATATCCATAAGTTAACGCATTACATTATTCTTATACTATGTATGTTTCAGTATCTTTCTAAAAATCGTGAACAATATATAAACCAATAAAGTTATGTGCAGGATGACCATTCGATATGTACAAACTTACATTTGAAACCATTGCTTCCGATAATTCATCATTTCTTTTTTCCACCCAGATAAATGAAAAGCTAGATAGCTCCGCTCCTTTCTTACTTCTATCGATCATTTCCTTCTAACATACAGCCTATCATTGCATTGCATGATTCGATTAGAGGATAAAAGTTACACTGGCATGTTTTGATCCTTGCTTTAAATTAATTGATTTTCGTTAGAGAGAATGCCACGTTTCCATTTGAAAAGGTACACAGAATTATCTTAATTAGGAACGCTCCACTGACACGGATTTCACAAATGCAGCTATTTACAGCATTCTTAGGGAATGCAGAAGACGCATGAATCACTTTTTAGAAGTGCTAGGCGATAGGATCATTAAATCCTGATTTCTGATATGTCACACATCCAGTTTGTGCATGTCAGAAACATAACGTATTGGATCTCACATCTAAGAACTGAAAATGCCAAAGCTTATCAGATAGTTTTTTTTCTTTCTGACATCAAAGAATTCGAAGCGACAGTAAACAATTAACACGCCGATATATGTTTAACGGAACTTTCGTTGAATTCACTAGCCGTTCTTAACCACATTCAGCGTGATCCTTTCAACCTGAGATAACACACATTTTCTTTGAATTGTGAGACAACCATCTTAGCCAGAAATCGATCGAATAATTAAGGGCGATTAGAACAAGATAATCCCAACGATCGTTGTATGTTTTAAGATACAATCCCGGTATCCGCGGCTCGTGTATAAGTTGGCATTGTATTCTAGTTTTTGTTGATGGCTTCTATTGTTTGCTTTAATTTTCATATCGTTCACGTATACGAGAGATGTTTTAATGGAAAATCAATTTCAAAATACCGGAAGAAAAAAGAAAGAAAAAAAGAAAAAAGTCATCAGAATCCATTAATTTTTCTACACACGTGTAGGGTTAAGGAACGCTTATTGTAACCAATTAATTTTATAACAATATTTGATCACGTCTGTTCCATGTGCAAGGCGATCTTCTTTTAATATAAATGATTTGATTCTGATGTATTAACGTTCCCCTTATTTATTTCCAGACCCCAGTCTTTCTTGAAAAGTTCACGATATCAGACCTTGTGCCAAGTGACTTAAGTGACGATGCTGCCATGGAATTTCAAATATACTCATCACATCACGTATCCCGGCGTCATCTTGTAGGCGTGGCTTCGTTTCTTCTCAAGGACGTTCCCAAACTCGACAACGGCTTGGTAGACCTTACAATTATGCCACAGACGGTGTTTAGGGTAAGTGAAATATCATGCATATTCCTCTTAAAAATATTCAATTTTTCCAAATAAAATCATAATGTTATCATTATCTATCAAACGATGAAAATATATCTTTTTATTTATCTTCTTTCAGTTGCACCAAGGAGATATCCGGATATCTGGTTGTTATCAACCAGTGGCCGGCAAGATTGTGTTTAATGTATTGGAGGCTCGCAATCTTCCCCGGGTATCGTTGTTAGGGGCCATCAGTAAGTACATATAATCGCTAAATATACACCTTCATTCACTGAGTAAACAATCTATAGTTTACGCCATCATTAAGTAAACACGAGTGTAAATTACATACTCGAGTCACTCGGTAATTCCATCGTTACTAAGTACACATCTATAAATCACACGGTTTCCATCATTGCAGTGATTTTAATTAAAATATCCACTTAATTTGTCTCGCCATGATGATCGCTTGAATAACTAAATGTCACTAACATCAAACTATGAGTGTTATTCCAATTACCATTTAATAGTTCATGGCTATTCTATTATAATGAACCAGTCTATTGTATTTATCATATTTAAGGAAGTTTTACACATTGGTCTCGTATAAAACACGCAAAACATGAAGATAACGATCAAGACATTTGTTTTAGTATTGCGATTTCAATTTTTTAATGTTTCAAATATCTCTTATTATTGAAGATATATGCAAGCAAGACATACGGTGATGCTAACTGGTTTCGTCTTCTTTTAATTTTCAGATCCTTACGTCAAGGTAGAGATGTATGTCAATGGAATGAGGGAAGCAAAGCATAAGACGAAAGTTCGTCAGAATACACAGGATCCTGTATGGAACCACCCATGCGTTTTTGAAATTAATCGTGAAAATCCCAAGCTGCTAGGCCACGTGTTTGTATTCCATGTTATTCACAAAGACATGATGATGGGCATACAGAAAATAGGCCAGGTAAGCACACTTTACCGTTACCAAATGACGCGTTCAATATAGATAACACAAACAGAGGCGAAACAGAGGTATTTCACTTTAATAGTTGTTGAAACAACGACATCCCTCCTGCGATTAGCTTTTGTTCGGTCTGCCTTATTCGTTTGAACGAAAATCTGATACAATGAACATGGACATGAATCAGGCTCAAATCTGATACTGACATAAACACTATTGTTTGCCCTGGCATCAATGCTGGAAGTCTTAGATGTGTCGCCAAAGCTCAGTTATCACCGCGAGTACTATATACATCGGGGAAGCCTTGCGACTACGGCTAATGCCGGTCATAGTGATGGACAGCTCGGCAATGAATATCAGCATATTGTATTAGTGTCATGTATTGAAAAGGGATGAAAACAAGATACTGAAAACCACGAAAGTTGTTAGTGTAAAGTGGGTACCGTATCCAACCTGGAAATCCTAACATGATTGTTCAGTTTTCCGCTTCTGCATTTGAGAATCTGATAAGAAGGAACAAAATCAGTTATCGATTTTCATTATTTTTTCACCCTCTGATATTACAAACTTGGTGATCTTATATTTTTCTCCTTTAATATGGGTATAATTGGCATTGGCATTTTCTGCAAATATTTGAATATTTGAAGTATCCCAAGTATAACTGTGACCTTTTTGTCTGTGAACAGGTTGAGTTGGGCTGGTACAGTCACGGAGAACAGTTGGACCATTGGTATGACATAATGGAACACCCACATCGACCGACTGATTACTGGCATCCTGTCATCAAGACGAGCAAAATCATGTCATGACCTATGACAGAAAAACTGAAATAATGTCATGGAGTATGACATAGATATATACACATCATGGTTCCATTCCATCCTTTTCGTGTATACATGATATTGTATGAGGACTTAAATTTACAATGAATATCACTGTGAACTACATGATAAGCAATACTGGCTATTGCATGACGTCATTAATGAACTTTGCCCTAAATGTATATATTGGTTCCGGAAGTGACGTGTCGTCAGTATTCCCGCCCAAACCCCAGTAGTGTATATAAGAGTTTATGGTGTGGACGGTGCGGTCTCAATAATAATTATGTGGATCATTTGTTGTCGATCCAAATTGTGATAGTTACATTCCCGATCATATGTTGTAAGTAAAGTTGTTCATCCTTTGTACATATTATATATATACATATATATATTTATCGCTAGCTGAGCCAAACACGAACGAAGTGCAAATTATATATCTATGTAACTTATTATTATATGTACATATATATGTTGAAAGTATGATACAGAAATATGTTGTTCAAGGTAGTGAATAATGACTAACAGATTATAGCGGTTTATGCCGTGAAACATGATTAGGGGTAACTGTGATACTTTGCCTAGAATTATGAAAGATGACTTAGTGGAAGAAGAGAAACTGCAATACTTTGCCATGAACTTTGACCAGAGACTGGACGCATTGAAATATCATTAAAGGCAGAAATCAATTGTAATACTCTCGTGACGCATAACGCAAGTGTCTATAAAATTAAGCCATGCAACCTGACTTGGGTAGCTGAAATACTATGCCCTGAGACATGGCTAAAATATATTTCATTAATTTTATGTAGAAAGCCATTGTTCAATATGACTGAAAATTTAATAACAAAACACGTTAAGGACGGCATACTATCCTTATAATCAAATATTGTAATATACTGATATGGAGATAATGGCTAGTTATCAAATTGCGATGCATCGACACACATTCAAATAAGAGATAAATAAATATCATTTCTTATCATTTCCAATAACAAAATATATCAAAACACAATAGTTGAAATGAGGTAATGTATGTGAAACCCGAAAATGTTAAATATTAACTTTAAAGTGACAGGGATACTTATTTTAAAATATGACCATTTAATCATACAGAGAGAAAATTTATACGCCATGTCATGAAATTGCACATGCCTGCATACTTTTTTAGAGTGATGAGATCAGTCCGTAGTATGGTTGGAATCAAAATCTGTAGAGATTCCAGGGATCAGAATTTGTAGAGATTGTTTGGGTCAGCGTATGTAGAGATTGTTGCAATCAAAGTCTGTAGAGCTCGTTGGCTCTGGTTGCCAGGCTGTGTGTGAAGCAGTTTAACGTAGCAATTGTGATGTCGTGTAGAATTTTATCGTTGTTGGTCCTCTCGGTATCGGTGACAGATCGGCGGTCAGCTGATCTTGGCAGGTCTGTTTTCCATGTCCGGCGCGTTAATTATCTGGACATCAGAACTTGACACATGTGACACATTCTATCGCTGTTCTTGGTACAGCGGCTGAACTACTATGGGTGTAAGATGTTAGTGCATGTGGGTGTTTCTGTCGTTAGTTATTATAATGAAAACAACTGATCTCAAATGATAAACTATGTTAGCGAGCGATAACAATAAGGAGTTGGTTAGTGGCTAGACTTTCGTTATGAGAGAGAGAGAGACAAACAGACAGACAGACAGAGAGACAGACAGACAGACAGACAGACAGACAGACAGACAGAGACAAAGTGACAGAAAGAGAGACAGATACAGAGACAGACTGACAGACAGGCAGACAGAGAGAGTGACAGACACAGAGACAGCCATTATCTGGTCACTGACCTTGTGGTGATAGTGGATAATTTTACTCATGAATTAGTCTGATAAGCTTGCATTATCGCTTCTCCGTTCTGATATCAATACAAATTCTATCAAGGGTATAAGCTTTCATTGATGTTGGTAGGCATATTCAGGATATGATCGATATGATAAAGAAACACAAGGAAAACATCAATCAATTACTACACCTTGAAAATGTATTAGTTTTTGTCTATAAATATGTATATGGATTAACATAGGATGAGAGATAGTAATCACGGGGAATGTGATTTATGTTTAAAAATCAATAATAAAGTACACTCTTCGATATGGTGTATGGTGTGAACAAATACATAAACATATATTGATAAAACTTTTTTTAGATTTTAGTTCTGTCCGAAAGCAGGTACTGAGATTTGTCCCATATAATGACAATAACCACTTGTTCGAGAAATGGGGGGAACTGTTCTGTAATTTGATTTTCAATGCAGATTATAAGGTGTGAAGAATGAGATGATATGAAACATATTTAAAATTGTGCTATTGTATCTCTATAAGATTGCAAGGTAGCGGTATGAAAGATTTGAAAGCAAGAAACAATGTTTAAAACATAATGTACATAACAGTATATAGATAAGTCTGTGTGGAGTGAAAATGTTTGTTGATATGATAGTTGAAATTTAAATACATGTTGGAAATGAATATTTATTATAGCCTGGTAATCATTATTGATGAATACATGCTCATTTATATATCTGGGACAAAGATGACCACTGTGTTGATGAAAGATAACTTTATTTTTCAAATCTGTTCTATACTTATTAATGAATGAGATTGCGTAGCATGTTAATGATATGTCAATGTAACTTTGATTAGGTTGGAAATAGATTGTATAAAACAACAATGAAGCATATTGTTTTATTTACGTTTTGGTGACGTTTTGATTACGTACTTGCAGTCATAAAAATAGGTGCATCCCAAGCACTAAAAAATCCGTCATGGAGGCATTGGGGAGATTGACACACTTTTTAGGTCGTTTCCCGAACAATATTTCTTTGACCAATCAGAAAACTGCTTTCTTGTGGGTTTCGGTTCGACTTTATACAGCAATGGCGGTCTCCACGGATTAATGTTTGATATTGGAAGAACTGTTTCAAATACATAATTCTAAAGACGTTCAAAAATAAGACATCGACGCTATCATGAAAAAAAGTTTATTCGTCCATTAATTTCATTGAACATTAATAGCACGTATATTGCATATTTTGGTGGCGGCCCCCATGACGGAGACTCCCAAAATATGTTTCACACAAAACAGTTCCAAAGTTTAAAATGCATGGTGACATTTGATTAGTTGCTATTCTAAGAGCCGACACGAGATTCTCTGCACCAATCGTATCATGGTATCTTTCTGTGAACATGGGTTAGCAACGATGACAGGAAATGCGAAAACCGCGACAGATGCACTGCAACTTGTGTCAAGATCAGAGATTAATAAGCAGAACGTATCCCTACTTATAAAATTGTTATTTATGCAACTGTTATTGTATATACATTTTCGAGGGGAAATTCAAACTGAAAGGTCTTTCTTCCATCAGCAAATAAAACGTTTGCTTATCTTCTAGAGAAACGACTAAAAAAAATTATGGAAAACAATGGTAACTATGACGTGTAAACATACAGCCGTGAAATTAATGATTTCACAGTTTATATTGTCTTAAGGTTTGGCAACTGTAGAGGCATAGCAAAAGGTATAAGCAGCTTCCATAACAAATTCAGAGTTAATATACAATAGAGCCAGCATCAAATAATCACAAGTGATCATATATGGCGATCAAAAAATTCAAAAGGTCACAAGAAAAGGGAAAATTAAGCATGAGGAGGTACATGTACAAGGACCTATAATTTACATTATCAGAATGGATCCATAATGGATTTCAAAAGAACATTAAGTATATGTGAATAGTCTGAACCAAGTAAATTAAACTTGAGAAGCAGGTTACAATAAAGCATATACTGTAGTATGACGACTTTTTGTCTCATTCAAAATAAATCTTTGTTTCATTATCTTATCAAAATATTTCTCAGGAGATGGAATATTCGACCTCAACTTGACATTGTATCATACGACTCTGACATTATTTACTTGATGAAATTTATTCATGACTTTGACTTCATTTTATTTATTTCGTTCAAATTTGCTGTATAACAGCATACCAACATGGACCAGAGCCAAAGAAGAGTAGCCTTGACATTTTAATCCAGCAGACCTTTTACCTCATAATTCCATGTACGATTCGGATCAAATTCATTCAATGATTCTAATAAAATATTCACAAGTTAAAAAATCAAATATGTTACCTTTATCTATGTACAGTATATATATATCAAACTATATCTATTAAGAGACTTCGGCCTTGGTCACATGGGTTCCCACATGTTTTCCTATTTACTTCAAGCTTTTTGATGTCATAACAATATGTCAAACATATTTTTTATTATTATCTTTGATCGGATGTCCGTGACCTTTGATTACTTTATTATCTTACTATTCTTATACACACTAATTAGCAATTTCATAACATTAAGCTTAGTATTAACAAGTGTTCATTGTAATGAGATATCATTACAGAAGTCCTCCAAACGCCCTCGTGGTCGTACCAGTGTTCAGCATTCCTCATACCAATACCAGCATACCAATTTAAATCGAAAAATATCTAAATTTCCACCAATCAGAGGCCAGTAAACGGCGGTCAGAAGAAGAAGAAGAAAAAGAAGAAGCGGAGTAATCACAATAAGTCCCCTACTTCGTTTGGTAAAATTATCATTTTTGCCTTTTTACCAAGTAACCTGGACGTTGGCCAAGCAACTTCTCATCTGATTCAATTCAATTTTGCTTCCACAACAAGTAATGTTTCGTATTTTTATTTAGACATTTGACCTGAAACTAGCAGTAAAGTAATAAAATTGCACGGTAGGACATGTATAGCAGGTTTTTTGTTGGGTCCGTCATATGCCTTCCAGGGCACTAAGAGAAAGTGCTCAAGGACACAACCACGACAGCACACCTGCTGTATAACTTCGAATTTAAGATATTTCAAATAAATAAAACCAAAAATGTCAAATAAATTATTTTTTAGATTGGATTTTAGGACAATGTTTTTCTTCGCTAAACATCAAGTTTATTTTAGGCTTACGTTTCAAGTTCAAAAAATTAAAATTCGCCTTATAAAGCATCTGAATGACCCTGATTCCGATCGATGAATCGGAAGTGGCATATACAACTGTCTTTACCAGAAAAATGAAAGTCAAGTATTTAATTCGATAATAACACGTATAAATACATTATGTATGTGCGACCTGGACAACGCAAGTACAAGAATTCATGAAATATTTTGCGCTTCCTGTTAAAATGCCAATTACACCATTCCCCTTTCATGCCGTATATGCAATATTCATGTTTTATGAAAGTATTTATTAAATCTTGGTTGTTTTTGATGTCGGAGAGCATTTTTAATTTGCAGAAGAAAGACAATGGTTCAGATCTAAGAAAAACCTCATCTTTATTGAGCAGTAAGTGAAAAATAATTTACATATGCATTATTGTGACATCTCATTACAGCGTAGTATAATTCATTAGAATGTAGTCTCTTCGCATCGTTAAAGTCTTCATTATTAAGCTCCGTATACTGCTATGAAGATAGCAAGCATTCTAGAAATGTTTGACATACAGAGTATTGAAGGAATATAAGATATACGTATATGTATACAACAGCGTTCACATCGAAGGACAAACTCTTACTCAAAATCGATAAAAACGACAGAAACCGAGACATCAACAGGATCAATCCGCATAAAACAAAATGGTGGAGACGTAAGCAGGTGTTCAGAACTGATAATCGTTTACTGTTGACTGGATTGCCTGCAACAGCTTTTCTAGTCTCCATTTGGTGGCGCTTCTTAATTTCACGGAAAGGTCAAGGTTTTGATACTTTTTTTTTTTTTTTTTTTTTTTTTTTCATATTTATATTAACAGCAGGGACTATTCCTTTGTATTTCAAATGGATTTATTTTTAGAACTGCTGTTATGCAGTATAACATGAAATATTTAAAAGTTCACATTCTTTGCGTCAACAAAAGCATGGAGTCATC
The DNA here is from genome assembly GCF_902652985.1 of Pecten maximus. Taxonomy (NCBI): domain Eukaryota; kingdom Metazoa; phylum Mollusca; class Bivalvia; order Pectinida; family Pectinidae; genus Pecten; species Pecten maximus. The sequence continues at coordinate 16,613,146 of NC_047017.1, read as the reverse complement.
CTCAATATGACCATATGACCAATATGAAGGTGGCAATGGAAGCAATAGGTATATTGACAAGCATCAAACATGTCTGACTTCATATTGCACAAGGAAATAAAGAATGTTTTCAAAGAATTTTATGCTGACGACTATATTTAGGGATGTTACTTTCTTGAAAAGATCATTAACAATAGGAAAATTGTAATTAACACTCATATGATACAGGGAAAGCTATATTTGCTAGTTATATCTTAAAGATCGCGGTAAGCAGTTGATAGATATGTATTCAGTACTACCTTAAGCATAACAAACCAGCACTCCTAAAGTTTCGTTTATATGAAAGGAAGAAACTTAGTGAAAGTAGGTAAGACGTACCCAAAACAAACATCGACTAAAAAACATAAAAAAAGACAGAACAAATCACATCAGTCAAATAGATACATTCGTTTTTTATCTATTATTCATTCAACAAAGCGCAAGGTGTTGCCTCAGGCGGAAATCAGGCAGATAGCCTAACACCGTAAAACCGTAAACATGGCGTGACCGTAACAGACAATGTGAGACCGTAACAGACAAGGTGAGACCGTAACAGACAAGGTGAGACCGTAACAGACAATGTGAGACCATAACAGACAAGATGAGACCGTAACAGACAATGTGAGACCGTAACAGACAAGGTGAGACCGAAACAGACAATGCGAGACCATAACAGACAAGATGAGACCATAACAGACAAGGCGAGACAGTAACAGACAAGGTGATACCATAACAGACAAGGCGAGACAGTAACAGATAAGGTGATACCGTAACAGACAAGGTGACACAGTTACAGACAAGGTGAGACCGTAACAGACAAGGTGACACAGTTACAGATAAGGTGATACCGTAACAGACAATGTGAGACAGTAACAAACAAGATGAGACCGTAACAGACAAGGTGACACAGTTACAGATAAGGTGATACCGTAACAGACAAGGTGACACAGTTACAGACAAGGTGAGACCGTAACAGACAATGTGAGACCATAACAGACAAGGCGAGACAGTAACAGATAAGGTGATACCGTAACAGACAATGTGAGACAGTAACAAACAAGATGAGACAGTAACAGACAAGGTGATACCGTAACAGACAATGTGAGACAGTAACAGACAATGTGAGACAGTAACAAACAAGATGAGACAGTAACAGATAAGGTGATACCGTAACAGACAATGTGAGACAGTAACAGACAAGGTGAGACAGTAACAGACAAGGTGATACCGTAACAGATAAGGTGACACAGTAACAGATAAGGTGATACCGTAACAGACAATGTGAGACAGTAACAGACAAGGTGATACCGTAACAGACAAGGTGAGACAGTAACAGATAAGGTGATACCGTAACAGACAATGTGAGACAGTAACATACAAGGTGATACCGTAACAGACAATGTTAGACAGTAACAGACAAGGTGAGACAGTAACAGACAAGGTGAGACAGTAACAGATAAGGTGATACCGTAACAGACAATGTGAGACAGTAACAGACAAGGTGATACCGTAACAGACAAGGTGACACAGTAACAGATAAGGTGATACCGTAACAGACAATGTGAGACAGTTACAGACAAGGTGATACCTTAACAGACAAGGTGAGACAGTTACAGACGAGGTGATACCGTAACAGACAAGGTGAGACAGTAACAGATAAGGTGATACCGTAACAGACAATGTGAGACAGTAACAGACAAGGTGAGACTGTTACAGACAAGGTAAAAACGTAACAGACAAGGCGACCCCGACGAATAGACAAAATGAGACCGTAGTAGACAAGGTTAGACCACATCAGAAAAGATTAGACTGTAGCAGGTGAGGTGAGACCGAAGCAGACCATAGGAGACCGTAGTAGGCAAGGCTAGACTTAGCATCAGGACAGCCACCACATCAGACCGAAAAATATATCGACGATCAACAGACTATATCATATAGAAGGCCTTATCATAGAGTTCTTTGAAATTCATCAAACAGACGGCATTGAAAAAAGCCAATTCCATTCCCCGAGGTGAGCTAGAACGGGGCTTCTTAATGACATGCAATGGCATAGAGCTGTCATGGTCACAACGGAGAATAACGACATAAAACGAAACGTATTTCTAACTCAACATCGATACAACAAAGGCAAACTACTATGTGGACTCTTGAAAAAATACAAGACCAGGCATTCGGCAGGCTAAGCGTCCTCTCCTTCATCAAAAATACATGCCATGCAAATTTTAGTTTAAACTGGTTTGGCACATTTTCAAACTGAGAACGAGGGTGGTGGCTTAACCCCTATGTATATTAACAAGCATTGAACATGTCTGCATATGACAAATAAATATTTTCCATGGCACCAGTAGGCTGCCGTAGCATCGCAAATGGCATCTCCGTTATATGCGAAATTGCGTTAAGTTTTAACTTGGTAATGTTGCCTTACACGTTACGAAATGTTTAAAGGCTAGTATGCTTAATTATGCAATCAGAACCATTTCCGCCAAGACATCATCTTAATTGTGTATCACTTTTGCAGACATGACGTCTTTTTCAATACCAAGTCAAAGACCCGAAATGAATCCAACGGGTCATTGCATTTCTTATTATGACGTCCCGACCGACATTATGACCTCGAAAGGTCAATTAACTCGGTCTCACTATGAATGCCCATGGCGACTGAAATTAAGCCCAGAACCCAAATTACATTTTTACTTAAAAATCATTCTTTCAATCTAAAAAAACCCACCATCACGTGTTCCATAATGATTTCATATAAAGTACTAGGATTTTGCAGATTGTTTCAGCCTTGCTGCGAATAAATCTTATTTAAGGATATGCTTGTCCATTTTAAGAAAATAAGCAATGTGAGATTCACTGCATGTGTTAAATGCCTTGGGAGATGTTTAGCAAGTTACACGTTTGTTTATAAATCTTGAGTGTGGAAAATACGTGTTATATACCTTATATAAATCAGTCACGATACCACTGAAAGCTCATGGATGTGTGAGTGGTAGAAAGTCCCCATAAATTTGTGTACTTTTACCAAAATCACGACATCAAAATGACACATTATATCAAGCAACAGGTATATTGATATAAGAATGTAACAGTAATTCTTAATCAAAATTCCAGGATAAAACACGAAAACAAAATATTTTCTTAAAGGTCATTGAAAAAGTGCAAGGAGAATCAAACCAATGAGATGTCGCCATACAAATTACCCAAAGGTCTTCGTCAACCAGTTTTATTAATTTCACACCATGTAGTCGACATCTACTCGTGATAATGGAAACCAGTCCTTGAATATCGAATCAACTTGGACACTTAAACACCGTCGGTAAGGAAAACAATGATGTTACTAGAAATATGATTGGCCGAAAGTCCAAAGGAATAAATTAATTCATTGAATTGAATTGAACCATTAATTGTCATACAAAAAGGCGTAGTTGTAAGCTTTACCTGCTTGTCACGTGGTTCAATGTGCATGTCTTTGTATAAGCAGCAAAGGATTTCTGTAAGGAGTTTCATAGCACCGTTTTACAAGTAATTCAAACTACAGTACGCAGATCAACAGCAACAAAGAATGCCGACATAATAACAAAACAAAAATTCAAAATTAGATGTGCTTGGAGGCCAAAGTACAAAATTAAGGCAGGGTATCTATAAAAAATTATGTGATATCTCATTTAATTTGTCGCAATATATAAGATATGTCTTAAAAAAGATTTTATGTAATATAGAGAAGAGTATGTCTACCATTAATACCTATAATAACACAGCATTGCTACATAGTTTCTTGATTAGGATAAAGTTACGAATTCTCCCTTCTCCTCCTTATTTTAACTTTTAAACCCCATTTTTTATTTTCCTTACCTCCCGTCTGTGTTCTGAAACGATTAGTAATATCTCTTTCGGCACTTATGACAAAAAAAACAAAAACAAAAACATGCTGTGTGATGCCGTTTGTATTCATCATACCATATATGTGCATGCTATATATACTGTAAATGTATGTACAATGTATATATATATATATATAAGGGTCAAAGAAGTAATATAAACGGTAATTATCCTGATCATGGCGTTTGACGGTACCCGTATGTGGTTCAGACGAGCGAAAATCAGTTTTCTACAGCTTGAATACAAAATCTTAGCAAGATTCAACAGGAAAATATTAACCAAACACAAAATGAATATATGGGGATATCGGCTGCTGATAAAGCTGATAAACCAGTGCTATCTTGTATCAAGTTTCATTTGCCTTACCATTTTATTTCTGTTGTCTTGAAATGGATTTGTCCCGCAGTGACTTTTCCTTCTCCTACAGACAGACACAGATCATGTTCATAATCATACTTTTTTGTGATATAAACTAGCCATCAACCTCCATTACATTGGGGAGTTGAAGAGCGCTCGATGAAAAAATTCAACATATATTTCACCATTTTGGCAGATCCACACATACGAAATTACCAAAGTAGGTATTCAACGTAAAAGCGATTCGATATTCACATTGGTAAAGTACCTAAGTATCGAAAAGCTACTAACCAAATAAGTGATGGCAACTGTTAATGATATAATACTTGTTTGTCATTTTAACGTGGGCACATATCACAGGTAGTGCACATTCCCTGCTACTGTGTATATTTCAACATTTAGTTGGCCGATTTTCCTTTTCCCTTCTTTAGATTTCAGCATTTCATTCAGATTTAAGGGCCTGTAATGTCATTGTCGAGTCATATATATACATGTTGTACTTACTTTCTACTATAGCTTCTAACTATATATAAGTGCTATTCACACGGGTTTATTTTGTATCATCGTTTGAAATTTCTTGGTGGTAAAGTCTGTTGGTGCATTTAAGTCCCAAGGTTCTATGATTATTGTGTGCAAACACAATGGAAATTAGCTTTTGTATCAATTTATTTGCCATCATATGAAATTGTGAAATAGATTGAATATTTGGATTTTTGAGCTTGTTGACAAAAGTACTCTTGCCATACTTAAGGGGAAAGGATATCCCTCCATTTAGGCCACATTCGTTGTTGTTTTATATTGGGATGCTGTAAAAGTGGTAATTTACGCGAGGGGGGAATTTAAGCTAAATACGAGAACGCCGTTTGGTCGCGAAAATTCCCACTCGTGTAATATTTTTGCGATATTTGTGGTATTTTTTAAATAGAGAGAAAGAAAAATTCGAAGAAATAACCCCCAAGCGAATAGTTTACCATAGTTTATCTAAATCGCTCAAATAAAACCTCGTGGAAATAATCATGTTACAGTATACGTATTGAAGAGCTTAACAACACACGAATGTCAACCATCTTTGGTAACCATATCGATCCATCGTATACACAATGTACTCTAATGCATAAGAAAAAATCAGAATCTTCCTGCAATTTCCTCGATCTATCCTTACAACATAACCACTACACACAGGTCCATACCAAGTAATATTACCATCATACTCATGTAATCTTCAGCGAAATCCTAAAGAGGTAGGAGGGGGTATTATGTGTTGCTGGTATATCGAGATCTCTAATAACTTAAAAGATATATATTGGCGGGATAATTTTAAGAGAGATCACTGAATATCAAACAGCTTAGGTGAATGATGGATTGGCGCATCGAAACTGATTGCAGTAGAAAGACCGTAAAACAAACTGAAAAGAGTTCAATCATGATCTAGTGTAAGGATTTCAGTATAAATAGAAATTAAAATGAAAATAGGGTTACCGCTAAAATATGTACATTCACATCATCATTTCCGTGGTCACTTGACGGACTTATCTGTATAACGATGCTGACAATAAGGGGCCGTACATCTAGATTTGCTAAAACAAAAGAATTTCAAGTCACGTTGACAATTAAAACGTGACTATGGACGCTCCTAATACCAAAGTATGTTGACCTGTTTTTGTTGTTTCTTTTCAGATCATAAACTGTTGTCGCTGTGCGATATCTTAGTTGTATAATCTTAAAATGATAAGTTAATCTCGGTCAGACGTTAGAAAATTGATATCCTGAGTTTTTCTGTATCTAACATCATATAATTTTATCTTTATAACACTCTCATTATTTTCTACTCATTAATATTTTTATCATTATTATTTGTTTGCCATCATAAGAAATTGTGATTTCAATTTCATGATTTAGCTGACTTTTTGAGTTTGTTGAAAGGCAATTCTAACGTTTGGCATACATATAGGGGAAAGGCTATGCCTCGAACTGCCTACCTTGTTTTTGTTTTCATATGAGAATACTGTGAATATTGAGATTTACGCAAGGCAGGGGGGGGGGGGGGGGGGGGGGGGGAATTTTCGCTAATTACCAGAACGCCATTAGGCCTCGAAAACCCCCTCGTGTAATTATTTTGCGATGATTGTGGTATCTATGGAACGGGTGAAAAGAAAAATCCGCGGAAATGACTCCCACACGTGTAGTGTGCATATTGAAATCGCCAAATTTAACCCTCGCGGAAATATCTATGTTTACTAAGTGAAGTAGCAAAGAAAAAAAATCATTTTTCAATAATCTTATCGATCGTATGCACGATGTACTTTAATGAATAAGGAAAAAATTCAGATTTTTCCTGCAATTCCCTCGACCTGATACCATTCACTCACAGGTTCTTAATCATTCAAATTATCCGCTGTCCTATTAAGAATGTTGCACTCGTATAGGTTGGGAGACACGTGCGGTTGATAGTTGACCAATGGGATCATTTAGGAGGCGTAAGGCGTGTTAAGGTTTGTTTGTTTGGCTTTCTAGATTCAATTCAACATAATTCCAAATAATCTAAAGGAAATAATAGCTAGTATAGGGGTATCTGCTGAATGTATGAAGATCGTACTTTATATTCGATGTTTAGAAATCCCAGCTAGATAAGCATGCATCATTGAGCTGGTACACGTCCCGTTTTACTAAAATCGGTTTCTATGTTGGGTGGTAGGCTAATTTTTTTTAGTATAAACAAGGTTTGAGAGTGGTCGTCGAGTGATGGTTACCTGTATAAAAAGGAAACAAAAATTGTACAGGCATATAATTAATTTTTCTTTGTTTTCATGGTAAATACTCAAATGTGATTGGTCGAAAAATTCTTTTCATTCTTCTATGAAAGAAATTCCGAGAATGGTGCGAAAAATGTGACGTCACAATACGACCATTGACGTTGAGTATTGATTTTAGAAAAAGAATCCCATATAAAACCATTAAAAGTGTACATAAAACATGTTTTAAATAAGAAAAAGACAATTAACTGAAATTAATTATAAGCATTGAGGTTGATTTTTCTTTTATTTCATCGGGGTATGAAAAGATTTGTTTTTGCAAACTGTATGAATCCGTGCACAATGCTTAAATGAAAAAAAATTGCATGAAACGTCGACTCAGCCGTTCCTAAATGCCGAGCAGCTAATTGGTTATTCAGGATTTTGTTGTTTGTTATACTGAAATAACTGCTATAACACAAGAATTTCAAGTCACGTTGAAAATTAAAACGCTGGACATTTTATAAAATGTTGACTATTGTTTATACCAAATCAGGTGAATCTGTTTGTTTATTGTGTTCCACACTTTCCTTTACAGTGTGTTAATCTGATAATGAATAAGTTATTACAAATATAATCTGTTAATGTGTGAGACTAACATGATTTCGACCGTTAAAATTCCCCGTGATCTTCAAACGGAATCTCTCGAAACAATGCTATTGTTTTTTCCATCATTAGTTGACATCCGTCTCTAAAATTATGATAATGCGAGTCCTTGAATATCGAATCAAATGGAACGTGTAGGGAACAACCAACCAATTGAAAATAGACTTTTGAAACTTCCCCCTTTGTATAGAAAGTTGAGCCAGGGATAGAATGTTTGGCAGCCACTGATTGGCCAGTATACCATAGAGAAATAGATATGTAGCCTGCTAGGTAACTATCCAAAGGTAATGTTCATATAAATTTGGTAAGTCAGATGGATTTTATGTTTCAAAAGTTCATCTCGTAATGATTAACATGTGAAAAATTAATATTTCTTATTTTTTTTACTGCGGAATTCATCAATTTTCAAAATGGCTACCCTGAAAAAGTTTGAGCTGAAGGACCCAACTTTTTTGGATTAGGTTTTATACGGGACCTTAAACTTGTGTTATGAATCATAATTGTAAAATTGAATTCAAGAATTTGAAAGATATACTCCAAAACGTTAACATTAAAGTCAATGGAAAAAATTGGTTGGTTGGTCCCCTGTAAACAACGAAGATACCAGAAACAGTGAAATGAAATTTTCCCAGCGCCACGTGAAATCGACATCATACAGCAATTATACAGATAGTTACATTATCATAATTCTGTATGGGCTCAACATCATAAAGATTTTTTTGCAGAAAGTGACAAGTGTCATTTTATAAATTTGAATAATATAGGAAGTCACGTCGTCATAGGTCGATGTGGGCTCAACATCATACGTATATTATAAGGTGACTATAAAGCCATATCTCAATATAGGCTATTGGTCTGTATGATACAAGATACAGGTATGTTGCTTAGGCTTGCTCGTTTATGCGGACAAAACCGGTTGGTAATTTTTTAATTGTATCATTTCAGGCATCAAGCTTAACAGACATGCAGATATTAATAAAGACCTTGTTAGTATTTGTCACGGCTCGTCCAAATGCCATATAAGATCACTAGGTCCGTCAATATTTCACAAACATACAACTATAATCCAACCTTTTGTAGCACGATAAGCGAAAATGACCGAGGTATTGTCATCTGGCAAAGAATCTAACAAAAATACCCGAATGAGCTCTGTAATAGCACCATGGATATAAATGGGTCCGCACAAGTTCACGGATAATTAATAAAGGAAATGTACATGACGTCATTTTACACCTTGATAACATCATCCTTGCCCGTTAGCACCAAGCATTCCATTTTATAGTATGTGACAAAGAAATAGCTCCATATGGAGTATCCGGAAGCAACACTTCTGACAGAAATATCTGAACCAGCTCCGTAACATGACCCTGGACTTAAATGGGATCGCACGAACACACGGATGATTAATAAAGGAAATGAAGTGTCTGACGTCGTTATGGCTGCATTTGCACCTTGATTAGATCATTTCCCGCTCTTTAACACTAAAATCTAGAGCCGTCTAGAATTCCCATTAGCTGCTTGTCATCTTTTGTCTATTCCCTAACAACCTTTCCCAGCCATCGAGTAACAGGACCGAAATGTCTTCAATTAAGACTTTGATAATTAAGTCCTACAGATATTCTCTCTTTAAAGTAGTCTTTTTTTCTACTATTTTCTTAGGTGGTAAGTGTGATGTATGTCGCTGTGTGAATTCAAATCAGGCTGATATTGCAGTATCAAGACTCACTTTGAAAGGTCGGCAGCAAAACTAGCTGAATAGGAATCGATAGCACAAAACACAGTATTCAATTAGTTTATACAGCGAAACCCCTTTAAAACTTGAGCAACGTAACATATCCTTCACTGACACGGATTAAGTTTCTTTACATTAGATTATGTATATATTAATCATTTTATATATTGATTGAATATTTCTTTTCATTCAACATCATCATATAATCAGAATGCATAGATACACGTTGTTTTATGTGATTTTATTCAGCTTTCCATTCTAGTAACAGATAAATTCATAGGACGACTGTTTCCACGAATGCTGGTTCACTGATGGTAGCTTTTATAGTGCTGTCAACCTGAAATGTCATACAACGAGCTAACCTGTTCTTACTGCATGCACGAAAACTCAAACCTAGGAGATAAGTCTTGCCAAATTAGGCGATATGAAAGAAAAACAAGCAGAAGGCCAGAAAAAAACCGACCTTTTACGTTGCGATTGAGGCAGTTAGTTTTAAATCAAATTGTGATAAAAGTCGAAAAAAAAACGGAATCATAATTTGTTAGATATACCTCAAACCGATTCGCTTTTTTTATGTTTTAGATAAAACATTCAATTGGAACATATCTAAATTACGATCCTCTGATAAAAAGGGTAACAATACATTTACGATTAATAAAGTTAGCCTATATAAGTAAAGCAAAAAAAGAGACATAAGAATTTGATAAAATTCAAATAAGTATAAACAAAACAGTTGTTGGAAAAAAGAAACTCATTTGTTGAATAATTAAAATATTAATAAGAAATAATTATCTAAATGACGGAATGTAATTGGATAAACCGAAACATCATTAAAATTGACTTGAATGAAAAATATTATTTAAAAAATATATCTAGTTTACACTGAATGACGTTTCTCAAACGGATATCAATGTGTTACTTAAGTCCTTAAAAACACCCTTCGATATATTTCTCTGTATTAACCCAAATATTCGCCAGGAAACTGACAACATACACTATCGAACATTTCAATACAAATAATTCAGGTGTACCAAAGTCCTTTCAATAGGTATGATCTCGAACCAGTAAGAAGTCTCAAGAAAAATATTTTAGCGTTGTGTCACGTGCCTTATGAACACGTTTTTGTATGGTATGACCCCGGATATATCTCCGTGGTGTTATCAATCATCAATCAGTACACCAGTCACTCAGTACATTTATATAGAATAACATTCTACAGCAAAGGCCATACGAGGACAGACATCAGTGGGATCACTTCTACAAAGAGTAGTTGGTCGATTGAAAAACCAGAATCATTTAAGGACGATGTAATTTAGTCAGGCCCTACAAGCAATATGTTAGAGAAGGTCATGTATTAGGTCCGTTAACAGAAAATCGGAAAAAGGCATCATCCGATAATGTAGAGGGTCAAAGGCACAATTTGTCGCCTCTTTCGACATGCAGTTTGATGAATCGGACGTTATCCTTCTTTGCTTCTGCACAGGTTAAGTGAATCTCTTCAGATATACTGAACATCGCATAATGGTCATGAATCGCCCATCTGTGAAGTCAACGAAAGAATACTTTAGATGTTACAATCTTCAGGTAGTTTATGGCGACAATTTGGGAACCTGTAGAAGAATTAATACGGGGATTTCTCCGTGGATCATCATTTAGAGGACATCAAAAAGATTCATATAGCTGTATCGATTGTTAGCTTACGAACATGTATGTTCTGTTCTCTCTTCCTTTTGTCTCTTCTCTCTATCTACGTTTCGTTGCCTTTGCCCGTCCATTTTCTGTTAGATAAGGTCAATCATTTGTTCTGTCTCTGTCAAACTGGTTCAACTTCATCAATTGTTACACACAGCCCTCTGCGCGACTAGGACAATGCTAAATGCCTAATGCGAAATAAAAGGTATGTAGCTATGATGATAGTTATAATTTCGGGGCGTCGTCATTGTTTTGTTAAATGAAAAACATTCGAAAATAGTTTTAAAACATTTTTACTTCATCCTCATATCCAAAAAACACTATTCCACTTATTGAAAACAATACTATATTCTAATCGATGAGATGTGTGTTATCAACATCATGCACGTGTTTCCCAGGTTCCAGGCCATTTGAGGTTGTGTTTGGCAGTGTAACATGTGCGGGTCCTATCTTCTATTTGCTATTTCAGTATGATGATGATGTCTTTGTCGAATGTCATTCTATAAAAAAAATGAAGAAAAATAAAACGGATCAATTGTATCTTATTCTCATGAAAGAATATTTTGAGAATAAAAGGAAATGATATAATGATATTTCTGAAAACAATGAACAACTTTGCTGTTAAAGTGAATTAATCATAAAAGGGGAGAATAAAAACATATGAACTGAAGAATGAAGAACAAAAAATGTACTTTTGTAAGGGATAAATCAAGCAGGAACTGGGTTCAAATATGTGTCGAGTGTAACAGACAATACTGATCCCTAATACGTCGCGGATAAGGGGTTACTACGTATAATAAAACCCTTGTTTTATCCAGCATATTAATCAGCAACTCAATAAACGGCTTCCTATTTCACAACATTTTTGCCTGCAGATAATCAAAATATTTCAAATACATTTGTATAACAAGATCTATTAACAACCACGGGTACATATTAAAACAATTTTCGAAAGTTAATGTAACATTGCGATTGTGTTCGACATCTTTCATCATTAGTCGGAGTATGTATACACATGTATGTAGGTATTTTGGCTGCCCTTTGTTGTTCAAGCAACATTCACAAAAAAGTATGATTTTATTTTTATTTTTGGAGCATTATTTGAAGTATATGGATCTCAAATTTCAAAAAATTGTATGAAATATATTTTCGCATTGTTTATGTTTGCTAAGGAAAAATGATTCTATCAAAAACGAAACCATTTGCATGAACAAGTATCTAGAAAGCAATGTCATGTAATTGTACTTTTTATTTAAAATTGCAAAATATTTACATCTAAGTATTCAACATGTTTATAGTTTTTTTATTGGAAACACAATAAGAACTATAAAAATGCTGTAGAAACCTGGAATCGAAATCATTATAATTGATTTGAATGAAAAATATTATCCAAAACAACATATCTAGTTTACACTGAGTGACGTTTCCGACGAAAACACGTTCATGAACACGTGTCCTCTCTCAAACGGATATCAATGTGTTACTTAAGTCCATAAAAACATCCTTCGATATATTAAATGTCTCTGTATTAACCCAAATATACATAATATACAAGTTAATCAACGGTTCGCCTGGAAACTGACAACGTACACTATTGAACTTTTCAATACAAATAGTTCAGGTGTACCAAAGTCCTTTCAATAGGTATGATCTCGAACCAGTAAGAAGTCTCAAGAAAATTTTTTTGCGTTGTGTCATGTGCCTTATGAACACGTTTTTGTATGGTATGACCCCGGATATATCTCCGTGGTGTGATCAATCATGAGCGCGTACTATATTTGTTTCGTGTCAGTACACTAGTCACTCAGTACATTTATACAGCATAACATCCTACAGCCAAGACCATACGAGGACGGACATCAGAGGACAACTTCCACAAAGAGTAGTTAGTCGATTGAAAAACAAGAATCATTTAAGGACGTTATAATTTAGTCAGGCCCTACAAGCAATATGTTAGAGAAGGTCTTTTATTACATTTTTACCAGTGAAATATCAAAAATATTCATTCTATAAAAGTGATATTTTTCACTAGTGAAGAATATCATATTTTTCACTAGTGAAAAATATCACTTTTGCTGATTCGACCAATCAAATTAATGCTTAGAAAATACCAAAATAATTGACCAATCAGAAAGCCTGACATATATGTCAGCACCTGGACAGGGGGAATTCCTTTTTTTTTTTTTTGTATGCAAACTTTCGTTGTAGGCCTAGTTAGCATGCGGGTAGGTTTTTCGTTGATAAAAAATGTAATAAACAGAATATCTAACAGTGTCTCCAGTAATACCAAATATATTTCACTCGTGAGGCTAATATTTTGATATTTTTCACTCGTGCTGCGCACTCGTGAAAAATATCAAAATATTAGCCCCACTCGTGAAATATATTTGGTATTACTGAAGATACTGTTAGATATCCTCTATGTATTAGGTCCGTAAAAAGAAAATCGGAAAAGGCATCATCCGATCATGTAGAGGATCAAAGGCACAATTTGTCGCCTCTTTCGACATGCAGTTTGATGAATCCAACGTTATCCTCATTTGTTTCTACACAGGTTAGCGAATCTCTTCACATATACTGAACATCGCATAATGGTCTTGAATGGCATCTGTGAGGTCAACGAAAGAATACTTTAGATGTTACAACCTTCAGGTCGTTTGTAGCGACAATTTGGGAACTGTAGAATAATTAATACGGGGAGTTCCCCGTGGATCATCATTTAGAAGACATCAACAAGATTCATATTCTGTATCGATTGTTACATGTACCTTACGGACATGTGGGTTTTCTTCTCTCTACTTTTTTTCTCTCTTCTCTCCAGCTTCTTTTCGTTTCCTTTTCCTGTTCATTTGCTCAGTTCAGTAAGGGCAATCATTGGTTCTGTCTCTGTCAAATTGGTTCAACTATTTGAATTATTACGCACAGTCCTCTGCGCGACAAAGACAATGTTACATGTCTAATGGAAAATTAAAGTGATGTAAATATAATGATAGTAATAATTTCGGGGCGTCGTCATTGCTTTGTAAAACGAACAAAAACATCCGAAAATTCTCTTTAAACATTTTAACTTTATCCTCATATAAGAAACTCATTTTTCACTTCTTGAAAGATATACTACATTATAATCGATGAGATGTGTGCTATCAACATCCTTCACGTGTTTCTCACGTGCCCCTCCAATCGAGATTGTGTTTGCTGGTGTAACATGTACGGGTCTTATCTTATATCTGCTTCTTCGGTATGATGATGATGTCTTCGTGGAATATCACTCGATGAAAAAATTAAGAAAAATAAAACGGATCAATTATATCTTATTCTCATGAAAGAATATGTTGAGAATAAAAGGAAATGATATAATGATATTTCTGAAAACAATGAACACCTTAGCTGTTAAAATGAATTAATCATAAAAAGTGATAATAAAAGCATATATATAAACTGAAGAATGAAGAACAAAAAATGTACTTTTGTAAGGGATAAATGTAGCAGGAACTGGGTTCAAATATGTTTCGAGTGTAACAGACAATACCGATCTCTAATACGTTGTAGATACGGGGTTACTACGTATAATTAAATCCTTGTTTCATCCAGCTGATTAATCAACAGCTCAATAAACGGTTTCCTATTTAACAACAGTTACATGTATGTCTGCAAATAATCACAATATGTCAAATACATTTGTATAAGATCTATTAATATCCATGGGTATATATTAAAACGATTTTCGTATGATTAATGTAATTGCGATTGTGTTAGACATCTTTCACCATTAGTCGGAGCATATATACATGTACTGTAAGTATTTTGACTACCTTTCTTCGGTTCTTGTATTATCTTGGGCTTTTTTAATTGTATGGATTTCAGATTAAAAATTGTATGAATATATTTTCGCATTGTTTATGTTTGCTTAGTGAAAATGTTTTTTTTCATTATTAAATAAGAAACCATTTGCATTAACACGTGTCTAGGAAGAAATGACATATATTTGTATTTTTCATTTAAAATTGCAAAATATTTTAATCAAAGTATTCAACATTTTTTTTTTTTTTTTGAGTTTTTATTGGAAACACAAAAAGAAATAAAAAAGAATTATATACATATGTATATTTAAACGCTGTTGAAACCTGGAATCGAAGTCATTATAATTGACTTGAATGAAAAATATTATCAAACCAACATACGTGTATCTAGTTTACAATAAATGACGTTTCTGACAAAAACACGTTTACGAAGCCGTGTCTTCTCTCAAATGGATATCAATGGGTTACTTAAGTCCATAAAAACACCCTTCGATGTATTTAACTTCTCTGTATCAAGCCAAATATATATAAAATACTATAATTGACCAAAGGTTTGCCAGGAAACTGACAAATAACACTATCGATCTTTTCCATAACAATAGGGAAGGTGTACCAAAGTCCTGTCAATAGCTATGATGTCGACCCAGTAAGAAGTCACAGGAAAGATATTTTAGTGTTGTGTCACGTTGCTTTAATAATAAACACGTTTTTGTATGGTATGACCCCGGGTATATTTCCGTGGTGTGATCAATCGTGAGCGCGAGCTATATTTTTTTCGTGTCAGTACACTAGTCACTCCGCAAATTTATATAGCATACCATCCTACAGCCAATACCATAGGAGACAGATATCATTGGAAATACTTCTACAAAGAGTTTTTATTGGAAACACAAAAAGAAATTAATGTGTATATATAAAAACGCTGTAGAGACCTGGGATAGAACTTTCACCAATGCAATGCCGAAATCCTATAGAGTAACCATTTGGCTGTGTAGGAACAGCTCCGTGAAGAAAGTTTTTTATCCTTTATCAACAAAACTGGCCAACTTGTATCTTGTATAGCATGCAAAATGCAACACACGGTGGCAATAAATCTAGATGTTTGTTAATTACAGATAATCTAAAACATATTTCAATAAACAACATCAATACATCGAAACATTTTTTTTGCGAAGCAGACGAAGTTATAACATAATTTCATAATTAGAATGTTATTTCTAAGAAAAAGTGTTTTCACTTTCACAAGAAATTTGTTTGAAGAGGAAATATTCAATTTACCTCCTATCAATTATTAAGTGTGATACAGAAAATAAAAGGTAGAAAACAATTGATATCAAATTTATCAACTACGTCTTCCGCATGGTCTTTTTGCAGTCTTGTAGGCCTACTGACTCTTTCAAACGCGTATTTCGGCTAGCTCTGGTGTAAGTGTGTCTGAGGCAGGCGGCTGGGATTGGAATATTATTAATGTATATTTCGTTAAATAAATCTTGTACAATTTCAATCTTGTACAATTTCCACGTGTGGTCAGATCATCTAAATTTGTCAATATAAATGACAAAATGTATATAAATACTTATTTGATAACTTATCATTATCTATATATGCAATAAGTGCATACATGATGTATATGTTTTATCCTTAAATTCGTTTTAATAAAAATATGTTTCTAATCCCTCTTTCCTGAATTACTATTGATAGTCAGGTCAAATGGTAATAAATATAAACGGGAACTAAATGCCTAGTGAATTAAATTTGCTTGTGTAACTTCCAGTATATCAAGTACACAAATGGCACTGCTTATAAAAGGATGTACTTACCTTGTATGTGTTAATTTGTTGGTGATAAACATGATAAGTTTATTTTCGATATCATCAGGGATATTTACCAGACTCGTGACAACACCTCCGCTTGCCACAACA
Source organism: Pecten maximus (assembly GCF_902652985.1). Taxonomy (NCBI): domain Eukaryota; kingdom Metazoa; phylum Mollusca; class Bivalvia; order Pectinida; family Pectinidae; genus Pecten; species Pecten maximus. Next base: position 16,596,345 of record NC_047017.1, on the reverse strand, counting down.
ACAAACACTAGGTCAAGGGATGGAGCACGTGCAAATTAGTAGGTTATACTTGAAAAATCTTTTTTTTTAAATTAAATGACCTGTTTAAAGTGAGATTTCTTCTGGGAGCATACGGTTGAAAAAGGTTTTAAGGCTATTTTCGGATACTATTTTCAATACAGAGGGGCGGCACCCCGAAATTATCTCTTTCATTCGTTTGTTATCCTTTGAATCTAACACTAGTTTGACAGACAACGTTTTATTAATTGTGCTATGAATAAATCATTCAGCTTGTACTTTTCTAAGTGTGTTTAGGCAAATCCTTCTTCTGTTCATATTTCCCTATCTTAATATAGTTTTTTTTTTAATATTCTGGTTTGTTTGCATGTTAATAATACCATTTATTTAAAAAAAAAAAAAAAAAATGTTATAAGATTCGATCAATGATGGTTTGCTTTTATTTGCAGCGACTATCGAATATATACTCCTGAAACTAAGAGCGTGGACAGCAGTTAAGATAATACACAGCCTAAGTGTAATGGTGAATTTTCCATTTCCCGCTAGTAATGTACTGGCTTCCTCAGTGTACTGTATTTATTTGTCGGTTTCGCTATCCAATGTTTCGTTCTCGTTCTCATGATTAACTACGTTTAAGATGTTGGCTGCTGATGGGGTAATAAATTAATGCTGAAGAGAAGATAATGGGAATGTTTGATATTTTATGAAATACGTTCTGAAATTTGGTTATGCGGGTTTTGGGTTAATATCCGTTGTATTAATAATATAATAATATTGCGTCACTAATGCGGAATTGTTACATTTTCAAAAACAATAGCCAAAGGGAGATTTGTTTATTTCGTGAAATTCATAATATGGATTGATATCTGTGAATGACCTCCAGAAGATGTGCATTGATAGGCACTTTAGGGTTTTAAGAAGGAGGTGAGCTGTGATCAACCAGTTTTCAACGAGAGAATTAATTATATTTTTCCATCTGAAATCACGCACAAATCCGCTTCTGACTAATCTGCAAGTTATACGTTTAACTCTCATTAGTTGAGCCGTATTTTCTTCGAATTCCTTTCAAAACCTTTATGTGGAGTGACTCCGAGCGGTTAACGGCAGTTTTGGATAAGATTTTTTTCATGGTGAATTTTCTTGAAATTCACCTTGTAAATTTGGCCATCTATGGCAGAATATATGTATATGTCGGGAATACACCTCAACCAGCTGTTATGATGTACGCCGAATATCCTGCTCAAATTATTTGATATTGAAAAAGGATTTAATTGAAATTAACAGAAAGTATTATCGCTATGACTGGTCGAAAATGCTCTAATTGACAAACTCTGTATAGCAGTAAAGGTTTGATAACTAACACAAGACCAATATCGGTGAATCTGACGTGCTTTTACGACAGGAAGGTCCACAGACACTTAGCCATAACGATACGGTACGTTTTACACAGGCTGATGTCGAGACATGATGCTTCGACTCGTGATATAAGTAAAACCGATGTACGTGATAAAACTAGCCATCACGTACATGTATGTATGTATGTATGTATATTGCAAGATCTGATGTCGATGACGCTACGGAATCTCTAAACCTGCTGTAACCTAACATGTAAAGTACACACGAAAGGAAATCCTGGTCAGCCACTGCTGCACCGAGTTCCAAGATTATTATTATCAAGTACGACTTGTAACTCATTCTCGTTTCTCGTGGTCACCTTTGTCCCCTTTAAACCTGCTTGTGCTAGATTCTGGTACAAAAAGCCAATGTATCTGTACAAATACCTACCTTGATATAGATCCCGGTACAAGACGCCAGTGTCGCTTTATTTGTATTTTTAGAAGGTCACTTGCTATTACTTTTCATACATATGTATCTACGTATCCATGTCAAATGAAATGTTAACATAGGGGTATCCTCGCCAGATCATTTAAACAATTTCGTATTTGTTTTAGTATTTCTCTGATAAGGAAGTTGGCAGTAGACAGTAAGTATTATTAGTTGACTGTAAGCAGAAGACAGAACGCAGTTAGCTGATAAAAGCAGGCAGTTAGACAGTTAGCTGTAAGGAGTAGACAGTAGGTGGTTAGCTGTTAGAAGTAGACAGTAGGTAGTAAGCAGTTGGCTGTAAGAACTAGACAGTAGGCAGTAAGCAGTTGGCTGTAAGAACTAGACAGTAGGCAGTTCAATGTAAGAAGTAGACAGTAGGCAGTTGGCTGTAAGGAGTAGACAGTAGGCAGTTCAATGTAAGAAGTAGACAGTAGGCAGTTGGCTGTAAGAAGTAGACAGTAGGTGGTTAGCTGTAAGAAGTAGACAATAGACAGTAGGCAGTTGGCTGTAAGAAGTAGACAGTAGGCAGTTCAATGTAAGGAGTAGACAGTAGGCAGTTCAATGTAAGAAGTAGACAGTAGGTGGTTAGCTTAAGAAGTAGACAGTAGGTGGTTAGCTGTAAGGAGTAGACAATAGATAGTAGGCAGTTGGCTGTAAGGAGTAGACAGTAGGCAGTTCAATGTAAGAAGTAGACAGTAGGCAGTTGGCTGTAAGAAGTAGACAGTAGGTGGTTAGCTGTAAGAAGTAGACAATAGACAGTAGGCAGTTGGCTGTAAGAAGTAGACAGTAGGCAGTTCAATGTAAGGAGTAGACAGTAGGCAGTTCAATGTAAGAAGTAGACAGTAGGTGGTTAGCTTAAGAAGTAGACAGTAGGTGGTTAGCTGTAAGGAGTAGACAATAGATAGTAGGCAGTTGGCTGTAAGGAGTAGACAGTAGGTGGTTAGCTGTAAGGAGTAGACAATAGACAGTAGGCAGTTGGCTGTAAGGAGTAGACAGTAGGCGGTTAGCTGTAAGGAGTAGACAATAGATAGTAGGCAGTTGGCTGTAAGGAGTAGACAGTAGGCGGTTAGCTGTAAGGAGTAGACAATAGACAGTAGGCAGTTGGCTGTAAGGAGTAGACAGTAGGCGGTTAGCTGTAAGGAGTAGACAATAGACAGTAGGCAGTTGGCTGTAAGGAGTAGACAGTAGGCGGTTAGCTGTAAGAAGTAGACAGCAGACAGTAGGCAGTTGGCTGTAAGGAGTAGACAGTAGGTGGTTAGCTGTAAGAAATAGACAGAAGGCGGTTAGCTGTAAGGAGTAGACAATAGATAGTAGGCAGTTGGCTGTAAGGAGTAGACAGTAGGCGGTTAGCTGTAAGGAGTAGACAGTAGATAGTAGGCAGTTGGCTGTAAGGAGTAGACAGTAGGCGGTTAGCTGTAAGAAGTAGACAGCAGACAGTAGGCAGTTGGCTGTAAGGAGTAGACAGTAGGCGGTTAGCTGTAAGAAGTAGACAGCAGACAGTAGGCAGTTGGCTGTAAGGAGTAGACAGTAGGTGGTTAGCTGTAAGAAATAGACAGTAGACAGTAGGTTGTTAGCTGGAAGAGGTAGACAGTAGGCAGATGGCTGTAAAAAGTAGACAATTGGCTGTAAGGAGTAGACAGCAGGCAGTTGGCTGTGAAAGCTAGACAGTAGGCAGCTGACTTTTAGCAGTAGACAATAATCAAAGGGCTGTAAGAAGTAGACAGTAAACAGTTAACAGTAGACAGTAAACAGTTAACAGTAGACAGTCAACAGTAGACAGTTAACAGTAGACAGTCAACAGTAGAAAGTTAGCAGTAATTTAGCAGTTAGCAGTAGAGAGAATGCAGTCGGCAGTGTGCAGTAGGCAGTATGTAATACGCAGAGGACAATAAGCAATAGGTATTGAGCAGCTGCAAATAAGCAATGTGTGTGCAAAAGGTAACGAGTAGACAGTTAGCAGTGTACAGACGACAAAAAGCAGTAAGCAGTAGGAAGGACGTTGTTTCTAATGGAGTTCCTTAAATACCAACCCTTATCTGCTACGGGTTTATAATAATTATATATAGAATCCAATGCATTGAAAATGACTCGCTTGTGACATCTTATTGGATTTTTAAAGGTCAGTACGTGTCTTACTTCAGACACGCATGGTGGGAATAGCGGAACATATAATATTTATGTAGCCGACAGGGGAAGCGTTGAACATATAAATGATTATCTGAACAACTTTCATACGTAAAAGGTGTTTGACATGAAGGTCATATTATTGATTTAGGCCGGGTATGGAATAAGTAACCTAGGTAAATTATAATTCGTTGAGAACTAATTTTCGATAAAGTCTAACACAATGGCCGTCCATTTTAAATAAAGGAAACAACAGAGAATACGAATATAGAAATAAAGATCCTTGAAAAAGAACAAGGAGAATAAAACCAGGTGTTCCGGTAAGATTAAGCGCCTTCTTTGACGACACCCGACATACACAACTAGGTTAAACCCAACTGGGACATGTAAACCCCGAACGTAGGAGAAGCAAGGATGTTACTGTCAAGATATGGTATAATAACTGTTGGGAAATCGAAATCATCACGCTTTAAATAATCACTAAAAGCTCAAGCAGGACAACAAAGACTAGATCATCAGTGGCTCAATAACTGGTGGCTCAAAAACTAGTGGCTCAATAACTAGTGGCTCAATAACTGGTGGCTGAGATAGTTCGCCGAAGACTTAAATTGGTGTTAATAGTATCACAACGGTGGGTTATTTTCAATAAAGGAACACTCACCACGAAGAACAATAAAGACATGTATTCATGTTTCATTCAAGAATTCCTCTGGTAAATGATTTGTTCTCCATATCAAAACGAATCATGATGCCAACCAACAAGAAACACAATAATTAACATTTTGTAAATATTAAATCAAACCTTTGTTCAAATCAAATTACCAATAAAACTGTAATAGGGAATATAAAACTGTTCAAGCAGAACTTGATATATGAAACTACTTCATCCATATGTTTCGACCTTCTAGGACTTGTAAATGATGCAAGGACACCACACAGCTGCTTAAGCCTTCTAAGAGTCGTTAGTGATACCAGTGAAAACATACAGCTGTCGCTTAAACCTACTAGGGCTCGTCAGCGGCGGTGCAAGAGTCATCGTGCAGCTGCTTCGTCCCTTCCAGAACTGGTCAGTAGTGCCAGAAACATAATAGAGCTGTTTCGACCTTCTAGGACTCGTCAATGATGCCAGGGACTTCATACAGCTGTTTCAATCTTCTAGGAGTCGTTAGTGATACCAGTGACAGCATACATCTGTTTATCCTTCTAGTACACGGCAGTGATGCAAGAGACATCATACAGCTGTTTCGTCCCTTGCAGGACTCGTCAGTGGTGCCAGAAACATAATAGAGCTGTTTCGACCTTTAAGGAGTCGTCAATGATGCAACAGACATCATACAGCTGTTTCGTCCCTTCCAGGACTCGTCAGTGGTACCAGGAATATAATACAGCTGTTTCGACCTTTTAGGACTCGTCAGTGATGCAAGAACCATCATACAGCTGTTTCAACCTTTTAGGACTCGTCAGTGGTGCCAGAAACATAAAAGAGCTGTTTCGACGCTTTAGGACTCGTCAATGATGCAAGAGACATCATACAGCTGTTTCGTCCCTTCCAGGACTCGTCAGTGGTGCCAGAAACATAATAGAGCTGTGTCGGCCTTTTAGAAGTCGTCAGTGATGCAAGAAACATCATACAGCTGTTTCATCCCTTCCAGGACTCGCCAGTGGTGCCAGAAACATAATAGAGCTGTTTCGACCTTCCAGGACTTGTCAATGATGCCAGGGACTTCATACAGCTGTTTCAATCTTCTAGGAGTCGTTAGTGATACCAGTGACAGCCTACATCTGTTTATCCTTCTAGTACACGTCAGTGATGCAAGAGACATCATACAGCTGCTTTGTCCCTTCCAGGACTCGTCAGTGGTGCCAGAAACATAATAGAGCTGTTTCGACCTTTAAGGAGTCGTCAATGATGCAACAGACATCATACAGCTGTTTCGTCCCTTCCAGGACTCGTCAGTGGTACCAGAAACATAAAAGAGCTGTTTCGACGTTTTAGGACTCGTCAATGATGCAAGAGACATCATACAGCTGTTTCGTCCCTTCCAGGACTCGTCAGTGGTGCCAGAAACATAATAGTGCTGTTTCGACCTTTAAGGCATCGTCAGTAGTGCCAGAAACATAATAGAGCTGTTTCGGCCTTTTAGGAGTCGTCAGTGATGCCAAAGACATCATACAGCTGTTTCGTGCCTTCTAGGGCTCGTCAGTGATGCCAGAAACATAATAGAGCTGTTTCGACCTTTTAGGAGTCGCCAATGATGCCAAAGACACCATACAGCTGTTTCGTGCTTCTAGGGCTCGTCAGTGATGCCAGTGACAGCCTACATCTGTTTCGTGCTTCTAGGGCTCGTCAGTGATGTGCTCCTTGGTAAAAAAACGTCTGGAGTTTATAAAGCAAATTGGGAAAATCGAAATTGTGAAATGTGAAAATACAGAAGAGAAAGTGCACTTATCCTATAATTAAACCAATTTAGATTATTTTAAATTTTCCATCTTCTCAAAATAAAAGTTTACTGCTATCTTGGATTAAATGTTTCTTTTATACATGAGGGACTTATTTAATTATTATCGTCAATCTATCTTCCGCCATCAAAAAAGCCTCATCTTTCAAATCACTCCTAGCATCGCTCTCGTGCCAAAACCCTCTGAAATATAACAAGTGAATGTTGTTATAGCCGATATGCAATAAAACAACTAATTCATTTAAAATTTCCACACAAATCGCATGTTATAAAGAAGCTGTAAATGAGTTACGTAACCGCTGGTAAATACATTATAAGGAATGTTTCCTTCTGGAGCACCGCTCAATTTAATTCAAATTCTTACACATATATTTTCAACATGTTCGTAGAAAGTGTCCTTTGTAAAAAGAAATTTTATTGCATACATTTGTGTTCGAATATTTCATCGCATTAAATAGTAAAATTAATTGTTTAACCACCCTGAATGTCTGAGAACGAATAAAGAACACACATGTTTTGTGGGTTTTTTTTGGTTTTGGTGTGTGTCGTTGTTGTTGGGTTTTTTTTGTTGGGGGGGGGGGGGGGGGGGGGGGGTTACACACTACTATGCATGAACGAGCTTTGAGATGAGAAATAAGGGTGTGGAATTTCTATTTCCAAATATTGGATTTATTAATTTATTATTAGTCACTAATTTATTGGAACATGTGCCGGAGCGCGGAAGGTTGTGTGTTGTTGCATGTTCAATATTAAAATCGGCAATAAAAACGTGTTTAATGTTAGGATGGCTTCCAGAAATACGAGAGAGCATGATCATATTCTAGTTATCCGCATTACTATTAAGTCTTCCAGAATAAAGAAAACAAGAAATTGGATAAACTTTAATTGGTATCAATATTTTATCACTTACATTGTCGTACTAGTTAGCATTACACGCGTGCTATTTTCCCTCCGAATGTTGCTTTCCCTTTAATTTTGGAGTAGTTCCGATCAACGATGTTGGTACCAACACGGAAGGCGATGATAGTATCGTAAATGGTTATGTCCATAGCGAAACACATTGTATCTAATCGGCAGATAAGCCAAGTCACTTATATAAAAGGAATGTGGGAGACCAATATGGTAACGAGGCTGTAGGAAAGCGATAGATTATTACATCAAATTATCTGTTAGTGCGTGGAAGTGGATGTCAAAGGTCACAGCGACTTCCAGACGTGTCTTCGGTGACAACATAAGGCTATATAACCATCATACATCGTGTGCAAAATTTAATCCGACACATTTACTTTCCTAGAAACCCTATAAGCGACAATCGCCGCCAACACATAAAAGGCTTCTCCCCATTAAACACGTTTCAGGTTTGGGAAGTGTAAAATTGAGTTGGAGTTTAGTAATACGATGTGTTCAGTAATAAGCCATGGTCTCTGAAAACTCATTACCGTATACAGATACAGCATATGTCTTGTGCCTGACTGGGATGTTCAGAGCTCGACTCAATGTATCTGGTTGTATCCTGCCTTCACACGTACAGATACAGTGTTATTGCTGGAATAGAACTGTCTCTAGTCGTGTTTGTCCTATACATTTAACAAATCATAAACACGTCATATCCCACGCAGTAATTATTGATAAATTAAATATGGATACTACAATTATTGGTATCATATTATCGTAACTAGGTCACCGGATGTTCCATCCAATTCACTTCGCGCGACCGCCATACCATACAGACTACAGCCAACCTTTTACACACAGGGGCTTGGCACGATTTTCCAAATGATAGTCTATATATATATGTATATGGTATCAATACTATATACATATATATATGGACTATCATTTGGAAAATCGTGCCAAGCCCCTGTGCTTTTACATGTTCTTCCTTTTCTGTTTTTTTTTTAAAGATTTTATGAACAGGAAGGCAAAATCTCTTTAAATCCCTTTCTCTAGAGTAGACATAAACACACATGGCCTTGCAAATAAATACACACCGTCTACGCTAATGGGTTGTCGCGGTAAAGCAGTGACTCGTATAAATCGCAAGTCAACATTTGATATATAGTTTTTTTGTTTGTTTTTTGATACAATGTGCACAGAACAACATTTCCTGGATCTGAAATATTTCTCCAATTTACCCATTAAAGATTATCATAAAAATGTATAAACGAAATACTGTTGATGTGAGTGCCATTCCAATGTTTTCTCTTTATCAAAGACAGCGTCAACGAAAGTCCCAAAGGGTCTGCAGTGCTAAACTAGACTGACTGAGCAAACTTGTTAGCAAATAAAATGAGCTTGTTTTGAACAATTTCTGTGACACGGAAGTTTTATGTTGCTAAAGCTTGTGTTTGGATATAGTTCAGACACTTTAGGTAATATGACTGCCATCTTCCAAACTATACAGCTGTTTCGTCCATATCTGACTGATAAAGGATGCTTATCTAAAGGTCAAAAGCCATATGAAAAGTGAAATCAAATTCTACCTAAAAAAATATGGAGACTTTAGAAGGTCGCGTGAAATATCGAAGAGTAATACCCATAGTTAATATAGATGTCTTTACGAATGTTTTGCTCATGCTAGGATTTCTATTGTTACCAATGGAAGGATGCAATGACGTAATGTTTGTCCCCAATGCCACATCTTCCATTACTGATTTCAGCTGCTAACTGTCAAAAAAAAAACCTTTGCGAACAAGAAGCGTATATGTAGTGATTGACAATAGAGAAGTTTAATGACGGTCATCATGATCACGGTTCTATAAAATCAATACATCTTGCTGTTTTATTACCATTACCCTTGATCATATTTTGAGAGCATGACATTACTCTATATTTACATGTATGCTAAAATCATATAAATCCACTGCTGATGTTTTTTTATGCATAGTGTCATGACAACGCACAATGATTTCATTATGGATATCTGTTGATGTAACCGGACGTGCAATTTTAACATATTAATAACTGACTGAGGCGCGAAGGCAAACATTATGCCGATGCTGCAAAATAGGCGTGTATGAATGTGATGTTTTGAAAGACGACGACGACGACGACGACGACGACGATGATGATGATGATGATGATGATGATGTGACAGTATGATGTGTGTGAATAATTTGTGTGGATGCCTTTATATGTATATCATTTAATATGCAAAAAGAAAAAAGTCGGAAAAAAAACCGAAATAGAAAGAAATGGACTTGTAACACACTGAAATGTCATCTAGATTTCAGTTGTTGTTTATTGGTAAAATATGCAGACACTTTCAATGTTTGACTTTTAAATGATTGTTTTACGAGGTATCAGATTGTTTTCATTTGATTCACAATAAAACGATAACCATAAAGTAAATATCGAAAATAAATATATATATAACATGTACTTATAGTGAAATAGAGTTAGCTATTTGGCTGTAACAGATCACAAAGTGTGACAAAATATGAAAAACAGGATGAGAAACTCTAAAACCGGTTGCTGGTGATACTGTGTGGGTAATGCTGTTTGGGTCAATCGCGTACATAGCACGCACGTTAATGTCAATCTTCTCCATAGAATTAAAAATAAATAAGGATAGTTAATGATTCGTCGTTAAATGTCAATATAGTGTCATACGAGTGAAAATGTGTTATGTTCATCGGGAAACCATTCCTTTATTTCTATTTATTTCATTTTAAAGAAAATAATAAAAAAAAAAAAAAAAAAAGACGCCGTTTCCCTATGATTAATCTTGGAGCAATGTCCAGTACGTATATATACAGTATTAGGACATCATATTTATCATACAATGTATAAGATGGATATGTATTACTCTACATTGTGTTTATCCTACTAGTATAATATATGGTATGTCTCATCTTTATAAGATATCGTATGTAATTTATATGAGAGATTCTATAGGAAATTAAAACATTTCTTACAGAAAAGTATATCAGATATCTGATGCATTTTATAAGATAGTTATATATCATTGGATTAATCTAGTTTTAGGTATAAAATAAATCGTATGTGATAAATAGGATATCTTAGATAGGTAAACTACTGGATCAGCACTGCTTCGTGAATATGAGCACAAGGCAGCGCCATTTTGAAATAAATCATACCGATATTGCATCACACGAAATTATATGTTTTGTCAAATAGATACTCTGAAGGTGATATTTTATTGTTAGTGCTAAATAATAGTAAAAGGTTCTCGTATGTGAAAGCGATAAGGTAGCAGTGTACAGTAAAAATGCCAAATTCTGAAAAATATGGCACATGTTTTAGATATGTAAACATTGCCAGTTAACCTTACATATAACCTCTAATAAAGTATATATATTTGAAATCTGTACAACATTTGCAATTTTAATAGAGCTCTGAAGGATAAGTAAACTGATATTTTCTGTGATTTTTAGAGCTGTGAATACCATGGTAACAGCTTAACAAATTCTCAAAAATTGCTAAATATTATGATATTTGACCCAAAATGGCACAATTCTCTACACAATTTTTTTTCTGAAACCTATTTAAAATTAGATATCTCTATCCCAAAGACAGAATTAATCTTGCTTGGACATATGTTGTAAATTAAGTTTTTCCGCTATCTTACCTTTTCTGTGGGCTTCCATTTTGCGCTGTAGGCAAAACTAAATTTCCTGTGTAAACACACGTTCGGAAAATCCGGATATTTAAATCCGGAACCAATTTATTGATTTTTGTTTTAATAAATGTGAAGCCTGTATGTACTACTTCATACTGAATATACCAATTATAGTGTACATTTATTTTTTCATTTTTTATGCATATCATAATACAGGAGTTATTTGCTTAACAAAAAAATTGCCCATGGCCAGGCTGTCTTACTGTGGTGTGCTACCTTATACATCACTTTTTCAAATTCTAATTTTACTAAAAACCCTATGAATGTCTACAACATGTTCCGACGAACAAAATGACATATCCGGTTACTGTGTATCATTAATAGTCACCGAGTATTGCTGATTTCCCTGAGAGGTGTATTTTGACAACTTTTTCTCCCAATCCAGTAATAAGGGGAGGTAATTTTAAAGATGAAAACTCCCATAATTCTGTATATCTCTTGAATAAAGTTGTGTTTTGAGTTGAATGTGGTACTTTGAGTCTCTGTGCATGTAATCAAGCAAAAAATACTATACAACTATCAAATTTAGCCTTGTAATATGACGTCATAGTTGCCATGACGTCATCAGTAACTATGACGTCATCAGATGGTATCTATGACGTCATAAATACTCAATGGTGTCATAATAAATAACCAAATTCCTTTCCAAACCTCAGCTTAGCAACGCATGCAATATTCTAACTGATAAATCATGACATGACATCCAAGATTTCAAAATGTCATGCCTATGACATCACAATCATCTGTTTCCACCCCGGTTATTCAGATATGTACCAATGATCATATGAAAGTGTCCGCTGATCCCATTTTATGCGGAAAATGCTATTTTTTCTGCTTTACCGAAGGAAATGACAATAATTGACAATATTGTGTCAACCGTACACTCAATCAATTGAAATTACATGCTTACCATTGTATAAATAAACTGAAAATAATGGTTTCACCAAATATTTCAAAAAATAACACTTACTGTAATAGTTTCCATGGATACGGGGTAATAAATCAGGTAAAACAAACCAGAATTCAGTCTATATGGTTTGTTAGATACCCAATAAGTTATATTGGGTTTGTTATAAAACATAGAATATCTTTTCAATTTACACTGACTCATTAACATTATGCTTAATTAACCCACCCTTAAAATGGGTAGATATGCGAGTTACCTCCCTTGATTCCTCTAATATGACAAGCCAGATAATAAACAAGTTTTAGATTGTTTTTATGCATTTGTGAGCAATAATGAATTAAAATGAAGCTTAATCAAGCATAATTAAGCACAATTTCCAAAAAATAACATTTTTCAGCCCTTATAAGGTAGCAGTGTACAGTAAAAATGCCAAATTCTGAAAAATATGGCACATGTTTTAGATATGTAAACATTGCCAGTTAACCTTACATATAACCTCTAATAAAGTATATATATTTGAAATCTGTACAACATTTGCAATTTTAATAGAGCTCTGAAGGATAAGTAAACTGATATTTTCTGTGATTTTTAGAGCTGTGAATACCATGGTAACAGCTTAACAAATTCTCAAAAATTGCTAAATATTATGATATTTGACCCAAAATGGCACAATTCTCTACACAATTTTTTTTCTGAAACCTATTTAAAATTAGATATCTCTATCCCAAAGACAGAATTAATCTTGCTTGGACATATGTTGTAAATTAAGTTTTTCCGCTATCTTACCTTTTCTGTGGGCTTCCATTTTGCGCTGTAGGCAAAACTAAATTTCCTGTGTAAACACACGTTCGGAAAATCCGGATATTTAAAATCCGGAACCAATTTATTGATTTTTGTTTTAATAAATGTGAAGCCTGTATGTACTACTTCATACTGAATATACCAATTATAGTGTACATTTATTTTTTCATTTTTTATGCATATCATAATACAGGAGTTATTTGCTTAACAAAAAAATTGCCCATGGCCAGGCTGTCTTACTGTGGTGTGCTACCTAAGGAAACCTTGGTCGATATATTCATTTAATAAAATCTACAATTTTATATTACTCTATGTTCTTTAATGAAAGAAAATGCCTTGAATGTAAAATATTATCTAAATATTTAATCAATAAAAAGAGCAATTTTCTTTCACTTATTCAATTCTCTTTTCACAAATGATCAGTGCACCGAGGGTAAGGAATGGTGAGAATACAATTTGATGACAAGATCTTCATTATCACCATCATTAATAAAATCATCATCATCATCATCATCATCATCAATAATAATAATAAAATCATCGTCATCACCATCATCATCATCATCTCATCATCATCATCATCTCATCATCATACACACACGGGACAAACTGCACATTCTATTGGTCAGGATTTTTTTTTTTAATTTGGTATGGCAAACATCCAAATATTCAAATGAGTATCAAATATCACAAGTTCTACGATAAATGATGGGTACAGAAGGGAATACAATGTGCGTGAAACACCGGGTTATCCCCTGCGAAATCTGACCATGGTCGACCATGGTCACCACGGTATTTGATGGTTGACCATGGTAATTCATGGTCAACCATCAAATACCGTGGTCCTGACCATGGTTGACCATGGTCATATTAAAACTGACCATGGTCAAACATGGTTGACCATGGTCATATTTAACCTGACCATGGTCATGCTAATCTGACCATGGTCAGCAATCCGACCATGGTCAACATTTCTTACCATGGTCGACCATGGTCAGCATTTCTTACCATGGTCAGCAATCCGACCATGGTCAACATTTTCTATGAATGCTGATCAATACACAAATAATGTCGGCATTTTGTAAACCAACACAGATGATGATGGTTTATGTTAAAAATAAAATGCAGGGCTATAAGGTGGGTTTGGCAGAGCTTTAAGTTATTTTTTAAAATTGCAAAAAGAAACAAAAAAGATTAAACTTACATGAAAAGCTTCAATATAAGTGTAAAAAATACCATAATATATATATACATATCAACAATATATAAATATCAACAATGTGTTGTAAAAAAATTCAAAAGCATCTATATTTATCTTTCAAGTACAAGATAATAAATATAAAGATATTTATATATCATTTTTTTAGTAATAAGTCCAATGTGTAGTTCATCATTTATGACCAAAGAATAATGTTTTTCAACCTTTATTCTCAAAAATAAATAGGGTCAGTGGAAATTTTGGGAATGTAGACTATATATAGCTAGTAGTAATCTTCTGGGAAGATTTCAAAATATGGCTATATGATAATACTTTAACTAATTTACAATTACATGTAACTGATGTAATCTTGGGAAAGTTACATAAAGATCAAGAAGTCAAATATCTCAATACGTTAGTATTAATAGCAAAATTCCATATTTATAAACAAAAAATTAAAAATTGTCTCCCCTGTATTAATGTATTCATAAAAGAACTAGATTTGTATCTAAAAACAGAGGAGGTAATTTACAAAAACAACATGGAGTATGACAGTTTTGTGAAAAAATGGTCCATATAAGTGAACATGTAATATATGTACCGGTATGTATACTATGTAAAAGGATGAATAAAAAAGATTTCAAAACTGAAAAAAAAAGTAATATCCTGATAATTTTTCCTTTAAAAAAAAATTAGAATCGTAGATTAAAGGGAAAAATTATTTGTCTTGGGCCTCGTGACTTAAGGTTCTTACTGTCCATAGTCAAATCTCTACTTAAACACAGCATGGCCATATCTGTTGGGAAGACTGCACACATACAATGGCTCCAAGATATTTTCTTGTGTTCTGGCATCTATGCACACCATTACATCAATGAGATCTTCCACATTTACAATAGCAAAGGTCTCTGTGTCCTTCACAGCAGTAAGATGACTAATGACTGGTGTTCCTGGCAGTTGTGAAAATGGAATTTTTTCCATTTTTGAAATTATTGCATAAACAACATGTTCATACAAAGCAAAGAATTTTATGTTACCAATGTTATCATTGCTGTATTTAACAATATTGCAAGTTCTTTTTTGCATTCTACCATAACCCTCAGAGAAGAATTTAGTGTTGTTGACAATAATACGATGGATTTTTTTCACCTTGTCAGCTGACACTGCGGCTTGGTGCAACAATGCTAGTTCTTCTTTTACCCAGTTTTCAGTTTCCCCAAGCTTCTGTGGAGCACCAGCAAAATCACAATTGCTCGCCTCGGTTGTCTTCCATGCTGGTACTTTTTTAATCCCCATTCCTTTTTTACATATATAAAGCTGTGCTTGCCTGTACTTCATCACTTGCTTCAAAACATTTCCTGTACCATGCGCTGCTTGAAGAAGCATGGCATTGGCATCCTCAAATGGGAAACAACTCCAACACCAGACAGGGCCCCACAGCTTCACATAATATGGAAGATGCAGAGCAGTGTTATGGATGTTTAAACCACACGATCCATTTCCGTACAACCGCTGAAACGATGAATAAAACTGCTGAAGTAAATCAACTGCCATCTCCAAATCTCCAGGTGTAATTGTGTCGCTCAGCAGTGTATACACTGCTTGGGAAAGACAAACCAGGTTTTCCATGAATTCATCCTCAAGAAATCCTTTGAGACATGGAATGGAATAATAAAGCAACCAAGACTGTAACTCAGTTGCTTTAAAATGTAAATAATGTCTTTCAAGATCACGTGGAAGTCTTTCAATACAGTTTGGTGGTTTAATGTTTTTCATCCTTTTTGAAATTGCCTTGACATTTTTACCAATGAAGTAGTTTTTTTGACATTCGGAAGGAGAAAACCACTTTGACAGTAGTGTTTTCACCACACCTAACAGCACACCATGCATATAATCAGGTACGGTTCCTTTCACAATGTCATAGTTTTTCAGATTAATGAGTTCTGATTGTCCTTTAAACCCTTGAGATCTTTTCTTTTCCGTGCCAGTTTCCATATTTGTTAGAATCTTTTCGCGACAGCGGATTGGATATGACTCTGGACCACGGTAGGGGAAACACCTGGCATGTCCTCTGCCTTGTGGTACAGACATACCTGGCTCTTCACAGGTAACACAACCATATTCTCCATTGTAATATGTCATGTTCAGAAGTTCTGCTTTGGCAGGCAAATCGGCAATACCACAGAGAACAGACAGCTTCACATCAAATGTTTTCTCATTAATTTTGACTTGAACTCCATCAGCATACAAAGCATTCATTTCCTGGTTGAAGATTGAAAGGAATGTTTGGAAGGGTGGCTTACCCTTTCCTTGCCACATGCCCACTAAAAGAATATTGTTCCTGGAAAATCGTTGACTTGGGCTTAGTTCATTTATAGCTACAAATATAGGCCATAGCTCTATTTTGGAGGACGAATATAAATTAACTCCATCTGTGTTAAAAATTGCTGTAATATTGTTTTCAGCTTTGTCCAAAAAACCACCTTCCACCATCATTTCTCTGTACAATGATCCATCTGTGATGTCTGTTAGAACACCTGTATTTTCATCTTTTCTTTCATATGCAGCTTCTTTATTCTCCTGTATATCTTTCCATATACCTTAAATAAAAACAATAGCAAAATATATTTAAGGTCCACATAAAAGTATATTAAAGCTGTGCTAGCACTAGCCATTTGCCATTTAGCCAATGGCTAATCTTAAGATGGTTTGGTTAAGACAAATGTTATTTTCCCTAAATATTTAGCCAATATGACAAAGTAAATTTAAGAGAGAAAAAAATGCATTTCATGTATTTTGGCTAAAGTATTTTCACAAAATTTAGCCTAATGACTACAAGAAGTCCATCCTACCGCTAGCACAGATTAAAGGCTCAATTATTGTAAAGGGCCTAGATTCAGGAAGGCTATACATATTTAGAAATTTTGAAAAAGAAACAAAGTTCTATTTTTCTTAATGATTTAAAAGAAAAATCTTATTCTAATGACACAAAAATTGACAAAATCATGAGAACAATAAGTAGTAATGATACACAGTTTCCAATTACTAGACAATCTGAAAATATCTTAAATGTCTAAGACTGTGAAAAATTATCCAATAACACTCAACCTCCTCCAAAGTGAAATCCAATATTCATATGAAGTATAGGATGTAGGGGGCAAAGTAAGAGGGTTGGTCAAGTAAACAAAAACATATACTATGTTTTTTTGTTTTAACTGATATGTATTTGTATTAATTGATCTTTTACAAACCTGGCGTTTCTAGGAGGCTGACTAGCTGTTTCTTGACATCAGTAAAAACAAAACTTTGGTTTGGCTGACGTCCTGTAGTATTTTCTTGTTGGGCTATTGATCCTTTGTACCGCAAACCATCACAATTTGGTGTGTCACATCTGAAAATATCTGTATCCACAGGGAAAAGTTTGTTGCATAAAATGCAATAATGGAACTCCTTAATGTCATCACTTTCAATATTTAACATAAGTTTCCGAAAATCCAAATTTGACAATTCCTCACACTGAGGATAAGCACATTTGAAAGTGTCAATAACGTCTTTACATGTTGCAGCTGAAAATTTATTTCTTAAAAAGCAGGAAACGAGCGACAAAGACTGAAACTCCTCTGTTGGTAAAACTGCTTCATCCAGATCTTCGACAATAGATGAAGTCAAACGTAAACTGTCAGTGGACGAACATGATGAGTATGAATCTGAATCAGAAATCTCGCGATCTGACAAACTTGAAATGTCACTCTCATTACTCTCAGAATTTGAATCAAATGAAAGAGAATTGTCACTTGCACAATTTGAAATGTCACTTTCAACATCTGCAACATCAACATAGTCGTCAAATGACATAGGACTAGACTGTTGGAAAGTCCTTTCACTTTCAGGTGTTGCTGGAACTATATTTTCAGATACATTAGTTGAAGCAGATCTATCAATACCTAATGGGTCCCTCTCAGTGGAAAATTGTTCATCGGGAACACTGGCATTTGGATAATCAATGTTTTGGTGTAATTCTGAAAAATTAAAAAAAGGTCAAATTTAGCAGTTTCTTAAATGCATCTAAAATTATATGGGATATGGATAAAAAAGTATTCAATTGATATATTATTATTAAATGGTTTATTTTGCATTTCAATTGAATAAGCACAACACATTTTTTTTCCTACATGGAGAATATTAAGATGTTAGAAGATTTTTTTTCTGTAGAAAATGACTGGCAAAATTATGATCTGGTAACGATTTAAAATCGAGGCAGGCAAGGTTGAGAATTAAGCTATTATTTTATTATGGACATGTATTAGAAGACAGAATATACACGTATAGACTTATACAGCGTAATATAGCTATGCAGGAAAATGTTTGTAACTTAAATTGCAAGAGGTCACATGGGGTCAAGTTCAAGAGTATCTAACAGTGTTTTCCCTCTTACAATTAACAAAAAAAAAATACAGGAATATATTTACCTGGGTTACTTTGCTTTTTCCATCTGTACATTGTTGATGTAGGTACTGTTGCCGATTCATCTTCAAGGTATCTCTTCTTCACTCTCTTGACTGGTGCTGAAATAAACAAAAACAAAAAAACAGTAATTATAAGTTTGAGAAAAAAAATGCAATTATTTCATCTTCATACTATTCTTCAGATATATATGATTAAATATTAAAATTATAAAACTTTGCAGTTGTCTAATATCCATTGTTTCATCTAAAAATAATTCTTAAATAGCATTTAGGCCTGAATTAAAATTTTGTTTGATTGCCCAAACCAGACAGACCAACTAAAATAGCCCAACTCAAAATATTTCACTTTTTTAAACTTTAATTTCACTGATTAACTAGTACTTGTGCTACAATATAACAGTACACTGAACTGTGAACCATTCATAAGTAAACAGAAATATTAATATAACACTGTTTTGAGACTGATACTAGCGTAATACCTGGAAAGACGCTTGAATATGCCATATTCATAACTTACAGAGGTCATGGACTTTGTGTAGATGAGTCAATGCTCGCTGTTTTGTAGCCAATGCCTTGTTACAAAGGAGGCACTGGAACTTTCCATCAAGTAATTTTTGGAACGAATTTTCCTTTGTAAATTCTGCCATTCTTCAACACAGTTTATATTTAACCTGAAATAAAAATAACGACAGTATAAAAAAGGACTGTTTCCCATTCGTCTTGTGTTGTTTCGCCCAAAAACTAATAAAGGGCGAAACTATGCTTGGTATTTAATTATCATTTTTTGCAACTTTAAGTCACAAATTAAATCTCCTGTGTTTTTCATATCATTGAAATTAATTAATTCGCTGCAATGTAAAGTAAACCTTATGAATAGAGAAGTAACAAAAAAGTATATAGAGTAGTTCTATGATGACGTCTATTGGACTCGTCCAAGTCGTACACAGTATTGTGTACACAAACAACAATAAATCCTAAGTTAATCGCCACGTTCATCTTTAATGGATAGTGGATAAAGTCTGAGGATACATGGGCTTATGTTCTGATTAGTTTCATATTTTACTTTGGTTCTTTTATTTCACAATTGTACGTTAGTTATCTAAAAAGATTCGACAGAAGTAAACTCGTCGAACATATTATTTTGGGACGATATGTCTTAAACAATAACAAGAAACAAGTTCGCTACTCGCAAATTAATTCAAATGAAAAGTTCAATTCCATTAATGCATGTCAGAAGAAAATTTTGTTGCTTCTTGTCAGCTAAAATAAGCGCTTGTAGCCATACTTTTGGCCTAATTAGAATTGGTTAGGCTAGAATCTAGTTTGCCATGATCGGCTACACGTGCCAGGTTAACAAATATCTAAACATGTATGTTATATTACGAGGGTACTTACTCAAATTGTGTCTTTTGTGAAGATGGGAAAAAAACTCTCTGTTCTGTAGATAGATCTGCATTACACAGCACACATAAATATTTCCCATTGTCCGTTCGTCGATAAAGTTTGCATTTTGTAAATTTTTCCGTAAGCTTAGACAGACTTCCCACGCACGCGTCATATCATATTACCGGAAGTTGCCGAAAATATTCGTTACGAAAGTAAAATGTTGCAGTCATCATACTATAAATTGTTTTTGTCTCAATGTTTGTTATTAATGGAAATTTTATGATTTTATATTAACTAGATAAGTTTAACATTATTTTTCTCGGCGAACGAGATCTCAACGGCAAGTCCAGCGTGTGCATCTTTTGATCGTTTTTATTGGTCAGTTCCGGACAGCATCCGTATCGGTTGCTGTCATTGGTCAATGCCATTACTAAACGTTGGCGCCAACTGGTAGCAAAACAATCCATCACAGTTTGCACATTGTTCACGGTAACTGCTATTCGATCGTCATTGAACATCAGCGTCAAGTTTTCTTCAACTACGTCATTTTTTCTTCAAATTTTGCTGCAGCAGCTATATATATATCTAGGACGATATGGCGACTAGCGTCCTTTTATATTGGACAGAAGAAAGATCGTGGTCCGTACAATCCATCTCCACCATAACAGAACCGAAGAAGGACTACGGGGAGGTTTATATCGCAGGAGATCGCGTGAAAGCAAGGTTTCAAGGTTCATCGTACCCCGGACTTATCGTCCAAATATCAAGTAAGTGAATTTCTTGAAATATAACCGTTAGTTTTAAAATTTTGCTACAGAAAATCACCTAGCTGGCTGGCTAACCAAATAATGCCATCGAAAAATTTGTACTGAGAATTATCTGTGATTTCTGAAAACGCGAAGTAATGAAACTATTGTGAGAAGAAATAATTTGAAATACGTTCTGCAAGTGGAAATTGGTTGAATTTGACTGGAAAATAATGTCATGTTTTCCTTTTTTAATTGTAAATTGCATGAAATACACTGAAAAATGACAGTGCGACTGTACATGCATGGTATCAATTATGAGACTGTCAATGGACTTAAGTATTCGTCACCGACGTTATTTTTCTATATTTTTACGTATTTTCAATTAGTTTTCCTGGCTTTATTTTGCAGCCGATTTCAATCAAATTTTATGTATATCAACAGAACTACCATGCATATATTCTGGTAATGTTTTTTGCTTATTTCCGGTGTAATCGTTGATTATTTCCAATAAAGTAAATTCACCACAATTTCCGAAAAAACCTTAAAAACGGGAAAAAAATTAACATAATGTTAACAGAAACTATTTGAAATAGTTCATCTGCATGTGGAAAATGGTTAAATTTGACACGATAATAAAGTCATGAAAGTTCATTGAAAAAATGTAAAAAAAAACAACAAAAAAAAACCATGAAATATTTAGTAAAATAGTGATGGTGACGAATACTTATGTCACTTAACGGTATATATATATTGATTGATCACAATCACAAATAAATTGTAATTTGGCTTGAACTTTCACATCAGACCCTACTCTACATGTCATGATCATGATGATTTACAATACATTGTATATAATTAGGATATTAAATGAGAGGAACAACTGTATATTTAGGTGACAGAGAAATTCTTAAGAAGGCAGGCATGAGACTGGAGGTAATATTGCAAAATGAAGGCTCGGCTATGGATAATAAGACATTGGTATCCAAACTATGCAATCGTATGAAACAGATCAACTCAGGTGAGAACATTATTAATTTGCTGTTTCTACGTTTTTGGTCACATGAGACCTATTCTACCCATTTTTAGCCCACCATCATCAGATGGTGGGCTATTCAAATCGCCCTGCGTCCGTGGTCCGTGGTCCGTCCGTCCGTCCGTCCCTCCGTCCGTAAACAATTCTTGTTATCGCTATTTCTCAGAAAGTACTGAAGGGATCTTTCTCAAATTTCATATGAAGGTTCCCCTTGGTGCCTAGTTATGCATATTGCGTTTTGAGACCAATCGGAAAACAACATGGCCGACAGGCAGCCATCTTGGATTTTGACAATTGAAGTTTGTTATCGCTATTTCTCAGAAAGTACTGAAGGGATCTTTCTCAAATTTCATATGTAGGTTCCCCTTGGTGCCTAGTTATGCATATTGCGTTTTGAGACCAATCGGAAAACAACGTGGCCGACAGGCAGCCATCTTGGATTTTGACAATTGAAGTTTGTTATCGCTATTTCTGAGAAAGTACTGAAGGGATCTTTCTCAAATTTCATATGAAGGTTCCCCTTGGTGCCTAGTTATGCATATTGCATTTTGAGACCAATTGGATAACAACATGGCCGACAGGCAGCCATCTTGGATTTTGACAATTGAAGTTTGTTATCGCTATTTCTCAGAAAGTACTGAAGGGATCTTTCTCAAATTTCATATGAAGGTTCCCCTTGGTGCCAAGTTATGCATATTGCATTTTGAGACCAATCTGAAAATAACATGGCCGACAGGCAGCCATCTTGGATTTTGACAATTGAAGTTTGTTATCGCTATTTCTGAGAAAGTACTGAAGGAATCTTTCTCAAATTTCATATGAAGGGGCCCCTTGGTGCCTAGTTATGCATATTGCGTTTTGAGACCAATCAGGGAAAAAAATGGCCGACAGGCAGCCATCTTGGATTTTGACAATTGAAGTTTGTTATCGCTATTTCTCAGAAAGTACTGAAGGGATCTTTCTCAAATTTCATATGTAGGTTCCCCTCGGTGCCTGGTTATGCATATTGCATTTTGAGACCAATCTGAAAATAACATGGCCGACAGGCAGCCATCTTGGATTTTGACAATTGAAGTTTGTTATCGCTATTTCTCAGAAAGTACTGAAGGGATCTTTCTCAAATTTCATATGGAGGTTCCCCTTGGTGCCTCATTATGCTTATTGCATTTTGAGATCAATTGGAAAACAATATGGCAGACAGACCGCCATCTTGGATTTTGACAATTTAAGTTTGTTATCTCTATTTCTCAAAGTACTGAAGGGATCTTTCTCAAATTTCATATGTAGGTTCCCCTTGGTCCCTTGTATTGCATTTTTGGACCAGTCTGTCCTGAAAACAACCTGGCAAACAAACAGCCATTATCGTTAAATCTCAAATTTCTTATATAGCTAGGATTCCCTTGTTTGAAAAGTACTGGAGGGATATCTCAATTTGCACAGATTAGTAAAAGGAAGGGAAAAATAGAGAGAAGATCAATCTGACATAGAACCTATAAAGATCATTCAATGGTGGGCGCCAAGATCCCTCTGGGATCTCTTGTTTGTTTCATTGTCAATTTAATTTCATTCTGTACTTGGTTCATTTTGGGCCGCGCCCTTGTGCCAATGGTGCGTTTGTTTCATAAATGACGCAATATTATTATATTGTAGCGACAAATTGACCTCTTATAGTTGAAAATATGACGCATTGTTTTCTTGGAGTTCTGGTCATTCCTTCAAACTTTGTTTGGTTTATTTAACGTTTCAAACAGGAAGCGTCTTTAGGATTAAGATTCTGGGTGTAGTATAATAAACAAATGCCTAAAAGAAGTCTGGAAATTAAGCTTCCTTTGTACGAGAGTTATACCTGGAATCACTTCGGTAGCATTTTGTTCTTAATAATTGCAGTAGCTGAAACACCAAAACCAGCTGAGGACAATATGAATCCGAGCTCACACAAACGAGCAAAGCAGAATGCAGGCAAGTTTTTGATTTTTGCAATATATATTAGTCTCCATAACTAATATTGTTTATAATTAAACCTGGCAGCGAAAGAAACAAACTTTTGCCAATTAATGTTCAATCTTGGCCACTAGATTTTGTGACATTTTGAAAGATATCCTTTGTATTGACAGGAATTTTACAAGTTTTTAGGTCACCTGATGAGACTAAGTCTCAAGTCACCTATATATATTCTAACCGCATTTGTCCGTCGTCTGTAAACAAATGTTAAGCCATAATCTAAAGCCATTGGCATTGTTGCAAACAGATTGGCTCATGATCATAGCTCAGAAGAGTACCTTACCCTAGCTGGCTCTTCGTCTGTTGTCAAGCGTTGTCTGTCAGATTTCTTTGCTCAAACAGGTACCGATAATGAAAGTGTGTAGAACTAGCTATAAGATTTCAATTTTTTAATTAGAGGAAGTAGTCCTTAAAGTTAGTCCTTGTTCCAGTCTAATGGTGAGCACTCGGCACAGTCAATGAAATCTTCCTCAGAGGCCCAAACTACTAAGAATTACTTCCATAGCTTTTTTTTCCTTAATAATTGCAATAAATCTCATTTCAGTAGCTGAAACTCTGAAACCAGCTGAGGACATTGAAGCCAATATGAATCCCAGCTTGCACAAACGAGCAAAGCAGAATACAGGCAAGTTTTTTTTGTTTGTTTTTGCAATATATATCGGTCTCCAAAACTAA
Source organism: Pecten maximus (assembly GCF_902652985.1). Classification (NCBI taxonomy): domain Eukaryota; kingdom Metazoa; phylum Mollusca; class Bivalvia; order Pectinida; family Pectinidae; genus Pecten; species Pecten maximus. The sequence goes on along the minus strand of NC_047017.1, from coordinate 16,572,080 downwards.
GATTTGTGGACATTTTGAAAGATATCCTTTGTATTGACAGTAATTTTTTAAGTTTTTAGGTCACCTATATATATAGCTATTACTAATGAGACAAAGTATTAAGTCACCTATATATATTCTAACTGCCTTTTGTCCATCGTCCGTTTGTAAACAATCTAAAACCGCTGAACCAAATTCAATGAAATTTAGCAGGAAGCTTCTATGGTCAAAGGTCAACCAAAATTGTTAAATTATATAGTTCCGTTGCCATTGGAAATAATACAAGCTTGGTTAGAATTATCAGTATGGGTTGTCTGTTGTATAGCCGTAAATATTGGCACTGACTGACCTCAAAGGGCTTATGGGTAGGGCCAAATAGGGTAAATTAAATTAAGTGAAATATTTCAAAACTCAGGTGACCGTTAAGGCCCATGGGCCTCTTAAGCTTGTTGGATTAGCAGCACTAGTCTATAGTGTGTCTCATTTATACAGTTGCCTAATGAAACTATTTTTTATATTAATAGATGTTGGTGCTTCTCCTGTTGGTGCTCCTCCTGTTGTAGCTTCTCCTGTTGTAGCTTCTCCCATTCTTGCTTCTCCTGTTGGTGTTTCTGCTATGCAAACAGAGCGGGGAATGGCGAATAGACTGACTTTACAGGGTGATTATTAAGTTTATGGTTGTTTCTCAGGTTAGCTGTTACATACCCTAATTTTAAGCCAGAGGTTTACCTTTTACTTTTTCCAGAAGTAAAATTAAATTACTCTAAGGCTTATACAGACCCATTTAATAATATCACATCACAGTCAGCATGATTTGCCCAATCATGGTGGCAGGACCTACAATAAATTCCTACATTAAAACAACATCGTTTAACGGTTTTATGATTACATTATCCCACTATTGAATCACACCAAATCAAACAAACTGTTTTCTTTTTATTTTTGGCTTAGATTTATAAAAACTTCCATTCTGCAGTATATTTTAAAACTAGTATTGGTCCTATTTTGAGGATCTGAACTGATATTTAATTGCCTAAAGTTCCAATCGTAATCGGACGGCTTTTAAATCGACCAGTAATCAATTACAGTGTTGTTTCACAAATGTTTTATTTATTTTTCAACTTTGTAGGTTTATCGGCAAATGAATCTAGATCTATTCCACGTGAAGAAAACCAAAATGAGTAAGTTTTGTAACGGAGGGAGGAGGGGGTGTTAATTCATAATTTTGAAGGAGACATTTATATATATGTATGTTTCTATTAATTCTCGAACCCCTTGATAGCTATACAAGATTTGATAACTCCGCCTACACTTAGTCTTGACACACTACTATATGCTCTTTTTTATCGCCATAGGCGGATTGCGTGTCTCCTATTGGCCGATGAGAACTTTTACCCAGATCCAGATGAAGCCTGTTCTATCAAAGCCCGTTAGGGGCATGTTTTACAATAATTGTATAGTTATTAATCTTTCAAGGTTTTTGCCAGGGCCTCCCAGGGGCCGAATATCGGCTTCCAATGGCATTTAATAGGCGTTTTTTTCTAGTTTAGATTTTAAATATACCAAAAAGAAAGTTTAAATTCCAATTTTTAGGAGGAGGGAGGAATTTAGTCCCCACCTTTTAAACATTACAGATGTATATATAGTAGAGATAAACATGTAATACCTATAATCTTTTGAATTTGTCTTATCATGAAATTGTTGGTATAATGTAATATAGTGATACATGCTCTTTTGTGTTTAATTTTATCGATATTTCAATTGATTTGGTAATGATTTTTTTCCCAATTCTGTACAAGGGACCCGGAGTCTCTTTCCAATTTAAAAAAGAAAAACTTAAATGGTCAAACATATCAAAAATTTGTATCTTTAACTAGTTTGTGTTGGACAGTGGGTAAAAAAAATGTCATGGTAATTACAAAAAAAAAAAAAAAAAAAATTCAAAAGAAAAACTTAACATTTGTTTTTAATTTCAGATGTGATAGATGCTTGAAATTTCAAGAGGAAACAAAAAAGGAAATGCGACAACTAAAGAACAGAATTAGGGACCTTGAAAAAAAAATGAGAAAACAGACAGCTTCTGAAACTGCAGGACGGCTTCCTGATATAGACTCAACTAGTACTACACCCATACATGAAACACCAACACGTTCTTTTACATTCACTGCAACAAATACACCTCCACACTCGACCACCTCCACACATTCTGAAATTACTACACCAGTGCGCTCCTCTACACCAACAACAATACAGGCCACACCAGCACTACAGGCAACACCAAATAATGACACAGAAGCATATAATGGACACACTTTATCCCATCTCCAAGACTCAATAAGCCACACAGACACACTTTATGTTGCTGTCCGGATTCTACTTTTGTTGCTTTTTCCAGAGGACTACATTATTTCTCATAGTGTCTCTGGGAAAGCTGCAAATTCTAAAACGGAAAAGAATCCCTCATTTGACAGCAGGCTTTTTGGCATCTTTCTTAGAATTTTGAAAAGTAAATTTCCAAACAATTCGGCTAAAGATGTGACAGAAAAAATTCACTCTGTGCAGAAGTCCATCATGAAAAAACAAAGTAAATAAATTTCAACTGGGTCAGTAAATTATTTTGGAAACCTGCCCTATATATAATTGAATGGTAAAGTTTAATTCTGCCATATATTTTTTTAGTGTATTGCTGTGGAAACTCTTCCGTTTTGGAATACATGGGGTCTCTAAATACACAAAATTCTGTCGTCAATAACTGGATTCTCATCCCGGTCTTTTGATATTTTTGGCTTTCAACATTTTTTTGTTTTATTTTATAAAATTGTTTCCATTCATCAATTCTTAAGGATCAAATAAACTTGAGGGTGAAAAACTCATAAAATATGAAAAATTAGATGAGATTTAAATATTCTATTCCGATACCTATTAATTTATTACACTTGAACATTTTGGAAAAACATTTTGGAGGCAACATGTAAGTAGAATCTGACATTCCTTCTTATTTTTCTCTCAAAACACTAAGGAATCTATACTAGGTTGTAGTTTGTATTCTAATTTTCAGGGGAATATATATGATTGTTGCAAACATCTGAACTTTTTTACTATTCAATATTTATTAAACTTGTATATATTTTTCATGTGTTTTATAATATTAACTACATGTATCATTGTACTTTTTGATGATTTTAAAAACACATCCTGTTGCAGTGTATATCAGTCAGTCTCATTTTCATTGTTTTGATTGTCAGATTTTCATTAAACTTTAATTAGAAAAAAAAAATAGTTTCAGCACAATACATAGCTGATTCTGAACAAAACTTCACATACCAGTGAGTATATAGGATCCTTACTCACTTTTATTAGTGCTTGTTAGTGTTTTGTATTTAAGGTCTGAAGGTCACAATGTTACTATAAATAGAAATTTAACTTTCAACACCCGTGTGAGGCTCTGTTGGAGGTATTTTGAATTCCCTTCCTTAGTTCAATAATAAGTGCCTGCTGTTTAGTCATAGTCATGTCTTTGTCATCTCAGCGGAAAAAAATATATAAATGTTCAGCTCAATTTTTGTATGTATATATATATATATATTGTAAATCCTGCTTTGAAATTTAAGGACCGAGACAAATGATATTTGATTGATATTTCAATGATTTTTGAATAATACTTATGTTTCTCATTCTAATGAAGCTGTATTTTTTAATTGAAAACCAATTCTAGAGCAATATTTTGAGGTAATGATTTTTAGACAAGCACATCATTAGGTCTTTACAGCTTTTACTCTCTTTTTATTGTATATTACATGTAGTATCATATTATTGTGCCAATAAGGCACAAGTTTTGATATGTGTCTATATGTTGCGTCCCAGTTCTCGATTTAGTTATGAATTTGCTAAAAAGGGAAGTGAATCACAAATTTAAAAAGCTGTTTTGTTACAAATAAAATATTGTATAATGCAAGTGATATATAAGCGTTACTATTCTATGTAAGTGTTGTTTATGATGATTATTTTAATTCATGGTCCATGATTATACCATAGTCTTCTTTTTTAGACTGAAGTCCACCAAACATGGTCGGAGAATGATGGTCGACCATGTTTTGTTGAGAATAACATGGGTCAACCAACGTAGGTTGGTCAGCCATGGTTTACCATGTTCTACCATGGCAGAACATGGTCGACCAACCTACCATGGTTGACCATGTTCTACCATGGTTGACCAACCTACCATGGTTGACCATGGTAGACCATGGTTGACCAACTTACCATGGTAGACCATGGTAGGTTGGTCAACCATGGTCTACCATGTTCTTCTCATTTAACAAAACATGGTCGACCATGTTCCCTGAACCATGGTAGACCATGGTAATACCATGGTAGACCATGGTAAACCATGGTCAACCATGGTTGATTTCGCAGGGGATAGCACAGACGTCGAGCAGTACTTCAATTCAATTCAATTCATTTATTATCTTAAACCTTACGGTTTATCAGTACCAATATATACATTATATATACATGACAGCTAATTACAATACTCCTGGTTAGTATTGATAGGATTATTGTAAGCCTCTACTCCTACTACATGTATATCAACCCATTTTTTCTAGAAGGGGGCTTATATACGTTGTATCTGTTCTATAAAGTTACGGCTATGTTAATCGACCAATACGAAGATGTTTCATAGTTGTCATTATCATTCCATTAGGTATTGTTATACTTCCATTGTTATAATTCCATTGTTATAAGATATGGCGTTAATCGCATTCTATGATATGCCTTTGTCTCTACACGAGTTCTCATTTTCAGGAGGTAACATTATACCTTCAACTGCATGTACAAAAACTGAATCTTGCTTTGGTTGAATTAATCGAGTGATGATCGAGTTGTGTTGCTCTTGAAACTTTAATTAACTTTTTCTATAAGCCGAAGACATTTAACCCATCCGGAATACTCATGCATTTGTACCGCATGGGCTTTCCATTGTTCATAGTTTTCAATTGTTTTCAAGATTTGGGTGGATTAACGATTTTGTTTACATTCTCTTGTGGAATCTGTAAATAGTCATGATAAGTAACTTAATTCGATATTTCCCTTCCGAAAGTGCCTTACAATGCACACTTTACAGGCGAGGCTGCTAAACATGAACAACTGATTCTGTCTTCCGGTGGAAGAGTTCATAAAATGCGTATATTGACGTTTCAACTGCTCTTGTTGTCTCTTTCTACAGAATGATGCTTCGGTGATGTACCAATTAGTCGACATCAACACAACATAAAAATCCAAGATGACAGCTGTCTAGCACTACCGGACTACCCGATTCATCTCCGTATAATGTCTTGTGAAGTTATCTTGAAATAATTTATATGAGATATTGTCTTAAGGGGCCGCGGTAGCCGAGTGGTTAAGGTGTCCCGACACTTTAACACTAGCCCTCCACCTCTGGGTTGCGAGTTCGAAACCTACGTGGGGCAGTTGCCAGGTACTGACCGTAGGCCGCCGGTGGTTTTTCTCCGGGTACTCCGGCTTTCCTCCACCTCCAAAACCTGGCACGTCCTTAAATGACCATGGCTGTTAATAGGACGTTAAACAAAAACAAACCAAACCTTAATGATGAACTCTTAACTACCTGGAGTTGTTGACATGGAAACTATGGAAACATCTTGCTTCGTATTGAGATGTTTTAGAACATTGTGGTCTTTACATATGTATGCCCAATTCATACTATATTGAGATGATAATTTCAAGCTGTTGGGCAAAACTCTCCTTCAGTAAATGATATTACAGTTTAGTGTAGTGTACCGAGTCAAAAGTGTGATAGATTACAATAGGTGTTGTTATTTTTATCTTATTGTTTACTTCCTTTTAGCTGGTAGCATCTCTATACCCTCTCTAGGCCAAGCAGAGTCTATATATTTACTTTTTTTTCTTTCTCAAATTATAAGAAGATCATGAGCTTGCATTGAGCTTTAAAACTAATAACAAACACCAACACATTATGATAAATTAATATTTAATACATGTTATCACAGATATTCATGTTTATATACAATGAAGTCACTCTTTCTTGTTTATTAAATAACAGAGAAATGTTTTCAATGTCAATGTCATTCATTGGAGTGTAAACACAGCTGACGGCTACAAGTAGACAACATTTCAAGGAGACAGTCTTAACCTCAGAGTAAATAGCCTGGGTGGGCTACATCGTGGAGGGACAGACATTGATGATAAAGTAGTTGACATTGATGATAAAGTAGTGAGATTTGGCTGATTTTTTTATCCAGCATGGTTATAAATGACCAATCGAACAAGTTGAAGCCTGGTTAGCTGTCTCCTGGTTTGTAGGACTTATCACAGGCTTAAAAGTCAGAAGTTGACCAATCGGGAAATGCTTGGATCTGTGTTGCGATGACATTCAAACACAGACCCTACAGTGTATCATGCTTATAGATACCACAATTCCATATGTCTCTTTTTATATCAAGTATTTTAACATCTTTTTCGTATAAGACTCCTAGAAAAATTCAGCGAGTCGCTCCTCGCTCCTCAACTTCTGTTCCAGCTGCATATACTTGTGTGGGGCTTGTTCTTTGTGCCTGAAATGACAAAAGATACATTAATTTGATGGCGGGGGAAGTAGTGGCGTCGGTGGAGTGGGAGAAAAGCGGATTACACATTAAACCCAACAAAATCCCAGATCTCACATCCCTGCACTTCATGCATACACATCAGTCTGGATCTAAAACAATGGTTAGAATTGTCCCTGTTGTCTCCAGCACATCACCATGACGTCATCAAAACAAAAAACAAAACAAAATGAAAAACAAAAAAATACACAGTACTGTGGTTTTCTACCCCATGGTTTGTCATTGCTAGAAGAGTTTAAAAAAGCAAAGAAACATAAATGGCGGTTACATATAAAATATATACAATTTCCCTATATTAAAATGCTTCCATGTGTAAAAGTGCTAATGGAATCTTTGATAGTGAAATTGTATTTATTATGGAGATACCATCACTCAAGACTATCATAGAATGGTTGATACATATATATATGGACCATGGGTTGGGAATTCGTGTCAAGTTCCTGTGGGCTAGTAGCTAAATATAGTAAGCCACAAACATCGGCAGGGTATTTTTCATTTCCTCAATTGTTTTTTTTAAACAATATAATTTGAATACTTCATCAAAGGAATTTATTCTTACAAAAGCAGACACATTTTTTTTTTTTCTAAATCCATTAGCTGATGAACATTTTATCAGTACAAGACATTATTAGATCTGTAATAGCATCACTCCCCCGCCATAACATATTACTCAACACCTATAAATAGAATAAATCATGCTAAAAACCAAACACACCACAGAATTACTATAAATAACAAAGACTTGATTTCAGTGTCCAGCTAGCCTATACATGACCTCCTAAGAACCACCCAATATGCAAATTTGTTGATCTGTGGTAAGTTCGGAATTACATCGACCATCTAAGGACAGATATTTAAATCATCATTACATATCATCCCTCTCCTTTAATCCTATGCAAGCTACCAACAACTCCCACCAACTAACCGTCAAATCTAATCTTAAAATTTCTGTTTAAATTTCATCAAAGATCAGTCTGAATTTGACATAATTGATCAAATCAGCAAAATTTTTAGAAAAAAAAATCTTCTTAAAAGCACACTTTAGATGTCAATCATTAAAGATATTATCTCAATGAGACAATCCCTTTCTTAAAAATACAATTTCACATTGACAATTCCAAGCCTCAAATTAAATGAACTGATTTTTCAAGTTTGAATAATGACATTAGATTTCAATCATGGCCCACCTATATTGATCAAATTTTTGGCAATAGCAGCTTTAAAACTGTATGCAGTGAAAAAGGCTTTTCAACTGAGTACAAGAACTTTAGGTGAGTTTGGAAATATATTAATTATATTTAGATATCAGCAGTGCTTTCACTAATTGGACACAGGGAATCCCTTTGAACATTCCAGTAATTCTGCTGCTTTTGTTTTAAGCAGTTAGAATATGCCCTATCACTTATTTCGGCATAAATATGTGTTCCATTAATTAGAAATGTGCACACTCCTGTCAATATAATATAGACTTTATTTAAAAAAAAAAAACTAATCAATTTGATATGTAAATGCTTGTGACAATTTATCAATTATCAACTGTTTATGAGGTCAATATCATGATGGTGTTATACTTTGTTTCCAGGTTGGTAGAACACAATATTAACTGAATCAAAGGTTGTTTTTTTATATAAGATATGAAATTTGTTTGCAAAATGGTGGAATAGCAGTAAATTTATCTTGATAACAGGAAATTTACATTAATGGGGCATTGTGATATCACAAAGATTATGATGTTATAAATGCAATTTAACTTCGTGTTTCTAAAAATAGAAACATCAGGTCAATATCTCAAAATATTAACCTTCACAAGGTTTAGCCAATGAGAACTGAGGAAAGTCGTACCATATTTAATATATCAAATTATTGAACTGGTTTTATATAACTCAATCTAATAACTTTGACACTTATGTAACATTTTCATCAATTAACTTCTTTTATTACCTTGCAAGTCGCAGATCGAGGATGTGTATTCTAAACAAGGCTTCACTACAGTAGTCCAGGTAGGCTTCCTCGTCGTCTTTAGACATGGCTACCTGATTCTGTTGGTACCAAGCCTGCTTCTTCTCCAGTAACTGGGTCTCCTACAGAAAAACAAACAATAGCCAAAAACTATTAGTTAATGCAAAAACGATAACACAAAAGACGCTGTCAGCATGCACACATGAATTGATAAATCGATATAAAGAAAACTGTATAAAAAATATACAATTGTAATATACCACAAACAGCTGTCCAGAAGCTTGGTTAAATCGTAATTGTACCAGACTTCATTGTCAACTTGGTTAGACAAAGAACCTCATTTCTAGCTAAATCCAGATCACAAATCATCGAAATCCCATCAAACTTATCACATAAACTCTATAAATATCTTTTTCTGTCATAATTGTACAAAAATTCCTGACAATATTTTTCATGCTTTACATAATTATTTGATAACCAGACACAAGATTGACCTTAATTTGAATTTATATGACAACCAAGGATGGCTTAACCCTCAAAATCTCAATATATGGGTTTATAATAACATTCATGCTACATTATCCAACTGGTATATTTTTCATGATATACATCAAAGGATGTTCAGCCTTTTTTTATTTCCTGCAGATGTAATATAGTATTGATTTTTTTTTTTTTGTCTAGCTAGCAAATCACTTAGTGCTAGCTGAAATTGGCCTCTAGCACAACTGGGCGGAATTTAATTGGCACAAACCTTTTCAAACCTGGCTTGAATGAGGTTGGCTTTGTCAATTAGTCGTTTCTTGAGATCGCCCAAACAGTCTTCCTTGAGCTGGTAGGCCTGTTGCCTGGTGATTTTATCTGGGTTGCCCATCTGGGCAAGGAATGGAGCCAGGTAGTCAATGTCCATCTCTTGTTTTCGCATTCTCTCCTCCAATTGTAGGCGCTCCTAGAAGGACCACAAGGCGTGAATGTAGTTAGAATCTATCAACATCAGCCGTCAACATGCTGTGACACGACAGAACTAAAACAATGCTCCATTTAGCTAACTTTATGTATAACATCCCCGGGCAGCTGGAGATCGTGACAGGTGATGCATTTACCTAATATACAGATCACGCCAGTACGGGCTGGTGTAGTTATCATTACAATTAACTAAACTCAGCACCTATTGTGAGACAAAGGCAAAATACGTACCTAATATACATATCACGCCAGTACAGGCCAGTATAGTTATACTTACAATTAACTTAACTCAGCACCTATTGTGAGACAAAGGCTAAATAGGTCATTACCCTAGAACTCTGTGAAGGCCTGTACAATATCAAGGTCAAGATTCGGATGTATAGAGCGGTACATGTATACCTGAAGAAACTAGCTAGGGCAGATGTGATTATATTTGACCGAATCCTTTGCAGTAGTTTCAACATTGTAATGAAGAGAAGAGGTTCACTGGGCCTGCATTGCTCATGAATATCATGACTCTGGGTTTCAAGACATTTCACCATGTGACATTAATGAAACCAGATCAAGGTGCACATATATCATTGTAAGCAAACTTGCAATTGGTAGCCTTTCATGCCATCATGCTGACGATCATGACCCATGAGCATTTTGGTGGTTGAGAAGAAGTTTTGGGACGATTTGAACACATTTGACCTAATGTACTGATGAAAGTGGATCAGGTCAATCCTTTGAAAAAATGTTGGTAGCCGCTCGATTGCAGCAAGGAATTGGCCCAATATGATCTCTTAAATGAGTCCCTTGGTTATTGAAAAGATAACATTCAAATATCTGAACACATTTGACCCCCATGACCTTGAAAAAAGGTCAAGGTTTATCCTTTTTAACAAACTTGGTAGGCCTTTAAGCCAGCATGCTACTGATGTTATATAATGATCTTTGTTCCTTTGGTTATTGAGAAGAAGATATAAAGAATGACTGACACTAGATACGAAACAGATGGATGTTGGATGCTCACAACAGTAAAATTCATTTGACTTGCCCTTTAACTTAAGGCAGGTGAGCTAAAACTTATATAACCTGGTGTGTGAAATCAGGAATCTTAGCATTATAATATTATACAGATATTTTACATGGCCTTAAAACTTAACTCAATTTCAGCACAGGTATTTTCTAATGAACTTTATGCATATATATATCTTCCATACATTGATCATGTTATAATATAAATGTATACCGTAAATGAACACAACCATTTTACAGCTAGTATGCATATTCACAGAACAATGCGTAGAATCATTCATATAACCACACATTGTGCTAGGTGAGTTAAATGTTTTGTAATTCCAGAAGCAGAGATTTCAACATAACACCTTTTATTGACAAGAGCATTTGATGATGGGTGTAGCAGTAAGAGAGAGTGTCAGGTACAAGAGAACTGTTGATACTCTGATCCCATTGTAAACACATTAATAAAGATCTTATTACATTCTCATTAGAGAGATAATTTGATAAAGACAAGTGGGTGCTGTGTGGAAAAGCATGCAGATCAGATTACAGCTGGTGCAATCAGGTGTGAAATGTGCTGTTGTTCTGATTTCAGGCTTACACCTAGCAGCACTGTGTTAGGGAGGGGGAAGAGACAGGGGGAAAAGTGGGTGGGAGGGGGATGGGAGATGGGGAGGGGGCAGAGGGAAAGAGAGGTGGAAAGGGAGGGGGAAAGAGAGGTGGAAAGGGGGGGAAGAGAGGTGGAGAGGGTGCAGGGAGAAAAGGAGATAGGCAGGGGCATGGAGAAAAGAAGGGGAAAGGGAGGGGAGAAGCGACAGGGAGAAAAGTGGTGGGAGGGGGGGGGGGAGAGTGGAGAAAAAGAGAGGTGGAGAGGGTGCAGGAAGAAAGGAAAGCAGGCAAGGGGGCAGTGGAAAAGGGAGTGGGGAAGGGTGCAGTTAGAAAAGGAGGCAGGAAGGGGGAAAGGGAGGTGGGGTCGGTTGGGTCAGGAAGAAAGGGAGTTGGGAAGGGGACAGGGAGAAAGGGGGGTGGGAAAAGGGACAGTAGCAAAGGGAGGTAGGAGTGGGCAGGGAGAAAGTGAGGCAGGAAGGGGAACAGTGGGAAAGGGAGTTGGGGAGGGGGCAGGGAGAAAAGGAGGCTGAAAAGGAAAAATCAAGGAAAATAGAAAAGGGTTTTTTCTTAAGTTAAACAAGGGTAGAGAAAGAAAATGGGAAGGGGAAACAGTGCAGAAATGTGAGAAGGGAGGAGGAAATCAATAAAGAGATAGAAAGGGGAGGAGCAGTTGGGAGGCAGGCAGATGGAAACATGGGCAAAAGAAGAATCTATGATAAAGAGCCCAAGGAGGAAATGTAAAGGAGAGTAGACATGGATAGAAAATAACCAATACAATTGAAACGGATTATCTGACGCAGTTTTAGCATCAGTCTCTCAGGTGTAAGACAGCTCAAAGCTTTCAATTTGATATTGATTTCATGATACACAGAGAGAGTTCTATATATGCTGGTATGACTCACAGACATAACAAGTATCAAATTTCATTGGCTGTTACAGTTTTACAATGCATCTGATATATATATAATATATATATATACAGCAGAACAGTGTTAAGATTGTACACAGAAAATTCACTTGAAGAAATTCAATTATAATCATGGCTGGGAAGAAAACTGTAAAGGGTTGATGGAAAAAATCATTGCAATTGAGGATATAAAAAGTGGTGTAAATGCAGATTTTAAATGCCAGAAAATGTACTCCTACTAAACTACGCTTCTAAAAGTAGAAATAATGTCGGGGTGATTCTTTTGAACGGAAATCCTGAAACAAGATTACCAAAGTACTTCTGTTTCCTTAACGCATGCCTGCCATACCAGCAAAGCTAACACAGATATCTAGAGTAGAAATTCTCCTAGAACACAGAAACTCGTTATAATCTTCATCTTCGCCATGTTCAAATGCTGCATCACTCCTGATTCTGTCACACTAACAAAGCTTGCGCACTAAGAGATAAAGGCAGATATATGATAAAATCTTTTTTATTCTTAAAAAAAAAGTGTCTTGAGAAATTTTCATTCTGTGACATTTAAACCCGTCATTTTATAGTTGAATTAATTAGATAGTCCTGGACCTTATCTATTCATAGTTATCATCAATTGGGTTTTTCTAATCATTTTATTTTATACATAATCAATAACAAAATCTACTGGTAAATTCTAGATATCATGTCATGCAGCGTATACGGTATATCTTCACTCTAGAAATGAGTCATAGCTAGATCTTTATCAAATGTCTTAGAAATAATGAATTATTTATCAAGAAATGAAAAAAAATTAAAGGCACACTCATCAGAATTTTCATGATTGGAAAAAAAATCTGCGTAAGATATTAGAATGATTCATCTGCCCTACAACCAGACCACTTTGACAAAGAAATCACTATATTTTATCTAAGAGTTTATTTTTTTCATATTATGATGAAAACAGGATAATTAAACAAAAGTTTTCCCATTCAAATATAAAGTTATATAACATATAAGAAAAAGTGAACGAACACGATCATCCAGGCAAAGATTGCAAAGTCAGAAAAGGATGTTTCTCTGAGAGAGTATATCATGAGGTTGAAGAAATGAGATATATATATCCTTCAGATAAGTGACATATATAAACAAAGGGCTATAACTCTGTATAAATTGAAGCACTTCATCTGATTGATTTTATGCGATATTTCCAAACACGTACTCATTAATACAAAATTTGATTCCCATGGTCCGTGCATATGGGGTATATTATATATACAAGATTTACACAGACAAAAACACACAAATAATCTTGAACATAGATCCATAAACTAATTGAGAAGAAAACATTTAGTATAACATCACCAAACCATCAAGAGGAAAAATAATTGTGGTTTCTTGTGATTTTTTACTTAAAAAATATCTTGTCATCTTATAAAGTAATAATGATTGGTCCTGTTGATTATATATATGTACCAGTGATTAAATTATGATATCATTAATATTAGTCCTGGGAACAGAACCTGTGATACATTATACGACCTTGACAAAGACATAAAGACACTATAGAGGTCAAATTCACGTGGCACAACCTGTGGGGACACAGACTTTACAAGATTCCACAACAAATAAACCATTCACAAATTACACAACGCAATACCAATGTGATCAGTTGATATCATTTTTAATAGGTTTAAGCAGCCTTGAAAAACATTTCCCACAGCTTAGCTTCCATAATTAGTGGGATTCAGGAGAACTACCCCCACATAACAAACACTAATTGAAGGAAACGCATTGAATGAAAAATTACAATGCCTTTAGCAAGACAATAAAGAAATAATGCATGCTTTGTCAGGACTAATCAGGAAAAATTCATCATTGTACTCGATACCCCTCTGTCTTTGTACTTGCTATAAGGAGGAGCAATGGAGAAGCTAAGCAGTGGTTTTTTGTCTTATTTGTTCTTATGTTTCATAGAAATCTGATTATTTTAGTCACTATCGACTAAAAATAATACTATCCCCACTGCCAGTGTCACCGCAGGAATAAATATCTAACAATGCTCTAATGATCCATCTGAGCTCAAAGAGAAATACGCAAAACAAAATCAGCTTGTATCAGAATTTTTTTTTTCAATGTAACTAGAGTGACAGTGGGAAACAGATATGTAATGGATTATAACAGAAAATGGTCATGGGGAGTGGAGGTCGGTAGTGGGGAGTGGAGGTCAGCAGTGGGGCGTGGAGGTCATTAGTGGGGAGTGAAGGTCGGTAGTGGGGTGTGGAGGTCAGTAATGGGGTATGGAGGTCGGTAGTGGGGTGTGGAGGTCGGTAGTGGGGTGTGGAGGTCGGTAGTGGGGAGTGGAGGTCTGTAGTGGGGAGTGGAGGTCGGTAGTTGGGTGTGGAGGTAGTAAGTGGGGAGTGGAGGTCGGTAGTTGGGTGTGGAGGTCGTTAGTGGGGTGTGGAGGTCGGTAGTGGGGAGTGGAGGTCAGTAGTGGGGAGTGAAGATGGGTAGTGGGGAGTGGAGGTCGGTAGTGGGGTGTGGAGGTAGTTAATGGGGTGTGGAGGTAGTTAGTGGGGAGTGGAGGTCTGTAGTGGGGAGTGGAGGTCGGTAGTTGGGTGTGGAGGTCGTTAGTGGGGTGTGGAGGTCGGTACTGGACAGTGGAGGTCAGTAGTGGGGAGTGAAGATGGGTAGTGGGGATTGGAGGTAGGTACTGGGAAGTGAAGATCGGTAGTGGGGAGTGAAGGTCTGTAGTGGGGAGTGGAGGTCGGTAGTGGGGTGTGGAGGTCGTTAATGGGGTGTGGAGGTAGTTAGTGGGGAGTGGAGGTCGGTCAAGTGGGGTATGGAGGTCAGTAGTGGGGAGTGAAGATCGGTAGTGGGGAGTGGAGGTCGGTAGTGGGGTATGGAGGTCGGTAGTGGGGAGTGAAGATCGGTAGTTGGGAGTGGAGGTCGGTAGTGGGGAGTGGAGGTCGGTAGTGGGGTGTGGAGGTCGGTCAAGTGGGGTGTGGAGGTCGGTAGTGGGGTGTGGAGGTCGGTAGTGGGGTGTGGAGGTCAGTAGTGGGGAGTGAAGATGGGTAGTGGGGTGTGGAGGTCGGTAGCGGGGTGTGAAGGTTGGTAGTGGGGAGTGAAGGTTGGTAGTGGGGAGTGGAGGTTGGTTATAGGGTATGGAGGTCAGAAGTTAGATATGGAGGTCAGTTGTGGGGAGTGATGGTCGGTACTTGGGAGTGAAGCTCGGTAGCGGGGTGTGGAGGTCGGTAGTGGGGTGTGGAGGTCGGTAGCGGGGTGTGAAGGTTGGTAGTGGGGAGTGAAGGTTGGTAGTGGGGTGTGAAGGTTGGTAGTGGGGAGTGGAGGTTGGTAGTGGAGGTTGGTAGTGGGGAGTGGAGGTTGGTAGTGGAGGTCGGTAGTGGCGAGTGAAGCTCGGTAGCGGGGTGTGAAGGTTGGTAGTGGGGAGTGAAGGTTGGTAGTGGGGAGTGGAGGTTGGTAGTGGGGAGTGGAGGTTGGTTATAGGGTATGGAGGTCAGAAGTTAGATATGGAGGTCGGTAGTGGGAATAGAGTTTGGTAGTGGGGAATTCAGGTTGGTCATAAGGACAGTTGTGTGAGAACTTACCAATTCTCTTCTATGTTTCTTGGCCTTCTCATTCCTGTCTGTGTCATACACAGAAATTTCCAGCTCAGATGCTGTCTCCTCCTTTGTTCTCTCATTCAACACTTCACGGACCTGTAACAACCACAAAACAAATCATTATTTTATTCATTGGGCATTGTATTAAATACTTCCAATAAAGACACATCAAACTGTTATCCTAACATAAACTTGACATAACATTTAAAAGTATGATTATTGATCACATACCTCCTCTTCGGACTCCCGGACCTCGTTACGACATTTCTCCTCTGCTTTTAGCATTTCCAGCAGCATCTCGTACAGTTCCACATTTTTGTTCATCGGGGAGGTTGGATCCACCTGTTAAATGAACATGGCACAATTTTTTTGTAGATTTAGCAATGAGCAAAGAAAGACAACTTTTACAAGACAAGAAGACAGCAAATCATACTATTTAAAACAAAGAGTTTTATTTTTATCGCTGTCAAAATGATTTTAAAGATAATTTAAGATTTTGTTTTCAATAGTTAAATATCTTAATGAAAATATCATATTAAACAAACCTGGAAAGTTTGATGCATCTCAGGGTTGAACGTGAGGGTAGCGCCTTTCTCGTCCCAGTTGGCAGGTTTGAGGAACTCTCTTGTGGAAGAGGCTATACGTGGGTCCTCTGTGTGGTAAGTCAGCTGGATCTTGTCCTCGGACACCAGGAACATCAGCTCAGCAATGTCTTCACTCGCCACTTTTTTAGGATTTCTGTGAAACTTCTGAATCATTTTCTGTAACGGAAAATATAAACAACAAATGTATTCACTGTTTCATGCATTGTTTGTTTTGCTTTGTTTTTGTTTAACGTCCTATTAACAGCAAGGGTCATTTAAGGACGTGCTAGGTTTTGGAGGTGGAGGAAAGCAGGAGTACCCGGAGAAAAACCACCAGCCTACGGTCAGTACCTGGCAACTGCCCCACGTAGGTTTAAAACTCGCAACCCAGAGGTGGAGGGCTAGTGATAAAGTGTCGGGACGCCTTAACCACAGGCCACCACGACCCCTTAAATGCATAATGATGTACGTAAAGAAACACATTGTCAAGCACTCATATGTACCATTGAACATAATATACCATTAGGGTGGTCAGACGGTATGGGGTTCTTCTGTTTTCCTCCACAATATGATCCCTTGCATGTTTCCAACTGAGCCTAATTTGAACATATTTGTAAACAGGAAGTGAAAATGAGGACCTACCACAATGGGTCGCATGTTGTTGGCACCAGTACCATCCTGTGGACCAAATTTCTTTGTCCGTTTTCCAAACTCTACTTGTTTGAAGTACAGGAAGTCATCCCTATTTTTATACTCCTCACTCATCTCGGACAGACTCTCCACTCGCTTGACCAGTCCGTCCACTCTTGCCTCATCGTAAAACAACATGATTCTGTCGTTCTCTGGGCCAGGGCTGCTGGCCTTAAACTGGTGTTCTAAGAAAATATGTCATAGTTTAGCTAGGATATAACACTACCCGTACAGTAAGGTGCAACTAGTAAAACATCACTTTTAAAAATCTGATGAAACTTTTCATAAGAAACAACAATATCAAGTTTCTAACATTTTTCACTTGTTTAAAGTAACTTCAGAAGTGAGCTATCATTTTTAAACCCTACTGGAGCTATGCTACATCTCTGCCGACAAACAATTGCCACCCTTGACTAGTCAACTATGGCGTTATTGTAAAATAACATGATACTTTGACTCTGAGCAAGAACTGCTGGCCTATCTTAGTGCCCTTATATACATGCCCCTCTCTCAACCTCCAATACAAATTATCCATGGGCCTGTAAAAAGCTTGGTCTTTTCATGCATTTTTTTTTTCTTAATTATTTATTTTTGATGTATCATTGTTATAGAAAAACAATAAAATTGAAAATCCTTACAGACAATATGTTGCAGTACAATATAACGAGCTGATCAATAACTGTTACAACAAGCATTTAATTCCTATTGCACCTTTTAGACACTTGTGTCTTCCAGGGTCGAAAAACTCTGTATTCCAGCCAGATCGATGATTGTGGACTTTGGTACACAGCTTGTCCACACGATGTGCAAAGTACTCGCGTACCATGATCAAGTCAGTCACTGTAGTATCAAACACAACTGTCTTAATAACATGCACATAGACATTGTCATCAATATATATCTTACCAGTACTTACTATTAAATTGGTATATTAACTTAATAATCAAGGAAAAATTACAAATATGATATGTTTTACATAAAAAAAATGCATTAAAAAGTGTTGGCCTGGTTATTTTCACTTTCAATTATCAAGAAAGTTTTTCCTACATTTGATTTTGTCAAATCCTTGACAGTTTTTTTTAGAGGAAATCATTTTTAACAAGCATACTGGGTATTACTATTATAAAGCAATAAATATCCTCTTCTGGCCCATCCAAAAAATTAGTAACAGTGACCTTGACCCCAAACCCCTAAAACTTGAAGTTGTCCGATATATTATGGTCCTTTATCATTGTGTGAAGTTTGATCAGAATTCCGGAATGAACCCGCTAGAGTTCTGACAAACATTGGCATCAGATACATATGTAACAAGACAAGTTGTGAGGTAATCTGTAGCCCCCCCCCCCCCCCCCCCCCCTCCAGTTTTTCACCCGTAGGGGAGTAATATTCCAACTTCGCCCCATGCATACGCCATATTCCATTATTTTTCTGTAATTGTTCTTTTGTTTAAGTTTGTGTATAGAAGTTTCCACTTGTATACCTACATTCACGGTTTTCGTACATGGAGAGTTTGGACACCAGGCCATCCTTCATCAGGTAGTGTGCAAACTTCTCTAGCTTGGCACGCTTATATAGTTTAGTTTTCTTCCCCTGTGGACACCTCATCTGGAAGTCTGCAAGGACATAAATTTTCAAATGTAGAAGTTTGTAAACATGTCCTAGTTGGTTGCGGAAACAGCAAGGGTAACATGCCACAGTACCAGCAAGTTGTAGCAATAGCTGACCAGTCCCTGGTTGGGCCTGATCAACCCAGCCAGCGCGCCTCTGGAGGATGTAGTGGAAAGCGCCGAAAGGGCTGAGGAAGGTGGATCCACCTGATGATGGGACTGGCACGCATTTGATTCAGTTATCCAGTGTATTCAAGGTATTGGTAAGGGATATTAACGGTTAGCAAGAAACATTTACTGTCACATGAAGGGCCATCTTCGCTAACCAAGGGTTACTCTACGCTAAGCTCAGCTTAGCGTAGAGTAACCCTTGGTTAGCGAAGATGATGAAGGGCAAACTATGCAATTTTACACATAAACCTCGTAGATCATTCATTTATGAAACAGACAATCCAACTATTAACATGTACAACTGGTATACCAACCAAAAATGAGACAAAATCTATCTAGCGAGGAAACAGAAAACCTGTCCTCATCAGACAATAACATCCAGTGACAATACGGAGAGAAAAGAATACCTGTCAAACGAGAACAGAGTACCCAATAAATTGTAAATTAACTTTATACGATTACATGTATATATTATACTCACCTCGTAAGGAGAGTTTGATTGGCTCCACCCAGGATGGAGGCATGTCCAGATGTTTGTCCATTTCATTTTCTTCCTCCTGTGATATATAACATATCTGATTACCGTACATACTCATATAATAGATAAACATTTAAATAGGCATGAAAGATTCATTGTGGCAATGAATTTTTTTTTTTCATTTTTTTTTTGTAATGAGGTTGTGGGCCACCAGCATGCAGCAAAGAAATGCATGGGTAAATGGCATCGTTCAGGTTAATACCTATAATGTCAAGATTTTTTCTACTCTGAATATGACTGGGATATACGTTACTATTATTAATTCGCTGATATTGACAAATTTTTTGCTCTAAATATATGCAAAAGGAAAATACATACAATTTATGTGAATGACTAAAAATTTGTACAAGGAAAATACAAATGTACCATGAAGGCTGAAGACAATGGATTTTTGACCTTCCTAATTATACACAAAATGTAAAATGATGAGTAATATTCTTACACTGGAAACCATTTTTGAATTACATAAACTTTAAAAAATTGTATAAAACAATACAATCACATGAATATAAACACCATGCAGTCCCCCACACTAGAACTCTGACTATATTATCTGGTGAGCAAGTGATCTTGTTTTAATTTGTTAATATGGTACTCTTCCAACACTTGGATTAAACCTGTACTCCTGGAACCCTGGTTACTGTTATAAAGTTGGTCATGTACAACACGGACAGAAATAATTCAGTTTTAAACTTAATAACGGTACCAGTGTCACAACATACCATTAGGATATATATCAACTGACACGTTCAATTTAATAATCACATCCAACTTCTATCGAGTACATAATTATAAACTTACATGTGGGTGTAAGGTCAATCTTATAAACTGACTAACAAGTGCGGGGAGTGTCGTAAATAATTCTAAACTGATAATTATATTTGACCTATCTTTCTTATATAAGTCAATATAAATTATCACTGACAGCAAAGGCCAGTAATTTATCATCTGAAAGCAATTTATGTAAAGCAAAACCAATCCTTCACGATAATATTTCTTCACTGACAATACAGGTGGATTGTTAGTGCTTGCTGCATATGTGTCTCATTTAAATTACAAAAATATGTACATGTCACCGAAAATGCCATAATACGACAGCAACCACACCCAGAAATCCTTCCTTCCTGTACAAATAAAGTCCCTATTTAAAAAATTATTCTAAAAAATGAAAAATTTCCTTTTTTTTTTTAAATATTAAAGATAATTTTTACTTGCACAATAAAATAATTTCTAGTGTATAACCAAAGTCAGTCATCATAAAATGGGCATGAAGCTCTTCTACGTGTAATTTATAAACCTAAATTTTAAACAGCACAGCACACAATACCATCCACCATGAACCTGTCACAATATTGCGTGTGCATTTCGTGATACGTGCACATGTACCACATTGAAAGCTATTCACTCAATACTGGAAATGTATGAAAATACTGTTATATTAAAAATGTTAGAAAACACAATTTAAAAGTCACTGATAGTACAACACAGTAATGACTTCATAGCTTTTAATTAACAGTGATTTGGAAGGCTTTCATTTCAGACTTGGAGTTTGCAATTTTGATCCAATCAGAATGATCTGAATCAGTTCCTGCTGTCTATTCCTCACAATATCAAAGTTAATGTTCTCCACTAAATTGACTTTTCTTATAGTATCTGTGTGACAATAATCCCATGCCTGATAATAAGCCCATGCACTAATGTCTCTTTTGCAGCTTGGCGAAAAACTGCAAGCAAATACTATTTCAATGTCCTTCAATAAGACCATCATTTTCTTTGAATCAAATTTGATGAGTCAGCCCCCTGGGCTTCAGGCTACATAAACTAATTATCCCATCTGATGATAATACCACAAATATTTGCGATAAAACATGGGTAGATAATGACCATGCTTAAACAGTCACAATTTCCAAATATCTACATATGCTGAGAAAAAGAGGAATAAGTTTAAGTGGGAATCTGCAGCTAAATCATTTTATAGTGATGTAGCCACCAACTACAACAAGGAGACCCAATTTTAAAATGGTTCACGATGTGGTAAAACCGAGCAAATAAAAAAAAAATACAATAGGAAGGGTTGGAAGATTATAAGAACCAGTAACACAGAATTACTTTTATGGGTCAGGAACAAGACTTTGATATTGTGATGCGGAAAAGTCTCCCACCATTGTCAAGACTCAGGACTACTCTCCCAATCACTGTACCAATTATGATTAAATATAGGTAGGCAGTTTATATGATGACAAAAAGAACCTCAGAGAAGGTGATCTGTGTGTTGTCACGATGAAGAGCATTCAACCGTTCATTGCCGTTCTGAAATGTTGACACTTTCAAATGTTAAACGTTGACTCAAGGATCTGGTTATTCATACACTGGTGGCATGCACAGGTAAAATAAATACAAATAAATTCTATCAGCTAGAAATTTTCTATCTATAAGTCTAAAGATTACATGAGACTTAAATTAATTAAGTTTCAGTATTTCTGTAACATTATGTAAAATTACTCATTCAGTTCATCATTTCACCATGCTAAAATATTTGATGTGAAACATGCATTGATTTCAAACATAAACGTGATCAAGATTTCAACACTCCAAACAGCACTGATATAAACCTGCATCGTTTCTCCTTCACATTCGGTTCGAACCCACTGAAAAAACTGGGTAAAACTTAAGCAGGAAATTCAATCACTCTGATATTATCATCCCTGCTTCCTCATAATCAAAACTCAAAATATATTGTCAGATGAAAATTTCACAACATCCAATATGCCATCTTCAAGACAAAAAGAAACACCAGCCACTGAATCCTAGCTTTCTTACCTCATCATCGTCCAGATCTCCGATATCATCCTCCACATCTGGAATCTTCAGCAAAGGTTTCTCAGTAATAGGAAACATGTATTCCCACCTTGTACAGTCTCCAAGATCATAGCTAAGACCCTGAATGGCAAATGGTGTAAGAAAAACAGATTTATAAACACACTACAAAAATAGCTCCACTGAAATCTATACTTACTGTCATAACCATCTAAATTGGTGGTAACCATATGGAAATTAAGTTTAGACTTTTAAAACTGAATATAGAGTATATAAATTAACATAGTCCCATAACTTTTAGAAGTGTAGAAAATTAAAACCAAACTGCTTTCAGGAGTCCATTCAAACTACATTGTATACACAACTCTCAGAAAGATCCCAAATTTTAACTGGAAAGGACAGTTTTATAGTATATAGCCAGCTGGTATGATTATATCATATATTTATTTGTTTAATGGAAATGCTTAAAATTACAAAGTGTGAAACAACAATAAAAGGATCAAACAATGCAGTATGGGTATCGAATGATGCCATATAATTATAGGTTGAATAGAATTTCTGAAAATAAATAACTGTCCTTGATTATGTTTTACGTTTAAGTTATAGGGACAACACATTGGATATATATAAATTTCTGAAATCTATGGATATGCAATTTTGTGCTTTTGTCATAGTCGCTTAATTCTACTGATCTGTCATAAAGTATGATAATAATAATATATTGATAACAGCTCTGAGACAGCCATACTGCTGTGATATAGGCATATATACTAGTATTAAACTCCAATTTATTATCATTTAAATTATTATAAATAATTATATATAGTCCAGGGCTTACCTTAACTCCATCAGAGCAGTCCTGCATATTAACCCAGAAGTTGGTCGCATTCCATACAGATTCAATACCAAGGTAGCTCGGGCTGTCCACTGGGTGGGATAGGCCTGTGAAGGGCTCAATGAAGAAGCTCTCTGGGACTTCCCTACGTCCAGCTAGGACCAGCACCCAGGCATGGACTCGCAGACCATATAGGGGATCTGGTGGGGGCTTTTCTAGCTCCTAAAACACACGAATGATAGTAGTAATTTGAAAGAGAAAAAAATGAAATTCTGAAAGAAAAAAGTTTCCACAATGAGCAATTTCAACATCATGAAGGAAGTATTTTTCTTTAGACCAGTGTACGTAATGAACACTATCAGAAACTGATATCTGTCCAAAACACAAACTTCAAAATATAGACTAAACAAATTTTGGGAAAACTTGTGAAATACCTAGTTTATGTCTGTATTTGAACTTTCAATTTTAACCTTTAACCAAAATTTAACCTTGACAATTTATATCAATGATATTTCAATGCAAATTTTGTCTACATTACTTTATGTTAATATGAATTGTATGATTTTGAGTCAGGTTAAGAGGATTACCCAAATCTTGTATTGGGATAAACACAGAAAAGTTATCTAACAATCAGGTAACTCTTTAGAATATACACTGTTAATGTGTGTCTATAAATAGGAACATACTGCAGCTTTTTCCTCTGCTTCCTTTTTCCGTTGTTCCTCCTCAGCCTCTTTTTCAGCTTTTGCTTTCGCTTCTTGTTTTAGTTCGAACTTGCTGCGTAAATCTTTGGGAGCCTTTACAGCATATTTTTTCTGTTCCTTCTTTTGAACCTCTTCTTTAACCTGCAGGGTTGAATATTTTACGAAAAAAAAAAATTAAAATAAATATCCTTTAGCCATTCCTGTTGGCCTGAATGGTAGTTTGCATACTGAGTGCATTAATGGGGAAGAAACACATAGAAAATCACCATGGTCAAGTAGGTATCCCAAAATATTTTTGTACGCTTTCTCTTTTTATAATTAAATCAACTGTATCACAGCTAGTATATTTACTAGTCTTACATACATAAAACAAAAGGAATACTTACAAACTATATTACAATATTTGGAATTGCAAGCTCAGTAAAATGCCAAAAGACATCATGATCAGGAAAAATAGCCATAAAAATACATGTTTTCATCATAAAAAATTAAACTTTACCTCCTCCTTTTTCTTCATAAGAGGACAGATTTCCCGCGACTCGTCGGCCAGGCAAGTCTCTCGTGTGGCGTAACCATTGACTACCAAGGCATCATATCCAACCCCTATCAGCAAGGAGCAGAGTAGGGTGCTGTAATCAAAACAGTTTCCTTTCTGGCGCTTCAGGATGGTGGTTGGTGACAGTAGTCTTCGAGGCTACAATTAATGTTAGCTGAAGAATTAATACCAGAGTTATAATCTTACTAAGTACAAAACAATTAAGTGGGTGTCAAATTAGTGCTAGATATGTATTAACGGGTCCCTCTATATCTATATCATGTAGTAAATAATACAAGAATTTTGCCTCAACAGTTTGCAGGTTGTGGGTTTTTTCTCCCTGGGCCTGCTGCCCCTGGTTTTGGATGGGGCCTTTTGTCTAATTTTGGAAAGATTATTGGTGAATTGGAAAAGATTTTTTTCAGGAGTATTTACTGCAAATCTTGGAAATTTGGCTTGAATATAAAATCATTTCAATTGGGAATGAGGCCCATTAATGACCCCTAAAAGCCCTCAGAAAAAGCACTGCATGGGGTGATACAAAATACAGAGTGTCAATTCAAAAAGTATACAGTATCTACCAATTTTGTTACTGGAATAACTCATCATGTTTTCTGATATGGCCTTTTTGCAATCTTGATGCTCTAACTACTAATTGTCGGTGAATAGGAAGAAGAGGGTTTCTTAATTAAATACAAAAACAGAATCAGGATTTTTCCTACCAGTTCCGTTTGAGGTTCCAATGTCTCAAAGTTGAGGTAATCCGCAACAAATTCAGCAGCTCCTTCCCAATTATACAGCTCTTTGAATTCAAGTTGTGTGGGCCTTATAGTGGTACATACAAATTTCTGTAGAGAAATGAGAAATGAGAATTAAAGGCTTAAAGAACATAACAGTACATTCATATTCATCACATTAAACCTTTAACACAGTATATAATATATTAGTTTCTCAACTTGGAATTAAATTGCAAAATAAGCGACTTTGTTTTTGCTTATACTTTTCTTTCAATTAGAACTGAGTTCTAAGAGAAGAAGGTCTGTTTGACTTGTAGTACAGACTTTAATATTTGACTGATATTGTTTCTGTCACTCAGCTGACAAAACATGTATGCTTCCGGCTCAGATGGTAGAGTCATGGATTATCGGGCCAGACCTTAGACTTGATTTGACATTTGCTTCTGTTCTTTTAAACGAGTACCACAAGAAAATTGGCAAATTCTACCGTATTTAGTTGCCAATGTGAATGAGGTGAACGCAGAAAAAAACTTTCCTGCAGATTTCCAGAACATTAACGTTAATACATGGCTCTACCATCCAACTTAAAGAAACACCCTCATCAGCTGAGCTTACAGCAAAACTGCACTTGATTTACACTATGCAAGTTATCTGTACCCAATCCTTTTATCTTTATCAACATTGAATAGCTTTGATATCAGCTAGGAAATGTTGACATGGTTGAGATGTAAAGTAAACATTTCATAGTGTGTGTTACTCCAATAATATTAGAGGTTTACACGACAGGAAACTTTTGACAGGTCGCAATATCCACCAATGTAATCAGGTGGAATAAGACCTCATATACGTATAGGAGTAAGTGTGTGTTAAGTCTGATATACAATCATACCTCTGTTCCACATTCATTGACAGGGTTGAGCAACAACGGCTTTCTGTCCCTGTACAAATGCACATATTGTCTTCGAAAGTTCTCTGCATATTGTAGAACCAGATTTTCTTTAGGTAAATTTTCTTTATATGAGGCAGGGAATTCTGTTTGATCAAACTCTTTCATGGGTATTCTGAAATAGAAATGATGCATAAAAGTAAACAATGTTTGTTTATTTTGTTTTGATATGGAAAAAAAAGCCTATGAAGACTCAAATGATTAAGATTGGGACTCCAGGGAGATTATCACTCAGAAAAACGGACATTTGTCAAGATTAATTTAACAGCAGGGTAAATGAGTTTTAATTGTTTGCGTACGTACATTTGTATACTACTACAGTCGATATTGCACACGGACATAACAAAACAGCCGAAATGTCATTCAATTTACTATTTTATTCCGAAAATATATAATCTAATCGCCATTATTAAAACACTTACGATAGGTCAATAGTCGGGGGATGCACCACGATTTTGTTGAGCTCATTTTTTAATGCCTCAGCATCTTCCGTGAGTTCTTCAGTAACGGTTAACTCCGGGATTTCTTTTTCGCCATCTTCATGAATATCTTCCTTTTCTTGATTTTCCTCTCCTTCTGTTGCTATGTTATCTGGTTGTTGTTCTGCATCGTCGGCCATACTTATCTCTATTTAGTTTATTTACAGAAAAGATGCACGATCCATCACAATCCAACCACAACGTGTGCCTAACAACACACTGTTTAAGATTGTTACGCTATCGTAGCAACCATAATAAATAGTACATACATCTATTATAACAATCCCAACACGGTTGTTTAAAACGCAAATAAAATGTTATAGAATGTGACCAATTAATTTAGACACGATCAGCAATTACTCTTGGACTATAACAAATTCAAAAGAAACAAATAAACATAAAACACGCGTAGGGATATTTAAAAAAAATCCACTTCCTGTACGGGTTACTTCCCTTGTCATTACTTTTAGGTAGCAATACAGTAAGTAACATAGTATGTACATTGGCGGAAATTCTCAGGTCTCTAATCTACTAACTCATGTGTATTTTAATGACTGACTCCACATACTAAACTATAAAAACGTGTAGTTTACAGTATTTGTGGACACATTTCTCGAAATAAATTTATAACCAAACAAAATACTTGATTGCGCCAGGGACATGTATAGTGTACATGTATAATTATTTTATGACCCTGCTTATAAAATCATTGCTTTGACCTTATATTTATAATACATGCTTTTTACCACTTTGTGTACTATTTTACCAATTAGCATGATTGAATTAGTGTTGCATTCAAGTAATTCCCACAATGAACTTAACTGAAAACATAACGAATTTTTAATCACACTTTTTTTTAATTGTTGATAGTGAAGTTCAGTCACACTTGATGATGTTCATATACAATGACAAACAAACTTCGATAGAAAAGTGAATTTTAGTCACACTTTTGTTGATAGTAAGTTCAGTCACACTTGTTGATAGTGAAGTTCAGTCACACTTGTTGATAGTGAAGTTCAGTCACACTTGATGATTAAATAGTGAATTTTAATCACACTTGTTGATTATATAAATAGTGAATTTTTGCCACACTTGTTGATAAATAGTGAATTTTTGCCACACTTGTTGACAGTGAAGTTAAGTCACTCTTGTTGATAAATTGTGAATCGTAGTCAAGTGTGTTGATTAAATAGTGAATTTAGATAAACTTGTTGATAAGTAGTTAATTAAGACAAACTTGTTGATAAAATTAAAGTCCATTTAACCTCTTCAAGCCCAATAGATAGGAAAATTAGAGGAGTGAGCCCAACACGACAATTCGTACGTATATCTGTTGTTATCTCAGAGTGTTGTTTACATGTCTCAGCTCTGGGCGAACCTCTGATGACAGCTCGCCTAGAGCCAAAACATGTAAACAACAATCTGCGATTAAACAATATTAATGTGTTGGGCTTACTCCATACATATAGCTTACAGCATGAATTTTTTAGTGAGATTTAATTCCTGTATACTATCGTATCCATGGTAGGTTCATGAGGATTTCACAGAGTTTCACCTTGAGAGACGTTGTTTCTCCAACCACCTGAGTAGTATAATACATGATAGTCGAAAGCTTTCTGAAATAAACTTACTCTAATTAGCTTTAGTGAAAGTCCAAGCCCTTTTGAGCCCCATTAATATGAAAATATGTATCAGCTTAATCAATAATTTATGATGTTTTAACTATGAAGATTTTTTTATTGATTTAACCAGAGACTTGTATATCATACGTCTCTGGTACATCTAACAATGTGAGGTATTCTTTCTTGATTTGAAATTGATTTTACGGAAATGGATAACAATAAAATACCTCAAAACATTGCCCCAGATGAGGACATGGATCCACAGCCGTAGAGTGGGGGTACGTAATTTCGCACACTTTCGGTATGTTTTTAAATACATTTCCGTAAAATATTTATAACAAAAACATTGTTTTGCTGATAAATCAAATCATTAAAGAAATCAACATTCACAGGGTTCGACCACAGGTCCTGTGCTTCGACCAAGGAAATAGAATATTATTGAGGAAGATATCTTATTATTTTAACACAGTCAATGTTTTTGTAAATCACCTTTTAATACAAAAAACGAGATAATCTGCCCTAAATATTAGATTTTCGAAATATATCCATCAAAACGTGAATGTGGTTTGTGTTTAGGCCATCTTAAAAAAAATATTTGTTGTGGTTACCCAACTGTACCCACAATTTTCTCACTGTGTAGTTTTCAGGGTTTTTTGATGACATAATCTCGTATTTTCATATATCAATTCAGTTTATAACAAGAAAAAGAACTTTCAAACTGTTTAATTATCCAACAACAAAGCAACTCTTATTTATTTACGAAGTATCGGATTGGCTGCAGATCACAGCTTTGCCTGCAGTTTTGCAGGTCTTGCACATGGACCACACAACCCAGAATGCTGAATGCGTCTTTGTCAGTGGTTGATTTTGATCATGATATGCTGTCAACTTCACAGCATTTTTCAAAAAAGTCATCTACTTTCTGGGGTGTTAATACCAGCATACCAATGCAACACAAGTAAAAGATGGACAAGAATGCAGCAAATTAAGATAAATCGGCCTCTGGCAATGGACAGCAGTCAAAAGATTAGCCTCCACCTATAGGACTTCTTTTAGTATAGACCCATGTGAGAGTAGGACATGCATGGCCTAGTGCAACATAAGGATGGGTCTGATGTAGATGTTGTAGAATTAGGCTCTAAATCACCTAATGGATTGATGGTTTGTCTTATGGGCAAGTTTCAGCTCAATCCCACTGTTGGAATTTGAGAAGAAGTTTGAAATGTGAAATGTTTACGCACGGTGGACCCTTCGGGTCATGCAGATGACCTAAAAACTCCAATTTTTTTCCCAGTGTTTTGGATTGTCATATGGGAGAACTTGATGGTATATGTTTGATATTTCCAGATGATATTCTTTTAAATTTCAAGGAACACTTTAAGAGAGGTTAGAAGACCATGTTATTTCAAAAGTTGGAAACTAATGGCCTGAAGTTAAATACTATTTAATGTTTTTTAAACTCAGTGTACAGTATTTAGTACATATATCATAAGTCAGCATGGGATAGATGCTAATACAGAGAAAGTAAGGGAACTGAAGTCTGAAACCTGAACTGAAACTGAAACCTTGCAGCTCGGTGAAAGAGGTTCGGACATTTCTAGGTTTTAAGGGCTACTACAGGAAGTTTGTTAAAGACTATGCAAAGATAGCCAGGTCTTTGAATGATTTGTTGATAGGTCACCCTACAGCTAAGGTCAAAGGAAAGTCGAAAGGAGTAAAAGTCATCTGTGTCTCAAACTTTTAGTTAAGAAACTGTCAAAATTGAATTTGTCAAATGACCATGTATCTTATTTAATTCTTCCATTTTCCTTCATTAGAGGCCAGATAAGCCATAAATTAATCTGTCCAATATTTAAACTATGAAAACAATACTGGTAAATGTGCTGGAGTTTGAATGCTCCAAGAGGTGTCTTTTTAAGGAACTTGCACTCTTCCAATGAATTATACAGGCATTTGTTTTCCTAATTATCCATATATACTGGGATACAGATTGTGGGTCAGAAATCTTTGGGGTTGCTCCAAGGTAATTATATACACACTTGGCATGATAACAAATCCACACATGTAAAATGTTTCCAGCTATTTCAAATACAGCTTTGGGCCTTTGAGTCAACAACTTCATGTTCCACAACTTCATTGCTACAGTTGGAATATTTTTACTCTTCAGAAACTCAAAATAATCTCTGTTCTCGACACCCTTTCACATTCTGAACCAGTAATTGCTACAAAAGAAACATAACACATTTCTTTTTATTGCCACTTGCTGTCAATATTCCAGGATTCTGTATTTCTAGTCCTGGATACAGATTGATACTTTTATACTTTATGTAAGCAAACATCTGAACATATATACTATTCAATATGAATATCTCCATTTAAATTGGAGATTTAGATTTGTAATTAGATTAGAAATACAGAAATCTGTATTTATTAATGTATTTGATACATGTATGTAGATATATATCTGCATTTAAAATAAAGTCCTGTATTTGAAATACAGATATCCCTATTTTAAATACTGAAACCTCGATATGATTATTAAATAGATCTCTGTATTCAAATAAAGATATATATCACTATTTAAAACCAGAGGGATCTTTGCGCCCACCATTGAATGATCCATATCGGCAAAATGAAAGACTGATCTTTTGCTATTCTTTTCCCTTCTTTCACTCTTCTTTCACAACATTTAATAACCTTATATAACACGATATAGCAGGAACTACCTGCAATTGTCAAAATCCAAAATGGCGGCCTGTCAGCCATGTTGTTTTCTAATCGGTCTCAACATGCAAAATGCACGAGGGACCACAGGGAACATACAGATGAAATTTGAGAAAGATCCCTTTTATAATCTGGGAAACAGCGATAAAAAACTTCAACAAACATCTGATGATGGTGGGCTAAAAAGATCAGTTGAAAACTGAGAGATCAAGAGATGTCTGGACAAAAAATGTATGCCAGAACATGTGAAATAATATGGTTACATGAATAAACAACATACAACATATACTGTCAGTAGTAATCAAATGATTTTATTATTACACTTATACAGCTGGCTGGTGTGAGGTAATCAATCCTCCATCATCAAATTGACATTACCAGTAGTTTTGTTGACAGTATTACAAATATATACATATATATATATAAAACAGATCTTATTGGGAGGGAAAGGTGATAGCTAAATGAATGTGAAGAAAGTATATCAGTGATGTATGATATAAATAAGACTAGCCCCTCTAAAATTATAAACAAAATTAAATTTTCAAAATTTAATCAATCCTATATGTTTAAAACAAGAGGCCCATGGGCCTTAACGGTCACCTGAGATTTGAAATATTTCAGTTAATCTAATTGACCCTTTTTGGCCCCACCCATCAGTCCAAGGGGTCAGTCAGGGCCAACATGTGCATATCATTAAGCTGTCATCCCATGCTGATAATGTTAGGAAAGTTAGAATGAATTCCAATAGAAATCAAACAATGATTGTCAAAAATGTGATTTCCCTTTATAACCTATAGAAAAGTTTACCCTCAAGTTTACCCTCTCCCAAGGGGCAAATGTGCAACTCCAGGGTCATGAAATTCACAATCTAAGTAAAGCACCTTAAGACCCTTCTATCTATGAAGAGTATTTGATTCTACCTTATTTGGGTCTCGAAAAGAAGATTTTTGAAATTTCAGTCAATTTGACCCCTTTTAGCCGCACCCATCAGTCCCTGGGGGTCAGTCAGGGCCAACATGTGCACACAATCAAACTGTCAACCCTTGCTCATAATGTTAACCAGGTTAGAATGAATTCCAATACAAATCCAACAAATAATAGTCAAAAATGAACTGAACTTTCCTATATAAACTATAGTAAAGTTTACCGCCTCCCCAGGGGCAAACATGAGACCCCAGGGTCATGAAATTCACAATTTTGGTAAAGCACCTTAAGACCCTTCTATCCATGAAAAGTATCTGATTCTGCCTTATATGGGTACTGAGAAGAAGATTTTTGAAATTTCAGTCAATTTGACCCTTTTTGGCCCCGCCCATCAGCCCCTAGGGGTCAGTCAGGGCCAACATGTACATACCATCAAACTGTTATTCCATGCTGATAATGTTAACCAGGTTATAGAATTCCAATACAAATCCAACAAATAATAGTCAAAAATGTGATTTCCCTATATAAACTATAGTAAAGTTTACCCCCTCCCCAGGGGCAAAAGCGAGACCCAAGGGTCATGAAATTCACAATTTTGGTAAAGCAACATAAGACCCTTCTATCTATGAAGAAAGTTTGATTCCACCATATCACAAAGCTCGAGTAGAGAAGAAGATTTTTGAAGTTTAATCAGGTTGACCCTTTTTGGCACCATCCCTCAGGCCCCTGAGGGGTTGGGACCATATAATTCAGAATTTTGGTTGACCTTCAGCCATAGAAGCTTTCTGCCAAATTTCATTGAATTTGGTGTAGCGGTTTTGGAGAAGAAGTTAAAATGTGAATTGTTTACGGACGCACGACGACAGACAAAAGACGATTAGAATAGGTCACTTACGACTTTGTCTTAGGTGACCTAACCTAGGTGGAGAAAATCTAGTATTAGAATTCAGCTTGGCAATTCTTGGAAAAAAATTAGAGGCCAGTATACACATTCATTTAAAATGTCCCTCTTGTTGAATACAAAACTATTATTTTTGTTTTCCCTAAGTTTATCACTATCATATCTAGGTTATTGATCTCTTTATCTGTTTTACTGTATACTTCAAAAGCATGAGTTTGGGTTCCAGAGAACATAGGTATTGTTTTTAGGTTTAATGTATGTACCTGTATCACACCACGTCACAACATGACATGATACCATTAAATCCCAACTTCCTCAATACACTTTACCACCAAAATACATCACCAGCCGGCACCACCATACAGTTCGATAGGATAATCCCAGCCGGCACCACCATACAGTTCGATAGGATAATCCCAGCCGACACCACCATACAGTTTGATAGGATAATCCCAGCCGACACCACTATACAGTTCGATAGGATAATCCCAGCTGACACCACTATACAGTTCGATAGGATAATCCCAGCCAGCACCACTATACAGTTCGATAGGATAATCCCAGCCGGCACCAATATACAGTTCGATAGGATAATCCCAGCTGACACCACTATACAGTTTGATAGGATAATCCCAGCCGGCACCACTATACAGTTCGATAGGATAATCCCAGCCGGCGCCAATATACAGTTCGATAGGATAATCCCAGCTGACACCACTATACAGTTCGATAGGATAATCCCAGCCTGCACCACTATACAGTTCGATAGGATAATCCCAGCTAACACCACTATACAGTTCGATAGGATAATTCCAGCCGGCAACACCATACAGTTTGATAGGATAATCCCAGCCGGTACCACTATACAGTTCGATAGGATAATCCCAGCCGGCACCACTATACGGTTTGATAGGATAATCCCAGTCAGCACCACTATACAGTTCGATAGGATAATCCCAGCTGACACCACTATACAGTTCGATAGGATAATCCCAGCCTGCACCACTATACAGTTCGATAGGATAATCTGTCAGTACTTCATGCTGCCTCAATACCCTCAATGTGGTTAAAATAATTCAATATCATGACTGCTTCAATACCCAAATTTGTCATTGAGATGTGTTTTTCCATCCCCTGATTGATCTGCAAAGAAAAAATCATCAATTTACAAATGACAAGATGAAACATTGTACGGATAGAATCTCGGTATTGTTGAAATAGGGTTTAAAACATAATACATGTATAAACATTGCCAGGTGAAAAATCCATAACACACCTGTTATGCCAGAAAGTACTACAGGATGTGATGGGCTTATGCATTGTATAAATATATAGAAGAATTTGTTCAGAAGTTTTTTTTTTAATATTTGACCCAAGTGACACTGAAAATAAGTCCAGAAGATTTTTTTCCAAATAATTGTATTTCTGCATTGTAAGTAATTACTGCGACAATTATGATAATTTTGACGTCAGGTGTGACCTTGAATACATCAAGGTCATTCATTTATTACATATAGCACTAAATGCCAGCAATGTACTGGTAAAATATGACATTTGGCTTGTGGACTCTTTAAAATAAGTTGTTTGAATTTACATATGAAGTAAGTCAAGGTCACTTTCTCAGGCTTCCTCTAAGAAAGTTACCAGAGGAATGTACAACACATTTTATCAGATATGTATATAGAGTATAAATCTATAATGGGTACTTACTTGTTGGTGGTACCCACACAGCATAGTCAGGGTCTGTACTGTCATACGTCGTTCCTGTTAAATCAGGCTCCATTTTCCTTTTCTTATTTTTCTTCTAAATATAAAACAGATGAGTATTATCAAATACATTCAGACCTATTATCAAATACATTCAGATCATTCTAACTACACAAAATTTATATACAGTTGTATGTAAAATCTTCATGATCATCAATCATCAACACAAAAGCGATCACTGTTAATCATGATCAGAACAAGGTCTATAACTGTTCACTGTTCATCAGAACAAGATATGTTACTGTTAGCTGTTCATCAGTACAAGATCTTTAACTTTTCATCAGTACAAGATTTATAGCTGTTCATTGTTCATCAGTACAAGATCTATAGCTGTTCATTGTTCATCAGTACAAGATCTATAGCTGTTCATTGTTCATCAGTACAAGATCTATAGCTGTTCATTGTTCATCAGTACAAGATCTAAAACTGTAAGCTGTTCATCAGTGCAAGATCTATAACTGTTCATCAGTACAAGATATATAACTGTTCACTGTTCATCAGTACAAGATATATAACTGTTCACTGTTCATCAGTACAAGATATATAACTGTTCATCAGTACAAAATCTATCACTGTTCACTGTTCATCAGTACAAGATCTATAACTGTTCATCAGTACAGGTCTATAACTGTTCATCAGTACAAGATCTATAACTGTTCATCAGTACAAGATCTATAACTGTTCATCAGTACAAGATCTATAACTGTTCATCAGTACAAGATCTATAACTGTTTATCAGTACAAGATCTCTCACTATTAATTGTTCATCAATACAAGATCTCTCAGTGTTCACTGTTCATCAGCACAGGATCTGTTAACTGAGAATCAGTATAAGAACTGTCAATGTTCATCAGTTTAATTATATTATTACAACTTAACAAGTTCATAACAGTGTCATGTTTCATTACATAGTGGTGGAAAGCAACAACTTTTAACTGTTTTTCATAGAAAATTAAATAAGTTTAAGCAAGGGTATATATCACCCCAAAACAAGAGGCCCATGGGGCCTGTATCGCTCACCTGGTTGGATTAGACCAAATGTCAAAATATTGTTCATATTCAATTTGTTTTATTTGTAAATCTCAAACAATGCTATATATGGTTATAGTGTGGGAATCCGAACTGCTTTAAAGATTAATGAAGTCCAGACTCTCTAAGGTCTGAAAGACCTCAAGAATTGTTTTTAGAACATGCATTCATCACTTTATGACTAGTAGCGATTTAAAGGAATTACTTCTATTTCCCCTATTGGGCCCCGCCCCTTTGGCCCCTTTGGGGTCAGAGTCACCATTTATGTAAAATCTGCTCCCCTTCCCCAAGGATGTTTCTGACCAAATTGGGTTCAAATCCATTCATAACTTAATAACAAGTAGCGATTTAAAGGAATTACCTCTATTTCCCCTATTGGGCCCCGCCCCTTTGGCCCCTCCGGGGTCAGAGCTACCATTTATGCAAAATCTGTTCCCCTTCCCCCAAGGATGTTTCTGACCAAATTGGGTTCAAATCCATTCATAACTTTATGACCAGTAGTGATTTAAAGGAATTACATCTATTTCCCCTATTGGGCCCCTCCCCTTTGGCCCCTCGGAGGTCAGTCACCATTTATGCAAAATCTGTTCCCCTTCCCCCAAGGATGTGTCTGACCAAATTGGGTTCAAATCCATTCATAACTTGATGACTAGTAGCGATTTAAAGGAATTACCTCTATTTCCCCTATTGTGCCCCGCCCTTTGGCCCCACCGGGGTCAGAGCCACCATTTATGCAAAATCTGTTCCCCTTCCCCCAAGGATGTTTCTGACCAAATTGTGTTAAAATCCATTCATAACTTGATGACTCGTAGTGATTTAAAGGAATTACCTCTATTTCCCCTATTGGGCCCCGCCCCTTTGGCCCCTCGAGGGTCAGAGTCACCATTTATGCAAAATCTGTTCCACTTCCCCCAAGGATGTGTCTGACCAAATTGGGTTCAAATCCATTCATAACTTTATGACAAGTAGCGATTTAAAGGAATTAACTCTATTTCCCCTATTGGGCCCCGTCCCTTTGGCCCCTTTTGGGTCAGAGTCACCATTTATGCAAAATCTGTTCCCCTTCCCCCAAGGATGTTTCTGACTAAATTGGGTTCAAATCCATTCATAACTTGATGACAAGTAGCGATTTAAAGGAATTACCTCTATTTCCCCTATTGGGCCCCGCCCCTTTGGCCCCTTTGGGGTCAGAGTCACCATTTATGCAAAATCTGTTCCCCTTCCCCCAAGGATGTTTCTGACTAAATTGGGTTCAAATCCATTCATAACTTGATGACTAGTAGCGATTTAAAGGAATTACCTCTATTTCCCCTATTGGGCCCCGCCCCTTTGGCCCCTCCGGGGTCAGAGCCACCATTTATGCAAAATCTGTTCCCCTTCTCCCAAGGATGTTTCTGACCAAATTGGGTTCAAATCCATTCATAACTTGATGACAAGTAGCGATTTAAAGGAATTACCTCTATTTCCCCTATTGTGCCCCGCCCCTTTGGCCCCTCCGGGGTCAGAGCCACCATTTATGCAAAATCTGTTCCCCTTCTGCCAAGGATGTTTCTGGCCAAATTTGGTCAAAATCCAATTAGAACTTTTTGACTAGTAGCGATTTGAAGCAAATGTTGACGGACGACGGACGGACGGACGACGGACGACGGACGGACGCTGCGCCATGACATAAGCTCACCGGACCTTCGGTCCAGGTGAGCTAAAAACTATTCTAAACAGAGAATGGGATCTGACAAACTTATACATATCAACATGACACTGATACTCTAGCTAGATCTAGCTATATAGAGAGTTAACGTTTCCACACAGTGTCTTGGCCTTGATCCTCGCCTTTTCTATTTCAGTAGTATAATAGGGGTTCAAATAGAACTTTCTAAAAACTGGTCAAATCAAAATTCTGATCAGGAAAGCACATTGGTTGAAAACAACAGAGAACACTGAACACATAAAGTATGATTGACAGACAGTATATTACAATAAAATTATACTGTTTAATACATAATATCCAAATTTATGTTGGTGTATGAAATAACACCTCTGTTGTCAAAATGTTCCCTCCATCATGGTCTTTAGTCAGTCAAATCTGCCTATAAAGGCCACTAATGACAGGTGGTCATTATATAGAGGTTTACACTAAATACAGGTAACCTTTAAGGCAGGTTTGACTGTCAATCAATATATATATCTTACTTACATCTGTTGTTCCTGATTTGTGTTGTCTCTTTACATGTATCGTCAGCTGATCAACACTCACGGCTTCTTTTGACACTTGTGATACATCACTAATAACATCCTTCGAGTCTATATTGTCCTGTGTCTGGAGGGGAATAGCCTCAACACTCCCAGCACCCTCTAATGTGTCCTTCACCTCGACATCCCTGTGCTGTGTCAGTAGTGACACTGGGGGTCGCTGTGGACCCTTTATCTCTGAAGATTTTGTTACAGTCTTTATCACAGATATTGCAGCACGAGAATCATTCTTGATGTCAGAGTCTGAGACTTTTCATATTTTGTTTTTCTTTTGAAATATCGTTTGCTCTTTCTTCCTCTTCTTCTTCCTCCTCTTCTTCCTCTTCCACCTCTTTCATTCTATTGTCGAAACTCAAAGGATTGTTCTGTGTAAAGTAAAGGTAAGAATCTAACTGAATTAATCATTAAAATTTATTCTTTTCCTTTTTTTGTGGAATTAATTTCCTGAATAGGAGCAGAGCCAGGCTTACTGTGTAAAGTAAAGGTAAGAATCTAACTGAATTAATCATTAAAATTTATTCTTTTCCTTTTTTTGTGGAATTAATTTCCTGAATAGGAGCAGAGCCAGGCTTACTCCCATGCATCAACATTATTTTCCTGCCATATACAATAGAAATGACGTTACTGAATAAAACTCTTTTAAAGTACTGAAATAAATGTGTATGTCTCCCCCAGATGGACCTCCTAACATACCCAGCAAAGGCATATAAATTGGCTTCAATTTTGTTGTCAAGATACAGGAAATTGCACTTTAGGGCATAACATACCCAACAAAAAATATTAACTGTCTTCAATTTTGTCAAAATATAGGAAATTAGTACTAGAGGGCAACAATAAAGCAAAAGTTCTCATAGTAAATATACTAAATTATAAATATATTCTGCATCCACATTCAATCCGGACCTGCTGAATATCAATGAAATATAAGAATTACACAAAAATATTTTTTTAATTGTCATTCTATTTAATATCTGTCTGGGATAAAAATAATAATAATCAAACTTACCGCAGGTGCTGAAGGCTTTTTTATGACTTTTTGTAAACTTTTTATTTTTCCAAATGCAGGAAGTCCTTTAACATCAGCCTTCTTCACTGGATCTGGTCTATCAAAAGGTTTAAACGAATCATATTTTATTGCTTTTTCATTTGCTGATCTGAAATATTTATCTAGAAACTACCACCTACAGTAAATGTACATGTATCTTTAAAAATTTAAAAAACAAAAGGCTTAATGGGCCTGTATTGTTCACCTGGCATTAATCTGAGAAGTGGGTTTAACATAAAACATATTTGACTTCAATGGCTTTAGAAAATAAATTAAGGGCATTCATTTGAATATAAATTCCCTAGGTTGACTGCCATTCATTACAGCATATTGCAGGCCAAATGCCATCACTCAAAACCTTTCGAGTTTTCAGAGAACTTGTTTGTTTTAAGCAAAATTTCACCCCTATGACCCTGGATACAAGTCATTTACACAAATCAGGTAGCTCTTCATCCCAGTATGTTAAATGCCCAACAAAAGGCCCCTTTTGGTTATTGAGAACAATTTGTTGAATGTAAGTCAAGGTCCTTCATTTGAACAAATTTGGTAGAATCTAAGTCCAACATGCTACAGACCCAATATCAGGTCTCTCGCCCTTTTGAAAATTAGGACCTCGTTTAAAGATTTGAGCAAATCTAACTCATGTTACCTGGAGAGTAGGACAAGGACATTCATTTAAACAAACTTAGTAGCCCTTTTCGCCAGCATGCTACAGGCCTAATTTCACTTCATGGGCCTCTTGGTTATGAGAAGAAATCATTTAAACATTTTAGCATATTTTACGCCTGTGACCTTGAATGTAGGTCAAGGTCATTAACTAAAACAACCAGCCTTTCATACTAACATGATTCAGACTCAATATCAGGACCCTGGGTCTTTTGGTTATTGACAAAAAATAAAGTCGCATGTAATACCTTTTTAGTTCAGGCATCGTGGCAGGTTTAGCAATGTTGACAAGTTTGCGTACTTTCTGTTCTTCTTGTTTCAGATCCATGAGTTGACGTTTCAGCTTCATTTTGGTTTTGGTATCCATCATGCCAGATTTAATGGCAGACATGTATGCATCAAGAGCATCCACTTCTCCCTCTGCCATGGCTGCAGCAGCCTCTGTATTGAAGAATTAGCTTTTTAGATCAAAGGAACAATATGGATAACAATAGAAAGGACTTGTTAACATAAATGTCTGTGAAATGAGTTGTTCTCTGTTGTTGAAGACTGCATAACTTAACCATGAACGTGCATACAATATAATGTACAATGGCGTTGATAAGATAATATTTCTTGTTTTTCTTGTTTGTTTTCTTATTC
Organism: Pecten maximus; assembly: GCF_902652985.1. NCBI lineage: Eukaryota > Metazoa > Mollusca > Bivalvia > Pectinida > Pectinidae > Pecten > Pecten maximus. The sequence goes on along the minus strand of NC_047017.1, from coordinate 16,532,187 downwards.
ACAGTTATCAAGTAAGTCATACATTTGAAAATTCTTAAATAGAGTAGGTTTATTGCCAATTTAAATTCTGCAAACTACATTCCTACTCAGAATTCCATAACAGGGACATAGTAAAAAATTTACCTGCCTTATCCAACTATGGTAATTAACATGAGGCAAATAATTTGAAACAACCGAGAAAAAAAACATACTTTTTTTTGCATTTAAGCATTGATGTCAATTTTTTAAGTTTCATTGGGGTATGAAAAATATTTTGTTTGCAAACTGTATGAATCCGCAAAATTTTTTTCATAACCCGATGAAACTAAAAAATAATCAACCCATATAATTAATTTTTAAAAATAATTTTCTAATTTAAAACATGTTTTATGTACAATTTTACTGGTTTTATATGGGATTCTTTTTCTCAAATCAATACGCAATGTCAATTTTCGTGCTGTGACGTCACATTTTTCGCGCCATTCTCTGAATTTTTTTCATAGTGGTATGAAAAAAAAATCTCAACCAATCAGAAAGTCGCATTCTGCATACAAACAGTGGAAAATTAATTATTTTAATTTGAATGCTAAATTGAATATAAACTGGCTATATCTATTCTTCCAGTTCAATGTCTTTCTTGACTCACCTTATATGAACATGTATATTAGGTTTGAGTGTATGGCTCTTCATTGTGTGGATGAGACAGATGGCCTCAGACCACAATTATACTTCTGGGTCGCTGTACACAAATGTAGTACATATGGAAATTTCAGGACTGTTTCTAAATATGTTTTCCTGACTTAGGTGTTACAGATAGTTGCATAATTTTAGCATAGATTTATAGTGTCATATTTATTCTAGTGATAGAATTATGTTTTTGACACAATTTCCATGTTTATTTGTGTGGCAGGACACAGGGAGTTATAAGGCTCGAGTAGTAATATTTGGTGATTTTCCAGATTTTCCCACAATATAGTGGGATGGTTACACTTAAATATAAATATCTTTCTTAAATGCTGGTCATAAGGAACTTTCCAGCTCACTGTAGGTTCAGCTTGAATAGTTCTACACTGTGATGTGAAACACCAGATTTTTCGCAAAATTCTGAAATATTTTATTTCGTTTTTTCTTTGGTATAATAAAGAGGGAAAAGAATTGTGGTCTAAGGCCAGATGGACACTTTACCTGCTCTTCATTGTGTTGATGAGACAGATGAACACCTTACCTGCTTTAGCCTTGTCCAGTTTGGCCTCTATTTCTTCAATTTCTTTGAGGATTTTCTGGTGCTTTTCGATCTGTAAATACAGAACATATACTTCATCATTTAAAACATGAAAAACATGATTGCAGAAAAAAAACAGACAAAAAGAAATACAAAAGCAAAAAACAAAATACATATATATATTTATATAAATACTTATGTCAAAGCATTAGTTTCTTGAACAGAACCATGTATTTAATATTAAATTTATTTTTCCATTGCTTTCAGTAATTTCTGCATGTATAGCCTTTTTTCTATTCAATAATCAAAATAACACACTTATATTTGTTTAATTATCAATGCTACTTAAGTTAAGCATTTTATTACATAAGTTTGTATAGTTTCATTTAGAACAAAGTGAAGTATTCCTAAATTAAAGTTACTTTACACTTCTTTCAGATGATGGCTATACTGAACTGATATAATTCTGTAGCTACTGTTTATACTTTCCAATTATAGTGTATTTGGTTTGTTAATTACAAGTGTGTATCGTGTTCAGTGAAGTAGCCACCAGCTACTACAATGAGACCTATTCTCAAAATGACTCTTAATGTTAACAGAGTGATAAACCCATCAAATAAACATCATACCAAAGTGTCATAAGTCTGTGCCCCTTCTTCACTCTTCCCAGCCTTATTCATTCTCTGTTTCCGTTTTTTCTCTATGTCTCCAGTTCGGTCGAGATATGTATCATCATCACTGTCATAGAAATCGTCATCAGCCCAGTTTTTCTTTTTCTTCTTCCTACTCTCTGTAATGTTAATAAATCAACAGAGGTGAGAAATATATTTAATACAAGAGGCCCATGGGCCTTAACGGTCATCTGACAAACACTTACACTCACAGCAGGGACACACACCCCAATCCAGCATTATTACCATAAATTATTTATCGCAGCCAGTTATGTTTTAGATCAAATTTGGTTTTTATCCATTTAGCTTGTCCAGGAAGAGCAGCATCATAAAGCAAAATTTTAGCCAAGTTCCCATTTTTGGGGCATGCCCCTCTGTCCCAATGGGTCAGACAAGACTCATTTATATCAATTAGGATTGCCTTTCCCCAATGATGTTTCATACTAAATATGGTTGTAATCAATTCAGGCATTAAGGAGGAATTGCATTTTTAAGAAATGTTTAACCTAAGCGCTCCTTTTGCCCCATCTTTTTTTCCCCAGGGGTCAAACCTGTCTCATTAAAAAATATGATTGCCGTCACCTTATGTTTCACATCAAATTTGGTTGTAATCCACCAAAAGGTTAGGGAGGATTAGGATTTAACAGCAAATATTCACCAAAGTTCCCCTTTTGGGGCCCTGCCCCTCAGGCCCCAGGGGTCACACTAGCCTCGTTTATATAAAATATGACCATCCTTCCCAAAGGATGTTTCACACCATATTTCGTATTAATCCACCTAACGGTTAGAGAGAAGTAGGATTTATAGCAAAAATTCACCAAAGTTCCCCTTTTGGGGCCCCGCCCCTCTGGCCCTAGGGGTCAAACCAGCCTCATTTATATAAAATATGATTGTCCTCCTCCAATGATGTTTCACACCAAATTTGGTAATAATTCACTATGGGTGTTAGGAGGAGTAGGATTTTACAGCAAAATTTCATCAAAGTTCCCCTTTTGGGGCCCCGCCCCTCTGGCCCCAGGGGCCACACCAGCCTCATTTATATAAAATATGACCACCCTCCACCAATGATGTTTCACACAATATCTGGTTGAAATCCACCAAAGGGTTAAGGACGAGTAGGATTTTATAGCAAAATTTCATCAAAGTTCCCTTTTTTGGGCCCGTCACTCTGGCCCCAGGGCTCACACCAGCCTCATTTATATAAAATATGACCACCCTCCCCCAATGATGTTTCACAACATATCTGGTTGAAATCTACTAAAGGGTTAAGGAGGAGTAGGATTTTATAGCAAAATTTCATCAAAGTTCCCCCTTTGGGGCCCCACCCCTCAGGCCCCAGGGGTCACACTAGCCTCATTTATATAAAATATGACCGCCCTCCCCAAATGATGTTTCACAACATATCTGGTTGAAATCCACTAAAGGGTTAAGGAGGAGTAGGATTTTATAGCAAAATTTCATCAAAGTTCCCCATTTGGGGCCCCGCCCCTCAGGCCCTAGTGGTCACACCAGCCTCATTTATATAAAATATGACCGCCCTCCCCAAATGATGTTTCACAACATATCTGGTTGAAATCCACTAAAGGGTTAAGGAGGAGTAGGATTTTATAGCAAAATTTCATCAAAGTTCCCCTTTTGGGGCCCCGCCCCTCAGGCCCCAGGGGTCACACCAACTTCATTTATATAAAATATGACCGCCCTCCCCCAATGATGTTTCACACCAAATTTAGTTGTACTCCACCTAAGGGTAAAGGAGGAGTAGGATTTTATAGCAATATTCACCTAAGTTCCCTTTTTGGGGCCCCGCCCTTCTGGCCCCAGGGGTCAGACCAGCCTCATTTATAAAAAATATGATTGCCCTCCCCCAATGATGCTTCAAACCAAATTTGGAAGTAATCCACCCAAGCGTTAAGGAGGAGTAGCGTTTTGAAAGAAAAAGTTTACGGACGGCGCACGGCGGACGAAGCACGATGACTATAGGTCATCCTGACCCTTTGGGTCAGATGACCTAATAATAACACAAGAAATCCACAGAAATGAATGTGTCGCCTGCACAACAAGTTGGGTGATTAGGAACATAGCATACCAACTGTTCAATTTGATTTCCACAAGAAAGAGCAGCATCACTCAAGTATGCTCGAAATTCAGCAATACAGAGTGAGCACTTTTGGGAAATCAGCACCGCATGAAGTTTGAGTTTGCTAGGCCCAAGTTCAGGGAACTGTGTTATTGATGGGAAACAGATTTTCTATTTAAAATAAGTTACCTTGACATTTGGACCAGTAAAAAATCAATCTCATGCAAACTTTTGTGGTAAGGAAAACTTCATGAAAATTATTTTTGGTGAACCCAAAGGAACTTGGGTTATTGCAAGGAAACAAATTTTCTATTTATAGTCGCAGTAACCTTGACCTTCGAACCTGAAAAGCAATCCAAAGTAAGCAATTAAGGTGAGGAAAAACTGCATGAAGTTTGAATTGATTATAGCTGAAGGGAACTTGAGTTATCGCATGGAAACCTTCATGTAGCTGAGGCCACTGACATAGTGATACCTATATGTAGCCTGCTTTTTGTAGGCAGGTGACACAATATCTGTGATAAAACATCAGACAAAAAAATTTGTTACAGTCATATTTATACACATACATGGAAAGTATATATATCGGGTGATACTGCATTATCATATCACTTGTATTTGAAGTGTAATAGCTTAATAAGGTCACCTTCCTAGCTCAGGCTAGTTAAAACTTCCCTTTAGCCTAGTAGCAGGATATATATCTAGAGAGCAAGTGATCACTAGTTTGAATCCAATTGTGGGCAGGATATTTTTCATTACTACACATGTATCTGACATTTCCAGTGGACACCGATGGACACACACATATATATAAACATACAAAGAATGTCAACATCTTTATCAACACATTACACACAAGTCACTATGCGGCCTGTATAGAGGGACGAGGTGACTATCTAAAGATATGTACGCAGTGTATCCATTTAAAATAAACTTGTTTTACCAAATTATAATACATACAACCAATGCATATATGGCCGAGTGGGTTAATTTATATTTATGGCAGTACACAAGCTTTTTACTACAGCTGGACAAAGTGATTCAAAGGTACCAATACATGTACATAGCTACACCTCAATAATGTATTGGAGGTCAAATGGCACACCAGTAACACACTTGCCCTTCACCTAGGCACGCGCAGCTGGGGTTCGATTCCCCAATTGTTCATTAAAAGGAATAGGGTCACCGACCTTACTATGTGGGTTTTCTTATGTAAAATCAAGTTTACATTTTTACCTACAGTATTGGCATGTGTAGTATTTTTCTATTTCATGCAGAATATGTAGCTTTAACTTACCATGTTTGGATGCCCTTAGTAGTCCCTGTTTGTCCAGAATTCTGCAGGCCTCCAGAGCACACTGCACCACAGCATCCTTCTTCTTTCCAGACACAACTGCCTCAGCAACCATGGGCTCCCCAGATGCTGTATCTACTGGTAACCTTGAAAAAACAAATTTAATTTTTTATATCTGTGTCAGTCTTCATTCCACAAGCTACATTACTATATGCCACCACACATACTGTTAAATGGATGTCATTTAAAGATTTACACTGCCAAGTATTTATTTTCCCCAAGGGCCTCCACACATGTATATGGTGGAAGATTTCCCCAAGGGCCTCCACATATGTATATGGTGGAAGATTTCCCCAAGGGCCTCCACACATGTATATGGTAGAAGATTTCCCCAAGGGCCTCCACACATGTATATGGTGGAAGATATCTATGCTAGCCAAGAGTTACAATCTGTCCACTCCTCTTCATAAGAGGAGCTAGTATGTGGATCATGACCCTTGGTTAATTAACATGGGTGTAAGACTGTCTGTTATAGACAGTATTCTTCACAACTTAAACACATGTTAATAAATTTGTCCTTTTTTAACATCGTACATACATGTAAATGCATTTGTCCTTTTTATCAACTTACATTGTCCATAAATGTAAATATATTTGTCTGTTTTCAACAACTTACATATACATTTTTTTATGTACATGTAAATATATTTGTCTATTTTTAACAACTTACATATACATGTAAATATATTTGTCTGTTTTTAACAACTTACAAACATGCAATATATTTGTCTGTTTTTACCAAATTACACGCACGTGTAAATATATGTCCTTTTTAACAACTTACATACAGGTAATTGTCCTTGACACAGATTTTACATACAGATACTCAGGTGACATATCAAACAGTTTTCACTGTAAAAATAAGTATTTATACCACATTACTTACTCCACTGTACACTTGAATTTCCCCTTTCCAGCATCTACCACCTCATACTCAGGTTCTTCACAACCTGTAAGTACAAATATAAATACCATATCATTCCATTGCACAGTTTTTAAAATGTCTTTAGTTTTAATGACTTTAGGAACTAAAAATTTTCCATAGAAAAGCACTATATTAAATGTATTTAATTTTGAGGTAGAAAAATCTTGGTTGAGACAATTTCATTAAAATCTGTCATGCTATCTAAATGATGGAATTTAATTTCTTTGAGTAAAGGAAAATTGGTGACTGTTCCTGTGACCAGTAGTCACTACATACCTGATACAAAATCACAGGTACATAATTACTCCACCATAGACAGAGTTACATTTCAAAAGAGTCCAAACACACCGACCATATTCAGGCACATTATGTAATATCTGGTAGATATATAATGGACCATGGGTTGTGAATTTGTGCTGAGTCTCTATGGTTTACCACGGTATATGGATCATGGGTTGGGAATTTGCACCAAGTCCCTGTGCTTTACCACGGTATATGGACCATGGGTTGGGAATTTGCACCAAGTCCCTGTGCTTTACCACGGTATACGGACCATGGGTTGGGAATTTGTGCCGAGTCCCTGTGGTTTACTCTTACTCTATCACATTGTTCTTTTGTGAAGTTGACAAAATACAGTATAATACTACATTTTATGTATTCATGCCATGTAGGTCATCATCAGGTATTCCTATTTGAATAATTAGTAGATTAAATATTTCAGTTACTTTAAACCAGGCTGGCATTGTTTACCTTCTCTTTCAAAGTATCCTTTTAGAGCTTTCTTTGGGTCATTAATGTAGAGAGCTTCACTTTCTGGAGTAAGAATATTCAGTGCTTGTTCCATTGCACTTTCTCCCTTGTCCTCCTCATCCTCTTCCTCAGCAGCATCATCACCTGTCACAAATAGTTAGGTTTATGACCATCATCATCTTGATTATACAACATTCAAATTAAAGAAATGAATAATTGAAATTCAGTGTCAGTGCATTTTTATATAACATTCCAAGAAATAAACACTCAAGTGATATTTGCTCACAAGATGCCATTCGAGGATTGTGCATATTGTCAAATAAATGTACTTAGCCCAGAGTTGTGGCCAATATTTATGTCAAAATTACAGCCATCACTATAGGGATTAGAAAATTGGAAAGTTCCGTGCCCCAGTAGAAGTTTCTTCCACTTTCTGCTAAATATCCGACCAGATTTGTATTATTACCCCCAGCTGGCCAGTTTATCATTATTACCACCAGTTTATCATCATTACCACTAGATTTTATTACCACTGGTTAGGTTACATTACCACCAGTTTGGTAAAACTTCTACTAATCCGCTAAATCTTTTACCGGTTTCTGAATACTTGCCGATAGCCATGTCACAGCTGAGCATGTTCACGTGTCACAGTGTGTGTATGATATTTAAAAGAAAACAAAAAGATTACTCGAGATATATTTGATGTATTACAATCATAATCCATTGACATTTACCCATGCCCCAAGAGCATCCCCTAGCTTCCTCAATTCTCTTCATTTCCTCTAGTTTCTGTTCCTCTGCAGCTATCTCTGCCTGTCGTAGAATCTCTGCTTCTCGTTTCTGTTTTTCTCGCTGTTCCTTCATTTCTGAAGGTGTCAAATCTGACTCTTCTTCTATGTCTTCATCTGGACCCTACAGGAATGAAGCAGTTAATTGATCGCTATAATCTAAACAATATAGAGTGTTTATTGTGATACTAGTAAAAAGAATTTCTGAATTTAGCCAAACTATAATTTTGACCAGTTAAAACATGTATATATCTAGCTTTCCTTCGTTTGAATAAAGTGTATTTTGCCAAAGTGACACTTAACGGGAAATGTGTATTTTTCCCAAGTAGTAAAAATTATAATTATTACCTTTATATTGATACGAGAATTTTACTCTCAAGAGAAACAAAAGTACTGCAAGTATTAAATCCTAAAAATTCTCAATTCGACCTGAAATATCACTAATTAATGCAACAGCAGACAGTATTTGTGTACGAAACGTCATTTTTCTGTAACTTTCATTGCTGGTAGACACAAAAGCTCACATGATCCTCATTGGGGCACAGACTTTATCAATAGAAATTTTGCACATTTCTGACACATGTCTGAACGAAGGAATTAACGTGAATGCCCCTTTAAAATGATTTTCTTTTTCAGGATATTATAATTAGTCAACGACTTTAACCAAAATAGACGATATATTTCTCTTCCGATTATTACAGGTACGTATACATGGCATGATCATGATCTATATATAATTATAAGTTTATGAAAAAGGCAGTCCGATTAGCTTCTTAAATTTAATGGTCATAATAATATTGAATTCTGCATCATCCATATCTATGAATTTCTTACATACTTGTAAAATATGGAGCCGAGTACTTCCTCCAAATTTCACCATGTGCCCAACGCGTATTCTGTAATACTTGTTTGGATAAGTCTTGTGCTTGTTTATCCACGTTCCATGTGTACTGTCAAGATCATAAAGATACCATCCCCTCTCCCGTCCCTCGTCTGGGTTTCCCTTACAGTATTGCACGACTGCATGGTATCGCGACAGTGAAGGATGCTCCATTGTAACATCACAGCTAGGAAGTCTACCAAAAACATAATATGGTTTCTCTAGGTCTATAGTAGATACTATTGTGCCATTCTTGAGGACATCGAACGAATACTTGTCCTCTGGCAGACCACTCCAACTTGGCTCCTTATACGGAATTACCACCTGTGTTTGCTTAAGTTTTTCTGCAGGAGAAAGTGCACTTTTCTTTAAGGTTACTTGATCATCTTTCCTTGCAGTAACAGTGGATTTATTGACTTTAGTATTATTTGGAATGATTTTATCTACATCAGTCCCATTACTTGTATCTTCCGTAGAGTTTTCCTGTGGTACTACGGGAGAGTTGTCAGATGAATCTGTGTAAATTTCCTGTTGGTCACATTTAGGCTTGGTGTCGTCTTCATTGGGATCAATCGACGTTGACATTACGTTTGAAAGATTTACATGTGATTTTGATTTCGTCGTGTCATGGGTGTCGTGTTTACTTTGATGCAAAACCGGTAAGCTTGGCATTTTAAAAGAAACCGGAACGGATTGAGATACATAAGAAAGTGTTTTTGTATCCCCTCCAACTTCTGGATTAAGTTTTTTCTCTTCCACATTGCTGGTATTGCTTGCACCTATGCGTTCCATTTCCTCCGGTTTGTTTTTGTCCGCCATGCTGTTTAATGTACTTCCGGTTCAAAGGACGTTAATACTAAAATGTGAAACGGAAAACAGACCGGGCAATATATAGCGACCACAGCATAAACATTAAATACAATGTTGCATACATATATAAATTATGGTACTTGGAATTTAAATCGTGGTACTTGAGAGCGCATGTACTGAAAATATCTGTAATTTCTAGCACAATGAATTAAAACAAATTGTCTCGGAATAGCAATGTGTTGTCTCATACATGGTTTATGTCATATTGCATACTGATTTCAGTAATTATTGCAGATTAAATTGTTGGTTATCTTTTTGTATTGGTTATGAAATTCAGAAGGTATTTTTTCTTTTCTAACTTTCTAAACTAGTGTTAATCTTCCATCTAAAGAAAACACAGCAAACTTTACGTGCCTGAAACAAAATGTTTTTGTTGTGATCAGACATCGTATATCGTCGCATTGTTTTTTTAAGACCGCGATCTTTTATTGTTCGTACATTTTGTATGTACATATTATTGTAACTTTTTATTTTGAGATCCCTCCTTACTTACGTTGTGGTTTCAACAAGTTTTATTGTGCTAACAAAAGGATTAGACAACAGGCAGTGCCTTTATATCAATATACATTAACACAATAAAATAAAATAATTTGTTCAGAAGCGAAAAAAACAACAACATTTGACACTTTTGACTGCCTTTTCGAAAAACATTCAAAAGTTTCAAATGTTTTTTTCACCAACAAGAGTAGATAACATATACATGAATATTGGAATACAATCAGAACCATTGACTACTATGTATACGTACGCAGCATCTAAATAAATAGGCTGTTTTAGGTTTAAACATATTTTTATTGCTTCAAACTGTAAGCATGAGGATTGGGCACAAGTTATACAACTTATTAAAGCATGTGTTGTATCTCAAGTTATCATACCCCGATGCAGGTCATTACTCCTAATGCCTGTCATAACATTCCAGTGCATGTCAATATGTGTGCGTAACGACATTTTATTAAAAAGTAGAAACAAAACAAAAACAAGAGAGAAAAAAGAACAACATACTGAAATAATTTGTTATAACATATATCATTTGAGAGGCATTTTTATAAATATACTGTACCTTATCGGAGCAAAACAATGTCAAAAGCCACAAAAAGAACATAAACATCTGTTAAAAATCAAGTTTGATTGTTTCATGATCAACATAGTCACTACACTTAGAAGGTCTATAAGTTGCAGTCGGCGAAGGGAATACTAATCAGACATGTGTAGGCCTACTACAAATAATTAAGTTCCACGTCTCTGAAATAATGAAACATAAATGACCATTATCTGTTCTCTGATCATATTTCTATGTACGTGATATGCCACATCTTAAGTACAAAAAGTTTGTTCATAAATCATGTAGTACATCTACTGCAATGCAAGATGTAAAAAAAAGTTTGTTTATAATTTATGTTGTAGATCTACGTACGTACACCAACGACAGGTACATTCTACACTCTACGAACACTATGATCCATACGCTGTCAAATAGAGAGGACATGAATGATTTTTCTTCAATTTAATATTCATTTCTATGTGCATTTAAAGTACCTCTCATACAATGTGCATATTACCGATTTCAAATCTAGATTAAAATTACCAAAAACAAAAACACAAATAACTTCTAAAAAGTCAGAGGAGTTCCGATGGTGACAATCAAGAGTTGTCTACCCTGCTGGCCGTGGTTTGATTTATGGATATCCATAATTCATTTTTAGCTCACCTGCCCGAAGGGCAAGTGAGCTTATGCCGTGGCGCAGCGTCCGTCGTCCGTCCGTCCGTCCCTCCGGCGTCAACTAATAACCAAAAGGCCCAGAGACCTAATATTGGGCCTGTAGCATGCTGGGGTGAAGGGCTACCAAGTTTGTTCAAATGAATGACCTTGACCTTCATTCAAGGTCACAGGGGTCAAAAAGGCTAAAATCTTTAAACGACTTATTCTCAATAACCAAGAGCCCCAGGGATTTGATATTGGGTCTGTAGCATGCTGGAGTGAAGGGCTACCAAGTTTGTTCAAATGAATGACATTGACTTTCATTCAAGGTCACAGGGATCAAATATGCTAAAAAAAAAATTAAACGACTTCTTCTAAATAGCCAAAAGACCCAGGGACTTGATATTGGGTCTGTAGCATGCTGGGGTGAAGGGCACTCAAGTTTGTTCAAATGAATGACCTTGACCTTCATTCAAGGTCACAGGAGTCAAAAAGGCTAAAATGTTTAAACGACTTCTTCTCAATAACCAAGAGTTCCAGGGAGTTGATATTGGGTCTGTAGCATGCTGCGGTAAAGGGCTACCTAGTTTGTTCAAATGAATGACCTTGACCTTCAAGGTCACGTCGATCAAGTATGCTTAAATCTTTAAATGACTTTTAGTGAATAGCCAAAGTGCGGAGAGACATTATATTGGTCCTGTAGCATGGTTTCAAATAACTGCAAGATCCATATATGAAAAGATCACTGCATTGCAGGTGAGCGATTTGGGCCCATTGGGCCCTTGTTAAATATCCATAAATAAGTCGAATTATGGATATCCATAAATGAATTATGGATATTCAAAAATGAATTATGGATATTCGAAATGATTTATGGATATCCATAAATAGTGACTTTTTTCCACTTTGGTAAAGTAAATAAGACAAGCAGTGATCCAATATTTGCATAAGAAAAGGTTTAACACCTAAGGATATATATCCATGATAATATGGTAGCAACACAAGGAAAAGATGCCCCTTCATACGCTGCAGTGAAAAGTCGGTTGGCGGAATTTAAGCGCGGCCGACAGAGCCTTGATGATGACCCCCAGCCTGGAAGACCTGTCAATGTTGCAACCCCAGAAATGGTCAATAAAGTTCATGATATTGTTATAACTGACAGACGAGTCACAAAAAGATATATAGCCAGTAGAGTTGGCATTTCACACCAAAAAGTACATTCCATTCTGACCGAGGATCTTTCAATGAGAAAGCTTTTGGCTCAATGGGTACCAAAATTCAGAGATTCGCCACTATGGATGAAACATGGGTCCATCATTTTACCCCAGAGGCCAACCAACAATCGAAACAATGGAAGCACCCTGGCTCTCTCCCGCCAAAGGCAATGGCTGTTCCATAAGCTGGGAAGCTTATGGCCTCGGTTTTCTGGGATGCAGATGGTATTCTGCTGATAGATTATCTCCAAAAGGGACAAACAATCAATGGTATATACTATGCTTCACTTATGAGGCAGTTACGGGAAAATATTAAACTTAAGCTCCGCGGAAAGCTCACTAAAGGTGTGTTTTTCCATCAGGACAATGCTCCTGTTCACAAGTCTGCTATTGCCATGGTTGCCATTCACGATTGTGGCTTTAAATTGATTGAACATCCGCCTTATTAACCTGATAACAGTAGAAAAAAGCTATTTCAGTTCGATGATGACGTCATACATGTAGTGGATGACTTTCTGAACAGCCAAGAAAAGGGACTCTATAAAAAAAAAGTGACAATGAGACCCTTAAACACCGCTTGCAAAAGTGTATAGATACTGAGGGTGATTATGTTGAAAAATAATTTGTCCGGCAAAATTGAAATCCTTCAATATGAGGCTCACATCATATCAATCAGCCCTCGTATCAATAACTACACATATTTTTTAATGTGTAGTAAGTTTGTAAGTAATATTACTGTTTAGGTTTTAAAATATTAATAGTAATGTATACCGAATTAAATTTTTTAATGTGTAGTAACTTTGTAAGTAATATTACTGTTTAGGTTTTAAAAAATTAATAATAATGTATACCGAAATAAATATTGAAAAAAAATACAGAGGATATGTACGGAAATTAAATCGGTATGCCCTGTCATACATATAATATTCAACGGGAAATCAGTCAAATTGTGGATTAAAATTCGTTATGGACACCCAACTCTGTGAGTTGTCCCCCTTTGATATCTTATTTGCCAAAGTATTTTTCAAGCAGATACATGCTCCTGCCTCAATTACTTTTAAACTTTTAATAAGGATTTTATTTCAGTTCAGTACCGTTATTTCCCTTCTTCTTGAGCAATTTTTAATACACATATTGGTAGTGTATGTTCTGTCAATTTTTATTATTTATTAAATTAGCATACATAAATTGTGTTTTAACTCCTTTATTAAAAAAAATAACCACCTGTGTGATATACTAGTGATTTTTTTCTTTGCGACTTTAGATAAAATTATTTGACTCTTCACTTGACCTTTTATCCATTCCTACAGCGCTAGGCGGATACCACGGAGTACCGGTATACCGTTAAGTAACAGCTAGATAACATGTTTTCAAAAATAATATTTCACCAATTCAATCACCCTGAGAACTATTAGGCCTAGGTACTTTCTTCTGAAAAAAATAGTTAAATTCGTTACAAACGGATTCTTTCAACATCTCACCTTGCTCGGCTCTGTCCCCTAGGAAGCACTATTTTGCATGTTTATGCACACCAACGAAATATCACATGGGGAATCTTTTTCTGCATCAACGAAACTATTCTCGCTACTTAGGATACGTTCAATGATCGTGACACAGTTTACCCTTGTGCGGTCTTTAAGGGAAAATATTTCCCATGGGAGTCTGTAGAGTGTAGAGATGTTCCGTTGGTATAACATTATAACAGTTTACAGTGTATAAAACTGTTATTTTGATACCAAATATGTCATATTGACATGCTAGTACAAGAGGTAAACAAAGTGATAAATTTGATTAGAAAATATTCAAAATTTTCACAAAATTTAAAATTTAAACAATCTTGTCAACTTGAATTAGTATAGATGAAATAACTGTCTATATTTTAAACTTATATATATACTTTCTACTGAAATAATTTGGGAAAATTTCAAAACTGGTTATTTTTTTAAGAATGTCAAATATGTCCAATGCACATTTCCTTCCCGTTCAAAGTTTAAAAGTGAAGGACCAATGACATCACCTTTTCGCACACTTTAAGATATTCATTTAAGACTTTCATTGGTTGTCAGGCAAGGCTATTATTTCTTGCTATACCTAAATGTTTCGAGTTAGTTATATATATATCTACTTATGTAATATATCTTCATGATTTGTCTGATAAATGGGAAAAGACAATGATAATCACATATTTATTAGTTTTAATATAATAACTTTATTGTCTGTGTATACAATGTATGTACATGTACGTGTATATAAACACCATCTCAACAATATGTAGTTCTCAAGACGATATATTATTCTGCAGAATGCATATTTGTAAGTTTTTACCGCTGTATATAACTAAAAACGATGTATAACTTCATGCAGTTGTTTTGAAATAAACAAAAAAGGAAAAAAATATATCAGTATTAAAAAAAAATAAAATAATAATCAAATCTTCATGATTATGGAAAACTCTGCATTGGACATGTTTGACATACTACAAAAGTAATTTACTGGATTTATGATTTCCTTAAATTGGTTCTATAGAAAGAATATGTATTTGGAAAGATTTTAAAGAAGTATAAAGTACATGTATAGACTTTGATAACAACTACAATGAACACTAATTCAAGTTGACAATATTGGATACATTTAAAATTTTGTAAAAATTTCGCATGTTTTTCTAATTTGATTTATCACTATGCCTACCTCATGCATGTCAGTATGGAATATTTGGTATCAAATTAACAGTAAATTTATACACTGTAAGCTGTTATAATTGATATCTAAGTCTATATTAGCCTGTGGAAACGATTAACCATTTTGTTTTATGCAAGGAGGTCCACTACGACTATCGGTTGATATAATGATGAATGATTTATGCAATTATGGTTTATTTTCAGGTATCTGCATATGGTGACCAAATAAAATAAATTGGAGTGGGGGCCGGCGATGATATTAAATCTCCATAGGCGTTGACCCCTACATTTCCCACCTTTCATTCAAAGTCGCATATTAGGATAATATTGTAGCATTACCACTGCAGTGCTATTCTTACGACAAACACAGGTATACAATTGTACATATAATTACACATAATCCAAATCATTTTTGCTTTGAATTTATAAAAGAAAATTATTTAATAATGAACACTAATAAATTGTATATCACACGGTGTTACTAATAAAGGAGTTCAAACACTATCAGAGTGTAATTCACATAAGTATATGCTAATATAGCAAATTATAAAAATATGACAGAAATACATTAATTAACATATACATCTTCGCTAGCCAAGGCTTTTTATTACGTTACACTCAACGAACTATAACGTAATGAGAAGCCTCGGCTAGCGAAGATGATGAACATAGAGTATATTAATAATTGACAGAGAAGTCGGTAAATAAAAGTACCGAACTAGAAAAAATCATCATTCAAAAGTAATTTAGGCAGGAGCATGTATCTGCTTGAAAACTGCTTTACATTAAAATTGGCAGATAATATATAAAAAGGGGGGCAAACTCACAGCGTAGGGTGACTACATATAGCACATGAACAGATCTGGGTGTCCCAGATATGGAGCAACGGGCGAAAAGACCCGCAATTTTCAGCTAACCTGAGATCATTAGGAAGACAGTTCCACACATAAAACGAACAGATCTTTCCCGATACGTTGAAATGTTTACCTTTGAAACCTTCAACAAATTATCTTTCCTGAAATTATTAAAAAACTTCTTTTCAAAAAGATTATGTAAAACAGATGGATAAATACCATGCAGAATCATAAAAACCACAAAGAAAATATATTTAATACGAGTAACATTAAAAAAAAAACAACATTTTTTTAAACATCACAGACTGGAGAAATGTAATCACTTTCTATACAAGGAAGAGCTCGCTCTTGCATTTTTTTCATCTTTCGAGTATTTATTGAACAAAAGTACCAGGCATGTAGAAAATAATTAGAATTTAACAAATTTAAAGACTTAAAAATGGTAATGTTACCCTTCTTGATAAGATTTTCCCCGAGACTTTTTAAAACTGCATGTTATTCAGAAGCATTTCTACATAAACGAGAACTATGGGTATCAAAATTAAGTAGAAAATCTATGTCAGCACCCAGTAACTTCACACAAACTTCACACATTATTTCCATTCCTTCATCATTAAAATATCTAATAGCATCATTGGTCTTTTTATCAAGGCATATTGTCTGGATTTTTTTTTCTCTGGATTTCCCTTCGTACCTATCAATAGAATCAATCAATAAGAATTTTGCTCTCACTTTCCAAACACAAAATATAAGAACCCATCACATGTCATTGCGGGAGTGCTAGCATCAGCATTAGCTACATTTATCTACAAAGCTAAACATTTCATAAAGGAAAATATTGCAAATCAGAGGTCCTACTATAGATCCTTGATGGCCCCTTCTTAACTTCAGTCCAGGTAGTGGTTTCAGGCCCTTGTCTGACCTGCTGCTGCCTGTCACTCAGGTAGCTACTGATCAGGTCAATAACAGATTCCCAAGTAGCATATTATAAGGAATGCAGTCGAAGGCCTTGGACAGATCCATCAGAATCAATTAAACATATGATGGTTGTCTTTAAGGGCCCACAGCAGGATGGAAAATTGTTTATAACATATATTTTGCAGTTGTATCAGAAAGGTCATTACTCCTAATGCCTGTCATAACATTCCAGTGCATGTCAATATGTGTGCGTAACGACATTTTATTAAAAAGTAGAAACAAAACAAAAACAAGAGAGAAAAAAGAACAACATACTGAAATAATTTGTTATAACATATATCATTTGAGAGGCATTTTTATAAATATACTGTACCTTATCGGAGCAAAACAATGTCAAAAGCCACAAAAAGAACATAAACATCTGTTAAAAATCAAGTTTGATTGTTTCATGATCAACATAGTCACTACACTTAGAAGGTCTATAAGTTGCAGTCGGCGAAGGGAATACTAATCAGACATGTGTAGGCCTACTACAAATAATTAAGTTCCACGTCTCTGAAATAATGAAACATAAATGACCATTATCTGTTCTCTGATCATATTTCTATGTACGTGATATGCCACATCTTAAGTACAAAAAGTTTGTTCATAAATCATGTAGTACATCTACTGCAATGCAAGATGTAAAAAAAAGTTTGTTTATAATTTATGTTGTAGATCTACGTACGTACACCAACGACAGGTACATTCTACACTCTACGAACACTATGATCCATACGCTGTCAAATAGAGAGGACATGAATGATTTTTCTTCAATTTAATATTCATTTCTATGTGCATTTAAAGTACCTCTCATACAATGTGCATATTACCGATTTCAAATCTAGATTAAAATTACCAAAAACAAAAACACAAATAACTTCTAAAAAGTCAGAGGAGTTCCGATGGTGACAATCAAGAGTTGTCTACCCTGCTGGCCGTGGTTTGATTTATGGATATCCATAATTCATTTTTAGCTCACCTGCCCGAAGGGCAAGTGAGCTTATGCCGTGGCGCAGCGTCCGTCGTCCGTCCGTCCGTCCCTCCGGCGTCAACTAATAACCAAAAGGCCCAGAGACCTAATATTGGGCCTGTAGCATGCTGGGGTGAAGGGCTACCAAGTTTGTTCAAATGCATGACCTTGACCTTCATACAAGGTCACGGGGGTCAAAAAGGCTAAAATCTTTAAACGACTTATTCTCAATAACCAAGAGCCCCAGGGATTTGATATTGGGTCTCTAGCATGCTGGAGTGAAGGGCTACCAAGTTTGTTCAATTGAATGATATTGACTTTCATTCAAGGTCACAGGGATCAAATATGCTAAAAAAAAAATTAAACGACTTCTTCTAAATAGCCAAAAGACCCAGGGACTTGATATTGGGTCTGTAGCATGCTGGGGTGAAGGGCACTCAAGTTTGTTCAAATGAATGACCTTGACCTTCATTCAAGGTCACAGGAGTCAAAAAGGCTAAAATGTTTAAACGACTTCTTCTCAATAACCAAGAGTTCCAGGGAGTTGATATTGGGTCTGTAGCATGCTGCGGTAAAGGGCTACCTAGTTTGTTCAAATGAATGACCTTGACCTTCAAGGTCACGTCGATCAAGTATGCTTAAATCTTTAAATGACTTTTAGTGAATAGCCAAAGTGCGGAGAGACATTATATTGGTCCTGTAGCATGGTTTCAAATAACTGCAAGATCCATATATGAAAAGATCACTGCATTGCAGGTGAGCGATTTGGGCCCATTGGGCCCTTGTTAAATATCCATAAATAAGTCGAATTATGGATATCCATAAATGAATTATGGATATTCAAAAATGAATTATGGATATTCGAAATGATTTATGGATATCCATAAATAGTGACTTTTTTCCACTTTGGTAAAGTAAATAAGACAAGCAGTGATCCAATATTTGCATAAGAAAAGGTTTAACACCTAAGGATATATATCCATGATAATATGGTAGCAACACAAGGAAAAGATGCCCCTTCATACGCTGCAGTGAAAAGTCGGTTGGCGGAATTTAAGCGCGGCCGACAGAGCCTTGATGATGACCCCCAGCCTGGAAGACCTGTCAATGTTGCAACCCCAGAAATGGTCAATAAAGTTCATGATATTGTTATAACTGACAGACGAGTCACAAAAAGATATATAGCCAGTAGAGTTGGCATTTCACACCAAAAAGTACATTCCATTCTGACCGAGGATCTTTCAATGAGAAAGCTTTTGGCTCAATGGGTACCAAAATTCAGAGATTCGCCACTATGGATGAAACATGGGTCCATCATTTTACCCCAGAGGCCAACCAACAATCGAAACAATGGAAGCACCCTGGCTCTCTCCCGCCAAAGGCAATGGCTGTTCCATAAGCTGGGAAGCTTATGGCCTCGGTTTTCTGGGATGCAGATGGTATTCTGCTGATAGATTATCTCCAAAAGGGACAAACAATCAATGGTATATACTATGCTTCACTTATGAGGCAGTTACGGGAAAATATTAAACTTAAGCTCCGCGGAAAGCTCACTAAAGGTGTGTTTTTCCATCAGGACAATGCTCCTGTTCACAAGTCTGCTATTGCCATGGTTGCCATTCACGATTGTGGCTTTAAATTGATTGAACATCCGCCTTATTAACCTGATAACAGTAGAAAAAAGCTATTTCAGTTCGATGATGACGTCATACATGTAGTGGATGACTTTCTGAACAGCCAAGAAAAGGGACTCTATAAAAAAAAAGTGACAATGAGACCCTTAAACACCGCTTGCAAAAGTGTATAGATACTGAGGGTGATTATGTTGAAAAATAATTTGTCCGGCAAAATTGAAATCCTTCAATATGAGGCTCACATCATATCAATCAGCCCTCGTATCAATAACTACACATATTTTTTAATGTGTAGTAAGTTTGTAAGTAATATTACTGTTTAGGTTTTAAAATATTAATAGTAATGTATACCGAATTAAATTTTTTAATGTGTAGTAACTTTGTAAGTAATATTACTGTTTAGGTTTTAAAAAATTAATAATAATGTATACCGAAATAAATATTGAAAAAAAATACAGAGGATATGTACGGAAATTAAATCGGTATGCCCTGTCATACATATAATATTCAACGGGAAATCAGTCAAATTGTGGATTAAAATTCGTTATGGACACCCAACTCTGTGAGTTGTCCCCCTTTGATATCTTATTTGCCAAAGTATTTTTCAAGCAGATACATGCTCCTGCCTCAATTACTTTTAAACTTTTAATAAGGATTTTATTTCAGTTCAGTACCGTTATTTCCCTTCTTCTTGAGCAATTTTTAATACACATATTGGTAGTGTATGTTCTGTCAATTTTTATTATTTATTAAATTAGCATACATAAATTGTGTTTTAACTCCTTTATTAAAAAAAATAACCACCTGTGTGATATACTAGTGATTTTTTTCTTTGCGACTTTAGATAAAATTATTTGACTCTTCACTTGACCTTTTATCCATTCCTACAGCGCTAGGCGGATACCACGGAGTACCGGTATACCGTTAAGTAACAGCTAGATAACATGTTTTCAAAAATAATATTTCACCAATTCAATCACCCTGAGAACTATTAGGCCTAGGTACTTTCTTCTGAAAAAAATAGTTAAATTCGTTACAAACGGATTCTTTCAACATCTCACCTTGCTCGGCTCTGTCCCCTAGGAAGCACTATTTTGCATGTTTATGCACACCAACGAAATATCACATGGGGAATCTTTTTCTGCATCAACGAAACTATTCTCGCTACTTAGGATACGTTCAATGATCGTGACACAGTTTACCCTTGTGCGGTCTTTAAGGGAAAATATTTCCCATGGGAGTCTGTAGAGTGTAGAGATGTTCCGTTGGTATAACATTATAACAGTTTACAGTGTATAAAACTGTTATTTTGATACCAAATATGTCATATTGACATGCTAGTACAAGAGGTAAACAAAGTGATAAATTTGATTAGAAAAATATTCAAAATTTTCACAAAATTTAAAATTTAAACAATCTTGTCAACTTGAATTAGTATAGATGAAATAACTGTCTATATTTTAAACTTATATATATACTTTCTACTGAAATAATTTGGGAAAATTTCAAAACTGGTTATTTTTTTAAGAATGTCAAATATGTCCAATGCACATTTCCTTCCCGTTCAAAGTTTAAAAGTGAAGGACCAATGACATCACCTTTTCGCACACTTTAAGATATTCATTTAAGACTTTCATTGGTTGTCAGGCAAGGCTATTATTTCTTGCTATACCTAAATGTTTCGAGTTAGTTATATATATATCTACTTATGTAATATATCTTCATGATTTGTCTGATAAATGGGAAAAGACAATGATAATCACATATTTATTAGTTTTAATATAATAACTTTATTGTCTGTGTATACAATGTATGTACATGTACGTGTATATAAACACCATCTCAACAATATGTAGTTCTCAAGACGATATATTATTCTGCAGAATGCATATTTGTAAGTTTTTACCGCTGTATATAACTAAAAACGATGTATAACTTCATGCAGTTGTTTTGAAATAAACAAAAAAGGAAAAAAATATATCAGTATTAAAAAAAAATAAAATAATAATCAAATCTTCATGATTATGGAAAACTCTGCATTGGACATGTTTGACATACTACAAAAGTAATTTACTGGATTTATGATTTCCTTAAATTGGTTCTATAGAAAGAATATGTATTTGGAAAGATTTTAAAGAAGTATAAAGTACATGTATAGACTTTGATAACAACTACAATGAACACTAATTCAAGTTGACAATATTGGATACATTTAAAATTTTGTAAAAATTTCGCATGTTTTTCTAATTTGATTTATCACTATGCCTACCTCATGCATGTCAGTATGGAATATTTGGTATCAAATTAACAGTAAATTTATACACTGTAAGCTGTTATAATTGATATCTAAGTCTATATTAGCCTGTGGAAACGATTAACCATTTTGTTTTATGCAAGGAGGTCCACTACGACTATCGGTTGATATAATGATGAATGATTTATGCAATTATGGTTTATTTTCAGGTATCTGCATATGGTGACCAAATAAAATAAATTGGAGTGGGGGCCGGCGATGATATTAAATCTCCATAGGCGTTGACCCCTACATTTCCCACCTTTCATTCAAAGTCGCATATTAGGATAATATTGTAGCATTACCACTGCAGTGCTATTCTTACGACAAACACAGGTATACAATTGTACATATAATTACACATAATCCAAATCATTTTTGCTTTGAATTTATAAAAGAAAATTATTTAATAATGAACACTAATAAATTGTATATCACACGGTGTTACTAATAAAGGAGTTCAAACACTATCAGAGTGTAATTCACATAAGTATATGCTAATATAGCAAATTATAAAAATATGACAGAAATACATTAATTAACATATACATCTTCGCTAGCCAAGGCTTTTGATTACGTTACACTCAACGAACTATAACGTAATGAGAAGCCTCGGCTAGCGAAGATGATGAACATAGAGTATATTAATAATTGACAGAGAAGTCGGTAAATAAAAGTACCGAACTAGAAAAAATCATCATTCAAAAGTAATTTAAGGCAGGAGCATGTATCTGCTTGAAAACTGCTTTACATTAAATTGGCAGATAATATATAAAAAGGGGGGCAAACTCACAGCGTAGGGTGACTACATATAGCACATGAACAGATCTGGGTGTCCCAGATATGGAGCAGCGGGCGAAAAGACCCGCAACTTTCAGCTAACCTGAGATCATTAGGAAGACAGTTCCACACATAAAACGAACAGATCTTTCCCGATACGTTGAAATGTTTACCTTTGAAACCTTCAACAAATTATCTTTCCTGAAGTGATTAAAAAACTTCTTTTCAAAAAGATTATGTAAAACAGATGGATAAATACCATGCAGAATCATAAAAACCACAAAGAAAATATATTTAATACGAGTAACATTAAAAAAAAACAACATTTTTTTAAACATCACAGACTGGAGAAATGTAATCACTTTCTATACAAGGAAGAGCTCGCTCTTGCATTTTTATCATCTTTCGAGTATTTTATTGAACAAAAGTACCAGGCATGTAGACAATAATTAGAATTTGACAAATTTAAAGACTTAAAAATGGTAATGTTACCCTTCTTGATAAGATTTTCCCCGAGTCTTTTTAAAACAGCATGTTATTCAGAAGCATTTCTACATAAACGAGAACTATGGGTATCAAAATTAAGTAGAAAATCTATGTCAGCACCCAGTAACTTCAAACAAACTTCACACATTATTTCCATTCCTTCATCATTAAAATATCTAATAGCATCATTGGTCTTTTTATCAAGGCATATTGTCTGGATTTTTTTTCTCTGGATTTCCCTTCGTACCTATCAATAGAATCAATCAATAAGAAATTTTGCTCTCACTTTCCAAACACTCTTTCAAATATAAGAACCCATCACATGTCATTGCGGGAGTGCTAGCATCAGCATTATTAACTACATTTATCTACAAAGCTAAACATTTCATAAAGGAAAATATTGCAAATCAGAGGTCCTACTATAGATCCTTGATGGCCCCTTCTTAACTTCAGTCCAGGTAGTGGTTTCAGGCCCTTGTCTGACCTGCTGCTGCCTGCCACTCAGGTAGCTGCTGATTAAGGTCAATAACAGATTCCCAAGTAGCATATTATAAGGAATGCAGTCGAAGGCCTTGGACAGATCCATCAGAATCAATTAAACATATGATGGTTGTCTTTAAGGGCCCACAGCAGGACATACGGCACCCGAAATCACTCCTAAATGTTGATAAGAAAGGACTAAAACAGGGCATGGAACGTTCAGTCAGCTAATTATGCATGATTCGTTCACAAACCTTGGATATTGTCGGTAAAATACTGGCTGATCTAAAATAATTGTTATCCTGGGAATTGTTATTGAAAACTTGAAATATATTAAAACCTGCGCCTTCTTAAAATCAGCTGGGACATGAAAAACAGTACACCAGATGTTTAAGCTTTTAAAATCCTTGCTGAGATACCATAAAATCCTGTCGCCTTTTTAATCTTCAGTGACGAGGGAAAAGAAATCTTTGCATCTTTCTCGTATAAAATTTTAAACGTAAAGATTTCTCTATCATTATCTGTACTGCAAAGCGCAAAAGATGTTTCAAAATTCACATTGCCTGGTGTTAAGTACTGATATCTATTACATATTATGCCTTTTGATCATCTATATATAGATACATCAATTTACAATTTTGTTAAAATGATTATTGTTTAAGATTGTCTAATATTTAGGATCCAAACTCAAAACATTACTTAATTTTTCATTTCAACAAATTTTATCATACAAATAGAAAACAGACAAGCCTTTATATGAATATTTTCCTATATAAAATATATCTATGAACGGTACGGTTCGTGTATACAGCATATATATATATATCATTTTTATGTATTTCAGTAATGAGGACAAGTCATATGTATTTATATTTTAGTAACGAGTGTCTTTTTACTCGTTGTACCGGTCTGTGTCAGCCAATGGACACACATAAGTTTTCAAGCAAAGGATTTCAACCACCAATTCACTTATAAGCATTTCCGAACTAAGAACGCAGGAGAAGTTTGAAGCGTCAACTATATAACAACATACTAAAACAGTTATACCGCCGATAATATTTACATTTTAAGCATTTTGCGATAAACCGTCATTTTTTTGTAACCAAATGACATTTTGAATGCCTTCTATATTCTGTCCATTTAAAACTCTCAAGCGTATAGAGAGTTTTTCACCTACCCTAACCCTGCCCCAAGATCAAAACTTCAACATTTGTGCAAAGATTTTTGCTTTTGATGTAGTGGACATAACAGACCACCCTTCTACCATTCTTCTACCATATACTGACCATCTTCAACCAGTTGACCAGTCAACTATGTTTATACATAATAAATAGAATATATTATGAAGAAAAAAATATACAAGAGGGAGAGAATTCTGGGCAAACCAGTGATTGGGAATCCCCTTCCTACAAAGCTGGCTCAGAAAAGAGAAGAGAGAGAGAGAGAGAAAAAGAAGATTATGGATAGTCTGTTGAAGAAAGTTTAATTAGTCTGTATTTTCATTTGAATAGGTGTGCCTGAAAATAGATGTTTTGAAGGAGTTGAAAGTGGGTGTACTAACGATGTCGGATGGTAATTTATTCCAGTCAATAATTATTTTAGGAAAAAAGGATTGTTGTCGGGCTAGTGTTTTTGAATGGTGTTGAAGGTATTGATATTGGTGTGAATTTCTTGGGTTTCTGTTGGATCGGTGCAACCTGTCAGACGTGGATATGGCTACCTCACCCTGGTGGATTCTATAAAATATCTTCAGGCGTGCATCTACGGTCTGACAGGCGCGCCACCCAAGAGTGTCAATCATATCTGTAACACTAGAGGTGTTCCGAAAGCGATTTGTTACATACCAGGCACCTCGCTTCTGAACCATCTAAATGTTATTCATTTCATTTTTTGTGTATGGATCCCAAACAGAACAGGCGTATTCTAAAAAAGGTCTAACAAGAGATTTGTAAGCTTGTTCTTTAACTTTAGCAGAACTTATTTTTAGGTTTCTTCTGAGAAATCCTAGAGTAGAATTTGCTTTGTTGCAAATCTGATCTACGTGGGAGTCCCATTTCAAGTCTGATTTGAGGGTAACTCCTAGGTATTTCACAGAATCAACATGTTTCAGAATTTGGCCATGAAGAGTATAATCAAATTTAAGAGTAGACCTTTTCTTTGAGACTGTAAGGGCATAACACGTATCAGGATGGAAAGCCATTAGCCATTTTTGCTCCCAAATGGCCAGTTTGTCTAAGTCAGACTGCAGGGTTATGGCATCTTGCTCCGACGTAATTGTCAGATATATGATGGTGTCATCCGCAAACAGTCTGAAGGAGGAGTTCAGGCCAAGTGGCATGTCATTAATATAAAATAAAAATAAACTAGGCCCCAGTACAGATCCCTGTGGTACTCCTGAAAGGACAGGTACATACTCAGATTTGGCACCCACAACAAGTACTGATTGTGTTCTATTGTTTAGAAAGTAAGAGATCCAAGAAGTTGTTTTAAAATCTATGCCATAATGGATAAGCTTATTGGTAAGGAGGGAGTGGCTGACCTTGTCAAATGCTTTGGAAAAATCCATGATTAATGTCTGTTTGTTTTGAGTTGTCGTCAGCAAATTCTAAAAGTTGTGTTTCACAGTATCTGAATATTCGAAAGACATGTTGGAGAGGATACAGAATATTGAGACGATCTAAGTGCGACATGATGTTAGACACTTTGACATGTTCCATTAATTTACAACAAATACATGTGAGCGAAATAGGTCTGTAATTTACAGGATCATAGTTGTTTGCCCTTTTTAAATATTGGGGCGATATGGGCTGTTTTCCAGTCATGCGGAACAATACCAGTTGAAGGGATGAATTGAAAATGATACTGAGGATGGGTGCAATTTCACGGGCAAATTCCTTCAGAACTCTTGGACTATCATCAGGGCCAGGTGCTTTGGAGCTATCAAGATTTTTCAACAGTTTTTCAATTCCATGTGATGTTATAATGGGGGTGTTCATAGTTGGAAAGTTCTTATCTGGATTCATATAATGTTCTTTCTCAAATGTGTCAGTAGATATATTTTTGGACGAGGGGAAAACTGATTCAAACTGTTTGTTAAGTAGATTGGCTTTTGAATATGGGTCTGAAATAAGCTTGCCATCCTGTTTAAGATGAGGAATACCTGTGAAATCTGTTTTCTTATGTTTAATGTATTGCCAAAAAAAATTCATACAGGTGAATGTGTCATTGACTGAGGTTTCGTCTGGAGTAACAATGCTTTCGATATATTTCCAATATTCCTGTCTGATCTTTTTTTGGATGGAATGTTTCAGTTCTTTATGTTTCTTCACTAGATCTTTGTTCCCCAGACTTTCTTGATTTTTGATAATTTGCGTGGGATATGCTTATTCACCAAAGTGTTAAAAAAAACCTCCTAAAATTAGAACAGATAGAATTTGTGTCAGTAATTTGTCTCCTAGAAGATTCTAGCTCATGATGATAGTTTGCTACCTCATTTTTCATAGAGTCCCACTTAGCTTTTTGATACAGTAGGATTTGCCTTGATTTTTGTCTATGCCTTACTGAAGAACAAAAAAAGACAATAGCATGGTCCGATATACCAGACATCACTTCAACACGGGGTATTAGACTAGGATGGTTGGTGATCATTAGGTCAAGGATGTTGCAGTTTCCTGTGTGTTTTTCTACCAGCTGGGTAAGACCTGCATCATCAAGTGAGTTGCCAAAATTATAGTGGATGTTTGGGTAAAGAGTATTAGGTTTCAGAATCTTATGCTCCCAATCCTAGCCTTGGAGACTGAAATCTCCTCCGATGAGGAGACTGGCATTGCGAATAGCACTAGCCTTTCTAATGGAAGTGACAAATTTGATCAAGTTGGATTCATCAGATGTTTTTGGATTTTGAAATGATATAATAAAGCGCTTCTATCCTATTCATAAAAGCGCGTTTGACGGGGACTTTAAACACCTATTACAGTACCGTTCTCACAATGAGGGAAAATCTGCTAGATACAAAGCTTCCTCCTGCGCAACTGGTTGTTGGATGTTTTAAAAATCGACGGCAATAACTTTACTTACGACATGTGCGAAGTGTTTCAAGAAATATCATAAACGAAAACCGTAACCTGAAGAACAAAACATTCGTGTTGATGATGATACCTGGCGGAACATCCAACTATTATCCATAGAGGATCTATTTTATGGCAAGGCCTCCCACGCCAAACGCACACTATGTATGCATATTTTCAATGACAAAACTCGACCATTTAATCAACTAAACACCAACTCATCTTTCATCACAAACTGTGGTGTCCTTGGTCCTCATGGTACTGGTAAAGAGAAATGTTGACTTCCAAGCAACCTTCCTGATCAAAGGAAAGTATTAAGGATCTTTTGGAGATATCACGTAAGCTATCAAAACAGGAGTCTTCCTTTACACTGCGTTTCTCCTCTCTGGATGATGCAAATTGTAAAGCATGGACAGTTTCGACAAGAAACAGTTTCTAGACATTCTTTCAAATTGTACGTCCTCTATTAACACTGGTATCTACACTCAACAAGGATGCACCACTGTTGTTCTAGGTAAAAGTGAAGACGGACATATCGTGGAAACAGTGTTCATCTCTTTTTAACGTGTCGGTTTCCAGTACTTAGTATATCGACAACTTTTCATTCCATAGTAAAAAAAAAAAGATAGACATAACAAGTGTGCCATTGTTACTCGGACGTGAATATTTTACAAGAGAAAACATTCTGGAGCACAACAGTGTTCTCCATTTTTCTCTCTCTTTTTTTACGCGGGCGAATGTCATTCTTGAGCATACATCTTTATTCCTAATATATATGATCACAAGCTCCAGAGCATTTTCTACTGTTGCCACTCATATCACGGAAGATTCAAGCAATGACTGTCTTTCAAAACACAACCAATTTCATTGATGCTATCGAGACATTCGTTAGAATATTAACAGCCTGTCTCAATGGAATCCGAGGATCCAAGTATGGTAGAACACACATGGCACTGGTTGACAAAATGAAAGCGTAGTAGAGGTGACAACACCTTAACTCAGCATGTGAAATATTAGCTGGATCTTACCAGAAGGGCCAAGTCAATACACCTTATACTATCTTTGATTTCCCATAAGCTGACCGCCGAGTGATTGAAGCAACTCTGGTGGATCACTAGTCGATATCGTTTATGATCAGAACTGCCAAGTAAATTGCCAACACTCGTTTGTGCTGCAGGTTACAAGTGTATTCCCCCAACTCATTGTACTTGGGACAATGACCCCCAAAGTCCCTTCAAAACATAGTCAAAATGACGCCAAGGTATACATGTCATCAACTCAAGGAGAGAAGAAAACATCCCTACAGGATACAATTGATGAAGTCTTCGATTTGACAAAGACATGATGGAACTGAACACCGACAAGTGCAAGTACCTAAAAATACATGTGGGACGGGAAAAGAACCATTTGAACTACTAGCATTAAACTGAACACCAAGGAACAAGATATCAAATTCAACAGGTAATTAGTGAGAGAGATCTTGGTGTTAAAATTGATAAAGATCTAAAATTCCAAATAGACATCAAAAGCAAACAGAAATGTAGGACTGATTTTAACAATTGTAGTTATATCAAAGATATGAGATCCTATCCCTTAATAAGACACTAGTACGTACGTCCATTTCTAGAAATATCTACTCTATGGCCGCCCATACTCAAGGTTATACTCATGCAGCCATGGGAAAAGTTCAAAGGCGTGCCGTCAAACTAATCCCGTCTTTAAAAGACCTCTCCTATCCTGAGAGAATCAAGAAAATAGGTTTACCAACACTAGAGTTCAGGGGAATGAGGGCAGACATGATAGAAGTCTATAAAATTACCAATGATATAGATGTAGTTAAAGCCGCATACTCCCAAACCTTAGCCTAAAATTCTAGTTGTACACACTTTCATTTATGGGAATCCCAGATGCCCTAACATTAAAATGACCGTTGGACTGGACGCTTGACCGAGAGAATCCTTGCGACATTAGTTTATAAAAATAACTCGCCACATTTATTTTTATCGAAAGATTTGTCACGGAGCCGAGTTGTTTCCTGATAACCCGCCCGTTGCATTGTGGGACTAGTTTGGATAGAAACTTAGTCCGTCGGACCTAGTTATTATTTTTGGGCATCTCCCCTATACTTTCATAAATACACATTTTCCTCCAGTTTTTGATTCGCAATAATTTGTTAGGCATATATTAAGTCTGAAATCTGTAAAGAGGTCAAAATAAAAACATTTATGTACATTTCTTTGGGAGTATGTGACTTTAACAAAGAGTCCTATCCGAACTGGAAAATCAAAATACTAGGAGAAACTCAAGAAAATTAAATTACACTGAAATCGTTTCGTCAGGACCACAGTCAGGAGTCATGCTTTTAAGAATGGAATTCTAAAGACATGGAACTCGTTGCCCTCAACGGTGGTTGAGTCACCAATACAAGTGAACCCATTCAAGTCGAATTAACATTAGGTTAATCATCCAATAAAGTCTGTTACTATGTTACTATCTAGCAACGGAAAACTGTCAATAGAGCATTTCGTTCATGTGTAAGCTATCCCTGTTGGTCACGTCGTGAGTAAAGTAAAAATGCATTATTCGTTCAATAAATGTTGTGTTTGTTTGCCGTTCTTGTATTTATTTATGTGTCTTTATTTATTTACAATTGTATTTGTTTATTTGTTAGTTATTTGATACTTGTTTTAAGCGCAGGTCTGATTTGTCTGTATATCCGTATTTACGACATCGCTTTTTATTAAATTGAGGCATATCTATTTTTACATCCTACACCCCACACCAAAGGACCCCCGCTGTGTCACGTGTCCTTTTGTTTATTTCACCTGGTGTACACGCCTGTCGAAACAGGTGATTTCAAAAACAAAGGATAAAAGTACATATCCAGTTAAGGTAATATTTTCTATGTGGGAGATTTGCTTCCTCGAGGATGAAATTACACATGCCACACGGGGTTTTAATTTCAATAAGACATGACATCGTGATGTAGCTCCCCTGAATAGATTCGTGACTAACTGTTATGGATAATTACCCGCTACTGTCCCCTGTGGTAGTTATATTTTATCGGATAGACTAATGCCACCTTTCCGTCTTCTGTTATCTTTATAATACTTTAGGAAAATAAAGTAAATATAACGTTACAGTTCCCTGTGATAGATATGTAATATATGGGATACATGTATCACGATACAGTCCCCTGTGATAGCTATGTTATATCGGGGTCGTATTTATCACGACGCAGTCCCTTGTGATAGCTATGTTATATCGGGTTCGTATTTATTACGATACAGTCCCCTGTGATAGCTATGTTATATCGGGGTCGTATGTATCACGTTACAGTCCCTTTGGTACAAAGGTAGCTTTGTTTTATCGGGGTCGTATTTATCACGATACAGTCCCCTGTGATAGCTATGTTATATCGGGTTCGTAATTATATCGATACAGTCCCCTGTGGTAGCTACATGTATGTTATATCGGGTTCGTATTTATCACGATACAGTCCCCTGTGGTAGCTACATGTATGTTATATCGGGTTCGTATTTATCACGATACAGTCCCCTGTGGTAGCTACATGTATGTTATATCGGGTTCGTAATTATATCGATACAGTCCCCTGTGATAGCTATGTTATATCGGGTTCGTATTTATCACGATACAGTCCCCTGTGGTAGCTACATGTATGTTATATCGAGTTCGTATTTAACAAGATACAGTCCCCTGTGATAGCTATGTTATATCGGGGTCGTATTTATCACGATATAGTCCCCTGTGGTAGCTACATGTATGTTATATCGGGTTCGTAATTATATCGATACAGTCCCCTGTGATAGCTATGTTATATCGGGTTCGTATTTAACACGATACAGTCCCCTGTGATAGTTATGCTATATCGGGGTTGATATACACCATAGGTTCCGTTTGGGCCAAATTTCTAATATCGCTCCTTCGCTTCTTCGACCTAAACGCGAAGGAGCGAAAACACTATGGCGAATCTTTCGCCATCGTATTTTCGCTCCTTCGCTATCGTGTTTTTCTAACGGAACACCATATCGTCAAAATTTCCAACATCGCTCCTTCCCTCCTTCAAACTAAATGCGAAGGAGCGAAGGAGCGAAAAAAACGATGTCGAAGGAGCGAAAAAGAGAAGGAGCGAAAATATGATGGCGAAAGAGCGAAAACACGATAGCGAAGGAGCGAAGTTCCATCGCTCCTTCGCCATCGTATTTTCGCTCCTTCGCCTTTGTATTTTTGCTCCTTCGCCATCGTGTTTTCGCACCTTCGCCATCGTATTTTTTGCTCCTTCGCTTGTTCGCCATCGTATTTTCGCTCCTTCTCTTCTTTGCTTTTAGGTCGAAGGAGCGATATTGGAAATTTGGCCCTAACGGAACACCATAGTAATGTCTTGTTGTGCATCTTTTTATGGATCAAGCATCCAAGATGGCCGCCACAGCCTCTGAATGGCTGAAATCATATCCATGTTTTGTTTGATGTCGATCACAATGAAATTTGGTGGGAGGGATCACATGACAATGTTCATTTTAAGCAAAAATACTGGTATAGGATTCAAGATGGCCACCGAAAAGAGGCTCGATCCTGATTCGTTAAAATTTAGATATACACATAACAACTTCACTCTTTGTCAGATTTTCGTCAAAATTTATAGGTCAAGTATGCGTATACTACTGTCATTCTTGTGTTTCGGGATATCAAGTGGAAGCGGGGACATTTATGTCTTACGGTCATTTTCTAGTTTCACATATGGACTTTGTGGTTAGGAATTTTTAACTATTAAGAGAGAACATAAAAGGAAGGTACTATAGATGTTTTGCTAAAGGTCACATGCTACTGTGTTTATTTAAACTGCATAGTGAAGCAGGTGATTCTGATACTATAAATAATACATCCCACAGATTCGCTGTGGCGATTTTCTACGAAAACATGCTTGGTGTTGCTAACATGCAGAGACTTCTGTGTTGGATATGACACTCCACTGGGTTATTTTCTTTGTAGGAGATAAACATTTGTTTATGGTGCCTGTTGGACATTAACGGTTGCAATGGTATATCATTAACAGGAATATAATCATTTACGCACATATTTCGCCAGTAAGAAATGTTTGCCTCAAGAAATGAAAGTGTGAAAAGAAATCAGTGAAAAACACAATCACAGGCAATTTACACCTCGGACCCACAGGATTGTTTATCATTGCGACGGTAAAATAATGACGTAGTATTTAAAAGGACATTACAATTAGCAGCATATCGGTTATTTAAAACGAGTTTGCCAACCTGCTACGTCTCAAATGTGAGAGAATGCGCACTATCCAGAATGTGCTAATCAAATGATAAAATGGGGAAAAGGTCTTGAATATGGTTTTTTTCTGACAATTAAGTCTTTAAATCGGCTAAACGATATGAATTACCGCCTTTATTATAAGTAGTCTATTTAAATACTGCGCGAGGGGCCTTACTGTGGGAGGAAACCCGAGTTTCCGGGGAAAACCCACGTGGTCAGGCAGGTGACCCCATACCTTTTCACGTCCGATCGGGGAATCGCCTAGGTGAATGGCATGCAGTGTGCCGCTTACCATTGTGCCACCCGACCAATACTGTTTATTACAATGTTGTGTAGTATTGTATGATATAAGAAGTGAAAGACTGTCTACCTTTACATGATTCTTTACTGCGATGAGCGCATTGGTGACTATGATACATGTAATACTGACTGGTATGTTGAGGAACTCAAAGTCAGCCTTAAGATTACCCGCGTTCAAATGATTTTAAGTTGTGTGTTTTTGGGACGGGGTTCAAGCTATCAACTGTAATCAATTACCATCGGTGTGAAATCAGCTGTAATCAATTACCATCGGTGTGAAATCAACTGTAATCAATTACCATCGGTGTTAAATCAACTGTAAGCAATTACCATCGGTGTTAAATCAACTGTAATCAATTGCCATCGGTGTGAAGGAACACTTCCAAATGTCCAATCCGACATTTTCCTTGTTAGCAGCTCAAATCATACCTACGGTTAGTTCTTTTGTTATGGTTAATTTATTTTAATTAGTCCCTCCAATATCCATATGCCATACACATGTATCGTATAACTTACAGTTGTTTATAGTTGTTTTGTCACTTCCCGATAGCATGTTGCTTACATGCCTAGCCCGAATTTCTTTAGCCCTGACGCCATGTCCGGTGTAGCCCTGACCACTGATGTACTTAGATCGTCATATAACTCTTTCCAAAAGATATTTCAATATATTTTTCTGTCGCCCGCGAACAGGTTCGCCGGAGATTCGAGATACTCATGTTAAGAAACAAGGCCCAAAGACGCTTCCTTGTGGCATTCCCTTTGCTTCGCCTTAGAAACGAGAAACTCCCTATGTCCCTCAAACCCACGTGTACATGTACTAAAAAAATTAAACCGAAAATCGAAATGATCGGTGCCGGCGCGCGCGCCACATTGGCCTCTTGTTTTAAAATACTTTAGAAGATAATTTACTCAATATCGTTTTACACTTCTTGCATTTGTAATTGTAAAAGTATAGGTTTCAAATATTGCCAATACTTCGTTTTCAATGTCTTATATTTTTTTCTTACATGTGGGCAGTGAATTGGGAATTTGTCAAGTTCCTATGTGTTAACATAAGACACGTGCAATCAGATTGAGCGACACGTACGTATCGACCACGTGACACGCTGTGTTTATTCACAGCCTGGAACCCCTGGTGTCTATATATATGTTGTTTACGTGACTGTATACACAAGACACCATACGGATTCGCTGTTGCGATATTTTATTTAAACATGCTTGGTGTAACCAACATGCCGAGGCTTCAGTGTTAGAGACGACTCCCTAGCTGGTCATTAACATCCCCTGTATCGGCGTTATATATATATTGTCCCCTTGGTCTCCATACAAACCACACACAGTGGTAAATATTTTCCTGATTTTAAGTTACCATATTTGGTATGATGCAATTAATTTCCGATTTACTTCATGGCATCTAAAATTACCATTGTATTCACTCAAGCAAATGTGTACATGTAAATGGACACTAAAGATTGTACAAATGTAATTGAAATGTCCACAGGAATATAATCAGAACTGCACCTTGGAACTCGCAGATGAAAAATGGTGTCCTGTTTATCATTACGACGATAACAATGGAGTATATGTAGTATTGTTCTCACCTTCGAAGTGGCAGTTGTTATAGATAAGGGCATACATTTTTTTGTGTTGAAAAACAAGCTTGGTAATAAGAGTTAGCCAGTCTACAGAGTCTTAAATATGAGAGAGAATACGCACGTTCTAGTGTAAATGAAATGATAAAAATAGGGGAAAGGCAATGATTATTTTTCTGAAAATCAAGTCGTTAAATTGTCTATGAATTTGTTGAGTTTGGGGTTTGCTTGGCTGTGTGTACAATATAGAAAAAATCTCTAACACGTGCTGCCTCCAACTTATATTTTATTCTTCTTCAACTAAACATCAAAACAACTTCCGGTGATGGACGGACACAAATTACGGAACAATTAACATACTAACATAAAAAGATGATATTGATTAATTCCGGATACACACTTGATGGTTGATAATATATATATATATACCATATATATAACAAATTACTGCCAATATTTAGCAGATTATGGTTATCGAGGCACTCCTTTTTCCCCCCTTTTCTTCCTGTTTTTTTCTACAAATGGCGCTTTTAGTAGAACCAGAGACCTATATTTAGTATATAGGTCTCTGGTAGAACTAACAAGCTTAAGGCGATGATCACGTGATGCTTTTTAAAAATCTGCAGCGATTTGGTTTTTTTTTCCTCCATAAATACTCAAACCTCCCCTGTTGTGATTACAAAGCATAATTATAATGATCAACATGAATTAGATTATTCATCATCCAGCTTTATTACACTGCCCTCTCTGAAACAGTACATTTTCGACATTACATCGCCTTCTGGATTTTTGTTACAAAAGGCAGGATGGTCCTATATCGAACTCAGATTAATTTCCTTTCTTTCCTTAATTGCCAAAATTCATCCCAGCAAATCCCATGACCATGTACCTCTTGGTTATTTAGAGGTCTTTTAAAGATTTTAAAACATTGATGTCAGTGAGATTGAAAAGTCCATTCATTTGAACAAACTTTGCAACCCATCATCTAAGCATGCTTGTGGCTCAATATCATGACCCTGTGCCTCTGGGACATTTAAATAGTATTCCCTTGACAATTCAAACTCCAGAAGTTTAGATTTGCTTACAAAAAAAAATCAAACTTTTCTCCATGAATACCAGTTTTTATTTTTTAAATTCACATCAATTATTTATATTGATACAATGAAAATATTAACAAGCACAATGAGATTCAAATATATTTCTGATTCACTGCAACATATGTACCACGTACAAAATAAACATACAAACACATCTCTCCCATATACAGTGAAAAGACCTCTCCCAAATAAATATTCCCTTCACCAACTTGAGGACTGTTGGCACTTTTTTTTTTTTGGAAAGTGTCAACGGTTCCAAAATGACTGACATATAATATAAAACAAATCAAGAGTTTGGTATCCTCAAAAACAGGAGTTGCACTTTCCCTTTCAATAAATAAATCTCTGCATATGGACATTGGTAGTGAAACCCTTTCCTTTGCAGATAAGGACTGGCCAGTGATATTTAACATTAAATGCAAAAATGCTGACAGTCCAATTACAAGCTTATTAATATTCATATTCTGTTTAATCATTGCTGTAACAGACCATCAAAATGATGATATCTGTGGGTTTTCATCAAACACCGAATGTAATTTTATCAACCATATAATGTTATTTTGAGTAAACAAATAGTACTGCATTAATCATTCCGAAACCCTCATAGCCAAACATGTACTGTATTTATATGCAAATAAGCCCCTTCCTACAAATTAGCCCTTTCCAAACATACAAATCTCTCTTCATTTTAGCAGAATCAACAATTTGAAATTATTAAGCTAGATGTGGTTCACAAATAAGGCCTCCCCAAACTTAAATACTGAAATTTTACACTAGATGTGGGGGCCTTATTTGAAGATTTCTACAGCAGTATTTTTTACACTAGGGAAGGCTTTATTAAAAGATACTAGAGTTAATACCATACTAAACTTTAACACTAAGGGAGGGGACTTACCTGAGGGAAAATATGGGAATAAACTTACACTAGGGGAGGGGGCATTTGAGGAGTAATATGGTACTTAATTTAACAAAAGAAGAGAGTGCTTACTTGAGGATAAATACATTACTAAACATTAACACTAGGGGAGGGGACTTATTTCAGGATAAATATGGTACTAAACTTTTACACTAGGGGAGGGGGCTTATTTCAGGATAAATATGGTACTAAACTCAAACACAAGAGGAGAGGGCTTATTTGAGTATTAATTGGTACTTAACATTAACACTAGGAGAGGGTGCTTATTCGAGTAAAAATACAGCATTACCATTCAGATTGAATGTATTTGTGAAATTTCATCTTCAAAGGATTGATGACTTTGCATGAAATTGTATCTTCTATCACCATTATGATTCCACATTACAAAGCAAAAAGTTACAGAAATATCTTTAAACATTTGTATGATATGTTGTCTGAATAATAAGACAATATGCAAACATTAAATCTATTGGGTTTTTTTTTTTTGGTTTTTTTTTCAAAATCATACTCTTGGGTAGTTTGTGGTCCCTTATTGTATAAAGTTACACTTCCAATATTTTCCTGCTAGATACTTTTATCCACATGTTGTATAATACTGTGATTTTATTTTCATTATTTCTTTCTATGCTGTGTATACATATAGATTTCATATAATGCTGAAGGTCTTCTTCCTAAATTGCCTGTTGTCTATGTAATATCTCTATACCCAAGTCAACTGTCACCTTTGGAGGTGGTAACCTTTTTATCGAGTGTGTTGTGGTCTGGTTTGTGTAGGGTCCAGATGCATGTCTGGCCGATGCCAGTCATGGCTACCACATGATAGTCTAGCTTCTCTAGCTTATCCAGCACCACACGGGGAGGGTCAGGTGTACGATACTCCATACTGTAAGAAAAAAAATACCCCAAAATCATACTTAGCACTTAGCACAATGATAAAATTATAACATTTGATTATGGAAATTTAACTGCACTAACTCAGTTTTCAGAAATATAATTTCTTATGCATCACTCCATGATTTGATTAGCTGAAAACCATTTCAACTTAACAACATGATAATTCACCAATGGCTGAATGGTAAGCAATTATCTTATATATATGCTCTTTGGGTTGATGTTAGATATCCTGAAATAAAATGTCACTGTTGCTATTCTTTCATAAAGGCTATTGTTATTTAAATTATTTAAACTTTGCACATGTTTTGCTAACACATTTTGAAATAATACATGGTACATGTAGATGTAGATGTACATCTTTTTTGTATATCTACTCCTATAGTATACATAT
The DNA here is from genome assembly GCF_902652985.1 of Pecten maximus. Lineage (NCBI taxonomy): Eukaryota > Metazoa > Mollusca > Bivalvia > Pectinida > Pectinidae > Pecten > Pecten maximus. The sequence continues at coordinate 16,494,071 of NC_047017.1, read as the reverse complement.
AAAATGTTCTTAGTCTGCTTGTTTGCAAAGTACATTGTCTTGTTTTAAACCTCTAACATTAAATATTGCTGAGAGTAACATACAAATTGTTTCCTAATGTCTTCATCATAGAGGCACCTAGGTGTTCCATCAGTTTCTTATCACTCCACTCATCTCCAACAACTGTTGGACCACTTTCCTGAAAATAACAAAATATATATATAAATTAAAATGATTGTATTGTGTAACTGTGTTGTACCTGTATGCATGTGTGGTTGTCATTTACTGTACAAGTTTTGTAAGTGTTTGTTAAAAGTCCATGACTAGGCTACATACACCATTACTTGTAGAAGTAGGACCTAATAAGAAACGAGTAGAAATCTAGATCACTGTTTTGAATAATTAGCTCATTATCGTACCATTCCGTCATAATTTTAAGGAAAATAAGATGTATTTTAACATTCTTATAATGCTCATATTAACTGACACAAATCCAAATGCCTTACCAAACGGATCTGAGTGCTAATAAGAACGTGAGGCATTTTGACTTTCTTTGACAGTTGACCGGAAGTTGATAAGTAGGCATCAATTATAGTTATGGGCCCTTGGACCGTTAATTCATAGCGACACGGTTTGTTGATGATTTAGTATGTTGATATAAACAAATAAACAACAATTTTAATATATAATAATCATCATGGCATACAACAGCTAACAGCGTCAACAAAAAATGTCTATAATTTTAAATGCTTGCATCCGACCACTGGTGCACCACAACGTGTATGTATTTCGTGTTTATTTACAGAGGGCGCTACACGTACTTATCCACATCCGGTTGAAGAGTCCGACTGTTTGTTTGTCTTCAGATACTCTTTAGTTTCGTTTCGTTTTGGTTCTTTAACCTCAAGATGTCCTCCCTTTTGCGACCAAACGCGCCTTTCTTTGGTGCTTTGGGGACAGGTATATTCATTGGTTTAGGTGGAACTATCCTTTACTTGAAAATAACGGGGACCTTTCTCAGGGAGATCCGGCGACTGTCTGCATCCATCAGCGAACTCAAGGCTGAGGTGAAAGAGCTCCGACAGCAGCTGGAAACACAAAAGAAACGTCGCCGGAGTCCGGGATTTTATTCCGTACATGCTAGTAGTGGCGATGATGATGATGAAACGTTTGAAGATGCTTATGGAGGGTACATTCTATGATACTTGTATAGTTTTCCTAGATCTGTCTGCCGAATTCAAGTCGTATCGGTACCAAGTTGTTTCGGTACTCGGTCGTTTCGGTACTTGCGGAAGTTGTTTCGGTACTTGCGGAAGTCGTTTCGGTACTTTGCGAAAGTCGTTTCGGTATTTACAAAAGTAGTTTCGGTACCTGAATATAAGTCTTATTTTCGACCAATAATGAACGTCTTAAGACCATGTTTTGACGATTGTTGTGCTATTTTTACCAAGTATCCTAACTGAACAAAGGGAGAAAACTCTAATAGTCAAACAGAATGAACGTTTACGTTTGTAATATGAATGACTATTCATTACGTTCGAGCTAAACAGAATTGCTTCATTGTTCATGGTTCCTATTATCATCATCTTAAATCCGTCACAATCTACGATTAAAGTCCCTATAAATGTCAGAGGTTTGAAGACATGCGCCATGGCTATTTGATATCTTGTATATAAATTACTAAGTATATCGGGACGTATATAAAACATGTAAGACCAATAAAACAAATTACTAAGTATATCGGGACGTATATATAACATTTAAGAAAACAACCGTGATCACGTTTGAAGTGTGATGTGCATGATTGTATAAACAAATCAGACGGTAAGGTAAACGTTAAATAAACAACCAACAACCAGTTAATTATCATTATTTAATATCACAATGAAATACCGAAACAACTCTTAAAGTACCGAAACGACTCGTTTAGTACCGAAACAACTTTTTGAAAATGCCGAACCGACTTCCGAAAAGTACCGAAACAACTTTTTTTTAAAGTACCGAAACGACCAGGTACCGAAACGACTGTACCCCCTGTCTGCCACATAGCCCGAGTTTCTTTGTCTGGTGTAGGGCCAGAGCACAGGGGCATGGCTATTTTTCAATATAAGACTAGACATGCCCCTGTGGCCAGGGCGCACAAGGCCTACTATATGAACACGTTGAATTCTCCGACACGTTTGGTGTTGCTAAGATCTGGTGCATCATAAAATTGGGCATGATATAACAACTACCTTAAGTTACAAATATGGATGAATGAGATATTTATTTACCTCCAAACACCCATTTAGTCCCATATTGGTGATTTATTCAGGGAGACGATGCAAATAAATACTCGAACAGGAACGCAATGTAGCGAAAAGACCAAATATAATTTTCTTCTTACATTGTTTAAATCAAGAATACTAAGATACTGAGCTTATTGCATCCCAAAGCCTTTTCTATTTAACGCAAAAATGCATTGTAATTGGTAGACTATATAGAAATAGATGTTATTTTTTTTCTTCTTGCTCTATCATACTCTGATAGGGTGATTAGCCCAACTGCGACCTACATAGTTTGCAATATAGTCAATGATCTATATATACAGATGGAATTAAAAACCAACGAGGGATTAAACAGGTGTTTAATGTATAGAAATATCTCGCTTATCAATATATCTAAGTTAGGTGTTATATCATGCCCGATTTTATTTTATCTGCACCAAAATCATAGCGACACCAAACAGTGTCGGAAAAATCCATGTTTTCATATAATATGGTTGTGCTCTCTGGCCCTACACCAGACATGGTAAGATGGCCAGAGATGGCTATCTCGTTCATTGGATCATGATAGCAACCAGATAAATAATCTTGTACATGTTCATTTTTTATATACCGGTAAATTGTTTAATATGTTTGAGATTGGAAATAACACCATGAGTTATGTCATCAGCACAAATGTACTAGGTTATCTATTAGCTTAGGCCAAAATTATGATTATATTTTAAATCAATTGGAAATAACAGATTGAATCAGTAATAAATATAAATAAAAGATATTTATCTATTTTGAATAAATGACACATACATTTCTGCAGGTTTTAAAAGCAAGAAGTCTACATTTTTATAACATTAAGAATTTCCACTGCAGATATAAACTATTGTGTAAAAGTTTAAAGATTGCTTACTCTGGAGAGATTGACCTCAAAAACTTGTTTTTTGCCTTTTTGGGTCATCCAAGAAAAAGTCTCAAGTGACATATTTTAATCGCCTTTTGTCTGTCATTGGGTGTGGTGTAATTTGTCTGTTCCTAAACAATTTTCCACTTCTCAGAAACCCCTGAACCAATTTCACTGAAATTTTTCAGAAACCTTCCATGGCCAAATGACAACTAAAATTGTAAATTATATGGTCTCCACCCCCAGGGGACTGAGGGGCAGGGCCAAAAGAGACAGAAATTTCAGAAATATTCTTCTTATGACCGAAATAAGGTAGAATCAAATACTTTTCATAGATGGAAGGGTCTTTAGGTGCTTTATCCAAATTGTGAATTCCATAACCCTGGTGTCTCAAGTACTAGTTTGCTACGGGAGAGTGGCATATATATAGGGAAATCACATCTTTGACTATCATTTAGTTGATTTCAGTTGGAATTCATTCTAACTTGGTTACCATAATCAGCATGGGATGAGTTTGAGGGTATGCACATTTATGCTCTGACTTCCCCCCCCCCCCCCCCCCCCCCCCCCCCCCCCCCCCCCCCCCCTAGGGGCTGATAGGTGGGGCCAAAAAGGGTAAAATTAACTGAATTATTTCAAAACTCAGGTGACTGTCAAGGCCCATGGGCCTTTTGTTAAATTATACTAAATGTATCACACAAGTATGTCAAGGTAGCAGTCAATCAATAGAAAAATAAATTGAAACTGCATGTGATCTGTTTCATCTGAACTTACCATGATAGTACACAAAATTATAATATCCGATCATTTGTAATTTATCTACATGTATAAGCTCATAATATATATCATGCAAAGAGGAGATCCATTTTCTGTTGTACAGAAGTATTGAGTTATGTAAAAAGAAAATTAAAAAGCAAAAAGAGAGTTTGAAAATGTGAATTACTGACAAAGGAACACAATCCTATTACAATTATTTTTTTGGATAAAAAAATATGAATAAAGGGAGACAATCCACATACAAATTTTCAAGGTGCAGATATCTTGCAATAGGCCCCTGTCTGGTCTAGGTCCACCCATGGCTATTGTAGTTATTTAAAAAAAAAAATGCTTAAATTCCTATTTCATTTTCTTGCAATATATATATTATATGCTTTAAGCCCATGTCATTCATTGACGAAGTTGTATGTATTTGGCCTCTAGATTGCCAATTTACAGTGTACATGTACATGATAAATATGTGTATAATTAGACAGTTTTAGGATTTTCTGTAGTAACTCTTTTTTTTTACCTAACACGGTGGTCGAGTGGTTAAGGTTTCCTGACACTTTATCACTAGCCCTCCACCTCTGGGTCACGAGTTTGAAACCCACGTGTGGCAGTTGCCTGGTACTGACCGTAGGCCAGTGGTTTTTCTGCAGGTACTCCGACTTTCCTCCATCTTTCATCTTAAATGACCCTGGTTGTTAATAGGATGTTAAACAAAATAAACCAAACTTAACCAATCAGTGGACTAACTGTATATTTAGGCTTCAAACACTTGGCTGATTTTATGCAGTATTTTATCCTGTTCTAATGTTAAACTATCAATATGTTCACACAGAATTTTGGTTTTGTGCAGGTCAGGAACTGTTAGTTCGCCAAGTGATCAAGAGTTTGTCGAGTCCTTCAGGGAATTACAAGTGGAGGATATCACACCTGGACAGACAAACAGACAACAGTCCGTCGATGAACAAAAAGTCCAAGTTTACCAGCAAGTGGATCACCTTCTGGATGGGGGAGACGATGACAAACAGAAAGCTTACAGCCTTCTCCTGAAACACAAATCCCAGGTCATTAGAGATTTTATAGAATCAATTCCACAATAATATTCATTCATTATTTCAAAGTACATGAATCTTAAATGATATATTTTTTCGATAATATGCATGAACACTCTAATAATGATTTGAGGCTGTATTTTCCCTATGATGTGGACTTGTTCACTGTAGTAGTTTCTGGATGATGCAGACCTCCACTGGGTCTTTCTAAATGTCCCTATAACGACATTTTCACTGTTGTAGTTTCTGGATGATGTGGACTTCCACTGACATCTTTCTAAGTGTCCCCATAATGACATGTTCACTGTAGTAGTTTCTGGATGATGCAGACCTCCACTGGGCCTTTCTAAGTGTCCCAATAATGACATGTTCACTGTTGTAGTTTCTGGATGATGCAGACCTCCACTGGGCCTTTCTAAGTGTCCCTATAATGACGTTTTCACTAGTTTTCACTGTAGTAGTTTCTGGATGATGCGGACCTCCACTGGACCTTTCTAAGTGTCCCTATAATGACATGTTCACTGTAGTAGTTTCTGGATGATGCAGACCTCCACTGGGCCTTTCTAAGTGTCCCTATAATGACGTTTTCACTAGTTTTCACTGTAGTAGTTTCTGGATGATGCGGACCTCCACTGGACCTTTCTAAGTGTCCCTATAATGACTTGTTCACTGTAGTAGTTTCTAGATGATGCAGACCTCCACTGGGCCTTTCTAAGTGTCCCAATAATGACATGTTCACTGTTGTAGTTTCTGGATGATGCAGACCTCCACTGGGCCTCTCTAAGTTTCCCTATAATGACATGTTCACTGTAGTAGTTTCTGGATGATGCGGACTTCCACTGGGCCTTTCTAAGTGTCTCTATAATGACATGATGCGGACCTCCACTGACATCTTTCTAAGTGTCCCTATAATGACATGTTCACTGTTGTAGTTTCTGGATGATGCAGACCTCCACTGGACCTTTCTAAGTGTCCCTATAATGACATGTTCACTGATGTAGTTTCTGGATGATGCAGACTCCCACTGACATCTTTCTAAGTGTCCTTATAATGAGTTGTTAACTGTAGTAGTTTCTAGATGATGCAGACCTTCACTGGGCCTTTCTAAGTGTCCCTATAATGACATTTTCACTAGTTTTCACTGTAGTAGTTTCTGGATGATGCAGACCTCCACTGACATCTTTCTAAGTGTCCCAATAATGACTTGTTCACTGTTGTAGTTTCTGGATGATGCAGACCTCCACTGGGCCTTTCTAAGTGTCCCTATAATGACATGTTCACTGTTGTAGTTTCTGGATGATGCGGACCTCCACTGGACCTTTCTAAGTGTCCCTATAATGACATGCTCACTGTTGTAGTTTCTGGATGATGCGAACCTCCACTGGGCCTTTCTAAGTGTCCCTATAATGACTTGTTCACTGTAGTAGTTTCTGGATGATGCAGACCTCCACTGGGCCTTTCTAAGTGTCCCTATAATGACATTTTCACTAGTTTTCACTGTAGTAGTTTCTGGATGATGCAGACCTCCACTGGGCCTTTCTAAGTTTCCCTATAATGACATGTTCACTGTAGTAGTTTCTGGATGATGCGGACTTCCACTGGGCCTTTCTAAGTGTCTCTATAATGACATGATGCGGACCTCCACTGACATCTTTCTAAGTGTCCCTATAATGACATGTTCACTGTTGTAGTTTCTGGATGATGCAGACCTCCACTGGACCTTTCTAAGTGTCCCTATAATGACATGTTCACTGATGTAGTTTCTGGATGATGCAGACTCCCACTGACATCTTTCTAAGTGTCCTTATAATGAGTTGTTAACTGTAGTAGTTTCTAGATGATGCAGACCTTCACTGGGCCTTTCTAAGTGTCCCTATAATGACATTTTCACTAGTTTTCACTGTAGTAGTTTCTGGATGATGCAGACCTCCACTGACATCTTTCTAAGTGTCCCAATAATGACTTGTTCACTGTTGTAGTTTCTGGATGATGCAGACCTCCACTGGGCCTTTCTAAGTGTCCCTATAATGACATGTTCACTGTTGTAGTTTCTGGATGATGCGGACCTCCACTGGACCTTTCTAAGTGTCCCTATAATGACATGCTCACTGTTGTAGTTTCTGGATGATGCGAACCTCCACTGGGCCTTTCTAAGTGTCCCTATAATGACTTGTTCACTGTAGTAGTTTCTGGATGATGCAGACCTCCACTGGGCCTTTCTAAGTGTCCCTATAATGACATTTTCACTAGTTTTCACTGTAGTAGTTTCTGGATGATGCAGACCTCCACTGGGCCTTTCTAAGTGTCCCTATAATGACATATTCACTGTAGTAGTTTCTGGATGATGTGGACTTCCACTGGGCCATTTTTTGTGTCCCTATAATGAAATTTTCACTATTCTAGTTTCTGGATGATGCCGACTTCCACTGGCGTCTTTCTAAGTGTACATATCAGGTGTCCCAGATTGAAGGAAGTCTAGGACATGAGGATAAGAAAAAGGAAATGGTGTACAGTGCCAAGGATAGTGCAGCCAAGGCCCTGACACTGAATGAGGATTGTGCTAACGCCCATAAATGGTATGTTAACTTCGATAAAATGGAATTTAGATGTTTTTATTTTAAAATAATATTTGAACACTTTCTTATTGGCTAAAATATTGTCACATGATTCCTGATAACAAATTTAAAAAGGTAAAAAATGGTGGTTGACTAAGTATTTCTGAAATAAAAACTTCGTCCTCAGTCGATATATATTATTTTAAACCATGTATCAACCTCATCAAAAGACTATAATTGTAAAATATATATATATAATAGATTATTTACCTGGTATACACTATCTAAAAACCTTTCATATATAATCTTCACTTATCACATAACTGCCCTGGCCTGCTGCCATGCAATACACGGGGGCCGCGGTGGCCGAGTGGTTAAGGTGTCCCGACACTTTAACACTAGCCCTCCACCTCTGGGTTGCGAGTTTTAAACCTACATGGGGCAGTTGCCAGGTACTGACCGTAGGCCGGTGGTTTTTCTCCGGGTACTCCGGCTTTCCTCCACCTCCAAAACCTGGCACATCCTTAAATGACCCTGGTTGTTAGGACGTTACACAAAAACAAACCAAACAAAATGAAATACACCTAGGTCATCAGTATCAAAAGGCATGATATACTTATGTAAAAACACTATTGTGATCTCATAAAGTATTTATGATATCACAATATATGATGTCACACAGTTGTCTACACATGCCAACCAAGTCTGAATTTGTCTGCCTTATATAGAAATTAACTTGAAAGTTTTCACCTGCATTCTTATGAATATGAGTTATGATATACAGAATAATTAGAATTATTTGTGGCAACATTACATAGAAAAATTAGAGTTATTTGTGACAATGTCCTGTAAATTTATTAAAGTCATTCAATATACTCTATATGACATAGCCATTCAAGTAAGATACTTATTATATGAGTTAGGCCCAGTGTGTGAAAATTCTGACAAAGACCTGGAAATTATCCACATCATTCTATACTTGCAAATGTATGTATTTGGTATCACTCAATACTTCTGATTTTACATCCATAATTTATTGCTAGATCATTTTTTAGGTCGGCCTTTCCTATAACCATGAAACATTTTCTTTTCTGGTGCAGGTTTGCAATTACGGTGGGAAGTATTGGAGATTATGAAGGAACGCAGGAAAAAATAAAAAATGGATATGTGTTCAAGGTTAGTATTATAGAGATTGATGAAGATTATACATAAATATATATTTACTTATCTAAAACAAATTGAACCAATCACAGGCCTTGCCATGTCTGTCATGTACGTTGTGATCCTACATCTTTAGTAGTACAATGTACAAAAATGTATATGTATTTCACAGTGAAATATTATCAAATAAATCATAAACGAAGATTCAAATACATGTTGATTCCCAGGACTGAAATATAGATACTTCTGCAATATTTCTTACATGTATTTAGAATTGTTATTTCCCCCTACTCTTCTAGGAACATATAGAACGAGCCATACAGATTAACCCAGATGATCCTTCTAACCACCACCTGTTGGGGCGCTGGTGTTTCGGGGTATGTAATCACTCATGTTAATTGGTGGTGCTGTATGTAGAACACTTGAATTGCCTCACACCAAGAGAGCTTGGGGTTTATACCTAAATAAGATGTGAAAATGTATAGGGTCACCTGTGCTGTCCCAACATGCTTCTCTCCGATGGAGGTTCTGGTTTGCACCGAGATTTGTACACATCCATCTTGAACATCATGGGTTGATAAAACTTGTTTGTTAATTGATATAAGACAATTATCTTTTATGTAATTTATGTAATTTATCAATCATACTAATCAGGACACTACTACTGCTTGGGATTTCTATCTGGGTCAAAGGTCAAGGTCACTTGCTATAACTTGATTTCAAATGAACCTATCAATCTCAGGCTTCACACACTGTTTCTTCATTAGGATTGCTTGCTAGAAATTCGATTTTGGGTTAAAAGGAGATACCGAACGGATTGAGCGAATGTGTATCATTTAGCGATACCTCGTTTATTTCTGATGTGATGTAACAATACATGGTATTGTGTTTCTGTAATGTATAAGTGGTCCGACAGGTATACATGCTGTCATGGATAGAGAGGAAGGCCGCTGCTGCCCTGTATGCTACCCCACCTACAGCGACTGTTGAAGAGGCCTTACAAAACTTTCTGGAGGTAATATCATTATCTTAAATATTTCTATTGAATGAAACAATATATTCAGATAAATTCAACATTGGTTTCCTTCCCTTGAATAATTCCTTGCCAAAACTGCTTACGTGGGATTCTCAATTCAAAACATTTAATTGGTTATGGACTTTCATTTAGGTGTATAAGTCGTTTTATTGAACTGAACCAGGGATATATTTAAACAATGCAATGGTTTTATATTCAAAAAAATGTTTATATTTAATTGAAATACCAAATGTATAAGAAAAGTGCTACATTTAACAGAGAGTATTGTGACATCACAATTGAAGTGACATCATCATCAAAGCATAACACAAGCTGTTTCTTAAAATGTATTTTAATATACTGTATACCCCATGCACTGTTTATTAATTAACTTACACTCAAGCATATCCTGACTTTGGGTGGAATTGCTCTTTAACTCCAGATGTCACAGTTACTCTATGTATACCCGCCAAGTAAAAACTTCTAGTTCTGTAACAGTATGGCACTTCCTCATTACACAATAGACAGCTGGGATTCAGAATTTCTCATCAATACATTGTTTCTTTATCAGGTTTATGTTGTAATGTGATATATATTTTCCATGATTTCTGACTTTCAGGCTGAAAGACTGAACCCAGGAAAATGGAAAGAAAACATGTTATTTATTGCCAAGGTGAATATCTTTGTTTGGATAAGGAATGATAACATACCTATTTATCACATTTATGAACAATGATTTTATTCTTGTAAAAATAAAAGATAAAATCTAATCTCCTGATTATAATTATATACTGTACAGGCTGAAAGCAAAAGCTGATAGTCCATAGTGTCTGAGTAAATTGTTTTGTAATTGCAGTGCTACCTTCAACAAAGTAACAATGTACAAGCTGTTGTATGGTTGGAAAAGGCTGTCACCATCCCAGTAGTTAGTCAGGATGTAAGTATAGGTCACCTGTCACCATCCCAGTAGTTAGTATAGGTCACCTGTCACCATCCCAGTAGTTAGTATAGGTCACCTGTCACCATCCCAGTAGTTAGTCAGGATGTTAGTATAGGTCACCTGTCACCATTGTAGTTAGTCAGGTTGTAAGTATAGGTCACCTGTCACCATCCCAGTAGTTAGTATACGTCACCTGTCACCATTCCAGTAGTTAGTATAGGTCACCTGTCACCATCCCAGTAGTTAGTATACGTCACCTGTCACCATCCCAGTAGTTAGTCAGGATGTAAGTATAGGTCACCTGTCACCATCCCAGTAGTTAGTATATGTCACCTGTCACCATCCCAGTAGTAAGTATAGGTCACCTGTCACCATCCCAGTAGTTAGTCAGGATGTAAGTATAGGTCACCTGTCACCATCCCAGTAGTTAGTATAGGTCACCTGTCACCATCCCAGGAGTTAGTCAGGATGTAAGTATAGGTCACCTGTCATCATCCCAGTAGTTAGTATAGGTCACCTGTCACCATCCCAGTAGTTAGTATAGGTCACCTGTCACCATCCCAGTAGTAAGTATAGGTCACCTGTCACCATCCCAGTAGTTAGTCAGGATGTAAGTATAGGTCACCTGTCACCATCCCAGTAGTTAGTCAGGATGTAAGTATAGGTCACCTGTCACCATCCCAGTAGTTAGTATAGGTCACCTGTCACCATCCCAGTAGTTAGTCAGGATGTAAGTATAGGTCACCTGTCACCATCCCAGTAGTTAGTATAGGTCACCTGTCACCATCCCAGGAGTTAGTCAGGATGTAAGTATAGGTCACCTGTCATCATCCCAGTAGTTAGTATAGGTCACCTGTCACCATCCCAGTAGTTAGTATAGGTCACCTGTCACCATCCCAGTAGTTAGTATAGGTCACCTGTCACCATCCCAGTAGTAAGTATAGGTCACCTGTCACCATCCCAGTAGTAAGTATAGGTCACCTGTCACCATCCCAGTAGTAAGTATAGGTCACCTGTCACCATCCCAGTAGTTAGTCAGGATGTAAGTATAGGTCACCTGTCACCACCCCAGTAGTTAGTATAGGTCACCTGTCACCATCCCAGTAGTTAGTCAGGTTGTAAGTATAGGCCACCTGTCACCATCCCAGTAGTTAGTCAGGATGTAAGTATAGGTCACCTGTCACTGTCCCAGTAGTTAGTCAGGATGCAAGTATAGGTCACCTGTCACCATCCCAGTAGTTAGTATAGGTCACCTGTCACCATCCAAGTAGTTAGTCAGGATGCAAGTATAGGTCACCTGTCACCATCCCAGTAGTTAGTATAGGTCACCTGTCACCATTCCAGTAGTTAGTATAGGTCACCTGTCACCATCCCAGTAGTTAGTATAGGTCACCTGTCACCATCCCAGTAGTTAGTCAGGATGTAAGTATAGGTCACCTGTCACCATCCCAGTAGTAAGTATAGGTCACCTGTCACCATCCCAGTAGTAAGTATAGGTCACCTGTCACCATCCCAGTAGTTAGTCAGGATGTAAGTATAGGCCACCTGTCACTATCCCAGTAGTTAGTATAGGTCACCTGTCACCATCCCAGTAGTTAGTATAGGTCACCTGTCACCATCCCAGTAGTTAGTCAGGATGTAAGTATAGGTCACCTGTCACTGTCCCAGTAGTTAGTCAGGATGCAAGTATAGGTCACCTGTCACCATCCCAGTAGTTAGTATAGGTCACCTGTCACCATCCCAGTAGTTAGTCAGGATGTAAGTATAGGTCACCTGTCACCATCCCAGTAGTAAGTATACGTCACCTGTCACCATCCCAGTAGTTAGTCAGGATGTAAGTATAGGTCACCTGTCACCATCCCAGTAGTTAGTATATGTCACCTGTCACCATCCCAGTAGTAAGTATAGGTCACCTGTCACCATCCCAGTAGTTAGTCAGGATGTAAGTATAGGTCACCTGTCACCATCCCAGTAGTAAGTATAGGTCACCTGTCACCATCCCAGTAGTTAGTCAGGATGTAAGTATAGGTCACCTGTCACCACCCCAGTAGTTAGTATAGGTCACCTGTCACCATCCCAGTAGTTAGTCAGGTTGTAAGTATAGGCCACCTGTCACCATCCCAGTAGTTAGTCAGGATGTAAGTATAGGTCACCTGTCACTGTCCCAGTAGTTAGTCAGGATGCAAGTATAGGTCACCTGTCACCATCCCAGTAGTTAGTATAGGTCACCTGTCACCATCCAAGTAGTTAGTCAGGATGCAAGTATAGGTCACCTGTCACCATCCCAGTAGTTAGTATAGGTCACCTGTCACCATTCCAGTAGTTAGTATAAGTCACCTGTCACCATCCCAGTAGTTAGTATAGGTCACCTGTCACCATCCCAGTAGTTAGTCAGGATGTAAGTATAGGTCACCTGTCACCATCCCAGTAGTAAGTATAGGTCACCTGTCACCATCCCAGTAGTAAGTATAGGTCACCTGTCACCATCCCAGTAGTTAGTCAGGATGTAAGTATAGGCCACCTGTCACTATCCCAGTAGTTAGTATAGGTCACCTGTCACCATCCCAGTAGTTAGTATAGGTCACCTGTCACCATCCCAGTAGTTAGTCAGGATGTAAGTATAGGTCACCTGTCACTGTCCCAGTAGTTAGTCAGGATGCAAGTATAGGTCACCTGTCACCATCCCAGTAGTTAGTATAGGTCACCTGTCACCATCCCAGTAGTTAGTCAGGATGTAAGTATAGGTCACCTGTCACCATCCCAGTAGTAAGTATAGGTCACCTGTCACTGTCCCAGTAGTTAGTCAGGATGTAAGTATAGGTCACCTGTCACCATCCCAGTAGTAAGTATAGGTCACCTGTCACTGTCCCAGTAGTTAGTCAGGATGTAAGTATAGGTCACCTGTCACCATCCCAGTAGTTAGTCAGGATGTAAGTATAGGTCACCTGTCACCATCCCAGTAGTAAGTATAGGTCACCTGTCACCATCCCAGTAGTTAGTCAGGATGTAAGTATAGGTCACCTGTCACCATCCCAGTAGTTAGTCAGGATGTAAGTATAGGTCACCTGTCACCATCCCAGTAGTTAGTATAGGTCACCTGTCACCATCCCAGTAGTTAGTCAGGATGTAAGTATAGGTCACCTGTCACCATCCCAGTAGTTAGTATAGGTCACCTGTCACCATCCCAGTAGTTAGTATAGGTCACCTGTCACCATCCCAGTAGTAAGTATACGTCACCTGTCACCATCCCAGTAGTTAGTCAGGATGTAAGTATAGGTCACCTGTCACCACCCCAGTAGTTAGTATAGGTCACCTGTCACCATCCCAGTTGTTAGTCAGGTTGTAAGTATAGGCCACCTGTCACCATCCCAGTAGTTAGTCAGGATGTAAGTATAGGTCACCTGTCACTGTCCCAGTAGTTAGTCAGGATGCAAGTATAGGTCACCTGTCACCATCCCAGTAGTTAGTATAGGTCACCTGTCACCATCCAAGTAGTTAGTCAGGATGCAAGTATAGGTCACCTGTCACCATCCCAGTAGTTAGTATAGGTCACCTGTCACCATTCCAGTAGTTAGTATAGGTCACCTGTCACCATCCCAGTAGTTAGTATAGGTCACCTGTCACCATCCCAGTAGTTAGTCAGGATGTAAGTATAGGTCACCTGTCACCATCCCAGTAGTAAGTATAGGTCACCTGTCACCATCCCAGTAGTAAGTATAGGTCACCTGTCACCATCCCAGTAGTTAGTCAGGATGTAAGTATAGGCCACCTGTCACTATCCCAGTAGTTAGTATAGGTCACCTGTCACCATCCCAGTAGTTAGTATAGGTCACCTGTCACCATCCCAGTAGTTAGTCAGGATGTAAGTATAGGTCACCTGTCACTGTCCCAGTAGTTAGTCAGGATGCAAGTATAGGTCACCTGTCACCATCCCAGTAGTTAGTATAGGTCACCTGTCACCATCCCAGTAGTTAGTCAGGATGTAAGTATAGGTCACCTGTCACCATCCCAGTAGTAAGTATAGGTCACCTGTCACTGTCCCAGTAGTTAGTCAGGATGTAAGTATAGGTCACCTGTCACCATCCCAGTAGTAAGTATAGGTCACCTGTCACTGTCCCAGTAGTTAGTCAGGATGTAAGTATAGGTCACCTGTCACCATCCCAGTAGTTAGTCAGGATGTAAGTATAGGTCACCTGTCACCATCCCAGTAGTAAGTATAGGTCACCTGTCACCATCCCAGTAGTTAGTCAGGATGTAAGTATAGGTCACCTGTCACCATCCCAGTAGTTAGTCAGGATGTAAGTATAGGTCACCTGTCACCATCCCAGTTGTTAGTATAGGTCACCTGTCACCATCCCAGTAGTTAGTCAGGATGTAAGTATAGGTCACCTGTCACCATCCCAGTAGTTAGTATAGGTCACCTGTCACCATCCCAGTAGTTAGTATAGGTCACCTGTCACCATCCCAGTAGTAAGTATAGGTCACCTGTCACCATCCCAGTAGTTAGTCAGGATGTAAGTATAGGTCACCTGTCACCATCCCATTAGTTAGTCAGGTTGTAAGTATAGGCCACCTGTCACTATCCCAGTTGTTAGTCAGGATGTAAGTATAGGTCACCTGTCACCATCCCAGTAGTTAGTCAGGATGTAAGTATAGGTCACCTGTCACCATCCCAGTAGTTAGTATATGTCACCTGTCACCATCCCAGTAGTTAGTATAGGTCACCTGTCACCATCCCAGTAGTTAGTATAGGTCACCTGTCACCATCCCAGTAGTAAGTATAGGTCACCTGTCACCACCCCAGTAGTTAGTATAGGTCACCTGTCACCATCCCAGTAGTTAGTCAGGTTGTAAGTATAGGTCACCTGTCACCATCCCAGTAGTTAGTCAGGATGTAAGTATAGGTCACCTGTCACCATCCCAGTAGTTAGTCAGGTTGTAAGTATAGGTCACCTGTCACCATCCCAGTAGTTAGTCAGGATGTAAGTATAGGTCACCTGTCACCATCCCAGTAGTTAGTATAGGTCACCTGTCACCATCCCAGTAGTTAGTCAGGATGTAAGTATAGGTCACCTGTCACCATCCTAGTAGTTAGTATAGGTCACCTGTCACCATCCCAGGAGTTAGTCAGGATGTAAGTATATGTCACCTGTCACCATCCCAGTAGTTAGTATATGTCACCTGTCACCATCCCAGTAGTTAGTATAGGTCACCTGTCACTATCCCAGTAGTTAGTCAGGATGTAAGTATAGGCCACCTGTCACCATCCCAGTAGTTAGTATAGGTCACCTGTCACCATCCCAGTAGTTAGTCAGGATGTAAGTATAGGTCACCTGTCACCATCCCAGTAGTTAGTCAGGATGTAAGTATAGGTCACCTGTCACCATCCCAGTAGTTAGTATAGGTCACCTGTCACCATCCCAGTAGTTAGTATAGGTCACCTGTCACCATCCCAGTAGTTAGTATAGGTCACCTGTCACCATCCCAGGAGTTAGTCAGGATGTAAGTATAGGTCACCTGTCATCATCCCAGTAGTTAGTATAGGTCACCTGTCACCATCCCAGTAGTTAGTATAGGTCACCTGTCACCATCCCAGTAGTTAGTATAGGTCACCTGTCACCATCCCAGTAGTAAGTATAGGTCACCTGTCACCATCCCAGTAGTTAGTCAGGATGTAAGTATAGGTCACCTGTCACCATCCCAGTAGTAAGTATAGGTCACCTGTCACCATCCCAGTAGTTAGTCAGGATGTAAGTATAGGTCACCTGTCACCACCCCAGTAGTTAGTATAGGTCACCTGTCACCATCCCAGTAGTTAGTCAGGTTGTAAGTATAGGCCACCTGTCACCATCCCAGTAGTTAGTATGGGTCACCTGTCACCATCCCAGTAGTTAGTATAGGTCACCTGTCACCATCCCAGTAGTTAGTATAGGTCACCTGTCACCATCCCAGTAGTTAGTCAGGATGTAAGTATAGGTCACCTGTCACCATCCCAGTAGTTAGTCAGGTTGTAAGTATAGGTCACCTGTCACCATCCCAGTAGTTAGTCAGGATGTAAGTATAGGTCACCTGTCACCATCCCAGTAGTTAGTATAGGTCACCTGTCACCATCCCAGTAGTTAGTCAGGATGTAAGTATAGGTCACCTGTCACCATCCTAGTAGTTAGTATAGGTCACCTGTCACCATCCCAGGAGTTAGTCAGGATGTAAGTATATGTCACCTGTCACCATCCCAGTAGTTAGTATATGTCACCTGTCACCATCCCAGTAGTTAGTATAGGTCACCTGTCACTATCCCAGTAGTTAGTCAGGATGTAAGTATAGGCCACCTGTCACCATCCCAGTAGTTAGTATAGGTCACCTGTCACCATCCCAGTAGTTAGTCAGGATGTAAGTATAGGTCACCTGTCACCATCCCAGTAGTTAGTCAGGATGTAAGTATAGGTCACCTGTCACCATCCCAGTAGTTAGTATAGGTCACCTGTCACCATCCCAGTAGTTAGTATAGGTCACCTGTCACCATCCCAGTAGTTAGTATAGGTCACCTGTCACCATCCCAGGAGTTAGTCAGGATGTAAGTATAGGTCACCTGTCATCATCCCAGTAGTTAGTATAGGTCACCTGTCACCATCCCAGTAGTTAGTATAGGTCACCTGTCACCATCCCAGTAGTTAGTATAGGTCACCTGTCACCATCCCAGTAGTAAGTATAGGTCACCTGTCACCATCCCAGTAGTTAGTCAGGATGTAAGTATAGGTCACCTGTCACCATCCCAGTAGTAAGTATAGGTCACCTGTCACCATCCCAGTAGTTAGTCAGGATGTAAGTATAGGTCACCTGTCACCACCCCAGTAGTTAGTATAGGTCACCTGTCACCATCCCAGTAGTTAGTCAGGTTGTAAGTATAGGCCACCTGTCACCATCCCAGTAGTTAGTCAGGATGTAAGTATAGGTCACCTGTCACTGTCCCAGTAGTTAGTCAGGATGCAAGTATAGGTCACCTGTCACCATCCCAGTAGTTAGTATAGGTCACCTGTCACCATCCCTGTAGTTAGTCAGGATGCAAGTATAGGTCACCTGTCACCATCCCAGTAGTTAGTATAGGTCACCTGTCACCATTCCAGTAGTTAGTATAGGTCACCTGTCACCATCCCAGTAGTTAGTATAGGTCACCTGTCACCATCCCAGTAGTTAGTCAGGATGTAAGTATAGGTCACCTGTCACCATCCCAGTAGTAAGTATAGGTCACCTGTCACCATCCCAGTAGTAAGTATAGGTCACCTGTCACCATCCCAGTAGTAAGTATAGGTCACCTGTCACCATCCCAGTAGTTAGTCAGGATGTAAGTATAGGTCACCTGTCACTATCCCAGTAGTAGTAAGTATAGGTCACCTGTCACCATCCCAGTAGTTAGTATAGGTCACCTGTCACCATCCCAGTAGTTAGTCAGGATGTAAGTATAGGTCACTGTCACCCAGTAGTAGTATAGGTCACTGTCACTGTCCAGTAGTTAGTCAGGATGCAAGTATAGGTCACCTGTCACCATCCCAGTAGTAAGTATAGGGTCACCTGTCACTGTCCCAGTAGTTAGTCAGGATGTAAGTATAGGTCACCTGTCACCATCCCAGTAGTTAGTCAGGATGTAAGTATAGGTCACCTGTCACTGTCCCAGTAGTTAGTCAGGATGTAAGTATAGGTCACCTGTCACCATCCCAGTAGTTAGTCAGGATGTAAGTATAGGTCACCTGTCACCATCCCAGTAGTAAGTATAGGTCACCTGTCACCATTCCAGTAGTTAGTCAGGATGTAAGTATAGGCCACCTGTCACTATCCCAGTAGTTAGTATAGGTCACCTGTCACCATCCCAGGAGTTAGTCAGGTTGTAAGTATAGGTCACCTGTCACTGTCCCAGTAGTTAGTCAGGATGTAAGTATAGGTCACCTGTCACCATCCCAGTAGTTAGTCAGGATGTAAGTATAGGCCACCTGTCACCATCCCAGTAGTTAGTATAGGTCACCTGTCACCATCCCAGTAGTTAGTCAGGATGTAAGTATAGGTCACCTGTCACTGTCCCAGTAGTTAGTCAGGATGCAAGTATAGGTCACCTGTCACTGTCCCAGTAGTTAGTCAGGATGTAAGTATAGGTCACCTGTCACCATCCCAGTAGTTAGTATAGGTCACCTGTCACCATCCCAGTAGTTAGTCAGGTTGTAAGTATAGGTCACCTGTCACCATCCTAGTAGTTAGTATACGTCACCTGTCACCATCCCTGTAGTTAGTCAGGATGTAAGTATAGGCCACCTGTCACTATCCCAGTAGTTAGTATAGGTCACCTGTCACCATCCCAGGAGTTAGTCAGGTTGTAAGTATAGGTCACCTGTCACCATCCCAGTAGTTAGTCAGGATGTAAGTATAGGTCACCTGTCACCATCCCAGTAGTTAGTCAGGATGTAAGTATAGGTCACCTGTCACCATCCCAGGAGTTAGTCAGGTTGTAAGTATAGGTCACCTGTCACCATCCCAGTAGTTAGTCAGGATGTAAGTATAGGCCACCTGTCACTATCACAGTAGTTAGTATAGGTCACCTGTCACCATCCCAGGAGTTAGTCAGGTTGTAAGTATAGGTCACCTGTCACCATCCCAGTAGTTAGTCAGGATGTAAGTATAGGTCACCTGTCACCATCCCAGTAGTTATTCAGGATGTAAGTATAGGTCACCTGTCACCATCCCAGGAGTTAGTCAGGTTGTAAGTATAGGTCACCTGTCACCATCCCAGTAGTTAGTCAGGTTGTAAGTATAGGTCACCTGTCACCATCCCAGGAGTTAGTCAGGATGTAAGTATAGGTCACCTGTCACTATCCCAGTAGTTAGTCAGGATGTTAGTATAGGCCACCTGTCACTATCCCAGTAGTTAGTCAGGATGTTAGTATAGGTCACCTGTCACCATTGTAGTTAGTCAGGTTGTAAGTATAGGTCACCTGTCACCATCCCAGTAGTTAGTATAGGTCACCTGTCACCATCCCAGTAGTTAGTCAGGATGTAAGTATAGGTCACCTGTCACCATCCCAGTAGTTAGTATAGGTCACCTGTCACCATCCCAGTAGTTAGTCAGGATGTAAGTATAGGTCACCTGTCACCATCCCAGTAGTTAGTATAGGTCACCTGTCACCATCCCAGTAGTTAGTATAGGTCACCTGTCACCATCCCAGTAGTTAGTCAGGATGTAAGTATAGGCCACCTGTCACTATCCCAGTTGTTAAAGTCACCTTTAATGAAAGATTTTGTTGACCCACTTGCTATATTACAGGACTAATATGGTACTATAGAATAGCATAGCTGACCTAAAATATCCTGCAGAGTTGTACCGAGAGAAACATGTACATGTATATATATCTATATATATGCTTACGCTTTGAACTTACTAGAGTTTGTTTTTTTACCTTTGAACTCTATCTACATGCTACTATGTTTTGACCTTGATCTCTTTGAAAATTGACCTTGGGATATGTTGGACATTGATCCTTTCTTCTATGTATTGTATTTTAGCCTATAACTCTTCATACAAGCTGTTTATATTTTGACCTTGCATTCTCTCTACAGGACAAAGCCTCGCAGACAGAAGTGGAAGCCTTGCTGGCTAAGCACAGGCGATAGTCTGTACAGTCCGCTATATACAGTATTACAGATATGGAATCCAGGGTGTGTCAGATGACAGCAATATTTTCCTTGCTATTTTACAAAATCAAAATGAAAAAAATCATGATATTCTGATTGAAATTTATTCAGGGCTGAAAGTGGCACCTATTTTGGTGGCCATGTCGCCTTAAATTCACCATTTGTAATTAGTTATGGCAACTAGAAAATTTGTTTTGAAAAACAATTCTCTGGTCACAATCTAAAACATGCTTTGTAAAATGACTGCATTTTGCACTACAGAGTTTCAATATATTGTGATTTTATCCAACTGTGATAGAGAAACCAAATTAAATTGTGTGTCAATTTGCAATATGGTTATTATTCACAGATAAAGAGAGTTACAGACAGATGTTATTGTATACTGATCTGAAAAGTTAATTGAAAATATTTTGAAGAAATTAAGACAATTGAGCTGGTCTTGGATTTCACTGATTAGAGGATATTTAAGAAATGAAAATAAAAACTGATTCTCCAATATCTGATATGGAGGTACCTCATTCAGGTCTAAAATCCTGTATTTTATATCCCATATTTTAAAATAAATGCATGATCTTGATTAAAGCCGAGATCATCAGAACTGAGATCTACAAAGAATTTTGTTTCTGTTTAGCCATTGTGATCAAACCATTCTTTCATATGCTCAAATTTGTGTGCAGAGAACATTTCACATTTTCAATGACTTGAATTCCACATTCAAAACATTTGCTCAGAAATTGAATTTGTATATGTACCTGAGCGTGTTAAAACTGAATATTTTGTATTTGTATGATATCAGACATGTCATCCTAGACTACGCAATCAGAAAATAAGACTACAATATAAATGTATTTTATATTGATTGGTATTTAAATAACCAATGTTATGGTATTAAGAACATTTTTCACAGGACACTTTAATTCGTTAACTTTCAAACACCAGATCATTGAAAAGTAGGAATTTTAGAAAATCATACTGCATGCTATGATCAATTTACCCATGATATTTTTTAAGAAATCCTGAAATGCCATGGATACTGAATTTGTAGATAAATCCATTTACTCTAGAATAGCTTATCAAATATAAATATGAAATTGCTTTCTCCAAAATGTGATTTGTTCCTCACCCTTATCGGTTGATTTGATGCCTATGTAACTTTTAAAAGATTTTATCTTTTTTATTATCATCAGTTTGTTACAAAAGTATGATGATGAAATGTTAACTTTGGTTGAATGGGAACAATTATCATCATCAAATCATGTGAAGAAATCTTCAGTGATTCATCAATATTGTAAACTGTGAATTGTAATGAAGTAAGAATAATAACTGTTGTATGTGTTGTGACTCGTTGTTGTATGTAATTACAACTCTCAATTCAAATTGGAAAAGAAGCTCTTTGTTTAAAGTTTGGTTGATAGATTCAAAGATGACAGTTCTAATGCAAATTTTTAAAAGCATTTTGCGTCTCAAACTTATAAGACCTCAAGAAAATGAAATTGGCGAATCAATACTGAAATACCACATGTAAAGTATGAAGCAGTAGGAATTGGAAAAATCCTTTATGTTAAATGTATTATTGATAATATTTCTTACGAAAAGCTCCTTGAAAGTTTAATTTTAGCCTTGAGAAGCTTTGAAATAGTCTTGAATTTGGTTTAGGCAGATTTGTAAGCACCCTGATTTTTGTGTGACAGTTGTGAAAATATATGTAATGAGAAAACAACTTCATTAAATGTTTTAATAGTGAGAACCAGGTATATGTACATTGTATATTTTGTAGTGAAAAACCATGTACATTTTATGTGTTAGCTGTGAGAACCATGTACATTGTATGTGTTTACTGTGAGAACCATGTACATTGTGTGTGTTAGCTGTGAGAACCATGTACATTGTGTGTGTTAGCTGTGAGAACCATGTACATTGTGTCTGTTAGCTGTGAGAACCATGTACATTATATGTGTTAGCTGTGAGAACCATGTACATTGTGTGTGTTAGCTGTGAGAACCATGTACATTGTATATGTTAGCTGTGAGAACCATGTACATTGTATGTTAGCTGTGAGAACCATGTACATTGTATGTTAGCTGTGAGAACCATGTACATCGTCTGTGTTAGCAGTGAGAACCATGTACATTGTATATGTTAGCTGTGAGAACCATGTACATTGTATGTGTTAGCTGTGAGAACCATGTACATTGTGTGTGTTAGCAGTGAGAGCCATGTACATTGTATGTGTTAGCTGTGAGAACCATGTACATTGTATGTGTTAGCAGTGAGAGCCATGTACATCGTCTGTGTTAGCTGTGAGAACCATGTACATTGTGTGTGTTAGCTGTGAGAACCATGTACATTGTGTGTGTTAGCAGTGAGAACCATGTACATTGTATATGTTAGCTGTGAGAACCATGTACATTGTATGTGTTAGCTGTGAGAACCATGTACATTGTATATGTTAGCAGTGAGAACCATGTTAATTGTCTGTGTTAGCAGTGAGAACCATGTACATTGTGTGTGTTAGCTGTGAGAACCATGTACATTGTATATGTTAGCAGTGAGAACCATGTACATTGTGTGTGTTAGCAGTGAGAACCATGTACATTGTGTCTGTTAGCTGTGAGAACCATGTACATTATATGTGTTAGCTGTGAGAACCATGTACATTGTGTGTGTTAGCTGTGAGAACCATGTACATTGTATATGTTAGCAGTGAGAACCATGTACATTGTATATGTTAGCAGTGAGAACCATGTACATTGTATCCGTTACCTGTGTTGTAAGAATCTGCAAGTTCATTCTTGTTATAAGTGAAAACCTATCAAGTCTTTGATAATTTACAAAATTTTGACTCAATTTTTAATGCTCTGATTTGATGGCCGTTATGATACGGCATTGATGAAGTTTTATATATTTTATTGTTTCCTTTTAAAATATATGTTAGTTTTTATCATGTTTTGTGAAATTAATATCAAGTATTTAACTCCGTGTGATAGACACAATAAAATGAATTCCATACAAGATGATTCATATGCTCTGCCATAGTATTAGTAATGTATCAATCCAATATTTGAAATTCCAATTTAAACCTATTTCTCCATGAACGAACAAAATAACATTTTCTTGAAGAATACTCTTAAGATGTGTCAGTCACAGGAGAATGACTTGTTATTGTTATGTTAAGTAAAGAACAAAATATACAACATTTAATGAAATAGCAGGCACATCAATAATTATCAAATATGTCTTTGTTTAAATGATGTATACCAAGTATATTGTTCGTAAGATGTAATTTCAAATTAAAGCATCTTCACAGCAGAGAAAAAAAATCTTTCAATGTTGAAAACAGATTTTGTAGTACAGTGTAGTTTTATATAGCTAGTTGAGATAGACTTAACATCTTTATAAATAAAAGATATATTGTAAATATCTAAAGCAATATGAAATTTTTTAACTGTAGGATCAGATATAAATTAGATTCATGTAGTAATTCTGGGGTAAATGCATGTGGCTGGCTCAACGTTAATCTCTTGACACGACAAACCAACAATGTATTATATATGTAAGAAATGTGCCATGTCTAGCCTAGATCCTCTGATGTCTCCATTGTTTTGAACAGTGACTTGTATGAAGTCTGTGATGAAAGATTGTGGATATTGTTGAACTGTTTATCAAAAGATTAAAAACCTGTTGAAAATCTATTGGATCTGTGTTGCATCATTTGCTTATACATACACTGTAATTGTAATACTTATAACCAAGGGGAGATAATTTGTATATTTTGTATATTTTTTTTTTTTCACTGATGTAAAATTTCAGCTGGTAAAAGATAACATAATGATTTCTTCTCATTAGTCTCAAAATAGATCTACAGTCAAACTTTCATTATCTCAAACTGTAATAATTCAAAACTTTATTACAACTTCAGTAAACACAAATTCAGTTTTAACGTTTGAAATCATATAGAATGTACTCTGTAAACTTGAATACTGAAAGTGCTTTCATGGCCTAACTGACTTTGAGATAAAGTTTTACTGTATGTACCAATGGAAATATATGTAATACTTTGAAAAAGATATACAAAATACGAAATAGCAATAACAAGTATTGTTAAGGATGGACCACAGACGATGGGCGATTTACACAACTCACCATCATCAGATGGGCTATATATACACCAATAACAAGACGGCTTATAGTAGATATAACTCTTTTAATATCTAGCAGAAAAGTAAAATCACATCAAGTAAAAGATCAAATGTAAAGTATAAGAAACAAGTTCCAGCAGGAATATAAAACTTAATACCTCAGTAATCTAATTTTGGCACCTATTTAACACTGTCTTGTCTCAAGTTAACTGATTGTCCTGCTTACTATTTACAAATGGAACAACAGATTCCGACTCGGAGATGTCCTGCAGACCAGAAATACAAATGGAATTCTTATAGTTGATCAGATCACAAATGGAATCACGGCCTTCCTTTCCTTTGGGTAGTCTTCAAACTTCTCCAAGTAGTATCTACAAAATCAAACAAATCCTTTCAATTTTGCTTTTATCGCTAGTGTGTTATCACATAAAATATGCGTTACTGTATACAATTACTGACTTTAGCAGAGATGAATAAAAATATTTATTAACCCAAAGATTCAATACGCAAGACATTGATATTGACTGTCACAAAGGGAAGTAAATAACATCATTTGAGGGTTAATAAATAACCATTTTATTTAATGCAGCTGAAGACTAGTTCTTTCACTATGTGACCCAGGCAATTAAGGGTGGATGTTTGGTTCAGGATTTCAGAAAATATATCCTTATCTTCCAGTGTTGTATTCTTTTGTTGTCTTGACAATGATGTCATAAACATGCCCCATAAACAGTCATTTGAGGGAGGGGCTCCTTGTAATAGCCAATGGCTCCCTCAATGAACATAGAAAAGGTCTGTCGCATGCCATACAGTGTAATTAGGGTATGTCTTGCCAAAGGACACAGCCACAACAGCACAGACCAGTCTGTTTCTGATCAGCTTCCTGAGAAACACTAACTGTCGCGGATAGGAAGTGTCTAACCACGGACCTCGTAACTTTGCCTCAGGTTATGTATGCAGATGCTCTAACAATCGACTGAGCAGGGTCTCGAATATGATACTGACCTCATGAGAGGTCAATAACATGAAATATTAACCAGATCGAACACCTTCCTTTACAAAACCCTAGTGTCTGTCATGAACCCTCGGCTTACAGTCCCTTATGCCAGCTTCATGCAGAAGTATACTTAGCAAGCTGCAGATTTGTCGACATGTTTTACCCTAGCATAGAAACAATAAGCAAGCATTGCAAATATCTCAAAAGTCTCTATAGGACTTTTGATCTTTGGATAACCCAGAGACCTATATATCGTAGATATATTAATAATATAAAGGTCTCTGGTTGACCTGGTTTGATAGCTAGGGTATGGAGAACGGGAGCTTTACAGTGCTGATGGGTGGGAGTGATATCAAAGCTCGTTATCAGTGTGAAATATTGACACAATCTACAAATCACGACAGGCAGCCATGATCATTGACCCTTACACTCGAACAACCTGTTGATCATTCACTTTACGTGTGTACACATCTTATCTACGTACCCCACAACCTTTACCTGTGTACATATCATATTTACTATTAATGCAAGGTGCTCTTTTCCTGTTAAACATATAGTTAGACTATTCTGACCTGTTCAAATAATCATGTTTTTTAATTTGCTTGAAATATCAAACAGATTTTCTTACCTATGCAAACCTGTATATCTGAATACAATGGATTTCCTTTAATAGGTTCAGGTTTTTTTGGGTTTTTTCACCTGTAGTGTAAGTAGGTACAGTATTCATCCGTTTTCTCACCTGTATAGTGTTAGTAGGTACAGTATTTATCCGTTTTCTCACCTGTAGTGTTAGTAGGTACAGAATTTATCCGTTTCCTCACCTGTAGTGTTAGTAGGTACAGTATTTATCCGTTTTCTCACCTGTAGTGTAAGTAGGTACAGTATTTATCCGTTTTCTCACCTGTAGTGTAAGTAGGTACAGTATTTATCCGTTTTCTCACCTGTATTGTTAGTAGGTACAGTATTTATCCGTTTTCTCACCTGTAGTGTTAGTAGGTACAGTATTTATCCGTTTTCTCACCTGTAGTGTAAGTAGGTACAGTATTTATCCGTTTTCTCACCTGTAGTGTTAGTACATTTGTAGGTACAGTATTTATCCGTTTTCTCACCTGTAGTGTAAGTAGGTACAGTATTTATCCGTTTTCTCACCTGTAGTGTAAGTACATTTGTAGGTACAGTATTTATCCGTTTTCTCACCTGTATTGTAAGTAGGTACAGTATTTATCCGTTTTCTCACCTGTAGTGTAAGTAGGTACAGTATTTATCCGTTTTCTCACCTGTAGTGTCAGTAGGTTCAGTATTTGTTAATTTGTAACATATTCTCTGACTATCCATTTTCTTACCTGTGGTGTTGACACGCACGAGGTCCTATATTACAGACAGTGAAGAGAGCAAAGCTGTATGTTGGCAGAGTTCCACAGGCCACAGCAAACCCACACCATTCACATATCTCTCCGAAAAAGTTAGCACCAGACACATAATCAAACATTCCCCCTGAAATTAAGGAAGAAATGCAGGGTATGTAAAGGATGGAAATGATGTACACAAACTAGGACCATAATTGTTTGTTCATCCAAATGTTTCTCACTCTCTCTTTTTTTTTTTTTATATTATTTTTTGGCATTTTTTTCTTATTTTGATTACCATTTATACATAAATTTACATGTTACAAATTTGGTGTATGTGAATGGTATTCTTTGAATTTCCATAATGCACATGATAACATGAATGAATACCATAATGTCATTTATAGTTTTATGAATACATTATAAAGAGGCATTATATGTTTTCCTGGTATAATAGCTAGTAGAATGTAGGTATATTATAACCTATACACTGTATACATTTACCTTGTGGAATTTTGTATCCTTTCTCCCCTGGTTTTCTGAGATTCCGTAAAATGTGGTCAGAATGTATGTTTATAAACATCCCAACAAAAAACATGACTACTCCTGCAAAAAAATTAGGATAGAGTTAATAATGAAACAATATGCAAATAACCCTTCATCATGTAAATTTGAATTTAAAAGCTTATAGTCACATGCTCATCTTCTTTGATTCTTATATCATTTTAGTAGTTAATTTGGTTACTCTTATAATTGCTCATTTGTATAACAAACCCCTGTGATATTCATGAGAAGGCACAATAATATGACCATTTAAAGACAATTACTAGGTTTGTTAATGTGACATCCACTTCTTTTATTGAATCAATACCTTATTTTCTGTTGCGACAAGATTTTATTGGTAAAATTTAATTTTCAAAGACAAAGCCATTATGAAATATTCATATCATGCATATGGCATTAAAAGGAGATTAATTAACTTAATTGACATTTTGTTAATTGATCTTATTTACTTTCCTGGATAGAATACCTATAGAAATATACAATGTATTTCTTAATCTTTGTAAATAATGAAATACCTAAGTAAAACTGAGGGTTTGAAGTCCACTTGTCCCCAAAGTCTGCATGGTGGAGCAGATATCCCGCCTGGATGTATCCGTTCACAAGACAGAAAACAAAGGCAAGTACAAATGGTACCAATGGTGTCGGCTTACCTCCCCTTATTAGGAATGGAAATATCAGTGACCTGAAAATACAATTAATTTGTCAAAATATAAATCACACAATACAAATTTATTATGCTGAAGTTTGTCAATACGATTTCAAAGGAATAATTGAAACAAGGAAAACATTATTATCATTAAATATCAAATTTAGATGTTGGAAGTATTAATAAAACTGAAAATTGTTGTTTATCTGTGAAGCTAGTGTCCACAATGATCTCTAAGACACTGGCTTTACATCCGAGTCTAGTTTACTAAAATCTTTTTGTTACCGTAAATTATTCATTCTTCATTGACTGAAACAGACCTGTCATATATCCCACTGGATATACTACAAATAATGACCAGAGTGGGACTCAAACCCGGGACCTCTGAACTCTAAACAGATTGTCTAACCATTTCAGCTACAGGGCCACTAATACTCGTCCCAGTCCAGTTCCACTATAAAAGCACAATCAGACTATGGTGTAGTCTGAGTTTTCTATCGACTCTCCAACACTTCATTGTAAAACCTGATGGCTTGAGAGCAGGGAAAGGCTATCCGTCAGGACAGAGATCAAAAGTAAACTGTGGTTTGATAGTCAGAACACTATGGACTACCCGGTAACTGCTGGGTTAGTAGGGTTACCCTGATTACAATTGCAACAGAAAACAATTTAGTCAAGTCCTTTACAAGGAGAGAACGCATGATGCACAATTAGGAACATGTAGGTGCAATATTATCAGACTAGCTACTGTTGTAGCTGAAAAGCATTCAAGACTTTTTAATATATTCGAAAAGTCAAATGCTTTTCCACTTCAACAGTAACAGTAGATAATACTATATCTAGACTAACCTAAGTTTCCTCTGGCCCTGACACCACACTTGGACATTCCGACAGATAAATGTTTCATGATGTATGACCAGACAACTATGTCAAAATATCCATTTCCGGTGTCGAGACCCAGAGGAAACTTAGGCTTCTGCATAAGCCATTTAAATTGATTGTGATAGTATAACTATTGTCGTTACAGATACAGAATCTATATCTAAAAGTTGAGCATGTTTTAAATGTAACACAAACTCTGAAGAGCTTGTATTCAAGATAACACATGTAAATCAAAAGCAATAAAAAAGCATGAAAAGCATACGACCCAAAGGCCATGAAAAGCAGATGTTGTATAAAAAAATCTCTAAACATGAAGAATATCACAGTTATTAATGAATAAAAGTCAAATAATACAGATAAATACATAACAAGCATTTAATACAGATAAAGCCATAGAGCCAGTACAGAAAGTAATTTAGGAAGTATTTTGTACCCTTTAGCAGTAGCACAGCAGGAGGACAATGAATACAAATGTACATATATTTAGAAACAGGAAATCAAGCACGTTTGTCTATATGTAAAACTAGCTGCAAGCTGAACTGTTGCATATGGGTCCATCCCATTTTTTATTATCATTGTTTAAATATGTTGGGTTAAGAAGCAACTGTTACGCACCATATTAGGAATGCAAACCAAGTATAAATTCTTTTGTTCAGTTTTGACAGCTTATGATCACATGGTGTTTGTGTAGCCGAGGTATGTGTGTACATACGGGTGTGTAAATATCAGTTTGGAATGTAAATGTGTTGTTATGTTCGACCATGATGTTGACTTTTGGACTGGTCCCTTGCATGAGCAAAAAACACCCTATATCACCGCAACTATTCTGACCTCTGTGTAAATACTTACTGTCCGTGTCATTCTAGAAATCCGACTCGTAAGGGAAGGATCTGCCACGACTGAATGCCAATGCCGTTCTTATTACATGGCTGCAATATAGAGAGATGTACAGCCAGTACAAGCGTGTTATTACCCGGTACGTGCGTGTAATATAATGGATAGATGTATGCAATTGTAATCGAAAGTTGTCTTAAGGTAATAAATATGAATGCGAGTGTGAACATGTAATGTATCCTATTTGTATGTATGTTTGTGGAATAATAAAGAGCAAAGGAAACACCTAAGATGATCGGTGTTGAGCAACCGGTCACATTTGTTTACATTTACAAGACTATATCTACCTCCTTCGCAAAAGAGTTCCAACAACACTCGACAAATTATATAACTTACCGCTGGAAATAATGAATGAGAAAACACGATAACATAATCCTGTTAGGCGTATACGATATCGTTGGAGACTCTGTAAATAATAACAAGTACATGGGCACTAGTATAGAGGGGATCTCCTGTAGGAACCATGCCAGCTTTCCATTAATCTGCAAACCCCATCCCTCGCGCGTGTACCGTCCGTACGGGGCATTCACAAATTGTAGAGCAATCAAAACAGATAATGCCCAAAACACATAGATGTAAGATGTCACCTCAAATACAGTCCTGTCCATGGTGACAACCATCTCTGATCCACCCGTGAACATCGTACTGAATGTGCCGGTCATGATGTTGAACTGTCACATCGGCACAGCATGGCCTGTAGGCTAAATATTTGTCGTTCGATACACAACGGCGAATGCTGATTGGTCAATTTCACGCAGCAATGAACTATGGTACAATCGCGCCTTAAACACGAGTTTCTCTGAGATAAACGTAATGTACCTATATATATATATTAATTTATATTATCACAACTGACATATATATTACTTACAAGTGGAACAATATACCCTGGCGACACACCTAAGTTACGAGGAAAAGCGTATTTCAAAACTAAAGTAAATAAACATTAACTCATACATGTCCAGGGGGTTTCACGGAGTAATCCCCAGTCCCTTACCAGGGAAAATTAATGGTGTTTGATTTATGATATCAATAGGATTTGGCAAAAGTTTACAAAACTTATCGGAAACCATTCCCCTATAACAATAGCAACACTACAATCAACAACAGACCAAGACCTCTAACGGCGTAGATCTATGACACAGTGACTTCGCACGAATTCCGGAAATCCTGGGTCCATCCTACATGGGGGGAAATCCTATTCAGAAATAAACTCACTTTACCAGCACTCTAGGGGACAAGTATAAGTGAATAAGGGAAGACATGATTCAAGTTTATAAAATTATGAACATTAACAACCTAATCCTGTTTGACCGATCGAGGGATTCAAATTACCAGGGAAATTCCAGAAAACTACACAAAAACTGTTTCGTGACTACAGTTAGGGACCATGCTTTTAAAAACAGAATTGTTGATACATGGAATTCTTTGCCCGCAATGGTGGCTGAGTCACAACCACCGATATCCCATCCGTGAAGTCGCGATATCAAGTGCTACATTCGAGATGCTCCGAGAGACTAGTTTAAAGTTTAAACATATTTTATTGCATAAATTGACAAAGGGATTAATCAGCAAAAGAGACTTACAATCTTACGAGGTTGTCAACAACTTTGGACTTTTAACTAAATATGCATTATATCAACCCACGTTCCACGTGTATTATAGTATATACCTATAGGCCTATATACCGTACATGTATATATATATAGTTCTGGTCCCAGTGATCTATAAAGCGCGTACCATGGGTAGGGATTTGTACGAAGTATGACCATCAAGATGTGCTTGTAGAACTTGAGGATACGAACATTAAATTAACTAGATTTTATAACTATCCAGTTTTCAAACTAGAACTATCAAAGTAGACCTTCTTGGCATGAAACTATGTTGCTCGTCGCAGCCAGAGACGTGTACATCAGATATATAGGCCTACACGTCTCTGTCGCAGCTAAGCGTATTTATAAATTTTGAAAAATGAACGTCAACAAGTTTTTCGAAAACTCTAGATAAAATTGGAAGTAAAGACACTGGTCTGTAATTAGAAACTACATTTAATTTACATAATTAGCTCTTTCAAAAACATTCAAAGAACGGTTGAAAATATTGCACAGTGGAACACATAACTCATCAGCGCACTCTTTAAAAACTACACCAGAAATGGTGTGGTAACCACAAGCCTTTTTAACATCTGTTTGAACGCTTTTCAACATCAATGCATTTGAAAAAGTGTCGTTTAACCAGTAATTGTCAAGAACATGTTCAATTTTAAATTCTTTGACAATACCATGTTGCGACAAACTGTTCCAATGGTCCATTAATGAATCTTAATGAATGAAAAACTTCTTTTTCCTGATCTTTCCGATATGGCCACGGACTCTTATATGTTTAGGTCCACGGGACGGCCTCTTGTTGAGATCCAACTGAAACATATACTTTAGTACTAGAGCTGACACGGTTGCCATAGTCTATGTTATTTAGAATTTCTAAATACGTTGATAAAATCACCTCTAATCCAACAGTATACATGCATTTTAATGCTGGGAGGTTTAATCGTTGTAGCCTCTCGGGACTTAATATTGTGGCTATTCTTGCTTTTTGCTTTGACGTTACGAAAAAAGCGTCGTTTTTCACTAAACGGCACCGAGTTTGTATCAAAGCGCTATTTTTTTTTAAAGTGGGCTGCTAAATTTTTGGATTTTTTCTTACGACAGAGCACGGATATCAAGGAATTTGTGTAGTTTCTCAAAACTTTCAGTAAACCATACCGATATAGGAACACACAAATGACGTCAGGAGACTTTTTTCGTGTCTTGTCCTGGCCAGATCTTGAGCTCACGTACTGCTACATTTACTGCAATGGTTGTAATGTGTCATGCACATATTATAATGCGTTATCGATACCAATTAGTTGTTTGTATGAGAATAAAACGGATCTGAAATCCGAAGTGACTGCATGCTTGTCTGTAACCCTTTTCAGTCTATTATGGATGCTAGTGGAAATTACAGGGACTCGGTTTCTTTTTTATGAGTAATATGTAATTACCAATTAATGATGACACATCACAGCGTTTCTAAAATAATTAAACTCAAATGTATCTTTTATTATACAAATCGATCCACTCGATATAAACTTTGATAATGTGTATATGTAAATTTGATTAAAACTGATATTGTTTACTTTCATGTACATGTATTACTATAATCCCAAACGCAGGCATCTGTGGGGGAAACGGCGTTTGCTTGAATTCATGAATTTTGAAGAATGGACCAAAAGTATGAATGTTGCATGGGCTCATTGTTCTTCGATACAATGACTTTTGTCCTTCGATACAATGACTGCACACAATTATACCCTTAGGAGCGAGAGTGCAGCTAACAGTTAATAACTTGTGCCCAATCCCTTTGTTTTATGACAATAACATGTTCAAACAAAGTTATCCCCTTTTTTCATTATATTTCCCTCTAAGGCGTTATACTTCCCTATAGAACACGCGTGCCTTGGTACATCTGTTTCGTCAATTCTATTGGTGACGTAATTGCACGTGATAAGGAGCTAAAGGATTATCCACATTTCCGATTACCATAGCAACTGTTTGTACAGCATATTCCTCGCGAATTGATTTTGTTGATATTTGAGTGACCATCTGTGAGCTATTTAGATTGTTCTTGAAATGTTAACAAATCGCTGGTAATGTGTCGGTAAAGCCACAGGGACTTGGCACGAATTTGTATTAAAATACTATACTACAGTATACGAACTGTGGGTTCGGAATTCGTGCCAAACCCCTGTGGATAAAGCCATTCTTCCTGTTAGAAATATTTCAAACATTAACACCTGCTCGTAATATCAAAGCATAAACTAGCTCTTTGTCTTTAATAGATTATGTATTTGTATAAAACTCCTCATATTTAGTAAAGCTTTCTGAACTAAAATTTCCTCAATTTACCAAACGACACTCTTGTTTTTACATATTTAGTTGTACGCGTTTTCTTGTCATCTGTACCGGATTGTCACCCTATCTTTATAATCACTGTAATCACTGGTTGACATCAAATTAAGTCGTATTGACTTTTGTGATGTATCTTGGGTTTTGCAATGATTACGGCTTCCTATATAATGATACTTATTTCGACTGAACACATATTTAAATCTGTATGGAAATACGCAGTTCATGGTACGCCCCTCTTGTCCGCCTTTAAGATTATAGTAACAACTGGGACGTATTAAAGAGATAGAAGTTAAATCCATATCTCACTTTTGAAACTCTCCATTCCCTCATTACAAGGTAAAATAGCGTTATAATCTAATGCTATATAAGTTGATGTAAGAATCTAAATAGAAAGCATTAGATTTATGTAGTGTTTCCTGTGACTGTGGGATATCAGAACTAGGATCGTTTATGTCCGACATTTCATGTGGACACATACTTTTAGGTCAAATCACTATGAACTTGATCAGACAGCTACATTTTACCTCACACAAAATTATATTTATGATTTTAAATTTCATGGTCAAAATCATGACATTTTATCTGCTGAAGTCTGCCTGATGGTCAAATTACAGATGTCAACACCTATGATCAAAGTCACATTGCTGCAAGTCAAATGACCATAATGCTCAAACCACACCGCCACAGTATTGTTGTGGTGTGTCTTTGGGCAGGGCACTTAAACATAATTTCTATATACGGCATGTATAGGCTTTCAGTATGTTGTTTAGTAAGGTAGCCACCAGCTACTACATGGATACCATAAATGGGCATTGCCATTGATGGGTAGATAAACCCAACATGGAAACTTTGTCAACACCATGATGTATCTTTTTATGAATATTTATAAATATTTTCAGAGTGACTAATTATTGAATTGACTCAGAGGTCAAGGTCACATCACAAAGTTTAAAGTCAAATCAACATATCACAATCTTTGTAGTTCTTTGCCTGTAGGTCTCTGATGAAGTGCTCTAAAATTTGCTCCAACAAATAACCTTAATTGATTGTGAAGGTCATACCTTGTGGAGGTCAAATACCAAGTAGAGCAACTTCTAGTGGTCTGAAACTTTTAGTATGTAGTAAGATTTATAAATCTTCAGTACCTGTAAATAGAAAAGTACTGTTTCTCAAACAATATGTCAGCTTTGCAATTGAAAGAATAACAAGAACAAAAAATATCCAATACTCTTTTGTTTTATTTCAATGTTCACCAATGATATGATATGTATAGTCATTGTGGCAAATGTTCACACCAGTTACCACCCCATTAATGGAAACAATCACAGGGACTTGGCACAAGTTCCTTAGCGGTGATCTATATACATGTATAAGGACAGTGTGTTGAGAATTTGTGTCAAGTCCCTGTGGATACTGTCAAAATGAACAATCTTACCCTGTCTCCTCTGTCCCTATATAGATAGGTATCTCAGGAGAGCTATGTTGTAGCAGCTAGGATATTATGTCTCTTTATGTACTTACATCTGTTGAGTAATTACATATAACTACTTGGTAATTACATGTACTTAGTAACTATTTGGTAATTACATTAACCTAATAATAACATAGAAATTATAAATATCCAGTATTTACATGTAATTCAGCATACCCACAGATAAAGTTGGTATATGTACAAGGACAATTCAAGGACATTTTAAAACGTATAAAAATAGAAATTACATAAAGTCAATCATCCATGAGTCAGCAAAAATTAAATCAGGATGTAAGGAACTCAAAACACATCAAAACAAAGACTAGTCAATAATACTAATGTGTAAAACTTCAAACATCAATTACTTCAAAACAGGTTAACTCAAGTCACACTTCAGTAAGGTTTGTATGTCACATGTAGGTCACACATGAGTGACGTTTGTATGTCACATGTAGGTCACACATGAGTGACGTTTGTAGTCACATGTCGGTCACACATGAGTGACGTTTGTAGTCACATGTCGGTCACACATGAGTGACGTTTGTAGTCACATGTCGGTCACACATGAGTGACGTTTGTATGTCACATGTAGGTCACACATGAGTGACCTTTGTATGTCACATGTAGGTCACACATGAGCAATGTTTGTAGGTCACATGTAGGTCACACATGAGTGACATTTGTATGTCACATGTAGATCACACATGAGTGACGTTTGTAGTCACATGTCGGTCACACATGAGTGACGTTTGTAGTCACATGTCGGTCACACATGAGTGACGTTTGTATGTCACATGTAGGTCACACATGAGTGACCTTTGTATGTCACATGTAGGTCACACATGAGCAATGTTTGTAGGTCACATGTAGGTCACACATGAGTGACGTTTGTAGTCACATGTCGGTCACACATGAGTGATGTTTGTATGTCACATGTAGGTCACACATGAGCAATGTTTGTATGTCACATGTCGGTCACACATGAGCAATGTTTGTATGTCACATGTAGGTTTGTACAAGTCTGGATACATATATACAGGTAGCAGGCCTAAAATAAAATATAGCCCCTTTTGCAGATTTTTCTAACATATTGGAATGTGGTTTTGTTTGCATATTTTTTTTCAAAAAGCAGAATGTCTATAAAGCATAGAAAATAAATGTACAACGCTCTAACACAGTAAAAACCACTACACCGAGGAATGATGTAACATTCTATACCTACATACTTATATACTTTAATAAATAATATCTAAAAAATTCACAAATTAAAAAAAATCAGCAACTTTCATTGTAAACAGATATTGTACATGTCATACATACAAACAATATACATACAATCAAACCCCATCATCATCAAACCAGTTGACAATGTATCTTTACACCTATTTCATGTACACACAGGAAGGGGAAAGGGTGGCCAACTTCTATGAGCTCCTTGACTGTCAAGAAAAAAAGTCTGTTGTTTTTCCAAAATGCTGAAAATAAAGAGGAATATCTTCACAGTTAACACTAAATTACTTTTCTAAAGTCTTTTTTTTTGGTTAATTTGGTTAAGGGTATTTTTTAAGTTTACTAACATGAAAATACACAAAATTGACGGGCATAACAGTATACAAATGTACTTAGTTCAGGGACAATCACATGGGATTAGAAAATCGTTAATTTGTTCAAATCGGTGATACTGTAAATCACTTAGATTTCGCGAATACTTTATTTCACGAAACTATCTCTTCAGACATATTTGCAAATACAAATGTACATAATTCACAAACGCTGATCTAGAAATGACTTTAAAATTGCAAATGATGAGCTTTTAGAGCCATGGACTCCACAAAACTCGTATTCTTTACCAATAGCTTTGCTGTCATCCAAAGGTGTTATTTTCGTACAAATAATTGGGGAGGATTTGAATTTGCGATTGATTCTACTCGCAGATTAATGCAGAAATAAATCGCACACAAGATATAACTGATTTACAGTTAGGAGGTACAACTGTATCTATAATGATATGTTTAATGAAACATTCCATCGCAATTTTGGATTTTAATGACTATACCTTGTAAAAATATCTATAGAGATAAAATCACTTTAGTATGAACTGTTAAACTTAGATCACAGTCTTATCAGCTTTACACAACAATGAGTATCAATTTCTGTCTGAGTATCGTTACCTAGTCTGCGTAATACAGACGTCTTTGGTACATTTAACACCATGTGTATAAATATACACTGCTCTCCATAAGTCATGGAACTTCTTTTTAAAACAGTATAATGCAAAATCCAGTATAATTATTCAGATTTAAATATTGCAGTTTTTTGGGTTTTTTTACTTAATAGCTTTATATCATAATACGTTTTACAGTGTAACAATCGTGTAATTGTTGAAAAATAAATTTCCTCAAAAAATTTCTTTTTCTAAAAATTCTATAAAGTGACAGAAAGTCCGGACAATATGTCATGGTTATTTGGAAGGCAGTGTACATTCATAATCACCCGGAACTCCATAAATATTGTGCCACAAAACTTTGGATGTGAGATTCAGCATCCATTTTGTAACTAGGGAACTATATTTTTCAAAACAATATTACCTTTTTGTGGAAGGTGTTTATACTGACAGGGTATTTATGTCATGCATTATACTGACAGGGTATTTATGTCATGCATTGATCTTAATCATTGTTCAAAAAAATTTTCTTACAGATATAAGATTAAATTTGTAACATATAATAAGTGTGTTTTTCCCCCTGATTTTTCGCTGTTTGGGAGAAAACAGTTTTCCATTGAATGAAATATTTAAATTCTTTGTGCATGTATATTTATACACATATCAAATCCAAGGTGTTGTATGAAGTTCCAAGTGTTCATGGATCTAAATTAGTATCACAAGGTCACATTATCAACAGTACAGGTATCAGCTAGCCTCGTTGATTCGCTCCATGGACAGAAATAAGGGGAAATGAATGTTGGCATCATAGTGCTCCAGGCCTTTTGCATCCATCTGAAAATAACACAGGTTAAAATCATCAGTACACGACCAACAAGTACACTGGGTATTGCTTAAGCACCAGCCCCTGCTCTAAAAATAGTAACAGTGACCTTGACCCAAAAAAGGCGTGAGGGTTAAACTTAACATGGATATTGTGGTCCTGTATCACTGTGTGAAGGTTGAGCAAAATCCCTTGAGGAACGAAGCCGCTAGAGGGCTGACAAACTTTGATATTATGTATGCACATATACTGTAAAAACTCTTGTAATTTGTGAATTTTTTTTGTACTGAAATAAAGTTTTAAGCTGTTTGTGGAGTCTGTAGACTATATATTGTACCTGTTTGTGTAGACTCCAGACTGTAGACTATATATTGTACCCGTTTGTGTAGACTGTAGGCTATATATTGTACCCGTTTGTGTAGACTGTAGACTATATATTGTACCTGTTTGTGTAGACTGTAGACTACATATTGTACCTGTTTGTGTAGACTATATATTGTACATGTTTGTGGAGTCTGTATACTATATATTGTAACTGTTTGTGTAGACTGTAGACTATATATTGTACCCGTTTGTGTAGACTGTAGACTATATATTGTATGTCTGTGTAGATTGTAGACTATATATTGTACCTGTTTGTGTAGACTGTAGACTATATATTGTACCTGTTTGTGTAGACTCCAAACTGTAGACTATACATTGTACCTGTTTGTGTAGACTGTAGACTATATATTGTACCTGTTTGCGTAGACTATATATTGTACCTGTTTGTGTAGACTGTAGACTATATATTGTGTCTGTGTAGATTGTAGACTATATATTGTACCTGTTTGTGTAGACTGTAGACTACATATTGTACCTGTTTGTGTAGGCTGTAGACTATATATTGTACCTGTTTGTGTAGACTGTAGACTATATATTGTACCTGTTTGTGTAGGCTGTAGACTATATATTGTACCTGTTTGTGTAGGCTGTAGACTATATATTGTACCTGTTTGTGTAGGCTGTAGACTATATATTGTACCTGTTTGTGTAGGCTGTAGACTATATATTGTACCTGTTTGTGTAGGCTGTAGACTATATATTGTACCTGTTTGTGTAGACTTCCCACTGTAGACTATATATTGTACCTGTTTGTGTAGACTATATATTGTACCTGTTTGTGTAGACTATATATTGTACATGTTTGTGTAGACAGTAGACTATATATTGTACCTGTTTGTGTAGACTGTAGACTATATATATTGTACCTGTTTGTGTAGACAGTAGACTATATATTGTACCTGTTTGTGTAGACTGTAGACTATATATATTGTACCTGTTTGTGTAGACTGTAGACTAGATATTGTACCTGTTTGTGTAGACTGTAGACTATACATTGAACCTGTTGGAATAGACTGTAGACTATATATTGTACCTGTTTGTGTAGACTGTACACTATATATTGTACCTGTTTGTGTAGATTGTAGACTATATATTGTACCTGTTTGTGAAGACTTCAGACTATATATTGTATCTGTTTGTGTAGACTTCCCACTGTAGACTATATATTGTACCTGTTTGTGTAGACTACATATTGTACCTGTTTGTGTAGACTGTACACTATATATTGTACCTGTTTGTGTAGACTGTAGACTATATATTGTACCTGTTTGTGTAGACTGTAGACTATATATTGTACCTGTTTGTGTAGACTGTAGACTATATATTGTACCTGTTTGTGTAGACTGTAGACTAATATTGTACATGTTTGTGTAGACTGTAGACTACATATTGTACCTGTTTGTGTAGACTGTAGACTATATATTGTACCTGTTTGTGTAGACTGTAGACTATATATTGTATCTGTTTGTGTAGACTGTAGACTATATATTGTACCTGTTCGTGTAGACTGTAGACTATATATTGTACCTGTTTGTGTAGACTGTAGACTATATATTGTACCTGTTTGTGTAGAATGTAGACTACATATTATATCTGTTTGTGTAGACTGTAGACTATATATTGTACCTGTTTGTGAAGACTTCAGACTGTAGACTATATATTGTACCTGTTTGTGTAGACTGTAGACTATATATTGTACCTGTTTGTGTAGACTGTAGACTATATATTGTACCTGTTTGTGTAGACTGTAGACTACATATTGTACCTGTTTGTGTAGACTGTAGACTACATATTGTACCTGTTTGTGTAGACTGTAGACTATACATTGTACCTGTTGGTGTAGACTGTAGACTACATATTGTACCTGTTTGTGAAGACTTCAGACTGTAGACTATATATTGTACCTGTTTGTGTAGACTGTAGACTATATATTGTACCTATTTGTGTAGACTGTAGACTACATATTGTACCTGTTTGTGTAGACTGTAGACTATACATTGTACCTGTTGGTGTAGACTGTAGACTACATATTGTACCTGTTTGTGTAGACTCCAGACTGTAGACTATATATTGTACCTGTTTGTGTAGACTGTAGACTATATATTGTATCTGTTTGTGTAGACTGTAGACTATATATTGTACCTGTTTGTGAAGACTTCAGACTGTAGACTATATATTGTACCTGTTTGTGTAGACTGTAGACTATATATTGTACCTATTTGTGTAGACTGTAGACTACATATTGTACCTGTTTGTGTAGACTGTAGACTATACATTGTATCTGTTTGTGTAGACCCTTGACTGTAGACTATATATTGTACATGTTTGTGTAGACTGTAGACTTTATATTGTATCTGTTTGTGTAGACTGTAGACTATATAT
Organism: Pecten maximus; assembly: GCF_902652985.1. Classification (NCBI taxonomy): domain Eukaryota; kingdom Metazoa; phylum Mollusca; class Bivalvia; order Pectinida; family Pectinidae; genus Pecten; species Pecten maximus. The sequence continues at coordinate 16,453,131 of NC_047017.1, read as the reverse complement.
TGTACCTGTTTGTGTAGACTAGACTATATATTGTACCTGTTTGTGTAGACTGTAGACTAATATTGTACATGTTTGTGTAGACTGTAGACTACATATTGTACCTGTTTGTGTAGGCTGTAGACTATATATTGTACCTGTTTGTGTAGGCTGTAGACTAATATTGTACATGTTTGTGTAGACTGTAGACTACATATTGTACCTATTTGTGTAGACTGTAGACTACATATTGTACCTGTTTGTGTAGACTGTAGACTACATATTGTACATGTTTGTGTAGACTGTAGACTATATATTGTACCTATTTGTGTAGACTGTAGACTACATATTGTACCTGTTTGTGTAGACTGTAGACTATATATTGAACCTGTTTGTGTAGACTGTAGATACATATTGTACCTGTTTGTGTAGACTGTAGACTACATATTGTACCTGTTTGTGTAGACTGTAGACTATATATTGTACCTGTTTGTGTAGACAGTAGACTATATATTGTACCTGTTTGTGTAGACTGTAGACTACATATTGTACCTGTTTGTGTAGACAGTAGACTATATATTGTACCTGTTTGTGTAGACAGTAGACTATATATTGTACATGTTTGTGTAGACTGTAGACTACATATTGTACCTGTTTGTGTAGACTGTAGACTATATATTGTACCTGTTTGTGTAGGCTGTAGACTATATATTGTACCTGTTTGTGTAGACTGTAGACTACATATTGTACCTGTTTGTGTAGACTGTAGACTATATATTGAACCTGTTTGTGTAGACTGTAGATACATATTGTACCTGTTTGTGTAGACTGTAGACTACATATTGTACCTGTTTGTGTAGACTGTAGACTATATATTGTACCTGTTTGTGTAGACTGTAGACTATATATTGTACCTGTTTGTGTAGACTGTAGACTAGATATTGTACCTGTTTGTGTAGACTGTACACTATATATTGTACCTGTTTGTGTAGACTGTAGACTGTAGACTATATATTGTACCTGTTTGTGTAGGCTATAGACTATATATTGTACCTGTTTGTGTAGGCTGTAGACTATATATTGTACCTGTTTGTGTAGACTGTAGACTATACGTTGTACCTGTTTGTGTACAATATATATTGTAACTGTTTGTGTAGACTGTAGACTATATATTGTACCTGTTTGTGTAGACTGTAGACTATATATTGTACCTGTTTGTGTAGACTGTAGACTATATATTGTACCCGTTTGTGTAGACTGTAGACTATATATTGTACCTGTTTGTGTAGACTGTAGACTACATATTGTACCTGTTTGTGTAGACTGTAGACTAGATATTGAACCTGTTTGTGTAGACTGTAGACTATATATTGTACCTGTTTGTGTAGACTGTAGACTATATATTGTACCTGTTTGTGTACATTGTATTCTATATATTGTACCTGTTTGTGTAGACTTCCCACTGTAGACTATATATTGTACCTGTCTGTGTAGACTGTAGACTATATATTGTACCTGTCTGTGTAGACTGTAGACTATATATTGTACATGTTTGTGTAGACTGTAGACTATATATTGTACCTGTTTGTGTAGACTTCCCACTGTAGACTATATATTGTACCTGTCTGTGTAGACTGTAGACTATATATTGTACCTGTCTGTGTAGACTGTAGACTATATATTGTACATGTTTGTGTAGACTGTACACTATATATTGTACCTGTTTGTGTAGACTGTAGACTATATATTGTACCTGTTTGTGTAGACTATATATTGTACATGTTTGTGTAGACTATATATTGTACCTGTTTGTGTAGACTTCCCACTGTAGACTATATATTGTACCTGTTTGTGTAGACTGTAGACTAGATATTGAACCTGTTTGTGCAGACTTTAGACTATATATTGTACCTGTTTGTGTAGACTGTAGACTATACATTGTACCTGTTTGTGTAGACTGTAGACTATATATTGTACATGTTTGTGTAGACTGTAGACTAGATATTGTACCTGTTTGTGAAGACTTCAGACTATAGACTATATATTGTACCTTTTTATGAAGACTCCATACTGTAGGATCATACTCCTCCTTTACAGTGGTGTGAAACTTCTCTCCGGCTAACGTGACAAACTGGTCAAATGTCTTGCCTCGCCGTGGTGCATACATTAACACCTTACCCTAACAAATTAAGGTTCCTAGTATTAGCAGGTTTAAAAACACTAAGTGTCTGAAGAGTTATTGCCCTTAACTAGAAATCTCTAATATATAGCATTCACTTTAACATTATATAATAGTTAACGAGATTTGGACAGGATTTTACTCATGATTTAACCTAAAAAATTACAATATAATTTGATAACAATCTAAATTCAATAAGCTGACCAACATATTGTACTTTAATCAAAGAACTATATGATATACAATGTATACGCTGATGTTTCACTTGGTAAGTAAATATGTTGATACAGAAAGTAACATGGAACATTTAACAGACTTACTTTTGGTTTGAGCATGGTATAAACTAGGTCCACAAGATCTTTCCTGCCTTCATCAAAAAACAAACTGAAATGACGAAAAATTAATAAATTACACCACAATCGGTAGATCTATATATCATTAAAAGATCATTACTAATATTATTTCCTTCGTACAGTATGTACATGTGTAAATATGTTTATTTCTTGACTACTGTGAGTAAAAACTGTGACTCATTTGTAACATGTGAGGTGGTACTGACATGCAGTTTAAAAACATGCTGTTTTACTGTAAATAACATGTAAATATCCATGTGTAAATGTATTATCATACCTGAACCACAATATCATCAACATCAACAAGGCATTTTAATTTGTTTGAAACATAGGTAGCCTGAATGACAATTGTTAATGACATCATTGATGTCAGTCATAAAAACGATGCCATGGTGGCCATGAATATTCAATGTAATTCTGTGTCAATTAGAAAGTTATCAGTGTCACAAATCTCAATAAGAGTCGATAATTTAGTTCAACAAGAAATTGTTCCTGTCTTTGATCATTACAACTATTAAAATACACCTACCAGTCAGCGCAGAGGATGATATCAAACTTCTCGACCAGGGATTCCTCTACCGGGCCACTCCCCCACCGCAACATTCTGAAATAACCAGCTCAATGCTTTAGTATGAAATCCAGTTTCAGAAAACAAGATTTCATGATGGAAAAAGATCAAATAAAATCACAGAGATCTATTACTGTGTAATCCTTATTTTATCTGTGATAAGTTATATTTATATTATAAAAACAGAATTTTTTTTTTACAAGTGATATTTTGACATTGTAATTTAGCAGGTATCATTAGCCTATAGCTATTGCCTGGGATAAGTCCATCCCTTCTTTTCCACATTTCCATTGCATAGGCCCATATTCAGATATATAACTGACCCCATCGAGTACTTTTAGATGTCTAAAATTGAAACAATGATAATTTCTATTTGAATAACAATACAAACCTGCTTGTAACCTTTGTCTTTCCAAAGGCTGAACTGTTGTTTTCGATTATCTTGTTTAGATCTGTAAACAATAGGAATATGTTTAACTTGATGACATCATTGACTGAAATCTATTTGGTAAAACCTCATCATTCTACCTCAAGAAGCCAAAAAGGAAAGAGAGGCCTGCAGTAAATATTGTTTTCCCCCTCGATATCTATCCTTCAAAAGGACTTTAGGTATTTATATATGTAAATATAAAAGGATAAACAAGGCGAATACAGTTGATTATCTCTAACGTTTTCAAGTCGTGTATATATACATATATATCAAAAATAAAAGAAAATCAACACAACATTATTGCTAGTGCTTTCAGGCCTCTAGGCCATCTTTAGGTGATTGTTTTATTGCTTAGGAACAGGATGACGTCATAATGTTTATAAACGTCACATAATTTATTGACTATGATGCAAAGCAATACTAGTTATGGCCTAAACAGTAGATAAACAAATTGTATTACAAATGTACATGCATTTAGATACCTGTAAATATGCACATTATTTCAAAAAAAATATTTAGACAAATCGTTCCACTTTCTATCTATCTAATATATATGTATCAATTTAATGATTTTGTTATTAAGCCTAGAAGTACATAGGAACAAGGCCAAACAACAACAAAAAAGTTTCTTCTTTTGTTATTAAAAAAAATATCAGAAAATGTTAAAAGTAGGTTTTATCAAGTTAATATTATTTTTCACATCCAGAAGGCCATTGTTAAATAAAGTACCAGGTAGACTGTGAAAAAAGATACAGAACAATAGTTTTGACCTTATTTGGTCATTTAGAAAATGAGGTCCAGTATATGTTAATATCAATAATCTGCTATGGTAATAATTTAAAGCTGATCAAAGACAGTAGATAGTTTTGACCACCATAAACACTTACTATCCACAGATTCTTCATTGCCATCTGTCAGTAGCATGCTTTCAGCATCAGACAATATGGATAGCTGGAAAAAAAAAGAACAAGAGATCCCAGAGGGATCTTGGCGCCCACCATTGAATGATCTTCATAGGTTCCATGTCAGATTGATCTTTTCTCTACTTTTCCCTTCATTTTACTAATCTGTACAAATTGAGACATCTCTCCAGTACTTTTCAAACAAGGGAATCCTAGCTATATAAGAAATTTGAGATTTAACGATAATGGCTGTTTGTTTGCCAGGTTGTTTTCAGGACAGACTGGTCCAAAAATGCAATACAAGGGACCAAGGGGAACCTACTTATGAAATTTGAGAAAGATCCATTCAGTACTTTGAGAAATAGAGATAACAAACTTCAATTGTCAAAATCCAAGATGGCGGTCTGTCGGCCATATTGTTTTCAAATTGATCTCAAAATGCAATTAGCATAACGAGGCACCAAGGGGAACCTCCATATGAAATTTGAGAAAGATCCATTCAGTACTTTCTCAGAAATAGCGATAACAAACTTCAATTGTCAAAATCCAAGATGGCTGCCTGTCGGCCATGTTGTTTTCTGATTGGTCCCAAAACGCAATATGCATAACTAGGCACCAAGGGAAACCTACATATGAAATTTCAGAAAGATCCATTCAGTACTTTCTCAGAAATAGTGATAACAAACTTCAATTGTCAAAATCCAAGATGGCTGCCTGTCGGCCATTTTGTTTTCTGATTGGTCTCAAAACGCAATATACATAACTAAGCACCAAGGGAAACCTACATATGAAATTTCAGAAAGATCCATTCAGTACTTTCTCAGAAATAGTGATAACAAACTTCAATTGTCAAAATCCAAGATGGCTGCCTGTCGGCCATGTTGTTTACCGATTGGTCTCAAATCGCAATATGCATAACAACGCACCAAGGGGAACCTACATATGAAATTTGAGAAAGATCCCTTCAGTACTTTCTCAGAAATAGCGATAACAAACTTCAATTGTCAAAATCCAAGATGGCTGCCTGTCGGCCATGTTGTTATCCGATTGGTCTCAAAACGCAATATGCATAACTAGGCACCAAGGGGAACCTTCATATGAAATTTCAGAAAGATCCCTTCAGTACTTTCTCAGAAATAGCGATAACAAACTTCAATTGTCAAAATCCAAGATGGCTGCCTGTCGGCCATGTTGTTATCCGATTGGTCTCAAAATGCAATATGCGTAACTAGGCACCAAGGGAAACCTACATATGAAATTTCAGAAAGATCCCTTCAGTACTTTCTCAGAAATAGCGATAACAAACTTCAATTGTCAAAATCCAAGATGGCTGCCTGTCGGCCATTTTGTTTTCCGATTGGTCTCAAAACGCAATATGCATAACTAGGCACCAAGGGGAACCTACATATGAAATTTGAGAAAGATCCCTTCAGTACTTTCTGAGAAATAGTGATAAAAAAAATTGTTTACGGACGGAGGGACGGACGGAGGGACGGACGGACGGACGGAGGGACGGACGGACGACGGACCACGGACGCAGGGCGATTTGAACAGCCCACCATCTGATGATGGTGGGCTAAAAAAATCAGGTAACAGCAATTCAGAAATGCTCAATTTTTTTAAAACTTTTCACTGCTTTGAAGCAGATGGAAATTTTTTCTTTTTCAGACTCACACAGTAGAAATTGCAAAGCATTTATAATTTATATTCTACCATGTTTGCTATGTAACGCCAGTTTTGATTGGTTAAAAACCATGTATTATTTTCCAATAACCCACGCTCGTGCCAATAATACACGCTCGTGAGTCACGGCTGTTACAATTTTAAATATCTAATATTCACCTGCTTCATAAAAGGTTACTATAGCCGATTGGGCTAATGGGTTAGTCTTTCAATATATTTTTATCACGACGCGAGTTCGAATCCTACGGAGGCCCCCACTTTTTTTCTTTTTTTTTTATCCTTTTTTTTTTAATTTTCAAAATCAATGCAATATGATAGATGCTCTTGATCATAGTACTGTATTGCCTGTATTTTTCATCAACAAATAATGCAATACTCAAGAAATAAATTACAAGGTTTTCCCGGGGTTTCTTTGCTGTTTTTCTATTAGAAAGAGGTCGATCTCAGAACTAAACAGTACATGGTAGAATAGAAATAATCAACTTTGACTCGTGTATTGTTGCAGGATATACAACTCGGACTCGGATATTTTGCAATTTTAATTAATAACTCAGGCCTGCGGCCTTCGTTATTAATTTAATTGCAAAATATCCTCGTCCTCATTGTATATCCTGCAATAATACACGAATCATCGTTAATTATTTCTTAGATAATGTACTGGAACCAACTTTTGAGAACTGCTTTATATGTCCCAAACACACTGGTATCAATGTCAAATAGCCAGCATTTATTTTAATGACCAAGAGCCTTACTGAGGACAGTCAAACCTGCCTTAGCGACCACCTGAATTAAATGACTCCCTCTAATATCTGACCATATTTCCCCCACCCCCCTCCCCCTCCCAATGTTATTTACTATACTAGTTACCTGAACCTGGATTAAGAGACCACCTGTCATGTGTGACTTTTTTGTTGCCTCCCTTGGAGGGTTGTATATGACAGGTTTGACTGAAGACTTTCTCTATCTCGGATGAGACTTACCATGACTCCAGCTAGACAGGTCATTCCACCTCCCAACTCACAGACTGCTGCTCCACTGTCAAAAAAAACACACCTCTGTTTTAGTAAGTCAATCAAAATCCTTGGAAATGATTTCCTTTGTAATTCATTTCATAAAACTACTACACAAATGAAATGCTTATTTGTTGGTCTCAACAACGCCTTACATTGCACACCATTATCATCAAAAATAACATTTTCATGCAAAGAGAAATATCTTTGATATTTTAAAACTATATGTTTGTGACACATTAAAGAGTGTTATTGCTCCTGGTTTGGCAGAAATAGTTTTGAAAATTAGGAAAAAAAGGAATATACAAATATGTATATGAAAAAAATTCAACTGAATTACATTACAATGTATTTGCATATCCAAACATAACATCCATGTCGGAAGTCAGTATCCCAGCTCAGCCTTTTGAAAAATTTGAGTTAAAACTTCAGAAGGACAGACAGTTGGGAGAATGCATGCTAAGCTGTATTTCCTTGATTCATAACATTGTTTATATGCAGTGTACAGTAGTGTGTAGATATAGTTCTACATTGGTGTCAGATTTGCAGATATATAATTTCTAATAAGTTGTTGTGTGTAAAATAAATATGTTTGTTAGATTTCACACAAACTTGTTTACAAAGTGAGTGAGTATATGTAGCTCCTCAGGTGATATATACCGGTACCTGAAGTCGTTAAGGTACGTCTGAGTATGGTAGGCCATCACTTCTTCTGAGGGCCAAACACCTGAAACAGAAACAACATCCAGCATATTAGGAATGTGGTGTAAATATGTTTATCTTCCAAATCAATTTATTATGTACACATTTAAAATATGAATTTCTTGTTCCAGACCAAAAACTCTCACAGGTTACCAAGTTTTACATGAATTTCTTGTTCCAAACAGAAAAATCTCACAGGCTACTAAGTGCTAGATTTTTCTATCTCATCTGAATCAAGTCAGATCCATTTATATTTCTGCATGACGTTTAAATCACAAGGGAGGTAATCTAGTTGAATTGAAAAATTTGGAATTATTGATAGTTCATTTATTTTATGCAATTTTGATGTATGAGAAAAAAGAATTTATTATTTCTGTATATGTTCAGGACTGATTAATCTGGGTTTGGTTATCATGAAACATATCCTTTAGGCTGGTAAGAATGTACGTGTATGTGAAAATAGGCTTTAATATAATTCATTTACAATTTTGATTGAAATATTAAAGTCTCCTTTTACAGATTCATCTTCCATTATATGTTACCTTACCTATTCAGTACAACTGGTACGATCCAAATAAAGGAACACACAGTAAGTTTACAGAGATATTTATTTTGGAGACGACCAGATCTTGATGAGTTGCCGGAAGAGGTTCTGAGCTTACTACGCATATGCCATATAGATTTGTACGATCAGAATGGGTATGGGATGCAGGGATGCAGGCTGCAAGTAGGACCAGGGCTGGGGTATAAAAGGGGCTGCACAGTGATACTCGGGGACTTGCATGGTCAGATACCCAGCCAACGCACCCGGAGAGGATAACCTCTCGGCCAACTAGGCTCCGATAACGTTGCCACCAGGTACTGACTAACAGTACTGCACGAGCTGACAGCAGCACACCTATGTTAGGATACGATAGGGTGTAGGTTACGTTAGTGTTGGCTGGGGGATCACGGTATGGAGAGTTGGCTGTGTTAATTAGTGCTCTAGATAGGTGCATTTGTTACCATGTTATTGGGGCATGGATTACTGACAATTATTTATTTGTCTATACTTCATATGTGTATACTTAGTTTATATAATTGATTCTGTTTACTTTAATAAACTCGAGTTAACTTTATGCAAAGTGTTGATTGGTTTGTGACTTGTATACCCTTCTACAGTTAATATACCAGTAAAATAGTTTAAATTTATCGCCACTATGGCAGCTGTACATAATCAGTGTAATCAACCAAAGAAAATCTACTTACAAACATTCCCTGTATTGTTAAAACCAAACACAGTCTCAGGTTTTATCGTCCCCGCTAAGTGTCTGAAATAAAAATACCAGAAATGAAAGACTCGATCTGGACCCATTAAATTCAGTTAAAAATTATAATTAACACTTGGAGAAGATAAGATATTCTGATATTATACTTATATAGTTAAAGCACTGAAGTACCTACCTGATGGTCATGGAAAAGTTCTGAACTTCAGGACAAGTGTAGCGGTGCCATGTTGATCCGCAATTTTTCACATCTTCGGGTGTAGAGAGTTCCTGAGTCTGTAGTAGGCTATAGCTGCCGAACCTTCGGACGGACACAGTACTCTGACATGTCTCATCAGATCTTTCTCCTTTTAATGCCTGGAAACATGCCAAAAATAAATGTGGTGAAAAGGGTTCTTTACATCGTCTATCAAATGCCTTAATAGGGGTCTTTCCCTTGGCACAAGAGGTTAGTCTATCAACTGGTGCCCAGGATGACACCACGAAAAGAAATTTACAGATAATCATGAGAAAAGGTAGCCCGAGTTTCCTCTGGCCCTGACACCAGACATGGTGTAAACTTACTGTAAAGACCAGAGAAATATTGGCTATAGAGAAGATGGTACATGTACAACATGGAAGTCCAATAATTAATTGGTAACCTGCAGAGTTTTCCTGACTATTTTTGGATGGTTCCACCTGGCACAGAACTTTTTATTTTTGCAACCAAACTGAAACCATGAAATTAGGAGGAAATTGTGAACATAGATTTCTGAATTTCACATCTTCACATGAAAATATCAGTTTTTAGAAATGATGATTTCATTAAAGAGAACTTAACACTCCAGGGCCTAAATTCGGATCCCAATACAAATTGGCAGAAAAAAATGCAGTAATTCAAAGACAATCTATGGCTACAGTGTAATACTCTACAAAGACAAGCTATGGCTACAGTGTAATACTCTACAAAGACAAGCTATGGCTACAGTGTAATACTCTACAAAGACAAGCTATGGCTACAGTGTTATACTCTACAAAGACAAACTATGGCTACAGTGTAATACTCTACAAAGACAAGCTATGGCTACAGTGTTATACTCTACAAAGACAAACTATGGCTACAGTGTAATACTCTACAAAGATAAGCTATGGCTACAGTGTAATACTCTACAAAGACAAGCTATGGCTACAGTGTTATACTCTACAAAGACAAACTATGGCTACAGTGTAATACTCTACAAAGACAAGCTATGGCTACAGTGTTATACTCTACAAAGACAAACTATGGCTACAGTGTAATACTCTACAAAGACAAGCTATGGCTACAGTCTAATACTCTACAAAGACAAGCTATGGCTACAGTGTTATACTCTACAACACTAGGTACAAAGACAAGCTATGGCTACAGTGTTATACTCTACAAAGACAAGCTATGGCTACAGTGTAATACTCTACAAAGACAAGCTATGGCTACAGTGTAATACTCTACAAAGACAAGCTATGGCTACAGTGTAATACTCTACAAAGACAAGCTATGGCTACAGTGTAATACTCTACAAAGACAAGCTATGGCTACAGTGTAATACTCTACAAAGACAAGCTATGGCTACAGTGTAATACTCTACAAAGACAAGGTCACAAGCTATGACTACAGCGTTATACTCTACAAAGACAAGGTCACAAGCTATGACTACAGCGTTATACTCTACAAAGACAAGGTCACAAGCTATGACTACAGCGTTTACTCTACAAGACAAGGTCACAAGCTATGACTACAGCGTTACTCTGCAAGTACACCTGGCTCGATGACTGTAGACATTAGTTTATAATTGCCTGGAGATGCATGCACTAGATTAAAATGCAGCTGCATTTTTTCGAATGAGACACATAAAAAGTCATCTACAATAATGTACTATTTAATGGACATCAGTCAAGCTAGGTCCAAATACACAATTGTAAAATAACAGTGTGAAAGAACAGAGAAAAACACAGCCCAACCCAATGTCCCAACAAGAATCAAATTGCGAACCATCGTCACCTGAGTGATAACCCATGCCCATGGTACGTTTTACCAGAGATCTATATAATAACTATAGTTATATAAATCTCTACATGGTTCTACAGTACCCCTGAGCCAAAGAATCATACTCTGTTAGCTGAGTGACAATGAGACCATATTTAACACCATGTACAAGCCATGCTGACCTATTTCTTTACACTACTCTCTCTATTTTTCTTTTGATTTACCTAAATCTTAAGACTCTCAATACCATATCACTGGGATTTCAGTTGGCACCAAATTGCAATGTGAAAGATAAAAACACAGGAATCAAACCCAGGTCCCCGGCATGGTAACCAACGGCTCAAGTCTACCCCCTTAATAAAATAAGAATACTCCTTTAGCTGAGTGACAGACACAGATAAACTGAAATCTCAAGCGTATACAGAGCCGTATGATTGATAGTGACGCCCCCCCCCCCCCCCCCCGTGGCACATGCAGTGTGTGATGCGACAAGCACAAATCGGGCACCTGTAGAGCTGAATTATGTTTACAGAAAATCACTGAAATTATTACCTTTGCTAAAAGTTTCCATCGTTCCCGTGCCTTCTCTGAACGATTCAACTGTGTACTCATGATTAAAACCGTATCTATAAATAACTCATTATAAATTGGGAAAATTAGGTCCACAACCAAGGACGCCAAAATTTTCCATACATGGGAGCAGTCATTATTGTTAACGTCACACGTCACAACTTTAACGAAAAAAAAATAATTTGAAAAATGTGATAGATATTTAATTACACGTGTAAAATTATATAATGATATAATTATTATGTAGCAGATAACAACTAGAATATACATGCATAGCGCTATAATAGCAGAAGAATTAATTACAATTCTAAATAATTAATTATTTCTCCCTTGCTTTTCAAGATGGATGACGGAAGCGTAAACAAATGGATTTCAACATCTGTGGTTACGCACCATTTAATTGACTATAAATTATGCATTTGCCGTCGTTCTTGTGGTGTCATACACCTATTTGATTAATATTTTTGTTAAAATATAATTCGAAATGGTGAAGATCGCTGTAATAGGAGCTGGACTTCTTGGCACTAAAATCGCAGGTAAGAATCACAGGTGCTAGTGAACAGGGACATGTCCCAGTAGTATTATTGTACTTTTATATAAAGCCTTTATATAAAGGTATTTCTGGCTATTTTTCTAATTAGACTAGACATGTCCCTGTGCTGCCCGGTTTCTAACAACCCATATAATGTAATGTATACAGTATTAAAAAATCCACTCTACTAGAATCTACTAGACATGTTGTTATACAGTATGTATTATTTGAAACCAGGCAACTGTAGTAAGAATCACTCATTGAAACAATGCAAATGCACAAGTTATATGAGGCCTATATCACTGGGGCTCGCTATGTTTGCCAATAGTCACTCAATATACATTGAGTGCATTGCCAGCTAGTCTTAGACCAGTAGCCCTAAATACCACAAGATGACTAGGGACAAGTCTAAAAGCCTGTCTAAATGACATCAGTACTTGGACTCAAATGCTCAAGCTACGTTATAAATCGGGAAAAGACAGAACTAATTGTCTTTTCCCATAGTGCCATCACACAAAAGGTCACCTATATATAAGCTATAGGTTGGTGCACAAACTATTGAGGCTGTCCATTATATAGTATTAAGCTGTGAGAAACCTTGGTGGACACTTTGGTAGCTCTCTAAACATGGAAAAACAGGTAAATGATATAGCAAGTCCCTGTTATTACCAAATCAGAGACATTGGGTGTATCCAGCAGTTCATCACCACAGATGCATGTAAGATATTGGTACATTTGCTTGTTACTTCTCGATTCGCTTAAATTGCTCTTTGGTGTATCTGATAGACTGATTATATAATTAACTGCCCAGAGGGTCCAGAACTGGATTCCTGTACTTGAAAGAGGGAGCATATCACACCACATCCTGAACTCATAGGGTGTTGTTGCTGAAATGTAGATACCCCGGGGAGTTCCGGATGCAAAGATTTTGATGTTTATAAGGCAATAAATGGAACAGCTTCAGAGTATTTACAGGAACTTTTTACTCTCTTCCAGCCATCACAATCTCTATAATCAGAGACAAATCCTTGTTATAATTGGGTTCCAACCTCTCACACTATAACTTATGGTAATTTTTAACCGGTGCTTTGGAAATGTAGCTAACACTTTGTCGAATAGCTATAACCATCTGCTACCAGGAAGTCGAAAATGCTTGCCTTTTAATTTAAGAAGGAGATTAAAACTCACTGTTTATATGTGTAGACCGGAACCCCACCTTTAACTGGCAACAACATCAGCCATCACTAAAGGGAATGGCCATAGATTTAGAAGATGTAGAATTATCATATGGTATTTACTTTCATATAAACATATGCAATGCATGTAATAATGAATGATCTATTTTGAAGGTGAGCTAGCATACCATGGCCATCGTGTAAAGATCCATGATGCTAGCCTAAAGAACCTCAACAGTGTATTCCAGCGTATGGAGGAAGATAAAAAGAATCTAAGAGAAGAGGGATTATTAATTCATAAAAACTTTATTGTAAGTCACATTTACTTTTATCACCTATATTGAATTAAATCCCTTCCCAAAACTCAATCAAATAATAAAATTCAATGACTAAGATATAATTGATACCATGCCATCTGAAATTGGGAAAAAAAAGTGAACCATCGTCGTCTTCATCAGCCACTAACTTAACTTGGTCTTTATTTAAAACTTAACAAAAAGGAATATATATATTGTGACAATAAGTATTATAACATCAATATCCATATTGTGAATTTTACATTTCTTGATACCATATGAAATAACATCTTTTCATATATTTCCCTAAACTAATGGTATCAAGGGTTTGTTTCACATACCACAGTCTCTATAGATGCTTGTTGGTATAATCAGTATATTATACACTGTATTTCATATGTGTATATTATATTAGTTTAAGTATAATTAGTATGCCTTGTGGTTTTGTTCTCACTACCTCAGTTCTCATTTTGAGAACATGACATTATAAGAATTATAATCTTCAGATTCTTTGCAAAATACATGTGTTAACTTTCCTTTTGTTCATATTTTGCCCTCAATTATTGTAATGGTAAAGACATTTCCCCCTCATAGGATGATATCCTATATTGTGTAAAGTTTACATAATTTCAAGTTATTTATTTTAACTTTCCCTCCATAGGGCTAGGTCTTATGTTGTACAAAAGTTGCCTAATTAGTGATTTATTGAATGTTACTTGTTTGCCATCCTCACTCCTCAGGGCCAGGTACTGTGTATGAGTCGGCTAGAGGAGGCTGTTTGTGATGCCGATATTATCATTGAATGTGTTATAGAGGACTTGGAGGTGAAGAAAGATCTGTTTGAAAGTAAGTTGTATGTGTCGTAGGAGATGATTGGTTGATTTTTAATTAAAATAAAAAATATGATTGAAAAATGAAATTAAACTAATTCTGATGTCAAAATTAAAAATTGAAAATTCAATTAAACGATGGACTTCAGAAATGACAAAATAGGTCTGTATTTAATTACTTATCTGAAATTTTGCACAACTATAATCCTTTGTTTACTGTAAACATGGAAATTTATGTTAGGGGAAATTTATGCTAATTATGCGGAGTCCTTTTGATTGCGAAATTAACACCCCGCAAAATTACCATATTTACAGTTAACTACGGAGTAAGTAAATTTTGGTTTAAATTCAATAAATCATGCTCTCTGTGTTTGTTTGCCAGGAATATCTCACGTATGTAAGCCAGAAGCTGTCATCAGCAGCAACACACTGAGGCTGAAGATAGATGATATTGTTCAAAGGACAAACATTAAGGAGGTATGATAACTGTTTATTTATAGCATGTTCTCAGATCATCCTGGAAATGCATGCACTTTGATGCAGGGTTGGATTTATGTACGATGTGTGAATGCATGTATAGGAGAAAATTAAAGAGAGAACTAAACCCTTGGATTTTAAAGGTGGTTCTGGGATACCTAAATTTAATTTGCCAACTTTTTGGAATTTTTATAGGAGACATTCAGTTTGCTGAAAAATAGACCATTCTTTTTTAAATGTTAAAAAAACACACTTAAAGAGGCTGTTGTCTTAATATTATTAATATTTTGATCTTTGAAGTCATAAAGAATGCAGAAGTTGTGATGAAAACTTGTGTTTAAAAATAGTTTAATAAGTCTTGCTTCTAAATAGTGAGGGTTGGCAAATATGATTTATCACCATTCAATGTATGATGGTATAAGGGACACAACTCTAGCCACCTTAATCAATTTAACCTGATTTCTAAATGTAAGTGAAGGTTGTGATCTTTAAAAGCATTTTAGATTCACTCAAATACTCTAGTAGTTTACCTATATATGGACAAAATCTCAGATATATATATGTTTGGTTAATATTCATTCTGATAAAAGTAATCATCCCTTCTAGTAAATATTAAGTGTATCATCTATCCCTATACAGTACTTGTATATAATGTATATAATACATACATAGTTCTATAAGGCCCTGGTGCTGAATCAGGAAAATGGCACATTTGGCTGTAAGGGTGTATAGAAAACCATAAAGCTGAAATCACAGAGAAATTTTGTCAACCAATCACTGGGTTTGTTACAGAGGACGATGGGTCTGCGATTCTTATTTCCTGTGTACTGTATCCCAGAGGTAGAAATCACACCGAGCTCATTCTCCTCGCAGAAAGCCATCCAGAAAGGTAAGTTCACCTCATATGTAGGTAAATCCTATGTTAGATGTTGCTTACATTATTTTGTTAAGGATAAATATTTTTTGTTTAATAAAATTTGACAAACAGCTTCTGTAACCATATACATTGTAAATGAAACCATGTATGATGTGCAGACAAGGTAACTAAACCCTTGGATTTTGGAGATGTACATTTCAGTGATGATGATAAAGTGTTTTTTTAGCAAATGATTTTTTTACTATACTTTTCAGTGGTGGTATTGGTTAAATCTTTCAGCAAATAAATACACTTTTTTTAATATACAAAAAAAATGTACTTTTCAGTGCGGATTATGTTGGAGAGGATGGGAAAGACCCTGTTCTTCAGATCTGGTGGAGAGCCCTTAATATTGTCAGAGGAGCAGAGAGAGGAACGGAAGAAAGGTACATAAACAAAATTAGTACATAATGAAAATGTAATAAATAAAAAGCACATTTCTTTTTCTTGGTAAAATTTTGTGCTGTATTTCTATACAAAAATGCATGTAGAAGAAAGAATATTCATCAACTGAATTCAATAATTTGCTATTTTTTCTGTTCTCATTATCATTT
Organism: Pecten maximus; assembly: GCF_902652985.1. Taxonomy (NCBI): domain Eukaryota; kingdom Metazoa; phylum Mollusca; class Bivalvia; order Pectinida; family Pectinidae; genus Pecten; species Pecten maximus. The sequence goes on along the minus strand of NC_047017.1, from coordinate 16,436,711 downwards.
TAATTTATTTAATTACTCATTGAAATCATTCTAATACATGTGGACACTTCATTCATAATAATTTGAAAATGTGTAGAAAATCATTTGATTTAATCTATACATGTAATTAGCTTCAATATTGAATTCATATATTGTTGAAACAATGCTGCAAAAAAGGATTTGTGGTCGTTTATCAATAAGCTTAAGGTATTGTAATCCTTGTGTACTATATATTTTACCTTTTCATTTACAGCTCGCCTCGAACAGATAAAGAGCTCATCAGGTGTGGGGCATCTGTTTGAGTCCATGATTCCTGCGCTATCACACCAGGGTAATGTCCCCCAGGATGAGCAGAAGAAAAGTGAGTATCATACAGAACTGAGACAGGATTTTTTTTTTTTTTTTTTTGTAATTTAATGAAACGAAGTTTACCAGAATCATATCAGAAGTGTCCAGTGAATTGAAAGGCCAAGGTCACTGGGTTTAAAGTCTGTTTTCCAATTTTCTAATCCAATTGGTAAATGAAATATTTTCTTACAACATGTACTATATTATGAAGTTAACCTGATCAAATTCAAGGGAGAACTGACTTGATAAAATGTTAAGGTCACTGGGTCAAAGTTCAAGGTCCAATATGTACAGATAGGAAGTTATGAACCTGAATGATCAAAATTAAACAACCAATGGAACAGTCAGAGATCAAAGTCAGAAGTCAGGGTCAAATTTTTATCTTTTGACTATAGTTAATAGTTTTGTCTGTATAATAATTGATTTGAATTAAACTAGGAGTTGAATGACCATAGTTCTAAGTACTAAGTTGCTGAACCAAATTGAATGAAAGGAAGCTTCCATGGCCAAAAGTCAACCAAAAATGTTAATTATATGGTCCCCCCCCCCCCCTCCCCCCCCCAGGGCAGGGTTGCCAACTCACTCACGTGAGACAAAAAACTCACGTAAAAACGTCCCTAAAATGTCCCTTCTCACGTTGAAGCAATCCTCACGTAACGTGAGGTACAAATCTCACACATCGATAAAGTTTTCTCAAGTCGCCTCGCGCAAAGCCATGAAATCGGCGACTTTAGCTTGGGAGTGTTCAAAGGGGAATAACTCTTACAGTTTTTGTAAAGATTACACCATGCGTCGCACATCACATCACATCCGGTTGGTAGCGACGGAAGCACGTTCGGAGAGCTGACTTCTGAACGTGATAACTAAGCTTAGGCCTACAAAAGTAGTGAGTAATATTCACATTCTCAGTTTATAACTGAACAATCCCTTTGATATTTCGTGAAATATGCCGTCGCCTAAAAGGAAAAAGATCGCTATCTGGTCCACTAAGCTCGCCAAGTTAAAAATCACCATGGGAAAAAAATCACGATTGGATTTCTAAAAGTGTTTTCGGATATGAGCATGCCTATTGCAAGTTGTTTAAAGCTAACTTTTCGATCAGATCAAGCGCAGTATGTGATATAAAACGCCACATTTTGTCAGTTGGCATTGAGTTGGTTTTTCAGGTAAAAGTTTATATAATTACCACAGATAGAAATTAAACTCTTGACAGATAATTCATAAGTAATCGCATTTTATTTTTACTTTTGCAAGACAATCAGGAAATTCTATACGGCAGTGACGGACAAAATGATTGCAAAGTTCCCCCTGCATGATCCTTCTTTGACATGGATTTTTTGGTACCTAGTCATAGAGCTAGATACTTTATCTACTAGAAACTAAATCCAAAAATCTCAAACGCCTACATGATATAAATAGAACAGTTATCCATTACTTCAAAACATTTTATAATCTTAACCCTAAACTATTGAATAAAACTATTAATAATCAACTTACAAAAATTATTGGAAACTTATTTAGTTCTTTAAGTTCTACAACTGGCAGCTAGATTACATGTAACATTATCAGCATGGGATGACAGTTTAATGGTTTGGACATGTTGGCCTTGACCGATCCCCAGGGGCTGATGGGTGGGGCCAAAAAGAGTCAAATTGACTAAAATTTCAAAAATCTTCTTCTTAACTTCCAGATGTTGTAGAATCAAATACTCTTCACAGATAGAAAGGTCTTAAGGTGCTTTACCACAGTTGTGAATTTCATGACCCTGGGGTCTCACGTTTGCCCCTGGGGAGGGGGTAAACTTTACTATAGTTTATATAGGAAAATCCCATTTTTGACTACGATTTGTTTCATTTCTATTGGAATTCATTTAAGACCAATTTAAGATAGAATCAATTACTTTTTATAGATGGAAGGGTTTGAAGGTGCCTTACCAAATTTTTTATGGCCCTGGGGTCTCATGTTTGCCCCTTTGGAGGAGGTACTCTTTACTGTTGTTTATATAAGGAAATCACATTTTTGACTATCATTTATGTCATTTCTATTGGAATTAGCAGTTTTGGAAGACAGTTTGCTGGTATGCAGTTATTGGCCCCCAGGTGCTGGTGGGCAGGGTCAAAAAGGGTCAAATTTGCAGAATTATTTCAAAACTGAGGTGACCGTTAAGGCCCATGGGCATCTTGTTATTATTAATGCTAACATATTTCATAGTAAACAGTAAATGTGACATACTCATAAGATAGCAGTACAATTCACCGCGATTATGATGAATCACGATTTATTGATGTCAATTTGATTCTCGATTCATTATGTCCAGAGTTCAATTAGTTTCTGCATGTTAGAATAAAATTCTGGTTTCTGCAAAAGCAGTGAGTTATGCAGACGATACATTTGATTGGCTGACGGCTTGTTCTATGAGCTTGTTTAACCAATCACAGCAACTGTGACATTAATACAACAATATTATGTTATAATGGATGACAGACCAGATCTAGTTGATCCATCAGCTTCTTTAAAACCATCGGTAAGGAAGCATTTCGGCTTTCAATCATTTGGAGGGAAAGCACACATAAACACAACTGTCTGCTGAATTTTTAGCTTACCTGGACCGAAGGTCCGGTGAGCTTATGTCATGGCGCAGCGTCCGTCGTCCGTCCGTCGTCCGTCCGTCCGCCGTCCGTCCGTCCGTCGTCCGTCAACATTTGCTTCAAATCGCTACTAGTCAAAAAGTTCTTATTGGATTTTGACCAAATTCGGCCAGAAACATCCTTGGCAGAAGGGGAACAGATTTTGCATAAATGGTGACTCTGACCCCCGAAGGGCCAAAGGGGCGGGGCCCAATAGGGGAAATAGAGGTAATTCCTTTAAATCGCTACTAGTCATAAAGTTATGAATGGATTTGAACCCAATTTGGTCAGAAACATCCTTGGGGGAAGGGGAACAGATTTTGCATAAATGGTAGCTCTGACCCCGGAGGGGCCAAAGGGATGGGGCCCAATAGGGGAAATAGAGGTAATTCCTTTAAAGCGCTACTAGGCATAAAGTTATGAATGGATTTGAACCCAATTTGGTCAGAAACATCCTTGGCAGAAGGGGAACAGATTTTGCATAAATGGTGACTCTGACCCCAGAGGGGCCAAAAGGGCGGGGCCCAATAGGGGAAATAGAGGTAATTCCTTTAAATCGCTACTTGTCATAAAGTTATGAATGGATTTGAACCCAATTTGGTCAGAAACATCCTTGGGGGAAGGGGAACAGATTTTGCATAAATGGTGACTCTGACCCCCGAGGGGCCAAAGGGGCGGGGCCCAATAGGGGAAATAGAGGTAATTCCTTTGAATCACTACTAGTCATAAAGTTATGAATGGATTTGAACCCAATTTGGTCAGAAACATCCTTGGGGGAAGAAGAACAGATTTTGCATAAATGGTGACTCTGACCGCCAAGGGGCCAAAGGGGCGGGGCCCAATAGGGGAAATAGAGGTAATTCCTTTAAATCGCTACTAGTCATAAAGATTTGAATGGATTTGAACCCAAGTTGGTCAGAAGCATCCTTTGGGGAAGGGGAACAGATTTTGCATAAATGGTAGCTCTGACCCCAGAGGGGCCAAAGGGGCGGGGCCCAATAGGGGAAATAGAGGTAATTCCTTTAAATCGCTACTTGTCATAAAATTATGAATGGATTTGAACCCAATTTGGTCAGAAACATCCTTGGTGGAAGGGGAACAGATTGTGCATAAATGGTGACTCTGACCCCCGAGGGGCCAAAAGGGCGGGGCCCAATAGGTGAAATAGAGGTAATTCCTTTGAATCGCTACTAGTCATAAAGTTATGAATGGATTTGAACCCAATTTGGTCAGAAACATCCTTGGGGGAAGAAGAACAGATTTTGCATAAATGGTGACTCTGACCCCAAAGGGGCCAAAGGGGCGGGGCCCAATAGGGGAAATAGAGGTAATTCCTTTAAATCGCTACTAGTTATTAAGTTATGAATGGATTTGAACCCAATTTGGTCAGAAACATCCTTGGGGGAAGGGGAAGAGATATTGCATAAATGGTGACTCTGACCCCAAAGGGGCGGGGCCCAATAGGGGAAATAGGGGTAATTATTTTAAATCGCTACTAATCATAAAGTTATGAATGGATTTGAACCCAATTTAATTAGAAACATCCTTGGGGGAAGAAGAACAGATTTTGCGTAAATGGTGACTCTGACCCCAGAGGGGCCAAAGGGACGGGGCCCAATAGGGGAAATAGAGGTAATTCCTTTGAATCACTACTAGTCATAAAGTTATGAATGGATTTGAACCCAATTTGGTCAGAAACATCCTTGGGGGAAGAAGAACAGATTTTGCATAAATGGTGACTCTGACCGCCAAGGGGCCAAAGGGGCGGGGCCCAATAGGGGAAATAGAGGTAATTCCTTTAAATCGCTACTAGTCATAAAGATTTGAATGGATTTGAACCCAAGTTGGTCAGAAGCATCCTTTGGGGAAGGGGAACAGATTTTGCATAAATGGTAGCTCTGACCCCAGAGGGGCCAAAGGGGCGGGGCCCATTAGGGGAAATAGAGGTAATTCCTTTAAATCGCTACTAGTTGTTAAGTTATGAAGGGATTTGAACCCAATTTGGTCAGAAACATCCTTGGGAGAAGGGGAACAGATTTTGCATAAATGGTGACTCTGACCCCCGAGGGGCCAAAGGGGCGGGGCCCAATAGGGGAAATAGAGGTAATTCCTTTAAATCGCTACTTGTCATAAAGTTATGAATGGATTTGAACCCAATTTGGTCAGAAACATCCTTGGGGGAAGGGGAACAGATTTTGCATAAATGGTGACTCTGACCCCCGAGGGGCCAAAGGGGCGGGGCCCAATAGGGGAAATAGAGGTAATTCCTTTGAATCACTACTAGTCATCAAGTTATGAATGGATTTGAACCCAATTTGGTCAGAAACATCCTTGGGGGAAGAAGAACAGATTTTGCATAAATGGTGACTCTGACCGCCAAGGGGCCAAAGGGGCGGGGCCCAATAGGGGAAATAGAGGTAATTCCTTTAAATCGCTACTAGTCATAAAGATTTGAATGGATTTGAACCCAAGTTGGTCAGAAAGCATCCTTGGGGAAGGGGAACAGATTTTGCATAAATGGTAGCTCTGACCCCAGAGGGGCCAAAGGGGCGGGGCCCAATAGGGGAAATAGAGGTAATTCCTTTAAATCGCTACTTGTCATAAAATTATGAATGGATTTGAACCCAATTTGGTCAGAAACATCCTTGGTGGAAGGGGAACAGATTGTGCATAAATGGTGACTCTGACCCCCGAGGGGCCAAAAGGGCGGGGCCCAATAGGTGAAATAGAGGTAATTCCTTTGAATCGCTACTAGTCATAAAGTTATGAATGGATTTGAACCCAATTTGGTCAGAAACATCCTTGGGGGAAGAAGAACAGATTTTGCATAAATGGTGACTCTGACCCCAAAGGGGCCAAAGGGGCGGGGCCCAATAGGGGAAATAGAGGTAATTCCTTTAAATCGCTACTAGTTATTAAGTTATGAATGGATTTGAACCCAATTTGGTCAGAAACATCCTTGGGGGAAGGGGAAGAGATATTGCATAAATGGTGACTCTGACCCCAAAGGGGCGGGGCCCAATAGGGGAAATAGGGGTAATTATTTTAAATCGCTACTAATCATAAAGTTATGAATGGATTTGAACCCAATTTAATTAGAAACATCCTTGGGGGAAGAAGAACAGATTTTGCGTAAATGGTGACTCTGACCCCAGAGGGGCCAAAGGGACGGGGCCCAATAGGGGAAATAGAGGTAATTCCTTTAAATCGCTACTAGTCATAAAGTTATGAATGGATTTGAACCCAATTTGGTCAGAAACATCCTTGGTGGAAGGGGAACAGATTGTGCATAAATGGTGACTCTGACCCCCGAGGGGCCAAAAGGGCGGGGCCCAATAGGTGAAATAGAGGTAATTCCTTTGAATCGCTACTAGTCATAAAGTTATGAATGGATTTGAACCCAATTTGGTCAGAAACATCCTTGGGGGAAGAAGAACAGATTTTGCATAAATGGTGACTCTGACCCCAAAGGGGCCAAAGGGGCGGGGCCCAATAGGGGAAATAGAGGTAATTCCTTTAAATCGCTACTAGTTATTAAGTTATGAATGGATTTGAACCCAATTTGGTCAGAAACATCCTTGGGGGAAGGGGAAGAGATATTGCATAAATGGTGACTCTGACCCCCGAGGGGCCAAAGGGGCGGGGCCCAATAGGTGAAATAGAGGTAATTCCTTTGAATCGCTACTAGTCATAAAGTTATGAATGGATTTGAACCCAATTTGGTCAGAAACATCCTTGGGGGGAGAAGAACAGATTTTGCATAAATGGTGACTCTGACCCCAAATGGGCCAAAAGGGCGGGGCCCAATAGGGGAAATAGAGGTAATTCCTTTAAATCGCTACTAGTTATTAAGTTATGAATGGATTTGAACCCAATTTGGTCAGAAACATCCTTGGGGGAAGGGGAAGAGATATTGCATAAATGGTGACTCTGACCCGAAAGGGGCGGGGCCCAATAGGGGAAATAGGGGTAATTATTTTAAATCGCTACTTATCATAAAGTTATGAATGGATTTGAACCCAATTTAATTAGAAACATCCTTGGGGGAAGAAGAACAGATTTTGCATAAATGGTGACTCTGACCCCCGAGGGGCCAAAGGGGCGGGGCCCAATAGGTGAAATAGAGGTAATTCCTTTGAATCACTACTAGTCATAAAGTGAGGAATGCATGTTCTAAAAGCAATTCTTGAGGTCTTTCAGACCTTAGAGAGTCAGGACTTCATTAATCTTTAAAGCAGTTTGGATTCCCACACTATAACCATATATAGCATTGTTAGAGATTAACAAATAAAACAAATTGAATATGAACATTATTTTGACATTTGGCCTAATCCAACCAGGTGAGCGATGCAGGCCCCATGGGCCTCTTGTTGTTAATCTTTTGTTTGTGTATTATTTTTGAAAAAAAACATTAATTCTAGGCTTAACAAATAATCTAATAGAAAATAATGGAATTGTGAGGTAAGAATAAAAAATCAAATCGAATCGTGGGATACTTGAATCGTTGCACACCCTGTTATAAATGGAGATGTTTGTTTTTGTTCCCACAAACAGTTTTTAGCTCACCTGGACCGAAGGTCCGGTGAGCTTATGTCATGGCGCGGCGTCCGTCGTCCGTCCGTCGTCTGTCAACATTTGCTTCAAATTGCTATTAGTCAAAAAGTTCTTATTGGATTTTGACCATTTTGACCAAATTTGGTCAGAAACATCCTTGGCGGAAAGGGATCAGATTTTGCATAAATGGTGACTCTGACCCCCAAGGGGCCAAAGGGGCAGGGCCAAATATGGGAAATTGAGGCAATTCCTTTAAATCGCTACTTGTCATAAAGTTATGAATGGATTTGATCCCAATTTGGTCAGGAACATCCTTGGGGGAAGGGGAACAGATTTTGCGTAAATGGTGACTCTGACCCCCAAGGGGCCAAAGGGGCGGGGCCCAAAAGGGGAAATAGAGGTAATGCCTTTAAATCGCTACTAGTCATAAAGTTATGAATGGATTTGATCCCAATTTGGTTAGAAACATCCTTGGGGGAAGGGGAACAGATTTTGCATAAATTGTGACTCTGACCCCCAAGGGGCCGGAGGGGCGGGGCCAAATAGGGGAAATTGAGGCAATTCCTTTAAATCGCTACTTGTCATAAAGTTATGAATGGATTTGAACCCAATTTAGTCGGAAACATCCTTGGGGGAAGGGGAACAGATTTTGCATAATTGGTGACTCTGACGCCCAAGGGGCCAAAGGGGTGGGGCCCAATAGGGGAAATAGATGTAATGCCTTTAAATCGCTACTAGTCATAAAGTTATTAATGCATGTTGTAAACTTAGAGAGTCTGGACTTCATTATTTCTTTAAAGCAGTTGGGATCCCCATATATAGCATTGTTGGAGGTTGACAAACAAAAGGAATTGAACATGAACATTATTTTGACATTTGGTCAAATCTAACCAGGTGAGCGATACAGGCCCCATGGGCCTCTTGTCTTGTTATCTAAGACTAAAAATATTCAGTACTTATTAATTGAGGCTAGGGAATGCCTTTTTATTGACAAAAATGTCACCTGGAAGTTTGTTTTTACTGAGAATGTCCAGAATAGGATGTTTCTTGTAGATGGATATTGTACCATGTATGGACAGACAAATTCATATACCCTGTCCATCTCAACACTTGGCTCTTTGCCTCAGTAAAGAACAAATACAGAGACCTAGAATGACTTGCACCTGATGATGTCTTTTTGGGATGTAGGTCATAATAAACTAAACTTCCTGAAGGAATGACCTTGATCACGATTAAAATCCTTTTGATTTGATCCTCTTACTTATTGATACGATTTAAACAAGAAATTAAAATTCCTGATGATATAACTGTCAGTTCTAGTTTATTTGATCAGTATCTGAGAAAGTTTTCTGATAATTTCCATTCAGCATGGTATCTCAAAAAGGCATTTAGCTTACTATATGCAGACATATCTGAAAGTTTTATTTGAATTACATACCTATATATATCTACTGCATATAAAAATTATATATGTATGTATTTTATTGAAAGAGTCTTGGCAGAAGACAGCAATTTTTTGTTTATCTTGCTCTGAAGACAATGGCTATGAAAATGATATTTGCGTACCTACCAGGTATGTGTTTGTGTGTCAATGACCGATATATACATGGGATGACAGATCGGCTTATATCGTAAGTCCTTCAGTCATATAACAACAATACTATCACAGATTGATATCAACCTTATATGAAGATTAAGATCTCTCAAATCAAACAATAATAACATCTCAAATACCTATTTTTTGTCTCCATTACATATTATTTTGAAATTTAATTATGAAAAAATTCAATACTTATGATATACTTTTTTATTATAAATAGTTATTTATGTCAACTACATCTTTTGTGTTTATTGAAGTTTTCTTTGATGATGCGGAGAGGATGGGTTTATTACTGGTTTAGAGGTGTGGAGAGTCTGACTGGTGCTATATAGGGCCTGGTACGGCTGCTGATTGACATTGAGAGCCTCCTCCAGATTCTCTGATTGAGCTGTAATTAGTGGGGACTTAGGTGTGTGGACCCCATGCCAAGCTCCTCAGCCTCATCAACCCTGCATATCTGGTATGCAGAGTGCTTTGTTTCTCAGGTTGCCTTGGAGACGACCTCTGATAGGGTCTTACAGACTTATGTTTGGGTTTTTCCTTACTCGCATCATTATCTACCTAAATCTCTTTGTCTTCCTTTGTGATATTAATGTATTGGTTTTTCATGATTTTCACTTTAATGAGGATCTTCTTTGTCAAGTAAAAGTGAGTAAGATATGGTCTTTTTTTCTACATGTTAAAATCGTATTTCAAGGTCAACCTTATTCAATATTGGAAACTTATATAATAGGAATGATCTTATGATATCATTCAGTTTTGGTAAAGTTTCTACAAATCATTAAAGGAATGAGGGGGGGGGGGGGGGGGGGGGGGGGGGGGGGGTCATGGAGTGCAAAATATTATATTTTATGATAAAATTCAGTTTCGTTAAAGTTTTTACAAACTGTTCAAGGAATAAGAAAATTCAGGGTCATGGAGTGCAAAATATTAGATAAAACAGTCCCAAGTGCTTTATTTTTAGATTGGTAAAATGAAAATGATAGCATGATAACATGTTAAGTATCAATGAATCTCTTATAAATAATCTTTTAAGTATTCTTACCAACAATTACATTAAGATGATTTCTTTGGAATTGGTTTCAGACCAATTTATATTGATATCTTTCAAAATTACAATCTGTTTTATAATGTTATCATCAATTACAAATCTAACTCATACATTAGACTTTTCAATAGCTTGATAGGTCGTTTAGTGAATCTGGACAGACTATGGTTAGATGTTTGATACCTCCTTAACTATAAATTTGATGTTTTGTCTGCTTAAATGTAGGATACCTCCTTAACTAAACCTGATGTTTTGTCTGCTTACAGTGAGGATGATTTTTATATGTTGGATACCTCCATAAGCAAATCTGATGTTTTTGATTAGAGAGTATTTTTATCCTCTTTAAGTAAAACTGATGTTTTTGATTAGAGAGTATTTTTATCTTCCTTAAGTAAAACTGATGTTTTTGATTAGAGAGTTTTTTTATCCTCCTTAAGTAAAACTGACGTTTTTGATTGGAGAGTTTTTTTATCCTCTTTAAGTAAAACTGATGTTTTTGCCTGGAGGGTTGTCTATATGTTGGATACCTCCTAAATGATGTTTTTGTGTCGCTTGCAAAAGGAGGATTCTCAATAACTTGAGTTCCCCAGGGTCGACCATTTACTTCATGCAGATCTTCTGTACCAGTAGTGCTTGCTTGGGATTGCTTTTCAGGTGCAAAGGTCAAAGGTCAAGGTCACTGTTATTAAAAGTAGAAATTTTTGTTTCCTTGTGATAACTCTTGTAATCACCCAACTTTCTGCGCAGGCGACAAATTCACTTCCGTGGAGTTCTTGTTGCCAAGAGGCATTGTCAGTTTTCCATGTTTGATTGTATTATAACAAGTGAAGAGACACATAATGAGAATTTTCAGTGGGAAACAAATGATTGCCAAGAGGGTACTGTATGTGTTGGATACCTCCTTAACTAAATCTGATGTACTTTCTACTTAAATGTAGGATACCTCCTTAACTAAACCTTATGTTTTGTCTGCTAACAGTGAGGGTATTGTTTATATGTTGGATACCTCCTTAAGTGAATTTGATATTTTGTCTGTCTACAGAGGGTATAGAGGAAGATCGTGACCCAGACTGTGCTATCTGTATGGACCGCATGCGAGACTGTCTCATCTGTCCATGCCACCACATGATCACCTGTTACGAATGTTCAAAGATGCTCCTGAATCGCCGGGATGGTTGTCCAATTTGTCGGAAGGACATTACAGAACTTATCAGGGTCTATCATTCCTGATTTCAAATGATGACTGGTTTCCAATGTTGTGTTGCTGAACTCTTGTGGGAAATTTGATAAATTTTTGGAGGAAGCTAACAACATGACCTACAACTGACCTTGAGGGCATTAGAATAATACCTGCCTGGCTCTACTTACTTACAGAGTGCTGAATCATTACTTTCTATAAAGGGAATACAAAGCATGCCTGCTAAATTAAAACATCAGAAATCCTGAAAAGACAAATAAGATAAAATTGTATGTAATAAATGCTTGGAACAAATGTTTTATTGAAAAATCCAAATAATATGACTGTCTTTGTGAAGCTATTGTAATATTATTTTGTGTAATTCAATTTGTACATACATGTATATATATAATAATAAAAAACACAAATCATGAAATCACTAGCGCTTTCACTTGCTTTCAGGAAAAAGCTCTTCAGATTTTTTCAGTTGAAAAGCTTGCTCTGAAACAAAGTGAAAGCGCTAGCGATTTCATGGTTTGTGTTTTTTTATCATTATTATTATGTGAATTCACCACAAGGACATTATTTACCTTTAATATATAGGGGTTGTGATAATTCAGTCGGTAGAGCATTGGACACTCCGGATGAAGATCTGAAGTGAGTACATGTAATTGATCACTACCAGGGAAAGTTTGTGTTTCTCAATGAAACACAGACTATCCTGTGTAGTGTTGTAGTTGTGTCCTTGGGCAAGGCAAGTTACTGTAATTGCTCTGGATGTGATATGACAAACCTTCTGTATATTGTTCAGTGAGGTAGCCACATGCTACTACAAGGATTTTTTTTTTAAATGACCCCATCTGTTGACAGGGTGATAAACCCAACAAAGAACAAACTGTATAAATAGAAACTTGAAAATATGCCAAGTGAGATGGGCTGTTCTTGGATCAAAATATGTACAATCTGTACCTTAGAACTAAAGTAATGACATTCATATACTTAAGATATACATTGTTGAATCTAAGATAACTCAGAAGTCAGTAGTAAACTCTTGTATTCTTAGGCAAGTTCCACTGAGTGCCACTTAGATACAAAAGGGCTAATTTAACGAACAGAAGAATTAATTACTCAGGAAAATTTGAGGTGTAAAGGAGAGATTTCAATGTGTGGATTTATATTCACTGGAATATCACTTTCAGGCCATTTATAAATTAACCAGTTAGTGAACTATTATAACTGCATAATATCTAATAAGTCAGATGGATTTAAGGCAGGTGCCATCAGTTTAATATATAATAGATAATATGAATTATTAGTCCCCAACTGGGAACGGGTGAGGGCGATAGTTTTATGTTGTGTCCGTCCATCCAATTGGCATCCATCCTTTTGTCCATCTGCACTTTATCTTGTCCAGGCTTTGTCTCCTTCACTACTTGTCATTGGAACTTCATATTTGGGACCTTGGTTCAGGTAGGCGAGATAATTTGTTATTTGTCATAAGTAGGTCACTTGGATCTATATTTTGACATTTGACCTACAAAAAAAAAAAAAAAAATCCAGGTTATATCTCCTACACTACTTATTAGGTACTGGATCTTCACACTTGGGGCATGGGTTCACCTAGGTCATTTGATTTATCAAGTACAGTTCAGTGCAGGACTGTAATTCGCAGAATTATCTTGTTTTGTATTTCCTGTGTGGAGACTGAACATATTTGTCACACTAATTATATAATTAATTAATATGATCACTACTTCCAGAGTAAATCTCAAAGTTCTTTGTTTGCTGTTAGAATGGTTGAGTCTGTAAGAAAAATGCAGGCACATATTTAGAGACTCGCCTCACTGAATATCGTCTCCCGTGCAGATAGTGAAAACAGAACTGATCAGGATTTAGCTGGCAATCTGTGGTACTTCTTTATAAAACAAGATTGATGTATTGTGTACCAGGTATGTATATTTCAAAAACTGTTATAAACTTTAGTGCACATGTGTTTCTATTTGACAGAAAATGCCTTTAAGCATTGTTATTTATTTTTGCCGACATTTTATCATGTACAGGTTCCATTTTATGTTACCATCTGAATTGCTTCAACCAGATATGTGAAAGCAACCCAAATGGTAGGCAGTGAAGGTTTCTGTATTGGTTTTATGTGTGTTTATAGTGAAAATAATTAGCGTACTGTAAGTTGAACATCAACTACATGCATAGAATTTACCCACTAATCTTGATCATCTGTCTATTTACAGAATCGATCTTGATCATCCGTCTCTTTACAGAATCGATCGTGATCATCCGTCTCTTTACAGAATCGATCATGATCATCCGTCTGTTTACAGAATGGACCTTGATCATCCGTCTGTTTACAGAATTGATCTTGATCATTTGTCTGTTTACAGAATTGATCGTGATCATCCGTCTGTTTACAGAATCGATCGTGATCATCCGTCTGTTTACATAATTGATCCTGATCATTTGTCTGTTTACAGAATCGATCTTGATCATCCGTCTCTTTACAGAATCGATCGTGATCATCCGTCTGTTTACAGAATGGACCTTGATCATTCGTCTGTTTACAGAATTGATCTTGATCATTTGTCTGTTTACAGAATCGATCGTGATCATCAGTCTGTTTACAGAATGGACCTTGATCATTCGTCTGTTTACAGAATTGATCTTGATCATTTGTCTGTTTACAGAATCGATCATGATCATCCGTCTGTTTACAGAATGGACCTTGATCATCCGTCTGTTTACAGAATTGATCTTGATCATTTGTCTGTTTACAGAATTGATCGTGATCATCCGTCTGTTTACAGAATCGATCGTGATCATCCGTCTGTTTACAGAATTGATCCTGATCATTTGTCTGTTTACAGAATCGATCTTGATCATCCGTCTCTTTACAGAATCGATCGTGATCATCCGTCTGTTTACAGAATGGACCTTGATCATTCGTCTGTTTACAGAATTGATCTTGATCATTTGTCTGTTTACAGAATCGATCGTGATCATCAGTCTGTTTACAGAATGGACCTTGATCATTCGTCTGTTTACAGAATTGATCTTGATCATTTGTCTGTTTACAGAATCGATCATGATCATCCGTCTGTTTACAGAATGGACCTTGATCATCCGTCTGTTTACAGAATTGATCTTGATCATTTGTCTGTTTACAGAATTGATAGTGATCATCCGTCTGTTTACAGAATCGATCGTGATCATCCGTCTGTTTACAAAATTGATCCTGATCATTTGTCTGTTTACAGAATCGATCTTGATCATCCGTCTCTTTACAGAATCGATCGTGATCATCAGTCTGTTTACAGAATGGACCTTGATCATTCGTCTGTTTACAGAATTGATCTTGATCATTTGTCTGTTTACAGAATCGATCATGATCATCCGTCTGTTTACAGAATGGACCTTGATCATTCGTCTGTTTACAGAATTGATCTTGATCATTTGTCTGTTTACAGAATCGATCGTGATCATCAGTCTGTTTACAGAATGGACCTTGATCATTCGTCTGTTTACAGAATTGATCTTGATCATTTGTCTGTTTACAGAATCGATCGTGATCATCCGTCTGTTTACAGAATCGATCGTGATCATCCGTCTGTTTACAGAATTGATCCTGATCATTTGTCTGTTTACAGAATCGATCTTGATCATCCGTCTCTTTACAGAATCGATCGTGATCATCCGTCTGTTTACAGAATGGACCTTGATCATTCGTCTGTTTACAGAATTGATCTTGATCATTTGTCTGTTTACAGAATCGATCGTGATCATCAGTCTGTTTACAGAATGGACCTTGATCATTCGTCTGTTTACAGAATTGATCTTGATCATTTGTCTGTTTACAGAATCGATCGTGATCATCCGTCTGTTTACAGAATCGATCGTGATCATCCGTCTGTTTACAGAATTGTTCCTGATCATTTGTCTGTTTACAGAATTGATCTTAATCATCCGTGTGTTTACAGAATTGATCTTGATCATCCGTCTGTTACAGAATGGATCTTGATCATCCGTCTGTTTACAGAATTGATCTTGATCATCCGTCTGTTTACAGAATCGATCGTGATCATCCGTCTGTTTACAGAATCAATCGTGATCATTTGTCTGTTTACAGAAAGGATCTTGATCATCCATCTCTTTACAGAATCGATCTTGATCATCCGTCTGTTTACAGAATCGATCATGATCATCCGTCTGTTTACAGAATCGATCATGATCATCCGTCTGTTTATATAATTGATCCTGATCATCCGTCTGTTTACAGAATTGATCTTGATCATTTGTCTGTTTACAGAATCGATTTGGATCATCCGTCTGTTTACAGAATTGATCCTGATCATCTGTCTGTTTCCTGAATCAATCGATCTTGATCATCTGTCTGTTTACTGAATCAGGCCGCGGTGGTCGAGTGGTTAAGGTGTCCCGACACTTTAACACTAGCCCTCCACCTCTGGGTTGCAAGTTCGAGACCTACATGGGACAGTTGCCAGGTACTGACTGTAGGCCAGTGGTTTTTTAGCTCACCTGGCCCGAAGGGCCGGTGAGCTTATGCCATGGTGCAGCGTCCGTTGTCCGGCGTCCGTCGTCCGGTGTCCGGCGTCCGGCGTCCGTCAACTTTTTCTTTAAATTGCTACTAGTTCTAAAGTATTGAATGGATTTTCACAAAATTTGGTCAGGAACATCCTTGGGGGAAGGGGAACAGAGTTTGTATACATTTTAACTCTGAACCCCCATGGGCCTGAGGGGTGGGGCCAAATAGGGGAAATAGGGTTACTCCTTTAAATCGCTACTAGTCATGAAGTTATGAATGAATTTGAACCAAATTTGGTCAGGAACATCCTTGGCAGAAAGGGAACAGAGTTTGTATAAATTTTTACTCTGAACCCCCAGGGGCCTGAGGGGCGGGGCCAAATAGGGGAAATAGGGTTACTCCTTTAAATCGCTACTAGTCATAAAGTTATGAATGAATTTGAACCAAATTTGGTCAGGAACATCCTTGGCAGAAGGGGAACAGAGTTTGTATAAATTTTTACTCTGAACCCCCAGGGCCTGAGGGGCGGGGCCAAATAGGGGAAATAGGGTTACTCCTTTAAATCGCTACTTGTCATAAAGTTATGAATGAATTTTAACCAAATTTGGTCAGTAACATCCTTGGCAGAAGGGGAACAGAGTTTGTATAAATTTTTACTCTGAACCCCCAGGGGCCTGAGGGGCGGGGCCAAATAGGGGAAATAGAGTTACTCCTTTAAATCGCTACTAGTCATGAAGTTATGAATGAATTTGAACCAAATTTGGTCAGGAACATCCTTGGCAGAAGGTGAACAGAGTTTGTATAAATTTTTACTCTGAACACCCAGGGCCTGAGGGGCGGGGCCAAATAGGGGAAATAGAGTTACTCCTTTAAATCGCTACTAGTCATGAAGTTATGAATGAATTTGAACCAAATTTGGTCAGGAACATCCTTGGCAGAAGGTGAACAGAGTTTGTATAAATTTTTACTCTGAACCCCCAGGGGCCTCAGGGGCGGGGCCAAATAGGGGAAATAGAGTTACTCTTTTAAATCGCTACTAGTCATGAAGTTATGAATGAATTTGAACCAAATTTGGTCAGGAACATCCTTGGCAGAAGGTGAACAGAGTTTGTATAAATTTTTACTCTGAACCCCCAGGGCCTGAGGGGCGGGGCCAAATAGGGGAAATAGGGTTACTCCTTTAAATCGCTACTTGTCATAAAGTTATGAATGAATTTTAACCAAATTTGGTCAGTAACATCCTTGGCAGAAGGGGAACAGAGTTTGTATAAATTTTTACTCTGAACCCCCAGGGGCCTGAGGGGCGGGGCCAAATAGGGGAAATAGAGTTACTCTTTTAAATCGCTACTAGTCATGAAGTTATGAATGAATTTGAACCAAATTTGGTCAGGAACATCCTTGGCAGAAGGTGAACAGAATTTGTATAAATTTTTACTCTGAACCCCCAGGGGCCTGAGGGGCGGGGCCAAATAGGGGAAATAGAGTTACTCCTTTAAATCGCTACTAGTCATGAAGTTATGAATGAATTTGAACCAAATTTGGTCAGGAACATCCTTGGCAGAAGGTGAACAGAGTTTGTATAAATTTTTACTCTGAACCCCCAGGGCCTGAGGGGCGGGGCCAAATAGGGGAAATAGGGTTACTCCTTTAAATCGCTACTAGTCATGAAGTTATGAATGAATTTGAACCAAATTTGGTCAGGAACATCCTTGGCAGAAGGTGAACAGAGTTTGTATAAATTTTTACTCTGAACCCCCAGGGGCCTGAGGGGCGGGGCCAAATAGGGGAAATAGAGTTACTCTTTTAAATCGCTACTAGTCATGAAGTTATGAATGAATTTGAACCAAATTTGGTCAGGAACATCCTTGGCAGAAGGTGAACAGAGTTTGTATAAATTTTTACTCTGAACCCCCAGGGCCTGAGGGGCGGGGCCAAATAGGGGAAATAGGGTTACTCCTTTAAATCGCTACTTGTCATAAAGTTATGAATGAATTTTAACCAAATTTGGTCAGTAACATCCTTGGCAGAAGGGGAACAGAGTTTGTATAAATTTTTACTCTGAACCCCCAGGGGCCTGAGGGGCGGGGCCAAATAGGGGAAATAGAGTTACTCCTTTAAATCGCTACTAGTCATGAAGTTATGAATGAATTTGAACCAAATTTGGTCAGGAACATCCTTGGCAGAAGGTGAACAGAGTTTGTATAAATTTTTACTCTGAACCCCCAGGGCCTGAGGGGCGGGGCCAAATAGGGGAAATAGGGTTACTCCTTTAAATCGTTACTAGTCATAAAGTTACAAATGAATTTGAACCAAATTTGGTCAGTAACATCCTTGGGGGAAGAGGAACAAAGTTTGTGTAAATCTTTATTCTCAACCCCCAGGGGCCTGAGGGGCGGGGCCAAATAGGGGAAATAGAGTTACTCCTTTAAATTGCGACTAGTCCTAAAGTATTGAATAGGTTTTCACCAAATTTGGTCAGGAACATCCTTGAGGGGAGGGAGAACAGAGTTTATATGAATTTTTACTCTGTACCCCTAGGGGCCTAAGGGGCAGGGCCAAGTAGGGGAAATAGAGATTAGTCTTTTAATTGCTACTAGTCATAAAGTTTTAAATGGATTTTAACCAAATATGGTCAAGAATATTCATTGGAGAAGGGGAACCGAGTTGGTATGATTTTTTACTCTGAATCCCCAGGGGACTGGGGAGTGGGGTCTGATAGGGAAAATAGGGGTTAATCCTTTAAATCGCTATTAATTATTAAGTTACGAATGGATTTGAACCAAATTTGGTCTGGAATATCCTTAGGGGAAGGGGGAAAGAGAGTTTATATAAATATTGACTCTGACCCCCAAGGGGCCTGAAGGGAGGGGCCAAATAGGGGAAATAGAGATTTGAGTTTTAAATGGATTTGAACCCAATTTGGTCAGAAACATCCGTGGTGATGGGGGAACAGATTTTGCATAAATGGTTACTGTGACCCTCAATCCCATAACTATGTATATCATCGCTGGGCATTAAGAGATAAACACAATTCTTATGTAAAAATAGGCCAAAGGGGTTTTCCCCACCCTAAGGGACTTAGTTTCTTTAAACACCATTATGGTGTAAAACTAATCCATATGGTCTTTCAGAGAGTACATTTTTGTATATGTATTGACAAATTGAACATGTACATTATTTTGACATTTGGTCAAATCCAACCAGGTGAGCGATACAGGCCCCATGGGCCTCTTGTCTCCGGGTACTCCGGCTTTCCTCCGCCTCAAAAACCTGGCACGTCCTTAAATGACCCTGGCTGTTAATAGGACGTTAAACAAAACAAACCAAAGTTTACTGAATCAATCAATCTTGATCATCTGTCTGTTTACCCACTCAGTCTTGATCATCCATCTGTTTTATTATTTCCATGATGAAATCGTGATATAAAATACCTGCATTATATTATTGAGTGTTTTTGTTATTGTCATGACTACAATTTGATATGTAGATGATTTTTTTAATGTTAGAGCAGTTTCTGATCCTCACCTGTATGTATCCATGACACTTTGACTGTAGATATTTATGGAGAAATTATACTGAAACGAAAAGTCATTTTAACATTGTGCATCTAGTTTTGAATATATGAGCCTAAATATTCTGTGTTTGTGAAAGAAATAGTTTAAAACACAGGGACTCTGTACAAATTCACAACCCATGGCCCATATTGGTTATGAATTATATAGTATTTATGTATCACAATTGCATGTACATTTGTGTACTTTGGACCAAGGAATGAAAATATGTGTTAAGCCTTGTATTCCTAAAAGTGACGGTTTAGATTGAATTATGAGAAGTGTCTTAAATACCATAAAAGTTATTTAGATGAACTAGACTAGGCTAAACGACTGTGAGTAGCTCAAATTGTAGAGAGTGTCCTGAGTTTAGAGGGCCCTGGTTTGAGTCCAAGTTTGGTCATATTTTTACATTTTACATGTAATACATGAGGCCCCATCAATGTTTTCCCCTACAAATTCCTTAAGTCAACATTTTCCATAGAAATCATTTCAATTAAAATTTAAGGAGTTCCCTTAAGACGTATTGTTTAAATTAAGGAATTTCCGTAATTTCAGGGACATTGTTGTGGCCAGGTAATTGGTTTATACACTATAAAAGAACACAGCCTGTCTTAACTGCCTATTTTGACATTACATTGTCGATCTTTGATTTGTGAAGAATCTCCCATCAAATTTTATTATGAGGTTGTCTAAACATTCAGAATTGATGGACATACATGTAATTGATCAAAATATTTCAAACTCTCATTTATTTGAAATCTTTTTGTGTTCAAATCTTTTGGGAAGTAAAAATCAAGATGCATATTGGTAGTAGCTAGGGCATCACATTCATTGAATATGACACTCAGTAGTTATGTGGGCATCACATTCATTGAATATGACACTTCGTAGCTAGGGCATCACATTCATTGAATATGACACTCAGTAGCTATATGGCAACATATTCATTGAATATGACACTCAGTAGCTAGGGCATCACATTCATTGAATATGACACTCAGTAGCTTGGATATCGCATTCATTGAATATGACACTCAGTAGCTTGGATATCGCATTCATTGAATATGACACTCAGTAGCTATATGGCAACATATTCATTGAATATGACACTCAGTAGCTAGGGCATCACATTCATTGAATTTGACACTCAGTAGGTAGGGCATCACATTCATTGAATTTGACACTCAGTAGCTAGGGCATCACATTAATTGAATATGACACTCAGTATCTAGGGTATTGCATTCATTGAATATGACACTTCGTAGCTAGGGCATCGCATTCATTGAATATGACACTCAGTAGCTAAATGGCATCACATTCATTGAATATGACACTCAGTAGCTATATGGCATCATATATATTGAATATGACATTCTAGATACTAATACAATGTATTTTGTCTTTTACTTTTATAATATTATTCTAAATGCCTTATATTAGCGTATATTTATGTATGAAATGATGATGGTTTATTTGTGTTTATCTGTGATATCAATATTATATTTGTTGTCTACCTGGTACATTAAGTTCTATCTACATTCTTGTTTTAGTTGTTATTAAAAATAAATTCTGTTTTCATCATATTTTGTGTTGTGGTCTTTTTTAATCATACTCCCATCAAATGGCAGGTCATATTACCCTGCTGTGGCCAAGCGTTCCTTCGTCTGAGAATTTTCTGTCATCGCTCTGTGGACTTGATGATTAAAATGAAACTTCATGGCCAATTACAACCATCATCACCTGAACATGTGCCCTTCATCCTTACAAACAGGGTTTTTGCCCTTTGTTGGTTTTTGCTTACTTTCATTTTTTCACTAATTTTCATGTCATTCAAGCTCTTTGCTGACTAAGAATCATGCACATTTGGTGCCTCTCATCATCATTATTTATACCATTATTTGCTTGTTGATTATTTTGCTCAAAAGTGTTTGTCAGAATTTTGAGATCGAGAACTTGATGCACTCCTGTTGATATTTTAAGGCTTCATTTCTATAATAATTAATACGAAGATTTGGATAATAGAGAACTGTGATTACGTTATGATTATCGTACCAGTGTAGGTTACTGTTAATTACTTATATTTCGTGTGGGATTTATTTTCGCGTTAATATGCAAGAGTCAATCAGGACTTCTAATCCTTCATGATTATTTGTATGAAAATAACACCTTTGACGATGGCAGGCTATCAATTACTGATACGAGTCTTGTCTACTCTAATAGCTCATCATTCGCGAATTTAAAGTCACTTCTAGACCAGAGTTCATTAATAAATACAGTAATACAAAGGAACTGTCTTAGTCTGGATTCTTTTTTATAATATTGTACCCAATTAATCAGATCTACTGTAGAATACAAAAAACCTATATAAAACTCAAACTCAGGTTTGGGCCAGAAATAACTAATATTTAATGATTATGTAATGTTAATTTAACAATACACAATATGAAGCAGTGGACAATATATTGCACAAATTATGAAATATTGGTCTTCCAAAATAAAAGCCTAAACCTGTCTAAATAGTAGTAGATAGGATCAAGGTTGTAAACATGCATTAAAAACAGAAAAACAAATACTACTGTTAATGATTAAAATTTCATTGGGTACATCCTTAAGATATTGAATTATAAGTCCTCATTGTCCAGGAAGAGACATGAGAGTTGTAACCATCACAGCTACACAAATACACAATAGTGATGGTCACTTTCACTGTCCAGACTTAGGTGACCACTCAAGATTGACAGATGCAGCAGTCAACATGTAGGATGCCCATAACACATATTGTCTTAAGTCTTTAAGATTTCCAGCGGCAGAAGATGTAATAAATACAGTTTATATGCCAATGCCTATATTGTTACACACAAACAAGGATGCAGCCTATCTCTCAGTAGAACCTACATTATTTAACACTGCCTTCCCCAAGGTACATGCCACTTTGAGACGTAATGACAAGGAGGGGTCCAAATATCGTTTATAGGCATCACTACGCCAATCTCCCCGAGATTGAATGAGGTCAGCAGGTAAGCCGCATTCTAAAGCAAAAGATGCCCCGCCCCTGCGAAAGCTATGGCCCAAATATCTACTGCATTAAACCCACAATCAAGGAAGGATTCATATGTTAGGGGGATGACAGTACCCCGTGACTCATAAACAAAGGCTGGACCTTGTGGATTAGCATGCCGTGTTAAGGCAAATGCCAAGGTCAAGGCCTGGGTGGGACAGAAAGGTGAAGCCAATGTATAGCTTGAGGAAAATCTTGAGGCCAGGCTGTGTAGAACCAGTCCTCCCCCCAGTGTCCCCCACCCCCAACAGAACATGCATCTGTATACATGGCAGTGAAGGGGATGTCATTGAGTATCAATGACCTTCCATTGAATAGAGATAGGCCTGTTTCCCACCATTCAATATCTTGCAACATTGGGCCCACTAACTTGATTTTGTGGGCCGGGTTTTTAAGGGCTGCCATAGAGTTAATGAAACAGCGGAGAAATACTTGCCCGCCTCGGATAACATTGGCAGCCCATGACAGTTGTCCAACATTGGACTGGAGCTGTCGCTTAGTAGCACGTTTGCGATTACGGAAATCACAAATATCGGAGCTAAGAGCTGCCAGCTTTTCTAAAGGTAGTTGTAACATCATTCTGACTGAGTCAATCTCTACACCCAAAAATGTCATAACCTGAGCTGGACCATGTACCTTAGACCAATTAATAAGAAATCCTAGCTTTCTCAACAGGCTTATAAGATATGCTATCATAGTGGAGCATTCCTCCTGAGTATCTGCACAAATGAAGAAGTCATCTAAGTAAACTACCAGATTATGGTGTCCAGCACAAGACACAATCCCATGAATGGCTTGTGTAATTCTATGAAAAATACATGAACTTGCCAGTTTGCACCAAAGGGTAGCTTGGAGTCATAGAAATAATTAGGTTCCTCGTTAATTAAAAAAAACATTGGGAGTCCTGTTACCATTTTACTATGTTCACTTATAGCTACAGATCTATAGGCTGATTTAAGGTCAACCTTGGCCATAAAACAAGCTGGGGTGAGCAGTCCAACTGCATCATCTATAGACTGAAACTTTTGTTTGTCCAGCTGTGTACAATAGTCATTAACTGCCTGTCCTGTTGGCCGGCTACAGTCATGGATGAGCCTGACACCCCCAGATGTTTTAGGGATAACCCCTATAGGGCTAATGATTAGGGGTTTAGTGAAAGTAGGGATGTAATTACCATTATCAATCTCTGTCTGAACTTATTTTGAGGCCAACTTGTAAAGGGGGCTGTGGATAGATGCAGAGGGATGATTGGGAGCTTCACAAGGAATAGGGGATGAGTTTGGATCAATAATATCAAAACCATTATTAAATACCATTAAGAATAAAGGATCTATCAGAATCATTAGAGGGGAGAAGCTCATCCCAGGCATCTACAAACTCCCAGTTTCTCTGATTTTTGCCCCTTTTTCTTATTGTTGGAAGTTGGGGGAACAGATCTAGGTTGTTTAAGCCTTAGATATACTGTTTGGAGATGAGGTACATCAGTACCCCATTGAAACTGATCTTCAGCCTGCAGCCTTCGATATTCTCTCGAAAAACCAGACTGATGATAGCAGATCAACATCTGATAAATTCAGGTGGTGTAGGACAAGTTGTCAAATATCCTTTCCCTAGAAAGGGCTTGATTCTGCACCAACTTGTATAAGATGGCCAAGTTTGCCGCCGACCACTGTGGAACCAAGAGATAGATTCCAATTTTTGCTTTGTAAACTAACTGGCCCCCTACCATGTGATCTGCTGACCCCAGAACCTCCTCTGATATTTGGCCATCCCTGACATTAACAAAGTTGACAATGTCTAGATAGGCTGCACCCTTACCTGTAGTAGCTGCTGCACGAAGATAAACTCGAGGGTCTCTCAACGATGCCGATTCCCGAGGACAATTGTTTCCAGTCACTCTATTCTAGTCATGGCTCATCTGCCCCAGTAGATTAGACACACTGTCCAAATAGCTGTTCACTGGCCCATGCTCACTTGATGGTGGGCCTGTGAGCCCCTTCTCTTCTGATGCTGGCTGGTTTGTTGTGGTCGGCTCAGCTGATGTCTCACCTGTCGACAGGTGACATGCGAATGGCCCGGTGGGTTCCCCCTCCACTAAAGAATAGTGATTATATCCCACATTGGAGGCTGGACTGGGATTCCTCCAGGTCTGGCAACTTGTGAAAATGGGAATGTCTTAGCCACTGCTTTAAGCAAAAGCTTCTTCTGGCCAATGGAAATGTTGGAGCTAGACAGATCATTAGCCTCCATGCACTGGAACCCTAGATCCAGCAGTAGATTCACTGTTTTTCTGGAGAGATGTTGGACTGCTGCCCATTTTCTGACTTTATCCACCTCCAGTTCTTCTTTGCCGACAGCCTCCTCAATACCTGGGTCCTCATCTGAGTGTGACATTGTGAGCTGTAGTTTTGGAAGTTTTTTCAGCCGTCAGGACAGTCAATATCAGGTCAGAGCTGGCACCTGGACCTTACACCCAAATAGAGTTTTTGAGACTGTAACTTGGCAGGTCAGAGCACATGTACTGTACCCATCTGCTAGGCTGCCATTGGCTGGAAACTGCTGAGCCTATGAGATGATTGGCTAACCAAACAAATTCCCTTCCTCCAGCAGAGGGGTTCCCAAGGTCCTATTGCCCCCATCTTGACATGCCATGCTCTGCTGAGCAAAGCAGGCAGCTGGAGGAGGATGAAAGGTGACCCATGGATGACCGAACAGGTGTATATACTTTGGCAGCCTGACATGAATGACATTTACCCCATTCTATCTTGTTAATATTGTATTAATGACTTAATACCTACAATTCATTAGCTAATTTTCATGTTCATGTAGTATTTTTCTATATTCTTGTAGTATTTTTCTATCATTCTATACAATTATTGTTGTATGTATTTTAATAGCACATCTGTCTGTTGACCGTTGGTAGTCAGATGGGGGGACACGCTGGGCTGTTAATCCATGAAGTAATTAATTGTTCACGCCTGTGGCACTAATCGCCTGCATGGCTCTCCTTCAGTTTTATTGCCCCCTGTTAGAGAGGTTTTTATTGCCTTTCAATCCCATTATCTACTGCAGATGGGGTACACCAATCTGGGGGCTCCTGTCGTGTCCATATCTATATTACACAAGGTCAACATTTACTTGTCACTAATTGTTTTTCTAAGTGTTATGTGTATTATTATTGCCACATTTAGGGAAAAAGGAGCTGACCACAGTGGTGTGCTCCTTCTGTTCCTGCAAGCGCTCTGCAGGTTTCTGTTGAGTTTTACATGCTTAGGTGTTGCTTTGCTGGATTGAAGTGAGAGTGGTGTTTCGAGTTATACTCTGTAAAACTGTAACGATGTCCTTTGTACGCTGATGTTGCTAAATACAGATAGCCTGGAACTGTACTATGGTGTTGAATTGTGTTTTCTCGACGACCCACTCTACTTTTTCTCTAAACTCTGGTATTGTGGCGGGTGTCTGACGCTACCTCGAAGACACCTACCAAGGGCTATGGGACTGTGATTCGACAGTTCTGCAGTTTTACCTACATTCATTTTTTAGAAGGTTCCTATGGAGTATCTAGGCAGAATTAGGATCACATTGTGGTATGTCCTGTCAATTGGTTCATGGTGTCACCATTAACAAGTTAAGAACAGTAATTTTTTGACAACATGACGGCAAACTGTAAATGAGGAGAAAAACAAATAAGAGAACCTGAGTATAGACTTTATTTTGTAATAATACAGAGTATGTGTTACACCATGGTGTAGTAGGTCAGTAACCTAAGTACTGGCTCATCATAGTACTAACATTCTGAGAAGTCCCACAGTACATAGTGTCCTGAGACGTCCCACAGTACATACATGTCCTGAGATGTCCCACAGTACATACTTGTCCTGAGATGTCCCACAGTACATACATGTCCTGAGATGTCCCACAGTACATACTTGTCCTGAGACGTCCCACAGTACATACATGTCCTGAGACGTCCCACAGTACATACATGTCCTGAGACGTCCCACAGTACATACATATCCTGAGATGTCCCACAAGACATACATATCCTGAGATGTCCCACAGAACATACATATCCTGAGATGTCCCACAAGACATACATATCCTGAGATGTCCCACAGAACAAACATATCCTGAGATGTCCCACAAGACATACATGTCCTGAGACGGGGTCCCACAGCATAGACACATCCCCATATGAGACGTCCCACAGTACAAACAATGTACATATCCTGAGACGTCCCACAGAACATACATATCCTGAGATGTCCCACAAGACATACATATCCTGAGATGTCCCACAGAACATACATATCCTGAGATGTCCCACAGTACATACATATCCTGAGATGTCCCACAAGACATACATATCCTGAGATGTCCCACAGAACATACATATCCTGAGATGTCCCACAGAACATACAATGTCCCTGAGACGGGGTCCCACAGCATAGAACATTCCCCATATGAGAACGTCCCACAGTAACAAACAATGTACATATCCTGAGACGTCCCACAGAACATACATATCCTGAGATGTCCCACAAGACATACATATCCTGAGATGTCCCACAGAACATACATATCCTGAGATGTCCCACAGTACATACATATCCTGAGATGTCCCACAAGACATACATATCCTGAGATGTCCCACAGAACATACATGTCCTGAGATGTCCCACAGTACATACATATCCTGAGACGTCCCACAGTACATACGGTTCCGAGACTTCCCACAGAACAAACATATCCTGAGATGTCCCACAGTACATACATGTCCTGAGACGTCCTACAGTACATACATGTCCTGAGACGTCCCACAGTACATACGGTTCCGAGACTTCCTACAGTACATACATGTCCCGAGACGTCCCACAGTACATACATGTCCTGAGACGTCCCACAGTAAATATATATCCCGTGACGTCCCACAGTACATACATGTTTTGAGACGTCCCACAGTACATATATATCCCGTGACCTCCCACAGTACATACATGTTTTGAGACGTCCCACAGTACATATATGTCCTGAGACGTCCCACAGAACATACATGTTTTGAGACGTCCCACAGTACATACATGTCCGGAGACGTCCCACAGTACATACGGTTCCGAGACTTCCCACAGTACATACATGTCCCGAGACGTCCCACAGTACATACATATCCCGTGACGTCCCACAGTACATATATATCCCGTGATGTCCCACAGAACATACATGTCCTGAGACGTCCCACAGTACATATATATCCCGTGACGTCCCACAGTACATACATGTCCTGAGACGTCCCACAGTACATATATATCCCGTGACGTCCCACAGTACATACATGTCCTGAGACGTCCCACAGTACATATATATCCCATGACGTCCCACAGTACATACGTGTCCTGAGACGTCCCATAGTAAATATATATCCCGTGACGTCCCACAGTACATGCATGTTTTGAGACGTCCCACAGTACATACATGTTTTGAGACGTCCCACAGTACATACATGTCCTGAGACGTCCCACAGTACATACATGTCTTGAGACGTCCCACAGTACATACATGTTTTGAGACGTCCCACAGTACATACATGTTTTGAGACGTCCCACAGTACATACATGTTTTGAGACATCCCACATTATATAAAGTGGATCAAAATGACACATTATGTTGATTTGATTAAAGTTTGATTTCTGCAAACATGCCATGTGTTTTAATATAACAAATACGGAGCTTGTTCAGCTCAAAATGATTATAATAAAAAACATGTTAAAATTGTATACAATTTAAAGGATAATAAAATCATTAAATGATATTTAAATACCATACACTATGTCAATGCGTTGGAATATAAATTAAAAAATATTGTTTATTTTATATTTGGAAATTGATAAGTTGATCAGTGGAATGTGTTTACAATAAGTATATCTGTTATCTTATATTACGATATCATTCCTAGTAATGGTCAACTGTGTTACTTCATTCTTCTAGGTCTACTAAATATGGAAGTATTGAAATAAAAATCTATGAAAACAAATACCCCCTGGTAAGATTAAATCATTTTCATGTCGTCATGGCTATGCCCAGCACCCTGTCAACAAAACATTGTCATGTATATCTGCAAAATAACTAAACTTATACTAGTACAGTTTTAAACATTATGCTCACAGCATTTAGGACAATTTGACATGCCCTAGCAAATATAAATATATGGGTTTTTCTTTTCTCCGACAGAAGTAAAATTTTGACCCAATATCTCCAACAAAACTAATACTTTTGATCAAAACAATCATTTTGCACCAAATTTCATTTATTAATGACAAATTGACAATGATCAGGTATGAGATTTTAATTGTTTTGATCAGAAATTTGATTGGTTTGGTCTCTTCATTTAACTAATATTTCCATCAATAAGTTTCCCTATGTTTTGTTATGCAAGACAAAATTGTTGTTGATGATAATTTAAAGATACATACTGGTTGTACACAAATATTATCATTTTTATTTTTTATTTTTTTTTTTTTTTTTCGAAAATTGCTTTTTAGAAAGGATTAAAAGAAATTTACTAAGGGAAGTAACTCTGTAAGATCTGTGAGGACAAAGTATCAGTTTCCATTCTGTCATAATATACATGTACTCTTTTTTTTAAATCATCATGAATTTTCTTTCAAATTGGAAATTATGATTGTCATTTTAAATGTTGCATATTCAGATGGCAAGAAATTGCAAAATTGTGCAACATAAATTTTTATCTTAAAAAATCTTTCCATTATATCAAATTTCATCCAAAATATCTGATATACCTTACTGGAAATATGTTCAATATAAACTTGCTTTGTTTTATGTCCTTGTTTCAGTTGTAGAAATTTAACAGAATTCAAAAGTATTTGATTTCTGATAATAAAGATATGAATAGGATAACTGTTTTCATCAATACTACAACTACCAAATTACACTGACAATTAAATGATTTTTTTGAAAATACCCACAAATGAATAACTGCTACTTAAATTTAAATTCACAACCAATTTGACAAATTAGAATTTGTTTCAAAGAAACTAATCAAACAAATGAAATAATGTTTTAGTGCAGAGGCCTACATTCTGGCCCTTCGATTCTGATTTTTGCATCCCATTTTTCTCTGAAGATCTCTGATCGAGTACCACAGCATACTCTGCAAACTCACAGAGTAGATACATAGGAACCGCTCAGAATTCTGATGTCCAGCCTGAAAGACATTATATCATTTTAAAGGAATTGAGGCTTCTAACCATGATGAAGCTACTGACCATGATGTTTTGATATTATAGTTGTATGTCCCATTGTGTTTTGTGCCCTAAATGTAAACAATTAAAATGTGTCTTTTATATTGCACTTAAATACATATTTGTCCAATATTATGGATTTTTTTTTTTTTTTACAAAATGCATAGACATACATAAATACATATATACATGTACATATATAAATGAAGTCAACATATATGATAAAAGCTATATACAAGTAATTTTGTATATAAGTATTATAATTACATGTACATATATATTTTGAATATATTCATTTCTACACAAATAGATACAATGTTAATAAAAAATGATATTACGTATGTACATCGCATGGAACCTGTTCTCAATAAAAAATAATTTATTTTACATATTTACAATATTCTAAATTTTAATCGTTACAATTCTTTAATTCAGAAAGCTATCATTGCATTTGACACAGAATATTTCTTAAACATTTTCACCAGGAGACAATTCTGATCAACTGAATTTCAATGTCTGTTTTCAGTGTAATAATCAAGCCATCTGCTGCGGTACCTTTAATATCCCGTTAAATTAATTACTCATTACTTTGTATAACTAAATTAAACAAAGTTTGTCTTGTTTTCTATCATAACAATTAGGCCTTCAGTTAAACTATCAATTTTACTGTCTGTTTCATACTAAAATTTCATAATATTGTATCCAAGACATTTTTTTTTCTAAAACAGTTTTAACCTGAGTCAAAATGTATATTTTTAGATATTTACTGCCACAAAGATTTTTTTTTTTTTTTTTTGAAAAACAGTGAACATTCTATTTTTGATTAATAATGACTTAATATAATTTTTCTTAACCTTTCATACTACTACAGACCTTGAGTACACTTATTAAAACATTTCTTTTTAAAAGCACACACAGTCTGCATTAACTTTGGATGTCTAGCTGACAACATTTCAAGTTCTCCAAGAATGCTTTTCAGAGCATTACTAAATTTCACAGTGTTATGAATTATAAATAAATACCGATACAACAAACTCCTGTCAAATAACTTTGGAATGTTAGAAAGAAAATCTGATTAAGGTTTGTATATGGTTTCACTTGACCTCTTGATTTCTTAATATTTTCAATTCCGAGGACAATCTTGCAGATTCATATGAAATAAAATGAGGTAGCAAAACTTTGGAAAACAGACAAAACCTTTGACAAACTATTTACCATAATAGTTCAATGTCTGACTCAATAGGTAATAAATTATCATACGTTTTAACATATTGTATTTATCCTGTAATAAACCTGAGGGGTTGCAGTGGTAGGGGTGGGTAAAGGATGGGGTATTGAAAATACAAACTTTGACTGAAAATAGGCAGTGCAGATGAAGGGCTGGACAAGAAAATATAAATAAACTGCAAATTAGACATTAGTTGCTTATTACCAAGCATAGGCTTATTGGCAGATAAGTATGCTATTAAATTATTATTTTAATTTATTTTTGAGGAATTTTTTATTGAACAAAGTAGGGGGAGGCCTTATTGAAGAACAAAGAAATAGTCTTTGTTAGCACTTTGATTGAACTGCAATAGACATGTATTGGGCTTATTACCAAACATAGGCTTATTGCCAAGCACAGGCTTATTGCCAAGCATAGGCTTATTACCAAACACAGACGTATTACCAATCACAGGCTTATTGCCAAACACAGGCTTATTGCCAAGCATAGGCTTATTACCAAACACAAGCTTATTGCCAAGTATAGGCTTATTACAAAACACATGCTTATTGCCAAGTATAGACTTATTACCAAACATATGCTTATTGCCAAGTATAGGCTTATTACCAAACATATGCTTATTACCAAGTGTAGGCTTATTACCAAGCATATGCTTATTGTCATACATATGCTTATTGCCAAACATAGACTTGTTGTCAAACATATACGCTTATTGCCAAGTATAGGCTTATTGCCAATTATAGGCTAATTACCAAACATACAGTAGGATTACTGCCATCCAAAGACTTATTACAAAACATAGCCTTATTGTCAAACATTAAAGGCTTATTGCCAAATAGACATTGTACTAAATTACTTTTCTTTTTTAAGAAACATGAGTTTGTATGCATTTGTTCAGTGTTTCTTAACTTGGACTGGCAACTCTGATATCTACATATACTGACACACTGGTTGTTTTATGGTTCATGTTATATTTCAATAGACCATTTAGAAAAAAATTTTTTTAAAAAAACCTGAAGTTACACATGTGACAGGTTTCTATTTAAAACTATATTGATGAAACAAGTCTTACAAGTTATTAATTATTTAAGCGAGGCTGAGCTCAAAAAGAAAGCTTCCGGACATGTTCATTGTTTGTGTATTGATGTCACAATGGATATATATTACATGAGGTAATATGGTATACAAACAAAAAGGACATCAGTGTAAACAACAGTCATTGTATGATAAATAAACATATGTTTAACTTTATATTGAAATTAAATCATTTTCACAGTATTTCTGTTAATGTCATCATTTTGCATTATATCACATTTTCACCTGACATGTGATATTATCGGGAATGATGGATAATGCTACAGTTACTATGGTATAAATATATATATATACTGCTAATGCTGTAATCTACCATCAATGCTCATCTTCCTGATGTTGCATATACAATAAAAAATATCTGATGAATGTCAAATTGAAGATATACATTGTATATACAAGTTTGTTTCATACACACAGCAGTAAGTGTTGCAGCAGGAAAACCCCAGACATTTTACAAGATTTGGCAAAAAAGATACATGTAAATCTGACATAATGTGTAAAGCCAATGTTCATGAAACAATGAATCAGAGTAAATCTTCATTCATCAACTGATGGGATATCATATCAAAAAGTTCTCTAAATGAAATGAAATGAACAATATGAATTCAAATGATGGTTATTTTCACCAACATTTCAGATTTTGTTTGAACCATACCTGGAGACATTACTATGTATAGATAAATGGTTGTACGAGTTACACAGATCAGCCCTATTGAAGCCCACAACTACTGTCATTAATTATAGTTTAGGACATGTCACCAAGTTTACGGTGATTAATGGACACATATGGCAGTGAATACCAGAGTAGATTAAAAGCTCCTCCTCCTCCCACACAGCTGATGACGGAATGTTAAGTATACATATGACACCTTGAATGATACTATTCTGGTATTAAGAAATATGAGGAATTAAATACATCACAGAGGTAGAATATCTATTTACAGGATCCACTGAACACACTTATTCTATCAAGAACTTCCAAGATGACTCAGGGTAAGCCAGTAACAATACCTGCAGTGATGTTGGCACCTTTGCATTATCAAACACTGACCTTGACCTTATATGGTTACTGTAACATAAGAGAGACTTTGTCTCCTACAGAGTGTCAAACACTGACTTTGACCTCTCCATCGTATCAAACACTGCCCTTGACCTCTCCATCATATCAAACACTAACCTTGGACCCATCAGAGTATCAAACACAGCCCTTGATACCTACAGAGCATCAAACACTGACATTGACCCCCTCCAGAGTATCAAACACTGTCTTTGACCTTTCCAGAGTAGGAAACAATGTCCTTGACATCAACAGATAATCAAACACTGACCTTGAACTCTACAGAGTATCAGACACTGACATTGACCTCTACAGAGTATCAAACACTGACATTGACACCTACAGAGAATCAACTCCTACACAATATGCATCATACTTGCTGAATCTGATCACGAAAACATCTGCAATAGCACATACATAAAACCTCCTCACCGCTGCTGTAATAGCACTGACCTTGACCCCTAGGCAGCAGCAGTAAAACTGACCTTGATCCCAGTATACTCCTATAGTGAAAGAGTTAATATTTGCATGTAGTCTTGAGTTGTTAGCTTAAGACAACAATGACCTTGACCTTTAGCTTAAGACAACAATGAAATCGACCTTGAACTTATGGTTGGGCAGCGGTGATGTTGACCCGTAACAATGTAGTAATTTTTTTGCAATGAACACTGTAGCTAGCAGTCTGTGTCGTGCTCGGGCGAGGTACTCAGAGCGACGTTAAAGCCACCATTACCGGACACTTCAAACTTTGACGAGATGACGTTTGTGATGACCTCATTGTTCTCTAGGTCGGTACTGATGGACTGTTCATTTTGTACATCACTGAGGCTGAATGGTGTTTTGGTAGGTGTTGTTTCTGGGGAGAGAGCGACATCGTTTTCCCCGTTTGCTGTAGTGTACGGAGGGGGAGGGGTAGAACTTTCACTGTGACTGGTGGATTCCGAAGTAAGAATCATTGAATCAGAATTATCTGACAAGTTCGCAAGATTTTCTCTTGCCCTGAATATGTTTGCCCTCATAAGTCTTGGGTTATCAATGTCATTTAAATTTTCCTCAGAGGATGTGACACTGTTGTCATGATAAGTACTCTGCAACACTAGAGTACTCTCCCCTTCATCGTCGAGCTTTTGTTCGGTCCAATCACTAACAGAATCATTCTGGGGAATATCCGAAAATAATTCTGATCGAACAAGTCTTTTTCCTGACCAATCGAGATCACTCTCCTCCTCTTCGGACCCTTTGTTGATGTCCTTCAGAGAACCCGTGCGTTGTTTCTGATCCAATGACGATTGCTCTGTCCCCGCATATGACATTGATTTAGACACGGTATTGTGATCGTAATTTATTGTCCTCTGAACACCACTCACGACATCGTCCCTAATCACATAGGCTATTCCCCCTTTAGGGTCTCCAGAAGAATGCAAACTTTTCTTCTTATCTGACTCAATAGCATCTAACTCCTGCACGGAGATATCGTAAGACATACCACTTTCTGTTTCCTTTGTATTTCGTTTCGGAAACGGCGTAGAAAACAAGCTGGGGTCAGAGGTCATGTTTAGACTGAAGTCCAAGTCTTTTCCCATTTCAACCACAGAATCTTTGTTTTCCGATGTACTTAGTTCATCAGAATCGTCACTAGACGAATCCTGTAGGTGGCGTTGAGTCGTCTGCAAGCTGTCTGTAGTGTCCTCGGCTGGTGAAAACAGACGAGGCATCACCGACTCGAGTGGCTCTTTTGATAAAAACTGGGGCATGATCGTGTCCTCTTCAATGACAATCTCTGGACTGCGAGGTCGTGTCAACGTACTTTCCATGTCTGACAGACTGTAATCCACGAGAGTGCGACTACAATCCCCACCGCTGTCTTCGCCCTCCTCCTGAGGAATAGGGAGGAGGAGGTCCAAGATCCGGAGGAAGCTTACTTGGGGAGGATATCGCGGTCACCTCCTCTGACTTGACCGTGACTGGAGATAACTCGAAGTCCTTAGAACCAAAACTGATATCTCGGTCATGTTTTTCGGCAACAATGAAATCCTCAGAGATTTCCTGTGTGTTGATTGGCTGACACTCTGCTACCATAGAGACAGTGGGTATGATGTCATCTGTCGAAATTTCCTGAGGAATTTCATTGAAGTCTGACTGTGGTGTTCCAGGCTCGCTGCCTTCCTCATTTGAGTTTTTCTTTTTCCTGCGTTCTGGCTTCGTGGGAGGTGGTGACCTCAGCTCTATATTAACATAATCAGTATCTAATCCAGAAGAATCTGTTTTTATTTCAAAGCTAGACACTGATTCCTCTACCTCTGGCTCATTTGCCGGTATCACTACGCTTTCATTAACACTAGTGTCTGGGTCTTCGTAACTTAGTCGAAGCATGTCTAGCTTATCCTCTTCATTTAACGTATCAAATACCTCCACAAAGTCGCGTGCAGCCTCTGTATCAGTGCTATCTTTAGCTGGTAATACGGGCTCCAAGGATGAAGAATCTGACGCCTTATCTTGCATAACAAATTTAACAGCTGGCGTAAGCTTTTTATTATCTTTATTTCTTAACTGCACATTTTCCGTTTCATCTTCGACATTAAAATTATCCACTTTATGAACTACCACATCTGATGGGGCCACAGCTTGGTTTAAATTGATATTCTTGGCGGGAATTACTTTGATTTGCGGAATCTCTGTAGCGAGAATTTGACTTGGTTTGTTTTCCTCTGTCGCACTATTTCGTTTTACATGTAGTACATTTTTCTTAGGAGAATTATTTGCCCGTGTTTCCGATCTCATTTCACTAAAACTTCTTTTTGGTGTCACTTTTGCCTGTTTGTTGATCTTAAGTAAAGTGTCCACTGATTGGCTGCGATAAAGTGGGTGAGTCAGGCGTGTGCTGTGATCGCTGAGTCGGCGATTCTTCTGATGTTGCTGCTCCTTCTGTAGCGTGACCTTGACAGGATACGGAGAGGCGTAACTGAGGATAGTCAGGGCATCCTCAAATACCATGTTATCAAATGAGATGGTTACACTTCGTATCCGGTCTCCTGAAGGGCAAAAAAAATTAACAGAATGTTAATGTAACAGAGTAACTTGTACAGATATAGAATCATTATTTAAACATTTGTAAACAATTTACTGACCACGGTTTTCTCTTACCAAGTTTTAAGTCATATTAATGCACTGATTTGTGAGGGAGGTGAGTGTTAATATGTTTTTAGTGGCCCTTGATGACTCCATTATGACGATCAAACCATGTTTGAATTCAGATGTCTTTAAAATACCTTGGAGGGTTGACATGTATGCGATCCTGAAGCTGGTACCAATAGAATTTACCTTATTTGGGCATGTCACTTACCAACTTTAAATTTCCCTGACTCTATGGCTGGGCCTCTGTTATGGACTTGACTGACGAAGATTCCGTCCCTCATACTGCCCGCTATGTTAAATCCTAACCCAATGAAATCCTGGCTCTGTAACCAAACACTGGTCACTTCGGGGTCCTGCGATCAAGCAAAAAATATACATCATTATATATAAAAGATAAAATTATATATTTTACAACAATTGTGAAACAAGTTATATCAACTAATATTACTACTTTTTTGTCCTATATGGAAGTGACTGAAGGGATAAAACAAGAGTATGTAGAGAAACCCGACATGGTGGTGCAGGTGATCACATACATTTTCATGTAGGATTGCAGAAATGACTGCCACCTAAATGAAAAGGAATTTCCCACTTCGCCACCGAAGCAATCATTACTTACCAATATAACAGGTTGAAGTTTTTTTTAATTTTTTTTATTTTGTATTTATTTTTTATTTTTCAATTCAACACATGAGCATAACCATAACAATACACAACATTTTGTCATCATCATCATCATCATCATCATCATCATCATCATCATCATCATCATAAACTAAGGGCAACCATCATAATTATCACTACTACAAGTTGAAGTTTTAATTTTGAAACACAAAAATGCTGGTTTTTGTTTCACATTTTAAAAAAATTCTATGAATTGATGAGTCTGAGTCAACTATTTAAAATGTCAAATCTATAAATCCCAGAAAAGATAAAAATAATGACAAACAGTTTTGTGTACCTGTGTATTAAATGATATTAAGTCAAAAAAGAAAAACAAATCTGGTTCAGTCATTCAACGATTTTAATTTACCTGACCTTTCACACAGGGATTATTAATCATAAGATAATTGCTATGATTTACCTGCGGTTTTACAGTCATATAACAGGTGTACACTGGATAAATTAACATAAAATAGACTTTGGTGAACAGGTATTTCCTGTTTTTAAATTTTTGTGTATAGTAACCTGAATATATCTCTTACAAAGTAATTACTAATTATACACAGAGATCTATATATAATGTGTACATCCTCACGGTTTTTAAATTATCACTAAGATCAAATATATCACAGGCCATTTACTTCAGGAGTATATAAAGGTAGTTTTTCATCCTCAGGTTTAGCTTAAAAGTATAAGGAAAAGAATTTATTTTTTATTTGTCAAACATAAATCTTAAATGAAGGTGGGGTATAATTCTAAAGATTTCACCATATCATGTTTTGTTAATATTAAAAATTTTTTATTGTCTTTCGTTGCTTAAAATTATCTCTAGATCTCAGATACTGGTATTTGACACTTTCTGGGAGCGTCCCAGTGTCACACCTGTCCTGTAATACAGGTACTCGTGAGATGTCCTCCCACATCTATCCTCCCACACCTGTATAGGTATGATATATGTATATCATATTTAACATATAAACTTCTTTGTCATGATACAAATATACACTATATTTTACAATTATTAAGCACATGTATAAATATACAAGCAACTTTCTAATATTAAATTGGTAGTTTGATAAATTGGTGTTTGATATTTACAGGTGAAAACATTACTTAGTTAAAGAAAACACTCGTACAGAATAAGGTCAATGGCTATCAATCTCTGCCAAAGACCTATTGTATAGCACACCGACTTGGCCTGGTATTTCAAACTGACCACTGACCACTGACCAAGCCTTATATACAGTGACCATCCTTTAGCTTGACCACAAAATGACCCAGCAATTAATATCTATTTACTGTACTTGTGTCATTGGCTATTTTACACTATGACATGTGTGCACAATATATTTCTCTATCAGTAAGAAAAGCAACTTTTGTCGAGTTCATGATCTGGTAGAGTTTTTCTGTTTTCACCATTCCCAATATTAAACTTCTTCATATCCATAATTTCTTATTAACAAAATTTTACTTATGACTTACTGAGCCTATAGTTAAGGATACCAGAGTTTTACTTAACACTTACTGAGCCTAGTTAAGGATACCAGAGCTTTACTTGTGACTTACTGAGCCCAGTTAAGGATATCAAAGTTTTACTTACTACTTACTGAGCCTAGTTAATGATACCAGAATTTTACTAATGACTTACTAAGCCCAGTTAATGACACCAGAGTTTTACTTATGACTTATTGAGCCTAGTTAAGGATACCAGAGCTTTACTTATGACTTACTGAGTCTAGTTAAGGATACCAGAGCTTTACTTATGACTTACTGAGCCTAGTTAAGGATACCAGAGTTTTACTAATGACTTACTGAGCCTAGTTATAGATACCAGAGTTTTACTTAACACTTACTGAGCCCAGTTAAGGATATCAAAGTTTTACTTATGACTTACTGAGCCTAGTTAAGGATATTGGAGTTTTACTAATGACTTACTGAGCCCAGTTAATGATACCAGAATTTTACTTATGACTTACTGAGCCTTAAGTTAAGGATACCAGAGTTTTACTTATGACTAATACTGAGCCCAGTTAAGGATATCAAAGTTTTACTTATGACTTACTGAGCCTAGTTAAGGATATTGGAGTTTTACTAATGACTTACTGAGCCCAGTTAATGATACCAGAATTTTACTTATGACTTACTGAGCCTAGTTAAGGATACCAGAATTTTACTTATGACTTACTGAGCCTAGTTAAGGATACCAGAATTTTACTAATGACTTACTGAGCCAACTTTAGGATACCAGAGATTTACTAATGACTTACTGAGCCAACTTTAGGATACCAGAGATTTTCGTATGTAAAGTTCGCCCTTTTCATGGCCATCAGATTAGGGTTTAAACACAAATATTTGCACCGAGTCACTTTAAATTGCCCAGTCGCACCAAGCACATACCATGGACTTCCAGACATTAACTGTTTTACAAATCTCAACTGACATGCTCAACGCTTTGTGGGGACAGAAAGTGATCATTCTGCTAGAAAATCGAGTTAAATTTCTATCACCTGATTGGACAAGCATAATAGTAATTGAGTAGATAGGAACGGACTAGTTGAACAGGTCGATAAAGGTTGACCCAATTTTTAAAAAGTTCAACCAAAAAATGTTTTCTCGTAAAATATGGTGTCTTGAATTGATTCTTAATTATTTGATTTTCAATATTCTAAAGTGAGAACCTATGTGAAATTAATTTAGAAAGAAATGTAATTTTCACTTGATGCACACCAAACTATAGGTACTGAAACAAAAGAGTCTGGACGGTCTTTGTTTTCATTATCATGTTGACTAAATATATACATGTAGATCTGTGCTATATTTCATCACACAGATGTGTAAATTGAAATGAAAATTATAATAAACCTGCAAACAGCAAACGAGATAAAAATAAAAACAGATTTGCCTTCTTTATCATATACCGATAAACTGTCCACGCTTTATTGAAATATTCATATTTCTCACATAATGATGCATGATTCTTATCACATTCTTATCAAATGAAGTAAAATATTCATAACTGCTTTTAATACTGATAATGTGAACAAAAACTATTTTTTGAACTCTTTGCACACTATTTAGAGAGTGTAAAGAGACGGACTGATGGAGATGGACAGACAGATGGACAAACAGAGGGACAAACAGATGAGAAGACACCCTATCTCCTGTATCCTTGGGGAAGACACTTTACCCCAATTGGTCTAGATGGCATGCAACAGGCCTCCCATATGTTGTTCAGTGAGGTAGCCACCATCTACTACAAGGAGACTCTACCTCAAAATGACTGGTTGTTCATTGGGCGATAAACCCAACAAATAAATATACTATTGAACAACCAATTTGATGTTTCCCTCAACACACATTTTTATGTTGGTTTGTCTTAGTCTTTACACAATGACATTTAACCGTACCATTGACATGAGTCCATCATCCAGTGAGCCAACAGACCCATTCCTCTGTAGGCCAGGTATGTCCCCCATAGGCAGGGACGCCCAGGTTTTCTTGTCCTTCCCTCCATTTGTCTGCGGCAACTGGAAAATGTTTACATAGAATATTAGATGTAGTACTTATATATATTACTCTGTGAAGTAAGTTTGTGACACAGTGATTAACTGTAGGAATGTGGAATTATGGGTAACTTGAAAGGGTAAAGGTAAAATTATATCATAGAAAATCAGCTAAATTATACTGTATTTTATACATTCACAGAAATGTAATTTTATAGGCAGAGATGGTGGTTCATTATTTAAGCATTATATTAACAGAAATTAAACATTATAGCTGGCCTGAAAATTGGTAGTTTATTATATAACGTACATTACATTAACAGAAATTGAACATTGTAGCCTGAAATTTGGAATTAATAAACATTCTATTAATAGAAATTCTAAATTATAGATATTTGATTGTTTAATTAAACATTGCATTAACAGAAATTTAACATTAGAGCCTGAAATTTGGTAGTTTATCATTAAACATTACATTAACAGAAATCTAACATTACCTATAAGTAATGTGACATAAAATGAAATCAAGTACGGTAAACCTCCGGTTAGTTCGAACAAAATTAAATAAATATTGTCGGTCCTATTCGAACTGTTCGAAATTATATGCTGAGAAATTAAACCTAAGTTCGAACTATCCGAGTCTAAATCGTTAAAATGACGAACGTTCGAACTATCCGAGTCGACATCATGGCGGACTGTCAAGCCTGCAGGGTATACGTAGTTACTGTAGCTTGAACGTTAGCTGGCCACAAACAACTGTTGATACGAGATAATTCTATCATATTTTGCCGTTCATGATTATTGTCACAATTCTAGAATTGCTAACATGTAATCAATTATCAACTCTGCTGCCTCCATGTTACATGTATATTAATTTAACATTCTAGGTCACATTTATATCTATCTATCTATACATATAACAAACAGCAACAGCATAATTAACAGATATTGTAACAAATTCAAAACATTTATTTGAATTTGAGCCCTTATTTGGAATAGCTGACATTTAACAATAGCCAAACCCACGTTTTGTTATTGTATTTTAAGATTTACCTGAAATCTACACCTATACACAAGATAATGAGTTATACCTTGCAATGAGTCTTGTTGAACAGGTTTTATTTTAATTGAATTAGAAATGAAAGACTTCACAAAAGAATAAGGGTATAGTTTTCCCATATAGAATTTACATAACCAGATTTAGCCGGTATCTGTGAAGCATCCAAGTGTATTGGCATAATAAATACAGTTTTTCTATCTTCTGATCTTGATCGTAAACCGGAATTATGACAAATATGTACCAGTATGATCATGCAATTTTCCGACTTTTCTCATGACGTAAAGCTGCCGTAAATTCTTGGTAAGAGAGTTACGTGGGCAATCACCCCATATTATAAAGTCTATACTGGACGTGTTTTTTTTTATTTGCCATCTGAATTGTCAGATCTGACAAAGGCCGTCGAATAACACTCAGATCGTAAAGTCAGTTATATATATTGTTTGGTCGTGAAGTTATAGACACTGTTGTTAGTTTTCACAGGAAAAGTCCGGACAAAACCTTTACCTGTGTATAAAGACCAGGCGATAAAAAGTGACCTGGTATAATGTTGTTAGGACCAGTGTACCATACTCCCTGTGAATCCCCTTACACACCCAAAGCTTAGGAAAGACTACAAAAAAACTTTGCTTACTCAAGAATTCCTGTGAAACTAACACCATTGATAAAATCAGGAGGAGTCAGGATTGCAATGCAAACTTTATCGAGATATAATCCTTTTCTCTCATTTACAAAAACGAAGAACTTCTGAATTCAGTTAAAAATATATGACAAGGGTATCACAAATGGACTAATTGTATGAATGAGTCTCATCAGAATCAGTTAAGTGTTTGATTTAGTGAGTTTTTTAATGTTATTTTTCAAAAAATAAGGATGGTGATCTATTACATTTCTAAAGTATGACTTCGAAATTCAACTCAGGTCAAGGGAATTATGAGAGAAAAAAACAGCTATGAAGATTCCTTTACATTAAAAATAGAAATTTACCAAGCAGAATTCTTAAAATTTAAGATTTTTTGGCAGGTAGTAGGGAGAGGGGTAAGGTGTTGTCATAAAAAAGTAACATTGACATAAAGTGTATTTGGAAATGTATATGACCATGGATTTAGTTTTGGCTTCAAAACTTGATGCAAGAAAAAAGTACATGTATATGAAATTTCATCAAAATTCACCGAGTAATTACCCAGTAATTTACAGCCTGCAAAACAGTAGATAATTGTTTAATGGACAAATTAATGAGCAGACGGACCGACGCCATTTGAAAAATCTTATAAGGTGTTTATGTTACAGGTATGCATGTATTAAATTAACCTCAGGTGAAAATAAAACACACAAAACGCTCTATAAAACTCTACACTAGGACGCATTCAATATCATAATAAAAAAAACACATTTCAGCGAGACATTTAAGATCTTTAGATAACAAAAGCTGTACGTTTTAAGCTTCTCAATGAATCTGAATAAGATGTTGGCTAAGGAGACAATAGTATTTATACTATCGTGTTCTACTTCTTTCCAGTACATGTATCTACCTCGTAGGTGTAAGTTACAAATTTGCCCAATAAATATGTCCGTCTGTGACAGGACTATCATCTATGAAGCCCACACAGATATGTGTACAGTATAATTCTACATAAACCCTGGAGTTGGAAAACAGTGTAACTGCAGCCATGTTTGTTCTATTAAGCAATGAAATAGAAATCCGTAGAA
Organism: Pecten maximus; assembly: GCF_902652985.1. Classification (NCBI taxonomy): domain Eukaryota; kingdom Metazoa; phylum Mollusca; class Bivalvia; order Pectinida; family Pectinidae; genus Pecten; species Pecten maximus. The sequence continues at coordinate 16,393,504 of NC_047017.1, read as the reverse complement.
AAGTTTTCTTCTCAAAATAAAAAAAAATATATTGATATCAAAGCATATATGTTTTCATATTTTCAATTATAAATGTCTGCTCAATTAATTTTATATGTAGCACGAACTGTATGATTTAACATACAATAAATGGGACATATAAAACCACATTTGCATTTTAATGATCAGAGAGTATATTCAATGGCATACCTCAAGGTGTAGATAGGATGATTGTCATTCAGAAGAGTGAATAGTGTTTTAAAGTATGCGATATTAAAATGTTTGTAAGGACATCTGTGAAGATACTTAAATAAAAAAACAACAATATTATAAATCTTTAGAGAAAAATGGACAAGGTTGTATGAGACCTTCCCATGAATACGTAACTTGTTCAGTAAATACCTGTGTGTGACTTTTACGGTTATATTGTGACATTTATGTGGTGCAGAACAGACAGGTAGGAATGTTACACAACACACACCACTACAGAGTTTATACACCTGCATTTTCTTCTGTGACATGATGGTGCATGCTTTCTGTAGCTGTGACACAATGGTGCATGTTTTCTGTCACAGTCGCACAATGGTGCATGTTTTCTGTCACGGTCACACAATGGTGCATGTTTTCTGTCACGGTCACACAATGGTGCATGTTTCTGTCACAGTCATATAATGGTGCATGTTTTCTGTCACAGTCACATTTTGGTGCACGCTTTCTGTCACGGTCACACAATGGTGCATGTTTTCTGTCACAGTCATATAATGGTGCATGTTTTCTGTCACGGTCACATTTTGGTGCACGCTTTCTGTCATGGTCACACAATGGTGCATGTTTCTGTCACAGTCACACAATGGTGCATGTTTTCTGTCACGGTCACACAATGGTGCATGTTTTCTGTCACGGTCATGCAATGGTGCATGCTTTCTGTCACAGTCATACAATGGTGCATGTTTTCTGTCACGGTCACACAATGGTGCATGTTTTCTGTCACGGTCACACAATGGAGCATGTTTTTTGTCATAGTCCCACAATGGTGCATGTTTTCTGTCACGGTCACACAATGGAGCATGTTTTTTGTCATAGTCCCACAATGGTGCATGTTTTCTGTCACGGTCACATTTTGGTGCATGTTTTCTGTCATAGTCCCACAATGGTGCATGTTTTCTGTCACAGTCACACAATGGTGCATGTTTTCTGTCATAGTCCCACAATGGTGCATGTTTTCTGTCACAGTCACACAATGGTGCATGTTTTCTGTCACGGTCACACAATGGTGCATGTTTTCTGTCACGGTCACACAATGGTGCATGTTTTCTGTCACGGTCATGCAATGGTGCATGCTTTCTGTCACAGTCATACAATGGTGCATGTTTTCTGTCACGGTCACACAATGATGCATGTTTTCTGTCACAGTCACACAATGGTGCATGTTTTCTCCCTGTTATGATGGTACAGATGCATGTTTAAGTGTCCATGATAGATGCTATAAAGTAGTGTACTAACCTTCTGTTTTACTGGCGATCCTTTGTACTCTTTACACTGGACATAGCTTACTCCTGAAAAACAGAAAAAAGGAGATTGTTTTCAAAGGTCATGTTTCAAATACTTTTCAATATGATTTTGATATTTTATCAGACCTAATTTCACTTCTTTTATAAGTATACAGATAATGTAATTACTACTACACCTTTTTCTACCTGACAGCAAGACAAGCAGCCATTAGGTATAACCATTAAGTGTAAAATACAGCTATCAATGCTCATTCAACTTCAGGAAACCCAATATCAGAGGTCTCAAGTGCACCAAACCCTTGACTAAAGAAACCAAATATCATTGACTTAAGCTTGACTAAAAAAAAACCCATTATGATAGGCCTGAATTAAGGACCAAATATCAGAGTCTTGGACCATGGAGACCTGATATCAAAGGCTTGGACCATGTGGAAACCCCAGGAATATCAAGGCATGGACCATGGAAACCCAATATCAAGGGCTTGCTTTGACCATGGGAACCCAATATCAAAGGCTTGAACCATGGAAACCCACTACCAAGGCTTGGACCATGGAAACCCAATATCGAAGGCTTGAACCATGGAAACCTGGCACTACCAAAGCTTGGACCATGGAAACCCAATATCGAAGGCTTGAACCATGGAAACCCAATATCAAAGGCTTGGACCATGGAAACCAAATATCAAAGGCTTGGACCATGGAAACCCAATATCAAAGGCTTGGACCATGGAAACCAAATATCAAAGGCTTGGACCATGGAAACCCAATATCAAAGGCTTGGACCATGGAAACCAAATATCAAAGGCTTGGACTATGGAAAACCACTACCAAGTCTTGGACCATGAACCAAATATGAAAGGCTTGGATCACAGAAACCAAATATCAAAGGCTTGGACCATGGAAACCCAATATTAGCATGGACCATGGAAACCCAATATTAAGGCTTGGACCATGGAAACCAAATATTAAGGCTTGGACCATGGAAACCCAATATTAAGGCTTGGACCATGGAAACCAAATACCAAAAAGGCATCAATAATGATTGGTTTTTAATACTCTGAACTAATTAGAACTGATATTAAAATAATCTGAATGATTGTTTTTAAAATATCCATTTCTTGTATTAAAACTATACAATGTATATATCAACTGTACAAAAATATTGAGTCATATGCCCTGACAGGTACAGGTGAGTCTATATGTGAGGTTATATATTCACAGGTGGGTTATTTATGTACCTGTGTGTGGTAGGTAAGGTAAGCATGTGATATATGCCTGTTTCTGTCCAGGTAGAGTGCTAATTATGACCATTCTTACATGTGTGTTTACCATGTACTCTGGTTTGGGTGTGGCCCTCGCCCGTAATACAGACAATTGTCACTGATGAGAGAGACTTGTCACCTGTCAGACCTGTCATGTATATCATGTCCTGAACATGGTCCTTATGTACAACTGTCTAGCACCAGTACTGCATTCCATCCTAGGTCTCAAGATTTATTCACAAACTCGGACACAGTACTGTGTTCAACAAGAGGTCATAGACAGCATCCTATGCTAAGCCTGATAAGTGATTAACCATCTTTCTCTAAGAGAATAGATTTTTGTATGTCATGACCAGTGTTGGGTTTTATGCATGATATTTCAGTATAACCCTCATGATCATCAGACAAATGACCAGTATAATGCATTTGTACACTAGGATATGAAATTATAATAGAATTGACAGGTCTGTCTGGCTACACTATAATCATAATTACACCAAGTTGTGAAAATATCAATGAATACTGACATAACAGCGAAACGATAATTCAAACTAAAAATTCTTTAACCAAGGGCAAAACATAAACAAGAATATATATATGACTCCTGTACAAATTGTAACTAAATTGATACATGTTTTGGCTCCACTAGACAAATCTTATAATTGAGGTGGTAAATAGTAAAAAAGTCAATTGATCAACTCATTTTTTAAAAACTTAAAAAAAAAAATTCTTTCTAAGATGTCTTCCTCAAGTTCGGTGATAAACTAAGGTGAGAAATCACTGAGTTCAAGAATCATTAAAGTACTATAAATTTGTAGGTGTTTTATTTACTAGACCACAGTCCATACAAACAGAAATATGATAGATATTTACATCAAAGTCACCATACAGGTGTAGACCATGTAACACTACATAAATGATGGATTGGGCAAACATGGATCTCCGGCTCAGGCACGGATTTCTGTATGTGGGGCAAATCGAAGAAAAGTTGTTACGAGTATAAATGGGGCAAAAAAGGTGCATGGGTCAAATGTTAGTGTCTAGTCTTAAAAGTTTCACTTAAGTACTATAAAAGGGGTATAGCAATTAGTCAACAACATGTTTAGAGCTATAACCGTTACTGCAAAAGACAATGACGCTGCTCAGATTCCTTCATTTTGTCTACAATTAATGTTTCTTCTATTATGCTTCTGTACACTACACTGCTTCTCCCCTTAAAGAGAAAGTGTGTGTTGACAAATCTCAGTTGGTACCTAAACATCAGGCAATACATCCAAGGTGGTGTTTGCAATTCCTAAATGGGGCGGTTTATGTTTCTCATGGATCGGAGATGAGATCATTGGTCACTGTCCTATGCTGCTGTGTGTTCTTATTGTGTTCAGTCATTGAGGTGACCATATGGAGTTCAACACCGGACCAAGAAGGACCACTATGCCACACTCATGTCTGTCCCGGGGAGTCGTTTGACTCTGTGGCCATACGTATGGAAATGGTAAAAACACACCAGAGAGAGCAGATTCAGACCACGGCAGAACTGACCACTGACCTTCTTACTTCAACTGAGCACAAGTCTTTGACAATATGATAGGAGATGTCACAAACCACCACCCAACCAACCACTGAGGTAGCCATCAGTTGTACCAGGAATTTCAGTAAACAAACTTCCCTAATTCTACTCTATATATACTGCAATATGCATGTTTAATTCCATTTACATATCCAACACTGATATATACTCAGGTCCCCGAGCTGGAAGCCATTACTCTACCATACATTATACATCACCATACATGTTGTTAGTGTAGATACACTCATGAATTTTAACCAGTTTGTCCAAATCCTTGACAGCACAGTGCCCCGTGGACTGAATTAGTCCCGATTCCCTGCCTAAGGACAGTCACATACCGATGGTGTGACGATGGTCGTGTTTTTCAAGCACCATTGTATGTAAATTAATAGTTTCTATGATATATATTATATAGCATCTCTTCCACTGAATCAAAAGCCATGGAGGGTTGATGTAGGATAGGAAGTGTGGGGCCAACTGAATGAAATATATCCCCCCCCCCCCCCCCCCCCCTGATATTAACAGGGTATACAAATTAAACCTGTCTATATCTACCACCTGTCTAAAGCTAGTAAACTGGTCTTAAAGACCTGCACCTGTATATACTTAGGTGTCACCTGTAAGCTACCTTACACTTGTCTACAATGTGAAATCTGTCTTACCTGTCCATAGCAACTACCTGTGTATAAATATACAGTCAGCCCTGTCAAATAAACCACCTGTCTATACCTGGTTCAACATGCCTTAAAACCATATCTCCATAACTAGTCATGCAGACCTTTTTAAAGACCACCTGTCTATAATTAGTCAGACCTTTCTTAAAGACCACCTGTCTATATCTACCAAATGTCTATAAATAGTCAGACCTGTCTTAAAGACCATCCGTCTATAACTAGACACACCTGTCTTAAAGACCACCTGTCTATATCTACCAAATGTCTATAAATAGTCAGACAAGTCTTAAAGACCATCCGTCTATAACTAGACACACCTGTCTTAAAGACCACCTGTCTATATCTACCAAATGTCTATAAATAGTCAGACAAGTCTTAAAGACCACCTGTCTATAACTAGACACAAATGTCTTAAAGACCACCTGTCTACATCTACCAAATGTCTATAAATAGTCAGACAAGTCTTAAAGACCACCTGTCTATAACTAGACACACCTGTCTTAAAGACCACCTGTCTATAACTAGTCGAACATGTCTTAAAGACCACCTGTCTATAACTAGTCGAACATGTTTTAAAGACCACCTGTCTATAACTAGACACACCTGTCTTAAAGACCACCTGTCTTAAAGACCACCTGTCTATAACAAGTCGAACCTGCCTTAAAAACCACCTGTCTATATCTACCAAATGTCTACAACTGTAGTCAAACCTGCCCTAAAGATCACCCTACCAGTAACTACAGTTTGGCCTATTTTGGAATAGCACCACCTCTCTGTCACTATAGATTCTTTTATTTACCAGGTATGCTTAATTTTTTTTTTTTTTTTTTTACAAAAACTTGATTTGGAATCTGGTTACCTGTCAACAAATGTCATGACCTGTTTACTTTCTACATAAAAAAGACCTGACTATAACAAACATTGGTTTACTGTCACATTACAATGGTCTTTATTGACAGGTCAAACAGAAGAAATATTGTTTTAGCATTACAGACGAATGACTGTAACATCTTTGGCTTAACTTATTAAAAAATAATCTGGTTATTTTTCCAAGTCCCGATTTCTTGCTTATCAGAAATCAATTTGGGTTTAAGGACATACATTGGTGCTGTACAGAAATCAATTTTAGTTAGAGGATATTCTATAACATCCTATCTAATTTTGGTTAGAGGGTATATTCTTTAACATCTTGTCTGGGTGTCCCCTGAATGAACTCTCTAATACCTGACAGCTACCATCATCCCTTGTCTTTTCCAACATCACAATTGTTGATAATAAAAACATTCAGATTTCACCTAGTAATGAAACGTAGTGTGTTGATGTTTATTGTGGTCAGTCCCAGGCATGGATGACCACAGATAATATCAGATTTTGGCCAACGTCCAGATCCAAACTGGACATAATAACCTTATATAGTAATATTAAGAATCAATATCCTATGCCTGTGGCTTGGACTACTTTACCGCTGTGCCCAATGATCAGAGATAAGCAGATGTTTTTGATGTACATAATGGTCACTTTCCCCAGGTGTGCACTGTCCAGTTTAAGCTGACCATTATAATCACGAGTGGGCTATTGACGACAACTGTCTGGTGTTAGTTTCTTTAATTCCATTGATTTTCAAGCCTAATCCTATTTCCTCTAAGTTTTCTATCAATCAGGCTCAATTTCACCTGTTTCTCTTTTTTCTGTGACAATCGTGTCGGCCTCGGGAGGGGGAGGGGGTGTTTGGACCGCCACAGCTAAGATGCAGCATGAGGCTCATAAAGACTTAATCAATAGCATTATCATCTTAAGTTAAAACTTCTCCTTTTTCCTTTTTTCAGTCAACATTGGGGATCTTAGAATTTCTATCACAGTAATTAATTGGCTTTTGATTGGTCTGTATTAAGTACTAGTTCATTTACATTTCATACGGACCAAGGTCAGAGTTTAAATACTGTTTTGCTAGAATAGTGGACAGTATAGAAAAAAGGGGATTTTGCCAAAAAGAGGGCCAACCTGTTCAGTGATGTTCTTTCAAGACAAGAGTCTGTAGATTTTCATGAAATTATGAAATTTTTGGAATTAAATGACCTTACGAACTCTGGTGTGACTTGATAGGCATGTACATAATAAAATTATACACTTGTTTCACTGACGGGGAGATAAATACAAGGATAATTTGTTTACAGCGAGACAGTAATCAAATGTAATCAAATCCTCTTATGTCTGAAAAGCCAGGTCTTTATTATGACTGAGTAAGTTAGCTCCAATAATAGGCAAAATAAACAGTATATCATACAGCTTACAGCAAAATTACCCTAGGCAGGAGACAAATATAATTACTTTTTCACAACAGGAAAATCATCATTATGGCACCACGGTCTGGCCACAGGTTGTGACTCCCTAATAAAATTCTCAGTTATGACCCTGTGTGGCCAGAATTATACCTCAGGATCACATTAATCAAAGATTAATTACATATGTCATCTGTAATCGGAAAATAGCTGTTTATACTACAGAGGGCCCTGTACAAAATATGACTGATTGAGAGCTTATGAGGTTTTTGATAAATCACCATGAAGTGCCAGTTTGTCTTTAACTGTCCCATAGTATCGCCTTTCTACTTATTCCTCTGATATGTCAGTAATTTCACAAGATTCTATAGCTGAAACACGAATTAATGACTTGGTCTGAGTCACAATGGACAAAAGTGACCAAGGATTTCAAAAGCTGGCAAATTCAGAGTCATCATCTAATGAGACATTTAAAAGGACCATGGAATTACTAAGAGTAAGTCAAAGACAGTTACCTGACAAAGTGGACAAATTAGTCAAAGACAGTTACCTGACAAAGTGGACAAATCAGTCAAAGACAGTTACCTGACAAAGTGGACAAATTAGTCAAAGACAGTTACCTGACAAAGTGGACAAATTAGTCAAAGACAGTTACCTGACAAAGTGGACAAATCAGTCAAAGACAGTTACCTGACAAAGTGGACAAATTAGTCAAAGACAGTTACCTGACAAAGTGGACAAATCAGTCAAAGACAGTTACCAGACAAGGTGGACAAATCAGTCAAAGACAGTTACCTGACAAAATGGGTCAGAATTCGAAGTCAGTCACCTTACAAAGTGGAAAAATTAGTCAAGGCATTTACCGGACTAAGTGAACCAATAATCAGAGCCATGCAGTTACCTGACAAAGTGGGCCAATAGTCGGAGCCAGTTACCTGACAAAGTTGGCCAATAGTTGGAGCCAGTTACCTGACAAAGTTGGCCAATAGTCGGAGCCAGTTACCTGACAAAGTTGGCCAATAGTCGGAGCCAGTTACCTGGCAAAGTTGGCCAATAGTCGGAGCCAGTTACCTGACAAAGTTGGCCAATAGTCGGGGTTCCAATTCAATAGTCGGAGCCAGTTACCTGGCAAAGTTGGCCAATAGTCGGAGCCAGTTACCTGGCAAAGTTGGCCAATAGTCGGAGCCAGTTACATGACAAAGTTGACAATAGTCGAAGAGTTACCTGATATCTAACAAAAAATTAGCAATAATTTGAAGTAGTCATATATCTCACAAAGTGATGCATAAAACATTATTTTGAATACCATTTGACAAAGTAGAGGTGAAACTCAACTTGTTAAATATTAAGCAGTAGTTAAAACAAACAAAACTATCTTTTTTAAGGTTCAGGCTACAAGTGGCATTCTGTTTTTGTTACAGGTGAGAATATGTACCTGCAGTGTAGGCATTCGTTCACCAATATATTATACTGATATGGGACAAAACACTTCCTGTGAGGCAATCGGAGTTGAGGAGGAAATACCAGCTGGCAAGAAGATCGTGGAAGGTACAGTGCAGAGCATCTTATCACAAATCAGTTGTATGCACATTAGGTTGAACTTGCATGGACAGGTTTTCACAAAATAAAAATATGCTGATACCAACATTCGATACCTCTCCCCTTATCACTCCATCAGTAAGCTAACCCTCCACTGTGAAATTCAGTAGATTGCTCTATATTCTGTTCCATCCAATGAGAACATCCCATTACACTTCAAGGGAGGGAAGGTCACTAGATCAATCAGCTAACTTGATATAGATCTGGCACTTTGTACAGAGACACATTATAATGGAGGGTTTTAAATTAAATACAAGTCTGGAATTTCAAGTATACACCTACTTTTTCAACACCTGATATTTTAATTAGAGCTACATAAATTATGTCATGAACGTGGTCCTTTAAACTCTATATATATATGCATATGTTTTGCCTAAATATTTATTCAACATTAGGTAGATATAATCAGTTAGAATCTAAATTCTGACTAAGAAGAAAATATCAATGTTTAGATTTAACAAAAATTCAAGATTTTCAAAAGAATCAGTTGAAAAATTATGAATTTTATGCAAACCCTTGAAAAGTCTTAAAAATAAAAAAACAAATACTAAAGTACACAATTTATAATCCAGGTCAACTGATTATTGGTTAAAATATTAATCGGGCATTCATCTCCAGACAATTTTCTTGTCTAATGATATAGACTCCTGTAATTTTAAAGCACCCATAACATTATGGTAGGTGATACATCTGAAGATGTGTGTGTGCGCAAGGACGGGGGTACGGTGGGGGATAATGTTTTTTTACAAATGAAGAATCTTGGACTAAAATAATGTACTCACCTTCCTCAGCAAGACTGACGTCAATATCACTGAACGCTGGATTAGACACACCCCCTTCTGGAGAGGGCACATCCCTCACTTCTTGTAGATGGTTCTTTTTTGAGGGTGTACCAGGTGGGCTGGAGAGGCCTGAAACATAGAAAACATCAAAATAACAAACCTGCTAAAGAAGTCCCCAAACTTTACCCTACTGTCACTAATGAATTTTTAAACAAATCACAATATTAATGTTCCTTAAGTCATAAATATGCTGAACACCAAATTTCATTGAAATTGAACATCTAAATTTCCATCAATCAGATGCTAGCAAATGGCAAACATAGCAGTGCTACATGTCACTTATACACACCAAATTTCATCAAAATCAGGTTTTTTTTTTTTATTATTTTAATAATTTAATCACTAGTCAAATAAGCTATACTTTTAAATCGAAAACAAATCATTTGATAGATACGGACACAGGCATTTTGAAATTTTTAGAATTTGTTGTAAGTAACAAAATTTAATATGCTTTCAATATGTTCAGACATATTTGGTATGCACGATAGGTGTAGTAGGAGACTGTATACACTTCTGTAAATTTGGTTTCTACGGCATTTGGAAATCTACATTTCCTTTAAACAGAAATAACCGGTTCACAGAATTGTTAATGTTTTCAGATAAAAGGAAGTCAATATGACAAGGATTGTACATGCTTTCAAAACACATGTTTATCTGCCTTCTTCCTAAATTAATATTTCCTGCATTTTATGTATACACTGGCTTATTTTTCACTACATTCGATGAAAAACTCAAAAGATAAATTTTTAAATTAATGCTGTCACATGTCAGAGTTAAAGTTCAATAGAGCGGATTTTAATCTGACATGGATGGGAACACACCTGTAATGAAATCAGATGCTGAGCCATATTGTTACACCACACTATACCTGTGTATAGTACATTATAATCTCTACCACAATACGCTGTGTTATTCCACTCTCAGACCATTGTAGAAATGCTCTGACTGTTGGATATAACCTTCCGGTCTTTTGATTGGTCAAGAATTCGAACTTTGACCTGAGCTTCAATTGTTATAAACGTCATCAATAATCGAATGACGTCACATCACCAGGTCCCAGCCGTCACTTGTACAGCTTACAGCTATATCGGCATACGCAAAGTTAGACTTGGTCAAATTGCTCTTTGATTCAAACCGATATCATTGTGATAGAAACAGGTCACACGACTCATGATTTTTGGACATGGAATTTATTTCACACTTGCTAAAGCTTGTCTTTTATAACTTTAAAAAAATAACTAACTCAAGTGAAATAAATTCCGTATCCAACTCGTTGTGTAACTTCTATATACCATATCTACAAAAAGCTCCTGCCCACAAAAAGTCCCCTCTACCACTTTTGCAGCATCATCACTTTTAAACATTAAACTAAAAGTGGTTCACAAATATAAATCATCCCGAAACATAAATATGGTACTAAACTTTTACACAAAGGGAGTGGGCTTATTTGAGGAAAACTATGGTACTAAACTTTTACACAAGGCGAGTGGGCTTATTTGAGGAAAACTATGGTACTAAACTTTTACACAAAGGGAGTGGGCTTATTTGAAGAAAAATATGGTACTAAACTTTTACACAAGGCGAGTGGGCTTATTTGAGGAAAAATATGGTACTAAACTTTTACACAAAGGGAGTGGGCTTATTTGAAGAAAAATATGGTACTAAACTTTTACACAAGGCGAGTGGGCTTATTTGAGGAAAACTATGGTACTAAACTTTTACACAAGGCGAGTGGGCTTATTTGAGGAAAAATATGGTACTAAACTTTTACACAAGGCGAGTGGGCTTATTTGAGGAAAACTATGGTACTAAACTTTTACACAAAGCGAGTGGGCTTATTTGAGGAAAAATATGGTACTAAACTTTCACACTAGGGGAGTGGGCTAATTAGAGGATAAATACGGTACTTAGCTTTTACACTTGGGGAGTGGGCTTATTTGGGGATAAATACGGTACTTAACTTTTACACTAGGGGAGGGGGCTTATTTAAGGATAAATACAGTACTTAACTTTTACACTAGGGGAGGGGGCTTATTTGAGGATAAATACGGTACATAACTTTTACACTAGGGGAGGGGGCTTATTTAAGGATGCATATGATGTGTCTGTTATGACCTGTAGAGCTGTTTAGTACACACAAACCTCCAGTGATGATAATGATACAACCTGCCTTTAATCTGATTGATCTCACATCTATCCCTAAGCTACCAGAGCTCATCATTTGATCATAGTAAAGCCACATAGCAATGCCTGGACAAGACTTGAGACAATGCTGTAATGCTGTGTCTGAGAACGGGCCTACAGAATCTAGGATGGCCAAGCCAAGTCCTGTTTGTCTGAGACCCAGCATAGGAGAATTTAAGATGGCGCTGTAAAATCCTGTTTGTCTGAGAACTATGCTAGAGGACACCAAAATGGCACTGCAAAGTCCTGTTTGTCCGAGAACCAAGAGAGAAATCTCAGATGGCACTGCCAGAAAGTCCTATTTTCCTGAGAACCAGGTTAGAGGAATCTAAGACAGCCAAGGCTAGAGGAATCTAAGATGGCCAAGCCAAGTCCTATTTGCAATTGTCTGAGAACCAACAGGGAGAAATCTCAGATGGTACTGCCAGCAAAGTCCTATTTTTCTGGGCCCATGCAGGCTAGAGGAATCTTACTCCAACAATGTTAGAGGTTTTACACAGCGAGATACTTTTGACAGGCGTCACAGTCGGCAAAATCATATCCGATAGAAAAAGAGCCGACCGGCAAAATCATATCCGATAGAAAAAGAGCCGACCAGCGGCCCTCTTATGTTATATATAGGAGTAGAGGAATCTAAGATGGTCAAGCCAAGTTCTATTTGTCTGACAATCAGGCTGGCTAGAGGACCCTACATTGGCTCTAACAACTTTTCCTCAGAGTTCTGTGACCTCATCGACATCTGAGGTCATAGTATATATACATATATATATTTGTCTTAAAATGGCCATAATGTGTTGACATATATGGTCAAATATTGTAGGTAGCATCCTTACATTTGCTGAAGCACTTGTACAATAATTATTTTCAATGCTGTATATAATGTCAGTACTCTTTACTGCAGTCAACACTTCCTTTATTTGCGTACCTTAAAAATGAACCATGCATTATTACCAATTTGGTCAAATAAGAAAGAGTTAATTGAAAGCCTTTCAAAAGTCTAAAAAAGATACTTGCATAATTAGAACTTTTTTTTTCAAGAAAGTCAGTAACTTATAAGTATGATGCATGGACCGGATGAGATGGTCTGGCCACAAAATGGTAGGCATACTTATAAGGGATGAGACATATTCAACCAATTATGGTTTGGATTCAAGCCAATGAAGTACAATCATAGATGACCACTTGGTATTGTTTTTCATCCATCACAATATTACTACAGGGTATGTGTGTAACTCTGATCAGCTGGTATATGTAGTAAACAGTAAGATATCTGACATTGATGTTTATATCAACCTACATAGCCAATCAAAACCAGTCTGGATTAATGTCAGTTTATGAGAATTTTCATTTTGTATTCTTCTTCTTCACAGCGAGACTCAGTGTTATATAAACAACCAGGCCTTTATCTTAAAGCATATCTATCTACACAAAGCTTCTGTCTGAACCAGATCATTTTGCTTTGTTTTCATTAGTATGGTGATGAGTTTTCTCATTCCTTTAGGTATATATGGAGGCAGGTTTTAAATGACAAATTAGTGACTAGAGCTCTTAGAAAATAATCAGACACCTCGAGGCCAAATAAAAAAAATACTACGTCTTCAAGTCATGTGTCTCAAAACCATGTACTCAACTAATAAAGAGATGAACGCTGTCTTTACAGAGACATAAAATGCTCAATTAGCAGCTAGTCCTCATAATTTTCTTTTTGCAGTTTCATACAAACACACTACCATATTATATACTTATATACAAAAGAAGTAAAAGGCTTTATATAAAGTTGGTCTTGGATAAGCTTAACAGTCATCTTAATTCTATAGAATTGTATCCCTTGAATGCATTTCATTATTTGTCAATGAAATGATTACACATTAATGATCCACCCACACTTTATTCCAGGTCCTGGGTCAGACATGTATGAAACCTGGGTCATAGTTATCCTCCATAAACCCCAGGTCACAGGTATTCATGCATGTATGAACTTTGTGTCCTTGAGTACACTGGAGATTTAAATCGGTGAACATCATCTATTAATGTAGACTTGATGGCTGTGTCGCTGGCTATCAAACTTCCGACAGACAGTTTCAGATTTCAATCTTCCTCACAAATCAAACCTGCTGTCAATAATGTATATATCATTAAACAAAAATACCTAATCATACCTGCCATAAATTATTACCTTGTTCACTAGAAACTGTGCAGCAAAAATTAGATTGTTCAATTTCTCTAAAATATAAACAAATATGCTTATTGTTAACCAAGTATTTTCGTAATATATCTAATACAAGTGTTATATACACTCCCAGACAGTGTTAACCATGTAGTCTTGTAATATACACTCCCAGACAGTGTTAACCATGTAGTCCTGTAATATACACTCCCAGGCAGTGTTAACCATGTAGTCCTGTAATATACACTACCTGGCAGAGTAACCATGTAGTCCTGTAATATACACTCCCAGACAGTGTTAACCATGTAGTCCTGTAATATACACTCCCAGACAGTGTTTACCAGGTACGCCTGTAATATACACTCCCAGACAGTGTTAACCAGGTACGCCTGTAATATACACTCCCACACAGTGTTAACCAGGTGGTCCTGTAATATACACTCCCAGACAGTGTTAACCATGTAGTCCTGTAATATACACTCCCAGACAGTGTTAACCAGGTAGTCCTGTAATATACACTCCCAGACAGTGTTAACCATGTAGTCCTGTAATATACACTCCCAGACAGTGTTAACCATGTAGTCCTGTAATATACACTCCCAGACAGTGTTTACCATGTACTCCTGTAATACACACTCCCAGACAGTGTTAACCATGTAGTCCTGTAATATACACTCCCAGACAGTGTTAACCATGTACTCCTGTAATATACACTCCCAGACAGTGTTAACCATGTACTCCTGTAATATACACTCCCCGACAGTGTTAACCATGTAATCATGTACTATACACTCCCAGACAGTGTTAACCATGTACTCCTGTAATATACACTCCCAGATAGTGTTAACCAGGTACTCCTGTAATATACACTCCCAGACAATGTTAACCAAGTACTCCTGTAATATACACTCCCAGATAGTGTTAACCATGTAGTCCTGTAATATACACTCCCAGACAGTGTTAACCATGTAATCATATAATATACACTCCCAGACAGTGTTAACCAGGTACTCATGTGATATACCCTCCCAGATAGGGTTAACCAGGTACTCCTGTAATATACACTCCCAGACAGTGTTAACCATGTACTCCTGTAATATACACTCCCCGACAGTGTTAACCATGTAATCATGTACTATACACTCCCAGACAGTGTTAACCATGTACTCCTGTAATATACACTCCCAGATAGTGTTAACCAGGTACTCCTGTAATATACACTCCCAGACAATGTTAACCAAGTACTCCTGTAATATACACTCCCAGATAGTGTTAACCATGTAGTCCTGTAATATACACTCCCAGACAGTGTTAACCATGTAATCATATAATATACACTCCCAGACAGTGTTAACCAGGTACTCATGTGATATACCCTCCCAGATAGGGTTAACCAGGTACTCCTGTAATATACACTCCCAGACAGTGTTAACCATGTAGTCCTGTAATATACACTCCCAGACAGTGTTAACCATGTACTCCTGTAATATACACTCCCAGACAGTGTTAACCATGTACTCCTGTAATATACACTCCCAGACAGTGTTAACCATGTAGTCCTGTAATATACACTCCCAGACAGTGTTAACCATGTAGTCCTGTAATATACACTCCCAGACAGTGTTAACCATGTAGTCCTGTAATATACACTCCCAGACAGTGTTAACCATGTACTCCTGTAATATACACTCCCAGACAGTGTTAACCATGTAGTCCTGTAATATACACTCCCAGACAGTGTTAACCATGTAGTCCTGTAATATACACTCCCAGACAGTGTTAACCATGTAGTCCTGTAATATACACTCCCAGACAGTGTTAACCATGTAGTCCTGTAATATACACTCCCAGACAGTGTTAACCAGGTAGTCCTGTAATATACACTCCCAGACAGTGTTAACCATGTAGTCCTGTAATATACACTCCCAGACAGTGTTAACCATGTAGTCCTGTAATATACACTCCCAGACAGTGTTAACCATGTAGTCCTGTAATATACACTCCCAGACAGTGTTAACCATTTAGTCCTGTAATATACACTCCCAGACAGTGTTAACCATGTAGTCCTAATATACACTCCCAGACAGTGTTAACCAGGTAGTCCTGTAATATACACTCCCAGACAGTGTTAACCATGTACTCCTGTAATATACACTCCCAGACAGTGTTAACCATTTAGTCCTGTAATATACACTCCCAGACAGTGTTAACCATTTAGTCCTGTAATATACACTCCCAGACAGTGTTAACCATGTAGTCCTGTAATATATACTCCTAGACAGTGTTTACTATGTACTCCTGTAATATACACTCCCAGACAGTGTTAACCAGGTAGTCCTGTAATATACACTCCCAGACAGTGTTAACCAGGTACTCCTATAATATACACTCCCAGACAGTGTTAACCATGTAGTCCTGTAATATACACTCCCAGACATAGTGTTAACCAGGTACTCCTATAATATACACTCCCAGACAGTGTTAACCATGTACTCCTGTAATATACACTCCCAGACAGTGTTAACCATCTAGTCCTGTAATATACACTCCCAGACAGTGTTAACTATGTAGTCCTAATATACACTCCCAGACAGTGTTAACCAGGTACTCCTGCAATATACACTCCCAGACAGTGTTAAACAGGTACTCCTGTAATATACACTCCCAGACAGTGTTAACTATGTAGTCCTGTAATATACACTCCCAGACAGTGTTAACCATTTAGTCCTGTAATATACACTCCCAGACAGTGTTAACCATGTACTCCTGTAATATACACTCCCAGACAGTGTTAACCATGTACTCCTGTAATATACACTCCCAGACAGTGTTAACCATGTACTCCTGTAATATACACTCCCAGACAGTGTTAACTATGTAGTCCTGTAATATACACTCCCAGACATAGTGTTAACCATGTACTCCTGTAATATACACTCCCAGACAGTGTTAACCATGTAGTCCTGTAATATACACTCCCAGACAGTGTTAACCAGGTACTCCTGTAATATACACTCCCAGACAGTGTTAACTATGTAGTCCTGTAATATACACTCCCAGACAGTGTTAACCAGGTACTCCTGTAATATACACTCCCAGACAGTGTTAACCATGTAGTCCTGTAATATACACTCCCAGACAGTGTTAACCAT
The DNA here is from genome assembly GCF_902652985.1 of Pecten maximus. Taxonomy (NCBI): domain Eukaryota; kingdom Metazoa; phylum Mollusca; class Bivalvia; order Pectinida; family Pectinidae; genus Pecten; species Pecten maximus. The sequence continues at coordinate 16,376,288 of NC_047017.1, read as the reverse complement.
GTAGTCCTGTAATATACACTCCCAGACAGTGTTAACTATGTAGTCCTGTAATATACACTCCCAGACAGTGTTAACCATGTAGTCCTGTAATATACACTCCCAGACAGTGTTAACCATGTAGTCCTGTAATATACACTCCTAGACAGTGTTAACCATGTACTCCTGTAATATACACTCCCAGACAGTGTTAACCATGTAGTCTGTAATAGACACTCCCAGACAGTGTTAACCAGGTACTCCTGTATACGTAATATACACTCCCAGACAGTGTTAACCAGGTAATCCTGTAATATACACTCCCAGACAGTGTTAACCAGATACTCCTGTAATATACACTCCCAGACAGTGTTAACCAGGTACTCCTGTAATATACACTCCCAGACAGTGTTAACCAGGTACTCCTGTAATATACACTCCCAGACAGTGTAACCATGTAATCATGTAATATACACACCCAGACAGTGTTAACTATGTAATCATGTAATATACACACCCAGACAGTGTTAACCATGTACTCCTGTAATATACACTCCCAGACAGTGTTAACCATGTAGTCCTGTAATATACACTCCCAGACAGTGTTAACCAGGTACTCCTGTAATATACACTCCCAGACAGTGTTAACCATGTAGTCCTGTAATATACACTCCCAGACAGTGTTAACCAGGTACTCCTGTAATATACACTCCCAGACAGTGTTAACCATGTAGTCCTGTAATATACACTCCCAGACAGTGTTAACCATGTAGTCCTGTAATATACACTCCCAGGCAGTGTTAACCATGTACTCCTGTAATATACACTCCCAGACAGTGTTAACCATGTAGTCCTGTAATATACACTCCCAGACAGTGTTAACCATGTAGTCCTGTAATATACACTCCTAGACAGTGTTAACCATTTAGTCCTGTAATATATACACTCCCAGAAAGTGTTAACCATGTAATCATGTAATATACACTCCCAGACAGTGTTAACCATTTAGTCCTGTAATATACACTCCCAGAAAGTGTTAACAGTGTAATACATAAGAAGCCGGCTAGATAAGTGGCACAATATCGAAATTGTCTAATATATCTTTTTACTACACTTTGATATATATAGTATATATATATATTAGATAGATTTATTTTGACACATAACTGAGGGCTTTTAAACTGCACCTTGGTGGGTGTCAGTAAACAGTCAATGAGCTTTATGTAAACAACAGATATTTACCTAGTATACACCCCCATTATAAGATCAGCATGGATGTGGCACAATATCGAAATTGTCTAATATATCTTTTTACTACACTTTGATATATATAGTATATATATATATTAGATAGATTTATTTTGACACATAACTGAGGGCTTTTAAACTGCACCTTGGTGGGTGTCAGTAAACAGTCAATGAGCTTTATGTAAACAACAGATATTTACCTAGTATACACCCCCATTATAAGATCAGCATGGATGTCTACAGTATAGATTTTAATGACTTTTTTTCTCTTCCTTATTGACCAGATTTCTAACTTCTTCAACTTTCAGATCTTATCTTTTTTGGTTTTATTTCAATCATTTTATGACACATTCTACAACAGGTAATGAATTGTACAGGGCGAGCATTTTGATAACTAACTGTACACATTCTACAACAGGTGATGAATTGTACAGGGCGAGCATTGTGATAAATACGGTACACATTCTACAACAGGTGATGAATTGTACAGGGCCAGCATTGTGATAACTACGGTACACATTCTACAACAGGTGATGAATTGTACAGGGCCAGCATTGTGATAACTACGGTACACATTCTACAACAGGTGATGAATTGTACAGGGCGAGCATATGATATCTACGGTACACATTTTCTACAACAGGTGATGAATTGTACAGGGCGAGCATTGTGATTACTACGGTACACATTCTACAACAGGTGATGAATTGTACAGGGCGAGCATGTGATATCTACGGTACACATTCTACAACAGGTGATGAATTGTTTGTAAGTTATATACCAGGGGCAGCTGTGCAGTCAATTACCTATGTCTACACAATACACAACAGGTATGCACAGGTAAACACAGGCCTGTATACAAGACAGTATATACCTGTTAACCTAATTACAGGTATGTTATCTAGGTCATCCCACAAAACAGTTTCCCTAGTAGGGTATATCTCAACAGTGTTCTGAATGTTTAATGCTTAGCTGGGCCTATAAAACACTTTATATATCTAAATGGCCTCTTCAGTATATATAGCCCATTAAACGGGTTATAATGACCTAGAATGGAATTTGATTACCCGACTATCATATGTATCTACCTGTATAACAGCTATTGTGTACCTGCCAATCAATATCTATCCGATACACAAATAGAATGTCTGGACACTGCTGTACACTACTCAGTGTTTAATTAAAATAATATCTCTTAATTTAATAGGTCACTGCCCTAAGCTGACTGTATCATACAGAAAAATTCACTTCACTCCATTTTCTTCTAGTTACCATGTACTCTCTCTGATTGTACAAATGATCATTTATTTCATTTCTGTTATCAGGTTATATCAAAACATTCATTTCATAATTTTCGGTCGTGAACTAGAGATAAATTGACTGTATGATTCTGAAAATTTTAATGTAACAAATTTAAGTAATTATATTATTATAACTGACATAATGAATTTTTTTACACTGAAGGTAATAATTTAACCAAAGTTGTGTGGATTTGTTTCAGAATAGTGTAACATTTACCTACAGTGCTTACACCTGTATTAAGCGGCCACCCAAGGGACCAACAGATATTGGCTGCTTAAGACAGGTGGCTGCTTAAACCAGGTGGGCCAGAAACGGACTGTTGCCCAATTCTTTTTTCAACAGTTTATTGAATTTATCATATTATAATGCACTTATTCATACATGTATTTTGATATTGATAACAATATACCATGTACAGTGTATTTGAAATGAAAACCAACAAAGATCAAAGTTTTGATGAATTAGAAGTCTGCAATTGTAGTTTGCTTGCTTGTACATTTCACATATAGTTTGTCATGTTCAGCCTCAGCTTTTATACTTCCGGACAAAATGGCCGCTTAATACAGGACGATACAACGACTCGGGGCAGATTGTTAATTGTGGCCGTTGGCCGCGTTAGACAGATGACTGCTTATTTAAGGTTCATTATATAGTGTTTTCTATCGGGCAGACCACAGACTGGCCGCTTAACGGAGGTGGCCGCTTATTCAAGGTGGCCGTTAGAGCAGGTTTGACTGTACACGTACATGATTCTGTTGATTAATAATAAGAATTTAACAGCTACATGTAGTGTTTCGAGAGATGCAAGTTGATGAAAACCGAGTAAAATTTTATGGTTGATATATATTTGGTCTATCATTATCTACTGATAATGAGGATATTTTAATAGTGGAAATATTCTATCACTATTGTCTACTTTATAACCTATACAGGTTGCTGAAGACTATTGGAAAATTTTTGACATTACCATTTTGTATTTGCGATATGAATTCTGTATAATGTTAGATGCTTGTTGATATGTGATTTTGTAAATTTTATCTTTTTCAAAAGTCTCATATTTTGTCCTTGTTCTATTGATTTTCAGCTGAAATTATGATTTTGTTTAGGTATTCTTTTTCAGGAAGGAAGAAAATAAACTATCACAAAATAAAATAAGATAAAAATGTACAAAGTTAGTAGGCCAAGTGTCCTTAAGCTTAATGCAAAACTGTTCAATTACTACCTAGACAGAAACATCCATTGGAAAGACAAATCATCTTCAACATCTCATTAATCAACATCTGCATTTTTTTCAGCACACCTGTCGGTGAATTTAAAACCTACTGAATCAAATACAAGTACATCTAGGGAATGATTTCTGTGGAATCACACCTGGAGATCATACCTGTGGAATCATACTTGGGAACCATACTGAAGAATCCTGCCTGTGGAATATATCCTACCTGTACGTGGAATCATGTACCTGAGTAATCATACCTGAGGAATCATACCTGTGGAATCATACCTGTGGAATCATACGTGAGGAATCATACTTCAGGAATCATACCTCAAGATCATACCTGTGGAATCATACTTGGGAACCATACTGAAGAATCCTGCCTGTGGAATCATATACCTGAGTAACCATACCTGTGGAATCATACCTGAGGAATCATACTTCAGGAACCATACCTGTGGAATCATACCTCGAGATCATACCTGTGGAATTATACGGAGGAGTCATACTGAAGAATCCTACCTGTGGAATATATCCTACCTGTAAAATTATATACCTGAGTAGCCATACCAGAGGAATCATACCTGTGGAATCGTACCTGTAGAATCATACCTGTTGAATCATACCTGAGAAATTACACATACCTGATTAGGAAGAATCACACCTGTGGATTTATACCTGATTATCAGATGTAACTTATGCTGATTATATCAATTTCAATAAATATGTGATTAATTTTAATCAATCATATATCCATTAACTTCTAATTAATGTCCCTATCATAATTTATCTATATATGGTATAATTACATGCACAAAATGACACCTATAGCTTACATTTGTATGCATGTGTTTCTGGTATAAGTTATTCAGCCCAGAACACAAGGCCATTAATCAACCTGGATTCTATATGAAATTTTAATTTTCTGTTTATAACAGTTGATTTATATCACTTGTTATATTGCTGACTGCTGAGTATTTTGTTGCATTCTTAAATGAATTACAGCTACATAATATTGTATCTATAATGATCCTTGTATTTCCAACAGGTTTGGCCTCAATTGACCTAGATACTGATACTGACTGTGACATATATTTACTCTAAGCTACTGACTTTGCCCTGGCCTGACAACCTGTGACCTTGCCTTGACCTTACAACTGTGACCTTGTCTTAACTTGACTGTATCTTTCAATTCTTTTGTGTCCTTGCCTTAATTGAAGGAATACCTGCAGTGATCCTGTTTTAATGTGATCAACTGTGACCTTGTCTTAACCTGATTACCTTGGTCTGCCTTCTTGTGACCTTCTCTAGTAACATATCTGTGACCTTGTCTTGACCTAATTACCCATAACCTTGACCTGACTTCCTGTGACCTTTAATGTCTTTAACATCTCTTGACATTCCCTTAACCTGACTATCTGTGACTTTGTCTTCTCCTTCAGCTGTGACCTTGACTGAATTGTCGTGATTTGCCATTCAACCAACGCTTACCACCAAGCCAAAGAAGACAGTGATATCATTGTGTTAAAAAGAACAATACAAATGACAGTGATCAGCAAGAGACAATGCTGACCACTCAGTCATTATGTGATGAATGAGTGGTGCAGACGTTAATGACCCCTGTTGTTTACCTCCAAAGTGTTTATTGCTGACTTACTGCACAGATTACAGTAAGACATTTGTATCTATAAACAGGTCAATCAATTTCTCTTTCCTACACACTCTTGAATCAAAGTGTACAGCTTGCTATAACTCTTTATATAACAGTATATGTTGTCAGTTTCATCTTTACAACAAGTAATATGAACTTGTCTTAATAGTTGTTTATACTTTATATCCAGAGCAAGGCCAGTGAGTGATCTTAGCTTCCATGAGAAACAAAAAATGCTCTGGGTAGGAATTAAACACTACCTGGTATAAAGTTAATTTATTTTACAACAATTGTATAACAAGTTGTTTCAACATGTATTTCACTCTTTTTAACCTTTATCTACACAAGGGGTCTAATCCTTAGAGGAAACAACAAGAGTACTTGAAGAAAACCCACATGGTCCGGCACCTGACCCCACATCTCTTCATATTTGATTGGGAATTGAACCTGGTCACCTTAAAGGTGAAAGGCGAGTAAGATATCACTGCTTCAGCTGAGACCACCCATCAGGGCCAATGATCTACCAACTGAGCTGTAGCTTGTTTGTTTGCTGGGTTTATCACCCTATGAACAGCCAGGTCATTTTGAGGCATGGTCTCCTTGTAGTAGCTGGTGGCTACCTCACTGAACAACATATGGCAGGCCCATCACATGCCATCCAGAGTAATTAGGGTAAAGTGTCTTCCCCAGGGAAACAACTATAACAATACAGACCGTTTCGTTTCTCTGCTTCCAGAGAAACACAAACTGCCATGGATAGGGAGCTTTGAACTACACACCTGGGACCTTCACCTGAGGTTACCTGGCTGGCACTCTAAGTAACTGAGCTATCGTGGCCCCTTTTGAGCTAAAGCAGCCCCTTATATAAATAAAGTCACAGTATCTATTATAATAAAGTCAAAATCGTGATTATATAATATATTAAATATGCGTTTATATATAGACTTCTACAACCCACATTTGCTAAATGGTTAAAGTTAAGATTCGCCCCAGGCAAAAGGCGGTACATTTCATATAGACTTTATAAAAGTCATGTGCCTTTTTAATATGATAAATCCGTCCATTATCCCACTTTATACCATAAACTAACATAGGACTGGCATACTGCCCGAGTGTTATAACTTACAGTACTATACACAACGTAACAGTTCGTAGGTACTTAATTCAGATGAACGGGAATAACATAAAAACTCACTTCCATAAATAAATAATGTCTTTGTGGTTATTTTTTTATGAATTCAATTTTCCAATTCTTCAAGCATGTAATTATAATTAGCCAACCATTAAAGATTCGTCCATACATGTTCTACACTAAATATTTTTGTGTTATCAGTAAATATTAATGATCTCCTACCACAGTATAGATCTACAGACATTTGTTCTACTGAAGAACATGAGGAATTCCTGAAATGCATAATCTATCTTCCGAGTAGATTTTCCAGTTCAGACCCTGAGACACAAGGGTGGGGATGGAGGGGACTGACATATTTGCTACGGTGGCTGAGCCAGCATTGAAAATATTAAGTTATCATAATTAAACTTTAAACAGCTTGAAATAACTGGATCTCTATGTTTAAAATTTACTGATGCAATTCACTTGAATTCCATGTTTACCAGAATTATCCTGCAGATATATGCAAGTACATTTTGTAGATGGGTAAAATACCCTTGGTAGTTGATGTCTTAAGGAATTATGGCACCTTAAAAATATATCTCCCTCAAAAATGTCTTGTCAATACAATTAAGATAAGTATTAAGAAATTTTCTCAAGACTTCATCAAAATAAGGTAGCATACATCTTTAAGTTTCCTCAAGGCTACATCAAAATAAGGTAGCATACATCCTTAAGTCTATTTCATGATACAGTGACCATGCATCCTTAAGTCTATTTTACAACAAAATTCTTACTTCTATAAAAATTCTCACTAAAATAGGATTCTCCTTCTAACCGGGAAACATTTGCAGAGAATTGAGGCAATTTTTCATCCTTATTTGAAATAATCACTTTTTTCAATGCATTTTTTTTTTATAAAGGTCTAGATTTCAGGGGAAAATGACATATGAAAAGGCATAGTAATTTTTCATAACAAAAGCAAATGGTGACACAAAGATCACTCATGTCAATTTTTCATGACAATCAGTTCATTATTTCCTGGCTGTGTCATATCCCCGTAAAGGTAGCATACATCCTTAAGGAATTTTATTTCTGTATTTTAGATGAGAATGATGTGCTATTGCTACAGTAAGTAATCATTGTATAGTGCATAACTTACATAGAATCCACAATAGGTAAATGTCTAGTTGGCATGTACAGAGTACATAAACACTGTGATGACATATAGGATTACATTTCAAAGTCAGTAACTTAACTACACCAGAGCTATTTACTCATGTAATGATATTTAACACATTCGATATGAAATTGCTTGCGTGACTTGGACAAATTTTGTCGCTAGAGTGACCCCTACATTATATACTGCATGCTCCACCTCAGAATTGGGCAAGACCCACCCTTTGGAAATGAAGGTATAGCCGACAGCTTTATGTCCCCGTCAACTGTCAGGGACATAACTATTGTGTCCAGTTTGAGATGGAAACCTGTGGCGCCAATCCTGCAAACATTACAGGTTCTCTTTCAAAATAAATTGAAGGGATTAGTAGAGGAGGTGAAGTTCAATGACTGTATTGTTCGTCTACCCAGGATATAGTGCTGAAGGTCAAATTAGAGGCTGTGAAGGTCACATCAAACACATTGATGCATAACAGGTCCATTTCCTGCATCAAGGCTCTATAGCTAAATAATTATACAGAAATTGTGATATCTTTTACCATATCATGTTCAGGCCTGAAGCTTCACAAATCATGAAATAAATTGTTAAATACCTATATAAACACAAATCTATATATGTAGTACAGTAAAACTCGGATAAGTCGAAGTCGACGGGACCAAGCAAAATATTCGACTTATCCGATGGTTCGACTTATCCGTGCTTGTATACGGAGACAAAATACCCGACTATCATCGGTTTGTATGCAGAACAAGTGCTTGCATGATAACATAGTCGAAAATAAGCAATAAATAATAACAAAGAAATTAATTAATTGTACATGATAACAATTATTCCTTTATCTAATAAACAATATTGTGCACAGTTACAGATAAAAACAAAGTTCATGCGTAAAATCATCTTTGACATAGACACACGATTTACACACGGGAGTCGCAAATGACAACATAATATTCTATGAAAACGTTACATACATTATCAGAATGTAAGTGTATATATTCTACTCATATTATTTATCGTAAAATCCGTTGATATTGTTCTCCAATTTAACAATATTAAACAATAAACAGTCCGGGAAAATTGATCGACCGTACGCGTGCTGATTTTGTATCAAAGGTGAAGGCCGCGGTCAGTGTTTATCGGCTGCATAATCATGCATTGCCACAATCTTTTGAACAAAGTAAAAACATCCCGCATATCATTGTTACTATTGCATCGTCGTATTCAGAATTTAGGCATATATAAATAAATCATTGACAGACAGGTATTTTTTTTTTGCATTATTCGATGGAAGATATGTAATTTATCATTTACTCTTTCCTTATTTTTTTCGGCGGCCGTGTGCATCAAAACAGTAAACAGAACACATATTGGTTTGTAGACTAAAACGTGCACATTTTATTCTTAGTTATGTATACCTGAACGTTTTACTTCACCCGAGCACCTGTATAAACAATGGGATGATGCGTAACCGACAGCCGGAAACTAACAATAGGCTCTGGTAACACCGTTACGGCTGATCGGTCACACTCGGTCAATCAGACGAGGCCAGCAAATTTTACCTGAGACAACATGACGCCTCGATGTTCGACACAAAAATGGAAATTTTGGTATAGTTTAGAAGGGAGGGACCACAAAATATATTCGACACAACCGCAGTATTCGATTCAACAGTGTTCGAGTCATCCGTGCTTAATTTACTAAGATAAAGAAGGGAAAAAATCGGGACCGAACGAAACGTTCGACTCATCCGATGTATTCGATTCAACCGTGTTCGACACAAGTGAGTTTTACTGTATATGTATTCCTATCAAAGATATAAGTACGGTATTCTATGCTATTGAATTGTATATATGAATTGATAATTTTAAAATATTTTGACAAATGATTTCAATTTTTTATTTAGATTAAAGCTTATCTGTCAAAGTGTATCAGAGATTTGATTTAGAGTTGAAAAATGATGTCAGTGATTTAAATTCTATTTGGGAGGGGGGGGGGGGGGGGGGGGGGGAATAAATTGCTGACTTGAATTTGAAATAAATGCTTCAAAGAAATATTTCTAAGAATTCTAACAAAATCTAATTATGAATGTGCTTGATTTGAAATAAATAATGCAATTTTAAAGTTCTTATCTAATTAGTGTGCTCATGATGAAAAACATTTTACATAAATTCAGCATGTTTTAATTAAAAACACTTCTAAAAGCATTAAGAAGCAAAGCAATTTTATAGACCAGATTTTCTGTAGCAGATTTGTATCTGTCACATCAGGGTATAGAGAAAAGAATGCACTGTCTGGGGAGCCACTATCATACGGAAGCAGACGGGTATAAATTCCACTGAATAATTGATTAGTGTAGAATGGAATTACAACTGCATGCAGCGAGTTGGAACTCAAATCATAAAACAACAAGTTTTCCTTTTCCTAACATCAATAACGTGTAACAATTTGTCAGGAGTTTGTTGATTAAAATCCACTTTTCTGACCAAAATCGGAACTGTTTTGGCTTTTTTATCTTTCTTATCAACTTAACACATATCCGATTTAGGATCTGTTTTTATGATGATTTCCAACTACTGACAGAAAATTTAACTTCACGGTGTTGAGAGACACCGGTTGATGAATACTAATGAGAAAGTTTCAAGGTCATCATTGTGATTTCATTCCTATATATACATTCTATTTTCTTATGCAATATGGAGTTGGACATGTTGGATGTTTGTTGATACACCTAGTGGTTTTGTTTTCACCACCCTCATCCTTATTTTGAGACGTAACCGGTGGAATTTAACCTAGATTTGTATGGTGGGTGTCGTCGATGAAGCAGACGACACCTCCACTCCCTAAGCACCTAGTTTTATTCTCCTTAAAAAATTTTCAAGTGTCTCTGTATATGAATAATATAAATTTATTTATTTTACAACAATTGCGAAACGAGTTATACCAACTTATATTAATCACTCTTTTTGACCCAGTTGGAAGCACGTGAGGGCTCTTAGTGTGGGAGGAAACTGGGGTACTCAGGGAAAATCCACGTGGTCGGGCAGACCGTGACCCCATACCTTATCAGGTCCAATCAGGGAATCAAGCAATAGCCACCTTGGTGAAAGGCAACTGTGTTTTAATTAACACTGTGCCAGTCCCGACCACCAAAAGATACATCATATTTCAGCTTTAAAACTGACCTTGTGCTGTTTCGCTTTTAGTAAATACATGCAACTTGCACATCATGATAACCCTATTGCAGATCTATAGAGAGTGACAAATGGACTTCAGAGAACAGAATTATTACTATATTTCCTACAAAATAAACTTTTGAAAAGAAAATTAGCTTAATTTCTCTGAAGCAGATTTCACAGGCACCTTTGTGATGGTGAATGCATGCAATTTATTTTCAAATGTCTTAAATTTTGTTGCAGGCTGAAAATTAGAATGTATATTTTACCTGTGTACAACATTATGCAAAATCCATTAACAGAGAAATAAATGTTTTTAACATAATTTCAAAGTTGTGTCATAATTTGTCATCTACTTCCCTGTTTAGGTACTTAAGAAGCTTTTTCACAGCAATATATGACAGGAAGTGAACATTCACTCGACTGTCACTATAAGCTTATTTTAGCCATAAGGGCCCTGTCTCGCCAAGTTGGGACAGCCTCATGACAAATAGTTCCTGCCATATTTAATCATATCTGCTAGTTTACAAGACAATGCTACATATGTTTGTGACTTTCTATATTGTGAAGAGTGACAGTTTTCTCTACCTCATTAAAATATATACTGTAAACATATTCATTAAGGCGCACTAAGATATTAATCAGCACATTTTCAAATTTTAGAACATTATATAAATTTCCCGATTTTAACAGAAATAGCATGATGATGAATTGAGGCATCAACAATATAATATGCTACAGCCATATTTTTATAAAATTTATGATAATTATAGCACTCAAAATTTAGCGAAATGCTTCCAGAGCGAAATATATTAGTCTGTTAATTTCCTCAAATAGATTTATGGTCAGTTTGAAGTTTCATATGGCCAATTACGTACTGTATTGAAAATCTCCTAACATTTGAAGGCTAAAATTGTACTTGGTAATTTCATTAAATTTTGGAGACTACGGTAATATCATAATGGTAGTATTTACAATATTTAGGTGAAAATTATATGTCCAGTTTTCAGCAAAACAACTTCCAAGTTGAATAAATGAATTAAAAAAAATATCTTAACTTTTTTTTCATAATCAAAATTGTACTTTTAAAAGAGATTTCTACCAAATCATATTTGTTGTACTGATAATAATTACAGAAATATCGTAGATACTATGCATTAAAGCAAATCACTAAGTTTCAGAATCTCATTAATGTAAATGTCCTTAGATTTTGAAGTCTTGAAAATAGATATCATTAATTTTTTAAACTATTGGAAATAATGTTTACATAATCATTACATATTTCATAACTTAATTATGATGGATTCAAAGTACACTTCAATGATCAAAAGTTTATCTGAAACACGCTTACATCCAAACTACCGTTAATTACGAGTGTCTATCCCCCATACATCGATCGGTTGTTGACACCGACAACTATAATTACGGGTGCCTATCCTCACATCCCTAGATTGGTAGGTTGTTGACATCAGAAGGGTAGATTTAATTACAAGTGTCTATGTATTGTGACACCCCTCCCGGAATGTGGCCCTTGCCCATTATCCAATCAATATTAATTCCCTAGAAACAAACTGGAGACTTAAGTTACACCGTGATTAAATAAACTCTAAGTTCTTATCTCTGTAAATACAAGACACTCAGAATGGAGCTACTTATGGTAGTAATTTCCACGCAACAACTTCCGTAGCTGCCGACCTTGGTACGTGTAGGAGGTGAGAGGAGTGAAGATTGGCGTAAAATCCTCGGGCGTATACCCCTATCCCATGGTCAGCTAGGGCATACCTTTGTGACCTGGAGGCCAGACAATGTTTGGGTTTGTTTGTGTGGTCAGCAAACCTTTAGCTGGATTACATATGGAATTTCCATCAAAATTTTATTCTATTTCTACATATAATGAAAACATTTTAGAAATAGAAAGAAGTTCTTAATAGTATCCTAATTTTTTGAAAAATCTATGAATATCTTCTTTTTTTCTTTAAATCTTTATGAAAAAGTTTCGTTATTAATCTATGAATATCTACATTTTTTCTTTAAATCTTTATGAAATAGTTTCGTTATTAGTTAATAACGAAACTATTTCATAAAGATTTAAAGAAGAAAAAGAAGATATTTATAGATTTTCAAAAAATTTGTTACGATAGTTCAAGAATGCATACTACTGATTGCAATATGGGCTTCTGCAAACTAGAGCAAGGGTAATTTCTACCCGATGCTAGGATATACGTCATTGTATTACATTTGACAGGAGAGGTGCAGCTATCATACTCGTACATCAGCTGTTGAAGGCTACGCGTCCACATAACTGTGTTAATATATTCCAGAGGGACACTCTGTCCTACACCTGTCAGGTAAGATATATCCACACAGAGGTGTAGAATACCTGTCGTTGCATTGTAAACCACATGCTGTCTATATGTAATACTAATTTCACGGATGTAGATATCTGAAATATGTGGATACCAATTTTGCGGTTGTAATAAATGGGAGATTTTTTTGCCAATATTGTATCAAAACCATACACAATGTCACTTACTTAAAGGGGCATTCCTTCGTTTGGACATCAGAAACATGCACAATTTCTATTGATGAAATCTATGTCCAAACGATGGTTATATGAGTGTTTGTGCTTACAGGTAATGAAATTAACACCGAAATGTACAGGAAAAAGACGTATTGTATACAAATATTTATGTCTTTGTGGTAATTAGTGATACTTCGGGCGAATTAAGAATTTCTAGGAATTAACACTCGAAGAACTTCGGTTTATCCAGAGAGTAAAACTATTGTATTAATGTAAACGGCCTAAACTTAATAAAAGAAGGAATGCCCCTTTAAAGATACATATAAAAAATCTAATAATTTTTACAGAGGCGTCCTGTTGATCCTGAAAAATGATAGGAAATAACTCCACATTAATTCTCAACTTTCTGACCCCTACATTCAAAAAGAAATAATTTCAGAGTTAATGAGGCATAAGAATGTCATTAAAAGTGTTTTATATTAAAAGTTTAATTGTTGAATGTTAAAAGTTGATGGAGTTATCTCCATGGCATTATTGACCTTGAGATATTTCAAACCATCTGAAGAATTCATGATGTTTTGTAAAACCCAGATATGTCAAATTCAGAAATGAGTTGCATGTTAAGTGTCAATTTCCTTGCAGAATAACTGAATACGTGATTGTGAACGGAGATTGATGGTCAACCACTGTCATCTGACTATTTCGACACCATCGGAGCATGTCATTCGGTCGTATCCCTCGACCACACCACATAGACCTATAACACCCATTCACATCTCCAACTGGACTAAAGTTCAATCCTTATTTCTGTAGATCCTTCAAATTCCAGACCATTCACCTAGTCATCAGCCCACGATATATCTGATCCAACTCTAGTGGCTTCGAACTTGACATACATATTTTCACACCCGTTTTAGTTATAATGTATATAGAGTGTCACGTGTAGCCTATACAGTGTTTACAATACTGAAGTACCTCCCTGTGGAGACATTTGATCTATCATCATTATATTAAAAGAGCTGTATACCAGGTTTATTCTTCCAAGTGATATCATTACCCTAATTGGATCTTGTTTATATAACACTGAACTGCTATAACTTGCTCCTGACCAGTTACTTGTGTGTTACAGAAATGACCTTAACCCTACAGGGACAATTGGAGTCTGCCTTACATTCTTTGTGAGAGTCATCCACCATACACTACCATATCTGCAGCCCCCCCCCCCCCCCCCCCCCAACCCCCCACCCGACAGCCCTCATCCACTACCCTCAGTCACCCTATCAACACCTACAGCCCCCACCCACTACCCTCAGTCACTCTATCAACACCTACAGCCCCCACCCACTACCCTCAGACACCCTATCAACACCTACAGCCCCCACCCACTACCCTCAGTCACCCTATCAACACCTACAGCCCCCACCCACTACCCTCAGACACCCTATCAACACCTACAGCCCCCATCCACTACCCTCAGTCACCCTATCAACACCTACAGCCCCCACTCACTACCCTCAGTCACCCTATCAACACCTACAGCCCCCACCCACTACCCTCAGTCATCCTATCAACACCTACAGCCCCCACCCACTACCCTCAGTCACCCTATCAACACCTACAGCCCCCATCCACTACCATCACACACCCTATCGACACCTACAGCCCCCACCCACTACCCTCAGACACCCTATCGACACCTACAGCCCCCACCCACTACCCTCAGTCACCCTATCAACACCTACAGCCCCCACCCACTACCTTCAGTCACCCTATCAACACCTACAGCCCCCACCCACTACCCTCAGTCACCCTATCAACACCTACAGCCCCCACCCACTACCCTTGGCCACCCTATCAACACCTACAGCCCCCATCCACTACCCTCAGTCACCCCTATCAACACCTACAGCCCCCATCCACTACCATCACACACCCTATCAACACCTACAGCCCCCACCCACTACCCTCAGTCACCCTATCAACACCTACAGCCCCCATCCACTACCATCACACACCCTATCGACACCTACAGCCCCCACCCACTACCCTCAGTCACCCTATCAACACCTACAGCCCCCACCCACTACCTTCAGTCACCCTATCAACACCTACAGCCCCCACCCACTACCCTCAGTCACCCTATCAACACCTACAGCCCCCACCCACTACCCTTGGTCACCCTATCAACACCTACAGCCCCCACCCACTACCCTCAGTCACCCTATTAACACCTACAGCCCCCACCCACTACCTTCAGTCACCCTATCTACACCTACAGCCCCCACCCACTACCCTCAGTCACCCTATCAACACCTACAGCCCCCACCCACTACCCTCAGTCACCCTATCAACACCTACAGCCCCCATCCACTACCCTCAGTCACCCTATCAACACCTACAGCCCCCACCCACTACCCTTGGTCACCCTATCAACACCTACAGCCCCCATCCACTACCCTCAGTCACCCTATCAACACCTACAGCCCCCATCCACTACCATCACACACCCTATCGACACCTACAGCCCCCACCCACTACCCTCAGACACCCTATCAACACCTACAGCCCCCACCCACTACCCTTGGTCACCCTATCAACACCTACAGCCCCCACCCACTACCTTCAGTCACCCTATCAACACCTACAGCCCCCACCCACTACCCTCAGTCACCCTATCAACACCTACAGCCCCCACCCAGTGCCCTCAGTCACCCTATCAACACCTATAGCCCCCACCCACTACCCTCCGTCACCCTATCAACACCTACAGCCCCCCACCCACTACCCTCAGTCACCCTATCGACACCTACAGCCCCCACCCACTACCCTCAGTCCCCCTATCAACACCTACAGCCCCCACCCACTACCCTCAGTCACCCTATCAACATCTACAGCCCCCACCTACTCCCCTCAGTCACCCTATCAACACCTACAGCCCCCACCCACTACCCTCCGTCACCCTATCGACACCTACAGCCCCCACCCACTACCCTCCGTCACCCTATCAACACCTACAGCCCCCACCCACTATCCTCAGTCACCCTATCGACACCTACAGCCCCCACCCACTACCCTCAGTCACCCTATCAACACCTACAGCCCCCACCCACTACCCTCAGTCACCCTATCAACACCTACAGCCCCCACCCACTACCCTCAGTCACCCTATCAACACCTACAGCCCCCACCCACTACCCTCAGTCACCCTATCTACACCTACAGCCCCCACCCACTACCCTTGGTCACCCTATCAACACCTACAGCCCCCACCCACTACCCTCAGTCACCCTATCAACACCTACAGCCCCCACCCACTACCCTTGGTCACCCTATCAACACCTACAGCTCCCACCCACTACCCTCAGTCACCCTATCAACACCTACAGCCCCCACCCACTACCCTCAGTCACCCTATCAACACCTACAGCCCCCACCCACTACCCTCAGTCACCCTATCAATACCTACAGCCCCCACCCACTACCCTCAGACACCCTATCAACACCTACAGCCCCCACCCACTACCCTCAGTCACTCTATCGACACCTACAGCCCCCACCCACTACCCTCAGTCACCCTATCGACACCTACAGCCCACACCCACTACCCTCAGTCACCCTATCAATACCTACAGCCCCCACCCACTACCCTCAGACACCCTATCAACACCTACAGCCCCCACCCACTACCCTCAGTCACCCTATCACCACCTACAGCCCACACCCACTACCCTCAGTCACCCTATCGATACCTACAGCCCCCACCCACTACCCTCAGACACCCTATCAACACCTACAGCCCCCACCCACTACCCTCAGTCACCCTATCGACACCTACAGCCCACACCCACTACCCTCAGTCACCCTATCAATACCTACAGCCCCCACCCACTACCCTCAGACACCCTATCAACACCTACAGCCCCCACCCACTACCCTCAGTCACCCTATCACCACCTACAGCCCACACCCACTACCCTCAGTCACCCTATCAATACCTACAGCCCCCACCCACTACCCTCAGTCACCCTATCAATACCTACAGCCCCCACCCACTACCCTCAGACACCCTATCAACACCTACAGCCCCCACCCACTACCCTCAGTCACCCTATCACCACCTACAGCCCACACCCACTACCCTCAGTCACCCTATCAATACCTACAGCCCCCACCCACTACCCTCAGACACCCTATCAACACCTACAGCCCCCACCCACTACCCTCAGTCAACACCTGTGAATCCCCCCTCTGCCTCCTCCCCCCATTTACTCAGTCACCCTAAGGATCCCCCCCCCCCCCTTCCCTTTCCTCTAATCCATCCACACCTACAACCCCCACCCACTACCCTCAGTCACCATTATCAACACCTACAGCCCCCACCCACTACCCTCAGTCACCCTATCAACACCTACAGCCCCCACCCACTACCCTCAGTCACCCTATCAACACCTACAGCCCCCACCCACTACCCTCAGTCACCCTATCAACACCTACAGCCCCCACCCACTACCCTCAGTCACCCTATCAACACCTACAGCCCCCACCCACTACCCTCAGTCACCCTATCAACACCTACAGCCCCCACCCACTACCCTCAGTCACCCTATCAACACCTACAGCCCCCACCCACTACCCTCAGTCACCCTATCAACACCTACAGCCCCCACCCACTACCCTCAGTCACCCTATCAACACCTACAGCCACCATCCACTACCCTCAGTCACCCTATCAACACCTACAGCCCCCACCCACTACCCTCAGTCACCCTATAGACACCTACAGCCACCACCCACTACCCTCAGTCAACACCTGTGAATCCCCCCTCTGCCTCCTCCCCCCATTTACTCAGTCACCCTAAGGATCCCCCCCCCTTCCCTTTCCTCTAATCCATCCACACCTACAGCCCCCACCCACTACCCTCAGTCACCCTATAGACACCTACAACCCCCACCCACTACCCTCAGTCAACACCTGTGAATCCCCCCTCTGCCTCCTCCCCCCATTTACTCAGTCACCCTAAGGACCCCCCCCCCCCCCCTTCCCTTCCCTCTAATCCATCCACACCTACAGCCCCCACCCACTACCCTCAGTCACCCTATCAACACCTACAGCCCCCACCCACTACCCTCAGACACCCTATCAACACCTACAGCCCCCACCCACTACCCTCAGACACCCTATCAACACCTACAACCCCCACCCACTACCCTCAGTCACCATTATCAACACCTGTGAATATCTTCTCCTCCTTCACCCCCCCCCCCCCCCCCCCCCCCCCCCCCAATCCATCCACACCTACAGAACACCATCTGCTTCAGGGTCAGACAAGACATCACCTGCATTAATTGTTAGGTGTGTGTCAGGCGGGTCTGGTCCGTAAGGTCACAGTGCCAGGAAGACATCATTTTACCTATACGGCCAGGTAAGTATACCTGTACAGGTGTGATAAATGGGGAAAGAGGACTAGCTGACAGGACATCGTCGGGCTGGAATGTTGTCACGCTTGAAAAGACTTCTTGTTCCTCTTTGATCCCCATACAACCTCACGCTTATAAATCATCCAAAATAAAGCTGGTGACATGGCGTCGAAGCCCTGTAGGTAGAGAGCTGTGACATACCGTGTTATTACAACAATAAGTAGACAGAATATACTGATCAAATGTCCCGCGGCAATATACTACACAACTTCATTCATTGTTTCAAATAAAAACAAAAAAAAATTATTGTAATGCCAATTTCTAGGCATTGTTTTTGTTTACTTAAAATATCATCATTTTTGCTTTTCCTTTTTTTTTTTATAAAACGCTGATAAACTTTCTTTTTCTTACCATATTGCCTATAAAAATTTTAATTAAACTAAAAAGGTATAGGGTTTTCCAGTTTCATATTTCGGTCACATATTTGTCGAATTCTAATACTTCATGAGAGACTCGCTGACATAAGCCAGCTGTGCATTAATTCTTGCATGTATGCCAAAGATGTAAATGTATACCTGTTCACTATTTTCATACATATTCACTGCATTGCAGATTATATTTGCAATGGTATTCCTTGAATGAAATTAACAAAATGTTATAAAAAATGAATTAATGAACATACACAAACATTATAAATACAAAAATGCTGATGTCACTTGAGAATGTACATATACCCTTTGATAATTAATTCCCTGTATAAAACTCCAATATATGTATTTATCCTGTGGAATTTTCTAAGAAGATCATATAGATAGTATTGTATGATTATCTGCTATAAATCCAGCTCTTTCTGTCCCGTGACAAACACGTATGGAAATTAAAGGTTTCTCCCTAAGGTGTTGAAAACCTGGCTATCGAAAATCTTGCCGGATCAGGCTATCAAATACATTGAATCTCTCTCTATATACACATTTGAACAATGTGAACTGATATTCTCTATATGTAAACCTATAGGAGTTGTCACACAAGTATTTAAACTCAAGAGATCAGGTAAATTTCTTATCCACCATCAACTCTTAATTGAATGCCGACATATGAAAAAAACGCAATTTAAACATAAAACACTCCACTGGGACATCATTTGAACAATTATATCTGCGATTCGGACAAACAATACAATTTTTACTTAACAAAGGCTTCAAGAGATTTTCTGTTCTGGGTTGTGAATTTGTTCAGGTTGTCCATGTGCTGGGTTGTGAACTTTTTAGCTGCTCAAGAAATTGCATGTCAACTTTTCACAGATTTCAGTTCAAACAATTGCGTTGCGTGTTCGGGAGATTGGTGCTCAGTGAAACCTCAATTAATGTTCGCTCGAAGTCCCCATTTTATACACTGTCTGGGTTTGTCTGAATTCCGATGACATTCCTTGAATACAGTACACTACACAACAGACATATTGATTATTAAAGGAATATTTGTCTGAAAACTTCACTTGATCAAATTTATGTAGTACCTTCGTAAAGAGCTTTTTGATATCAAAAATACTAATAAATGAAAAATGTTATTTGAAAATTCATTCCCAACCATTAAAAAATGCATATTTTTAGCATATTATACAAATGTGAATGGAAATTATGTAAGAAGTCGAGCGAAAATGTTTATTTTATTTTTTTCAATTCTTTCTTTTTTGGAACAGTAAGACATAAACTTCAAAAGATTTACCATATTATAAATAATGCCGTAATAAAAAAGTCATATTTTTTGCCAGAAGTCATCCGAAGTTTGTTTAATCTTGCAGGTTTTCAATTATAATACTGCCTTGAGTTTAATAACACTGCTAGTTTTATCAGAACACTGCCTGAAGTTTTATCATAATACTGCCCCGGAGGCGGCAGATTATTGATAAACAAAAATAAACATGTCACACGTTTCTGCCCGTCATAACTTCTACACCACTACTCAAGGCAGCGAAAATAAATGGAGGCTTAAGATTATATTAAGTAATACCTTGGGTACTCATTTTGTGTACAAAGTTGCATCATCGGTATGCCAGACTGATTGAGATCATTTCCTGCTTGTGTAAATAATGTGTTTATCTTAACCCTAATAGGTTGGATTTGTATACATGTATACTGTTCAAATACTCAACAAGTCAACCTAAGAGTATGGAGAGCCCAGAACATTTAATCCTTATTGTTATATATAAATGAGGCTATATTGAGACTCTAAATCAAGTCAACAAATGTCCCCTTTAATTACAATCCAGGTAAAAACCAGGTAGACGGGTCCAGCTGGTTGAGTGTGAAACACCCGAACATTAACACTCCCACATTTTACGATGACCCTTAACAGTCCCACAGTTTAAGATGACCCTTATAATCATCTACAAATGAAATTCAAACAAATTTATTGTAGACTTCAATTATTATAATCCACTTATCTTTTGTATAGAGCACATGATGACCATTTAATTCAGAATAGAAAGAAATCCTTATTAATTGAGAGTGATTTTAAATATAAGTATACAATTTGGAATAATTTATCAAATTGGTCCTAATTTAACAGATTAAAATCTTTTCATAAAACTGAAAAACCTTAACCAACTAGAAAATGAAATCTTGATATAATTCTGATGCCTTTCTTCTTTTCAGTCGCAGAAATAAGTACAAAAAGGCCTAAAGGTCAGGCGTTTAAAATGATTTTGTGTATATATACTAGTAAGCTCAGCAGTTTTGATGAGTAGGCAAAGCTCTGTAGTAAACGCATAGTAAATTTATATTGATATCTCCTGAAAATCAATATTGTATTATTACGGTTGTTGAATGGTGACCCCTCTTGGGTATTGCTAATTGCTAAGTGCTATGTATTCCATACATATATGTCCTTCACCTTTGTTTAAATTGTCACAATAAGCCAGTGCTGTTAAATTATACAGAACGAATAGTCCTTGATATCTAATAGAATAATCTGCCAGATTTTCTCATAATTAACAGAAGCGACTAATTCAAAAGACTATAATCTTTAGGTTTTTTTTCTCCGACATTACCATTCAGGACTAGGCACTCAGCTCAAAGGGTGATAATGTTCAAGATTTTTGGCATTATTTGTGGGAACTACCGCAAGGGAAAATCCATCTTTTCTAAAATAAGACTGAAGTGCTTTTCCTACCTATAAGTTGAGTCTGAAATATTAAGGCCCTTTTCCCAAATTTGTATGTTGTTTATTTTTCTCAATCAATTAATCAAAATTTTCAATGTAATGATATGAAATCTAGCAATCCCAATCTTCAATGTTAATTTTACACATTTGTTACAAAAAAAAACAAAAAAATCAAATTTCAACCAGGTGGAAATCTCACAAAATGGCCAGGAAAAGCACAATGTCACAAGTTATAGTAACAATCTGTGAATTTCACAGGTGGTCAACCAAACTTACATATACATGTACTCCATATAATTATAAGATCTGTCACATCAGAGGAATATTTACTGTACAAAAATGTCGGGTTATCGCTTTTGAATACTAGGTCATTGATTTAACAACCTAGATGAGTTTGATTCCATTGTCCTACAGGTAAAGAGATAAATCAGATTTCGAGCCATTAAATATCTGGCACTGTTTTTAAAATGCTTAATTGGCACATATCTGCCACACCAAACATCATTGACACACAATACAGCCAAGGGCAAGTTTGGGAGCTCAAACCTTACTAAGCACCAGATATATTTATACTTATGAATTAATTTAAAGGTAGGTGTCTAGAACAGAAGAAATTCAAGCATGGTTAGCTTTAGGTGAAAATGATTTAAACATTTCAAATTTGATTGTAACCAAACCAGTATGCCAGTTTATTTGGGGTTTGAGGGTGGGTGGAGGTGGGTGGAGTGACAATTTCATAATTTTGTTTTGATATGAGAAATATGATTTAGAAAAAAAAAGTTACAGCTACTATAAATACTGAGATAATTCAGGGTCATTCATGTTTTGTAGAATGTTAAGGATTTTTGAGAAAGTGGTGTATTTTTGTATCAAATAAAGTACATTCTGAGAATTTCAATGAGATTTTCAGCAAAAGTATAGGTAAAAATCTCTAAACCTCACCGAGAATTACCCTCATATATAAAAAAAATATTTTCATTTTAGACTTTGCATCACTTGTAACTGCACGGAGTCGATAATGTAATAAATGCATGTGGAGTTAAACTGCTATTTTTACCTGATGGTAACACAGCGACAGGTGTGATACCGCTAGACTACAGATGATAAAAGCTGCCTACTTTAACAAGATATGACTCTTAAGATCAATATGACTTCATTGTATAAAACATCAGGAATGCTAACTTTTACAACATATTGAAAGCCAGGTGATTCATGCTCGTTAGAATTAAAACATACTAGGCTATGCACGTCTTTAATTTGCTCATGATGATATCAGCTGTGAACATTACTGAATACACTTCTATTTATATCTGGGACAGGAATTTTGTTTACAAGCATTTAGTGATTAACTTCTCAGGCCTGGGGTTAGGTTGGACATTAGTATTGTCCGACAATTCGTCCGTGCTGTAGGGCATTTCGAACCATTTAGTGGACAATGGTCAATACTGGATATTTATTCTCTGAAACTTGCACGTGTGCTGCTGCTTAACAAGTTTAGAACATGTATGGTTTTTGAGGATATATTTGAATTAAAGGCCATCGAAGGTTTCAGACAATAAAAGAGAAGCATCTGATTAACACAAATGTTACATATGGAGAGATATTTATGATACACGTCGCAAGTTTCAGGTGTAAAAATTTATGACAGCAACACACTGGCTAAGCACAGGTAAATTATATAACAATACACTTACCTCTTCGGCGTCTCCAGACAAGAAATGCAATAATTCCCAACACTAAGAAAACGACTGCAAGTGTACTAAAAACACTTGCTACCACGACCACGGCAGTACTGGGGCCCTGGCACTGGGCTGAAACCCCCACCACACCTGCCATCATTATCACAGCGCCCAGCAGCCTCATTGCACCTTCGCTCATCCCGCTAAGTCCCGGGGGTCGCGTCAACACCAAAGTTTTAAAACACCAGTCCCTGCGCGAACTCGGTCAAATAATTTTCACGTAAAGCCAAAGAGTAAATATTATATATCGACAGTACACTATATAGATATAGCATACAATATTTCTTTCCTCGTCGACGGCCTTCTTGAGAAGATAAATAAAACCACTAATCCAGGCCACATATCACATATGAGGCGAGAACAGATGATAATATCCGTGTTTGTACAGGTATGTAAAAGTACTTTATATCGCTAATTACGATACAATGATGTCTTTACACAATAAAACATCCAAAATGATCGGTGTCATTCAGTTTAAACACACATTTCTTTAAAACTTTTCAAGTACACACTTCCCAGTGATAGTTACACAAGAAAACAGCAGGTCGGCACTTCCTTGTAATATCCGTCAAAGACAGGTGAGAGAGACACTCGCTGCCCCGTATTGTCAATAGGGTGTCACTTGTCTCTGGCCCTTCAGGTGAGTATACCGTACTTTGCCAGTCCACACCTCACCTGAGCCCACAGGTACGAAATCGTATATGATCGCGATTCAGTCGGGCGCGGGCTTACAGCGTTCAGCACAATAATCAGAGGAATGTGTGGACCGTCGTCATACTTGAGTGAACATGTTTTACGGTACACAACTGACAAGGAACCTGACATAACTTGATTGGTGTCGAGAAACACAACACTCCTTTAAATTCACTGTCCATATAGATCTATGTGAACTAAATAATTCGAATTCTTTTATTCCTCAGCAGAGAAAAAATGAAAACAAGCTGAGAGAGAGGAGAGTCGGCGCACGGGCGAGTTGTATATAAACCGAGATTGTGTATTCCGCCGAATATCCCCAACATACCTGTAGGATTGCCTCCGAGTAGATATTGATTGTAACGGAAAGTAGAAATATCACCACACCTGTGTATCTCAACATTGCATGTGTTGTAACAATGAACTTGTCAATACACGGACAAAGTGATACATCATTGTTTACGGGCAAACACATTCACTTCGATTGATTACCATTTTTAAATATTTCCATCTATTTACGGTGAATTTATTTGTTTGTGTAGCAATTTGTTGTATTTTCACGGCAATAAAATCACAATGGCATAAGGAGGTATGTGGTATTTTTTTTTATCCCAGTATTGTTTCCCAAGTATATCAAGAATCGCGCTTTATATTTAATTAAAGATTTTTTGAGAATTTGCTACTGTGTGCATTGTTACACTGATCTTTTCGTGGTGTATAATTAGTATATACATTGTTTCCAGAAAAAGGAAGCGATATCTGTATGGAATTAAATATACAGACAGTCTTGAATATTACGATAGAGTGATTTGTTTAGTTTATCTGAGGAAGCAAAAGCATGTATGTCGACGATATTGGAATGACATATAATTACAGGCGTATAGTACATCTGTGACCCTTTTCTAAGATAAATTAAATGTTGCGACATGCGACTAACAGGGCGATTAATTATGCGACACTACCGGGAAATGTTTGCGCAATTCAAACTTCCCCTTACAACACGGTTGCATCATAATAATTAACATTTGATCACAAATTAGAAAATGGAAATTATTATGTGAAAAAAAAGAGATAAACCCCAGGGGAAATATCCTCGTGGCCCAGGAACTGAAAGGGATTTCCCCTGTACATCCGTACTCTGCTGTTTACCTTTCCGCCACTAAATACATAATTTATCTGATTATTTCAGACCTGCTTATTCAATCAACGGATATTAAAACGGAGAAAGATAGGTAAGATTTTGACAGTTTGACTATGTATAGTCCATCGTAATGACACGTCCTTCTTTGTTTTTAATCATCACATTTCGAGTTTAATTATGAATGTGTGAATTTAGTAGAAATAAAACTGAGTACAAAATCTAAAGATGTACATGCGGCCGTTTATTCCCTCTACAATATGATTTTAACGAAATCTAGTGACCAGATTGATCCTTCTTGTACTCTTGGGAGATACCGATAGTGTACTTGAGAATCCGAACGGAAGGGTGTTGGGGAAACTGAAGGATGCGGCGATACCCAGATTCCATAATTAACTTTATCAAATTAGCGACGTTTAGGTATTGGGAAGTCTAAAAAGAAACAAATATACGGAGGTATGTTCAGAACCAAAGGCATTTGGATTCTCGTGACATGTAAGATTTAGATAAATGATACGGGGACTTAACACTCCACCAACTTGCGGGGAAAAAAGCCATCTTTACTTTTTTTTTTTATATATAGTTTAAGAATCTTAGAAATGACGTTTTAGATATATGTGAAGGGAGATAACTCTTTCAACGATATGCCGTACTAAACTTGACAAGAGGACAAGAAAGAATTGTTACGGCGTTAATAATTGAAATGATGTTGTCTGGAAATGAAAAGAAAATCATAAGCGAATGAGGGTTTTCAATGGCAGAGTGTGGATGATCCGCACTGGACCAGCTAGACCACAGGGGCTTGAGAATTTGTTACAGTCTACATACACACTAGGGAAGGTCCAAATACCTGTAGACTGTGACAAATTCTCAAGTCCCTGTTTGCTAGACCATTGATTTAGCAAGGAATTACTGCCTATAGAGATCGATTGGGGGGGAATTGGTCCATATAGTACATATGTATATGTATTCGACAGATATACAGGTAGTTATATGGACCGCGAGTTGGGAATATTTGACAAGATACTGCAATATTATCATTTACTGAAAAAACCAACATTTGCATGTTCATGACATCTCACGTAGAACTACCCAAAATGAGACATTTTAAAAAGAAAACTACAATGTACTAATGTATCTTATTAGTAAAATCTTAATTATTTCATACTATAATGAAATCACAATTATATTAAAATAAAAATAAAATAATTATGCCCTATAAGTATCTCATTTTTAGCAATAGAGATCATTCAGTTGTTGTGGTACGGTCTTTCACTTAGAATTGAAAATTAAGGAAACTTGCTAAGGTAGTTCTCAAAAAGGAACTGATTTTATTGATCACTTTGCGATAATAACTAATTTAAAACACTTCATTTTATAGATAACAATTTGACAATTTGTGATAAAGGTTCATTTATTCCTTTTCGTCAATATTTATTTTTCCATAGGTGTCACTGGCATCGTCACAACTCTCCGATTTCATGAATATTTATATAGTAGACGTCCAACAAATATATATAAAGGTTCTTCTTCTTCTTGGGAGAAGACTCTAAGGAAAGAGTATATAACATTCCTCCTGGGCGCATGTGCAGAAAAGTATATATATTAACTTTTTCGGCATAGCCGTATAATATTCTTTTGTCCCCGGAAATGACGCGACAGGTGGCGTTACTGGTCAAGATGAAGTATGTGATTGGTCAATGTAGCGGTAAATGCAAAATGCAGATATGCAGTTAAAAACGGAACAAAGTTAAGATTGAATGCAAGCTGAATACGTGGATGCATCTTTTCAAATGACACATTAATAAAATTATATTCCTGATTGAAATACAGTCGTATTCAGGCGCGTAGCTGCCTATACGCAAATACACAGTTGCGTACACATCAGTTTTCAACAACAAACACACACACACACACACACACACACACACACAAACACACACAAAAAACAAAACAAAAAAAAAACAAAAAAAACAACAACAAACAAAACAAAACAAAGAAAGAAAAAACTCTGTTATTTATATGAGCTTATCTATACACAAGCTATGAATGCTGTCCCTAGGTGATGGTTCTAGTCAAACCCACTAATTGATATAACTAGTCATTACGTGGTAAGGAACGCAATCAATCGGTCGGTTAAAGTGGGACAAAGAAAAATCCGAAGACCTGTTTCTTTGGAAGAAATTTCAGCTTGCCCTGCAGGAACCATCAGCATCAGAAACAAGTCAAAATGGTAACCTGATGTAACAAAGCTCCCTGGTGGTTGTCAGAATTGCAAAATGCTTACGCGAACATTTTAGAGCATTCAGGACATAAAAGATCAATGCCAAATTTATGCATTTTATATACAAAATTTGCAAGATATATGTACATATGAGAGGTTGAAGCAAATTCTAAATAGCACACAAAACTTAGTTTTGATATCCAACGGTTTACACAAAATATGGGGAAAATGAAAATAAATCCAAATAATTTCAAAATTGGTTGTCAAATAAAAAAGATGCCATTATATATACTAATATAGACTTATAAACTTAATATAGACTTAAAGTGTTTCGATAAGTTTAAAATGAGCTTTGATACAAAAACGTTAAGTCCTAAACATAGGAAACTTAAATTAAAAGAAAAAATTGAATAATTCAATAATATTTTTTTGTAACTTTACTCTACTAAATCATTATTTACTTGATTCCGGTTTGGCGTCCTCCACCTCTTTTGTCTTGATCAATCAGTCTATTTGGTATTGTACCTTCGAAATAGAGCAAATTATTTTCTAAATTCTCCTAATTTTCTTCTGTTTAACTCTCCTACCATTCCCTTTTACAATATATATTTATTTTATACAATTCAGAATATCTTTTTTATACTAAACAGATTATATTTTTAAATATGTCTCAAGTACACGTGCTTTTTTACAGTTAGACGTACATGTAAAACCATTTCAGGTAAAAGTATATTTCAATTGATTCCACGAGGAAAAGGGGTATCTGAAAGCTCTTTTACACATGTCAGACAATCTAACAGCTATATTCAGATACGTGCTGAATGTAAACTATATAGCATTGTTAGATCTCCTATCCCTTAAAATGTATTATCTTATATAAGATATGTTATCACGATGATATGCCGAAACATAATACAACATAGAATTATAATTTAACTCATTCCATTATAACAATTATACACAACGAGAAAAACTTCTTTTTTTCAAATATGTGTGTGTATTTCGGCACAAATTGCATGAAACTTGAAGAAAAAATAATCTCATACTTTCTCAATTAAGAAAAGTAAAATAAGCGCCTATATCATCTATTGTTAAACGTTCATGTAGTAGTGAATGAGCGAATAGTGAAAATTTGAGATAATATCTCATTTACATATTTAAATTGCTCATTTAAATATGATTTAAAATTTGGGCATAATAACATTTAATTTTTTTTCTGGGGTCTGATCCAGCCCCCCCATCCTCCCTTTGGTGCCATTCCTATAAAGGACTACTTACAACCGGAAACCAGGGTGTAGTCTGATTTACATATTTGTTACTGTTAATCTTAAAAAAGAATTATAAAACATTAACCAAAAGAACAGGTCCGGAGTTATATATGCGCATAGAGTACAAAATTCACTATTGGAATTTTCCTCACTGCATGACAGTTGGAAAGATGCAGAAATGAGTCAATACTTTTAAGGAAATCGTTTTTCTTTCAAACGTTAGGTGAACGTTACTATACGTATGCTTAGGAATGTTATTGAATATAATGAAACACAGCTTTCTGAACGCAGATAGACACAGAAATCTAATTTTCAAATGCACAGATTTCGATATTATATATGTACCCTTTGTCATCTTCAATGATATTAGTAAATTAATGTATTTTTAAATCATTAGGTTTGCACACCAACGCTGTCACGAATGTTTTGCCATATACATTGTATATCAAGGCTGCTTTGGATTAACGTCTCCAAACGAAACCAAGTGTGGTTTTCCCGGCTTGCCAGGGTTGTCACATGAACACAGTTCCCTTGCAGTTAGCTTCTGAACTCTGACCTTTATCTGAGAGAGTGTCCTAGGCTCGGCTATAACCGGAGCAAGGACATTAATCCTCCTCAATCAACCCCTATCTGAGTACAATGATAATCGTTATAATTCCAACTTTTAACTTCACTCTAAAACACATCTCGTGCTATGTTATGACCAGCGGTACAGTTGAAAGATTCATTTATATTAAATTCAATTCGACTTTACTGGAACTTTGAACCTAAAACTGTATTTTTATATATAAATGTATTTTACCTACACATACCGTCATGAAAACATCACCCATTATCGCAATGATCATCCCAAAACGTCGTGTTACGGTAACGCGACTTAAATACAAGGTTGATCTCAGGTTTTTGGTCTTGATTTCTTTCTTTTACAGCCCTTCCCACAGGAAAGGTATTGCTTTGCCCAATGGACTATGGTTATGTACGTATGGTTATTGAACACATATTCGGACATTATGTAAACGTGTTCCAAGCGTTCTTGCAATTCTTGCAATTAAAAAAAGTCAACATGTACAATTTGAAAGAGGATGGTCGCTTGTGATTTATGGAGTTTGGTATCCTATTTCATTAAAATCATATATATAGAGTTACCTTATACTTGTATTGCAGAATTAAACATTCTTTTGGGTATCATAATCATCTTTTATTAACTAGACTGAGCTATTTTTACATATCCCTATGTATAAGGACTTATATAACTTTATTACACGTTTCATGGGTTATGTCAAATTCCTAAATTAATAAAAAAAAAATATCATGATGACTATAGTATTCAAACTTTACATGATTTACTGTAATTGTATTCATGGAAGTACAGGATAAGTTCATATATATATATATATATATAGTCTAGGAAATATTTAACATGCCAGAAACCTAGGCTAGCGAAGATGGACAGATGCGTATATCGATCAGGCCAATTTGGCCTTTTGTTCAGGGGAGACAATCTCACCAAGTTATTCATTTCCGGTAAAAACAACAACCACGAGTTTGGAAGTCTTACTGATGAACGTGTAGGGAAATGTCTCGTAACATACATAGATAGTCGACAGCCAGCATCTTTGACAGATATTAAGTTTATGTTTGAAGGGTATGTTTTAAACGGTCGGTCAGTCAAATATGCAGGATTCACCACAAATTACAATAATATTTTCGTTTGACTGCAACTATTTTTCAGTAACGACACTGTACTGTAGACAAGTGTAGTCGGGTTCCGACTCATAGGAAAATATATATGTCTGTGCAACTCCAGTCTTCTACCTTTTCGTTCGATCATCTGTCTATCAGCATTTGAAAAGAAAATGTTGCTTTCCATGTATATTTAATTATTTATTGTAAATATGGTCTACTTGTATTACCACTCTAATTAAGAGTTTTCAATAAATCTCGCATAGTGTCTTCCACAGGGAACTGATAAAAATTCCCAAATCTAAATCCACGTAGGCTATATAACCGCTGCTACTAGCCTACGTAAGTATTACTTACTATGTATCTACATACAGGATTCTCATATTAATTATGTGTTTTAACAATTTATAAAGCGTTCCTGCTGTAAACAAAAAACATGGAGACAGCAGAAGAGAGTGAAAATGCTATACCCTCAGAATTGAAGGAAAAATTGGCAGCGTTTGACACTTCATTATCAGATATGGAAAAAGTCATCCGCCCCTGGCTTGAAGTACCAGAGAGTGAGCTACATGAAAAGGTATGATACACAGAATGTTATTTTCATAGTCTTGTCTGTCTAAGTTATATACCCAAAATGTAATCTTGGCCAATAAGACATGTACCTGTTAGACTGTAGTATATATCCCTGAACCAACAAGTATTTTGTGTTCACTTTAGTACTGGGTGTTCCTTTAAGATATATTTTTAAAACAAGTGTAACAGGAGTGAGAAAATGTAGCAACCAGACCGGGACTCGAACCTGGGACCTCTCAACTTTAGAATGAGGCTCTAACCATTTTAGGTACCTGGTCAAAGTCATTCAGCTCAGTCTATAAAGTTACTCTACATTATCTGTAATAAGAAGGAGTGATGAAAATATCCAAATACCTTACACACATTAGTTTAGTTTAAACAATATTTTTATTAACATTCAAGTACACACATCACAATACAAATGATATACCCTGCACACATTAGGGCTTCAACCAGTGATCTCTTGCTTTCAAGACAAACATCCTATTTCTAGACTTAAGGGAAACTCCCACTAGCCTATATGTTAGTAAGGTGACCTATGCTCATCACTTTTACACTACTTGCTTTTTCACAGAGTCTTTGCTCCTGCTCCTAAAGACAGCCATATGCATAACCCAGGTTCTTTATATATATAATTAGCTTCAAGGAACCATCCCAATTTCCTATAGTTTTCACTTGGAGGGTTAACAGCACCAAAGCTGTAATAGGAAGGAGTAATTAAAAGTTCCGTGCAAAAGTAGTAGTTTATTTCCCAATTTTACTGTTTTGACTGTGTGATAATTGACCAATAACTCCAGTCACTTTTGTCACATTATTTATGTACGGTTCATTAGTTTTGTATATTGATTACTTTTGTTTGATTTCAGTTATCTCCCCTTGACAAAGCCAAGTTGGATTTGGTTGGTGCTTATACAATTAATTCATTGTTTTGGAGTAAGTAAAAAAAAAATCAATAAATGAATAAATAAATAAAATTCTTCAGAATTTATTGGCAAATAAAAACATAATTAAAGTAAGGTATGTTCTATAAATGCATTGCAGATACATTTTGTATATCATATATACATATAGGTGTATGTGCATAGTTGAAGATAAATATTTTCTTGTGATTTTAAAGTAAGTACATTTGTATAATTACACAGTAATTTTTCATATGTAGATGTAGAAATATTTAACAAGTGAACAGCTAGATTGTATACTTAATAAATCTATTATGACAACAAAAATGACACAAGTTTAATATGAATGCACTTTATTTCACTCTTTTCAGTGTACCTGAATGTGTGTGGAGAGAAACCTAAAGAGCATGCTGTAAAACAGGAACTGGTAAGTTAGGTTTCTAGGTATACATGTAAAACAGGAACTGGTAAGTTAGGTTTCTAGGGTAAACATGTAAAACAGGAACTGGTAAGTTAGGTTTCTAGGGTACATACATGTAAAACAGGAACTGGTAAGTTAGGTTTCTAGAGTAAACATGTAAAACAGGAACTGGTAAGTTAGGTTTCTAGGGTATACATGTAAAACAGGAACTGGTAAGTTAGGTTTCTAGGGTATACATGTAAAACAGGAACTGGTAAGTTAGGTTTCTAGGGTATACATGTAAAACAGGAACTGGTAAGTTAGGTTTCTAGGGTATACATGTAAAACAGGAACTGGTAAGTTAGGTTTCTAGGGTATACATGTAAAACAGGAACTGGTAAGTTAGGTTTCTAGGGTACATACATGTAAAACAGGAACTGGTAAGGTAGGTTTCTAGGGTACATACATGTAAAACAGGAACTGGTAAGTTAGGTTTCTATGTTATACATGTAAAACAGGAACTGGTAAGTTAGGTTTCTAGGGTACATACATGTAAAACAGGAACTGGTAAGTTAGGTTTCTAGGGTAAACATGTAAAACAGGAACTGGTAAGTTAGGTTTCTAGAGTACACATGTAAAACAGGAACTGGTAAGTTAGGTTTCTAGGTATACATGTAAAACAGGAACTGGTAAGGTAGGTTTCTAGGGTACATACATGTAAAACAGGAACTGGTAAGTTAGGTTTCTATGTTATACATGTAAAACAGGAACTGGTAAGTTAGGTTTCTAGGGTATACATGTAAAACAGGAACTGGTAAGTTAGGTTTCTAGGGTATACATGTAAAACAGGAACTGGTAAGTTAGGTTTCTAGGGTATACATGTACATGTAAATTATATTGAATGTCCTTGCCTATATTCTTTAACATAGCAGGTGCATGTATGTGAGATAGAATTTGCCTTCTTATCTCCCTGGTTAGGCCCCAAAAAATAATACATGTATATGTGTAAAATAGATAGCAGGGCTTTTTCTGAGGGCTTTTTGGGGCTGTTTATGGGCCCCATTCTCAATTGGAATGATTTCATTTTAAAGCCAAATTCCCAAAATTTTCAGTTTACTCCTGAAAAAATCTTTCCCAATTCACCAATTTTCTTCCCAAAATGAGACAAAAAGGCCCCATCCCAAACCTGTGAGAAAAAGCCCTGGATAGGGAAGGTAGGGAAATCTTTCTATTTTTTCAAAAATTTTTTACAAAGGTTTGACCAGGAATCTTGACTTTATTAGTATTTTCTTTAAAAATCTTCAGGGTAGGCACAACAATTTAGGGTTGGTTTGATTAGCAGAAACACAGGTATTTTACAACATATCTCTATGATTAGTCCAAAAAAAAAAAAAAAAAAATACATGTTGTTTCTTGAAAAAAACTTCAGGGTAGGCACAACAATTTAGGGTTGGTATGATTAGCAGAAACAAATTTATTCTTAGGCCTTATGTTATTTTAAATCTTACTGGTTCAAGAACTATGATGTTGTTTATATACATGAATAAAAGAGAAAGATATACACAGTTTAGACTTTAGATCTTGTACATCATATTATTTTTTTTCCAGAAAATACAAATCATTGAGAGAGTGCATTATTTTATCAAATACTAAAAAAATCCACCTTCAAACATAATTTATTTTTCAATGTAATTAGCACTTACCTGGTATTCATTTAATCCCATCGTCAGTTATTTTTTCCTAGCGCTGAGGCACCTGACACAAATTCTATTTTATGTGAATTAATGTACCATATGTTGACCATGGGATGGGAACATGTACCTAGTGCCTGTGACCAAGTGATCATATATAGCGAGTGCTTATAATGATTTGATATCCATCATCACTAACTACATTGTTCATTCTTCTCTGAATTGTGCCGACATAATCTCGTATATGCACTGATGCACAAGTAAATGTTAAAGTGTTACATATTTTCTGTGTAACTAATTGAGAGGAGATGAATGAAGATTATGCCACTTGTTTGTATTCATTTAATCAATGAATGTTTTAGCAAATGGTGTTAGGGTCTTGTGATAAACTTGTTTTACTATAGGGACAAGTACTTCACCATACCATAAGCTTACTAGCCTTTGCCTTATGTGAGCTAACCCATATATATGAAATATCGCCATAATATCATCACTATACCAAAGATACAAAACTTTATATGATTAACATTATCCCTGAATCCTGACCAGTCAAAATGGATCACTTCTCCAAACCGTACCCTCTCTAAATGTACCGTGCACGATTGGTTTAAGGAAGTTCCACTGTATATGAAAGAATTTTGTTTTCATTTTGTGTCAGCTGTAGTTGTATTTATTTATCAATATTAAATACTTTATAAACAGGACCGCATCAGGAGCTACATGACGAGGGTGAAGGATGTACAGGACAAACTTACCATCATGCCACATATTGACAAAGATGCCGCCAAACGTTTCCAGAGGAATGCCTTGTGGCAAGCGGCCAAAAGTCAACAGGGACCAGATAATGCTGAGGGTTCAGCTGGTACAGGTTAGTTGTTTAAGTTCAGTTTGTATTACAGTTTAGTTTTATCAATTCAGCTTATATCATACTATTTATGATGAGGGTTGGAAAATGAGTTCTACTTACAAGTCATTTTGCCAAAGTAAGATATGTGTAATTCAATAGAGTTTGAAGAAACTACCAAACTTCTACATTAGAAATTATAAATGCACAGTGAATCTATTTGATACATAGATTTATAGAGAACAGCCTTTATATATTTAAACAGGTTGTATTATGTATGGTACTGTATTAATGACTAGATAGATGTATGGCGGACTAGATATCAACAATATTTTGTTTTACTTGTTGGATCATATACATCAAATTCACTATGATGAGTTTATGTATCTTGGGATGGCTTTTGTATGTTGGGTTCATCATTCCGTGGACAGCCAGGGTCATTTTGAGGTAGGGTGTCCTTGTAGTGGTCTGTGACTACCTCATGGCACGACATATGGAAGGCCCATCACATGCCATCCAGAGTAATTTAGGGTATAAATCTTGCCCAAGTTCTAAACTATGTCGACACACTCCAGTTCATTTCTCAGCTTTCCAAAAATCACAAATCGTGTTAACTTATGTTATCTAGGATCTTCACCCGTCAGAATTTACATAGGCCGATGCTCTGAATTATCTTCTCTTGGGACGGCAGATTTTTGGATACTTGATACTGAAATACCTTTTAGCCATTGATCATGTTAATTTTTGTGACCGAAGTTTAAAAAATGTAGAAATATGTGGAAGATGGATGGAAATGGACATATATTAGAGAAATGTGAATAGATGAGTTACCTGTAACTTTTTCATGGCACAATGTAACTATGTAGAGCATGGTGGGTTATAGCATTGATTTCATCACGCAGGTGAACACAGTAAGAAAGTGGCTACCACTGGTGCGTCATCCGAGGATCCAATCATTGTACCTGGTGCTACGCCGAAAAAAAGGAAACACAAGGATGACGATGAAGGATATGATGATGGCACAGGATTAGGGGAAAAACAAGGAGAAAAACAAAGAAAGAAAAAGAAGAAAAAGAAAGATAAAAAATAACTGCTGATCAATTGCGTAAAAAGATTTTTTTAAGGTCGTGAGTTTTGTAAGGTGAATAGTGAGGACTTTGAAAGGAAAAAGAGTGTAAAAATGTTACCAGGTGACAGTGATTGTTGAAATATACAGAAATTTTTTTTTTTCTGATTTTTAAAAAAACTTTAATGTCAATTGAACATTAAATGTTATATAATTTTGATATCAGATTCCATTGTCTTATTTATGAAATTAATTGTTTTGACTGACCTTCCAGGTCATTGAGGTCAAATGTACCAAGGCATGTATCTTAAAATCATTTCTACTGAATACCAGGAAACCAAGATTCCCATACCGCTTAATATCATATTTTATAGTCTATTCATACTGGAAAGATAGAGTATTAATTTGCGATTTGGATCTGCAGAACAGTTGAGCAATACAGGCCCATTAGGCCTCTTGTTCCATATTAGCTCATCAGTGTGTACATTTTATGATGGCAAAAATATGTAAAACGTGTAGGGGAGGTAATTAAGTAAACATTATTTGAGGTTAGGTATGGAATATAATAACTTTTGTTAAATAATACACAGTTCTCGTACCAGGTCACAGACAAGTCCAACTCGGATACAAGGAATAAATGCAGATTTATTCATTCACATTTGTCAAACATTTGTTTCCAAATCATTTCATGTATTAAGCTACTGTGCATGATATGCTCACAACAAGGGACATGCATAACTGTCAAACACAAGTACAGTTATGTTATGATATGTATCGGACAAAGTGGAAATAATCTTAATTACTACCGACTATACCCAGGTATATATTATCGGATTCTCTCTGAATAACCGGATTTTAGGATTATAATAAATTATTGTTTGCAAGTAAATCAATTTTGATTAACACAGTTATGAATAAGAGCCAAAACAATTGTGTTAAAAAAATCTATTTTCCCTTGCTTATGAAATAAGGAAATAGTTGACATTGATCTCAGTGAAGAGTTTGTAAGTACTGTGATGGCCAAATAATTTGTGTATATTCTCAGGCAACAAATTGTACAAAAAAGCTCCAGAAATAACTCATTTCTCAACTGAATACAAAATACCCTGTTGTACTGTAATGTAGACACACTGTAACAGACTTGAACTGGATATATAATATATATTTATATCATAAAGTCAAGAAAAATTGCACGTAAGACACATTCAACATATCATTACAAACAAATATATACAGGAAATGTATGAAGGAAAGCCATATTTACACACAAGTTTTACATAGTGCGAGATAATCTCTAAAAGATATACTAGTCTTAATGTAGCAATCATCCTCACAACTTTACTGGTATGACCCGAAGTTTTAGCTGTGTCAAACACAGTCTGTAATATTTATTAAAAAATCATTTTAATAAATATAGATTATGTATCATAAGTTTTCGAATAGTTCTCAGGGCGTTGCAAAAAAAATATTTTTTTTTGTGCAGAGATAAACCATCTTAATACTGTAAAATTAGATACATAAGCGGTAATCTTAATTTAGCGTTTTTCGTATTGGAAACCTTCCGCTAAATCATGTTTGTGCTAATAAAAATTTCTGTACATTGTTTTCTATCACAAGCACTACTAGTGCGCTAATTCATTATTGCTCCAACATGTTTAAATTCTGTTATCTGCTAAATTTTGAGTACCCTAGAATATGTAAGTTTACAGAACTCTCTCTATTGGTGGTACATATAACTGCTTTGATTACAAACACTTACAGTCAGAATCCTCGGACCATGTAACCTATATTGAAGTCATATGCTATAATCAATGTTAGGTGAAGACAGTTGCAAGCAAAGGAATTCTGACTTGCTGTACAATAATGACAACAAACTTCATTTTTATACTCCTATGTAATTTGAGATACATGTAGTTAAATTTCAAAAGAAAAAAAAAAGAATGAATTTTTTTTTCTTTTTTAATCATTTATTCTGACAAAAATTACAAATTCATGAATTTGTATGTTTAAAAGATCAAACTGTTAATGGCGACACAACCTTGTAGTTTGAGGGACATGAGAATACTAGATAACGTGACGACTTCACTACAGATATGTGTGATAACAACAATCACAAGTGAAAAGTGCCGAAGGAACAACATGGTGATTTACAGAGCTGTACAACATAAACGTGAAAAATCTCACCAACCACATCAGAATGTGTTGTGATTTCTACGGAAACTACAGGCTGTGATATTTATTCTCTTACATAGAATTAATATCAATTAGCAAGAAAAAACATTTTTCAAATTTCAAAACATGATTAATATAAGTATTTATCATAATCAAAATCATGCAAGATTTGACTTAACAGAAGCATATTCATTAAAACTTTCAATAATGATTTTCCAATGAAAAAAAATGTGATATTCAAATGAATGTTTACATTTTTGAAATGCAGATTCCCAAAGAGAAACAACACATAACTGTGTTGTTGTACTGTATGTACGGATAACAGAGTAAAATTTGTATACATACTGTAATATACAATACATTTACATTGTAATGATATGTCTGGTATTATATGTAGCATGGATTTCTGATCCAACAATGGATTTTCTTTTATATAATGGAATGTACCTGGAATGAAAATGTTGTAAAGCTGAATAATAAGTTTAAAAAAAAATTATGCACAGGTAAATGAGGTCACCATAAATTACAATTTGGTTTAAGGACGGAATATACAGCACAACTTTGAAGAAAAAATGGATTTGTTTAAAATACTTTTAATTATCATTTCCGTGGTATAAAGACATAAACTCCAACCACATTTTCCCCACATGTCCAGTTTCCTCTCCATGATTAATGTTATTTGGACATGGACACCGTAATCTTGATAATTATATATTACACATTTTATGTAACGTATTGATATGTTGTCTAGTGTATATAAATGCATGTTTCAATATATGGAATGAATAGATGCTATATTTATCAATCACCCAGTATTAATATAAAGAAACGGAATGTTTAACAAAGACATTATCACAGGATCAGGTATATAACACAAACAGAATTTAACATCACATGTGAATAGCTAACTCAGTTTTAAATTCCTATATTATGTGAAATGCCTGCAATGTGAATAAAATGTGAACTATTTTATACACTGTGAGAAGAAGTCGTAATGAATCTTTGGTCAAAGTTATATCTCGATTATCACAGGGATAGTTTTACATGGCGGTTCAGCCATGTAATAATACAAAATTGAAAGTGAAGAAATCCGACCACTAAGACTAAATGGGCCATGTTCACCTATACTAACAAAAAGATTTGTTTTAAATGTAAAAAATTCTGGAATAATGCCTTTTGAGCCAGAAAAGTCTTTCTCAAGGCTCATCAGAAATATCTGATCATTTAGTCTATTTTTATTTTCATAAAAACAAATTAGTTTGTATTGAAACAAAAAGAGCAGCCCAGTTAGGCCAATGTATATGCCAGATTGTATATTCCTTGTGTCTCCAAAGATAATATGATTATGTAAATTTTCTGGGCAAGAAGAAATGTCCTTAAGACCATGACTGCTTATCATCTTAGGGGGTTGTGACACAATATCAAAACACCAGTTGTTATAAACAACCATCGCTAAAATACCTGTTCATTTATTTAACTTTAACAAAAAATTGTTTTTTTTTTTTTGGTTTGATTAAATATGCAAATATTCAAGGAGGAAAAATAAGGCCACTTTAATTTGTACTTATATGCGGTTACTATAATAATACTCTAAAACTAATACCCACAGAAGAGGCTGACACTTAACAGTGTTAAAAACATACATATCTATGAGGTGAAATATAATAATTTCTATTATCAGTTTTCTATTGCTGCATGTACATAGTACATGACGAACAATTGAGAAAATAAATATTTTGGTCTAAAATATACTGGACGGAACATTTAAAAGAGATTTCTTATTTCTTCCACACAGGTACTTTTTCATTTTTGGTAGGGAATTTTTTTTTTTTTTCCCAAACCCAGAAACAAGATAGTTCTGACGTGTTGTTATTCTGAAAACCTCGAAACTCGTTATGACATTGATGGTGATGTCACAATAAATCAATTCTTTTCACCATTACAACTTTGAATCAAATGACTGGAAAGTGTGGGAGAAATTATGGTAATCAGTTACCAATGAGTGATTAGACAGAGATCAGATATATCTCCACCCTTCCGATAAGATATTTTAAGTTTAGCACTCGGCAAAGCCTCATTCTAAACTTTAAAAATCTTACCCATGGATTAAGATATCTGTTTACATTACACAGGAATTAGTGATTCTACTGTCTGTTAGCATCAAATGGATTAATAACTTGAATATCATATACAGTAACAAAAAAATATGTAGTTGATAATTTTTACTATGACTAGCTATCTGAGAGATTAAAAGACTGCACAGTGAAAATGGCACAAGAAGATTATTCTTTTGTAGAGTTGATACCAAAAGTTTTGCACTAAGAGGAACAGTTTTATTTTTATTGTTCACTGTCTCTCACAACGAAACAAAAAATGTCACTTTCTGTTTTTTTTTTTTTTTTTTTTTGAAGGGCCGAAATCAGTAACCAATTGACACAAATGCCAACTGCTGTAACAGCAGGAGAAATGGGGTCATCTCCCATGACCCATGTAATTTTATTAGAGTTAATGGAATAATTTTTGTTTTTCATCATATGTAAAGTAATAATTTGTTTACAAGTAGAAGATTACAGAGAGAAATGCTGAGACTGGCCGACAACATCTACATAAAAATACAGAAATATCATCTATAAATAGCACACAAGTCGAAAGACAGAGCAG
Source organism: Pecten maximus (assembly GCF_902652985.1). Classification (NCBI taxonomy): domain Eukaryota; kingdom Metazoa; phylum Mollusca; class Bivalvia; order Pectinida; family Pectinidae; genus Pecten; species Pecten maximus. Next base: position 16,335,282 of record NC_047017.1, on the reverse strand, counting down.
CACACACTTGCAAAAAAAATATGATTTATAAAAATGACAAGGCTTCTCATACTTGCTTTAACATTATATAAGCGCACATTGATTTCATTAAGGCTCAACATATATTAAGAATCATCACTACTACTGACAATGTTGCCTCGCTAGAGAAAGCCGACACGAGCATACAATATTGTATAATTAAACCAATAATTAATTAGTAATACTTTATCTGTCTCGAGAATATTTTACAGAATTAAGTCAATTTTATCTTTGTTAAAGCAAAACATTTAGTCTTCTTTATAAATAGTCTTGTATCATATCAGTGGTGTCAGGATTTGACCTTGGATTGAGAAATTTTGAAGTCTATAATAAGTTCTTCAGTAATTTCATTTTCACAAATCCTCTCAAATTTCCACTTATTGAAGTCAAGAGCTATTCTTTAACAAATTTGATATGATAAAATTTAACATTATTTTTCGACAAACCTATACAAGTCTCATGCCTGGTATAGAAAAAGGTTTATCCAAATCTATTTCAGTTCGGGAGAAACGACAACAAGTCCAGTTTTGGATTCAGAGATTATGGTGGGCACTTTGTTGAATACTTACGGTATTTGAATTCATGTTTTAAGAAATATTTAAATTCATGTTTTAAGAAATATAGCAGTATAATAAATGCAAATAAGAATTGACCATGTTCTTTAAGCTAAAAATTTTGTGATTCTTGGCTCAAGCACTCTGGGCTAGCTACAGGTACGTCATCCTAGGCCCCATGTGAAAACTGCAGTATGCTATAGTGTGATTTTCAGCTGGGTCTGATGATGCAGGTACATCAACCATTGCTTTTAATATCTTGTGTTTGCATCATGTTAAAAATACTACTGTTGGCTTGAAGAGAAATCCTATATGATTTCACAAATATGTTGGGGGGGGAAAAAAACATTTTTTAATGATTTCATGACATGATTTATATAAAAATGATCATATACAATTATAACGATCTATTTCAATATTGCAATCATACTATACATACTGTAAGAGGTTTTGAAATGTTTCTTTTTTTTTTTTTTAATTTTAAAGTGTACTTTCAAAAGATTTAAACCAATCAATATTGCAAAATTAATAAACAGATAGTATAAATTCTGAATTGTTAAAAAAAAAAAAAAAAAAAAACATGTATCAGATATCTTCAATTTTAAAAACCATTAAAACAAATGATCAGTGAAAGAATTCCTTTCAATTATTTTCTAACATTTCTGATTTTAGCCTGCTGGCTATTGCACGACGCATGGCCATTTTCTTCTCCTCCTCAGGACTCATGGTTTTGCTTGAAGCTATCTCCTCTTTCTGACTTTTAAGTGCAGCACGTGCCACTCTTGCCGACGTTGGGCGTGCTTGCTGAGTCTGCTCGGCAGACAATAGCTGCTTCTCCCTCTCAGCTTTCTTCATGGACAGAAGTTTGTCTCTCTGCTGCTTCAGGTAGTCCTGTCTCTGTTTCAGCTGTGTTGGCATCCAGCTTGGACAACTCCGCCTGAAACAGCAGCATATGTTATCAGTATAACCTAATGCAGACCTAGGTTGTTTTTGTTTTTGTACTTCAAGCGGATCGGCAGTTGAGCCAGACCTACTTGTTTATGAAATAAGGATTGACCTGGTGAATTTAAGTTGTTTTCAGATGAGCCTTGATAAAGACTTTCAATGCCTGTATGGTAACATCTGCAGGTCTGTCAAGATACAAGCCTGAAATATTACATTTCAAAACAGACAAACTATTGTGAATGGATTTTTTAAATTCCTTGATCTTGATGTGTGCTAGAAGAGAGTGCACAATAAATTATAAAATGTTTACTTCAGGAGTTGGTAAGTATCATATGTACTTTTGTTCGGGAGTTGGTGAGTATCATATGTACTTTTGTTCGGGAGTTGGTAAGTATCATATGTACTTTTGTTCAGGAGTTGGTAAGTATCATATGTACTTTTGTTCGGGAGTTGGTAAGTATCGTATGTACTTTTCTTCGGGAGTTGGTAAGTATCATATGTACTTTTCTTCGGGAGTTGGTAAGTATCATATGTACGTGAATAGAATTTCCTATCAGTCACAACTAGTACTGGATTTTAATGCAGATACTGGTTGTAATACATAAAAGTCTATTCACAGAGCATATCAAATATCCACTCTTTGGGCAGCGACATCATCAGGAATCATTCTTTGACACAAAAGAAATGTTTTATCTATTACGAATTGTGAAATTATAATCCACGTAAATAAAAACTCACAGCTGCAGCAGTAACCGCTGCTGAAGGTTTCCCCGACGTGGCCTCATTCTGGGCCTCCTGCATCCACATGGCGGCTGCCTGTGATCCTGTCACCTTGGACTGTCCAGAAATGTTGGGCAGGGTGGCAGCACTCAGTGGGGCAGGCTTGATGGGAGTAGGTTTAGCCTGTACTGTTGCTGCAGCTGGTTTGACTGCAGCTGGTTTAACTGGAGCTGGTTTTGGTGCTGGTGTAATAGCTATGGAAGGCTGAAAACATGTAAATAAGGATATCAGCATACAGGTAAACTCACTATAAATATATATGTAAGCAACAGCAACCATCCTCCCTGTAATATTGAATGCATGTGAAATCAGAAGAGGAGTCCTGACAGGGCTTTTTCATACTGGATTGGGATGCGGCCTTTTTGTCTAATTTTTTAAAGAAAATTGGTGAATTGGGAAAGATTTTTTCAGGAGTAGACTGCAAATTTTGGGAATTCCATTTAAATATGAAATAATTTCCATTGGGAATTGAGCCCATTAATGGCCTCGAAAAGCCCACAGAAAAAGTCTTGCTCCATATCTAACCGAGTTCATCTCTATCATGGAAAAGCACCTTAACTTCGCGAACATTTGGGGCTAAACTTCTCGAACACTTGGGGCTGTTGAAATTTGGAAGTTTTTCATCAATACATTTCAAATGACCAATATTGCCTGAGATCCTACTTATCTTCTTTATTAATTGTTTGCTGGGTTTATAACCCCATGAATAGCCAGGGTCATTTTGAGGCAAGATCTGCTTGTAGCAGTTGGTGGCTACCTCACAGAACTACATACAGAATTTATGGTAAATTGTATTGCTAAAGGCCACATCTGCATTGATACAAGATGGTTCTTGATCTCAGCTGCCATGGGAGACAGAAACCACCTTTGGTAGGGATCGAGCACTGACCTCCAATCTTACCAGAGAATATGTTGTCTGCACATCTACAAACTGAGCTATTTTGTACTCCTAATTCTCATACTCTAAAATCTTATCTCCTCGGATGACCACCCGAGGTTATATTGTCTACCAACAGAGCTATCATGACCCATTTTTCCTATCTGATATATATATATGTGACTAAAGGTGGAAAAACTTTGATACATTTGATAATTTTAATTCCAATACATACCATTTCAAATATTTTCATCTCACATGTGAACCATCTTAGCTGAAGCAATCAATCTTTGTTGAATGCTGCCTGTTGACCTTATGACCTCACATTACATAATATTATTTTGTATCATAATCTCCAGTTGTGAATACTCAATTTAGATATTCAATATACATTATATTAGTCAAACATCAAATCTAATAGCTATGCATATGGGAATACAAGGTATATAGTTATTGGTGAAGAACTTAAATAGGGAAGAGGCAGTGAGACAGGTTGATAACTACTGATATAATACAGGTTGATGAATACTGGGTTGAGACTTAATATTTACATTGATGAATAATTTAAACAGTACAGGACAAGGAGACTGCTGATATGATACAGGGTCGCGACTTACTGCAGATTTGAGGTCTGTCAGAGGTTTTGAGGGTTTACTGGCTGCTGCTACGGCAACTGGTGCTTTAGGGGTGTCGTCAATGGCTACGTTCTGCATAGCCTGTAATATACAAATACCACAAGTATGGGAGAGTACAGAAATAAGGCTGTGACTGAAGCTCAACATTACAATGACATAAGTACAAGATTGTATTTTTTTTTCACTCAACTCATATATAAGCATATTGGTGGTCAGGGTGGCACAGTGGTAACACAGTTGCCTTTCACCTAGGCCGCCGGGGTTTGATTCCCGGATCGAACGTGAAAAGGTATGGGGTCACCTGCCCGACCACATGGGTTTTCCTCAGGGTACTCTGGTTTCCCTCCACAGAAAGACCCCAGTGCGCTTCCATACGGGCCAACAAGCTTGATTAATATAAGTTGATATAACTTGTTTCGCAATTGATGTAAAATAAAGTTTACATTTACATATATAAGCATAATGTTAATTCAACATGATGAAGTGCTCATTTTATTTTGATCTTTATTAAGATTAAAGCCCAGATATCACTGTATACCTCCACTATTTTCTCCTGTCCTTTTGTCCTTTCCTCCTCCAACTTGAGGCCCTCTGCTTGGACATGTGTGGGTGTCAACATCAGAGATGCTATCACCGCCTGTGGTGGTTCCTCCGGGGATGTTCTTGATGGTGTGTTTCCTCGTGGGGCATCCTTTGATTTCTCAGACTCCCTGTTATTACAGAAATATAAAGATGTACAAATTTTATCTCCGTCATATTTTGCGGGCTATATATATACCGGTATATACATGTATGCTGCAGAAGGGAATTACAGCAGCAAAAGGAAACTTTGTACATTCATTTGGTATTGTAGTAGGATAGTTATTATAAATTTCCACCATTTGGTTTAGTTTGGATTATTTTGTTTAACGTTCTATTTGCTGCCAGGGTCATTTAAGGACTTGCCAGGTTTTTGGAGGGTGAGGAAAGCTGGAGTACCTGCAGAAAAACCAGCGGTCTAAGGTCAGTACCAAGCAACTGCCCCACGTAGGTTTCAAACTCGCCACCCAGAGGTGGAGGGATAGTGATAAAGTGTGGGGACACCTTAACCACTCAGCCACTGCAGCCCCCCCCCCCCCCCCCCCACAAATTTTATCCACAATGATAACAATGTATGGAGTACCATTCTACAAACAATAAACAAATATCCAATCCTCACACAACTCCAATTGCATTCTTACATGAGAACCTTCCGTAGGACCTCCTCCTCGGAGTGGATATTTTCCTGGGAAGGAGGCGGAGTTTCACCAGTGTCATCTTGTAGACTACTTGGAAGGGATCCTTGTCGCTTCATGATCAAAAGAAGGGCTTGTTGCTGAAGCTCGATATTCTTCTGGTTCATCAGTTGTACAAACAGGTCAAACTGGTCCGTACAAAGGATCTGCTCAAATAATACCTACAACAACAGGATAAGAGGTTTGTGAAACGTGTACCCTCCCTCTACCTTTAATTGTTATTTATTATAAACAACATTTCATTGTTATTTATTATAAACAACATTTCATTGTTATTTATTATGAACAACATTTCATTGTTATCTATTATAAACAACATTTCATTGTTATTTATTATAAACAAGATTTCATTGCTATTTATTATAAACAACATTTCATTGTTATTTATTATAAACAACATTTCATTGTTATTTATTATAAACAACATTTCATTGTTATCTATTATAAACAACATTTCATTGTTATTTATTATAAACAACATTTCATTGTTATCTATTATAAACAGAGTCTATTTGCCGTAAATTATTGCTTTTTAATAAGAACAATATGGCACCTTTACAATAAATACTTGTCGTTCACCTAGTTAGACAACAGGATTTTGAGTCCTGATCATGCTCAGACATAAAAAGATATGGGGGTTACCATCCCAACCCTATAGGTTTGCTCTCACAATAGCTCGATATACCTCTTAACCACTTCCGTACTGGCCAACAAGAGTGATTAATATGAGATTTTATATATATTTATAACCAGGGTAGTACAAAATTATATATAAATGTTGACAAAATATAACACATGACATAATGCTATGCTACTCTTGTACGCTTGTAACCTATTGAAAAATGCAGATTCCGTAATTATATATATCACTATTTAGAGGAAAGGCAGTGAAAATTCTTATGCATTTTCATATATGGTCGAATTTATTAAATTCTTTGATGAATTTCATATGAAAGTTGTTGAAGGGTCACTTCATATGAAATTAATTTTGCATCAAAAATGGACAGAAAGTACAAATATGTTGACATGATGCCTCATTTGCAGCCATTTTGTAACATATCCTCTGCTTCAAGTTAAATCTGCAACAGCTATGTTAGGACAAGTTTATTTAGTGGAAATAACACTTGTTAATGTGACTACTAACTTGTGATTCTATTTATAACACTAGTGACCTATATAATTACAGATTTACATCATATGTGGTTATTTATTCATATGGAGTTCGACATCGGACCGAGAAGGACCACCTAGCCGCGCCCATGTCTGTCCCAGGGAGATATCTGGCCCTGTGGACGTACCGGATGGATAGGACAAGACTCACCTGAGGGGGACGCAGGCACCGGAGGCACTCGACCACCGGCCCCCTCACGTGGTCTGAACACAGCCCACGCAGTGGAAGGAGACGTTAAACCACTAACCAACCAACCAACCAAAATATGTGGTTATTATCTGTCACACTATTCATGAGACTTAGTGTACAGAACACTTGCTTTAGCTATAACAGTAACAATATTGAAAATATGTTCAAGGAAGTAGAATTATCTCGCATATAATGAAAGTGTGTTCAGTAGGGATTCTTTTCAGAAATAAGGAAGATATTCTCACCTGAAAAATCTCCCTAAGGTCTGGTCTAGCATTCATGTCCGCCAAGGCTTTGATGAGCTCGTCATGTGTCAGCTTAGAATCTCTAATGAAACCTTCAAGTAACTTCTCCACCTGTCAAGGTAAAGAATAAAATTGTGAAAATAATAATTGTCTAATGGAAGAAATGTGAAAATATCAATGTCTAAAGGCGGAAAAAAATTGCTTGCATGGCCTTCACATGGATGAAATTGTAAGAATATCATAATACAGAAATTTCTGTTTTAAAAAAATTTGAAATTAACATATATATATGGGGAAAGATAGTTACAAAGTACTGAATTCAGTATTATAAGGCTGAAAACTTTAACTCATCTATATATGCTTAACACGCTATTACATGTTACATGTATAATGTCTTTTTGTGTATATACATGTACATAAAATTATTTACCAACATATTACATACATCTATATTACTTACCAACTTATTGTATCGTTTGTGGATGGTGTGGTGCTCTTCACAGATGTCAACAGCCATATCAAATACTGAAATGTATATGGGAAAAAATAATGATAACAAGGTATTGCAAAAATGACACATTTATCCCCTCATAATCTCCTGTAAATACAAATTTGTTTGAAGGTATTCTCATACTACCTGAAGTTTGATCAAAATCATGGTTTTAAATGAAGTTGCTGGAATGATGATAAAGATTTTTATAAATACCCCTGGTAGTTAACCGTGATCTTGACTTTTCCACCCTGAAAACAAACTTCTTTGAGTTAGTCACCTACATGACCAATGGATGAAGATTAATCAAAATTTGTTTTAAATGAAGTCACTTCTGTGCTGACCAGAGGTGAGCATAGGCCTATGTACAAACATATATACAATGTATATGGATTGAACACCAATTATGCTATTAATAGAAAACTATTGGCATGTAAACCTAAGGTATGTGAGATCTTAACAACAAATGATTAATTTAATATAAGGTTAAAGAAACAGGTTAATGTCGTCATGGTTACCATGACGTCATGGTTTTAAAAAAGCTGATGCAATATGTTTCATCATGCAATTTCATATGAAAAGGAAACAGTGTAAGATTTTTCAAAATTTCACGAAAAAAGATTTAATCTGAATAAGCATGAAATTTAAAAAGACTTTTTATAATGCAAAGTCATCACTCAGATTGTGATGTCATAATCTAATCTTAATCATCATGTCTAAATATGATGTCATGATATGGCGTTAATCATCACTCTGATTGTGATGTCATAATCTAACCTTCATCATCATGTCTGATTGTGATGTCATAATGTAATGGTCATCATCACTCTGATTGTAATGTTATAATGTAACATTTGTCATCAAACTAATTGTGATGTCATAGAAGTAGAGATCAATGAGCTTTATCATCTGGGATTAATAACATATGTTACCTGTATGTGTTAGAAATTATCTATCTCAGTCAAGGGCTGATATTCTGTGTCTAAATCTACTTTTTAAAATGTTTACTGAATTACCTCCCTTGTGGACTATGCATCAGGAAGTGAATTGGATATGGAATTATGTTACTATGTTGTGACTGTCATGCTAATGTGCCAGACAGCTTGGACAGGACTATAAAACCTAACAAACAGCCCAAGGGATGTTCTTGTTTCCTGTGTAAAAGAGTTATTCCATGTGGTATATATGACAATTGTCTTCCTTAAATAAAGAGGAAGGAGAAAGGAGAAAAGTCCCCCCTCTCTGACTCTCTCTCTTTCTCTCTCTGACTCTCTCAAAATAATAATAATAAAACAATACAAATACATTGAATATTTCTTATGTATACATTTATACATTGTATTTCTGAGGGATGCTGACTCCAGATGATAGGGCATCATTCCCTCCTGGGATAACATGCAAAACTATAATGTCTACTAATGAAGGCCCTCAGCTGAAGGCCATAAGCAATTTGGTATATCACACAAATTACTTAAGGCATTACATATATATATAGGTGTGTGATGATGTACAAGACTCGAGAGGCTGGCAGGCCATACTGGTAATTCTCGTGAGGTTTTCCAATCAATATCTGAGATTTTATCATGTGGTACTAAAACGCGATCAATAATTAACGAGGATAGCGATCTGATAATCATCACTGCCATTAAATCAAATAAGTATAATAAGCCCGGAAAGTGAAATGGCTGCTGCAGCTAATAATCTGGGGCAATATATATATAATGTTTAATGAACCAAGACCATTAACTGCCCTCCCTATTATGGAAACTTGACACAGCAGTAAGAAATGGTGAAAATTTAAATGCCAAACAGCAGAAGTTTTAACATGAATCCATGATATCCAAAGTAAGCATTAGAATTGTAACTGCTGCCCCCATTTAATTTCATGATTGTAAGAGGCGACTAAATTTGTTTTTTCTTCTTTCTTACAACTTTAATGTTCCTAAAGTCCCCTTGACACTGCCTCACTTTCGCCCTTTAGTTGAATGTTAATTTTTTTCGGGGGCCGCGGTGGCCGAGTGGTTAAGGTGTCCTGAAACTTTATCACTAGCCCTCCACCTCTGGGTTGCGAGTTTGAAACCTACGTGGGGCAGTTGCCAGGTACTGACCGTAGGCCGTTGCCAGGTACTGACCGTAGGCCGGTGGTTTTTCTCCGGGTACTCTGGCTTTCCTCCACCTCCAAAACTTGGCATGTCCTTAAATGACCCTGGCTGTTAATAGGACGTTAAATAAAAACGAACCAAATGAATGTTAATTAGCCCCTGTGAGGAAGGATTTGGGTTCTGTCCTCTGACTGAGACTTTATAAATTATGTCAAGATTGGATCTGGTCATGTTTTAATAAAGTATGCAGCAGAACGGTGCATTGATGGAAAATTTCTATAACATAATAAATTGAACTGCAATAGATCATAATGCCATTCATTTATTCAATCTGGGTTTGAAATAAGCTAAATATCAGGCCTGCTTGACAACTTTGAAGATGTCTATTTGTTATTGAAAGTAACATTGATCATCTCTTGAGTCTTCCATGCTGCCCGCCCGCCCGCCGCACATTGTAAGTTGTGTATAATCATTTTTTTCAAGTTTGGGTGATCTTATCATCATAATAATGTTTTACCCAAATGAAGACCGGCGGTCAAAGCTGCATATACATGTGGTAGCATCTAGTGTGTATTACAGAGAAAGTCAACATACCAGGTTCTGAAAATTTTCAGAACGATGACATACATTTCCAGGGGATATTCACACTCTAGCCTATTGTGGTTGTGACTAGCTAATTACCAACTCTGGATGGAAGGAATTTATGTTTAGCTTAGCGGTATGCTTACAGAGCGTGACATCGCTAGTTTGAGTCTCAGCATAGGCAGGTTGTTTTTCATTTCATTTGCCTAATTACACTCTCAATGATCTGCTGGAAGCCCTGGGTTAGCAGTTTGCATTTTGATCTAGCCAGGAAATATTCATAATATATACCATTTGTTTATTACACATCTCTTTTGAGAGTTACATGTACAAACGTCAAGACAATCATGGCTTGAGGTTCCCAGTTTTGGACAGGAATTACCCTGACCAATATGTGTACAGACTCATCATCAACATTGTCAAGGTTGAGCTGTGGACTTACAATGTACTGTTAGAGACATGTTGACAGTATAGGTCATTGTGAGAGTGTGTGTCTTTGTGATGCATTGCAGGCAGAGCTCAATCAATATTATACCTGTGCTGACTGGCACATCAAACACTACAGTTCTGTAGTAATGGAATCATACTGACAATGTAGACAGTACTCTCTACCACTATACAAAGCTTTAAATAATAAATCATTTATTATAAACTGGAAATCATATCTCAGACAATTACAATCTAACAAAATGATGAAAAATCAATTTATTGACAGTATTGATTTTAAAAAAGAATTTCATGAAATATTAAATTCAAATTGTTTATTTTACAGCATCTAAGTTCAATGTCTTTATTGTAATCAATTTCAACTCAAACTTTGTTTACATGAGAGCAATTTCTAAAATAAAAAAGAGGGCTACAATTTCTAAAATAAAAAAGAGGGCTACGATTATATGACTATTATGGCTTAGAAGACCATGGTATGTCATTTTTTTCACTGCCTCTACTTTGTACATTAAACTGCTGACACATGATCAAGAGCAAAAAGTTAGGTAGTTGCTTCTTATCTGGAAAATTATTCTTCAGATTTATCTTAACAGAAGGAGAGGAGATTTTGGGATTAAAAAAACAACTCTGTACATATTTTTCTGGCAATAATAAACAGATATGCTCTGCCTCCTCAAAGCTGACTCTAGATCTACTCTCAAAATAAAAAATGCACACTCTAGAAAAGATGAACAAATTTGGTCTGACAATCATGATCAGATCTCAAGAATTAACAGATTATCAGTTATTTAAAAAATGATTTAGATTCCTATATGACCACCAAGTATATACATGTACTTAAATTATAGACCTCATGATTTTCTTAAAAAAAAGTGTTTCGTAGTTTTGATACAGTTAATTGAGGGGAAAACTCAATTGTACTAAATATACGTAGGTCATTAGGTCACGAAAATTCCCCACAGGCGTATTGTTTTGTGATGTATCTATGGAACATGTACAAATTGAAAAGAAAAAGCTACATCAATAAAAATGGAAATAATCCCCACGCATATAGTAACAATCAAAATAAAAAAAAATAAAACTCCCCAGAATTAACAACTAACCATACTTAATTAGAGTAGGTCAATTAATTAAAGGTCAGTTACTTAAACATTCGTGTTTCATCTTGACTACCAGTAAACTGTATACATCTTTGACCCTTGTAATCTTTGATGAAAGTCAAGGTAATATTTATTAACAACTCATTCCAGCTACAAGCTTGGCATGATCAAATATCACATACAGATCTTGGTTAATAACTCTTCTTTGATAATAATGACCTACCAGGGGTGATCGATGCTGGAGGTGTTTACTGCGAGAAAACTGTTCACAGAAACACAATTATCATTCCAATAGAAAGCTTACTAAACATCAATACCAAAATATCTATCTGATGAGTCTATTTAAGTATTTATATCATACACATACATATACCTATAGCTTAATAATTTGACGACTAAAACAGTTGAGGTATTAATTTAGAGCAAACGTTGAATGTTAAAACTTCTCGCTCTTAAAACAAATACTTAGGAAAATGAAGTGCAAGCCAGGGCTTATGTATTCACATCTCAGTGACACCATTGCCTACTACATGTATAATGAAACTGAAGATCTTTGGATATTGGCCATTTCCAAAAATGACAAAATATCAAAGATGGATCTGGAATCCAATGAAGTGAGGATGCATGGATTAGATGGAATACATTTGTAAAAGGATAAGATCAGAATGTCTTGTAAAGTGTACTCAGTGTTAGATATGTATACACATGTTGTCCCTGTGATTCAGCTGGTAGAGCTAGACTAGACCAATCCATACTACAATCTACTTTGGCTTAGTTGCTAGTGTCACAGATGATCATGTTGGAGCTAGATCTAGGATCCCGTCAGAGCTCTTGGCAGGAGATGTGTTGTCCCTGTTTTTTCATATTGGCACCCAATAAAATCCCGTGGTGGTAGTATCAGAATCGAGTCTGAATGTTGAGATTTAAGAAATCTCAAGAAAAAGGGGAAGTACAGGTGTAAATTGAGCCAGTCATTGTGGCTTTTACATAGTACTAAATATAGTCTCGCAGTCACTCTGACTCAGCTGATTTAGCATCCTTCAGCTGCTGGTCGAGCTAGTGACTACCAGTACATCACACCTAAGATCCGGGTTCAATTCTTGCCAGGGCAGTCAGCAGGAATGTGTTTTTCCATGTTCTTCCACAAATTTATTAGGTCAAATTTACGATGAAAACAATACTTGTTACAGAATTCTTGAGCAAATGAAAAAGAAATTTACGATGTAAACTATACTTGCTACAAAATTCTTGTGCAAATGAAAAAAAGCACCTTAGACGATAAAATGATAACATGGTCCTGTACAAAATATTTTAAAAACATCTTATTCTTTGATTTGATTCTTTGATAGATGGTGGCCATGGGTAAAACAATGCCTTAATGGAAATTTTCCAATAGATTATTGACAGATTCATGTAAATCACTTTTGTTGATGTTGTTCAAACTTAAGCATATGATACTTCCCTTTTGTATGTTCTGCTTCAAGTATGTACATTGCATTGATCAACATATTCCATTAGGCTATTCAGCTCTGAAGAACCAGTATGGAATTAGGAGAGACAAATTCTTCTGGTCATATTTGTGTCAGAATCATTATATGATAATAAATGCAACAAATGAGGGACATTTACCATGAAAGCCCAAACGACATTTTCGAGTTCAAAGAAAACCATCATATCGGTTATCCAGCTCTGACAAGTCTAATTTGTAGAAATCTGCTAAATGAAATGAGTCCTAGGCAACGCATTTATCGGCTAATTACGGACCATCGTAGGAAAAAATATAACATTTTTACATTACAATATGTAAAATGTACTTACTCAGGCAGTTTTCTTCCATGTACGTTATCACTGGTATCTGGAAAAAGGGGTTGCCCAGAAAACAAAGCAACTGATCGTAAACCCAGTCCGACCTTTTCGCCATCTTGCTTGTGCTGTATTAGACCAATCGGAACGTTTCGAGAATTTTCCTAATGAACGCACTTGCTAAGAAGTGTCGACGAGGTTTTATACCCATGTAAAATACTTCCACGTTAGGTAGATATTTGTACTTCATTTCGTGTTTAAAATCTGAAACAGGGAAAACACCATTTTATCTGATATCACATGACATTTCTAAAATAAGATTTAAGACGTGTACCGAAGTTAATGTAATAGTAAAGATTTTGGCTAAAAGACAATTTTCAAATATGGACAAAAAATAAGAACGACACCGATCAGCAGCAGTAACTTTTTTTCGGAACTTCTCGGATGTTAACAACACTTAACATCGGACCGAAATAAGAAGATGGTTCAATGGACCAAATTGTTGTTATGATTTGGGCAGATATTTCTTCGAAATAACCTTTCACTTAGTCTGCTTTCCAGCCATCAAGATGACTACAAAGGCAGCCACTTGTGAGTATATTTTCAGCCAGTATATGCATCTCGATAAAGCAAATTTCTCAATCAAATAGATGGGATGTTATGTAATTTGTGGGCTTTCAGCGATGTCCAGCTGTTTGTTTTCGTTTCTTAGATATGTTGCAGTTTATTGACTCCTTCGTCTTACAGCATTGTTTGTGCAAATCCATATAATATTGGTATAGCAATCTGGCTATAGTATTATAAACCTTATTGCAAAACAAAAAACAACAAAAAAAAAACAAAAAACAAAAAACAACCACTTTACAATTAAGTCAATCTATCATTGCTATTATCTAACTTGATGGAGATGCATTATTGCCCCCTCTGTAGTTTGTAAAATGTAAGAAGTTGATGAAGCAGTTACAAGAATTTGTATGTCTTCATGCAATTGTGTCTATATTTTTGTTTTAATTGGATATGAAGGTAAAAGATTACATCTTACAGGGGCTATCTTACTGTTAATTAAAATATCATTTGATCATGAAGTTCCCACAGTTTGTTCCTTATGATCTGTATATAAATGTAGATAAGGGATAAAAACAAAGCTTAATAAAATTCCATTACATTGTAGTTAAAGTTATATATGATTTTGCCTTGATATTATGAACATATTTCTTTAAATTTGTTTTCATTGAAGTTGCGTCCAAGATCCATAACCTGAAGGATTACAGGTATCGCATCATCAACAACACTACGCCACAGCCTACTGGTATTGAGATCGAGAACACACTCAAGTACTTTTCTCAGTCACTTCTCAGGTACAAAGATAAATAATATCAACATTTTAAGAGTCATAATTGATGATTTAATATGTTTCATTGCATGATGACCTATCTGTTACAGTTCATCAGTATCCCTTATGTACATTAATTTTATACATAACATTTCCTCTGGCCCCAACACCAGATGTCTCTCTAGGTCTGGGCCTCACACAAGACACCAGTTTGTGAAAATGTCTAACGACTGGTGTTGGGGTCTGATGAAACTCAGACTAGATTTATAATTATTCCCTTTGGAAAGGTTTATTATCAGATCTAGACTTCTGATATATAGTACGGCTCATCAGTATCTTTTCCCTTTGTTTTGTTGCCCAAAAGAAAATCATGCATGCAGTCAATTGTATTTTTTCCACTATTGTACATCTGTGTTTTCATACATGTATTGAATTCAAAATTACAATAATTCAACTTCAATATACAATGTACATAGTTTACAGAAAAAGTATTAATTTTTGCCAATTTTGTTTCATTTAAAGACATTTTATATTTTCTTGTCGGTATTTAATGGAAGAATTATTACTAAAAATACTATAGTATGTTATTATGAAAAGGAATGAAAAGGTTTAGCATTGAACTTCATTTTTTCAGTCTTTACATAATGCCACACTTTTTCTATTGCAGCGTGCTGAAGGATGTCCCTAACATTCCCTGCTGAGAGTTATGGCCCGCGCCAGAGAGACAGTGTCAGACTGTCTGTGTTTCCTAACCTTAAGTATACAGAGCTCTACTATGCCGTTCTGGACATGATTGATATTGTACCAACCATGCAGGTAAAACAGCTAGGTAAGTCTGCATGATTAAAAAGACCTTAAGTATTTGTGTTTTCTGTTAAAAATGTTTTAAGTAACAAAAATAAATTGTCAAAAAACATGAGTTTTAAAAATAAATTAGTGTGTTTTTCATTATTTTTTATCTAACAAATTCCTTGATCCTTATTGATTTCCCAAATTTTCAAAACTAAGGTAGTTCATGTACATGTCATATTTATACTGTGACAACCTAGAGATTCAATGCATAACTCAAAGTTAAGGGGTGGGCTTATTACTGGACAATGATAAAGCATTTGTTATTGCTAGTAATTTTACTGAGCTACAGTAAACATGGTTGGGCTTATATATTAGACATATTAGGCTTATTGCTGGGTGTTGTACATACACAGTATATACAGCAGGTGCAGCTGCATTGCATTTACTATAAAACTGAAAATGACACAGACAGCTGTTATATAAGATATGATTATTACAGAGATCGGGGAGAATGTACTGAAGGTGCTGGGCTGTCTTGTACCGTTCCTGGAGCATGACTTATTGGATTCTCTCCCTTACACCGTGGCCTCTACACTGGCTATTTTCCCCCCGACCCTCCACAAAGACACCATCGACTTGCTCTGTAGCAACATGCTGCCGATGACACTAGGTAATGTATTCATATAAAACCTATGTTAAGGAAGTCATCTGTTTCTATGTTAAACTCTGTTGAATACAAGCCAAAATATACCGCTTGGCTAGACAGAACTTCTCTTTACCTGGATTGGTTGAGTGCAAGACTAGTAAGCCAGAGGTCGTGGGTTCGATGCTTAGCGGAGGCATTGGAATTTATTTAATCTGACATGTTCTATAGTTAATTTCTCTTTGTTCATTATCCCAAAAACCAGAATTAATTATAACTAAATGTCTTTGTTAGTCACTTTCATTTCCTGGGATGAAACAGCAGACAGTCAGAAAATCAGTGATATAGTATAGTGTAACAGTGGTAGAACGCATATATGTTTATTAGCCCACCATCATCAGATGGTGGGCTATTCAAATCGCCCTGCGTCCGTGGTCCGTCGTCCGTCCGTCCGTCCGTCCCTCCGTCCGTCCGTCCCTCCGTCCGTCCGTAAACAATTCTTGTTATCGCTAATCCTCAGAAAGTACTGAAGAGATCTTTCTCAAACTTCATATGTAGGTTCCCCTTGGTGCCTAGTTATGCATATTGCATTTTGGGACCGATCGAAAAACAACATGGCCGACAGGCAGCCATCTTGGATTTTGACAATTGAAGTTTGTTATCGCTATTTCTGAGAAAGTACTGAAGGGATCTTTCTCAAATTTCATATGTAGGTTCCCCTTGGTGCCTAGTTATGCATATTGCATTTTGGGACCGATGGGAAAACAACATGGCCGACAGGCAGCCATCTTGGATTTTGACAATTGAAGTTTGTTATCGCTATTTCTGAGAAAGTACTGAAGGGATCTTTCTCAAATTTCTTATGTAGGTTCCCCTTGGTGCCTAGTTATGCATATTGCATGTTGGGACCGATCGAAAAACAAGATGGCCGACAGGCAGCCATCTTGGATTTTGACCATTGAAGTTTGTTATCGCTCTTTCTGAGAAAGTACTGAAGGGATCTTTCTCAAATTTCATATGTAGGTTCCTCTTGGTGCCTAGTTATGCATATTGCATTTTGGGACCGATGGGAAAACAACATGGCCGACAGGCAGCCATCTTGGATTTTGACAATTGAAGTTTGTTATCGCTATTTCTGAGAAAGTACTGAAGGGATCTTTCTCAAATTTCTTATGTAGGTTCCCCTTGGTGCCTAGTTATGCATATTGCATTTTGGGACCGATCGGAAAACAACATGGCCGACAGGCAGCCATCTTGGATTTTGACAATTGAAGTTTGTTATCGCTATTTCTGAGAAAGTACTGAAGGGATCTTTCTCAAATTTCTTATGTAGGTTCCCCTTGGTGCCTAGTTATGCATATTGCATTTTGGGACCGATCGGAAAACAACATGGCCGACAGGCAGCCATCTTGGATTTTGACCATTGAAGTTTGTTATCGCTATTTCTGAGAAAGTACTGAAGGGATCTTCCTCAAATTTCATATGTAGGTTCCCCTTGGTGCCTAGTTATGCATATTGCATTTTGAGACCAATCAGAAAACAACATGGCCGACAGGCAGCCATCTTTGATTTTGACAAATGAAGTTTGTTATCACTATTTCTGAGGAAGTACTGAAGGGATCATTCTCAAATTTCATATGTAGGTTCCCCTTGGTGCCTAGTTATGCATATTGCATTTTGGGACCGATCGGAAAACAAGATGGCCGACAGGCAGCCATCTTGGATTTTGACCATTGAAGTTTGTTATCGCTATTTCTGAGAAAGTACAGAAGGGATCTTTCTCAAATTTCATATGTAGGTTCCCCTTGGTGCCTAGTTATGCATATTGCATTTTGGGACCGATCGAAAAACAACATGGCCGACAGGCAGCCATCTTGGATTTTGACCATTGAAGTTTGTTATCGCTATTTCTGAGAAAGTACTGAAGGGATCTTTCTCAAATTTCATATGTAGGTTCCCCTTGGTGCCTAGTTATGCATATTGCATTTTGGGACCGATCGGAAAACAAGATGGCCGACAGGCAGCCATCTTGGATTTTGACCATTGAAGTTTGTTATCGCTATTTCTGAGAAAGTACTGAAGGGATCTTTCTCAAATTTCATATGTAGGTTCCCCTTGGTGCCTAGTTATGCATATTGCATGTTGGGACCGATCGAAAAACAAGATGGCCGACAGGCAGCCATCTTGGATTTTGACCATTGAAGTTTGTTATCGCTCTTTCTGAGAAAGTACTGAAGGGATCTTTCTCAAATTTCATATGTAGGTTCCTCTTGGTGCCTAGTTATGCATATTGCATTTTGGGACCGATGGGAAAACAACATGGCCGACAGGCAGCCATCTTGGATTTTGACAATTGAAGTTTGTTATATTTCTGATGAGCAACCAGTCAGAAATTTTAATCAAATTTATAAAGGATTTCATGACAATTTAATTATAGTTTATTTTTGATAAACATGTACTGTGATAAATATAATTTGTTAACGTTCTTGATATACATTTATTATATACAGTAAAACACGGTTATAACGAATCCCAGGGGACCAACTGAATCAGTTCGTTATATCGATAGTTCGTATTACATGTATTACGAATTTCATTGTTTTTTCCTAAAAACTTCGCTGTATGAATATAGTAAAAATAAAATTACAGCAAGTATAATTAAAGAAGCGATTCAATATTTTAAGTCAGTATAACTTTCTGCGAAACTTTTCCGGGTGAGGCAAGTGTGTACAAAGTACTAAAACATCTGACATATCATATTGGGACTCCAGAAAATGGCTTATCCCGCGTAAATAATCACTCGCCGTAGCACCACTGATTACGGAATGTTCCTACTCTGTCTCTATTTTCTCTTCGTTTTCACTGTCCAAAACGTTCATAATGTCTTTTACAACATCTGCATCAATACTGACGAAATCGGTCACGGTGACCTTTACCCCGGAAGTCTCGCTTTCACTAGCTCTCAATCGCTTGATGATAAAGCCATTGCGAAACATACATGTACTGTGTACACACTAATTAGACATCTAAGAATGGATTAACAACTTGACATAAAAATCATCGACAAAACAGCTCACTTTATTCAGGGGTCATCAAAACATAACTCACCGATTCAATCGCTGTACAAATATACACCCTGAAACATGCCCTCGGGTGCCTATCGATTACACCGTCGTGATCACCAGGGCATGACTCCGACTTCGGAGATGAGTTCGTACTATAGTGTTAAAATAACATGGAATTTCAGCCGTCGGGACAGCTAAATTGGTTCGCTATAGACAATATTTCGCTATGTGAAATTCGCAATATAATTACAGAATTACATAGAAGTAAGAGGGAGAATAACTAGGGAATCGGAATCAGTTCGCAATATCCATAAAATCGCTATAAGCGTGTTCGTACTAAACATGTTTTACTGTATATGATACATTTTGAATTGTAGGATTCGATGGCTGTCTCGAGCCGTCCTATGCCAGTGAGTCCGCTGCGGCCATCATAACTATGGTGTTACAGCATACAGATAATGGCTGTAAGTATCCTCAAACATTTTATTTAGACAAGTCGGCCCATCACTCACAAAAGTATTTTGTATCATAACCAGTACTCACAAAAAATATTACCATATTCTACCTATATAACGTCCTGGTCCTACCCTATAATTATAAGCACACTCTACTTTTTCAGAAAAAAGATGATGTTAATTGAAACATTCTGACCTCACTGATATGCTAATAGAATTTTAAGTCCTTTAACCAAGACTGTTTTCACTACATAAAGAGTTGTAAAAAAAAAAAAAAGTTATTTTTTCCACACAAATTTAACTCAAAATATTTTCGCAGTACATGGTTTTACTAAGCATGCCCCTTTTGTGTTTTTTGTAAGCAGAGAATGTACTTATTAGGTTGAATATGGTAAATAGAATTTGGTGATAATGTGGTCACTTACACAACACCACTGCTATTTGTTTGATATTACCTGTACCCAATGTATACTTGCTGTTGTAGCCTTCCACTCTCAGATCATGGAGTGTTTTATGAGCATCAAGCGGGACCTTATTAAGGTGAGTTTTATAACCAGCAAATTAAATTCATATCTCTCTCCATTCTGGTCTATTTCCACTTGAAATAACTTTAATTTTTCAGAAATACAAATATATAATTTTCCTTTCTTTGAATACCAATTTTGTTTTTGCATAAAAAAAATACAATAACATAGAATTTCAATCTGCATCTTTTTTATAAGTGTTATTGTGAGTTGAATACTGTTTGACAAATGTTGATATTTCATAGTTTTTACCTATCTATACTTATCGGTCAAAGAAACGATGTATAACATTGTCTTTATACAGGACATCCTCAGTATCATTGCCTATGGTCCGCCAGCGGGTCGGGCACCAGCGGCCAACCTGTTGTTCTACTACTGGCCACAGCTGAGTCCATCACAGTCGGACACAGGGAGGCGCATTAATTACAGATATGTAGGTCAGTACTGATGTCTGAAGTATCCCTGATTCATATTTAACATCCCTCTTTATTTGAAAGGTAAATGACCTAATGGATCAGTAAAACTTTCTTTATTGTATAGATATCTTTAAAAATCCAGGTACATGTATATGCCAGAGGAAAGACCTATTTCAAATATATATTTTTCATAAGATGTCAAAAGGAAGTCTATAAAGTTTTGTAATTTTCTTTGACTTGAAAAGCTGAACATGTTATACTCTTCCCATGGAAATTTCAAAAACTTACTGACTGATAGGTTAAGTTCTAGAAGAAACATGAAAAAGATAGCCATAGGATTGCTATAATTACTAAAGTTGGTTTGTAATCCTCATATGAAATGAAATGAATGTTCTATTTAGTTCTGAATAACTTGACTGCCTTATATAAAGTTTTGTATTTATCATTGATTGACAAAGTGAAATATTTCATGTTTTGTGTCCTGTATTTTTTTAAGCCTGGCCCCCGGTCCTGTGTCAGAGGCGAGGGTGTGTAAACTCCGGAAACTGCCAGGCTGTGAAGGTGAGGATTGAAAGACATCCGTTACAGAATGATATGGCTATCAATGTTGTCTGATACCAGGAGTTTGAAATATATTTGAATTTATTTGGTTGAAGGTCAAATTTGAGCTCACACAATCGTATGAAGATTGTCATCTATTATAAATTTTCCATCAAAGACTACTCTTTCAGAAGAGCCAAGCAGATTTTAACCAAATCTAGTATGAAACATCCGCAAACAAGCAAAAAAAGTTAATTTTCTATGAATAGAGATAGTAGCCCCTGTTAGGAGAGAGATAGCCTTAATGACATGTTGACACAGAAGGGGTCATAAGGGTAAGCAGAATGTTTGAAGTGAAGTTAAATTATTTAATATCTATTTAAATAATTCAGCAGTGTATTTGACTGTTAATTTTGCATTTAATATTATACTCTTATTAATAATTACTAATATTATGTAATATCATGGTTTATCATGTAAATAATATCATGTAATATGATGGTAAAATGTGTGTTTTGGTTTAGATGTGTTTGAACCCCGCCCTGGCTATCCACTCCGGTGACAAACCGCCTCCCCTCTACATCTGTAGTGACTGTGCTGACGTGCTGAGGAAGGAACACAGCGAGTATATGACTGACATACTACTGCCCATGTCTCACGCTTCAACCATCTGTGAAAATAAGGTGAGATTTACAACTATGAAAATAAGGTGAAATACAACTATATCCTCCCTCTCATGCTTCAACCATATGTGAAAATAAGGTGTGATTTACAACTTTCTACCACAATACCCTGTGTTATTTCACTCAAGTCATTGTTTAAATGTGCCGACTGTTGGATATATATATATATTATATTCCACTAGTTGAATATGACCTTCCGGTAATAAGACTTGGCCACATTTCCGTTTTATTCAAGCCAATATTATTGTGGTAGAAACAGGTCACATGACTCGTGATTTTTGGATATGGAATTTATTTCACAATTGTTAGCTATTTTTTAAAACTTACAAAAGACACAAGCTTTCGAGTGTCTTTTGTAACTTTTAAAAAATAACTTACAAGTGTGAAATAAATTCCATATCAAACAACCACTCACTGTGTAACCTCTTTATATCCTCTCTCTAACGCTTCATCTGTGAAAATACCTTGAGATTTACAACTATATCCTCTGTCTTACGCTTCAACCATCTGTATAAATGAGATTTTGCTCTTAAAATGATCAGCTTATTCTTTAAGAATTTTATTGCAATCACCTTTCTCTTTAACATCATACATTTATTAAGTTTATTCCCTTCGTTCCAGAACTGTAAATCACGAGACAACCTGGCAATGTGTACGTGTTTCTCGATTGACTGCGCCAGTTTCAACGGGAACCGTCCAATTCGGTACTGTCAGATCTGTCACGAGTCGCGACACAACACTAACCGAGGCCGTAACCATGTATACCATGTCAGTGTACCGGAGATCTGGGACTGTAGTCTGGAGATGCAACGCTATCTCATGGATGCCATTGTAAGGTAAGAATAATGTTAACATTATAGTCCTTGAGTGATTTTTTTTTTTTTAATTTATTCCATTTTTTGCCAAATTTTTTACATAATCAAAACAAGATTTGAGAGATTTTACTTTTGAATTGGTGTTGTTTAATTTCAGAGATTTTATCCTAAATGTTTTTGTGTTGTAATAAGGTTTGCATATGGGCTTTTCATAAATGGAGTAATTTTCAGATCAAATGGGTCTCGTCAAGTTTGAATTGACTTTCTTGAAATAAGTGGGGTCCTTTTTTTCTATAAATGTAGTTTAAAAGGCTATACAGGCAGCTTTAGCTAAAACTCTGGTTGTGCTCTTTTAGAAATTTAATCTTTAATGTTGATTGTGTTGCAGTCTCCTGAAGGAAGCCCAGCCCATCGAGTCTAAGAGAATGGTCGAGATGGGAGATGAACATCGGCCACATTTCACTGATGACGATGATTTTTTTGCCATGGAAGAAGCCGGAGAAAGAAAACTGCTAAGTCGCTACGGCATTTGGCTGATGGTGGAGTTGTGCAGCTCTCGAGAGGATATTCCTATTGTACGTGGATTAATTGGTGACTTTCTGTATTATAATATATATCATGGTTATTATTTCCCAATAGGGTTATGCCAGACCTTGGACTACTCCATTACTCCCTGTGTTAGTTTGTCTGGGGAATATCTCGAGGTGGAAGTGTGTTGCATACAAAACTTGGCCTCTAAGAAAGTAAAATAATAACAGACATTTTTCCTATAGTTTACTTAATTAAAACTCTTTTTGCAACAATTTACATGTCTGTAATTTTCTTTAGCACATGTATACTGTATGCTGAGTTTAAAGTTTTGATTAATTACAGGAGATCCTGGGCCGTCTGCTCGGCATGTTGTTCCAGTGGTTTGATGCGACAGCCTATCTCCCTGATGGTAAGTCTGTACAGTGTTACAACATATCAATACTGATCAAAAGTTAGAAATTAATGGATTTATCCAAAAATACTGTAGATTACTCACTTTTTGTGAGCGTTTATTTTCATGGTTGTACTGTAGTGAATACTTTTGCAAAATTAATGTACCTGATAACGCCTGCCTTAAAGTTGATTCTTAAAATGTTCTTGGACCTGATTTACAAGATACTGTATTCTAATTTTATGATAGACTCATAATTAAATGCAAATATTGCAAATATATGTAAAATCTCTTAATGAGATGCACATTGTTATTTACTCAATACTTTAGGTAAAGAAATACTTTCATGTTTTGTATCTGAAAACAATGAACAATTAGTGTGTGATAAGTATATATAGTACAGTACTGGTAATTCAGTGTATTTGATGTTGTAGATAACATTGGAAATGCATTAGAAAAGCTGAAACCTGGTGTAAGTATTCCACTCTCTAGGAAATTTTAGTCTTAGACTAGCTTTTGATACTTGGGGGGAAAAAGTGCTTAAAATTACTTGAAAACCACATGAAAAGTGCTTGAAAAATTCTTCGACAGACCTGTATGAACCATGCATGACTAATTTGTGACTAATGACATCATTTGATCTACCCCATTATTCCACAGACTTACATACAGATGTTTACACCTCTATATATACCTGATGTTACCTGTTACAGTATATCTACGAGTGGCTGGAGGAGATTGGACACACACATTTTGAGGTGATCGTGTCATGTCTGTTGCCCCACCCAGTCGAGTATGCCCGTGTTGGTGGGTTCTGGTGAGTAGAGTATATGTAGATCCATGTTATATTACATCCACCATATAGATCTCGGTCAAATCCATGTTACATGACATCCACCATATAGATCTCGGTCAAATCCATGTTATATGACATCCACCATATAGATCTCGGTCAAATCCATGTTATATTACATCCACCGTATAGATCTCGGTCAAATCCATGTTATATTACATCCACCGTATAGATCTCGGTCAAATCCATGTTATATTACATCCACCGTATAGATCTCGGTCAAATCCATGTTATATGACATCCACCATATAGATCTCGGTCAAATCCATGTTACATGACATCCACCATATAGATCTCGGTCAAATCCATGTTATATTACATCCACCGTATAGATCTCGGTCAAATCCGTGTTATATTACATCCACCATATAGATCTCGGTCAAATCCATGTTATATTACATCCACCATATAGATCTCGGTCAAATCCATGTTACATGACATCCACCGTATAGATCTCGGTCAAATCCATGTTATATTACATCCACCATATAGATCTCAGGTCAAATCCATGTTATGTTACATCCACCATATAGATCTCGGTCAAATCCATGTTATATTACATCCACCGTATAGATCTCTGTCAAATCCATGTTACATGACATCCACCGTATAGATCTCGGTCAAATCCATGTTATATGACATCCACCATATAGATCTCGGTCAAATCCATGTTATATTACATCCACCATATAGATCTCGGTCAAATCCATTTTACATGACATCCACCGTATAGATCTCGGTCAAATCCATGTTATATTACATCCACCGTATAGATCTCGGTCAAATCCATGTTATATTACATCCACCATATAGATCTCTGTCAAATCCATGTTATATTACATCCACCATATAGATCTCGGTCAAATCCATGTTATATTACATCCACCATATAGATCTCGGTCAAATCCATGTTACATGACATCCACCGTATAGATCTCGGTCAAATCCATGTTATATTACATCCACCGTATAGATCTCGGTCAAATCCGTGTTATATTACATCCACCATATAGATCTCGGTCAAATCCATGTTATATTACATCCACCATATAGATCTCGGTCAAATCCATGTTATATTACATCCACCGTATAGATCTCGGTCAAATCCATGTTATATGACATCCACCATATAGATCTCGGTCAAATCCATGTTATATTACATCCACCGTATAGATCTCGGTCAAATCCATGTTATATTACATCCACCATATAGATCTCAGGTCAAATCCATGTTATATTACATCCACCGTATAGATCTCGGTCAAATCCGTGTTGTATGACATCCACCATATAGATCTCGGTCAAATCCATTATATATTACATCCACCGTATAGATCTCTGTCAAATCCATGTTATATTACATCCACCATATAGATCTCTGTCAAATCCATGTTATATTACATCCACCATATAGATCTCGGTCAAATCCATTATATATTACATCCACCATATAGATCTCTGTCAAATCCATGTTATATTACATCCACCATATAGATCTCGGTCAAATCCGTGTTGTATGACATCCACCATATAGATCTCGGTCAAATCCATTATATATTACATGTACCAAATGAGAACTAGCATGGACTAGGGTGATGATAACAAATAAACTGGGCATATAAACAAGCATAAAACACATCTAAATATATAGGACACGTTATTAGAATATTTTTTGATGAAGTTATAAATTAACCACAAAACTTCCCCATGTTCAATGTTGTATGTATATGATAGTCTTTAATTATGGTATTAAGGTGGTCAGTGGACAAACTTGGTGATAAAAGCTGATTTATTTTGCTACAGGGACACACTGGTGAGCAGGACAACACAAATCAAGGAGGGCCTCAACTGTTTCTTCTGTCTGGTACCTTATGACATCATCACTTTTGAGGTAAGTGACATCAGCACTAATGAGGTCAATTACATCATCACTTTTGCGGTAAATGACATCAACACCTTTGAAGTAAATGTCATAATCACTTTTGAGGTAAATGTCATAATCACTTTTGAGGTAGATGACATCATCACATTTGAGGTAAATGACATCAACACCTTTGAGGTGAATGATATCATCATTTTACGTATATGTTGAATAGCGGTATTATTTTGTAGATATGGGATTATGTGATGCCTTACTGGTTGGAGGCCATCAGGACAGAGGTCCCTACAGAAGATCTTCACGAACTCAAAGTTCTTCTCAGGTAATTATCAACAATCAACATTTTCATGTCTGAATGAAATCAAAATGGCTGAAGCTCCACATCTATCTGTCAACTTTTTCAAAATTTTCATAAAAAATCTGCTATTCAAGAATTGCTGAAAATATGCCCTAAATTGGCAAAGAGATACCCCTTTTGCGATACCCACTCCCCTTTTCAATTCACGATGAAATTGAAGAAGTTCTCCCTGGCTCCATGATTTTTGATCAGCCTAATTCTAAGTTAACCAAATTTTCAAACTGGAAATGAATTCTTCTTGAATGGTAATCCTGAGTAAGCAGTTATACATATTGTCAAGTGCTATTATTTCTATATTCAAAATACAAGATTGTCCTTACAATCTCATCATTTACTGAATTTTTCAACATTAACTCCATGAATTCAGTGTTAACAAAGTTATTCACGGGTAAATGAACTTGTCATTGTCCTGAAAATTAGTTGTTACTGAAAATCTGCAGGGGCATATCTGATCAGCTTTGAAACTTCATTTTCTCTTCAACTGCCTTCAACAAATTCTTCCAGGATAATTTTTTTTTAATTTTCAATTTGTCTAGTTTACAAAACTAAAGTCCAATATAAAACAATTTTTCAAATAGCACCAAATAACAGTTAAATGATGATTACAAGGTTTCTTGATTCAAGAAAATTAAAATAATCTTTCCTTTGATCAAATAGCTTAGTTTAAGGTTATTAGGAGATTAGAAGTACATTGTATCTAATGACTGTGTCAGAGGCATCTTTCAGGTCCTTGCTTTGTGTACTTACCAAAAATTAATCTGATATGAGTTTATACAGAAACGTTAATTCAGGAATCCATTTTCCTTTTGTATTTCAGCAAAGCCTTTGACATCCAGTTATGTCCCCTGCCATTTACACCGGACAGTCCTGAGAAGATCCTCCAGTTTATCTCTGACCGCTTCACTGACACCAGTGCCTATGTACAGGAGCAAGCACTGCAGTGGCTACAGGTAAATGTCAAGTTGATATGGTCCTGCATCGAAATGTGGGCGCCCTATGGTAATCATGGTGTCTGTCTGTCCACCAGTATTTTCATTTCTAGAAATCATCTCATAATCTTGTTGGCCAAATTTTCTGAAATTTCATGTGATGATACACTATGATGTGCGATAGAACTGTGAATATGCGTTCAAATGTACATTATAAAGGCCAGACTTTTTACATTATTACCCATATTTCTGAATAAAAAATGATTTTGCTTTAAGTTTTTAGGGTAGATACACTTCAAGGCGCACAGTATGACCCTTATTGAAATGTCTGTGTTCTAGTTAACTTTGATATGGGAGATACACACTGCCAAATGAGAATGTTGAGTATGAGACAAAAATTCATGTAGGCAAATTAAAAAAAAAATTGTTTCATACAAATGTTCCTTTGAATGTTTATCATATCCTTTCTTTTATATGGGTAGAATGTTAATGCAGTGTTAATGCACTCTTTCACCTTGGCAACAATCTAACGTTAAAAGGTGTTTGGATCACCTGTCCAACCTCATGGGTTTTCTGTGGGTACTCTGGTTAAATCCCACAGTAAGACCACTCTTACACTTCCATCTGGAGAGTGGTCAACATACTAAGTTGATTTTACCTGTTTTGCAGTTGTTTTCAAATTTATATAAATATTTGTTGAACTTTCCTCCTCAGATTCTGTCAACACTAGACGTGATCATCCCTATCAACATGCTGCTGAACATGTTCCAGAGCGGGGTGGAGAACCTGTGTACTATCATCACACAGGGAGAGTCCAAAAAGGCGGGGGCCACAGGTGGTAACCACCAGCAGATATTTGCTCCTAGCACCCCTATAGAGGAATGCCCTCCACCTCTTAGCCCCGAGAAATCTCATGTCGTGGTCGAGGCGTATGAGATTTACGACCGTGAGACGGAACTAGTTCTTCCTTGCTTTTGTATGATGCTAGACATGTGTCTAAAACAGGCAAGTGTTTTATGTACATTTTCTGAAACTCTTGTATTCATGCATCTTAGAAAAGCTTTGTATGGACATTGCAGCCAATATGACCACCATGTTTTGCCAGTTTGAAGAGTGGAAACATATTGGTTGAAATACATAGTATCAGCTTAAACTGGTTGTGTTTAATATCAAGAAAATAATATCGTATCTATCCTCAAATAAGTCCCCTCCCCTAATGTAGAAGTTCAGTATTTTAAGGTAAGATTTAGGAGGGCTTAATTGTGAACCATTTATAGCTGACTATTTTTAAATTGATGATTCTGCAACAATGAAGAACCATGCTTATTTGTGGTCTGGGGCTTATTAACAGATAAAATAACCATATGTTCTTGTAATTATTTTACCAAAACAGCTTGAACTTCAAGAATTTCCTAAATACCTTGGCATTTACAATGAGACGAGTCGTCAGATCATGTCTTTACTGACATCGATGCTGAATGTGACATGGGACGGTAGCCACACCTGTAGCCAAGAGCTGCAGGCATCCAGTTGTACGTTCTGTCAGAATGTGGCCCTGTGGCACCAGCTGACTTCCAAGGTCATGTGCTGCTACTGTCCCCGTGACACTGCCAAGATTCCACCCAAGGACGTGCCAAAGATCGAGGAGGTGAAGTTCTCCTCGGTCAACACCAAGCCTCATCCTCACGCATCCTCACCAACTGACAGGAAGAGTAAGTTTAGACAACGATACATATTGGGTATAGTACTTAACGACGGTTTAGTTGTACATCTGGGCCCAGTTGTTCAAAAGGCAATTAGGCTAATCACATTTTAACAACATTTTTCAAATCCTGGTATAATAATTTCTGGTAGAACTTACTTGACAAAACTTCATGAAATTCTGTAATTCTTAGTTCTCTTCCAACTGGCGTAATTTCAAGACGATATATTAACAGGTTTTTCAACAAATGAGAAATAAAATTTTCACTAATCAAGTGATTAACCTAATCACCTTTTGAACAACCTGGCCCTGGATGCTATGTACAGGGCAGAAGGACATGACACACCATTTTCTGTAACCTTATAACACGTCATACTGGTCAGTCTGAATGGTCAGATGGCACAGTGGTCAGGCACTTGTCTTTCACCTAGGCAGGCAGGGTTTGATTCCATATTCGGACGTGCAAATGTATGGGGGGGTTACCTGCCTGACCACATGGGTTTTCTCCAGATACTTCAATAGTAAGATACCTTGTGCACTTCCATCTGAGTCTACAAGAGTGATTGATAAAAATTGGTGTTTCTTTTTTTGCAATTGTTGAAAAACAAAATAATAAAATTCATACTTTAAAAAAACTTAAATATTTGCCCTGTTAGTAAGAAGAGTGCTATTCTTTGATACATTGTCTGTGAAAAGTGATCTGTATTACAGCTATATTCTCAAACAATACATGCATGCAATAGACTTTTACCATAAGATATATATAAATATATATATTTGTTTTAACAAGTTTGTTTGGTGTGATAATTGCCGAGGAAAATCCCAGGTCCGATGGCCGAGTGCCAGTAGATTTGATCTGTGGGCAAGTAAATATTGTTCATTATTTGCCTAAAGACAAGTGGAATTTTCATTTCTTTAAGAAATTAAATATGCTACCAATTCAGGTAAATTGAACAACTATATTTCACCCTAGGCAAGTACATATATGTACTAATTTGAACCTAAACTTGCCCGAAGGACAAGTGACACTGAAAATGATATTTACTTGCCTGCATTGATATTTAGCATTTTACCTCTTAACATTCCTTAAATTGAGATTGATGTGATTTTTTGTGAACATCTTTTTCTGGTCGTTTTGCCTTATAATTAAATTAATCTTAACTTTCCACAGGCCATAAAACAATAAAAAAAGGTAAACAAAGCAACCAGCATTTTACACCTGGAAAAGTGTAGGTACACCTTTCCACAGTAAAAACATATGAATCCTGCTGTGATATTTCATTAGTTTATGAAATAAAGAATAACATGTATCATTTTACTACAGGTTCCTCGTCCAATGGAGAGGATAGCCAGAGGAGGAGGAAGAGAAGGAAGAAGAGA
Organism: Pecten maximus; assembly: GCF_902652985.1. Lineage (NCBI taxonomy): Eukaryota > Metazoa > Mollusca > Bivalvia > Pectinida > Pectinidae > Pecten > Pecten maximus. The sequence goes on along the minus strand of NC_047017.1, from coordinate 16,304,781 downwards.
TCCCCCAGTTTGATGTATCCACCATGCCTATCCATCTACAGTTGTTCCACAAGTTCCTACAGGTAAGGGTGTCCTAAAAACATGATACCTGTCCAGTGTGGTCTGGTTATCAGTTCCTACAGGTAAGGATGTCCTAAAAACATGATACCTGTCCAGTGTGGTCTGGTTATCAGTTCCTACAGGTAAGGATGTCCTAAAAACATCATACCTGTCCAGTGTGGTCTGGTTATCAGTTCCTACAGGTAAGGATGTCCTAAAAACATCACACCTGTCCAGTGTGGTCTGGTTATCAGTTCCTACAGGTAAGGGTGTCCTAAAAACATCATACCTGTCCAGTGTGTGGTCTGGTTATCAGTTCCTACAGGTAAGGATGTCCTAAAAACATCATACCTGTCCAGTGTGGTCTGGCTATCAGTTCCTACAGGTAAGGATGTCCTAAAAACATCATACCTGTCCAGTGTGGTCTGGTTATCAGTTCCTACAGGTAAGGGTGTCCCAAAAACATCATACCCAGCCAGTGTGTGGTCTGGTTATCAGTTTCTACAGGTAAGGATGTCCTAAAAACATCATACCTGTCCAGTGTGGTCTGGTTATCAGTTCCTACAGGTAAGGATGTCCTAAAAACATCATACCTGTCCAGTGTGGTCTGGTTATCAGTTCCTACAGGTAAGGATGTCCTAAAAACATCATACCTGTCCAGTGTGGTCTGGTTATCAGTTCCTACAGGTAAGGATGTCCTAAAAACATCATACCCGGCCAGTGTGTGGTTTAATCTCAGGAACTGCTGATGCGATCCGTACCAAACTGTGTTTCGAGGTTTCAAGTGGCAGCAAGGCAATTTATGTCTTGCAGACATTTTCTTGTTTGTTTGTCTGTTTGAATTAATCAACAATTAAAAGACAATGACTATTTGAATTAATCAAGAATTAAAAGACAATCATGACTCTTTAAATTAATCAACAACTTTAGATAATAAAGCAGATACTACACAGTATTAAGATCTAGCAATGTCTTATAATGTGCCTCTCTATTCCCCAGGAGCTGTGTAAACTATCCGACACAGACGCCCTTTACTCTCTGCTTGTGTCCATGAAGTACCTCATACTCCACGGTGAATGTCTGAACTACACCATCAACCAATGTCCTGACTTCGTCAAATACTGCCTGTCCAAATACTTCATACCCAAGTAAGTCTATCCAAATGCTTTATACCCCATAAATCTGTCCAAACACTTCATACCCAAGTAAGTCTATCAAAACACTTTTTACCCCATAAATCTGTCCAAACACTTCATACCCAAGTAAGTCTATCCAAACACTTTATACCCCATAAATCTGTCCAAACACTTCATACCTAATTAAGTCTATCCAATTACTTTATACCCCATAAATCTGTCCAAACACTTCATACCCAAATAAGTCTATCCAAACACTTTATACCTCATAAATCTGTCCAAACTCTTCATACCCAAGTAAGTTTTTCCAAACACTTATACCCCATAAATCTGTGTCCATACACTTCATACACAATTAAGTTTTTCCAAACACTTTTACCCCATAAATCTGTGTCCAAACTTCATGCACATGTAAGTCTGTCCAAACAGTTTATACCCCATATATGTGTCCTAAAAGTAATTGAATATATGGTAGTTGAAATAAATCTTAAAAAGATCATTTCCAAACACATACCGTACATATCCCCACTCCACTGTTTTCAGTCTATGGAAGCTACTGAAGGCCAAACACTCCCACCTAGCATCAGTTTGTGTACCGTTACTGCTACACTGTCTTACACTACCGACGGGGGCAGACATTTTCTGGAGGCTCGTAGAGGACGATTTTATTTCTGATGATTGGCGATGTAGATTTGCTGCTGGTAAGTCACCTAATTGATATTTGATCTTGTATTTTATCACACTCTGTTTAATATAACTAATATTGTGTCTACTGTGTTTAAGTAAAGGTTAGATACTCTGTTCTTACAATGATTTTGTACTGTATAATTGAATTGTATTTATGAGCTTACAATGTTTACATGCCCTCAAAAGTTATTTTTCATGTTAAATTACCATTATATACTTTATGCTGTTACACAAGCAAGAATAGGTTGCAATCTTTTTCAAAAAGTTAGAATTTGCATATGGGAGCTCGGTTGCAGTCTTTTTTTCCAAAATCTTAATTTTCTCAATATACACTTTTGAATTGGATGTTTTAGACGAATGTCTGATTGAACTGTCATATTTATTTTGTATAGTTGAGAAGGTGATTGTGTTGGCCAGGGTCCTAGACAGAGAAACCATACAACATAACCAGGTCATACAAACCGCTCTGGCACATGCCTTCTGTCTCCTCATTGGCTCTCTCGTTGATATCAACGCCGCCATTGCCCAGAGAACGATACAGTACTTGGAGACCATCAAGAAATCTTCAATCAAGGTAAGCAATCAGTTCTATTGATGACGATTCTACAATTGTAAAAAAAATTTTTGTCAAGACTTTTATACCCAAAGTGTGTTGATATATATATCTACATGTATATTGATTTTGAAGTACAGTGGACAAAGTTACATAAATTATACACTAGATCTTCCTTGTTGCACAGCAAAGAATTTCAGAATTGTGTAGAAAGCTTAATTATCTACAGAAGTATAATAACCTATTTAACAAATTTACATCATCATCTGTGGTGGTGTCCTGAGCCAAGATACTTTAATCCAATGTTATGGATATTATTTATTTGATGAGGCGCCAGTATGTTGTGAAGTGAGGTAGTCACCAGCTACTACAAGCAGCCCCTGTCTCAAAAATTCAAGGGGGGCTTGATAGCTCAGTCTGTGAAGATCTGAGGTGCATGATTCGATGCTCCCTACCCGTGTCAGTTTATGTTTTTGTGGAAGTTTAGAAAATTGGCTGGACTGTGCTCTCATGGTTGTGTCCATGGGCAAGACACTTTACCCTTATTGCTCTGGATAGCAAATGATAGGGCCTCCTGAAGTTGTTCAGTGAGGTAGTCACCAACTACTACAAGGAGACCTTGCCTCAAAATGATCCTCGCTCGCTGTTCATGGGGCAATAAACCAAGCAAACAAACAATAAAGACAAACTGCATCATGATTATACATAATTAATCATGATTTATTGAATATTTTTTACATAGTACATGCATGAATTTACGAAGCAAGATTTTTATTTTCATTCCACAGTGTCTGTGCCAGTGCATGGAGTTCCAGTTTGACCATGTTATCTCAGATCGGATCATGATCCTGCAGCGGATGCAACTTCTCTCTAATGTACTGAAGGACGAGAAGATCCTGTCCTGGGAGTTTTTCCTGGCTCGCTTTGACAGTCTGTCTTTGGAAGCTCAGCTGGACCTGGAGAACCACGGCGACATCGCCTGTCCTACAGGTAGGTCTCTCTGTCCCAGAACCACGGCGACATCGCCTGTCCTACAGGTAGGTCTCTCTCTCCCAGAACAACGGAGATATCGCCTGCCCTACAGGTAGGTCTCTCTGTCCCAGAACCACAGGGACATTGTCCTACTGGTAGGTCTCTCTGTCCCAGAACCACAGGGACATTGTCCTACTGGTAGGTCTCTCTGTCCAAGAACCATAGGGACATTGCCTGTCCTACTGATAGGTCTCTCTGTCCCAGAACCATGGGGACATTGCCTGTCCTACAGGTAGGTCTCTCTGTCCCAGAACCACGGGGACATTGCCTGTCCTACAGGTAGGTCTCTCTGTCCCAGAACCATGGGGACATCGCCTGTCCTACAATAGGTCTCTCTGTCCCAGAACCATGGGGACATCGCCTGTCCTACAGGTAGGTCTCTCTGTCCCAGAACCATGGGGACATCGCCTGTCCTACAGGTAGGTCTCTCTGTCCCATACCACAGGGACATCACCTGTCCTACAGGTAGGTCTCTCTGTCCCAGAACCATGGGGACATTGCCCTGTCCTACAGGTAGGTCTCTCTGTCCCATACCACAGGGACATCACCTGTCCTACTGATAGGTCTCTCTGTCCCAGAACCATGGGGACATTGCCTGTCCTACAGGTAGGTCTCTCTGTCCCAGAATGACGGAGATATCGCCTGTCCTACAGATAGGTCTCTCTGTCCCAGAACCACGGGGACATTGCCTGTCCTACAGGTAGGTATCTCTGTCCCAGAACCATGGGGACATCGCCTGTCCTACAGGTAGGTCTCTCTGTCCCAGAACCATGGGGACATCGCCTGTCTTACAGGTAGGTCTCTCTGTCCCAGAACCATGGGGACATCGCCTGTCCTACAGGTAGGTCTCTCTGTCCCAGAGCCACTGGGACATCGCCTGTCCTACAGGTAGGTCTCTCTGTCCCATATCCATTGCTTCAACTGAATCACCTGTAATCTCTGTAAAATCCAACATAAACTGATATTTATTTTTATCAGGTAATCAACCTGTGGTATCTAGTGAATTCGTCCATTTAGATTTGTCCTCCACATTTTCACTTTGAAACCTGTCCAAAATGTATGTTTTTAGAGTTGTGTGATAAAATGTATTTGATAGTGGTTTTCATTTCATATGAGATTTTAGGAAACCTTACTCGGTAGTTTTAATTTTTCCTTGCCAATGCTCGCAAAAATTGAAACTTATATTAGACTGGTTTCATAAAACCTCATATGATATGAATTAAAAACTCCTCTAAAATCCTTTATACATAATCATGAATATACGTGTAAATATATATATATAAATACATCGTTTTGAAAGCCCATGTCTGGTAATAAGTCAATGCCTGGGAATAAGCCACTGTCTGTTAATAAACCCATTCCGATTAATAAACCAATTCCTTGTAAAAAAAACAACCCATGCCTGGTAATAAGCCCATATCCTGGAATAACCCTATGCCTTGGAATAAGCCCAAGTCTGATAATAAGTCCATGCCTGGTAGTAAGCCCACCCCTATTCCTAGCAGTTTATTAGAAATGCTAAAAATTGCAATTTAACTGCTATATAATGAACCCATTGCCCAACTTTGAATCTGAATTTAGAAAATTGGTCCCAGGGCTTATTTGAGAATGAATATGGTTGTGATTACAAACAAATGAAGAAGACACCTGTATCTTACTGAGGATCATCAGTGATCACCTGAGTAGAGCGATCAGGTAGCAATTGTTACAGCATATCTAGTAACTGATTTCCAGCCAGAAGTACAGAGTTCAAGACATCTGGCTTTATTTAAACCGGCAATGACACTTAGTCTCATTTTGTAGATCTAACAAGCAGTGATAGAGAGAGTGAGCACTTCCTGCGGAAGATAAACAGAGCCAGGTTTGCGATGGCACGGACGGACAGTATCCGGTCACTGAGCACGAGTATGAACGGGAAACCCCCTTACCGTCGGGCCGTGTCAGTCCCAATGCATCTCATTACCAAGACAACACCACCCAAACGTAGGTTTTCAGCCTTCGTGCTTATCCATCATTTATTTTTACATACATTGAGAGTGTAGCATTTTTTGTTCCTTCTAGTATTACCATGACTGTTAAAATACAACTAGGATTGTCTGGTGAAGAAATTTGTTCTTACAGGCTCTAATCTGGTATATTGAATATTGTTATTATATTTACAAGGAGGAAGTGCACAATAGCCTAGAGTCATTTCATACCATTTCATAAAATTTTGTTAAATACATCTCATGTTGACTTTTATTCTTCATGTTATGAACAACTGAAATTGCTGTGGCGCCACCAAGTAGGTTATTTCTTCTTGAATTGTTTTTGGTCACATATTCTTGTTATGACCTTTCATTTGGATGGAATCATGTCCAGTGATTAGAAAGCAAATGCATACAAAACAATTCCTAATACAGTATCTGGCACATAATGTTGAAGATAATTAATTTCAAAAACTGAAATATATCCAGTATTGGCCAATTTCTCCTTGTATCTTTGTTCCCAAAAATCATGTGTTTTGTAGTTCTATCAGTATTTGGAATATCTTAAGTATGGCTCATTATAGTTTAAGTGACATTGTTTTTCATAGGAATTGTAGCTGGCAATGTTTAATTAAAACAAAATCATCTCCGCTTGTAAAGTATCACTTGACTTGAATACTCACTGATAATATTGCTGAAAGAAATCAGACAATTCTATTATATCAAATACAATTTGTCAAATAAAATCTCTAAATTCTTTCAAAGTTTCATGTAGATCTGAACATGTTAATTTATTCAGTCTGAAACTGGAAAAAATGAACATACATTTTGTTCAACTCCCCATTATTGGCAGAGATTTGATATACATGTACTTGCCAAATTTCCCAAACATGGCTGAAAATCTTTATTAGACATTAATAAATTAACTATTGTGTCATTTATAATTAAGAAAATAAATCCAGTTGTCCACTAGAAAAGACCGTATAAAATTAAGTGTGTTGTTTGAAGGTGTTATAATTTGTAAAAAGTAGGTCTATAAATGTGATTTTATCAGACTTGAATTTTTAAGGCGTAGTCTCCCCGTATGGGAATCCCAAGATGTTGGCAACTATAGATACATTGCACAAGTCATTTTGAGTGGAATGGGAAAAAAAAAAAAATTGGATAGATACATTCAGGTAGTGGATTAGGAGAGATACGTTGAGGTAATGATTAGGAGAGATACGTTGAAGCAAAGTGATGGCCACGGTGGGATATTCCTGCGTCCATGTTTCTGTATGTCTGTTTCAGCTTCTCACCACCATAAATGGAAGATTCACTTACATAAACTCCATTGTAAGTCCAGTAATCCTGGGTGGTGCTTTTCAGTGTTGGCTGCTGATACCACACAATAACTAACGAGAGGTCACAAGGCGATTTCTATAATCTTCAATCATCGTATTTCACTCAGCATAATGTTTCGTTTTACAGGAAAAAATGAGCAATTTTTCAATCCATTGGAAAAAAACTGAAATTTACATATCAAGGGAAAATTCAAAGCTTGATTTAATTTAATTCATGGGAAAAAAAGCGAAATTTACATATCCAAGGAAAATTTAAAGCTTGATATTGATGTCTGAATTTAATTTAATTCGTGGGAAAAAAATAGTGAAATTTACATCATGGGGAAATTTTGTTTGATTTTATTTAAGATTTAATCCATAGGAATAAAAGAGCAAAGTTCAATGTATAAAATTAATTATTAAAAAGTTGAAATACATTTTATCTTATATTTTGGGGAGTATCAAAGATTTTTAAGAAGCTTTGAAAAAGTGCAATTATGAAAATGGAAATAAGTATGAAATTTAGCAATAAGGAGACTTTTCCTTGTGACCTCTTAATCAGCTCTGCTTCATTTGTGCCGTCATTTACAGTGACTTTGGGTTGCAGAGTCCTGGTTTATCCTAATCAGACTTTTCATTTCAGTTGTAGAACAAATGGATATCTAGTGTAATTAAATAATCTGTGAATTCATGTGATCATTAGTTTTATGTGGGTATGTATATTAATATAGCATTTTTTGGTATGTAAACATTTTTATTTTAATATGATTATGATTTTATCGGTTATTTCGATGATTTCATTTTACATATCAATTTTTTTTTTTGTACCCAGTATATATAATCAAACAAATTACCCTCCTTTTTCTATAATTTTGAATTTTAGTGAAATTGACGTTGTGAACATATTTGTTTACTTAAAAAAAAAATTTTTTTATCTAGATATTTATTAATTTTAACAATTTTTTTACAGCAAGAACAACAGAATAAAAAATGTTTACCTGGTAGTTCAACAAAATTTTCTTGTTAGAAATTTTGTCAAGAATTCAGATAATGCACAAGATTTGACATGAAGAATAAACAGATTTCTGTGTGTATCTCCAGGTCCCATTATTTCTGGGGGGGGGGGGGGGGTAAATATGTCATCAATATATCTATATAACTAAGTGACACAGATTCAGAATCGGATACAGAACGTACAGAATACTACAAGGAGTATGTACAAGAGAACACTACCTTAAATTCCACATTTTGCCAGGATGAAAAACCAACTTACCTGAGAGATGCGCTAGTCGCTATCTACAGTGTTTATGGCATCTTTGACTCTGTTAAATCACAACAAAACTAAAAACTGTAACCTATTAATGTAATTTTATTCAACAGTAATCTTCTATTTTTAAATATCCCAACCATAAACATATTTCCATCATGTCCATCACAAGTTACTCTGCCTTTTCCCGGCATTTTATTATACCATTGTTTAAACACGTGACAATGTAACAATCAGATTGTTGAACCGTAATTTGCACCTTAGCTATCCTTTTACCAATGTAAAATTGTTCTGATGACGGTTGGCCTAGCCATCTGAAACATGTAAACATATTAAAACCTACAAGTTTACGGAATCCTTTGTGTTGATGCTCCATCCCTTATCTATTTGTGATTACCTTTCGTCTATGGAGCTCTGCTAGAATACTTCGGTATCCACCTAGGATTCCATCACCGAAACATCCACCTACCTTTACTGATAGGACGTTGGACTCCTCCGCCTCCTGTGTTGGTTTTACCACACTACCTTTTTAAATTATAAATGGAAATAAGGGAATATGGATTACGAACCTCATTTTACAATTTATACATTAGATGTTACAGTGAATAAATACATTCTCTATAAGATAATTTATTTTCTTGTGCTTGAATGATTTCTATAAATAATAAATTGGTGAGAAGGGGCTAGTTCTTTATCTATGATTCAGTATTTATAGGTGAAATTACACTTCTCATAAAGTACCTACAGGTAACACACTAAAATGTTATGAGTGGTATAGGAAGCAGAACAAAGCACTACATGTACAGGTAATAGTTGAAAAGCTATTAAAGCACCTACAATAAAAAAAAACTATCAATTTATTATAATTAATAGTAAAATCATCAAACCTATTCAAAATTTTTTTAACTTAGAATAATAAAAAAAAACCTCCAGAAGTACTTACATTTGTATAGGTAAATTTCTACTTCAAAATTCTCCCAAAGGACTCGCAGGTGAAAAAACTACTTCTGTAAATTAATAAAATTATAGGTGAAAAGATATTTCTCAAAAATGCAAATCCTTTGAATGGTATGAGAAACAAAATATAGAACCTATACGTAAAAAGCTTCTTCTCTAAAAGTGTTTATGAATAAGTTGGTAAATGCCACTGACTTTAGACCTTGTGGGCCGCCGTTATTGTTTAGAGTAAGTGTGAAACAAAGATGTAAGTTTTGATTTTGTGTCACTAAAACCTACCTGGAACCCTGTGTGTTTGGTGAAGTGAAGTTAACTAACTAATATTGTGTCCCTACCTCAGCCCTCCCTGTCATAATGCATACCCCTCAACAAAATAACACCCACAAATAACACATGTAATGTTGATCACCAGTACCTGAGATAATTACGTTAATGTAACTCTCTGTTAATGATTAGATAGAGATTAATATCACATTTATAGAACAGTTATGGTTTAAGAAATCTTGTAGATTCAGTAAAATTTGATAAGTGAAAAAAAAATGTTTTCAACTATTGAATTTTTTTTTTAATAAATTTTATACTTGTAGGCATGTATTGGACTCCCAGCATTATAACACTGCAGGCAAAGCAGACCTCGAAACCTAATTTTTAAATGATTGTTTGAATACTGTTTGTCTTAATTAAAGAAGCCCTTCGTAAAAATATCACTGATACATGTACATTTTATATGTAAAAATTTATCATATTAAGTTGAATATAATAACATATGATCTAGATATTAGTGAGATTAAAGATCTCAATAATTTGTCCTTTTTTTTACAAACAGCAAAAAAATCAGTACTCTGCCCCCTACAATATAACACCTCTGTATAAAGCCCACCCCAGGCCCAACCCCCTCGTACATACACATATTTATATACAGTTAAATTCTGTATAAATAATATAAAGCTTTAGTATACTAGTGTACTGCCCCCCTGTATATAATGCTCCTTGTTTAAATTAATTGCCTCGCCTTTGTTTACCTTGAAATCTCAATATAATTGCCTCGCCTTTGTATACCTTGAAATTTCAATATACTTGTTTATATATAGTACAGTAAAACCCAATAAAATGCCCCTTTGTATTTCAAACTTCACTTACTGTCAATAAATTTCATTGTCCCCATTTTCCCTATTTTCTCAAATATTCCTCTTAATGTATCCATCGCCATGCCCTTTGACCTTGAATAATGCTGTTGTTAAATAAGCCAAATATTGGCAGTATAAGGAGGTTTTGCTGTATATATGCAGTAGTTGTTTGTTATCTTCAGTGGACCAAGTCAAAGAGAAATCCTGTATCAGACAGCAGTCGGAACCGTATTTCAACCTCGGACGACGCATGACCACCAAACTCAACATGGGCACCTTTGGTAACATGATGTTTCCAGGTAAAAACTTTGCTACTGTTTTTATCCTCAAATAAGCCCCTCCCATCGTGTAAAATTTTAGTATTAAAGTTCAGGGAATCCTTATTTGTGAACCACTTTTAGCTAACATTTTTAAAAATTGATGATTCAGCAAATATGAAGAAGAGGACTTATACAATGCTCTGCACTCATGAATATTCCTTAGCTCATTAAAATTAAAAGTTTTTAAAATAAATAAATGAAAAATAATGAGGAATAAGGTTATCATAGATTTTGTAAAAAGGTTTCTTGATTCTTTTTGACATTACAGAAAAAACAGTTATTGAAACCTCACTGATACAGTAAGAGATTTAAAAATGATTTTTAAAGGGTCATTTTTATTTGTGAACCACTTTTAGCTAACATTTTTAAAAATTGATGATTCAGCAAATATGAAGAAGAGGACTTATACAATGCTCTGCACTCATGAATATTCCTTAGCTCATTAAAATTAAAAGTTTTTAAAATAAATAAATGAAAAATAATGAGGAATAAGGTTATCATAGATTTTGTAAAAAGGTTTCTTGATTCTTTTTGACATTACAGAAAAAACAGTTATTGAAACCTCACTGATACAGTAAGAGATTTAAAAATGATTTTTAAAGGGTCATTTTTATTTGTGAACCACTTTTAGCTAACATTTTTAAAAATTGATGATTCAGCAAATATGAAGAAGAGGACTTATACAATGCTCTGCACTCATGAATATTCCTTAGCTCATTAAAATTAAAAGTTTTTAAAATAAATAAATGAAAAATAATGAGGAATAAGGTTATCATAGATTTTGTAAAAAGGTTTCTTGATTCTTTTTGACATTACAGAAAAAACAGTTATTGAAACCTCACTGATACAGTAAGAGATTTAAAAACGATTTTTAAAGTGACATTTTAACGTTTTTTACCAGGTGGCCAGCTGAAGGAGTTTACAGATGAGGAGAGTAACTTTACTGCCCTGTTACAGAAAGCCATGGATATGGAGGGAGTGGACAGAGACACAGTCTACACACTGGTCAACCTCCTGATGAAGGTCAGAGGTCATATGATAACAATACATTGATACATTAATTACTGGAATTATCTGTACATGTTGTAATTACATCAAGTCCAATGTTTGAAGGCCTCCTGTAAGAGACAACTTTTTGTAAGAGGAATGAATCCAGGGCTTCTCACCCTGGCATCTCTCAAACGTTACTGGGGAATAAGAAAAATTTTGGTTGTTAAAAAAGGTAAAAAGGCAATCAGTGTATATCCCACTAGTGTTGAAAAGGATAAGAATTGAGTCAAATACCAGAATGTTTGTGTGTTTGCTGGGTTTATTGCTCCATGACAACCAGGTTCATTTTGAGGCAGTCTCAGTGTAGTAGCTGGTGGCTACCTCACTGAACAACCAGCTCCATGACAGCCAGGGGTTATTTTTAGGCAGAGTCTCCTTGTAGTAGCTGGTGGCTACCTCACTTAAAAACATTAAGAACAATTTTAGTAAAGTGTCTTGCCCAAGAACACCACAGCACAGGACATACAGTTAATGATTTCAGCATCATTGACAAAAACGAACTGCCTCAGCAGGAAGGGATGGAACACTTGCCTCCAATTCTCACCTGAGGTTACATTGTCCAATGCTCTAACAACTGAGGTATCAGGGCTCCTCAGCCATCTGTAGAATGTCTGTATAGTTCAATTTGAATGTTCTGCCTCAAAATCCTAATCTGACCTTTGACCTTTCTACTTTCTTTTAACCACACACTACATACTTCCATATTGTTGTAGGGTTCTAAACTGGCTTTACACAAAGTTACAAGAGAATTTGTAGAACACTGATGTTGTGAATAATTAAAATAAACATTGTCATATTGGCTGAAAATGTTTACTTTCTTTTTTATTTGCAGTTTATGGTGAAATGTGAACATCAGGATGATGATAAGAACACCAGCAAGACTCAGGTTTGTTTGTTTTTATAAATAGGTATCTGTTTTGTACATTTGTAACTAGTAAATAATTGATCAATTGATATTTCTAAAATTAGAAATTTCAATCAAGGGATTCAAGTGGGTTGAGAGCATTCTTACTAAATCATACTAAATGCTATTTGAAAATGAGACTTGGGTGGTGGCACTAAGAGGCCATTATGGTATTTATCCAGCAATAAGCCCCTGTCTGGTGATCAACACATTTACTGCAGTTTAGTACAGATACCAAGAAGATCTGTTTCATTTTTCTGCAATAAGCTGGGCATCCTAGTTTGATTCCCCAGTCAGGAGTACAGGACTTACAATGGACTTTATGTAGCACTCCTGGGCTTATTGGCTGATAGATACGTGTATTATGATTTAACTGTTGTTTTTATTTCCAGAATGTTGTATTGAGACACCTGAAAATCTTACTGGGATATAATCAGACAGAAAAATCCTTCAGCGTGCCTCCTAACAAGCTCAGGTTGGTGTCTCCTCATCTCTTATTCCTCCCTGTTCGTCCTTCATCTGTCTGTTTATTTGTCTGTTTGTCTGTTCGTCTATCTGTCTGTCTGTTAGTCAGTCCGTCCAATCAGTTTTCTGAACTTTTCTCAGCCATGCTTCAAGTTATGTTGGTGAAAGTTGGTATGTAACTTCAGTATGAGTAGCTACAGATCAAGTATTGCTTTAGTAATACCCAGCATGCTTGTTTCCTCATTGCCTCATGAAAATATTGCATACAATGACCTGTTAAAATTATAAAGACAGTTTTGCCTGTTTGACCTTTCTGATCCTTTCAGAATTGTAAAAACAAGAAATGCCTAGGCATAGACTGAGTCATGTGTCAGATAGATTATAGCCCATGGTTTTTATTTTCAGATCATCTGCGGTGTTCAATGCATTTCTGTCCGGGGTTCCTGCTGTAAGTTTTTACATTATTTCTTACTTGTGGTAAATGAAAAAAGTATGTTTTCTTTCGCAAATATTTCTGAAAAAAATTCATATTTCATTGTTAATTGACAATGAATAAGTTTAATCATTGCCAAACAACCTTTGAAACAAATAATTCTTCAAGATACGATTCAAACGTTTTGCAGTATATTTAAGCAGTGAACTGCATCACAGTGTTATCTTTAGCCATGATACATGAAAAGACTTTACAGGAAATATTTAGACGTGAAAAAGTATGGGGGTCACCTACCGGACCAGACAGATTTTCTCCGGGTACTCTGGTTTCCTCCCACAATGGAGACCCCTTTTACACTTCCATCTGGGCCAACAAGTGTGATTAATATAAGTTGATATATCAAATGTTGTAAAATGAATAAAATTTACATTTTACATACATATGTTAAATTATTTGAATCACTCTTCTAGTAAGATCATATTGAAGCATTGCCATCAAAATTTTGATGTTTGATATTTTTGTTGCTTTTGTTTGCTGTATAAAGATAATGATTGTCTTTGAAATTAACCGATCTATTGTTCCGTTACAGGTGCTGGATCGTAACTTTAGTCTGGGGAAAACCATTCTACCAATAACACTGCTGCTTCTCCAGTATAGCCCGTCCCCACAGCGTTACGCCAGTGACTATCAACCACCAAACTATACTTTGTGGTTCCTGGAACCCCACACTCGTATATCCTGGCTGTCTACTCTGTTGGTTATACTGTATAAGGTAGGTAATACAGATATCCTCCCTAGGGCCCCACACTCATATATACTGTATAAGGTAGGTAATACAGATACCCTCCATAGGGCCCCACACTCGTATATACTGTATAAGGTAGGTAATACAGATATCCTACCTAGGGCCCCACACTCGTATATACTGTATAAGGTAGGTAATACAGATATCCTACCTAGGGCCCCACACTCGTATATACTGTATAAGGTAGGTAATACAGATATCCTCCCTAGGGCCCCGCACTGGTATATACTGTATAAGGTAGTTAATACAGATATCCTACCTAGGGCCCCACACTCGTATATACTGTATAAGGTAGGTAATACAGATATCCTACCTAGGGCCCCACACTCATATATACTGTATAAGGTAGGTAATAAAGATAACCTACCTAGGGCCCCACACTCGTATATACTGTATAAGGTAGGTAATACAGATATCCTACCTAGGGCCCCACACTCGTATATACTGTATAAGGTAGGTAATACAGATATCCTACCTAGGGCCCCACACTCGTATATACTGTATAAGGTAGGTAATACAGATATCCTCCCTAGGGCCCCGCACTGGTATATACTGTATAAGGTAGGTAATACAGATATCCTACCTAGGGCCCCACACTCGTATATACTGTATAAGGTAGGTAATACAGATATCCTACCTAGGGCCCCACACTCGTATATACTGTATAAGGTAGGTAATAAAGATAACCTACCTAGGGCCCCACACTCGTATATACTGTATAAGGTAGGTAATACAGATATCCTACCTAGGGCCCCGCACTCGTATATACTGTATAAGGTAGGTAACACAGATATCCTACCTAGGGCCCCACACTCATATATACTGTATAAGGTAGGTAATACAGATAACCTACCTAGGGCCCCACACTCGTATATACTGTATAAGGTAGGTAATAAAGATAACCTACCTAGGGCCCCACACTCGTATATACTGTATAAGGTAGGTAATAAAGATAACCTACCTAGGGCCCCACACTCGTATATACTGTATAAGGTAGGTAATACAGATATCCTACCTAGGGCCCCGCACTGGTATATACTGTATAAGGTAGGTAATACAGATATCCTACCTAGGGCCCCACACTCGTATATACTGTATAATGTTGGTAATATAGATATCCTACCTAGGGCCCCACACTCGTATATACTGTATAAGGTAGGTAATACAGATATCCTAGCTAGGGCCCCACACTTGTATATACTGTATAAGGTAGGTAATACAGATATCCTACCTAGGGCCCCACACTCGTATATACTGTATAAGGTAGGTAAATACCTAGGGCCCCACACTCGTATATACTGTATAAGGTAGGTAAATACCTAGGGCCCCACACTCGTATATACTGTATAAGGTAGGTAATACTTTACTTACTGCATATTTATATTGCTGGGGATTTCCTCATATTCTTAGTATAGACATTAAGAAGTGGATAGCTAGGCAATATTTTGGAAACCTAGTTGGACACAATGTTTCTTCATTGAATATGACTTTGAGTCAGTTTGGTACATTTCATTCAATTTAATATGTTAATAATGCAGAAATGGATATTCATGACATATCAAAGATATTTCCATGGAAAAACCTCCACTGACATGACATTGGTCACAGATATTTGAGTGTCTTATTTTAAAATTAGCTTTCTTGCACACTTGCTCATTGATAATTTAAAAAATGTTGCATATTACTTTGGGCCATTTAGTAGTTTATGTACTAGCCTGTCAATGAAAAATCAACCATATAGACCAAAGTGAAACATTTAAAGTTCCCTGCCTTCATAGGGGTTGTGTGTTTACTGTATCTCAAGCAAGAAAAGTGAATTTTACATAACTTTTGGCCCCTCACTATATTCATAGTTATGGTGCCTGTTAAATCTACAATACAACAAAAGACCTCTGTATTCTGTCTTGGAACATAGTGTTCTTTTGATACACCTATATTTTAAATGAATATTTTATATGGTTATATCATGATCAATGAGAATTTGAAACAACTGAAATTTTTTACTTCAATATTTTTTGGTTTTTGACACAGGGGTGTAATACCCCTGAGTCATAGGGATTGGTCTGAACCGGATATGGCAGTGGTAAAATTACAGGTACTGACCTCTACCGAGCTCTCTGAATAATATTAGAATTACCTCCCTTCAATCAAATGTAATATACACGATTTTTGCATCTGTTGAACGGAAGATGTGAAAGCATTACTGTAGTTATTGTGATTCATGTAAATTAGTCATAATAATATTATTATTACATCATTTCCTTCTTATTTTATTGTGTAAGTATATTTTTGTTTGTTTGATGTTTACTTTTGAAACTAGCCTGCTGTAGCCATACTGATAGTATGGTGTCTCCTTGCATATCGATAGTTACATGTTTTCGATAGGCTTCGTAAACTCGGAAGTACTAATCACGCGAGCACGCGCTGCGCTGATCTGCATATGTCAATAAACCGAGAGGTTCTTGTTGCTCCATCTCCGGTTCCAAAACTCTGCAATCATGCGTCAGAAGCAGGCAAGATATGCAATTTATGTTTTTCGTGTAGAAAAATCATTTTTCTGCTAAGCCTTTTTATAGAAAATGTTAAAAATTATGATTTTCATTAAAAACATCATCGAAATCAAGACTTGCTGCATCGTCTGCAAGCTCTGTCTTCCCAGCATCCCCCGAGGTTATATTTGGGTTGACAAGGTGAAGGTCAAATTAAAAATAGTGAGGCTAAAAATGGGTGGTCTCTTAGCATGTGTATTAAAAAAACATGTACTTTTAAAATTCACTTTATAAACAAAATTAGTACTTTTCATAGAATCGTGGGTATTTAGCATATAAATATATGGAGGAATAATACAATAATTATAAAAACATGTAATTAAGTAATTAATTTCTAAAAAAAGAAATCTTAAGAGATTTTATTTATGCTATTTTAAAATTTGATTTTCAAATAATAATTTGTGAGAAGTGATTTTCCTTTTTTTAACTAACACCGTGTATATATAACTTAGGGAAAAGATTTTAGATTAATTAATTTTAAAATGCTTCTGCCCAGCGATCAGAAATATTCCAAATTATTTTAAACACACCCATGTGGAGCCCCAGCTGGCCAGCATTCGGAAAACCTCGTACCCTAGTATTGCCTATCGGAAACATAAGACCCTCATTACACTGGGACGATTTTGACATCAGTTTTAAAAGCTAGCCGGTTACACAAACACGTAAGCTGAAATTGTGGAATTGAATGTTCAATTATCTAAACTATCAATTCTGAAATATGCAGTCGTCAAATGAATGAAAATACCACAATTAAAAAAGTAATTCACAGTTCAGTCACTAGCCTAACGAAAACATGCAACACCAGGCTACTGGATATGTTATCGTAGGGTTGACGTATATATAACTTCACTTCCGATTGTGTAATTCATACACAACACTGCAAATTGTCGATAAATAAGCAAAGTTAACTTGGATTCATACTGTATATTCGATGTAGAAGGTAGAAACATTGAAGTGACGGGACAGATTGACGAGTAATCGTGACTTCGAAAGATTACCGATAGTGCCAGTTTGTCCGCTCTATTTTTAGGTATAGTCTTGTTTGTACAACATCCTGAATCGGCCCGGATATCAAATCTGGAAAAAAATATAAGTGGTCTAATTTATTTAGTCATTATTTTATTTAAATGCTAAAAGCTTGTAAATTTACGTCACTTTGTGTGTAGCTTTTATTAGAAATGTCTTAATTATTTTGTTCGGTTTATTAAATGAAATATCACAGTTTAATTATTTACGGATATTTAACCTGGTCGCTGTTGTGTGTGTCATTTTTGCCTTCATGGAGACATTTTGCCCCATCTTGTATTTACTGTGTCTACGTACCGACGCAGACTTTCTGTTGTGATTGTAATACCTGATCAGAATACTATGCAATGTGATCATTAGACATTGGTAACTATTATGAGAGATGGTTGCTGTTAAAAAAAATGCAAAGTTGCGGTTAACGTGGGATTTTCCCCAAACTGTCAGGCGGCAGGCTTGCCCCCTTCCACACCTCGTGTATAGACATACCTGGTTGGGTCAAAATTAAAAACAAAAACACACCGGAGTGATACATAATACCATTATTAGCTCACCTGGACCGAAGGTCCGGTGAGCTTATGCCATGGTGCGGCGTCCGTCGTCTGTCGTCCGTCGTCCGTCGTCCGTCAACATTTGCTTCAAATCGCTACTAGTCAAAAAGTTTGTGTTGGATTTTGACCAAATTTGGTCAGAAACATCCTTGGCAGAAGGGGATCAGATTTTGCATAAATAGTGACTCTGACCCCCAAGGGGCCTGAGGGGCGGGGCCCAATAGGGGAAATTGAGGCAATTCCTTTAAATCGCTACTAGTCATAAAGTTATGAATGGATTTGAACCCAATTTGGTCAGAAACATCCTTTGGGGAAGGGGAACAGATTTTGCATAAATGGTTACTCTGACCCCCAAGAGGCCAGGGGGGTGGGGCCTAATGGAGAAATAGAGGTAATTCCTTCGAATCGCTACTAGTCATAAAGTTATGAATGGATTTGAACCCAATTTGGTCAGAAACATTCTTGGGGGAAGGGGAACAGATTTTGCATAAATTGTGACTGACCCCCAAGGGGCCTGAGGGGCGGGGTTGAATAGGGAAATTGAGGCAATTCCTTTAAATCGCTACTAGTCATAAAGTTATGAATGGATTTGATCCCAATTTGGTCAGAAACATCCTTCAGGGAAGGGGAACAGATTTTGCATAAATGGTTACTCTGACCCCCAAGGGGCCAGGGGGGTGGGGCCTAATGGAGAAATAGAGGTAATTCCTTCGAATCGCTACTAGTCATAAAGTTATGAATGGATTTGAACCCAATTTGGTCAGAAACATTCTTGGGGGAAGGGGAATAGATTTTGCATAAATTGTGACTGACCCCCAAGGGGCCTGAGGGGCGGGGTTGAATAGGGAAATTGAGGCAATTCCTTTAAATCGCTACTAGTCATAAAGTTATGAATGGATTTAAACCCAAATTGGTCAGAAACATTCTTATGTGAAAGGGGAACAGATTTTGCATAAATGGTGACTCTGACCCCCGAGGAGCCAAAGGGGCGGGTCCCAATAGGGGAAATAGAGGTAATTCCTTTAAATCGCTACTAGTCTTAAAGCTATGAATGGATTTGAACCCAATTTAGTCAGAAGCATTATTGGGAAAAGGGGAACAAATTTTGGATAAATGGTGACTTTGACCCCCAAGGGGCCTGAGGGGTGGGGCCCAATAGGGGAAATTGAGGCAATTCCTTTAAATCGCTACTAGTCATAAAGTTATGAATGGATTTAAACCCAAATTGGTCAGAAACATTCTTATGTGAAGGGGAACAGATTTTGCATAAATGGTGACTCTGACCCCAAAGGAGCCAAAGGGGCGGGTCCCAATAGCGGAAATAGAAGTAATTCCTTTAAATCGCTACTAGTCATAAAGTTATGAATGGATTTGAACCCAATTTAATAAGAAACATCCTTTGGGGAAGGGGAACAGATTTTGCATAAATGGTGACTCTGACCCCCGAGGGGCCAAAGGGGCGGGGCCCCACATGGAAAATAGAGGTAATTCCTTTAAATCGCTACTAGTCATAAAGTTATGAATGGATTTGAACCCAATTTAATAAGAAACATCCTTTGGGGAAGGGGAACAGATTTTGCATATATGGTGACTCTGACCCCCAAGGGGCCAAAGGGGCAGGGCCTAATGGGGAAATAGAGGTAATTCCTTTAAATCGCTACTAGTCATAAAGTTATGAATGGATTTGAACCCAATTTGGTAAGAAACATTCTTGGGGGAAGGGGAACAGATTTTGCATAAATGGTGACTCTGACCCCCAAGGGGCCAAAGGGGCAGGGCCTAATGGGGAAATAGAGGTAATTCCTTTAAATCGCTACTAGTCATATAGTTATGAATGGATTTGAACCCAATTTGGTAAGAAACATTCTTGGGGGAAGGGGAACAGATTTTGCGTAAATGGTGACTCTGACCCCCGAGGGGCAAAAGAGGTGGGGCCCCATATGGGAAATAGAGGTAATTCCTTTAAATCACTACTAGTCATAAAGTTATAAATGCATGTTGTAAACTCAGAGAGTCTGGACTTCATTATTTCTTTAATGCAGTTGGGATCCCCACGCTATAACCATATATAGCATTGTTTGAGGTTAACAAACAAAAGGAATTGAACATGAACATTATTTTGACATTTGGTCAAGTCCAACCAGGTGAGCGATACAGGCCCCATGGGCCTCTTGTTTTGACATTTGGTCTAATCCAACCAGGTAAGCGATACAGGCCCCATGGGCCTCTTGTTACAATTGACCAACAGTGAACACAGCAGGTGAGACATTGTTTTCTCATTCAACAAAACATTTTCGTTTACAATTAGCCTAAATGAGCAGATTCTCGAAACCCATATACTGTAGTGAAATTTTACAACGGTACTTCGCTGTCATTGATAATTTCTGATTGTGCAATCATACTGCCTACAAACAAGCATATACATATATATCCTTTTGAATAGAATAACACCCCGTAAGAATGATTTTATACACCAATAGTCTAATGCTAACAAACCTTTTATTAGATCTAAGTTTTTCAAAGCCAGCTATAGTTTTCATTCAATTTCGTTGTGATGAATGCCTTATTAAATGGGATATCAACACTTTTTGTATAATTTTATTATTTGACATTTTAATCTAGATTAAAAAATACCTGATATACATGAATTTCATTTTAAAAAGAAGTACAGAAAAAAATGAATAGAAATAAAAACTGACCTACCTACCATAGTTTTTGGACATCATTCTATTTTTATTAGCTGATTGGTCATAACGTTGCGATACCAAATAAAAATTTATATACTAGTGATAAACAAACAATAGGATAAAATAAATGAAATGTACTGGTCAAGATCTAGCACAAAAAACTTTGCTTCGTCTGGTTTTTAGAGCTACAACCTCTTGCCTCTTTGCTGACTAATATGTTTCAATGCTGCTATGCATGTACAGTTTATCCATTTTGGCCATTCGAACTACATTTTCATCTGACAGATGCTGCAGATTAAAAAAAATGTTCTAATTTTAAAACTGACAATATCAATACATCCAGTAAGTTATAGCTACATTCAGATCTCACTAACAAACAATATAGTTTGATGGTATGCACATGTTGGCCCTGACTGACCCCCAGGGACTGATTGGTGGGGCTAAAAAGGGTCAAATTGACTGAAATTTCAAAAATCTTCTTCTCAATACCTATATAAGATAGAATCAAATACTTTCATAGATTGAAGGGTCTTATGGTGCATTACTTAAATTGTGAATTTCATGACCCTGGGGTCGCACGTTTGCCCCTTGGGAGAGGGTAAACTTTGCTATAGCTTATATAGGGAAATTGCATTTTTGACAATCATTTGTTTGATTTCTATTGGAATTCATTCTAACTTTCTTAAAATTATCAGCATGGGATGACAGCTTAATGATATGCACATGTTGGCCCTGACTGACCCCCTTGGACTGATGGGTGGGACCAAAACGGTCAATTAGATTAACTGAAATATTTCAAATCTCAGGTAACCGTTAAGGCCCATGGGCCTCTTGTTTTGCTAATTCATGGCATTGACACAGAAAACAGACAAATAACACATATAGAAACATTCTGGAGGCATCGACCAAGCAATATTATCACATACAAAGTTTATACAGTATGCAAAACCGTATAGGCTCACTGTTTTTTTGCAGCGAAAACATAAACAATGATCCTTCGTCTCCACTCGCGTCATTAATGTGCCTATATAATTAGCTTGAGCAAATCGCGAACTCGTCGCTGAAATCAACACTCCACAATGATAGATTATCTATTCCGAGGTCGGATCGAAAAAGTTCATGCTTGTATCTCTTGCCCTATTCACACTTCGCGCTCCCTCCGAGTGTGTCACCATACCACCTAATACAAGGAGGCGTAAGTCCTGCACCATCCAAGTCCTTTTACCTTCTCCACGGTGATACCGCTACCCTATCAATCTCGCACTCAGATCTTTTGGTTATTATGTCATGAAGCCATTGAAGCAAAAAGTATAAAACATAAACACTACACTTTTGTTAATGAGTAGTTTTATTTCTTGAGAGGTGTACAGCATGTATGATGTGGACAACATTGAGATATCTTCTTATTCTCTCATGCCTGTATAGACACATATATATAGAAAGGATTTATTCTTTGGAAATAAGAAATATGTCTGCAAGACATGAAAGTGCTCTCTGATCTCCTCCTGAGGATTTCTTTTTGTCGAATTTGATATTGTGATGGAACATTTAATCTCCATGTGTCCCTGTATTCCGTTGGCCATTTTCGGTGGCGTCCTAATGCCAATATGACTGATCTGCTACTTTGCCTTTTATGAGTTAAAATTGTGCTTGACATTTATAGCAATTACTAGTTGCAGCTTAAAGACAATAAATCACCCGTTTCCGGCGGAATCTGTGTAGAAAGTTGGAATTTGTAGCAAAAACCATCTACTGCTTTCATTATTAATATATTATTTTGGTATTAGTGTACCAAGGTATTGCCTAACAACAAATTCAGTAGGTTAATTCACCAGTACACTGAGTGGATACATATATTACATAATCATTATATTCATTATATGTATAAGATAGCCAACATGTAATTAAAACAACAAGTATTGTTTGCTTATGAGTGTATATATTGAAACAAATTTGTGCAACCCTTACAATCCCCTTTGACTATGCTAGAGGTGTAAATACCATTTCTAGTTTACAATATAGGCCAACTTACCATCTTTTATCATACACTGTATTAAAAAATAAAAAGCATTTTGAATCCTTTAAATAGTGCAATTATTTCATTATCATGGTCATGAAAATAGTATATGGGTGGTCAAGTAGAGTACTCGATTTTTCAAATTACGTTGCTACATCTTACAACACCCAGCATAAGCTCCACCTACCTCTCGCCTGACTGCAAAAAAAACCACAACCAAAATCTGCACCCCTGTGTCTTCAGTACTTTCAGTACTTTGATTAGAATGTTGTGTATAATTTGATGTTTGTGTTGACAGTACCAGTTTTATACATCGCCCATGTCGGCCATCATACAGACACTAATCCACATCGTGATCAACACTATTGACGCCCAGCATCATCGCTGTAAGACCTCTCACGATGATGGCTTCCCACCCCCGAGTCCTTCCGTCATTAGAAGCAAAGGTAAAATCTATCAGGTTTACTTTCTGTAGAATAATCAATAAATCAACTTCATGCACTTATAACAGATTTCTGAGAACCATGAAAAGGACTAGGTTTTTTTTTTAACAAGATATAAAGTAAAGGAAATAGGACTTAAATAATACTTTGATGATGCCGAAATTTAATTTTACCTGACATCATTATTTTCAAAGTTGATATTGTAGTACTATAATAAAAAAGCAAAATTGAAAATTTAGTTTTTAACAAATCTGAAATTCCAGTCTTAACTGAGATTAAGATTGTCTTGTTTTTACGACTGCTATATTTTGATGACTTTTTTTTCTCTAAGTCAGTGTTTTGAAATATTAAATATCACCATCATATGTAACCCTATTTGATTCAAGCTGCATTATACCTTTCCACAACAGAGAGAGCTTCTCTTTAGCCCCCAGGGGTCCCTTTGATTTCAGTAGAATTGATAATGACCTCTGTTGTGATTACATGTACATCTCTGATATACAGATAACAAAATGAGTAATGACCTTGAGAAAATTCAAGAAACGGAAACCCCACCGCAGAGTCCTAAATCCAAGGAAACAGTGGCTGTGAACCTTAAGTCACCTTCTGAGGCAAGCACCGTGTCCTACACAAAGGAAGGAGGGGCTTCCGGGGGTTGTTTTCCTATCCGAGAACAGAGCCTGGAGGAGACGACGGAAACACCCAAACGACCCGTCCGACAGCGAAAGCCACGCAAGATCATAGAGTACAATGAACCAGACTTGGTTGGTGGCAAGGGGTCAAAGGTCAAGGACAAGGAAGAAAGTCAGTCTCTCAAAGTATGGGAAGCTAATGAGATTATAGTTTGTAGTGTTGTGTTTTATCTTAACCAGTGTTATGTGAATAGTAATAATATTCAAATTTATTATAAGGAGATAATTCACATTTATTTAGTAGTTATTTAATAATAGAATCAATAACTTTGTATTTGACATTGTATGTTTCTTAAGAGTTCAAGTTGTGAGTTCGAATCCTATGTGGGGCAGTTGCCAGGTACTGACTGTAGGCCGGTGGTTTTTCTCCGGGTACTCCGGCTTTCCTTCACCTCCAAATCCTGGCACGTCCTTAAATGACCCTGAATGTTAATAGGACGTTAAACAAAAACAAACCAAATTTCTTAAGAAATAGAATAGATTAGCTGAAGGTTTCTATACATACCTGAGACTTCTGTATAGAATATCCATCCATTTTGGAATTTATTTTTCTTTTGGAATCTATTTCACTTGTAACATGGAAAACCTGTACTAGAACAATGTTGTGATTACTTGTCAGTATGTAATTTTGTAGTCATTAGATACCTGTAAATGGTTGACACCTTTGGTTTCAGGGGAAGAGTGGGGGAGGTATCCATCATGCTCGAGCTGTCCGTTCCCGCCCGTTGTCTCCCCTTGCCCGCTCGCCTACCACACCCATCACACGTCCCACAACACCAACTGCCCGGCCACCTTCACCAGCCAAAATTCTCACCACCCCTACAGAGGAGAAACAGATTTCACCCTCAACTGTGGAGAGTATCATGGCCCAGCAACTCCAGGCATTTTCTACTTCTAAACCGGACATAATGACTGAAAGTTCAACAGATAAAACAAAGGCAACCAGCAAGGACGGTAGTGCCATTGTAGAACCTGTATCTGTGATACCGGCCTATCTCAGCGGCAAGGCCACGCGGTCAGCAGCTAGCAGTATCACGGACGGATCCAGCTCTCGATCAACCACTACGACCACAGCCGACATAAGTCACGGAGGAATGTCGGAGATTGAGAGTGCGGAGGATAGCGAGAAGACACAGACAACATCTGATGCTGATGATTCGGAGAAACACACAGATTCTGGAGGCGATTTAACACAGGAAGACAATAAAGGTAGATAAGTCTATATGAATGTCAGATAAAATCATTTCTCGCCTTTTGCAACGAAACATATTTTAATGTGTAAACTTCACAACAACTGCATTTATGTTACTTTCTGTTGGATTCCAATTTGCTATAGCATCCGTCCAGTCTTTTCTTTGCTTTGACTCTGAATGAAACATTCGAAATTCAATTTTCGTATATTATTATGACAGTAGGCTTTCAAACTTTCATTCAACTAGAAAACAAAAAAATTTGATATCAGTGAAAAAAACTAAACCATAATTATGATTAGATAAAAGAACTTCGCATCAACTGTACACTTACTATTTGCACCTTTTTGCTGTACAAGCACTTTGCAAAAAAATCCGAGGTGATGTTCAAGTAAAGTTTGGGTTTTTCTTTGGTGATAAGCCCATTCTTACATTGGACATGATTTCAGACACTGGACTCCTGGGATTATTGTAGGATAAATACGGTGATGAGAGGAATTGACTTTACTGTACATTAGTGTTACTGAGTATATACCATGGTTTTAAATTTGTTCCAAAGTACCGTTCCTTTGTCATTATGCCAGATACATTTGTAATAATTCTACTGATAAATATACATTAGTAAGTATCAACTTGTAACCTGACTGACCGATAACATTGTCCAACAGTAACCGGAGTGACCGATAACATTGTCCAACAGTAACCTGACTGACCGATAACATCGTCCAACAGTAACCTGACTGACCGATAACATTGTCAAACAGTAACCGGACTGACCGATAACATTGTCCAACAGTAACCTGACTGACTGATAACATTGTCCAACAGTAACCTGACTGACCGATAACATTGTCCAATAGGTGAACAAGATCTGCTGACCTTGCCCGGCAGGTGTAATACCATCAAACCAAACTTCCGCCAGAGGAAGGCGCGTAAGACCGGACTGACCACTGTGGAGCTACAGAAGATTTATCCGGATATGACAGAACCATCTCCCGAGGAACACAAACCTACAGGGTACCTTACAATGTTATGTCTTATTAGTAACAAATATAGAAATCATTTGGTGTAATTTGTTCATCAATAAAATAAAACTTCGCCCATTTGCAGCTTTTGTTGTACATGTATATTAAAGTACTGTCAGCGATCATTCTTCATACTTCAAACCCAAGTTATATTTATTCATCAAATTCAAAATAAAACTTTTCTTTTATCAAAATTAATGTTTAGATATCGAATTCTGCAACAATTATTGGCATATATCCCAGGCTGTCATTCAAAATCCCACTTTCCAATTATTTTTTTTTACGACAGTCGCAGATCAAGAAAGAATGAGCAGCTAACGAACCGAAAAACTCCTAAAAAGCCGACCTCGTCCCGGTACGGTGAGAATGTGATGGTGGAGCGATGTCCCGAGTGTAACGCTATACTGGAACAATACGATGAGGACACCATTGGTTACTGTATTGTAGTACTATCTACATTTTATACACCGGGAACCGTCACTGGCCACGCCCCTTCTGTTGGAGACATTACAGTGTGTGTCCAAGTAAGTGTAATGTAACTACTGTACAGGTAACCACTGTCATACAGGTAACTACTGAAGATATACAGGCAACTACTGAAAGTATACAGGTAACTACTGAAAGTATACAGGTAACTACTGAAAGTATACAGGTAACTACTGAAAGTATAAAGGTAACTACTGAAGGTATACCGATAGCTACTGAAGGAATACAGGTAACGACTGAAGGAATACAGGTAACTACTGGAGGAATACAGGTAACTACTGAAGGAATACAGGTAACTACTGAAAGTATACAGGTAACTACTGAAAGTATAAAGGTAACTACTGAAGGTACACAGGTAACTACTGAAGGTATACCGATAGCTACTGAAGGAATACAGGTAACGACTGAAGGAATACAGGTAACTACTGGAGGAATACAGGTAACTACTGAAGGAATACCCTTGTTTGTCTGTGTATGATGTATTAAATTAAATGAAGTTGTTGCCCTTTTTTCAGAATTGCCTCCAGTAGCCCGTTTGTTTGGCAAGGAGAAAGGTTTGTGTTACTTCAATGTAGTAGCAGTAATATAAAGCCAATGTTATCTAAAGTCCTGTGATTTTGTCAACACTACCAATGATAATTCTTCATATTTTATGTTCTTTAATATAGATTTATCTATAATTCTATAATTTTGTTTCTATGGTGATGTTTTATAATTGTTGTCATGATCAGGAACATTTGGTAAATCAAAAACAGAATTTAGTAAAGACCTTGACATTTACATTATAATTATGACCTTGACCTTAGGGGTCTGTCATACTGACTCTGATATTTACCCTTCATCAAAGTAGCTACGGAGAACATGATTATATTGATGAACTTGACCTTACGGGTCAATAATACTGACCTTTGCCTTTATTAATGCTCTAAATAGCTATGTGTATTAGTATGGAGAACATGATTGTATTGATGACCTTGACCTTACAGGTAAATCATTCTGACCTTGACCTTTACCCTTGCTCTAAGTAGCTATGTGTATTAGTATGGAGAACATGTTTGTATTGATGACCTTGACCTTACAGATCAATGATACTGACCTTGACCTTTACATTTGCTCTAAGTAGCGATGTGTATTAGTATGGAGAACATGATTGTATTTATGACCTTGACCTTTACTGTTGTTCCCACGTTAGTAACCTGATGGTCCCCGGTAACAGCGTCAGTATCGCCCGTCAGTTCCTTCGCTGCTGTCTACACCAATTGGCACCTAACGGAGTGTTTCCAATGTTGTTCCAGAGTAACCTTGAAGGTAACACTAAAACATTGTTTAAAAGTAATTTAGATATGAATTTGAAAGAGAAATACTGAATAGTGTACATAGAAAATGGAAAATATGTAGTAGTAGTTTACTGGAGGTGTTTACTCACTGTAGATTTGGGTTTGATACCTGGAGCAAAGTTTATAATCAACCTGTCTATCTGTTGGTCAAGTCCATGTCCTGACAACTCCTCATATACATGTTGGCAAATTTGAATGAAACTTTATACATATCATAACTCCCACCTAAAGTTGTACCTCTAGGTGTTATTTTCATTTGGACCCTCATTAACAAATTCATGACCATTTGTTGGTAATTCTTTTCTAGACATTTCCTTCTTGATTTTTGGATCGATTTTGATGAAATTTTAAATGTTCAATTACCCTCTGACATTTTGTATTATTTTTCCATATTTACCCTTTTTTTGTTTGTGAATTTCCCCCTTTGTTGAAAATTCTCCCTAAACTCCTGCATCAACTTCAAAAAATTCATTCCCCCACCCACAGATTGGTGAAAACCACTTCACCTTTAAAATCTGTAATACAGTGTATTTCATTCAAGTTTGATGTATTATTTTGGTGACATACATTTCTTTGTTGTCATGGTACCTCAGACCCTGTGATTAGTTAGAATTTAACCTAGTGTCTGATAAATCTGACAACTGGTAAGAAGAAGTTTTTGAGGAATTGAGAGTGTAACCATTCCTTTAATTCTACGATTGCCTCTATTAATGAAACAAAGTCTTCAGATTATTTAAAAAGTTTGGAATTAGCACCCGTGGGAAGGTATCAGTTATTCTTGTAATTGTTTAAGTTAGCTTTTAACATAATTATTTCTAAAATTAATTTCAGACCCTCCATTTTTCAAAACGATGGCCGCTGCATTGGTGGACTTCAATGAGTTAACCTGCCATGCTCCTATTCAGTTTCTCTTAGAGGTAAGTTGTGTTGGTGTAGTTAGAGGTTAGTAGTGCTGGTGAAGTTAGAGGTAAGTAGTGTTGGTGTAGTTAGAGGTTAGTAGTGGTGGTGAAGTTAGAGGTTAGTAGTGCTGGTGTAGTTAGAGGTTAGTAGTGTTGGTGTAGTTAGTGGTTAGTAGTGTTGGTGAAGTTAGAGGTTAGTAGTGTTGGTGAAGTTAGAGGTTAGTAGTGCTGGTGAAGTTAGAGGTTAGTAGTGTTGGTGAAGTTAGAGGTTAGTAGTGTTGGTGAAGTTAGAGGTTAGTAGTGCTGGTGAAGTTAGAGGTTAGTAGTGTTGGTGAAGTTAGAGGTTAGTAGTGTTGGTGTAGTTGTAATAGTCGTCTTATTTCTTCAATAATACAACTCCGGGTTCTTGTTTCCAATATTTATTATTATACAAATAAACCCTCTTCAGTATGAAGAGGGTTTTCCCGGACTATGTCCGCCGAGTCCTCTGTACTCGTCTTAACGTTC
Source organism: Pecten maximus (assembly GCF_902652985.1). Lineage (NCBI taxonomy): Eukaryota > Metazoa > Mollusca > Bivalvia > Pectinida > Pectinidae > Pecten > Pecten maximus. Next base: position 16,275,311 of record NC_047017.1, on the reverse strand, counting down.
AGTTAATAAGGTTTAATGACTCTAGTGTTCGCTACATCTTTTCGTCTCTATGCTGGCTATGATTACCAATATACGATGTTGTCCCTCTGACCGCTCTGTTCATAAGTGACCAGTGCGCCAGGTAAAACTACCCAACATTCAACACTCGCATTCCATAAATAGACAATACGTACACTACAAACAGGTTTACATACACGTTACATCACATCCGCTCATTAGCTCGCTCGCATTCTCACGTGCTATTCTACCGCGCGCGCTAAAACTATTGCCGCATTGCGTACCGTAGAATGCTTCGCGGAAAGCTGACTTCCGTTTCATACGGCGCGTATATTTAAAATACAAAAACATATTAAAAGTATATTGTCAAATAATGACACTACTACATTCTCCCCTCCATGGATGGAAGATGTCCCCATCTGCATATTCAGGACAGACTGTAAATAAAACATAAAATTAATACAACGAAAATCCATACCTAAAAAAAAATCATACAATGTAAAATCTGCAACTGAGGAAAAAGGAAAAAAATCTGTCTACTCCTCAATTTCATCAGGTATTCCCCCGCTCAAATGAAAGATGTCCTCATCTTCCAAAGGGTCCCAATTGCACCTACAACTACATCTACAAATGAAATATATAGTTATGCAAAAGTACACATACTTAACAAGTTAAAATATTCAACAGTGCCTGTTGAGCTGGAGCTGTCATATTTCTGAAGGATACTGAAGATGTTATATCCATCAGGAACATAGCTTTCACCTTCCATTCTGGTTCTGCTCCAACAGGTTGCTGTGAACAAACAAACTCGCCTGATGTCATCCAATTAGGCTGTCGTTTGTTCCTGGTAGACCGTCTTGGTATTGGAATCTCCGGATCAGGCAAAGTAATATTCCCCTGTACTGCAGTTGCAGGTTCATCTTCCGGTTCCGATTCCGATGTCTCCACATCAATAAAGCCAGTCCGAGGTCCAGGTACAAATGTCACATTCTCGCTCGGCTGTGCTTTGTCCTGTGTGGGTGGCCGTTGAACGTTGCTAGGAACGTTCATACCCACAAATTCCTCATCTGAGCTGTCAGTCACGGACGGCGAGTCGACAATCTCAGCCACAGACTCTTGATGATGTGGTCCACATTCCAACTTCGACTTCCTAGCACGAGGTACCGGTCGAGGTGGATGTGCAATGGGTATTTCATCTGTTTCCAGTGGTATCGTTCCGATTGGAAGTAGATGATTCCGGTGAAGAGTTCTACTTTTTCCCTCTCCATTCTCTCTAAGTATGGTGTAGACAGGAATGTCTCTATTGGGTTGACTCTGCACGATATACACGTCAGGTTCCCAACGATCCGCCAGCTTATGACGTCCTTCAAAGGCCAGTACCTTAACAAGAACTCGGTCTCCCGGTTCCAAAACAGCTTCTCTACTGCGTAGATCGTAGCCTGCCTTTTGACGACTCTGCGATTCCCGAGCCTTTCTACTCGCTAAACTGAACGAATGAGACATCCTGTTTCTCATATTCTTAACAAAATCCGGCATATTGGTTGACGCTGCTTCCTCGTCCGTTCCACATAGTAGATCAACGGGCAGTCGTGGTTGTCGTCCAAACATTAGTTGAAATGGCGAATAACCCGTGGTCTTATGCCGTGTGCAGTTGTACGCATAGGTCATTGAACCTATATAACTCTTCCAGTCTTTCTTTTGATGTGGTTCCAATGTGCCCAACATATCAATAAGAGTCCTGTTGAAACGTTCGCACATTCCATTACCGCTAGGATGGTACGGTGTCGTTCGTGACTTGGTGATATGAAGCGTTTCACACAGACTTTCTATTACTTTTCCCTCGAAGTTAGCGCCTTGGTCGGAATGTAATCTTCGTGGAACTCCATAATGTTCGATGAATCCCTGCAACGCCTCAGCTGTTGCTTTAGCCGACTGACTCCGAGTTGGAATGGCTTTGGCGTAGCGAGTAAAGTGGTCTGTTATCACCAAGACATCTTGAAATCCACCTTTCGATGCTTCCAATTTCAAGAAGTCCATGCACACCAGGTCCATAGGTTGAGTGGTAACGATGTTAACCAAAGGAGCTCTGATGTTAGTCGATGATTTCCTGAGTATACATCTCTGGCATTCCCTCAACCACTTCTCAACATCTTTAGCCATTCCCGGCCAAAAGAACCTATCTCTCAGCAAAGATAACGTCCTATCCCGTCCAGGATGGCCGATGTCATTGTGTAAAGACGTCATAACCTTCTCTCGCATAGTCATCGGAAGTACGAGTTGATCTACCTCAGTCTCACCATCCGAAAGTCGCCGATATAGCACACCACGTTTCAGTTTCCAGCTATCCCAGCATCGGTTTAGGTAGGCGTTCTCTGGAATATCTGATAACTTCTTCCGTGTGGGCTTCATATTCTTCCTTATGACGGGTAGCCATTTCCCAATAACTTCGTCCTCCGCCTGAAGAGTTCGCCACTGATGAGGTGTAATGGTCTGGAAACCATGTCCGTTATCATCGTCAAGCATATCCAGTACCTCTGTTGATAGGCTCAAGCATTCCACCAACGACCCATTACAATGTGTTGCTCCTTTACAGACAGCTTGTACAGATTCTGATGAAATGTTGCATCCTGGTAGCCGTGATAACGCGTCTGCATCAGCGTTGTTCCGTCCTGGTCGATACCTAATGTCGAAGTTATAAGCGGCTAGAGCAGATAACCATCTATGTCCCGTCGCGTCAAGCTTCGCTTTCGATAAGACGTAAGTCAGCGGGTTGTTGTCCGTTAATACGGTGAACGACTGTCCATATAGATGATCATGGAACTTCTCCGTAACAGCCCATTTTAATGCCAGGAATTCCAATTTATGAGCCGGGTAATTCCTCTCCGACTTGCTCAATCCTCGACTGGCGTAGCAAATAGGTCGTAACTGTCCATCCTGTTCTTGATAAAGAACGGCTCCTAGTCCGAGAGTACTTGCATCGGTGTGAAGCTCAAACGGCTGACTGTAGTTGGCATATCCGAGCACTGGTGGATTGCACAACGCCTCCTTCAGTCCGTTGAATGCTGTAGCATGCTCCGATGTCCAAGTCCACTTCACGCCATTCATCTCAGACTTGGTCCTCCCTTTGTTCTTCTTGACTCTGGTCGGTGGTAACAGGTCAGTTAAAGGTCTCGCAATCTTGGAAAAATCCTTTACAAATTTCCTGTAGTAACCTGCAAACCCTAAGAATTGGCGTAGTTCCTCGGGACTAGACGGCGTCGGCCAGTCTCGCACCTTCTCAATCTTCTTAGGATCAGCCTCAATGCCTTCTGGTGTGACGATGTGTCCAACATAGGCAACTCTGTTCATGAAGAACTGACACTTCTTAGGTGCTAGCTTCAAGCCGTTGTCCCTTAACCTCTGAAAAACCTTTCCGAGTCGTTCTAAGTGTTCCTCATAAGTCCGTGAAAAGATGATTAAATCATCTAGATATATCAGGCAAATAGCTAAATGTAGGTCTCCCATACATCTCTCCATCAGGCGCTGAAATGTCGCAGGAGCATTCGTAAGTCCGAAGGGCATCCGTGTAAACTCGTAAAACCCTAGTGGGCCGACGGAAAATGCGGTACGCTCCTTGTGTTCTTCCTCCAGCTCAATCTGATGGTAACCTGACTTCAAGTCCAACACTGTAAAGTAGTGTGATCCAGCTAAGCAATCCAGAATGTCCTCAACTCGTGGTAACGCATAGGAATCCCGGATGGTTCGTTGATTTAGCTGACGGAAATCCACACACATCCTCAATGATCCATCTTTCTTTCTCACCAGCACGATGTTTGATGACCAAGGACTGTAGGATGGTTTGATGACTCCGGCAGATAATAGTTGCTGTAGATGAGTCTTCACCTCGTCATACATGGATGGCGGTATCCTCCTATGGCGTTGTTTAAAAGCAACTGAGTCAGTCACATCGATTCGGTGTTTCACGAGATCAGTACATCCGAGGTCAGTATCACCATGTGAAAATATATCCTCGTATTCCTGTATGAGTTCCGTTCCTCGCTGTAGTTCCTCCTTCGAAACTGCTGAATTGGTAAAGTCTATCTTGTCCATAAATGACTTTGGTTTTCCAACCTCTCCATCGACAGTAGGAAGTTCTTGGACAACCACCGGCTGTATCTCGCATAAAATTGCCTTCGGAGGAATAATAAAGGTATGCGTTGTTAAATTTGACAGTTGGACGTCCAATGGATGTGAACTTTCGCAGTCATAGGAAAACACAGTAGGTGTAACATCAATATCCTTTGACAACTTGGATCGTTCTGAGGGCTGAATGATAGCACATGTAGTCGGATAAGCGCTCCGCTGGTCTACATATCCCTTCAGGGTGATAGTAGAGTTTGGTCTAAGGACGCAATCCATGTTTCCTGCATTCTTGACTAGGCCAATGCTGTTACGATTCCTAGCTAAATCCCGATCTCTCAATGTCATGCAGCGAAATGCCAAATACCATGGAGTATCCAATCCCCTCTGCAAGAACTTCGATCCATTCCTACCACGACATTCTTCCAACAATACTGACAAAACGTTGGTTCCAATCAACACTGGTACCTTGGAGTTATAGTTGCTGTTAGGGACTACCAACAAAAGACATCTCTGCTCACCTCTTCCGGACAAACCATCAAAACTGACTTCTGCTTCGATAAGTCCTGAGTAAGGCAACTGTTGTCCATCAGCACATTCTATGGCAAGCATCTCATTGATAGGCTGTAACTCCAAATGATTCAGATGACACTCATAAAACTCCTGACTAACTGTAGATACGGTTGCGCCTGTATCCAATAACGCTCTGGTTTCCTTACCTTCTATGTTGACATCCACTTCATTAGCGTTGCCAATCATCTGCGTTCCCGTCCTTGTAGTCTTAGCACTTCTGTTCGGACCTTGAATTCGGAAATCTATGAGCGATCCGTCTTCATAGACTCCTTCCCTTTTAGCGAACTGCGTGAGTGGTCCAAGATTACTCTACATCGTGCTTTGATATGTCCAGGCTGCCTGCATCTCCAGCATATAATATCAGGCTTCTTGCCTGACGACGAGTCATCATGATCAGGCTTCTCTTGCGATGGCTTGGAATTGTAGACGGACCCTCCTCCGAAGTTGTTAGAGTTCCCTCTATTCCGGTTCCGGTAATCCCGGCTGTTCTTCCCAGAAGTTGCTCCACCATCGGATATCTGCTTTTCCAACCTCTGAATAGCAGCAGACAACTGGTTGACCATGGATCTCAAATCCTCCTTCTCCTCCCCCTCAACAGCTGAGTTGGCGGTAACGGTCGTCTTCAAGGATTTCTCGCTGTTCCTGGTCCTCTCTACTGATCTAACTGCTATGCAGAGTTCTTCATAGTCAGCAATGGAGTCATACTTGTGGCCGGTAATATCTCTTAACTCTGGCCTCAATCCAGACCAAAACTTGTTGTGCAATCGCTTATTGCGTTCCTCGGGTCCTATACAAGAATCAGCTCTCAGTAACAAATCTTCCAGTCTACATGCCCATTCCGTCACGTTCTCCTTGGGTTGCTGATGTGCGGCATAAAAGTTCTCAAGCAATGTCTCCTGGTCATCCACTATACCATACAAACTTCTGAGTTTGGCGATCAACTGTGCCGGCGTGGCATTAGCTCCCAGTCGCATGGCTACTCTGGCTGCAGTGCCCTTCAAAGATCTCCGGATAGACTGCCCAATGACATCCTGTGACTTACCCGTGTCAATCAGACATTGTACCTCGTATTTCCACAAATCGAAAGTAGCCTCACCTTTTCCTTCATCTCCAGAAAATACCGGTAACTTGTAGAATCTGGTGTCCAGAGTGCCTGTAATAGAACCATTACCCTGACTAACTACATTACCACTTACCACTTGTTCAGCAATCGGTTGGTCAGCAGTGTCCAATCCTCCTGTGGAATTAAGAAAATCTAGCATCTGTTTCCTTAACGTAACTAAACTATCACCTTTAGGTCTAGCACCCAATTGTGAAAACAACTTAGACACATCCTCTACAGCGTTCCCCTCCGCCTGTAAAGGCATCGCTTCCGCCTGTGCAGGTTGCTCTGTAGTATCCGTCATGGCGAAATCGGTGGTACGATATATACAACAAAACACAAATAAAATATTCATGTAAATAAACACGAAGTTCATCTATGTGTTCTTACCAAACACAGAACAAGTATTTTACTCTTGTTCTCATAGATATACACACTTACAAATCAAATAAAATCAACCAGCTCTGCATCATCTACCGTCAATGAATGATCCAACACCTGAAAGAAAACTGAATGAATCCTGCAAAGAATGATATTCGGTCGCGTTCAGCCACAGTATTCGCGTATAAGTAACCGCAAATGTCAATCCGATAAGCGATAAATAGCACCTAACGCACCATCATTCATTCAACATAAAACAGAAAATCCACACCGCACATGTAACATAGAACCCCAACTGCGACCAAGTACGTATCCACAAATAAATAAATCCCACTTACAACAAAAACTAAAGTAATCCTACATGTTAACTTTCGAAACTGAAGAACAAAAAAAAAAAAATCAAAAAAATCTAAACAAATCTATCAATGAACGACGACAAAAAAAACTAAATGTCTAAACAGATAAAGCAAAAATAGAAAAAAATGAGAAAACAAATTCCGCAAAATTAACGAAGTCAATTTAAATGAAAAGCCAAAATAAAAAAAAATAAAAATTTTGCAAGTACGAGTGATTTCCCTGAAGCAGAGTTAAATGATTCAACAATCAAGCATAAATTAATCGAAAGACAAACAAATTAATACACTATTTAAGTTATTAATTTGAAACAACTATAGCAAAATCAATTAATACTAACAAAAGTTTTAAGCTAAATATGAAAACATTCAAATTAATCAAAGTAAATTACAATTGGAAAAGTAAAGAAAAACAAATCAATTTTAAATGCAAAATCCAAACTAGAAAATAAACTGAAGTGAGCGCACTACAAAAAAAAATTAATAATCTGAAAACAAAATTCAAATTATTCAATTATTTTTAAGTGATTTTATAAAAAAAATTATAAATCAATACAAAAGTCAATGATTTCCAACAACAAATATTATAGAATACTGAAACTTTCAAAAAAAAATATATCGCCGAAAGTTAACTACCGGAAGTATGAATAAACAGGATGTTAAAGTTTTACCGGAAGCAAAATATTTATCGGAAGTACAAAAATACCGGAAATACCAAAAACTGGAAGTTCCCTAAATTTACCGGAAATACGAAGCTATACCGGAAGTAATGAAACTATATGACCAAAAATATTACAAGGCAAAAACACAAATATATATCAAATTATGAAATGTACCAGATGTAAATCACTGCCTCCGCTAGGAATCGAACCCGGGACCTCTGGCTTACTAGTCTTACGCTCAACCGATCGAGCTAAAGAGAAGATCTCTCTAGCCGAGCGGTATATTGCGGCTAGTATTTACCAGGGTTACATACTCCCCCTCCAGGAAAGGACTCGTCCTCGAGTTTCCAGGGGTAACAGCGATGCTTGTGGAGCAAGGCTGAGTATTTTTCCCGGGTCCCTACGTGGGCGCCAATGTAATAGTCGTCTTATTTCTTCAATAATACAACTCCGGGTTCTTGTTTCCAATATTTATTATTATACAAATAAACCCTCTTCAGTATGAAGAGGGTTTTCCCGGACTATGTCCGCCGAGTCCTCTGTACTCGTCTTAACGTTCAGTTAATAAGGTTTAATGACTCTAGTGTTCGCTACATCTTTTCGTCTCTATGCTGGCTATGATTACCAATATACGATGTTGTCCCTCTGACCGCTCTGTTCATAAGTGACCAGTGCGCCAGGTAAAACTACCCAACATTCAACACTCGCATTCCATAAATAGACAATACGTACACTACAAACAGGTTTACATACACGTTACATCACATCCGCTCATTAGCTCGCTCGCATTCTCACGTGCTATTCTACCGCGCGCGCTAAAACTATTGCCGCATTGCGTACCGTAGAATGCTTCGCGGAAAGCTGACTTCCGTTTCATACGGCGCGTATATTTAAAATACAAAAACATATTAAAAGTATATTGTCAAATAATGACACTACTACATAGTTAGTGGTTAGTAGTGTTGGTGAAGTTAGAGGTTAGTAGTGGTGGTGAAGTTAGAGGTAAGTAGTGTTGGTGAAGTTAGAGGTTAGTAGTGTTGGTGAAGTTAGAGGTTAGTAGTGGTGGTGAAGTTAGAGGTTAGTAGTGCTGGTGTAGTTAGAGGTTAGTAGTGTTGGTGAAGTTAGAGGTTAGTAGTGCTGGTAAAGTTAGAGGTTAGTAGTGCTGGTGAAGTTAGAGGTATTTACATTTGTAATATATTCATCAGTTCTGTAGTTTTTTGATACTGAATAGAGGGCAGTACATTGTATATTTTAAATTTTTACAATTAATCTGAATTTGTCTTTCTAGTGTAGTTCAAAGAACATACAGTGAAACCTGACTTTACCAACTCACTGTGAGACTGAGTCAGTGTGTCGGATATGACAGTGTGTCAGTAAAGTCATTGTGTCAGATATGGCAGTATGTCAGTAAAAAGCAGTGTGTCGGATATGGCAGTATGTCAGTAAAAGCAGTGTGTCGGATATGACAGTGTTCTGGTAAAGTCAGTGTGTTGGATATGACAGTGTGTCAGTAAAGTCAATGTGTTAGATAAGGCAGTATGTCAGTAAAGTCAATGTGTTAGATATGACAGTATGTTAGTAAAGTCAGTTTGTCAGATATGAGTGTGTCGGTAAAGTCAGTGTGTCGGATATGACAGTGTGTCAGTAAAGTCAATGTGTCGGATATGACAGTGGGTCAGTAAAGTCAATGTGTCGGATATGACAGTGTGTCAGTAAAGTCAGTGTGTCGGATATGACAGTGTGTCAGTAAAGTCAATGTGTCGGATATGACAATGTGTCAGTAAAGTCAGTGTGTCAGATATGACAGTGTGTCAGTAAAGAAAATGTGTCGGATATGACAGTGTGTCAGTAAAGTCAATGTGTCGGATATGACAGTGTGTCAGTAAAGTCAATGTGTCAGATATGACAGTGTGTCGGTAAAGTCAGTGTGTCGGATATGACAGTGTGTCAGTAAAGTCAGTGTGTCAGATATGACAGTGTGTCAGTAAAGTCAGTGTGTCGGATATGACAGTGTGTCAGTAAAGTCAGTGTGTCAGATATGACAGTGTGTCAGTAAAGTCAGTGTGTCGGATATGACAGTGTATCAGTCAAGTCAGTGTGTCGGATATGACAGTGTGTCAGTCAAGTCAGTGTGTCGGATATGACAGTGTGTCAGTCAAGTCAGTGTGTCGGATATGACAGTGTGTCAGTCAAGTCAGTATGGGCAATTACAGTGGAGCCTGTCACCGTTCTGATGGATTTGGTCGGATGATACAGAATGTCGTTAAAATCAGTGGTCAGTAAAGTCAGGTTTCACTGTATCAGAAAAAGGCCTGTTACACATGTTTCAAGTCTAAATCTGGATATAGATTGTCACCCTATATGAAACATTGATGTGGTTGTTTTTGGATTTCTATGGTTGAGTCAGCTGGTATATACAGGTATACATAATGTATTAATATTTGAATTTTGTCCATAGGGGTTGAACAACCGTAAAAATCTGCCGTCTCCTGAGAATATTATGACACTCCTGAACAATCTGTCCACCTATATGAACTACATCTCCCTAGAAACCTCCGCTCCCATGGTGACCAGCATCATCAGCCAGTTTGACATTTTCATGAGGAAGCTACCGACTGTGTTGCCGAACCCGTGTGACACCACAGCTCTCCTTAAGATCATCCTGGCCATCCTCAAAGTATCGGGCATTAACAACGCTAGGGTAAATTCATTTAACATAACATTTGTTTTACAGTGTACAAGAAACTTTCTGAATCAACACATTTCAGTTTTTGACATAAGCCATTAAGAGGAGAAAAGTGAAAAGTGAAAATTTTTATAAATATGGATTGGTCAGACACAAATTTTTAGGTCACCTGAGACAAAGTCTCAAGTGACCTATTCTAATCCCCTTTTGTCCGTCGTCGTGCGTCGTGCGTCGTCCGTCGTGCGTCGTCCGTCGTCCGTCGTGCGTCGTGCGTCCGTAAACAATTTACATTTTCGACTTCTTCTCCAAAACCCACCAACCAAATTCTATGAAATTTGGCAGGAAGCTTCTATGGCTAAAGGTCAACCAAAATTGTAAATTATATGGTCCCCACCCCCCAGGGGCCTGAGGGGCGGGGCCAAAAAGGGTCAAATTGACTAAAACTTCAAAAATCTTCTTCTCTACTCTCAGATATGCTGGAATCAAACATTCTTCATAGATGGAAGGGTCTTAAGGTGCTTTACCAAAATTGTAAATTTCATGACCCAGGGGTTTCACGTTTGTCCCTGGGGAGGGGCTAAACTTTACTATAGTTTATATAGGGAAATCACATTTTTGACTTTAATTGATTTTATTTCTATTGGAATTCATTCTAATTTTGTAAACATTGTCAGCATGGGATGACAGTTTGATGGCATGCACATGTTGGCCCTGACTGACCTCCAGGGGCTGATGGGCGGGGCTAAAAAGGGCCAAATTGACTAAAACTTCAAAAATCTTCTTCTCTACTCTCAGATATGCTGGAATCAAACACTCTTTATAGATGGAAGGGTCTTAAGGTGTTTTACCAAAATTGTAAATTTCATGACCCAGGGGTTTCACGTTTGCCCCTGGGGAGGGGCTAAACTTTACTATAGTTTATATAGGGATATCTCTTTTTTGACTTTAATTTATTTCATTTCTATTGGAATTCATTCTAATTTTGTAAACATTGTCAGCATGGGATGACAGTTTGATGGCATGCACATGTTGGCCCTGACTGACCCCCAGGGGCTGATGGGCGGGGCTAAAAAGGGCCAAATTGACTGAAATTTCACAAATCTTCTTCTCTACTCTCAGATATGATAGAATCAAATACACTTCATAGATGGCAGGGTCTGAAGGTGCTTTACCAAAATTGTGAATTTCATGACCCTGGGGTCTCAAGTTTGCCCCTGGGGCGGGGGTAAACTTTACTATAGTTTATATAGGGAAATCACATTTTTGACTTTTATTTGTTTTATTTGTTTTGGAATTCATTCTAATTTTGTACACATTGTCAGCATGGGATGACAGTTTGATGGCATGCACATGTTGGCCCTGACTGACCCCCCCGGGGCTGATGGGCAGGGCTTAAAAGGGCCAAATTGACTGAAATTTCAAAAATCTTCTTCTCAAGACTGAAATAAGGTGGAATCAAATACTCTTTATAGTTTGAAGGGTCTTATGGTGCTTTATTGAAATTTTAAATTTCATGACCCTGGGGTCACAAGTTTGCCCCTGGGGAGGGGGTAAATTTTACTATAGTTTATATAGGGAAATCACATTTTTGACTGATTTGTTTTGATTTCTATTGGAATTCATTCTGGTTAACATTTTCAGCATGGAATGAAAGTTTAATAATATGCATATGTTGGCCCTGACTGACCCCTAGGGGCTGATAGGGGGGGGGGGGGGGGGGGGGGGCAAAAAGGGTCAATTAAATAAACTGAAATATTTCAAATCTCAGGTGACCGTTAAGGCCCATGGGCCTCTTGTTTGGTAAAAGAACACAAATTTCCTGCCATAAGGTAATATATGATTTATTTCCAAGGTTCAAAAAAAAAAAAAAAGAAAAAAGTTTCTTTTTCTAACATGAAAATTCATATATTTTGAGAAGAATTGCCGTTCAAAATTGGAAAATGTCCTCTTATTTCATAATTTTAGACGAAAATATTCACAGAATATATTGTTGAAGAGATGAGAGATGCAGGATTAGTCATGCCTCTATAATTAGACTCGGTTTACATTACAGCGAGAGAAACCTGACATATGTATTGTTTTATCTTTGTCAGTATATCCTTGAACCATTTTCCAAGCTGCTCAGCTTCACCATACAGAACTGCTCCTTCAAACTCCAGCATATCCTCGACATCTGTTCCGTGTGTAACCGAGTCTTCTTCAAGGTAAGATAACTCCAGCATATCCCGACACCTGTTCTGTATGTAACAGAGTCTACTTCAAGGTAAGATAACTCCAGCATATCCCCGACACCTGTTCTGTATGTAACAGAGTCTACTTCAAGGTAAGATAATTCCAGCATATCCCTGACACCTGTTCTGTATGTAACAGAGTCTTCTTCAAGGTAAGATAATCTCCAGCATATCCCCGACACCTGTTCTGTATGTAACAGAGTCTTCTTCAAGGTAAGATAATTCCAGCATGCCCCCGTCATTCTTCAATCTTAGAGCTTTAAGTCTTGTTTTGTGAAAGATTAGTTTCAGACAGATTAAACAGAATATCTATGTTGTTTGAGTAGATTGACAAAACTGTCCAAACCATTAGTCACACTAACTGTTGTTCACTTTTTGTTTGACAGGAACGGGACAAGCTCTATCTTACCAGAACTGTTATTTTTGAACTGATGCAAGCTATGAAGTTTAAACACAGTCTGCCTGACGAGAACTTCCTCCTTCTTGTACAGGTAGGTATGCCACTGACAGTCTAGCCTGGAATCTCGTTACGTTGTTGAACATTAAAACAAAAGTGGTCCTAAATGGAGATGGTCACATTAACAGTAATTATATATACAAGGTCAAGGTCACAGCCATGTTTAAACTGAAATTAGATACCCTAAATGTATAAGGGCCAAGGTCACAGCTAGGTTTAGGTGTAATCATAAGCCCTGGAAATATGGGGTCAAGGTCACAGATAGGTTTAACTGTGATTAGATACCCAGGATGTCTGGGGTCAAGGTAACAACTAGGTTTAAAATGTTACCTTTATATTATCTATGTGCCCTTTATATAATGTATATCTTAACCTTTGTATTGTTTACAGTTTGTGGTGCTGGATGCAGGAGGCACCATTGGAAACACAAACATCGTTGGTGAAGGAGGCATGTTGTACCACAGTCATGCTAACATGCTCATCAGTACGTGTGCTGCGGAGTGTATGAGGGACCATCTACATGACTCCATTGAATTTGTGGCTGACCCCCACACACTAACCAAGGTCAAGGTAAGGTCATAGCTTTATCCTAAAAAAAAATGCAAATGAAGAACAGGACACAATGGTGAAAACTTAGTCAAAACTTCTTCCTCTTGTCATCAGGGTTAAGATGTTTTCAAGAAGGTAACTCATTTCTGAGCCCAAACTAGAAATAACACATGAAAATATCAAAATAATGATCGGACATGAAAAGGTATGGTTGAGACATACCCGACCAGGTTTTCTCTACATACTCATCCGGAACAAACAAGAGTGATTAATGAAAGTTTATATTATTAAAAATAAAAATAAATAAGGTTATTCGATCTTCACCCCTAGAGTTTCAAAATGTGCCAATGTTTTGAAACCCTGTATATGTCACCTATCATGTATTCAATGAATGACTGCTGAATTAATGTGCCATATAACATGTTTGTCCCCTTTCAGAGTAATATGAAGGGAGGATCTAGCAGTCTTAATGAGGACACCCTCGGGAGCCAGCTGAAGTCTGGTATAGCCCAGTATGTTTCCCTGGAGATGACACGCGGCAATGGTCGCGATAACAGGGCCATTTCCCGCTACCTACCGTGGCTATATCACCCTCCGTCCACTGTACAACAGGGGTAAGTTTACCTGTAGGTACCTACAGTGGCCATACCGCCCTCCGTCCACCGTACAACAGGGGTAATTTTACCTGTAGGTACCTACCGTGGCCATACCGCCCTCCGTCCACCGTACAACAGGAGTAAGTTTACCTGTAGGTACCTACCGTGGCCATACCGCCCTCCGTCCACCGTACAACAGGGGTAAGTTTACCTGTAGGTACCTACCTTGGCCACACCGCCCTCCGTCCACTGTACAACAGGGGTAAGTTTACCTGTAGGTACCTACCGTGGCCATACCGCCCTCCGTCCACTGTACAACAGGGGTAAGTTTACCTGTAGGTACCTACCGTGGCCATACCGCCCTCCGTCCACCGTACAACAGGGGTAAGTTTACCTGTAGGTACCTACCGTGGCCATACCACCCTCCGTCCACCGTACAACAGGAGTAAGTTTACCTGTACCTACCATGGTCATACCGCCCTCCGTCCACTGTACAACAGGGGTAAGTTTACCTGTACCTACCATGGTCATACCACCCTCCGTCCACCGTACAACAGGAGTAAGTTTACCTGTACCTACCGTGGCCATACCAACCTCCGTCCACTGTACAACAGGGGTAAGTTTACCTGTACCTACCATGGTCATACCGCCCTCCGTCCACCGTACAACAGGGGTAAATTTACCTGTACCTACCGTGGCCATACCGCCCTCCATCCACTGTACAACAGGGGTAAGTTTACCTGTACCTACCATGGTCATACCACCCTCCGTCCACCGTACAACAGGAGTAAGTTTACCTGTACCTACCGTGGCCATACCACCCTCCGTCCACTGTACAACAGGGGTAAGTTTACCTGTACCTACCATGGTCATACCGCCCTCCGTCCACCGTACAACAGGGGTAAGTTTACCTGTACCTACCGTGGCCATACCACCCTCCGTCCACTGTACAACAGGGGTAAGTTTACCTGTAGGCACTACTTGGCCACACCGCCCTCCGTCCACTGTACAACAGGGGTAAGTTTACCTGTAGGTACCTACAGTGGCCATACCGCCCTCCGTCCACTGTACAACAAAACAAAGTTTAGCTGTAGGTACCTACCGTGGCCATACCGCCCTCCGTCCACTGCACAACAGAACATGTTAGGTTGTAATAAGAGGTTTAAGCAATAAAACAATTGAATTTTTAGTTGCATCACAAAATCTTCAGTTTTCCAATTTAGACTCCTGATAGGTATGAATAATCTATCCTTTCTTTCTCAGACCAAAGGAGTTTACTGATTGTATCGGACATATCCGTCTACTGTCCTGGCTCCTCATTGGCTCACTGACTCACACAGCAATGACAGAAGGCTCCGCCCCCATCTCTTGCCTGCCAATCCCATTGGATGCCAGTACCTATATTGCTGAACATGTTCTCGTTATCATGACAGGATTTGATGAAAGGTCAAAGGTACAAGTATTTCTTACTTCATTTTCAAACTTATAGGATGTTGAATGAGATATATATGTAACCCTGGTAATTAGTAGCCACAATACCGCTTGGCTAGAGAAACAATAAGACTAGTAAACCAGAGGTTCCCTGTGTCATGCATAATATGTACCTCCTGCAAAATAAGTATCCAGATACTTTTTATTCTCCATAAAAAGTAAGTTTACCTATGAATATGAAGGTTTCCTTTGTTGATCCTAAGTCATATTTGAAAGTTGGGATAAAAAAATATAAAAAATCATTTTTTGACTGGGGGTGGGGATTTGGTGGGAAGGGGTCAGAAACATTGTAAATGACACCCCGTGACCCGCTGTGTCCTCTTATGACATCTTCACAATTTCAAAATTAAACATTTTTGGTAGGGGGTACATTTTATGCAGGAATACAAAAGTATCCGGATACCTTTTGGTAGGGGGGTACATATTATGTATGACACCAGGTTTGATCCCTAGCAAAGGAAGTGATTTGAATTAAATTAATTATGTGCTCTGGTACAATTTGGTGCCCATGTAGGGACCCGGGAAAAATACTCAGCCTTGCTGTACAAGCATCGCTGTAATCCCTGAAAACTCTGGAAAGAGTTCTTTCCTGGAGGGCTATGTAACCCTTGTAAACATCTGGTGCACTATACCACTCCACTAGAGAGATTTCTCTTTAGCTTGATCGGTTGAGCATAAGACTAGTAAGCCAGAGGTCCCGGGTTCGATCCATAGCGGAGGCAGTAATTTAAATTTAATTAATCATGCGCTCTGTTACATATGTTTAATTCTGTATGTGATTTACTAACTCTATTGTCCTCTACTTTCCAGGACAATGTTCTACACATGAGCTCCCTTTTCCATGCCTTTATACTGTGCCAGGTAACTATGATTTAACTATATTGTTACTTGTTATTGCAGCGAATAATGTTACTGTATCTTAATGTGGAAGGAAAATTCTATAAATAGAATTATAATTGTGGAATGAAAATTCTATAAATAGTATTTTAATTGTGGAATGAAAAATGTTTAAACAGACTTTTTAATTGTGGAATGAAAATTCTATGTGTATATATTTGTGGAATGAATACTGTATGAATAGAATATAATTTGTAAAATGAGAACTCTTTATATAGAATATCATTTCTTGAATGAATACTCTGTTAAAGAATTGCTTACTGTAGTTTACTTAAGAAGAAATCATGATAACTGATATTAGTTTGTTTTCTACAGAATTGACATATAAAAGTTCACCTTTTTGTCTGACATCTGCTGGTTTGATCTTTGCTTTTTTGACATCTGAACTCTGTTTGTTTTGACCTCTGAACTCTGTGTTTGATCTCTGACCTCTGTCACCAGTTGTGGACAATGTACTGCGAGTCTGCTGCGGCCCAGCACCCTATCCACAGTGATAGCTACAAAGTGGCTTCCTCTACCGTGATGGACTTCTGGGGACGAGTAACTCCAGGAATACTACAGATGCTGTCTACGCCAAAGGAGCCTGGGGTAGGTTTAGACGTAGACCTACAGATCTAGGTCTGAAGTAGCTTCTCTAGTATAGAGAGAATCACAGTACTCATGGTCTCATCACTTGCTGGTCTTAAATGTACTACCAACTGTAGTTTGAGGAAATATATATCTTTGATATAAAAAATTTCATCATCATGGTTTTAGAAATATTTTTGTTGAGTAACTAGTCTTCATAGAGTTTTCATTAACTGGAGATATGGTGGTACTTGTATTAAATTCAAATTTTTTTATTTTCTATTCTTTCGATCAATGCAACAGCATCACTGGTTTGTTGATTGTGAAGGAATATTCTGCTATCCATGACTATGATTTACAAATAGTATAACATAATATCAACATGCATTTTCCCAGATGTTTACAATATACTTTGTAAAAACATTCTAGTTTGTAGCCCATATATTTCAGGGGACAGTGAATACTCTAATCATTTTAATAAGTACATATCAACTTATATCATATTATTTTTGCTATTAAAACTTTCAAAGGACAACAAAGTAACTCACCAGGTTTGATCATGCTTGCTCTCCCTTCCACCATACCGAACAAAAACACAAATCGTGGGTAGTGGGTATCGGCTGTGAGGTGGATTAGGGGAGATTTGGGCAGGAAAGGGATAGGTATGGTGGGGAGAAACCAGAGGGAGTAGAAATGAGAAGGGTTATGAAGGGGTTGGTTAGAAGGTAGAAGTTATAGTTATGAAATTCCGGAGGAGGCATGAAGGGATGATCTATTAGGAGATAAATAAGGCAGGTTTTAGGTTTTCTCCTCCATATCCATGTTAAAGGATACTGACTTGAATAAAGGTTTGGGAGTATATACTGATCTGAGGAAGGGTTGGAGAGTATGTACTGAAGAAGGGTTGGAGAGTATGTACTGAAGAAGGGTTGGAGAGTATGTACTGAAGAAGAGTAAGAAAGTATGAACTGAAGAAGGGTTGCAGAGTACATATTTACAATATAATGAAGAGGGGATGGAGAGTATGTACTGATCCAAGGAAGGGTTTGAGAGTATGTACTGAAGAAGGGTTGGAGATTATGTACTGAAGAAGAGTTGGAGAGTATGAGCTGAAGAAGGGTTGGAGAGTATGAGCTGAAGAAGGGTTGGAGAGTATGAGCTGAAGGAGAGTTGGAGAGTATGTACTTAAGAAGAGTTGGAGGGTATGAATTAAAGAAGGGTTGGAGAGTACTGTATGTACTGAAGAGTTTGAGAGTATGT
Source organism: Pecten maximus (assembly GCF_902652985.1). Lineage (NCBI taxonomy): Eukaryota > Metazoa > Mollusca > Bivalvia > Pectinida > Pectinidae > Pecten > Pecten maximus. Next base: position 16,257,390 of record NC_047017.1, on the reverse strand, counting down.
ACTGAAGAATAAAAGTTGGAGGGTAGGAACTGAAGAATTGTTTGGGATTATGAGCTTTAGAAGGGTTGAAGAAGTTTTACTGAAGAAAGATAGGAGAGTATGTTCTGACCTGAAGAAGGGTTGGGGATTATATACTGAGAAGAAGGGTTGGGGATTATATACTGAGAAGAAGGGTTGGAGATTATATACTGAGAAGAAGGGTTGGAGATTATATACTGAGAAGAAGGGTTGGAGATTATATACTGAGAAGAAGGGTTGGAGAAAATATACATGTTTAAACTGGGGAGACTCACTATAGTTCTAATCAGAATAGTTAAAATTATGTAAAGGGTATACCAGGTTTCATGGCAATGTTATTTGAATAACATCACAGAAAACATTTGAGCCTGTCAGCCGATGCCATACTCGCCTGCCCCATGTTCAGCCTTTTGGTTGCACACAGTTGTTTGCCCCTGAACAGTAGTATAGTCCTACTGTAGACCAACTGCCCTGTTGTATGTGAGTTAGGCCTAGTTGTCTACCCCTGAACTATAGTTTAGTCATGGTATAGACCAGCTGCCCTGTTGTATCTGTGAATTGGGCCCAGTGAAGGCCAGCTGCCTTGTGGTATGTGTGTGTTATGCTGAGGTTTCTGCCCCTGAACTATAGTGTAGCCCTGCTGTAGTCCAGCTGCCCTGTTGTGTTTGTGTGTTAGGCCCAGTAGTCTCCCCCTGAATTATAATGTAGGCCTGCTGTAGTCCAGCTGCCCTGTTGTATTTTTGTGTTAGGCCCAGTGGTCTGCCCCTGGATTATAGTGTAGGCCTGCTGTAGACCAGCTGCCCTGTTGTATTTGTATGTAAGACCAAGTTGTCTGCCCCTGGATTATAGTGTAGGCCTGCTGTAGTCCAGCTGCCCTGTTGTATTTGTGTGTTGGGCCCAGTGGTCTGCCCCTGGATTATAGTGTAGGCCTGCTGTAGACCAGCTGCCCTGTTGTAATTGTGTGTAAGACCCAGTTGTCTCCCCCTCAATTATAGTGTAGCCATGCTGTAGACCATCTGCCCTGCTGTATTAGGCCCAGTTGTCTCCCCCTGAACTATATTGTAGCTTGCTTAAGACCAGCTCTCCTGTTGTATGTGTGAGTTAGGCCAAGATTGTAGGCCTAGATTGTGTGCCCCTGAGCTAGTTTTGCCCTGGCCGCTTTAGACACTTGTTGTATGTGTGAGTTAGGCCTAGATTGTGTGCCCCTGAGTTAGTTTTGCCCTGGCCGCTTTAGACACTTGTTGGATGTGTGGTTATGCCTAGATTGTGTGCCCCTGAGCTAGTTTTGCCCTGGCCGCTTTAGACACTTGTTGGATGTGTGGTTATGCCTAGATTGTGTGCCCCTGAGTTAGTTTTGCCCTGGCCGCTTTAGACACTTGTTGGATGTGTGGTTATGCCTAGACTGTCCTGTCACTGTGTTGTCATGTCCTGTGTTGTATGCTGTCAATGTAAGATTGTTACATGTAGAGATTGTTTTATTTTTCTTAGATTAATTAATAAGATATTCAACAGTTTTCATTTTTCAAAATATTTCCTATGTTCCAATGATCATGTCAAATATGGTCACCAGGGTCACTGGTTCTTTGTGTACAATTTTTTTTTATTTGAATTGCTTTTTTTTTTAAGTAAAGCTAAATTGAATTTCCCACTCTCCAGACAATATGTTTTGAGTAATATTAACCTGTGATTGATGCGATAAGATCTTTAAATCACAATAAACATTCATATAATGAAATTTAACTGAACATTTTTTCTGTTGACACTTGATGTCTGTGTTGAGCTTGTCTTCAGCCTGTACAGCAAAAACAACTAATACCGACATTTGTCCTCACTGATGACTAGACTATGATAAAGAATTCTGTAATATATGTCAGCCAAAATTTGAATGTGTACATCTCATTGTTTGAATAGTATATGTAGAAATTGATTCATTTAACAAGGCAATGGACAATTTTCAGTAACTAGCGCAGTATATTCTCAGTTGTCACTTTCACAGGTTTTGCTGTATGTCACCCACAGGTTTCCGCCCTCAAGGTTTTGTTTCATAAAAAGTTATATATAACATGATGTAAAAGTCACTGAAAACCTTCCAACTCTTCGCATTGGTTGTACAGTACTCTATACACGTAGTACATTTTTCTGGCAATAAGCAATGTGTCTATGTCTGGCAATATGTCCATGTCTGGCAATAAGCACATGTCTGGCAATAAGCATGTGTCTGATAATAAGCACATGTCTGGTAACAAGTCCATGCCTGATAATAAGCTCATGTCTGGAAATAAGCTCACCATTGTCTTTTTTACAGATCCTCAATATATGCTGACAAGTGCTATTTAAGTGAAACTTTATGAGTTGGCCATCTGGGCTTATTACAGGATTAATATTGTCACATTCTGTGTGTTTGTAAGAAATTTATTAAAAGTAGTTATAAATAGCTTAAAAGTATTTTTATTTATAATTAGCCCACCATCATCAGATGGTGGGCTATTCAAATCGCCCTGCGTCCGTGGTCCGTGGTCCGTCCGTCCGTCCGTCCCTCCGTCCGTCCGTAAACAATTCTTGTTATCGCTAATCCTCAGAAAGTACTGAAGAGATCTTTCTCAAACTTCATATGTAGGTTCCCCTTGGTGCCTAGTTATGCATATTGCATTTTGGGACCGATCAGAAAACAACATGGCCGACAGGCAGCCATCTTGGATTTTGACAATTGAAGTTTGTTATCGCTATTTCTGAGAAAGTACTGAAGGGATCTTTCTCAAATTTCATATATAGGTTCCCCTTGGTGCTAAGTTATGCATATTGCATTTTGGGACCGATCGGAAAACAAGATGGCCGACAGGCAGCCATCTTGGATTTTGACCATTGAAGTTTGTTATCGCTATTTCTGAGAAAGTACTGAAGGGATCTTTCTCAAATTTCATATGTAGGTTCCTCTTGGTGCCTAGTTATGCATATTGCATTTTGGGACCGATCGAAAAACAACATGGCCGACAGGCAGCCATCTTGGATTTTGACCATTGAAGTTTGTTATCGCTATTTCTGAGAAAGTACTGAAGGGATCTTTCTCAAATTTCATATGTAGGTTCCCCTTGGTGCCTAGTTATGCATATTGCATTTTGGGACCGATCGGAAAACAAGATGGCCGACAGGCAGCCATCTTGGATTTTGACCATTGAAGTTTGTTATCGCTATTTCTGAGAAAGTACAGAAGGGATCTTTCTCAAATTTCATATGTAGGTTCCCCTTGGTGCCTAGTTATGCATATTGCATGTTGGGACCGATCAAAAACAAGATGGCCGACAGGCAGCCATCTTGGATTTTGACCATTGAAGTTTGTTATCGGTATTTCTGACAAAGTACTGAAGGGATCTTTCTCAAATTTCATATGTAGGTTCCTCTTGGTGCCTAGTTATGCATATTGCATTTTGGGACCGATCGGAAAACAACATGGCCGACAGGCAGCCATCTTGGATTTTGACCATTGAAGTTTGTTATCGCTATTTCTGAGAAAGTACTGAAGGGATCTTTCTCAAATTTCATATGTAGGTTCCCCTTGGTGCCTAGTTATGCATATTGCATTTTGGGACCGATCGGAAAACAAGATGGCCGACAGGCAGCCATCTTGGATTTTGACCATTGAAGTTTGTTATCGCTATTTCTGAGAAAGTACAGAAGGGATCTTTCTCAAATTTCATATGTAGGTTCCCCTTGGTGCCTAGTTATGCATATTGCATGTTGGGACCGATCGAAAAACAAGATGGCCGACAGGCAGCCATCTTGGATTTTGACCATTGAAGTTTGTTATCGGTATTTCTGACAAAGTACTGAAGGGATCTTTCTCAAATTTCATATGTAGGTTCCTCTTGGTGCCTAGTTATGCATATTGCATTTTGGGACCGATCGGAAAACAACATGGCCGACAGGCAGCCATCTTGGATTTTGACCATTGAAGTTTGTTATCGCTATTTCTGAGAAAGTACTGAAGGGATCTTTCTCAAATTTCATATGTAGGTTCCTCTTGGTGCCTAGTTATGCATATTGCATTTTGGGACTGATCGGAAAACAAGATGGCCGACAGGCAGCCATCTTGGATTTTGACCATTGAAGTTTGTTATCGCTATTTCTGAGAAAGTACAGAAGGGATCTTTCTCAAATTTCATATGTAGGTTCCTCTTGGTGCCTAGTTATGCATATTGCATGTTGGGACCGATCGGAAAACAAGATGGCCGACAGGCAGCCATCTTGGATTTTGACCATTGAAGTTTGTTATCGCTATTTCTGAGAAAGTACAGCAGGGATCTTTCTCAAATTTCATATGTAGGTTCCCCTTGGTGCCTAGTTATGCATATTGCATTTTGGGACCGATCGGAAAACAACATGGCCGACAGGCAGCCATCTTGGATTTTGACCATTGAAGTTTGTTATCGCTATTTCTGAGAAAGTACTGAAGGGATCTTTCTCAAATTTCATATGTAGGTTCCCCTGGGTGCCTAGTTATGCATATTGCATTTTGAGACCAATCAGAAAACAAGATGGCCGACAGGCAGCCATCTTTGATTTTGACAAATGAAGTTTGTTATCACTATTTCTGAGGAAGTACTGAAGGGATCATTCTCAAATTTCATATGTAGGTTCCCCTTGGTGCCTAGTTATGCATATTGCATTTTGAGACCAATCAGAAAACAGCATGGCCGACAGGCAGCCATCTTGGATTTTGACCATTGAAGTTTGTTATCGCTATTTCTCAGAAAGTACTGAAGGGATCTTTCTCAAATTTCATATGTAGGTTCCCCTTGGTGTCTTATTATGCATATTGCATTTTGGGACCAATCAGAAAACAAGATGGCCGACAGGCAGCCATCTTGGATTTTGACAATTGAAGTTTGTTATCGCTATTTCTGAAAAAGTACAGAAGGGAGCTTCTCAAATTTCATATGTAGGTTCCCCTTGGCGCCTAGTTATGCATATTGCATTTTGAGACCAATCAGAAAACAAGATGGCCGACAGGCAGCCATCTTTGATTTTGACCATTGAAGTTTGTTATCGCTATTTCTGAGAAAGTACAGAAGGGATCTTTCTCAAATTTCATATGTAGGTTCCCCTTGGTGCCTTGTTATGCATAATGCATTTTGGGACCGATCGGAAAACAAGATGGCCGACAGGTAGCCATCTTGGATTTTGACCATTGAAGTTTGTTATCGCTATTTCTGAGAAAGTACAGAAGGGATCTTCCTCAAATTTCATATGTAGGTTCCCCTGGGTGCCTAGTTATGCATATTGCATTTTGAGACCAATCAGAAAACAAGATGGCCGACAGGCAGCCATCTTTGATTTTGACAAATGAAGTTTGTTATCACTATTTCTGAGGAAGTACTGAAGGGATCATTCTCAAATTTCATATGTAGGTTCCCCTTGGTGCCTAGTTATGCATATTGCATTTTGAGACCAATCAGAAAACAGCATGGCTGACAGGCAGCCATCTTGGATTTTGACCATTGAAGTTTGTTATCGCTATTTCTCAGAAAGTACTGAAGGAATCTTTCTCAAATTCCATATATAGGTTCCCCTTGGTGCCTAAATCTTAAATTTCATATATAGGTTTCCCTTGTTTGAAAAGTACTAGAGGTTTCTTCTGAATTTACACAGACTAGTAAGACTTAGAAGAAGAGAAAAGTAGAGAAAAGATCAATCTGACATGGAACCTATGAAGAACATTCAATGGTGGGCGCCAAGATCCCTCTGGGATCTCTTGTTTTATAATAGACATTTATAATTTTTGAATAGACAGTAGTCTCATTAATATATAAATATTTTTTTTGTTTATATTACAATGAAGACAGCGTCACAAGTTTTACCTCACATCACAAATAGTACTAGTTTACTGGGTAGTTATATTGGTCTTTAAATGAAAACTTACCACTTTACAGCTGGCAGAGAAGGTCAACCTACACTTCCTGAGTCTGATGGAGGCCCTGCGAGAGTGTAACTCCTCTGTTTTGGCGAAGGTTTGTTTGTCCATTTTGTCTTCGGTCATTCATAAGATTCATATAAGAGTACAGTATCATGTATTATAAATATTGTATTAGGTCAAAATCTTTAAAATTATAAATCAAACATATGTTTGTACTGATCTACTGGTTGGATTAATAACACACCAGCAGGTATTTTTACTGAGGTTTCACATTGGTAAATTATTTATTTTGTAGATTATAGGTTTGATTATTTCTGTTTGTGTCTTTTTCAGTTGTTTCCGATGTGGACGACTATTTTATTTACTCATCACTCCAGCGTGAGTATATTATAAATACCTCCATTGTGAATTCAGTTTCCAAGTAAAATATTCTTTGTTCTGATCAGTTTCACTGAAACAATCTATGAAAATTTGTTCATTGCACAGAAAAATGTTCTATTCCAAGGAAAGTTCATTTCAAAACATTTTGCATACACTTGTGTTAAAATTAACTAATAGTATCTATTTTTGTCTTTGCCAGCTGTCGGGCCATCTCCAGGTGAAGTTACAGACATGCGAGAATTGGGAACCTCCCAGTCCAACCAAAGACTTAGCGTCAGTCAACTCCACAGTTCTTCTTAATTGGCTCAAACGTAGCCAGTTTAAACTGGGTCAGACCGAGGTCCAGTCCTCTGCTGCCACTCAGTTTTACGCTATATAAGTGACCATCTTAATTAAGTGATTTTATGATACTTATAAATGGGTGTTAACCTATACTTGGTCAGTTCTTAAGGACACACTTTATGTTTATTATCCACAGGGGCTTGGCACAAATACTCATTGAACCCATGATTCATGTTATAGTTTGAGAGATAAAACAAGATTTGAATATTTCAGTTGATGTATATATGTAATAAATCGGGATTCATGATCATTGAAAGAAAAGAAAAAAGAAATAAAAAAATATATTATTTAAAATTTAAAAACTTTGTGTCGTAGGTTGGGAATTTGTGACAAGACCCTGTGATAATATCTACAAAAAATACAATTTTATCAGTATTATGTTACATGGAACCAAAGTGTTATTGACAGCAGTTGAATACATACATATATATATATGTGTAAATTGAAACTATCTGAAAAGTCTACTTCCAAGACACAAGTATTACTTATTTCGTACCATCCTTTCTGTACAGTTTATTTGTACTTTAAAATAAGTTTAAATGACAGTTCAGTGTATCCAATGATTTGTCAGAGTTTGGTTTCAATATCATGTACGATGATAAACTGTTTTATGAATATTAGATATGCTTTGATTTTCCTGAATTCTCATTGATTCTCATTGGCTAATTTAGACATGGTCACGTGTGAGGTTACTACTTTGTGATATTGACCTGATATTTCTAATTTTAGAAATACCGGGTCAATATTGCATTAATAGTGTGCTAATCATTGTGATGTCACTATGCCCGAATAAAATTTCCTGTTATGAAGATAAATATAATGCAATTCCAACCTTTTGTAAACAATTTTCACATAAAAAATTTTAATCTTTGATTTGGTCATTATGGTATTACAGAATCTGAAATATTGACCTTGTTATAATTTGATTCAGATTCTATCAGGTTGGTATAACACCATACTGACCTATACTCACCAGAGGACCAGAATTATTACCAGTAATACATTAACAAGTTCTCTTTTACAGGACACTTGTATATCGTGCAATCAGTGGGTAACATAGTTTTTGATCTATATCTGGTGCAATAGTTTGGTAATTAACATACCATTTTTTTTTGTAACAAGTGCAATAGTTTTTTTGAGTTTACAACATGGATTTTTTATGTTGTAAATAACATAGCATCAAATTTGTTTACATTTTTTAGCTTGCCTATTTAAAGAATATTGTTTTACATTAATGACATTGTTAAGTTAAGGTTCGTGTACAAGTGTTAATGTTGACATATATCTAAAATGGACATTTATCTACTACTATTTGTACTGCAATGCTGATAACAATGATGGGAGTCATACAGAGCAGTAAAATAAGTAACAATATATATGTTTGAAGTCATTGAGACTAAGTTAACTATTGATGCCGTAAACAAACTCAAATTTTGGTTTAAGTGTTGAAAATTATTTCTGATGACAGTGCCGATGAGTGGAAATTTAATTTCTACACAGAAGTGGAAAAAATTCAACATTTTCTTCACTTATTTTGAATTATGTTTTTTAATGGCAGAGCTGTATGCTGGTCTCCCAACAACACTTGTCAGATTTAATTAAGCTATGTATTTGATGAAGTATTAATACAGATGTACATGTAATGCCAAATTCTAGGTAAATCAAAATCTGGCTCTCTGAATGAGAGAAGAGGCCCATCATTCAATATACATAAATATTTGTATTTAATATTGTATTCAACCTATTCATCTATCCCAGTAAGCACATACTGGATACCATCATTTTCTTCACTAACCTGACCTCAGATTTATCAATATTCCTTAACTTAGAATTGTAGGAAAGCATTACAGAAGTTAAAGAAGGTTTATTAAAGAAGGATTCTTCCTTCAATCCAATATTTTTTATTGAAAATTTCAAGCAAAGGAATTTCCGCCATAGGATACCCAAGGTTGATCGCACTACGCTACGCTACATCATGTGATAAGCGTAGTGCCATCAACCATGGGGATCCGATGATGAGGAATTTCATTAAGTTAAGGAACGTCAATGAAACCAGGGATTGACAATATCTGATGAATCATTGTGAAAAGATAAAACACTTATATTTTCAAATGCTGATTTCATATGGAAACATTTTCATAATAACTATTTGATAAAATGCTTTTTTTTTTCAATGCTGATTTCATATGGAAACATTTTCATAATAATTGTTTGATAAAACACACCCATTTTGTGTGTTGTTATGACAGCTATGGTACATTGGCACTAAATATGTCATATTGTTGAAAGTTTTAACTTCAGTTATGTTTATCGTATTAGACCTAATAAGCGCACACTGCAAAAACACAAAATAGCCTGAAATAGGTGTGCTTAAGGTAGACCGACCCTTCTGTGACGTCACAGTCATGAGTCCGGCGATCCGGCGTCCGGCGATCCGGCGTCCGGGTCCTTGATTATACAATGTATAACGCACAGTTTACATCCGGTTTGATAATTTTAAAGTCAGCTGATCAGAGATAAATGTTTACGCCTACAACAGAATGCGATCAAGGGGTAAAGGGGGGCAGTTTTGCAAAACTAGAAAACAAGGAAAGGCTGATGCTCTAATTGACGCGAGAACAAATAGATGGTCCATTGAAAAGAAGGACAGTGCCGTATTACATCATGTTACAGTCTCGGCGGAGAAAATTTATTTATATCTAGTCAGGAAGAGGTCAGAACATCTCAAACTCATGGCAATGAAGAAGAAGAGGACATTTCATGGCGTACAGGCCGACGATTTACAGGCCGACAAATAGTCGAGTTGGAGACTTTAGCCCATGCTTTGAAATCATGTGCACTTTGCGGCAACCCACTCCATCTGTCAGATTGTGTTGGGGAACGCAACGGCCTTGCCCACATGTTACACGTGAGATGTTGCTATTCGGAATGTGGTGTAATCAATCATGTTACAACCGGGAAATCGGGATGTGAACATTTTTTTTATTTATTTATATATCTATATAAAATTATTGGTTAAAAGAAAAGATTATATTAACAAATCGGTGAAGTAAGAAAATTTTTATGCATGTTTGTTTCAATATTAGCACACCCATCTTATTTTTCTGAAAACAGATGGGGGTGCCCTTATAAGATTGAATACGGTATTTGTGTAGGTAGTGTCGGATCTTGATGATAGCTTTTTGTATCTGATGGATTTATAATGTTGAACTTGCCAAAAAACTAATATACAATAACATATTATATATACACCCGTGTCTGTCGATATAAATATCAATTTAGTTTTTATTTATTAGTTTTATATTATATAGCAATTGTTGTTTATTGCAGTGTATTTATTGAAAATAAATTGTTGTCAAAAGATTTTTTTCTTTTTTATACATAGTAAGGAGGTGAACGCTGGCAAATATTAGAAAATTACCATACTAATATTAGGACACTCACATAAATTGTTTTATGAATTGAAATATGAAATTTTATGTAATGGATTAATTAACAGTAAAATTTGGTTTGATATAAGGAATCCAACAGAACCAGAAGAGATAATTCGTTTTATCGGAAATTGAATTACAGGGTTTAAGGATATATAAGGATGAGCCCTATTGGAGATTTAATTTACTTCATTATAAACAAATTCAAATACAATGAATGTCAAGCCTGGTCATCTAAGAAAAGTTTTACTGTCTATCCTTTGAGGTTTGATCTCCTTCACCTTAGAGTAGATTAACTGGATAATGATTCAACTCTTGTGTGAATTCTTCAAAAGAAAATTTGCTGCATTTGGCCAGCAGCTAAAAATGCCTTGAAAATAAGCCATGAAATACTTGCTAAAACAGCCACTTATTTTCAAGATTTGAGTATGTAGCCGACACACATGAGAATTAGGACTGTGATAGCTAAGCCAATAAGCATCAGACAAAATATGTTTGATCCCTTCATGGAGCAGTTTGTATTTCTCACGGAAGTTAGTCAGTTATGGATCGTCCTGTGCTGTTGTGGTTGCAACCTTGGACAACACAAATTTCTCATTGCTTTGGATGGCATGTGATGGGCCTCCAATATGTTGTGCTGTGAGGAAGTCAACAGCTACTACTGAGGAAGTCAACATCTACTACTGAGGTAGTCAACAGCTACTACTGAGGAAGTCAACATCTACTACTGAGGTAGTCAACAGCTACTACTGAGGAAGTCAACATCTACTACTGAGGTAGTCAACAGCTACTACTGAGGATGTCAACATCTACTACTGAGGTAGTCAACAGCTACTACTGAGGAAGTCAACATCTACTACTGAGGTAGTCAACAGCTACTACAAGGATACTCAAAATGACCCTGGCTGTTTGTGAGGCGATAAACCCAGCAACAAACAAACCCAAGAAAATTGCCTAGAAATCAATGTGTACATTAGTTAAGCATCATGATTTCCATTCATACTTGTAATAAATGTCATTAATAAAGAATTATTAGGCATCATAAAGACAATGAAACACAATTCTATTGTAACGTGAATTTTATTTTGATGATTTCATTATATTGGTAGCGTGGTCAGCAGCAGCCATCTTGGATCTACACCATACTGATCACATGATTAATAATAATGATAATTAATAATAATAATAATAATAATATAATAATAACAAAATCAACAGTCAAAACACTGTTGACCTACATGTTCATGGCCTTCTGTGTCAACCAATCATTGGTCACCTCTGTCGGCCAATCAGAGTTGGAACTTTTTACCGTACACATAAGCAGGGGGCGGGGCTTAAACCTGATGACAGCTAACTGGTGCTTCTTACCAATTTTTCAAATAGCCTGGTGCTACTTGACAATTGTCAAATACACAACAAGCTTGATTTGTCAAATATGCAAGAAGCCAGGTTTACTTGACAATCGTCAAGTACACAAATGGTGACGGATCGCATTGTATGAAGTAAATAGGGAACGCAGATTTTCAAAATGGCTGGCCTACATGTATTGAACTCAAGGCTACCAAGGTTAATCATAGTTTATGTATGTAATGATATTGCCAAACATATGGTACTAGAAATTTTAAAGGTTAACCAGCCATCGATGAGTTATGAGTTCAATATATATACTGCGATTTCCTTTAGACAGAAATCAATCAAATTCTGTAACAGTTTGAAAACTTAGCGAATATATTGGAATTGAAAGCTCATCAACTGATGGTTATCTGCAGAATTTAGGCAATATGACAACATATGTAATATAATTTTTATAAAACTTGTATAGCCTTGTTTTTTCTGTGCTTGGTACGGATGCTGCCATTTAAAAATTTGTGTTACATAATAATTTCATACAATGTTGAACCCCACCATGTAATAGCTTGGAACAAATGCTACTTAAAAATTGTGAAAAAGACATATAGCTTATTCATAATGTACCATTGCAATTTAGCAATTGTGAAATACACAAATAGCCTAGTTGTTAAAATTTATCAAATAAATGTACACAAATTACCTGATGGTACATTGTATATAACAAATGTCATATACAAAAGTGATTTGTTGCTTTATTTCAATTTCAACAAAGTTTTATTGACTTTCAATATGTGAAATGGATTGGACATCGGGCTAATCCTATGTTAGTCCAAATTATCACAAATGTGGAGTAACATTGTAATACTCAATTTCTCATGGCATTTTTACATTTGTACAAATACAAATTGCTTGATGGTAATTAAAATGTTATTTAAACAAAATATTCTGGTAATTACTCAACAATTGCTAAATAGTCAAAAACATTTATGGTATTTAGCAACTGATGAATACACAAGCATATTTAGGTCATTAACAGATTTTTACAAGTATATTTCACACACTCTGTACACCACACCTATCGTCTAGTGAGTATTGCCACACAAAGCCAAGTTTAACTGATTATTAACCAATTTCAACAGGAATATATATTTCTGCAAGCTTTCAGTCTTGTATATAGATCATATATATTGTTTACTTGAAAAAAAAAAAAAAAAAAATTGTTGAAAAACTCATGCTCTCTTCAAGAGCAGGATTGGGACATTCATTTGATGGTACATATGGTATGCCTGGGTAACCAAAATGACACATAATATCTACAAATTCGGTATATCATTTCCATATATATACATATCAGTACCCTGGGATAAATACTTATTATGACATCTTAAACTATATTTATTATGACGTCTTATACTATAGTTATCATGACATAGTAAACTATAGATATTATGACGTATCAAACTATAGTTATTATGACATAGTAAACTATAGTTATTATGACATCTTAAACTATACTTATTATGACATCTTAAACTATAGTTATTATGACATCTTAAACTACTTATTATGACATCTTAAACTATAGTTATTATGACATCTTAAACTATAGTTATTATGACATATCAAACTATAGTTATTATGACATCTTAAACTATAGTTATTATGACATATCAAACTATAGTTATTATGACATATTAACTGTAGTTATTATGACATATCAAACTATAGCTATTATGACATATCAAACTATAGCTATTATGACATCTTTAACTGTAGTTATTATGACATATCAAACTAAAGTTATTATGACGTATCAAACTATAGTTATTATGACATCTTAAACTAGTTATTACGACATCTTTAACTACAGTTATTATGACATCTTAAACTAGTTATTACGACATCTTTAACTGTAGTTATTATGACATATCAAACTATAGTTATTATGACGTATCCAACTTTAGTTATTATGACATATCAAACTATAGCTATTATGACATCTTTAACTGTAGTTATTATGACGTATCAAACTAGTTATTATGACGTATCAAACTATAGTTATTATGACATATCAAACTATAGCTATTATGACATCCTTAAGTTATTGTGATGTTTTGTGATAACTGCAGTTATGACATCTTATGTGATAGTTACAAATGTAGTATGACATCTTAAACTAGAGTTATTATGACATCTTTAAGTGTAGTCGTTATGACGTCTTAAACTATAGTTATTATGACACCTTTATTAAGTCATTAACAAATAATTTATACAAGCTTAGCTATATATATTTTAAACCAAAACTATATACATTAATCTAAGTCTTTAAAAATGATTCACCAATATTTTAAAATCTTGGCTGCACAGTTGGATGAGATCATAAACCATCTCCACCACGGAGTTAACCAACTTTATATAAATGACTGAGATTATATACATATCCACTTATTTGACCCGAGATTTTGTAACTTCTGGAATAAACATAATTTGCAAATGAACAAAGACCATTGCTCTAATACTCTCACCCTAACAGAGTGTACCCAAGCTAAATATAACTGGTCCTGGCTCCAGAATGGTCATAAAGTCATTAATGACATGTACAGTATATTGTAAGTACGGTTTTGTTAAAACAACACAATAAACTGATACATTTGTTTATTTAAACTGTTTGGAAGTTGTACATTGTATAGTAACGGTAGAGTTAATGCTGAAATATTTTGTGGAAGTTTTATTTCCATTCGCATCATCAGCCTTAAAAATATCATTGAATACTTTTTTTTAATCAATTAGCAAAACCGTTGCACAATTCTGATAGTTTACATTTAAACACTTTTTCACTATTGACTTTTCCTTTATTATACAAAAGTTCAACCCTATAAGGTTAATATTCTTGAAACAAAACCCTGGAAAATTATTAAGATCCCACAAAATTTAAAAGCACTATAATATATGTACAGCATTCAGCATAACAAGTTTGTATCATTAAGTTTATGGATGTGTTAACATGACACTGAATCGGCTGACAGCAGGAGCATACATCCAACTTATGTACAGCCACAAGTCAGTATCGTTATCCTAGGCCCTGTAGGAAAATAAGACTTTTAAAAAATGACCAATTCAGTGGAGTTACCTCCCTTGATCTGATATAGGTTACATCAATGTTAATTGTAAAATCCATCACAGATGGTAAATATTTGAACTATATCTACTACTGAATTGGTTGTAATTCCATTAAATATTGTAGTATCAAGTTTATATATAAAGCTGTTCAGGATGTTAAGATCAATTTTGTATTTAAGGAGTGACATCGAAGAAACATTGGAAGCTTCATTATATACTACACAATCCCAATGTGAAGCCCGGACCTGTACAACTGCTTCAGAGGAAGAAGTTGATTTTATTTGTGACAGATATTTGTCTCTGATCACCCTGCCACCAGAGGGCACCAGTAACTTAGCACACAATGGATTATGGCCGCAACGTTATCATAGTTCCTGAGGTAAACGGATCACCGGCATTGGTCACATTGTTTACAGGTAAAAGGTTATATAATACATCAATATAGTAATGGCCTACTTATGAGTTTCTCTGAGGTCATAATTAAACAGATATTCGTAGATAATAGGTCATTATTAATGAAATAAAACAATTGACCATATCATACTCTCGCTACATGACAGAGCACTATATAGGTAAAACTTTAAAAATACATACATTTCTCTTGTCCAGATGACCATATATATATTAACATATATAGCCTGTAGCATGTACAGCTTTTGATCAATGAAAATTTTATTCTAGTTTATTGCTTAATACAAAAAAAAAAAAAAAAAAATGAAACAGAAAAATATCTTGTTGGTAGCGTAGCACTTCAAGTTAAAACAACATATGCATGAGAACACTTTCAGTCATACCCGATCAGGTATGTATATGTTAGATGAACAGAAGTATGGTCGGTGAAAAAAGTCAAATAGCAATAAATGTAGTTAATATTACATTAAGTAACATGTTTAAGAGTGACCTGAATTCAGTGGTTGTTTTGTCACATAAGAATTTGGTTACCTGAGGAAACCTATGCTACGGAGAAATCCACCGAGTGATACATTATTACCAAACAAGAAATTCATTCTTCCTCCATCTTTTTAATTCTATCGTGTGACCAGTTACAGTGTAATATGTATAAAGTGTCATTTTACATGTACATGTACTCTGTTAATTCAATATACTATGTTACCTTACTGTACTCTGTGACACTGCACTTTGTGACCTTTTTACTTACTGCACTTTGTGACCTTACTGTACTCTGTGATTTACTGCACTTTTTGACCTTTTTACTTACTGCACTTTGTGACCTTTTTACTTACTGCACTCTGTGACCTGATTACTTACTGTACTCTGTGACCTGATTACTTACTGCACTCTGTGACCTGTTTACTTACTGTACACTGTGACCTGTTTACTTACTGTACTTTGTGACCTGATTACTTACTGTACACTGTGACCTGTTTACTTACTGTACTTTGTGACCTGATTACTTACTGTACACTGTGACCTGTTTACTTACTGTACACTGTGACCTTTTTACTTACTGTACTCTGTGACCTGATTACTTACTGTACACTGTGACCTGTTTACTTACTGCACTCTGTGACCTGATTACTTACTGTACTCTGTGACCTGTGTACTTACTGTACTCTGTGACCTGATTACTTACTGTACTCTGTGACCTGTTTACTTACTGTACACTGTGACCTGTTTACTTACTGTACACTGTGACCTTTTTACTTACTGTCCTCTGTGACCTGTTTACTTACTGCACTCTGTGACCTGATTATGTACTGTACTCTGTGACCTGATTACTTACTGTACATTGTGACCTGTTTACTTACTGTACTCTGTGACCTGATTACTTATTTACTGTACTCTGTAAATATCCCATTCCTGCATTTGAGCAAATTATAAGATACTTTAAAAGTATAATTATACATTTTTGTGGTGTTTGACTTCAGTTTTCTTAAAGGACACTGCCACACAGTTTTCCAATTATTTTTTTGTCAGTATTTACAGATGTAATAAGCATAATAGGTTTGGAAAAACTCTGATGCAAAATTAAGAATTTCTTGATATTTGATTTACCGTATTTTACCTAATAAGCACACTGTATTTACAAGAACACTGAAGGAGTGTGCTTCATAAAACCATAAACAAGGAAGTCTCCATGTGAAATCTTGGTGTAAAAAATAACTTTTTTTTCCTTCTTATTTACAAACTTTTATGTAGCGAAAACAATCCCATGTAATTAGGTAAAATGTTGAAACAATGTGTAGTCACATCTTATCGCCAAGATTGATTAAAATTCAGAGAAAAAATATCTGTAGTATTCATTTGAAAATTCTGAAAGCAATGAAAAGGTTGATTAATTTATTTTTCAGAAACACACTTGTATATATGCAAGTATACTTGTATATATGTATGAGAATTTTTGTACATATATATAATTACACCCATTTCTATATACAGTTATGGCACTTTTCAACAGAATATAATATAAATGACAATGTTTGATCTGGAATAAAAAATATGAATTTCTCCTGTCAAGTGGGACTCCCGTTAGTAATGTTATCGCTGCGTGACATGGTATACATATGGCCGTTGCTAAATGTTTTCCAGATCCACACTACAGTTAATATTTCTCTGCTTATTCATCAAAATTGTAAATGAAAATTATCTTAATTTATGGATACACTGAACCCTGATGATGGAGCCCAGTTATAAATGGCATCAAATCTATTCAAAAGAAATAGTGAAAATATTATTCAGAATATGAAGAAAAAATAAACGTAACTAGTTGAGTGTGAATGATCTCCCCTGAATTATGATGCACTATGTACAGGAATATATGAATTTAACCATGTACTGTGATTGGTCAGACTGAAGGACTGCCGGCAATAGCATAGAAGCAAGATAATATAACATACCAAACTGAACCTGTAGTTAAGATGATATACATACTGATACTGACTCTAAGACACATGTATACACAACGAAATCTGCCTTATATCGGCACCAAGATGATTCACATACCAAAGAAGCTGTATGCTGTTTATCTAATCAAACCCACCAAGGAAATCTCGAAGTGTTAAAGTTGTATTCTCCAACCAAAGAAATCCAAGACTGTTAACCCAATTACAAGCTCCTACCAAGAACACCTTCATGGGAAACGCACGACTGATAACCCAATGGAAGCCTTCCAACTACAAGGAACTACCAAGCTCATCATCCAATCACAGCCTTCAATCAACAAGGAAACCCCAAACTGAGCATCCAATCACAGCCTTCCATCAACAAGTTAAGGAAACCCAAAGTGTTCAACCAATCAAAATCTCTAACCAAGGGAGTCCTCAAACTGTTTATCCAATCATAGTCCTCCATTATGGAAACTTGACCTTTCACCCAACAACTGCCTCTCACCACAGCCTTGTATCAAGGAATCCTGACCCTTGATCCACCCAAAGCCTTCCAGCATGAAATCTTGACCCTTGATCCAACCACAGCCTGCCACCGAGGAATTTTCACCCTTCATCCAACCACAGCCTGCCACAGAGAAATTTTGTTCCTTCATCCAACCAGTCGGCCATAGAGAAATTTTGACCCCTCATCCAACCACAGCCTGCCACTGAGGAATTTGGAACTTGGCTGTCCATCCAACCAAAATCACTGATCAAGGGAAACTTGGCTGTCAATCCAAAAAATCTCTGATCAAGGGAAAATTGGCTGTCCATCAAACCACAGCCTCCCATCAAGGGAAACTTGGCTGTCCATTCAACCGAAATCTCCCATCAAGGGAAACTTGACTGTCCATTCAACCGAAATCTCCCATCAAGGGAAACTTGGCTGTCCATTCAACCGAAATCTCCCATCAAGGGAAACTTGACTGTCCATTCAACCGAAATCTCCCATCAAGGGAAACTTGGCTGTTTAAACTTGGCCTTTCATCCAACTACAACCTCCCATATAGGAATTCTGACTTCATCACCTCCCATCAAGGAAACTTGACCCTTCAACTTCCAACTAATAAAATCCAGTAGCCTGCCTGTAATGACAATTCTATAAGTTTCAACATATACATATAGTCTAGAAGATCATATTTAGCACTTATATAACAAGGAATACAAATGTTTTTTTGTATTTTTGCATTCTATAAAAATAGCACCACTTTCTTCTACAAATGAAAACATCCTAATGGTTATAAGTTTGTGGAAAGGTAACAAAAAAGTTTTTCATTTCTAGAAATATTCCACTAACAAGGGAAAGCTTGGGTGCAAACTCAGCATTGAAATATCAATCAAATCTACGATAGGAGATCATACATAAAAATGTACATTTCTCATTCACACAAGAGTTATTCTTCTTTGATGACCTCTTCTGTGACATGTGGTCCCACTAAACCTATGACAGCATTTCTAATGGTCTGCTTGAGGAGGTTGGGAAAGACCTGAAGTTGGAAACAGCATCATATGTCCAGTACAAGTTGTGGCATGCGTAATATTGTTTGACGCATTGCCATTTATAGCATTGATTTCATGCAGGCCCTAGATGACATGCTGTCATAGTGATTATTACCTATTTCCATAGCAACCATGCCATGTCACATCCACAGCTATGTCAAATCTCTGGGCATGCAGGTCATGTGTCTGACCCATAGAAACATATCTGTGTTCTCCATGCCCAGCACAGAATGTATACCCATAGTGGTCCAGTATATGGCCTGCTTCATTGTCTTTTGAATAAATGAACTTCCTGTAGTTCCTAGTTCAAGTCGTTACTTCGATGCGTTGAGTGGTTTTAGGCTACCATGTTGGTTATGGACATTTTTTTTGTCATCTTCATCAACAATGAATGACTCATTGAAAGATACAGTAAGAAAGACAACTCCATAAAGTTGGATCACCATTTTTTTATACCCGGTAAAATGTCACATCCTTCTGAATGGTGTCACATCTTCAATTGGAATTAACTGAATTTTCTCTAAATTTGTCTTGTTAAGTCAAACTGCTACCACCTTCCGAATCTCCAAACGTTTTCTACTCTGTAAAGTAGCAAGAAATGCACCATTTGTCAATATACATACTCTCATATCAAAGTTTCCCCTCCATTATTAGTGGACACACTGCAGTACATGCAACTATGTACATTTAGCAGAACAAAAACGTATTAGTTAAAAGCACACACTTTCTATTGTTTTAACTATGAATTAAAAACAGGCATGTATAATGCTTTTCTAATGATTTGGCAAAAAAAAAATCTTTTTTTTTTTTCTTTTTCATTTTTCTGTCAAAAATGGTCAAATGATTAGAAAACAATTGATCTTATTGTAAAATTAAGTTGTGGTCACAAAATTATTAATATATTGGACAGATTGAGACAATTGGTATTGTTGTATTGTTATAAAAAATCTTTAACAACATAGAAGTTTTGGGAGTTTTTCAAAAAAAAAACCCACTACCATTATATAAAAAATTACTATAAATTCAAAAATATGTCTATTTACCCTTGAAGGACAGAAAGGGCTGCAAGACCCGCAATAAGGACCGGCATATAAAATTATTAAAATTATGACATTTTCATAAACAACAGTGTTTTTCCATTAAGATATATAAGAATTGTTATTACAAAATATGGAGAACTAAGTATGAATATAACGTAGTGCAGTGATTAATACAGCAGATGCAAGAAACTTAACGAGATAACAGTATATATATATATAGGTATACATCGAGTGGGGTTATGTAGATACAGCACTCGTACATGCACGTCCAATCTGTGAGGTTTCAATCCAAACATGTGCATTGGACAACATCCATTGCATGCATAATTTTAAGTTGCTATGACAACCAACCGTTGCATCCAAGACAAATGACTGACAAGTTTTATAAAAGATGTTTGTCAAATTTTAGTAGATATTCGGGGATACAAACTTGATATTGCATCCTCCCTTTATACAAAACTTATTTATTGACACTTTGCTATGTAACAGTAAGACAATCTGTCAATCAATATTGTTCAAGAACAGAATGTTTTGCTCAAAAATGTCAACATAAGCATCCTGTCACAGTCACAATTTTACAGACTACAACCTTTAATCAATTTTTAAGACTACCACGATATTTTACGCATCCAAATTTTGGTGTCATTTTTAATCATGAACAGGAACTGTTTTGACATATTTATTGAGTGGATGAAAACCTTACAGACTGCATGATGTGTAAAGAATTGATAGCAACAAACCATGTGCAAAATGAATTGTTAAAGTAAATTTCAATGAAAAAATATAAGTGTATTAACAAAGTAGATAATATAAAGTACACTAAACTGATCTGTTCCTTACATCCCTGTATTCTGTTAAGGTAACATTGGTAACCACATCCGGTGCTGTCAGTGATCACTGGTAACCACATCCGTTACTGTCAGTGATCACTGATAACCACATCAGGTGCTGTCGATGATCATGGGTAACCACATCCGGTTCTGTCAGTGATCACTGGAAACCACATCCGGTTCTATCAGTGATCACTGGTAACCACATCCGGTTCTATCAGTGATCACTGGTAACCACATCCGGTACTGTCAGTGATCACTGGTAACCACATTTGGTACTGTCAGTGATCACCGGTAACCACAACTGGTGCTGTCAGTAATCACCGGTAACCACATACGGTGCCTTCAGTGATCACTGGTAACCACCTACGGTGCCTTCAGTGATCTTCGGGAACCACATATGGTTCTGTCAGTGATCACTGGTAACCACATCCGGTACTGTCAGAGATCACTGGTAACCACATCCGGTACTGTCAGTAATCACTGGTAACCACATACGGTACTGTCAGCGATCACTGGTAACCACATCCGGTACTGTCAGTAATCACTGGTAACCACATACGGTGCCTTCAGTGATCACCCATATCTTGTTAAAAATGTGCATTGACCAAAGAGCTAACTCAAATTAGTCAAAGTCACTGGAAATACACAAGGTTCAAAGGTGAAAAAATACAAGACTAATGGGGAAATGTGATTGGTTAGGCAACAAGCAAAAGTTTGAGAAAAGTTCGAGATAGAGATTTGATTAGATGACTAGGGAGACAGGTGTGGGTAGGCAGCTTTAAGGTGGACAGATGATGCACAGGTTGATTGCTATGTGGAGACGTAACCATTCCATGCAGGTTCACGGTGCACCTCCCAGACTTAAACTTGGTAGCTTGGGAATAATGGATCTCGTCTGCTAGACATGGAAAGAGACAAAACACATTGATAAGGTGTTAGTACAGTGGAAGATCCACTGGGAAGATAAGAAAATAAAGAATAAATAAATATAGGTTTGATAAAAAGAAATACAGAGCTACAAATCACTTCATTTTGTTATTTGCACATTATTAGTGAAAGCTATAAATAAAGTCATTCAGGGGTTTGAACTATCAACAGAATTTGATAAAATGAATCATTCAAGAATTGAACTTCTCTAAAATAATTTCAGGTTTATTAGGCCTGTATATCATTATCAATTTCTTGAGTTACACTCTTTTAGAAAAGGCTGTAAAAATAAATATATATTTGGAATAATTTATAATTCACAGAATATTCCCACTTATTTTGTGTCTAAATGTATGTAAAAAATATATCAATCAATTAAAATATATAAATATATATATTTCCATTCTAGAAATCTGTATGTGACTGGGCTGGCTAAGCTGGCAAACCGATTTTGAATTTCCTATGTCCAAAATAATCACTCATATCAAGTTGACTGGTTACAATTTTCAAACTTCATTATCATAGCCACCCTTAGTATAACGCCAAAATTGTCATGAACAAAATGTGGCGTTATAACAAGGGTAGACTGTATTTCTTAATATGACGGCATTGTACATTTTTTAGTTTTTTTTTTTAGTTTTTTAGGGTACCATGTAACGAAGATATCAGGAATGAGAACAGAAGAATGCAATCAAAATGCAGAGCTAAATATAGATTGTATTCACACATGCAAGAAGGTCAAGGTCATACTTATATATAAACAACACTTTGTAGGTCACAAGCAGTTAGGACATATATCACACACAAGTGAATCATTTCACAAATTCTGTTAAAAATGAAAATAAATCCGTGAAACTTGTCAGAAAATGACTTTGAATTCTAATGAATACAACTCAGACATGTTTTAAATATATATATACACATATTATTTTCAGGAAAATTTGAATATTCTTTGAAAATATAACAAAAGTAAAGACATAATTCTTACAAATTTTGTAAAGAAAAAAAAATTTGCTTCCATATATTAACTTAAAATTCAAAGTCTTTTAGACTCCTGTTGAAATTAAACATGGTGTTAAATATTTTAAAAAATCACTAAACAATATTTGTATATTTAATAATTTTATTTTGTTTGTTTCATGTAAATTCATCTACAAATTTTGTCATGCAAACTCATTTAAATATATAGTGTTGAACAAGAATAAATAATCAGCAGTTCTATATATAGTACATTCAAGTATTATAATTATGTACAGTGTATGTACATATTCACAGAAAGAAATAATATTATGAGAAAAAAATCAAACTGACAAACAAACAATAAAATAAATCTAGAAATTTAAATAATAAATTAATTCAATAATAAAATCAACAATTAAAACTAAAAAAATTAATAACAATGATAAGAAACAATAGCATACAGATTAAAATTTTAACCCAGTGGAACAACAAAATGCTAAAGAATATGACATATCTAAATCAGTAATCATACAAAAACACTATTGTGTAAGTAAAACTATCACAGGTGTCAAGACAAAAAATATAGCATTAAACAAATAAAAAATTTAATCAAAAATATTATAGCTTTATCTACAAAAACATGCCTAGCTCTTTACTATTTAATCCCTCCTTAAAAATTTCTTAACATTTACATTTAGAAATGGGTTGTATACATATTTAGTATCCTTTGTTCTATTTGGCATATTGTACATGATTGGATATTGCGATACATGTGAGATATCAAATTCTCATAAAAAAAAGAAGAACTCTTTTTGTTTTTAATTATCATATACTGGATCACATTTCGATATGCATATCTGGTTAACCGACATACATTTTTGTATAAGAATGCTATTGTAGACATTGCTAACAATCAGAGAACTGTTACCACAGTAACTCGTTGTTAATATGCTCTATATAAATCAAAGCATTATGTCAGCACAAGCAGAAAGCTGAATTATGAGGTGATGTGATAGCAACATGGGCACCACTGATACCAATTAGCTGTGAACAGAATCAAGCTACTCTCCCCATTCAATGGACATACCAGTAAGAAGAAAATAAACCTTCAGATCCAAAACTATATGTCTCTATCACTTATATACGATTCATAAAATTATCTCAATGTAAGACAAGAGGCCCAGAGGGCCAGGTGAGCTAAAAAAGTGAGATAGGAAAAGTCCACTATTACTTCAAATTAAAACCTTATCCCCATTTCCATTAAAGAATAATGCTAGATATTGAATAATTTTTTTTTCATAATTTTTTTAAAATACCTGTATTCATCAATTCCACATATGTTAGACTGGTTCCCTCCACTAGTTTTCTACTCTTCACCACGGCTGCGCTCTGCTCACAAAGGACTGTTAGTGCGTAGGCATTTTGAATTTTTCATTCGTTAATTCTGATTTTCAGTGACGCATGTATTTCTAACTTAAGACATGAAAAACCCTAATACGCATGAAGTGATGGATTTCAGCATTAGGAGTAAATATGCCCTTTGGTCGATAATCAAACGGAGAGGATCTTAAGTTTTGCTTTTCAAAATGTCTTCAGGCAAAGTGTGTCCAATGTGCTTATGACAATGACGCTATAAACGCCTGTTGCTTAAGCGGAATTAACCATCTCCATGATGACATAACATTCGCAATAAAGATGCGCACACGCTGGGGTGAGAATTCCTGTTCATTATGGTTACACACTACCAGTCCTCTGTGAAGTGTACAAAAGGGAGGTAACTGAGAAGGGTACCAGTCTACTTGGATGCTTTTATTAAAGTAAATATACATTTTCCTAAAAAAAAATTACATAAACATAGAAGAGAATTATAATCAAACATAATAATATATTTGATCTAATTTGGCCCCAAAAGTGAAAAAAAAAAAAAGAAAAGAAAAATTTAAATTCTTATTCAAATAAACTACTGATAAGTGTATATTAGCATCTCACCCATCAACTGGTGGTTAATAACTTTACTAAATATGTACCTAGATGTACATATATGTAGCAAAAGTTATTAAATCATTTCATATCTTGACTTTACATACCTATTTATTCTTATGGCATGAACCAGTTTGAATAATGAAAAATAATCTTTTCCAAATCAATCGTCGTTACATTGTCCTTGTCCCCTGCAAAGGGGAGACAATCCGACTTTGGTCCCAATAGACACATTAACAATAACAATTGTCCAAAGCCACAATGAATTGGTCTGTGATATTCTCTTAATTCTTCCATTGTTATAAATACAATAGAACAAGAAACATTACATTCTAATTTGAAATCTCTTCACAGATTGAGTGTTAAATGATGAATAACTACAAAATTATATATAGCTTTTACATATACATATAATTTACCAACAATAATTTATGGCACATTATACATGATGTTTATTTACAAATGTGAATGTCATGTGATTAGTCCGTAGTACCATGACTGTGTAGGAGACAAATAAAAGGTTAAACAGTAAGATTTGGTTACAGGTTGAGTGAAAAAAACTAATAAAACCATTCATGGTTAACATAAATAATATCGACAGAAATCATGGCCATAAGAAGAGAAATTGACATATAGATACACTTTCTCCTTTGTTTCAGCCATCAAACTGTTAATAGTTAACACAAATGTACATTTGTAAGTATAAAACCATATTTATTTTCTTAATTTGAAACAAAAATTCTATATAAAAAATCTTCCAAGATTTTGTTTAGAAAATAATTGGATTGTCCATGATTTTTGAAGTCTCTAATTTTCTGTTGAACAAAATATAGTTCAAAAAAGAGTTTTAGAACAAATCTAAAGTGTTTAAGTGCTTAGTGGATACCACCAAAATACCACACAACTAGACATAGAAAGCTGTACATCCCATGGGAAGTCATAAAGCCTTTGGTGTCAAGGTCGACTGTGTCCCAAAGTCGTAACAATGTCCTGGGGGTCAAAGTGACACACACAGGGAAGGGAGATAACTACAGATGTCAAAATCTTCTGCAAGGGTCACAGACACATAGGAGAAATAAACAAGTAAATTTCTACAAAGCAGAAGAAAAGACAGATCTGGGTTTACAAATCTTAAATAATGTTTTAAACATATGAATTTTGGATGCATCTTCCATATTCATAAATTTTATTATTAATATTGGAGAAATTTCCTGTGTGTTATTTAACCGTGATCGGCCATCCTGAATATTTTGATTTGAATACTGTTATATAAGAATCATCTAAGAAAGCTCTACCTTGGCCAGTGGATGTTGGGAGCTCTCTAGACTTGTCATGGGACAGTACAGCACAGCACAATATCGAGCGGACTACAGGGATGTCACATGGGGTATAGGTGTTGGTACAAACTACAGGAAAGGATGAACGATACGACACAGTCAGTCAGGACGAGTGCTTGAACGCGGAGAAGTTGCTTGCTATTGCTGGGAGGAGTCTTACTTTTTTCCTGGTTCCACTTAAAAATTCTTTGTACATATCTGAGCGAAGATAACGGCTGTAACTATCACTTTTCATAAGCTTGAATATGTGATCCTGAAAAGATGCAGATAATTAAAATACAGAATTTTGAGAAAGTTAAGATTTGCTTGATGTCGAAGTTAGACATGTATACATGTTATATATGACAAAGGTCATAAGATGATATATACACACTAGAATATACTCTGTATCATGGTTAAAGAGTTAAAGCAATAACATCTCAAACCTGACCATCTTCCACTGTCGTAATGAACCAAGCGTTTCTGATCCTACATACCTGAGCTTCTTCAAAACAATATCGATTTGGGCAGTTTTCCACCCGCGTGCGTACAAGTTCCGTTATACGACTATCTACATTGACAGGATTGTGAGCACCAGGAGCCAAGAACTCTCTGAAACATAATCGGAACATCATATCAGTTATAAATCCCATGACCCAATTGTTTATGCTGTTACTGTTTCCAGTTTGTTCCAGACTTTCATATAATCATCTACCTTTATTTTGGTTTTTAATATCTTCAAAAAAGAACTTAATTGAATATGGAAAAAGATAAATACAATCATTTACTGCTTTCAGATGTCATTCATAGCATTTTAAATGCCAGCTGACAAGATACAAATTTCATGATATAAAATACTAACATATTTCATTAAATTAAACGCTTTATTTTAATGAATAACCCTAGCACGGGATCTTCATTACATTCTTTAAACCTTTTATGTATTAGCAATTTGCCTTTACAATTATTTTTTAGCATTTGATACACTGCATTTTATCTCAACCACCACAAAATATGTGGATATTTAAAAAAACAGAACAGATAAACGATAAACTATAAGCCATACTTACGAGAAAATTTCATGAACTTTACAATTAACCTTCTTCATGGCTAGTCCCTTCAGATCTCGACACGCTGTCCAAAACCTGATGTATGAACGTGTTCATAAGGATAAATACTAATAGCAGTAGGCGAATGTAGATATTGCTATTCTTACAATACATGAATATATTTTATACAGAAATTTGGGAAAAAAAAGATGAACAAGCTTTCCTTCCTTTGTTAAAATTAAAAGATGTCAAGAGTGAATTAAAGTGTCTGCAAAGACATTTTTTAAAGATATGATCATCTATGAAATGCAACATTCAAACAAGTCTTGTGTGGAATTATATGTCTTGCCTAAGTCCCAATACATGAAAAAATTATGAAAATCTTTGAATGAGCAAAAAAATCCTAATATTTGTTAAAAGATAATGTTTACTGAAGGTATGTACTAAATTTCAAGTTAATTGTGGAATATTTTTGAAGGAGTTTTTGACTGTTAATGATGTTGTGAAGACATTCCATGAAAATTGTCTCTGATTATACACGAAATTCAAACTTTATAAGTCAAATTATACTCACTTCAAATTTTCTCCACTAAATTCTTTATCTAAAAATTTGCTAAACTGTTCTTTTCCTGCTGGGTCCCCTAATAATTCTTCTATAGAAAACGCCCAGCGTTTTACCCTACGTTGTGGAATATCCCGAGGGTTGCTGCAATAGAGGAAGGAGCTGCTCAATAATTTACACGAGAAAATCACCTCATCTTTCAACATGACAACTCAGTGTGGCACATACTATATAACCAGTCTAGGTAGTACAGAAATACCTGGTTAATTGAAGATAATGTGCCGTTCATAGCAACTCTAGACATCTCCATCTCAGCCTTACTTACTTTACGAGAATTTGTTTGACAAAAATAGCTTAGCTTACTTCTTTTTCATATACATTCAAACTGAAATCTTTTTTGTTAAGCGGTACGTAACATGTCAAATTTCTGACATTACAATGTCAAAATCTTGGTTTGAATCCAACGGTGGGCACCAAGTCGATTATTTTTTACTTAAAATTATCAAAGATGAATAACTGGAGAAATATAGAAACATTTCAAAATGAATAATGATACATTTGGCAAAGTGGACTTTTCAACCATAGAACTATTCTTCTTTGCCACTTTTGAACCGTCATCTTTTCCACAGCTATGCTTCCTTGGCTCTGGTAAAATTTCAACTTTCCATAGCTATTCTTTTCCACTTTTAAACCGTCATCATTCTCAGAGCTATGTTTCTTTGCTTCTTTTAAACTTTCACCTTTCTAATAGCTACTCTCCCTTGCCCCTTGTGAATTTTCATCATTATTATAGCCATGCCTTCTTGCAATCTGATCTACTTCCATTGGTACCCCAGCTTTAAAATCCGATTTTATATGCCAAATCAAGCTTCAATTGATCAAGGGAAGAAATATTAAAGCAGACTTGTTGAAAAAGACTACATTTTGCTAGTACATACAAACAACACTCTCTATCCTCAGGTATTGAACACAAATGCACCATGCTGGCCGCTGGCATCCTAACACTACACAGGCCTCCACACACCATGCTGACCACTGGCCATCTCACACCATGCTGACCGCTGGCATTCTAACACTACGCAGGCCTCCACACACCATGCTGACCACTGGCCATCTCACACCATGCTGACCGCTGGCATTCTAACACTACGCAGGCCTCCACACACCATGCTGACCACTGGCCATCTCACACCATGCTGACCGCTGGCATTCTAACACTACGCAGGCCTCCACACACCATGCTGACCACTGGCCATCTCACACCATGCTGGCCACTGGCATCCTAAACACTACATTGGCCTCCTCAGACCATGGTACTCTCCTCACACTATGCTGGCCCAAGGCCTATTAACACTATACTGGTTCCCACACACCATGCTGACCGCTGGCATCCTAACACTACGCTGGCCTCCTCAGACCATGCTGGTCTCCTCACACTATGCTGACCGCTGGCCATCTCACACCATGCTGACCGCTGGCCATCTCATACCATGCTGGCCACTGGCCATTTTACACCATGCTTGCCACTGGTCTCCTTACACTACCATGGCCCCTGCACACTACGCTGGCCTCCACACACTATACTGGCCACTGGTCACCTCACACTATGCTGTCCACTGGCCATCTCACACCATGCTAGCCGCTGGCCTCCTAACACTACGCTGGCCTCCACACACTATACTGGCCACTGGTCACCTCACACTATGCTGTCCACTGGCCATCTCACACCATGATGGCCACTGGCCATCTCACACCATGCTGGCCGCTGGCCTCCTAACACTATGCTGGCTTCCTCATACTGTACTTACACTGTTTTCTCCATTTCCCAGAAGTCTATGCAGTCAGTTACCCAGGGATTGGAAGGGTCAGGACTCATTATAAAGGGGTCAAACTCAGCATATTGTTCATAGTACGCCACATAGCTAAGAAAAAACACAAATGTAATACATGGTCGATCAGCAAAGCAGCATGAGGATAACATTTTAAACAAATTCTTGTTACCAGGTAGATGTAAATAAAAACTTAAACTACATTCTTTAATGTATAGTTGTTCATTCATGATGGGATTTCATTTTGTGCATTATGTTGCTTAGTCAAAACTTTGACCATAACCAGGTTGAGAAATCTAAACATACCATTACAATCACAGACAAGACATTGATATTTGATACATAAATATTTGATGGGTACTTGATCACTCTCTTAATGAAAATCTGTGAATATTTCACAGTCTAATCCATTAACAATCAATAATCACAATGTTATATATATTTCAGACATCATTAAGTTGAACATATTCCATTATCTGACGTATTTTCCCCTCTTGTTCTCTTGACAAATTTTTGAATAGTAAGAAATAATCAATATTTAATGTTTGAAAACTGACAAATGATCTACTGCAGGTTTTTGCTGTCGTACTATAACTGTTGTTCTGATAAAATACTGGCAGGTCCTGATGCAGGCAGCAATGTAACATACTAATGCAGCCAGGGACCACATCGACAAGTCTCTGGGCTAATTACAGTGTATTACAACATTGGACCACACCAGGTAAGTCTCTAGGCTTATTACAGTGCATTACAACCAGGGACCACACCAGGTAAGTCACTGGGCTTATTACAGTGTATTACAACCAGGGACTACACCAGGTAAGTCTAGGCTCATTACAGTGTATTACAACCAGGGACCACACCAGGTAAGTCACTGGGCTTATTACAGTGCATTACAACCAGGGACCACACCAGGTAAGTCTCTAGGCTAATTACAGTGTACTACAACCAGGGACTACACCAGGTAAGTCTAGGCTCATTACAGTGTATTACAACCAGGGACCACACCAGGTAAGTCACTGGGCTTATTACAGTGTATTACAACCAGGGACTACACCAGGTAAGTCTAGGCTCATTACAGTGTATTACAACCAGGGACCACACAAGGTAAGTCACTGGGCTTATTACAGTGCATTACAACCAGGGACCACACCAGGTAAGTCTCTAGGCTAATTACAGTGTATTACAACCAGGGACCACACCAGGTAAGTCACTGGGCTTATCACAGTGTATTACAACAAGGGACCACGCCAGGTAAGTCTGGGCTTATCACAGTGTATTACAACCTGGGACCACACCAGGTAAGTCTCTAGGCTTATTACAGTGTATTACAACCACGGACCACACCAGGTAAGTCTTGGCTTATTACAGTGTATTACAACCACGGACCACACCAGGTAAGTCACTGGGCTTATCACAGTGTATTACAACAAGGGACCACACCAGGTAAGTCTAGGCTTATTACAGTGTATTACAACCAGGGACCACACCAGGTAAGTCTGGGCTTATTACAGTGTATTACAACCAGGGACCACACAAGGTAAGTCTCTGGGCTTATTAGTGTATTACAACCTTGGACCACACCAGGTAAGTCTAGGCTTATTACAGTGTATTACAACAAGGGACCACACCAGGTAAGTCTCTAGGCTTATTAGTGTATTACAACCAGGAACCACACCAGGTAAGTCTAGGCTTATTAGTGTTTTACAACCTTGGACCACACCAGGTAAGTCCCTTGGCTTATTGCAGTGTATTAAAACAAGGGACCACACCAGGTAAGTCTCTAGGCTTATTAGTGTATTACAACAAGGGATCACACCAGGTAAGTTTCTGGGCTTATTAGTGTATTACAACCAGGGACCACACCAGGTAAGTCTTTGCTTATTACAGTGTAAATCAGAACATATTTCATGAATTTAGTGCAATACTCACCTCTCTGTCACTTTGGATATTTTTACTCTTCTTTTCTCTAGTTTCTTTTTTAAGGAATCAATCTAAAATGACATAAAAAGACAAGGTTTCGAGATATCTGTATTATGTTAGGAAGGCTATATATATAAAAAGCCCAGAGGACCTGTATCACTCCCCTATCATTTAGCAGTGTTAAATGTTTTTTACTGCTGGGTATATGTACTGGTAACACTAAGATAGCATACAAGGTCATTTGAGACATCACTACACATTAGAACAGCACAAATACAGCCCCAATTTGTTGTTTGTGATTGGGGAGGGGACAGCAGATCAATTTTGATTTCTTCAATGACTTAAAAGAAGAAAATAGTTTAAAAGTTAAACTTTTGCAAGTAACAGGCTCCTCATTCAAATCCCCCAATGTTTCTGTCCACCATTGAGGGTCAATATCTAAATCTACCACTGAGGGGCTGGGTTTCTAAGTCTACCACTGAGGGGGCTGGGTTTCTAAATCTACCACTGAGGGGCCTGGGTGTATAAGTCTACCACTGAGGGCCTGGGTGTATAAGTCTACCACTGAGGGGCTGGGTGTCTAACTCTACCACTGAGGGGCCTGGGTGTCTAAGTCTACCACTGAGGGGCCTGGGTTTCTAAGTCTACCACTGAGGGCCTGGGTGTCTAACTCTACCACTGAGGGGCCTGGGTTTCTAAGTCTACCACTGAGGGGCTGGGTTTCTAAATCTACCACTGAGGGGCCTGGGTGTCTAACTCTACCACTGAGGGGCCTGGGTTTCTAAGTCTACCACTGAGGGCCTGGGTGTATAAGTCTACCACTGAGGGCCTGGGTATCTAAATCTACCACTGAGGGGCCTGGGTTTCTAAGTCTACCACTGAGGGCCTGGGTGTCTATGTCTACCACTGAGGGGCCTGGGTATCTATGTCTACCACTGAGGGGCCTGGGTTTCTAAGTCTACCACTGAGGGCCTGGGTATCTAAATCTACCACTGAGGGGCCTGGGTTTCTAAGTCTACCACTGAGGGCCTGGGTATCTAAATCTACCACTGAGGGGCCTGGGTTTCTAAGTCTACCACTGAGGGCCTGGGTATCTAAATCTACCACTGAGGGGCCTGGGTTTCTAAGTCTACCACTGAGGGGCTGGGTGTCTAAGTCTACCACTGAGGGGCTGGGTATCTAAATGTACCACTTAGGGGTTGTTGTCTTAAAATATAAACAAAAACATAGATAACAATATATAAAGTACACTAAGGCCATATAGTATACATAGCTGTAATGGAACTCCTAAGTGTTATATAAGAGATAATTTATGATTGGCTATCATTTGTCCCCAATGACAGAGCTAAAAATAGATTTATCTATAACTGGAACCTCCCATCAATAGGTCATGTAAAGACCTTATCTCGACACCACATACCAAGAATCGGGGCAAATTATACGCTCCACTTAGGAAAAGCCAGCATTGATTAATAATTTGTGGATGGATAGCTAGCTGTGGGCGTTGGCCGGTTCTTGAAGGAATGAACTCAGGTGGCAGCACCGTTCCAAGTTAACATGCATGACACAAAAAAAAACCTTGATTCAATTTATTGCTACTGCTGCAATAAATATGATATCATGCTTCGCTGAGTTCCTCAAATATTGGCTGGACTGCAGCAGCTACTATCATAGATCTGATATCATACTGGGCTACATTCCAATCCTAGGAATAATTAACTTACTGCAATCTCATTTTTTATCAATTGATTCAAATTTCAAAAGCATCTGTTTTAAGATGGCCTAACAAGCTAAGAGTGATTTGTATAAAATGTGAATGAGAATAATGACATATCGGTACCACAGGCTGTACAAATTAAATTATTGATCCACGCTTAACATCTCGCTTGTACTTCAGGACACATCGGATACAACATATCAATTTTATTGTCAATGCCGTGTGCAATACAAGATACCTCTGGCATTTCCATTTCATCATAAATCACAGATGTTAATAAGTACTGTACATAAATCTATTGAATTTTAGACTTGTGCACTATAAACACGAATATAATGGAATGAGCTTGATTCTTCAGAAAAAAGCGGGGAGACAAATTAGCCTATATTACCCTCACCTAAAAATACATAACCGTATTCATTCTCATATAAGCCCCCTTCCCTATTGTAAAAGTTTAGTATTAAAGTTTGGGGAGGGATTATTTGTGAAGCACTTTGAGATTATTATTTTCAAAATTGATGATTCCACAAAAATTAGACAGAGGCTTATTTGTGGGTAGGGGCCAATTTGTGAATGAAAAGACAACGTTTTAGTAATAAATTGCTTTAAATTTTCAAAACTTCATATTTCTACCAGTTCAACCTAGTCAAGTTATTAATAGCCGTCTTTATAGAAATATCAAAATTATTTTATCTATCTAACATCACAGAAGTAATTTTTTTATCTTCACCAATGAGAAGTCATAGTGGATATAAGGCAAGAAGAATGTTCCACTTAAACTTTAGAGTTAAACATGTATTTATTTGTAAATCCAATGTTTCTGAATCAAGTTTACTGAAGACACTGGCTAATACTGAAGATAGAATTTACAAACAATGTCATGCTCTTATAAAGATTGTGAGACTATTTGGCATATCTTAACACAACAGAATAGCAGTATGTTCAACAAGTACTGATTGGAATCAGCACCGTTACATATGTCCCATAAACAACCCCAGCAGTCATAAATATAGTACTTGATATCGCAAGAGTTAGTTTTGTCTTACTATACCTATATACCAAATATTGTCAAAATCAGACAATATCTAAATTTTGACCTATGCAGGCCTCAGTCCTTGGTTTATTTGGTTTATTTTCATTTAGCGTCCTATTAACAGCCAGGGTCATTTAAGGATGTGCCAGGTTATCGAGGTGGA
The DNA here is from genome assembly GCF_902652985.1 of Pecten maximus. Classification (NCBI taxonomy): domain Eukaryota; kingdom Metazoa; phylum Mollusca; class Bivalvia; order Pectinida; family Pectinidae; genus Pecten; species Pecten maximus. The sequence goes on along the minus strand of NC_047017.1, from coordinate 16,223,117 downwards.
GAAAAGCCAGAGTACCCAGAGAAAAACCACCGGCCTACGGTCAGTACCTGGCAACTGCCCCACGTAGGTTTCGAACTCGCAACCCAGAGGTGGAGGGCTAGTGATAAAGTGTCGGGACACCTTAACCACTCGGCCAATGCGGCCCAGAGGTGGAGGGCTAGTGATAAAGTGTCGGGACACCTTAACCACTCGGCCAATGCGGCCCCAGAGGTGGAGGGCTAGTGATAAAGTGTCGGAACACCTTAACCACTCGGCCAATGCGGCCCCATACTCTTGCACGCCGCTAGCCAAACATGAACACTTATATAAAGTTTCGTTGAAAGATTCGAGAAATATGATGAAACCTTGTTGGCAGAAGAAAGTGGAAAAAATAATAATAATAGGAAGAAACAGAGCAATATGTATCCCCAAACTTTTGGGGACTTGATAATCCCGACTAACCAAGGTCATACCTCATGTCGTATACTTTCACATGGATTGTGTAGATCTGCCTCCGACACACTAGGACTAATCCGACCTCCAGGTACTGCGTAATTATGCTGCAAGAACGTACATTGTGTATTAGTAAACTATAGCCAAATTTCAGTGGATATGATAGATATTTCCAGATCACTAAAATAAGCGTTACTTAACGCCAACGATCTTTACATTATCTAAACTTCTTTAGTTAAGATTCAAACAATTAAGCATCACACATGTTGACCTTTGACCCCTGCGGTCACTTTGATTTTGGCAGTATGAAGAAGCTATGTACCATTTAGCAATTTGGAAAAACACATTGAGACAGTCTTAATATTTGTCAATATTCATTGGTTAAGAAGTTCATGCTCATACAATTTACAATGGACAAATAAGATAGTTTACCCTTCCTCCATTTTAGAAGCAAGCATTGAATGTGAACACCAATTTAGCACTGTCAGAATTTTGGAGCAACAATTGTAGCATTGTTTAAATATAAAACAGTATGATGCTGACAAAAACAGATATGTTACTCACTCGTGTCATTTTTGAATGGCGGTTCATCCGACATGCTTTCTTTATATCAACTTCTGTAGTATTTACACAACCCGGCTAGAATACAAAGGAAAAAAAGAAATGAAAAGTGCAGACAATATTATCAAACAAGCACATCTAACAGTAATAACTCCGTATCTCATTAGTTTATCAATGATCAGCATCTTCTACCTTATGAATAGTCATGGTAGTTTAATCTAAAAATATTCAATCGCTTGAATCTGACCTAGACATCAATCTGACCTAGATATCAGTCTAACCTAGATATCAGTCTAACCTCGATATCAATCTGACCTAGATATCAATCTGACCTAGATATCAGTCTAACCTCGATATCAATCTGACCTAGATATCAATCTGACCTAGATATCAGTCTAACCTCGATATCAATCTGACCTAGATATCAATCTGACCTAGATATCAATCTGACCTAGATATCAATCTGACCTAGATATCAATCTGAAATACCTACCACAGGTCGATGGACATCCCAGAATGCTCTTTCCTGGCTGTCTAGAACTTTACGTTCCAATTTATCTCGTTTCTTGTCTACTCTGTAATGTAAAACAAAAGTGAAGGTCACAACAATGTCAAGGTCAAAACGATGTCAAGGTCACAAAAATGTCAAGACCAAATCCATACAAGCTAATGTGTTAAATATATTAGATCTAGGAAATTCCTCTCAAAAACATCTGTTTTCATTAATATAACTTTGCAGTTTGTAATGAAAACACATGTGGGATTTTCTGTTACCTTGGGAAATGGATTTTTCTTTCATGTTGAAAATTGGTAGGTAATCATTAATAGTAAGTGGGTAGAAAACAAGGTGACTGTCGAAGATCCTAGAATTTTAACAATTTCTCAATACATTTTTTAATTCACTTTGTTAATACCCAAAATCACACCTCTATCAAGTCAACTCTAGATGCATAAAATCTGTATCCTTCAAGAATAATGAATCTGTTCATAACTTCATATCATCCAAATACTGGTAACTATGGATGTGAAATGACCTTTGACCTTCAAAAATAATCAATATGTTCATTATCAAGATACAAAAGCAGCTGAACTTTAATAGAAGACTATATGAGCAGCATTACTGGTGTAAATTTGAATATCTCTCCGTCCTGATGATAATCAGTCCTAAGTGACTAGAGCTATCACATTAACACCAGTACAGGAAAAACATCCAAGGAAAATGTAAAGAAAAAATAAAATAAAATACCACCCAATTATTAGGAGCTTCCTTTAATGGGTTTTTAATTTGCATTGTTAGCCAGCAGCAGATAAGAGTGTGACTAAGCTTTGAGTACTTGGCGAACATCCACAGATACACATGGACAGCAGTACAGAAAACATGGACTGGACCCAAGGACAGGGACTAGTTCAGAATGTGGTCCGATTCAAGGTATCGTGAACTTATCCTATATGTATCAATGGGAGTTCAACTGATAGGTCATAGAGACCAATCAATGAGTTCAGGGTATTAATGTGATATTGTAGAATAATTTCAAGCAAAGTTGTGTGATAATCTGTCTTAGTTTCAATTTCATACATGAATTTTGGGACCTCCTGGACATCGTTTTTGGTCAAAATTTTTCATGTGCAAAATATACGGATAGAAAGTTTTTTCAAGCAGTTTCAGCCCCAAAAAATTACCTGCGCAAATTACACAGGTGCGTAAATTACACAGGTTTTTATGGTACTCAAAAAGCATAATTTTACTCCCAAGAGTTTGCCAAATATGTCCATATGCCCATGCCTTGGCTTTGCAAGTCACGAGTCCTCGAATCAGTCTAAGAGTCCATCAAAGAAATGAGTCACATTATCAGTATATGGATCTATACTTCTAATCCATAGTTAAACATGTGTCGGCAAAAAAACATTGACATTAAGTCTATGGATCAATACCAGATCGCATGTAATTTTACAAACATGTGCTCAGATATTGTGTATTTTTCTCCCAATTAGAAGTCTGATGCAGTCTAAAAGTCTAGTCCAGGCCTGGCCTCAGCTTCCAGACCTGGCACAAGTTTTCAGACCTGGTCTCAGTTTCATCAATATTTCGTATCTTAAAGAAATCCTCCTTATTTTTGAATTCCCAATTAGAAAGCGCCATTTCAGAATTTCAGGAAAACTCCTCAACTAAGATATTTTCCCGAAATCCAACAATTTTTTCCTATTTGGAGTATATTTACTGATTTAAATTTCAGGAATGTCCTTAAGATCAGGAGCGCTGATAACAGGGCCTGGTCAAGTCGAAAACTCCAGCCCCATCTTTAAGCAATCCAGTCCAACTTTTAAATGGAATCTGATCATTCAGGCCCATGGGAACTGTTATACTGGTGGTAGGTAGAGATATCTGGGCCATTACTTATCTGGCTGAGATGAGGGGGAGCCAGCACTACAGATCATACTCTACCACACACTCAGCACTAACCTTAATGGATTTTTATAAACATATTGAAATTAAATTAAACTGCTCTGGTTGTGCTGCCTGTCTGAAATCATTAGGATATTCTGCCAGTCCTGATTGTATTTCTCGATGTAGCATGATTTGGAGTCATACATCACCCTTATAGGTTCTGAGGTGTCAAAATATGGTGTCATCATTACATACGCATTACAAGATCTGGCCACACAGAGCTCTGCCAATTAAATTGTGCATTCTGTGTGCGTGACAGCTGCACATCTAAATTTTTATGCTTTATATTTGCTGCGCCAGGTAATACATTTTTGCAGCATTCGTATGAATTAATAAATGAATATAATTTCATCCATTATGCACAGAAAACTACATGCCACTACTGTTAGCTCCAACTGTTGGCTGATGTAATCACTGGGAACTTTACGTCAAAAGGTGTTAACATTTCATAGATCCATCATCAATATGTACTTCTCTGGGCCCTTTTGAAGAGTTTCATTAACTGTACTTCTCTGGGTCCTTTTAAAGAGTTTTATTAACTGTACTTCTCTGGGCCCTTTTAAAGAGTTTCATTAACTGTACTTCTCTGGGCCCTTTTGAAGAGTTTCATTAACTGTACTTCTCTGGGTCCTTTTAAAGAGTTTCATTAACTATACTTCTCTGGGCCCTTTTGAAGAGTTTCATTAACTGTACTTCTCTGGGTCCTTTTAAAGAGTTTCATTAACTATACTTCTCTGGGTCCTTTTAAAGAGTTTCATTAACTGTACTTCTCTGGGCCCTTTTAAAGAGTTTTATTAACTGTACTTTTCTGGGCCCTTTTAAAGAGTTTCATTAACTATACCTCTCTGGGCCCTTTTGGAGAGTTTCATTAACTGTACTTCTCTGGGCCCTTTTAAAGAGTTTCATTAACTGTACTTCTCTGGGTCCTTTTAAAGAGTTTCATTAACTGTACTTCTCTGGGCCCTTTTAAAGAGTTTCATTAACTGTATTTCTCTGGGCCCTTTTAAAGAGTTTCATTAACTGTACTTCTCTGGGCTCTTTTGGAGAGTTTTATTAACTGAACTTCTTGGGGGCCCTTTTGAAGAGTTAAATTAACTATATCTCTCTGGGCCCTTTTGAAGAGTTTCATTAACTGTACCTCTCTGGGCCCTTTTAAAGAGTTTCATTAACTATACTTCTCTGGGCCCCTTTGAAGAGTTTCATTAACTGTACTTCTCTGGGTCCTTTTAAAGAGTTTTATTAACTGTACTTCTCTGGGCCCTTTTGAAGAGTTTCATTAACTGTGCTTCTCTGGGCCCTTTTGAAGAGTTTCATTAACTGTACTTCTCTGGGCCCTTTTGGAGAGTTTCATTAACTGTACTGTCTGGACCCTTTTGGAGAGTTTCATTAACTATACTTCTGTGCGCCCTTTTGAAGAGTTTCATTAACTGTACTTCTCTGGGCCCTTTTGATGAGTTCCATTAACTATACTTCTCTGGGCCCTTTTGGAGAGTTCCATTAACTATACCTCTCTGGGCCCTTTTAAAGAGTTTCATTAGTGTATTCTTGTCATATAATGCCCTAATCAAATTATATATGTAGCGGAATGTCAGTTTTTTACTTGAATTAAATTTGAACTGTCTCGATTACGATCACCATGCTGTATCTGCTATATATATAGTGATTTCATATACAGTATTCCTGTATTATAGCATAGAACATCTGTGGATTCTTGAATCCTCTGTACTTTACAATTTGCTTTCTGATAGTGTATATATGTATTTATGTCGGTCAAATTGTTGGTATATCTCGAAAAATAAAAAGTTTTACTCTAGCCTATTGGCCACAGAGATAGTAAAAGATTTATGATTGAGAAATTCGTCTAATGTTTTTATAGCCTGACTAAGGGAAGTAGTTTATAACCAAGAGATCCCATTGGGATATTTAGATGCCCAACACCCGAGGTCAAATTAATAAATCTCAGATCCATAACTCGCCTTTGCTATCCCGAAACTGTCTTTATCATGTTAATTATGTTATAATAAAATATTTTACTAGAAAGGAATTTAATTTTTACTTTCTGGATAATGATCTTTAATAAACTGTTTCAATGGAAAGTTTGTGTCAAATCTAACCATACTGCTTGGTTACACAATATTTGCTTTAAAGAAGTCTAAGAATGGGACCTAGCTTAATCAACTTGACCTTTGACAATTAATGACTGCTTGACATTATAACCAATCCAGGGAAATAGAGGTGAGGAACTTCAAAACTGAAACACAAAATGACTGATGGCCACCATCTGGAACACCATTAAGTTATTAATATGGCTTGTTTTAAAGTGATCATGTCCCGAAAGTTTCATCACCATCATTCAGTACTTCTTGCATTAATTAACAGAACAAATTAACAGATGGTAGTGTAACAGAAGCGAAATATTGTAGCGGACAACGGGACTCGAACCCAGGACCTTTGAACTCCAGACAGACACTTTAACCTTTTTTAGCTCCCCAGCCACCAGCACTCAGTCTGCAGTCCAGTTTCACAACAGGTAATTTTATCAATTAGTTAAATATATGATGTACAGTCAAACCTCGATGATTCGAACTTCGTTGATTCGAATTTCTCGCTGTATCGAACTTTTTGCTTGGTCCCGAATTTTCTCACTATATAACACTACTAACGAAACTATGTATGATTCGAATTTTTATAAATCGAAGTTTTCGATGTATCAAACTTTTTTCATGACCCGTTAGCTATGATATTATAGGTAATTGACATCTCATGACTCGAACAAAAAATTTACCTGTACTGACCACTGGACAGGTGTTTGTCGTGACCCCTGCGGCAAGATTTCACACCTCTCCCCCAAATGCCCTGACTGACAATAGGGATAACGATAGCGTGTGTTGTCACTCCCGGTCATGGGGTTAATTAATAATCAGACCAAATTGATAGATAAAAGGTGTATTTAGAAGCCATGACATTTAATCACTCCCGTAAAACATTTCGGTAGTCATCTCTGATAATCTCCGCCGCCATTGAAATCAGCGGTCGGTGGGTAAATTTTACGGAACTGTAAAACAACCGGACTAATTTTAAACACAAACAATTAGCGATGGCTTCACTCATATTCAAAGTGTCACGTTTCAAACTTATACATAAATATCCAAGTAAATCGATTATTTGTCATTCAATCATGCATTCTCCAACCGATCGGCATTCCGTATTTTATATGCACATAACGTAAACGCACGTGTCTTTAGCAGAAAAGCCTAACGACTTACATAAGTGTGCATTGTACTTCTTTTGCTTTATCTGTTAAACGCGATATAAGTGTGTTGTAACCGATACATATTTTGTTTAATTAATAAAATGCTTAGGTATAATTAATGAAAATAATATTTATTTTGTTGTATTTGAGGTATAAATTAACTAAACTTTTCGATGCGAGCCTGACAGGCGACGATCAACACGAAGACACTGAGGACATGCAACGTTAACAGATATGGTCATTATCAAGAAAACATCAATCTATTGTCAACCATGAATAATTCGAAGTCCCGCTGTTTCGAAGTTTTTCTGTTAGTCCCTTGAACTTCAAAACATCGAAGTTTGACTGTATATTAATTCTGATCAGACTTAAATTGTGGCTTGTTTTGTTTGTTTGTTTTTGTTTTTTAACGTCCTTTTAACAGCCAGGGTCACTTAAGGACGCGCCAGGTTTTGGAGGTGGAGGAAAGCAGGAGTACCCGGAGAAAAACCACCGGCCTACGGTCAGTACCTGGCGACTGCCCAACGTAGGTTTCGAACTCGCAACCCAAAGGTGGGGGGCTAGTGATAAAGTGTCGGGACACCTTAACCACTCGACCACTGCGGTTTGTAAAATAAGCACCAATAATGAACAGCTGTCTTTATGATTTATTCACAGTTAACTGTACAAATAACACAGAAGTAAATTGCACTATCCAAATATGAATAAGAGCTGTTTTCTCCCTCTCCTGATTAGATATTTTTTCATTGTCAGTGACACCAGGGACCAAAGGTGTGGAATCCCAGGAGGGAAGCGACCAAAATTGAAATGGGCCTAAATTAATGTTTTCAATATTTGACTTTTCAAGAATATTCCTCAAGTTTTCAATAGTATCCCTCAAGTTTTCAAGAATATTCCTCTAGTTTTAAATAGTATCCCTCAAGTTTTTAAGAATATTCCTTTAGTTTTTTAATTAATAGCATTACTCAAGTTTTTAATAGTATTCCTAAAGTTTTGAATAGCATTACTCCGAAGTTTTTAATAGTATTCCTTAGGTTTTCAATAATATTCCTCTAGTTTTCAAGAATATTTCTCAATCTTTCAATCATATTCCTCACATTTTTAAGAATGCTCCCATATTTGTCAGTATGTGAAAGAGTCAAGAAAACAGGTCTTGGACAAGATTTTAAAAGACCTGTTCTACACTTCAAGAAATCTGCATACACATGTTCTCTATCTTCTATGCATATTAAATTCTTGAGTTCAAACTGACAGGACATTTTGAAGTTTCTGATGTTATGAAGAATGTGACTTTTGGATGACACTTTCATGCATTTGATAGGTTACCCACACCAATCTCTTGATGACATAGTTTCTATCACACCCAAAAATGTCCTGATTTAAATAAACTTTAATGGCCTAATGCAACGATCACATTATCAAACTTATATTTTCTCTGATTAAAACATAAATTAAGTATAATAAAATAAAAACCTAATACTTACTTTGCCTGTGCTTCAGCTTGCATAAAGATAAATTCCCATTTCCTGGAAAACATTTTCTGGAGTCTTGCCAAGTTTTCTGCTTCGTAATCAGCTAATTCTAAGCGTTGTTTGTTCTGCATTGTCCTCTTGCATAAATACACCGCTGAAAAAACACGGAAACCAATTACATGTTGTAGATTTCATCGGTAAGAATAATGAAATTAGATGCTGAGATTGTCTTTATGAATAACATAATTAACAGTTGTCAACTATCAGGATTTTGACTACCTGGCAATTTGTGCATAAGTTAGCTGAATATATAGAGATTATACCGTACATTACTTTTATCTGGATAAGTTTTAGACGAAGTACATCTTTTTAACAACATTTGTATTTCTTTATGTTTATTTTAACATTTGATCCCCATTACCATTATAAAAAGGTCAACATTATTCATTTGACCAAATCAGACCGAGTCATCCATACTAACAAGCTAAGCTATTGGTCAAAAGTCATGACTCCAAGCCTTATGGTTCTGAAAAGATGTGACTGAACCTTTCATCTTTACAACCAAGCTACTGGGAAAGCAAAGCTCTAAAAAAAACTGTTCAATGAAAAACAATATTTTACCAGAAAAGAAGATCTTCCAATGATATTTTATTGTTTAAAGATATTTTTTCAGCAGAAAACAATAATTTCATTGCAGGGAAACAATTCTTAATGTGTTAAATGACCTGATATTTCTGATGACTTTACACTTAACAATAAAAAGACACATTTACGCCTGTTATTATTTTATTTTTGATGTTGAAATCATAAGCATTTTGTTCCTTACCATAATCTGTATTTTCCGGTTCCCCACATCGTGATGGCCAAAAACATGGAGTCTGAAAAGAATGAGAAAGAAATATGTAAATAATGCAGGAATAGTACATTAATAACATGTTTAGAATGTGCGTCTAGACAGACCGTTAGGTGCACAATTTTGAAGATGAACAGCATGAATTTATCCAGGAAACCATACAAAATTGTTTTAAATTGTTTGCAATTCTTTAGCATGCTGAGTCTTCTGACATCTCATTTTGTATAGTTGTACTTAAATTCCACTCATTATTTTGTAGTTTAATACCAGTGTGTTACAGGATGCCAATGTAAAACTTTGTGACTGATCTTGTGACTGATCCTGGCAGGGAATATTCATCTAGTATTATTTTTATTGGGTAAGGCTTTGGGTCCCGTACATTATTACTCTACTGTCTGTTCGTCATACAGTGTTTCTTGCTCTGTATGATCTTTATGTACTCTATTTGAAGCCTCCCCTATTTGTTATTCCTTCATTATTTTATCCTGTGTTTTCATCACTCAAACTTTGTCCCAAGCTAATTGTTCTATATACCAATATTCCATGTTATGAAACTTCTCTGATTTTTTGTTCCTGTATATTTTGTCCTGTGTTTTGTTTTCCTGTATATTTTGTCCTGTGTTTTGTTTTCCTGTATGTTTTGTCCTGTTTTGTTTTCCTGTGTATTTTGTCCTGTGTTTTGTTTTCCTGTGTATTTTGTCCTGTGTTTTGTTTTCCTGTATATTTTGTCCTGTTTTGTTTTCCTGTGTATTTTGTCCTGTGTTTTGTTTTCCTGTATATTTTGTCCTGTGTTTTGTTTTCCTGTGTATTTTGTCCTGTGTTTTGTTTTCCTGTATATTTTGTCCTGTGTTTTGTTTTCCTGTATATTTTGTCCTGTTTTGTTTTCCTGTGTATTTTGTCCTGTTTTGTTTTTCTGTGTTTTGTTTTCCTGTATATTTTGTCATGTTTTGTTTTCCTGTGTATTTTGTCCTGTGTTTTGTTTTCCTGTATATTTTGTCCTGTGTTTTGTTTTCCTGTATATTTTGTCCTGTTTTGTTTTCCTGTATATTTTGTCCTGTGTTTTGTTTTCCTGTGTATTTTGTCCTGTGTTTTGTTTTCCTGTATATTTTGTCCTGTGTTTTGTTTTCCTGTGTATTTTGTCCTGTGTTTTGTTTTCCTGTATATTTTGTCCTGTGTTTTGTTTTCCTGTGTATTTTGTCCTGTTTTGTTTTCCTGTGTATTTTGTCCTGTTTTGTTTTTCTGTGTTTTGTTTTCCTGTATATTTTGTCCTGTGTTTGTTTTCCTGTATATTTTGTCCTGTGTTTTGTTTTCCTGTATATTTTGTCCTGTGTTTTGTTTTCCTGTATATTTTGTCCTGTTTTGTTTTCCTGTATATTTTGTCCTGTGTTTTGTTTTCCTGTATATTTTGTCCTGTGTTTTGATGTCCTGTATATTTTGTCCTGTTTTGTTTTCCTGTGTATTTTGTCCTGTGTTTTGTTTTCCTGTATATTTTGTCCTGTTTTGTTTTCCTGTATATTTTGTCCTGTGTTTTGTTTTCCTGTATATTTTGTCCTGTGTTTTGTTTTCCTGTATATTTTGTCCTGTGTTTTGTTTTCCTGTATATTTTGTCCTGTTTTGTTTTCCTGTATATTTTGTCCTGTGTTTTGTTTTCCTGTGTTTTGTTTTCCTGTGTTTTGTTGTCCTGTGTTTTGTTTTCCTGTATATTTTGTCCTGTGTTTTGTTTTCCTGTATATTTTGTCCTGTGATTTGTTTTCCTGTATATTTTGTCCTGTGTTTTTGTTTTCCTGTATATTTTGTCTTGTGTTTTGTTTTCCTGTGTATTTTGTCCTGTGTTTTTATGTCCTGTATTTTTGTCCTCTGAACTCTGTCCTATCAGTCTGTGCTCCATTTCCCCTGTCAGTTTTTTTTCTGTACGTTATATCATTAACACTAAGGTGACTATACATAGTCGTAGCTTTGGGGAAATGTAACAGTGAAGAGATTACTAGCCCAGGTCAATACTTCCCTGCTCTGATGAGAGTATAGAGACACGTAAGGCTAGACACATAGTCCAATCTGTGTACTAGTCGTCCATATATAGACACATATTGACCATTCACGCCTAAAATATCATTTGTTACAAGCTAATACTGATGTACTTGTATGACTTGCGTGACCTTGAACTCTGAAAAAGTCTCTAATGATTCCTGTTCTTGAGCTGTGTAAACATTTATTACACTCTTTATTACACTCGCTCACCAGTGCAATGTACTCAATTATATAAAAAAAAAATTGCATCAAAAATCCCTTATTATTCACCGATCAGAAAAGTACTTTCTATATTCACTTTTGCATAAATATTCAAATGAAGTTAAATTTAGTAGTTCCATATGAAATATTACGAGGCATGAATGGTTGTATAATTGCTTTCATTAAGCAAATAATTATTTTGTATAATCAAATTCTTAAAGCAAGTATTCATGACGCATGCGATTGTAAAAGAGCAATCATTAAGCAAATATTACGAGGCATGTGTGGTTGTATAATCGCTTTCTTTCAACAATATTAAGAGGCATTTGTGGTTGTCTATTCGCTTTCTTTAAACAAATATCAAAAGGTAATTCTGCTGAAAACTGTAAGATTGCATTGAATATTTAAGACTGCATTGAATATTCTATTCAAAATTGCATACTGCTTAGTGCTTTGTCCAATAAGACAGTGATGTCACTAGAATATTAAACAATTAATTCCCCCCAACTCCAAGCGTAGAGCCTCCCAGGTGTTCCAGGTGATTATAATTTGTTGTAGACGCCAATCATCTTGGTCCCGTGATATACATGCGTCCTAGGACTCCAGACAGCGGTTAATCAAGACAGACATCATCCCCCACACCAAATTAGGCACTTACACAATTAGAGGTTCGATTGAGTGAAATAATCACGGAGGTAATGGTATTACAGTCCAACAGATCCTGACCATAACGGCCCAACGACAGGCTGTTTTGATTACATCTCGGTGAAACTTCATCAGAGCCTTGTGCCATGTTTTTCTTTGAGAAGCCCTCATCAGGGTTCTACTTCCACATATACCATCACAAAATTCCTTTTCTATAAACCTCCAGGAGATTAAAGGACTCCTAATTTGATTGCAACCCTGATTTCAACAATATCTGGCCAACTTTGATGACAGAAACAGTCTAACGAATGTCACATTTGTTATGGAAAGATACCCAGAATATTTGGCTGAAAATAAAACCTTCAATATACACAATATTGGAGGATCGCCAGAATCACTGCCTGAAAATAAATCCTTCAATATACACAATATTGGAGGATGGCCAGAATCGCTGCCTGAAAATAAATCCTTCAATATACACAATATTGGAGGAAGCCCAGAATCGCTGCCTGAAAATAAAATAAATCCTTAAAAATATACACAATATTGGAGGATGGCCAGAATCGCTGCCTGAAAATAAATCCTTCAATATACACAATATATGGCCAGAATGGCTGTCTGAAAATAAAACCTTCAATTTACACAATATTGGAGGAAGCCCAGAATCACAGCCTGAAAATAAATCCTTGAATATACACAATATATGGCCAGAATGGCTGTCTCAAAATAAATCCTTGAATATACACAATATTGGAGGATGCCCAGAATCACTGCCTGAAAATAAATCCTTATCTATACTTATATTTTCTTACCTGAAATCTGTAGTATGTGTTGTCATTTTTGACTATCAATTCGTGGTCGTCTATGGGGAAGAAGTAACCATGGGAAGCCATTAGGGTCGCTAGGTGTGTTGCCTCTGCTGCAAAAAAAGTTCATTTGTAGATTTGTGATTTACCCCATCGCACTTCTGGCCTCACCTTGAGAGAAGTTTTTAGGTGGGTCAGCAATAAGATTAAGATTTTTATAATTGATATGACAGAGGAAACATAGCCAGGAAGGCCAGTTGTTTCAGCATTACCAAGCATTGGCCAAGGATGATGGTCATTACACTGTTTTCAAGTGAGCTAAAAAATATCCTTAAGAAAGGCATCACATTGCTCTACTTGCATTTCTGTCTACAAAAAGTGGCACGCTTTTTTGATTGCAGAAATTAATGCTCAAATGAGAACTGTTGTTTTGTGTTGTATTTTATTTGCAAATTTAGCTTGAGGTTTGGTTTGTATACATTGAAGATGTTACCATAGGAGAAATTTATATACAAAGGTAATCCAATGTAATGATTGTATAAACTCATACACAAGTATGAACCTTTCTGTTTACAAAAATGCATGCAAAAAATGACCTGTTATATTCAATATAGAGAAGCCTTTTTTCACAATTATATTGCACAGATGTGACAGGGTTGGGTTTCCTGCTGGGTGTCTTTGGCAGTATATTTCAGTGAGATAGCACTATAAAGCCATTATCACTTCCGGGATATTACAAGGAGACAGTGACACAAATATCCTGCAGCTTCCCAAAACTCACATAGTCACAACATACAAGCTTCTAGGGAATGTCATCACTAAAAGACTACAGATGTTGATAGGACATTGAACAATACAAACCAAATTCAATGTTGGACTTTTGATTGACAATAATGTGCTCTTCTGATTTTCTTTGTACCAGGTAGTGTTTGTTTGTTTCCTGGGTTTATAGCCTCCCGAGAAACACAAACTAACAAGGGTAGGATGCATCAAACCACCCACCTACCAGGTAGTAAACATTTATATCATATGGACCACTTTTGTGTAAAATTCTATCTTATTGAATTTGGGTACTTCTTTCTAATACCGAACTTAATTTTGGGTTGTCTATTATACATTCAAGTAACAGGGAAGGGAGTACACCAAAATCTTGTCCAGTAATATAATGTAGAACATAAAATTTTGTTGAGTACAAACAATTGTCATTTTTCACTGTTGATAAGGAGCCATGAGAAAATACAAAAAAAAAAAAAAAAAATAGTGGAAATATTAGACTACTCTCTCTCTCTATGATTGATGCTCAAAAAAGGTTGCACCACTTTACCATCAAGACAGCTATGGAAATCGAAAAAGAAAGTCCCCAAGAATATTTCATACAGTACTAGACATTCAAGTACCTGAAGATAACAATAGGGATAGGACAATAGGTTGTTCTGACAGAGCGATATGTTTACAGCAAGTCCCGTTTAGAGCCGACATATGTGACAGTTTGTTGACCTGTACAGATGACCTTGGACCAGTAACAGCATCTGAACCAGTGTGAAGAGACCGTAAGATGCTGTACCCATGTGTTGGTGGCTACGACTGAAAATCAATGTTAACAGTCTGCCAGCCCTAGCTCAGGCTCCCTAGTATTCAGGCTCTGTGCACACTACTGCATATGCATGGGAGATTCAAGGCCTGATCTGTCGCAATGACAGGCCTGTTAGATACACCAGGAAGACAAGTTTATAGTTTTGTTGAGTACATTACCGTGTTGTGTAAGGTGTCAAGGTTTCAACAATTCACATTTTAACAGTGGAAATCTAACCAAGTACATGTGAAAGTTCGTACATGGTCGGCTATCACTTTTTAGTACAGATGTTCTGTTTACAAATACATGTGTTATACATAGCTTACTGTCAAAACACTTTATGCTTGATCTTTTCGCAATCTTTACATAACGAACCAAACGGTGGTAGCATGCAGTCATAGCACTATGAACTCCATTGCTAATATTACAATTCTATTGAACTTTACCAACAAATTAGACTGGCCACCTGTCTCTAGAATATACAAATTATAAATCAAATTGAGGTCTATGATTTCGGTCTCGAGGATATGTCTGAATCTAGAGTTTCAAACTAGGGGGAGATAATCTAATATTAGAATTTAGTGGAGCAGTTCTAACAAAAAACTTAGTGGCTGGTGGCCAGTCTACCAACAAATAGTTGTTCTGTTTATTTAAAATCAAAAACAAAAGTTGAAGATTCAAAAAAAGAACAGCAAAAAATAGCAAATATAGGCACTTCACTGCTTTCGGTCGGCATTCATAGCCGATATGAAATCTAATCAGGAAATGACAAGGCAGGCGTTGATGGAATTTGGCGTTTGCAGCTGGTGTTTTTATTGACTATTTGATCATACCTATCAGTGTACAGACAGCAGCAATAAATTAATCCACAAGTCATACTGGGCAAACCCCCCTCATTGTCGACCAACACATGATTCCCCATGCTGTTTTTTTCCCCAATGATCCGTGTGCTATATTTCTTTTCGCCCATGATTCCTTGCACTTGTTTTTTCACTTTTTATATCAGCCGGACTTCCTACATTTTCCTTCTGCTTAGTTCATAAATCACATGAAATATTATACATTAAAGCATTTGACTTTTACAAATGAGTTTACTTTTTTTTGCACTTTAAGATAAAATATCTTTAGGCTATCTGATTAAATTTGTGATACACACATAGAGCTTATAACAAAAGCCTCCGTGTAATTTTTCGAAAATAATTCCTGTCTATTGAATAAACAATAAAACACAGTAATGTGTTTGGATGTGATCCCCTCCTGATGCGTCAAAGTGTATATAGCATGTAGACATACTCAATAAGTATTTTCTAGGTCATCCGAGTATAAATTGCTTCATCAATAATAAACTTGGCAACTAATAAACTCAACCTTGACACGGTGTTCAGTGTTAATGAGGACTTACCTCTATCATCAGGGGATGAAATATCTCGTTTACTTAAACCTTTTTTCATAGTTTACACTTGATGAGGATGAGAAGGACAATGTAAGACTGTGGGAGTGGCTATCGGAACATAAGCTTTGCCAAGCTTCATTTCCCAGACACTACTTTTGCATGAATCCTATCAGTCCGGTGAATTTCTCCATTACATGGAAACTCATCTCGGTCTGATCCCGTCAAATTTATAAAGCTCATTCGGGCCCACGTCATGGCTGCAATTTTAACAGGCTCAAGTGACTTGTCTATTGAGATACAATAGCAGGGAGTCGTTGTCCTGTCCCGGTCATTAGTCGGTATTAACAAGTAAGTTGCCAGGTCATTTGGCCCAATCATTTGGGGATATACAGCTGAATATTTGAAAATGATCTTCTCACCTGGATAGTCATCTATTGGTAAATTTGTGTGCGATTCAAAATAAAAGAGGTAAAGATACAACTGTATAAATTTCCATTCCGTTATCAATTATAAATTGATGTTTCCAGCCTTGACAAGTTAATGACAAATTTCTACCTTTGACTCTCCTACAATATTCATCAGTTTTGGGTCATGGTAGCCTTGAAATGTAGATTCATGAACTTATTAACATTTTGATGGGGAATTTGTGACTCGAAATTTCAGTATCACTTGCATGAATGAGTTTTGGTTTATTTGATGTTGTAACAGTAGTAAAATATGTATCGCAGTTACAATATCACCTTGTAACAGCGAGGAACATTCTACTTTGAAGTTTTAGTTCACTTGTCACAGTTAAAATATCACAAAGTCACAGCTAGGAACATTTCACTGTGAAGTTTTAGTTCAGTTGTTATAGTTACAATATCACCATGTCACAGCTAGGAACGTTCCACTTTGAAGTTTTAGTTCACTTGTCACAGTTACAATATCACCAAGTCACAGCTAGGAACATTTCACTGTGAAGTTTTAGTTCAGTTGTTATAGTTACAATATCACCATGTCACAGCTAGGAACGTTCCACTTTGAAGTTTTAGTTCACTTGTCACAGTTAAAATATCACAAAGTCACAGCTAGGAACATTTCACTGTGAAGTTTTAGTTCAGTTGTTATAGTTACAATATCACCATGTCACAGCTAGGAACGTTCCACTTTGAAGTTTTAGTTCAGTTGTCATAGTTACAATATCACCATGTCACAGCTAGGAACGTTCCACTTTGAAGTTTTAGGTTAGTTGTCATAGTTACAATATCACCATTTCACAGCTAGGAACGTTCCACTTTGAAGTTTAGTTCAGTTGTCATAGTTACAATATCACCATGTCACAGCTAGGAACGTTCCACATTGTAGCTTCAGTTCACTTGTCAAAGTTACAATATTACCTTGTAACAAGTAGGAAAAGTTTACATGTGACTTTAAAAGTTTTAGTTTAATTGGTGTTGTCTCCTAAAGAATGTCAGGGTTAATACAGATTGTGTCAAACCAAATTAAAGGCACTTTTCAAGGCTTTTTCAATGTCCTAATTAAATATCCAAGGCCCATTTTACCTGTCATCTAAGTAAACTTGGGAGGGAGCAAGAGAACAAAAAAGCAACTTATAACTATCCACTTGATCAAAATACAACTTGACTTATTCTATCAAACATTTATTAAAGCAATAATGTCTGTAGGGGAGGTGGCACAAAGTTGAATCCAAATGATCATTGGCCAGGGTTTCACTTATCCTAATGAAACCTTAATATTCAAGGATTTTTCAAGGCTGTAGACCAATTTTCAAGATCTTTCAAAGCCCAGAATGAAATTCAAGGCTTTTCTAGGCCCAAGGTGAAATTCAAGTCTTTCTCGCAAGGCCCTATTAACCATGAATGTTGCAAACTATACATAACCTTAAAAGTTTAGTTCATATGTTGTAGCTGTAACAGATGGAAATGTGGAATGTTTAATGCTAAGGTTTAAGTAACATGACTTTAAGGTTTTAATTGACTTTTTACGTGTCAGATGAGCTACATGAAATAGGAGATCATAACGTGATAAATTTTATTATTATAATGCTTATGGAATAAGGTTTTGTCTAATGAGTAGTGTCAAAGTGACCGGTAATCTGTCGGTGATATGGTTGTACTGGTTAACACCTCAGGGCATAGCAGGCAACAGCTGCTGAAGTCATGATATAGCACTGTGACACTTAAAGGCAGTCCAAAATACACATCATTACACAAATTGAACTATTTCTGTGCAGATGTGTATGGTATTTTTGTACTCGGTTTTCTATAGCAACGCCTCATTCTTGGCAGCTCTATGCTGAAAACTGACGGTAAATTAAGAGTGTAAAGTTGATACGCTGCCCCAAGCCTGTTAACTATATCTAAGCCTTACCTTGATCCTCTACATCCACATTCTTCATTATCCATGCTATCAGGTCCACACCTAACAGAATAAAGAAACAGTTTTAAAAAACAAGAATGCAGATGGTCATAACTGTTTCTGAATTGTATTTCTGGAAGATAAACAAGTCAGTCATGAAATATATATAGAATGTTTAATATATATAGAATGTATGATATCTATAGAATATGAAGTTTTAAATATACACAATGAAAAGGAACAACCGACATACTAATCTATTTCTATTAAAATGTAGGTCAAGGTCAACTATTTCAACAAACCTGGTAGCCCTCCATCCAAGGACGTTAAAGAACAAATAGTATGACCCTAAGCTTCTTGGTTAATAAGGAAACTGTCATTTATATATTTGAACACACTTCACCTCTTGATTTTTAGGTAAGTAAAGGTTAAACTTGGTAACCATTCCTCCCAGCATGTTACTAACCAAGAATCATGACCCTAGGTCTTTTGGTTATTGAGAAATGGTTGTTAAAATGGAAAGGTCGACAATGGACACCAAACCATAAACTGACCGAAGAATATACAGGAACACAAATTACCAGCTACCTCTTCTTTACCATCATCAAAGGTCCTTGTCTATACCATCATCAAAGGTCAGATAAACTCCTCTCTCTCCTCTATACCATCATTAAAGGTCAGAAAACTCCTCTCTTTCCTCTATACCCTTATTACAGTTCAGATTCATTCTCCTCCCTCCTCTATACCCTCAATTCTATACAAATCAGATTCACTCCCTTCCTTCCTCTTTACCCCGATTACAGGTCAAATTCATTCCCCTTCCTCCTCTATACCCTCAATTCTATACATGTAAAGATTCACTCCTCTCCCTCCTCTTTACCCTTATTACAGGTCAGATTCACTCCCCTCCCTCCTCTATACCCTCATTACAGGACCCATTCCTTCCTATAAGAAAGCCTCACTATGATATATTTACTAATTCTATCATACAATAGTGTACCTCTGTAAAGGTAACTGCTTCATATGAACTAGCATACATGTTGATCGGCATGGGCAGATCCACATGTAAATAACCTTGCTTCGATCATTATGAACCAGCATACATGTTGATAGGCATCAGCAGATCCACATGTAAATATCTGCAGAGGTGGTTGCCTGCATATCCCTGCTGACCACCATTGTCTACAGTAAATGTACTGAAGGTTCCACCTAGGTAAGTAGCACTGACCACTTTACTGATCATTATATCAGCAGACAATGCCGCACCAGTAATCATGGGAACAGATTCCGTTGGTATTTACGTTATAATGGGAAGTGTGCAGCTAAAGCTAGATCATATTAATAGCTCCTAAGCCAATCTTGGTCCACCGTTAACGATCTAATCATACCCAGTATCCCAAACAAGGACAGACATTTTACCATAAATGCTGATACTGTCTGTCAAGAACCAATGCCTTTAGTCTTAAGAGTTTAGAACAACCAAAAGGATTTCAAAGTTCTGAATCACCAGCATGTTGTTAAAGTTTAAAACCACCATTAAGTTTTTTTCAAGTTTAGAACCATCATTATGTTTTCAGAGTTTAGGAACACCATAAATTAAGTTTCTTCAAGTTTAGAACCATCATTTAAGTTTTTTATGTTCAGGACAACTTAGCAATTTTCCATGGTTTCAAACCCACCGGCAAGGTCCCCAAAAACCTATTTACTGTGACAGCTTGACATCCTGTCAGTATTTAAAAACCTATCGAATATGCCAACATCCTGTCAGCAACAATTTCAACATCCAGGTTGCATACTTGCAATATTACCCAACAACCCATTACAAAAATACACTAACTGCAATACTAGAAATATTAGAAGTGATTTAGAGAATTTCATCTTTCAACAATTTGTGTACTAGTAAATCAGTTTCTTGACTATACTGAACTACATAAATAAGCATAATGTCTACTACCACTACCAGGGCCCCCGCTAAAAATAGTAACAGTGACCTTGACCTTGACCCAACAACCCTGAAACTTGAACTTGATCTGTAGCTACACATACTTTAGTTACATACCAACTTTCACAAACATACCTTGAAGCATGGCTAATTACGGAAAACTGAGTGGATGGACTGACAGACATACAGACAGAGAGACAGATGGACAGACGGACGGGGAGGAAATCTATATCCCCCCTTCCTGAAAGCAATAGGCTTGCATGGATATCACTTCCTTTTGTACTATCATTTGATACCAAATTAACAGACTTACATTCTTCAAAGAGAAATTTTGGTTAAAACTGCTGCTGGAAATATAGCAGTATAGACAAGCATCAATTATAATAAATCATGAAAACAGTCAGAAACTTGGACAAGACAGAAAGTTTGTATTATAAAAGTATGGAAGATATCCCTTAGATCACTTATTTGTTGTTCTTCCTGAATGTCATAATAAAGAAGTGATGTCACTGACAGCTATCCCCCACAATGCCACACAGCCAGGAGAGAGACATGTGTTATATGGGAAGGAGTAAACATTTCCTGTTGTAGTATGGTGAACAGTCTGTGTTTATGCTGTGTTAAATGTGGTGCCCTGCGGTGGGAATAGTATTAAACACTACCTTCCTGTGCTAATGTAAACATGGCCAGGTGTTCTCAGACCCTCTCTGGCTATATAGCATGTCTTTCTGCACAACAGATAATCCCAAATCGTACAGGGAAGTAAATCCAAGGTTATTCAAGGTCAGGATTTGGGAACACAACGATATACAGCATGTCTAACTGTTTTATGGAACATGTAATACATCCTTTACTTATCCGCTGATTCCGCCAATTTCTCCATTAGAGCTATTCCCTGGCTAACCCACTGTCATGTTGATAGAGATAATCCGGCATTTCGAGACCATGAATGACAGCATAAAAAATTAAACCCAAATCAAACAAACAAACATTCATTGAGCAAAGCGAGAAGCATATTTTGACATTTGTTACATATTTTGACATTTGTTAATATTGTTAATATGTTAATAAGTTTTTCTAATAAGAACTCAGAAAATTCTCATATGGAAATCTGAATGTACCATAGTTCATATATACAGTTAGGGACCACGAAGGAACTAACAGATGAAATTTGATAAAGACTTCTCTGGTACATTCTGAGAAATAACCTATAGTAATTCCTGTCAAATCCCAAGATGAAGCCCATAGCGCAACTTGTACAACTGCAATCTATTGATGACTTACTTATATATAAAATTTCAGAAAGATCCCTTTAGTACTTTACGTTAATTATGCTAACAAAATTATTCCTCAATATCCAACATGACTACCTGTCAGCCATTTTTCGCTACTGGGACATAGGAAGCTTACATATTTAAAATTTAATAAAGATCCAGCTTTCAGTAATTGCTGAGAAATATAGCACAAACAGACTTTGAATTCATTCTCAAAATTCAAGATAGCTACAAGTTGGCCACTTTGGTTTATGATCAGTCCTCATAATGTAATATGCAGTTATGAAACATAGGGATTCTTAAATGAGCAAACATGCAAAATTTCAGAGAGATGATAAAAATCCCTTTTGTACTTTCTGAGAAATAGCATTAACAAGAATCATATCAGGATGAATCAAGCACAAAGGGCGATATGAACCGACCACCAACTGATGATGACATGCTTAAAAGAAAATGGGAGGCAGATTTTGAGAGTTTAGGTAATAGAAGGGAAGGACTATGGAGAAACAATAAGGTGACTGGCACTTTTGGATATCTATGAAAATTATGTAGTCTATCAAAAAGACAAATGTTTCTAGATCACAGAACTGGGGCTAAAGCAGTTTTTATCTTGCATCAGATTTGGTCCTACTTATTAATTATAAAGACACCAGTATCTGATGTTTTTAAGGCTGTTTTTATTGGCATAAGGAAGCATGCAATTGGCAAAGTTTGAAAGTTAATGTTTACGGTAATCAAATTATGCAACAAAGATGTCTGCAGGTTGGAACAATGTGCCAATTCCTATTCTATATAAACAGTGTACTGGCCTGTAAATAAATGCTGTACTTATTCAACCTTCTCCCAGCCAAGTGTGATGAAAGAATCACATACAGGTATAATACAATAATTGAAACGGACAACCCAATGAAAAATTCAGATAATCAGAATCAATTTATCTCACATTTATATCTTCTCTTGCAGGAAATAGTTTCAAGGTGTTTGGGAAAGAAACAATATCAACAATATCATATTTATTAAGTGAGAATTTTTGGCAACCAAGATATTCCTGTCTTTTTTAATTATTGTTTTTTTTTTGGAGGGGGGGGGGGGGGGGGGGGGGGGGGAAGGGGGTTCTTTTAGAATGGGCTTGTTGTCAAGAAGACGCAAGTCTGCATATGTTAACATTATAAGATCATTGTAAAAGATTATGTGCATTTATAGAAAATTGTGTTTTAAACAGGGCATGACATTTAGCTAATGTGACATTTTACCACGTTTGAATTATTATTAGCAATTGAACACTAATTTAAACCACAAATTGTCCCAGTAGGACAAAAAAAAAAAAACCTAGCAGTAACAGCTGTAAATGTCAAACTCGTGATGCTCAGTGCTATACTTGAATTTGGTGGGTATTCTGTGACAAATTACCTCCATTCATGCCATAGCTAAAGAGATATGAAAAGAAAAAAAATATATGTGCATTATGCATTAAAACCATAAAGCTGGAATTATTTTTATCAAAATTAACCATGGACATGCTATGCATAGATCACTGTGTGCATGATGTGTGAATTGTCTCGGACTGGTGAAGGGATGAAGATCCACTAGAAGTCTGATTCATCCTCAGTAGCTTTAATCTACAAACACTGATCAGAATACAACCTACAAAGAAAGTCGTGTTCTCAGAGGAATTTCATGTACAGCATTCCAGTTGCGAGATTTGAGACTTCAAACACAGATAATATGATACAACCTTTGCATCATGGCAAAAATATTAATAAAACCTAGCAAGGTATCCCCATCACTAACCTATCAGTTCTACTGAAACATTTGATATACATTTTGTATGATAATATAAATAAGTCGGTATACGTTTCCAGCAGTTGCTGTACTATCGCATCGTGTGTACCCTTATATCTCGTTAGTCCAGACACATATTAAATACCTATAAACAATACCGGTTCCTCAATTACTTCACTGTGAGCCAGATTTCCCCAATTTGTGAATTTCTCAAATGTTTACGATGGAGTTGTAAAATGCAAGATTTCAATACTGTATATATTTGAGATGTTGTAGACGGTAGCTTCAGTCACTTCCATCACAGCAGAAAGTACCACAATATATTAACAAGAGGCCCAGAGGGCCTGTATCGCTCACCTGGTTTCATGAGATATGAAACAAGAATGATGCTTAAGTATATTTGTTGCTGGTATAAGTGGTATTGCTATGTCAATATATATCTTAAGCATTTTTATGGGTACATGTACATTGGTTTTATTTAAATACTACAAATGCCAAAAAGTGCATTAATCCATGAAATTGACTTTTGGCGCGAACCTATATGGATGCTACCACACAAATGTGAGTGATATTCATTGCTTAGTTTCAGAGAAGAACTTGTTTAGACCAATTGACCCCTTTTGACCCTGCCCTCTGCCCCCTTGGGGGTCAGCTCCTTCCTTTATGCAATTTTGAATCCCTACCCCAATAGGATGCTACCAGTGAAACCATTGCTAAGTTTCAGAGAATAAGTTGTTTAAATCAATTTAGCCAAATTGACCCCTTTTGCTTGGTTCAGGAGAAGAAGTCAATTATATGAATATAGCCCGATTGACCACATTTGGCCCCGCCCCTCAGGCCCCTGGGGGGTCAGCCACATCATTTGTAAAATTTTGAATCCCCACCCCAAAGTGATGCTACCAGACAAATATGAGCGACAGCCATTGCTCGGTTTCAGAGAATAAGTCGTTTATATCAATATAGCCGGATTGACCACATTCGGCCCCGCCCCTCAGGCCCCTGGGGGGTCAGCCCCATCATTTGTACACTTTTGAATCCCCACCCAATAATGTTGCTACCAGGCAAATATGAGCGATAGCCATTGCTTGGTTTCAGAGAAGAAGTCGTTTATATCAATAGCACCAAATTGACCCCTTTTGGCCCCGCCCCAGATGCCCCCAGGGGGTCAGCCCCATCATTTGTACAATTTTGAATCCCCACCCCATAGTGATGCCACCAGGCAAATATCAGCTATAGTCATTGCTCGGTTTCAGAGAAGAAGTCGTTCATATCTATAAAGCCGGATTGACCACATTCGGCCCCACCCCTCAGGCCCCTGGGGGGTCAGCCCCATCATTTGTACAATTTTGAATCCCCACCCCATAATGATGCTACCAGGCAAATATGAGCAATTGCCATTGCTTGGTTTCAGAGAAGAAGTCGTTTATATGAATATAGCCGCATTGACCACATTGGCCCCGCCCCTCAGGCCCCTGGGGGGTCAGCCACATCATTTGTACAATTTTGAATCCCCACCCCATAATGATGCTACCAGGCAAATATGAGCGATAGCCATTGCTTGGTTTCAGAGAAGAAGTTGTTTATATGAATATAGCCGGATTAACCACATTCGGCCCCTGGGGGGTCAGCCCCATCATTTGTACAATTTTGAATCCCCACCCCATAGTGATGCTACCAGGCAAATAGGAGCGATAGCCATTACTTGGTTTCAGAGAAGAAGTCGTTTATATCAATAGCGCCAAATTGACCCCTTTTGGCCCCGCCCCAGAGGCCCCCAGGGGGTCAGCCCCATCATTTGTACAATTTTGAGTCCCCTACCCATAGGGATGGTTCTGACCAAATTTGTTCAAATTCCGATCAGCGGTTATGAAGAAGAAGTCAAATAAGTCAATTGATGACGGACGGACGACGGACGCCACGGTATGGCATAAGCTCACCTTGGTCCTTTGGACCAGGTGAGCTAAAAAATACCACTAACATTAATTAGATACATAACTGGTGAACTCTTTAATAACTATTGTACACAACTAACTGAAAATTATTTTAATTCATATTTATAAATGTTTCCAGGACAGAACCTTAATGATGATTTTGTAAAAGAAGAAGGTCAGTGTGGCTTGTACATAGTGTTAAATACAGTTTCTGTCACCCAGGTGACAGAGCAATGTGTCTTTAGCTCTGTTGCTAGACCTATGGCTTATTACACCGTAGACCCGATTTCGATTCCTGTCCGAGCACCTTTAACCATAGACAACATAACACAAATATGCATGGTATATGACTGTAACAATACATTATTTGACAAATTTCAGTAAAAATAGTTTGGACAGGAATTTTTCTGACAATTTACACCTGCGTCCTTATTACATGAAAACATTCAACTCACCTGTAAACACACTTGGCACTTTGGACATGAAGCTCTTGACCGTGCGGACGGGCACACCTGTACTTTCATCCTGCATCCGGTCAACAATAGACTCCATCTGCAAAACAGAGATAAGATCGTTATAAACGAATGAACAGTACCAGGTAACTGTATGATGAGTCAAGTACCACATAAAATATATGAGGATAGTACCAGCTAAAAGGTAGAGATACTCATTAAGTAACAGGTCAAATTTATGTACAGTACAGAATACATTGTAAGGAAAGAGTTGGTGGTCAAAGGCATCACTAAAACAGGTGAATGCCATACAGTCAGGATTTGAACCCAGGGTCTAGACACTGGTCATTAGCACTATAACCATCTGATCAACCAATCATACACACACAATGGTCACAGGCGCCAACAGTAAAAGGAAATGAAATATACAACAGTAGGGCCAGACTGGGATTTGAACTCAGGACCTCCAAACTTTAGACACTCAAACCAATTGTTTCACCAGGCCATATGTTGCCAGTCCTGAAAAAGGGGCATATACAATATTGATAGTATCATTAAAACAACCATCAAGCAACACCAAAATTAAACTACATACATAATATTCTGATTTATTGGTCTATAAGTCTGTTGGTGGTATAGGAGCAGTGATGTGGGTCTATAACTCTGTTGGTGGTCTAGGAGCAGTGCTGTGGGTTTATAAGTCTGTTGGTGGTCCAGGAGCAATGCTGTTGTTCTATGACTTTGCTGGTGGTCTAGTAGCAGTGCTCTGGTCTAGCAGGTCTGTTTATGGTCTGGGAGCAGTACTGTGGTCTATAAGTCTGTCCATGGTCTAGGAGCAGTGCTGTGGTCTGTAAGTCTATTGGTAGCATAGGAGCGGTGCTCTGGTCTATATGTCTGTTAGTGGTCTAGGAGCAGTGCTCTGGTTTGTATGTCTGTTGGGTGATCTAGAAGCAGTACTCTGATCTATAAGTCTGTTGGTGGTCTAGGAGCAGTGCTGAAGAGTATTGGTCGTCTATAAGTCTGTTGGTGGTCTAGGAGCAGTGCTGTAGGGTATTGGCCGTCTATAAGTCTGTTGGTGGTCTAGGAGCAGTGCTGTAGAGTATTGGTCGTCTATAAGTCTGTTGGTGGTCTAGGAGCAGTGCTGTAGAGTATTGGTCGTCTATAAGTCTGTTGGTGGTCTAGGAGCAGTGCTGAAGAGTATTGGTCGTCTATAAGTCTGTTGGTGGTCTAGGAGCAGTGCTGAAGAGTATTGGTCGTCTATAAGTCTGTTGGTGGTCTAGGAGCAGTGCTGTAGGGTATTGGTCGTCTATAAGTCTGTTGGTGGTCTAGGCGCAGTGCTGTGGAGTATTGGTCGTCTATAAGTCTGTTGGTGGTCTAGGAGCAGTGCTGTAGAGTATTGGTCGTCTATAAGTCTGTTGGTGGTATAGGAGCAGTGTTGTGGAGTATTGGTCGTCTATAAGTCTGTTGGTGGTCTAGGAGCAGTGCTGTAGAGTATTGGTCGTCTATAAGTCTGTTGGTGGTATAGGAGCAGTGCTGTGGAGTATTGGTCGTCTATAAGTCTGTTGGTGGTCTAGGAGTAGTGCTGTAGAGTATTGGTCATCTATAAGTCTGTTGGTGGTCTAGGAGCAGTGCTGTAGAGTATTGGTCGTCTATAAGTCTGTTGGTGGTCTAGGAGAAGTGCTGTAGGGTATTGGTCGTCTATAAGTCTGTTGGTGGTCTAGGAGAAGTGCTGTAGAGTATTGGTCGTCTATAAGTCTGTTGGTGGTCTAGGAGCAGTGCTGTGGAGTATTGGTCGTCTATAAGTCTGTTGGTGGTCTAGGAGTAGTGCTGTAGAGTATTGGTCGTCTATAAGTCTGTTGGTGGTCTAGGAGCCGTGCTGTAGAGTATTGGTCGTCTATAAGTCTGTTGGTGGTCTAGGAGCAGTGCTGTGGAGTATTGGTCGTCTATAAGTCTGTTGGTGGTCTAGGAGCAGTGCTGTAGAGTATTGGTCATCTATAAGTCTGTTGGTGGTCTAGGAGTAGTACTCTGATCTATAAGTCTGTTGGTGGTCTAGGAGCAGTGCTGTGGAGTATTGGTCGTCTATAAGTCTGTTGGTGGTCTAGGAGAAGTGCTGTAGAGTATTGGTCGTCTATAAGTCTGTTGGTGGTCTAGGAGCAGTGCTGTAGAGTATTGGTCATCTATAAGTCTGTTGGTGGTCTAGGAGCAGTGCTGTAGGGTATTGGTCGTCTATAAGTCTGTTGGTGGTCTAGGAGCAGTGCTGTAGAGTATTGGTCGTCTATAAGTCTGTTGGTGGTCTAGGAGCAGTGCTGTAGAGTATTGGTCGTCTATAAGTCTGTTGGTGGTCTAGGAGCAGTGCTGTAGGGTATTGGTCGTCTATAAGTCTGTTGGTGGTCTAGGAGCAGTGCTGTAGGGTATTGGTCGTCTATAAGTCTGTTGGTGGTCTAGGAGCAGTGCTGTGGAGTATTGGTGGTCTATAAGTCTGTTGGTGGTCTAGGAACAGTGCTGTAGAGTATTGGTCGTCTATAAGTCTGTTGGTGGTCTAGGAGTAGTACTCTGATCTATAAGTCTGTTGGTGGTCTAGGAGCAGTGCTGTAGAGTATTGGTCATCTATAAGTCTGTTGGTGGTCTAGGAGCAGTGCTGTAGGGTATTGATCGTCTATAAATCTGTTGGTGGTCTAGGAGCAGTGCTGTAGAGTATTGGTCGTCTATAAGTCTGTTGGTGGTCTAGGAGCAGTGCTGTAGAGTATTGGTCGTCTATAAGTCTGTTGGTGGTCTAGGAGTAGTGCTGTGGAGTATTGGTCGTCTATAAGTCTGTTGGTGGTCTAGGAGCAGTGCTGTAGAGTATTGGTCGTCTATAAGTCTGTTGGTGGTCTAGGAGCAGTGCTGTGGAGTATTGGTCGTCTATAAGTCTGTTGGTGGTCTAGGAGTAGTACTCTGATCTATAAGTCTGTTGGTGGTCTAGGAGCAGTGCTGTAGAGTATTGGTCATCTATAAGTCTGTTGGTGGTCTAGGAGTAGTACTCTGATCTATAAGTCTGTTGGTGGTCTAGGAGCAGTGCTGTGGAGTATTGGTCGTCTATAAGTCTGTTGGTGGTCTAGGAGTAGTGCTGTGGAGTATTGGTCTCTATAAGTCTGTTGGTGGTCTAGGAGCAGTGCTGTGGAGTATTGGTCGTCTATAAGTCTGTTGGTGGTCTAGGAGTAGTGCTGTGGATCACTTGCACTTGTAACTAACAGTGACACTCATCTCATTACAGCACCACATCAATACAAGTTTATGGCTGATAAGAGTACTTTAATTCAAGCCCACATTAATTTACCAATTTCCTCCCAATTTTCACACCATCTCTATATACGGGTCTGCTGTCAATGTGAAACATGTACTTTGAGCAATTGCCTGTAACAGTGTGTGTTTGTTATTGAATTACAAGGCTCGGTGGAGCAAGATTCAATTGTACAGCTATTACTTCGGACTGTGGGCACAAGGACAAACATGAAAAATACCTTTTTGGAATTGATGGTGTTTTTCTTTCTTTCAATTGTACTATTTGGTTGAAAGTATCAAATATATTTTTCCGAAAATCTAAATGCAATCAACTTTAATATCACATGCATATTGAACAGTTTGGTTTGATTTATTTTGTTTAACATCCTCTTAACATCCAGGGTCATTAAGGACATGCCAGGTTTGGAGGTAGAGGAAAGTCGGAGTACCCGGAGAAAAACCACTGGCCTATGGTCAATACCAGGCAACTGCCGCATGAGGGTTTCCATCACGCGGCCAAAGGGTGAAAGGCTTGGATATATCCAATATTGTTGCTTTGGAATGGATATGTTGACATCATCCTCTATGTACATGTAAGCAGGGTTCGACATTAACGCTTGTCCGATTGTCCGGTACCAGACGAAATTGATGTCGGACAAGTGAAATAATTAAAGTACTAGTCCGACGGGACAAGTAACAAATCTGTCTTTGTGTTTTATTTATGTTATATTCTGAAGTCAAAACTGATTCAATACTCACTGTAAAATGAGTAAAAACTCCTTTAAATTGTGTTAACCATCGAACGGAAGTGAGTTGATCATGCTTATTAAAGCTTCATTCGGAACTACATAGAAATGATGGTAGACTTCCGAGGGCTCTCGAAAACATGTAATCGGTATCACTAGTATGTTTGAAACGCATGTGAATGCTGTACATGTGAGAGCATTGATACTACGACAGATACCGTCTGCTGGAATCGTAATAAAAATGAATCAGTTTTGATATAATTAAGGAGGCTACAGATGAAGCAGACTGCCGTGCCCTAGAAAACGGTGACATGTTTTAATGTTTTCACAGTAATAAGTTTGTTTATAGTTTAGTCGAACAGTTCTTCATGAAAGTTAATTATTTTAAAGTACTTCATTCATCTGCTTTTAGGTAA
Organism: Pecten maximus; assembly: GCF_902652985.1. NCBI lineage: Eukaryota > Metazoa > Mollusca > Bivalvia > Pectinida > Pectinidae > Pecten > Pecten maximus. The sequence goes on along the minus strand of NC_047017.1, from coordinate 16,193,289 downwards.
AAAAAGGATGGTTTAGTAAAACTTAAATAACTTGTAATAATACTTTCTTGCTGTTTTATTGTTGTTAGTAATTATTATGAGTCGAAATTATGGCTTGCAGTGCTTACCTCTACTTTATAATAAATCATCTCGCTGTTTACACATAACAGATGGAAAGTAGAAACACATGTAGGACAAGTGATTATTTCATTCGGACAAGTGAATTTATCTTATCACTTGTCCGAAGGGACAAGTGCAGAAAAAAGTTAATGTCGACCCCTGGTAAGCATAATGCAAAAGATACATAGGGAGTTCTTTTTCCACCAGACAATGCAGTAGTAACAAGAGTGAGAGAAGTTCATACCAATAGGCCAATTTTCCTTAGGGAAATCCAGACAAAATTGTGTTAATGTAGAGACTCGGTAGGGGATTGTTTTAAATTTTTCTTTAAAGTTGCAGAGTTCATTGTATTACAGATTTTTTTTTTTTTTTTTTATAGGTTATAGTTGTAGTTAAATTAAATCATTTCTATTCATTTAATCTTGATAGGTTTTCTTATCTGATCATGACAGCATTTCTATGGTCTCCATTCGCATTCAAAAACAATGGTTTCATGTGACCATAAACTTTAAAGGGAGACAACTTGTGATTCATCTTCATTAAAAAAGATATTGTGATTTAGATAGACTGGGCCATACAGAAACATTTTTGAGTAAAACTGCTACAACAGCTACCAGTGGGGCCACCAATGTCAACCTCTAGTTTGTTGCTTTGCTTTCAAATTTATATTACTTGGGTGAGCAAGTAGCGACAAATTGCAAAACACCTCTTTTCAAAATATCTGCCATGAAATCAATGACACAATTAGGCATTTCAATCCTCTACAACAATTGGTTCACTCCCATGTTGACAATTTAAAAGCAGAGCCAAAGGAAAGTACCAATCAATCAATATCACACATGTAATTCATGGCTTCCCACACCCAAGTATTCTCGTGTCAAAAATGTAGGCACTTAGTCTCGTGTTAGAAATGAGTGCTTCCCACACCCAAGTATTCTTGTGTCAAAAATGTAGGCAACTTAGTCTTGTGTCAAAAATGAATGCTTCCCACACCCAAGTATTCTGGTGTCACAAACGGGTTTCTACACCAAATTCTTCTGGTTTCAATAATGAGGACATCCCACACCCAAGTATTCTGGTGTCACAAACAGGAGTTTCTACACCCAATTCTTCTGGTTTCAATAATGAGGACATCCCACGCCCAATTCTTCTGGTTTCAATATTGAGGACATCCCACACCCAAGTATTCTGGTGTAAATATTGAGGGCTCCCACACCCAAGCCTTTTGGTGTAAATAGTGAAGACTTCCAAACCAAATTCTCGATTTGAGGTTTTCGACACCCAGGAATTGAAGATTGGGAATAGAAATCTCTCCCTTTCAAATCCATGAATTGAAGCATAGGAACAAGAATAATGAGTCATATTGTACCAGAAAAAAAGTTGTTTCTTCCTATGCATAAGATAAGGTAGGCTTCCTATTTGTACAGTAAGTCTATTGGGGAAATATTGATACAGTTCCCACTTCCCTTCATATGGCTTTGATTGGTCATGGTGATGTGTTAGGGGAATAAGGGATTTCCCATTCTCAGGAATTGAAGTAGGAACACAGGGTAAGTGAGATATATATTTGTGGTGCATTTTTCAACCATAATAGTGGCAGTGGGAAATGTAGTGCAGAGAGAAACCTAACAACATCGAGGAATGGTGTGAATAAAGTGAAATAGGCCAACAGCAAAGAGCACTGGATTGGTATAGATCAATAAGGCCTGGAATATGTGGAAGGATGAGAATACATGAGCTGCGTGTTAGGAAGGAGGGTATTAGTGACTGGGAGGGGAGACACAAAGATATGGAATAGGGAAAGAGCAACAGGAGTAGCTGTGTCTTTGGGTCACATGACAGAGGACATTAGTGGGTAGGAGGGGTCCCCTGGGAACTGGACGACATAATGGTGGGAGGGGCCACCTGGGAGCTGGAGGACATTGGTGGGAGGGGCCCCTTGGGAGCTGAAGGACATTAGCGGGAGGGAGGGGTCCCCTGGGAGCTGGAGGACATTGGTGGGTGGGAGGAGTCCCCTGGTAGCTGGAGGTTATTAGGAAAGGGTCCCCCGTGAGCTGGAGGCTGGAAGCTAGGGGGTGGGAGGGGAGCTGTAAAGATATGGATAATCAAGGATCTTGTAGTATGAGTAAACTAAAGAAAAACAATTTACTCAGAAAAGGCAACAGCAGTTCTTATGACAGTAAATAAAGAGACTGCACATTGTGGTATTACACATTCTTTAAACAATAATGAATTTTGATCAATGTCGTCATTAGTTTACATGGTATACTACATAACACACTGTTCCTTCCAATTCAATCAAGACTTTAATGAACATTCCCCTATACAGAAATACTCAACATTAATTATTCATTTTTTGAAACGTGAGCTAATCAATCATCCCAATTAATCATATCAATTTACCACAGGAAAATTTACTGCATGAGAAAAATTGATGATCGTGTTGGTTATTTAATTTACATCAAACAAAGAAAACTCCACAGGGTACTATCATACAGCATATCATCAACAAGACTATCCCCTCTGGGAAATACACAGATGGTATTGAACAGAAATTGACAAACATCAGATTCAGACTTTTAAGTGATTTTCCTTTCCTATTGCTAGCATTCCACCACATATATTCTCATGTAATCTCGTCTTTGCCAGAAACTTATAATAGGATATGCTATTCTTGAGCATGTTCTACACTACAAAGACAAACATCTCTATACAAAGCCAACACTGACTGTCTAATCAAACAGAACCGTGGTGAAAACTGTCAAACCAAGAAACTGTCAAAAATATAAACATTATCTATCTATCCAAAAATTCCAAATGGACAACTCAAGTGTCAAACTATGATCAAGAAAACATGCGTCAGAATAAAACCCTATCACATTTAACCAGGTATATTAGCCCAGGGGCCTAGTGCACTGTGGGCAAAAGTGAGGGGTCGGCTTATCTCTTGTTAAGACCCTATGCAAGAAATAACAAAATCAGCCGCCATCTTGGATTCTAATATATTGGAAGAGGAGAGTCCAACTACATCAGTGATCTGTGACTGGAATATTCTATGAAAATAATTCAATACATTGTATCAGATCTTTCGACAACAAATTACAGATGACAGGTAAAATCGTAAGTTACAAGATTCTGAAAACTTGTTCTGTTCAGTCTCCCGATAATTTATGAAGCCAATTAAAAACATATGAACCAATTTCTCATTTTACTCTTTTATTTTCACACAAGTAGATAAAGGCACTAAGAAGTAAGAAATATTTTTTAGAATACATACATCTGTCTATTGGTACGACTGGGCCTACAGTAGACTATTCTGATAAAGTCCGCATTAGGCTATCACTTGCTCAAGCTGTTTGAAGTTGTACTTATTTGTCACATCATGACATTGGTTAAGCACTGGACATGAATCGTGACTCGCAATTTCGAAAACAAAATAGGTTAATGGATATCGAGCAACAAACTCAGCTGCAATGTTTACGTACACAATGCAGCATGGACAACGGATTTGTTTCTGCAACGCAAATCAAGAAAGTATGGATTATTAATGCTGTATGTCTACTTTGTTGCAAACGAATAGTTTCTGAACAAAATCTTGGATAAATTACATAGGCTCGTTTGCGTATTTGAGGTGAATAAAAAGTAATACAATTGGGAAATCAAATAGGAATTACTGTGCCAATCCATGGTCAGTTGTGTACTTTCCTCATCATAGCCTTGTTTTGAAATTGACTCTAGATGATATGTAATACTTGGACCCTTTCATCAATTGGGCATTCTAATAGAAATCGATGTTCAAAATATGAAAAAGATATATTCAACTTTAAAATGTCTGTTATTTATCCAGGATAAAATAAATGTTTTTCATGAGGTAAAAAGATCCCTTTTTTCATAGAAATTTAAGGTGCATGTAAATGATACACTGACAGTATACAAGTCAAACAAAAGGCCTTATGGGCCTGTATCATTCACTTGACATTTATCTCAGAAGTGGGTTTAAGGTGAAATGTTTATTTGTTAAATATCGTGAGTTCAGATTGTAAAGTGAAAGTCATTGATGATAGGTTGTCGTGGTGTTTATTTCCAGACATACTGTATATAGGATAACATGCATTGACGTTTGGTTTATAAGAAGAAATAGTTTTAAACATCTTACACTTCTGTGACCTTGAAAACACATTAAGGTTGTTCATTAGAATATCAACACCCACGGTTGGTAGGCAATCATTCCAGCATATCACAGACACTGGCTAAATGTCATCACTCTAAAGACTTTTGGCATGAGCTTTAAGAAGAACTTGTTTCATTGTTTTTAAAATATTTTACCCTTGTGATATGATTTAAGGTCATTCATTTGAACAAATCTGGTAGTTCGTCATCCAGGCATGGTACATATCCAACATAAAACCTCGATCTGGGCCTCTTGGTTATCAAGAAGACAGTTGAAGACTTAAGCACATTTGACCTCTGTGACCTTGGGCCTATTGGCTATTGAGAAGAAATTGTCTTAAAAAGTTTATTTTTTGCATATTTGACCACTGTGACCTTGAATGTAGGTCAAAGTAATTCATTTAACAATACGTGGTAACCCTTTACCACAGTATGCTACAGGCTCAATATCAGGTCTCTGGGCCTTTTGGTTATTGAGAAGAATTTGTTTTCAAGTTCTTTTGCAGATTTGACCCCTGTGACCTTGAATGTGGGTCAAGGTAATTTATTTGTAAAAAAACTTGGTACCCTTTACTCAAACATACTACAAACCCAATATCAGGTCTCTGGGCCTCTTGGGTTCTAGAAAAGAAATGATATGAATGAAAAGTTGACGGTGGTTGGGCGAAGGGACCATGGACAACAGAGAACGGATGCCGCACTACGACATAAACTCACATGGCCAAAAGGGCCAGGTGAGCTTAAGATGATGGACCTAACATATCTAAAGCAACCAAGTCTCATCACCATTTCTCAAATTAAACCATAATTTATTTACACAGTTTAGAAAATATTCTGATGGCAATCATAACAAATCTCACCTCTGGTTGCTTCCATCAATTAACAATTTTCGTTACCATAAACACAGACACTGCTTTCCTTGGAATGGTTTTTCTCTGATGGATTCTTACTTCCTTCACAAAAGCTAGGGTATAACAAGATTCCTGGTTTACCTTTTGGCACATATTGCAATCCTAGTGTTAGTAGCTGTTTTATTGATCCCAGAACAGGAATAAAGAAGTATACATGTATGTAGTAGTTTTGATGGTATGTGACAAAGTGTAGGGTCTGGGGAACGTTTGTCTGTGGTAGTATGTGACAAAGTGTGGTGTGGTCAGGGGGACATCTCTATGTGGTGGTATGTGACAATGTGTGGGGTGGTCAGGGGGACATCTCTATGTAGTGGTATGTGACAAAGTGTGGTGTGGTCAGGGGGACATCTCTATGTGGTGGTTATGACAATGTGTGGTGTGGTCAGGGGGACATCTCTATGTGGTGGTATGTGACAATGTGTGGTGTGATCAGGGGGACATCTCTATGTGGTGGTATGTGACAACGTGTGGGGTTGTCAGGGGGACATTTCTATGTGGTGGTATGCGACAAACTGTGGTGTGGTCAGGGGGACATTTCTATGTGGTGGTATGCGACAAACTGTGGTGTGGTCAGGGGGACATCTCTATGTGGTGGTATGTGACAAACTGTGGTGTGGTCAGGGGGACATCTCTATGTGGTGGTATGTGACAAAGTGTGGTGTGGTCAGGGGGACATTTCTATGTGGTGGTATGTGACAATGTGTGGTGTGGTCAGGGGGACATCTCTATGTGGTGGTATGTGACAATGTGTGGTGTGGTCAGGGGGACATCTCTATGTGGTGGTATGTGACAAACTGTGGTGTGGTCAGGGGGACATCTCTATGTGGTAGTATGTGACAATGTGTGGTGTGGTCAGGGGGACATCTCTATGTGGTAGTATGTGACAATGTGTGGTGTGGTCAGGGGGACATCTCTATGTGGTGGTATGTGACAAAGTGTGGGGTTGTCAGGGGGACATCTCTATGTAGTGGTATGTGACAAACTGTGGTGTGTCAGGGGGACATTTCTATGTGGTGGTATGTGACAATGTGTGGGGTGGTCAGGGGGACATCTCTATGTGGTGGTATGTGACAATGTGTGGGGTTGCCAGGGGGGACATCTCTATGTGGTGGTATGTGACAATGTGTGGCGTGGTCAAGGGGACATCTCTATGTGGTGGTATGTGACAATGTGTGGTGTGGTCGGGGGGGGGGGACATCTCTATGTGGTGGTATGTGACAATGTGTGGTGTGGTCAGGGGGACATTTCTATGTGGTGGTATGTGACAATGTGTGGTGTGGTCAGGGGGACATCTCTATGTGGTGGTATGTGACAATGTGTGGTGTGGTCAGGGGGACATCTCTATGTGGTGGTATGTTACAAACTGTGGTGTGGTCAGGGGGACATTTCTATGTGGTGGTATGCGACAAACTGTGGTGTGGTCAGGGGGACATCTCTATGTGGTGGTATGTGACAAAGTGTGGTGTGGTCAGGGGGACATTTCTATGTGGTGGTATGTGACAATGTGTGGGGTGGTCAGGGGGACATCTCTATGTGGTGGTATGTGACAATGTGTGGTGTGGTCAGGGGGACATCTCTATGTGGTGGTATGTGACAATGTGTGGTGTGGTCAGGGGGACATCTCTATGTGGTGGTATGTGACAATGTGTGGTGTGGTCAGGGGGACATCTCTATGTGGTGGTATGTGACAATGTGTGGGGTTGTCAGGGGGGACATCTCTATGTGGTGGTATGTGACAAAGTGTGGTGTGGTCAGGGGGGACATCTCTATGTGGTGGTATGTGACAAACTGTGGTGTGGTCAGGGAGACATCTCTATGTGGTGGTATGTGACAATGTGTGGGGTTGTCAGGGGGGACATCTCTATGTGGTGGTATGTGACAAAGTGTGGGGTTGTCGGGGGGACATCTCTATGTGGTGGTATGTGACAAACTGTGGTGTGGTCAGGGGGACATCTCTATGTGGTGGTATGTGACAATGTGTGGTGTGGTCAGGGGGACATCTCTGTGTGGTGGTATGTGACAATGTGTCGGCTAACGAGGGAAACATTTGTATATGAAAGTATGTGACAAAGTCCAGTTGCGTGCAAAACATTTATTTGTGGTAATATGTGACAAAGCGGGATGGGGAGAGGAACAATTTTTCCATAACAAGATCCTGCTTACTTAATGCACTGAGGAATGATTCTGTAGTGTATTTACTGAAAACCCAATGACATAATTCTAGTAGTGACTGGAATAGTTGAGAGTAAGAATCTATAAATAGACAGGATCAGCTGATCTGTATCTGATCAATAGATCCAGTCCCACCTGTTTGTACAGGTGAGTAATTAATGGTTTGTGGCGATGGTACATGCGTTATATTTAGATGGCTGCTGGCAGATCTTTGTATACTAAACTTCATCATGTCATTACAAAAAACCAATTGAGGAGAATTCCGATATTTTGTCTGAGAAAATGTGTTCACACCTAATGTTGCCCAGCTACAAATAAACATTTACTCTTACAATCTGAATCCGATCTGAATTCCACTGGTAACTATGTAAATTTCTTAACCATTCCAGACACAGCATACTGTTTATGATGGCAACTTTTCATTCAGGTGATATCACTTACCTTCAGAAAATTAAATGGAGAAAAGAAATTCTTTGCAAAACCTAAATGAATATTTTCGTATCACATATCCACAAATCTATATAGTAAATTTAGGACAAATAGGAGTCCATTGAATACTCCTTCCTTTTACCTCTTCATTTCATCATTGAATGACAAACATAAATGTAATGATTGTTTGCTGTTCAATGATGGAGTAAAAGGAAGGAGTATTCAAAAATACCCTGCCTCTGCTGGGACTCGAACTAGGGACCTTGCACTCTCTAAGCAGACATTCTGTACATCTATACTAAAGGAAAATTCACTTTATTTTCAGTCAGTAGTATGGCGACCTTATACTCTCCACTTTTGGAAACAAGTTTTACTGATGTTATTACCATAACAATTTCATGCATTAAATAAGTAAACTATAATAATGGTTTTTACTAAGAAATAAAAATCTGTCATGGTAAATCTCTCAATTTGATATCCAGAGGAAGGAGATCTCCTAGATCTCTAGAGAGGATAGCAACCCTGTACCTCTGTAACAGACATGCTATACCTGTAAAAGTACTACTATCTATATTACGTATCGGTGACATTAGCCCATCATTATAAAAGGACAAATCCCGAGTAAATAAGTCTGTCTGAAAGCCTGACATATTTGGAGAAATAACCATTACCTTACGCTGAAAAATATCTTATCAGGATTTATTCGAAACAGTCTCATAAGGGGGATAATATTCATACCCTGGGAGTTTCGCCAATTATCACTACAGTGGGTTCGGGTAAAATTTACAGGAAAAACACATTATCAGCCAATCACAGTGATGCAAATTGCCCCCAAACGTACATTTACATAAAAACAGGATTAGAATGACTTGGGAGTGTAGGAATACCAGAATTACCACTGATTCCATTTATCACCCACTATTGTGCAACCAGTACACATGGCGGAAAAAGAACGTCATCTGTGCTGGCAAAACGTCAGTGGAACTGGCCAATATTCTCAACAGCAATCACGACAACCACGTCAATCATAACTACTAAACACATTATGAAAGACACAAGCAGTCGCTGTCTATTAGCATGTGTTGTGTGTGATTTATCACGAATCACGCTTCATTTACAGGCATCGGAAAAAAGTTTTCGCATTATTGCATGGGTTAAAACAAACGTACCCGTGCAAATACCTGGGTCTGTAGCACGATTATGTTCTAATCCAACATATAAAACATGATATATTATTAAAGATAAAATCATGAATATCATATAAGGATAAAGTCATGGGATCTACAATATTCATGTGAAAAATATAAGTCCATTTTTTAGGAAAATGACTCTCATTAGGTGAATGAATAGATTTAGAACATACTTTACATTGTTTTATTTTTACTATCATAATCAAAGCTAAGAAGATACTGACGATTGCTTTCCGCCAAATCATTAATTTCGTACAGATAATTACTTACCGATTTTCAACATACAAAATTCGCATTTCTCACGTAATATTAAAAGTAAAAGAAAGTTTCATACATTTTTTCATTAAACAATACATGTATATATATAGTTATATAATTTAAAACCAGCAATGTTTTCTGTGAGGAAATGTCGGTCAGAGATATCCTATGCCTTTAAAAGTAGTTGTAAGACATTAATAGACTCAATAGATATATATTATATTTGTGACTCAACCTCAACAGCTGTTTCTGTACCATTATCATAGTAACTGATCTATACAGTTATGAACTGATACAGTCAAATTAGCCATACAATTACAGTAATTTACTGCAGACAATTAACCCTTTGTAATAAGATGACCCTACCCACCTAATATCATATCATCATCAATAACCCTATATTTATTGTATACTATCTGGTACTTGGTTGTAAACAGCTGTCATATTGTAAGTAAATACATCCAGCTTTAGAAATAGCTGAGTACCTTTGTAATGCCAATTATCACTTAACTAATCTATGTTCATGTTTCACATCTAAATAAAGCTTTGGTTGTTTTTTAAGGCCACAATTGTTTTGTTTTTTTATATATTTGAATCATAAGATTTAGTAATTAGTACTATTAATAATAAATATCCTTGTCCGCCTTCATGAGAGAGAGAGCTAGATTTTTGTCAAATCTTTGTTCAATTTGTTTGAGAACACAGTTTGATGCGCAAAACAGAATATCAGACCGGCAAGTAAGCAGATTAATTATGATCAACAAAGATGTGTAAAAACCAGTAAGTTTCTCCCCTTTATATATTTTATAAAAGTCGTGGCACGTAAAACTGCTGTGAATGAAGTATACTCTAGAAGTATCTGCACCGAAGAGATATATTTGTTCAGTAAGACATTCCTTTCTTATTTTTTTATTAGAGATTTAATCATAGCTCAGGGAGGATCAGACATTTGATCTGTGATCTTCACAATGAACTCTAATACCTATATCGTACCACAGTAAACATATCAATCCAAGTAAGAAATCAACAGGAAGAGGATCAGCCACAATAACACCCACACCACAGCCATCAACAAGTCAACTGACTGAATATCAGTCCGTCCATATATCAAAGTTTAATTGTCAGTTTCATGGGTTCATTTTGTTGCTACCATAATTTTTTTTGTCAGTATATCTTCAAAATACAAGGGTTAAGCTCTTTAAACACACCTTTGAATATGCAATAACAAAATGGGAGACATTGATTATACTCTTCCCTGTGATGATTCAGAATCATCATGTCAGGACAACAATGAATTTGAACATTAATTTTGATATTGGTGTTTGTCTTTCATCTTCAAATGATACCGATATCAACCAAATGTATTAATGGTCAGCTTCTTATGTCTGAAATCAAGTAGATTTTGGGTGTTCAATTTTGCCACAAAAAATTATCAACATTTCATGTGTACAAATTTAAGGGTCTGAATCCTTGTATTTTGAAGATATACCTTGGGTAGCTTTTGTAGTTTAAGAAACCTTCGGGTTTTTTGAAGATGTACGGTAGTACCTTTGGTAGTTTTTACACTTTATGGAACCCTTGGGTTTTGAAGATGTACCTTGAGAAAGTTTTGTAGGTTATAAAACCCTTGGGTAATGAACCTTGGGTAGCCTTTAAAGTTTATGAAACCCTCAGGTTTTGAAGATGTTCCTTGGGTAGCTTTTGTAATTGATGGAACCCTTCAGTTTTGTTTTGAAGATTTAACTTGGCTATCTTCTATACTTTATGGAACCCTCGGGTTTTAAAGATGTACCTTGGGTACCATTTGTAGTTTATCAGGACTGAAAATATATTTTGTAGTTTAGTAATACATACATGCATCATGAATATTGTGAGCTAACAAAAAAGGAATTGTATTGCAGTTCATTTTAAATACCACTTAATCTTTTATCAGCATTCACTGCCAAAGTTAATAGTACTTACACATGATGTTAAGTGCCCCCTTGCCAAGTCACCATACACAGATTAATCAGACACCAATATACAAACATGACAAGTAAACTAAAGCAGTCCTGTTTCAAACCTGGAACCTTTAAACCTTGATTGGACCATTACTAATCTATCTGGTCAGCAATACTCGACCTGAATAGTACATATAAACCTTTATATAAAACTTGTAAAAGTGCTTTAAACCTGAAGGCATAACCTTCACCAACACTAGCATAACATCATGAAATATTCAGTTCACAGTAGAGATTGTGAGAATAACTACAGTTTGGCATGCAATCTGGTGCCATGCCCCATGAATGGGTTACACTCGCATGTTGACCAATCTGGTGCCATATGCCCCATGAATGGGTTACACTCGCATGTTGACCAATCTGGTGCCATGCCCCATGAATGGGTTACACTCGCATGTTGACCAATCTGGTGCCATATGCCCCATGAATGGGTTACACTCGCATGTTGACCAATCTGGTGCCATGCCCCATGAATGGGTTACACTCGCATGTTGACCAATCTGGTGCCATGCCCCATGAATGGGTTACACTCGCATGTTGACCAATCTGATGCCCATTTGTCATCCCTCCTGTTGTTGTCTGAAATCTACCCAGATGTTTAAACCAATTAAAGTTGTCACAATTAGCTGCAGTCCCCCAACACTTAACTGACATCCAATATACAACACAGGTTCAGGTTCCTCGGCCATAGTGTCCAATATATTACTATAAGACTAGAGTTGGTCCCTAAGACCATCCCTTGTATTACTCAAACAGGAGATGGAAAATCCATGGTGCCAGATCTGGACTCGAACCCGAGACCTCCAACCATTAGACAGACACTCTACCTCACTATAACACATATACATATGGGATGAAGTCTTAAGGCAACGAAACAAATATTAGTGTATACAAATAAAAAAAAAAATTAAGAAAATGCCTAGGATGAAAGAAATTTACATAAAACAATTAAAGAAATCATGCAATGAACATCCTGGTTTATGTACCTGACAAAAGGATAGAAATGTGCCTTTGTTTTTATCTCATACATTATAAATACTTTAGACAAGAGTCCAACATGCTATACTTGGTTGGGAATACCTGTCTTTAATCTTTATATACCTTTCATAAGTTGTTTCCCCTATAATGTTAGAAAAGACAAAAGAAGTGTTTGTTGATTTGTTTACTGGGTTTTCTTGTCCAGTCAACAGCCAGGGTCATTTTCAGGCATAGCCTTTTCGTAGTAGCTGGTGGCTACCTCAGTGAACATCATACAGGAGACTCTATATGGACAGCTAACAAATATGCAACAGGAAAGCAAATAGTGTGCTTCCATCAAGGATGGAACCTGTGCCTGTGGATTTGCCAGTCCACTGTTCTAGTGACTGAACTAAAGGGAAATTCCCCCTAGAGCCAAACTAGACGGTGACTATATTACTAGGTACACTATTTACGATTAAAATCTGTCACACTTTTCTTACTTCTCAAATGTGTTTGGCCCCAAACACTCATCAACCAAGGTTCTATCTCCAACAAAGCCTCTCATTCAAGTAGTTTGCATTTGGTGTGGTCAAAAGCACTTAATGTGTTATGAAAGTGGGAAACCAGGGATCAATCTCAAATATATAATATGCAGGAGGGAGATTTAGAGAATTTCTCATCTTCAAAAAAAAGAAAAAATCTCATTGGAATTTGAAAAGTCTGTTCCATCTATCCCAAAAAACCTTGTTACTGGTAACGGAAAATTCACCTCCTTGTGACTTTGACTTGCCAGAGGTATAACCAAGCATTGTATTTAAGTAAAGTGATTAATATCCAAGTTCAACACGAGACCTGGTTTATCATTGACAGGTGCTAACAATATTCAGCTCTATATTCTTCAACACAGAATATGGTTCTAACTTCCAAAGTCATATTAAGGTCAGAGTATTTTACATCTGGTATACCAGTAACTCTATACAGACCTGGCACAAAAACTACGCACAAATCAATTCCTGATCCCGAGATACTCTGGTGAAGACCACTGAATGGCCAACCTGTATGAAACTGAACACAAGCAATGGCAACCAAGCCTCATAAATCTGATTTTTATTGATAATAATTAGGACTGCCAGGATAAGGACATGTTACCAAGTGATGAGGAGAAAATGATCCCATGTGGGTAAAGGATGATACACCATCCCTACAGGAAATACATCAAAGGGAAACTTGTGATCAGGGACTGATGCATACACTGTGCATTAGTGAAATATCCCACAGGGGCATGGAGCTCATAGGACTTTCTGTACTTATCAACTCCGGTGATTAGGATATTTACCATTTCTATCAGTTCTACAACATTCTTGTTTGGTAAAATTCTTGTATAGTTTGGACTTCACTCAATGCGCTACATATATACTTCACACAAACAGTATAACTAAACTGATCTATATTGTTCAAGTTGCGTTCAATTGGTTGCTCAAAAAGATCAGATGCAAAAATATGCCAAATGAGAAATTAAACCTATACAACAATAACACCATTGTTTTGCATGTATCAATTTCTTACACAAAATGAGACAGAATGGCCCCACTCCAATCTGTGGGGAAAAATCCCCTAGTATATAAGTTTTTTTGTTTCTATCAAGCATGCAGTTTTGGATAAGCAATTAATCTATCAGTGTACAGGTGCTCTGGAGAGCAAATCCTTCAGCGCTGCTGTTTGTGCAGTATGCAATAAGTTAGCCAAGTACATCTTGAACCTGAAAGATTGCTTGTAGCCACACCTTCTTAAGTATTAAACAGCTCTTAATTATTATGGTACAGTATCACCAGATTACTTTTGCCTGCAACCAGGGAAAAAAAAAAAATCCTCCGTCAAGCTAATAAACATGAACAAGCAATTTTGTAACGTCATGCATATTTCAAACGTTCTGATGATGCACAAGGCTCAGAAATGACCTTGAATCAGTTACGACCATGGTGCCGTGCTACTAATGAATATTGTCTCCATTGTCTTTGGCTGTCTTTGATTGCTCTTAAAATCTATCTATCAACAAATATATTACCGTGAAAAAAAGTATGAAACATGCAATATAAGTTTTTTCATGTTTGATTCATAAAGGTGACAAAACACTTGAAAAGAAATGGTAGGGTATATTTTCTTAGAATTTTTCTATACAGTATATAAATTGGAAATTAATTCATACTTGAAAGACTATGTATATATATCGATAACAATTTAATGTAGAAATGAAAACTTGCATCAAGTAAAATAGGATCAATATCAAAGAACCATTTATCAGCTATATCACATCTGCCTCTTTAAAAAAATTAAATGGTTTGGTAAATATGTAAGTATATACATGTTGACATGCCGTAGATCCATGCCTCCAGACAGCTGCTGACAATCAAATTTGTCCCCAGCCATCACCGAAAAGATTTACCAATCACGTCTGTCATCTATGCAGCGGAAATAGAAAAGTTGGATAGTTATTAATTCTTTAAAGGTTTTGTCTCCACGGATTTCCATGGAAAGCTTCTCATTGGGAACAAGCCAGAGTTTGTCCGACAGATTGTGACGTGGGTTCCAGCTGTACAAGGCCATCCGCTTGCCCAATACATCACAGATACATGTCCAACATTGGCTCTGTGACAGAGGACTGATGGAACAGACTTTGATTGACATGTGTTCTTCCGCAGTCAATAATCTCATACCACACAGAAAATAAACGTGTGTTAAATATTTATATCTAGCCAGCAATAAATTCCTTATAGAAATGTCAACCTTCAGATTACCAGCTAAATGTTACGTAATGCTTTCTCTGAATATTGCCTTTCTGTTAAAGACGAACATCTGAATAGGGAAAATCTTTAAGCCTCATTCAAAGATCCAGCATTATTTTTGAGGCACAGTATGATAACCTCACAAATTAACTTTCAGTTCCTTCATTATCTGCTTTTCTCCGATTGTGATGTGTCTTTGATATGTAAATTGAAATTGATTTGTCAACATTTTTATTCTTTATACAAACTTGGAAAATATTTCACAAATACTTGTATCAAAACAAACAATAACACAATTACAAATTCTTTCTTATTATCAGCAATCAAAAGATGGTTCCACTAATTACAAAATAGAATAATTATCATTTTTTAGTACCAGTGACAAAATCAAAGGATTCATTTTGGCAATGCAAGGTGTATTCTCACTTAATTTGTAACCAGAAACTATACATCTATTAAACCAACTAGACTGAATAAGTTTTATAATGAAAACCAAAATGATTCCTCTCTGAATTTCCTTTTCAAGTGATGTATATTGCTGTAATGTTATTGTTATACTGTAACATCTATAACATCTATTAAACCAACTAGACTGAATAAGTTTTATAATGAAAACCAAAATGATTCCTCTCTGAATTTCCTTTTCAAGTGATGTATATTGCTGTAATGTTATTGTTATACTGTCCCCCCCCCCCCCCCCCCCCCCCCCCCCCCCCCCCCCCCCAAACAACCAACAATAAACCCCCCCATTGACCCATCGAACCTCAACCACCTCCCCAAATTACAGAATACGGAAACCATGTACCTGTTGCCCCTAACAAGTTCAACCCAAAAACCTACATGTATATCATTTAATATCTTTTCCATTCAACATGACCACAAAACCACATCCGCCATCCATGCTCAACAAACAGCACCGAAATAAACTTGAGATCCCATCAGGAAAAATAATCAATCGTGAATGACAAAGTCGGTGCTTTTAAGACAGTTATTTTTCCAAATTGTGTTAATTAATTTTACAAGGCTATTTTACAAGGTTGCTGCTTTTAAATACCAATTTCAAATTTTATAGCAGTTTGTCTTAATTTGGGGCTTCATCCATCAAACATATTTTATTGCAGATGGTGACAAACTGAATCATGAAGAAGCCAATTGGTGCACGAAACAGATCGAGGCGCCATCCTAGCACACAAAGCAGATCGAGGCCCCATCCTAGCTAGCACACAAAGAAGATCGAGGCCCCATCCTAGTACACGGAAGCGGATCGGGGCCCCATCCTAGCACACAAAGAAGATCGAGGCTCCATCCTAGCACACAAAGCAGATCGGGGTGCCATCCTAGAACACAAAGCAGATCGAGGCCCCATCCTAGAACACAAAGCAGATCGAGGCCCCATATCCTAGCACACAAAGCAGATCGGGGTGCCATCCTAGAACACAAAGCAGATTGAGGCCCCATCCTAGAACACAAAGCAGATCGAGGCCCCATATCCTAGCACACAAAGCAGATCGGGGTGCCATCCTAGAACACAAAGCAGATTGAGGCCCAATATCCTAGCACACAAAGTAGATCAGGGTGCCATCCTAGAACACAAAGCAGATCGAGGCCCCATCCTAGAACACAAAGCAGATCAAGGCCCCATCCCAGAACACAAAGCAGATCGAGGCCCCATCCTAGAACACAAAGCAGATCAAGGCTCCATCCCAGAACACAAAGCAGATCAAGGCTCCATCCTAGAACACAAAGCAGATCGAGGCCCCATCCCAGAACACAAAGCAGATTGAGGCCCCATCCTAGAACACAAAGCAGATCGAGGCCCCATCCCAGAACACAAAGCAGATCAAGGCCCAATCCTAGAACACAAAGCAGATCGAGGCCCCATCCCAGAAAACAAAGCAGATCGAGGCCCCATCCCAGAACACAAAGCAGATCAAGACCGCATCCTAGAACACAAAGCAGATCGAGGCCCCATCCCAGAACACAAAGCAGATCAAGGCCCCATCCTAGAACACAAAGCAGATCAAGGCCCCATCCTAGAACACAAAGCAGATCAAGGCTCCATCCTAGAACACAAAGCAGATCGAGGCCCCATCCTAGAACACAAAGCAGATCGAGGCCCCATCCCAGAACACAAAGCAGATCAAGGCCCCATCCTAGAACACAAAGCAGATCGAGGCCCCATCCCAGAACACAAAGCAGATCAAGGCCGCATCCTAGAACACAAAGCAGATCGAGGCCCCATCCCAGAACACAAAGCAGATCAAGGCCCCATCCCAGAACACAAAGCAGATCGAGGCCCCATCCCAGAACACAAAGCAGATCGAGGCCCCATCCCAGAACACAAAGCAGAT
Organism: Pecten maximus; assembly: GCF_902652985.1. Classification (NCBI taxonomy): domain Eukaryota; kingdom Metazoa; phylum Mollusca; class Bivalvia; order Pectinida; family Pectinidae; genus Pecten; species Pecten maximus. The sequence continues at coordinate 16,175,966 of NC_047017.1, read as the reverse complement.
CGAGGCCCCATCCCAGAACACAAAGCAGATCAAGGCCCCATCCTAGAACACAAAGCAGATCAAGGCTCCATCCTAGGCACCATCATGGCACACAAAGCAGACTGAGGTGCAATCCTAGCAAAACTACTTTTAAATTTTTCATTGACACAAATTTTATTTTGCATCACATGCTTATCATTATCAAAAGCATTAAAAACTTCACACATTAATAATATCTTATGCATTTTTACATCACTTTTACCTGTGTGATCAGATCATGACATCTCTGGTATAAAATTACTTTAAATATTATTCGACAAATACAAAAAGTGTTTTGTCTTGACAGAGTTAATAGTTTTATGAACCCCTGTGAACACAAGTTAGAACATAGTACATTGCAAACCACATATATGTATATAAACTGTTCACAAACTAGGTACATCAACATCAACATGTGCATATCTGAAGGCTGGGTATAACCTGCTGTTTTACACTCCTAACTGTGGGCTTGAAGCACTATAAAACCCACATTTATGATATTGGATACTGTTGACACAACATGTGACAAGAATTTATTTCTTAAAATTTACCGATCCTTTGACATAAGCAGATTGCTATAAATTAATTCTTAACAGCAATTTTCCCATGCATATTTGCTGACAGGATACGATTTTTTAATGAGTGCTTATCACAGTAGTGGAATGAAACTGAAGACCATCACCATGCAACACTGTGCCATATCAATACTGATGCCTCTCTAGTTTTCATCAAAAGAGCAAAATTTATTTGGAATGTTGAAAACCTACACCACTAAATGTAAGCATTAAACTTTTGTAACAAAATTTTGGTACATTGTCTTTCAAAGAAACTTCAGCTTATCACATTGGAAATAAATTATTTCTGGTTATTTCACAATTCATTTCAAAGTAATTTAATTGTATATCTTGTGTACTGTATTCTGTAAAAACCATTTCCTGGGAACTGTCTCTAAATACTTTATAATTTCTTTTGTAATTTTGAAATATTAAAGCACAATCATTTTTTAGGTCAAGGTCAATGTATTCAAGGAAACTTCAATGTATAGCACTCTAGTCTATCCTAGATACTTGCTGACTAAATACACTGTTTCTACATGCCCTTAAATTCAGTGTCTGACTTATCAATCTAGAGAATATTCTCAAATCTTTTTGTTTAGTATTGGCTTAAGTTATCAAGTTAACCTTTGACCTAGAAGACAAATACTTAATTTTGACCTCTGACCTGAACTGAAAAATGAAGAAAATATCACAAAAATGGTCTAACCAGATATAAACCCTAAATCTGAAAGTTGTTGTTTATAAAATATTTGACCTGTTACTATTTAAGTAGGTCAAGGACATTTATATGAAGAAACTTCTGTCAGTCTTCTAACTTCTACCTGTTCACAGTGAAAGGTTGTTGACCGGACAACAGAAGATGAAGGATGATGCACCATACCGTAAGTTCAGTGGCTCTTTGTGCCATGTGAGCTAATAATCAATTAACAACCAGCATCTGACATCACAATATCGGAGTGAGTGAGAAAAATCTCAAGGTTCCTGTCACATCATGCCAGCCTGGTATTACTGTTACTGCCAGGCTGTCATGTTGCCAGGGAATCAGCTTTTAATTGGCTGATCATAGGCCACTGGATGTGTGTCTGACAATCATAACCTTGACTACTCACAGCCATCTTCACCATGTTCATGTCTTGGAACCATGATGTAGTCCTCGAGCAAATTTTGAATGTTGACCTCATGAAATAGACTATGTTTATGTTAGATACATACATGCTTTAAATGGCTATAAAATTCAAACCTGATATTGAATTTCCAATTAAAACAGCATTTATATTTCGGACCAACTCTTATATATTTTTTATTATTCCTTGGCCTGATTAGAGCTTGAGGATGCTTTACACAATGTTACTGGGAGGCTTGAGTATTTCTTGATCTCTAAGAAGGTAAGAGAACCGACATTCCTTAAGATCACAAAAATCAGTCTTCTTGGATGGATACGTTAAAGTATTCAATAGAAATCATTTTTATGTGGTTGACATTGACATAACATTTAGAAATAAACGTTTCTCAACATCCATGAACAGGTATCTTTTTTCTTCTGGTCTAGATATCACTGACATGTTTCAACTGCAAGGTGACTGGGCCTTTACACCTATCAACTGTGACCATCGATCTTGAGCTGCCATAGTAATTCAGGGCACGCGCAGGGCTCGAACTTAAAGGTAGTCCCGATAGTCTGGGACTAGTAGATTTTCTACCCGGGCTAGTGGTTTGAAATTCTGGTAGCCCGACTGACTAGTGGAAATCTTGTAGAACTTTATTTGATTAAAATGTCGGGCTAGTAAAAATCACAGTGTCACATGCCCGACAATATTTCAATAAACAACTCACATACCTATGTGTATTATTAATATTTATTCGTATGTTCGCTGGAAAAACGATCCTCCACTTTCCGTTTTCACTCGACATGTTGCCGTGTGTATACATTAGTAAGCGCCCGAGAGTTCCGAAAGCATTATGATCACAATGAAGTCCGAGGATTACAATGTTGAGCACATGGTAAGTCTTGGTCATGTTTGCGTTTGTATCGAAAGAATTATAAACGGCACACTCAGGTTCGTTTTTGACAGCTTGTTTTTTGACACATGGTAAAAGCGTTCGTAGTAACTGATGATGGACCGCGGCTACATTCAACGTCTTAGGAAACAGAAAGTGGGTGATCGTGATTCTGATGATAATGAGGATGAAAGCAATAAAAAAGAGAAAAAGATCACAAACGAGAACGGAAGTTCAAAGAACAGCGGCAACAAGAATGTCCCGTGGGTCGAAATAAGACACCACAGGACAATCCATGGTATGCAAGGCCTATCCAGAGATAAGTGATCGTAAGAGTGCCTTTGTAAAGGGTTGTTTTAATATGAGAAAAGGCATACTAACTTCTTATGCATTGACAGTTCAATGTCTGACAAACGGGGTCAAAAGTTAAATCCTACTGTAAGTGCGTTCTATGTTGCAAAGCATGGTCGACCATATTCTGCCGTTTCTCCAAATTCCAAAACTCCTTTATTTATTTTATTAATTTAAGTTATGATGTTATTAATATCACAGTTTAAATCCTGATTATTATCACAACAGATTAGTTAAGTATTTACTGCTGATCTGTTACACATGAGGACACATACATGTACAATATCATGAAATACATGATAATAAATATGTCACAATTTCACATCGATATTCATTGTTATATTTCCAATATTTTCGGGCTAGCAACTTTCAATTTTACTAGCCCGACTGGGCTAGTGAAATTTACATTTGGACTAGTAAAATTTGGAATGGCTAGCCCGACTGTCTAGTGGTTTTGAAAATAAAGTTCTAGCCCTGATGCGAAATTCTGGTTCTATGCTTTAATATGTGACCGGGTGTGGTGTCCTGCTGGATGTCTCTAACAGTAAGCTTCAGTGAGGTAGCACTATAAAGTCAGCATCAGTTCCGCACTATCATTGGCCAAAAAGAGTAACATACTGCAGTCTCTCAAAACACCTCTCACACACAACCGAGGCCATCCTTGAACGACCTTAGCTGTTGATAGGACTTAAACAATATTCTACACCAAACCAAACTATCTTAATTGAAGCTAACAGGGCACCTGACCTTGACCCATTTTACATTTTTCTGATGTCATCACAATATAAACCGTCAACCATCAGGTTCAGGCCTGTTCTGTATGGAAAACCACACAAACTGGTGTTTTGTTATTTATGGACAAAAGAGAAATTTTTACAATGGTTTGATGAAGGCAAAAAACAGCAACAGATTTATACCACCCTTCAAATGAAATGCCAATGCTGACATTGAAGCTAATTAATACTGAAGCTCTCTCTTCATCCTGTGGTGCATTTTGACCAGCTCTAAATATAAAGAACATTGATCACTAGATAAATAATCCAAGGCAAGCCAGAATGTTATTATCAAAGGGCACAGAAAACATCTTGATAATATTAATTCCTAAACACTCTGTCATTAATTACTGGCTTGACTTTGATGCAGATTTACACCAAAGGAATTAGTAGCACTTTCACCTTTGATTAGCCCAATTAGAGCAGAGCACAGACAAAACACTTTAGACTACAGTAAAAGTTTTACTGACCCTGGAATGCATCCAATACTCTAATACAAGGTCACTAATACACTACACAATGCTGTACCTGTCATTCCAATCACCTCAATGCTCTAGATCAGCCGGGTTTGAAAGTCAAATAACATCATAACACATAACCTTGACCACAAATCACCTAAAAAACTTGAAAATGTCTGTAAGACATAAATTTCATGGCGGGGGCATAAAAATAGGCATGACCTTGACCTTATATCTAAAAGAAATACTTCACTAAATAACAGTACCAATTTGTATATTATGCTAATACTAGCATTCTTTACTCAATACAACTGTATTAACCGACTATTTCAATATATGTATCAAATATATGTTGTATATTACAGTAAGGAACTAATGACCTCTTTGCTCTCTTAGCAAACACAACAGTCTGAAAGGCAATTTCTAACCTGTCAAAACTACGATAGATCTATCTATACTAGGAGGACTTGTAATCTCATCTTTTCATCATTTACACTATTCCCTTTTTCTCAAAGAAGTTTTATACCCCCAAGACAACCACATGTGAGATTCTTCAGCTTCAACAAATCCTCCCAATAGACTATTGTTGAAGTAAATATGGCACCAAATCCTCCCTCATCCAAGACCATGATAGAGGAAAGCAATGATTTATGAAAAAGAATATCCTGCCCGCAATGGGACTTGTGATTTCTCAATCTTTTTGTTAACATCTTACCACACATTGGCTAAAGGGAAATTCCCTCCTTCCAAAAAATAGGCTAAAGGGAAATTCCCTCCTTCCAAAAAGTAAGATAAGTCGTATTCTCAATTTTACACATAAACCTATGCATGTATACTAGCACTGTGGAGTGAATAAAAAGTTTTCACTAACTACCAAAATCACTGTCTATAGATCACATTTTCCTTTCACATTCTTTTAGAAAATTCCTAATGTTAAATTATGTCTGGTTAATGCCTCAAATACAAAAAATGAAAAATAATAATCATAGAATCAATCAAAATTCCCGACTGTACAATATATGATGGTTGATTCTCTGAAGTTGTTTAGACAAGATTGCAATGCTTAAAGTACAACCAGGTTCTGATAAGATAAGAAAAGAACTGTACCCTAGCGAGCTTGTATTACTCTCTCACTGATGCTACAATCTACCATCTACCATAGCCAAAAGCATCAGAGTTTTATTTTTCACAGACAGACATTTTGAAGCTGATAACGGACCCCATTCCCAATTAAAATTGATAGCTATGCTTATGTTAATTTCATAAAAAAAAATACTTTTCAATTGGATCAATTTCTTCCAAGAATAATTTGGAGAAACAGAAAGTGGCCTACTGTACATCAATGGATATGACTGTACACCATCAACAGCCAATATCATGTCTTAAAAAGATATGTATTGTCGATGTATTGATTTTCCATATACATTTATATATGCACGTTTTTAACTTCTAAAAAGATATAATCCTGACGATCATGAATTAATATTTAATTTGTTTCTCGGAAACCTCTCACGGAATAACAATAGGAGACATATTGACAATACGATTGGAACAATGATGTCATCTTCCTATTGTTGAAAATGACACTAAATCTATAACTCATTGTTATTTCTCATCATTATTGAATGGCAATCAGGAAGATCCAGTAAAAAAGGTATTCTGATACTAGCTTTGTGGTACAATGTTCTTTACCATACACACAAGCACACATGTGATTAAGGTCTACATCATTTGGACAGGAAATACATGTTGAAGATTTATTTTGATTCCATGGGAACAATTTGTCACAACAAAACAAAGTGTTTCTCTTTCATGGAAATGAAATAGAATTCTTTAACTCTTCCATCTTAAGTATGTTTTAGATTCTGATCACAGGCAAAAATAATATGAACATTGGTGATGTACACCAACACCTGTACCTTAATTACGAAAGCTAGAGTATTTTATCTCATTTATTCATTTACAAAAATCGCGAAGCAAAACAAGTTATACCATGTGATGCTAATTGCTGATGTTGGCATGGATCAAAGTGCACAACGAGACTAACCGAAAAAATCGGGAGTAAGCGGAGAAAGCCAGTCGAGTCACATAGTCACATCCGATTGGGGAATCGAACCCCGGTCACCTAGGTTAGAGGCAAGTTCTTTACCACTGTGATCACATATATAGGTGTAATGTAATATTGATATGGCTTAAAGGTGTACATGTTAAGTCTTTATTTACATGTAGGAGATGTAGAATGACATCTGAACCCTTCCTAGGTGTAATATTTGTACAACAATCATTAGACCAAGTCAACATTACAGAGAAATTGATTGCTGGCCAATATGACTAATCGACTATGTGCTGCTGGTCACCTGTTATCCAGAAAGTCCACCTATTAATTAGGGCACCATTAGTAGGACATTTATCAAAGTACCAGCAGTAATTATTGGTATGTTAATCAAAGTACCATTAGTAAGTCATTTATCAAAGTATCACAAGCTTTATATAATATAATACCTTCCTAAGCTTGATATCATTGTCCTATATTACCATCATAACAGTCAGTAAGTGTTGAAAATAATCAATATTCCCCAACCTACTGCTGTTTGCTTGTTTGTTTGTTTGCTGGGTTGATATTGACAGCCTTTTGAATAACCAGGGCCATTTTTAGACATTGCCTTCTTGTTGAAGCTGGTGACTACCTCACTGAAAATGATATATGTGGCCTATCATATGCTGTCTTGAGAAATTGAGATAAAGTGCCTAACTGCTCAAGGATAGAAGCAGGAACTGCTCAAGGTCAGAACAGGGACCTGCTCAAGGACAGAACCAGGACCAGCTCAAGGACAGAACCAGGACCTGCACAAGGTCAAAACCAGGACCTGCTCAAGGACAGAGCCAGGACCTGCTCAAGGACAGAGCCAGGACCTTCTCAAGGACAGAACCAGGACATCCTCAAGGACAGAACCAGGACATGCTCAAGGACAGAACCAGGACCAGCTCAAGGACAGAATCAGGACCTGCACAAGGTCAAAACCAGGACCTGCTCAAGGACAGAACCAGGACATCCTCAAGGACAGAACCAGGACATCCTCAAGGACAGAATCAGGACATCCTCAAGGACAGAACCAGGACCTTCTCAAGGATAGAACCAGGACCTGCTCAAGGACAGAACCAGGAACTGCTCAAGGACTAAACTATGACCTGCTCAAGGACAGAACCAGGACCTGCTCAAGGACAGAACCAGGACATGCTCAAGGACAGAACCAGGACATGCTCAAGGACAGAACTAGGACATGCTCAAGGACAGAACTAGGACACGCTCAAGGACAGAACCAAGACCTGCACAAGGAATGAACCAGAACAGCAAGGGACCATCTGCGATCCCATCTTCACCAGAACTACACACTGTTCTAGGTAGAGACTGAACCCCACACATCTGATTTTCACCTGTTCATGAATAGGCCCAATGTTCTACCCAGTGAACTACTGCAAATCTGGCCAAAACCTTGGTATCAAAAAGTAAGACATGTATGAAAGTATTTACTCATTTACTCAATATCGTAGAAATAAACATGTACTGAAATAGTTTAAAAGTACCAACATCAACATTTCTACTGAAATACTTGTTTTATAATTCTAACAAGAAAATTTCTGATCTTCTGAAATAGTTTTATAGTTCTGTTATGAGCATTGCCCATTAAATAGTTTTATAGTTCTAACATGAACATTTCCCCTGAAGGACCAGTCTATGTGCAGAGTTAACTAGAAGAGCTGTAGCTATACCCACACCTGTTGCCAGTCGTAGGAAGATACATTAAAACCATCTCCTTTAGAAAGCTCCAGACTTCAAAACATAACCCACTTCATATTTGATTACAATTATGCATATGTTGGAGTAAATCAAAAAACTTTTCTCATCATTAACGACAAAACTTACTTAAAACAAGGATGTTCCATCTGCATTTGAAGACTCTGTACAAGGCCTTCAGTTAGGAAGCCTAATCCAAGACACTTAACGAAATATGAATGTGATACCCTTAAGTGGCAGAGATCAATTCAGCTCTACAACTGCATGGTTTCTTCTTTCAGATACATATGTTTAACTTTTCTGAAGATGGTTTCTTTCCCATCATATTTTAAACAAAAACATCTTGCATGAAAACTAAGAAATTAATTGTTCTTTCCATCACAAAAATAACTCTCTGCAAGAAGATTTGTTTTCATGAACAAAATATAATAACAATAAAGATATCGACCTTGAGGAAAACCTTTATTGTGACCAGATTAACAGTATACAATTACACTTAGCTACTGACAGAGATGCAGTGATTTTCACCAAATTATTTGTCCATGAAAATTTACAACCAAGCTGACAAGATTCATTAAAACAGTGTACATATAATTGTCCTTTGTCCTGCAGAAGTCAACACTAGTGGTAACTTTTGTAGTGTTCTTCAGGCAAGCCGAGTCATCATTTTCACAACATTCAATGGACTATATATCATATTGCATTCAATGGACTATTAACCCAATTGCATTCAATGGACTATAAACCCAATTCAATGGACTTGTTAACACAATTTTATCATTTTTACCCAATATCTCCTACCTTGTGTAATGCATAATGGGTAAATATTTAGTATTGCATAGCTGATTATCAAACATCAATAAACATTACTTATTTATACAGCAGTTCAGGTTAATACGGGAACAATATATGTCCCTACATATACTGGTTACACACAAAGCTGATTATCAAACATCAGTGTATTTGAAATACACAGTGAAATGTTTGAATGAAGTATTTGTGTTGTAGGTGAGGCTGGGTACACTAAAATTGATTTTTAGATTCTCTCACCTGTATTAACATGTCTCATCAATACTGAAAACAAATGTAAACCAGTACATCCGCTGATTTCTCAAACAACGCCACAACTGGAAAGCCAACGTCTCAAGTCAGGTATTATGTCCCGAACATGTAAACTGTATTAGCCATCAACCTAACACAATTACTGTGCCAACATCTCAAACACTGTGTACACGGACCCAGTTAATATTTGCACTTGTGATAACAGTCTTACCACATCAGCAGTATTTCCCACGTGACCATTGTTAAACATTCTCATGGAACCATTGTTTAAATAATATGTGCAAACAAATTTATAATGTGACAGTCAACATTAAAAGTCAACCATGACCCATGCAAACTTCAACAAAGATGAAGACAATAAGATTTAATAGGATCACAGTTACTTCCCTTTTTACCATTAAGTTTTCATCTTTCATTTTGATGTTGTGCTTTTATAATTCCCAGGAGAAAATGTCAAGATGAGGGGTTTGTAGTGTATAGTTTCCCATGTTTGATTCCTGTACTTTATGTTTATCTTATATATATATCACAAATGAAAAAAGAAGAAAATTTTAAGAAGAAATCAGAATGAACTCTTTGGAAACCTGGAACCAGGAGTTAAAACTCCTTATTCCAGGTTTCCAAAAAGTATATCCTAATTTCTTCTTTTACACCTAGGTTTCAACATATTTCAGTTTTAGGCAGGCAACCAGCAGTAGTAGAAGTTAGAAAGAGTTCCACCTCTTCTTTTCAATTTGTTTAAAATGGACTTTATTTGAGTGCTTTGTATATACATTGTATAAACCGTGCGATAACTTAGTCTGTAAGAGGGTCGGCCATGCCACATTAATTTTTTTAAGTCATCCAAAACTGGTCAACCATGACATTTTTGCCAATTGCTTCAAAGTGAATCTGAGTGACCCAGGTGGTCAGCCCTGCATCAATATCTACCACAAATGTACATGTGGTCATGTAAACCTAAATCTATTGCCAGTAACCCAAAATAGTCAAAAGTTGTCTCGATAATTATTCTTTGTGACATCTGAAAAATCAGACTGTGCTTTTAATACGTTAACCAGAGCAAGGCCAACCAACATTGAGTATATAACATCTCAATGCCAGACAGACTATCAACCTAATTTTCAGCATCCCAATTGCAATCAGGGGGCCAGGATATAAACTTGGCTGAAATCAGGTGTTGAGCTAATTGCAGGGAATGGCATTTGTTAGTATTTTCACTGAACTGCAACAGTAATGGTAACTTCTCCCCACTCCCCGGCCCCCTACCACCAACTTCGAAGCAATAAATCCCCCTCCACAACTTCACAGCCCTCCCCCTCTCCAAACTTCATAGTATAAATCCCCCACCCCAACCCCCCACAACTTCACAGCCCCCCCCCCCCAACTTCACAGCATACACACACAATGTATCCTCCACCTCCAACTCTTCACAGCTGATTTAAATAATCACACCATCTCTGCACTCCCTAACCTATTGAAAACCCATCCTGGTTTGTTGATATCAACAAATACATACAGAGTCAATCTAAACATAAGGTGGGATCTGTACATATAACATATGGTAGCAAACGTGCAATAGTATTAATACATCAGACATCAGGTGCACTATTATATACATGACTAATTATAGATGGGCATAAATAGTTTCATATAGCACAAACTGTGTGTCCGAATGTATATAAAACTTGTAACTCAGAGTATTTAGCAATAAACTGTATAGATCTGCATTATGAACATGTACTTTTGTTAGAAATTTCATCAAAATGACTTATACATAATCAAAAGTACTGATGACAGCAACTCTGCAGAAGAGACAATTAAAATCACCACTATCATCAGTATTGATGACACCAGCTCCACAGTAAAGACAACTCAAATCACCACTATCACACAGTAAAGACAACTCAAATCACCACTATCACACAGTAAAGACAACTCAAATCACCATTATCATCAGTATTGATGACACCAGCTCCACAGTAAAGACAACTCAAATCACCACTATCACACAGTAAAGACAACTCAAATCACCACTATCACACAGTAAAGACAACTCAAATCACCACTATCATTAGTATTGATGACACCAGCTCCACATTAGAGACAACTCAAATCACCGCTATCATCAGCAATGATGACACCAGCTCCACAGTAGAGACAACTCAAATCAACACTATCATCATGATCAGTATTGATGACACCAGCTCCACAGTAGAGACAACTCAAATCAACACTATCTGATGACACCAGCTCCACAGTAGAGACAACTCAAATCACCACTATCTTATGACACCAGCTCCACAGTAGAGACAACTACAGCTCCACAGTAGAGACAACTCAAATCACCACTATCATCAGTATTGATGACACCAGCTCCACAGTAAAGACAACTCAAATCACCACTATCACTAATGCTAATGACGCCAGGTCCAGAGTAGAATCAATTTATGGCTAAGGATCAGGTTTCTTGAAAAATGGCAAATTGCCAAAATAAACTAAACAGAACTGCAACAACATAAAGATGCAAAAATTGGAAAAACAAATTTTGATGTAACAAAGATGTAACAGAGATGTCAAAGCTAAGATAGACTGACAGTCCTATCAGGTCTCTATGAAGAAAACAATACAGCATGTACACTACACACAAAACCTCATTTTACCTGACCATTTCAATTAACATTTATTTCAATTAATTAAAATTCAAGAATCCTCCAGAACTCAGATCAATCTAACGACATAGCTATAGCTATCACAAGGCATATTAAGGGGAAAAAAAACAATGCAAAATATGGTAGGCTAGCCCTCAGTAGTATTTGGACATATGTCAGAAACTAAGTCAAAGATTATTTGGAAGTGGTTACCGGAAATAAATCTACGCCCCAATTTTAATTTTAGCTCTCTAATTTTTCAAAGGGATTATTTTAGGATGACTATGGTATGTTCGGTACATCTGTAATAACATTTACTTTTTATTTTATTCAGTATTTTCAAACTCAGATGAGTCTGACATTTGTGTTAAGATTCATATCAGTTGAAAACTACCAATTATTTTACAGTTGCACAAAATCTTTACTTCCCGAGTCGTAACAAGATTTTTACTGTATACTCAGCACGTAATACTACCAATAATGAAACTTCAAATGTTTCTTCCTTTTCACAGCATTTTATAGTGCATATATTATAGAGGAAAAACTTAAGACATTATGAGAAATATTGTCAATGCTCATATGAACACAGCACCTTTGAAAATGAATGTACATTATAGTAATAGATACAGTATTTGCCAAATAAATTACAGAACCGCAGCTAGGACTTGTTGGTGATGCTGGAGGGCCAAAAGTGTAAAAATCCAGCATAAACCTCAGAAAAACTAAAGGGACCTGGATATAAATGTTAAAATATTAAGAAGTAGTGGTGCATATGTCTATGAAGTTTATATAGAACATCCCCTCCATGGACAACAACGCCGCAAACATTTTTTATGTACTTTACCAGTAATTTGGGATGTTGAATGAGGGAGATCTTCGTTTTTTTTGCCGTTTCAGAAGTTGGCTGACATGTAGGATTTTATCAAGATCACTGAAACCCTAAAGGATTTGTCATACTAATTTAGTATGACAAATCCTGTAGGGTTTCAGTGAAAATTAGTATGACAAATCCTTTAGGGTTTCAGTGATCTTTCGGTTCCTTGAAATCACTAATATCAGTTATCTTAATCTAGGTTGTTTTTTTCCAATTTGACAACGTTAACCATAACCACAACAAAAGTTAACATAGGTTTTACAAAATCATTACTTTCATCCAAACAAACTTGAAAGTTATTGTATACATGTTACAAAACAATCCATAAACTAACAATTAAAACAACAAACTATGATAATATTGAACACATCCACTTTGACAATCTTGAATATGAACACAAACCGACTTAACTAACTTAGCTGTGTTACAAAGCCGTCTCAAATTTGTTCACAAATTATTATCTACAGTAATATGGCCTTTAGCCACCAACTAATATCTCCCTCAAGAGCATGCAGTCGGAGCTGCTAATTTCGGCTAACAGCTTTAATTTACACATGACATTTTAAAGCAGGGTCGACTGGAACACAACAGAGTAAAGTATCTTGTTCAAGGATACAACACAGCGCCCCTTGCCAGGACTCAAACTAGTGACCTTTCAGTCACGTAGCCCTGCATCCTACCACTAAACCACTGTGTCTCAATAATGCACCGCAGCTCCACACTTTTTTCCTGCTGAAGCTGGAATAAAACTTGACCAAACTCAGCACAGTAATGTATAAAGGTAAGTGACCTACCTTTTTGTAAACCAGGTAGTTGGGGTTATCCTCAGGGTTCGCCTGCCCATTCCCAAACATTGCACTAGACAATGTGTTGGGCAGGCTCTCCGTCCTCGGTTTGTATTTAGGAGTGAGCGCCATTCCTGAGAAGATATAACAAAAACATTTTCTACAATGCATAAATAGGTAACATCAGAATACTTGACATAAACCATGCCAATAACAAAATCAACCATGATATAAAAGATAAAATCAAAAATTGATGATCCTATGAGTAAATTTAAGTCCTATATGATTCTCCAAACCAAACTACCAGGTAAGCTCCCTTTACCTACAGGTATATTGTAGGAGACACCATTGTCAGATTTATCATAGTTTTCCCTACTAGACCTGACCCTCTGTCACAAGGGAGGTAACACCCCTCATTTACATATTTTGCTGGCCCTGATTTTATAAAACATTAAGTCACCGTGGACCACCACCAATGCTGACCTGACCAAATTCAGTCCAACTTCCTTCAACTTTTCTAGACCAGTAGCATTTTAAATGAATAGTGGAGTCAGTCAGGGTTTTCAAGGTAATTTTGTTATGCAGGGTCCCAGGGGAGTCCCATTTTGAAATCCAGGAGTCCCATGACATCTTAAAATTTGAAAAAATCATGGTAAAGCAGTTCCAGCATCCAAGCTGGTCATCAGGTATTACAATGTTGCCTAAAGTAATCAAATGCAAGCATAATGAAATACTAGTGTCAATTGAAATCAACTGTTATTTCTTTATTGTATGGCAGATTTTGGAATTACAATGCATCCCATGGATGCACAGACATTTAGTTTGGGAGTCCTAGATATTTTTTTCTGCATCTAAGACACAGGAACAGGAAACTTGCGTCAGGGAAAACCCTGGTCAGTAACAGGAAGGAGACACTGTTCTACGACATATATATCTTTGTCAACAAGGTCATTTGGGTCAAGTCATCTACAATGCTTCCATCTCTATGTGCAGCTAAAAATATAAACAATTCGTTCACTGAAAGTGATTTTTTGTATCAGCAATAATTCACTAAAAACTAAAATTTAAATTCTTAAGGAAAATTATTGGTACTCTCTTAAGCACAGTTATTGTCATATCAAAAGGAATATTCTCTGCTGAACAAGAAATAAATCTTTGCACTTACTGAGGATCATTTTAACATTAACATAAACCTATGTAGAAGCAAACCCTAAAAGATGTGGAGATATAGTAATTCAAACACTTACAAATAAGATTTGTGAAGCAATATCCGAAATAAAATCTCTTTAGAAATGAACGCGACTCGCGGTACCATATCTGAACTATTCAATTCACTTGGCATGGACTGACTTAAGCAGAGCTCTCTCTTCATTAACAAACATGCAAGCAAGCACCGGAAGGTGAACGGCCTGTGCTACATCTGTTTAGGAGCAGTCAGCCTGCCTGAAGATTTTGTTTAGTCAAATGACTGATATATGTCTTGCCTATCAGATTTCTGTTACATGTGTAACAGTTTTATAAATTTTATATTTAAACATTGTTACACAATTTGAATGTGTGCCCTAATGAACATCAATAAAATCACATCATTAAAATTTCAACATCGGGTACAATATACAATATATTTTAGCTAATGTTTTCTTCCTGGATTTTCAGTGGTAAATGTCTTATGATTTGTACAGAATAGTATAAGGATTTCTGATAATATCTCATGCTCAATCTATGTAAACAAAGAGTCTTCATTCTTAAGTTTAAAGTAATTTTCTAGACATTCCATATCATTCATCAATCTCTTTCCTAGCAAATGCATTCTACAAATGGTGATTGATTAGTAGTAAGTACTGTTGAACAAAATGTCAAGGATCATGGGCTATGAAAACAATATAATCAATCACTTTTAAATTCTTTTTTCTTCAAAGTATATTGTAGGCATGTTATTTTTTCCTATAAAAATATATGTGTTTCTTATTGAATATTTGTAATGAGTGTTTAAACGTATAGTACATCAATATGTACTACAGTAATAGATGTGTAATAACAGTGTAATGTATTGTAATGTATTGTATTGTTTCAAGTCAATGAACAATGTTGTACAATGTTCATATATATTTAAAGCAATGATAATGTATAACAATTCTGTACAAAATATATAAACTCAGATTATTTTGTACAGATTTTATGACAATGTAAAACAAGCTATAGCTAATAATGGCATTGTTTCAGCACCACCTAAAACAATGTCTATAACAAGAGCACTTATAAAAGATGGATGTAATTTATATATATAAGAGTGCATGAATGTCTTTTTATCAGAGGGCTAATCACATCATCATTGTACTCCTACCACAGTGCTTCCTGTATAAGGACACCCCAGGGACAAATACTAAACTCGCCATATTATCCATCAAATATGTATACTTATTACTAAAGACTGATTACTGGACATGCAAACAATATCAGTCATATATAATTCACACAGACTAGCGCTCTTTTCTGGGCAACATTAATTAGAGCGAGCACTTTTCTAAATCCTTCCAATAAATACTGTAAAATTTGCTGAATTCTAACATATCTTGGATACCAATTCATCAAGAATAGATTTTTTGGGTTTGAACATGCTTTAAAACATTGCAACACCTAATGTTGACAAATACATGATGCACGTACATGCCCCTGCTATTTCCCTAAATTATCTTTGGCTTACCTATCTATATTTAATAAGAAAAGAAAGTGTTGAAATTCTAAAATCTGTATTAACTGTTAATAGTGTTATTGTTTAAGATAAAGTTTTTGTCCAAAATGTGAATCAAATAGCCATGCATAATCCAAGTCAATTTTGGGAATCTCCGGAATAAAATTAAACAGTTAATTGAGTCACACATATGCATCAACTATATAATTAATAGGAAGACTGTACCACAGGGTAGGTCTGGAAACAATTCAAACATTTTTTCCAGATGGTTATCTACAATTGTTATTTGTTATGAAGATAATGATTGTCACAATACTTACAAAATTAACCTAATGCTTGTTTCTGAGGAAACTTTTACAATTTGTTCAACTGTTCTCTATTAAAATTCTCCCATGCTAAATTTTGTTCATTTGTTAAAAAGAAAATGGGACATATCTCAATTTCTGTATCATTTTCTTTTTAAACTATCAGCTAAATACATAACAAGCATCATTGGATTAGGGATTGTGTAGAAAATGTGTGAAACGTGAAAGTCTTCATGACATAATGTTGTCAATGGAGATATATATAGTGAGAATGTCAAATGTCGTCATAATACTACAGGTGGTGGAGGGTGTGGAGAACCAGGTGGATAAGACTTCAATTACATACGCTAGTCTTGTAAATACAAGATAACTGACATTATTTGTTGGATTACATACACTGTCATTAACTTTTTAAAATACTATTTTATTTAATCTATTTATTTAATTTTTCCTAACTGTATGATCACATTACTATATGATCAGTTTAGTTGTATAGAACATCATTGTTTATAAAGCCTTGTAATTATAGAACTATAGAAGTAAAACATTTATATATGTCAGACTTGGAAGTGAAATTCTGTCATTGTCACCGATTTGGAGTGAAACTGTGTCAGTGTCACCAAATGATGTAATTTTGGGGAAAAAATGGAAAATATTGTGCACATCAATTGCTGAAATTGTAACTATTCCATAATTAAATGTAACTAAACTCTAATTACATTTTTACATATTCTAATGAAAGTTAAAAGATCCACTGATTAGCAATTAAGTTTTACTGATGTTAATAAAATAATTGTATGAAGTACGTCTGAGGAATGATCAATTTAGGAGTTCATATCATATGTAGTACTTCAATACACAGCTGCAAAATATACACAGGCATGAAATGTTTGGGCAAGCATGCATGTAAACAAAGAATTGAAGCTCCAGATTATCAGATATACATCTATAGAATTGCTCTCTGCTACAAAGCAACACACATATAATTACATCAAACCTTACATTGCATGCAGCTACCGTTTTAAATGGTTTAAAGTGTGTGCTATAGGGAAGTAAAAAGCGACTATTATTGACTTAGGAACCCAGATTCTTCACCAAACTGTCTATGCTGATATATTGTCTGTTTCTACTTAATTCAATGAATTTGGCCATTCTCCACTTACATTGGCCATATAAAAAAGGCAATAAATTATCTAAAATCACTCTGAAAAGCTACCAAACATTAATTACTAATAGCATTTCACCTTTTAGAGGGAAGCCATCTCCACAAAATACCCTTCCCTTCTCACTGCTTCAACACAGGGTAGGTTGGTAGTGCTGCTCCTAGGTCAGTCTACTATAGGAAAAAATCAAACCGTCGACATCGTGGCTAGGAATTATCCCTAGCTTGGGAACACGGAGCTCCTTACAAAACTTTAAAAAAAAAAAAAAAACACAGGAGGCGCTCTTGCTGCTCGTCAATCCGCTGATGATTATATGCGAGTACTTGTAAAATATTCACGGCTGTACATTAAACATATTCCTCCTCTTTGTTTCCCGTATTGAGGAAATACATCCATCACATACTTTTAAACCCGAGAACAACAAAATTCCCCGCTACAGATCGCCAGACAGACTACATATTGTCAGTAGTAGGCTGTTAGCAATGTTGCCATCTGCATCGGAGTTTAAATTCCAAACAAAATAGATGGGTATAGTCTTGAGTCTTGGAGCAACAATAACATAACCATAGTATAAGACTATTGTACGAGCTCCGCCGTCCTGCCGATCAATCACGGTAACATTCGAATTCAGCGTCTGCTTTCCTCTGCTGCTACAGCCGCTGCTGATGCTGCTGGGTACTATTATCTCATAGTCTCCTCAGACACAGCGATGTGGAAACTATATATGTTTCGTAGGTCTAACCATTATTTACAAAATATATGCAAACCCATCTACATCAATCTGATATTAAACATTTTCAATATTTCCGAGGCGTCTTCTGTGCGTTTTCATTAATCTTTAAATGCCCAGGCACATGCAAAGTTACTGAAGCGCCATTTTGAATATTGAAATCAATACTGGTGTTTGATTGGTTGAACGGCTGTAAGGAAATGCAGGTGCGTTCGCATATAGCTGCGTGTAGGAATAAAAACAAAAAAATATGCAATACTAAATTTCATTTTAAAGCGCACAAAATTAATTAGATACTTACCATCTACATTATCCCTGATAAGGACATGGCTGCAGCTTCTAAATCGCATACATGACAACATAGCTCCAGTGTTGAAAACAGGACAATGCTTCGATTGATTTTTTCGTCTGTGTGAGATCGATATTGTGGACTGGTTGTGAAGCGCTTGTCTGCTCCAACAACACCACTACCGAGTGAGATGATACGACTAGGCCAGATACTTCCAAGATTTTATTACATTTTGCTGCATTGCTTTGATTATAACCGTGCTCTACAGATCACAGACTACCAAACCTAATAATTATGCAGTATATTCAATATACACGACAATTGTGGTGTTGATATTCAAAGTACCGTATGCTGTGAATGCAAGTCACATCTTTCCGTGTTTTTTATTCGCGCGATAAGGTGTTACAGCTACCTGTCATTATGCATTGATATGGGCTAAATATTGACCCATCTAAGGAACCGATTCAAGAAAAAAATACCCAAGCTTCTGATCATTTTCTTATCTACATTGGTTTGTACAGACATGGTAATAACATCACAAAATAACTTCAATGGTCTCGTGTCCAGATTCCAGAGTCGTGGAAATATATTATTATTGTATCTGATTACAAATTGTAATTATCTGGGACAACGAAATACTCATTTTACCGATTCTGGATCGATATATAGAAGATGAACCCGAGAGAGACATTCATAGCGCATAAACTTGGTATCCATGCTGTAAAAAAAAAGAATAAAAGAAAACATCAACATGTTAACAAAGAAAAACAAACACTAGGCCTAAATACTTTGTCATCGCGACAGCGCGAAAAAAACAAGCCACAAAGGGAAAGTACCCGGTACAACGCTAATCTGTTTCGCTTGAAATCTCGCCGCAAAAATCCACGTTTCGATGCTTTTTTTTTTTAAACGAAACTTTTCATTGACATTGAATCTTTCGCTTTTGACATCGGATTTAAACATACATAATATTCTAATATTACAAAAACAATGGCACTTGTCAAAAAAGCCATCTTTTTCTTAAATTGCACAATGTGTGCATTTTAATAACCGTCGCATTGTTACGTCCATTATAAAGCACCGATGTTTAATAAAAGTCGCAAATCATCGTCGTTTAGAAGTTTTCTCTACACAATATACGAAGTTTTATCACGGATCGAAGTGCTATTTAATGAGATTTCGCGTTATTTTGATATTTTTCAAAAATATTTTATATCAAATCCAAAAACATTTTTGATTTTGTTAATATTTCAACTCATAAACGCTGGCGATATAGCAACTCTTTTCGTTTATTTGATGTGACAATAATACATGCACGTGCAATCGTAGGGCATTTATTGTACGCTGCCGAACAAAGTTTACGCGTACAGGATATCCACGTAAATTGGACTCATTAATTGTGATCACTGACAGCAGAATGTAGACCTCAGGGACTTGACAGGAATTCCCGACCCATATTACTTATATGTATGTATTTATATTTATATGGACAGTAAATAAGGAATTCGCGCCAAGTCCCTGTGGTCCAAAGTTTTAATATTTCACACATAGGTTGAAACCAAATGCGCCCCCAGATGAATAAATTAATATGCACAAATTAATATGCGCTATTAGATTTTTAAAGGGATTATATGGTTAAAAAACACTATGAGAAAAGGATGTAAAACGTTATATTTTCTATGAGTATGTTTAAAAACACATTCTGTTAATTACAAAAATTAAAAGTCACTGCAACCATTTATGATAGATATCTAAAAAATAAAGAATGTAAACATTGCGGTCTCATTTTTATTTTTCATTCTGTAAGGAAGATAAATGCCGACATAGGTAGGTTTTTTGAAGTGTGAAGTTGTGGATGCTGTATGAAAGTTACTGTTACCTTTGCATCAGGAAATTCATTCAGACATAGACACAATATATGTACGACATACAAGTTTGACCGTTATAGAGTTTCTGGACCGTATAGGACTTACAAGTAAACCCGTATCAGTTAGTGTGCACAATATTATGGCAAGCCAAGTTGTTATATATTCATAGAGCAACGCTGATCCAGTATTTAATCAAATTATATAATATATCTTATATCTTTAAGATAGTTTATGTATTATATAAGATATGAGTCTCATAAACCTTTCTTTATAAGATATCTTGTATCTTACATAAGATATCATATAAACGAACTACATGTATATAAGATATCTCATTTAATTTTCTTTGTAAGATATCTTATATGATAAATAAGATATCTTATATATTCTATTATACATTTACTATATAAGATATCATATAAAGAAAAGTATATATCTTAAATAATTTGGTTGATTACTGGATCAACATTGCCCCATGAATAAATGATGACTTGACTTGCCATATTGCACTACAGGTCGACACAGAGTGAACTACGTTTATTCAATTTAAAGGGACAATTTGTGCATGACTCCTTCAACATTGATCGATAGACAATATTTAGACAAGCCCCTATGTTGGAACCTTTGCTAAACGAAACACAACACCGTGTGATAGAGGCTTTAGGACTTTGAACGAATATTGCATAGGGATTCGGCACGAATTCCCAACCCACAGTCTATATTACATGTATTATATAATACATATATATGGACCGTGAGTTGGAAATTCGTGACGAGTCCCTATGATAGAGGCGGTCGGCTCCGTAAGATACTTTAATTAGTCTCTGATGCAGGTTAGAGTCGTTGCAATTCGATAGGTGACTGATGGTGAACTCCACTTCTACTATATCTATATATATATAGATAATATACAGCAAAACTTACACCCGTCAGTGATCTATATATAGATCGAATTGAACTTCGGGATGGGTGTCATTTTTACCGATCAAACATCTTAAAAGGTGTTTTATATACATACACTTAGACCGTGACAAATTCTAATCACAATCACGTGGGCACTCTCTCATACATGGTACACATTTACATTGCTGGTGTGCTTGAATTTTAATTTTATGTGTTTTCTCATATGTAAAATACATTGTACCTATAATGTAACTTTACTACATTAGTCTCTTATTGTGCGTTGTATATTTATTTGTATGTAATTATGAAAACATGAACAGTACTCGGACAGTAATATTATTGTTTAACGTCAGCATTCCCATGATCACTCTACTTTATATCTATGTCTATCATTAATAAGGAGATGGTTTTACATAAGCTCTAAGCTTGTTACCAAATCCTCTTGTATACTTTTGATTTATTGTACTGTATTACTTATTCTCAAATAAATATTGTTTAAATTAATGTTATTGTTAATTAATTACCGGCCTCGTCAATCCACGGTATGTCGAAAGAAATGAAACAGATTGCGTTAATATACATTGTATGAATAAAGAAAGGATTGTTGTATGGTTATTTTTACAGAGTCAAAAACGTTCGGAGCTTTCCATAATTATCACAGATAGAAATAAATTAAACAGATAAGAGTCTAT
This sequence comes from Pecten maximus, assembly GCF_902652985.1. NCBI lineage: Eukaryota > Metazoa > Mollusca > Bivalvia > Pectinida > Pectinidae > Pecten > Pecten maximus. The sequence continues at coordinate 16,154,004 of NC_047017.1, read as the reverse complement.
ATATTAAAAAATAATAGTTTTCGCTCTTAGACCAAACCGAACAGTAGTTGCGCTTCCCGATTCGCGAACAATCAAGTCTTTCAACCCCGACTCTGAAAAAAATATCATACCAGTTTTAAACGAGATCGTGATGTTTTGTACCCAGCTTCAAATCACAGAAAGTTTTTTTAGATGATTATCTCATATTCCTACTCTGTTAACATAATTGTCTAATAGATAATCAGCTTCCAGTCAGGAAAAGGTCAAGGATACGAGAACTAAAAACTAAACTTCACAGTTCATTACAATTATCACGAGTATAGTATCTTAAAAACAATAGAACTGACTTCAGATACGCTTTTTGTTCTTCAAACATTATTGACTAAATACTCACAGTTCAAAAACAGAGTACTTATGTGTATGCTTCTTACGTGGAGTTTGACAAAGCGTTTGATTGATAGTTTTTGGAGAAATGGATCACTGTGCAAGCTTGCTCAACATGGTGTTGTTTTTTTACCCTAACAAGAATAATGAGTATAGCTAAAGCAATACATGTCCTCTTCCTACCTTACCAGAAGCAGACGTCTGTGAAATGAGTAACGATGACTTTGATGACCTTCACCTAACAACCTTGAAACTCAAACTTGTTTGATATACGTGTATAATGTTCCTATCTAATTGATTGAAGTTTGATCGCTACAAAGCTGACAAGGGATTTTCTAAAAATAGTGACGATGACCTTGACCTTGACCCAACAACCCTGAAACTCGAACTTGTCCGAGATATTATGGTCCTTTGTAATCGTATGAAGTTTTATATTTTTAAAAAATCCTTCAAGGAATAAAGGCACCTATTCAGAGTATCTCCCGCGCTTTCTTAAGGAGATGAAAACTAGAACCTATCGCAGCCCTCCAAAACACACATGTATTCAACACACGTTTGTATCTCACATACGGGGGAGGCCGCCCTTGAAGAAATTACCTCAGATGTCGAAGGGACGTTAAACAATACTAATCTAAACTAAACTGGAACTAAAGTGAATTTCTGTCTAGCCGAAAGGTATATTGCGAATAGTACTTTACCAGGCCCCCATCAATGATAAACAAAATTGCCATGAAAATGAGACATGCTTAAAACGGTAATAATATTATACTGTTTGTAAAAAAATAAATGCAGAATTTAAAAAGTACTTCTTGACCAAATGTAGGGTAGTAACATATAAACAACATAGAAAAAATATGAAGGAGAGCTACTTATCTCTACCTCGATTTGAATATAGAAAATCCCTGGCAACAGTGAGACCAATCAACCATAACTTGGAGTTTGAAGTGGATGGAACTAAAAATAATCCGCGACAACTCTTTCAAGTAACTCTACTTTGGTTGATGAAGTTAATTTAATTTAATTCATTAATGTAAAATCAATTCTACTGCAAGGGCAGCTTTTCTAGCAAAATATATAGTATCCAACATTGAGCTGTCTTAATTCTAATTACCTCAACTTTTGCATGCCACGAGCCTTTCAAATAAAACAAAGTCAACTGAACTGAGGAGGGCATGTCTGCAGATGCATGGATGGTAGATTTCGTCTTTTGGTAATACAGAGTTATCTGCTCTTGTGATGAGGTATTGTTTGCTATGTCGCTAGTTTGTGAGAGTAAGTTACTCTCACAAACAAGCGACATAACTAACGTTATTTATTTGAGTGAGAACAACGTAATTTTCTTACTCAAATAAATGACGTAATTCAATTAATACCTTCTCACAAGAGCAGATAACTCTGCATGACGGAAATACGGAATAACGTGTCATAACGTACATTTTGTGTGCTAATTTATCGCTTCTATTGTTTGACAAAACAATGTAATGCAAGTTGATTGATTTATTACTATTAAGACAAGTTTGGTCCGATTGTTACGTGTTAAGGATCAAATGAAACCGAACATCTAGTATGTGGAGTAAGGTATAAATGAATAAATGTATTTCTTAAATTGAAACTGAAAAAAAAAATCCTTTTTATTTTATTTTTTCCTCATCCAGTGAGTCGCTCGGACAAAACGTCAATTACATATGGATTCACATGACATGCAACTAAACGTACATATCTTCATAACATTTCAGGACAACTTACTATATCATTATTTATGAACGAAATTCGGACAGGAAGCTGAGGTTCATCACTAGTTCTGGTCCCCTCAAATTGAGATACGCCTCAATCATCAATAGGCCTATGGCACGCCTTTTTAATATAATGGACCTTTTTTCATCCGTTAAGACGAATAGAATTATATCACTTAAACATTATTTCAATATATTGTAACACACTGCTAAAAGATACTTTATCATGTTACCTGCAGATAAAAAGAATATTTCAATTAGTGAAATAAACTTCGAGTGCATATACATGACTAATTAAATTTCAATGCGGTTAAAATTATTTTTGTCATCTTCAATACAGAGAGGTCAGGCTCACATCACTTAAACGACAAAAGTGTTATTACTAAATTGGAATAAATAGTAAAACGGTCCCCATAGGCCATGACCATCCGTACATAAAATCTATTTCATAAAATGTTCAAACATGTACATGTATTAAGAGAAATACGGAATATAACTTTGAAATGCTGTCATATACCACTATAGGAATGCTCTGCTTTAAAATATCATCTTTTCTTCATTTTGTTACTATTTTTCATTAGAAGTTATAAATCAAGGACTTCATAAAGAAATTTGTACATGAAGAGCAATATGTGATCAGTGACCTCTCTAATAGCATTGCAGTATCAATACTGTATATTGATTTCATTGTTTAAAAAAAATATGAAAAATATCAAAGACAGGCCGACCTTACATCCTTATCAGCCCACAACGTATACTGGTTCAGGTTGAACATTTAAAAAAAGCATTTCTAGTTTCTAGAATATTTCTACTTATTTTCTTTAAAAGATCACAGACTTTATTTATTTATTTATTTTATTTATTTTTTTTTACAAAACGCGCGTAAATAAATTCGGACAGGTTACCTCCCTTTGGATGCATCTTTTATGTCATGAGATCATTGTTATTACTTCCGGGCGAAGACCTCGGTGGAAAGTGAAAATTAGTTGAAGGGGTAAATTTAGCCTTTGCTTTGGAAGGTTCGGAACTCTTTTGATAACTTTATGTTGAATTATCATATGATGTAACTGGACGTCAGGAACCATGCAGAGTTTAAGACATAACAACAGATGACTAAAGATTATTTTTCGTCGCTGTGACTAACTTTTTCACAGGACCTGGATTTGATCCGAGACTTCCTTGTGTTGAACTGGTAAAAAAAAGTATTCCGGTCTTCTAATTGATTAATATTTATCTTGCTGATATATTCACCGATGTACAAGTGAACTAAACAATCTTAATACCATTTCGACTGTATGAGTAGAGAAGTGAACGATTCCGACTCCGCCGATTCAGTCGGTGAAACCAGACCACTGATGTCTACCGGGGCAGCATACCAGGGTGCGAGAAGTCAGCCCGTCACCAGGGATGAGTATGAGGACTTAGGTGAACGCCGGAACAGAGAAAACCGGGAAAATGGCATAGGAATGGTACACAACGAATTTGATAAATCCAAAAATATTTTCTGCAAAAACTATTGATGACTCATATAGATCACAATCCAAAAATACGTTTATAAATGTCCTAGTTTCGTATTCTTCAAGTATGAGCTCCATTTGAACCATTTCTGTTAAATTACCTTATAAGATATTTCTATTTTGGAAAAAAAGTTATATAAGAATTTATTTCATCTAATTATATAATATATGTTAACTTAAGAATACTAGAAAACAATTGACAATTTTTCAGTTGTCATATAGATAATTTCATTTCAACAAATTTTATTGCTATAAAACAAATGGATTGGGCAACAGGCAAGCCTATATAAGTCATCTCCAAAGGTACCACATATATACACAGTAAAGCTTTTAATTTTCATATAGATCTAGGTATTATATTTCTAGTCAACACATCAAATAAATGGAAACCAGCAAATTACAAGTTACTGTGTTACCAGTCCATTTTCACCAACATTCATTAACTTAAGAAAATCCTTTATCCTAGCAATATCAATAGGAAACAGTATTTCAGAATTAAAGGAATTTTCTTTTTAAGATTTTCCCCTTAATTCCTATCCATGGAATCTTTTAAAGTTATGGAATGTTGATGAAACCAACATCAATTTAACTGAATAAGCAATGATAAACAAGTTAAGACATTAAATCTTATAAAAGCATATTCATTTCTAAGATTTAGTTATTTGTGAATATGTCTTAAATATACTTTGCTATTTTTAGCTCACATCAAGTGACTTAATATATCTATATCAATCACCTTTTGTTCGTCTTCATCCTTTGTCCGTCTGTAGAAATATAAAGTATATATTTTCAACTTCTTTCAATAAGCAAGATGCATGCCTAGGGTTATGATTTTGGTCAGAGTGGTCAAATGTGTTCATATCTTTAAAAGACTTCTTCTCAATTCTCAAACGACACATGGTCATGATATTGGGCCAGTAGTATACTGGGATGAAGGGCTACCAAAAATGCAATAAGTTTGTTAAAATGAATGACCTTGATCTAAACTTTCAAGGTCCAATTAAGGGGTCAAATCTGTTAAAATTTGGTTGAAATGCAAAACATCATCTGTCAGTGTTCATATCATGATCAGAACTCGTGTGGCTGCTAATTAAAGCCCCTGGCCTTGATGGTTAGTTTTAAATACATCTGTATATTGCTTTTCTGCCTATTATACGTAATTTATTTAACTGCAGAGGCTTGGTATACACATTTGTATTCCCAATTTTGATATTCTACATAAAAATAATTAATTCATTATTAATTACATTATAGGATTCTATGTCATATTGAATTTGAACAGGACGTAAATCATGAGGATCAAACAGATGAAACCAGAACAGAAATACGTCCTTCGCGTCAGCCTCAGAGAAGGCGTGGCACCAGTGGTGATGCAGAAGAAGATGAAGAGGAGGTGATGCTGTATGGGGCTAAACATGTCATCATGTTATTTGCACCAGTTACACTGTGTATGATAGTTGTAGTGGCTTCCATCAGCTCGGTGACCTTCTACACAAAGAAGTCGGGCTATTTGTAAGTTTACAATGCGATTCCTGATATACATAGACAATTTTTAGTTTGAATTTATTTCCTATCATTTGCCAATTTACGCAAAGCTGTTGATGTAACAAAGACGCATCAGTATTATATACATGTACTAGCATCCCAATTATTGACCATGTCAACAGACACCATAGACAGATCATATTTCTCATGCTGCATCTGGCATATCACAGTACATGTAATATCTTTTCAAAATGCATTTTAATTTAAGATGATGTATTCAAGCATTGAACTGCTTTCTATGGACATTCAAATGGGTTGTGATTGCCAATGCAAGAGGAAAGAAATTCATATCTTAAATCAATTAACCATTATTCATAATATTCAAAATAATTTTATCACTTAAAATACTCCATTCTTTAAAGAAAATTATGCGCTTAAAATATATATAGCATAATTTTACAAATACATCTGTATGTGCTGAATAGGTTATACATGGTTATTATTCTGTCAAATCTCTTTTTAAACTTTCTAAGTTTTACTGTTAAAAAATTAATGAGCTTTTAACTTCGAGGAAGGCTATAGATTAAAATCAGCTCTTGGCTATATTAGAATCTAGCTGCTTATGCATTCTTCTTTTTTTTTTTTTTTTATTAAACTTTGATTAAAATTCATGAATATGTTGTAAAATCAAATTAAACTCAGAAAGTATGGATTATATGAAATAAGATGAGTTATAATTACCTGATGTGAATTTTGCAGAATCTATACTCCATTCCATGATGGTGACAAAGCTGACTCCACAACAGGAACAAAAGTATGGCAATCATTAGCTAATGCGATGATTCTCTTGGGGGTTGTGATTGTCATGACGACATTCCTGCTCTTACTCTACAAATTTAGGTGCTACAAGGTCATACACGGATGGCTGGTGGGATCGTCTCTCATGCTCTTGTTTCTATTCTCCTACCTATACATTGAGTAAGTATTTATAAAAAAGTAAAAACTGCTGATCTTATTTAGTTGATTAATTAATCCCCTACAGGTGAAACCAGGGAGACAATAGGTTTCCTCCCTGTCTGTCCGTCTGTCCACTCAGTTTTTCACACTTTTCTCAGCCATGCTTCAAGATATGTTGGTCAAAGTTTGTATGTAACTTCAGTATGAGTAGTTTCAGATTAAGTTAAAGTTTCAGGGTTTTTGGGTCAAGGTCACTGTTACTATTTTGAGCAGTGGCCAGTAGGGAACATGTATTGCTTCAGCAATACTCTCAGAATGCTTGTTTATACCATTTTTAAACAAACACTTTAAAAATCATTTAAATAATTTCAGTTAGACAATTGTGTATGTGTTGCTGTGCTCCAACATTTAAAACAGTTACTCATCCTAAGTTCAGCTTTAGTATATACTTGTCAAGTTGTCAGAATTCTCAATCGGGAGAAAAGTGTGCGAGCCACATATTCAATTAGACAACACTCATTAAACGAAACAAAAATCCAAGATATTTTTTGTGAGAGATGATTTGCTACAAAAGTTACTTCCTTTCCAGATATTACTTACTCCTTTATGTAAAACAAATATACAACTAAAAATATGTTTGTAAAACAGGACATTTGTATGTCCAATTCTCACTTTGAAAATGGAGCTAAATGCAAATTTAGATAAAATTAATTGAAAAAATATCCAGTTTGAGGGCATATTTGTCTCCTCCGCCCCAAAAAAAAGCCATTAATATTTAATAAATGAAAAAAGGTATTCCTGCAGCTAGATTAACCACATCTACCTCATAACTTGGTATATGTGGAAAGTGTATTTATATCCGGACATGAACCTAGCATATAAAAAACAGGACTTGAGTTGATGATGTAACTGTCCTCATTATTACAGAGTGGTGCTGCAGGCGTACAATGTACCTATAGACTACATCACAGTGGCCTTGCTGATCTGGAACTTTGGTGTGATGGGGATGATATGTATTCACTGGAAGGGTCCCCTCATCCTCCAGCAGGCCTACCTCATCATCATCTCCGCTCTCATGTCTCTCATCTTCATCAAGTACCTTCCTGATTGGACCACCTGGGTCCTTCTAGGGGTGATGGTCATCTGGGGTAAGTACCTTCCTAGGTCTAATGGTTAGACAGTCAGGTTTTAGGTATAATGGTCATATTGAATAAGTAGCATGTGCTTTGTGAGTGGTAACAACCATTTAGGGTTAAATAATTGATGTATGTATCTGGTATAAATGAAGGGCTAAGTGCTTGATCTTGTCTAAGTATTAGTCTTATTAGAGTTAATGGTCATCTTGTATATATGCATTAAACTTACTAAATGTAATTGTAATATGGGGCAAGTACAATACGTTCTAAGCATGAGTACAATAGCTTCTTGGGATGAGCACAGTATTTTCTAAGGGTGAGTACAATACTTCCTCAGGGTGTGTACAGTACTTTTCTAATGGCGAGTACTGTACTTTCTTAAGGCAAGTACTGTACTTTTCTTAGGGTGAGTACTGTACTTTTCTAAGGGTGAGTAAAGTACTTTTCTAAGGGCGAGTACTGTACTTTCTAAGGGTGAGTACAATACTTTTCTAAGGGCGAGTACTGTACTTTCTTAAGGCAAGTACTGTACTTTTCTAAAGGCGAGTACAGTACTGTCTAAGGGTGAATACTGTACTTTCTAAGGGTGAGTACTGTATTGTCTAAGGGTGAGTACTGTACTGTCTAAGGGTGAGTACAGTACTGTCTAAGGGTGAGTACACTACTGTCTAAGGGTGAGTACTGTACTGTCTAAGGGTGAGTACAGTACTGTCTAAGGGTGAGTACACTACTGTCTAAGGGTGAGTACTGTACTGTCTAAGGGTGAGTACTGTACTGTCTAAGGGTGAGTACTGTACTGTCTAAGGGTGAGTACTGTACTGTCTAAGGGTGAGTACACTACTGTCTAAGGGTGAGTACAGTACTGTCTAAGGGTGAGTACAGTACTGTCTAAGGGTGAGTACTGTACTGTCTAAGGGTGAGTACAGTACTGTCTAAGGGTGAGTACAGTACTGTCTAAGGGTGAGTACACTACTGTCTAAGGGTGAGTACTGTACTGTCTAAGGGTGAGTACAGTACTGTCTAAGGGTGAGTACAGTACTGTCTAAGGGTGAGTACTGTACTGTCTAAGGGTGAGTACTGTACTGTCTAAGGGTGAGTACAGTACTGTCTAAGGGTGAGTACTGTACTGTCTAAGGGTGAGTACAGTACTGTCTAAGGGTGAGTACAGTACTGTCTAAGGGTGAGTACTGTACTGTCTAAGGGTGAGTGCTGTACTTTCTAAGGGTGAGTACACTACTGTCTAAAGGTGAGTACTGTACTGTCTAAGGGTGAGTACAGTACTGTCTAAGGGTGAGTACACTACTGTCTAAGGGTGAGTACTGTACTGTCTAAGGGTGAGTACTGTACTTTCTAAGGGTGAGTACTGTACTTTCTAAGGGTGAGTACACTACTGTCTAAAGGTGAGTACTGTACTGTCTAAGGGTGAGTACTGTACTGTCTAAGGGTGAGTACACTACTGTCTAAGAGTGAGTACTGTACTTTCTAAGGGTGAGTACAGTACTGTCTAAGGGTGAGTACTGTACTGTCTAAGGGTGAGTACTGTACTGTCTAAGGGTGAGTACTGTACTGTCTAAAGGTGAGTACAGTACTGTCTAAGGGTGAGTACAGTACTGTCTAAGGGTGAGTAAAGTACTTTTCTTAGGGCGAGTACTGTACTTTTCTAAGGGTGAGTACAGTACTTTTCTAAGGGCGAGTACTGTACTTTCTAAGGGTGAGTACAATACTTTTCTAAGGGCGAGTACTGTACTTTCTTAAGGCAAGTACTGTACTTTTCTAAAGGTGAGTACAGTACTGTCTAAGGGTGAATACTGTACTTTCTAAGGGTGAGTACTGTATTGTCTAAGGGTGAGTACTGTACTGTCTAAGGGTGAGTACAGTACTGTCTAAGGGTGAGTACACTACTGTCTAAGGGTGAGTACTGTACTGTCTAAGGGTGAGTACAGTACTGTCTAAGGGTGAGTACACTACTGTCTAAGGGTGAGTACTGTACTGTCTAAGGGTGAGTACACTACTGTCTAAGGGTGAGTACAGTACTGTCTAAGGGTGAGTACTGTACTTTCTAAGGGTGAGTACTGTACTGTCTAAAGGTGAGTACAGTACTGTCTAAGGGTGAGTACTGTACTGTCTAAGGGTGAGTACACTACTGTCTAAGAGTGAGTACTGTACTTTCTAAGGGTGAGTACAGTACTTTCTAAGGGTGAGTACTGTACTGTCTAAGGGTGAGTACTGTACTGTCTAAGGGTGAGTACTGTACTGTCTAAAGGTGAGTACAGTACTGTCTAAGGGTGAGTACAGTACTGTCTAAGGGTGAGTACAGTACTGTCTAAGGGTGAGTACAGTACTGTCTAAGGGTGAGTACGGTACTGTCTAAGGGTGAGTACAGTACTGTCTAAGGGTGAGTACAGTACTGTCTAAGGGTGAGTACTGTACTGTCTAAGGGTGAGTACAGTACTGTCTAAGGGTGAGTACACTACTGTCTAAGGGTGAGTACAGTACTGTCTAAGGGTGAGTACTGTACTGTCTAAGGGTGAGTACAGTACTGTCTAAGGGTGAGTACAGTACTGTCTAAGGGTGAGTACACTACTGTCTAAGGGTGAGTACACTACTGTCTAAGGGTGAGTACTGTACTGTCTAAGGGTGAGTACAGTACTGTCTAAGGGTGAGTACACTACTGTCTAAGGGTGAGTACAGTACTGTCTAAGGGTGAGTACTGTACTGTCTAAGGGTGAGTACAGTACTGTCTAAGGGTGAGTACACTACTGTCTAAGGGTGAGTACTGTACTGTCTAAGGGTGAGTACAGTACTGTCTAAGGGTGAGTACGGTACTGTCTAAGGGTGAGTACTGTACTGTCTAAGGGTGAGTACAGTACTGTCTAAGGGTGAGTACTGTACTGTCTAAGGGTGAGTACAGTACTGTCTAAGGGTGAGTACGGTACTGTCTAAGGGTGAGTACTGTACTGTCTAAGGGCGAGTACAGTACTTTCTAAGGGTGAGTGCTGTACTTTCTAAGGGTGAGTACTGTACTGTCTAAGGGTGAGTACAGTACTGTCTAAGGGTGAGTACACTACTGTCTAAGGGTGAGTACTGTACATTCTAAGGGTGAGTACTGTACATTCTAAGGGTGAGTACTGTACTTTCTAAGGGTGAGCACAGTACTTTCTAAGGGTGAGTACTGTACATTCTAAGGGTGAGTACTGTACATTCTAAGGGTGAGTACTGTACTTTCTTAGGGCGAGTACTGTACCTGTGGAGTCCCAGTATTTAATGATCCTATAATGTTAGGAAGTCATTTGTCCTATTGATGCTTGTATTGGACATTTTTGGGTTGATGACATCTGGATTAATTGCCTTTCAAAATGAATGTGTTGATTTTGCTAGAAATTAAAATTATCTGTGGTGATAGCTATTTGTTTCCAAATTATATTAAACATACATCAGACATATGAATAGGCCACTTTGCTTCAGGATATTGTATTTTCATTTCAGACTTAGTGGCAGTTCTTTGCCCCAAGGGACCACTGAGGATGTTGGTGGAGACGGCCCAAAAGAGGAATGAACCCATATTTCCTGCCCTTATATACTCATGTAGGTACCATGCACATATATCTGTTATTCATTGTTCCATGTTAATTTTTGTGTCGCTGACGAGAGATGTTGGAAAGGCGGCATATAGATGCTTTTCCAATGGCAGCTTAGGTGGCATCAACAATGTTAAAGTTTTGCATTTAGCTCTTTTTCAGAAAAAGCTAGACAAACTAAACCTATATCATAGATGTAGCATGGGTAGTAGAGCCTACTATGCCAAAATATTTCATGGATTTCTGCATTTTTTGGGTAAAAGTCTAAATTTCTGGAAAATTAATGTTAAGGTTTTGTATTTAGCTCTGGCATATTAGGCTGTTTCTGACAAGCTTGAAAAGCTAGAACAGCCAAACTTGGGTTATAGGTGTATCGTGGGATGTATAGCTAGATACACTACACTCTTAACTAGCATTTCTGCAAGTTTCTGGACTTAAAAAAAAACTAATGTTAAGGTTTAGGGTTTTTTAAGTTTGTTTCTGACAAAGTATAATAGCTAAACCAGCCACACCTTGGTCATAGATATATCATAGGTAGAAGAGCCTACTACACTAAAACATTTTTAAAAATTTTCAATAAGTTTTATAATATTGACAAAGCGGGACTCGAGACACATATGATTATACATAATTCTTGCTAGATGTAAGATACCATTTGAAACAGTGAATCAATTATATGGTAATATTGGAGTTATGACCTCCTGATCTTGGTGAACTGGTTTGTTTGCTACATTGGAGTTATGTCCCTTTGATTTTGGTTAATCAGGGGCCTGTTTATTTATGCAAACACCGGTTTGTTATATTTCAACTGTAACATGTCGAACATAAATTTTGGTGGACATGCAGATATTAATACAGACTTTGAAGTGTTTGTCTAAGCTCATGAAAAAATAACAAAATCACTAGATCAAAATAGCCCTGTTCTTTTGTAAAAAAAAAAATTTGGAGTTATGTCTTCCTGAATTCGATTTGGAGTTATGTCTTCCTGATTTCTGATTTTAATTTAGAGTTATGTCCCCCTGATTATGGTTTACTAGTGAGTTTGTTAAACACTCCTTTAATATTTTTCTTTGCTCCTGATGCATTTCATTTAGCTCTACAAAAGTTATGATTTACACTTGATTTCACAGAAGTGTAAGTCTATATTTTCTCAAACAGCCACTATGATCTGGACCGTGGGTATTGGTATGGCAGAAGGAAATTCTAAAAAGAAGAAATCAAAGAAATCAAAGAAAGACACACAAAATTCAGGTAGATTGTTATATTGTTCTTGTTTAGTTTCATGAGGACATTTAATGCAACATGTAATGATGTTTTAAATTAATCATTCAAAAAATTGTGAAATCAAACTTTTTTATTCCAAATTCATGGATCAGCTGTAAAAATATTTGTGCATAAATGTAATGTGTTCATCATCATTTTTTTTTTTCATTTTATTTATCCGTTCTATGCTGTAGCATCCATTCTCTATCAACAGGAACTTTTCATTTAATATGCTGATAGTCCAAAATGCAGGTGTGGTTTTAAACAGAAAATTTTTAATGTTTCTGATTTATTTGAGATTAAAGACAATATAATGATTTTTGTGAATGAATAATGTGTTTTACAGCAGCTACAGGAGGGGCTGGCCTAGCTACAAACAATACATCTGATGATGAGGAAGGTGGATTCACTGGAAATCCTTCACGTGAACAGATTCTAGCCCGAAATAGTACAGATTCTGCAGAGGTAATATACAAATTGATTGCGATTGCCAGATAGCTGTTTTTTCATTTTTGCAGGATTTCTTTCAGTTAGATCTTTAAGATAGAGTTGCTTACCCATTTACTTTGATAGAGATCATTTACTCTGATAAAGACAATTCACTCTTATAAAGACCATTTACTCTGATAAAGACCATTCACTCTGGTAAAAACCATAAAATTTGGTAAAGAGATGCATAGATATATATATATTTATTTGAACTTCTCTTTTTACAATTAAATCATTAAGACAATTTAAAAATCCAATACAGCTCTTGATATTTTAACTCTTTTCATAAATCTTTTGTCATACATGGGTATGGAGGAAGGTTAAATCATGTAAATCATTCAGGCAAATATTTCAATATCTACTCTTGAAAAGCGATGCTCTATAATATTTTGGGTATAAGTGATAAAACATTTCCATCATACCTGTGTGTCTCCTACTGCCTTCTGTACTTACAGTGTTCCGTACCAGGTTTTACTGAGCATATAAAATGTCAGACATGACCTGACAATTTTGTAAATAAACAAAGTTTGATGCTCAGAAGATAATTTTTGCCTCAGCATCTGTAACAGTTTGTGATAGATATAAATTGATTCTTTGACACTTTATTATGCTGTGAACTGTGAAATACAAAATAATTGATGATTTCTGATTGAAATGGAAGACAGTCTTCTATTGTGAATGTATACTTGTCACTATATTCAACTATATTTTTGGCTGTTTTGGTACAGTATTTATGAAAATATGAACTTTAATTACAAACCTGAGATTAATTGTCGTACTTCGGTCAGGCGCGGAATGCTGTGGCAGCTCTAGGCGATAGACCAAGACCGACAACTACCACTCGGCCACCACGACCAACAAGTGACTCGCGGGAATCACAGTCCTCAGCTCAACAGGATGAGGAACGTAAGTCTACCACTAGTGGTAATAGGTCATCGTATCATAGATACAATGTAACTAGCTAATCTCAGGAACTGCTGATGCAATTTTCACCAAACTGTGTTTCGTGATGTCAAGTGGCAGTGGGGGCATCTATGTGTTACTGACATTTTCTAGTTTTTACAAGTTTATCCCAAGTTGTGTGTCTGAAGTTTACAAGTTTGTCTCATATTCTAGATCTGTGTAAGTGATGTAGGAGCGTCATCCAATTTCATATTTGTAGTTGATATGAAAATAAAAAAATTTCATATTCTATTTTAGAAATATAACATATTCATAAAACAATAAGAAGTTGTATTGTTTGATTGTGTTTCAGGGGGAATAAAGCTTGGTCTTGGAGACTTCATCTTCTACAGTGTGTTGGTGGGGAAGGCCTCATCGTACGGTGACTGGAACACCACGCTGGCCTGTTTTGTTGCCATTCTTATTGTAAGTATTAAAATGAAGCTTTTAACAAGTAGGAAATGTTGTGTAAAGTTTCTGTGATTATTCTGTGAAAATTTGTATGCTATAGTGTGAGGTTCAATACATTCCACATGATATTAATAGAAATGTTGGATTCTATTGATCATATAAGTCATATTCATGGTAAAATAAGCGCAATCTAATTACAATCTATTTCCCTGTGAAACATGGAATTTCAATTCAAGTGGAAATTTTTGTGTGACATCATCCATTTGTGATTTCAAAAGAGTGGTTTTACCTGTGTGTCTAATGATATTTATGACATGGACATATTACATGTTTTGTTGGAAAAACCAGTTTCATGATGAATGTTTACACACACAAAACTTATATAGTAAAACTCCACTTACTCAAACCCACATTACAGGAATACACTATATTCGGCAGACTGTTTCCATGGTCATGACTGCGTTATAACAATATCTTTGTATGCTAAACCTTGGAAAACTCAAATCGCTATTCATCAAATACCCCACATTCCTCGAACTAAATGGAATGGTGTTATTAAGTGAATTAACACAATATATTCTTTATGAGTTTGAAGGGACTGATTAAAGAGCTTATTTTGATATCATACTTATTGTGGTCGCTTCATTTTCTATTTTAAAGTATATATGAAAGCTTTCGTATATTTTGTTGTAATTTTATAAATGAATTAACTGAGAAACTAATGTACTTGCATGGAGGAAATTAAGGCAAGATTTTTCAGTTTTGGACATTTATGGTAATTCTTTAAACTGACTGGCTACTGTGCAGTTTGTATATCTTATTAAAATAATTCATTGTTTCAAGTTTTGTATGTCTTCCTTTCAATACTATGCATTTAAAATCATTATAGATCAGAGCTATCGACAAAGTTTACTGTACAGCATAACATTAAGATTAACTTGTTGTCAACATTGCGTAAGATCATTATGCCTTCCTTGCGATCTAATACTAAGCTCTGATAACTCAAATGTCTTGTATTAAATGAGCTATTGAGGGCATTTCCAGTAAGATATCTACCCCATCCCAGGACTCCATGTTATGTTAAGGGGTACCACCCATAGAATTTATTTAATAAATTACATAGACGTAATAGGAAGGCAATCCAACCATGTATAGAAGTGATTTAATGTGGAGTCCTGGGGTCAGGTAGATATTTTAATGGAATAGCCCTGTCATAGTTCCTTGGAGTTTGAGTTAGCAGGGTTTTACTGTTTTATCATGAAGCTAGTTCTTATCTCTTAAATGTGACCCATGCCATTCCTTTATAATGATTTAAGGTACAATGCTGTTAAAAATGTTCTACCAGATAGATGTTCATTATATCAGACTAATTGGTTCGTTCTCTCTCTTGTAGGGGCTGTGTTTTACTCTCCTCTTGCTGGCGATATTTAAGAAAGCTCTTCCAGCCCTACCTATATCCATCACCTTTGGACTGATATTCAATTTTGCAACAAGTGAAATTGTAGCACCATTTATGGACCGTCTCGCTTCAGGACAGGTGTATGTATAGTGCCGATTACTTGCCTGTAGCTAGGTGTCTCTGCAGAGTCAATCTCCTACATGTAAGCACATATATACCTGTAGGTATGTATGACCTGGGATACCTACCTGTAGGTATATATACGACCTAGGGTACCTACCTGTAGGTATGTATGATCCAGAGTACCTACCTGTAGGTATGTATGACCTGGGGTACCTACCTGTAGGTATGTATGACCTAGGGTGCCTACCTGTAGGTATGGACGACCTAGGGTGCCTACCTGTAGGTATGTATGATCCAGAGTACCTACCTGTAGGTATGTATGACCTGGGGTACCTACCTGTAGGTATGTATGACCTAGGGTGCCTACCTGTAGGTATGGACGACCTAGGGTGCCTACCTGTAGGTATGTATGATCCGGGGTACCTACCTGTAGGTATGTATGATCTGGGGTACCTACCTGTAGGTATGTATGACCTAGGGTACCTACCTGTAGGTATATATACGACCTAGGGTACCTACCTGTAGGTATGTATGATCCGGGGTACCTACCTGTAGGTATGTATGATCTGGGGTACCTACCTGTAGGTATGTATGACCTAGGGTACCTACCTGTAGGTATGTATGATCTGGGGTACCTACCTGTAGGTATGTATGATCTGGGGTACCTACCTTTAGGTATGTATGATCCAGGGTACCTACCTGTAGGTATGTATGATCTGGGGTACCTACCTGTAGGTGTGTATGATCTGGGTACCTACCTGTAGGTGTGTATGATCCGGGGTACCTACCTGTAGGTGTGTATGATCCGGGGTACCTACCTGTAGGTATGTATGATCTGGGGTACCTACCTGTAGGTGTGTATGATCCGGGGTACCTACCTGTAGGTATGTATGATCTGGGGTACCTACCTGTAGGTATGTATGATCCGGGGTACCTACCTGTAGGTGTATGGACGACCTTGGGTACCTACCTGTAGGTATGTATGATCCAGGGTACCTACCTGTAAGTATGTATGACCTAGGGTACCTACCTGTAGGTATGTATGATCCGGGGTACCTACCTGTAAGTATGTATGATCCAGGGTACCTACCTGTAGGTATGTATGATCCAGGGTACCTACCTGTAGGTGTGTATGATCCAGGGTACCTACCTGTAGGTATGTATGATCCAGGGTACCTACCTGTAGGTATGTATGACCTAGGGTACCTACCTGTAGGTAAATATACAACCTAGAGTTCCTACCTACAGGAATGTAAGATCCGTGGTACCTACCTGTACATGTAGGTATGTATGATACTTGTAAGTAGGTAGGTACGGCCCTGAATATTTATCTAGGTACTTGTGCTTAGCACAGAGTGTGTAGAATAAATTCTAATTACATGCGGGACCATGTATGTTTTGTAGATTTAACATAAATACAAAAATTTCTATTTTTGTTTAGTTTTGATGAATCAATGTAAAAGTTTGTCTTTTCAGCCTTGTGCTCTGTAAGACTATTATGTTGTACTGTTTTTCAGATTGCGATTGTTGTCACTATGTAAACTAAAATGAGCTAGATTTGTTTGACAGGATCAGCTAGAATTTTGCTCATCAATGTTGTAGATTCCTTCTATTGGGTTAAAAGTGCATGTGAAATTTAGAAGATGTTTGAAAATCTGTTGAAAAATTGGGTAATTATTTTTTGATAAGTTCATGGATAATTCTTATAAACCCTTGACATTTCCCCATGAATATCTCATTGTTTATCATATGTCTGTCTGTGTAATTAATGTTAATGTTGTACTCTTTAACTGTACTGAACCATGATTGCTTTCCTTAGGTGCTCTAGAGATAGGCAGTCAGTCATCCATATGAGATTGTTAAATTGCTCTTGAATTTAATATTTTGTCTGAACGGGTCTATATAGTGATCCTGACAATATGAATAATGATGTGTACAATATTGTAAGTGCTTCTGGTATTACTATGTCAAAAAACCTATTAATTTTCATTATTTATGATAAAACTTTGTGGTTTGTGAATGTAGAGTAAAGAATAAGTATTTGTCAATTTGTGATGCGATTTCTCCACATAACCAGTAATAACCATCGCAATTTGTATGCATCATTGCATATACATGTACATTACGGATGGCTGGTATTTTACAAAAAAAAAACAACACTAGTCAGTTATACATTTAATAAGAAATTTATTGCTGAAGTGGCAAAGATAAATATGCACTGATTAATGTTTAAAAATTGATTCAAAAGCTTCATGTAAATCCAGTAATTTATACATTTATAACAAATTTGTTTTATTTACCTTTATCATATAGAACAATATAAATTTAGATCAATATCTCGATTTTTCGTGTCTTTGTCAATTGTGCAACATGATCACGATCAGAAATGTTCTGAACGATATTATGATCATTCTTGCAGGTTGGGTTTGTTGTCTCCTAGAAAAACATAAAATCTCAAAATAAAGATCATGTAAAATTGCTTATAGTCGAAGAACCGCATGACATGTATGGCCTTCTATTACAAGTTTTTGTAATTTGCTGCTTAAATGATATTTTGCTGATAGATTTGATAATCCCTGTATAGATTTTGGTGAATATGTATCATTACATGACATTGAGTATGTTTATCGTGTATTTAGATGTACCTTTGTTTCCGAAGGTTTATACATGTGTTAAAAATTGTTATTAAGACCAGGAGACGTTTGCCAATGTTCATCATTGTATCACGTGGCATTAGGAATTTCATTTATTAGTGATCATGATCACTTCATATGGAATAGTGTCATTATAAACATCACCTGAAACTGAACTTCCTGTTGCAAGTATTGCATTTTATTACATTTTTACCATTGAATTATTGAAAATGATATTTTTCAAAAATATAACTTTTTCTGATATTTTTCACTAGTTTCTTGTGAATTTAATTTAATTTAAGCAATGTTTTTACCAAAAAAAACCAACATGAAAATATCACCTTTTTTTATTTGACCAATCAAAACACTGCTTTCAAATGACAATGGGGATAATTAAAAGCTGACCCGTTATATTTTGCTATAAAAATGTAATAAACAGAATATCCTTAAGTATCTTCAGTGATACCAAATATCCTTTACTTGTATGGCTAAGTATTTTGATATTTTTCACTTGTGCTGTGCACTTGTGCAAAATATTAAAATATCGGCGCCACTTGTGAAATATACAGGTATTTGGTATTACTGAAGACACTGTTAGATATCCTCTATGTATTTTCGGTATTGACAATGAGGAGATTGTTGATATAGAACAATAAGATGACATTTAGTTAAGAAATAACAAGTATTTGCTGTGGTAAATGCAACAACAAAAATAAAAATAACACATCATATTTCATTCATTATCAAATCATGCGAATAAAATTAAAATAAATATCAAAGTCTCAAACCACTGTTTGTTGTAATTGAAGAATTTGGGGACAGGTTTGGGGACTTCTTTATAGGCAATTAAAAACAAGAAAATTATACAATGCTTTTGTTGAGTTGAAGTATTTATATAATATCAATAGGGAATATTTATGTGTTACATTCACATACATGATCTGAATATGACAAGAAAATATAGAAATTGAAAATATAATTTTCTTGTTCGTAACTGCTTAGTATTCTCCGTCCTTGATTGTATTGTTTTAAAAATAGAATATAAGGCGTTTTCCAAATGCTTAGTGTCATTTTCGATACATGTATTGACGCTCTAACCATTGAGGATTGTGTCGGACTGCCCGATATGTCCATTCTGTGATCGTCACACTGGGTAGTAAGTACACATTGAGGAAATGGTTATCTCCCTTCAAACATATACTCCCTCATGGCAATCATTGTCGCTCTCTGTCACACACACACACGCACGCACGCACGCACATGTCAAAACACGCATGTCCACAATCACAAATGAAAATAATACACACTATGTCCTGTTTACAGAATAATTTACAGTATGCTTCAAATAATTTGGTTCTATAATTCTTGCACAGCCAAGAATCAACATTTTTTTCGTTGAATAATTGTCCCATAAATCACCATAGTTACAAAATTTTCATTCAATTGGTCGCAACTGTTCTCGATATTAATGCATTGCTAATGACCATTATCTACTTTTTATTACAACCAAAATCAATTTATTCGACCAACAACAAAAATATCCGTATACAACATACAAATCTATTTACATATTATTTTCATAATATTGGTTCACTGGGCAATTTAGTAAAAATGCAGTCGTTGTAAGGTAAGATTACAATGCACATGGAAATTCTAGAGTAATACACTTCGTGTTATGGAAGTGTTATATGCAAATGGATTTATTCGCTTTGTAAAATTATGAGATCGTATGGAAGTTAGGTGATCATTCCTAAATCAGTCCGGCATGAACTTGGTAACTTCCCTTAGAGTGGACTGAGCTGACCCCACTGTGAATACAATAACGGAGAAATGCTTCTTTACTACATTCCACCTCTGTTCACGGTCAGCAGGCGGTGCTTTCTCTATCTCAAATAGTGCGTCCACCAGACCTGGGAAACTGCTACCAGAGTAGCTGTCCACACTGCTCTCGGCAAACAGAATGTGTCTGGGGAAAGTAAAATAGTTTCCATTAATTACCATCACCGACTCAGATGAGTCAAAACTGAAAATATTTACATATACAAGGTATGTTTTTCATTATACATCAGCGTACGATCTGTTCTTCATAATACTTAAACTTCAATAATAGTTGTAACTCGTATGTTACCTGGCTTCAAATGATTCGTAAAAACGCAGTTGTATTTTGCATTACAGACCAAATAGAATTTCAATGGTTTCATGATTTGGTAACGAGTATACTACTTTTTTTTGTTATCTCAGATTAATACTTTACCTTTCACCTAAATTAATTACAGCAAATAGTCACTGATGATTACGATTATTTATTTTCCTCAAGAGTAACATTTCAAGTGTTTACGGAGCATACACATTGAAGTTAGTATCAGGATTTTCAGGATAAACGCGCCCTATTCAATAATTAACTACTTTCTACCTTTCTGAATTTAATATGAAGAAATTAACGACAATCGTGTATCTTGATATTTTTCTTTTTGATCGGAATTGGAAATATTGAAATACCTAGTGAGTGGCCTCCCCGGGAGTCCAGCGGGGTCCATGAAGGCTCTTTCCAGTTGGATCAACTGGTCATTGATTTGTCGAATGGCAAATGGGCTAGAAATTAAAGATTTAATTCTTTCATCACATAGAATATAAACAGTGTAACGACTAATGGACTTCATTGTTAAATACAATAAAGATTGTAAATCTTCTATAAAATGATAAAAGATGTACCCATTGAATGACTTGCGATGTTCCTCTATCTTAAATAACTGACTGGATTCTTCATTGGCTTTGACAGAGAAGTTTCCAAAACTCAAGATTGCCAGAAAGAAAAAAAGCAATTCAAACGAAGATGACACAAACGACAAGGAGAGTTCCTTGATGAGAGCGTTCATGTTTTCGAATTGGTAATTTTACTGTCAAAAATTTGAGTGCAGAAAACGAAAATGACACTTACTTGTTTCTATTGACGTTGTCTACTAAACCTTTGAATTTTTCGGCTTCAGCTGTGAAGTTATGAACTGCTTGTTGGAGCCACTCTTTAAAAAAGCAATGTCATTAATCAGTTACCAAATCGTAGTAGTAATGGAAAATGTTATAAGTTTTAAGAACAAACCACTACTTCAAACTCGAAAATACTCGATCAATGTATCGCATCTTCGGTAATTGTGAATATTGCCAGGTCACTTTCACAAGGATTACACGTTGAATAAATGTCCTTAAACGAACAATGTTCTGACTGCAAACCGTGTATCATAAGATTTAATGGATTTTGAGCTCTTGAAAGCTCTTTGATAAAATATTTCAACTCCGTTTCTGAAAACGTCTCTTATATCAAATACCATTTCACACAATATAAACTACACACCCATTCCAGAATTAATACTTTCTTCTCTCGCTAAGAAGAGTTTGAAGAAAGGCTGCGACAACACAAGTTTATTGTTATGAATTTTCTTGGATCTTTGACATCACCATTGGCCGACTTATTTTTGTTTTCATATACAAGAATGTGTTTAATCGAAGAACTTATCAGAACAAACAACACAGACCAAGTCTTATTTCTGTTTTAGACAAGCATGGACTTTCTTGACCAAGTCGATTGGATACACCCTCCATAACATAGTCAATGAAATATAACGTACCAGACTTGAACTGTTATTGCCATCACTAAGCTTTTAATAAACACACTATATTCACACGGTTCCAGTCATTAACTATTTCAACACATACATTTACAAAATGTCACAATGCATACCAAACTGAACGCCATTGTCTCTGAGTAGTTTGCCATAATCTTTGTCCAGACTAAGGACCAGTTTGCCGAGTTGGTTTGCAAAATCAATGACATCGAAAGGCACGATGAGGCTGTCCGCTAAATTACGACATATTTCTGACACCACTTGTCCAATGGCCACATGGCGCTGTGAACGGGAGAAAATTACAGTATACAGTTTACAGTATACTAGTGGCTATGGTCACATTTAGTATACCATTATAAAAATTAGGCGTTACATAAGCAGCTTTGTGCAAAAATAGCCATCAACATATATTACACAAGGCGATATATCGTTAGTACGAAGGAATAGATATTCCTCTATGGGTTTTTTTCTTCTTCTACAATTTGTACTGTTACAACTGATTTGTAAGACTGCCCATTCAAGATATAAGGTGTAAAGTGTTGGCGAATACCCCTTCGAAAGCTCGAGATGGTATTAGTTGATACCGTGCAATAAAACATGAGTAAGTTACGGAATTTTAATATAAACATGTAATGATATCTCTGAGCATGTCTGCTACGATTTTGTTATGGTGTATGTAGTTGACCATTTCTAAAGCTGGGGTTACCTTGAATCCTCTGTCTATGAGCTCGTCCATGGCGTAGAAGGTCTCGTACACAGAGTGGTATAGTGGATAAGACCCAAGGTGATACTTTTTCTGCAAAATATGGATAGGAGTTCAATGTAATATGTTTGGTTTGGTTTGGTTTATTTTGTTTAAGGTCCTATTAACAGCTAAGGTCATTTAAGGACGGCCTCCCTTGCGTGCGACATGCATGCGTGTGGCGAGTGCGTATGCGTGTTTTGGGAGGCTGCGGTAATGTAATATGTTAACGTTTAGAGTAGTACTGTGGGTATGACCGTATGAACCTAGCTAGTTGACCTTTTTTCAAGACACAGGACGGCCTCAAAGGTTCTATCTGATACGTTTACGTAAGACACCTGCTTGAAATATTTTTCTAACTTTAGAAAGTTGTTGATTTTTCAGCATCTTCCATGCCACTGAATTATAAATCCTGTTAAGAGGATATTATTTCATATGATCACGAATGTCAAATAGTAAGAAACCGCAAGAAGGAAAATATGCAGTATAAGTAACGTGGGTAGCATATAATGTTTGGTTCACTCAACATGACCCATGGGACTCTGCTCCGTCGTTTTAGTCCGGCCTCAAACCACAGAGCAGTCTCGTGGGACCGACAATGTGTAAATGTAAGGATATTATTCACCATTCAAAAATACAAAACAGGATCCACAGGCTAATTACGTTTTGCCAAAGTCGCCGAGATTCCCAGTGAAATAATAACATATTGTATTAAATATAACTTCGATAGTACTTACTTCATCGTACGCATGCCATATGTCGGCACAGGGAAGTCCCGCAAACTGCACAAACCTGGCATAATCGCTTCCGGCTCCAAGTGAAGGTATACTGTCAAGAAGACATTAGATGGTGCATGAGGTATATATCTATAAAATCATAATCATTATGCAGGCATGGGTTATAGGAAAATTCAGGTGGAGAATTTATTTGTGATCAAAACCTTGGTATAACAGAATTTTAATATTCTCTCTACATAACGATTCACTAATTTCATTTTACTCTTCGGGAATTTGAAAGACGATGACTTAACAAAACAACAAGAAATGGTAGATCTTTCTGAAAACGTTGAAATTAATATATACATTTGTACATTTAGAGCAGAGATTAATATACTTTCCAAAAGTTTCTAAGGATATTCCGACATTTATTTTTATTTCGATAATGCCAAACGCCGACAATATTTTGGCAATAAATCAAAATTGGTAATTCAATCATGTCATACTGTATACACAAATGGAATGACGTCATGTTTGAGAACGTCATTCAATAGACAGAAAGAATGAATAGTTTTCGAAGTGAAGGCCGGTTATTTTGTTCTTCCGTAAACAATCTTTCACAACATTATATGTGACGTCACCTCTGGGTTAGAAAGACTTTTTTTTAGCACAAGGTGAATGTACATATCCCGATCAGTTTGACAAAAAGGTTATGCTTTTATGGTTATGTCGACATACTAGCTGTTGTATTGATATGACGACCCAAAAAGATCATCATAATGACATATTATTATTTTGTATGGTTATGAGGCTAAATGCAATCTTATCACTATTTCTTTATAATAGAGCCAACACATAAATATACATCCAAATTACTATTGCACGCATAGTTGTTACTGTGACGTACTTGGGTTTGGAAGAGCCGTTTACAGCACTGGTATTGACCCATTTATCATACACTGTCGGCAGGCCTTTGGCAATGTCCTCTGGATTAGGGTTTTTTACCTTGAAATATAACCATTGCAGTGTATATCAAGACAAGTAATTATTATATGTACGAAGTTTGAATTAAACCTGTTGCTTTATTATATGAGAGCAAGGTCATTCTTCATCATCATGCTTTTCCGTTTGATGACATGTTTGTATACAGAGGAAATCGACATATGAAAAATATGAGGGAAAAATTCAACCAGTGCAGGTAACAACAGGAGTAGTTTTCTCACTATCGCGATGGAACTTCATCTGAGGGTGAACAATTCCTTTAGTGATAAAAAATGAACCGTAATGCCTTCATTAGAAAGAGTTTCTGAGTAGCAACATCCTGGAATTGGACACTCGTAGTCGCAACTAATACGCTTTTAACGACAGTGAATTGTCTCCTCGCCTAGTTCATCTAAACACATTCAGGCTATACTAAGATAGGACTCCTCTAAGAGTTGTGCGAAGGTCACTCGTGTGTTATTGAAATGCTAAGAGCAAAGAAAACACGTGATACGGACAGGAGTAGCTGGTATTGTATATAATGTGCCCATTTAGTTAAATAATACTAATATTTCTTTTGTTATAATTGGGAAAAAAATATAAAAAAATAAAACTACTAGGACATAAACTCGAAACTTAAAACAATACCTTTTTGGTGGCGTCGTACAGACTCCGATACATGAGGGGAGTTCCTTCTATAGCTATGGTGTGGTTTCCTGAGACAATAAAACACAAACAATTATTTTCAGTGAAACGTACAACTTGTATCAAATCATTACAGGTACATCAACATACTTGTAGCAATTTCTAAACCATGATTGATTTTCGATATTTGTATGCTTCAGTAAAACCTGAACTCAAGACAATGCCTGTTTTCTGCAGATTTCTTGCTAATATTGTTAACTCCTTAAATTTGGAAAATGGGAAGATTTTTACAAAACGATCAAATACTTTGAACAATGTTGGATCACTTATACGTTGTATACAATTATTTGCAATGCTAGATTCTACAATCGGGGATTTTGTGGGATAACGTAGACTGCTCTGGGATAAGGCCTCCTGCAATCTTCAATTCTGTTCGTGATGTATTCAACTCTATTTAACATTTAATTGAACTATTTTGAATTTATATACTTTAAACATACGCGTGTTTAGCGCTCTCAAATTAAAGTGCACTATCAGGTTTAAACCGATAAGCGCAAGGCATTGGCGCATCGGGATACTACAAATAACACTTAAACGTTAAGATGTTTAAAATCATTACTCTCTTGAATCTTTCCAAAAAGTAATACGGACAAAGATTGATTAATTTGTCATCTGGACTAGGAGTAGGACTTACGTATACGTATACAAATTGTTTTACTTTTGTTTATGGGATGCTGATGAACACTGCTACATGTGCTGTATCCAATGCATGTATCTCATGCTCATAATTGCTGCCATAATTTGTACCCCAACTTTTCTGCTACACATTATATTAGGTAAATACAGTGTTTTTCGATATCATCAAACATTTTTTTTCACTTTGAATAATTGTGGTATTGCTGACTCGCATGAGTTTATCAGTTATTCAATTAATGACCTTTTAACAACAATATTGCTTTTATTTGTCAATGCAAGTCAACCTATTGCAACAAACGAGCTTCAGTCTCTGAAAATGCACCAGGCTTACACAAACTGCTTGTTTTACAATTGCCATCTGGATGTGGACATTTCAAAAAGATATTTCAAACGAAACTAGGTATTACTTGTTCCTAAATTTCAGTTTGGGTTAATTTCATGACAATTTTCCAATGCATGCTTACATTTGCCTATTTATTGTTTAGGAACTAGGTATGTATATAACTTTTCATCTAACTTATTTGCGAACAGACCTTCAACAGCTATGTCAACGTTGATGTAAGCAAGGGAACGAGCTGCTAGGTTCTTCACGTATTCCTGTGTATAAATGTATGTGAAGGTCATATAACAGTCATTGTGATTACTTTTAAACACAAGTGGAGAGTTAGAAAACATAAAGACAGACATGAAGTATTCAGCGAGGCGATGGAGGAACTAAGAAAATGTAGAAAGTGATATCAAAATCTATCTGTGGAGGTGCAATAGTCCCTTAATTCAATAAATGTCATAATGTTCAATATTTATATCAATATGTATACGCTAGTGGTAATGTTTGCTGTATCATTTTGGCGGAGAAAAGAAATGTAGGACGATATTGATAGGGGTTTTGAAACGAAAAATGTATAACTTATCTATTGTATCTAAATGCACAATTATTTCATTACGTCGCTATTTGTGCAGGTTAATTTTGAAAATTGGTTTTAAAATCTTTCGTTAGATTCAGTTTTCATGCATGTATCATAAAGAATAATGACACGAAAATAGTCCACTACCTCTATCCACTCATTGGAACCAATTAGTCCGTATTCCTCCGCGCCCCAGCTACAAAATATGATGGTTCGTCGTGGTCGCCATTTTCCTATAAATATACAACGTACCATAGATCACTGAAAATAACCACGATAAGATGCAATTGCAATGTTTTTTTTAAAATATATTTTGATCTGATACAAAGTAATTAAATCGGGAATCACAGAAGGGAGGATTTTCCATCGAGACATATTTAAACGTTATATCACTATTAAGGTATCGTACTTAAATATGAACATTAAATATGATAAACAAAACCATAGGAAAGCTAGTTTTCAGATTACACAAATTACTTTTCGATATATGTATATGTTATTTATAAATTGTTTTGGCTAATTAAGATATGTGCTTAACGTGGGATGATATTCTTTACATTACCAAAATATTCATTCGCCATTCATCATTTTTCAAATTTATTCTTAAATCAAACCTAAAATATTACTGATCTGAGTAACGTAAACTGTTTTTGTACATCACCCAAAACATTCATTCGCCATTCAATAATCTTTATTTTATTTTAAAATCAAAAACTTAAATATTAATGCTGTGCGCACCATAAACTGGCTTTGGAGATTAATTATTTCTCAATTCACCACATAGCCTCAAAGATAATTGATACGTAACATATGTAGCCAGTCGATAGCCGTAGAACTATCGATCACGTGATCACAGACGGTCACCATTCTGCTTATTGTTGTCAGGATTACCGCTGTTCCGATTGGTAATGAATATCGTATGAACAACCACGCATCTATCATGCCAATCACGTAGCCTATAGCTTTGTCTTTCTTTGGGAGACACATAATAGAGTATATTTCCATTTGCTCTGCGTTGTCACATCATAACCTTACCGAACCAAATAGAATGTTAACAGATCATAATTCTCACATACTTCCCATCGGTGTAGTTATAAGAAAAACATATTCGTGACGTAGTCTTCAATATTAGGTTACTTTTGACGTCACGGAAGTTCGTGGTATCGGATTAAAGAATCCGACTGATCAATGTAACTCGCAAGAATGTATGTACATGTGGTGATGTTATATATAAATTGAATTTCACCATGGCAGAACATTGATTAAAATGTCGAAAATAAATTGATAATTTTGTGTTTATTTCTATGAACTATATTTTTGCCGGGAACGGTCGCGTTTACTCATGTCGTCATAAGAACAAGTCTCATTGACAGCTCGAATCTTGACTTACACACAGGCTAGAGTATATTATGTGGCATACAACCTGAATACCAAACCAAACACAGACTAGAGTTGTATCGGGCACAGTCCTTCGATACTGAATAGTGTTCATTTCATTGACCTTTTTCAACAGATTTGAGTAGGTCAATTTGTCATATTTAGCGTTGTACTTTCATTAGATTTAATTTCGACCGTAATAGACAGTTCAATCCTGATTGATTGATGGCTTTAGATTC
Organism: Pecten maximus; assembly: GCF_902652985.1. Taxonomy (NCBI): domain Eukaryota; kingdom Metazoa; phylum Mollusca; class Bivalvia; order Pectinida; family Pectinidae; genus Pecten; species Pecten maximus. The sequence goes on along the minus strand of NC_047017.1, from coordinate 16,126,054 downwards.
ATAGCAAGTGAGATTTTATTTTGATAAATGGTCGATATATCATCGATGAACAATGCCGTATATATTCCAGTGTATCGCCAAGGAGAGGATCACAGCACTGTTTGTTCGTCTTTACGGGAACGAAAGATCGCCATAGAAAAGTAGTCATTCTGCAAGTAGCAGAAAGATAGTGTTGTAGTTATAGTAGAAACCCGCCACGTAGGTCTATGAACGGTGTTCGTTTTTTCCATCAGATTGCTGAGTTGGCCTTTTACGGGGTTTAACGTCCTCGCAACAGCAAGGTCATATGAGGACGGGTGTCGAGGAGACACCAACAGCCAGGGTCATATGAGGACGGGTGTCGAGGAGACACCAACAGACAGGGTTATATGAGGACGGGTGGCGAGGAGACACCAACAGCCAGGGCAATATATGGACGGGTGTCGAGGTGACACCAACAGCAGGGTCATATGAGGACGGGTGTCGATGAGACACCAACAGCAAGGCTCATATGAGGACGGGTGTCGAGGAGACACCAACAGCCAGGGTCATATGAGGACGGGTGTCGAGGAGACACCAACAGACAGGGTTATATGAGGACGGGTGTCGAGGAGACACCAACAGCCAGGGCAATATATGGACGGGTGTCGAGGTGACACCAACAGCAGGGTCATATGAGGACGGGTGTCGAGGAGACACCAACAGCAAGGCTCATATGAGGACGGGTGTCGAGGTGACACCAACAGCCAGGGTCATATGAGGACGGGTGTCGAGAGGACACCAACAGTCAGGGTCATATGAGGATGGGTGTCGAGGAGACACCAACAGTAAGAGTCATATGAGGACGGGTGTCGAGGAGACACCAACAGTCAGGGTCATATGTGGACGGGTGTCGAGGAGACACCAACAGACAGGGTCATACGAGGACGGGTGTCGAGAAGACAGCAACAGCTAGGGTCATGTGAGGACGGGTGTCGAGGAGACACCAACAGACAGGGTCATACGAGGACGGGTGTCGAGGAGACACCAACAGTCAGGGTCATATGAGGACGGGTGTCGAGGAGACACCAACAGCAAGGGTCATACGAGGACGGAATCATACCGCTGAAAACGATGGAGTCGCGTGATAGTCGCAACCTTAGCACCATGTTAATTACCATGGCTATGTTTGTTATATATATTGACCATTTGTTTTCATCGCCATGACCACTAATAACAAGAGTTCCTAAATTACTACGCGTTGTTTCAACACACAGACTCACCTTGTTTTACAAGATTTCCCATTACTCTTGAAACTTCTTTCATGACGGCCGTACCACTTGATGGGTCAATAGCGCCAAATACCCACGCGTCTCTATGGTTACCCATCAACACGTACCGGTCTGAAAATCAATTTAGCCTTGGAAAGATGTAACAATGCATATACATTTCTAGCCACTCAAATTAGATAACTATGACAGTTTTTCCGTATTGATCCAACTACCTACCTTACCGTTCGAAACGGCATTGAACGCAAGGCTACATTAATAATTAAATTTTACACCAATAGTTTTTCATCGGTGGATAACATGCTTTGTTTCTGTATAAAAATGCATTATCATTGACAGCCTGACTATTAATGTTAAATATTTTCGAAAATTTACATTTCTGTTTTGGAAATAGGATTCAAGTTGATTCATTCTACACGTAAACAATGATCATATTACCGGGACATGTCATTTACTGGATCATTAAATATTCATTGAGGGACCATTGAAAAAAAATGATCGTACCTGGTTCTATAGCTCCCCGGATAATACCAAATACGTTATATGTCCTACGCATTTCATTCTGAGTAGAAATGAACATCCGAATCTTCCTGTAAAAGTGATTACAAAGTAGAATGTATTACATTGTGCATTACATGTTATATATGTACATTGTATATTGTATTACACATCAATTTTATAGTTGGAAAAAAACATTGGTACAAAGGTATCAAGTAATCTTACTTATTTCGCATGAAATAATTAATGTTTACAGTAAATAAATTATAAAAACATGAAACATTTATGTTGCCCGGATGTCGCACAAATGAGGACATACCATCCAGTCTCCTTCATTTCACCGCCATATCTGTACGTAAGGTTAAGCTTTCCTTGCCAATCCGCCGGGACCTCATCACCAGACATCTGTCTGTACAATAAAAAAGTGTATAACTTCATATCGAATTAACTTGGATGATTGATATCCCAGATAAATCAGAATATGATGAATTTGCTATGACTGAGGTCAGTAGTAATAGATATACATCTCCTGATCGTCATCTTTTTCATAAAAACATAAATCCGCTCACTCGAGGATCTTCTGGGCAATTCCATACCCGATGGGATGAACTGGAATAGTGGGCAGCCCAGCCTCTGGACTGTCGGCTTGGATTCGGAACGCCGTCTCTGGAAAAATAGTAATTGAACTGGCGCACATGACTTGTCAATGGTTAGAGAAGTGTGCTATATCTAATTCTGAAGCTACTGATACGTTTATGATAATATTTCCAGATAGGTGATACAATGATACCAGATGTTAAGCTTTAATACCAGATTGTCAGCAAATGTTGTTGACACCGCGACTGTCTTTCAACTTTTTCAGTTAATATCACCAATAGAATCTAAGCATAACAAAGTCATGCACATCTTTAAATGATATATCTTTTGTCAACGAACCTATTGCAGGATAGCCTGGAGTCAAAGGATCGCCATTCTTCAGATATGTTGTACCACGTTGTGCCCCCGATGGAGGGAGCCACCAGTCATTTGGATAAACACGTGACGTATCTCCATCCAATGTGTAGTCAGCTGGATCAGAGAAGATAATTATGCCAATGGCTCCACGTAGGGCTGCTTGTTTGACCTATATTAAACAAAGAGTATACAGTATTGAACTCATGCTGAAAAATGAACGCAATTCTTTATAACCCTAATGTAAGAACAACAAACTGACAAACAAAAAGCAAAAGGAGCACTGCCTGCAACTGAACTTCAAACTTCACCTACTGTGACCTTGCTATACCCTTGCATAATCAAGAACGTTGGTATACCACCATTGAATGTGTTTTTCTGTTATACATACCTTGTCGCCCCTAAAAATCTTGCCGTACCGAGCTATGACAATACTTCCGTTGATATTTTGGGAGATGTTGGTACTTAAAGCATTGTAGTCCTCTACTCTACCGTAGTTCACATAGAAGAGACGCTCCTGAGAGGATACAATGGAATGTATGTCTGCATTATTCATATGGATATAAATATATATAGATAAACCGATGCCTAATTTTGGCGTTTGGTATTTATAAAACACTCGGCTTTATATACTGAATAAATGAAGTTAATTCCTCCGCAAATAAAGGCATGACTTGTACTTAAGTAGAAATTTTCTAAGTAAATAGCCATGACCAGGAAATTTTAATATATCAATAATATTTGTAAATATGACCTAACGATATGCGTCGACATGGTTGGACCAGCTTACATTTACGGACGACAGCAGTATTGATACAAGTATTTGTATACGATATTTGTTTCTAAAACTCAAGACTTCATCGACAAGACTTCTGCTTACCGATAATATATCTCCTGGGAGGGAATAGGCATTGAATGGTGGGACCACGCCACTCTTGTTCTCGCTCGGGCGAAGGATTGCTTCCCTTAGTGGAGATTGGTATACTATACCACCGGTGGCGTTGAGCAACTCTATCCGGTTCATCATGTCGTCATCAGTGACGTTCGGGTAGGACAACAAGACGTCATACGGTGTGACGTAGACCTCGTCCAGTCCCTCTTGTCTCCAGAAGTCGTGTAGCTGTTTCGCCTGGCGGAAGTCAGCATCCGTCCCCGCCAGGTGAGGTAACTCAGACAGGTCTCTGTAAAGCAGATGTTCAATGAACTTAAATTTCAAATACATTTTAGAAAGGTTCGTTGAGGAAGGCTATTTCTGTATATTATACTGAAACGAAAAAGAAACGCAACATGGAAAATTGTGATTAATTTTGTATTAAATATACATATCTGTATAAAAATCGCGGAAATAAACATGCACCCTGCCTAACACCCATACCAATCTTCAAAATCACCCAAGTGTGACTAGAGACCTATGCACTTCCGGCGTGGTAAAAACATCAAAAACCGTGCCTGTACAAACATATGCGTTCTTTTTTCATTCAAACCAGTATCAATTCATCACTAACATTGAGCCACATCATCGCCAATACTTTTGCAAACAATAATTCCTTTTACAATTATGCCACGGTTATCAAAGGTTGATAGAGGACGTGCTATAGCGATGCTTCTGGCAGGGAACACGCAACTTCACGTCGCTCGACAATTCAGAGTTCACAAATCGACTATTAGTCGATTAGTTTCACGTCTTAACGCAACAGGAAGAGTCGATGACCAGCCGAGATCAGGACGTCCACGCGTAACGTCGCGACGTCAAGACCGGGTTCTTAGGTTGGCACACCTGCGTAACAGGAGATTAACGGCCGCTGAAACGGCAAGGAATACGATTGGTAATCATAACCGTCGAATTCATCCCCAAACAGTGATCAACAGACTGCGTGAGGCTAATTTGCGTGCAAGGCGACAGTACGTTGGTTTACCACTAACACCGCAACGTCGAGCACGTCGTATGCAATGGGCAACGGCACATATGCCCAGACGTTTTCCTATGAGACGTTGGAGGTCTATGCTCTTCACCGATGAATCTCGATTCACGTTATTTCGAGCAGATGGCCGTCAACGTGTGTACCGGCGTCGAGGCGAACGTTTTGCTGACGCCTGTGTTTTGGAACACGACCGTTAGGCAGCATCATCTAACCTTTCAGCAAGATAACGCGAGACCACACGTTGCAAGAGTCTGTAGAGACTTTCTTGCGACACAGAACATTGTTCCTATAGATTGGCCTCCATATAGCCCCGACCTGTCCCCAATCGAGCATTTGTGGGATGAATTAGACAGAAGAATTCGAAATCGCCGTAACCCCCCAAATACCCTCCCTCAGTTAGCAAATGCACTCGTCCAAGAATGGAATAACATTCCAATACGGAAAGTCAATGCCCTGATGAACTCAATGCAACAAAGAATTAGAGATGTGATAACTGTTCGAGGAGGACACACACGATATTAGGGCACGGTTTCAAAACTGCTGCCATTTCAACTTGGATTCACGTAGGGTACTACCAATCATGACCTTCTAGCAAAGTGACCTGTTCTTAAAAATCTCTAAACATTTAAAGGATGTTACATCAATATTCAATATTAACTATTACATATGAAATTTAAACATAATGCTCACAAGTATTATTTTATTAAACCTACAATTTGAAGTTGCGTTTCTTTTTCGTTTCAGTATATTACAAAAGTATACATATAGTTTCCCTTTATTTTTATTGATATAGAAGTACCGAGATCATGTAGTTAGGTTTCTACAATATGTTTTCCATTGAGGCTGGTTACATATTCAGTAACTTCCCGCTGTTTATCAGATTTCGTGCTCCGTAATTAAATCCATTATTTCTCTATGGCGATTTCATAAATTCTCAACAGTTACCCTTTCCACGTATCTAATTAGAGATAATAAAAAATGACAACAGTTTCAGTGACTTTTGAAACAGTTTATTTTAGTATACAAAAAAAAGTATTAAACTATTCCAAACTACTACGACTTTTCCTTTCGTGCTTGTGCTTTTGTATTTATGATAAAACCGGAATCGAAGCCTTTCCACTTAGGGTTTGACCATCAATGTTGGCGGGAGTCTGTATATGCCCTTTGACACTCTGCCTACCAGTTATGTCTAACAGTTCGGAATCTCAGGAACCATTTTATGACTATTCCTTTGAATTGTTCAGATATTGGTACCCGTAGCGTTGTCAAATGTTGCTTCATATGCCGAGAATAAAATCGTTAATACTGAGCAAATGTTACCAAATTTCATTGGCTTAGACATCAATTATCGATAGATAAAGGCATATACATTTTGCATATAATATATTCAAGGAATTATCTTTTCATATAGAAAATTTTGAAATACTGTGACTTCACGATCATTTTTAGCATTTCTTGACAAAGCCATCTATATTTGTGTACTAAAATAAAACATACTGTTAGAGTATCGTGTAGGTATGTTTGAAGCGCCTAAAATGCCTATGTCTGAGCCGTATCTGGTTAGATAAGGATATCCCACTGATTGTCATATGCACACAAACCCGACTTACTATGTCCTCGACCCTTTATTTGCATTCCGTGTACATATGTTAATTTGATCTTCACCTATGTCTACATTAAAAGCCAATAACAGCTACATAGCCAGTCGGTGTAAACCATAGACTGTGTTTACAACGGGTGAAGTGCATACCCTGCTTACACATAATTATGTCCAATATGCTCACTGTTTATACACAGAACTATACATAGCTTACAATTTACCTGTATGTTATATCACCTTAGGTAGGTAGAAATAGAGCATAGTGAAGATCACGTTCGAGACAGGATTCCTACATTTTACCTACAACTAGTGATCAGGGTTTACAGTCACATATAGGTAAATATATATGCATATAGAAATGTTTTAAACATCGCAATAAGCCTGTCTAGAGGTATCGGATAGATCTTCATAGCTTAAAGAACTATCATGTTCCACTATATGGCAACACAAATTCACCCACATTTTAGTACGTTTTCCCCTATGAGTGTTCCATTGTCTCTTTGTCATTGTTATATTTAGCTGGGTTTTATTTAATTAATAAAAGAAATTCAGCTTACTATCTAGATTACCTTAAACCAGAATGACATATTATAATAAATCGGATAAAGACAAATTAATGACAAATTGTCTGTTTTGATATACTCGAATGTTCCAGATTTCCAATACAGCTATCATACTTACTTGAGATATTGCCTGATGTTTTCACTGCTGATGCTATTGATGAGAAGATCACTAATCGATGGGTCGCCATCTTGGATGATCTGTTTTGAAACACCGGGTAGGAATACTCCATCTTTCTGTGTGGCAGATGCTGGTTCGTTATCCGGACACAGCCCAAAGCGACCGATCAGAAGACCAAAAACGAGTCCCAGTACCAGGGCGACAAGTCCACAGATAAGTAGAGGTCTCCGAGGGTTACCGTACCGCGCCTTGGTGAGGATATGGTCGGTATCTGTCAGTTCGTACATCATCGTGAGTAGTGGAGTAGGGACTGAGTTGTCAATAATGCAGTGACGGGTAAGCAACTGGTCGAACGTACTCAGGTGTGCGCCGCAGCCATTCTATATATGGTAGAATAATATTAAACAAGGCCCCGTGGTAATGTTCTCTCGGTACACGCTTACAATTCACATAGCCTTATCACAGCGGTGTACTATCAGCGGTAATGACCATATGGAACGGGCTATATACGAGTCCTACCATAGCACTGTAGGTATGTGACAGTGGACATTACGGTTATACCATGAATGACACCTGTAAAATATATATACCAGGTATGTTTGTTTCAGCTGGAAAGGGTAAGCATTTATATATATTAAGAATTTATATAGGCTTGCCTGTTATTCGATCCAATTGATATTAACATCATGTCAATAAAATTTGTTGAAATGAGAAAAGGGTAAGCAAACTACAGGTAAGGATTTTTATCTAGGAGCAGAAATGGAGACTATCTTTATTTTTCGACTGTTTGAGAATCCTTATAGAAGATAAATAGTTGGGGGAAAAAACACAAAATAATAATAAAAAAAACCCCACAAAATGTCCATGCAAAAACTGGGACTAATAAACATTTGTATAGTTTTGTACCTGACACCGAAGATAGGGCAAGTAAATAATGTAGTCCGTTGTCTTTAAGAAGCGACATAATTGAACATTTCATTTTATTGAAAATAAGTTAATGAGATGCTAAGTGCTATCCCCATGAAAAAATGATATATAGTTACCTTATATAATGCATCTTCCTGAGATGTACATACACCAGATGTAATACTATACTTCTGTCAATATGTATGATATTTACTGAAGAGTTAGAATCTTTCCTTCTGTTTGAAATACACTGAAGTGGTAAATAAATGTCAATCCTATGAAAGGTGATCAGTAGGTAGTTATAGCTGTGACGTAAAAAAGATACTGTAATTATTGATTGGATGTATGTTTCTTATACACTAATATTGTCCGTAGAATCCCAGGCTACCTACCCTTCCCTTGGTCCTATACAAACTATGTAAAACAATAATTATATTTTCTGATTTCCTTGAAGCTTAATAGCCTTCATAGCAGACAACACTTAGTTGAGGATGTGTCTACTTCGTGTATCTGATATAATTAATAAATGAATCATTGAGAAATGAAATAGTTATACCGAAAGTAAGTGATTACATATACATGTAGTTGTATTTAAGCTTAGCTGTACTCCACATACACATACAGTTTATGTAAAACTGTCCTAAGAGCATATCTACTAAATATATGGTCCCATATCATAGACAATTTTTGAACACTAAATATGGCAAATTTCGACTGCTGACGGGTATCACACTTACCACACAAACTTTCGAGATATTCAGATTAATGAAAACAGTGAGGCAGTTTTAAGCTCGAGGTCATTCGGAAATTTATCATCGCTATTTCTGTGTGCGATACAGAGATAGACATGTTCGATGCTCATTGATAAGCCTGATTGCTTCGTCGTAAACCCTCTTTATCTCATTTTGAGAAATTGGCATAATCTGATTTGACCTAGATATAAAGACAGGTGTCGTCGATGAGGCAAACGATACCTACACATGCAGAACGCCTGGTACGTGTTTTAATGGATTTGCATATATTTGTCTATAATTTGTAGATATTTTCTCTCGATTATTGCTTTTTATTTATAATAAGATATTTTTATTTCCTCTATATTCCTTTATTTGTTTTCATGATAAGAAAAATGTACAGACTAACATGAGTTCACTTCCAAACATTTAAGGAGATTAAAACCATGTGTTCGGGGTGCAAGCCTCTTCTACGTCAATGACGACACCTGCCGTGTGAATCAAGGTGATATGGGCCTGATTTCGCGTTCAAAACGACAAGCGGGATTCAAGCATACTATTTTTCAAATGAGATGAAATCATTACAACGAGCATAAACTTTCCATAATCTTCATCTTCTTGCATATATGTAATTTTTGTGCTGCAACTATTTCCGTTAGCTTGAATAATCTTAATTTTCCCACCAGTTATGTGGTGTAAGCTGTGTGAATTGACAGAAATACATAGAGTATTAATAAATAATATTAATGAATTCCTAAATAGATCCAGATATGCATGATTCAACTCTTCAATAACAAACACTTTCAATAAAGAAAACACATTGATTATGCATTCTATGTATATATAATATGATAAGTACTTCTGTTATATGTGTAGATTTTATAAGCGCTGGCTGAATTTGAATAATTTTGGAAAACCATCAAACGCTTCATTATTAGGATACCTCCTCAGTTATTTAAAAGTAAAGGTACGATTAAGGTATCCCGTTTAAAGATTTGTGGTATCGTTAGCCGATATCCATAATAGTGGTTCTATTTCATGCAAATGTGTTTTGATATTATACTTTGTATTTTTATATATTTTCTTACATCGTTAGGATTTCTGTTAATGTTACAGAACAGACATGATTATGTCTCGGTGACAAAATAATTGAAATCAATGTATAGGTTGAAAATTACACTCCTTAAATCTGCTGTCAGAGACGGTAGGGAAAGGGTCATCCTTGTCCCTCTTCGGAGATATATTTATTGTTTAGTATATTGACTATGGATCATGTTCTAGGATAAAGTGTTCAATCATGTCTTTACCTGCAAATACATCTATACAATGGTTAAAAGCAATTGGTCATAGCCAGTGCTATCATTTTGGTGTTCGTGCATGTGATTGTGTGGTGTATAAATGCGTGTGTAGTGTTATATTTGTAGTAATGTGCCATTTAATATGTTATCATGATATTTTTACATAATGTGTTATACTTTTCTTATTTTCAAATATATTCTGAATTTACACCTGTGTTTGACGTTCTTCTGAATCCACATATATTTGAAATAAAATAATATAATTATTGTACCTCCCCATCCATATTTTCACATTTCTTTATGCCCTTTTTTGAATTTCATCCGTTGACACATAAGCTTCGTCATTCTAGGCCCTTACCATCATTTACAAGTTCTTGGAAGTACAAACTAACTTATGATGCAGTTAAATATTTTTTATCATGTGTCTTTTGTATAAATATTTGGGATCGTAGGTGGCAGGTAATGTTGACAGACGTTTGTCCCCGAGGTTTTGCATACCATAGAATATCTCTGAAAAATATTTACATTTTCTGATCTAACTCCCCACGGCAAGGATAGACAGCAATAACTGTATGTATATTAGGCTATACAATTCATAATTTAATACTGTGAATTCTATTTTGTTTTAAAATTATTTGATATTGCTGAACACGATATACAGTATACTTATATGACATATTATCACCGAAATACATTTTATTTAATTTCCTGATCAAGCTCTCCCTGATCATATATTATACTATGCACTACACACGAATACAATAAGGCATCGCTTTAAGTAGAGACGAGTTATCCATCTTTACATTTCTCTTCGGCCTTGGTTCCAGTTTCAGTCACGGTCACGTGACAGCTCAGCTGATTTGTACAAGGCCACTAATCACAGTAGCACATTCGCTATATATTCAAAAACATGATTCCCCCCTCTGCTTCCTGATTGTATTTCGCTGTTATAAGGGACTGAAACATGATGATTTATACAGAAGACTGTCTGATTTAATGATATATATTGTATCCTACACTGACGAGACGCAAACCTTAAAGTAATAGAAGACTTTAACTTGTAACTACAGTCTCAATATGAAGGAGACAGCATGGACAAACCGCATTGATTATTATTAGGTTTCCATATCGACAAAAATTCACATTGATCTTTTTACATTTAACAAAAACCGAAAAAATTATAATAAAAAAATCACATTTATTTTCATCTGATACAATTCAACACAAAATTTTACAGAACCTTTCAAACGGCATACAACACAACGTCTCTGTTCGGCGCCGGTCCTGGTCAATGCCAGTCCTGGTAACATATATGCATTACGAATGTAACTAAATCTGACATAAAGTTACATATGACAACACATACACAAAATAGGTCCATATAGTTTACCATAGACAATGCATTCACACATTACAACCATATAGTTACCAAAGCAACATATTCATACCATATATTTAAAGGGTTTTACGCCCGCTTTTAGGACCTAACGGCCTTTAATTCGGCAAGGATACATACATTTCACACGAATAAGGATACATGAATGTTCATATTCCCAAACTCTACTTAACACTATGCAGCAACAAAAAGCGAAATGACCCACGTTCATGTGTCGCATATTTACTGATATTTAAAAAATCAAATAACGATAAACCAATAAGTTGAAAGTCGGTGTTTACCTGTAAATACAGCTGACCTTACCACAACAGGAAAGAAAAGCATATCCTATAACCACTTCGACAGATAATTAACTGTCACAAACGTACCAAAACAGCTTTATTTTTATTTTCATAAATATTATATATTTATCAATTCATCAGTCTTATTTGTTTGCTGACTATACACACTACCAATTCTCCTCAATCGTTACTTGCACTTATTTTACTACTGATTCCTTGGAATCTGGCATAAATGATGTAACATCCCGGAGAGTGGACTGAGCCGACTGAATAGTATATATCACCACTGAGAAATGATGTTTTACGACTTCCCAGAGCTCTTCTGCTTCCTGTTCCGGAACAGATGTCAGTTTCAATAGTGTATCCATCAATCCAGGGAAAGTAGTTCCTTGGTAGGTATCCACATCGAGGTTCGAATATAACACGTGTCTGAAACATAAACAATAGTTTTGTCGATGTATGAGAGGTATTTTATCATGTTTATCTTGTAATATTAACACGTGGATGAAAACATCTAACGCTATATCAATCTCTTGAAACGGATATGAAATGTTAAAATTTCAAATCATTAAAATTATTAATTTAAGAAAGTTTTTTTTCAGTCCCTCCCCCTTCATATTTTGATATATCTTTCGACTTATTTTGAACTTTTGGTCGCCACCTATGGTCAAGTCTTTTGGTCCCTGAGCATCAGTCTGTTTTGAAAGATGTTGATCCATATCTTTTGCACACTCCTTATAACAGATAGTTTTTGTGCGTTTAACAAAATGATCCCCGTCGATAGCTTGTAAGCTCCATATACAAATTGCAGCGTGTTAGGATTGTATGATAAAATTAGCAAAATAAAGACAACCTGTTCATGACAGGGAGTCTTCCTGGAACGTACCTGGCTTGGGGCCGTCCGGGAAGTCCAGCAGGGTCAATGAAGGCTCTCTCTAACAGCATTAGCTGGTCGTTGATACGTCGAATTGAGAAAGGACTGGACAATGCCAAATAATGATAAGAAGGACATGATATTAGGGATGTTCTCTTATGACGTTGTTCATAATATGAACGATTCTATGTGAGGGGAGGTAACTCTTTGATGAACCAACATGACGTTAACTTTAATTGGAAAAACGGATTTGTTCAATAATTTCGTTAAAGTAAAAAGCAACAATAGAACACAGTATCTACGGTGGCATGTTCAAGATACGTAGATAAACGAAGTTTTAAAGTGAAATTGAAAAGTGGTAAAGTAGAATGTCATACCTATAATGTCATAATAAGTTATAGTATATTTATATAGGAAGAATGTCATGTTCGCTTTACCAATGAAATATCAGGAACTTTCAATCTGAAGATACCCTGTATATCATAACTACAATGATGACGTGGGAAAAGGGATATTATTTTTTTCATATGATTATAATGATATATGAATTTTTCATATTGAACGTTGCTTCTTACTCTCGGATTGAGAACTTGTTGAGTTTTTGTTTAGGTAATGATGAAGCGAGTGTAAAAATAACAAATGGCAGCAACTTTGTAGCAAAAAGAAATCACATAATTATAAATTGGAATCACGTTTCCATTTACACACATTTTTTCTTTCTGTTTTTGCGCTCGGGGAAAATATTGATAATATCTGTGATCCTGGTGTAATAAAAAGACAATGTCACCACCGGAGATTAAACAAAAATGTCATACTTATTCATATCAACGCTATCCACCCGTGTTTGAAATTCAACGGCTTCTGCAGAAAAGTTGTTCGCGGCTTCCTGCAACCAATCTGGAAAATTATGATCAGGAATATAATCCCAGAACACTTTCATTGGAGTTGAATGGATATTTGATCTCTTTACACTGAAATTTACACCAGACGATCGTTCAATATAGGTATATTTCATAGTTTGAGCTGACAACTGAAAAAGGGATATTATTTCTATAAATAAGTTAATCATGATTTCATTTTGGAAGATCGATGGGACTTAGAATATGACAAAATCACTCATATATATTTGTGAGTTGGTTACAAATACAGAAATATTATTCCCATATATTATTAAAACATTTACCTGAACACACTGGGGGTTTACGTGATCTAAACCGTTATAATAGGTTTCTAATTCTTCTTCCCTATATACTACTCACCAAAGTGAACACCGTGAGATCTGAGAAACTGTCCGTACTCATTGTCAAGGACTTCGACGAGTATCTGAAGCTGCTGTGAAAAGTCGTTCACATTAAAAGGTACAATGAGAGAGTCGGCCAAATTCCTCGTCATTTCGGCAGCGACTTGACCTACCGCTCGATGGGTCTACAAACAAAAGTCAATACATATCAACGCTATCGAATTTTCATAAGATGCTGGAGTGGAACATGAATCTATCTTAACATTCACTAAAGATAGAAAGAAGAGAATTATATATGACATTTACATATTTGACTCATCAAGTCTGTGAGTTTGTCATTTTAAGCATTGACTTGTTCATGTGTGTAATGTTTGGTCATTTATATATGATTTCAACAAGACATATTTGCACCTTTCAATATCATTTGAGAGCGAGATACTATAAAGCCATAAATGGTGAATAATTTCACCATATCGCTGTTTCGTCCATCTAGGACTCGTCAGTGATGCTAAGGGACTGAGGTGTTGATACCTTGTAGGCGAGAGAGGAAATTAAGCAGGTCGAAAGAAACGTCAAAATCAGGGTGGGGAATTGTAAAAGCCCCATATTTAAATAAGTTATGGTTTTGTAATTGTGTCGGTATTCTTTGCTACGACCTAAATGTATGAATGTTTCACCTTTCCACAACATTGCCTTTTTGTTCGATACCGAACAATACGTCATAATACAACACAATATCGTAAATATGTCTTACCTTGAAGCCTTTGTCAATGAAGTCGTCTATAACGCGGAATGTATCGTACCTAGAGTGATACGTGGGGTATAAGTTGTAAACCGTCTGGATAGCGATTGCAAAATAAATCACAAGGATTAAATACGTGAAAATCCATATGAAAATAGGTGAAAAATGTAACAACAACAACAACAACAACAACAAATCAAACAGATTTTTTTTCTTGATAACACTCTTCGTATATTTATAAGAAAACATAAAAAAAACGCTAAATGTGCGAGCAATAATCATATCAAGATATGTAACAATATCTTTTTCAGACATTCACAGTCTCGACGCGACGTTCACCTCAATAACATTGGCAGTCATGTTATTAGCCTTCTTATATAACGTCACGTTCTCACGCCTAGAAAACAACCGGTGACGGAAACTTTTCAATGGGGAATGCCTATTTAATTTCAACGATTTCCAGTTCTGCTATGTTTATGAATAATAAAAGCGAGGTTATCAAAACGTTACAAAATAGAAATGCTGTCACGATTTGGGTTGGTCCGATATTGTTTATGAGAAGTTTTATAAACCCAATGAAATGAATATATGACGGAGATAGATATCAAGATACAAACCAGATTTCCTACATATGATAGCATCACACAAGGAACCCCAACAAGCTGTACAAACGGAGCATGGTCACTCGTGGATCCAAGCATACCGAATCTGTAAAATAACGCAATCCTGGCGACAAAACATTCTTTTGTTTTAAAAGGAAACAAGAAAGTATAGGGAAGTAATAGCATCCGGGTTCCCTCCGGCCTAGGTTTTAGATATGGCTCAGTTGATTCAATGATATAATTTTGGTAATCGGGTAGCACAGTGGTAACAAACACACTTTCTTCCACAGTAGCCCCTCGCGCGCTTCAATCCGGGCCTACAAGCGTGATTAGTATAATTTTATATAACTTGTTTAGCAATTGTTGTAAAGTTTACTTTAGGGGAAAATACAATACAGTTTTCAGAGAAAAAGGTTTGGGAATCCCAAACATTAATGACGGCATTATAATCCCGCTTGGAAATAATCTTTTTACTTAACATGCTACTTGACATAATTGGTGTTTGTCTTCCCATAGCCAGTTCTTATTTTGAGCATGTGGATCAACCTGGATTTTATCTAGATTTGTGTGCAGGGCATCGGCGATGAAGCATTGGACGTTACTCCCTCGGAAACATTTGGCCTGTTTTTTTATGATCTCATGTATACTGTGTTTATAGCTTGCCCCCCGTTTTATCAACTTTGAGTTAGAATTACAATTTCATTTGCATATCAGTATTCTCTGTGTGATTGCGAATTTTATATCTTTGCCATAATTACTTTTCCTAACAAATCCTCCGTTGAGAACATCAATCGAGCTTATCGCTACCACAGTGGTTTAGAATGATGAGAATCTTTGAAGCGACAGAGAAGATGTTATCGTACAAACCCAGATTAGCAGTAGTTTCCCTTTTTCAAAGTGGAAAAATGCTCGTTTATAGAGCGAAATATTTTTCATTATTTTCAGTTATCCTTCCTATTAGAAATGTTAGTGTTAGTGAGAGCTAAAATGAATTATTTTACTTATTGAGTCCCAATATCAATAAACTCCAATTTATTGACACGTGAAGGCTACTTACAGAGGTTTAGACTGACCAGGAGATGGATATGTTCTCAACCACTTATCGTAGACAGTGCGTAATCCTTCTCGTAAGTCGTCCGGATCGGGGTTCGCCACCTCGTCAAAATTCAAAATATACTTGGTATTTATCTCTTTATAAAACCTTCATAAAATGATTACATCATAATTTCGTTACGTCATATCATCATAGGATTTTGTTGACCGCGTCAATGTCATTTAAACAATGTTCTATTTACAGGGGTCATCGGTTCATGTTTTTTTTTATTGTTTAACTCAGAAAAACAATATCTGATAAGTAGGTCAAAATGACCCTTAGATGTTTGTTATCCGTATTATATTATCAGATTAACTTCTAATGTTTAAGCCTTATGCAACAAAATTTACTCGTTATACCGTTATATAATACCTTTTTGGTGGCTTCGTAGGTGGCCGTAAAGATCAAGGGTGTTCCAGTCGGTACAAACGAAAGGTTTCCTGAAAGTGTTGTGAAGATAAACCAGTATATTATCAAACACGTACATGCTTCTTGAAAAATGTCGTTATCCACGGCATGTACTTCGTTTCGGTTATTATTATCATTATTATCATTTGGATGGTTAAAACGTTTGGCATAGATATTTGCAGAGCGTTTTATTCCTAAGATACAACAATGTATAAACACACTGCATTCTGTATAACTTTTCCGCATTTGGTGGATATCTTATGAAAATCACCTGTCTCACAAGACTTATCTGTCTCATCGAACTTACCTATCATAGGTAAACTTATCTATTACAGCTTACTTACTTGTCTCATAATGCTTACCGGTGATAACTTGCTTGGGTGTCTTATGAAAATCACCTGTCTCACAAGACTTATCTGTCTCATCGAACTTACCTATCATAGGTAAGCTTATCTATGACAGCTTACTTACTTGTCTCATAATGCTTACCGGTGATAACTTGCTTGGGTGTCTTATGAAAATCACCTGTCTCACAAGACTTATCTGTCTCATCGAACTT
Source organism: Pecten maximus (assembly GCF_902652985.1). Classification (NCBI taxonomy): domain Eukaryota; kingdom Metazoa; phylum Mollusca; class Bivalvia; order Pectinida; family Pectinidae; genus Pecten; species Pecten maximus. The sequence goes on along the minus strand of NC_047017.1, from coordinate 16,109,025 downwards.
ACCTATCATAGGTAAGCTTATCTATTACAGCTTACTTACTTGTCTCATAAGACTTACAGGTGACTACTTGGTTGGGTGTCTTATCAAAATTACCTGTAACAGCCATGTCGATATTGATGTAGGCCACTGACCGCGCGGCAAGGTTTTTCACATATTGCTACAAATAAAAAGACGCCAAAAACTAGTAATTAAAAACAACTGGCAATGTCTTTCGAGTATTAGGGTGGTACAGTTGTGCCACACTTATTCGACATTCACAAAAGCAGCCGGGGTTGATTCCCCGATGGGAGGTGAAAAGGTATGATGTCACCTGCCTGACCACGTTGGTTCTCTCTTAGTACACCGGTTTTCTGTCAAGAGTAAGACCCCTGCGTGTAAATCTAAGAAAAGCCTTTCACCTAGGTGGCCGGGGATGATGCCCCTATATGACGCTATATGAGTTATGCAGTCACCTGCCTGACCACGTAGGTTTTCTCCTGGTACCCCGTTTTCCTCCCATAGTAAGACCCCTCGCGAGCTTCTAACCGGGCCAACAACATGATTTATATAAATTAGTTTAACTTCAGTCAAGTAATCGTTATAAAATAAATAAAGTTTAAATGTTCACAATGTCTTATTTGAAAATACGAACTATACTAATGAAACGGTGATAGTGCTGAAGGATTAATTGCAATAGAATATTGTTTTACCTCGACCCACTCGTACGAGCCAATTACTCCGTACTCCTCAGCGTCCCAGCTACAGAATATGATCGTACGTCGTGGCCGCCATCGCCCTGAGGTAAAATATGACTTATACCATAATCACAGCAAACAATAGCGTATTGAGTTGATCAAAAAAAGAATAGTATCTATCAATATCGACAGGTGTTAAGGTTTCAGGAAAATATAAAGTTGATATAAATGAGTTGAATGTCTGACCAATAAAGAACAAGTCACATCATCAGATGGTATATATAGGTCTAGCTCCTGGTGATCTTTTTGAAAATATTCCAATGTGCAAAAGGGTTTGTAAGGTATGGTAAGGTGTTAGAAAGCAAAGTTCGGTAAACATGACATCGCATTTTGTGCGTAAGTATCTAATGATGAGTAGTAACAACATCAGGATATTGCCAATACAAAAAGACTCTAACACGCTACCTTAGTTCGTTAGTTAGGCTGATCTATTGGTAGTTCAGTAACGTTACTGCAAACGACAGATCGTATATCTCATACTTCATCAGTAATGGTCGTAATAAAATGGAATGGACATTTTACATTAAAAAGTATTCACAAGTGGTGACATCAACTTGCGAGTGGTCGATACCATGAAATATTGAATGATTATCTTTGTGACGATCTGCATTTAAAATATGTTGTGGCTTAAGATATTTTAGTAATGAATGCAATTAAAGTTGAATAATGAATATCCAACTGCATTATGCAGCTGTTTCATTCGTCTATAACTATAACTAATGTGTCGCTTTTATTACAGTGGCAACAGCATAAAGCAGAAACTCGCTGTGTTAATGTGTCGCCACAATGGCATGGTGATTGTTGCCGAGTTCCTAGAGGAATTCTCCGTCAGCATGGACACAAACAATCTTCACTTTCCTATCCTTATATTCAGTATCAAACACCAAGTGCTGTCCATAACACGCCAGCCTCGAATATTCTCGTTTATTCCACTCTATCACAATGGTCTGGTTTTTTTGGTTTAGTTTGTTTAACATCCTATTAACAGCCAGGGTCATTTAAGGACGTGCCAGGTTTTCGAGGTGGAGGAAAGCCGGAGTACCGGAGAAAAACCACCGGCCTTCAGTCAGTACCTGGCAACTGCCCCACGGAGGTTTCGAACTCGCAACCCACTGGTGGAGGGCTAGTGTTAAAGTGTCGGTACACCTTAACACTAGCCCTCCACCACTCCTCCACAATGGTGACATGTGCTATATATACATACTTGTAAAATGGAGTTGATATTTTTTTGAAATCCAATGTTTAAAATTACGATTTTTTTTTTAATTTATGGGACTATTGGACCTCTTTCGAGCTATCTTATTTTCCTCCTATATGTGTTAAAACGTTACGGTCCTAGCATCACTGGCAAGTCCTAGAAGGACAAAACTGCTGCATGATGCAGTTTGATTAATTTGTTCTCTACTCTCAATTTATATGGAAAGATGTTGTTATCTTGTGTGTTTTTACAAACGTTTATTTGCGTTTTGTTCCCATGCAGGATTAAACCAGTTTTTCCATCACGATGACGACGTGGAGTATGTATTGGTACCTTGCTTTACAAGATTTCCCATTACTCTGGAAACTTCTTTCATGACTGCCGTGGCACTTGATGGGTCAATAGCGCCAAATACCCACGCGTCTCTATGGTTACCCATCAACACGTATCGGTCTGAAAGACAACAAAGCATATTTTAACAAAAGATGTTATTGTTACTTTACTTCTGCAATCTAATTTTAGTTCTGTTACAAATTATGTTTGATAAAAATGAAAATTCATTTGAGATTAAAGGCAGGTTACCTGGCTCCACACTTCCATGTATGACTCCGAATACGTTATAGATCCGTCTCATGTAACTCTGTGTCGAAATGAATATTCGTATTTTTCTGAAATAATCCATCATATAAAGAAATATACAACCTCATGTTAATGAACGACACTATTTTTCCAGCAAATATTTTTTTTGAAAGTTAATATGCCAAATTAAGTTTTATAACATTCCATGAGAATATCTTATAGCAGCGATTTCAACAAAACAAATTTATGAATTATAGATTTTCAATAGTTGAACCATACAAAATTTATTTCAAATGGCCATTGCACAATCCATTCTAATTTAAACGCCTTTTTTAATCGTTTTGGTTTTTTCTTCGGCTTCGAATCTGGATTCTAACAAATGTTGGCCCCTGGCTTTGCTGACGAATCCTAGAATGAACATTCGGTAGAACTTATCTATTGCTTACTTTCATACTTTCATATATATATACATGTATATATATATATATATTTCATATTCATATCTAAAGGTCCATCAACTTCTGTCTTTCGTTAAATACTTTCTTTGCGGCTCATGAGAAGTTATAACTCATTGATATAGATTTGTGGAAGGTCTACTCACCTGCCATTGGTCTTTAATTGTCCCCCTAGTCTGTACGTAATGTTTAAACCTCCTTTCCAATGATCAGGGACCTCATCTCCCGTCATCTCTCTTCGGGTAAAACCAATAAAGATAATGACTCCAGTGCTTATGTATCAACAGATCTGTATAGTTCTGATTTTTTATGATTTGTGGAGTTAATGAAAATAATAACCCCCCGATAATTTGAAAAAAAATTCTTATGTTGACTATTAAAGTATATTGCAAAAATGTAATTAATTACCAAAGTAATTACGTTTACGTGTAATTCCTGCCGTCTGAACGATGAATATCTTGCCCCTCTCTCTTATCTACCTTAACACTCCTATATTCACACAAGTGACATCAATGTCTCAGCCGAATCCGTCAAGACTCGGAATTCCGAAAATTAACGGAATTCGCCGATGTGTTGCCATTTTACTAACAGGCTCACCTGAGGAATACCTCCGCCGCGCCATAACCTATGGGATGGACAGGAATAGTTGGGAGTTGCGCCTCACTGCTGTTCTCAGAGTACCTGTACGCTGTTTCTGTGTTATCAAGTATTTGGCCAAACAGAGAGCATAATTTCAGACAAATTTCACTCATGTGGGTAAGAAATTCATGATATGGTATACCATGAAGGTCTTTGTGGCGGTTTTTATATCAACCCCACTGAGACTAGCATAGGTTTTTATGTGTTTTTGATCTACTTTTTGATATTGATTGTAGTTGTCATTATTGTATTGGTGCAACTACTGTGTAATCATAAACATTCTTTCATGTTAGAAGCCAATAGGTTGCTTTTTTAGTAATACATTCAAATGTCACCCTGGTGGATGGCCATTTCAATTTTATATACTTGTTTGAGTTATTCTTGATATATGTGGAGGAACATGAATACTAGAAATTGAAATGGCCACCAACCATATCCTCTATTTAGCATTACTATATAAAATATATTAGTAACTTTTAAGGGAATCGCAAAAACTGAAACGCAAATAATCCTCGAGTAAATTACTGGTCTGACAGTCTTTGGATGTTCTTAATTCTGCCAAAATGATGATATCAAGGTAACGTTCTCAACACTACAATTTTTTTTTAAAAAACCCCTCTTAGAGTGAAATCGAACATATGGACATATGGATGTTATACATTAGTTTTCATTTTGAATGCTGTGATACAAAAGCCGGTAGTGGAAGAATACAAATATATTAGAGGTGTCACGAAGGTAAAATATTCCGGACTATTGCACAGACACCAATGATATACTTGTTTTATTACATAATCACTAAAAAGCACTTAGAATCACTGACATATCGACTTTTCTGTAAGTCTAGAAGTCATCATTACTGTCGTTGGCAGTGTTGACATCTGAGTGACTTAGACGCTTGAAAGGGTAGGACGACATACCGAAAGGTCACAGGTGTTCAATAGTTCGTACGTGACCGGACAATAGTTATTTTAGCCGTGCAATAGTTCAAAATATACCTTATGTTTATAGTTAGAGAAAATCAAACGCATTATGTAATAAAACCCAATATGCATCGTCCTGAAACATTTTATGCAGGTATGCCAACAGCATCTAATCTTTCATGAATTGTTTAGAAGTTAAGAATCTACAGGTTTGCTATTGTTACCTTTAAGTCTCTTTAAGTAGATTATCCACTTACATAAGAAGATTCGACGTGCTATTTGCCTATTTCTCTACTAGAAATAAACAAACAAGAAAACAAACAAACTAACAAATAAAAGATTATCGTAAATACAATATACAATGTACCTGAAATTGATAACACAAGAAACAAAAACGAACAATAACATCACAGTGACAACCATTAGAACGTGCAAGGAGACTGCGACCAGGGCCCAGTTGTTTAAAAGGTGATTAGCTTAATCATTTGATTAGTAAAATTTTATTTCTCCTTTACTTCAAAACCTTTTTGCATGAATTCCTTAAAATAGGTAGGTAGAAAGAGTTACAACAAATTAGGTTGTTGACATGAAATCAAACGCAGGCGAGATTTTTTTTCTTTTCTTTTGCATTTATCGCCTTTATTGTTTATAAATAATTAAATAAATAAAAGTTGCCTAACAAGGTATATGTGTTTTTAATGTATTACCTCTGTCTTTAAACAGATCTGGTGCTTGAAAATATGGACACTCTTTATGGAAATCCTCAAAGCTCAGAAAATATACAACATTGATTGTTTTTTCACCAAGATAATGCCAGTTTGAGTGGGTGGTATGCTTACCCGTAGCGGGGTATCCCGGCGTTAGAGGATCCCCGCTCATTCTGCCAACAGTGCCCCGCTGTACTCCCGACGGAGGGAGCCACCAGCCATCCGGATACAGTTTAGATGAACTTCCGCTTGGTACAACCTCTGCGGGGTCTGAGTAAAGAATGACGCCTACAGCTCCATTAGCGGCTGCTAATTTTACCTATAACCGCCAGAATGTGAAAGTTTTGTTATCCATACCAGTTAAAACGTCTATTTCTACCACAACAGGTGGATATTTATCAACTCCCAATGCATGGAATTATCATTAAAATGTTGAATAACAAATAGTTTACACTACACGTGTAATAACCTCTCAACACGTTTTGATTGGCTGACATAGTGACATTTGTCCGGGACTATTTTCAATCATGTGGTTCAGTGGGTTTTGATTGGCTTACACATGAAGGCTGCTTCACTGCCTGGCTGAAATAATGATACACAAAAAGTAGTTCGCAACTGTTTTTGTGGAATTCATTTTTTTCCTATAGATTTCTATCAATTATTTCTTTGAGAAGTAATAATCTTGCTAATATTTTGTTATGATTAATGAAAAATTGTTATATATACACACGTTTCCTAAATTGCAGTTTTGCATATTGATTAGCGGCATTTTACTTCAGGCCATATCATTACATCCCACCTGATATTGTGAAAAGTACAAAAAATATGTCAATTCATCCTTTCTTTTTCCTTTTCTATTGTGGTAGAAACAGGTCACACAAACTCTAGCGAAAGAAATATAAACATTCGCTCGTTGTGTTACTTTATATTTTATGTTAAAATATAGACGTTAAACTAAACAACAATACATAGGTTTTTTCCCATATGTTCCTGAGGGCGAACATTACTGATTATTTAACATTAAAGTATACTGTAGATACACTCATTAACCATCTTTTCGGTCCTCATCGGCAAGTTTTACACTTTTAATATTCTTACTCGGGTTACTTTCCTTCTATCTAGTAAAAAAGGGGGGTTGGGGGTCGGGTGAACGAATACGGATATAAGTCCTCAATTACCGAACTTTTGTCTTTTAATTTTATCTTAAACTCGTAATCCCTGATTACCTTACCTAACCGTACTATCAGAGTTCATCACAAACCTTGTCGCCCCTGAATACGTTCTGGTATCGGACTATAACAATGGCGCCCGAGACGTTGACGGAAGTATTGTTCTTCAGCCAACGATAGTCTTCTAGGCGTCCGTAGTTAACATAAACCAGGCGCCCCTGTTTGAATCAACAAAGCTGTCATGGATATAATATAAGATCAAGTCTAATTTAAAAGTAGCAATAAGAAGATTTGAGTTTTTTTAAAACCTTTTTCTTTTAAAACTATTTGCATTCAAGTATCTCAGTAATTCAGTAACATGTTGATGAAAATGGCGCCAGCAATACTGAAGTTTTTAATAAAAGTACATTTTTCTAGCAACCTAACATTTCCACATGATTATTGGAAATTGCTTTTAGAGCAATACTATTGTATGGGCCTTTTCCTTCCTGCCATCTTGTCTAGGATCTGGGCCAAGTATTTGAAGTGACACTCGGTACACATCTTTTGTCCGTATTGTTAGGAAATTCAATAAATAAAAAATGAAATTAAAAAAAAATAAATCTGTATATACAAAACAACAGCATTTTGAGAAGCAATAAATAACACTTACCGCTGTGACATCCCCGGGAGCAGAGTAAGCATTGAAGGGTGGGACCACACCGCTTTTGTTGTCACTCTGATGAAGGATTGCTTCCCTTAGTGGAGATTGGTAAACTATACCACCGGTGGCGTTGAGCAACTCTATCCGGTTCATCATGTCGTCATCAGTGACGTTGGGGTAGGACAACAAGACGTCATACGGTGTGACGTAGACCTCGTCCATTCCCTCCTGTCTCCAGAAGTCGCGTAGCTCGTTAGCTTGGCGGAAGTCAGCATCCGTCCCCGCCAGGTGGGGTAACTCAGACAGGTCCCTATGACGCAAGTTTGAAAGTAGCTTAAGAAAATTCAGTAACCGATATATAGATGCATATATACTTCATACCTATGTTTTTGATTATTGCACTTTGGGAAACACGCGTTAGTTTCTATATCAATATATATATATCAATACATTGTTTCTAAACAAACCGGCTGGTAAAGTCAAAAGACTTTCTTGTCTCATCCTCAATGTAACACAAGGTTTTTTTCATGCTTGATTCTTCGGAACTTGCATTTTTCAACAGACAAGTATAACGTTATTATTTCACTTTTTACACAAAAATGGCTAATATTGGGAATACATTTTACAAGTTGATGTAGCATAATAAAATTGGAAACTAGAGAAACCAAACGAGAATTTGTGAAAAGGCAACTTTGATACTAAAACAGACGCTGTCCAAGAGGTCTTCAAAACCAAGATCATTTATTGTTACTGAACGATTCCCGAGTTAATCCTCCAGGTCTGCTGAATCTTCTTGTACGATTTTTAGTTCGACAATCTTAATTAGGCTGAGAGGCGCAACAAATACCGATTCCCCGTAGAGTCAAGCCCAGCCTTTACAATATTTAGTTAATTGGTCTCGACATGCTAGGTCCGAGTTTGCAGTCATATTTACAATCGACATTTTCATATCAACGGGAAACTTCGGTTTTAACATTTTAATCCAAATCCCGATTGAATTAAAGAGAATAAATAGTTGGTTATGTTAAAATTATAACGGATTATTTCAAAGTCCAAAGTTTGGAGCAAAAAAAAAAAAAAAATTCATGTGAAAACACTTTAAAAAAATTAATAAAGGATACTTATCAATGTGTTTTTCGTAACTCAATGCTTAAAGTAGATTTTATTTAATATTACCTCAAGTATTCCCGGATGTTTTCACTTTTGATGGTATCCATGATAATATCACTAACTGTTGGGTCTCCATCTTTGATGATTCTATTTGAAACTCCAGGAAGAAAAACACCAGCTCCGATGCCATCTTTGACAGAATTTCCAATAAAAAGTCCAACAGCTATACCTATTGATAAACCAGCTAAAGCCGCTATGCAGGAGTCTGTCCACTTAATGATGTTTTGTCTCGAACCTTCATAAGGGTACTCGGCCATATGTGTGTATTCACCAGTCATTTTATGGTCGAGACGGTTGATTTGGAACCAGTTGTGCCGGTCACGCAGGCGTTATTTAAGACTGCTGTTCCTATTTTCCTGTGACACATTTAAAATCAAAATATGAAATTATGAACACTTCTGTCGGGTGTTTCTTCATAAATATATATAGATATATAAATTTGCAAACTATTGTGTTAGCTATGTTACAACAACTTATTTACTTACTTTACTAACTTACTCTTGCTTACTTACTTACTTACTTACTTTACTAACTTAATCTTACCTACTAACTTACCTGATTGCTTGCTTGGCATTTGGCAATTGTCAGAGCTATCCAGAGACTTCTACAGTAATTCTGATTTACAGTTTTCTAAAGAAGAGGTGTGGTATTCATTAACCGCAGCAAAAATAAAGACTTATCACAAACACATGGCACCTTTTTATCACACGTCATATATAAAATAAAATAAATTAGAATATACAAATAGCCATCTATCGATTTATGGCAAATATAACATGAATATGCGTCATCGACCGCCATCAATATTTCTGAACTCTTTCCTGATATATTTCAAATGCTATAGGTATTTATGTCTTCAACATTAGAGATTATGGAGCTGTTAGCTATCTGGATACTAGACTACCTCCTATGATAGGAGTTATCAAAACTGGATCGTGTTTCAATTGACCTGTAGCGGTTGTCACTAAAAAATGTTAATGAAATAGATGACCGGCTGAGCTATAGCTATATATATATATAGACTTCCGGTCACGAGTGTTAAAAAGCCTATGTACATGCATTACCAGTGAATACTTATCGTTACATAATTAACATTTGATCTTTAGAAGATGTCTTTGTGCTCATAATAAAACTTGGGAATGCGTTACAATTAACTACGAGCACAGTCCCTTGTATATAGGACATATTAAAACTGAAGGCCGTGTATCCATGGTAACCAGAGCAGTTCCTCAGATAGGACGTATAACATATTGTAAAACTGTAGGTCGTGTCTCCATGGTAAACAGAACAGTCCTCAGATAGGACGGTTATAAACTGTAGGTCGTGTCTCCATGGTAAAGAGAACAGTCCTCAGATAGGACGTTTATAAACTGTTGGTCGTGTCTCCATGGTTACCAGAACAGTCCTCAGATAGGATGTTTATAAACTCTAGGTCATGTCTCCATGGTAAACAGTACAGTCCTCAGATAGGACGTATTAAAATCATATGTCGTGTCTCCATGGTTACCAGAACATTATTTCAGATAATGCGTATTACATAATGTAAAAATGTAGGTATTGTCTCCATGGTAACCAGAGCAGTCACTCAGATAAGACGTATTAAAACTGAAGGTTCAAATGTGTCACCATGATTACCAAAACAGTCCTTCAGATAGAACGTAATAAAATTGTAGGTCGAGTCACCATGAATACCAAAACAGTCTCTCGGATAGGACGTAATAAAATTGTAGGTCGTGTCTCCATGGTTAGCAGAACAGTCCTCAGATAGGACGTATTATCGTGGACATTGCCTTTGAATATCCCTAAACAATACCAAAAAACAAACCATTACTTTATCATTATAAATTTATTAAAAGAAGACATGTTTAAAATATAAGATAAACAAATAACATATAAACAGTAAAATAACATTAAAATGTACAATAAAAGGTTATCACAGTGCCATTTATCCATAACGTCACTTTGATATACGACTCGTATACAACTTAGATCCACTGAATTTGTCGTTATGTCGTAAACTATTCTATAAGACAACTCGGAAAGGATTTATCTCACATGTCTCCATTGGTTTCCATTCATACTGTCATTAAATCAAGAAATGTATTCCACGTGAGCGATACATGTTTTATGCGGAATGCCCTTAGATTCTGGCATTCTTCATCAATATGACGTGGGCTCGGAATCTCTCGAGATGTGACGAGAACTACAATCAGGAGAATGTGTACGCCGAATACCATTATGTAAGCTCCGGTGTGCAAACTCGTCACAGACCTCCATTTGATTATTTATAGAATCTGGACGTTATAATTAGCATGACTGTTTCATCTGTTGTTCTTTTTGTTTTCTTTCACAAGTCGTGCCATTTCTTTCATGCCTTCGTATATGCCATCGCCAGTCATTGCGCATGTTCCCTGAACAAACCACTTCCGCCCGGTAAGTTTCGGCAGACACATCTTATCTGCTATTTCCGACGTTTTCAAGGCGTCTATAAGTAAAAATATCAATAGTTAATTCAAAGCCATATGATGCATATACCTTCTACAGTTCTTCAGTTAGTATAGAATTTGTTTTTATTTTGAATGCCGGATGACGAAACTACTTGAGAAATGAATTTTGAAGATTTTTTTTTTTTGGCTTTTTAATATATTGGTATCAACGAGATACCAACTAAAACTGGCTCTTTTGTTATCAATTTAAACTTACATGGGAGATCCTGTTTGTTTGCAAGCACTACAACTGGAACACCTCTCATCTCATCATTATCGAGTATTCCGAAGAGTTCCTCTCGGGCCTCATTGACCCTTTCTCTGTCGTTACTGTCCACGACATACACCAGACCTGTAAAGGGAGATAAGATAATAGATAATAAAGAAATCAATAGCGAATCTAATTTCATCAGGTTTCAAAATATGTACCCAATAATAGAATGTGTAGATCATGCATGATGAAATAGATAATAGAATTTGTATCAGACTTAGAAAAAAATGTTTCAGTCTGAAAGGTCTCATTTCATCAAAGTGTAAAATGACTGGCCTATATATCATTATCAATACCAAAAATATTGATCTAATACTTCTTTAAAGAAAGCACTAAAAACAAAAGAACAAATAGGTCGGTAAGCAATTCTTACCGTTGAGATCAAGTAATATTGAAGCTAAAATTATATCAAAATAATGATAATAAAAAAAAAACAAAAACAAAAATCAATCAAACAAAAAAATCTATATTCTCTGCTCCATAGATATACCATAAAGACAGCTTACCTTCCGTGTTTTGGAAATAGTGTCTCCAGAGAGCCCGGATTTTCTCCTGACCGCCGACGTCCCACACAGTGAAGGATACACCCTTACACGGGGACACCTCCTCTACGTTAAATCCGATCGTCGGGATGGTACATACATTCTCGTTTAATTTGATCTTGTACAGGACCGTAGTTTTTCCTGTAGAAATTAACATAAAACATTTGAAATATAATTTACGGAAAAAGAAATCTTTTATGATAAAAACTTAAGAAAACAACTTAATAATAAGTACTTGTAGTGATTTTGTAAAGGAATGCTAAGAGTCAGACTTAGGAGTTAGTTAGGAATGACATATACATGTATTATCATAATTTTACAATTAAAATTGATCAATTTTCAATGAAAAAATATTTACCTGCCGCATCTAATCCCAGCATCAGAATCCGGGTGGTGGTTCCACTTGAGAAACTTTGCATCACATCAGCGAGTTTAGCCAATAACAAACCCATTTTTGTTCTCTGTTAAATATTCCTCTGCTTTTAAATAATACAAGGTTAGATCGCGTGCTGATCCGTTAGATATGTGTGCAATCGTTGTAAATGTTTCAGGTTTTATAGTGTTTCGGTTCCACGTATTTCACGAAGCCTGTACATGGGTATGCAACACCCGACCTGTCACTCTAGCCATATGTTCAATACCAACGTGGAGAAAAATGCGTCACGCTATAGCTTCTATTCGGAACACCCACTAGTACAACAATGTGGATAAAGTCCGATACACTTCGATAGCTTCTATTTTTAATATTACGCTGGGGATTCCCTAAGTTTGTTTACCTTGCCTACGACCCAGTTGAAATATGGCCACGCTTATACATTTATGCACGTAAATAACTTTAATATCTTGTTGATACTTTTGAAACCGCTGATTGAGTATATGCGTATACCTTTCCTACATCTATAATCTTTATAGCTGAAAGGTTTTAAGGCCGTAATTTATCGGACGTGAAACCCGTTAATCGTTATATATAGCCTAGATACATACATACATAAATCAATACTTCTGATAAAAGGTGTTTTCGTATTTTCCTTGGCTGTTTTATTTCTAAATCTAGTGCTATTATGAATTGTAGAAAAAAACATCGAAGGGCCGGACAGTGCTGGAAACGAAGATAATGTCACAAATCTCTCTCTCTTTATGTATACAATAAACAAATGGCTTGCTTATGATTTTCGAAGATTAATAAAATTGTACAGGCATTTCACCGCGGTACATGATAACTTAGGAATGTTCTGTATTACTCCTCAATATCTAAACCACTATAAATATTTTTGTATTTTACCTCAAAAGCTATCTTAATGGTGAGATTAAACTAGAGGTGTATTGATTTTGTCTTTTAAGCTATAGAATATACCAGATATAACAGTCGTCTAACAAATCAAAGACTGTATATTTTACCAGAACTACCGGAGATTGTGTATTAGTTATTATTACATTTTTACCAGTGAAATATCAAGAATTATTCATTCTATAAAAGTGATATTTTTTCACTAGTGAAAAATATCATATGAAAAATATCACTTTTGCTGATTTGACCAATCAAATTAATGATTAGAAAATACCAAAATAATTGACCAATCAGAAAGCCTGACATATATGTCAGCACCTGGACAGGGGAAACTATTTAATTAGGCCTAGTTAGCATACGGGGTAGGTTTTTCGTTGATAAAAAATGTAATAAACAGAATATCTAACAGTGTCTTCAGTAATACCAAATATATTTCACGAGGGGGGCTAATATTTTGATATTTTTCACGAGTGCGCAGCACGAGTGAAAAATATCAAAATATTAGCCTCCCGAGTGAAATATATTTGGTATTACTGAAGACACTGTTAGATATCCTCTATTTATCATTAACTCGCATTAGAAATATAGGAAATATTCGTCCCGACCTAGTCGTATGGAAATGGTAATAATATATATCCTTTGGTCCCAAAAATTCAATTTTATCACAAATTATTTTTTTTAAAATTATTTTTTACTGAAGTGTATGCATTTCAGCAAAGAACTAAGTGAAGATAAAAAAGTAATTTGTGAAACAATAATTCAGGTACATGTATTTCATCTGAGTTTGTGCCAACGTAGGAAAACGTTTTCGACGTGTCAGCAAAATAAAGGAAGACGAATTTATAAATTATGACAGTTGGTGAAAGTACCAAAAGTAAACCCAAAATATATTCCAGAATGTGTCATATGCCCCATTACCAGTTATATTGTCTTTTTTTTACAAGAATATAAAAATGGCGAAAAAAGAACACGCCCCTCCCCTCCCTCCGCCCCAAAAACTCCAGAAAAAATCAACAAACAAATAACAAACAAACCGCATTTGATGCGACAATCCAGTAGATATTACTCATACACGACGAGGGTAATCCCAACCATTAGACTAAAAATAGACACACTCGACGGTTCTCGGACTTTATCATTATCATTGGTTCGAAGCGGGTATTCCGAATGAAAGCTACATGTGACGCAATTTTCTCCACGCTGGTATTGACTGTATGGCTGTACTGACAGGTCGGGTGCACGTGTTGCATACCCCTGTACAGGCTTTGTGAAATACGTGGAACCGAAACGCTATAAAACCTGTAACATCTAGAACGACCGCACACAAATATACACGATATCAATATTGTAACTGAGAAATATCATATATAAAAGAAACAAAATGGGAGCATTAATAGCTAAGCTTGCTGATGTGATGCAGAGTTTCTCAAGTGGGACCCCATCCCGGATACTGATGCTGGGGCTGGATGCGGCAGGTAATTGGGTGTAGCATGTTTGAATTATATATCTACTAATACCTAAGCGTAAAAATCAATTTATCATATCTATTTTTATTGATTAATTCAGGATATATCGAAGACCTTTTTGACTTATATAACCAATATCACAGAAGTTCCTACCGTACACATATGTTCATTTTATTATGTATCACAATTGACCATAACATCATCAAATGTGAAAAAATCGCATTCTTTTATTATGTACATTAAAAGATTTAACGACAATGTTGCACGAAAATGTATTGATGTGTCGTATGATTCTCGCGGAATAGTCGCCAAACATCAAACATTCCAGCGATATTTTCAGATTTTCAGACTTTTGGAAAGCGTTCTAAACGCAAGTGTCAAAACAGAAGAGGATCTTTTACAAATGTCTAAATATTTCTTAACAGGTAAAACAACGATCCTGTATAAAGTCAAACTAAACGAGCAAGTGTCTACCATCCCGACGATCGGATTTAACGTAGAGGAGGTGTCCCCGTGTAAGGGTGTATCCTTCACTGTGTGGGATGTCGGCGGTCAGGACAAGATCCGTCCGCTCTGGAAAGTCTACTTCTAAAATACAGAAGGTAAAACTGTTTTGTAAATGAGAAAAAAATGAAAAAAAAAAAAAAAAATGAAAAATAAAATAAAGAAAAAAGAACAAACAAAAGACTAATATGTATACATGATAGACTACTTTGTCGTTGTTGTTGATTTCCTTTTTTCAATATCAAGAAAATGCATTAACATTATTAAATTGAATTTTATTTAGTTTTGAAAGGAAATATCGCTTTGTTGTTTATAGTTGAGTATTTCTTAATTATGATGTAAATAAAGGTGTATGTAGCTTACTTATGATGTAAATAAAGGTGTATGTAGCTTACTTGTGATGTAAATAAAGGTGTATGTAGCTTACTTATGATGTAAATAAAGGTGTATGTAGCTTACTTATGATGTAAATAAAGGTGTATGTAGCTTACTTATGATGTAAATAAAGGTGTATGTAGCTTACTTATGATGTAAATAAAGGTGTATGTAGCTTACTTATGATGTAAATAAAGGTGTATGTAGCTTACTTATGATGTAAATAAAGGTGTATGTAGCTTACTTATGATGTAAATAAAGGTGTATGTAGCATATTCGAGACTTGTAACAAGTCACGAATAAATGGGGCTCACTGTTAAATAAACTTGTTTCCTGCTTCATCTGATGTCATTTGATATCAATTTTTATATTTTGTGTACTTGTTTAGTGATATTCTTCATTCTTACTGTCTATTTTTCGCTTCACAGGTCTAATGTTTGTCGTAGACAGCAATGACAGAGAGAGGATCGATGAAGCCCGAGAGGAACTGTTCGGTATTTTAGATAATGATGAGATGAGAGGGGTACCGGTTGTTGTGTTTGCAAACAAGCAAGATCTACCACGTAAGCTTTATTTAATGCAAACTATTGCTAAATTTTCTGATAAAGAAGTATTTTACATAAAAACAGTAATATACCTTGGCTTTACATTTTTCTTATTTTTGTTTGTTTGGAATGAATCAAATATTTATCGTTTGTTCATTATAGACGCCATGAACACTGCAGAGGTAGCGGACAGGATGTGTCTGGGGAAACTGACTGGACGGAAGTGGTTCGTTCAAGGAGCATGTGCGAGCAATGGTGATGGCTTATTTGAAGGCATGCAAGAGATGGCCAGACTTACGAAAGAAAACAAAAAGAATTACAGATGACATATGTCCATTTAAAGACCTTTCCTTACGGTTAACAAGGACATTCAATCCAACTTGACGATACCATACTGCTATGTAAATTCTCATCTGCTGATAATGAGGTCATAGAGTGGCACACGAGTTTTGACGTCTGGCTTGAGGATTGGCATATCCAATGCTTATGAAGTGTCCGATATGTACAATGTGAACAATAGGCTAACGATCCTTCGCCGTTAATATGTTTATTTATTTATGTGTTTCTTAAGATACTTTCTAAAATGGATGATCATTAAGCATCTTCACGATTTTAACATTTTGCATGAGATCTTAAAGATCTCTCAGTGAAGAACAGTGGTTATTTTGTATTTT
The DNA here is from genome assembly GCF_902652985.1 of Pecten maximus. NCBI lineage: Eukaryota > Metazoa > Mollusca > Bivalvia > Pectinida > Pectinidae > Pecten > Pecten maximus. The sequence goes on along the minus strand of NC_047017.1, from coordinate 16,092,660 downwards.
CATATGGAGGCTAAGATATTGCATCGTCTTGTTATCGTGTTCATGGTTAAGACACTTTACCCCAATGCTCTGGATAGCATCCAAAAGGCACCAGTAAGTTCTTTTCAGTGAGGTAGCCACCAACTACTACAAATAGTATCCGCTTCCAAATTACCGTGGTTGTACCTAGCAACAAACAATTTGTTTGTGATCCTAATGGTTTCAAATAGTTAGGATATTTTATATTTTCATAAAAAAATGAATTGTTTTATATTTTGTGCTCTGTGATGATAATGTTTACATTTTATATACATTTTTTTATTATGTTTTAATGAAAAAAAAAATGAAAAAATGTGTTGTTTGTTAACGTCAATATAAATCATAAATGACATTTAAATGACACTTTTAGTTGTCTTCTACTATCAACATGCAATGAGATGATAAAGCTAGCCTTTTTTCTAGGACTCTCAATTATCCCCAGGAGAAGATGTTGGAAAAAGCATCGCCGACCCAGCAGTGACCCCACAATTATGTCGCCTCTTACGGGAGAGCAATTTTTGAGGTTTTGAAAAAAAAAAAAACTAGGAGATAAGATAATAGATAATAAAGAAATCAATAGCGAATCTAATTTCATCAGGTTTCAAAATATGTACCCAATAATAGAATGTGTAGATCATGCATGATGAAATAGATAATAGAATTTGTATCAGACTTAGAAAAAAATGTTTCAGTCTGAAAGGTCTCATTTCATCAAAGTGTAAAATGACTGGCCTATATATCATAATCAATACCAAAAATATTGATCTAATACTTCTTTAAAGAAAGTACTAAAAACAAAAGAACAAATAGGTCGGTAAGCAATTCTTACCGTTGAGATCAAGTCATATTGAAGCTAAAATTATATCAAAATAATAATAATAAAAAAAAACAAAAACAAAAATCAATCAAACAAAAAAATCTATATTCTCTGCTCCATATATATACCATAAAGACAGCTTACCTTCCGTGTTTTGGAAATAGTGTCTCCAGAGAGCCCGGATTTTCTCCTGACCGCCGACGTCCCACACAGTGAAGGATACACCCTTACACGGGGACACCTCCTCTACGTTAAATCCGATCGTCGGGATGGTACATACATTCTCGTTTAATTTGATCTTGTACAGGACCGTAGTTTTTCCTGTAGAAATTAACATAAAACATTTGAAATATAGTTTACGGAAAAAGAAATCTTTTATGATAAAAAACTTAAGAATACAACTTAATAATAAGTACTTGTAGTGATTTTGTAAAGGAATGCTAAGAGTCAGACTTAGGAGTTAATTAGGAATGACATATATTATCATAATTTTACAATTAAAATTGATCAATTTTTAATGAAAAAATATTTACCTGCCGCATCTAATCCCAGCATCAGAATCCGGGTGGTGGTTCCACTTGAGAAACTTTGCATCACATCAGCGAGTTTAGCCAATAACAAACCCATTTTTGTTCTCTGTTAAATATTCCTCTGCTTTTAAATAATACAAGGCTAGATCGCGTGCTGATCCGTTAGATATGTGTGCAATCGTTGTAAATGTTTCAGGTTTTATAGTGTTTCGGTTCCACGTATTTCACGAAGCCTGTACATGGGTATGCAACACCCGACCTGTCACTCTAGCCATATGTTCAATACCAACGTGGAGAAAAATGCGTCACGCTATTCGGAACACCCACTAGTACAACAATGTGGATAAAGTCCGATACACTTCGATAGCTTCTATTTTTAATCTTACGCTGGGGATTCCCTAAGTTTGTTTACCTTGCCTACGACCCAGTTGAAATATGGCCACGCTTATACATTTATGCACGTAAATAACTTTAATATCTTGTTGATACTTTTGAAACCTCTGATTGAGTATATGCGTATACCTTTCCTACATTTATGATCTTTTCAGCTAAAAGGTTTTAAGGCCGTGATTTATCGGACGTGAAACCCGTTAATCGTTATATATAGCCTAGATACATACATAAATCAATACTTCTGATAAAAGGTGTTTTCGTATTTTCCTTGGCTGTTTTATTTTTAAATCTAGTGCTATTATGAATTGTAGAAAAAAACATCGAAGGGCCAGACAGTGCTGGAAACGAAGATAACGTCACAAATTTCTCTCTCTATATATATACAATAAACAAATGGCTTGCTTATGATTTTCGAAGATTAATAAAATTGTACAGGTATTTCACCCCGGTACATGATAACTTAGGAATGTTCTGTATTGCTCCTCAATATCTAAACCACTATAAATATTCTTGTATTTTACCTCAAAAGCTAATTAATGGTGAGATTAAACTAGAGGTGTATTGATTTTGTCTTTTAAGCTATAGAATATACCAGATATAACAGTCGTCTTACAAATCAAAGACTGTATATTTTACCAGAACTACCGGAGATTGTGTATTAGTTATTATCATTAACTCTCATTAGAAATATAGGGAATATTCGTCCCGACCTAAACGTATGGAAATGGTAATTTGGTCCCAAAAATCCAATTTTATTCACAAATAATTTTTTTTTAAATTATTTTTTACTGAAGTGTATGCATTTCAGCAAAGAACTAAATGAAGATAAAAAAGTAATTCGTGAAACAATAATTCAGGTACATGTATTTCATCTGAGTTTGTGCCAACGTAGGAAAACGTTTTCGACGTGTCAGCAAAATAAAGGAAGACGAATTTATAAATTATGACAGTTGGTGAAAGTACCAAAAGTAAACCCAAAATATATTCCAGAATGTGTCATATACCCTATTACCAGTTATATTGTCTTTTTTTACAAGAAGATAAAAATGGCGAAAAAAGAACACCCCCTCCCCTCCCTCCGCCCCAAAACCCCCAGAAAAAATCAACAAACAAATAACAAACAAACCGCATTTGATGCGACAATCCAGTAGATACGACAATTCGAGGGTAATCCCAACCATTAGACTAAAAATAGACACACTCGACGGTTCTCGGACTTTATCATTATCATTGGTTCGAAGCGGGTATTCCGAATGAAAGCTACCTGTGACGCAATTTTCTCCACGCTGGTATTGACTGTATGGCTGTGCTGACAGGTCGGGTGTTGCATACCCCTGTACAGGCTTTGTGAAATACGTGGAACCGAAACACTATAAAACATGGAACATTTACAACGACCGCACACAAATATAAAAGACTAACACGCGATAGCAGTATTGTAACTGAGAAATATCATATATAAAAGAAACAAAATGGGAGCATTAATAGCTAAGCTTGCTGATGTGATGCAGAGTTTCTCAAGTGGAACCCCATCCCGGATACTGATGCTGGGGCTGGATGCGGCAGGTAATTGGGTGTAGCATGTTTGAATTATATATCTACTAATACCTAAGCATAAAAATCAAGTCATCATATCAATTTTTATTGATTAATTCAGGATATATCGAAGACCTTTTTGACTTATATAACCAATATCACAGAAGTTCCTACCGTACACATATGTTCATTTTATTATGTATCACAATTGACCATAACATCATCAAATGTGACAAAATCTCATTCTTATATTATATACTTTAAACGATTTAACGACAATGTTGCACGAAAATGTATTGATGTGTCATATGATTCTAGCGGAATAGTCGCCAAACATCAAACATTCCAGTGATATTTTCAGATTTTCAGTCTTTTGGAAAGCATTCTAAACGCAAGTGTCAAAACAGAAGAGGATCTTTTACAAATGTCTAAATATTTCTTAACAGGTAAAACAACGATCCTGTATAAAGTCAAACTAAACGAGCAAGTGTCTACAATCCCGACGATCGGATTTAACGTAGAGGAGGTGTCCCCGTGTAAGGGTGTATCCTTCACTGTGTGGGATGTCGGCGGTCAGGACAAGATCCGTCCGCTCTGGAAAGTCTACTTCCAAAATACAGAAGGTAAAACTGTTTTGTAAATGAGAAAAAAATGAAATGAAAAAAAAAAAAAAAAAAAAATGATAAAAATAACATAAAGAAAAAAGAACAAACAAAAGACTAATATGTATACATGATAGAATACTTTGTCGTTGTTGTTGATTTCCTTTTTTCAATATCAAGAAAATGCATTAACATTATTAAATTGAATTTTATTTATTTTTTGAAAGGACATATCGCTTTGTTGTTTATAGTTGAGTATTTCTTAATTTTGATGTAAATAAAGGTGTATGTAGCTTACTTATGATGTAAATAAAGGTGTATGTAGCATATTCGAGACTTGTAACAAGTAACGAATAAATGGGGCTCACTGTTAAATAAACTTGTTTCCTGCTTCATCTGATGTCATTTGATATCAATTCTTATATTTTGTGTACTTGTTTAGCGAGATTCTTCATTCATACTGTCCATTTTTCGCTTCACAGGTCTAATGTTTGTCGTAGACAGCAATGACAGAGAGAGGATCGATGAAGCCCGAGAGGAACTGTTCGGTATTTTAGATAATGATGAGATGAGAGGGGTACCGGTTGTTGTGTTTGCAAACAAACAAGATCTACCACGTAAGCTTTATTTAATGCAAACTATTGCTAAATTTTCTGATAAAGAAGTATTTTACATAAAAACAGTAATATACCTTGGCTTTACATTTTTCTTATTTTTGTTTGTTTGGAATAAATCAAATATTTATCGTTTGTTCATTATAGACGCCATGAACACGGCAGAGGTAGCGGACAGGATGTGTTTGGGGAAACTGACTGGACGGAAGTGGTTCGTTCAAGGAGCATGCGCGAGAAATGGTGATGGCTTATTTGAAGGCATGCAAGAGATGGCCAGACTTACGAAAGAAAACAAAAAGAATTACAGATGACACATCTCCATTTAAAGACCTTTCCTTACGGTTAACAAGGACATTCAAGCCAAGTTGAAGATACCATACTGCTGTGTAAATTCTCATCTGCTGATAATGAGGTCGTAGAGTGGCACACGAGTTTTGACGTCTGGCTTGAGGATTGCCATATTCAATGCTTATGAAGTGTCCGATATGTACAATGTGAACAATAGGCTAACGATCCTTCGCCGTTAATATGTTTATTTATTTATGTGTTTCTTAAGATACTTTCTAAAATGGATGATCATTAAGCATCTTCACGATTTTAACATTTTGCATGAGATCTTAAAGATCTCTCAGTGAAGAACAGTGGTTATTTTGTATTTTCATATGGAGGCTAAGATATTGCATCGTCTTGTTGTCGTGTTCACGGTTAAGACACTTTACCCCAATGCTCTGGATAGCATCCAACAGGCACCAGTAAGTTCTTTTCAGTGAGGTAGCCACCAACTACTACAAATAGTCTTCGCTTCCAAATTACCATCGTTGTACCTAGCAACAAACAATTTGTTTGTGATCCTAACGGTTTCACATAGTTAGGGTATTTTATATTTTCATAAAAAATGAATTGTTTTATATTTTGTGCTCTGTGATGATAATTTTTACATTTTATATACATTTTGTTATTATGTTTTAATAAAAAAAAATGAAAAAAAATGTGTTGTTTGTTAACGTCAATATAAATCATAAATGACATTTAAATGACACTTTTAGTTGTCTTCTACTATCAACATGCAATGAGATGATAAAGCTAGCCTTTTTCTAGGACTCTCAATTATCCCCAGGAGAAGATGTTGGAAAAAGCATCGCCGACCCAGCAGTGACCCCACAATATGTCGCCTCTTACGGCAGCAGTCATATTCTTTTCTCGCTCCTTCATGGGTTTAATATGGACATAAAAAGATTAAACATATCTTTTAAATATCACATAATCAAAACGAACGTAGAATACATCTAATTCTAAACTAAAATATCAATTCCAAGGTATCTCAGTCATGAAGGAATTGTTCGTCTCTGTTGTACATAAGTACAAGGTATAGGACATAGTTTGGGAAATTTTGGCCCCCAGACCACTCTCCAAAAAAAAAAAATTCGGCTCGCGCCTATGGCGCTCGCATTACCACTAAATTTCTGGAACCCAACCCCCCACCCCCCACCCCCTTTTCAAATTCCTGGATCCGCGCCTGCAAAATTTGCAAGATATAATATTATGTATATATGAGAGGTTGCAAGTAAATTCTAAATAGCACACAAAATTTTGTTTTGATATCCAGCGGTTTACACAAAATATGGAAAATGAAAATAAATCCAAATAATTTCAAAATTAGTTGTCAAATAAAACAGATGCCAGATATATATACTAATATAGACTTAAAAGTGTTTCGATAAGTTTAAAATGAACTTTGATACAAAAACGGTAAGTCCTAAACATAGGAAACTTAAATTAAAAGAAAAAAATAGAATAATTCAATAATATTTTTTTGTAACTTTACTCTACTAAATTATTATTAACTTGATTCCGGTTTGGCGTCCTCTTTCTCTTTTTTCTTGATCAATCAGTCTATTTGGTATTGTACCTTCAAAATAGAGCAAATTATTTTCTAAATTCTCCTAATTTTCTTCTGTTTATCTCTACTACCATTCCCTTTTACAATACATATTTATTTCATACAATTCAGATTATCTTTTTACTAAACTAAACAGATTATATTTTTAAATATCTCGCAAGTACACGTATTTGCTTTTTTTGCAGTTAGACGTACATGTAAAACCATTTCAGGTAAAAGTAGATTTCAATTGATTCCACGAGGAAAAGGGGTATCTGAAAGCTCTTTTACTCATGTCAGACAATCTAACAGCTATATTCAGATACGTGCTGAATGTAAACTATATAGCATTGTTAGATCTCCTATCCCTTAAAATGTATTATCTTATATAAGATATGTTACCACGATAATATGCCGAAACACAATACAACATAGAATTATAATTTAACTCATTCCATTATAACAATTATACACAACGAGAAAAACTTTTTTTTTCAAATGTGTGTGTGTATTTCGGCACAAATTGCATGAAACTTGTAGAAAAAATAATCTTATACTTTCTTAATTAAGAAAAGTAAAATAACCGCCTATATCATCTATTGTTAAACGTACATGTAGTGAATCAGCGAATAGTGAAAATTGGAGATAATATCTCATTTACATATTTAAATTGCTCATTTAAATATGATTTAAAATTTGGGCATAGTAAAATTTAATTTTTTTCTGGGGTCGGATCTAACCCACCATCCTCCCTTTGGTGCCATTCCTATAAAGGACTACTTATAACCGGAATCCAGGGTGAAGTCTGATTTACATATTTGTTACTGTTAATCTTAAAATGAATTATAAAACATTAACCAAAAGAATAGGTCCGGAGTTATACATGCGGATAGAGCACAAAATTCACTATTGGAATTTTCCTCGCTACATGACAGTTGGTAAGATGCAGAAATGAATCAATACTTTTAAGGAAATCGTTTGCTTTCAAACGTTAGGTGAACGTTACTATACGCATGCTTAAGAATGTTATTGAATATAATGAAGCACAGCTTTCTGAACGCAGATAGACACAGAAATCTAATTTTCAAATGTACATATTTTGATATTATATATGTACCCTTTGTCTGATCTTCAATGAAATCAGTAAATTAATGTATTTTTAAATAATCAGTTTGCACACCAACGCTGTCACGAATGTTTTGCCTTATATATCAAGGCTGCTAAATAGTGGGATTAACGTCTCCAAACGAGACCAAGTGTGGTTTTCCTGGCTTGAATGGGTTGTCACATGAACACAGTTCCCTGGTAGTTAAGCTTCTGAACTCTGACCCCTATCTGAGAGAGTGTCCTAGGCTCGGCTATAACCGGAACAAGGACGTTAATCCCCATCAATCAATCCCTATCTGAGTATAATGATAATCGTTATAATTTCAACTTTTAATTTAACTCTAGAACACATGTCGTGCTATGTTAAACCCGGTCCAGATGAAAGATTCATTCATATTAAATTCAATTCGACTTTACTTGAACTTTTATAACTCCTTTCCTGTGGGAAGGGCTGTAAAAGAAAGAAATCAAGACCAAAAACCTGAGATCAACCTTGTATTTAAGTCGTGTTACCGTAACAGGACGTTTTGGGATGATCATTGCGACAATGGATGATGTTTTCATGACGTTATGTGTAGGTAAAATACATTTATATATAAATATACAGTTGTTATTGCTTTGCCCAATGGACTATGGTTATGTACGTATGGTTATTGAACACATATTCGGACATTATGTAAACGTGTTCCAAGCGTGCAAAATAAGGTAAAGTCAACACAAATTATCATTCTAAATGCTGTACAAGGCTCGTTGTTTCAAGAAAACAGGACAACGTAACTACAGTGGAACGTCGTTAACTCGAAGTCGACGGGACCACGAGAAAACTTCGCGTTATCCGAGTGTTCGAATTAAGCGAGTTATCATTTTTGGTGAAAAGTTTGGTCAATATTTGTCAACATTATATAATCATTATAACTCCGCTCTGTCACTCATCTGTTCAGTTTAAAGACTGGTCAATACATATAATGTACATGTAATGTTTCGCTCTGTCACTCGTAGTTTGGTGTAGTTTTGCCGATATACAGTCACGATAAACTTTCTTTCGCTTAGTCACTTCAATAACGATCTGATGTACATGTCATGTTTGCAAAAGGCATACCGATAAAACGGAATTCAACAGAATAACAATTTATTCATGTCAAATCAAATAACCGTTTAAATTTAACACAAATTATATGTAAAACGTAACAGAACCATTACCTTATATTGGACATATAAAATACTGTTTGATAGGCCTACTTACGTTTTACCGAAAACCACGCCATTTCCATGTGTATTAGCACAGGAAGTTGGGCTGCGCATGTGCGTATAAAATGTTACTGTTGCTGAGTTGACGTGGTATCCGATTTAATAGACAGCGCTGACCGTTACAGTCGTACTCTGAACACCTCGGCAGTAATTACGCTATTGTTTCAGCTGTTTAAAGATTTAATAGGCACAGGTGACTGTTTCATTTCCACGCCTGTAAAAACATCAGCTGAGTACCGGTGTGTCAGAGATTAGTTCCGCTTGAGCGAGCGGGTAGATGAGTTGTTGACTATCGTGTGTACTATTATCGGCGACCGCCTTAAGAAATTACCTCATGTAAGTAAAGCAGTACTTTTTATCACCAAGAGTTGTTGTTATAAGATTCCACCGACAATTTCTTTAATGAATTTATGAAACGCTTTGTAGTGCCGATATCTTCAGTATATTACAAACGGAATTTCGCTGTTAAAAAATGTCAGCGTTTACCACCGATCGTTGTTGGACACAAGAATTATACTTCGAGTTATTCGATCATTTCAAGTAGGATTTTTCTTGTTGGGACCAAATTTTCACTTCGTATTATCCGAGTTTTTCGAGTTTTCCGAGTTCGAGTTTTCCTAGTTTTCTTTACTAAGATAAAGAGAGAATTCGACCGGGACTGACGAAGTACTTCGAGTTAAGCGGGGTACTCGAGTTTTCCGAGTTCTAGTTAACGACATCGTTAAATGACGGACTTAAATTGTCCAAACACTTAACTGTATATCATAATACCGTACTCATTCACCACTCATTTCATTTCTCTGCAAACACATACAAAATAACTTGGCTAAGCGCATGGTATTATCACCAAAATGATTCAAACTGATATCTGTGCTGAAACACATTAGTTCGTTCATTTATTTCACCAGCAGTTTATATTTATAAACACCAGCATTTAAACTATGGCGTTTATCTTTTTTAAAGATATTTCTTGTTTAGTTAGTTTTCTTTCTCCCAAGAAAGGTCGATATTGTTTTTATGGTTTTACTGAGAGTCATGTGGTCTTATTTCAGTCAATCAAATTTTGTAAATAATAACAATTTTGCATTGTATGATTTATAATTCCTAATGTTTTCTTGTTAATTCTATTGAATAAATTGTCAATCCTATTGTTTTCTTGTTATTTGTATTGTATAATTTGTAACTCCTATTGTTTTCTTGTTATTTGTATTGTATTATTTGACATTCCTATTGTTTTCTTGTTATTTGTATTGTATTATTTGACATTCCTTTTGTTTTCTTGTTATTTGTATTGTATAATTTGACATTCCTATTGTTTTCTTGTTATTTGTATTGTATTATTTGACATTCCTATTGTTTTCTTGTTATTTGTATTGTATTATTTGACATTCTGATTGTTTTCTTGTTATTTGTATTGTATTATTTGACATTCCTATTGTTTTCTTGTTATTTGTATTTTATAATTTGTCATTCCTATTGTTTTCTTGTTATTTGTATTGTATTATTTGACATTCCTATTTTTTTCTTGTTATTTGTATTGTATTATTTGACATTCCTATTGTTTTCTTGTTATTTGTATTGTATTATTTGACATTCCTATTGTTTTCTTGTTATTTGTATTGTATTATTTGACATTCCTATTGTTTTCTTGTTATTTGTATTGTATTATTTGACATTCCTATTGTTTTCTTGTTATTTGTATTGTATTATTTGACATTCCTATTGTTTTCTTGTTATTTGTATTGTATTATTTGACATTCCTATTGTTTTCTTGTTATTTGTATTGTATTATTTGACATTCCTATTGTTTTCTTGTTATTTGTATTGTATAATTTGTCTTTTCTCTTATATTATTGTTATTTTATATTTCATAATTGGTATTCATATTATAAGTTTCGACATTTCTATTGTATATTTGTTATTTATGTATATCAAACCAAAACATACTACTGGGCGATGATGTTTTACAAATACTTAGATATCTCTTCACATGTCAAACGAGGATCCTGCATAAGGTGAAACAAAACGATATTGTACCGGAAATGAAGCGTTTTGAGATTTTCTTTGTTGCATTCCTGCCAGCAATATCAGTCTTAGGTTGTAATGCTTGTCATTATGATTCGTATATAATTCGGGCATTTAACATTCAAGTTGATTTAGGTGAATGCAGCCTTTTTCAATAGCTGTAATATGTCACGAAAGAAAGCGATTCAATTTTATGGACGGAGAAATATGTCTGAAACTACAGGATATTATTTTTTCATGGTGTATTCATGTGCAAATAACTCTTTCCTTTCTGTTGTAATTTTCGCTTCAGAGATCTGATGTTTGGTGTATACGACAGAGAACAACGATTGAGCCTGAGAGGACACTGTTCGGTATATCAACAATGATAAGGAACAAGATCTCACACGTCAATTGTTACGTTACTGAAAGCAAAATTTCTCCGACAGTGGAGAACAGTGCTATTTTGTATTATTTATGGAAACTTTAAACTTAATCCAGGAAAATATTTTATGATGATTTTCATGTAATCGGATTAAGCTGGTTCCAGAAATAAAGATTTTTGTTATTCAGAATCATGGACTTTTTACTTTAAAATAAGCGCTGCATTTAAATAAATGTATATAAAAATCTCTTAAGGATATGCTTGTCCCTTTTTAAATTACAGTTTGCAGAAATAGTTATATCATTTAATATTGACAACAACTACATATATCACCAGATCAGCTTAATTACCAAAATTGAATGCTTGATATTTTTATTTGTATTAACGTAACATCGGTCATATACCACAAAAATACATAAATAAATAAATAAATAAATAAGTAAATAAATAAATAAATAAATAAACAGAAACTGGTTTTGCTATTTAGAAAAGTTAATGATATTTTCTACATCCAAAAAGAAAACAAATGCCATTATCGATAGTTTAAAACGATTGAAAGCCATATTGATATTTACCCAATGAAAACCTTTCGCAATTTTGTACTGTATTTTATCTTGTCTTAATATTTTGGAAATTTTCCATATCCATTTTGACAAAAAAGATACTTATTGCACTTCAAACAAAGAAAGTTAAGTACACGATTTTTCTCATTGATGTTCTAAGAAAACCAAAAAGACATTTTCCAAAAGATCAATAAATAAAACCAGTTGCAATTTTGTACGGCTTTGGGCTATATTTTGAATAAATTGACTGGACTAAAAGAAAGATATTCTGATAGACAAAATGTTCATTGTCGATTTTGTGTACGATCCTGCACCAAACATGTCACAGCGTTAAAGGAACCATATGTATTCTATACACATTTCTATACCATAGTTATTAAAAACAGTCGAGTTGAGTTTGTTGAGTTTGCATGAATTTTATTGGCTTTTAGTCAAATTACATCTTTGAAAAGAAGCTGATCAACATTGCCATTGTGCTTGAATCCTAATTGAACACAAAATTCGTGTAGGATCTAACCTCAGTATAGACTGACGGATAATTCGCTGGACAGTTCGTCGCCCCCCATGACGTCACTCCGACAAGTTCCATCTCATTTCCATTTGCGCAAACCAAAGGTCCACCGCTGTCTCCCTGTAATAGCAAAATGGAGAGAATACTAAGCTTGACTAAAGTAGACAGTTCAGAAAGAAATGTACAACTCAGTTGAAAAAAAAAAAAAAAAAAAAATAATTCCTTATTGTGGTACCATTGATGATGTGAAACATATGGAGTCCATATACTGTAAATGGTGTAATGACTGATAGACACACAATTAACTCTTATGGTATTTCTTTTACTGACTTCATGTCACAAAATGAATGCCGGCTTCCTTGTTGAAGCCCTTACAGGATCTTATTTACTCACATTGCATGCACTACGTTCACCGTCCCCATAGACACAAATATGACATTCGGGACATATATTTCCTCCCCAGGTCTCCATGCATTCGCTGTCCGTCAAAACATTCATATTCGCCCCTTTAAGGGTTGTGGAAGGACTGCCTATTTTGAAGATAAGTGATCGGTAAAAGTAAAATCCTTGGTTATAAAATACAGATATAGCTTTTTGACGAGGTTCATATATAGCTATTTGAACCAAGTATATTGATAAAAACTAGTATATAAATATGGACTAGGTTGTTAGTGTTGATTGCCAAGAAATTTGTTGCTTTTGTCAATAGTTTGGCATGAAGGAATATCGAGCTATATATCTATCAAATGACTTGATAAAATGCCATTTGAATGCAAGTATCCAGATAATACTCTCACTTCTGTTGTTATGGAAAGAGCCATTATCTAAGTTTTGGTAATGTTTTGTCTGACCCTTTTTCTGCACTATGCAATCACCATATATCATTTGTTTCCGGGAGATATTCTTACCTGTGTCGGTGACTCCCCATCCAGTGATCCTACATGATGCGAAAACTAACTCGTCATTACTTCGAGAAGTCAGACTGATCGCTTGGGCGTTACCGCCTAAACTCATTTCTTGAACTGTCAGTACTGCAATATCGTTCGGAAAAGCGAATGTGGTGGAATCTGGGTTGTAATCTCGATGCTGTCAGGTAAAATGCAATGCATATTCTAATTTACTTGAATATATTGCTAAAGGTTATATTATGAATTGCGAGTGTAAAATAATACAAAAGGTTCGAAATATTGTAGCTACGTTTTTTTCTATGTCAATATGGCACTCACCTAATGCCATGCTTATAAATACAGAGTTACTTGAATGTCTCTCTCCTCCCCCAACTCCCCCTTCCGTAGTTACCCATGCATTTTAACAATGGCATTTTACATTAGGCAAATTCTATGTTATCTATCTCCAAAACAACTTCAGTGCCGGGTATGGTACTTATTATAACAAAACCTATAAACAGTAAATATATTGTAATAGACATACATGCGTTATCCAGTACCTCCAAGTTTTTTTTATTTCTGTTTTTTTTAAACAAACTTTGACCTATGATAATCAACGAGGTATTTTCAGTTTAGAAGAAAGAAGGAAAACATTACATTCTACACTAGGTGTTTTTAATAGAAGACTTCGATTTAAATTCCTGTAATATTCTTCTGTTTAATGATGTTTTTATTTTTCGTATGGGGATTTCTATAAAGTATATGTATATGGGTCAAAGAAGTAATATAAACAGTATAATTCAGATAACACTGGATCCTCACATAAATGTATGGAGGATACGAATTACTTGTAATGATTATATGGGGCAAAGAAGTAATTCAAACAGTGTTTTGATAAAGGGGCGGATTGCCTCGAAAATTTAACAAGCCTCATTGTCCACACTGTTTAAATTACTTCTTTGCCCCATATATATATAGAAAGTATGCAAATTTCACGAGAAAAAAAACCAAAAAACAAAAAAAAACACTGACACTCCTGATGTTCGTGACTTGCACGGTGGATCCACTGCTGGTAAGCCCGGTGCCGTAACTCACTGAGTAAAAACTAAAATATAAAAACATTTTTTATCACACACCAAAAATATGACACAGGTTAAATTGTCGCATTTATGAGATGTAAATATCGGTAATATCGGTGATAGTTTTTTCGTAAATAACTATTAAATATGAAACGTTATTTATGATACTGTAAACGTGATGAAATTTACGCGAGGGGTAAATTTATGCTATTTACGTCCTTTTGATCGCGATAATTCCCCAGACTTATTGTATTGATATAAATTTGCGTAATCTTGAACTACAAGCGAATGTGGCTCGATCGGGAAAATTGCCCCAACGCGTATAGCTTACATATCGAAATCGCGAAATAACCCAACGCGAAAATACCCACGTTTACAGTATACGAAAAGGTGTCTAGCCAAAGTACAGTATTACCCTCCAGTGACACAATGAGCGGCGGTCAGAACAGTAGTAGAACTTAGGATGACCCCTCCACAAATATGGCCAGTAAAAATGGATCGTAGGGAGACCTGCCAAGGGTTGTCGCTGATTGTGACGTCACTTCCTCCGATAATTCTACTGTTATACAGCTGAAAACAAAATAAGCTTTGATATCTTAAAATTTTCGTCGTTGGCTGACGAATACACAAAAAACGGTATGACAGTATATAAGTGGTGTTAAGTAAGGAATGATATGTATGTCGATGAATAAAGTCAGAATGGTTGGGTGATAGGTATGATAGTATATCTGATATATAGCTTAGAAACACAACTTTTTGACTCGTTCCCTGACCGGGCCTCGAGCTCACGATCTACGGCACCCAATCGCCTAGCCAGAAATACCCGCAGCCTATACCGCTGCGCCACATCGGCGTTCTTAAAAAAGAACGTTTCAATGGCGCAGTGATGGTCGGCCCGATACCCTGACATGATTATTGTGGAAGTCGTCTATAAGATGATATGAATACCTGGATCGCAATGTATTTACATACATGGATACGAATTGTACTTATATATATTTCTCTCGGTACAACTACGACAGGAAATTCAAATCTATATCTTCGGATCACCAACACATAGTGTATATGATACATTGTGCTAATAATAGATATATAGCTTAGAAACACAAATGACGAAGGAAGACAACTTTTTGACTCGTGCCCTGACCGGGCCTCGAACTCACGATCTACGGCACCCAATCAACATCGGCGTTCTTATATATCTGATATATATATAAGTATATTTATATATGAATTAATAGTATAATTATGTTGCAATTATGATTTTGATATTTATAGATGAAATGTTTATGAAGTCTTTTATAACTGAAGATGTCAGATAACATTTTATTAATGTATATTGTAAATATGAAAACATTATTCTATTTTATCATTTACTATTTTAGTGTAGTTTTTAGCCGTAGACTTACCTGTTCAGCTCCTTTGATGAGATCCTCCGAAGGATGGCGTGGCACTGGTACCGCCACTTTCGCCCAAGAGTCTGTCAAAATCATATCATATCAATTAATCATGCAACTCGACATAGGGTCATGATATAAAATTCCAGTTGCAGAAAGAAAAGAAATGATATATAATTAATAACAAATAACGTTACATGACTCTTTACATTACTCGACTATCAGTAGTGTTTGCCCAATGAAGCAATAAATTCATTTTAATGTCATTTTGTGCTTAGATTACTTAGATATGTACTCATATTCATGTTTAGACCATATTAACCAGCGTCAGTTTTTTGATACTTTTCATGCATTCATATCCATTTCAGTCAATAATAGTTTAAATATTCATACAATATCATTTTGGTTCTTGCTTAGGAATGCAAATATTTACACTAGGAATGCCAAGTTATACACGAGGAATGCTAAGCTATACACCAGCAATGCTAAGCTATATACCAACAATGCTAAGATATACACCAGCAATGCTAAGATATACACCAGCAATGCTAAAATATACACCAGCAATGCTAAGATATACGCCAGCAATGTGCAAAGATTTACACGAAGAAGTCTAAGATATTTACCACAATGCTAAGATATACACCAGCAATGCTAAAATATACACCAGCAATGCTAAGATATACGCCAGCAATGTGCTAAGATTTACACGAAGAAGGCCAAGATATTTACCACAATGTTAAGATATACACCAGCAATGCTAAAATATACACCAGCAATGCTAGGATATACACGAAGATGGCCAAGATATTTACCAGCAATGCTAAAACATACACCAGCAATGCTAAAATATACACCAGCAATGCTAAGATATACACCAGCAATGCTAAAATATACACCAGCAATGCTAAAATATACACCAGCAATGCTAAAATATACACCAGCAATGCTAAAATATACACCAGCAATGCTAAGATATGCACCAAAAAATGTTTGTTGTCGCGCTAAAAAGCTATTTAAATCTACTGAAAAGATTTTGCAAACAGATTTATATGACGTTATACATGTTAAATGGGTTAGGTTAATTTAATTTCGGGTTCAGCATACACAAATAAAACTAGTTTACTCTTCTAATAGCACATGTCAATAATGAAACGATATCCATTTGTTTTAGATAAGTAAATCAGTTTATTTTTAACAATAAATTTTGTCGTAAAGCTTCTAAGGTAAAACTTCCATTTAAAGGTCATACTCATGGCCGTCCACATTCTCCTTTTTCATAACAATGCTCACACTGTGTAAACCACAGCATGTTACCATGAAGTCATTTTGCTTGCAATTCGTTCTGATTTACCCTACTATAATACTGAAATCTAAAGTTAGTGTGAAATACCGATACAAATGTGAAATATCTAAAAGAAATTAAAAAGAATGAATAGATAAATAAATGAATGTATGAATAAATAAATAAATGAATAAATAAATAAATAAATAAACACATAAATAAATAAATAAATAAATAAATAAAATAAACAAATAAAATCTTCCTAAATCCGGGTTTTCTTGGTTTATGACATAAATGAAAATATGAAATGTTTGTGTGACGCTCAATAAAATAGCTACATGATTTAACAGAGGAAACATCAACACACACATTCTGATTGCGTTTCGATTGCGTAGAATAAATAAATAAATTGTTTCCCGGCACAATATGATGATCAAAATACATCACAGAAAATGAATGAATTGCAATATATCATATATAATTCAATTTATCACAGTATAACAGTAGAGCATTGTGAAAAATCATGACCGACATTATAAGTGATTTTATCAGCAAAAAATCAAGACTTACCGGCTACAAGCAAGATACAAACGAAGACAAGACCGTTCATCTTGACTGATCTACAACCGATGTTGTGTGGCTTCTGCTCGGTGAAACTGTCCTTTTTATGCTACCTGGTACTGTTCATGACATGCAGCATCTGTAATATCCCACGCACCCCCCTCCCCCTCCACGTCCACACCTGCCGAATTTATGTGGTACCTGACACGAATAGAGTACATTATACCAATCAATGATATAATAAACGTGATGTTTACACCTGTTTTGGGAATACCATTAATACACTAATAGTACTTTATGCTTGTGAAATTAAAAATAATATCCATATGCTTGAAACATTTACATTTTCTATACTGTCCATTCAAGGTATCTCATGATCACCTCATCTACTTGATTGTGAAGTGCTTTTTTATAGCCTCTTGTCAAAGTCATGCATTGGTAATATTTTATTGCTAGCTATGTACCGAAACAATTCCCCAGTGTCAACTTATTTAGATTGATTGTATTACAAATACCTCTTCACATTTAAACGACTATCACGTGTCAGGTCAGACTAAACGTTTCTTCCATTCTAACAATCTGTTTTAATGCTGGGGTGCCCCAATGTAAGGATGTATCCTCCACCGTGTGGGATGTCGGCGGTTAGGACAGGATCCGTCCCCATTGGAAAGCCTACTTCCAAAATACAGCAGCTAAGTCTATTTTGTAAAATAAAAAATAATAAAAAAGGAAAAAAAAAGTAATAACAAATAAAAGAAATTAATTAAGCTAATAAAGATAAATTGATACACATGAAAGGATATTGTCTCTTTTTACAAAGACTTATTTTTGATTTTTGTTGTCTTTATTCCCTTCTCCACGCTTAGTATAAATATAATGTCAGCCTCTAAGAATCTAGCGAGAAGTACGCCAGTCAGAATCTAGACAAAAGTCGGCCGGTCAGAACCTGGAGAAAAGTCAGCTTGTCGAATTCTAAAGAGAGGACAGTCTTACAGAGAGAAGAAAGTCTGCCAAAATCTAGTTTAAAGAAGTCATTGTAGGTGACGGCGTTTATTTAATGAATGTTTCAATTAAACATACCAACATATTTTCTCAAATACGTGCAATGGACAAATACACTGCCATACATAGGCTGAAAACATTTCGGCATAATCAGCCATTTTAACAATTTCTGTTCTATCAAAAACGCTTTTTATTTTACACAATTTTTCGACTTCTGTTTACTAAAATCTTCCTGTTAGATTTTAATGACTTTTTTTATTAGATTTGAATCATGTTACATGTGTGACTAAGAAAATTTTACATGGGTTTGTCCCGTGGGACATGTATATTTCAACACGAGTGGGCGAGTTTGGCTTGTCAGCACGAGGCTTTACTGAGGCTTGTCCACGGAACAGATCCATGTTTGATTATTTTCCCCGCAAACTTAAAACAAAAACAAAAGTAACAAAATCAAAGGTGTTGTCAAACCTATTTAACCGGTTATCACTAATTACCCATGGAATGTGCGTAGAATTTAATGACGTTTAACATTTTTGACATGGCTACGCTTCATGAAAAGATGACGCTACACTAATGAAGATAGCGTCATAGTGCCTATAAGCTGTCTTTCAATATCCCGTGTGAAATTGTTAGAATATTCCCATTTCTTGAGGGTGTGATAGAGATTTCTCTGTCAAGTTTTCAAAATGGCGTCTTTTCGTTCCAATATTGAATAAATACTATTGCAATGCAACACAATGCTGACGTGATGTGATTGAATTGTCACCGTTACGTCAGTAAATGGTGGACATGACGTAATTGCTTGTCACGGTGAAGTCATTGTATTGTTACGCGAACGTTTAATCTGTCATATCCTTGAAGTTAGCAAGGACACAACACCCTAGGTGTGACAAAAAATCTAGAACAACAAAATAGGAGACAAATCTGTGAACGATGGAAGAATAATAGAATCGTCCATGGACTTGTTCTGTGGACAGGAGGTCTCAATCCAAATGTAAGAGTTTGTCTTGACAGCACGAGGCATGAGGTATCCCTTGTCCACGGAACAGGCCCATGCTTGATTATATTTCGTACTTGAAATATGCGTTGCAATCGATAGCGTTATCGATTTGGGACGTGGTTACGCTACATAAAAATGGTCACGTTACGCGATTGTGGGGAGAGTCTCAGAGCGTGCCAGCTGTCTTTTCCTACCCTACTCAATTTCTATTGTAAAATAAAAACACATAATGACCATAATATTCTTAAAAGACCTTAAAATAAAATCTTAGAAAAAGGACAGATAAATGGAAAAGCAGATTTGATCCCAATATTACGTTGTCTATTCTATAGTTTGGAAAACGAAGTATGAAACAACCCAAACATAGGACTCGAAACACCAAACGGTTTAAACGCTTAAGGGATTATTACCTTACATTTCAACCTCAGTAATTGTAGAATTCGCCCTATGAATAATAAGATATATCCATAATTAAGCGATCCACGCGCCTATAACGTCAAATTTGTCGTTTTTGTACATATTTTCGGGTCGGAACATTGTTATTGTTTGTAAACACGATCACGCTCGATTTATTACGAGGAAAGCCGAATAGTTCAGATGGCTCGTCTCGTGACGAAGTCTTTAACTTCTGTCGCAAAGAAAAATGAATCACGAGGCAAGTGTAAGCAAACACACGTCTTAGGCATGGCACTTACTTTTGCGTCTTTATGCTATTTTTTGTTTGCAGTACATGATTCCATAGTGATATAATATATAAGTTTTAAAAATCAAACTTAGTAATTCGTTTTGTTGTGGCTTTGTCGTTCGATAATTAACTCTGTCTATCGCTGGCGCTAAACTAGTGGAGTTTCAAAGGGGATAATTACAATCGAAACATAAACTTATTGTCTCTCTTGATTCTTTAAGATTTTTAACTAGAATGTTACTGTATTCTTCGAAGATATGCACAGGAATTGATACCTTCTCTGTTTTAATAGATATTGTTTTCCATTCAACTGGCGTATATATTTGATATAAATACATGCAAGTAATAATCAGTGTGACTTATGTACATGGCATATAAGAGTTAAGCTAACTCTATGTCTCCAAGGTACATGTACAACATGTTAAAAAGACACTGGAAGACACGAATGTCCTAGTTTTTTCATATTTCTCCTAATTTAGATGTTTTTACCAATTTTACCAAATAAGCACTAATTTAGCACAGCACACACTATTTGTTCAGAAACATATCTAATTATGAAATTCACACACTAGATTTTTGCCTTCAAGCCGAATTTTGTGAAATGTACCTAATACTTCTGTGATAGGCATTAATATTGTTTTCAGTGTCTATTATTTCCCTCAATGTCTAAAAATATCAAACTGTAAACTAAACTGATATTTTGACAATTTCTACTATTCTATTCACGACAATTACTACATACCATAACCTAATACTAAGGAATACAAACCATTATAACTTTTAATATCTATAATAAAGTAGCCTATATCACTGATAAATTAAGTTGTCCAATAGTCTTTTACAGATAAACCCAGCTATAAGATACACTCGAAACTAATACAGATACTGTAAAGGGAGATGTTTTAGGAACCTGATAGCACCATGTAATCGATGATTATTGATAAAATACTACTTGTATTATAACATAACTATTTATAATTAATTATATTACTATTTATACTTTGACGTATGATGACAGATAAGCTATTTGCAGACATATAATTTTGCTTATGATGCAATGAAATACAGTGTCACAATGCTAACTTGAAAAGTGTGAAATATCCACTTCTGTCGTGAGCTGCATCATTGTGTTATCCTGTATACGTGTACCACTGCCGCTGACTAATTGTCATTATCTGCTAAGCTATTGTGTTATCAAAGATAGATATAACATTTAGTCACTAAAACACATCAAATATTGTGATATATACGTCTATGATTATGTTCAATATAACAGTTTGTTCTCCATTTTGCTGAATAAATCCTTTAATTGATGAAATACTCATCAGCTTTTTGGGTAGTCCTTTTCATATCACTAAACTTTAGACGTATGTGTTTTAATTTTCACAAATAAATTATCACAATGATGAAATATTTCCCTGTTGTATCCTAATTATTTCAAGACCTGATATCCATCAATTAGGTAATTATATAAGACAGCTTCATGGATGAGCGCTGCAGGCCAGGGCTAGCCACTGAGCTTGGTGGTCAGGGATTACTGCTGTCCAGGTAAGGTAGTATAAAGCTAGCAGTGCTGTGGTGTTGCTGTGTGATAAAATAGCCCGAGGCAAATCTCTCAAAATTAGTCCTTGTTCCAAGAAAAATAGTCATTTTCTCCAATTTTAGACACTGTCCAATATTTCTAGTACCGACCAGGAAAAATAGTCAAAATTGAAGAATAATAGGACACATCACCTAGTTTTAGACAGTAAAGAGAGAATTAGAGAGTATTCATCTTTTTTTAGACATTGAGGGAAATAATAGACACTGAAAACAATATTAGTGCCTATCACAGAAGTATTAGGTACATTTCACAAAATTCGGCTTGAAGGCAAAAAACTAGTGTGTGAATTTCATAATTAGATATGTTTCTGAAAAAATAGTGTGTGCTGTGCTAAATTAATGCTTATTTGGTAAAATTGGTGAAAAATTCTAAATTAGGAGAAAATATGAAAAAAACAAGGACATTCGTGTCTCCCAGTGAGAATGAATGGCAAACGTAATGAGTTTGTCCAGTATCTTTCTACTTTTCTGTCATATATCAAGTTTTCTTTTTATAATGTTATAAACAAATTCAATAGCTTTGGTTTTAATTCAGATCAACACCATGTTAGCTAATTATATATTATACCATAGACACCATCACCAGCTTCTCAGAGCTCGGGGAAGGGGACGAGGTAGAGCTTGTAGTAGTCTGAAAGACATGGTTTACCATGCGCAGTATGTGATAGAGGATTAACATATCAACATACTGTTGTTCTGCTGGGTTTACAGCAATATCCCAATCTGTGCAGTTTAGAAAATTAGAGACAGATCATCCCTGATGACTGTGGACAATACATCAGTTTCAAGGCATCCAGGACTGATTAACTGATATTATTCTTGTATGTTAAACAAAAGTACAAATGTATGACAAAAATGTTTGTGTCAGTCTCTGGCGATAAGTATGCATATAATGATGCTGAAGCAATATATATCCCCTACCGGACCCCACTAAAAAACTTTGACCTTGACCTTGACCTTGACCCTGAAACTCAAACTTTATCTGAACCTATTCATACTGAAGTTACATACCAACATTCACGAACATATCTTGAAGCGTGAGTGAGAAAACTGGAAAACTGAGTGGACAGACAGACAGAGAGGAAACTTATAGTCCCGTCCCCCAACTAATGTTTAGTGAAACATCAATTTGATTAAAATACAGCTCTTCAATACACTTACTCTATAATTTGTCTACATGTCAAATAAAACAAGGAAAACCCCAGAACTACTTAACTCCGTACTCTCCTTGTTGTTAGTTGGCTGTATGGCTACATGATACAGCCAAACAAATGTTGTACTTGTAAATCATACATCAACGTTACAACAAAGAAGAAGGCAATTAAAAGTAAAAAAAAAAGTTTCTTGAACTAGATATTTTAATCGATTCTGAAAACAAATCTATTTCAGTTAACCAGATCCATGAACATTAATGTTCACATGCATGCAACGTCAACATATACTTCTGACACATACACCATACTTACCACATTATATATACATCATACTCACCAAACATATGACAAATACACCATACTTACCACATCAACCATACTTACCACACAAAATTATACTTACCAAATTTGTGACACATACACCATACTTGTGACATAGCTGTCACACAACCACCACCATACTTGTGACAGACATCATACTTTCCATACACAAATACTCTTCATGAGACACAAATAATAGGTTTCGGGTTGATATCCTTTCACTTTAAATTTAAAGGAAGCATTCTTCATCGGTCATTATATATGACTCATCTGGTTCTATCAGTCTTTATATACCTCATTTTCTTCCTCATCTGCCAGTCCAGCTAGAGCTTCTGATTTTGGTCCAAATTCTACATCACCGAATAACCAAGTGTTCCACGTCTTCACACTAATCAGGCCTAAAAATTTAAGATAAATATATGTACAGATTGAAACAAAGAGCAGAACTGCACATGGTTGTATACATGGTAAGCATGTTTCAAAGGACGACTTTGGTCAACCAATCAGCAACGTTTTGCCTAATGAGAGTTGCCGAGCTGTATGGGGCATCAAAAAGATTCAAAGTACATGTATGTACCGTTAGTTCTTTTGGTAAATAATATGCGGTATCGCTGTATGGAAGGTATCGTAGTATCATGTTTTCCTACATTCTAGGGTGTGGCACAGCAAAAGAACAAGACACACGTGATCGAGCGCTAATTTTATACTGTATGTGATAGGTAATATTTTAGGAAAGATATGAGCAGTTGTCATCCTACATTCAGCTTGTTGATGAAGTGCATCCAGAGTAGAGGGTTCTTTTTCTGAACACCAACGTCCCGTTCGATGAAAGTATAGCCCTTACGAGAGGAAAAATCCGACTGTCAATGATATCCACATTCACAAACTGTTTGACTTTATACATGACCGAGGTGTTTACATGTAAGCTACCATTGAACATACACATACATATCGAACTATCTGTTATGTGTTTGAAAATACCATAAGACTGCTTCTGTGACTGTTTAGAAGGAGCTACTGTCATATGAAGACATGCTTAGTATTTTGAGGGAGACATTACTGGTGTATGATTCTGAAAGCTTCAAACATTGTATATTCTCAAGTAAAAACAATGAATTCAAAGATCATACAATTTTATTTATACATTCATGAAGTCAGATAACACATAAATCCCACTACGAATCAAACACTCAGCTCTCACTAAAGTACATGTGTATCTGACATAAAGTAGAAAATTTCTGTGATACGTGAAGTTAGTCCCAAATTTTATTATTTGATCCTTTGAATGATAGGGCACGTCCTTGATCCGGTTATAACCCAGCCTATGACACATTTCTTCTTTCCTTAACTTGAGACCCTTATATGCACACACAATTTACTCTCATTGGCTAACATTTGCTCATCCCTGTGTAGTATGGTATTTTGACCCCAATGGCAAATTGACCCTGGGGTCAAAATAACATTATGATGAAATGACCCCCCCCCCCCCCCCCCCCCCCCCCCCCCAATAAAATCACTATAACATTTATCAAGTGATATTTAACATATTTTAACTAAAATATTGTTGTTTCATGATAACCAGTACAAATTTGGGTGGCTACGGGTCAATGGAGAGGTAAAGGCTTTTATCATGGTCATGACCTCCCCTCCACACACACCTATTATTTGCCTACTTCCATTCATTATTATATACATAGGAAATCAAGAAAATGGGTAGGTGATTTTAATGTTATTTATGTAAAGAGGGGGTCACTTCACCATGGCCATGATTTGCTAAACGCTAGTTATGTTTAATGCCGTGTTAGTAGATATACACAGATCTAGTGTAAATTACATATGGCAAGCCGTTTTAACATTTAATCCCATTTCCTCTTAAGGTAAAATATGCTTCAAAATTTCACTTAAGTGAAATACTTTTTACCTTAAGGTTAAAAGACTTTTTTTGCATTATGTTTTATTTCACTTAAGTGAAAAAGAATTACACTTAAGTGAAATAAATTTTATTCATCTTAAGGGAAAATCTTTTTCACTTAAGTGAAATAAAACATAATGCAAATGCTACTGTTGAGTAAATCGGACACCCACTCTCATGAATCAGATATGGAATAGTCGATCTATTGACCAAGCATTGGGTGTTTAATTTCTGACCAATTCGAGACCTTTTCTCTACTTCATTTGTTATTAGTAAAATCAGTATTATTTCCCGGATTATTTCCATTAAATATATGTTTTATTTCCATTAAATATATGTTTTATTTCCATTATGATAAGTGATAAGAACGTGTCAAAGTTAAAGTTTACTCACGCTGTTTCTTAGTTGACATAATGAAAATGGAAATAAAACATAATGATAATAATGGATTTTTTTTTTTACCTTGGAGAAAATAAAACATAATGGCAATGAAACATAACATATATTGAAATATGTTTCACTTTACTTTCATGATGATAAAAAAGTATAATATATAATAAGAATTATTTAGCAGATGTTTCAGATGAAGATATTCAATTTACAATAAATGATCAGCTTTTTTTTTAGAAACTGTTTTATTTGAAATTAGGGGTAAAACCATTTCTTATTCATCTGATAAGAAAAAACAGAGAGCTAGTGAAGAACAATCCCTTAGAGAGCAAGTAAAAGGATTAGAAGAGCAAGATAATGTTAACTTGGAAGATTTAAATAGAGTGAAGGGAGAATTAGAGTCCATCAGAAAACATAAGCTCAAGGGAAATATATTAAGATCTAAGGTTAAATGGGTTGAAGAGGGAGAGAAGCCGTCCAGATTTTTTTTAATTTAGAAAATAGGAACTTTATTACTAAAATCATACCTATAATTGAAAAAGATGATGGTGAGATAATTAGAAACCAAGAGGAAATTTTAAATGAAGTTAAACAATTTTATGAAAAACTGTATTCAGAGGATAGTGAATTACATGATGTAAACTTAAATGAATATCTTTATTATGATAATATACCAAAATTAAATATTTTAGAATCAAACAGTTAAGAGGGTAATATTACTTACAAGGAGGCTTCTCAAACTCTTAAAAATATGAAGAATGATAAAAGTCCAGGATCAGATGGGTTTACTGTAGAGTTTTTTTTTAAATGTTTTTGGAAACAGTTAGGGCATTTTGTAGTCAGATCAATTCAACACGGGTTTAATATTGACAAACTTTCAGTAACACAAAGACAGGGGATCATAACTTGTTTACCAAAGGGAGATAAGCCAAGGCAGTATATTAAGAATTGGAGACCCATTTCGCTCTTAAACACAGTGTATAAAATTGCCTCAGGTACAATTGCTACTAGAATAAGAACAGTATTGGATAAAATTATTAACTCAGATCAGTCTGGCTTTATTTCAGGTAGGTATATAGGAGAGAATACAAGAATTATATATGATATTATGCAGTATGCAGATGAAAATGATATTCCTGGGATGCTATTAAATGTTGATTTTGAAAAAGCCTTTGATTCGGTAGGGTGGGTCTTCATTGATAAAGTGTTGGAATTTTTCAATTTTGGGAAGGATATAAGAAAATGGATAAATATTTTTCAAAAAGGGGCGAATTCATCAGTTAAAGAGGCTTACCCGCAGACGGACCGGTAAACGGCACATCTCCGATCACTAAATAAACTTCAGTACACGTTTCTATGTGACAAAATTAGAGGCTTTCCGACTTTATTTCTTGAAAACAATAACAGAATATGTATTTAAAAGACGTTTTAAAACTCAACCTGAGAGGGAAATGTATGGAATATAACGGCAAATCTTCTTTGTAAATCGCCGCTGCCTTTGAAGTTATCACTGTGCGGCACTGTGCACGTGCTTGTTTCTTATAAAACGCTGAAAAGTGATATTAAAACCTCATTTTTAATATTATTTATTTAATCGCAACCCGCAATAAGTCCCCGCTATAAAGTGGAGTCTAATTTGATTGACACATCAAAGAAACAAGCACGTGCACAGTGCCGCACAGTGATAACTTCAAAGGCAGGGGGCGATTTACAAAGAAGATTTGCCGTTATATTCCATACATTTCCCTCTCAGGTTGAGTTTTAAAACGTCTTTTAAATACATATTCTGTAATTGTTTGATGTTACAATGGAGCAGATCGGTTAAGCTTATGTTGAAGAGTCAATTTTTGACCTTTTAAGCTGTCATTTTTCAGCGGCACGACCCATTTTCAAAGGCATTCAGGGTCCATATTCAACGTTGAAAACGTACAACATAGAGTAACTTCTCCCTACCATCCACAGACTGGCGACTTACAGAGAGGTACACTATAGAATAACTTCTCCCTACCATCCATAGACTGGGAACTTACAGAGAGATACTACATTACTGTGTTAAACCAAAGACTAATGGTACAGCTTGTACTAGGGAGTGTTACACAAAATACTAATGGCACAGCTTGTACAAAGGAGTGTTACACCAAATACTTATGGCACAGCTTGTACAAGGGAGTATGACACCAAATACTAATGGCACAGCTTGTACAAGAGAGTGTGACACCAAAGAGTAATGACACAACTTGTACAACTAGTGACTTTTTTTTTTTTTTTTTTCTTTTTTTTTTTGCACTCAGAACTGAGAATATATATTTGTTTTCGACTTTCAGCTTGCACAAATTATATTTTTCCATTAAACATGTTTTTCTCTGTTTTACACTCATTTAAATGGACACACATTCGCATATAACAAAAAAACTCATCTTACACACTTTATAATACATGTACACCTCGCTTTTACAAGGACAACAAATTGATATACATCATTTAGACGGAGACAAGAACACGAAACCAAACCACCATACCGAAAACATTCTATTCATACTTATAATGACAAAACCCGACTCTCTGGCTTCAAACATTGCACACATGCAGACAAAAACAAAAACAAAAAAAACTTGTACAAACATATTTTGAGCAATCTTCGATATATGTATAAACAATACAAATGAAAGAAGGATAACACAAATAGTTGAAACAGACTATAGACATAATGTAAAAAATGTAAACATTGTAGACCCAATGCCGAGCACACTGACTGATATTCTCTATATAGTACACATTCTTACAATCATACTGACAACTTGGAATAAACCAATTTCGAACTTTTTTTAGTCATATCATAATAAATTGTTTTAAGTTCTGCATTAGCTGATGTCTTCATTCTCTTTTTGTTCTCATCATTGTGCTTGATATTTTTTTTTTTTTTATTCGTATTAATCAATTCATTATGTTTTATATCATACAACAATTTCCATATTTGATACATGAACATGTCTGATATTTCATTTACTTCACTAAAATACTGTTTTACACAAAATTGTGTAACAATGACATTTTTTGGTAATACTTAAGATAAAGCTTCCTACTCAATTCGTATTTAAAAAGTTTAACTATATCCACATATTTAGTTCTTGTTTCACTGAGGTGATACCATTTGTATATAACAAACCCTATAAGTGATAAAAGGCTGTTGATATCGTTATAGGCTGTATAAACAATTTTGTACCCAATAACTATATACCTTAAATTCCTTAGATCGATAGTATAACCAAGTCTAATTAGCGATTGATTAACGTGATGCCAAAGTGGGTCAATACCACAACATTCAATAAAATAATGATTATAATCATCCTTCGTTTTACAAATTTCACAATTTTCATGTAACTTAATTTTCCATCTCTTTAGTAAAACACCATTTGGAATAATATTATGGAGTAACTTCCAACGAAATATTTTCTCTTCATTTTCTATTGTTAAAAAAAATATAAAACGAGTGACTTAATAGCGCCAACTAGGATGAAAATTGGATTTTGCCCTATACTGAACGGTGAATCACGAATCTACCAAGATGGATACATGCTTTCTGATAGAAAAGCTGTGTTGTTAGTTGAACTGAATCTCCTCTCTATTGTCAGAGAGATCGGTTAAGCTTATGTTGAATGAGGGGACCTCATTGGGGGGTCCTTTTTTAACGTTACACCAGTCCACTGTAGAAAAACTCACAAATCCCAACAAAAGTTTAACTAAAGAAGGCACCCGATATGGAGGCTCGTTCCGTTCGGAGGTATTGAAACACATCATGGCTAGCTTCAGAGTCGCTACCGACATACACGTTACTTATAGTAAGAGGTATACCTACACACATAAGTACATGTACATGTATACGGATACTAATATGACAGGGAACGACCATTTATTCATACAGTTTGTTGAAGTATTATCATAACGTCTATTTTCGCATTGTAAAATTACTAAACATTACAAACGAATATTTTCCTTTATCATCGAAGGCTCTCTTAATTTGGATTGCTAAAATGCACTCTTTGCCAGATGACATTATCAGGCATCAAGCTTGTACCCGTGTATTTAGTATCCTACTTGCAATTATATAGCCATGTCCCTGTCTGTTCTAGTGCAATACATTTGGAGACTCCTTAGGCACGATCGTTTAGTTGACCCTAGAGTAGAGCAAGAACACTTTCTATGTAAAAAGGACGAGAACAACAAGACGGTGTTCCCTATAATGGGCCTGTTCGTTAATACGTTAATTCGTTATACATGTATCAAGGCTAATATGAAAACAAGTCCGCCCTTATTTCGTAAGCGAATAACTATTCCAACCGATCCAATCGATAATGAAAACGTTCTCGAGCATGTGTGGACAGCCATCTTTGTTCTTTTTACTCCACAAAAATGAGTAAATTATATATTTTTTTCCAGAACCAGTGTTCCGAGTCGATGTTTCTAGTGTTTGGACGAAATTTTCACCCAAAGAACGAAGCTCCCGTGTCATCGCATATATATGACCTTGATTAGTAGTATAGAATGGTGTCTCAGATCATCCACCCGTTTTGTTGATATGTTAAAGGCATAACACCGATCCTGAAAGCTATCACATATTCCTTTGATATGGCTTAGCAACTATTCAACCTTGTTATTGGATAATTTGAAAATGAAAAAGATGTGTACAAAATGAACGGATACTACCGATGCAAAATCAAGGTAGAGGACTTTTACAAGTCTACTAGCACAGCTTAACACCCATCAATCTCATAGGTTTGTACAAAACCACAAGTGACATGTGGTTATTGTAGCGAAGAACTTGACAGAAGTCCCCAAAACAACCTCCGCAGTCGATAATGAAGATTAAAGAAACCACAATGTTATTTCTAAAGTCATAATACCTTGAAATGCCATTTTATTGAAATCAAACATTTTCAGACGCTAGTAAAAGTCGCAGTCATGTTTGTAGCATCATAAATCATCTACATATCAGATTTCATCATAATCTGACAATCTCTAAATTTTGACCAATGACAGGCCACTATTTCATTAACAAAGAAACCAAGCTTTTCGAAACTGCCGCCATTGAATTTATTATTCCGCCATCCCCTATGTAACAATTGTCGGCAAAATCATACATTGTCTTAATTTAAGCCAATCAGATGCCTCCTCTTCGTTACCGTGACAACGACGCCATTTTGAATGGGCTGTTTAGTGTTATATCAGCACAGTGGTATATTTCAATGGTATTGATGTTATAAAGTTTTAATTTATATTCAAATCACAGATCACATGTGTTTCATATGTATATTCATTCCACAAGCATGGAAGTATGCAGTTGATAGAATGATATTAAATTGATTATGTCTTGTAAAAACTGTTTAAGATAATTCTAATATTTTATTAATCAGGCTGGAATGAGTTCAAACTGTCAATTGCAGTCGGCTCTCTTTCCAGCTGGTAGGCTAAAGGTTCTGTAGGCTAAGATTTGGTTGCAATTGTCGATTTTGTCTGTACGTGATCCTGCACCAAACGTTGTGACGAGTGTGCTACAAAAATTATTCTGAACTGTAGTTATAAATAAACATAACCCGTTTTAATGAGATTGAATGCATTTTATTGGCTCTAAATCAAATAAGATATTGAAGATAGCTGATCGACATGGCTATTTTGACTAAATCGCATTTGAATATAACACAAAATTCGTGTAGGATCTAACCTCGGTATACACTGACGGATAATTCGTTGGACAGTTCGTCGCTCCCCATGACGTCACTCCGACAAGTTCCATATCATTTCCATTTGCGCACACCAAAGGTCCACCGCTGTCTCCCTGTAATAGCAAAATGGAGAGAATACTAAGCTTGACTAAAGTAGACAGTTCAGAAAGAAATGTACGACCTCACCTTAGTTGTTATGCAAATATATTAAATTATTATTTCATGTTACACCAAACATTGCGCTCTTATGGAATAAATAGTGTAATTACTGATGCAATGTCACATAATGAGCCAATCTGGTGTAAATACTGATAAAATGCTACAGTTATGAACTCATCTTGTGTACTTACAGATGCCATGCCATATAATGTGGTATAATTGTTGTAATTCCAGATGCTACGCCACATAATGTGGTATAACTGTTGTAATTACAGATGCTACGCCACATAATGTGGTATAATTGTTGTTAATTACAGATGCTACGCCACATAATGCGGTATAAATGATATAATTACAGATGCTTCGCCACATAATGCGGTATAAATGATATAATTACAGATGCTACGCCACATAATGCGGTATAAATGATATAATTACAGATGCTTCGCCACAAAATGCGGTATAAATGATATAATTACAGATGCTACGCCACATAATGCGGTATAAATGATATAATTACAGATGCTTCGCCACAAAATGCGGTATAAATGATATAATTACAGATGCTACGCCACATAATGCGGTATAAATGATATAATTACAGATGCTTCGCCACAAAATGTGGTATAATTGGTGTAATTACAGATGCTTCGCCACATAATGTTCCCTTATGATGTAATTACTTATGCCATGCCAAATAATGAATCCTCAGAGTATAGTATTTACTCATTCCACATAGTAAACCCTTACGTTGCATGCACTGCTCGCTTCAACCCCGGTGATACAGATGTGGCAACTATTACAGATGTTAGTTCCCCAGGTGTTCTTGCACGTGCTGTCCGTTATAACATTCATATCAGCGCCTTGGAGGAGTGTCGAAACGCTGCCTAATTAGGATATATATAGTTAATTAGTATATGATGTAGACCAAACGTACATGCGGGAATCTTATGTTTGTGCTTTTCACGATGCAAGTATTGCAGTAAGCTATGATAATCTTGTTCTATATACAGTTTCCTTAGATATAAACACTGATCTATTAAAATTTGGAAATTCGTTAGAACTTAATTGCCTTGATTGCTCCAAATTATGTTCCAATTTTGTATGGCTTAATACGATGTTGACGAACATACAATACCATTTAAAACACTTTGGCGTGTTATTTTGACATGTTATATGATAAACCCTTTGTTAAAATTATTGAAATATGCTGAAATTATTTAATCAATCATTGGCAATTGCAAATTGCATTTTTTTTAATCTTCCTTTTATCGACATTTTTGCATCAAACTATTCTGATATAATCTTTAATCTGTTTCATGGGAAGTTTAAAAAATGTTTACCTCCTGGCTATTTTTTCTGCACTATACAATCACCATGCATCATATAACAGTATATTATTGGTTTTCAGAAGATATTCTTACCACCGGCTTCAGTGAGTCCCCATCCAGTGATCCTACATGATGCTGAAGTTAAATCGCTATTAGTACGAGAAGTCAGACTGATGGCTTGGGCGTTACTGCCTAAATTCATTTCTTGAACTGTCAGTACTGCAATATCGTTCGGAAAAGCGCCTGAACCCGACCCATAATTTCCATGCTGTCAAGTAAAATACCATGCATATGCTAAAAAGATAGATTTAAAGCTCAATGTTACATTATTTGCAAGTCTGAAAAACTTTTAAAGGTTCGAAATATCGTAACGATGGTTTTTGTGGTTATTATGACACTCATAAGATGTCCCTTATCACCTTGACGTGTCCCCTTATGGATTTCCTCATCCAATTACGTGGGACTACCATGAGGCCTTTAAAACTGATCTTTTACAAGCGAAAGTGACCTTGAACTTTAACTAGAGTCTCATAAAATCTAAATAGCGTTCATTGTTTGATTCTGAGGAAAACGTGTCTACCTTCCTGTTTTGTATCGTTTTAATCGTGTTACAAGGACGGGTGGTTATTTTCCCCACATGTTTATAATCTCATGTCCATCCGTTTCTGAGGGTTATGTAATGTTTTTCTCCTTATATAGGATATATTTATATACAAATGCATTGTGATGAAAAAAAAGACACTGACCGACTTGATAGCCGTGACTGACGCGATGCTTCCACCACCGTTGGAACTGCCGGATCCATACCGCACTGTGTAGGAGCTTTAAAGGCAAATACAAAAATAAGACAATGCTACATTGCGGGTCATAATAAAATGTAACGTTGCAATAAATTCCCCGTTTATATATAGAATAGTATTCCCTTTTATATGGCAGATTTGCATTAGGAGGTTATAGTTTAGTTGCATATGTTTGGGGGCAGTCATAGGGACAGTGAGGACAAAGCAATTTAACATATGTTTAAGACAATCTAGGTGTGTTACTGAGGTCAGATTTCCAAAGACACGATCTGCCATACAAAAAATGTTGATACAAATTTGACAGATAATGATGAATCAAGAAATGTCATCATGCTTCTTGACTGCACTGCCCCTATCATAGTTGTAATAGTGTGTTCGTTAAGTTTGTAAATCGTTCAACATGATACGTTATTTAAAATTGATACCGAGATCTGTTTACAACAATGAAAAGTAATATTTTGTCGATAACATATAATACCATTTTTCTGTGAATTGTTATGTCGTTCATTTAAATGTTGTAGAAGTTAAATTCATTATATATCTCAGATAACAATGTATCCAGTTGATAACGTCATGGCACTGTCAAATTATATATATATATATTTATCTATATAATAACAGTAATAACAATAAAATAAATGGACATCCTTACTTTCCAGTTACACAGTGAGCAGCGGTCAGAACAGCAGTAGAATTGAGGATGACCCCTCCACAAATATGGCTGCTGAATCGCCGGAGTGATACTTGCCAGGGGTTGTTACTGATTTGGGCGTCACTCCCTCCGATAATTCTACTGTTAGACAGCTAAAACCAAGAAAGACTATATTATCTTAAAGGTGAGACTCCTCCGATAAATGGTATTATTTATTAATTAAAAACACGAATAGACTCATATGTATGTTGTTCTTCAGCAATAAAAGTTACACACTTGACACTTTTACCAACCTTGGAAATTGTTTTCTTCTTATGTATCTCTAAAATAATAAAAAAAAATATAATAAAAATGATTAATTGCGTCCCGAAGAAATTCCATTCGCTCTGCCTACATATTGAACGAAATACTGATTGCGCATGCGCCGTAAACAGAAACAAAAACGAGTAATGGCGATTGCACTAAGAAGCGAGGAAGGCTACAAATGTTAACATCTCCAGAAAAGAAGAAATTGAGCGTAAATTAGATTATGAAACGAATAAAGGGAAGGATTTCAATCGGAGTCTGCATAGACAGATGGAATCATGTAAAAAAAGACAATGGAATCGGAACACATGTAGAAATGGCACAGTTTGTATGCAAAGGAGATTATAATGTTGGTCTCTTACATGAGCAGGGATATTCAAAAGTTCATAACTTCTTGGCTTGATAACGACAAGTTTTGACGTTACTAAATCATTTCTTATTAGTAGGTCTTAAATAGGAAAGCCGGAGTACCCGGAGAAAAACCACCGGCCTACAGTCAGTACCTGGCAACTGCCCCACGTAGGTTTCGAACCTAGAGGTGGAGGGCTAGTGATAAAGTGTCGGGACACCTTAACCACTCGGCCACCGCGGCCCCCCAAATGTGTGACACTACCACGAACATCAGTATGTTTTGTTATTTAGTTCAGTAGATTTTTGTTGATTTATTTGTCATAAACTTGCCTGTTCAGCCTCATTGATGAGATCCTCCGAAAGGTGTCGTGGCACTGGCGGCAAGGATCCGGCCTCTTCAGCCTTCCTGATGAGGTCTTCCGAAGGATGGCGTGGCACTGGTGCTACCTTCGCCCAGGATTCTGTCAAAATCAAAACATATGATTTTAAATACTTCAACCCGACAATGTTCAGATCAATAAAAACCGTTGATATAATCCATAGCAAGTAACGCTACAAGACTCGAGGGAAACTGTCCCATACAAATGTTTCGGTATTTTATGATTCGTCAGTTATGCTCAGGGAGGTGACCAAAAACTAGAAATGCCAAAATATTGTTGGGGAGGCCAAATGCGCAAAATTTAATTATTTTCATAACATTTAGTGTTGGATAAAAAGGAACGTTAAGTATATTTTAGAAACTGACGCAGTTACACAAATTTAGTAGATAAACACCAGACAATTTGTGTAACTGTTCCATGTTCTATGTCTATGTGTGATCGTTTGTAATTTTATTTTGTCTTGATAAAAGTGCAGATTGCCTCGAAGATTCGACAATTTACTTGTCTGTGCTTTCGTTATTACTACTTGACAAATTATATATATACATGTATATAAATGCAAAGATTATAGAATATCAAAAAGCAATTTCTGCAATAAAAAATGGAATCTCCCTTAATCTGGATTATAAAAAAAATATAATCACGTACATGTATGTTATTGCGTTTAAATAAATAAATTATTATATTTCTTTTCCTGATATAACATTTCGAAGATCAAAATACAAAATCGAAAATATATAGATAAATAAATGAAATAAATGAATAAAAAAGTAAATAAATAAATCTGATGTATCCTTCCTACAGCATGCTTTAAATTTGTTATCTAAATTTATAACACTGTTTTGTCTTCCATTCGCAGGGAGTACCTAAGTTATTATTTCCGGTAATCTTGATGTTGTTAACGTTTTCAAATGAAAGACAACAGAACTAATTCATTGTAAGAAGATCACACATAGAAACATACATACATTACAAATAATTATTAGTAAAACCCTTAAGACTTACCGGCTACAAGCAAGAAACAAACGAAGACAAGACCGTTCATCGTGACTGATAAACAACCGGTGTTGTGTGGCT
Source organism: Pecten maximus (assembly GCF_902652985.1). Classification (NCBI taxonomy): domain Eukaryota; kingdom Metazoa; phylum Mollusca; class Bivalvia; order Pectinida; family Pectinidae; genus Pecten; species Pecten maximus. The sequence goes on along the minus strand of NC_047017.1, from coordinate 16,056,402 downwards.
TCTGCTCGGTGAAACTGTCCTTTTTATGCTACCTGGTACTGTTCATGACATGCAGCATCTGTAATTTCCCATGTGCCCCCACTTCCACAGCTGCCGAGTTTCTGTCCTACCTGACACGAACATGTATCAAACGTGATGTTTACAAGTGTTTGTAATACCATTTATACACCAATAGTACTTGATGCCGTTGAAAACGAAAACAATATACATATGATCGAAGCTTTTTTTAGTTTACTCTGCATTCAAAGCGTATCATAAACGACCGTAAGAGGCAATCTGCCTACTTGTCGATATCGATCAAGTGCTTTTTTGTGGCCTCTTGTCATGAATTGGCATTATCTTATTTCTAAATACTTAAACAATAAATTTGAATTTATTGTATTGCTTTCGAACCAAATCTAATAGAGTATTTATATATTGAGAAATATCGAATTAACAATCCTAAGTTTTAGGCAAAAGTTTGAAAGAGACCAGTGGAATAGCATTGTGATATCTAAAGTTTTATGATAAAAGACCTTATGTTTTATGTAATTAAATCTAGGTATCTCTGACTTAAATTCTATAATAATTCGTTTTCATTTTAAACAGTGAAATTTGATACCTTATAACAGTGAAGTTGAAATCATTTCCCTTAAGTGAAAACGATTTCGTTATTTTCATATTAAATCGACCAGTTGAGGATCCGGGTTTTAGAATAACAAGTAGCCCATCATTTGATTTGTATTTCTTCAATTTGAAATGCATAGTAGGACTTTAAAAGAACATCATTGAGTACCTTCTTCAACACGAGGTTCACAACATATCAATCATCCCTTGTAATTGCTGTTTAACATCCTATCAAATCTATTTACCTAATGAAGTATCATTACATTATGAAGACGTGTCATGCTGCTACATATTATCAAATTATTATGTTATATGTAATCTTATTTATTTATCTTATATAAAATTTTAGCTCCAGAAATCATATAGAACTGGTGTACCGATGCGGTAATTGTTCATGTTGTATCAAATATTTACGGTATAGTATACATATGTATATAGATGTAGATGAAATCACTAGCCTACGTGATGTCAAAAATATATTGACGCCCTATCGTACAATTTAACTTCTCTATATAAGTTACGGTAAACGGGGATCTTTTTGCGAGGGGTGTATTTTCGAGATTTCGATATATAAACTGTACGTGATATCAAAATATTTTGACGTCCTATCGTACGATAAAACTTCTCTATATTTGTTACGGTAAACGTGGTTATATTCGCAGGGGGTAATTTCGCGATTTCGATATATAAACTGTACGTGATGTCAACAAACGTGGTAAACGTTTTCGCGTGGTAGTATTTTCGCGATCGACCACCTTCGTCGACTAACAAAAAAATTACTAATGGAGCACAATCTCATTCAACGACAGTTTGGTGGATGTGAATAATATTGTTACACACTTGGTGCTATGGACATTCCATCAGTCAGATCACACCATATGCCTCGTTGACGGCCTATTGTATATGTGGTGAGAAGTTGATGCCTTCCTCCATGTGTACTTCTATATCTTTTTTATATTTCCAGGATCAACTTTTCTTCTCCTTTTCCTACCGTATGGTACATGTAGTGTTTTGTTTATTCATACATTTGATTGTGGATATTTTACATTTTTCATTATATCTATTTCTCTGTAAATTTTCGTATCGTCAGCAAACTGAAATGTTTTGAAAGTGTGGGCTAGTATGTTATTTATATAAACTACAAATAGTATAAGATCATGGGCATTACTTTGAGGGATATTTTTTCGTTGATCAATAGAGTAACATGCTTTTTCCTTAAGTTTTTGCTCCCATTTTACTAGTTATACTGCAGCTTCGGCGTTTTCCAATTAATCTCTTGTGTGGTACTTTATCGAACGTTTTCATCAAGTCCATATATATTGAATCGATTTCGCAACTATGGTTCAATATATATGTTGTAGAATATATTGTTTCTCTTCACGTGTGTAACGATTGCATCTCGGAACTAACTTATCCAAAGTGTATCCCAACTACAATGATCACACACTTGGGCCGCGGTGGCCGAGTGGTTAAGGTGTCTCGACATTTTATCACTATCCACCACCTCTGGCTGGGGGGCCGAAACCTACGTGGAGCAATTGCCTGCTACTGACCGGAGGCCGGTGGTTTTTCTCCGGGTACTCTAGCTTTCCTCCACCTCTAAAACCTGGCACGTACTTAGATGACCCTGGCTGTTATATAGGACGTTAAACAAAATAGACAGGCTGATCAGACATGATTTGCAACTTTCAGCGGTTACAAAAGGAAAGTGTGCTCGCTTTAACGTTACTGAAATGGCGTCTGACCATGGCCATTCCACGGTGGGACAGAATGGCTCTCATTGTCCCATGCGGTGAGTATCTACCAATCGGGAAAAGGATCGCATCCCGAACAATTAGTCCAAACAAAACTAAGGCTGGTGTTGCCTTGGTCTCTGCGTCATGTCCAGCTGATAGAGTATGCGAATTCAACTTCAGACGTTGCGGTTGTTGTAGGTTGTGCAGGCGGAGGAATTTGTATGACATAAGCAGTACTGTCAAGAATCTGAAGGACTATGACCAGGCCGACAGCGAATTCAGCAACAAGATCCCGAGATCGCCATTCGCATCCCTCTTCTGGACATTGCATGAGAGACATGGCTATTGATACCGGTAGACATTTCTCATGAGACTATGCTACGATCATAAACAGTGCTCGATCGATTTATAGATGTGATGGTACCAGTCATAAATTAGAATGAATATCTTCCCTTGTCGGGATGGCTTTAATTTCAATCAATCAAAGGATGACTGTTAGCTGCAATACATACACATAATATAATGATTAGTTATTCATCTTATATTCCGTGTAGTATAATTCTTCTATAGTATGCACAACCGTCGGGTGGCACATTGACTACACATTTGTTCAGGGAATATTTAAGAGCCCAAAAATACAGCCCGTTATATCCCACTACATTTCTTGTTGAAGGCGACCGAACAGTGGACCCCATGAAGAATCATGGTTTTTCTTCTGTGTCGTCAATCAATGGAACATTGAAGAGACCAAAATAGATCCTCTGACCCATTGCTTCACTTGAGATCTTAAATCTTTCTTTCTGTCATCGCTACTCTGTCTTTCTTTGTTTTGTTTTCCTAGGTGTCTCCTTGAAACCAGTCCTCATATGACCCTTGCTGTTGGTGTCTCCTCGACACTCGTCCTCATATGACCCTGTCTGTTGGTGTCTCCTCGACACTCACCTTCGTATGATCCTGTCTGTTGGTGGCTCCTCGACACCCGTCCTCATATGACCCTGTCTGTTGGTGTCTCCTTGACACCCGTCCTCATATGACCCTGTCTGTTGATGTCTCCCTGGTACCCGTCCTCATATAACCCTGGCTGTTGGTGTCTCCTTGACACCCGTCCTCATATGACTCTGTCTGTTGGTGTCTCCTACAAAACCCGTCCTCATATGACCCTGTCTGTTGGTGTCTCCTTGACACCCGTCCTCATATGACCCTGTCTGTTGATGTCTCCCTGGTACCCGTCCTTATATAACCCTGGCTGTTGATGTCTACTTGACACCCATCCTCATATGACCCTGTCTGTTGGTGTCTCCTCGACACCCGTCCTCATATGACCCTGTCTGTTGGTGTCTCCTCGACACCCGTCCATATATGACCCTGTCTGTTGGTGTCTCCTCGACACCCATCCTCGTATGACCCTGTCTGTTGGTGTCTCCTCGACACCCATCCTCATATGACCCTGTCTGTTGGTGTCTCCTCGACACCCATCCTCATATGACCCTGTCTGTTGGTGTCTCATCGACACACGTCCTCATATGACCCTGTCTGTTGATGTCACCTCGACACCCGTCCTCATATGATCCTGTCTGTTGGTGTCTCCTCGACAACCGTCCTCATATGACCCTGTCTGTTGGTGTCTCCTCGACACCCATCCTCATATGACCCTGTCTGTTGGTGTCTCCTCGACACCCATCCTCATATGACCCTGTCTGTTGATGTCTCCTCGACACCCGTCCTCATATGACCCTGTCTGTTGCTTTTTTGTTTTGTACGTTTGTTTTTTATTTTTTCAAATTGAAATCTTACAAAATTAGAATATTTGAATATATAAAGCTCTGTCATATTAAATTACTGTCATCTATCCTGACCTTTTGTAGATATGGCCTATAATTAGACTATCATCCTTTAGCAACTCTAGCCAAAAATATCGTGAAATTTCATAACCTATATTTATCTCGACATCCTTAGTTTGTTATATATATATTTATTGTTATTCCTCGGTGATAGTCAGTTTAATTAAGAAAAAGATCATAATTAACCGTAATATTATCCGTTCTCTTTGTGTGGTATTTTATGGCATATATCCTTTGTTATATTTACTTCTTGATTGATATACCTTCTCATCAGTTCCGCTTTGTTTTGAGGACTGTCTGCGTTCGTATAATACATGTATATACAGCATTTTTTTTCCTTGGGCTGAAAACAGGGATTTGGCACGATTTTCAAAATACAATACACACATATATGTATGGACTGTGGGTTGCTTTCATTGAAATTATTAATTTTGAATTCTCTTCGAGATTTCACCGACTTTTGAAATTTTGAAATCATAGGCTAGCATGTCATGTCTTGAAGAGCAATTGGATTTGACACTATTTCAGGTATAACAATATTGCACAACCTGGCATCCCTCTAAATGGACCCTTCCATAAAATACATTGTACATAACGTGCATGTGTATATAATGCCCTCCCCATATGTACCCAGCGAGACCTTCCATACATTACATTACATTGTAACGTGTGTATATAATGTCCTCCCCATGTGTACCCAGCGAGACCGCCCATACATTACATTGTAACGTGTGTATATAATGCCCTCTCCATATGTACCCAGCGAAATCCTTCCATACATTACATTGTAACGTGTGTATATAATGCCCTCCCCATATGTACCCAGCGAAATCCTTCCATACATTGTATTCTATCCAAAGACACTACAGTGTCTGGAAATAGCCTACCCACTTTAGCCCGTTGACCCGAGAGAGAAAAATCCCCGGCGATGACAAATAACACGTGATGTCAAGCCACAAAGAACTGGTCATCAGTATACAGTCAGAGAAATGTTTAACAATGTTGTTTTTTTTAATTTTATCTATGTACCAGTCTGCCATCGGAAGTGGTAGAGTCAGAGACCTAGTATATAGGTCTCTGGTAGAGTGTAGAGCATTCTATAAATTACAGTCATTTGTAGTTTTAATTGTATAATAATAAATACATAATATACATACTTTTCTCCAGTACATATACAATATAGGTCTTAAAATATCTTCAAATACCCAATACGTAGTATTGAAATATATGTTATAATTGCTAACCAATTTGCATTCATAAAATGAGCTGAAGGCAGTGGGAAATGTAAATTTATGACCATATATAATAAACTCTGCCATTACCTGACTTATCCTATGATAATGTCATCCATTGTGTATGACTACATAAATTTGTTATTTCTTGGCCTTTTGACTCCATTGTCGTTGTTCATTAACATTTCATTATTCATGACTATATAATTCTGAATAATGCGGGTCATTAAATTTACATACGAATAATATAATAATTAGTTATAATAAGAGAACCCTAGTTTCCGATCCAGCGTTTTAATTCCGGAACGTCTTCCAGGTCCGGACTTAGTATGATAGAACAAATTAAAGATGGCGGCGAAAGTTTCAGCTGTTGGGCTGCTAATATTACTTTTACCATGTTCACTGTCAGAAGATCGTTTGATTTACATCGGGAAAGTGGTTGATGCATTGGAGAAGCTTGTCAATTACTATAAATTGAATTATGAAGATTTAAACGTGGACGGTTTATTTGGATTGCGTGTGGTAGAAGGTAAGAAATGTGGTATCGCACAAACAGCCGACAAACACGGGTTGGGGTATTTACCGAAACGGACCGAAACGGAGATGGAATTACCGAAACGGAGGAAAATGGGGCTTAAATTAGCATTCTTTTCAGAGAACGGACCCGAATATATGTTCTACAGTGCCTAACTGTGTCATATGTAAAATATCGGGGGTTTATTTGACCGAGAAGTATTTTAATTCGATTTTTTAATCATTCGCGATTAGCGACCCGATTGTCGTCCGGGTTGCATTACCGAAATGGCCGATAATGGACCCGAAATCGATATTGTTACAAGAGAATGGACCAAATATTGTATTATTTGGTGTGTATAGATGTCAGAGGTAAAATATGTTCTATTTATTTTGCCTAGAAGTATTTAAAAATAATTATCAAAATATCCGATCCACGACCCCATTGCCGTCATAGTTGAATTACCGAAATGGCCGATAATGGATCCTAAACCGATATTTTTACGGGGTAATGGACCCAATAAAGTATTCTTTGGTATATAAAGAAGTCATATGTAAAACATTTTTGATATGTTTTCTCTAGAAGTATTTTAAAATCATTATCCAAAAACCCGAACCACAACCTAATTTTCGTTTACGCATTGGTCATGAATAAAAAAGGAGCCGGAAAACAGAAATCCGGATATTTATTTAAAACAAAAACAAACAAAAAACTTCCACCTGCTTTATGACATGATTTGGACTTCAACATTTTTGTGTTATTGAAGATATCAGAGATTTTCCAGCTATTAATGAATGATGTCCGTTCAGGGTGAGTAACACAAATTAATTCCATCAAGTACACAATATAAATCTTACTTATCCAATATTTTAATTATTAAATGACAAACATTTGCGGGACAAGTTATGCTTTTTTACAACAGTTCTTCGCCTACAGAACATTTGATGAGATTATTATGATATGCATGGTATAATGTGTTGTCGTTCTATACTTATTGGGAAATTGGTAAGGCTTTATTATCAAAATATGTGTTTCCATGAAAAAAATTTTGATTTGACCATTTTTGCAATCTAGTGCACATTGTTTATTTCAGTATTTGTTTCAAACGATTTCTTTAAACTTTTAAATATTTAACTTTGTAGTGTAAGTCAAGGTGAGGGAGGGTTATAACCACTCATAAGAATTTCAATGCAACATTATATGACATTCAATGTGTGCCATCCCTTGCTACTCTTGATGTCAGTACAAAATGCTCATCTCTGTATGGTTCCGATGTTTATAGTTTATGTAGATAGATTCAGCAGTCACGTCGGTCAAACTACCATAATAATTGTGTTGAAGATATCAATATGACATTTATAATTATAAATCTTGTCGTTTTCATTCCCATGATGATCACTAGAAGACATTGTTGTTCAGACCTATCTTTGGTAAAAATTTTGATTCAAATTTTTAAACGAACATTAATGTTCGGTTATTGTGATCAAGAACTGGACTGAGAAATATAACCATATATGGTAGCCACATTCACCAATACGCCATCTACTGTCTGTTTCAATGCCTTACGCTTCAAATAATTTACTTGCAAAAACATCTTCGTTTTATATAGTAGTTTTACCGAAAAGTTTGAAATGTATTCAGTAGGTGTTTTCAAGATGCATACGATTTGAGAAATGCATAACGCTAGCGAAATGAGAAGACTAAATGAACCTGAACTTTGCGAATAACTCCGGTCCAGGTCAATATATTTATGTAAACAACTATTGCGCAGGCGCATTCGTCTCCGGATGTTTAGAAAGTTTTGCTCTTCTGTGTTCTTTCCAAAACGGCTGACATTATAGCATAGGTCTGCAAATGTGTCCGCGATTTACTTAAATGTGTAATATATATATTCTAGAATGTTACATCATTATCAACTAGGTGTGTATTTCTATAATTTAGAGAAAGAAATATATCAATGACGGCATACGAGACGATACATTGTATCATACTATACTGTAGTTACTGTACGTGTTTGCGAGAAAGAACTGTACATATGTATAGGCTTACAATTAGGTGGCATTTGTGGTCAGGGTGACTGGTCATAGCGTTAAAATTGTCATCGATTTCCATATACCAGTTTCCTTTGACGAAAATGACCCAATAAATCAAATGCAAATGATAATATCTTGTTATGTGCACGGGATTGCTTGTTGTAGGCGATACTTGGAACGTATTTACTGTTGTAAGGGAGGTAACTGCAAGATTTACGGAAATCAAAAATAAACCAATTTGATTGGTCGATTCTTCCTTCACTTTGGCATGCATGGGGTGTACAATCGAAGTGACAGATATAACTACGGCAATATTCAGATGATATTGTGGAAGTTGGGTATTTTACATGTGTATATGTGTGTGCATAGGCCTATGGAATGTTGTGTAAGTTGTACGAGCTACCGATGATCGAGTCTGTGTGTGAATGACTGAATGTGATCATGAATGGAAGGGATGTATCTGTTTATGGATGATTGTTATTATTAATATTACCTTGTTCGAGCTCTGTGTTTATAATATGTGTGTATTGCCGTCGCTGGGACTTGTCGTCTGTCACTCGTGTCGTCCATGTTGTTTATAATTTGTCATGTACAATGTATGAGAGCGTCTCGTTGATTGGTCGACCAGTAGGGCATCCGAGATTGGCTACCGTATTTACTATAATAAGGTAGCGCACGTGTTTTCGGTAGACGGGCAGTTAGCTATTGCTGAGTCCGTCTCGGCGTCCCTGTTAGCAGTAGGGTGTACACGTGTTTGCAGGTGGGTGGCTATGTAAATGTCTTAGTCAATGTTTCGTTCTTGTCTCGTACATTGTGTCGTCCTACGGGCCGAGCCAGGAAGCTGAACCCGTTTATATATCTGTCCGTGTTATGTTTAATGTTCTTCATGTTCAAATAAAACTGTTGAAACTTAATATTGTTGTTCATTATTACTGTAACACATGGAACCCCAGACTAGAACCTGGGTAAAAGTCTGTAACGACTGAGAGGTCGTTCCTACTACAATATCAACAATAACATCTTTGGATACGTGTGGTTGGCAGTTGTTGTCATGTTTAAAATGAACAATTATATAGCTTGTTTTTATTTCGGCAAAGACGAGAATATTTACTGAAACGGACCACACGTGAAGCAGACTTGGAAATACCGAAACGAAGAAAAATCGGGCTTAATTATAATATAAATTGGCATTATTTTCAGAGGATTGACCAAAATATATGTTCTGCAATGCCTGATTGTATCATATATAAAATATTAGAGGTTTATTTGACCGAATTTTAAATTAATTATTCATTTGCGAATCGAGGCCCGATTGTCGTTGGAGTTGAATTACCGAAATGGCCGATAGTCGACCCAAAATCGATATTTTTACGAGAATTTTTGTTTTCTTTTACCTGAAAGTATTTTGAAATAATTTGCAAAATACCGAATTCACGACCAAATTTTCGATTGCGACGAACTTCTGTGACGGTGTTAAGTTCATGTTAAGTCAATCTGATTAAAATCAGCTGTTACATGCTGTGCTAACTCTAGGATGAAAATCTGTTTAGCAAAAGTAGCTAAAGACCTTTTTTTTCTTTTAGCAAATAAGGATTGCCTTTAGCAACTTTTTATTGCATGCTTATGGGTTCACATATGATGAAATTAGCTTAATAATAGAAAGAGGAAAAGCTAATAGTGTACATAACCACTGTGTATTGTATTGTGTTTACCTTTTCAGGAAGAGAATGCAAGATATGCAGTCGAGATTTATAACACGAACATTTGCTTTTCATGAGAACAACACAAATATTTAAATTCTAACAACAACAGATTTATTTTTAAACAACGAACACAAACCAATGGCAATTGATTGAAATTCAGAATTGTAACAATGATAAGTGTTTAGAATATGTAAATCAGACAGCTGGTGTATAAAATGTCAAATATTAACAACATTTATACTTCTAATAAGTAAATTCAGTAGCGTGTTTTGAGTATTATGATATGGGTAACTCTTAACAAATAAAAGTTTCTATAGCTTATAATTATCTGGTATGTTTTCTAATTTTGATTTGGCGAATTTCTGAAAATAATCGCCCATGTGATTAAACAGCTCCCATGCACATTGCTGTCGGAGTTCTGCAGCTAATTTTTCATTACCTGGAGAGGGGAGAAAACGAAAAAAATAACGGTATCAGTCAACAAATCAAATTTATTCAGAAATGTTTTGAATTAGACTAGTAATTGTATTTTCTAAGTTAATGATTCAATTCTTACTTCACAAATATCAAATTCAAAGTATAATCATAAATATGCCCAAAGAAACTGAATGATCAAGTGGATAAATGTCATGCTCCCAATGGAATGGACTGATCACTTGGGTCTCCTTAAGACAAAATTATTCAAACTTATATTTATTTCATGTACATGTCAATTTACATTTACCCAAGGTATAGTCTTTATATAATTTATGAAAAAAAATAGTTCAAGTACTATTTTCGAATGTGTTAACTAAACGGAAAGAGAAAATGGATGATTTTTTTTGGTAAATGCACAAATTACCAGAAACAAGTCTGACAATGTACAGTGTAGTGCAATATATATTCGAACACGTACATTGTAATATTTTTGCTATATATTTTATGCATTTTGACAAACTTTCAAGGAATATCTATGACATCATTTTGCAATAGATTTTCTTGAAATTCCATACACAAATTAAGAATTGTTGTCTCTTTTATCTGATATATTTCAATCCTTTTCCGTTGTTTAGTTTCCCAAAATATAAGAATGTATGCAAAGTAACAAAAGCATGAAGTCGTTTTGTTCTTCATTTTCATTAAATAAAATGCCATTGCAGAAATATATGCAATATCGCTTGTAATCGGCTATGGAAAATTATACAAGTATTATCAGAAGAATGAGCAAATAATTTTCTGTTTGTGCAAAATTTCAATAAATTCCAGTGAAAAACAAACTCATGAAAGTTATTGAAAATTTGTCAAAATGCATGAAATATATATTGAAACCATTGTGTTCGCACAAGTATATGCTAAGATACAGATAATGGGTAAAAACTTTCAGAGTTCTATCAGAAAAACTCCGCTCAAGTAGTAATATATTCTTCTTTCTGATAATTCATCAGAAGAAATTAAAGCTCATTGATTTTTTCATTTTTTTTTTTCAATTTAACATGTTATTTTCATTTACATTACAAATAATATTTAAAATTTCTTTATCTGTGTTACCTATGTGAAATATTACTTAATTAAAATATAATCGATATCAAATAATAATTTTACTGTACCTAATGAAATCAGTTGATGGAACTTTCTTCTGACAACGCAAAAAAAATCTGTATAAAAACACACGTGGCTGGCTACATTTTATAATTGTACAATAATTTAAAAACACGAGAATTCACATCAGGCAGAGGTTAATCGTTTGTAGTTGGTGATGATCATGTATGTTTACAACTTTCCATTGACTAAATCCGACTATTAATATATTTTCTAGTTTTATCGGACGGCACACATGTTGGTCTATTTATAGAACAGTCTGAAGTGTCAGACCTGTTGTTTGAAATAATAATGCTGCTAATGTTACCTTGAAGGCATATTGACACTGAATTGAAAAGGCAGTTGCCATTTCCAAGAGACTTGTATGCCTTAAAAGACCCTCCCATTTGTATGTCATTTGGAAGTAGCGAGGTGCTGAACTCGTCAACTTCCATTTTCGTATCGAAGAACACAAATGTAGGGGAATTCCCATCGGGAAAAATCTGCTGGTCTTGATCGCCTGTACGTTTACATCGAAGGGGCGAAAAGACACAGACCTCGTCAGCATTTTTTCTGTGACTTCCGATGTTTAAACTTAGCGTGAAAAGCAGTGAATCCAGTCGAATACTTAATATTACTTCTTTAATATGATCGTGGACTACTTCCAAGAGATTTAACGTTCTATTGAAGTGAAAAATGCTTTCGCAAAAGTAGCTAAACGGTCTTTATTTACTTTCGCAAATAATGATGTAGTTTCGTTAATTACGAAAATGCGAACGGCTAGCGTGAGCACAGTCATGGCTACGTTTACTATGCACTACGTCTACTAGTTTTTTTTTTTTAAGACGGAAATCCGGATTATCTAAAAACAAATGCAAAAATACTTGTGATATTCACTTAATTTGATATTCAGTCGTTAATTGTTATCTGTAGTTTGATAACTTCTGATATTTTGTGATTGATACTCTATATAATATTGCTGTGGAACTTGTGTTATTTTTCAAACAAATTCATTTTAATAATTTGTTAATTTAGAATTTTCATCAAGTCATAATCAAGACACCATACTTCAAACACAGAGTAATCGATGAATTGATAAACTGAAAATTTAAGTCAAGCAAATGAGTTAATATTTACCTTAAATATTTTTTCAATATACAACAAATGTTCAGATGACTATTTGTGCCATGCTGTTACAAGATTTCAGTTACAATTCTAAAATTGAATTAGTATGTAAATATATGTTATCCTGTCAATATCCACAAAGCGAGTGTAGTCTACTGTACTCAAAGTCATGCCAGTAGATAGCGGTACATATACTTTCTGCTTACATCTAGTGCTTACTTGTGTGAACTATTAATCAATAACAAAATGGTTCATATACATTTCTATATATGACTTCACAAATTATGTGGTGTCTGAAGATCTGAATGAAGTGAATAAACGATGTATTAAATTATTTTTATGAAATATTCAAGTCACAGATCATTCTCTTTTTTAAAATATTGATTTCAGGTCCATTTTGGTAATTCAAATATGACGGCAATCAGGCCTCGAATGGCGAATGATTACAAACATTTTAAATACGTCTCGGTCAAATAAACCCCTAATATTTTACATATGATTAATTTTGACATTGGAGAACATATAATTGTGTCCATTCTCTAATATAAGCACTGGTAGAAAGTACAGAATAGAGCTTGATAGATATATAATCAAAATTACTAATTACCCCGGTAAATATAACATTTTACGTAAACCTCCCATGACTGATGGTGAACTTAAACTTGCAAATCTCCTGTGTCATTCCAATTTTGATATGTGTAAATATATACACGAACGGTATATATATAGATATAGATATGGAATTATTCACAAATTTGCATACAGTTATGGAATCTTATAACACCCCGAAAACTGTTCTCTCCACATAAAGGATATGATTTGTGCAATTACATTGCTGAACTGTGTGGTTCACTATGATTGGATGGTCAACATTGGAAAGGGACAATAAATAGGGAATGTGTCATCCCATCGAATGGACTGTAACCTTTATCAGTTTGAAGTTGAAAATGAAGCTTGAAGTTTTCTTTTCCTGTTTGCTGAATTATTTGATGAAGATAGTCTTTATATGGTTGTTATTCTTTATCACATTGTGTACAATGCTGTAATTATACCAGAAGTATATCTTCTCATATAAAGATTTATTAACATCAAATGATTCCTGAACAAAAGGAGTCGGAAGTTTTTTGTTTTGAAGTACCATACATGCTTGAGTACAGTTTCAATAGCATACATTCCTAATCCGGGCCTTGATTAGCAGCTCTGGTTTTGGTTTTCAGTAGTTCTTTATGTGTGTTTCATCATATTAAGTTGAAATATGCTAAACTAACGATGGAACTAGCCTTAATTTAGTGCATATTAGAAGTTGGCATCAATAAGGTCACAGAGTCCTGGCTGTATTATAACTGATGATGGCTTCCCGAAAGAAAGAAGACATATTTTATTTTTATCCATCCAAGATAGATCAATAAACTTCCAATTTCAATCAGGACCTTACAGAAATATGCATGTGTTCAATCATATCAGAACAGCTGCAAACATTTCAAATAATTGGCAATTAATTCCTAAACCAATATCAGTAAATTTATCGACTTTAAACTTAGAAGATTACTGATTTTGCATTAAACAATAATGTTCGTTTACAGTACTTCCAGTACTTTGATTAAACTTGATATCATTTCAGTTTTCATTAATGAAATGAAACATGTAGCATAATACATGAGCATTTATGTTTTTAATTATCTTTCGAAAACAAAATTAAACTTAGTGCTTTAACCATTGTTTATAATCCAAATAATTGAAACCTCAACAAGATAAGACAAATAATTACTTTTCACATTTTATTGAGCACAAAAGGCAAAGACATGAAATAAACAGTTGGCAATATGAAACAAGTCAAAGTTATAGAATAAATGTTTCCCTTGTGAGATATCATTTTTTGAAAACTTCACCCACTAATGGAAAATCACTCAAATAAATCTTTAGTGTAAACAGATAATAAAATATATGTTCTATAACTAATGAATTTAGCACTGTAATACTGCAAATTTAAAGCAAGCACTGTATTTTGCATAAAACCCCATAATTGGAATAATAAAAAGGAGACTAATTATTTTACAAAGTCATGTATTCACTGCAAAAAAGGTATCATATAACAAACAGGTATATTTTTAAGTAAAATGAAAAATACAAAGATTAAATTTTAATAAAAAAGAAAATGAGAAAACAAATGTGCAATATAATATCAGTTGTATATAGGTATGCATGGACAAAGTGATAAGCACAAAGAGAAAAAGTTATAATGTAAATTTCATTGGAATATATATATAACAGTTACACAAGAAAACAATGCTTCTAACATGCAGTTAGCCTTATATAGTTAACATAGGATGATAGAAAATATTCCCCTCAAAATATGTTAAAAGCTTAAACACTTATGAAAAAAATAAATCAACTTTTTGTGTGAACAAATAATGTAATATATATTGTATAACTGATTTTAAAACAAGCACAGTTAATGCATAAAACCCATAATTGGAATAAAATACAATAAAGATTTCAAACAACTATTTCACGCAAACATGTCTGTATACTCATATTTAATACCAACAAGCACTTTAAAAACAAGAGGCCCAGAGGGCCTGTATCGCTCACCTGGATTTCATGAGATATGAAACAAGAATGATGATTAAATATATTTGTCGCAGGTATTGCTATGTCAATATATCATAGGCATTTTATATGGGTACGTGAGGATTTTATATCAAAAAATACATTAATCCATGAAATAAAATTAACTTTTGGCACAACCCCATAGGGATGCTACCACACAAATGTGAGTGATATCCATTGCTTAGTTTCAGAAAAGAAGTTGCTTAAACCAATTGAGCCCTTTTGACCCCGCCCTCTGCACCCCGGGGGGAGTGGGGGTCAGTTGCTTCCTTTATAAAATTTTGAATCCCTACCCAAAAGGATGTTACGTAATACTAGGCAAATATGAGCGATATCCCTTGCTTGGTTTCAGAGAAGAAGTCGTTTATATTAAGAGAGCCAAATTGACCCCTTTTGGCCACGCCCCTCAGACCCCTTGGGGGCAGCCCCACCATTTGTACAATTTTGAATCCCCACCCAGGCCCCATAGTGATGCTACCAGGCAAATATGAGTGATATCCATTGCTGAGTTTCAGAGCAGAAGTTGTTTATATCAATTATATAAAACTGACCCCTTTTGGATATAATCCTCCAGTAGATATCAAGAAGAAGTGATTATCTATAATTGCCATTTATTACAATATATGTTTAAGTGAATGCTGGTTATTCGAAAAAGATGAATTTTATTTAAATGTTTATTGTAAATATGTATTCCCAAGGAAAACTGGTTTTGATGAAAGTAATATAAAATATCTTCTATAAAACTGCTAAAAAGTAAGATGTCTTTAGTTGAAAATATACATGATAGCGTAATGGTAAAAATTTGAAGAAAATCTAAAACATAGCTTGTTTGTGGTTTGCTATTTTGCACCTGAAATCAGTGTTTTCTCC
This sequence comes from Pecten maximus, assembly GCF_902652985.1. Lineage (NCBI taxonomy): Eukaryota > Metazoa > Mollusca > Bivalvia > Pectinida > Pectinidae > Pecten > Pecten maximus. The sequence continues at coordinate 16,040,575 of NC_047017.1, read as the reverse complement.
AAAAATAACTCTAAAATAAGACTTATTTCAAATTTTGCAATATTCCACAACTACCTGTGGTAATTATAAATCAAATACAAAAATGTATTAATGTGTACATAACTGGAGATTTCAATGCCAGAACTTATACCAGACCTGATATGATGGTTTGGTTACTACTCAGAATATAAATGAAATGAATAATTTAGGAAAATATCTGACACTTAGTTAAAAATATTGTACTTGAATTGTTGAATGTATATATTTCAGTTTATCATAGGTTATAAGATAAAAAAAAATTGCCTCTCTTCGTTGTATCTGTCTTTTTTTTTCGAACTGCTCGGTTAATGGAAATTATGTAATATTCTATGAATCAAAGGGGGTTGATATGTACTTTACATGGATGTAATATTCAATGGGGTATATATGTAGGATGTGTAATAATCAATTGGGGTAGATATGTACTTTACAAGGGTGTAATTATCGTGATCAATGGGGGTAGATATTTTGAGAAAGATCCCTTCTGTACTTATGATGATTTCTGAAATAGCGATAACAAGAATTGTTTATTGAGGGCCAGTTTATTTGTCCATATACTTTAGAAGTTTAGAAACTTAAGTATAGACAGGCAATTAAATTATAGTTTTAGATTTTAATAGTTGTTAAATTATCATAAATAACTTATAATAACTGGAATATCTTACACCTAGTACCATGTAACATGGAAAATCTTTATTTGTAGAGATGATGTAGATATGAAGGATGGCTCAGATATTTATATAAGTAAACTTTTGCAATTCTGTTTGATGCATTCAGAACAAAAAACTCTGATATTATGAAATATAGAATTGTTTCCATTTCTTCAGTTAAATGACTACAAAAGGCCTTATTTCCTTCATTCTTACATGTAGAACATAAATAAGTAAAGATATCAAGGATATTTCAGATATTCAGTAAAATGTTACAATTCATCATCGAACAAATATCAAATTCTGAATTGCTTTGGGGTTTGATTGACTCAAGAAATTCAAGCAAATGGTCTTATTTTCTTTGTTCTTTTATGCTCAATATGTAAAGGTGATAAGGACTACTCATACATTTAGTAACAGTTACGAACCCATATTTTTTCTGTTTTACAAAAGGGCTATTGTCCAAGGTTTTTCTTTTGTCCGTACCCCGACCCCAAGGGTCACTCCATTTATAAAAAATCATGTTTTTGCCATCCCCTTATGATATTTCAGTACAAAATTTGGTTGTAATCCACTAAGCACTTTAGGAGGAGTAGGGTTTTAAAGCAAAACAACAGCAAAGTTTCCCTTTTGGGGCCCCACCAATCAGGCCCTAATCACACTAGCCTCATTTATATAAAATATAACTGCCCTTCCCCAACGGTGTTTCTGGAAATAAAACACTGTCTTTGGGGTTAAGGAGGAGTAGGGTTTTGAAAGAAAAAGTCTAACGGCGGACCATGGATGGAGCACGATCGATGCATGCCATAAGTCATCCTGACCTGACCTAAAAACTATAACTTATTTCATATGTTATGAAATACTCTGATTTCTTTATTCCTTATTAGCTCACCTGGTCCAAAGGACCAAGGTGAGCTTATGCCTTAACGTGGCGTCCGTCGTCTGTCCGTCCGTCAACAATTGACTTCTTCTTCGTAACCGCTGATCAGAAAGGGGTAAATTTGGCTTAATTGATTTTAACAAATTATTCTCTGAAACTTAGCAATGGTTTGACTGGTAGCATCATATAGGGGTAGAGATTCAAAATTGTATAAAGGAAGGAGCTGACCCCCGAGGGGGCAGAGGGCAGGGTTAAAAGGGGTCAATTAGTCTTAACAAGATCTTCTCTGAAACTTAACAATGGATATCACTCGCATTTGTGTGGTAGCATCCCTATGGGGTCGCGCCAAAGGTCAATTTCATTTCATGGATTAATGCACTTTTTGGCATTTTTAGTATTGAAATAAAACCAATGTACATGTACCCATATAAAATGCTGATGATATATATTGACATAGCAATACCAGCGACAAATATACTGAAGCATCATTCTTGTTTCATATCTCATGAAACCAGGTGAGTGATACAGGCTCTCTGGGCCTCTTGTATATGGTAGATATTTGCAAATTGTCTGACTTCCTTTGCTATTACATGCATTTGCTATAACATGCAGAAAATATGGAGGTAAAGATATCCAAGAAAATCAGTAAATTCTATCATATCTTTATCATATGAAATGCTCATTTCTATAGCCATAGGATTTGTATCCCCCTAACTTCTGTAAGATATGCCCAATTTATATATATATAAAGTAGCTGTAGAATTTGTATACCCCCTTCATTATGTAAGATATTAAGGATTTGTATCCCTCTACTTTATGGAAGAAGAAGAAAAAGAAGTCAAGAAGAAGAAAAAGAAGAAGAAGAATATTCTTTCCTCTGTCCAATATTAGCAGTTAAAAGTTTAATATTTATGGGATTATGAGTGAAAAATTCTAAATTTAATAAATGGCATGATCAATCCAATATTAGGAGTTAAGTAGTTCTAGGATTTAAGGTTTTCTGATTTGGTGACAGGATCCTTCCAACGTTGGGAGTATATAAGTGCCTAAGGAAATGAGAGTTTGAATTTTTGAACATCAAATGATGATGTTTGATTTTTTTTTTTGAATATTCAGGAATTTAATAGAGTATGATCAACCTATAAGATGTTTTGCAGCAGATTCCATGACTGTCATTTCTTCTACACCTGCATCATCTCCCCTGTCCAAAATCTGGAGTTTATTTTGTTTAAGATTTAAGAATTTAAGTGTCTGGAAATTAAGAATTTTAATCATAAATCATCACGTGATGACATTTAAATTTCCTCATCGTCAAATGAGTATGTTTGAATTATCTTAAAATATCAGGATTTTGACTATTAACATTTTTATTTGAACAATATGTTCATTAATTTAGATATTGAGGCATCTCAAATATGGACCTAAAATTTTTAAAGTTTAACAAGTTAAAAATTAAGGTCTATGGGTTCAAGAATTAAGAGTTTTAACTTATTAGTAAAGATTTGTGAAGAATTGGGTTTTTAATGCAGGATCAATCCAATATTTAAGGACTTCAATATGCGTACTATTTAAGAGTTTAAGAGTCTGGGAATAAAGAGTTGTAATTTTCTCATCATCAAATGAGTATGTTCGAATAATATTAAAATAGTCAGGATTTTAACTAATATCATTTTACTTGACTAAGTGATAATTTATGATATATTTGTACAATTATCATTAAATTCTGTACCATATATGATAAAAAATTATAAACATGTAAATTTTGACTTCACAAAATTGATTTTTAGGTCACCTGAGACGAAGTCTCAAGTGACCTATTCTTATCGCCTTTTGTCCGTCGTCGTGCGTCGTCCGTCGTCCGTCCGTAAACAATTTACATTTTCAACTTCTTCTCCAAAACCACTGCACCAAATTCAATGAAATTTGGCAGGGAGCTTCTATGGCTAAAGTTCAACTAAAATTGTGAATTATATGGTCCCCATCCCCCAGGGGCCTGAGGGGCGGGGCCAAAAAGGGTCAATTTGACTAAAACTTCAAAAAATCTTCTTCTCTACTCTCAGATAAGGTGGAATCAAACACTCTTCATAGATGGAAGGGTCTTAAGGTGCTTTACCAAAATTGTGAATTTCATGACCCTGGGGTCTCACGTTTGCCCCTGGGGAGGGGGTAAACTTTACTATAGTTTATATAGGGAAATCACATTTTTGACTATTATTTGTTGGATTTGTATTGGAATTCAATCTAACTTGTATCATATTATCAGCATGGGATGACAGTTTGATGGTATGTACATGTTGGCCCTGGTTGACCCCTAGGGGCTGGTGGGCGGGGCCAAAAAGGGTCAAATTGACTGAAATTTCAAACATCTTCTTCTCTACTCTCAGATATGTTAGAATCAAATACTCTTCATAGATGGAAGGGTCTTAAGGTACTTTACCAAAATTGTTAAATTTCATGACCCTGGGGTCTCATGTTTGCCCCTGGGGAGGGGGTAAACTTTACTATAGTTTATATAGGGAAATCACATTTTTGACTATTATTTGTTGAATTTTTATTGGAATTCATTCTAACTTGGTTAACATTATCAGCTTGGGATGACAGTTTGATGGTATGTACATGTTGGCCCTGGCTGACCCCCAGGGGCTGATGGGCGGGGCCAAAAAGGGTCAAATTAACTGAAATTTTAAAAATCTTTTTCTTACAACCCAAATAAGGTAGAATTAAATACTCTTCACAGATCGAAGGGTCTTAAGGTGCTTTACCGTAATTGTGAATTTCCTAGCCCTGGGGTCTCACGTTTGCCCCATGGGAGGAGATAAACTTTACTATAGTTATAGGGAAATCACATTTTTGACTATCATTTGTTTATTTGTTTTGAAATTCATTCTTTCATTCAAATTTACTGAAATATTTCAAAAATCAGGTGACCGTTAAGGCCCATGGGCCTCTTGTTAATCTAAAAAATATTGGGTCGAAATATCACCATCCTATCACTGAAATCAATGCAAGTCTAGACTTAGGAAAAATTCCTTGTTGGAAACATGTAAATGGTAAATTCAAATTTATAAATCTACAACAGTGTCAAAATTTGCAAAAAAAAAGTTAAAGTGTTTCTTTGGTCCGACTTATTAATATGAAACATGTCTTAAATATTGATGAAATTTTCACTTCAGGAGTTTATAATGAACTAAAAGTGTTCATTTATGCTGTAAATTTTTTTTATACATGTATATTTTTTAATCAATTTTAATATCATAACAAACACAAAACTGATCTTTTAAAAACCTATGGATATTTATGTTTTATTTCAATTAATTATAGAAAAGGTCTGAATATTATTAGTAATTGAGGCAAAATACCATCTCTCAAATAAAATTCATGTATTGAATGATGTGTTCGATTTTATTTTATTTTGTAATTTAGATGACATGCCTACTTCACAAGGAAAAATTGCCTATGCTATATATATATTTTAATGTTATTATTGAATATTTAATGTACTTAATATTAATTGCACAAGGCACAAAAGTAATTGCACAAGGCACAAAAGAAGAGTAACAAGCTCAGAACCTGATACAATATTTTTAATTCATACTCAACTTTTGAGTTTTATACTGATGTTCATTGAACATAATTTAACAAAGATTTAATTTATACCTGTTATACATTTGTATTTAAATCTTAGGAAATTAACTCTTAAATATATCTCACAGGTGAAATCTCTCTCTCTCTCCACCTTCAACACAGGTGTGTTACACCTGGACACTTCAGTTATAGCCTAAGGGGACTTTCAATACACTGGTCAATTAGTGTAAGTTACACAGGCATGTCAATCATCTCCCAAGGTGTGAAAAATTAATCTTCAAATATTTTAGAAATAACTTTCATATCTGAAAGTATTAGTTGGCTAAAAGGGTGATGTGGAGTAATATGTAAAATTTACATATCGCAAATTAATATTGTCAAGTAAGTAATTCATACAGAAATTGGATCCAATTAAGTAGTTAACTATATAATGTTCATAATCATATACTCTTCACCAAGTTAAGGTAATAATATATAGCAATGTCATAAAAATGGAAATGATCATAATCTTCTTTGTCCTGCACTCGCTATTTCTTGCATATTAGGTAATAGGTATTATATTATCATGCAATGTAAATTCTTATTTATGCATTATACAATTTCATGTGTGTGAATTTGCTCATCATAATGAGAATTTTGGAATTATAAAACATCAACATGGTAATTATAAGGAGGTACGGACAAAAGCCACCCCCCCCCCCCCCCCCCCCCCCCCCATGCCATTACAGGAGAACTGTAGCCCCTCCAGACATTAGCTCCTAGGACAAAAGCCCCCTCATAAAAAAAATGATATTTTTTATTGATTTTTTAGTGCTACATATATACATACATGTATATGTATAAGTGACTTCAGTCATCAGTTGATTCTGCAATGTAAAGAACTGGTTCCAAGGTTCAAACAAAAACTACTTGATTTGTTACATAAACAATAAGTTGTTACACAGGTATTTGGTAGGTTTTTCATTGATATTGTATTCTCCTGAAAAGAAATATATCATTAATGGCTTCAGGTGTATCAACAGTGAAATGCCCATGTTTGCACAGCCACAGGTATAATTTGTTTTTATATTGTTTCTTTGATCTTAATCATTCTTAAAATTAAAATTAATACAACACAGAGCAACGTGGTTGCATGGTTGGGTACTTATTATATTAGAATTTGAGACACTGCAATTTTTTTTGTATTCATTAATTGAAGTATGCAACATATATGACAGAAAACGTGAGTAAGTTTGTGGAAAACATCATAATTTATTGTACAAACTTTAAGAGATTTTGTTTTAAATGATAAGCTTTCCTGATTTTTTTCTACACTCAATTATACGGTATCTTAATTATGAAATGTGTGTGAATGAAAGTTAATAAGATTTCTAAAAGGTTTTCAATTCAACAACTTTTCTGTTGATTACTGAATTTTATGTCTTAATGTAAAGCAGCACAGTATACATGTATTATAAGGAAATCATTAAAATAATGCGTTGCTAGTTTTCCAATGTTTCTAACAATATCTGCATGATCCTACAGAGTTACGTACACACCTTTCTGAAAATGACAAGTAAATATTGAAAATCTTTACAACATGATTTAGGGTTGTACAAATGACACAAGATATTTATATCTTTCAAAATAAATTAAGATATATAGATACAGTATAGCAAAAATCAATTATAGTTGTTTTGTCCTAATTAATTAATAAGACACATGAATGATTCTCAGGGACTTAAAGTAATTAAAGGACCCGAAAGCGACCAAAAAACTAATATCAGATCATCTTATGTAAAACAACTAGTTAATCAAGTATATCTAATCATCATATCATCACTACTTATACACTTAGTTAGAAGCAGCTAGATATTTCCTATATCTTAAAAAAGACAGAATGTTTTAAGTAATTTATTCATAAAAAAAGAAAACCTACAGTATAAAGATTTTTGCTCACCATCATCAGACGGAAGTACATGTACATAAACAATTCCTTATAATTCCCATTTTTTGAAAAGTACTGCCTAACAAATTCCCTTGTTCCCTACTTTTACCTATTTATCTTTGAGTCTGATCAGGAAAACAAAATTTCTTAAAGGCAGCCAGCCCACCATACGTATCGACAGTTAAATCCGTTATTGATACTTTTCCAAAAGTTTTTCTTAAGATCTAACTTAGACTTCATATGTAGGTTTCCCATATAATTAAAAGAATTAAAGTAATGGAAAAGTAGAAAAGAGATCAATCTCAATGGTGGATGCGTAGATCCCTCTGGGATCTCTTGTTATATACATGTACATGTATACAGCTGATGGATTATGAATATTCTGTTGATTTTTTTAGAATAGATATTATTCATGGATCTGATTTTTAACAATAATGAATTTTTGCTGAAGTTACACTGACATGTTGATTTCATTTAGAATTCAATAATCCACTTATTGTTCTTGATGAGACTTAATCTAAATTTGATAACATTCGATCATTCTAAAGTTATAAGAAAAAAGATCTGTTCATATTACAGAAATATGCATAGGCCTATATATGTACCACTATCCACTGAATGATTGGGATTACTGTAGACTACAGTCGCTTTTTTTTGACAGGCTATCATATTTTTATATTAATTTTTGATTTTAGAATTATAATGGAAATTTTGTGACAGCATGGCACAAAAAGTCATCTGGACACTTTTTTGCAGTTTATTAAAAAATAATAGGAAAAATATTAATTCATTGCCTTGACTTCAATTCAATTCATTAATTACTTCAAGTTTGAAATATGGATTGGCGAGAATAAAAAAATCACTATTTTTATAAATTGTTAAAATAAATTGTTTTAAAAATTACCAAAGGTTCCACAACAATTTTACTTAGAGAATCAAACATGGTATTTCTGTTAAAAACCTATAAAGAATAAGAAATCCTTTTATTAATTATAACTAAATTTATAAGTATTTTTGCATGTTTTTAGATAATCCGGATTTCCGTTTTCCGGCTCTTTCTTTTACTCACGCCCTATGCGAGCGACTCTGTTTACAATCTGAATGTGACATCGCGAGGTTTTTAAAAAAATAAATTCAAACATTTCCAGGTTAAATTAACCCCTCATATTTCATACATTATTCAATTATCTACTGAAGAATAATATTTTGGGTCCTTTCTCTTCAAAAACAGATAATTTCAGGTAAATTTAATTCCATTTCGGTAGTTCGTCTCAATCGAAAATTGGGCCATCAATCGGGTATTTTAATAATTATTTTTAAATACTTCTAGGCAAAATAAATAAAACATATTTTACCTCTGACATCTATACACACCAAATAATACAATATTTGGTCCATTCTCTTGTAACAATATCGATTTCGGGTCCATTATCGGCCATTTCGGTAATGCAACCCGGACGACAATCGGGCCGCTAATCGCGAATGATTAAAAAATCGAATTAAAATACTTCTCGGTCAAATAAACCCCCGATATTTTACATATGACACAGTTAGGCACTGTAGAACATATATTCGGGTCCGTTCTCTGAAAAGAATGCTAAATTAAGCCCCATTTTCCTCCGTTTCGGTAATTCCATCTCCGTTTCGGTCCGTTTCGGTAAATACCCCAACCGGACAAACACGTCTGTCTACTCAGCAATAAGCTACTTACAGCCGACTTATTTTACATGACACAGTGCAAGGGGGTTTCCTGCATTTTTGTCGGGTCTAAGGTCCAGTTAATGTGGATTTTTTAAGGTGTTAAATGTGAAATAGGGAAAAATGGGGGGGGGGGGGGGGGGGCTTGTTTTCTTTCATTATTAATATTATAATATAATTTTCAATGCATACTGTAAGCTTATAATTATAATGAGCACAGTTACATCTCTAGTATAGTGGTTGAGGGTGATGTCGTCAGACTAAGCATGATTGTGATTGCTTGAATTCATTGCAGTAGTGGATAATAAATTACGTTTTTATTATGTTTGACATGTGTCTGATCATTATAGGAATTCGTACCACTCACATCATAGTATCAGTTGCACTCTACAATATCCTTTTAAGCTCTGTGCCACTTACGTATACATGTAAGAATAAGAATCATAATTAAATTTTACATTTTTCATGGGCAAATTGGGAATTAGGAAAATTTTATTATGTGAAAGGGAAGTTATATTTATTTGCCCCCAATTCACAAGTTCTCACTGTAGGAATATCCCTGCAGTGAATCATAATGCTGTTTATTATGCAATGTTTTATTCTATTTTCATGCTTAAAAATGGACACAGGCATATATCTATGTATACATATGTCTGTGCATGTGTCATTTAAAATGGTGTCAGGGCCAGAGGAATGGGCTATGAAATGAGTTGATTCTCTCTTTCATTAGTTTTGATAATCGATTTTGGTTTGTAAAAGGAACGTACAACATGTACCTGTAAGTGTGGCTTACAAACATGTACTGACAATAATTTTAGATAGGCTTATCTCTGTGTAAAAGTTCAAGGAGTAGTAGTGCAGCCAGCCGGGATCGAACCCGTGACCCTCGGCTTACTGGTCCGCCGCTCTACCAACTGAGCTAAAGGGGAATTCCCCCTAGCCCGAAGCTAGAAGGCGGCCACACAACTATGTATAGTATTTACAATTAAAACCCGGCCTGCTACACTACTCCCTCCTTCAAATGTGTTCGCCCCTGAACACACCAACCCATGTTCTATCTCCAAGGAAGCCTCTTGCTTTCATGATCACCTGCAGTGGTCTGCAGCACCAACGTAAAAGTTCAAGGAGTAGTAGCTATATAGTGTGCAGCCAGCATGGATCGAACCAGAGACCCTCGGCTTACTGGTCTGCCGCTCTACCGACTGAGCTAAAGGGAAATTCCCCCGAGCCCGAAGCTAGAAGACGACCATACAACTATGTACACAGTATTTACAATTAAAACCCGGCCTGCTACATCTGTTATTCAGCTGATCATGATGGAGCATGCTTTTTTGTAATTGACTCGATTGTGATGAGGAGGTTATATATCTGATCATGATCATGATGATTAATTATCACACTGGAAATGACAGAGGTTCGATTCCTGTTGGGATACTGATCATGCCACTGAAATGTGTTTTTCCCTGTTCATTCATGCATGGGTCTTTATAGGTATTATAAAGTAATTTCAGTTCAAGATTTATCGTATCTACAACCCTGTTTTGATTGAAACTTAGGTTGAACTACAGAAGACACAGAACATGTAGGTGTTTGGTTTTGTTTTATATACCACAGCCACAGGGCCATGCATGGACATGTAGAGTATATATAGGGACAAACTGACTTAGCTATATATAGGCAGCTAGTTTTATTATAAAAGATAGACATGGTCTCCTTTTCATGATCATCATTTTGTAATATTTTACTTAGGTTAGTTGTCATGATCAATGTTTTTTGTCTTTTAATTTGCTGACTGGACATTATATATCATAATTAGTTACCTTAATATAACATATGGTCGATTTGGTTTGGTTTGCATTTTTTTTAACAGTGCCAAAGGCACCCAATCAGGACACCCCGTCCGTTCACGTTACTGACCTGTTGAACCAGTTGTCCCACTAGTACTCCTATTATGCCGAGTGTTTAGCAGGAGTAGCAACCTAAACTACTATTTTGATATAGACCGTGCACGTGGTGTATATGTATATATGTCTCAGCCAGCAAACAGAACTGAAAGCCTTCTCACGAGCTTGAGGGCGAATGTTCAACTGAAGGCCAAAAGTGAGACAGTGTCAAGAAAGACATTAGAAACAAGCTTTAAGAAAGCTGTTGAGGAAGTTTAAGGAGAGCTTTAAGAATGCTGTTTAAGAAGCTTAAAAGAGAGAAAAGATAAGATCTCGTGATTAAGTCACTTCTAAGGATCAGCATGCAATGGGGCAGCAGGTACAATGCTTACAATCTACCTGCTGCACAGGTCAGCTAGGGCATACAAAATGTACAAGATATTGCAGAAATAAAAATAAAAAGTGAAAGAATCAACATAGATGAGACAGATCAAGATTTAATCCCACTGTTTACATGGATTGTTTGAATTAAAAAAAAAAAACAGCTGTCAAATTTTATATAAAAAGTAATTAATATTCATTTATATTAATTGCTTCTCGTGATTTAATTTGTCATCTGAATATAACAGTGTTTGTATTGCAATTATATATATATCAACATTTCTTTTACAGGACAGTTAAACCTTTTGCTTCGACAGTATGAGGAGCAAGGAAGACATCACAATCTGTCTACAGATATCATTTCCAGACTGAAGGATATGAAGTCGGTATCTTCACTGGCTAGTAACAATGCTGTGGAATATGTCCGACGAGACGATGAAGAATATTTCCAGAAACTGCGATTTGTTGTTGGAAAACCATGGGAATTTTTAAAAAAGCACAAAGAACTCAAGAATCAGCTTCGTTGGCAACCAGCTTTATACCTACAGCGAAGAAAAAGTAATTTTTGCTGACAATTGGTCTTTTCATCAATATATATGTCATGCTTTTATAGTTGAAACTTATCATGTACACATAATGGTTGTAGATTGTCATATTCGGGTAATTAATTGTTATACCAAACTGTGTCTTCATCCTGTCTCATACATATGTATTAGGTGGTCGAAGCACAGTTGTAACACACTTGCAATTGCTATTCACCTAGGCGGCTGGGGTTTGATTCCCTGATCGGACTTGAAAAGGTATGGGGTCAAGGTCGTTTTCCCTGGGTTCTCTGGTTTTCTTCCACAGTAAGACTGCTCACACGCTTCAATACAGGCCAACAAGTGTGATTGATATAAGTTGACATAACTTCAATTGTTGTAAAATAAAGTTTACATTTACATACGTACAGGTTTTTTTTAATGTAAGCAAGATGTCACCATATAATAGCCCCTACAGTTTAATTATGGCTTAATACAAATTTCTGCTTATTGTGACCAAGTAGATTATATTCCTTGAATTAAGCTCAACATTATTTGTTTAAAATCTTATAACAAATTTTATATGACAAATAATATCCGGTCCCATGAAATTTGTTATAAACCGGTTTTACTGTGTGTATGTATATATTTCAACTTTCATGATATGATAAATGGATCATTTGTAATAGTGTGTTTATCATACATAGATTAACAGTACTTTAGCATTATATGTAAATTTTTTTATTTTAGCCAAATTGAATGAAGATGTGTCGGACAGATGTATGGCAGAGCTGATGGGAACCAACTCCAACTCCAAGAGGACATGTGAAATCAGCAACTTTTGTATCCAGATGATGACCACGACGGGTCTATCTGGTTACGGTATCACTCATCAGCTTCTATGGACGGTCCTGGCTGAAAAGGTCAGATACTGTAATTTTCATCTCGCAATTCCATTTAAAAAAAATAAAAATTCTTACCTTTATCAGTAGTCATGAATATTCCATAGAATTTCTCATGCTAGACTTCATTTTAGATCATTTTACTTATCCTCGTGATTTGCCACATTTCTAAGAAGTCTTATATAACCCTGGTACTGTAAACATGCTCATTTATTAGGTAATTTCAAATTTTAGCAGATTAACTAATATACAATGGTTTAGCACAATGATGACTTGTGTTAGTGCACCAATATGATTTGCCATAGAAACAGTGTATAAAATGTGTAATTTGTGTAATAGTAATCTAATGCATACCATCCAGTGCTAAATAGAATTCTGCTAAGATATGTACATTTAACAGTGTATGATGAATGGACCTGACATTTAGTACAAACGTTAACACTGTAATTAGGTTATTGGACAAGAAAAGCTTTTGGCTGTCAAATTTTGTTATTGCTTATTTCTTGTGAGGATCCAAAAAGGTAATTCTTCATTTCATTTCTATGTACTTATTGCCCCCAATTACTTGTGTCATTTTGCTTTTGAGACTGAATATGGAAAAAACTAAATGATTGATGGGTTACTGTCTTGGATTTTGACATGTTAAAGGCCGGGGATGGGGTATAAAAGGGAGACAACTCAGGAAAATGGAGGAATATGCAAAACTTTGGCTGCCTTCACTTCAGAGAAGGATTTTCTATAAATTCGTGTTTTTCAATAAAGCTGATGTTACTAATTTTGTTGGGGATGAAGATATTCTTGTAATGAATTTGAATATGGTAATGGTTTTCTTTTTAAAAATCTAATTTAGTTTTAATCCTGATGTAAAATTTTTATTTGCCAATGTTGGAGGCTGTCAATCAAATTTGAAATTTGAATTTGCCTCCCCGGAAGTTGATACCGGAAGTTTACATACACAGTGTTGCTATGACCCTAGCTAGGCATGCTGACTAAACAAAATCTCCTACCTTATCAACATTTTGGCGGCAATGTCCAGAAACTAGATCCCTGAGGCACATATATATTACAGGAATATACATTAATCCAATTATCTCACACTTTTCCTAAACAAATATGTATAAAGCAATCATCACCAGATTTAATCTACTCCATCAAGATTTACAGTCTAGAATAAGTATCACACAGGTTCTCTCGGCTAGTGGTCAGATTTAGTCCCAGAAATGGCCCATGTATGGAGACCATCTGGATTAAGATACCAGCTCCTCACTAATTGTATAACACAGTTAGGCATAATGTCATGTTTATGCCACACAAGTTTCTGTATTTCACTTTTCCTCTCAAGTGCTTGTTTTTTTTTCTTTACTAAGTATTTAGCATCTTTCCAGACTTGTCTATGTAGTAACATAACCCAAAACCTTTTGTACATTTCTTTCCTGCAATGATGATTCCGTGCATGTTGTGGTTGGTTTTTAGTTTCCCACCACATCTGTCTGAAAGTTTTTTCTGTGACACATGGTTGACTAAAACAATGAGGACACTCATTTGACAGAGGCTCTTTTGCAATAATAAATTCTGCATATTGCTCTAGTTGAGATGAATCGCCGGTTTCTTCATATTCCTTTGACATATTATCAGGCTCTGTCATTGTGGCTTTACATCTGTTTTCAAATTCATCACTGGCAGTAAACTTTTCATTACAAATCCTTTCCTCTAAATCCCAGTCATAATGTGCAAACAAACTAAAAATATTGTCTCTCTGTTCCTGGCTCACAACTAAACAGTATTTTCTTTCCTTGGCCATGTTTATCTTGCCACACCTTACAAGTGACTGAGAGACCTACTGAGAATATTTCCCTCCAAACACTCCCCAGATTATATCTGTTTGACCAGTGAGATGGAGGTCAGTGTTTCCTGTTGCATCATAACATGTGTTTGGTATAAGGTATCAAATTCAGTTTACTTGATATACCATTTACAATACAAAGGAATCCTTGAGCAATTATAAAATGAAAATAGGCATGAAATAAAGTTACGCTATTCTAAATCCAAAATTCATTAACTACATGTATCAAGTTATCTGACATCTCCCGCGGTCACAAAGCTAGGTGTCCTGACAGCTATGAAATTTATCACACTGACTGCACTGGGATAGCCTGAGTAGCGCCTAATTGTAAAACTAACCTCAACTTCAATGAAATCGACTTGACCTAAGGGGTCAACTTTTACTCTTAACATATATATGTACACAAATATTTCTGACAATATTCAGTTGATTGAAAGAAAACCTATAAACCCCCAACACACAATTATAGAAATTCTGTTTGGAACAAATGTATAAAAAAATTATTTCGGTGATATAAGCTATACATGGAACAAAGGAATACACACGTGAGAACAATCATATTGTGATTCAGTGAGCATCTGAATGTGACTAAGTGAGTTAACAATTTGTGATTATGGTATAGGCATATCCTATTTATTCAGATATCTAGTATTATTTCAGATAATTATTATCTAGAATGCTAAATACGGTACAAATTGATATATATTTCCTGACAAATATTCAGATATTATTTAGATGTTTGAATTGAATACTGAAAAATGTATAGTACATAATAATAATAGTTTATATATCAGAAAAATAAATGTCTGTATTTGAAATAAAGATATATTTAATCAAATAGGGGTTTTTGCATGTAAATAGAAATGTCTATGTTTAATTTGAATATTTCTAAATAAATATGCAGGCTGTATCAAATCATAAATGACTGTTGGTTATACTGTAGTGCTTCTGCATTGCTGTGACCATGTACACACGTGGTTAAGGCCCATGTGGTTGTGTTTACAGCAGCAGCAAAGGCTGTTGTAGCCCCTCCTACTCCCTTATCGGCTTAATTGCTAACCACCCGGTTTTTTATGTAGGTCATCCCCGGCCTTTAAGTTTATTTTTTTTTTTTTGAATTTTTTTATTTTTCAAGATTTTTTTCATAAATACAAAACATTTGAAACATATATGCACACACATTCTCACTCTTACACCCACAGTAGCTATACTCATGATTCATCATCATCATCATCATCATACATAATCAAACATCATCATATCAGAATCATCATCTTTATCATCATCTTACTCCTCATCATCATCGGTTCATCATCACCACCATCATCACCATCATGATCATCATCATACATAATCAAACATCATCATATCAGCATCATCATCTTCATCCATTCATCATCATCATCATCATCATCATCAAAAGAATCACACTTAATCATCATCATCATCTATCATGATATCATTATCCATACATAAATTATTATCATTTTTTTCATCACAATAAAACATCATCATCCTTATCATCACACAAAAAACATCATCTTCATCACGATTATTTTAAGCTTGAACCACAAGCCTCACATCTACTTACATCATTTACATATTAATTAACATACATACATAACCTAACCTAAATTTATACAGAGTGAGAAGGAAGCAGACAGACATACCATCACACAGACAAGACAGATAGACACAGACAGACGCACCATTACACAGACATACACACACACACACTTCGACACCGACAGACACACACATAGACTCACCATCACACAAGACAAAACAGACACACGCACAGACAGACGCATAACCGGACACACCATCACACATAGAACGCACACACACAAAGACAGACAAAAATAAACATGACTGAAGCATGGGAGAAAATTTCTTTAAATGGTAAAAATAAAAAGTAATGGAAAGGAGCTAGAACAGGCGATGTCAGTCTTTGGGGACCTAAAGCTATATATGCAAAGAGGAACTATCTTTTTCAGATGACTATAAATCTAGAACAGGTTTCCATTTCTT
This sequence comes from Pecten maximus, assembly GCF_902652985.1. Classification (NCBI taxonomy): domain Eukaryota; kingdom Metazoa; phylum Mollusca; class Bivalvia; order Pectinida; family Pectinidae; genus Pecten; species Pecten maximus. Next base: position 16,024,256 of record NC_047017.1, on the reverse strand, counting down.
CCAATTGAGTTCAAATTGCCTTTTAATTTTCTCACTTTTACTGTAATTAATGTATTGTTGAATAGAAAAATGATCTTTGATGACATTAATAAGCGCATTAAGATTTAAAGAGTTGCTGAGACATCTAGTTTTATAAATATAATGCTTGATAAGAATTAAAATTTCGTTATCAACATTACTGCAGTACTGTGATACTATACCAAACAGGAAGGATTCTTTATTGTAAGCAAACGGAATTAAAAGTATATCAAGTAGTGCTTCAAATCTCTGTAATAGTGACTGAACCTCTTGGCATTCCCATAAGCAATGCACTATTGTTTCACGCTCCATACAACATAAGTTACATAAAATACTAGGACTTAAGTTTATTTTAAAAAGGAACGTGTTTGTTACCAAAATATGGTGTATAATTCTCACTTGGAACCACTGTAATTTAGAACTTTTGGTAACTATAAAAGGAAGTTTGAATATTTTGGCCCATTTATTTTGATCAATAATGAATTCTTGGTTCCATTTTCTTGTTCCAGTAGGTATGGATATTGGCGCAATAAGGCATTTGTAAAAATCTTTTGAACCCTTTTCACTCTTAAAAATATGTCAAATAGAAAAGGTATAAAAGGCTGTTGAGGTCTTTGAATCAGGTAATCAAATTTTTTCAAAAAGCGCTTGATAGCTGAAACTAGTCCATGGTATTGGAGAAAATTTGTGTTTATAGTTCGAAAATTATGTCTGAACTCTTCAAAAGAAAGAAAAGCTAAATCATCTGAATCTTTAATTAAATCATTTATTGTTAATATGCCCACATCAAACCAGTTTTGATAAAAAACATACTTGTTGTTTACCTTGATATCATTATTATACCAGATGGGTGATTTTAAAATTGAGTCTGGTTTTGGAAGCCTAATAGAATCTGAATTATTAAGCCTATTTAATGATTTAAACACATCCCTCCAAAAAAAGTTTTTACAATTGGATCTACACAAATCAATATATTCCTTTCCACAGTTACATAGTTTTCTAAAATTAACATATGTATTTAAAATTAATTTCCACTTACCAGATGAGTGAAATAATCTTCTTACCCAACCTAACTTTAGAGAGTCAATAAAAGAATGAACATCAATCATCTTTAAACCCCCATCAATATAGTCTTGAATAACAACATTTTTTTTTATTTTATGACATTTACTATTCCATAAAAAATCCAGAATCAGAGAATTTAACTGGGCAATCATCTTTTCTGAAGGGTTTGGCAAAGTAATGAACAAATAGTTAAGTTGTGAAATCAACAGAGATTTAATAATATTAATCTTACCTAATGGTGTCAAATTCCTTCTTTTCCATAAGTTAATAACAGATTTAAGTTTTACAATTTTTTTGTCAAAATTCATTTTAGGAATTTTATCCAGATCAACAGAAAATTCTATCCCTAAGAAAGTGAAATTGTGTTGTCCCCACAACAGATTTACTTCAGGCAAAAAAGTTTCTTCACTATATTTCCTACTTCCTATCCATATCACCTGAGATTTATTAGAATTAATTCTTAGACCAGATATCTTAGCATAAGTAGTTAGTTCAAAAATAGATTCTCTCAGCGACTCTTTAGATCCATCCAATATCAAACCTGTATCATCTGCATACTGTACATTTAGAATAGGAGAATTTTCAATATTAATTCCCTTTATGAGATTATTATTTTTAATTTTTGCAGCTAAAACTTCGGCACAGAGAGTAAAAATGTATGGTGCAATTGGATCGCCTTGTCGACATCCACGTTGAATCTTAATATGTTTTGATATGTTTCCACCTTGATTTATAGATGCACTTGCATTATTATGAAGAGTATTTATCCATTTCCTTATATCTTTCCTAAAGTTAAAATAGCCTAGAACCTTATCTATGAACGCCCATGAAACCGAATCAAAAGCTTTTTCGAAATCTACCATCAATAACATTCCTGGTATGTTGTGTTCCTCTGCATACTGCATTACATCATAGACCGTACGAATATTTTCCCCTATATATCTACCTGATAAAAACCCTGTCTGATCCTCATTAATAATTTTACCCAAAACTGCTCTTATACGATGTGAGATTACCCCAGAAGCTATTTTATAAGTGCCTTTAAGTTTATCATTATTTCCTGAAAAGTACAGGAAATATCCTCATTCCATATGTAGGTTTGATTTTAAGACTAACATTTTTAAAAAAGAAGAAAAAGAAACAGATGAACATCTATAGGATTTTACCTGTGGAATATTGTTGATGCCAAGGTTAAAAAATAAGAAATAGAAAAATAAGTTAGATGTACCACATTTACAAAATTTCATAAAAGAAAACAAAAGTGATAAATACTGAAATAACATTTATTTTCAGCACGGCTGTGGGCGGACATTAAACAAGTTGCTGATGGAGAAGGGCCTGAGATCCCTAGAAGACTACAGAGAGGAGTTTTGTGCCAACAATTTTTATGAGATGACTGATTTTATCAACTTACATCTTCATGGTATCATCACACCAAAATATCAAGATCTGTTTTTGGAGCAGCGTAAGTATGCTAAGTTTGAAGACAACACTTAAATTCTTGTTCATCAGGGTTGTGACGGTTTGGTTAAAAAACGATGAACTACAGTTCAACATGGTAGGTTCGGTTTTGGTTCGTACATTACAGATTTCGGTTTGGTCTGCTTCTAAAATTACTCAATTGATTATTGTAAAATGCTAGTCTCGGTCAACCAGACACTTGTTGTCTACCCACATAATGATCAAGTGGCTAAATGACTGTGACTTATACAATGGCAGAGAATATGAGGCATATTTCCTATTAAAACCAGAACCCGACTAGGAAAATGAGAAATCAGCAGTGTGTATCATGTGCAGAAACTCCTTTAAATATAAGCACGGCACTACATCTACTATATCATCCCATCTTCAGCGGAAACATGGTGTGCATGCAAGCAGGAGATCAGCCAGGAGTCCAAACCCAACATCAATGTTCGAAACAAACAAAAATAGATCCAAGTCAGGATGGTCTGTTGTGTTAACACAGAGGCATTCACTTAAAAAAAACAACAACATAAAATAAAACTGAATATTTTACTCTAATGAACAATGAAAATTTAAGCTGTAGCTTTCATTGGATAGGCGAAAAAAAACTGACTAAACACACACAAATAGTGTAAAATGACTGGTACCAACAATACATTGTTTATATGGAACAAACCAAATCAGAAAAAACTGAACTGTACCGAACCGAATAAATCTTGAACCGTTCCACCCCTATTGTTTATCAAGACTCATGATGAAAAATTAACACATAATTATGACTAAATATTATTAGTTTTCATTGTGGTATAAGACCTGGTCTCATTTTCATCATTGTCTCTTAAATAAAGAATTTTTTTATTCTTAAAATTGTCATAGGAAATCATATTGGATTTAAGGAAAAATTTTTCCCTTAAATTCTGCGATGGCTTTCCTATTGAAATCAACAAATTATATATATACATGTATATACATATTACAAACCCATTGAGGTTTTATCAATGAAATATTATAAAAACAAAATATTTTAAAGGGAAGATGACATCACAAATTCATAACCTTTAAGGGCAAATGATAAGTATAGCAGGCTGCCTATGTGTCCTTAATTTTTACCAGTTTGATCAAATGTGAAAACATACGGTTTTTATTTTCAGAATTTGTTTGTCCAAGTCTGGGATATTACCAATTTTTGTCGTATTCCTATCTTGACCAGATGTTGTCATGGCAAAAACCACCAGGATGTTATGGTGTTATGCATAGACTGAAAACCACAAATAGTATTCGAAATAATCAAAGCAAGGAATTCACAGATTTGAGTGCAGAGTACACCTATGAGGACGATTTGGAAAATTATAATTTGAATGAACTTGAGGAAAAGAGAAACATCAACAGTTCTGATGAACATGACGCTAAAGGCAACAACCAAAATGCAGTTAAAAGTTTAGATAGCAGGAACTTGCCTAGTGCTTTAAAACATGTCAACATAGAAAGACAGAGGTCCTCTGATGACAAATCAATAGTTCCGAAGGCACCTGTGAAAGAAAATAGTGATGTAGTGATTCAGAGTGGAAATGGTCTCGTAGGTAAATTTACACCAGTGTTAATGAAAGTCAACTCGGATGTCGTAATGGACACTGGAAAACATTCTGCAGGTGCTAATGTAATTCAGATGAACTCGCAGAAAGTTGATTCGGTGATTAGTAATAATATTCAAAGTGGACATCAAAGATCGAGGACAAACGTGGACACTGGGACAGGAAACAATCAAAATTCAGCATTAAATCAGATATCTTCTAAACAGAACAAGCAAGTAATTCCAGGAGCAGCAGTGGAGAGGAATGGTAATGAAATTGAACAACAGCGCCAATTTCGAAACCAGGGACAAGCAGGGGAGGCAATTCACAACATTGGGCGGCGCCTCTTGGCAGAAAAGGCCATGAAAGGTAAAAATGTTGTGAATTTGAGTTATTTGATATATCTATATGTGTATATATTAACTGACAGTTTTAGTCTAGCTAGTAGGTAGGTAAATATATATTTGTGGTGGTGCAACATTAACGGATATGACTTTCAAAGCTGTATGTAAGACTATGTTTACTGGGAAAGTTACAAGATAGTTTCTTCAGCAATCATTACCCTTAGTAAAACCTAAATCTTTCAGAAAGTTTACTGTGTGGTATACGTAGCCAACAATGACCTTCATTAAACTTTAATATTACAAATTGTCTATATTGCCAACAATGACTGAATCTTTGGCAAACTTAGACAGTCTTTCCGAAACTTATCCAATCTACATTTACTTTATGTAAAAATTTTCTTTTTTTTGCTTCCAGAGGGTTGCTTGGCTCACAAGACAGCTGTGGCAGCTGGAGCTTTGGTCATGTACTTACGCTACCTCATTGATCCGGGGCCCATGGACATACAGCGCAAAATAATGGACCCCAGTCAGCACCGCTTCCTTATGAGTAGGGAAGTCTCTAAACAACAGTCTGCTTTAAATGCTTCTCACCTGGCTGTAGATGATGGGCAGGACAGAGATAACGATGGCTTGACAGAGGACGAACATTTAGTGAAATTGTTAAAGGCCGGGGCAGGAGTGGCAGGTCATTTAATGGAGGGTAATGCTCCTAAGCTTGGTGTCGGGGAGGATTACGAGGAAAATGAGGCACAAAATAACCTAAACGCACAGTTAAATCTCAATAATGAGGAAGGTGACGGGAATTATTACGCTCACAATGGAAATGAAGAAGTCTATGATGAAAAAAATAAAGAAAATTTGCCAGATCAGAGTAAGGATAAAAAGCATATGTTGGTTCAATTTGATAATGGGCCTTTAGTGAACGCCGATAATAAAGGTTTACAGGATGGTTACGAGGAAGATGGATATAAAGATGACAACCACAACAATGAAAATGAGGATGGAGACTATGATGAAGAGAAAGCTCTGAATAATTTTAAAAATGATGTCAATCATATACAGATCGGTAGGAAACCAGTGATTCCGAAGGCTGACGAAACAGATTACACGTATTATGATGAAAAAGAGCAACACAATGGTTACAATAATTTCGATGAGGATGAAAGCGACACCGCTGAGACTCAAAAGAAAATACTTCAACCGGCTCAGGTTTTAGAGGATAAAGTTGAGAGTATTAAAAAGAAAACACTTACTGTTGACACTTTACCTCATAACAGTGCCAACCCCCCTAACACTTTATTTTTAATAGTATGTGCCAGCATGCTTCTTGTTGTTTTCTTTATGTACAGATTTATTAGGTCACGCCGAGTTCACATTCGTTACCATCCACGGCCTTTTGTCCGGTTATGATCAGATATTTAACATAGACAAATGCAGTTATTGAATTACCTGGATATAAAAATGTATATTGTATAACATTGTTAAGTTTATAAAATTGATCAATGATTTTATTTCTTAGTGTACATGAACATTCATGTACAGTAAATCTTTGGTATAATATATATATACCCCTCTTTTCATTTGTTGTCTCAAGCTCATGATCACTTAATTTGACAGATTCATGGATATGTTGTTGTGATTTAATATAGCCTAATAGTGAGTTTTGATGTATTTCACCTGTATTGTTTACCAATTTATAGCAAAAAGGGAAGCAACTTGTATTCTTGTTGTGAAATAGGCGAAAATTACAATTACCAGTATTTAATTTAAAGATGACACAGCACAGACAGCCTATACACTCCTAGTCACAAAAATACATATAATGGCACCCACCTGCATGCTCTAGCAATTTATATTGATTAACACAACCAAAGAAAAAATAATAGTTTGTTATACAAAAATTTATATACCCAATAGAGAGGTGGAATATGGAAGAATAGATTATTTATTTACATTAAATTAAAAAATTAAAGACACAAGCTTAACCTTTTGAAGGGTGGTACAATGTAATACATTATTGCATAAATTATGTAAATTTTGTTATTGTATAAAAATTAACAGTCCATTATATTCTTGTTTTCATTTTTCTTGTTTTCTCTAGATCTTGTGTCCATGATGTAGCATCTTTAAATTTGATTGCTGCAATATATTAATATATTTTACATTTTTTGATAACAGATATTTCAGTTTAAGAATTTCACTTAAATTTGAGGAAAATGAGTCAATTTTATTTTTTAATTAAGAGAAAATCATGATTCAGTATAACATTGGATAAATATGCTTAAGTGAATGTGTAAACTATAGCATATACAATGTACACTATATACAGGTAAAATGTATGTAGTATTGAAAACATTCAAATTAAAAAATCTTTTAAAATTTATATATATACATCATCTTACACCAATTAATAATTGAGTATAAGTTCATGTAAGATCATAACTTGTCTTGATGATATATGATTAAACTAGGGTTATTTATAATCTAGAATCTCTGCAGTGAACAAGTTATTGTACTTGGATAAAGAATTGTCATGTGCAAAAGGTGAAAAAAAAGTTCATTAAAAGAAAACAATTGGTAAGAATATGACTACAAAATTGTAAGGTGTACAATATTAACATATGTGGTTTGAAATTAATCTTGACAGATTATTTAAAAAAAAAACGTTTAAAGACATTTCTTAAAGACAATTAAATGTGATTACCAATTTAGAAATATGAGAGAATATTTTTCACTGTTTAGGATTAATTAAATATAGGCATCAGTTTTGTTTATAAACAGTTGTTTAGACATGCTTTCTCTGTACCTTAATTATAGATCTATGATATCGATTGATCAAAGAAACTAAACATTCCAGGTTTGACCCTTGACCTTTTATTTGCTCTGGTTTACCTTAAGGCTGTTAGAGGTTTGTTGTACATCATACTTAGTATACTATGAGTTTGTATTGACATGAGGAGTTTGAACAATTTTTTTTTTTTTTTTTAATTTTTTTTTGTTTTGTATTAATACAAAAACTTGCTGTATTTGAAACTGTTAAACTGTGATAGAACTTTTATTTATTGCTTTAGATTAGTTTTAGTAAATACTGATGAAAACCTGCTCACAAAGTGAAGGCATTCATACAAATGATGTATAAAGTTTATTCATTTTACAACATGTACAAAAGAAGTTATGTTAACTTGTACATTATCAGTATTGTTGACCTCTATGGAGGTGTGTAATGGGTATTACTATACATGTACAGTGTACACAGAGAAACCAAAGTGGTCAGACAGGTAACCCCCATTTATCTTTAAGGTGATCATGAGTATGTTACCATATTGTGCCGCCCCTTTCAAAAGTGAGTACTTTTATACTAGGGTTCCTTTCTATAATGATCATTTATGTATAAATATCCATTATAACTTGTTGTCACCAGTACTAGTACTGTATTACCATAAACCAATGCCAAGCATTCTGATTGATGGAAACCAAGGTATATCAAATACCTAGCATTCTGTTGGTGGAAACCAAGGTATGTCAAATACCAAGCATGCATTCTGTTGGTGGAAACCAAGTATTCTTATTGGTTTAAACAAACGTATGTCAAATACCAAGTATTCTTAGTTGTGGAAATCAAGGTATGTCAAATACCAAGTATTCTTATTTGTGGAAACCAAGGTATGTCAAATATCAAGCATTCTGATTGGTAGAACCAAGGTATGTCAAATACCAAGCATTCTGATTGGTAGAAACCAAGGTATGTCAAATACCAAGCATGCATTCTGTTGGTGGAAACCAAGTATTCTTATTGGTTTAAACAAACGTATGTCAAATACCAAGTATTCTTAGTTGTGGAAACCAAGGTATGTCAAATATCAAGTATTCTGATTGGTGGAAACCAAGGTATGTCAAATACAAAGTATTCTGATTGGTAGAAACCAAGGTATGTCAAATATCAAGTATTCTAATTGGTGGAAACCAAGGTATGTCAAATACAAAGTATTCTGATTGGTGGAAACCAAGGTATGTCAAATATCAAGTATTCTGATTAGTTGAAACCAAGGTATGTCAAATATCAAGTATTCATATTGGTGGAAACCAAGGTATGTCAAATACAAAGTATTCTGATTGGTGGAAACCAAGGTATGTCAAATACAAAGTATTCTGATTGGTGGAAACCAAGGTATGTCAAATACCAAGTATTCTGATTGATGGGAACCAAGGTATGTCAAATACCAAGTACTCGGGTTAGAGGAAACAAAGGTATGTCAAATACAAAGTATTCTGATTGGTGGAAACCAAGGTATGTCAAATACAAAGTATTCTGATTGGTGGAAACCAAGGTATGTCAAATATCAAGTATTCTGATTGATGGGAACCAAGGTATGTCAATTACCAAGTATTCTGATGATTGGTGAAACCAAGGTATGTCAAATACCAAGTATTCTGATTGGTGAAAACCAAGGTATGTCAATTACCAAGTATTCTGATTAGTTGAAACAAAGGTATGTCAAATACCAAGTATTCTGATTAGTTGAAACCAAGGTATGTCAAATACCAAGTATTGTTATTGGTGAAAACCAAAGTATTTGTGTATATCTGCCAAATACCTAAGGTAGTTGTGTAAACATTCCAAATACCTAGCTTTCTGATTACTGGATTCAACAGTATGTCAAATAACAAGCATTCTCATTGGTGGAAATGTCACATATTAATACTGATTGGTAATAAAACAAAGATATGTGTTTTTGAATAATGAACATTAAAGATTCTAATTGCAAGAATATCTATATAATGAGGCTTCAGTGGAAAAGTAGGCTCTAGCTTAATTAGTCTACTCTAAAACCATGCTAAATGAAAGTCAGGTCTAGTGGCTCCAACGGTTCCAAATCAAATCGGTAACAAAATGAAAAGTGAAAAATATTCCCTGTGGATGCTTGGGCTCAGTCAAGTGATTTCATTAGTAAGATAAGCTATGTGTAAGACATTAACCCGTACTCTCACAGACATTTTGTATACCCATGACCAACACCCAAGTAATGTGATGTGTGAGAAACAAATTTTAGTATATATATATGTATGTTCAAATATCAATTTTCTGATTGGAATGGCATTTTAGGTTTGAAACATGGGGACTGGCTATAGTTTAAGTTTTCTTTTTTCTTTTTGATCTGTTCATTTAGATAATCTATGCAAATATCTTTGATACTGGGTACTTATATATTGAAGGGAAATGAATTATAGCTGTTCTGTTTGAAGTAAATGTGGTAAGTGTATGGAATATTTTATGAAGTGAAGGGTAAATGTATGTATCAGTTTGTATGTGGTATGTACATAAATATGTATGGAATGTAAAGTTTACATATTACATAAAACCGAACTTAATTTATTTTACAACATTTATGTAACTAATTACATCAATTTATCTTTATAATTTTTCCTGGCCTTGGTGGAAGTGAACATAGGTCTTAGTTTAGGTCTTATGTTTTTAATATATCTGAAGTCAGTTACATATACATTGAAATTAGATCAGCAGCTTTTCAATCCAGGGGGAGATAACTGTATGTGGAATGTGATAATTCAATAGAATGGAAAAGTCACAGGAACAGCTAAGTATGATACAATCAGATTTTAATGGATGAGAAAACATACAGTCTAATATAACCATTATTTTATGGCAATTTATTAATGAAATGGAAAAAAATGAATCCGCTAGTAATATGATGGACTTACACAAATTCTTAACTCTTGGGATTAATATTGATCATTGTAACCTCCAAGGTTTAGCAAGGCGTTGTTTAGGCAGATGCTATTGTTCAATATATCCTCCACGGTTTAATATAAGCAAGCCTTTGTTTAGGCGGATGCTATTGTTCAGTATATCATCCAAGGTTTAAGCAAGCCTTGTTTAGGTAGATGCTATTGTTCAGTATCACCTCCAAGGTTTAGAAAGCCTTTATTTAGGTGGATGCTGTTGTTCAGTATATACCCCAAGGTTTAAGCAAGCCTTTATTTAGACAGATGCTGTTGTTCAGTATATCCTCCAAGGTTTATCAAGCCTTTGTTTAGGTAGATGCTATTGTTCAGTATATCCTCCAAGGTTTATCAAGCCTTTGTTTAGGCCGATGCTGTTGTTCAGTATATACCCGAAGGTTTAAGCAAGCCTTTATTTAGACGGATGCTGTTGTTCAGTATATCCTCCAAGGTTTAAGCAAGCCTTTATTTAGACAGATGCTATTGTTCAGTATATCCTCCAAGGTTTATCAAGCCTTTATTTAGACAGATGCTATTGTTCAGTATATCCTCCAAGGTTTAAGCAAGCCTTTGTTTAGGTAGATGCTGTTCAGTATATATCCTCCAAGGTTTAAGCAAGCCTTTATTTAGGCCGATGCTATTGTTCAGTGTATATCCTCCAAGTTTTAAGCAAGCCTTTGGTTGGGTGATCAAGATTACCATCCCTTGACTTGAAATTTCTGTCTGACCTTTTTGAGGAGAGGGGATTCAGGTAGTCCCCACTGCAGTAGGACAGCTGTATATTTTATGGTGAAAACTGAATTTTTTACAACTTTACATATAGATATATATATTTTATGTTGATCTTTGTATTCTAATGGTGCTTCATTGTTTAGGTGCAAGTTTTGAGTTTTGTTTATATATATGCTATTTATGTTTTTTATGTTGATGAATACTAATGTGTAAATCTTAAAGGCAATATCTATGTATAGTGCTCTAGCATTACTGTATGGGTGAGTTACCTCCCTTGTGTGAGTCTGTTGATAACCACGCACTATGCAGGGTGAGTACGTATGATAAGATGTTTCTGGCATAAATGATTTATGCACTTGTGGTGAAATAAATGTAAAATATATGTACGCAGTTTTAAATTATTTTGTGTTTACAGAAGAAACTTTAATTTTATGAATTTGTTTTAATACAATTTGATTTACACAAAATCACAGAGGCTGGACATGTTCCTATGGCCCAGAATGAAAAGTGAAAAAAATCAAGGGAGGTTACATGTACTTTGATCACACTTGCTAATTCATCAACTTTATTTCGTTAGACAACCATCATCACATGGAGGCCTTTAAAAACTGTCCTTTGTTTGTGATTCATATTAGGACTGTTTGGAAGCAAAAAATGGCCATCGGGCAGACATTTGACTTTTTGAGTTGAAAAGTGTTTACTCTTTTTCTACATGTCTATTTACCATGGTGACTACATATGCATATATTCTGTTTAAAAAATGATATCAACCAAGATCGCCAAGAGGCAACAATATTGGATTTTGAATATGGAAGTTTGTTATCTGAAATTCTGTGAAAGTACTGAAAAATGAAATGATCAAAGGTGATTTTGGCAGATGTAGATTGTTAGACATAAGATCCACATGTTTGTGACATGAGGTGGAATCGACCTTAGATCCACGTGTCTGTGACATGAGGTGGAATCGACCTTAGATCCACGTGTCTGTTACATGAGGTGGAATCGACCTTAGATCCACGTGTCTGTGACATGAGGTGGGATGTGACCTTAGATCCACGTGTCTGTTACATGAGGTGGAATCGACCTGAGGTCCACGTGTCTGTGACATGAGATGGAATCGACCTGAGGTCCACGTGTCTGTGACATGAGGTGGATACTGACCTTAGATCCACGTGTCTGTGACATGAGGTGGAATCTAACCTTAGATCCACGTGTCTGTGACATGAGGTGGAATCTGACCTTGGATCCACGTGTCTGTGACATGAGATTGAATCGACCTGAGGTCCACGTGTCTGTTACATGAGGTGGAATCTGACCTTAGATCCACGTGTCTGTGACATGAGGTTGAATTTGACCTTAGATCCACGTGTCTGTGACATGAGGTGGAATCTGACCTTAGATCCACGTGTCTGTGACATGAGGTGGAATCGACCTGAGGTCCACGTGTCTGTTACATGAGGTGGAATCTGAGCTTAGATCCACGTGTCTGTGACATGAGGTGGAATCTGATCTTGGATCCACGTGTCTGTGACATGAGGTGGATACTGACCTTAGATCCACGTGTCTGTGACATGAGGTGGAATCGACCTTAAATCCACGTGTCTGTGACATGAGGTGAGATGTGACCTTAGATCCACGTTTCTGTGACATGAGGTGGAATGTGACCTTAGATCCACGTGTCTGTGACATGAGGTGGAATCTGACCTTAGATCCACGTGTCTGTGACATGAGGTGGAATCTGACCTTAGATCCACGTGTCTGTGACATGAGGTGGAATCTGACCTTAGATCCACGTGTCTGTGACATGAGGTGGGATGTGACCTTAGATCCACGTGTCTGTGACATGAGGTGGGATGTGACCTTAGATGTACGTGTCTGTGACATGAGGTGGAATGTGACCTTAGATTCTCTGACAAATTAAATGTTGCAATTCAATTATTTATCAAGATTTTAGTGACACTACATTATTTAATACAATAAAATAAAGCTATTGTAATGGATTTGTATCATAATGTAAAACTATGTGTCGTCTATGTTAGATTATTGTCAGTGGATTTAATTTCTCGTTCATTTGGAAGTGCATATAAAATAAAATCGCGAATATATATATATATATACCTTAAAATAGATTATACAATTACTATAGAAAGATATGGTTGATTACATGTTGATATTTTCTGTGAAATACACATCCCTTTTGCTTTCTGCTTTTGAGCGAACCACGGAAACTGCAAGTAAAAGAACTTCGCATTAACAAAAAACGGGTTTGGATTGAGACGGTGTCTGATGTTTAAATTCACAGAGAATGTTTCGATAACAATTATAGAAACAAACGTAATACATGTTTTTGAGTCACCGTGTAAATATATATTACTAGTGTTGAAATAACTTGAGAGGAAATATCGGTGGAAAGCTTAGCCCAGGGCGTTCACGGCGAGACTCGAGCGTGAGTAATCGCCTATCGCTACGGTAGAAGATGGCGAGGTATTCGGGAAACTGCCAGTAGCACCATTTATTAAAAATGTACCAAGAAAACGCCCACGACCTAACTCCGACAGGTGTAGGTTTGTGTGGGAGGCCTGACATCTCCCCAGCATCAACTTATAATGGATCAAAAAACAGTTTGTATGATGGTGGAAATTATGGACAGTTGCATGATATTTATGACAGTGAAAGCATAGATACGTGTAGATAATATCCCCTGTATACAGACCCCACCCCCCCGGATCCACCCATACACACTTTGGCCTTAACCCTCCCCTCCCCCAGGTGTATATGACGAGAAGAATTACAAACATACGCGATAATGTTCTATACCTCAACAAGTATAACTAAAACCTAACTCGGATACATTTAACATTCATGAACCCGGATTCTTCAATTCGCCATTTGTTTCATTTTACCTAGATATAATTACAGAACTTCATCCTCTAATTACCAAAGTCAAAAGCGATACTGTTTGGACCATACTTTATGATAAAGGGATACTGTTTGGACCATACTTTATGATAAAGGGATACTGTTTGGACCATACTTTATGATAAAAGGGATACTGTTTGGACCATACTTTATGATAAAGGGATACTGTTTGGACCATACTTTATGATAAAGGGATACTGTTTGGACCATATACTTTATGATAAAGCGATAATGTTTGGACCATACTTTATGATAAAGGGATACTGTTTGGACCATACTTTATGATAAAGTGATACTGTTTGGACCATACTTTAGGTAAAGTAATACTGTTTGGACCATACATTATGATAAAGTAATACTGTTTGGACCATGCTTTAGGTAAAGTAATACAAGTTGGACCAGATATACTTTAGGTAAAATAATACTGTTTGGACCATATATACTTTAGGTAAAGTAATACAAGTTGGACCATATATACTTTAGGTAAAGTGATACTGTTTGGACAATACTTTATGATAAAGTAATACTGTTTGGACCATACTTTAGGTAAAGTAATACAAGTTGGACCATACTTTAGGATCAAAATGGTCATACTTATTAGCACTACTCCAGTATGAACTCTCATTATCACTTTACAGTAACATCATCGAGCTCAGGTTCTGAATCACACTTCATCGCCCCGGGAGTGGGGATATCACCGAGCGAAAGGATTTCGTGAAACGTCGCCCAGGGGCGGGGATGTTACCTAGCGGGGTGGGATTGAGGGGTTATAGTCACACAGCATCCCAGGGGCGGGGATGTTACCTGGCGGGATAGGTTGAGGGGTTATAGTCACACAGCATCCCAGGGGCGGGGATGTTACCTGGCGGGATAGGTTGAGGGGTTATAGTCACACAGCATCCCAGGGGCGGGGATGTTACCTGGCGGGGTGGGATTTAGGGGTTATAGTCACACAGCATCCCAGGGGCGGGGATGTTACCTGGCGGGGTGGGATTGAGGGGTTATAGTCACACAGTATCCCAGGGGCGGGGATGTTACCGACTGGAGAGATTTAGTCGAATGGTATCATCCTGAGCGTTGTGATATTACTGACGACGACGACGACGACGACGATGATGATGATGATGATGATGATGATGATGATGATGATGAGTCACAACATCGAACTTTGGTTGGGCGGGGATTCTATAGAACAAAATTGACACACAACGTCGCCCTGGGTGTGTGAATACCACCGCTTCTTATGCATAACTTATAGGACACCCACATCCACACAATTTCAGCTAACAACGCCCACCTGTTTTGAATTTTGAACCTGACGATAGTTCTGTCACTTATTATCTCACTATTATGCTATCAAACACCAACAAAAATAAATGTAACACGATTAGTGATAGAAAATGTACATTGTAATAGAGGTCAAGGTTTTGACCTCTAAAATCTATATTATTAAGATTTCATTCCGTTTATCCAAATCACTGAAGATCAAAACAAACGAAAACATATCCGCGAGGTACTCCGTATGGTGAGTATCGCCTAACACCACAAGGCAAGCTACCTTCACAAACAAAATTGATATATGTTGGACAGTGGTTGTCATGGTAACTCTCGCATTAGTACAGCTACCTCTGAGTTCGCGTCCCTGGGATATTCATCAGTTCGCATGCGCGCGAAGATGTATTTAGTTTCATAGTGAGGTCACGCGTTTTCCCCTGTACTAACTTTACGTAGTCTGCACAGATACGTGTGTGCGCTTGGCACCATCTTCAAACTTGGACAACATATACTGTTACGATTTGTGTTCCTCGTGTGTAAGCTATAAATAACTCGACACAGCTCCATCATACAAGGGCGTTACCCCTCTCGTAGCATTTTCCTTGCTGAGTTAGGTGGGCTTTTACCAATTTTCAAAACTCGCGTCATCTTGTTAAAAAACATAAGACGTTGTTTGCATCATAACTAGTGATAAACGTTATATAAAGGGAAACAATCACACATTTGACAGGATTGTTCTTTTAAAACAATTTTAGTCACTAGTAACGCGGGGAAATGGCTGGGTGGAACACCTCCTCGACATGGATGAAGATTGCTCTAATCTGTCTATGTTTGGGATTACTGTTATTTGTGATTGCTTTCGCCACGACTGGCTGGATGGTGTACACATCTTACCATTACGACAGGAGTCAGGGACTTTGGGAGTACAAGGATTGTAGAGGTCGGGGCTGCGTTTCCGGGGATGTCAACCCTAACAGGGCGATGGCAGGTAAGGATCATTGCTTGATAAAATAAAGAAAAATTGTAGTTTCTCTCTGTCCATTATGGGTATTTTTTTCATTATTTCTGTCAATGTTGCCGATGTTACGACAGTATAGTTTCATGACACTTGTACCATAAATTATAGGATTTATCAGTATAATAGGCATGTTGAGTTTATCAGATGACGTATATCTGTGACATATACCATGTTTCTAAGTTTGCATAAAACAGCAGGGATTTGTCCTTGATTTATAGTGTATTACATCGCTCATGACCAAGATTGGATATTATCACGCATCGACCTTGACCTAGTGTGTAGCATATCAACACATCGGCCTTGACTTACAGTGTAACATCCTGACACATTGACCTTGACCTACACTGCATGATAATCATGTCCTCTGCCAAATATGTATGATATTGTACAACAGAACGCCTTTTACCTAAAATTAGTGAAACAGTTTCATCTTTAATGTATACTATACATATTTAATTTACAAAGTATATAACCTAACACATCGACCTTGATTTACAATGTATGAAGGAAGACATATCGTCATTTACCTAAAGTTTGAACTACAATGTATGATATAATACACCAGCTTTCTTGACCTAATTTGTATGAAAGAGCAGGACATGGTCAATGATCGTCATTCTTTTGTAAAATACAACTTCTTGACTTACAACGTATACTATAGCGCCTTGACCTTCGTTGTATTGTACATCACGATATCTTCCTTGATTTTGAGTGTTTAGCATAACACAACATCTTTAATCTTGAACGGATGATATAACACATCGTCCATGACCTACAAATGTACAATATATGATAGCTCATTCTTGACCTACAACCTATAATACAACATGAAATCGTCCTTGACCTACAGCCTGAAATACAACACGAAATCGTCCTTGACCTACAGCCTGAAATACAACACGAAATCGTCCTTGACCTACAGCCAATAATAATACAACACGAAATCGTCATTGACCTACCGCCAATAATACAACACGAAATCGTCCCTGACCTACAGCCATTAATAATACAACACGAAATCGTCCTTGACCTACCGCCAATAATACAACACGAAATCGTCATTGACCTACCGCCAATAATACAACACGAAATCGTCATTGACCTACAGCCAATAATACAACACGAAATCGTCCTTGACCTAACGTCAATAATACAACACGAAATCGTCCTTGACCTAACGTCAATAATACAACACGAAATCGTCCTTGACCTACCGCCAATAATACAACACGAAATCGTCATTGACCAACCGCCAATAATACAACACGAAATCGTCATTGACCTACAGCCAATAATACAACACGAAATCGTCCTTGACCTAACGTCAATAATACAACACGAAATCGTCCTTGACCTAACGTCAATAATACAACACGAAATCGTCCTTGACCTACCGCCAATAATACAACACGAAATCGTCCCTGACCTACAGCCAATAATAATACAACACGAAATCGTCCTTGACCTACCGCCAATAATACAACACGAAATCGTCATTGACCTACAGCCAATAATACAACACGAAATCGTCCTTGACCTAACGTCAATAATACAACACGAAATCGTCCTTGACCTTACGTCAATAATACAACACGAAATCGTCATTGACCTACAGCCAATAATACAACACGAAATCATCATTGACCTACCGTCCATAATACAACAGGACATTGGTCTTGACCTACAGTGTTTAATAAACACAACATCGTCCTTGACCTAGAGCCTATAATACAACACATCAATCTTGACCTTTGATATATAATACAACACGGCATCATGGCATCCTTGACCTACAACCTATATTAAAACACGAAATCGTCCTTGACCTACAGCCTATAATACAACACGAAATCGCCCTAGACCTACTGTCTATAATACAACACGAAATCGTCCTTGACCTACAGCCTATATTATAACACAGCATCGCCCTAGACCTACAGCCTATAATACAATTCAACATCATCCTTGACCTACAGCCTATAATGTAACACGATGTTGTCCTTGGCCTACAGCCTATAATGTAACACGATGGCGTCCTTGACCTACAGCCTAAAATGTAACACAGCATCGTCCTAGACTTACAGTCTATATAATGTAACACGATATCGTCCTTGACCTACAGCCTAAATACAACACGACAATCGTCCTTGACCTACAGCCAATATACAACACGAAATCGTCCTTGACCTACAGCCAATAATACAACACGAAATCATCATTGACCTACTGTCCATAATACAACAGGCCATTGGCATTGACCTACAGTGTTTAATAAACACAACATCGTCCTTAACCTAGAGCCTATAATACAACACATCAACCTTGACCTTCGATATATAATACAACACGGCATCATGACATCCTTGACCTACAGCCTATATTAAAACACGATATCGTCCTTGACCTACAGCCTAAAATACAACACGACATCGTCCTTGACCTACAGCCTATAATGTAACACGACATTGTCCTTGACCTACATTATTTTACAGTCTATAATACAACACTGCATCGTCCTTGACACACATCCTATAATGTAACACGACATCGTCCTTGACCTTCAATGTATGGCACAGAATATACATGATGTAACACCGTGCAGTTAAATATGTAAATTGAATTATGAATTTAGCATGGATTTGTCTATTACCATAGATGTAATGTTGCCCAGTTACCTCCGGAAGTCATTATTATATACTATTGATGAATAATCAAAACATTGAAAACTTGGTGAGGATAACAGATTACCATTAAACTCATTAATAATTAGTATACTAGTTTAAAGTGGATGTTAGTAAAGTTTGGTCTTGCCGAATAGCGGCTGTCTCTGTTATTAAGTCAGTACGGTGTACATATTATAAAAACAAAGATGGAATAGAACTTTCTTTGATGGTATACTTAACCGTTTTCTTTCAACTACACAACAGGAGACCCACATGGTAAGTAGCAAGGGGGTTTCATACCACCGTGGAAATATATGGTATACTACAGCAGGTGCTCGTATGTTCTGGAAAATCGGCCTGGTGCTGACAAGTGTACTCGTAAATACTTGAGATTTCCCTAACCCGAGATTGTAAAAAACGTCTCCATGTGTTTTCAATGGGACGGCTGCCTCTATATTGAAACATGGACTGGATCACACGGGTACAGTCATGTGACACATACTACCGTCTACAAAAACTATACAAATTATTTTAAATTGTTAAAATTATATAAGTAAATCAGAAACTATTCCTTAAAGAAATTTTTTTTTCATAAACAATGGTAAATTTTCAAAATATTGCAAAAATGTTGCATTTTGAGGAGTGTACTTCATCAATAACGGTATTGAATATTCATACACTATGAAGCATTACCATAAGAAGTTAACAGACAGAAAATACAATACACAATATTTAATGGTAGATAATTTTTTGAATTTCAAAATTTTGTATCTGTAAAATGTATAGGACCTTATGGATGACAGGTGTTTGTACCTGTGCCAGTAGACATCAAATCCCAAAACCATGTAATTGACTCGAAAGAAATTTTATAAACCATGATTTTGTATACTTTTTCAAAAACTGGTCTCGTTCAACCAAGCTCTTGCTAGCTACGAACGCTTCACCACCCTGAGAATGTGTAGCAATCAAGCGTCTGGTTGACTGACACTAGATTGGTCAGAAATCGCACCTTACAAGAGTTGTTTGGACACAGTAGATCTTGTAATGTCATATCATGAAAGATAATGTTTACATTTGTTGATTTTGACATGTCACACGACAGAGATGTTGACACTGATTGACCTTCTGGACGCGTATGTCGTGCACGAGCCTCGTTGACATTGATGTATAGAGATATTTGTTTATTTTGTTAACATTGCGAGATTGGTGTCAACATTACTAATATTTGATTTCGTGGCGAATTGGTTGGATTTGGTTTAAGACCAGGATATCAATATCTTTTCATCCACTTCCGGTCTATGTGTTCCAAGAAAAAGACATTGGTGATTGGCTTTGACAGTGTTTGTAATGATACCACAATACAATATGAATGCGATATCTACTAAAAGTGAAGGTTGGCGCACCTGAAGAGTTATCTGTGGTACTGATATTTCGCCATGTTACACACAGCATTTTCTCTCACACCCGCAGTGTAATCAGGACAACAAACCTGTCAATCTCGGCAACATTTTCCTGGCCGACTAGTTTATGATGGAAGCATTTACTCTTCGGAATGTATCATTTCTGTTTATACAGAGTCTTCCTGGCAAGAGCGTGCTAGTAAGGCCAACGTAATATACATATAGATCGGTACATGTATGTAAGACTGAATGGTCGTTTTAGTTCGCATTACACTTTAAGTGTTAGTAAACTGCTGTTATGACGTCTGCGTCCATTGCCCGATGGCATTTTAGCAATAGCAATAAACCTTAAAAACCCGTATTTCTTTATATTTTGGGAGGGCCTTCCTAGGGATGTAAACAAGTCTGAGCCGTGTGAACGACCTTGACTTACTCTAAAAGTCATATCGGGCAAAATGGTCTAAAACATTAAAAGGGGGCAACTAATCACCTTTGTACCGGTTGCTCTAAAATAGTCTTAACGTAAAGCAGTCCCTCAATATTGCATTTTTAGGTTGAGTATGAGGTAGTGAGGTAATCTATCTTAATACAAATAGTTAGAGATTATGTATTTCATTATTCATGGGAAAATGTCTAAATATCTAATCAAGAAACGAAGCATGAAATGTGTCCAGGGAGTAACCCGAGCTGACATTTCGTTCTCTATGTGTAAATACCGACTTCATTATTATTCATAATTATTCTAATTATCAGACTCGCGGTAATTTGTAGAAAATCAATTATAATTGTCCCGACTATTTCGCTCAGAGACCCTTCCTGTGTAGGTTCGACATTCCTCAGTTTATCAGACATTCCTAAGTGTATAATACATTCCTCGGTATATCAGACATTCCTCGGTATATCAGACATTCCTCAGTATATCAGACATTCCTCAGTATATCAGACATTCCTCGGTACATTGTATATCAGACATTCCTCTGTGTATCAGACATTCCTCTGTGTATCAGACATTTCTCTGTATATCAGACATTCCTCAGTATATCAGACATTCCTCTGTATATCAGACATTCCTCGGTATATCAGACATTCCTCGGTATATCAGACATTCCTCGGTATATCAGACATTCCTCGGTATATCAGACATCCCTCGGTATATCAGACATTCCTCAGTATATCAGACATTCCTCTGTGTATCAGACATTCCTCTGTATATCAGACATTCCTCGGTATATCAGACATCCCTCGGTATATCAGACATCCCTCGGTATATCAGACATCCCTCGGTATATCAGACATTCCCCGGTATATCAGACATTCCTCGGTATATCAGACATTCCTCTGTGTATCAGACATTCCACTGTACATATGACATTCCTCGGTATATCAGACATTCCACTATATATCAGACATTCCTCGGTATATCAGACATTCCTCTGTATATCAGACATATTTCTCTGTATATCAGACATTCCTCGGTATATCAGACATATTTCTCTGTATATCAGACATTCCTCGGTATATCAGACATTCCTCAGTATATCAGACATTCCTCTGTATATCAGACATTCCTCTGTATATCAGACATTCCTCGGTATATCAGACATTCCTCGGTATATCAGACATTCCTCGGTATATCAGACATTCCTCTGTATATCAGACATTCCCCGGTATATCAGACATTCCTCGGTATATCAGACATCCCTCGGTATATCAGACATCCCTCTGTATATCAGACATTCCTCTGTATATCAGACATTCCTGTGTATATTAGACATTCCTCGGTATATCAGACATTCCTCGGTATATCAGACATTCCTCTGTATATCAGACATTCCTCTGTATATCAGACATTCCTCTGTATATCAGACATTCCCCGGTATATCAGACATCATCGGTATATCAGACATCCCTCGGTATATCAGACATCCCTCGGTATATCAGACATTCCTCTGTATATCAGACATTCCTCTGTATATCAGACATTCCTCAGTATATCAGACATTCCTCTGTATATCAGACATTCCTCTGTATATCAGACATTCCTCGGTATATCAGACATTCCTCAGTATATCAGACATTCCTCTGTATATCAGACATTCCTCAGTATATCAGACATTCCTCTGTATATCAGACATTCCTCTGTATATCAGACATTCCTCGGTATATCAGACATTCCTCTGTATATCAGACATTCCTCGGTATATCAGACATTCCTCTGTATATCAGACATTCCTCTGTATATCAGACATTCCTCGGTATATCAGACATTCCTCGGTATATCAGACATTCCTCTGTATATCAGACATTCCCACGGTATATCAGACATTCCTCTGTATATCAGACATTCCTCTGTATATCAGACATTCCTCGGTATATCAGACATTCCTCGGTATATCAGACATTCCTCGGTATATCAGACATTCCTCGGTATATCAGACATTCCTCTGTATATCAGACATTCCTCGGTATATCAGACATTCCTCGTATATCAGACATTCCTCGGTATATCAGACATTCCTCGGTATATCAGACATTCCTCTGTATATCAGACATTCCTCGGTATATCAGACATTCCTCTGTATATCAGACATTCCTCGGTATATCAGACATTCCTCTGTATATCAGACATTCCTCGGTATATCAGACATTCCTCGGTATATCAGACATTCCTCGGTATATCAGACATTCCTCGGTATATCAGACATTCCTCTGTATATCAGACATTCCTCGGTATATCAGACATTCCTCGGTATATCAGACATTCCTCGGTATATCAGACATTCCTCGGTATATCAGACATTCCTCTGTATATCAGACATTCCTCGGTATATCAGACATTCCTCGGTATATCAGACATTCCTCGGTATATCAGACATTCCTCTGTATATCAGACATTCCCTCGGTATATCAGACATTCCTCGGTATATCAGACATTCCTCGGTATATTAGACATTCCTCTGTATATCAGACATTCCTCGGTATATCAGACATTCCTCTGTATATCAGACATTCCTCAGTATATCAGACATTCCTCAGTATATCAGACATTCCTCTGTATATCAGACATTCCTCTGTATATCAGACATCCCTCGGTATATCAGACATTCCTCTGTATATCAGACATTTCTCTGTATATCAGACATCCCTCGGTATATCGGACATTCCTCGGTATATCATACATTCCCCGGTTTATCAGACATTCCTCGGTATATCAGACATTCCTCGTTATATCAGACATTCCTCAGTATATCAGACATTCCTCAGTATATCAGACATCCCTCGGTATATCAGACATTCCTCGGTATATCAGACATTCCTCAGTATATCAGACATTCCTCTGTATATCAGACATTCCTCGGTATATCAGACATTCCTCGGTATATCAGACATTCCTCAGTATATCGGACATTCCTCGGTATATCGACATCGATCAGTATAACCTGATGACACATGTCACCTCACGACATTTGAAAATCAAATAATTTTGTCTTTAAAACATGAAACTTGTTAAAGAATATCGTTAAGTCCTAAAACCAATGGCTGAGGCACTTCTTTATGGGGCGCCGTTTTACTATTTATTCCCATTTGGTGATATCACCTATTCAAATGAGTGATATAACCTATTCGAATAGGTGATATCACTTAAGAACTTTTTTAAGTGATATCACCGATTCGAATAGGTGATATCACCTATTCGAAAGAGTGATATCACCCATTCGAATAAGTGATATCACCCATTCGAATAGGTGATATCACTTAATGAAACGAATAGGTGATATCACTCATTCGAATAGGTGATATCACTTAATGAAACGAATAGGTGATATCACCAATTCGATTAGGTGATATCACCAATTCGAATATCACTTAATGAAACGAATAGATGATATCACTCATTCGAATAGGTGATATCACAAATTCGAATAGGTGATATCACTTATAAAATTTCATAAGTGATATCACCTATTCGTATAGGTGATATCACTCATTCGAATAGGTGATATCACTTAAGAATTTTATAAGTGATATCACCTATTCGAATAGGTGATATCACCAAATGGGAATAAATAGTAAAACGGCGCCCCATACTTCTTTGCTAAATTTGTCCCCGAAGTTATTGAGAGCACAGGAGTTTGGCACGAAGTTTTAACCCACTGTTCATATTTATATGTAGGTATTATATGTAATGTATCCTAGTGCCTGTGCTTCAGTCGGTAGTAGCCTCGTATGTATACGTCCGCCGAGTGGACGGCTGAGAGCCCTCCAGTGTACGTTGTAGTGGTTCAATGGGATGAATGGGAGGAGTCGGTCATTTGTCATCTGTTACAGTACTACCACAGGGGCTACCGACGGGGTTTGTGTCGTAATTATCCTTCACATTAATATACACGCATCAACTAAAATAAGTTGCTGTGGGGGTTTATTTCGGATAAAACAAAGGTTTTAATAATAAAAGAAGAAATGAACAAACAATATTTTTCTTAAATCGTGTTTTCATTAATATATTTATGATTCCGCTATCATCGGCAATTTGTTTCTGATTTTTTTTTTCAATTTGCGTGAAACGCGATTAAATGGTTATAGTTTCTGCAAAGATTAGTGTGTTTTAGATGCAGTATATAATGTTTATTATTATTCATGGAATACGGTTAAATAAAATATACATTTTGTAACATTGTTACCGATATATTAATACATACACAGACACACACCCTCGCACATATACAATGTATAAACAATAATGTAAGTATGCTTGCCGATAAGAGCATTTTCAAAAGTTTGAATTCATAGGCAGTGTGAAATGTCAAATCCAAGATGGACTTTTTCATCTCTAGTTGGCATTAATACTGGCTATGAAACGAATCCAATGTCTAAACATTTTCTCTCGAAGCATGCAAACATTCCAAGAACAAGTAAAAGTCATCTAAATGTTTGCATCTAAATAGGATGTCCTTATGTTATGCGAAGAGCGAAAAGCGTCAGAATGACTCTGTACCAATGTAATTTTCTCCTGAAAGTGTTTTACAACGACTTAGAACGGAAGTGTTGATATACATAAAACAGATATAACGACTTTGGCAGGTGTCTCAGTTAGACCTGTAGCTGTAACTACAGATTGCCAAATAGTACACGTTCTTCGTTCCCAATGTCATATGTACTAAAGGCTTATTTATCTCAAATTTCATGAAATAGGAAATTTAACCTTTCAACAGTTTAAAGCATATCAAATATATTCAAATCATATATTAGTCATATAAATATGAATAACATTCGACATCCAGTTACCTTCACCCTTTAATAATGCCTATAAATCGTTAAAAAGCTCAAACGGGAGTGCTTAAACCTCAATCGAATTCATAAGTACTGTAGAATATTTTGTGCATACGATATCTGCGAAAGGCATGAATGAAGGTGTAAAGTAAGAAAAAAAACCCTGATCTGGCCCTTGACTGCTGACCATCTGGATAGTATCAGGTCTTTCGCTTGACCATTACCCCAGTTATGGCCCCAGATGCCGAAACTCGCGTTCAGGTAACCTATTACATTTCTGAAAGATGAAACGGTGCCAAGAAAGTGTTCAGATATTCAGGAGGCGCCAAACGGGGTTGGATAATTATTAAAAGCATGTTTTTTTTTTTATATTTTATAGAATAACATGTCAGAAATTATCTTTATGGTTATATATTTCAGGATATTTAATAAAATTGTAAATAGATTTGCTGATTTGTTTCGATCAAAAATCAGTTTAACAGAAAAATTCCTGAACCCCTCTGGTAGCCTCATAGAGCAATTCTATGAAGGTATAAATAGAAAAAGCTACTTCTTAAAATACACTAACTTTCTTACGTTTCATTATCTGGTTTAAAACTTAAAACGCCAAAGTAAAAGGATGAGAGTGAACAGAGGAAATCAGACCCAGAGGTTTGTCAGAGGAAAAATAGCCGTCTTAAAATTGGGCATGTAGCCCTAGACAATTGCGCACTGTATGTTATCTTGTACTGGTCGAGCGGAATAATATCAGCAATAAGTTGAACATGTAAGAATCCGCTAGTGTTTATTTTCGTCTGTGGGCTATATTTGTATCTGACAGTTAATTATCTTCGCGTGGAAACATACTTCTAGGGATATCATTCATTAAAAAGGTTACCGATGGAAAGGACGGAAACTTTCTCTGACTAGTTCTGTGCTTGTGTTTGATACAATGTAGCTATTTAATATACTGGAGTGCTAATTAATTCCAATCGGTAAAATATCAATCAGTTTGGATATTTTAAACATTTGTTTTGACCTATAACAATGGCACATAAATGGTATGACCATTTTACGGTGTGGCTAAAAATAGGACTAGTTTTACAAATCGTGTCTACAATTTTGTTCATTGTTGGATTTTCTACGGATGTTTGGATCTTTGCGACATTCCGGGAGGACGCTAGGCGAGAGTACGGCCTGTGGAGGTACCTATTTTACACGTACAGTTCACGCTACGAGGACGTCGGGGCCATTAGAGCGAATATAGGAAACAATGCTATTGTTATTACGAGATCAGGTGAGGACACAGGTAGTCTTTATAGTGAAACGTTAGTATTTTCAGCCTTACCCTTTTAAAATCATTGTTATATGTGAAACAAATACGTATTGCTATGACCTTGCGTTTCTATGTCGTAATAAAAAATACATTCCTGATCATAAAGGGAACGGCTTAAGTATGACCACAGAAATTACTTCATGAGCGCTATATATTACAAACGAATTCGATAAAAAATCAACTTCTACAATCTAACGGGTAATCTAGATAAGCTATCATTTTAAAAGCACGCCTACACGAGCAGCAATAGCGATTGCGAATTAGCAGATAAGGGCCGCGTCTTATCTCGTATATAACCAATGTATCTTCAGCAGCATGGAGCCCACTCGATAAATACTCTGATTCCTGTATATAAATAAACCAGGCTTTCTAATGTAGACGCATATTATTTAATATGATGTGTATAACTTACAAATTAAACACAACTCAACAAATACCAGAGATATGCCCCTTTAGATAGCTGAATTTTATATGATTTTCATATATCATTTGATCAATATAATTTGTTGATCTTGTCGATTTTCATCTATCTGTCATGAAATCCTTGTGCCTCGTTATAGACACGAGCGAGATTATGAAGTTTTAATTCCCTCTCGTTGCTTCCTCCTCGTCATCATGTAATTTAAGTAGCCAACTGTTCGTGTGTTCATAATTAATTCAATCAGCGCTCCTCGCCGTAAAGACTTCAGCATACTGCGCCGCGTTCCTCCTTAAAGAGTTATGACGTAATTAAACAGGTGTTTTTTTCAATCTTGCAATAAAACCAAGTACCCCGTAGTGATCCTCTTATCTTATGATGTCCGTGTTTACATCTTCTTATAATGACAGGAAGTGATGTTTACACATTCCTGATGTACATTTCTCACAAAGAGGCCCCCGACGGGGTTTACAGAGGCGCAATATTTTTCGTTTACAGTTTTTATTGTGTTGTCGTTTAAACTAGATCTTTTTGATTACATTTTAACGTAAATCCTGACACATTCCACGATACAAAATATAACAGCTAACGGGTACAAACGCAGGCGTTTTATATAAGGGCAATATATAACGGACGAAACAGCACGGTAATGTTTTTTTTTGTTTTTTTTACTAAAATTGTCGACTACACCGTTTGTTATCGACAAGATAACCGAAACATCATATCCTGAACAGATGTTGCAAAAACTCCCTCTTGTCTGTAATAATGAAACTGTATGATATTGTGCCACATAATGTTGTTATTGTTTATCTTTTCCCCTTTGCCAAACGCCTTTTTCAAGGTGAAACCTACGTTTTACAATATTAGGTATAACTTGCTGCACATGTAAGCGTTTTGTGGAATCAGTAATTCAGTTCCCGCTATCAAAGAGTTAGATATGTATATCAAAAGCTCACATCCGTCTGACGCTATCTTTGATCACGGCGACTCATTTATATCACATGTACATGAAATAATCTTAGTTTTGCTAAGTGACATGATAATATTTGCTCGCTGTATCACTTTTCGAACTGTACTTTTCATGGATGGGATGAATTTCAGGTATCGTGCTTCAGTGTTGGTTTCTATATTAGTTGAATTGATGACTGCTCGTGTGGTCTTGAGATCACTAGGGACTATCACTGCAGACATCAGACATCAAGGTCTGCTGCGACCAACATGTCTTTTTCTTTTCTTTTTCTGATTTACATATTCTTTTGATACCACATTGTAGATACCATTTTGGGATGATGATTCCTATGGCAATTTTGGGGATGACGACTCCTTTAGCAGTTATATGGGTGATGAAACCTATAGCAATTTTGGGGGTGATGAAACCTATAGCAGTTTTGGAGGTGATGATTCCTATAGCAGTTTTAAGAGTGATGCCTTTTATAACAGTTTTGGGGGTCATGATACCTATAGCAGTACTAGGAGTGATGACTCCGATAGCAGTTTTAGGAGTGATGACTCCGATAGCAGTTTTAGGAGTGATGACTCCGGTAGCAGTGTTGGGGGTGATGACTCCGGTAGCAGTTTTAGGAGTGATGACTCCGGTAGCAGTTTTAGGAGTGATGACTCCGGTAGCAGTTTTAGGAGTGATGACTGCTATCTCCGGTAGCAGTGTTGGGGGTGATGACTCCGGTAGCAGTTTTAGGAGTGATGACTCCGGTAGCAGTTTTAGGAGTGATGACTCCGATAGCAGTTTTAGGAGTGATGACTCCGGTAGCAGTTCTAGGAGTGATGGCTCCGGTAGCAGTTCTAGGAGTGATGACTCCGATAGCAGTTTTAGGAGTGATGACTCCGGTAGCAGTTTTAGGAGTGATGACTCCGGTAGCAGTTTTGGGGGTGATGAAACCTATAGCAGTTCTAGGAGTGATGACTCCGGTAGCAGTTTTAGGAGTGATGACTCCGGTAGCAGTTCTAGGAGTGATGACTCCGGTAGCAGTTTTAGGAGTGATGACTCCTGTAGCAGTTCTAGGAGTGATGACTCCGGTAGCAGTTTTAGGAGTGATGACTCCGATAGCAGTTTTAGGAGTGATGACTCCGATAGCAGTGTTGGGGGTGATGACTCCGGTAGCAGTTTTAGGAGTGATGACTCCGATAGCAGTTTTAGGAGTGATGACTCCGGTAGCAGTTCTAGGAGTGATGACTCCGGTAGCAGTTTTAGGAGTGATGACTCCTGTAGCAGTTTTAGGAGTGATGATTCCGATAGCAGTTTTAGGAGTGATGACTCCGGTAGCAGTTTTAGGAGTGATGACTCCGATAGCAGTTCTAGGAGTGATGACTCCGGTAGCAGTTTTATTTAGGAGTGATGACTCCGGTAGCAGTTTTAGGAGTGATGACTCCGATAGCAGTGTTGGGGGTGATGAAACCTATAACTGTCTTTTGGGATGACTTATGACTTTTTTTGGGGATGACCTAAGACAGTTTTTAGGGTGTTTTATTACAGTTAGTGGGGGGATAAAACCTATAGCAGTTTTTTGGGTTGACCTATAACAGTTTTTTTAATGACCTATGACCGTTTTTTGGTGACCTTTGACAATTTTATGGGTCACTTATGACAGTTTTTTGGGTGACCAATGACAGATTTTGGGGTGACCTACGAGGGCTGTTTGATATGTTGTGAGCATCATGTTAAAGGATTTCAATTTTGCTGGACATATTGTATTATTTTTTAACATAATATCCTTCAGTATCTACACACTTTTGCCAGTGGTGTTTAAGGGCCCCAGTGCCACTTTTATAGAACTCCTTTTCTTGGCTGTTCAGAAAGTCATCCTCTGCATGTATGACGCCATCCTCGGACTGAAAGTGGGTGCCTGAAATAGCTGTTTTCAGTTTTGAAAATAGATCAAAGTCTCATGGAGCGAGATCGGATGAATTAGGCGGATGCTCAATCAATTTAAAGCCACAATCGTGAATGGCAGCCATGGCAATAACAGACTTGTGAACCGGAGCATTGTCCTGATGGAATAACACAACTTTATTGAGCTTTCCGCGGCGCTTAAGTTTGATATTGTCTCGTAACTGCCTCCTCAGAAGTGAAGCATTGTATGCGTCATTGATTGTTTGTCCCTTTTGGAGACAATCTTACAGCAGAATACCATCTGCATCCCAGAAAATCGAGGCCATAATCTTCCCAGCTGATGGAACAGTCTTTGCCTTCTTTGGCGGGGGAGAGCCAGGGTGCTTCCATTGTTTCCATTATTGTTTGGCCTATATGGTAAAATGATAGACCCATGTTTCATCCATAGTGACAAATCTCTGAAGAAAGTTGGCAGGATCTTCCTCAAAAAGGCTATGATTAGCACTCGATAATATGCGCCTGGTGTGCTTCTGATCAACTGTCAGAAGTCTTGGTACCCATCGGGCCGAAAGCTTTCTCATTGCAAAATCCTCGGTCAGAATGGAATGTACTCTTTCCTGTGAAATGCCAACTTTTCCGGCAATATATCATTCTATGACTCGTCTGTCAGTCATAACAGTATCAGGAACTTTATTGACATTTCTGGGGTTGCAACATTGACAGGCCTTTGAGGACGGCTGTCATCCTCAAGGCTCTGTCGGCCGCTCTAAAATTCCGCCACCAATCTTTTCACGGTAGCATATAAAGGGGCATCTTTCCCTAGTGTTGCTACCATATCATTATGGATATCGTTAGGTGTTAAACCTCTTTAATGCAAATAATGGATCGCTATTTTCCACCGATTTTGTCCCATTTTGCAAAAGCCGCTTGTCTTGTTTACATTAGAGTACTACCTCGTCGATATAAACTAACCAACTGAGACCAGTCTTTGGGTACACGGCCATACAAAAATGTATATAGTCAGAAAATAGTAGGACTTAAACAGAACATCTTTGAGTACATTCTTCATTACGAGGCTCACAACATATCAATCATTCCTCGTATGCCAGTTTTTGGGGTGACCTATAACAGTTTTTGGGGTGACCTATAACAGGTTTTTGGGGTGACCTATAACAGGTTTTTGGGGTGACCTATAACAGGTGATGTTGTTTGTGTTTGGTATAACGAGGTTAGTCGTTGTGTATAGACTAACGTGATGTTATTTGTGTTGGGTATAACGAGGTTAGTCGTTGTGTATAGACTAACGTGATGTTATTTGTGTTTAGTATAACGAGGTTAGTCGTTGTGTATTGACTAACGTGATGTTGTTTGTGTTTGGTATAACGAGGTTAGTCGTTGTGTATAGACAAACGTGATGTTATTTGTGTTTGGTATAACGAGGTTAGTCGTTGTATATTGACTAACGTGATGTTATTTGTGTTGGGTATAACGAGGTTAGTCGTTGTGTATTGACTAACGTGATGTTATTTGTGTTTGGTATAACGAGGTTAGTCGTTGTGTATAGACTAACGTGATGTTATTTGTGTTTGGTTTAACGAGGTTAGTCGTTGTGTATTGACTAACGATATGTTATTTGTGTTTGGTATAACGAGGTTAGTGGTTGTATATTTACTAACTTGATATTATGTTTGTTCGGTATAATGAGAATTGTCGTTGTGAATTGACTAACGATATGTTATTCGTGCTTAGAATGACGTGTTTAGAATCAAATATTTGTAATGTTATGCATTTGTAACACACTGACATTGGTAGTCGCACTTGTAATAACAACATCTGCTGACGTAATAGAGCGACTGTCTGGACTAGTTCCAGCTCCGATTTAGTGGTTCACATTGTTGATTACATATACCTTGCCTGACGCTGTATCTTGAGGTGCTGCATGACGTCAATGTGTCAATATTAAGTTTACTTTCGGATCAACAGTTTGTCCAACCAGACCAGCCAGATGTTTTTCCTGTCAATGACCTTGATACATGTACAAACTTTTGCAAGTAAAGTTTCTTTGTCAATGGAAGAACAGAATCTATATTTGAAGAATAATACCTTGTAATATTTACTGGGTTTGACATGATCTGTTATTTCATATGACGTTTCTGAAACGAGTTTCGGAACATTTCCATTTGGTAAGCTAACTTGGCACAAATTGCAAACATACGGCCGGGCCGTTGATAGGGAATTTTTCGAAGACGTCTTTAAGATGTGATGAGTTTTATAGACCGTTTTATGACATGGTAAAGAATTTAAGACAATTTTAATAAACATCAAATGATTGCATATTCCATCATGATCTATAACACTTACATGCAATAATTTTCTTATATAAGTTATGATTTGATCAGACTTACACCCACACAGCAATCGTACAGTAGGTGTGTGGATGTAATCAGATGTTATGGTTATATAAATGTAATTGAGCTTGTTCTGAGATCCACGTGATAACTAGAAATATACTCTAAAAGTGCAACTGGTCACGTGACATCGCTCTTTCAATCACGGTTGGAAATAAGAAACATACACACGGCGCAACATAGTCGTAAATCTTGTAAATATGATACATTTTATCTAAATAAACACAAAACCGGAAAAGGATTGTGTTGTTATAGAGCCATTTGATTATGACGTCATTTGATTATGACGTCATATCGATAATCACATGGAAATCTTACTGCACATTACAGTTTTATAATTGCCATTTTATGACATTTATTTGCCAATGAATAAAATAAGTGTCGATTGTTACATAATTATGTAAGTATTACCAGACTGATTTTGACGGACATTTTGAGAAAATGACTTTATTTTGTTAATTGTGGCGAAATATTCATTTCAACGATAAATGGGTAGCCGGTATGTTTAACCTTTGACCTTTTGTCCTGACCTTGACCTCATTATGTTACAGATTGGTACCGTGCCACCCAGGCTATGGAGTGCTTTGGTCTCATCTGCATCGTCATCGCCACCTTCCTCCTTCTCCTTTACTTCTTCGTCGCTTCATGTAAAAGAAGGAATGCTCTCATTGCCACGATCATCTTCACGTTCGCTGCTGGTATGTAACCTACGTTTTAATAAGTGTTGATACATATTTGTTGGAGAAAGAATCTGAAAATTATAATTAAATAAAATGTTGAAAAACGGCATTTGATCATTTGAAACCTGAATTTAATTTTTTGTAAAATGATTATCCAAAGTAGCTTAAGTTTCAAATAAATAAATAAAATAAATAAATAAATAAATAAAAAAAAATAGAGAACAAGTATTTCTCAAGATGATTTTAGTTGCATTTATTTCTTCATTGTTTTACAGTGGGTTTCATCATCATCGGTATCGCCATTTTTGCATCCAAGTTCGACAACTACGGCTATGAAATAGGCTGGTCAATGGGCTTGGCCATCGCGGCAGCCATATTGGCTTTCGTGGCGGGCATCATGGAGGTTTTAGAAATTAAATAAATTAATATATTACTTCACCTCTGACGCCAAATACAGAAGTTTCCTCCATCAAATAAGGGTCAAGTTTTCATGATCACTGTCATTCTCAGGAGAAGGCGTGGAGACACTGGGCATTCCGCCATAACTTTCTCGATGCAACCAACTTATGGAGGCAGACTGTTATTTTGGCAGGACGAGGTTTCATGTAATCCTCTTGCCAACCATCTTGTGACCAAACCACGATAACTACCGAATGGAAATTGTCTTCAGGTTACCATGTATATGCTCTAAATCCCCCATTTTCACAACCTTTGCACTTTACTCCGACAGATAAGACTTTTTGGCTTTGTATTTTTGAAAGTGAAAATGAGGCACGTATGGCCAAAACCGCGGAATCATTGTGGAAATAATCCCAGTATATAGTAAACATCACGTGACTGAAATCATGGCTGCCGTTTTGGATTTTGATAAAGCAATGAATGTGACATTTAAAACTGTCTAACACGGCTCATTTTTTGAGTTTTACATGATTGTAAATTTTGTAATAGTTTATAACAATATTTATATGATACGTCTGACAATTTCAGTTTTATAGATTTGTATAATTTTTGTCTTTACTCAAAGTGCTTTTATCTCTAAGCATATGTGTCAAGGTCGCAATGGCAATATTTTTTTTCAAAACTGAGTCAAAGCTAACTAACTCACCGTAACTCACCGTTCTTGACGTCATTTATGATTTCGAAAGAAGTAAAAATATCATTTAAAAAGATTTCATCACTGCAGATTTTGATTTTCCCGTCATGAACTAAGAAACACTAATTATGTCTCAGAAGTCAACGCTACAAATTTGCGTGGAATTTATGGATATACAGTATATAGTTTTGGCAAGTGTTTTCATGTATGACCTTGACCCCAAATGTGTTATGGTGACGTAGGCAGCAGAAGTATAAATGGCCGTTGTGTTCTCGTTCTTTTTGTTGTTGTCTGATTCTGATTGGTGGGGACCACATACGTGTATAAAGCGAGACCCCCCGCGGTGTCGGATACCAGTGTTCAAACAGTCCAAGAAAGATAACTCTTACTAAATTTGTGATTTCCCTTGTCAAACTTCCTCATGTTATCAAATAATATCATATATATATATATATTTAAAGTCTGGTTGGTATTTCGTTATGAGTGAATGCATGGCTCAATTGTTTAAAATGTATAATGCAAATGACATTTATTTAGCTATAGTTTGCTTGTGTAATATTGTTCTTTCTTACTATAAACATTTTAATAAAAAGATAACACAAAACTGAACTTCTTTTCAGATTTTTTTCATTAAAATCGTATCGACTTTGTATCTATAGCTTCCACGAATATGAAATCCATACCTTACGATAGACTATAATAACATATTCCACTACAGACCCAATACCGACCCAAGTTAGACAAAAAGTCTTGACTCCAAAATATACTCAACAGACTTTGTCAAACTCTAGTTGGAAAACACCTGTCAGCTAAAGCTGTTGAGAATTTCACTGTTATCAGAGTCTTCATGTGGAAAGTAAGAGTTCCATTCCGGGAAAAGTATTTATTGTATTCCAATAATTACAGAGTTGGTGCCGTTCACCACTCCAAGTGTTAGATGTAGGAGATCGAGATGCTTCTCTTGATGTTTAAGAACCTGGGTTGTGGTTGTCTTCATGGACAAAGATTGTGTGAAGGAGGGAATAGTGTAAAAGTGGAGAGTATAGGTCACCTTAACAGCTCAGGCCTACATATGCGTACCAGTATACACAGGGACATAATAGATTTGGTGCAACTGCCCACTCCACTTTAATCCCATTGGAAAAACCTGGGTTGTGTGTTCGATTTGTAGGAAAGATGGGGCAATTATTCTTAGTAGCCCGAGTTTCCTCTGGCCTGGCCCTGACACCACGTTTGCTGTAGAGCCCCTACACCAGACATGGTGTCAGGGTCAGAGAAAACTTGGGGTAATTCTTGGGTGTGAATTGGATGAATTACGGATCACCATGATTGCGACTATTCGGACCGAATGATTAGGTTCAGCAGTCTCATTTGTTTATTCATCTTGAAGCCTTACGGCTCCTAATATGTACACAGAATACTCAATTTCAACAACATATATACATTATGTAAGTTAGGAGATGAACAAAAGATGTCAACTCCTTGAGGGGATATTGCCCTACAGATATGAATTCCTTCCTTTCATTATCAAAGAGCTGAGACAGGGGGTCCTCCCTCCCGGAGTCCTAAACAGTGCATCACAACAAGAAATCAACCGAGACATACACCCCAAAAAATACAAATACAAATTAACAGAGAACGGGGCGACGTTATGAAAATGACCTATGAAATCAGACCCCGGTTCCTTCGTTTTACCACGAGGCTCCATTTTCAATATGATATGATTACAAAAGGGATGTGCGTCACAGTTCCGAATTACTGTATATAAATGTAGTGGTATACATTGTGTGATATCATAATGATACATATTGTATAATATTTTATAATATACATCGCTATTATATGTTACACTATACATTATATATTATAATAGTATACATTGTATAACATGTTATGCTATACATATCCTCATATGTTATAATGGTTACATTGTATGACATTGTAATGGTGTACAATGTATGACATTATAATGGTGTTTATTGTATGACATTATAATGGTGTACAATGTATGACATTATAATGGTGTACAATGTATGACATTATAATGGTGTGCAATGTATGACATTATAATGGTGTACAAGTTATGACATTATAATGATGTATATTGTATGACATTATAATGGTGTATATTGTATGACATTATAATGGTGTACAATGTATGACATTATAATGGTATGCATTGTATGACATTATTATGGTATACAATGTATGACATTATAACAATGTACATTGTATGGTATTATAAGTGTGTATATTTTATGCCATTATAATGGTGTTTATTGTATGACATTATAATGGTGTACAAGGTATGACATTATAATGGTGTATATTGTATGACATTATAATGGTGTATATTGTATGACATTATAATGGTATACATTGTATGACATTATTATGGTGTACAATGTATGACATTATAACAATGTACATTGTAATGTATTATAAGTGTGTATATTTTATGCCATTATTATGGTGTTTATTGTATGACATTATAATGGTGTACATTGTATGACATTATAATGGTGTGCAAGGTATGACATTATAATGATGTATATTGTATGACATTATAATGGTGTATATTGTATGACATTATAATGGTATACATTGTATGATATTATAATGGTGTATATTGTATGACATTATAATGGTATACATTGTATGACATTATTATGGTGTACAATGTATGACATTATAACAATGTACATTGTATGGTATTATAAGTGTGTATATTTTATGACATTATAATGGTGTACATTGTATGACAGTATAATGGTGTTTATTGTATGACATTATAATGTTGTACACTATATGACATTATAATGGTGTACATTGTATGACATTATAATGGTGTACATTGTATGACATTATAATGGTGTACATTTTATGACATTATAATGTTGTACACTATATGACATTATAATGTTGTATATTGTATGTCATTATAAAGGTGTACATTGTATGAAATTATGATGGTGTACATTGTATGACATTATAATGGTGTACATTGTATGACATTATAACAGTGTACATTGTATGACATTATAACAGTGCACATTGTATAATACTGTAACATCGTTGAAGTTTGCACTAAATAACAGCTGTAACAGTTATCGGTCGTGTAACTTCGAAGGTAGATGTGAAAGATCAAAGAGGAAATATATATACGTAATTAATTAATAGATTATTTTGATAGTTAACTGCAATAAATGACTCCGCATACCACATACCTGAAACAACAATAGCTTATCAAACTTCTAGTCTGCGGGAACGAGCATAAAACACATCAATCTCGCCATTGTACTCTGCGCTGAAGATTTAGAGGCATTATAATAAGACAGGTTTCGGTGTCGCTACCATATTATGTTAAAAGGTATATATAGCTTGATTGAGTAAGAATATCATCTCGTCCGATATACCAAATTATTAATGAGGTTATGAAACTCTGCCTATTGCAACCAATCGCCTTGATCGCTGGCGTGCACAAGGTTGGCTACAGGTGCAAGGCCATGCGGTCGTGTCTGCACCCCCTCCCAGGCCTGCTTGTACGTGTCCATTATGACATAGGTTCAAGTTTTTTATTTCGGCTTTTGACAAACTTTGAGAAAATGCCTATTGATGTACGGTTATTCAATAAAGGTATTTTGTTTGTCATCTGGTATTTATAAAATATTGAGAATCTTGAAACTACCAACTGGTTTAAAATGTCATGTTAAATGGCGTTTGCTTACGAAGAATTAAATATGGCTCCTTTTTAACAGTGCGGTAGCCTATTTTAGTTATGACTTTTAAAATAATTTAATCTTGTTTGAAACAAGCATTTTCATTGGCTAACGTAAAAAATGACGTCGCCGTTTATTACGTCGCTTTTCATTGGCGGATGGTTTGGTTTATTATTGTCTAACAACCAAATCATCCGCCAATAAAAAAAAAACGACGTTATAAACGGCGTCGTCATTTTGGCGAATGGAGCAGCGTAATAATTTGTAAGAGAAAAAGTCCATCAATAAAGTGAATTTTTGCAGGGTATAGATTAAATTATAAGGATTAGCTAGAATAAATTTTTGATGTTATGGAGTTATGTACTCTCATCGTTAACCGCTTCGCTGTTTATTTAAAGTACACTCCGTTGTTTGTGTTATATATTTTGTATATCCTTTGATACACGGAAATAATGTCAACGCTACTCCTGACTGGCAACAGTTTATTAAATGGAAAAGAACTGCATTCATTTCAATGCATTACATATCAAATCATCACAATAATTTAAACATTCCAATTTTAATCCAATTACTTTGCAGAATATTTTTTGACAATATTTATGTTAAAGTACGGCATTGAATTGTCCCCTAGAGGGTCCGAGGTCCGAGTTTGCTATGATTTGAAAAGTCCCATGTAGGGTCCGAATTCGTTTTGCTTTGAAAAGTCCCAAGTGAGTTCCGAGTTCGTTATGGCTTGAATAGTCCTCTGTTGCCTCGGAGTTTGTTATGCCTTAAATAGTCCTCCGTTGCCTCTGAGTTTGTTATGACTTGAAAGGACCTCTGTTACCTCTGAGCTTGTTTCGCCTTGAATAGTCCTCTGTTACCTCTGAGCTTGTTTTGCCTTGAATATTCCTCTGTTGCCTCTGAGTTTGTTTTGCCTTGAATATTCCTCTGTTGCCTCTGAGTCTGTTTTGCCTTGAATAGTCCTCTGTTGCCTCTGAGCTTGTTTTGCCTTGAATAGTCCTCTGTTGCCTCTGAGCTTGTTTTGCCTTGAATATTCCTCTGTTGCCTCTGAGTTTGTTTTGCCTTGAATAGTCCTCTGTTGCCTCTGAGCTTGTTTTGCCTTGAATATTCCTCTGTTGCCTCTGAGCTTGTTTTGCCTTGAATATTCCTCTGTTGCCTCTGAGCTTGATTTGCCTTGAATATTCCTCTGTTGCCTTCGAGTTTAATTTGTTGCCCCTAGACTAGTCACTCATTGTCTCGTAGTTTCATCATACCTAGCTCGTGAGCCGTTCAACAACAGCCAATATCACACGAAAAGAGGATAAATTAACAATCTAGTGGGTCAATAAATACATTTTAAAAAATGTCCTTTATTATGAACCCTTATGTTTGCATTGTTTGAGTTACCATTTTTCGTCTCAATATTTTTATGAAAGACATTTAAGAAAAAAACAAAAAAACAACCCAACAACATTCATTCCTTTCATGGGATCATAATGATGTTTACTTATATAATTGGTGTATTGATATCATTTATTTTCAACATGAAATAACTTAATATATAATTAATTCATGTACGATCCAATCTGATCGATTTCAATACAATACCAAATAATGGTTTCCTTCTCACTATCGCTAATTATGTAATGCTCGAACTAATATTAACACAAGAATCAATTAAACCCCATCGTTATTCATTGTGATCACTCGTAAATGAAGTGAGTTTACCTACAATAGCTCTAAGTCCTGGCGGGCACGTCTATTTGCGTGAAGCCATTATTAAGAAGTACATGTAATACGTTCAGCTGCGCTCAAATTGTCGCAATGATTCCCGATGAACAACAGTCTTAATTTTACATAGAGAATATTGACGATTCCCTTTGAGATGGTACTTGCTTTCGTTTGAGCCCCAGAAATCAATAGAACATTAGCAACGTGTCAACATGTATATTCTATACATCAACAAAGCATTGGAAGGCGGGGCGAAAGCCGCATATGTCTGTACACAAATGGTACTCGTCAATACGTATGTACACATTTATGTATATACAAAACAGTCATATACATATTGGAGACCTTAATTGTTTGCGAAGCGTTACAGTAGGTATCATACCCATCATTATTGATATCTCGTTGAGTGCGGCGAGACTACAACGTGGTCTTACGCTCCGTTGCCTGAATTGTTTGTTCTTATCCAAGTGTGTTGTATTCTTAATGAATTAGTTAAAGGTATATGTGTGGGTTAAATTGTGTCACTGACAATACTGTGGACGGAAATTAAGGATCGTACGGTTCATCGGGTAGTTTAAATATCGTAGTCCTTAGCACCACATGTGAACAGATACACAGGGGACTACAGACGTGTTGTGTTGTACGGGTATGGGGTTTAAATGTACCCGAGGATGAGCTAAACAGGTCTGTCCATTCTGTAATTACTCATCACTAAGTAATTACATAATGGAGGCGACAGACAAAAAGGAAGAAGATGAGCAAGAAGAGGATGATAAAGATCCGACGCCAGTTGTATCCCCGCAGGCGCTCAAAGACCGGCTTTGGACGCTCGTTACGGAGGGAAAATTCAATGATCTGAAGAAATTTTTCCATATATTTCGTAAGGTAGATATTCCTTTGGACGAAGATAACGATGATTTCGACGAGGATGGTGGGAACGTGTTGATGCAATGTGTGAAAGAGGGATGTGACAGGGGTCCCACCTCATTCGGACGGGATTACATCCGATGTTGTCGTCTGCTCGTGGAGAAGGGGGCGTCCACTGACGACCAGGATAAAGCCGGTCGAACCCCACTCCATTGGGCTGTGTTCAGTAAAAATATCAGTTTTGTAAATGAGTTACTTGAAAGTGGGGCAGATCCCAGTATTCGGGATCAGGATGGAATGGATCCATTTCATCTCAGTATCATTATTGGAGCCAAGGAAATATTTAACGCAATTGTCAGGGACAGAGAGATCGAGGTAAGTACCATATACCTCTACAATGTATCAAAATTAATGGATATTTATGCATGTAATGGAATGACAAAGCGTTCTCTTTCAGTATGTTCAATGTTACACCGTGTTGTGTTAAGATTATACATTATCACCTTAA
This sequence comes from Pecten maximus, assembly GCF_902652985.1. Lineage (NCBI taxonomy): Eukaryota > Metazoa > Mollusca > Bivalvia > Pectinida > Pectinidae > Pecten > Pecten maximus. Next base: position 15,983,208 of record NC_047017.1, on the reverse strand, counting down.
AATTGTATCTATTTAAGCTGACATGGCTGGTCATGCATTGTTAGCTTCAAGTTACGCCGTTTGAAGTTGATATAGCGAGTCCGTTAACATAGCACTGTGTTTTGTTAATATCATACACTGTTAACTAAAATATTCATCTTACTATGTTGACATAGCGGGTCGGTTAACATAGCATGATGATAAGGTCACGTACAATATGTACATTTTTTCAAATTATGATATTGAAAAATCTCGATATTGTAACAGGTAGAATATATAAGTGTCGTTAATGTGGTAGTAATAGAAGTCAAACAGTGGTGTATGTCGTTAGTGGTGTAGTAGCAGAGGTCAAACAGTGGTGTATGTCGTTAATGGTGTAGTAGTAGTAGTAGTAGAGGTCATACAGTGGTGTAGGTCGTTAGTGTTGTAGTAGTAGAGGTCAAACAGTGGTGTGTGTCGTTAGTGGTGTAGTAGTAGAGGTCAAACAGTGGTGTGTGTCGTTAATGTTGTAGTAGTAGTAGTAGTAGAGGTCATACAGTGGTGTAGGTCGTTAGTGTTGTTGTAGTAGAGGTCAAACAGTGGCGTATGTCGTTAATGTTGTAGTAGTAGTAGAGGTCATACAGTGGTGTATGTCGTTATAGTAGTAGTAGTAGAGGTCAAACAGTGGTGTAGGTCGTTAGTGTTGTTGTAGTAGAGGTCAAACAGTGGTGTATGTCGTTAGTGTAGTAGTAGTAGTAGTAGTAGTAGTAGTAGTAGTAGAAGTAGTAGTAGTAGAGGTCAAACAGTGGTGTATGTCGTTAGTGTTGTAGTAGTAGTAGAGGTCAAACAGTGGTGTATGTTGTTATTGTAGTAGTAGTAGTAGAGGTCAAACAATGGTGTATGTTGTTATTGTAGTAGTAGTAGAAGTCAAACAGTGGTGTATGTCGTTAGTGTTGTAGTAGTAGTAGTAGTAGAAGTAGTAATAGTAGAGGTCAAACAGTGGTATGTCGTTAGTGTTGTAGTAGTAGTAGTAGAGGTCAAACAGTGATGTAAGTCGTTAGTGTTGTAGTAGTAGTAGAGGTCAAACAGTGGTGTATGTTGTTATTGTAGTAGTAGTAGTAGAGGTCAAACAATGGTGTATGTTGTTATTGTAGTAGTAGTAGAAGTCAAACAATGGTGTATGTTGTTATTGTAGTAGTAGGAGAGGTCAATCAGTGGTGTATGTCGTTAGTGTTGTAGTAGTAGAGGTCAAACAGTGGTGTATGTCGTAAGTGTTGTAGTAGTAGAGGTCAAACAGTGGTGTAGGTCGTTAGTGTTGTAGTAGTAGAGGTCAAACTGTGGTGTATGCCATTAGTGTTGTAGTAGTTGTAGAGGTCAAACAGAGTTATATTTCGTTAGTGTAGTAGTAGTAGAGGTAAAACAGTGGTGTATGTCGTAAGTGGTGTAGTAGTAGAGGTCAAATAGTGGTGTATGTCGTTAGTATTGTAGTAGTAGAGGTCAAACAGTGGTGTATACCATTAGTGTTGTAGTAGTTGTAGAGGTCAAACAGTGGTGTATGTCGTAAGTGGTGTAGTAGTAGAGGTCAAATAGTGGTGTATGTCGTTAGTATTGTAGTAGTAGAGGTCAAACAGTGGTGTATGTCGTTAATGTTGTAGTAGTAGAGGTAAAACAGTGGTGTATGCCATTAGTGTTGTAGTAGTAGTAGTAGTAGTAGTAGTAGTAGTAGTAGTAGTAGTAGAGGTCAAACAGTGGTGTATGTCGTTAGTGTAGTAGTAGTAGTAGTAGTAGTAGTAGTAGAGGTCAAACAGTGGTGTATGTCGTTAGTGTTGTAGTAGTAGAAGTCAAACAGTGGTGTATGTCGTTAGTGTAGTAGTAGTAGAGGTCAAACTTTGGTGTGTGTCGTTAGTGTTGTAGTAGTAGAGGTCAAACTTTGGTGTGTGTCGTTAGTGTTGTAGTAGTAGAAGTCAAAAAGTGATTATGTCGTTAATGTTGTAGTAGTAGTAGAGGTCAAAAAGTGATTATGTCGTTAGTGTTGTAGTAGTAGAGGTCAAACTGTGGTGTATGCCATTAGTGTTGTAGTAGTTGTAGAGGTCAAACAGAGTTATATTTCGTTAGTGTAGTAGTAGTAGAGGTAAAACAGTGGTGTATGTCGTAAGTGTTGTTGTAGTACAGGTCAAACAGTGGTGTATGTCGTAAGTGTTGTAGTATAGGTCAAAGTGGTGTATGTCATAGTGGTGTAATAGTAGAAGTCAAACAGTGGTGTATGTCGTTATTGTTGTAGTAGTAGAAGTCAAACAGTGGTGTATGTCGTTATTGTTGTAGTAGTAGAAGTCAACAGTGGTGTATGTCGTTATTGTTGTAGTAGTAGAGGTCAAACAGTGGTGTATGTCGTTAGTGTTGTAGTAGTAGAGGTCAAACAGTGGTGTATGTCGTTAGTGTTGTAGTAGTAGAGGTCAAACAGTGGTGTGTGTCGTTAGTGTTGTAGTAGTAGAGGTCAAAAAGTGATTATGTCGTTAGTGTTGTAGTAGTAGTAGAGGTCAAACAGTGGTGTATGTTGTTAGTGTTGTAGTAGTAGTAGAGGTCAAACAGTGGTGTATGTTGTTAGTGTTGTAGTAGTAGTAGAGGTCAAACAGTGGTGTATGTCGTTAGTGTTGTAGTTGTAGAGGTCAAACAGTGGTGTATGTCGTTAGTGTTGTAGTGTAGAGGTCAAACAGTGGTGTATGTCGTTAGTGTTGTAGTAGTAGTAGAGGTCAAACAGTGGTGTATGTTGTTATTGTAGTAGTAGTAGAGGTCAAACAGTGGTGTATGTTGTTAGTGTTGTAGTAGTAGATGTCAAATAGTGGTGTATGTTGTTAGTGCTGTAGTAGTAGAGGTCAAACAGTGGTGCATGTCGTTAGTGTAGTAGTAGAGGTCAAACAGTGGTGTATGTCGTTAGTGTAGTAGTAGTAAAGGACATACAGTGGTATCTGTCGTTAGTGTTGTAGTAGTAGAGGTCAAACAGTGGTGTATGTCGTTAGTGTAGTAGTAGTAAAGGTCATACAGTGGTATCTGTCGTTAGTGTTGTAGTAGTAGAGGTCAAACAGTGTTGTATGTCGTTAGTGTAGTAGTAGTATTAGAGGTCAAACAGTGGTGTATGTCGTTAGTGTTGTAGTAGTAGAGGTCATACAGTGGTGTATGTCGTTAGTGTTGTAGTAGTAGAGGTCAAACAGTGGTGTATGTCGTAAGTGTTGTAGTAGTAGAGGTCAAACTGTGGTGTATGTCGTAAGTGTTGTAGTAGTAGAGGTCAAACAGTGGTGTATGTCGTTAGTGTTGTAGTAGTAGAGGTCAAACTTTGGTTTGTGTCGTTAGTGTTGTAGTAGTAGAGGTCAAACTTTGGTGTGTGTCGTTAGTGTTGTAGTTGTAGAGGTCAAACAGTGGTGTATGTCGTTAGTGTTGTAGTAGTAGAGGTCAATCAGTGGTGTATGTCGTTAGTGTTGTAGTAGTAGAGGTCAAACTTTGGTTTGTATCGTTAGTGTTGTAGTAGTAGAGGTCAAACTTCGGTGTGTGTCGTTAGTGTTGTAGTAGCAGAGGTCAAACAGTGGTGTATGTCGTTAATGTTGTAGTAGTAGAGGCCAAAAAGTGATTATGTCGTTAATGTTGTAGTAGTAGAGGTCAGAGAGTGATGTATGTCGTTAGTGTTGTAGTAGTAGAAGTCAAAAAGTGATTTTGTCGTTAATGTTGTATTAGTAGAAGTCCAAAAGTGATGTATGTCGTGTTGTAGTAGTAGAAGTCAAAAAGTGGTTTATGTCGTTAGTGATGTAGTAGAGGTCAAACAGTGGTAATATCGGTAGTGTTTATAAAATGTTTTATAAAAAATAATATCGGGTTAGGAGTAACTGTTCTGTGGTGATCGACTCTCGGCTCTGTCACCATCTGGTATCAATATATACGGTCGTAGAAGAACCTTTCTCTGTATTTGTTCTTCTTGATATATTAAAACATGAAGCTTTGTCATCATTGTTGATTGTATCTTATAGATTAATGGCGACACTTTATTTGTATGCTTCTCTTACTTTGGCTTGTCTATAAACTGTTCATGTACAGTAATGTTGACAAAGGGCATTTTACCTAATAAAGAGTTAAGATTGAAATCAGAATATGTTCATGAACACAATTTGCCTCTGGTAGCGATTTAAAATCGCTATTTTTAACTGTACGCATATACGATTTCTTTCTCATTGTGGTGTGAACTATCTGCCAAAGTAATAGGTATTTATTTAATTGTGTGTGAATTCTCCCACATACATTTGGTGTGGTCCTGACCCAATTCTGACACATGGACTACTAGATAGAGTTTGGATCACAACTTATTGGCAAAACATCTGGAACAGTTTGCAGGCTCATATTTATATAAATCTTTAGTGTGTTTCAACTGCCATAATTGTGTGTTTGTCACCTAAATATATATTATGCATCACATATTCATTAAAATAGACATAATCAAGAGGATCATGTTTTAAAATTAAAAACCAGACTTTTTATTTACATAATGTATGAACCAGACTTCAATATACACAGGCATATTCTCTATTACTTGGTCATATCCGAGGCCGATGATACATATCGTTAACACCTGAAACCCGAATTCGAATTATTTAATGCACATATCGATTACTAGTGTGATTTTAAAGACATTTTACTTAAGGAAATCTCACATGATGATATGTCATTATATTCATATAACTTCCTTAAAATATAGCTAACTTTTTGCATTTGAAAGACATTGTGTATGTGAAACGACCTTAATCTTTCCCAAACAGTCTTGCGACTTTTTTGGTTTGAATGAAGCTCCATATTGGTCGTAAGTCTTCTACTCGAATAGTGACCGTAAATAGTTTTTAAAAATCGAGGGAAACTGCTTAGGCGATCACGTCATTGCATTAATATAGAATTTCGTCGTGTAACAAAGATTGTAAAACAAATTGTACATCATTGAACATAAATATATCTATTATAATACATTAACAATTAAAAAACAAAAAACAAACAAACAAACAAAAACATTAATTAAACATTGGGTCGTGCATAAAAGGAAGATTTTTATGCAATAAAGTATGTATGAATAAAACACTTTCAGGATGTCAAACAATAATATAGTGATAAATTACATACTGAAATAACAAACTCGTATTATTAGTACAAGGTTAATTTACACGACAACGTGAATATGACAAAAACATATAAATTGAATTCAAATAAATGAGCGAGATAAGATAAAAGGAAAGGACAATTCAATCATTTTATTGTAAAATGACGTGCGATACTAAAATCTATTAAAATGTCTTATTTACTGTGAATATTATATAGCAAAAATGATGAAGATTTTTATATTGACTTTATATGCACTTCGAATATTGATTCAAACAATAAAGTGAAATGGCTTTCAAATAAGTTATAACATAATATCATAATTCTACATTAATGCATATTGACCTTTAAATATGGTATTTCAAAAGCGTTGATTGACAATAACATCATCCTGGGTACTCTTATAGTTACGTTCGCTTTCGCTCTCTATCTACATGTATTTTCCTCTTCATCACTTTTACTCTGAACTTAAGTAATGCAATAACATCAAAATGTCCTTTCAATATGGCATAGACAAAATGGCAACTTGCTAAGATAATCATCCTTGGTACTTCAGGAGTTAAGTTAACTTTCGCTCTCTATCAGTTTTGCCTCCATCACTTTCCCTCTGAACTTAAGGAATAACATCAAAATGTCCTTTAAATAAGGTCTACCAAAATTATGACTAAAAATCATCCTCGGTATTTCAGGGGTTACGTTCACTTTCACTCTGTCACTTAATGAACGTAATAACTGGAATATCGAGGATGTAATAATATGAAAATGTCTTTTAAATAAGGTATACCAAAGTTATGACTTACTAAAAATAGTACTTCAGGGGCTACGTTCACTTTCGCTCTGTCACTTTATGATGTAATAATATAAAAAATGTTCTTTAATAAGGTATATCACAACGTGATTTTTATACAATAACATAAATAATACTAAACATTTACACAAAAGTGTGAAATAAAGTATTAAGATAAAAGTGTCATTTACATATTAACTTGATAGAGCTAAGAGTGGTGTTTTAAACATAAAAGTCAATCCTTAATGTATATAAATGTAGAAATTAGATTATATCCTTCATTTCATTCTGATATAGTAACCTATGAACCAGACAGGAGTGATTACCATTATCATTACACATTGTACTACGGTCATACATAGAGGTTGTAGAGGTGAACCTAGCGCACTACACCATCTAGATCTGTCTCAATCTATCCTAATAAAACTACACCTGTGGTGTGTGGGATAAAATGGCTATCTTTAAATCTTACAACAAGGTTAATTAGTGTCGATTATTTAAAGGCATTTAAATAATAAGCTGCTCTCATATCTGGACAATGATAAATTACTTCTTTTCAAATTAAGACTAGATACATTCAATTAGCGTCCATGTTTGTTTACCATATAATGAAGGAGAACAATACACACTGATACACACGATAGGTTAGGGAGACATATATTGTTTGAACAGAATTCTGAAATCGGCCTACAGAAAGTTTTGGAAGAAACGTTATGCCGTTGATGTATATTTCAGTGAAACAAAATAATACATTCCAATACATAGTGTTAGGAAAATTGGTGGCCGTTCTGAAAATATGAAATGTTTATGTGTTCATTTATCTATTTCAAAAACTGAAAACTTAACTTAAAGATCGATATTAATAGTAGACGAAAATAAATATACTTTGCCTTTAAGTACCAGACAAGCACTGATATCTTTAACCATTATTCTGGGTTTTTTTTAATTGTCTGTATTTAAGATTTAACGGTAGTAAATAATGTAAATATCGGCCTACAGAAAGTTTTAGAAGAAACACTATCCCGTGTTGCAATACATCATCTAAGGAAATTGGCATTTGCTAATATCCAGATTATATGGTGGCTGTTCCGACAATATGAAATATTGATTTATTTTTATTTATTTGTTTTATTATTTATATATTTTAAAAACTGAAAACTGAACTTGAAGACCGAATTTTTTTAGCAGGTGAATATAAATATACTTTGCCTTTAAGCGAGAGTCCAGCACTGATATCATTAACCATGATACTATTTTTTTAATTATCTGTAGATTTAACTATAGTAATCAATGTAAATACCATGTGTATTACTCCTGTGAAAACATATAATAGCTATGACGTCTAAACGCCGTTTACGGGACTAAGTACGATAGATCAAATAGGTTCTATTTAAATAAGAAGTGTTCTTTTCACAACCACAAATGGTTTAGAGGTCATTTAACGTGTAAATGCTACACTCACGAGACATTGTAAAGGGAACGAAGGTCATTGCTTGACGTATTGTAAGTTTTTGGGCATAACCATTAACACTTTACCGAAATTTTTCTATTACTGGACTGTATTTATATATCAACGAATAGTCAACATAGACCATTTCGGGGATAAGTGTTGGTCATTAATGCAATATCGCAGAATTTCTGGGTTTTGAAGAAAATGAATGGGATTTTCCTACATAAGTGTGTGATAGTACATATCAACAGTTTCTTAATTCGGTTTTCAGAAAGAAAGAAAATTAAATAAATATGTATACATGTAGTAAATAAATCCTAAATATTGTTCAAAAATGGCCACTGCCATTTGTGTTAAATGATGATAAAAACAAGGTACATAATGTAAATCAGTGAAACTAGAGTTCCAAAGTTTATAATTGTCATCAAGGTGCATATATACCACGAGGGGCGTTTGAGTAAGCTCTATACTAATATACTTCTCAGTGTTCACAAAAGGTTGACATTTGAAGTGGTGAAGGTGTGCCCTGAGAAGATTTCTTCTCCTTTTTTTTTAGAATTTAAAGACTCGTATCATTCTTAAGTAAATAAAAATGTGATTTTGACAAGATAATTAATACACGTTTATTTGGTTTAAGTCCACAGACAGGTTTATGTATTTAAAAGACCTGATTGATATCAATCATATATTTATATTGTAGCTATTGAGTGAGTTACGGGCGGTGATTTATACGTCCCTGTCGCTCAGGCCATCAGTTCAGAACAAATATATTGTGTAGAATTCATTAGTCCCGAGATAACCTCCTTAGTTTCTTGCTAAGTCTAAGTATTCTGGAAGACAACTACTTTCCTTAGCACAACGCCCAACCGAGTTTTGTACGCCCTCGTTTGACCATGTGTTACCGATAAACTTCAAGCTTAGGTCTTGTTAATTACCAGCGCAACAAACTATCAATCAGTAACTCACATAAACACAACCTACCATCAAATCATACCATCAAATCATTAACTCAAAGAAACGCAACCTACCATCAAATTATACCATCAAATTATTCACTCACAGAAACACAACCAACCAACAAATCATTCACTCACAGAAACCCAACAAACCAACAAATCATTAATTCTCAGAAATACAACCAACCATAAAATCATTAATTCTCAGAAACACAACCAACCATCCAATTAGTCAACTCACACGAAAACAACCTACCATTAAATCATTATCTCACACAAAAAACAACCTACCATTAAATCATTAACTCACAGAAACATAACCAACCAACAAATCATCAAATTATTAACTCACAGAAACACAACCTACCAATAACTCATTCACTCACAGTCACACAACCTACCATCAAATCATTTACTCACAGAAACACAACCTACCATCAAATCAGTAACTCACAGACACACAACCTACCATCAAATCATACCATCAAATCATTTACTCACAGAAACACAACATCCATCAAATCAAACTCAAAATCAATACAATACAGCTGTATCACCAACCTGGTATAAATCATTACTACGGTACCAATATAAACAACAAGACAAGGTTCCCCAAATAGCGGCACCACCAATCACCATTAATATTAATCATGCACTGCCGGTGAACCTGACATGTAAGCTGTCACCATAACCAATGCATTTTTATTACATAATGTATGCATGTGCTAGCGTTAAGATTGTATCATGTCATCCAATGTGTACGTCTGGCAACAACTACCCCTGTGCTATTTTAGAGCGATATTACGTCAAAGCAGATATATCAACGATTCCGTTCTAGATAGCTCTTTATCTCTACCTATCGGCGAGCTACCAGTCTATAGGGGTTTCCCGTGTTCATTTGTGTCTCTCCATTCAGTGTGGCCAAAATTTGGTCTATGACGCGGATTCAAAAGCCTGAAAATCAGCTGTGTATGTGAATACCTGAACCATAAAGCTTTATAAAATTGTGGTGCCATATTAGTTTTGAGGTCTTCTGTCGTACATGTTTATCCAATGAGTACTCCTTTGGAAGTTATGTAGAAATATCATCATTCACACAAAGTGAAAGGTCTTGCTAAGTATTTAGCAGAGACAAACATAGATGAATAGACCTTTCAATATAAATTTAATGATTGATACTGTCCATATGGATTTATGAATATAAAAATGCATCATACGTTTTTTTTATGTTTTTTTTTTGTCCTTCTAATGTTAGGGATGATTGAGGGCACAAAAGTGAAATCCTTGCAAGTATTAGTACCAATTTGTTTGACTTCTCTATAGCAGCCAACCCATATAAGCAAAAAATGGCATCGGCACTTGTGGAAATCGCAACGGGCAGTCATGTAAATGACAGACAGCGATATTATCGTAATGAAAGATAAAGAATGCTCTCCTGTGTGTGATATTTCGTTACAAGCTTAAGACACATCATTAAACCTTTCAATATTGTTTGCTTTTGAATATTATCAATGATTGAATATGTCACTAAAACAATAATTGAACTTTACTGCCTTCACACACGAGTATATCAATTTATGAAAGAAGCCATCATATCATACAAATCATAATCTGTTGTCAGCTAATTAAGCTATGCCTTACAGGAGTACATAAATACACCCTCTTCCCTTACTGCCAAGGTGACATGACCTACCGGGACGCCCTATGTCCACAATAGATGCAGCAATACTGATCTTTGACCTTTATTTGTCAGAGGTAAGGCAATACTCCTAAAAGTCCTCAAGTCAATCTAACATGGGTATTTATAAATACGACTATAGACATAACAGTCGTCATTCCAAGCGTGTCGGAAATCATTAACTAGTGTATCGATACCACATAGGTCATTCGTCGATCGTCCGGGTCAAGGTACATCGGTTAGATATTAATCTGTTTGATCAGACACTGAAGGACGCGTCCTCGTCGTCAACCTGACAGGAAGATCAGTGATTCGGTAAAATAGTATCTTTACTTCTACATATTTTACACGTGTAACAAAATGCACGTTGGAATTGTACGTGTGCGTGATTTCACAGAGAGATTATTAATTACACAACTCTTGTTAAAACTGGCTCACACATACCCTGGCTATATATCATTAAGCTAGGAGTTGGACGTGGTCCAGCGTACCACTATGTACCTTACACCAAAATCTGACTAGATGACTGCCTAATTTCCGACATTAATCTTTATTAGATGACTTTCTAGATTTACGGTCTCTCTTCAGTAAGGATCAAATTAAGAAATATCCTCCTGCTGTATATTTAACGTTGCAGTTATTTTTAAAGAAAACATGTTGCATGTGTTGTCTCCGTATGATTTCGGGCGCTGAATTCATTTCATCCTTTAAAACGCATTGTTCATTCATTACAAAATGGCAGTCAAAATCTCAATTTCATCCATACAACACAGACAACTATTTCATGTTGTGTCGTACAACTATGATTCTTCTAACTGGGGGATATCTTGCTCTCGCATGTTCTAGTGTGATGTAATAGTGAGATAATCATGAGAAAACTTTGAAGTCTGAATTGCAGGATTTATTCTTCTACAGTTCTGTACAAATCAACTGGCTTCTTTTGTAGACGCCTTCTTCTCAGTTTTCCGTTGTCTTTTCTTCCGATACCCTGTCTCCCAACAGATGGGTTCATGAAGCATTGCAGTTTTAGCTTACTCTTTGCCTCTGCTACTGACTTTGTCACATACCATACCACTTCCGTCGTGTCCTTATATGTATCCCTTTCTGTGTGATCATCGGTTGTAATAATTATCATATTAAAAGGTTGGCATTGCTGTCAGAAGTTTTAAATGCGCAGAATTACTATAGGCTAATAGCTGTTAAGTTTTTTGGGACTCCAAACCACCTTTCTATTGCCTCAATTCTTGTCGTGGGAATTGGGAATTCCGTACGATAAAGCACAAAGTGTTAGTATATTTATGAATTGGGTCTTCCTAACAGTCAAGATTTGTTGTTCTTTTTCGTCCATTTGGAGGAGGTCATTAACCCTTAACCTGTACAATACCGAGCTCCTCATGATTGACGGAATATCCTCCTCATGAGTCCTCACCTTCGCGACCAAACAGGAGGATTTCTTTTGTTAGAGCACCAACGACTCTGTATCCTCCTGTGTGGTCAGAACCAAGCATTTAACCACAAATCCTCTATTTACTTATTGGAAGTTACCTGATCACATTATTGCCCTAGGGTCTCTCACTCTCACGCAGTAAAGCTAAGATATATTCCAATGATAAAGAATATGGATGAAATTGTATATCCTCATTATTTGACTGACTTTCTCGACTGTACATATCAGCTAACCAACCCAATTTGGTCTGGGTCAGTATTATTTCCATTATTATGTGTCGTTCTTACTGTCGGTCTATTCATTATCAGGTTCCCAATGCTACAAGAAATATTATCATAGTCCAGGACTGTCTCCTATGCATTGTCGTGTTCCAGCTGCCATACTGTCAGTTTCGCCTTAATTTCTCTAATATGTTGGTTGATGATACGTGTGTACTTTATGCAAAGTCATTCCAAACTCAACATAATAAGGTTTCGGTTCATGATTTCCCGTTTATCAATTCAGTGTAATGGTCCTACAGTTTTCCTGGAGTATTTTCATCGGAACAAAAACTGCCTCCGGTTTTTGTCATTTTTGAAGGCCTCCTATAGGAGAAGGATCAGTCTCAGGAGCGAAAAATTAAGACATCTTTTCAGTCTTGAGACTGATCCTTCTCCTATTTTTCTTACAACAACTTAAATTTTCATATTTGAGGGAAATTTGATATTTCAACGCCGACGACTTTTCATCTTTATTTGTCATTGGCCTAGAAGTTCACCTTTTCTGAAGAGTGTGACCCTCTAAGTTTCTACACCAACCTCCATGTAACTCCCAAGATGGCATGCAAAGGTGTCTCTCACAATAGATTTTCTTAGTGAGTTGAATGAACATTTGCTCGACCAAGTTTTTCTCTGACCTTCCCTTCTTTTCTTAAGCTAACACAATGCACCCGTAATGGCATTTGTTATAACATATGTTGTGGTTATGCACAATGTAGCAGTAGATATGCCATTTATATCCCTATCAGAGTTGCAATAGTGACTGCTGCCAGTTATTTGCCATGAGGCACTTGTTTCAATGCTATACGGCGAATCTGAAGTTGGGATAGACTGGCCCATCTTAATATGCTGTATGACAACTTTTAATTGCATAGTTACAAACAAATGATGGGCCTGAATATATGTATAATAAATCTAGAGTCGAACCTCAGTATCTCTAAGTCAATGATACAATGAAAAAACTAGAGATATTCCGGGTAGACGAGTTAGCCGTGTATATTCTATACCTAATAGTTTCTGTCGGAACTGATATTTTGTCTTCGAGTTTAGCAGCGACATCGAGTTACCAGTGTTTCAGATAACGAATCTTTACTTTACATTACCTGTTAACCTGATACGCATTACTTCCGTGTGACTTGTTGGCCAATCTTCATGGCCAGATGTCAGATAGACCGTTGGAACCGTCAAAAGGCTCTCCTGTAACTAGTTAGGTATAACAATACTGGCATTGGAATGGGAATAATGTATCAAATAACTAATCTGGTGTTTTCACATATCCCAATAACTTCACGTTTCTTACTTTCCATACAGGAAGTGACGTATCGAACATATGTTTCTATATCCGGAAACATTTATCAAACTAACAAATCGCCGGACGGGAACTTTGGCCTTCGTGGTACAGTTAACAATATGTACCAAGTTACACCTGTCAAAGTCTGGGGCATTTAATCTGAAATATGAGCTGGACGTCAACAAGATGATTCTTTTGTTCAAATGTCTAGCCAGAAATATGACGATTATCATATTACCGAATACCGACTCTCATACACATGGGAATAGAAGTGGTTCTTGTGGAAACCTTTAGCATTGTAAAATCCTTATTTTAACTTAACTGCTTGAGTAATAAAACGCCAATTAAAGTGTTACTAATCTTTTAATTTAGAAAAACTGTTAATGTAATAAAAGTTGACGAACTGCACTGTCCCCATTGAATTCATTTTTAAGATTTTCTTCTTATTCAGTTATTAGTTTATTAATTTATTTCAGTGAAATATGATATGTACAGATTTGTATAGCGTTCCCTCACTAGAAAATTCCTCCCTTTGAAAGTACGCACAGGGACATGACACAGATTATTTAATCACGGTCGATATAATGTTTTTATGATACATACATACATACATACATACATACATACATACATACATATATATAGACTGTGGATTGGGAAATTGTGTCAAGTCCCTGTGGAATCACTTAGTTTATTTAACCAATAATTATCTCGTGTAACCGTAACACAATGCTTGAACGTATAGACATATTGAACAGGGTTATAACCCATTGTCTCTGTACATGTAAAGTCTATTACCGTTTGAAATGCTCGTTTGACCTGACGTCGCTTTATTTCATATGGACAGTTAATGGTGTATGACCTCAGGCCTTGTCCCAGTTTTAACCTTCTCTCGGCTGTAAATTAATCTTCAAATATACCCGGTTTAAGTACATGTAGCAGTATATATTGGTCTGGTCAATATTTGTCGAGTGGGCCTAACAATGTTGACACGTGTGTTTAAACCGTGTAGTTCCTTCCCGGGTAAATATTATAAATGACCTGGCCGTAAATTACACCAGCAGTCAATGTGTATACTTTCATGTGGTGTTTGTTAACTCTCAAATAACCAATTTACAAAAACATCCTGTCATTGCCACAAATCATTGCTTATCCGATAACAGTCGATTTCCGTCAATTTCCGCCAATTTCTTGAAGGATTTCCCTTTCCTTTAAAGGGTCATTCATATTTCTTTCAAACTAATGTAAATTTACTCTTCTTCAAATTTGTCCTGTATCAAGGAATTCCCGTCAGGAAGAGCATAAAACGATAATTCTCTTTTTCATACATTTGCAAATCATTGTACTAATCGCTGCGTTCATTTCCGAATGAATGAATTTCCGTGAATGTAAACTTCCGGTGAAGGGTGACAAAATCAGAAACACGCCTAGACCCTGATTAACATATCTAAACTGTGTACTATATGATTGTTAAGGATTAGAGAGGTTTGAATTTGGAAAATTGGAAAATTACCCTTTTCTCATGCTTCTCGATTTTTCCTTTGAGTGGTTTTAGCGACACAAATTTGAGGACTATATATGTTAACTAGATACCATGGCGTGGTGTCATTTCGCCATGCTGTAGTAGTGGTGCATGAAGTTTCCTAAACAGATGAAATCCCTGTAGTGACGGAAATAGTTCCATAAACAATACATAGCATCATCAGACGGCAGAATTCCCTGTGGAGCCTCCTCACTTGCCTATTACACTATATAGCTTCACATGTATTGTCTAAAAGTTTCCTGTTAAATATTGATAATGTTTGGGCGCTGACGGATACGGTTGACGAAAACTTAAATTAGAAAACTTCCACGCATACATATTTTATGACAATAAACCCTTCATCAACAGTGTTTGCAAATGACATTATGCATATATTTTGTATACAACCACTGTGGAGATAGTTTGGCTTTCGTAACTTAGTACCTTAGTTTGAATAACATTTAGATGAAATAACTGTTGAATAGAACTTTAATTCGATTTTCTCCTAAAACCACGCTCCCATATATCAGATTCAGTTATTTTAGTTTTGTTTTTTAATGTTTTTTGTTTACCAAACTCAGTTACACATCATACAATATATCATCCATCGACGTATGCATGTTATGAGGACGGTGTCACGTCGGCGCATGACGGTTTAGGTGCATTATGGGATTATACACCAGTATCATTATCAAGTTACGTCTCTAGGCACCCGACATTATTCATTTCCAATAAAATATTTACATTCGGATAAAAAGCACACCAAATTATAAACTTCAAAGTTATACAAGAGCTGTGGTATTCTTATAAATGGTAAACTTCAAAGCTACATGTACATAGGTGAGGTTGGGGCTAGTGTATAACGTGACTGTGTAGATTGATGAAGTACTTGATGCACTTTGAAGACATAAATATTAATTCATCTTTGTTCATGGACCGCTTAGCTTTCCAGAAAATATGTTGAGTGACGTCACATGGAAGTTTCTGTACACTGTAAGATGTGTTTGATCCGCAACTCTCCATGTGATTCAGTATTGAATACTCCTTTTCTTACTGTGAACATGGTTTTATTTCAGGAAGTAGCTAGAATTTGAACATTTTCATTTGCGCAGACATATTGTAGTACCAATATCCGGTGTTATGCTGGCCATCGTAGAGTGATTGCACTGGTAATGTATTTGATGTCGAATGGTGTTTTATTGATCTATATTATGCCTGGGTCATTATCATCAAATATTGACGAAAAAAATATGTTTCCATTTACCAGAAATCGAAATATGGTAATCTATGACGTCATACATACCGGAAGTAGGCTGTTGGTTGCTACCTGTATAAAATGTCTGCATGTTGTACGCTATTGACATTTCTTTGAATCGACTAAATTTTCTTTTGTGTTTATTTTAATAACGATTTGAACATCAGCCAGGGATGATTGTGTAAATTTAACTATCGATTAATGAATGTGATGCAGCATGTTTCACTAAGTTGCCATGGTGACAGACAACCATGACGATGCACGGCCTAGTCCGGATTCAGTAATTCGGGTTGCATTAAGACCTACTTCATTACTGTGGACACCCGTTAATTAAGACAGGTGAAACACGAATTTGGATATTATTTTAAAACTTAAGAAACACAATACGATACGATTGCAAGTACTTCATCATATTTTGCGATCAATGGCACTGACTTTCAAGTAACCAATTCAGGTCAAACAAATGTTTTATTATTGATTCTCCGCAAAAGTGAAGTTCATCAGCGTAACATAGCAATAAGCTTGCAACAAACTGCATGTCTTACAGACTGTACCGACGATCTGGATTTAGATAGTATACGTTTTCTCCATCTTGTGTGTTGCTTTTCTCCCTCCCCAGCATCATGTCTTCCCCTGTCTGTTTTTTTCTTCAGTAAATCGCTCACTGTATTTCTGTGTCTCTCACTCCTTGTCTTTTTTCGTGGAACTAGCATCTTCATCATCGGGAATCACGTGGTCTTGTTTTGAGTTTTGTGAAAACAAAATGGCCGATACCAGTAGTGAAAGGTTAAAAGGAGGTAGGACAAGGGAAAACTCATTTCAAAGGCATGTCATAGATGCGAGCATATGCTTCACTGCTAGCATATCGATACCACATTTGTCTTGTCCAATTTAGTAGGCTGAAGGTCTAAGACGTACAGTAGACAAATAGGGGCCGCTGTGGCCGAGTGGTTAAGCTGTCCCGACACTTTTCACTAGCCCTCCACCTCTGGGTTACGAATTCGAAACCCACGTGTGGCAGTTGCCTGGTACTGACCGTAGGCCTGTGTCTTTTCTCCGGGTACTCCAGCTTTCCTCCATCTCCAAAATATGGCACGTCCTTATGACTCTTGCTGTTATTAGGACGTTAAACAAGATAAATAAACGGAAGACAAAGAAACACCGTGTATCAGAATCACGTCATCGAGGGTTTGTGTTGTATACAACACTTTTTCCTTAATCGGAAATATTTGACACAGAAACAAAATTACCGATTGTTCATCTACTGATTTAAGTCATCCACAGGGGCAATTAAAACAAACAATGCCTTATTACTGGGTGGAACCACTGCGGCACATGAACCGTGATATACTTAGAACCCAATCAATCAGTCTCTGAAAGAACCATACAGTGTATTAACATATCATTGGTGGGGTTCTGTTTACTTTGTCAGGTTTTCGTTGAATTAAATCACTAATTTACATATACGTTTAACGTTCTCAAATCGCCTTTATAACTTTAGACCAGAATGTGAAAAAATGTATACATAAAAAATACACTTGTCGACTATCTATAGTAGATATGATGGGGTATGTGTTCTTCTGTCTGCATTCTTTTCATCGCTGTTCTTCATCCCTTGATGCTGTTTTCTTCCGGTGCAGCCGTGTAATTTTAGTTTTTATATTGCATGCTTCGTTCTTACCACCCAGAATGTAATTGAATGAGTTTCTTCATAATTACACACAAACATTTGACGTCATCGAGAGCGTACACACTGCCTCTCACAAAATACATAAAATGGAAAACACTGTATTGAAACATTTCTGATTTAGACCGGCAAATGATAAAATACTGCAACCTAATGGTGATCGCGGGTACGACCGAAAGTTACTGACAAATTGTATGGAGACGAGGCAATGGATGAAATTAATTAGTTATCAACGTTAGATTTTAAAAGATAAAAAGCCGAACCTCGAAGTTTTGGAGGGTGGTAATAGTGTAAGATATACAACGTTTGGTTATTACAAAAGTATACGTTATAATCTGTTCTTGTTTACAAGCATCTTAATTACTCTTTGTCGGAGATATAGTGCATCTTTCAGGAATTTATGAATATTGTCGGTATTGTTTGAAATCATATCTGAGGAATATTTATGGTATAATCTAAAAGAGTTATTTCCCAGTTTGTTTTCATCTTTAGATAGGAATTATTGACAGGTCTCCAATCGTAATTAACACTTTTTTTTAAAATATGTGATTCATGTGCGAAGTATAAGTTTCTCTGAGCGGCGATATTTCGTATCATGTAACCAGGTAACATGTTACCATAGTAACAGATAGAATACTACAAAATACATTTGAGATATAAAGTCTTAATGTGCTTTAATCATTGTAATTACTTGTGATGATGAAATTTCTATTTTATTGATTATTTCTGATATTTCACTGGAAATAAATGTGTGATCAAGCAAATGTAAATCAACGTTTTAATAATTGGGCTTTGTCTGTGATTGAAAATTATTGCCAACAACTTTCATGAAAAAACATTCAGTTTAGCCGAGTCGATTTTAGTCCTACTGGTGAATGTATAAAAAAAGAAAGCATGCGGAAAAAAATATATATATACAAAACAGCCTTTGACAATTTCACTGGATTGAATTGAATACCGTTGTATACAAGTATATCTCCGTAAAGGCATTAGACTCGTGATATCGATAAATTATAGTCTAGCTTTCTCTGAAGAAATGGACCAAGAAATTAAAATTAAACGCAGACATTGGTTATAATTATCAAGCAAAATACACGGAGATGTTTGGTCTGTTTTGACAGTGTTGAATACCAAACTAACAAACAAAACGCACTAAAGATCTCTGTAAGGGTTGAATGAATTGCACAGAGCTTTTATCTGACAATTCAGATATGACGCAGGGGATTAAATTGATTTTTAACGTTCTAAAATATCTATTTAAATACATGTACATTTGCGTACTTTATTCATCGATATTTCTACATTGTCCCCATTTTTTTCATTGATTAGAGTTCAGATGTGGAGGTCACCGACGTGAGAAATCAATCCTTGTAGACCTGTATGAGTAAGCATTTTATATAATTTCAAGTTCAAGTTCATGTTGTACTAGATTACGGAACAATTCATCAGTAATGTGCAGCATAAGGGCGGCAAACAAATAAACAATACACATGCATTAATTATGTACCTGATGTCTAGAACTGGTGATTGTTCTGACTTAATAGTGTTGCTAAGCGTAGATTTGATTCCCGTGCCCGTCGACTTGTGTATTGTATGAACTGCTATCAGAGAATGTGATACGTCTTCAAGAGTTGTCTCCCTTCTAGAAGCGGGATTTAATTTCAATATAGGGGTTCGTTACAAATGATATGATATATGATATTGCTCTCACATTTTATAGGTATTTCCCTCGAAGCCCCTGGGATTTCAATTTATAAACCTTTCTATATTCCACTTCACCTATTCTCTATATTTTATTGGTTTGAATTCAACTGATGTTGTACCAGAGACGTATATGACAAGGGAGACAACTCCGTTATGACTATGCCCCTTGAAGAATACACGTGTCTCAATAATAACAACAAAAAATATTTCATTGTACAAATTACATACAGTGTAAATTCGTCATGATATATTTTCTTACTGTGACTAACAAAAAATATTAAATGTATATTGAAAAGAGAAAAATGAAGAGTGTTATGTGATGTTAGAAGCGATCATAACTGTTAATTTTTTTATTTTGTATATGAGCTATAAAATGCTATGAAACGTCAGCAAGAGACGCCGTTCATACATTAAGTTTTTAAGGAACAACAGCACAGCATTGGACGGGTTAATCATGGCACAACAACATCTTATGTCATCCTTTAAATTGACAATTAACACGAACACAGTCCAGTGTATCGAGTTTTTGGGTCAGTAATTGTCTCGTGACATACCATCGTGTAACGTGACAAAAGATTTCTGATCATAATCAGGACAATCGATCATTACCAAGTGACGCATTATGACTGGCAGTCACAAACTTACAACTAAACATACATTTATCATCTTAGGGATGCTTCTCCCAAAATTTAAGAAATTGTTTCTCTATATATGGATAAGAATTTTATCGGGAAAACTTTAGATCTGATATTGATTTAAATCTTTAGGGGTCCCGTAGAGATATAATATTTTGTAGGAAAACAATCTTACAAGAGTATATATTTTATCGACAGAATCTTACATGTATATATATCTAATAGGGAAAATCGTATAGACATATATTTTATAGGGATAAAGGCCTCCAAAATGGATATGATCTTTTAGGGATGTACATTTTCTAGATTATATACATGTAGATCTTCAGGGGAAATATATGTACAATGTATGCAGAGAAAATTCGATAGCTCATCGATGTCATCTTAACGAGATAGGTACCAACAGCCATTTTTTAGACTCTGGTATAGCACGACCAGGGGGCAGAAACCAATGCAAAGTCTTTCTCACAAGTGCGAACAGTCAAATTTAAAGTAAGGCAGTGTCATGAGAGACATTAGAAGGTTTGAGGTCACCTGCCCGACCGCGTGGGTTTTTCCCCGGGTACTCCGGTTTCCTCCCCACAGTAAGACCCCTCGCGCGCTTCCATCCGGGCCAACCCGCGTGATTAATATAAGTTAATATACATGTAACTTGTTTCGCAATTGTTGTAAAATAAATAAAGTTTACATTTTTTCTTTACATTGATTGGAAGCCCACAGAAGAAAGTGTTAACATGTTAATGTGACATGTGTCAGTCGGTACCGTGATCGAGGGATGGAGGGTCGCTACACCTCACTTAACTAGTTCATGTTACAAATTTCTCTGGGTCATGCGAATGGCCATATAAACAATGGTCCAGTCTATTTACCGCGGTCCGGAATGTCGTATAGGGACATTAATGGGAATCGACACGGTGCGATCGAAGAATTACGGCAATCCATCAGAGTGTTCGGTCGGTCATTTAACCTCTTGTATACATATATCTCATCATTTAGTTTACAGCATTAAAACCACTCTGTTCTCAGGGCCATGCCAATCGTTTTTTGTTTTTTTTCGGCATAGCCGTATAATATTCTTTGTCCCCGGAAATGACGCAACAGGTGGCGTTACTGGTCAAGATGAAGTATGTGATTGGTCAATGTAGTGGTAAATGCAAAATGCAGATATGCAGTTAAAAACGGAACAAACTTAAAGGCCGGGGATTATAAGCGATATACATAAAGAAAATGATGTAACTATCTTATAAGGGACATACATAAAGACAATGATGTAACTATCTTATAACGGGGACATACATAGAGAAAATGATGTAACTATCTTATAACGGGGACATACACAGAGAAAATGATGTAACTATCTTATAACGGGGACATACACAGAGAAAATGATGTAACTATCTTATAACGGGGACATACACAGAGAAAATGATGTAACTATCTTATAACGGGGACATACACAGAGAAAATGATGTAACTTTCTTAAAAGGGACATACACAGAGAAAATGATGTAACTATCTTATAACGGGGACATACACAGAGAAAATGATGTAACTATCTTATAACGGGGACATACATAGAGAAAATGATGTAAACTATCTTATAAGGGACATACACAGAGAAAATTGTAAGAGACTTTATACTAGGGAGAATCAATTTACTTGACCTGTAAAAGTCGTAGTTATGGGAAGTAGCAAAGACAATGGAATACAAATATTTGCAGAAATGTTCACTTCCAATCCCCCATGCCACAGTTGAAACTCTGTTGAATGTCTTGTAAATGTCACAGAAAACTAGACAGTAGCGGTTTCCCACATTCTGTTACAGATTAACAGTAATATTCCCTGATTGGAAACCTGACTGATATCTATATAAATGGGAAATGCCAACGAAATAATTCTGCAAAAGAAGATATATTGTGTCGGTGAAGGCTTTGTACGATGTACATCAAGGTATTGTTTTGAATATGGTTTCGGTGATTTTAAGATGATGCCCTGTTTTTCTTTTTTGACTAATTGCAGTTAACGTGAAAATTCAAATAAAATGTAAAAAGAATAGAAATAATCAATACTACATACATTAAGTGCTGACTGTAGTTCGTCACCGTTTACCGGGGCGGTTGGAGTGTCCGGCGGAGATAATTGTCGGGATTAGTATATAGAGGTACTGACTTGGGTAGGGATTAGTACTGGGGAGGGGTGAACTGTACTTAGTCTACCTGAGGGGACAAAACAAGAGTTACCTCCTACATTTTTGTCAGGGAATGAAGTAAAATTCAATTCATCCAAGTACTTCACTTTTATTTCTTGAAACAAAATTAATATGTAAATGTTTAGAATACTCTGAAACGTATTTAAACAAATTTGTTGAACATGAAACGGCTGCAGCGATATAAAAATATATCGAAAATATATGTACATATAGGAAAATCGATTTCCTTTGGTATAAATGTGTAGGTTTTTGCAAGAACAACTGCACTTTTATTTTCAAGCACAGGTGCGAATATGTACCGCTGTGTAATCAAAGGTCCCCTAAGCCCCAATTGGCCTTTCCTATGCTTGACATGATGCAAATGTAAGGTGATACAATGTACTAACACTGTGATGCAGTATTAGTACACTGTATCACAGTGTTAGTTCACCGTATTATCTACAAACTACTTTTGCATATCCTCCATTGAATGAAGAAGGCAGCCATTGGAGTTCCTACTTAACTATGAAGTGGGCGTTTTCATTCATTGGAGATGTCATGTAAGGAAAGGATGAGGATAAGAGTGTGAAACGGTCGCTGTTCGTTTTATAAGATTTATTATTTTCAACTCGTGTAACAAGAGGTATATAATATATAATTGACGCCAAAACTTTCTAAATAATTTGTTATTTCAGACAATATAGTCATAGTATACAGAAACAGTATGACATAATTATCACCATATTAAACAAGGCATAATCATACCTACAAATAACGGAAGGATTTTCTATAAAAATACTGCATATCCAGTCCAGCAAGATCCTGGTGCGGAAAATGGACGACATCTCCAACCTCCGTTTGCTTTACTTTAACTTTTACCCATTTAGGATTCAAATTGCATTGAAACTGTGAATTCCATATATACATGTACATTAAACCGCATTCGTTTAAAATGTTTTGTATAAAACCTAAAACTGTCAGGCTTATTAAGTGATTATCGATATGGTATGTAATCAGTATCAGCGTAACTGGAAGGTCAAAGGTTATTAGCAAGCTTTATACATTTACCAAAACTTGTCAATTCTTTAGGGCTATTTGTATGAAGCAATTCCTCTCATTTGTACACACTTGGATTTGTTACAAAATAACTTTTGGAGAATGTATTTCTTAAATTTGCAAAACAAGGCCACACTAATACAAAAAGGAACTCGTCTTCAATATCATTCATGTCACATAAATGACAAACTCTTTGGTGTCGCTCAATGTTATGATATCTACCCTTTTCAACATTTAGAGTGTGTGACGATAGTCGAATTTTAGTTATTTCTCTCAAGTATTCAACTGATATGGGCTTTTTCAGATAATTCTGTAAACTATAACTGTTGTAAACATGTTGATATAAAATTCCTTTAGAGGACAATATATTTTTTTCTATACACTCTTTCATATAAATCAAAACTTCTTTCCTTTGTCATTTGAAGATCATTAATGTCAACCTTTTGTGATTCCCATTTATATCCGAAACCTATTCTATATAATTCTTCCTTGATATTCAACATCCATCTATCATTATTTTCTAACATGTCGTCATAGCAAGACTGTGAAATATAATTTCGGGAGTTTCTCAGTTTCATCCAATATTTCATAATTCCAATTTTTCGTAGCACTCTTAATAGATACCTACCTACTTCAAGATAAACCACATCGTTACTTGTACTTTTACGTACACCAAGCAATTTATTACAAAAAATAATATGTACTTAAAATGCTATTGATATATGTATCAAATACAGTTGTGTTCCAACGTTGAAATAATTTTTCGGCATAGCGGTATAATATTCTTTTGTCCGCGGAAATGACGCGACAGGTGGCGTTACTGGTCAAGATGAAGTATGTGATTGGTCAATGTAGCGGTAAATGCAAAATGTAGATACGATTGAATGCAAGCTGAATAAGTGGATGCATCTTTTCAAATGGCACATTAATAAAATTATATTTCTGATTGAAATGCAGTCGTATTCTGGCGCGTACATGTGTAGCTGTCTATACACAAATACGCAGTTGCGTACACATCAGTTTTCAACAAAACAAAAACAAAAAAACAAAGAAAGAAAAAATCTGTCATTTATATGAGCTTATCTATACACAAACTATGTATGCGGTCCCTAGGTGATGGTTCTAGTCAAACCTACTAATTGATATAACTAGTCATTACGTGGTAGGGAACGCAATCAATCGGTCGGTTAAATAGTGGGATCAAGAAAAATCCGAAGACCTGTTTCTTTGGAAGAAATTTCAGCTCGCCCCTTAGGAACCATCACCATAAGAAACAAGTCAAAATGGTACACCTGATGTAACAAAGCACCCTGTTGGTTGTCAGAATTGCAAAATGCTTACGCTAACATTTTAGAGCATTCAGGACATAAAAGATCAATGCCAAATTTGTGCATTTTAAGATATGAGTATATATGAGAGGTTGAAGCAAATTCTAAATAGCACACAAAACTGAGTTTTGATATCCAACGGTTTACACAAAATATGGGAAAAATGAAAATAAATCCAAATAATTTCAAAATTAGTTATCAAATAAAAAAGAGGCCAGATATATATACTAATATAGACTTAAAAGTGTTTCGATAAGTTTAAAATGAGCTTTGATACAAAAACGTTAAGTCCTAAACATAAGAAAGTTAAATCAAAAGAAAAAAATAGAATAATTCAATAATATTTTTTTGGTAACTTTACTCTACTGAATGATTATTAACTTGATTCCGGTTTGGCGTCCTCCACCTCTCTTGTCTTGATCAATCAGTCTTTTTGGTAATGTACCTTCAAAATAGAGCAAACTATTTTCTAAATTCTCCTAATTTTCTCTGTTTATCTCTCCTACCATTCCCTTTTACAATACATATTTATTTATACAATTCAGATTATCTTTTTTATACTAAACAGGTTATATTTTTAAATATGTCTCAAGTACACATACTTGCTTTTTTGCAGTTAGACGTACATGTAAAACCATTTCAGGTAAAAGTAGATTTCAATTAATTCCACGAGGAAAAGGGGTATCTGAAAGCTCTTTTACACATGTCAGATAATCTAACAGCTATATTAAGATACGTGCTGAATGTAAACTATATAGCATCGTTAGATTTCCTACCCCTTAAAATGTATTATCTTATATAAGATATGTTATCACGATAATATGCCGAAACACAATACAACATAAAATTATAATTTAACTCATTCCATTATACCAATTATACACAGCGAGAAAAACATTTTTTTCAAATATGTGTGTGTGTGTATTTCGGCACAAATTGCATGAAACTTGTAGAAAAAATAATCTGATACTTTCTCAATTAAGAAAAGTAAATTAAGCGCCTATATCATCTATTGGTAAACGTACATGTAGTGAATGAGCGAATAGTGAAAATTGGAGATAATATTTAAATTGCTCATTTAAATATGATTTAAAATTTGGGCATAGTAACATTTAGATTTTTTCTGGGGTCTGATTTAGCCCACCATCCTCCCTTTGGTGTCATTCCTATAAAGGACTACTTACAACCCGAAACCGATTTACATATTTGTTACTGTTAATCTTAAAATGAATTATAAAACATCAACCAAAAGAACAGGTCCGGAGTTTTATATGCGCATAGAGTACAAAATTCACTATTGAAATTTTCCTCACTACATGACAGTTGGTAAAATGCGGAAATGAATCAATACTTTTAAGGAAATCGTTTGCTTTCAAACGTTTGGTGAACGTTACTATACGTATGCTTAGGAATGTTATTGAATATAATGAAACACAGCTTTCTGAACGCAGCTAGACACAGAAATCTAATTTTCAAATGTACAGATTTTGATATTTTATATGTACCCTTTGTCTGATCTTCAATGAAATTAGTAAATTAATGTATTTCTAAATCATTAGGTTTGCACACCAACGCTGTCACGAATGTTTTGCCTTATATATGAAGGCTGCTAAATAGTGGGATTAACGTCTCCAAACGAGACCAAGTGTGATTTTCCTGGCTTGCCTGGGTTGTCACGTGAACACAGTTCCCTGGTAGTTACGCTTCTGAACTCTGACCCTATCTGAGAGTGTCCTAGCCTCGGCTCATCCGAAACTCCTCGGGTAGGTATAGCAAACCCGAGGATGATCCGAATGAGGCTCGGCTATAACCGGAACAAGGACATCAATCCTCGTCAATCAAACCCTATCCGAGTATAATGATAATCGTTATAATTCCAACTTTTAACTGAACTCTAGAACACGTGTCGTGCTATGTTATGCATACACATACAAAATAACCCATGGTATTATCACCAAATTGATTCAAAATGATATCATTTTGTTATCTGTGCTGAAACACATTAGTTCGTTCATTTATTTCACCAGCAGTTTTATATTATAAACACCAGCATTTAAACTATGCCGTTTATCTTTTTTAAAGATATTTCTTGTTTTTGGTGGGATTTTTTATAAATAAAGAATATCTGTACAAACGTCTTGTGAAATATATATGGTATTTCACGGAGAACCATCAAATCTCCTTTTATTACATATTTAAATAACATTCAAATACCTCTTTTTACTCCGTTGCTTCATTGTCATCTGATTAAAACAGCTATAATAGCTAGTGTTTGTTTACTAATAAGTGTTAGTTCGTCGTTCCCACCAGCAAGACATATCGTCTTTTCACAGCGAAAAAACGAAATTAAAAAAGCGTAAAAAGTGAACATTTTCTACATAATGTATTTTACAACAATTGCGAAACAAGTTGTTTGCTCAGATTAAAGTGTGCGATGGGTTTGACTGTGGAAGGAGAGTTGAGTACCCGAGAAAAATCACGTGATCGGGCAGCCGACGCTACATACGTTTCACGTCCTATCGAGCCTTTTCGCGCTGAGGCTGCTTTTGACGTATATCACCATTATCAAAAGACATAAAGCCTGTCGGAGAAAACTATTTCACCGATATAGATACGTATACAGTGATGCAAAAATCATTTTAAAGTGTTCATCGCATATAAAATTAAGAAAATCACTGTTACAAAATTGAAAATAAGCATTGTAAATGCTCAAATGTAACCGCTTATTCGTTTGTTCAGTCGGGACAACAACGCGTATTTGTATAACATATCCTATGTTCAGAATCAAACAGGCGAGATAAAGTATTAAAGTGACTTCCGGTCGAAACTCGGGGGCATTCGAATGAAAACCACGCGAATAGCTCAGAACAAGGAAACTTCCTGATTCAGCTATACTAGAATTTCAAAAGTTTTTGTCAGTCATGACCGCGTGTAGACTAATAATGGTGTCAGAATTAACGCTTGTGATTGATCGATCATGATCACAGGATGTCAGGAAGCTTTTGATTGGTAAAACATCACTAAGGATGTAAGGAAGTCTGTGATTGGTTAATCTTGACCGCAGGATGTCAGGAAGGTTCAGAGAAGAATGACAATTGTACTTTTCATTCTTGATTTATAATTAGTAAGTGTGATATGGGTACTTGAACATTACTTATAAATTTGCTTGTTTGCATTATCACAGAAAAAAACTAACATTTAAACGTACATTAGTGGTACAATGTCTTTGATATTTCAGGGGGTACTGATTTGCACGCGTGCATGGCAGAAAACACTCCACAATGTGGCCCACTGTCATGCTTGTCGCCCTTACTTTAACTTTTTAAAGTTAATTTAAGTTCTGTCTGATGTGTACAAAATATACATGTATGTATAACATAAACAGAAAAGTACTGTAAAAACCCATTACCAAAAATTATAAAATCAAACTTAAATAACACACGTGTCATCAAGAAACTGCATAAGTTAGAAATTTAAGTCACAACAACGATGTTAATGACAACATTCACAGAAGTCAATGTTAAAAGAATTTATACATGTTTAAACCAAATCGTAATTATTTGCTGGAAACCGATAAAACGAGCGTTAACATGAATAAAAAGTAAAAGTAAAATACGACCGGGTGTTCCGGTAGAGTAAGCGTCTTCTTCATCGACGACATCCGCCATGCTAATCCAAGCTATGGCATGTCCTCAATATGAGAACAGTGGTAGTGATCCAGCTGGATATCAACGAGCATCGGACATGTCTAACGTCATATAAAAGAGAATTAAACCATAATGTCGACCATAAGATTTAAACTCCCCCATGATCTAAGGCACCTCATCTGGGCCACAGTTAAATCGCCTCATCTGTCCCCAATATTGAAGAGGAAACGCCCTTTCTAGGCCACAGTAGTAACGTGATATGTCCCAAATATTAAAGAGGGAAGTCCCGTTAACTTAGAATTTCTATCGAACGTGACTGGTGACTGGATATACAATACTTTGAATAGTTTGAGATTTCGCAATAAAAACAGAGGGAGAGGAGAAGTAGTAGGTATTAGGGATGGTCTGTAGACCTGGCGTTGACACATACGGTTGCCTTAGATAAGTCGTAAATATTGTGTTGTCTGAATCAGTCAACGGGAAAAAATAAAACCATTTCACCCATGAAAGTGTTTAACAATTGAATAATTGGTCCAGAAAATACAGCTGTTTGTCGTGGATGTGACCAATAACTGTATTTAATGAACGGACTTCTCTCACGAAAGTCCAAGGCAATACGCCAACAATTAATGGTTACCCTAACCATTTAGAGGAATTCGACATTGCTCCACCATCGTCCAATCTACATCAATGTAGCTCTCAGAACGCACGAAGAATTGCACTATATGGGTCTTCTGACGGCGCCCACCACAGCTGATACATGTAGTTGTTGCCGTGACGTTTCATAGACGCCATTGTCTTCATGCTATCATTAATTTTGTTTATAATGTTCATACGTCCGACCCATAGATCATCTCGGTACTAGTTTCAAGTTTATATCTTTTCTTTCTTTCTTTCTTTTATGCACATCTGTAACAGTTCATTTGAGATTTCATAATCAACAGAATGGCTAAAACTTGTCGATGTGATTAAGTTGAAGAGAATTTTTCCGGAAATACATTTCAATCTGCGCAAATAACAGTATTTATTGTCTTGCTTCAAAATGTAAAATGAATAAAAAATAGTTCATTTCGTGTATGACAGTATTGTGACAGCGTAATTGCTGACTTGATCCGGAAGTACGTTTACTTTAAATGACACGTCTTTCTCGTTACTCGTTGAAAGGTTTGTTAATTAAATTGTAAAAAAAAAACTTCCTTAATGCACACGCACTATTACAATTGACCAATTATCTTTCATTTTAATTTCCTGTTCCTGTTCAGTTCGTTTTTCTCGTCAATAATTCTGCGCAAAATGGCTTCTTCACAATGCATTATGTCCAGGAACTTACTGATGACGTCATGCGCTTTTAGTGGGGGATCTCATCATCCCAAACGTGATGCAGTGATGTTCTGCCAGTAGGAGTGGGTGTCTGAGTCCCATATCTCCTCCAAACAAATCAACATACACATGTTTGTGTATACAACTTGTACATTGCTGGGGTATGTTATAATTGAACGCGTTGGTCCAAAAAATACCGAATTCACCTCCAATTTCAGCAAATTAGACTTTCAATGACGATTTCATGGCAAGCATTTAAAAAAGTGAACAAATAGTCATTGTTTAAAGTGTGAAAATTTGCTTTGTCATACCCGAGTACATACCCATGTCGTTTTTGTGGTATATGCTATAATGTTCAGTAAAGATTCTATCTAATGGGCCTCAGAACAATGGATCACTACAACGGACACGGTTGTCGAGTTTTATCGGACTAATCTTTCTCACCACAGTATCAGGACCACCGGAACTATATTTACTGAAAATCTGACAAGTTAATGTTCGTTAATTGGGTCAAAGATGATTGAATTTCATTTTAAATATCCCTAATATATGTATTTTGTTTAATGTACTATAACTTTCTTGCCATCAGCATAGAAACTAAGAAATTGTATCCAATATTTTCTTTGACACTACAGGGGGTAAAATATAATGCTTGCAACCTAACTGTAATTAAAGGGAAATTAATGCCGAAAAGTGAGGAAAAGGTATGACACAATTTCTGCATTTTCAAAAACCATACTCTCCAGTTAAAGGTATATATTCCATATTTGGGTATTAGAAACCTTGTGTGTCTTTTTACTTTCTACTAGACATTTTTTTCCTAATTTAAAAGTTGTCAATGGCGACCTTTTATATTTAACATTGACTGATGGTCACCAAAATCTTATAATCATCAGGTTTAGAATTTAATTGTGTAATGTTATGTGAACACATGCAAATATATTTCTTGAATGGTTCAAATCCAACGTACATGTAATTAGAAATATAATAAAATGCGGAGAGAGGAATTTTTTTAAATTTTTAAATAATTACAAAATGTAAGCTAATTGATTGTATGCACGGATAATAGTCAGGGTCATTTCGAGGTTGGGTCTCTTTTGTAATAGCTGGTGGCTACTTCACTGAACAACAACATGCTGGAGGTATTCTCATATTCAGAATACCAGGAAAATTTATTCGGTCTGTGTTTTTGCGTTAAAAACTTTGTACAATGAAATTCGCACCAATACCCTTTTAAGTCATCTTAAGTCATTTGAGCTGTTGAATCAAAGCTGTACGTTATATTACATCATATACTCAATGCCGACTCCAAATCGTCAAATTGACAGAATAATGCGGTATGATAAACACCAATTGTGTTCATAGTGCTATCCATGAACGCAACTGCGTATACACATGTATGAATGAGACGAGAAGAGCGACGAGAAGGTAAGATTCCGCTTGACTCCCTAATCGAGTTTTACACTTCCACCTCTCAAGCTGAATACATATACACGTTATATATATCAGTGATAGGTCTTGGAACAAAGACTTTATACATTTCTTATATCAGATAAAAAAAATAGAAATATTTCCACCGTGGACGACTACAATGAACAGGAGAGGGTGTGTGTCGGTAACTAGGCGAGTCCAACAGCTCCAGGACAGGTGTGTGAAAGGGGCGAGCCTCTCGATGTTGGTGTGAAATATTTCATTACAAACTAAGTTAACAAAGTGGAACTGGAGACGTATATTGGTAATATACATATGACCTTGATATGACCTTGATATTTGTTATGGTAATATAAAGAGGAAAAGTTATTTATAATCCTTTATAAAAGGCAAAATAATAAATAATTGAAATTTAAATCTTACAGCGCTGCTACCAGTAACAATAGATTGACGAAAGAAAACCGTAGCTCTTAGGAAATAATTTTGATTATCAAATATCTCTACAATATATAGGGCCCATTAACTAACTCTTCGTTGTATCATACTCTCGGTGTAGTTGAAATACAAGTTATGGTTGTTAAAAAATAAAATCATTATATGAACCGTCCTTTGTATAAAAACGGATGGTGCTAATTAGATAACTGTGAGATGTGTGAATACGGTTGATTAGAATCAATTTGACGACACAGTCGACATCACTCAGAAAATGGACTCTGATCTACAACGTATATGAATGTCCTTTGTATGATATTCAGAGGCTGCACGCATTCCTTAACGATTGAATCTGCGAGAGACTGTTACATTGTTATTATTTAATGGGGACAAAATAACAACAACAAATAAACATATATCGAGCAATTCACTGATTAGATACATAATTTATATATGACCATTTTGAAATACTTTAACGCAACAACCACAGAGCATATGATACAAACAATGAAGAGGTCAACAGAACAGAGGCCGGCTAATCTCTTTGAAGTATACCTATATCTATTTTGATATACAAATGTACCAAATTAGAAATAAATGCTTTTATTGAAAAAAGATATTGGCGTCTTTAAAATCATTATTATCAGGAAACAGTTAGAAAAGAATTCAAATACATTTTGTATCAACTGATATATTGTAGTTGTATACGAAAAAAAATACCGTTGTTATGGCAGGTGCTTAAAGATGAGACTGGGATTGATGAAGACACGCTGAATTTATATATCCCCTATTATATATATTTCTAAATTGTCATCAGAGATATTATGAAAACAGATATTTTAATATTTGTAGTAATAATAAACTTCTGTTTTTTGGCAAACCATGCAGTCTATTGACGCGCTCAGCAGGGATGATAAAAATGACTTCATTATTATCATAAACATGATTCATTTAAAGGGAAATCATTTTGAACAATAAATAATTTGTCAATGAAGAAAAATAAACAAAACAGACAAATTTATGTTAATTATTTTGACAAATTTATAAAGAGTTATTACATTAACCACACTACCTTCAGTGTAGGTGGCTATATAAGCCCCTCATTGTCAAAGTGCGGTCACGGGTAACGCAGTACATTTTTACCTACCAAGGACCTACACTGAAATATTGTAGACGACAAACAATACCCAGTATGCAAAGTTAAAGGGGACGTATTACGTTTCTGGGTAGATATACTCTGGGTTTGTTCCATTAATAATTGGAAATTGATTTCGGAAGCGATTGTACTTATCCACAGGTTTCTGTGTATTTGTTCAGAAGCTGTGTACGACACATACAGGCGTGTATCGATAATAACTGATCGGATATCGATACCCTCTGGATTGGTTTAGACTCACAGTGTGAACTTCGATCTCCATCAATACGGGTGTGTCGGTCCAGCTAGGCCCGGGACTTCTGAGTTTGTGATACATGTGGGATAATTTGTAGACAATAGGGATTTAATTGAACATTTCGTATATCTATCAGGATTTAACAACATTCAACGGTAAGTTTTATTCTAGTGCGGATTGGTGTTTTTTAAAGTATTTAAAATAATAACGAAATATGGAAAGATGAAGAAAACCTGCCCTGTACATCTTGAGCACATCAAAATTTCTACTGTTTCTACCGATTACAGTGACAAGATATAACAAGCAAACTCGCTTATCCATGGTAGAGCAATGTCGATCTAGTTTTAAAAGTTTTAAAAATTTATATATTTTTTTCATTAGACTTTCTATATGATTTATATAATTTCGTATATGTCACATGTAGAAATTATCACATACACAAGTTGTTTTCCATTTCATGTATCTGTTGTCCATCACAAATGCATTTGTCTTTGCCTTACACATCACATGAGATACATGCATTTATCAATTATGGACCTTTGGTGAGGTCAATAAAGTGTTGTATTAACCTGGTATAGTCAAATATTAACCAAGGGTACGGTAGTTATACACTAGATATTATGATAAACATATTATAACAAAAAAGATATTGTACCAACAGATAAGATATCTTTTTTTTAAATTGATGAAATAATGGATTGTAATTACTCTATCAATTAATGCTAACTAGCTATGTTACATGTCTAGCGACAAGTTCTGTATCGATTTTACAGTTTTGTAATTTCCAATCAGTATCTCGTCCCTGAGGTGACCACAAAACATATTAGGCGATAGGTAAAAAACAGAGAGTCGATAGAATGTGTCCTATATATAAATTCGTATGTAATCCTCTTAAAATTTTCAAACTGAAGCTTACAATAAGTATGGCAGAGTTAAATAAAATCTTTAAATCACTTTCTGTTAATGAACAGTGCCAGAGCAGACGCACAGTATTTTACTGGTTTATTTCGAAAATCAGCATCTATTGTCATTCGTATAATTATGATAAACTGGATAGGAGCCGATGAGAAACGCTTTAACATTAATCAAAAACGTAAACATTTCCGCCGAGGAAGAACAAATCGTTATTTGTCTATCGCGATGACTGGTGAAAGGTGAAATATTTTATACGTGGTTTCTATAATGCCCACAATTTTTTTGTTTTTTGTTTTGTTTTTGTTTTTGTTGATTCCCAAATCAAATGAAAGATATATTTAGAAGTATCATATAAAACAGAGAATTAGATAACAAACTTTATAAGTCTCTGTATAAAATATTGGCATCTGTTTGTGTAGGTAGAGCGGTACAGAATTTCGCTCAGCTTGTGGAATATGACGTGAAATTTCCCCGCTCAATTACTTCAATATAGCTGTACAATACACTGCAAAATGCTTCATACCCATATTTCAGATGTTTGTTTGTGGAACATTTTAAACTTGAGCTAAAATATCTGTTTTCAGTTTGAATGAATCTAACTATGCTTATGGAAAATAAAAGCATAATCTAATCTTTGAACACAGAGCTAAGATTAACAGGGGATTATGGGGGTTACCGGAAGATCAAGTACGTACCAAAAATACGTCAGATGCATGTAATCATATCAACACTATATATTGTACTTACAGTTTGTATATTAATACATATTAGAGCATGGATATAGATTTTTACATTGGCGAACTGTTGTACTTTTAATATATCTACCACGCGTGATGAATAGGCCTATATCAATACATGTATTAAATACCTGCTTCAAAATCACGAGATAGTACACAATATCTACAGTTTTAAGATCGTTAATAATACCTTAAGCTGTTTATTGAATAAGAAGAAAAATGACAGGTCAACAATTATCAATAGAAACATCTAATGCACTAGCTAAACTAGTCTATATGGTTAATAGTGACACCGATATTATCCATTGATCATCTTTCATCATCTGCTCCTCGCTTAGAAGGATATCTTTCAAACTCTCGTTGGATAGTTTAACTAATTGTAAAAGTATGCTCGGTGCTGTCGGCATTTATATACCTGTACTAAATATTCTAAACTTAGTATCCACGTGACCTAAAATTCCGTAGAAAAAGATTCCGCATTCCGTCCCGCGTTTTACTCGTAAAGTATCGTAGAGTTATTTCCCTTGTGTGTGTACGTCTGCTTCCGCAACCAAAAACAAGTATCATGCTGAAGTCGGCATCTAGGCTAACTTTCCCTCGCATAACGAAACCCGGGATGTTATGTTCCTTATGTTACACGATTAACGTGTATATATGATACCAATTGAAAATGCTATAGACAAGAATAATGTAGGTTATGACAGATGTGAATTTGATCGAAGAAGAAGTTGATGCAGTGGGAAAATTCAGTAGCGTATTTCTGTATCTCGAGTAAGGTTGAAGAGTCATGACAGTAGCCGTTGCTGCACAGCAGATTGGGTGACAGAACTAAAACATTATGTCATTTTAACATTAATTGATGCAACAAACGCCATTGTTAATTTTATATTTTAAATTACATTTACATTAATTCAGTACGTGAAGTAGAACATAGGTAAGGGAGGTAACTCAACTACAAATGAAGACGGGCGCATTCGATGCTTGTTGATATCACTATAATTAGAAGAATGTGATTTAACTAGCATTTGAACTAAACTTGTATGACAGGTGTCATGGAGGAAACAGAGGACAATACGTTTGCACTTCTGGAACACCTGGTCTTAATCATTATCCTTGTAATTATGCAATGTTAGCCCGTATATTCTGACAATCTTGTTATGCAGCTTTTAATAATGGTGATTTTAACATCAGAACCCTTCAGATTACTAAGTTAGATTTATGCAGAATTTGAATTCTATATTCTGTTTAGATTTCAGAAAAATATCAATATGAAAAAAATAACATCCCTTATTCAAATGAAGATCATGTGCCTATATGCTGTTGAATAACTTGAATTTGTTCTCTATTGCTTGATAACTTTTATGCGTTAAAATTTATGTACAGTATCAAAAATTTTGCTTGTAACATATAGGCTACCATTTTGATATTTGTTAACACCACGCTAAGGGTTTCAACGCATAAATTTTGGCACAAAGGAGGTAGTTGGCTTATTGCTAAACAGCAAAGTAGATAATATGATAAAAACAACCGGTTATAAAATTTCAGTTTGAGGGTATAATCTGTATACATTCCATGTGAATTTGATGTGTTATATGCATATATAGTGATGCATACTTTATTATTTACAAACTTGTACTTTCCAACACTTTGTTGCAAGTGTCTCTGTAAATGTCAAGGTCAGGGCCATTAAGATATATAATAATTTTTAGAAGTGAAGGATATAAAAAATATGCATGTCCCAGCTTTGTACATGTAAGTGCGAAAATTTCTTTTTCTGCTTGTGCATTCACCTGCCAACCATTGTTTAATACTTGTTTTTTCTTGGTACAGTTCCTCGATCACAAAGATGGGAAGGGTGTACCTCCTGTGGTTGCAGCTGTACAGCATCGGCAGGTAGACTTTGCTCGGCGTCTATTGGACTTGGGTGTCGATATCAATGCGACTGATCGCAGGCTCAAGCGCACTGCTTTACACTACGCCATCTCATCAAAACGTTTGGATTTATATGAACTTTTACTAAAGTGAGTATTGTGTCGGCTATACATGTAGTAATATTTTGTGTATTTCAGGATGAAAAAAAACATCAAAACAGTTTCAATGTCTTACATGCTCAGTGTTAAGAAAAATTGTCTATCTTGCAGATTCATTTGAAGTTCATGCAATTCTATTGTCTACATGTGATGTATAGATAATGCTATTGCTAGGTGTAATAAACTTTATTATGTTGTAAAATTTTATCAGATATATACATGTATATACAAACTGTATAAACATGTATACAGAATGTCTATTAATAGCCCAAGTTTGACTTCAGATATTCACCTATCATAATCCTAACAATGGGAAAGTCATGATCGTGGCATATTGTCTAACAGTTATTTTGACTATAGTACATGTTACTGTTTAACTCTCAAAGATGTTTATTGATTTCTCTTAAATATCAATTTAATAGACAACCAGTCAATGTTTGGTATGAAATATCACAACTGCCTTACTTGTAAGATAATGTTTCCCCCAAATAATGGAAACAAAATTTCTGAAAGAAAACATATTTACATTGCTTCTTTTCAATTATCAATTTTTGTTAATGGTTATGTAACCATATGGACAACTTGCTTGTAGAATGCTTATATCAAGCCATTAAGTCATCTAAAGTTGAATTTGGTTTAGAATAAGTATAGATTTGACCAAGACAAATATGTCCTGATCATTTAAGAATCCAAGTGCAGTGCACATGCAATGTCCTGTCAATCAGTTATGGCATATACGTGTATATACATTTATAGGGCATGTCCAATACCTTTTAATGATTGTGATAAAAAAATGCCTAGCTGTGTCAAAAACTTGGTCATTTATAATTTCCTTTTCACATGGCTATAATGCCAACATTTATGAGTACCTAATGCATTCAAAGTTGATATAAACCTAGCTGATCCAGTGGTGTTGATGGTGACACAGAACCTGCTGTGTATACAAAGCATTGATTGGCTGTAGTGATACCAGGACACCTTTGTTTACTGTATCCAAGGTGATGATACAACATCAACAGTGTTTACAGTGTGATAAAACGGTCTGGGGACTCGACTGCTGATGTGGCCAGTTCTGTCAGCAGGAGGCTTGTTTGGTGACTGGTTCTGTCAGAAATAAAGTATTTTATTTTAGGAATATCATTATAAAAAATGAATATGATAGAATAATTATGGCCATGATATATAAGAATGGAATTTATATTACTCTTAAATTAAAACCATACACATGTACATGTATATTTAAAAAAAAAAAAAAAAAATAGGAAACTTTTTACATTTTATCATCACTTTTGGAAAAATGTCAATTGAGAACAAGGATGGGTTTGAGCATGAGTAATATTTTCATTTCATTCCTTTTTTATGTATTGAATGAAAAGACACATTGTTCTGTTAAATATGTATGTACCCAGTATATATATGACTGTCTAAAATTAGGCTTCTGAATCATACATATTTTATGATTAAATGTCAGACTTTTTTCATTGAAAAATTAAACAGAGATGAGTTTTTGTCATGCAATATACATATTTTAGGTATCCACCTACTATTTTAATTTACAAATAATAGAAACTATATGTACCTGGGTATATGTTTGTAAGCTAGGGATAACTTTATTAAAGAGATCAACATATATGAAATGCTACAGAGGACCTTTTGTTCTGGAAGGTCCTTATGTAACATAAACGTGCTGTTACCTGCTTTACAAGGCGATAGGTAAATCTTTGTGTAAAAAAACTTGAGAACTGGGAGGTATGATATCAAATCTGTAATACAGTGGTGATTTATTATTCACTTGTAATAGGAAATGACCAGGTAGAAAGGTGGTACATTTCTCGTTAAGGACAGTCTGTACCTGGACAGATGAAAACACACACCTTATAATTTACTTTTACAAGCCTCCATTAACTTTATGCACTTTTTATGTAGTTTTTTTCTGACACTGAACACACCTCTTTTGTTTTTTTTAACCTTTTAGTACAGATCATATAAATAGGTTTTTAAAAGAAAAATCGAACTGTGTGTGCCTGGTACAATGTATACTATTTCACAATTGAGCCATCCATGACTGGAGGGATTAGCTAATATATATATATTATATGTTTTATCACTCCTTAGAAAATTATGTCAGAGAATATCAATTTAAATATGAAATATAAAAAAAGAAATAAACATTGAAGGCATCATAAAATTCATGAAATGATGCATCAACGGTATTGTGTAATATTTTACAAACAAGTATTTACCAGGGTTACATACCCTTGTAAATTTTAGCCACAATATACTGCTTGGCTAAAGAGAACTTCTCTTAAGTTTGATCAGTTGAATGGAAAACTACAAAGCCAGAGGTCTTGGGTTCAATCCCTAGTGGAGGCAGTAAATGAAATTTAATCTGTCATGGCACTATAGTTGGCAGCAATCTAGGGACCCAGGAAAAACACTCCATGAGCATCATTGTTGCCCCTGGAAAACTTGAGGCAATTGAAGTTCTTTCCTGAAGGGGAAGAACAGTTAGAGAGAACTTTTCGTTAGCTTGATTGGTGGAGAGTAAGACTAGAATGTTAGAGGTCCTGGGTTTAATCCCTGGTGGAGGCAGTGAATTAAATTTAATTAATCATGCATTATTAACTGCAAATAACCCAGTTACAATTAAGTGCAATGTTTAAAGCCTCCTGACAACTGAAATTCATTCATTTGCAGATTTTACTGAACTGGTGTTGACTTATATGCACAATAAGGTGCAATATATCTGTAATTGAATGCCCCTTTAAATTATGATACTGAAAATTGAATATTGCATTCATTCTTGAATTCTAAACAGTTTTTGAAATATCGTTTGTAAGCTGCAGTTCAGGTTGATGGCATTAAGATAGTGGGCTAAAGACTTAAATTTAGATGTTGATTATGAAATAGGACACCATATGTTGTAAAAGAGACTAGTACGATTAGGTAAAGATTGGTGCCGTGCAGTATTGACTAGATCACAGAATTAAAGCAGTAAGCAGGGCAAGATTGCATCCAATTGACACCGGACCCTACAGTAAATTACAAAGTGTTGTACTTTTTTTTCTGAATTCGGAAATCATATTTAAATGCTTAGTATAGTCTATGAACCAATAAATTCAAGGATTTATGATATGTAAATATATATAAAAAAAATAATTTAAAAAAAGATCATTGTTGATTTTGATTTTAAGTTGTAGGGCACAATGTCGGTAAACAGAGTATTGACACTAGTCTTTAAGTGTTCACATGGGTATACTTAAACCTTTCTTCTTAAATCCCTTGATCTTAAATGGTATATAGGTATGGGATCATTGACATATAATTGTATATATAAATATATATAGCCAGGATGATTTGGTGAAAGTTTATATTACTTTAAATGATCATAACATATATGCCTTTTCCATGAGTAAAGTTTAGGTGTATTGTCAACTTAATAGGAAGTG
Organism: Pecten maximus; assembly: GCF_902652985.1. Lineage (NCBI taxonomy): Eukaryota > Metazoa > Mollusca > Bivalvia > Pectinida > Pectinidae > Pecten > Pecten maximus. Next base: position 15,943,530 of record NC_047017.1, on the reverse strand, counting down.
TTGGATATCAGATTGTATCCTCCAAGTCACCATCAGACTCCAGTTCTTTGATAATTAAATTCAAAATGGTTTTTGAGTTATGGTGAACCAAACCGAGTGTTCAAAAGTAATTGAAATGAATCTAGATAAAATACAATTGTAAAAAGACCAATTTGATCTGGATGCTTAATTTTTGATTGAATTATAATTATGGCACATTGCAAGAAGCATGCACATAATATATTTTCAATTTTGTCACATATACTACAAGAAATATTTGACAAGATATACATGTATACATATTATTACCGTTTCTCAAATACATTTGTAGAAGGTCAATCGAAAGGATCATAGGATCATATGACTATATAGTTAAACCTGTCGATAAAGTTTTTGTTTTATCCACGGAAAAAATTCAATAATTTGTAGAATGGATGAGATCAATAGATTTTCTCATATTATGGAGCAGTGATCGGGATCCTGATTTTCAGACTAATAACGACTGGAGACATTAATTATTGAGTGTCTTGCCCACTCTAGGTAGTCCAGTGACGTATATATAGGGAGGGAGGTGTGTATTACACCCAGGGGGACCCTGATGCTATGCAGGTGAGAGATTCTACCTGTAAATAGGCTGCCAATTATGTCTATGTAACAATAACTGATAAATTATGTACTACCTGTCCTCGGGTGACATGTCAGGATGTGATTTGTTCTACAGTATATAAAATGATACATGTATTTAAGGTCACTCCTGCAAATTCTGAGGCAGCATTTGATAACATGGGTATGGGTGATACTAGTTTTTTTATTGAGTAATAACAGAGACTTGTATATATCGATATACAAGTCTCTGGTAATAAGTACAATGAAAAGAACTGTGTATTGCATATGGATGACCTTTTCTTAAATTGAGGTCTAGGTTAGATTTATTAAGAATATTATATATAGATGACCTTGTGTCAGATTGAGGACAAGGTCAAATTCACAAAGAACATTGGATGACCTTTTGTGAAATGGAGGTCAGTGTGTGTTGTGAGGTAGATCATGTGTGTTTTGAGGTAGAACAGGTGTGTTGTGAGGTAGGACAGGTATGTCATGATGTAGGACAGGTATGTCATGAGGTAGGACAGGTATGTTGTGAGGTAGGACAGGTATGTCATGATGTAGGACAGGTGTGTTATGAGATAGGACAGGTATGTCATGGGGTAGGACAGGTGTGTTGTAACTTGTTAGGAAGGACACATGTGTTTTGAGGTCAGGCATGTATATTGTATAGGTTAAGTTGTTGCAGTGTTGTGAGAAAATGGAACTGTGTTCTTTGATGTTTGATGTATTTCTGCATGTACATATTGTAATTTCATACACAAAATATAAGATTATGTAGACTGCATATGAGATCAGATAAATAAGTCCACGTATTATAGGCAAGTATTTGTCTGGCTTAATTTATATTGGATACCAGATTGATGATCGAGGCCCATTTGTTATGCATAAGTTGACAAGAAAATCAGTATAGTAAAATACATGAATATACAATACGGTGAGCTGGACGTAAAATGCAATTCTCATCAATACCTGGCTCTAGGTGTCAAAGTACGGTAGCTGTATGTCAAGTTTCTGTTTGTATACAAATTATACTGTTGTAATGGCACTTGTTCTGGGAAAGAAAGCCCACAGGTCTATATGTTATTGATTGGAATATGGTACAGGCTACGCTGGCTGGTCACAATTAATACTACAGACAGTATATTTCTGTAGGTAGTGTTATAAGGATTAAGCACCTCCTGGGATTAATAAACACAAAATATGACATAGTTTTTACTTTGAGTTGAATCCAAAATTCAATATGGCTGCCGCAGTTACCATTCCTAGATTCCCTGCATATTATTCAGTATATTTCCAGAAAGTTTCTTTTGAATAGATTTATGTAATTTGGTGACACTTTCTAAATGTACTTTTGAAATAAAATCCAGCTTCTCCACTCATATAGTTACATATCCCAAGGAGACTTTATGTCATATTACAAATGTAATTAGTTATGCACTTACGATAGGCAGATATATACCGTATATATATATACAAGTGTACACGTATAACAATTCAAGTCCCTTTCACATTTAAGTGTCATATGCTTCGATGAATTCACACATATTTATCAAAATCTCTGTGACTTGATTTTCTATTGATTACTGAAGAGAAAAATTATCAGACTTGAATAATATAATATACTATTACTGAGGCTGATGTATGTACAGATATTGATTCAGATTATATTGTTAATTATACATGTTAAACTGTGTATAACAACATTTAAGATGGATCCATATTTGTATCCCTGAAATAGAGCTCTCTTTCATTCACCTAACAATAGTGTATATCATAGAGGACAAAAACCTTGTTAGTGAAAATGAAACAATAATTGATTTTATGATGGACAGTTCAGGTTTTTTCATGACAATAAATTAACTGACTAATTTTTCAATACATTTTGCGTGTTACATACATATACACTATCTGTGCATTTAAAAAAAGAGTCTTGTTTTTCATTGTTAGTCAAATGTGTTATTTAAGTTGGTTGTCAAACCACGATTGATTTATTTCAAATTTTAAAAGTAGACTTTGCGGTACTGATGTAGATCACTGAATCTGCAAGGATTTTTAGACCTTGACAACTAGTGATACAAAAGTAGGTCAATGATATTAAAAAAATTATTTTAAAAAATATGGTAAAATGAAATGGAACTAAATTCATCATGCCAAAATTGGTACAGTAAGTTAATTAATTGGTAGAGTTTAGAATTGACAAAATTGGACCTTTGGCTTATATCACAATGCTCCAAACATTTTCATGCAATTTAAAAATAATTGATGAACTTAACCCTTTCAACCCTAAAAAACTTTTGTGGACTCTTCCATGCAATCATCATTTGAAGTCCAATATGGTCAGTAGGGGCGAAAGAGTTAAAGTCTATATGTTTATAAGAGATATCATATGGAAACAATAGAAGCATTTTCATTTGACTTGTGAAACTGATTACAATTACCAATTAATAACTTATGCGTATTTGATCATTGTTTATAAAAATGAAACTGATTTCCATTACTACCAACGACTCTGGTGATCTGCTGATGTTTTTATGTATGATATTGACACCTGTTTGTATATCTAAGATTTTAAATAACTATAGATGCATGTGATATTTCCTTCCTCTCAACAAGGATGAGTGTTCAGTCTGCTGGACCTACATCCTGTGAAGATGTATGGCAGGTTTGTTTAAATAAGTGAAGTGGAAGTGTTTTTGGTATAGAGGGCTGTGTGTTATCGAGCCCCAGGTTATCCATAATTATTGTAACATATAGATTTCTTGATAAAAAAGCTTTCAGCATTTCTATATGATATTATTAGAGTTCTATCTTTACTTTCTCCCAACAACTATCAGTCTTTTTCTGAAATACTGGTACAGCAACATCATCTAGAAGTAGGAGAGAGGACAATGCTAAACCTATACCATTAAAATTAAAATAAGGAAGAATGTAGTGCTGATCTGTTGATAGATTTTCTGTGTTGGTATATGTAAATACCGTGTTGGGAGAAGGACGAGAGCTTTGTTAGGTAATATTGATCCCGCTATGTACATTTTACACTATTGCCGTCCCACCATGAGTCTCCATAGTCAGGAATCTAAGGTAAACGCCAATCCTAATGGTGAAAGTGTACTACTATACTATACTCTTTCTTCAGCTCCAACGACCTGGTCCGGCTCATAATGATAGGGCCTATATATTAATAACAGTGTACAGACCATACAGGATTTGAGAAGGGCCAATGATCATTGAATTTGAACCTGGTGAATTAAGGGTTTTAATCCGTTTAAATCCACAGGAGATCAGTTTTGAAGTTTTATAATTATTGTGTGTTATGATTCCTAGTGGAGGAAATCTGTGTTATGGCATTCAGGTTCGACTGGTTTGATAATGATACATAGTATAATCCCTTCATCATATTGTGCCTGCAACTGACATATATAGGAGAATGACAAAACATTTCATCACGTCGGTAATGTTTCCAGTTGGATTAAAGGTCGGCCCTAGCACTAGCAGGATTTAACGGATACACATATATAAACATGGATTTTGAAATCTGTGCTAATCACCTTCTCACACAATTTGGAATTGCTGATTAGCACTGCTGGCAGGTAATACATTTACAGTTGATTTCTGTTTTTTATATAGCCTAGCAATTATATAATCTTATTAATCGGTTTCAAACAAAATTTTAATCCCACTTGGACATGCATCCAGGCCATTTTTCCGAATTGTTATGCACATGACGGAAAAGTTTTAAATCAATTTCTAGAATTGTTTTTTCTTATGTGAGGAGTTGATGGTCATATATGAAAACAGATTGTTTTAAAATCTGTGTACTGTTAGTAATGAAGGCGGGCTTTTATGGCAAAATTTCCTTGGGAAAGGTGCAGGCGAGTTTGATGGATGCTGAATGTGTTAATTTTAGGAAGTTTTCACTTTTCAAAATCATCTTTAGGTTATTGAAAATGGAAAACTACAAAATATAATAGAAAATAAAAATTAAAAAAAGAAATTCTCATTGACCTAGCATATGGACTGTGTAGAAGCTGTGATCTACCTAAATATGCCCATGTGAATGAAAGTGCTCTCCCCTTTTTGCTTGCCCACCCCTTTTTGCATTTGCAAAAAGGATAAAAAATTCCAGACAGAGTGTAAACAATGTACTACAATGTTAAGTAATGTTAATTTCCGTTTTCATAATAAAACCAATATGTAATAGTATTCAAATAGCAGATGAAGAGTTAGAAAGGGGAGACAACTAAGGTCATTATATCGTTAGCTTTTAACATTTTTTGATCAAATATGGTAGTCATCTAGCAATGAATAAGCATATGTGTCAGGTAATAAACCCAGTCATGTCTATCACAATTAGTAAAAATTATAGTAATTCTAACTGCTATTCCATTGTACTTCAATATTAAATTCACCCCAACTTTGAGTAAAGTTTATGTGATGATGGAGTAAAGTTTATGTGATGATGGAGTAAAGTTTTGTGATGATGGAGTAAAGTTTATGTGATGATGAAGTAAAGTTTATGTAATGATGGAGTAAAGTTTATGTGGTTTGGAGTAAAGTTTATGTGATGATGGAGTAAAGTTTATGTGGTTTTGGAGTAAAGTTTATGTGTTGATGGAGTAAAGTTTATGTGATGATGGAGTAAAGTTTTGTGATGATGGAGTAAAGTTTATGTGATGATGAAGTAAAGTTTACACTACAGCTTACGTGGACTTTGCGGTTTCCACGCGTCCGTCACGGACGTGGGCAGCGCGGACCCCACTCGCCCACCGGATATGGCATTCCGCGACGGTCCGTCATATATCGTGGACATCAGCTGACTGATACGGTATCCACTCGGCATCACGGTATGTGACGATCCGCGATTAGTGGTGGGCATAGTTCAACTCAAGACACCGTGTTCCACGACGATCCACGATACGTGGTGGACATGCATTTCATTTTAAAGCCCGTGGTCCATGTCGATCCGCGATATACAGTGGGTACAAGTTGTTTGCTGTTCATTTCTGATCTACACGAGTTATATCCCTTCGTCTTTCGGTAGCGGTAGTGGTATCGGTATCGTTTATCAGAATTATGCATGGTTTCATGTTGGTGGTGTAGATAAGCCTTTATGATTCAGATGAAATTGAAGAACATTTCAAGTTTTATTTAAAGCTTTAGACCCTTGGTCCATCAATAGCGTTATTATGGCCATATTATAAACATTAAAAAACAATCGCAATATATTAAGCGCCGTTAATATTTAATGTAACTTAACATAAGCTGTTTCATCCATCCAGCATTCTCCATTGACGTATTCACGTTTTTAAAAAATATTCATTTATTTTAGAAATATTGCATTCATTACACGACATTGAATTGGGAAAATAGAAAATACCACTGCGACATAAGAACAGCTTTTCCAAATCTCATCAAAATATCTAAACTTCGGCATTTGAATCCTTATTCCGTTATCTTTTAAACATCGGTGCTATCATGTTATCAGACACCGATCATATCAAAATATGCGGAATATCGAATGTTGTGACAACTATTTGTATATCTATTCTAAAGTGTACACACAAAAGAGCTGTTAATAACTGCCTATCTGGGTATCTTGTATACATGTAATATCGTTAATGTGGTATCTAAACGGAAAACACAAAAAGGAATTAAACATTACATTATTGCATCAAAAGCAGAATGGATTCAGAATGTAATTAAAACATTACTACGGCCCTTTCTGCAATATAATTTACATGTACAATGTTTATATACATTCCCTAAATGTACCGATTTATGATAACCATTTAATGTCTTTATATTTATCATGTATATTGAGTGCTTTGCATTCAGGTCCAATTATGGTTTCTGTTTCTATCACCACTGTGATTTCAATGATTTGTATTCAATCATATTTGAAGTCATAAATTAGTCATTGAATGCAACACTTTTTATGCGGTGTTTTGCATAAACATGGCAGCCATAACCGCTGATTTTCTCGGCAGCTCGTCACACGCAGATGATTCTATTTTAGCTGTCTGTCAATCAAACGGGGTATCTGACGGCATCCGTGAGTTTCATTGGTTAGTGAGAATGATTGACAAGACACTAAAGCTTGTTACACTCCAGTGATCTCTGACTCTGTCAATCAAACACTGTAGAAAGGCGTCCGTTAATTCCATTGGTTGGTGAGAATGATCGACAAGTCAGCGTACGTGCACATGTTTTGTCGTCAGTTGTAATAGTAGACGTAAAACCCGTTAAATAAATATTGAGAAACATTATCAAAAACTGTATCGATACATACCGTCAAAACTGATTATCTACCGGTTCTAATAGCCTATATAGGGATATATTCCGCACAGTGACCTCACGTGTGAGGTTCGCCCAGAGACCGTATTTGAGTCATTGCATTAATAGTCTATTAAAAGTTTATTCTAGAGATGCTAATATTTTAGGCAACGATGTTGCACGATTTGTGATATTCTGTTCCGACTCATCCACTCATCGGTTTTGGGTTACATTTCATTTGTTGGAGAGCTCGAGCTAAATTATTGGAGATAGAAAAGTCTCAATGCACCTTCGATATCAGAGACGGGAATCGGTTGATCTGTGGAATAAACAATAAAAAAAGTCCTGTCCTAGGACTGGTCATGATAATGTTATATGAATATCTACACGTAGAAACACGAACTGAGATACATCCGAGTCCGTTTTATAACCGACGAGTGGCCAACACCACAAAGGCCAGAGACCGGCAGGCCGCGGTCACAGAGGCGTGTTAAGATAATAGCCCGGTAAATACCACATCTTAATTAACAGGTGTATCTCTAACATGTTGAATTTACCTGTAGGGCAGTTTGTTTTGATAATGATGATATAAAAGGACTCCCAATGCCAAGAAGTGGATCCTTAACTGTAGGTAAATTTAATTCATCTATTCCTTTGGCGTTTCAGCCAATCTGATTTTACAACATATACAAAGACATATACATTAGCAATACAAGATCGTGATATCACAGGTTCAACGGGATCAGACCGCTTTTTAGGAAATATATATAAACAAATGTAAACACGTGCCTGCAATTAATGCGAATAAGACAACGATAATGCAAATGTAACATTTGGTATAATGTTCTATTATAACGGGCCGTATACAACATGTTATAATTATATAATGTTCTGTGTTAACGGGCTGTATATAACATGTAACTTCTTACTAATTTTCTTTTATAATGGACCGCATATAGCATATGGCATTTGAATAATGATCTATTTTAACGGGCGATATATAACATGTAACTTCTTACTAATTTTCTATTATACGGGCCGTATACAACATGTCACAATTATATTATGTTCTGTTTTAACGGGCCGTATATAACATACATATTCTTACTAATTTTCTTTCATAATGGGCCGTATATGACATATGACACTTGAATAATGTTCTATTTTAACGGGCCATATATAGCAAGTAACTTCTTACTAATTTTCTATTATAACGGGCCATATACAACATGTCACAATTATATTATGTTCTGTTTTAACATCCTGTATATAACATGTAAAATTTGAGCAATATTCTATTATAACGGGCCGTATACAATATGTAACATCTCACTAAATTTCTAATATAACGGGCCGTAAACAACTTGTAACATTTCACTAATTTTCTATTATAACGGGCCGTATATAACGTGTCACCATATATAATGTTCTGTTTTAACGGGCCGTATATAACATGTGATGCTGATGTAACCTCTTACAAATTTCTATTATATCGGGCAGTATACAGCATGTAACATTTGAATAATGTTCTATTAAAACGGGCCCTATATAACATGTCACAATTATATAATGTTCTATTTTAACGGGCCGTTTATAACACGTAACTTCTTACTACGAACCTCACCTTACGACCACCTCAAAATTACGACCACCCCGCTATTACGGGCACTTTTTTTCAGTCCCGATATTTTTCTCTATATATCTTGGTATTGGTCGCTTCACTATTACGACCACTTTGCTATTCCATATTACGACCATCTTGGGCAGTCCCAACGAATACTAATTAACGCTTATTTCCCCCACAATTACGACCAGTTGGTCGTGTCTAAAAAATCACCTGGTGTGTAGCGAACCGTGAACAGCTTACGGTAATGCGTGTCAAACTGGCCATTGACGTGTGTATACGTAATTATCGATCTTTTGTTTACTGACCAGTGTATCGACAGGTGAGTAGAATGGCTATTAATCTTTTTGAAATCTTCGCACTGACCGGAAGGTAAAATAAACATCCAGTCTTTCATTGTTCGTAACAAGCCAACATGTGCCGGGTTGGTGTCTTCCCACTCAGCCAACATATCCTATTTTAACATTGGGGGTAGGAACAATACAGAACAATAGGCACTAATTACAGGTAAGTTATAGCCTGTTTTGGAGAAGTAATTGATTCTCAGGTTACCTGTGTTACCTGTATTACCTGTGCTACATGCTGTTAACAGTTTGTACATAATGTATACAATATATATATATCACAAAAACTTTTATATAATTAAAAAATATTAAAATAGAATAACTTAAATTTTCATAAATTAGTGAAAATAGTTCATTTTTCTATATCTTTCATTGTTATAAATTTCACACTTTATCATAATTATTAAATACATTGTATAACAGAAAATACATTTGTTCAATTTAACCTTTACATTGAAGGACACATCAATAAGTTTAAGTCAACGTTACCTGTTTCATTGTGATATATAACAAGTATATATACAATGTACTTAAGAGAAAACAATTAAAAACAAAACACTTTAAATGACATTTTAATAGGTCAAGTAAAACAAATCATGTATAATCATGAAACTGATTAAATAATAAAGCACAAATCAGTATAATCCTAGAAATCACGGATAAAGTTCACAATATCACCAAAGTCACTGTGTAATCACTGAATATGATATATCGTGGTTCTCATATATGCAGTCTTCACATGCGAAATTATTCACGTAATAAATAGTTCAATGTATATAGTGGATAAGATGTGAAGCTGCATCAGCATATGCAGTCGAGTGTAGGACAAAAGCCCCCCCGGACATTAGCCCCTAGGACAAAAGCCCCTCCGGACGAAAGCCCCCCCGGACATTAGCCCCCCCGGACAAAAGCCCCTTCATTATAAATTTAGCTGGTATACTTTATATAAATCTGTACTTTTGAAAAACAAAAACTGTATATATACTGCTGTTTTTATCTCTGAAATTTGGAGAAAAATTGTGTGGAAAATGAAGGTCCTTGGTTCAATGTCAGAGCTGCATTATATGTCTGTGGTTAAACATCATAATTTATTTGTTCAAACTTTACATTATTAAGTAAGCTGAACATTTCAGGAAATGTACCTTTCTTCGTAAACATATAACCATCTACACATAGTTTCACTCCACCTTTGGCAGTACGTATGATCTCCATGCTGAACAAATTGTTACTGATTACACATAATTTCTGACCTCCTAATATACCGCAAATATTGATAATCAAAGAAATGCCTACAAAAGCAATAAACATTTGATCCCTATTTGCAGTGTCTCAAATTATAACATAATAAGTACCTAACCAAACATGTTGCTCTGTGTTGTAATTTTAATTTTAGGAATGATTAAAATCAAAGAAACAATATAAAAACAATTTATACCTGTGCAAACATAGAAATTTCACTGTTGATACACATGAAGCCATTAATGATATATTTCCTTCGAGGAGAATACAACATCAATGAAAAACCTACCAAACACCTGTGTAACAGCTTATTGTTTATGTAACAGTAAAATCAATGAAAAACCTACCAAACACCTGTGTAACAGCTTATTGTTTATGTAACAGTCCAAGTAGTTGTTTACATTGCAGAAGCCACTGGTGACTGAAGTCACTTACATATAAAGAAATGTATATGTAGCACTTAATATAACCACTGCTAAAACATATATTGTAATTTAAAAAAAAAAATGAATAAATAAAAACATAAAAAATAAAAAAAATATAAATATAATTTTTTTTATGAAGGGGCTTTTGTCCACTTTTTGATTATTGTGAAGGGGCTAATGTCCGGGGGGGCTTTTGTCCTAGGGGCTAATGTCCGGGGGGGCTAATGTCCGGGGGGGCTTTTGTCCGTACCTCTATGCAGTCACATCCATCGTGTTGTTTTTGTATTGGTTATATACACATACTCTTATAAACATATCATTGAAGTTTGTGCCGTTAACTCTTAATGTGATTCTAACAAAATGCACCATTATTTTTGTTGAAACAATAATTCAATTAGTAAGAATTAGTTGCTTATTATAACATAGTAATCATATCTAATTAAAAGAAAAAAAAAACAACAAGAAAAACTGATTGAAAATACACTGTATATCATTGTTACCTGTATATGATGTATTTTTGATTATGAAAGATTTTCCATTATTTTATTTTTAAAGTGTTGTGTAATATCATTATTGATATAAGTAATAAATTATCACTGTATGTATTTTGTTATTAATACGTACATATGAATGTATATTTCAATTTTATTGTTAATCACCTTTGAGTCCCATGTATACGAATACTGAAACAGACTATACCTACATTTTCCACAGGTAAACTCATGTAATGTTTATATAACAAAAACAACATGTTGGCTGAGTGGGAATGAACCGCCGGGTTTTAGTTTGTAGTCCTTTGTTTACCGTTACGGGTGATCGCCCTTCCTTGGTGGCGCTGTGACGGATCAAATACACAAGTGATCAGATTATCTATCTTGCCTTGAAAATTGTAATAACCGTACATTTGCTTATTAATTATGGTATTCAAATAATTGATTTGTGGCTGTTGGTCGTTTTAAGACCCGATTACATACAAGCGAGTAAAATAAACATAGTAACGTTTGATTTTTTTTCTGGTCAAGCGCAAGTTTTTTCAGCGATCTCGATGTTTTTGTATCAATGCTGAATAGGGTCTGTAGATAGGTGTTATTATAATTTGAAAAAAAAAAACATGTTTGGTTTCAAATATTTCGCTAGAATTATGCTATTCTTTCTAACTTCATTTCTTTTTTCGCTCATGATGGCCCATCACGTAAACGTAACGAGTTATCACTAAAAAAGAAAATTGAACTGATTCAATGTAGCAATGGTCGTAGCCAACGACAACTTGCTGAACAGTTTGGGGTCGGCAAAACACAGGTCAGAGCATCTTGAAAAGAAAGACAGAAATTTTAGAAGGTTATGAAGAAAATAAAGGAAATGATAGAAAAAAACAATTGTCTTTCTTTTTATTTAAAGTTAAGACTATGGCATGTATTTAGCCAAATCTAAACAACTTGCACCTGAGTTCAGTCAATTAAGAGTTACGGTTCCTGATGGTCTAGCTCAAATTGGTCCACCTCGGCACTTTGTCCCGGACCCCCAGGTGTTCTTAATAGTGAGGTTTCACTGTAATTTTCTTTTATAACGGGCCGTATACAACATGTAACATCTCACTGAATGTCTATTATAACGGGCCATATATAACATGTAACATTTATATAATGTTCTATTTTTCTGCTTGAACGGACCGTTTATAACATGCTAATTTGCTATTGTAACGGTCCGTATACACCATGATACATCTCACTGATTTTCTATTGTAACGAGTCGCATATAACATTTAACTTCTTACTAATTTTCTACTATACTGGTGTAATGGGCCGTATACAACATGTAACATTTGAATAATGTTCTATTTCAACGGGCCTATATAACATGTTACTTACTACTTTTCTTTTATTATAACGATTTCGATTACAACACTTCTAATAATATAAGTTTAAAATGGAATTCGTACATGAAATAAATGCTTAAAGTAAAGTTTCAACATCGTGGGTATGTGAATGATCAAACTTAGGCTAATTATTTTATTTGTGATACGAATGTTTATTGTTTAAACTCAACGGAATTTAAATGTAAATAATGTGTTTAATTTAAAATGAATCCCTACAGTAAAAAGAAATTTTTAACAAAACTCAAGCTAAATATACGTACAACCTGTAAAAGCATATATTCGGAACATTTTTGACGTGCACGGAAACCATACGTGTCAACTCACCAGCAGTTATAGGCGAGTTCCGATTAGAACACCCGACAGAACAGATACCTGTGGTGCTGTGACAGGCGTGACGACCGTGTCGACCGTAATTTCACACCTGATTATTGTGAAATGGTATACTAACCCACTCACAGTCAAGTACACTTTTATGTCTATATGATTTGTAATCAGTTAAGTTAAATAATATCAAGAAAAATATCAGTGATAGTTCGCCATGTTGATAAGGGTTATCGGATAGTAGTAAATGGTCTGATGTGATTTTGTTTCGCATTTTCAATCATTTAAAACAGTAAAATATCTACGTTGTTGTACTATAGCTGTCTTCTGCAAATTTGGTTTATGAAAATGGTATGCAAAATTATTAATAAGGAATGAAATGAGATGAATTCAAAGTTCGTGTAAAATAGAGGTAAAGATCATGTAATGTCGGAGAATACAGATAAGATACCGGTAATTTTGGAGAACTTTGGAGAACACAGGTAAAATCCAGGTAAGGTATAGGTGAAGACTATAATGACTGTCACAACATACCTGCCCGTAACTTATTTGTAAGAAAACTCCATTACAAGAACGAGTTTGTCGATTATGTAGTTCAAACCATATTGAAGATGAAACTCACTTCCTGATTGATTGTGATTTTTACGATGATTTAAGAAATACTTTGTTGGAGCAAGCAGGAGTGTTTAATCCTACTTTTTTTGAGCTTGACTCCCAACATAAACTTATATATTTAATGAATAATAATGCACTACAGTGCTCATTATCATCTGTTTTATATAAAATGTACAGAAGACGGCAATGCTTTTAAGGGTGAGATATTTTAGAAATTGTGTCAGATTTATCTGATGTTATCATAGTTGAATATTTTATGAATTGGATCAGGTTTATTGTACATTTTAAAAATTGTAATATATTGTAAGCAAATGTGACAATACTTTAGAATATTTTAGCATGTATTTCTTAAATTTAGTTAATGCATAGCTCTTATTAGATGATGATATGACAGTGTCTCATAGGTCGAAATCGGCCGGGTGTTTTAATAACTCAGTGATGAAAACTGTATTTTATGTATTGTATTGAAACATGTGACACTTGAATAAACTATTTTTACTAGTAGGAGAAAGGAGACCCCCCCCCCCCCCCCCCCCCCCCCCCCCCCCCCCCCCGCCGCGGTAATCCAGACGATTTTTCTTACCTTGTGGGTCAGTCACCCGTGGCGACAGATTCACAGCTCTAGCTCGTTTGACACACCAAGTCGTCATAGCAACCGCTGCGAGGTCCTAGCCCCAGGCATTTACCTGTGCAACTCAGTTTTTGTAACGGTATTTTGCTTTCCTATACAGCGAATTAATTAATGATTATAGACTGGTCTTGCTTTTGTTTCAAACTTAAAGCAGATGATAACTATGATATCAACAAATTTTATTCCGTAGTTACGTGAGAACCCATAAACCAACATACATAATGTACGTAACCAAAATATGATTATTATTGATCAGATCATAAGTAATATACGGAAAGAATATCTGTAATATAGTTCACACTTAATGAAATTTAGATATATATTTTTTTTAAATAGAAGGTGCTTCACACAGACATGGGCTCGTAAAGATGACGCATTAAAAGAATTTATCATATTACACAGTATCAACTGATATAAGCACATCGTTTACTTTGCGTTTTAACTTCTGTAACATAAAATACATTAATACAATGGTGTACACGCAAATTACATAAAAGATATTTACTAGTGTTAATATGAGATTATTAGATTATTTACAATTAAAATTATTATGTTATATACGGCCCGTTACTAAAGGAAATTAGTGAGATGTTACATGTTGTATACGGCCCGTTATAATAGAGCATTATTGAAATATTACATGTTATATACGGCCCGTTACTAAAGAAAATTAGTGAGATGTTACATGTTGTATACGGCCCGTTATAATAGAGCATTATTCAAATATTACATGTTATATGCGGCCCGTTACTAAAGAAAATTAATGAGATGTTACATGTTGTATACGGCCCGTTATAATAGAGCATTATTGAAATATTACATGTTATATACGGCCCGTTACTAAAGAAAATTAATTAGATGTTACATGTTGTATACGGCCCGTTATAATAGAGCATTATGCAAATATTACATGTTATATACGGCCCGTTACTAAAGAAAATTAATGAGATGTTACATGTTATATACGGCCCGTTATAATAGAGCATTATTCAAATATTACATGTTATATACGGCCCGTTATAATAGAGCATTATTCAAATATTACATGTTATATACGGCCCGTTACTAAAGAAAATTAATGAGATGTTACATGTTGTATACGGTCCGTTATAATAGAGCATTATTCAAATATTACATGTTATATACGGCCCGTTACTAAAGAAAATTAATGAGATGTTACATGTTGTATACGGCCCGTTATAATAGAGCATTATGCAAATATTACATGTTATATACGGCCCGTTACTAAAGAAAATTAATGAGATGTTACATGTTGTATACGGTCCGTTATAATAGAGCATTATTCAAATATTACATGTTATATACGGCCCGTTACTAAAGAAAATTAATGAGATGTTACATGTTGTATACGGCCCGTTATAATAGAGCATTATTCAAAGGCTACATGTTATATACGGCCCGTTACTGAAGAAAATTAATGAGATGTTACATGTTGTATACGGCCCGTTATAATAGAGCATTATTCAAATATTACATGTTATATACGGCCCGTTACTAAAGAAAATTAATGAGATGTTACATGTTGTATACGGCCCGTTATAATAGAGCATTATTCAAATATTACATGTTATATACGGCCCGTTACTAAAGAAAATTAATGAGATGTTACATGTTGTATACGGCCCGTTATAATAGAGCATTATTCAAATATTACATGTTATATACGGCCCGTTACTAAAGAAAATTAATGAGATGTAACATGTTGTATACGGCCCGTTATAATAGAGCATTATTCAAATATTACATTACCAGGGAAACGGAAGGGAAGTAACTCTTATATATCGGGAGGACATCCTGCCTTCGGCCGTGATTAGAAGACGCGGTAAAGTAAGCATAACTTCAAAACATAAGCTAGCCACGCTATCTAGCGTTCCACGACGGATCGCGCTGTTCCGTGGACATACACGGCATCCGGCGGGCCACGATATCCAGTGTTCCTCGACGGGCCGCGCTGTTGCGTGGACACCCACGGTATCTGCCGATCCATCACGAATCGCGGAATCACGTGGACACTTTGCCCACGCATGTCCACTAGTGGACATTGCGTGGGCAGTCCACCGTGGGCGCGTGGAAACCGCAAAGTCCACGTAAGCTGTAGTGTATGTGATGATGGAGTAAAGTTTATGTGGTTTTGGAGTAAAGTTTATGTGATGATGGAGTAAAGTTTATGTGATGATGGAGTAAAGTTTTGTGATGATGGAGTAAGTTTTATGTGATGATGGAGTAAGTTTATGTGATGATGGAGTAAGTTTATGTGATGATGGAGTAAGTTTATGTGTTGATGGAGTAAGTTTATGTGATGATGGAGTAAAGTTTATGTGATGATGGAGTAAAGTTTATGTGATGATAGAGTAAAGTTTATGTGATGATGGAGTCAAGTTTATCTGATGGTGTAAAGTTTATGTGATGATGGAGTAAAGTTTATGTGGTTATGGAGTAAAGTTTATGTGATGGCTTAAGTTTATGTGATGATGGAGTAAAGTTTATGTGATGATGGAGTAAAGTTTATGTGATGATAGAGTAAAGTTTATGTGATGATGGAGTCAAGTTTATCTGATGGTGTAAAGTTTATGTGATGATGGAGTAAAGTTTATGAGGTTATGTAGTAAAGTTTATGTGATGGAGTAAAGTTTATGTGATGATGGAGTAAAGTTTTGTGATGATGGAGTGAAGTTTTGTGCTGATGGAGTAAAATTTATGTGGTTATGGAGTAAAGTTTATGTGATGATGGAGTGAAGTTTTGTGATGATGGAGTAAATTTTATGTGATGATGGAGTAGATTTATGTGATGATGGAGTAAAGTTTTGTGATGATGGAGTAAAGTTTTGTGATGATGGAGTAAATTTTATGTGATGATGGAGTAGATTTATGTGATGATGGAGTAAAGTTTTGTGATGATGGAGTAAAGTTTATATGATGGAGTAAAGTTTATGTGATGGAGTAAAGTTTATGTGATGATGGAGTAAAGTTTATGTGATGATGGAGTAAAGTTTTTGTGGTTATGGAGTAAAGTTTATGTGATGATGGAGTAAAGTTTATGTGGTTATGGAGTAAAGTTTATGTGGTTATGGAGTAAAGTTTATGTGATGATTGAGTAAAGTTTATGTGATGATGGAGTAAAGTTTATGTGATGATGGAGTAAAGTTTATGTGATGATGGAGTAAAGTTTATGTGACGATGGAGTAATTAAAGTATATGTGGTTATTGAGTAAAGTTTATATGGTGATGGAGTAAAGTTTATGTGATGGAGTAAAGTTTATGTGATGATGGAGTAAAGTTTATGTGACGATGTAGTAAGTTTATGTGATGATGGAGTAAGTTTATGTGATGATGTAGTAAATTAAGTTTTGTGATGATGGAGTAAAGTTTATGTGATGGAGTAAACTTTATGTGACGATGGAGTAAAGTTTATATGATGATTGAGTAAAGTTTTTATGATGATGGAGTGAAGTTTATGTGACGATGGAGTAAAGTATATGTGGTTATTGAGTAAAGTTTATGTGGAAATTGAGTAAAATTTATGTGATGATGGAGAAAAGTTCATATGATGATTGAGTAAAGTTTCTGTGGTTACGGAGTAAAGTTTATGTTGTTATGGAGTAAAGTTTATGTGATGATTGAGTAAAGTTTATATGATGATTGAGTAAAGTTTATGTGGTGATTGAGTAAAGTTTATATGATGATTGAGTAAAGTTTATGTGGTGATGGAGTAAAGTTTATGTGATGATTGAGTAAAGTTTATGTGATGATTGAGTAAAGTTTATGTGATGATGGAGTAAATACCAGTAATAGATATAGTTGGTAAAATGTCATCTGTTTATTACTTGATAAAGTACAATAAAAAAATGTCATCTTTACAAGTTATTTATTTACTAGATAAAGTATGGTAAAATATCATCCTTACATGTTTACTTACCAGATAAAGCACGGTAATATGTCATCTGTACAAGTTGTTTATTTATTAGATAAAGTATGGTAAAATGTCATCTGTACAAGTTTATTTATTAGATAAAGTATGGTAAAATGTCATCTGTACAAGTTTATTTATTAGATAAAGTATAGTAAAATGTCATCTGTACAAGTTTATTTATTAGATAAAGTATGGTAAGGTGTCATCTGTACAAGTTTATTTACTAGATAAAGTATAGTAAAATGCTATCTGTACAAGTTATTCATTTACTAAATAAATTACTATGGTAAAATGTCATCTGCACAAGTTGTTTATTTACTAGATAAATTACGGTAAAATGTTGTAGGGACAATATCTATATCTATACATGTTATATATAATCCACCTGATTTCAAAATGTAAATTATTTACGGGATTAAAATACAGAGCTGCTTCCTTCGGTACAATGCATTTTAATCTGCCCACAATGGCCTGTTCTATATTATATATACCAAATGCATGATTACATTGTAAACAAAAACCCACCATGTCTGAGGGGGAATAACTATTGACCACATGTCCTTTGGCACAGTAATCAATAATATTATAATTATGTATTGAAACAAATTTTTACACACATCAACATTTCATTGTTATATTTAATTGAATCCCGTGATTAACAATTTGACAGACTATATCAGGTTGATGTATATTCATCCAAAATTATAGCACTACAACACTGTTCACTTAAAAGCCTTAACATTGAACTCTGATAAATATCATAAAAATACAGATGATTAAGCCTTTTATTGGGGATACACAGAAAATACAAGCTGGCTCTATAGAAGATAACTAGCTGCACTGGAAATGGGTAAACAGGAAAAAAGGCAGGATTTTGCTTTTTAAGTCTTGGGTGGTATGTAGATTAAAATATTTAGATATCTTAATGATGATATTTCATAAAGTCTTATCCAATCCGTGGGCCCAGTTGTTCAAAAGGTCATTAAGCTAATCACAGTTTGACAACAGTTTTAAAATCCAGATAAAATCATTTCTGGTAAAGTTAAAATTTATGAAACTATAAAACTTGTCGGTCTCTTCCTACCTGTTTATTTGAAGGAAAAGCTTTAACACACCAGCAGGTTTTGAAGTAATTAGGAGAAATGAGGTCCTCATTAATCAAGTGGTGTGGTGAAGCTAACCATCTTTATAACAACAGGGTCTGGTCACTTTCTAGCCAAGGTTGTTTCCAGGAAACCAACTCATAAATAAAATTCTATATTTCATTTATAGCAAAATTAAGGCTATTCCCTTATGAATTTGCAGCATGATCACAGCATAGATGCAGTATGAATGCAGCATGGAATTGCAGCATGAATGAAGCATGACTGCAGCATGGTGCCTAATTTACCTCACTATATATTCTTACTAGTTAAAGCATGATTGCAGCATGTTTCAATTATGCAAATTATGCTGGGATCATGCTGCATTTATGCTTTAAGGAAGCATGGCCGCAGCATAATCCCAGCATGGTCTGTGAAGCATGATCCTAGCATGGTCTGCAGCATGATGCCAGCATGGTCTGCAGCATGATCCCAGCATGGTCTGCAGCATGGTCTGCAGCATGGTTTGCAGCATGATCCCAGCATGGTCTGCAGCATGATCCCAGCATGTTTCAATTATGCAAATTATGCTGGGATCATGCTTCAATCATGCTTCATGGCAGCATGGTTTACAAAATCAATGAAAATCATGCAATAAAAACTTGAAGAATACTTTTGTATTACATTTTATTTGGTAATTAACATGGTATAAAACTTTTCATACAGGCTGTTTTTTTCTAGTTCAAACATTTAAAACTTATCAATGAAATGAGAATGTGACAAAACAAATTTTAATTCTAATTTACCCATGGTACTTATTTTATTTGCCTCTTATATTCTTTTTCTCAAAACTTCCATCACATACACAACACAGCTATCTTTTTCTAGTACAGCTATCTTTTTCTAGTACAATTTTCAAATACAACTAATATCAATTCATCCTAGCTAGAAGTGGTTTGTTTCAACAAAAATAGTCAGCAAGATATACAAGTTCAATGTCAGTACATACTACAGTATGTATTTATAATTCTGTTTTTTTTTTCTAAAATAGTAGGAAAATAGTCCAAATAATATTTTCCAGCAGAGTTAAAGTAGGATATGTATACATTTTGTCACCGACGCACAAGACTAATTTCAGACAGTATACGTAGTTTCCTCGAAGTAGCCCAGATGTACTGGAAACTGTTTGTTTATACTTTTCTTCTGGAAATAAACATCCGGTGAATTCAAACATGGCTATCAGACTTCCCGCTAAACTCGTGTGTGTTGCATCATGGGATAAATAGTTTACTGCCAGAGATTAACACGATTCATTTTTACTTGTGCGTGTTTTTTATTCTAAATCATAAACTTCTATTGTGTCATACTTTTAAGATAAATATTACAGTATTTAATACTTGCATCGTGCACATTTAGATCGCACGAGCTCGAGGAGCACTCTCGTCACATCTCGGGAGCAAGGTAAACAAACGAGGTCATAGGTGAACCGAACGATAAACATGTAATCTGACCAGAGGTTTTGGCCTCGTCTGTCATACGCCTATTGTTTAATATTTTCAGACGAAGAACCGACCAATGCACGTTTTCTTTTTATGTTCACGATTTCAAATAATTCAGATTAAAGTACGGGAATATCGTCTGTTGTTAGTAAACTCATGTCGAGGTCGAGATCATCACAGCGCTTAACTTCAATATACAAGGAAGCGTCCGAGTGACAACATAAGTTCGACACATGTTTATTGGAGTTTATAGCGATGAATGTTGTGTCAAACACGATGTGATTTCGTATGCTATTATCAGATGTAATCTTAACACCGCATATATCCAGAAAGTATGCGATACAAAGACAAAGAGCAGGTGGTTTTAATCTTATTTGATTGAATTAAAAGCGATATTCCAAGCACATGTGTAACTGTTGGTAGAGTGACCCCGATTTTGTTTTGGCGAACATGTTACATGTATGGCTACCTGGTATTAAGCTGGTGCATGGTAAACGGCAACGTCTTGGTTTATGTCAGTGTTTGGATAAAGTGACTGATTCTATCTCCGATAAAAAGTGTATAATCGAAGCAAAAGTCAATATACTGGTTCTTCAAAAAACGATCTAAACTCTGAAAATTTGAATGAAATTTTTATAGGGATGAGTTTTAAGTCGTCACACGAATGTACTAACTTGCAACATTTATCAATGTTTAAGTTAATTCCTTCTGAGATAGAACTACAAGTGAAAGCTGACAAAATATCACATTTAAAAGCTGTGAACCGTTATACTAACAAAGAACATACTTATAAACGAAATACTTAATCAAAATAATTGTTATTGAATTTTAAATAAATATGTGTGGTACCGATCAAGTATAAAAAGGAAATTCTGCAACACAAACATGTTTTAAAAAATTATTTTGTTATCACCATTGATACCTGGAAATTTTCTTGCAACACAAACATGTTTTTAAAAATTATTTTGTTATCACCATTGATACCTGGAAATTTTCTATGTTTTATTTAAAATTAAAAAAAAGATACTAAAATATCTAATACCAACTTTTGTTAATTTTCTGTATCTTATTTTATTAATTAATAATTGTTTAGGTTAATCTTGGTACCTGGGAAATTTGGTCCTAGATTTTGGATCCTCGCTTGGACCTACATTTCACCCACAGAATTTTTGTGATGTCCGAACAAAGGAATGCCCTTTTAAGCTAATACAGAATGGCCAAGCATATACACATTTCAACTTAAGTAATTCATGTTAATACATGAAAGAATGGTGCAGTTCATTAAATTAACTAAGTTAATACAGCATAATTGCAGCATGGTACAGTTTGTATCTAAAATGGCAAAGTTAATACAGCATGGTTGCAGCATGGTACAGATCCTATCTAAAATGCCAAAGTTATTGCAGCATGGTTGCAGCATGATGCATTTCATATGATAAATTTACTAAGTCCACACAGCATGATTGCAGCATGATATAATTCGATATCCAAACTGGCAAAGTTATTGCAGCATGGTTGCAGCATGGTACATATCCTGTCTAAAATGACAAAGTTATTGCAGCATGGTTGCAGCATGATACAATTCATATGATAAATTCACCAAGTCCACACAGCATGATTGCAGCATGATATGATTTGATATCCA
Source organism: Pecten maximus (assembly GCF_902652985.1). Lineage (NCBI taxonomy): Eukaryota > Metazoa > Mollusca > Bivalvia > Pectinida > Pectinidae > Pecten > Pecten maximus. The sequence goes on along the minus strand of NC_047017.1, from coordinate 15,921,437 downwards.
AACTGGCAAAGTTATTGCAGCATGGTTGCAGCATGATACAGTGCATATGATAAATTAACTAAGTCGACAAAGCATGATTGCAGCATGATAGAGTTCAGATATTCAATTACCTCAATTTTTAAAGCATGGTTGCAGTACATGCTGTACAGAAGCATGGTACCATGCTGCTATGCAGCACATGCTGCAATCATGCTGTGAAACTAGCAGCATGATGCCAGCATAAAAGCAGCATGATTGCAGCATATGCTGCATTGCAGTCCATGCTGCAAATTGATAAGGGTTATGCCATAAGGTGAATATTCCTACTCCAGACTGTGTAAAGGATACTGATTTTATAGCTCCATATTTAATACAGATCTTCTGTGGCACAAAATCAATTTTGTTTTTTTGTCTTTTTATTATTTTATCAAATGTGATATTGACGTCAATACTGGTGTACTGGCACCCAATTAAACTTGTTATAATCTCTACTGCATTCACATCATCAATATGTCAGGAAATGAACCATGAAAATCCTTCCACAGATTACGAGCTTCACTGATTTGAGCGTCGAATGTAACCCATTTCAGTCTCTGTTTTCCTACCTTGATTAATCGGTGTGATCGGTCAGGTTTCCAGCTCACCGGCCGTTTAATTGTTTTTATTTATTGTTTTCCTATGGAGATCATAACAATAGTCTTACGGTCGTGTTTATTGTGCTTGTTAGTTGAAGACAGAAAGGTTTCAAGTTTTTATGAAAAGGTGTACTTTAATTTTGTTTCTCTTTATAAATTGATGGGTTTTTTCATCCCCGAGAAATCTTTGTTTGCATTAAGTTACTTAACTGGGCATATTGTAAATTTTAAAAATGCAATTAATGGAGGGAAAATTTTTTATTGTATTTAGAAACATTAATCTCAAATTTTATAGGGCATTGGATACAGTAAGTTAAACAGCTATTTATTGTGGTGATTGACCTCTGAGGTTTAAATGTGAGTTTGATTCAGATACTAAAAGGCTGAAATGTCATGCAGTCACACTAAATGTGAAAGTACTTCACAATTACTTGGAATGTTTAAATGAATAAAATACTTACGTTTATCAAAAATATCATAGGGTGCAACTCTCCAAAGGAGTCTGATAAATTTATCTATCATGGGGATTTGTTAATTGTTGAATTTGCTAAAAAACTTTTAATATTCTTTCAGTCTCGTATAGAAAAATAGAATTCCCGTGTTGCTGTATCATTAAACTGATTTTATTATTTTAGAATATATTTGGTTGATGGAGGACAAATTAGATTCATATTTATTCTGACTGAAATTTGTATGTTCATTGGGTCATTTCTGTGGACAGGGATATCTATACATGGCCAGCACCAAGCAAAACTCATACTGACCAACGAAGCTCCTATATATATATACACTCGTGTTGACATATCCCTGCCACAGAACAGGCCCATGCATATAAGATTCTGAACTGAAATATGTTGTGACAAATGTTTATGTTTAGCTAAGTGATTGGTTTCACACATTAACAATCCCACCAATTAGTAGGCTAATACCTGTCCTTCAGAAGATCACAATACAGCTCTAAGCCTAACTCACGATCAAAGGCTGCAGTCACTTTTACCTTTTTGCTGAAGCATTAACATACATAGTGCTTTTACCTTTATTACAGAGATGATCAATAGGTGTACATGATTCTGTAACAGTTCCAGGTTAAATGTCGTATATTGTAATTAGTGTGTACATGCAGAGCCTTCAATCTTGTTATGACATTGTCCTATGGTGGAGAAAGGATATATAGGTATATTTTATGTTGGTACAGAGCCCTCAATTTTGGTCATATATAGTCTTAAGGTGTAGGAAGGATAGGTTAGTGGAACCCTTGGATTTTAAAGATGGAATAACTGTACAGGACACCACTAAAATGGGAGATAAACAGGCAGTGGTATGAGTATGATAAATAGAATCTTATACACCCCTGTGGGTGAGACAAGGGATCTTAACCCAAGGGGAGAGATACTTAAGTAAAAGCTGAACACAATTAACGCATGGCAGCTTCAGAATCTTACCCCGAGGGTTGAGACCCGGCCCCCTGTCTCCTCCCAAGGGGATCAATGATCATTTCTCTCTCACCATCTTTGGTATCTATAATACTGATATTACATCAATGCAAGACACTGATTGAATTGTCGACTTGGTGTCATTGTATTGTTGCTGTGACGTAATACAATTGTTGAGATCGTGCATAGAGCACAAGTGGTTTGCATGGTTTCAATCCTTGGGGGAGAATAATAGAATCTTTCACCCCCTTGGGGTTGAGACAGGGGGATCTCAACACGAGGGGAAGATTCTTAAGTTGCCAAACACGAGACTTGCCGAGTGTTTGCGCAGCTTAATATCTTACCACGAAGGTTAAGGTTCCCCTATCTCACCCCCAGGGGAGTGAAAGATTCTATTAATCTCACCCAAGGGTTGAAACCATGCAAACTACATGTGCTCTTTGCATATTACGTATCTAATATTAACATTACATCAATGCAAGGAAATGTTGATGTGACGTGATTGAATTGTTGGCGTGACGTCATTGTATTGTTGCCATGACATCGTGGTATTGTTGACGCGACGAAATACAATTGCTGAGAACGTGCAAAGAACATGTGTTGCTTTTCTTTCCCCTTGGGTCAGATAATGAAATCTCAGCCCGGTAAAACTGCGTATATCCCTGTCCAGAGTAAGAGAAAAGAAAATCTCACACTGGTAAAATTGTGGATATCCCTATCCAGGGTAACAGAAAATAGGTTCTTAAAATAGATAAAAGCTCTCTTTTTATTTGAGACGTTTACCCATCAAGCTTCAAAACTTTCTTCATTTATCTCATTGAATGATCTTGAGGACAATTTCAAGATTAATTTTATATCATCAAAACCAACTTTGTCAATATCAGCTGTTGTTTGACTTCAAGGTCTTCAATATGACTTCCATATGTCATGACGTCATGTTGATGGTAGTAATGCTGACGTTGGTATTGTAGTTCTCTGTTCGGTTCCATATATAAGTCATGTGATAGAGGTATTGTAGTTATAACTTCTCCGTTTGTTTCCAGATATAAACCTGAGGTAGATGTAGCGGACTACCAGGGTAAGACCGTCTTTCATCGTGTGTGTGGCAACAAGGACCCGAGGTACTTTCAGAAACTGGTAGAGACTTATAACGGTATACCAGAGGACGTCATGGATCAGGCGGCCGACGATGGCATGACACCTGTCATCATCGCCTGTCAGAATGGCAACCCAGAACAACTCAAAGAGCTCCTGGATAAAGGGGTAGGTTGATAAGTGGACAGATAATACATTGTAAGTTTCCAAAAACATTTTGTAGAACGAGTTTCCAAAAATGAGACATAAAAGTATTATCAATATAAATCTGCATGTTGTTATTCAATAACAGTTAAAATATTTGGGTCTGGATATAGGCCTCATTCCAATTTGTACATGCTGTTGGTTTATCTTTATTCCAGTGATGTCATCAAAATTCACAAAGTCTTTCATTTTAATATTGCTTCATTTGAGAACACAATTATATCTTATCAAGTGCTATTTTACAAATTTGAAAGATAATTTTTGATGAAATGTATTTTGTTTTTTCATTTTATGTTTAATACATTGCCCATTTATAAGTATTCTGCCTTTCATGACATTCTTGTACCAGGTAGTAGTATTCCCTGATTAACCCTACTTTTTGTTACAGGCTTCAGCAAGTGATGCGGACAAAACCGGAAAGTCGGCTTTACATTACTGTGCCGATAACTTAGAAACACAATGTGCGGAAATGATATTACACAAAGACATTGATCTCCTCAACTCCAAAGATGAGCAGGGCTTCACGCCCCTCCACATGGCCGTGATAGGAGGCAATGCCCCCCTCCTACGACTCCTGTTGAAGAAAGATGCAGACATCAATTGTCTGGACAATGAACATCACACGGTCGCACACTGGGCGACAGGTGAGTACCTTATCCACACAATAACTCATTTCTTTATCATATATTGGATGTTTAGGCGCTTATTAACCTGTAACATTTCTCATGCAAAAATTATCCTAGGACCTTGGCTAGTCATCCTGGTCACCACATCAGGGATTGCATGATCACAGATGTATTTTAAGAGTTTAAATTTATGATTTCAAAATTATATATATATTGGTTATGTACATATTTATAGCCGTGTAGATGTTTAATTATGATACTGTGAAGATAAAAGAAAAAGCTTTCATTGCTAAGTTCAAATTCCATAAGGATTGACAAAATTTGTTTCGTTATCAAGCAAATGAACAAAAAGAGAATGCATTGAAATCACAAGAAAAGTGAGAAAACGTGCCTGGATGTTATAAAACTGAATTATTTTGATCACATGGGATTCATCTTCCAATCTGTAATGACCCAAAGAAGAGTTGAAGGCCTTTAAGCTTGCCATCCTATATAATATCATCCCAAAATAATTATGGTACATGTAGCATCAAGTAAATTTTTGGAATGTTTTATATATATACATGTATATGCTTATAAAAAAATGTAAATGCTCAAATTCAAAAGCCAATATCAATGCTAACTATGTTAACATACTCGTTATCATTACATTCTTTTTTTATTATTATAATTTTCATAAAAAATTAAGTGTAATATTGCACAAACATCTATATTTTGTCAAACTGACTCACTAAGGTTAGGTTGTTTACTGGTCATCTGTTTATATTTACTACATATGTACATGATCAGGGGGGACATGTACCCAACCCTTCTAGGCCTGCATATCCAAATCTTTAAAATTCCAGCCGTTGTATAATATGAGCTTTAGAAACCTGATATTTGCGGATACATATTCAAATGTAGGTATATTATAAGTACTGCTTTGTGATGAAATGGTGGGGCTGTGAGTCAGGCGAACATAACAGTTTCATTGTTTTTACTTTGTACAGTTGCTATGCACCCTATCAATACATACAGGGTTTGTTATGGCACTGAAGTTTCATCAATGGTGTTATTTACAAAAAACACTTGTAAAACAGTAACTCTAGCTGGAGATAAAATCTGACACCCAAAAACAGCAGGTTACCTCCCTTAGACTAAGCCGTTTGAAATCAAACAGAAATTTCTGAAATTTGAAGTATGATAGAAAATGTAATTGTTCAAAATTGTAATATGGATGAAATCGATACCCAGTGATCTTCTGATTTTCTTTTGCCTCATTAAGTTTTATGAAATGATTTTTCAAGTATACACAGAACTGTTTTGATCTTAGTCAGTTTTGTGAACAGTGTTTTCTAGTGTTCTGGCTTATATTCTGTCAATGATTTTATTGTTGTGGAGGTTGATAGTTAGATGAAAATATTAACGATTCAAAGTTTTCCTTTTTTCTTTCATATAATGGATTTGTTTTCTTCAATTTTGCTAATTTTGAGTTTCAAATTGATATTCATTATTTGCTGTATAATTATGTAAGCTCAGCCTCTCTTTATATATGCATAACTTTATTTCATACTTTTTAAGTTTTAAATTCCCAGAAACAACCCTGTATCTTATTTCTATATGAATAGTTTGTTACGTTGGTATACCAGATTATATTTTAATTCCATTGTATGACGTCATACAGTGCTTGTCAATATCATATCAATATTATTTGGATTTATAGGTATTCACGAACAAATTAAGCTGGACAGTACATGAATTCACATGTTCTAAAAGTTAAAATTACATTTCAATTAAATACTCATTCTGATTTAAAGATAAAAATATAAAATATAATGGTTAAATTGGCATCCATACCTCCACATTCCAGTATTTCAACATCTGGAGAATTAAAAAAAAAAAAAAAATATTATAACCAAAGTATCATTAAACCTTGGTTTTCCAGACTAAGATAAGTATAGATTATGAATTCAAAATTTATGGTTAATATCTGAGATTTTGCTGAGTGGGATGAGTAACAGAATGCTCCGCTTGCATTTGATGTAATCGTGCATGGTCAAAGTATTGAAATCAAAATAAAATGAAATTATATTGGAATTTAAAATTATCATCATCTGACTGAATAAAAAAGGCAAATCATATTCATTTGTGAAATTTCAGATTTTTCACAAAAGTCATATTTAGAACTGTTAGTCGAAATACATTAATCATGCAAGTCATTAATAAACTTGCCCAGGTGTGAGATATTGTTTCTTCATTTAATTGCTACATATATTAAATAAGTTTTTAAACATCTGTGTGAAGAATGGTTTTTAATTAACGTTTTAATGAGTATTTTATGACATCATATGAGAAAAATTTGTGTGATTTTATTCTCCCATCCTGTTGGTGTTGTACTGATCTATTTATATCCTCAATCGTCACTCCAAGGGCATCATATGACAGGACGTAAAGGTAAGGGCAGACCACTCTCCTGCAACCACAGTATTTCATCTCTATATATTTATGGTAGCATTTTTAGCCTGTGGTGTGTTCTCCAAGAGTTGACTTTTGTTATTATATTATATGTACCATTCTGTAGTGATGTTGCTTAGATGCACCTCTTATATATTCAAATATCGAAATTTGAACAAAATATTTATTGATGATAATTATCATTACACAGTAACTGATTTCCTTATCATGATGCTTGATACCATCTTGATTTTTTTGGTGGTAAATCCATTTAATTCAGTTAGAACTCATTGTTTAGATTCTCTGCTTGATAAAGATTTATAAACCCTGTGTGTGTCGAATCACAAGTTCTCCTGTAAAAAGCAAATATTTTAAGCTACCGTATATAATTAAATTCAATATTAACAAGACTAATTAACAATATATAGATATATGACATAATTCCATACAATTAATTTTCATATATATACTTAACACTTTGATGAATATATTTGAAATAATTTCTAACCAAAATAGTTTTATAAATATATATTAGCCATTCCTCTGATCTTGAACCACTTAAAAAAAAAATTGCTGCAACCAGAATTTTTCTTATACTTTTTATTCAATAGATTAGATCAAGATTTAATTAGATATTTATAAAATACCGTTTGAGATAAAAGACAAAATTTGTACATGCAGTCATAATCAAACAAACACTTACACCTATTTATTCATTCTCAGCATTCATCGGAATGCAGGTCAAGCATTTTGCCATACAGGTACAAATCAAACAAAGGGAAATAACCCTGATAAGTCAGAATGGTATTTCCTAAGAGACGGTAAATATACCGTATGTAGATTATAAGGACTGTAAACTGTAAATAAAATGCCCTCAAAATTTTATGACTAAAATCTATATGTTAAACTGATAAATTTTTTAAATCATTTTTTTTTAAATCATCAATGTTTTGTGAATGTATTCATCTTGTGAAAGTATTAAACAATCTTTGGAATGATGTATTGTAACTATATAGATATTCACTTCATTTTATTTATTTATTTATTTTATTTATTGAATTTTTACATGTTTTACCATTTTTTGTATGCTTGTTTGAATATCATTGTGTTTATATTTATTTATTTATTTATACTTTTTTCAACACTTTATTAAATTTATTCTGATTAAATTACAGTTAGTGTATGCAACAGTTTTAATTTGGCATGTCAATCCTTTACGTCCTCAGATAACATAATGAAATAATTGCAATGTACTAATTAGCCAATATTGATAAATATTTTCCTAGATTTGAATTCTCCTCACCCAGAAGATATGATATGGCATAGTGTTGTAGCCTCTGTTTGATAGGTTAATATGATTTCTGCATAGAACATGACATGTTGCTTTAAAAGGATTTTCCAGTGCTTCATTGACTAAAATCAAATAGTAGTATATTGACTGTTTCAATTTTACAGCGGATATGGGTTGAAATTTTATAAGATATATGGTTGCTGAAACAAGTGGAAGTGTATTGATACATATATATAGAATGATAAAAAAAACAACAACAAAAAACAAAAAACAAAACCAGTATGACAAAAACAGACTGTACCAAAATTTATACATGTAATAATAGACTTTAGCTGTAAGTAGCACTGCATGCTTTATAAATCTATGCTATGAGTGTTTTGACTGTCAAAATAAAATTGTATTGCTGAATCGATAGAGACTTTTGTTTGTTGACGTCCCAAACAATCTAAAAATGTCTCAGATTTTATGATTAATACCAGTTGTTACATTAAGTGTCTTGTGATAATGACAAAAAACAAATTGAAATTGAAGAAAAGTTTCATGCAAAAACTTATTGTAGGTACTCATGCCCTCCACTTTACCTGAAGAACTTTTTATCTATACTGTACTGTACAACTATTGATTGGCAAAACTAGGTGCTGCTATAGGAGATGTCCCATTAAAATCTAGTGATGCTGACAAAGATTAAGGAAAAGAACCAAATCAAAATTTCAGCCTGGCAGTCTAACTATAGTAGTCATTGTAGAACCAGAGCTATAACCAACTATAATTAACAAGTTCTATTTCAGATCTGTGATATTGTAGACCTCTACATATAGAGTCTGGAAGACAGTTTGTATACCAGAAAAAAAATACAAATATTTATTATTACAAGATAACTACTGTTTTGAATCAGTAAATTTTTTTATAGAAATTAACATGAACAGGACTAGAAAGTGTTTTGAAACTTGAATTTGTATCTATGTCTCTTTAAGCTTTATTTTATTTTAATTTTTTAATTTTAAGAAAAAGGAGTATTATGTATGATTAGTTTGATTTTACATCTTTCTGGTATACAAACATTGTGTTGAACTTTTGATAAGATCTCTCTGTATTTAATTTCCTGTAATTATATTTAGCTACAGTATGTTATATGTTTCTTTCATAGCATTTCCTAAATGTACATAACACTAAAAGTATCAATTTAAGTTGCTTCCTATTTTAAAACAAAAACATCAATTAAAGTGAAATTTGAAACTCAAGCAGATAGAAACTTGTCATTATTGATTTAATTTTCTGGTGACCCTAGAACCTATCATTTAAATCTTGTCTTAATTCAAATGTCCAGAAACCTACTCTCTGTTTACCTTTAAGAGATTTACGGTGTCTCAAACTTAAGGTCAGTAATTTATGTTTGGTGTTTCATATTATAAAGCAAAAAATGGTAAAAACCAAAAATATATTTATGCATGTACATATGAAGCTATTTAACTGTAGCTGTATTCTTTAGGTCATATAGACAAGTTAATATTTCTATTAAAATGTGTCAGGACTTTCAGTTAGGATAGTCTACAGAGGAGAAGCTAAGGCTTTGCCTAAGGGGAGTTATAACTTGTGTTTTACAGTTTGTGGCCACTTGGAGGTTCTGGAGATTTTACTGGAGAACGGAGCGGATGTGTCACGGGCAGACAGTCATGAGGCTTTTCCTATACATTATGCTGCTCAGATGAATGGCAAGGAGAATGGTCACACTGATCCGAAGATAGGAGAGAAAGTCCTCAGGAAACTCGTCGAAAATGGTGTGCCGATGGATGTTCTAGACAAAGATGGACGCCAACCTTTACTGTGGGCAGCTAGTGCTGGTATGTATTGCTTTACGCTGTTTCTAAATTTGGCAATTATTTGGATTTGTGTAGATGTTTTATCTTTTGAAAGAATGTCTTTTATTCAATCTGTTACATCACTTTATTAAATTTTATCATAATTTATTTTCATGAATACTTTTGAAATAAAGTCTGTATGAAGTAAACATCTCAGGAAAATTTTTGATATTATTCTGTTGCCAACATTTAATTTAATCTCTATGTCTTTACTAAATAAGTAGTTGAATTTTGTAATATTTATGTTTTAAGGTAACTCTGAGTCCTGTAAGTTGCTAGTGAAGGCCGGAGCAGATGTGAATGCTATAGATAAAGATGGTCTCTCAGGTAATTATATCTAAGTATTGAAAATGGATTGTTGATCATTATCAAGTAAACTTTTAAAATATAGCTGAATATTAAAAACTACACTCTTAAATAATTAGAAAATGCTGATGCAGGAAGGAAATTTTGGAGATAAAATTATCAATAATATATGATGCAGGATGAATCGGGAAATCTTATGTATTTGTGATTAATATAACAAAAAATATCAATTTAGTTGCATACAGTATTTGCCAAACACTATTGAATTTTGTATATAACACTGTATCATGTAGCTTTAGGACTCATCAGTGATGCTACCGAAATGTCCATAATCCAGAAAGAAAATTTAGAAATACAGAATGAGTTGACAGACAAATGTCAAAATAAGGAAGAAAAATAAGATACATTATTAGTATAGAGTAGTGACATAATATAATGTTTAGGAATATGAAGCTAATTTTAATTTAACCTTTTCTTTGTGTTCTCAGCTCTCCATTGTGCAGCATCACGTGGTCATACCAAGTGTATAGAGACATTGAAAAATCTTGGTGCCAATGTAGATCTGGCCGACAAAAACAACTGTACAGCACTGTTCTACGCCATCACCCTGGGCAACAAGGAGTGCACCAAGGCCCTTCTCAAGTTTGGTTCCAACCCAAACCACCAGGACAATCGTGGACGAACGTAAGTGTCTTTTCCATGTACAGTACCATACACACGTTCCTTACAGGGTGTGGTCATACTACTTTTAAGGCTTTGATATTGATACATATTGTTTTTGGTACTACTAATATTGTTTGAGATATGGGATATTTATATGATATTAGAAATACACTTATGCAAGATAACAATACAATAAAATAAGATCTGATGGAGGTGCAGTTAAGATACATGTAATCATACTTCACTGAAGTATGAGATATCTTGATGCAAGATTTCAAATTATTTGTGATTTTGTGATGTCAATGAATCGATGAATATATTTAGACCTCCAAAAATGCATCTGATAGTGTACTGACACTCAATGTTCTCATGATTAAAATTGATCGTAAGCTATATAAATGCAAATATTTTATATGTCAACACCTTAGTTCTGTAATGGTCGTTCTGCAAAATCATTGTTGTATACATGTTACATCTACTGTTTGGACATTTATGTATAATCAAAATAAAACTTTCCAGTATAAATATTTAACTATAGATGTCAAATTTGAAAATTTGTCATTATGAAGGTACAATGTATATATGTTACAGAGTTATAAGACTTTGCTTTGAAACACAAAATTACTGATTATCTAAATTGTACAAACTTCGATATTCAACCACTTTCATGAAAAATTGAATGTTGATGAAATGAAATGAAGTCTGTAATTATTGATTTTAAAATATCAATAATAGACTATAAATTGAAAAAAGGAAGTTTTCGAGTTGAAGGGAGATAACTCATGTATGCTTGAAATTTATTTATTTTCCAGTTATGCTTCAACATCATTGTGACATAGTGTACATGTAAAATATAAAGATTAGAACAATAATGTAATTTATTTATTTTATAAAGATATTTTTCTGCTATTAGTTTGTAATTTTCTTGTTACTTTTGAAGCAAAGCTTGTATCAATAAACAAGATTCAAAATTAATCCCAAACAATCCAAAACATATAAATTATTTATTTAAAATATATATAAACCACATCTTTTTGCTCAGACCGACCCACTGTGCTGCCATAAAGGGCTGTGTGGATACTGTCAAGATGCTGGATAAACATAACGCCCAGCTATGGGCACCTAGTGTCCGCGAGGATTGTCCCATCCACGAGGCTGCTCAGGGTGGATTCTGTGGTGAGTAGAGACAGAATTTTATGTCAGTAAATGTAAATAATTAATTTTTCTTTGTTTTCATGGTAAATACTCAAATGTGATTGGTCGAAAAATTCTTTTCATTCTTCTATGAAAGAAATTCCAAGAATGGCGCGAAAAATGTGACGTCACAATACGACAATTGACGTTGCGTATTGATTTGAGAAAAAGAATCCCATTTAAAACCAGTAAAATTGTACATAAAACATGTTTTAAATTAGAATATCATTTTCAAAAATTTATTATAAGCGTTGATGTCAATTATTTTTTAGTTTCATCGGGGCATGAAACAAATTTTGTTTGCAAACTTCTATAAGAATCCGCTATGCGGATTCATACAGTTTGCGAACAAAATTTGTTTCATACCCCGATGAAACTAAAAAAAAATGACATCAATGCTTAAATGTTTAAAGGAATTATATAACTATTTCTCTAAAAATTTCGATTGAATTTTTTTTTTTAATGTTATAGAGGAAGTTTGGTTATACTGTGTAATACGATGCTGTTATATGTTACATTGCAAATTTTGTCTTCCTTATTTGATTCTATTAATTTATGCCAGATATTATTTCAAATTAGTTGTTTTACCTACATATGGTTAGTGAAAATTAGAATATACATATATAGAACCATCATTGATTTATATCTGAATTAAATACAGAATCATCATTAATTTATATCTGAATTAAAGTCTGACAGAAAGAGACACAGAAAATTCATTAGTGTCTGAACTTAAATGAATTATCACAGCTTATTTTGATTTGATGAAGGAAAACATTGTGAAAGTTAAAGGGGGAACATTACTGAAAGAATTTGAAGAATTCTCTTTTAATAAATTATTAACTTAAGAAACATTTATGAATATGAGGCATGAGTTAGCTTATAAGTTGTCAAAATGGTCCAACACATAATAGGGAGATCTCTGTATAACTCCGAGGGTCCCAGGGTGGAATATTTACCAGATATCGTATGTTACAGAAGTAGAGCTGGGTTCATAGGCTGACTATGTTAAATGAAGATAGTATTTATTGTAACAGATTTATGCAGTCTATGGAAAATCATACTGAATCTCTCATTTTTCCCCATGCAGATGTTGTCAAGTACCTGTTGAAATCGAAGAATGATCCTAATGCTGTAAATCTACCAAATAAGGGAGGTCGCACCTGTCTACACATAGCAGCCATAGTCAACAACCTGCCTCTCTGTAAACTTCTCATCGATAATGGTGCCGACAAAAACGCAACGATGATCCACAAGGTAATTCTCATTCTTATTGATGCCTATACTCATCTGTTATCAGACCATCATTTGCTTGTAATTAAAGGGTGGGAATTGGGAGTTGGGTGATTACAACCTTCCTTTATAATGAGTTAGTAACAGAACTAATACAACTCTCTGAATAAATTTATCCTTAATTTTTCACCTGCCAGTGCAAGGGATTATATATGCAATGATGTAGCATTGGTTGGTCCTCTGTCTGTCATAAACTTTTCTTTCAAATGCCTTCTCAGAAACAGAGAGTTTGTTAAAATGATTTACCTGAACCTATATAAGGTCACAGGTTTCAAATGTGTTGTAATCTGTGGATGTTCAAATTAATTACCTTGACCCACATGCAGGTTTACACTCTGAGGTCATTTGCCCTACAGCCATTTACAAGTGTGTGGTGTATTTTGAATGTGTGCTATAGGACTAATTCACAGGTTTACACTCTGAGGTCATTTGCCCAACAGCCATTTACAAGTGTGTGGTGACTATATTTTGAATGTGTGCTATAGGACTAATTAGACAATGAGTTGTAGATTTGTGTTGCCAATCATTCACATGTACCGGAAAGTTGTATATTAGACTTATGCTTTGAAATTATTTATTTACATGAGGCTTACAGAATTGGATAAATATTTTCCTTTTGGTTGTCTGCTACAGTATTTCATACTTTCCTTGTGTAATACAATTAGTATCTGGTTTGAAACTACTGTATTAATTAGTTTTGATGTTCATAATTCAACAACATTACTGGTATATATTCCTTTACTTAGCTCCCAAGGTTATGCCTTGAAAAGGTATAGCAGTGCAATATACAGTCATCCATAGATGTTGTAATTATTGAAGCATATTGCAACAGTGGAAATAGATCCTGTTCATTAGACTATACACCCTTATGAATTTGCAGCATGATCACAGCATAGATGCAGTATGAATGCAGCATGGAATTGCAGCATGAATGAAGCATGACTGCAGCATGGTGCCTAATTTACCTCACTATATATTCTTACTAGTTAAAGCATGATTGCAGCATGTTTCAATTATGCAAATTATGCTGGGATCATGCTGCATTTATGCTTTAAGGAAGCATGGCCGCAGCATGATCCCAGCATGGTCTGTGAAGCATGATCCCAGCATGGTCTGCAGCATGATCCCAGCATGGTCTGCAGCATGATGCCAGCATGGTCTGCAGCATGATGCCAGCATGGTTTGCAGCATGATGCCAGCATGGTCTGCAGCATGATCCCAGCATAACCATGCTTCAATCATGCTTCATGGCAGCATGGTTCAGGGCATCCATTAACCAGAGACCTCGGGTCAATGACGCAGCAAAATTTAATTTGACGCACGACTTTTGCATGCCGTGCGTCAATCTGACGCTTCACATTTTGACCACCACTGTCATTAGTCTATGTGTTGTCCAATACCCAGGCTCAACAAAGGATATATTTGCTATGGTCAGTGACACTAATTAGTAGAATACCCCTAGGAGTCAATTAAAAGAGCCACTCAACTGTGACTAATCCAACAGTCGCTGCCGATTGCCAAATTGGGGCACAGGTGAAGTATCCACTGTACCTACCTGTAGAGGCCGATCTGTACTTTATTCTAAGCAATCACATTTTAATAATTGAAATAAGTAAGCTATAGTAGATTTCCATCCCAGCAAATTAATGTAACATATGTTTGTGATAACTTTCAATCATGTACATAACAAGAATGAGATCGTAAGCAGGCCTAGTTTGCATCATGCCAACACAGGCGGCAGCCATTTTATTGTTAACCTGAATAACCTTACATATACATGACCTCTGCAGTGCATTTGACAGGGTGGGAAGCGTAAATCATTCCTGTTATATTTTGGCGGCAAATATGAAAACATGATTTGCATACAAAAATAACCTCTAGAGGCTGAGCAGATTAAAAAAAAAAAAAGAAAAAAGAAGGTTTTATAAATTATGCTTAACCATTGTAACACATTTAAACATAATTTCAGCAAGAAAACTGTGATACAAGTTTATTTGTTAAAAGCTTTACAAGAAATTTATTTCAGTGATTAAATTAAATAAAAAAAAAAATTGTGTTTTAATTCTGCTTTATTCAAACAAAAATAGATAATTAAAAGAAAAGTTCAATTTTTTAAAACACTTTTATTTATTTAATATAAACAACAATTGGATAATAAATTAAGATGAACTAAGTTCTTTTGAATTTTTAATTAAATATAATGTTAAAAAAAAGACGCTTTTATCAGCTTACATTCGGAAAAGATTAACCGTCAAGTTTGAGAATTTCATATTTTGACTCTCAGGATTTTGATTTGACTCTCAGGATTTCAAAGCTGAGGGTCACTGACTCTTGAGATTTTAATCCTACTGGATGCCCTGATGGTTTACAAAATCAATGAAAATCATGCAATAAAAACTTGAAGAATACTTTTGTATTACATTTTATTTGGTAATTAACATGGTATAAAACTTTTCATACAGGCTGTTTTTTCTAGTTCAAACATTTAAAACTTATCAATGAAATGAGAATGTGACAAAACAAATTTTAATTCTAATTTACCCATGGTACTTATTTTATTTGCCTCTTATATTCTTTTTCTCAAAACTTCCATCACATACACAACACAGCTATCTTTTTCTAGTACAATTTTCAAATACAACTAATATCAATTCATCCTAGCTAGAAGTGGTTTGTTTCAACAAAAATAGTCAACAAGATATACAAGTTCAATGTCAGTACATACTACAGTATGTATTTATAATTCTGTGTTTTTTTCTAAAATAGTAGGAAAATAGTACAAAATAATATTTTCCAGCAGAGTTATAGTAGGATATGTATACATTTTGTCACCGACGCACAAGACTGATTTCAGACAGTATACGTAGTTTCCTCGAAGTAGCCCAGATGTACTGGAAACTGTTTTCATGTGTGTCCGTAAACTTAAAATAAACAAAAACAAGCAACAGTCAATGACTTCTTCTATCGAATTTAACCCTATTTCTAATAAACTGTGAAAAGATAATCATAATTTTGGAATCAATTCTAAATACTGACTAAATGAAATGTTGATTGACAATTTGAACAATGGTGTGTTGTTTGATGTAGCACGTACTGTAGTGATATATCTCTGTCACTGTCCCCGGGGATTTCAATACAACCAAGCTTGAGACGACTATATTATATTTTTTGCTAGTACAACAAATAACTAACAAGGATTTTTAGATTATATACATAATTTTTTGGGGTATATATATTAATGTTTACACTTTTATTATGAAAGGAAATGTTGTATACCTCGACAGATAACATATCTCGAATAATCTTAATTAATGTGAAACATAAACTTCTTCATTTCTCTTCATTCCTTTCTGCTTTGTGTTAAGTCAATGCCATCAATTTGGACCACAATTAATGCATGCGGTGTTCCTCATTCCAGAATGTACTGCATGAAGACTCAGTCTCTGTTGGAAGAAAGAAAGACTTTTAGAATATTCTCTTATTTCAAAATTAGAATAATTGTCAAGTTTTTGAAGATAATGTATGTATTTAACTTATGTACTTTTCATGATCACTTTGCTATCATTTTCATTATGTTTGCTTTGGAAGCCTTTTTATCAAGAAAATTTAAGCCAGCCACACAAAGCTACAAAATAAAACTTGCCAGGATGACTTAATTATTAATTAAATCAAGCTACTCCCGAATTCTCCATCAGTTCATATCAATGTGAAACTGCAATATACTATACATAAAACAATGTTACTTACTTATAATTCATCTTAATTCACCTATTTCATTTAATCGTTTCAATTTGATGCAATAATCTGCAAACATCGATCCTCAAAAGAATGTGGAGGTAAAGATCTTTCACGAAAGGTTTCATTATCCAAAACACAAATTTTCCTCACCATTGTTTGTGAATACGTATGTACGTCATAATCATAACAAGGGTTGTGTGAGTGGGGGAAAAATGCAATTTAAGTCGGGCCGAAGATCGTTAATAATAAATAAATAAAATTGAAAACTTACGATTGTAACACATGGATCGGTACTGCGTTTCCTTCGGCCGTGTAATCTGTGATAAATTAATCATCAAAACCCTGAAATAATAAATTATTAGGTATTATTGATATGAATAGATCTATATCAAATTCATCGTCGTATAATGTGAAACGATGTCAGAACGTGAAGAAGATTATATAATTAAAACTTACCCTGTCTCGTAACGATGTTTGTCGGTAAAAATATGCATCGGTCGTCAAAAACAACGAGAAAGCTGATATTCATTCGTCGGTAACTTGAAGTAAGTCGATCTTCTTCAGTAAGACTGGAAACAAACTTCGTTTTTAGGCTATCGTCGTGTTTGTTTATACTTTTCTTCTGGAAATAAACATCCGGTGAATTCAAACATGGCTATCAGACTTCCCGCTAAACTCGTGTGTGTTGCATCATGGGATAAATATTTTACTGCCAGAGATTAACACGATTCATTTTTACTTGTGCGTGTTTTTTATTCTAAATCATAAACTTCTATTGTGTCATACTTTTAAGATAAATATTACAGTATTTAATACTTGCATCGTGCACATTTAGATCGCACGAGCTCGAGGAGCACTCTCGTCACATCTCGGGAGCAAGGTAAACAAACGAGGTCATAGGTGAACCGAACGATAAACATGTAATCTGACCAGAGGTTTTGGCCTCGTCTGTCATACGCCTATTGTTTAATATGGATGTATTTTCAGACGAGGAACCGACCAATGCACGTTTTCTTTTTATGTTCACGATTTCAAATAATTCAGATTAAAGTACGGGAATATCGTCTGTTGTTAGTAAACTCATGTCGAGGTCGAGATCATCACAGCGCTTAACTTCAATATACGTTTTACAAGGAAGCGTCCGAGTGACAACATAAGTTCGACACATGTTTATTGGAGTTTATAGCGATGAATGTTGTGTCAAACACGACGTGATTTCGTATGCTATTATCAGATGTAATCTTAACACCGCATATATCCAGAAAGTATGCGATACAAAGACAAAGAGCAGGTGATTTTAATCTTATTTGATTGAATTAAAAGCGATATTCCAAGCACATGTGTAACTGTTGGTAGAGTGACCCCGATTTTGTTTTGGCGAACATGTTACATGTGTGGCTACCTGGTAGTAAGCTGGTGCATGGTAAATGGCAACGTCTTGGTTTATGTCAGTGTTTGGATAAAGTGACTGATTCTATCTCCGATAAAAAGTGTATAATCGAAGCAAAAGTCAATATACTGGTTCTTCAAAAAACGATCTAAACTCTGAAAATTTGAATGAAATTTTTATAGGGATGAGTTTTAAGTCGTCACACGAATGTACTAACTTGCAACATTCATCAATGTTTAAGTTAATTCCTTCTGAGATAGAACTACAAGTGAAAGCTGACAAAATATCACATTTAAAAGCTGTGAACCGTTATACTAACAAAGAACATACTTATAAACGAAATACTTAATTTAAATAATTGTTATTGAATTTTAAATAAATATGTGTGGTACTGATCAAGTATAAAAAGGAAATGCTGCAACACAAACATGTTATTAAAAATTATTTTGTTATCACCATTGATACCTGGAAATTTTCAATATTTTATTTAAAATTAAAAAAAAAGATACTAAAATATCTAATACCAACTTTTGTTAATTTTCTGTATCTTATTTTATTAATTAATAATTGTTTAGGTTAATCTTGGTACCTGGGAAATTTGGTCCTAGATTTTGGATCCTCGCTTGGACCTACATTTCACCCACAGAAATTTTGTGATGTCCGAACAAAGGAATGCCCTTTTAAGCTAATGCAGAATGGCCAAGCATATACACATTTCAACTTAAACAATTCATGTTAATACATGAAAGAATGGTGCAGTTCATTAAATTAACTAAGTTAATACAGCATAATTGCAGCATGGTACAGTTTGTATCTAAAATGGCAAAGTTAATACAGCATGGTTGCAGCATGGTACAGATCCTATCTAAAATGCCAAAGTTATTGCAGCATGGTTGCAGCATGATGCATTTCATATGATAAATTTACTAAGTCCACACAGCATGATTGCAGCATGATATAATTCGATATCCAAACTGGCAAAGTTATTGCAGCATGGTTGCAGCATGGTACATATCCTGTCTAAAATGACAAAGTTATTGCAGCATGGTTGCAGCATGATACAATTCATATGATAAATTTACTAAGTCCACACAGCATGATTGCAGCATGATATGATTTGATATCCAAACTGGCAAAGTTATTGCAGCATGGTTGCAGCATGATACAGTGCATATGATAAATTAACTAAGTCGACAAAGCATGATTGCAGCATGATAGAGTTCAGATATTCAATTACCTCAATTTTTAAAGCATGGTTGCAGTACATGCTGTACAGAAGCATGGTACCATGCTGCTATGCAGCACATGCTGCAATCATGCTGTGAAACTAGCAGCATGATGCCAGCATAAAAGCAGCATGATTGCAGCATATGCTGCATTGCAGTCCATGCTGCAAATTGATAAGGGCATCCACAGGACATCTACAATGATGTATAGTATTCATGGAGCTTTATATCAGGAAATAATTTTAACTCAGATATAGATATTAATACTTACATATAATTTCAACCATTTTTCACCTTAACTCTAAGGATTCTTAAACTATATATTGAACATATTAATATGTTTACAGACTGATGGTTTTTAATGTATATATATACATGTATATAAATACAATATTACTTTATATATACCTAAAGTCCAACCCACCCTGTTTTAGAGAGAGACTCACTTCTTTTGATCTTGATTTAAAGATAAATTCTTACTGGAAAAAACAATTACCTCTAATTTTTGAATTCTAGTTAGGCCTGTTTAAAGTTTTTAGTTACTTTTTTGTTGAAAAGAGGTCAAGCAATCTACTTTTTTAAGACTTGAAAGTGTGAGTGTAAACAACATCTCCAACGGAAATTACAACTTGTAGGCATGTACAAAATTAATTTGGCTATAATTAGAAGCCCCTTAGAGTGTGAACCTGGTACGTTTGACCCTTTGTGTTAAGTTATAAAGGGTACATTTTATCCTTTATGTATAAAAAAAACCCCACAGTAGACCTCTGTTGTCGTGACTGTAAATTGAAAGATAATTGGTGAAATACTAACTATAGAACATGAAATGGTCGTTCTTTGTATAACGTCAGTTTTAAGTGATAATATATACGTAATAATATCTTTTTGTGTTTTTTATAGTGTACACATTTTAATCCGTGTTTACTTTAATGTTTTCATTTGATCTTTAAATCAATGAATGGATGTTTGTTCAAATTTCACATTTAATGGTAATTTAAACAAAGATGAATTGTATGTGTACCCTTGTGGGCGACTTATGTCCGTAACTCAGAAGGAGCTTGATTGGTTGGTGTCTACCTATTATAGTTAAAACTTCCGTTGGTTACAGTAGTCACCAGCTGTAGTGGCTTAGTGTGTCGTCTGTATATACATGATTTAATACTAAATACCAAATATATATTATAAGCTACTACAGGTAAATTGATTATCATTTGGACAACACCCAGGTGTTGAATCTAATCATTTTTCACAGGTTATGAGGTAATATATGATAGGGAGGATTTGAGTAATGGTCTTGCCAAATTCGTCCAGATTTTGTAAAGTTATCGAGGTGATTGAAGCGATTATAGATTTTGAAGTGGATGAATGAGTTCAGGTGATCGAGACAAGTGCTACAGTATAAATGTACACTGTAATTAATATATAGGTCTATACATACAAGCTTCCTGACAGATTTCGTACTACAACTTACTAATAGCTGTCAACAATGCCTACAAAGAGTTCCCTTAAAACGTACCAATGTATAGACTATTAAAATGTTTCATGGGTCATCAGGGATTTTCAAAACTTACATTTTAAAATATTGTCCTTCAAAAAGGAAGATCAGGCCATGGAGATATACTATGGATTCATATTGTGTGGGTTTTGTGTGGTTGTTATCAAATGTCTATTCTATTTGTATCTCTATCTATTGTTTTCCTCATGGCCCATTGTTTAAAATAGTGGTCTTTGTTTAGGAAACTTGTCTGGTGTATTGCCGTTCAATGTATTGTCAAGGTGTCTTTGTCCAATTTGGTTCTGTCAGCCTGACACAGTATTTTAGGCAGTTTTCTAACTTATGTTTGAAATGGATTAAACAGTCTAAAGTTGAAATATTGACCAGAAACAAACTATGTCAAACATTCTGGTATCATTAAGATATCAAATTGAAATAAATAAGAATAAATCCTTTTTGAAGTGAACCAACCAGATTACAATGCAAACGACAGCCTTGGCTCAAATTGATTGGCTAATTATCTCGTTTGTATGCATGTTAATGGGTGGTTTGGTATTCAAGTTGTTTAACTTGTCGTTTGTACATTTAAAAATATTTTGTGTTCAATTCTTTCCATGTTATTTTAGATGTAATATATTGGATACAGATAATTATATGTATATAAGTATATAGAGCTCACAGTGTCTGTGTAATGGTCCGTTATGTCTTGATCCGTAACGGAATCCTCTGCTCTGATAGGCCACCAACGACACCATGTATCTTTGTGTCATCATATTCAAAAATTAAAATCTGTCAACAGCTCAAAAAGATCTGCTGTTGAGACGGAATTCATGAGAATATGACAGACATGGTCTAGGGACACTGGCGTAGGAAGATCTTAATTCTCGTAGTGTTTCCCTAATATCTACAAAAGGATTGCTTACAAAACAGTTCACCTGAAGTTTCAAAAAAGAAAATCTAGTTTATATTTACAAAATTCATTTCTGAAGACCTGGATTAGAAAAGACTTTTGTATATATAGCTTAAAAGTTCTTCCTTACAGGCAGTCGACCAATTCTATGTCAAATACGAGGATTTATATGAGGCAGATATTGTGTATTATAGTGTTCAAAAGGAAGTGGGCCAGACAATAAAGGGCTTTGGATGGCACTCGTATGAAATTCTCCCAATACACAAGCTATTGTGGATATTTCATGGATTGAGTGCTTTGGCTGTCCACAAGTGAATAACATATTTGGATAGCGGATTTAAATGTGGCGGTATATTTACCTTCAAGATTTGAAGAGTATCTAACAGATTTGTGGTGTCAGTGTAGGAGCTGGTAGTGTGTCCTGCTGATGGTGGTGTAGGTATGATATATAACATTAGATCTTAACACAGGTATGTATATCTAGTACATAGTAATGTATGTGATATCTCTGCATCCACTCTGTTACAGCTAGCATACATGTCTCGGCAGTCTACTAAAGTGTAGTTAATACTATTTTGTCCCAATCTGGTAGGGTAATGAAATCAGTTCTTGATGATATTCAACACTGCTGATTAATTATAGGACAATTTAAAAAAAAAAAAAAGCTGTTTATGTATCTCAGATATTCTCACGAGTCATAGATGTAACATGAACTGGATATGTGTTTTTAATCTATACATTATTTGAATATGTATATTTAATCTGTAATACACAGCTGTGTGTGAGTACCTAGCAATTTAATTGTTCAGTTCATTCAGTACAGTGTTTAGGTTGACCCTATATTAAAGATATGTATTATATGTTCATTTTCTCAACTATCAAAACAGCTTATAAATGTCATGGTTATTGATAGGAGTTGGTGTGATGTCCTGTTGTGAAAAGTTAAGTAGGGGTTAGTCAGGTTTTATATGTATAGTCATCAAATTGTTGTGATCTTGGTGGACACCAGCTACTACAGTACAGAAAGGGAACTCCATTGGTTTGTACAATGGACAGTACATGCTTTATGCTTTTCCTATTGACATTTCTTGTCCTGTATCCATATTAACACCATTTGCGTATTTCATGTGCTTAAGTACATGTAGCTGTATAACTTAGTACCTCCCTCCTGATGATTGTAAAGTAGTCCAGAGTATAAGGCAACAGAGGCAACCTTACAAATTCTTGTTGATGCACATTTTCTCTCTAGCCTATGAATAGCATTGATGTACGCTAAGAGATCTAGAGGGAGAGGTCACTAGTTCGAGTCCCAGTGAGGGCTGGACAATTTTCATTACAGATTCATGTTTGTAAGCATGTACTTACTTACACACATTGTATATGTATGTATGTGATATTGCCAAAGAACCACTGTGTATATGATAAGCTCTATCTTTTTTTAACTTAGTATTACGCCCAGAGTTACAGGAATTTGTGTCTGCCATAATGTTATAGCAATCAATTCATAATTCACAATATGAAAATGAGAGAGAGAGAGAGAGAGAGAGAGAGAGAGAGCACAAAGATTACCAGTGGTAAAATTACCCAGTTAGGATTTAAGTTGAAGGAAAGAATGTGGTATTGACAATATGCAAGTAAATTTATATTGCTTTTCCAGTCAAATTACTTTTCCCATTTGATTCCAAATGGCCATAACATGGTTATTTCTTTGATCCATGCAGAGTAAATTAAAGCTTCCTTTACAGTATGTTTTGATTAAAAAGTCAAATAAATACTGCTTTAGTAAATTAATAATGCAGTCTGCCCAAGTCATTAAGCTGTGGTATCCTATATATTGGGTTTAGTAAACGTATTAAATTTGGTATTAAAAGTTTGAGATTAAATTTTGAGTAAATGCTAATCATATTTGACTATGAATTGGTGATTACAAACACAAGTGTACAACATAACTGAAAGGCATAGTCAGTATATGTATTACTCAAAACAGAGTTCAATTCATCTTCAATTTAAAATGCTAAATCCCTATACTAGTATAACTGTAGACAAAGTTGTGGGTCAAATACCCACCGTTAATGTTGAGCGAGGAAGAAAAGCCTCTTTGTACAAGCTGAATGTCATTGCACCAAGGTTAGGGTCTTAGTACAGAGTTCCCCAGGATAGGGCAATTTGTGGCTTTAGAGTGTCTAGGCCAACAGGATTCATAGAGATATACAAACATTGGCAGCAGGTAGTATTTGTGTTATGAAATATAACTTATTACACCTTGAACTTGGACCTTGGACACAGTTAATGTAAATATGGCTTACTTTTGTTTCACAATCCTCCACATGTGATGAATATTGAGTTTATACTTAGAAACATCCTCAAGTTAACATTCTCATATTAATTCATGGATTTTAAGGAATTTGACATCTGTTGAAGTTTTCCTCACTCCTCGTTATGAAATATGTATACATGCTGTGTCACAGGGACTTGGTACATCTGATTTTCAACCCATACTCCATAGAAATGTATGATATGATACCTATGTGGAATATGGGTTCTAGTTGCCTGTGGTAGATGTATTACTTAGTATCTACAAACATATAGCTATACATGTACTGTACAGGGCTACTTGCTATGACCATGTATGTGGGAGAAATTCAAATTAATGACATATATGTTTTGGTGTATATACATGAGCTTATAGTACCCCAAGGAGAAAAACATGTGTCAGAGTAGTTATTCATAAAGTATAGTCATGCTATATGTTCATGCTTAATTAGATGGCAGTCAATAATGACACTGTTAACATGCCAAAGTTTTGAGATTTTAGATACAGTGTAAAGAGATGTATTAAAGTCTGTTCCTATTTCTGGCCTTGTTTATAATGTTTGTCTAGACCAAAGTTATTGATTAAGAAATAAATGATGACTTGACATGGCCAAATGTTTGCTAGACATAAAATTAATGAGTCTAATGTTTCTTAAAATTTTTCTTTTTCTTTTCAATATTTCTGGAAAATATTCTGTGGTATATTTAGTGTATAGTGAAACAACCAAAAACAATTATCATGATTGATTTGTTGTGAAAAGAGTATTAGTTTTGACTGTAGGTATTTAACTCACCTGCAAAATAAACCCCCCCACAGATTTGATCAATAAACATACGTGATATATTACCTCTATTTCTTATCTGGTAAAATCTGTGCGGGGAGAAATCAATGAACTCAGGTGTCGAGATGACAACTTGTTCTGGGCCGAGGTTTGATGTGATTATATAGTCGATTTGTTTTGGTAGACTGTCCTTTTAACTGATTATTGCTGTATCAAGTTCCTTTTCACAAGGCAAATAGTGTCATAATATTCCTCAATTATAAGATACTTTTGTACATGTGTTTTCCAATACATTAGAATATCATGAATACCACAAATATATTTTCCATAACATCTTAATTTTCTTGTTACTTTGATATTTCATGTATCCCATTGATCTCATCACAAAATAGGGGATTATGTCTTCATTAATATTTCATTTTTAGCTCACCTGCCAGAAGGGCATGTGAGCTTATGCCGTGGTGCGGCGTCCATCGTCCGGCGTCCATCGTCCGGCCATCCGGCGGTCCTACATCAACTGTTTCTTTTTACATTAATTTATGAAGTATAATATCAAACTTTCAGTAATTACAGTACAAATTGGATTCAGAAACAAGTTTTGGAACTTCTGTAAATCTGTCTTTATGATCTCATCATGTCATCATTAGTTGTATTAGTTTTATTTCTTGAAGTCATATGTATTTAAAACTTGTTCATGAATTAGATCAGACATGTACATGGTAAACAAACGGAAAAATTACCATTTTCTCTTGTGTAAGGCAATTAACTACCATCCGTTTTTAGTTAATTGTTTGATGTAAAATAAAATGCTAATTATCCACTGTTAACTTAACTGATACTATAACACAGAATTCTGTTATTAGAATAAATTGTTTAAAAAAATTTTGTTTGTTGGAATAATGATGAGTGAACTTGTATTTCTGTGTGTTTCATATCTGCTTGAACATTAAACATTTATCATTTCCATTATAATTATGACTTTTGTCTCCCTTTGTATTTTACAGGACAAAACATACACTCCCTACGACGCCGCTGTGGTAAAGGGCAATCAAGAGACAGCAGAGTATATAAAAGGAAAAGGTGGAAATTCATCCACAGATCCAGACAAAACTGGAAAGCGTGAGTCTAAGTCAGCTAAATCCCGTCGTAGCGTTCTCACACTTGAGAGTACACCAGAAGAGCGAGAGAAGGAGGAACAAGCTGAACATGATAAGAAAGGAGATGTAATCTTGGCGCCAGTTGCTTCTCCTTCTAAAGATAAAAAAGGTAAAGGTGATAAAGACAAGGGTACCAAAGACAAGGAAGCTGAAAAGAAAGACAAAGAAACAGAAAAGAAGGGAAAAGACGTGCAGAAATCAGATGGAGAGGAAGATGAGGATGAAGAGGATGCCAAGGACCCAGGAGTGAAACCGTTAGTAGCTGCTGGTGTTGGTCTCAAAGCCAAAGACAAAAAGGGCAAAGAGAAAGAAACAACAGACAAAAAGAAAACAAAAGGCAAAACTGAGGAAGAAAAAGATTCAGAAAAACAGAGAAAAGAAAGTCGTTCAGAGGAGGAAGAGAAGGATACCGTAGATAAAACTGTTCCACTTGGAAAGGGTGGTGTTGGTGCTAAAAGAAAAGGAAAACGAGAGAAGGGCGAGGAAACTGAGGGAGAGGAGGAGGAAGAAGAAGAAACAGCTGGAGACAACAAAGAGAAAGAAGGTAAAAAGAGCAGAAAATCTTCTGAGCAGGACGACGAAGCTGCACGTATTGCTGCGGCTGCAGCAGCTGCAACTGCTGTAAAGGTAAAGCGAAGAGGAAGCAAAGAGGCAGGCAAGAAGGACAGTCGCGGAGATAGTGGTGTAGAAGCTGATTCAGAACAAGAATCTTCAGAGGAGGAGGGTAAAAAAGAGGAAGGAAAAGAAAGTGTTGAACAGCCTAAGGGGAAGACTGTTGAAACAGCAGGAGGACGAGTTCATCGCAAGAAAAGAAATACAGATACTGTTGAGGAAGAAGAAGAAGAAGAAGAGGAAGGAGAGGGCACGGGAAAAAAAGACACTGCTGCGTTAGCTGCAGCAGCATTGCAAGCTGAAGAAGAAAAGAACAAAAAATTAAAACAGGAAAAAACCAAAGAAGATCAGAACGAGGCAAAAAAGAAAAAGGAACTCGACGAACAGAGGAAGAAAAAAGAATCAGAAAAGTTAAAGGAAGACGAAAGGAAGAAGAAAGAAGCTGCAGAAAAACTAAAGGAAGAAGAAAGGAAAAAGAAAGAAGCTGCAGACAAATTAAAGGAAGACGAAAGGAAAAAGAAAGAAGCTGCAGAAAAAATAAAGGAAGAAGAAAGGAAAAAGAAAGAAGCTGCTGAAAAACTTAGAGAAGAAGAAAAGAAGAAAAGGGAAGTAGCTAATAAGAAAGGATTAAGAGTAGCAACTCCACAAAAAGGTGGTAAAACTGGAATTGAAGCAAAAGACCACACACACGCGCCAGCGGCAGGGGCAGCTGGAGTAGGCTTAGCAGCAGCTTTAGCAGCAGGCAAGGATAAGAAGGAAGTTTCAGAAGTTCAAAAGGAAGAGGTTGGAATTCAAACAGATCGAAAGGAAGAGAAAGAAAAACCGAAGACAATAGACACAGGGATACAGACAAAGAAACAGCACACCAGACAGAGTGGCAGCCAGACAGAGTTATCAGGTGATCAGGTGGTCAGTAGAGAATCCTCACCAGGTCGTCAGCCTAAATCTCGTGTCAGGACTGCTTCTAAGGAGGAGTCTGAAGGAGAATTTGAGGTTCCAAAAGATTCTCCAGAATCAGAAGCAGAAGCACTGAGAGCAGCAGCTGCAAGGAGAAGTTTATCACGAGCAGAATCGGAGACAAACCGTGAAGAGAAACCACAAAGCAGACAGCGTATAATACAGTCGCCTTCTAAGGTTCCTACTGATGGTAGAATTAGTCAGGGATTATTGACGAATTCCCGGAAACCATCGCGCCAAAGAACATTTGAAAGGAGTGACTCGCCAGACCTTTCATCAGGTGAAGATATTGATGAAAGAGATTATGTTGATGCTCAACCAAAGTCTCGTAAACAACGTGCACAAAATAGATTACAAAATAGGACAAGGAAACTAAGAAATCGACAGGTAGCCGGTGTGTATGATCCTGATCGGCTTTCTAAACCTGTCGGTGTTCACAAACAAATCAGAGACAAAAAGAGATTAGCTCGTGATCGTGATAGTCAATTGAACGGAAGACTTGTAGAGATGGATCGTTCAGACGAAATTAATGATCTTGAACACTCAATTTTACGTACCCGCCGAGGTACTGGACGATGTGTGAACTCCATACAAGAAAGTGTGCGTCGGTACCAGAGTGAGCGACGCATGGTTAGACAGCTTCATCAACTTAAGCGTGCCCAGATCTACACGGGTCCCATGCACGACGTGGTTCTGTTCAGTAAGCTGATGGACGTATACAGAAACAACGCTCCACATGATGCAGACAGTACACTCGACTCGCAGGTGCTCGAGGACTGGGAAGGCTACCTCCGAGGTAAGTCATATATATTCCGTTCATCAACAATATTGTTGAATTCTGTTTCAGCATGGAAATGGAAAACTCTCCATTTATATTTAAGTGGACTGTTTTCGGAACACTTTAAATCTTCAAAATTAATTCATGTGCAATTTGAATAATGTTTGAAGGTGAGTTGCATGAATATTTTTACAGCTATCACTGCCTTGTTTTGGCATTTCAAGTTGCTCCACATTGGTCTTTTGCACAGAAAGGTCTCGGGACAGAGAAGGCCTGGGATGAGTAGGAAGTACAATACAAACTGTTTGTTTCAGATAACTTTGAGGATAGAGAGGGTATTTATACCGGAGTGTAGTATGATTTGGGAGTGCTCACTTGAGTTTGATCTGATATTGTCTTTTTTACCCGTCCAAATTAGTGTCACTGTATCAATGCATTTCAGTAGAATCCTTGATTTTCCTTTTTATTTTTTCATTGAAGTAGAATTATTTTTAGATTATTTCTGTGCTTGAAAATACAAGTTTAATTACATAAGTTATGCATAAATCAAAAATCCATTTCCTTGTTTTCATTTTGATGTAATTACAAAATCTTGTTAAAACATTGAATGATTTCAATGCAATTTCTATGAGAATGAAGAATATTTCTATAATGCTCACATACGTTTCTAAAAATTCCATTATCAATAACCTATATGCACCTTGCTGCAGCAAATATGATAATTTCTCTTTCGCACTTGCGGTGTATTGAACACAAAATTAAATTTCAGATGTCTCTGTTGGAAATGGTTATCAAACATGCACACTCGTCGGAAACAATCAGTTTGATACATTTGTGTGAAACTTCAGTCTCGTAAAAGAAACCCGTTTCCCACTAGAGTATATAATCGAAATCTCTTAAGTTCACTGTATTGGCGTGTGTGTGTTCACAATTCAAACATATACTTCTATAATACACCAATCCTATTAATTCTGTATTATATATAAAACAAAACAACTTGTATTTACATCTGCTCATCTGTCAAATATTCATTTACACTTTCGCTAAATCAGCTTCTGGCTTTAGATATTTCTGCATGTGCATGTAAATTTCTAGCTTTTCATATTGTAATGATGTTGTGTATATTTGCAAATGATCGTTATTTTAACAGTTTCATTTATATATTGTAATAATTGTAATACTGACCCGCCACATATAAAACAGTAAGTACATAGATGTTGTTGCATTTAACACCCAGGTAAATTATTTACAATTACCTGGACGTTTTGCTTTATATTTACCTACTGTCACCCCTAAGCATGCTGTCAATAACATGTAAACCTTCCATTAACCTCCCCGTAATGTGAAGAATTCTTGTTTTGACTTCGTTAACAGATCAACTCCAGTTTGTTTCACATTTCTACGAGGATGACAGGACCGGACTACGATCTGCTACCAACACTGTCAGGGTAGGTAACTCCTCGTATATCGCATGCTGCACGGTGCATGTAGCTCTCATGTTCACTGATAATAATTAACTGTTGATAAATGTTATAGTTAATAATGTCACAAAAGTGTCGTTGCAATTGTTGATATTATGCATATAAAAATGTCAACATTTTCACGTTTGACAATGGTGGATCCAGGGGTCATTCATCCCTAGAACAAGAAAACAGGTTTTCTGCATTCTTATAGATGCGTTTTCTTTTCTTTTCGCTTGTTCTCAGATTTAAAGAGAAAAACAATCATTGCTTTATCTTAAAATAGCCGCAGGCTCTTGCGGAAATCCTGGATCCATCATGCCTACTGCATGAATAATAATATAATAATGCATATTATTGTAGAATTATATATTTAGATATTAAAACAGTAAAGCCATACACATACTTTATATCAATTGTAAGCAGTTAGGCTTCAAATTAATATTTGACGAATATCATTTGGCATATATATGTAAAAGAATGTGCCATGTGGCGAATTTCGAATCCTAATCTTTACATAGACACATTGATCTGGTGGAACATCTGAGTTGACCACTTTTCATTCACCCTGAGCTTTATGTTTTTTTCTTGCTCTCAAGACTCAGCCTACTAGATCGGAGAAATCGGCAAACTCTGCCAAACGTAGTGTGGACAACAGATACGCTGAATTAAGATTTAAAGAGGTAAACTCATGTTGAAGGGAACCGATTCCCTTTTTTATACCCGACTTAGTAAAGGGGGTGTATACTATATCATTATCACTTTTTGGCGTTGGCGTGCATGCTTAAGATATCTCATGAACCCCTGGGCAGATTGGCGTCTTATTCAAGCCATAATATCATAGCATCTGTCTCAGCGCCTCATTAGATTTTGATGGTCATCGGTCATTGGTAAAGGTCAAAGGTCGCACTTGGCCACTTATAAATTAAAAAAAAAAAGCTTGTGCACAAAATGCTTCGTGATATTCTGGGCAAATTAATTCATACCCTCACCAAAACACACATTATCTAATTCTACAGCTGATCATATTTCGTTGTCATCAGCAACAATTAATTGTCAAAAGTCGAATTTGACCTATTTCATATACATATTCAACAAGTTTATACATTTCATGATCCGTTCATAGCGTTTTATCTGAAATTTCATTGAAAATAGTTAAAACAAACAACAATACACATAGCTAATGTTAACAGTCATGTAATTTGATATACTAACTGTTATAACTGCTTTTTGTATCCACTGCACAATTCACATATTACGTTGGCATTGCCATACATATGCAATCTTAACCTTACTAACTTACACATGTTTAGTCAACATCTGAGGCTATGAATAGCAATCTATGATGTAAGCATTCTGAATCAATTGTCGTTTCCCATCACAAGTGAAACTGGAAAAGATTATCTGTCTCCATAAGATGTTTTTTATCTGTTGAACCGTTTTTCCTTCTATGAAAAAGTAAATGTAAATTGAAATGCTTCAGATGATTTCTTCTTCAGAAACCATTTTGAATGTTTATTCAGCGCAAATTGATTTCATTATCACCAATTTTAAAACAACTTAAGGAAAAACATTTTTAAAGTGAGCAATTGGTTTGATTTAGGAATTTGAAATGTCTGAGCGAGAAGCAGTGGAAGACAGAATGAAAGAGGTTGCAAAGAAAACCGATGAGTCACTGAAGTCTGTACACAGCAAGACTTCAGACAGTCTCAATGAAGCAAAGAAAGTGAATGATAAGCTCCAGAACGATTTCCGTAGAGATGTTACGGAACGCCTCAAGTCAGGCAATTCAACTAAAAAGGAACGCCAGTGGCTCATCCAGGAATCCATGTATGTAATATTGGATTTTTAGGTCATCTGACCCGAAGGGTCAGGATGACCTATAGCCATCGTGCTTCGTCCGTCGTCGTCCGCCGTGCGCCGTCCGTAAACTTTTCACATTTCAATCTTCTTCTCAAGTTCCACCAGTGGGATTCACATGAAACTTGCCAGAAATGATCCTGAGATGGTTCTGACCAAGTGTTGTTATTTTTCGGGTTGGTCCGAAATCCAAGATGGCCGCCATAGCCGCCATTTTGAAAACACATTTTAAACTTCTTCAAAAGTTCCACCACTGCTGTTGGGCTGAAACTTGCCAGAAATGATCCTGAGATGATCCTGACAAAGTGTTGTTATTTTTCGGGTCGGTCTGAAATCCAAGATGGCCGCCATAGCCGCCATCTTGAAAAACACATTTAAAACTTCTTCTCAAGTTTCACCAGTGCTATTGAGCTGAAACTTGCCTGAAATGATCCTGATATGATCCCGACCAAGTGTTGTTATTTTTCGGGTCGGTCCGAAATCCAAGATGGCCGCCATAGCCGCCATCTTGAAAAATACATTTAAAACTTCTTCTCAAGTTTCACCAGTGCTATTGAGCTGAAACTTGCCTGAAATGATCCTGATATGATCCCGACCAAGTGTTGTTATTTTTTAGATCAGTCCGAAATCCAAGATGGCCGCCATAGCCGCCATCTTGAAAAACACATTTTAAACTTCTTCTCAACTTCCACCTGTGCTATTGAGCTGAAACTTGCCTGAAATGATCCTGATATGATCCTGACCAAGTGTTGTTATTTTTCGGGTCGGTCCGAAATCCAAGATGGCCGCCATAGCCGCCATCTTGAAAAACACATTTTAAACTTCTTCTCAAGTTCCACCAGTGCTATTGAGTTGAAACTTGCCTGAGATGATCCTGATATGATCCCGACCAAGTGTTGTTATTTTTCGGGTCGGTCCGAAATCCAAGATGGCCGCCATAGCCGCCATCTTGAAAAACACATTTAAAACTTCTTCTCAAGTTTCACCAGTGCTATTGAGCTGAAACTTGCCTGAAATGATCCTGATATGATCCCGACCAAGTGTTGTTATTTTTTAGATCAGTCCGAAATCCAAGATGGCCGCCATAGCCGCCATCTTGAAAAACACATTTTAAACTTCTTCTCAAGTTCTACCAGTGCTATTGAGCTGAAACTTGCCTGAGAAGATCCTTATATGATCCCAACGAAGTGTTGTTATTTTTCGGGTCGGTCCATAATCCAAGATGGCCGCCATAGCCGCCATCTTGAAAAACACATTTTAAACTTCTTCTCAAGTTCCACCAGTGCTATTGAGTTGAAACTTGCCTGAGATGATCCTGATATGATCCCGACCAAGTGTTGTTATTTTTCGGGTCGGTCCGAAATCCAAGATGGCCGCCATAGCCGCCATCTTGAAAAACACATTTAAAACTTCTTCTCAAGTTTCACCAGTGCTATTGAGCTGAAACTTGCCTGAAATGATCCTGATATGATCCCGACCAAGTGTTGTTATTTTTCGGGTCGGTCCGAAATCCAAGATGGCGGCTATGGCGGCCATCTTGAAAAACACATTTTAAACTTCTTCTCAACTTCCACCAGTGCTATTGAGCTGAAACTTGCCTGAAATGATCCTGATATGATCCCGACCAAGTGTTGTTATTTTTCGGGTCGGTCCGAAATCCAAGATGGCCGCCATAGCCGCCATCTTGAAAAACACATTTTAAACTTCTTCTCAAGTTCCACCAGTGCTATTGAGTTGAAACTTGCCTGAGATGATCCTGATATGATCCTGACCAAGTGTGTTATTTTTCGGGTCGGTCCGAAATCCAAGATGGCCGCCATCTTGAAAAACACATTTAAAACTTCTTCTCAAGTTTCACCAGTGCTATTGAGCTGAAACTTGCCTGAAATGATCCTGATATGATCCCGACCAAGTGTTGTTATTTTTTAGATCAGTCCGAAATCCAAGATGGCCGCCATAGCCGCCATCTTGAAAAACACATTTAAAGCTTCTTCTCAAGTTTCAACAGTGCTATTGAGCTGAAACTTGCCTGAAATGATCCTGATATGATCCCGACCAAGTGTTGTTATTTTTCGGGTCGGTCCGAAATCCAAGATGGCCGCCATAGCCGCCATCTTGAAAAACACATTTTAAACTTCTTCTCAAGTTCCACCAGTGCTATTGAGTTGAAACTTGCCTGAGATGATCCTGATATGATCCTGACCAAGTGTGTTATTTTTCGGGTCGGTCCGAAATCCAAGATGGCCGCCATAGCCGCCATCTTGAAAAACACATTTAAAACTTCTTCTCAAGTTTCACCAGTGCTATTGAGCTGAAACTTGCCTGAAATGATCCTGATATGATCCCGACCAAGTGTTGTTATTTTTTAGATCAGTCCGAAATCCAAGATGGCCGCCATAGCCGCCATCTTGAAAAACACATTTTACACTTCTTCTCAAGTTCTACCAGTGCTATTGAGCTGAAACTTGCCTGAGATGATCCTTATATGATCCCAACGAAGTGTTGTTATTTTTCGGGTCGGTCCGAAATCCAAGATGGCCGCCATAGCCGCCATCTTGAAAAACACATTTTAAACTTCTTCTCAAGTTCCACCAGTGCTATTGAGTTGAAACTTGCCTGAGATGATCCTGATATGATCCCGACCAAGTGTTGTTATTTTTCGGGTCGGTCCGAAATCCAAGATGGCCGCCATAGCCGCCATCTTGAAAAACACATTTAAAACTTCTTCTCAAGTTTCACCAGTGCTATTGAGCTGAAACTTGCCTGAAATGATCCTGATATGATCCCGACCAAGTGTTGTTATTTTTTAGATCAGTCCGAAATCCAAGATGGCCGCCATAGCCGCCATCTTGAAAAACACATTTTAAACTTCTTCTCAAGTTCTACCAGTGCTATTGAGCTGAAACTTGCCTGAGAAGATCCTTATATGATCCCAACGAAGTGTTGTTATTTTTCGGGTCGGTCCATAATCCAAGATGGCCGCCATAGCCGCCATCTTGAAAAACACATTTTAAACTTCTTCTCAAGTTCCACCAGTGCTATTGAGTTGAAACTTGCCTGAGATGATCCTGATATGATCCCGACCAAGTGTTGTTATTTTTCGGGTCGGTCCGAAATCCAAGATGGCCGCCATAGCCGCCATCTTGAAAATCACATTTAAAACTTCTTCTCAAGTTTCACCAGTGCTATTGAGCTGAAACTTGCCTGAAATGATCCTGATATGATCCCGACCAAGTGTTGTTATTTTTCGGGTCGGTCCGAAATCCAAGATGGCGGCCATGGCGGCCATCTTGAAAAACACATTTTACACTTCTTCTCAACTTCCACCAGTGCTATTGAGCTGAAACTTGCCTGAAATGATCCTGATATGATCCCGACCAAGTGTTGTTATTTTTCGGGTCGGTCCGAAATCCAAGATGGCCGCCATAGCCGCCATCTTGAAAAACACATTTTAAACTTCTTCTCAAGTTCCACCAGTGCTATTGAGTTGAAACTTGCCTGAGATGATCCTGATATGATCCTGACCAAGTGTGTTATTTTTCGGGTCGGTCCGAAATCCAAGATGGCCGCCATCTTGAAAAACACATTTAAAACTTCTTCTCAAGTTTCACCAGTGCTATTGAGCTGAAACTTGCCTGAAATGATCCTGATATGATCCCGACCAAGTGTTGTTATTTTTTAGATCAGTCCGAAATCCAAGATGGCCGCCATAGCCGCCATCTTGAAAAACACATTTAAAGCTTCTTCTCAAGTTTCAACAGTGCTATTGAGCTGAAACTTGCCTGAAATGATCCTGATATGATCCCGACCAAGTGTTGTTATTTTTCGGGTCGGTCCGAAATCCAAGATGGCCGCCATAGCCGCCATCTTGAAAAACACATTTTAAACTTCTTCTCAAGTTCCACCAGTGCTATTGAGTTGAAACTTGCCTGAGATGATCCTGATATGATCCTGACCAAGTGTGTTATTTTTCGGGTCGGTCCGAAATCCAAGATGGCCGCCATAGCCGCCATCTTGAAAAACACATTTAAAACTTCTTCTCAAGTTTCACCAGTGCTATTGAGCTGAAACTTGCCTGAAATGATCCTGATATGATCCCGACCAAGTGTTGTTATTTTTTAGATCAGTCCGAAATCCAAGATGGCCGCCATAGCCGCCATCTTGAAAAACACATTTTACACTTCTTCTCAAGTTCTACCAGTGCTATTGAGCTGAAACTTGCCTGAGATGATCCTTATATGATCCCAACGAAGTGTTGTTATTTTTCGGGTCGGTCAATAATCCAAGATGGCCGCCATAGCCGCCATCTTGAAAAACACATTTTAAACTTCTCAAGTTCTACCAGTGCTATTGAGCTGAAACCTGCCTGAAATGATCCTGATATGATCTCGACCAAGTGTTGTTATTTTTCGGGTCGGTCCGAAATCCAAGATGGCCGCCATAGCCGCCATCTTGAAAAACACATTTTTAACTTCTTTTCAAGTTCCATCAGTGCTATTGAGCTGAAACTTGCCTGAGATGATCCTGATATGATTCCGACCAAGTGTTGTTATTTTTCGTTATTTTTCGGGTCGGTCCGAAATCCAAGATGGCCACCATAACCACCATCTTGAAAAACACATTTTAAACTTCTTCTCCAGGTTCATTGGTGCCTTTGAGCTGGAAATGGATGAGGATGTCAAGGAAGGCGAGCCAACATAGTGTTATTTTTTTGGCCTCGTAAAAACTTTGACATGGCAGCAATTTGGCGGCCATTTTGTAACATGATTGCGCAATCATGGTTTTCCTGAACAACACCTATTTCAAACTTCTTCTCAAATTCCACTGGTGGAATTCAGCTCTAACTTACCAGAAATGATCCTGAGATGGTCCTTACCAAGTGTAGCTATTTATCGGGTCGGCCAGAAATCCAAGATGGCTGCCATTACAGCCATCTTGAAAAACACATTTTATACTTCTTCTCCAGTTCCACTGGTGCCATTGAGCTGGAAATTGGTGAAGATGTTAAGGAAGCAGGGCCAACAAAGTCTTGTTATTTTTTTGGCCTCGTAAAAACTTTGACATGGCAGCAATGGCGGCCATTTTGTAACATGATTGCGCAATCATGGTTTTCCTGAACAACACCTATTTCAAACTTTTTCTCAAATTCCACCGGTGGGATTCAGCTCTAACTTACCAGAAATGATCCTGAGATGGTCCACACCAAGTGTTGTTATTTATTGGGGTGTTCAGAAATCCAAGATGGCCACCATGGCCAACAGTGCCACTATATACTTGCTACAGAGAATGCATACTACAATAATATAAGGGTTTTAATTTAGAGTCAGATGACCGTTAAGGCCCCTGGGCCTCTTGTATAATCTTGACATATGTTGTGTTGCTGTATTTTTATTGGGAGATTTGCGAATGTTGATATGCGATTCTAACATATCTTATCAACATCATATAGCAATTGTAGGAAGAATGACAAGGACAATTTTGACCACCTAAAATTATAAAAGTTTTACCATCGCATTATACCAAGTAGTCAATGCCGTGATTCCCTACTACCATTGTTTAATCAAAATACACATTTGAAACTTTTGATGATTTATTACTGATTAATTGCATCTACTGCCTGATAATATATGAGTTCCGATTTTGTACTGTTGGGTGGACTGTAGTATATATTTCTGCCTGATAAACTTACAGGAGTGACGAAGCCCAGTCCCAGGCTGAAAGTATGGAGAAGGAGAGAAGGGAGAAATATAAAGAGTGGCACAAAAAGAAGAATGAGGAGCTGAGGCGGAAGCTTCTTAGGGTCTACGGACCGGATCAGAATTACTCAGATAGTAAGTCTAAGTCTATCAAAATCAGTATAAAAGGGTTTTTTCCCCACTGCAGTATGGTATTGGATTAGTTGATTATATTTACTGATAACATGTTTATCAAATACTTACATGGTTACTCAGAAGAAATGTTATATTCATTTAAATGAATATTCGCTAATGCGGCGTAGATAATCATATTTTGATGGTGATATAGTTGTGATTAGGACTAAGTTGGGTTAATATGGTGATGTGACCATTAATCAGGGATAATTGTGAATTGATATGGTGATGTAACAAGGATTGATATAGTGATTTGGTTAGAATTTTACATCATGAACATTGTCATCTTTATTCCAACCAGGATACGATTTCTTCTTTCAGTTAAAAATAGTAAAGCCCACTCTTTTAAGTCATCTACGCCACGAATTGCTTATACATCGACACCACGCCCGAAGTCCCAGATTACGATGACCAGCGGGGGTATGTCTCAAGCCCAGTATGGTATGGATCGTGAGATTACTGTTCAGATGACGGAGTACGGAATGAGGAGGGTAAAGAAAGATCCAGATTATCCATTCGGTACGCATGCGTGTAGAAGCTTATTAACAGCATGAATAATTGGATACGTCTGTTTAAAGAATTACATTTGAAAGTGACTCGAAGTAGAAATAATGGGCCTATGTTCACGTGTTCTGGTGCTAATGATAACGTTTATTGTATAACGATGTCGGATTGAATCAAATATCAAAATCATTAAAGGACATGTATACCATCAATTTGATAAGAGATCGATCTCCATTTGTGGTCAAATTTTACTTGAAACGTAAATGGTATTCAAATTTGAGTTTAATGTCAGGATAGATTCATCCCAAGGAAAAAAAACAAAACGCTACTTATCAAAGTTACCAGGCATAGAATCACAAAACATTCCTCGTTGTTTGTCCTAATGTTATTTGATGATTTGGTTAACATTTCTCTTAAAGTCTAACTAAAATATATATATTTATTTTGATGTCACACGAACAATGAAACATTATATTTCGTGATACAAGGGATTACAGAACCAAACAGTGTATGTCATTGTGATTCCGCGACCAGTATATTCTTTAAAACAGACTGTCTATTGCAAAGTGTATTTGTATTCTTCAGATATTCTAGATGAAATTATTGAGAAAATACTGTTTTCATATATAAATTCCACTGTATCAGACATCTTGATGATTGCATGATCAGCGTTTTTGACAACAAATTAACATGTGAAATCTGAAGAATACAAAGTTGAGATATGGTGGTTGGCTATTATTCTGTATTTATGTACATTGTATATACATTGTTATTATGAAATATATGAGTATAAAGCTTATTTTAAAATATATATGTATCAGATCAAAAAGCACTGTTTAAAAGATGTTGACTATTGCTACCTGGAATATTGTAGCTTTAGTCCCAATAATACTGTGCAATATTGACAAGGCTTTAGTCCCAATAATCCTTTGCAATATTGATATCATCTTTGGTTATCAAAATTATCCGGGTTTACAAATTTTGAAATATTTATCAGTTCTCATTTATTAGAAATGGGAAAAGATGTACTCCGTTGCCGTCAATTTTAATAATGAAACTTCGGAGTTCTGATTAGCAGTTGAAATCTTAAGAATCAGATTTTATTTACAGCTTTGATATATACATACATCACGGAATTGTAAATGCATGAATCACGTCATATATGTTTTACACGCTTACGTCGACAGGTAACAAGGTGAAGAGTAAAAAGGGGCTCGTACATAGAGGCTTGTTGGAGCAAGGTAGACAGGAGGATAAGTCTTCCAACATCAGCATGATACTCGGGCGCTCTTCTTTTCTATTGTTTATAATTCCTCCTTCAAACTTCGTTTACTGCCTTCAAGTATTGGTATCTGCGCCTCCAACATTCGAATACTGACAATTTTTAATTAAGTACAGTGTAGACACTTTTTTAAATACATATTTCAAGATGGGCAAACTTTAGTTAAAAATATATTTCTTTGTGGAAATTAATTTGAAGACCAGGGTTTTACACTTTATTCAATGTTGGATGTGCAGATATCACCAAACTGTCTAATGCCGTGATCTAGTTCTACAGGTGGAGACTCATAATTATTCACACTGAAATTAATTAAAAAGCTGCATTCGTTTTCGGGTTGTTGATACATGTTTATAAAGAAATTATTATATCGAGACTCTTATACTCATAATTTTGAAAAACGACCGTGAACTTTGGTTGAGATAGTTTTCAGTGTAAATAGTTGATGAATACAAGTCAAACTCAATTCTTAATTCATAAGAAACCTGATGAATTCATCTGGTATCTAGTCCTTCTTTTGACTCTTTGAAAAATCTCTTATCAAATAGCAGACACTTACGTGCAAATAATTGCTTAATATATATAAACGGAAACGGTTTTATTTGCTTATTAGAATTTCAAATTTCACAAGCTTAAAGTCGATTTATGGCTTTCACTGCTACATCAAAATATACTACAACATTTGTTTGAGAAATCATGGTTTAATTGAAGATTGTATTACAAATATTGTATCACAAGATTATCTATGACAAAATATGCATGCACTTTCAACTTATTTCAATAAGATTGTAAACAAATTACAGGATATCGAGACTGTCCACTTTCTTTTAGCATATTGCATTTTGATACGATGGAACTGTTTTCGGAAAGGTTTACAAAGACTTAGTATGTTTACGGGAAATTGATATATATATATATTTTTCATTTTGGTATGTTTACGGGAAATTATATTACACATTTTCCATTTTAGACTATATTCTCTAATATTTAGCGCTTTCAGCTGCTGTAGTTTCCAGTTGCATCTGTCCAGTAACTATACATATTATGGTCCTCTTTTGACTTGTGCCTGTCCGTATACTTGCCCACTAATGATCCTCTGTCTCCTCTTTGTCTTTGTAGATCATAGTGAAGGTATGTAGCGTTGCCAACTCGTTATCGGTGATATGCTGCATGTGTAGACAACTAACTGTAACAAATAAAAAAGTTACCCACCCTTGTTAACATATCTAAATTGAGGATTCAGGTCTAAGTTATTGGTTATAAACGTTCTTTTATCTAACTGAGGTTACTTATGAAAAAGGGTTGCTATAGAGGGACCAATTGAAAAATAGTTTTTAAGTAAAGTAGAAGATTGTTTTGTTCACAAGTGTTCTTTTTACTGTACGCGTAATGTTTTGAGATAAGATTGTATCAAATAACATTCGTATCTTGAATGTAATGTGTATAAGTTGCAAGTTTAAAATTCATTTGAAAGTATATAATTACACAAACGTTGATGGGAATATAAGTTTGGAAGATTAATATTATTAGTTTTGTAAAACATGTTATACAGAAATATCCCTTTGTGTATTTTCCCCTAACTTTTATATTTATAATTTTGTTGGAAGATATAACCTTCATGATTAATATTGTTGGAACGATACTAATTTTAAGCATGTTTTTTGTTGTTCATATATAAACTTAAAACACTGATATGTTTTTTTTTTTAAATAATATGATTTTCAGGATGTAACGGTTCCTATTAATAGTGCCCCTTTTAATCAAAAATATGATACTGCAATGATACCAAACCGTATTACATTAAGATATACTAAATGTGGCATGGCCCTGTAATGAATAATCAGTAGTGTTGTGCATGCTTGGTATTTGTCTTTAATGCAGTAATTGAACCTATAGAAAGCTATTGACATACTATATACATGGTGCTTTGTTTTCAGCAAAAGTTTACAGATTATATTATACGTGTTATTATTGACAAATCTTAGCAATTCAATGCTTTTCATTTTATTCAATTTTATTGATGCATGGTGCAATAGACTAACCGATATCTTAATATGGTAATAAACGGGTAAGCGAACGGTTAGATACATGACAAGTAATACATTAATATGTATGTAATTAACATTTTCATCAGGCATGATTTTCATGATACAATTACTGTAGAGTGAATT
This sequence comes from Pecten maximus, assembly GCF_902652985.1. Lineage (NCBI taxonomy): Eukaryota > Metazoa > Mollusca > Bivalvia > Pectinida > Pectinidae > Pecten > Pecten maximus. The sequence continues at coordinate 15,879,924 of NC_047017.1, read as the reverse complement.
TTTGTATTTCGTGTCCATTTTTGCAAATCCGTAACAATCATCGTCACGCTTTCTACAAGCGTCTTTAGTCATTGGGGACAGAAATATGTTTTTGATTGATAAAATTTAATTATATGAAGTATATATATTCGTAGAGCACAGAGTTGTGCGTAATGACGTGTTATCATGACGAAAAGCTGAATTTGGTTTCGTGCTAAATTTAGAAACTAAAATAAAATTTCTTTCATGGAAAGATAATGTCGGTGAATAGTGCTTACAGCACGAGGATGACAATGAAATAAGTCAGCCGTTTGCTTACCCTAACATCGCGATGGTATTCTAATCTTATAACAGTGCACTTTCGGGTCTCTGTTCATATATATATACATAATTAAATGAGTGAAAAACTCAATGTATTTCATTATTATAAGTGCTGGTTTTGCTTATTATATTATATTGTTGAGTGTCATTTTGATACCGCATTCCAGATTGATATTGTAGATGCATTGCATGGCGAGCTTTTATCACCGTAATAGAGGTTATCTCCCTTCAAATATTTAATTTCGGTATTTGAAATAAGGGGAGACAACCTCGCTTCATTATCAGATCATTTTCAATTACAGTGAAATATGTATTATTAGTTTGTGTGATTTTAACATGTCCCATTAATTTGATTGTTTTACAGATTTTTTGAAAAAAATATATTTTTAATTTTATCTATTAATAATGTGCCTTCCCTTTGAACTAACCTTATTCTTTTACTAACATTCCAATACATATGACACTGTTAAACAGTGAACACACACATTTATCAAAGGTTAATCATAGAAACTTAGGTTACTGTGGAATTTTTTGGTGACGGGTTAGAAAATAAACTTAGTTTGATTTCAGTCCAATGTCATGGTTAGGAATAGGAATAGGTTGTGATTTAGTAAAGAGTTACATGATGCATTGATATGACGGACACATTGGTGATGAGTTGATGTATTTATATAATTTCATAAACAGAAGAAGTACAACTAATCATATCGGTATATTATGTATGTTTTGAAGTACATCTCACTAATAACAAGTTTATTTACCATCGAGCAAAGGTTCACACTGTAAAGTACCAAATCATGAAGTTGATGGACATCTTTTTATTATATCATTCATTCATTGATTTATTTGATCTTTATTTTACAAGCAGATATCTAACAAGGAAAGATGTGCTTATGTCACTGTTTTTATTTTAGCCAACTGGACGCCGAAGTTTGATGGTTCTCTAAGGCCTCGGGCGGGACTTGTGTTCGTGGAACCAGAAGTGTACGATGAAGCATTAAAAGAGGAAAAACAAATGAAAAAGGCTTACTCTATAGCGGCACGAAGCAGTGGGAATGTTACTATGGATGACGAACGTTTGTTGGGCCCAGTGTCTTCATGACCAACGCCTTAGTTAGACATGTTATTAAAATTTTAGAGGTGGAAATGTCTTCGTGGTCAATTCTTACAGATACAATGGCATTAACGTTAAATGTGCTCAATACCAGAACAGTGGCGGACTCGAAATTCGTGGAAAGGAATGCCAAAATAATGAAGGGGAAAACGTATCTTCCGGAAACGGTCTTACATAAAACATGATTTGACATGAAACCTTTATTTCGTCTTTGAAATACGAGGGAAGGGACCTTTTGACTTTCGTTTAAATATCTCACTGAATGAGACGTAATATACATTTGGTATAGTCATATACATACTGTAGTTGTTCAGAATTGAAGATTTTGATGTATTTCCGGGAGCATTTGTTGCTACTTCTGTGGATGATTTTTATTCGAAAAATCGTGCTTTCCAACAAGTTGTTACACAACTTGCTTTTCTATTCTCTGTGATAACTTATTCTTTATTTGACTTGACCGTGGTTGCTTTTTATTTATTGTAAAATATTTCTTATTTATATTATTGTTATAAGTGATTATCTTTTTAACATATGATTTATAGATCCATTATGTTAGATACATTGTCTGTTTATACGTTATTATGTACAAATATTCGCGATCAATTAATTGCAAAAAAAGAGTTAATGTATATAATGTAGAAACTGTATCGTTGTTAACATTTAAATATTTTGTAGACATCCGTGTGAAAAGCACCCGTCTTATTTTTACACCTAAACTGTGATAATGACGTGAGTCTGTTATGTTATCATAGAAGAAATCATGTGAACTAATAATTCTAATTAATGTTCAGTAGACTAACAAATTATTTTTTATCTTATCAAGTTAATTTCAAACAATTTAAAAGTTTTGTTTTTTTAAAGCAAAGTTAGCAGCGGATAGCTAAATAAGTAGACAAACCAATCAGGAGATTTGAAATTCTTTTATATAACCAATCATAGTATGCTAAGTAAGTCGTATTATATAATCGAATTGACTAATGTAGTGAGTTTGAATATAGTTTCAGCTCTAAATATATTTGTTCAAATATTTTCTATGTGCGAGTGTGTGTTGAGGATGTTTGTGAACTCATACCTGGTTTTATTTGGTGCCATAATATAACTCACTGTTCAAGAAACTTCTAATTTTTAGTGATCATCTCTTTCACAGAAACGTTATTTAAGATATGTCTGAAACGTAATTTATCAAATGACTTACTCAGAATCAAAGATTGAGCAAATATATTCCTAGAACCTTAGTGGAATCATTGTCATTGCAGTCCAATCTGAAAATGTATTTCTATTTCCATTATATCACTGCTACTAGTGTACGTAGTTTATATCTCAGATGATCCTTGATTGAAGTTCTGTAATATATCAATTGGAATTTCTATTTATGCATGGATATATAATTTATATATTTAAACATTTGGCGTTAGTGCTAAGAGACGGAATATCATGCAATTCACTCGTCGTTTTGCTAATACATTGTAGTTTTCGGAGATCGTTACAGTTTCAGAATCTTGTTCATTAACACTTTATAGGAAACATCTTTCTCTCGAACTTTTTACCAGTGTCGTGTATGTTTCTGCCAAGTGAAATATGAAGAATAATACGGATGGAAAGAATGTACATTCTTGGATCGCATTTCACGTTTTGGTATGAGAAATGGTTTTGAATAGTGGGCAATTTACGTTTCATGTCGTAAACGAAATCATCTCGGAATAATGATTTGTCATATAGAAGAATGCTTTTATTTAATATAAACTGTATTGCACCACACTGCATACACAGCATAATACACAAATTATATACGATTTCGGAACAAGATTTAAACATTTTTAATCACTATTCTCCGGGAAATTATCTACCTGCCATCTTATTGTGTGAAATGATGTCCCATATCCCACAGACTTTCATCAAAACAGCGATGTCTCTAGAATTATCATACCACGAGTTCAGTAATTCCCAGTCATGGTTCCGTTACCAAGTTTAGAATTATAAAGTTTAGAGGATAACCAAACATATTGTAGTGATATGATTTGTATCGAGTCTTGTGGATTTGTATTCAGATTTAACTCGCAGGAATTCATAGATTATACCTGGGATTAAACACTTAACAATAATCAATTTTACGTATGGTCTATCCTTGAGTTCGTAATGTATTTTCGTATTCAGGATACTTGTTTGTAAAAATATGATATATTCATTGTCATTGATCATTTACTTTGTTGTCCCTGATAATGCAAAAAGATGTTATAAAATATGTTCATATGAAACACCATCAATTCTTCGGTTACAAATTTTATTGTAATTTCAATTGAGCTCTAGTTCTGCAGTTGCTTCTAAGAGGTGATAGTATATTTAATTAAAAATCGTCTCGCTTCGCTTATAATAAAATAAAAATCCTGTCAAGGGAGAATACTAAGATGTAAAAAATGTCATTCTTGCAGATTTTTAGTTTGAAATAATACTTCGACATGGTGAGACAATCAATGACAGGGTTGAAATTAAATCATATTAATTTGAAAACAGACAAATCTGATGAAGATATTAATGTTGCTGAGAATTGTATATGTCTTGTTATAAATTATTTTTCTCCTGTGATCAGAACATGTGATATGCTAATGATAATATATAATGTCCAATATCTGTGATATTTTCACGTCTATATGCATAATACTGACATAAATACAGCGGTAGGCAGTACTCGTGTTACTGTGTTAGTACAAATAAAGACTATCAATTTACCATGGCGTTTGTCTTATATTGTGATGCAGTGTAAATTCTACGCACCAGGGGATGTTAGTGTTATATCATATACTATACATGTACCTGTCTGTCTGCCTGTCAATGTCTGCTAGTTACCGCCTTTATGATACAACTTGTAAGTCATCTGTTTATATTAGGGTTGCTCCCAACTTGAGTATGGTAAAATATGCGGAGATATTAAGACTGCTTATAATGTTGCTTTACTAAAAAGTACGAACAAATTGTAAATGATTTTATCTGATGTTGGTTTTGGTCCACGATGGCTCATTTAACTTACAATTCAATTTTCTGCAATATAGCAAAAGTGAAAATGCATTTAGGTGTAAGCGGAACATTCTTTATTGTCCGGAAAACAGCTGATTTTGGATTCATTATACACACTAAGACATTGTCAAATAACAAAAATGATTTGTGTATATGTCTTTGAAGTAAAGTACTTGTATAATTAAGTGAAATTACCTGGCATTTTTATTCGATGCCCTTTACATCCTAGGTGTCAAGCAATACACCTAATGCTAAGATATTTTTAATTTAAATCTTGACTAGCTCATATTACATTTAACACAATCCTGATCGGTACAGTGTGAGACCGGGCATGACTTGTATGGTTTTTATACACTTTTAATGACAATAACCTAGTTATAAAATGTGAACGATATGTGAGAAATATGCTTTCAGAAACCTGTTAGCGTTTCAGTACACTCAAATACGGACTTAAAGTGGATATTTGTTACGATGAACTACTTGGAGAGTATCGCTGGTCACCCACACGCGCAATGACCTTCAGATATAAGCCTCCTAAAATCCTCGAACGTAGTCAGCTGAGGTCATGAAAGTTTCAACATGGATTAAAAATAGGTAACGTACATGAATACATACTAGAATAAGAAACTTTATACAAGGAGACAATCCATCGCTGATGGGTGGTCGGGTGGCACAGTGGTACAGTGTAACACACATGCATTTTACTTAGGCGGCCGGGGTTCCACTCCCCGATCGGACGTGAAAAGGTATGGGGTCACCTGCCTGACCACGTGGGTTTTCCCTGGGTACTCCGGTTTCCTCCCACAGTAAGGCCCTTCGTGCGCTTCCATCTGGGCCAACAAGCGTGATTGATATAAGTTAAAACATGGAAATCAAAATTCCTATTGTAACCTGATAAAACGAAGGTTGTTTGGTTGAATTTCAGTATATTTAACATTGTTTTTTTCTTCTTTCTTTTAAAACCAAATTAAAGCCTTGACTAGCCCTGAAATTCATAATTTTTTCTATCTCAGGTTGCCCAAAACATATTAATGATCTTTTAAAGTCTGGGGAAATAATGATCGATACTCATTTAATAGACATAACTATAATAAAGACAAAACTTGACTCTTACACATCCACGATCCATCATTAATTTTGATTATGAGTATTTACGATCTGCACATGAATACATATTAATATTTTTTTAGTTACTATATATAGTTATGTACTTTATTCTGGTACACTGAACATGTGTTGAAGGTAATTATTACATTGGGACTGACTGTGATTCAAAACAGAATCTTTTGAGATAAGCTTTGTTAGATATGACTTTCAATATCACCACAATAATATCCAGTAGCAAAACTGACATAAGTACAATAAACAAGCGATAAATACGTAAATCAAATCTTTTGAAGACTTATCCAACTAACAATCACGACATCTGACGTGCAGTTTACGATTTATTGTACTGATGAATCTAATCATATCAAAAACATAAGTTATATTGATAAATAATGAATTGATTAAAAATGTCCAGACAAAGATTGAGGCGTTCCATTATTGAATATTGAACGGGGCCGGCAGACTAGACATAGCCCACACACGCACATGAAAGCTTATTATTGTATTTGAATAGCATTTTCATTTAACAGTGAGCGTATGCCTACCGTAGCTAATAAACATTAAATACGATTATAAACTACCCATTGAGATTGAAAACGGCATTGTTGTACGAGCGGAACAATTGATAAGGGGATTAACGATTTATACTCCAACTTGCCATGTATGCCACAGAAAGGTAGATTTATTAACGGTGAGTTATCAAGCATTTAGACCCACAGACTTCGTACATAAAATGATAAGAGTAAACACGACATGGGAACATACAAAGAAGAACTATTGTTTTGTGTTTGGCCTGGGAAGTGAAGTGACCAATGGCGTATCAACAAGGTAAGATGAACGTCTTTTATAACTGACAATATCAACAAGTTATTGATGACTAGCTGGGTCAGATTCCCTTGTAAAACAAATCCGTCTTACAATTTTAGAACTGAAACCATTCAGACAATGCAAATGTTTCTGTGTGGTGTCCAGAAAATATGGGGTAATATCTGTGCCTGCTGTCCCCATTACATAATTCGTAAGTAGTGACTAGATTTTGGATATTATCTTCGCGTTCTAGTTAGTTATTATTCTTACCAATGTCGTCCTTTACACGCGGTGGCATTTCTAAACCTTTAGTTGAGCCTTCGCTCCTGTGAGAAATGCTTTTGGATTCTGTCCCCTGACCGAGAAGAAGTATATTGTGACCGGTTGTTATGCCCCATTATTCGTGAAAACCGGCATTAAATGAACTTATTTTGTTAACAAGATGTAAGTATTACTAATGCAAATACGAATAGTGGTGCATGCCACAATGTATCAAAACAGTGCGTGAACAGACGTCCATGAATTAACACATTCAAGGTCGTACTAATGTTGTAGGAATATTGGAGTGATGGAAATATATAACTATTGAAACACACATCTTTCTACTTGTATAAAGGGGGAGGGGGAGAGATAATGCTAACGTGTGAACAAAATCGTCGACTTCATAATCAATAGTGGGGAAATGAGCAAAATGCCAATTTACACATAATAACATTAGGCCTTTGACATAACTGTCGAGTCGCAGATGGACCGCTGTATGATGCAGTTTACCTCATCTTTGGCTTTACCGAACTCAGTTTGTATTGAAAGGTGCTAATGTCTTGTGCGTGATTTCTCCAATCCACTGTTACCCGTGAAAAAGAACAAAAGGCTTATAGGACCATGTGTTCTGGAAATGAAAGCGTTTTCCTACTTCATAGACTACACACTACCCTACCAACAATATTCTCCCAAAATTCACATATAATTAGCTCTACCAGTAGGAAATGTCGTCTAATTTACCTACAACAACACACCTTCGTCTATATGCAAACTTACAAACCTAACCTTTAGTGGTGTTGTCCCAGATTTAAAAATCAATGGAATACATTATAGCAAATCTTATTTGCGATTAGATTTAAACCTTTAATATATTCTTAGGTTAATGAAATATACATGTTGAAATGATGGATTATAACACAAGCTGTCCACCGTTTATTTACATTATTATTTAAGCGATTGGAGATATAAACCGTTACGTATGATATCTTATCGATAAATTATTAAGTTGGTAAACAGCTATTCACAATCATGTGAACTATTCTACTACTAAGTACTTCTCGCTATTGCCTCAAAGCAGAGTAATCAATAATCAACATTCTTAACAGGTTTGTATTAAAATATTTAATTAAAGGGCATGGAAAACACCAGAGTAAATACAGCTTTATATCGTGATTCGCATGGCAGTGTTACCAAATGGTCTGGTATCTGTGATAGGGAACGTAGCATGAACTACAAAATCGCGGACACAAAAAGCATTGTTTCCGTTGTCCGGTCTCTGTGAACGTGACACACCACCGCAACAAAGAACTCACATAGGTATATTCAGAGCAGATTAAAGTAAATATTTATCTGATAAATAAACCCGTGCCTTTTTGTATTTACTCTATCTATGCGAAAGATTTTTGTCGCAATATTATTAGCATAATAAATATTGTCTCTTTAAAGTTTTGAGGGTCACTGAACCATGACAGCGTTATCACTTGCTGCTCATATGCAGATAGCCCTGATAACAGGAGACGTCTTTCAAATCTCATATACATAACATGTGCCGATACACAATACTGGCCAAACTTAGATTTTATACCCCAGGTTTTGGATTAAGTTGTCCGGTGATTGTGGCGTACATAAAACCATATGTCCATTAAAATCTACGCTGTAATTGTGAAAGTCCCTTTCAGTCAATATCATTAATGCAATGGTCTAAATAGATTACTGGAAGGCAAGGTAATTCCGTGTGTTAAAATTTAATATAGAAAGGAAAAAATATTGAATTCATTATATAATTATTGATTCATATTTATTGGTAAACATAAATGCTTTTCCTCGCGGTGTTATTTTCACGGACATTGTCATCTATATAACTACATCTTTGTCACTAGTAAGCTCGTCACGAAAACTGTTTTTTTACCGATTTTTTTCCTTAAAGAAATTTGTGTCAAACACTTGTTGGTTGACAATCGGTCGCGAAGAATAGCTTTCATTCCTTTATAGACGAGATATTCCTTTCAATTACAAAAGCAGAAAAAAACAGATATTGAAATTGGATCCAGGGCCTATATTCATAAAACCGTACCAAAGCTCAAATACATAATTTGTGCTCAGGCTTATCTAAATTAATATATTAGAAGGAATTTTGGAAATATCATTTCAAGTATTTTTTTTCTTTAAAACGCTATTTCATAATTTAAACCGGTTTAAAGAAATTTGGAATGAGCAGAAATGTCATGTTTGAGCATGATATTGGTTTCATGAATACGGGCCCTGTAATTAACTATAAAATACTTTTTACTTTTTCCAATCTTTGAAGACCATTCTTGTACTGACTGAATAAAAGACGCACAAGTTAATACGATCATTTATTACAAGGTTGAAACTTAAAGACACCATTGCTTAAATATGGGAAGACATTATTAAGACACAAAAAATACCACGAATCCAAAAACAACCAAATATTCTTGAAAACACAGTAGTCCCCAGTTGAACATAAGTAATTCTTAAAGGGTAGCTGTTTCATTTCACTCACATCACACGTATCACCTCTGAATTGTACCTGCTGCCCTCTATGCATGATTCATAAGAGGATACCTAATTTGTTATGACACTTCTACACATTTTCTCTAATTTCCATTGACATTTTTTGTCTTTAGTTCAGAGTTAACCTCCATAAGAAAGGTTTCGGGTTCCGTCCCCTGGCCGAAAAAAGCCGCAATGTCTTATAAGATTGCCTACTTCACGTTAAGCATTAAAGTTACAAATGTAGCAGTAAAGACTGGGCCACTCGTCTTTAGTATTATGAGAGAGGGTGGTGTGTACGCTACCTTGTCCAGGTCTTGCATTTCTTTGTGATAACACTATAACACATCCATCAATGGTCCCATCATTCGTGGTGGCAGTCCTTCCAGTACTTGTGCTAAAAGGAGGTAAAATGACACCAGTCCAGTGTCAAATCTATGGATATATTATTAAGCTAATTTAATGAAGTTGTTTCATATTATTATGGCTTTGAAGCCCCAGTAGTCCCTAACAATTAGCGCCAGATCAATCTGGACTTTATATCGTTTCAGATAAGTGGAATTAAATTGTAAAGCACTATTTTTTGTTTGAATAATTATTCAAATAACAAAAAGCACTTTAAACCAGATCAATCGCTTAATACTTTTAACAGACTTTAATGACTCCAAAAATAATAATGATAACACGAATGTATCTAAATAATTGATCTGGGATAGAATTTCTACTAGATATTGAACGCGACCATGAAGTGAATTTATGAACCCACATTAACAAAGCCGAGTCAAACAATGTGTGGTTACGTAACAAACGGACTAACTTACTTACATGTATTGAAATAACTGTTTTATATTTATGACAATAACCTTCATTATTCGATGAAAATTCACCTGTGTTTAACTATAAACAAACCAACAAACATGTTGTATTGTTATATGAGATACCGGATGACGTCGCATATACGTAAGTATACATGTACAATACAATATTGATTAATTCAAACAACCCTTATAAAGGATTCTCTTGTTAATATCCCTGTTAACGCAATGCGAGAAATGAGCCTCGCCGTACATAAGGTGTGCAAAACTTAATGTAATTTACACGTATATCACACGTCGAAATATAATCCCCCTGGCTGGCCCCTTGTACGACCTTTTGAATATTAATTGGCATTGAAATTGACGATAGGACATTTATATCATGATGTGTATTGAATCAGTAAATTTACCCCTAGACCTCAGTACGCGTATAATGTATACATATGTACCGTAGTGACATAGTCAAAAGACCAAATCACTGCCTACATATCGACACTTGGTGTATATCCCGACTACATTATAGTATTATATACCGACAGAGAGGACAGTTGTCACGGTTCTTACCTCTACTTCCCCATCAAAATGGTATGTATTATCATTTATTATTGTCATAATTCAATTATACACTATAGTGATGTTAAAACCAAGTTATATGTTAATTTTAGAGATTATATTTCATAGCACGTGGCTGTTTTAACGGTTAACCTGACGCTTCACAGATGACAAATTAATGTCAATGCTGTGTGTTATTTTCGTTATCTGTATTGTCACGTGCACTCTATGCATTTATCAACGCTCTAACAGTATGCTATGCTAAGGAAACTAATGTCACTTTTTAGTTTACATTAAAGTATACCAAAGCATTACTCATTAATGGATATGATTATGTGTGTGCTATCTCCGATATATGTCATAGAATATTTTGTGTCGTTGATAAGATAAAACAATATAAATCGTAAAAACATATCCTTTAATCACGTGATCTAAAACATGTCATCATATATATTGTTTATGATATAATTATACTTATATAAGTTTACAGTTTATCTTTCAAACTTGAAAGGGTAAATATGGCGAATATCTCACTGAATAGCAACTGCCTATCAAGAAGTATATCGATAATATGAAAGGGATATTTCAATATATGAAATGTATATATATAAAAAGATTTAATAGGATTTATGAAAATAATAGTATGCGATATCACATGCAAATTACAATGATTAACAGTGAGACAATTTGCAAGGATATATAGTGTAAACAAAAGTGTCAACAAATGGACAAAATATACCACAACGTCAACCTCCAGGGACAAAATATACCACAGCGTCAACAAACGCACAATATATGCCACAGCGTCAACTAACACGCAAAACATCAACGTTAACAAGCATGGAACAATATACCACAGCGTCAAAGAACAGGGACAAAATATACAAGCGTCAACAAACAGGGACAAAATATTCCACCGCGTCAACACCCACAGACAAAACATACCACAGCGCTAACACATCAGTTTGATTTTTATAAGAGCATACAAACGTCAGAAAAACTGTTGCATAGTTAAAGTATACCGCAGCAACTACACCACGCTCGGGTAAACCATAACGTCATCACAAGTTTGCGAATGCCATAACGTCATCACAAGTTTGCGAATGCCATAGCGTTTACAAACAATGAAAAATGTACCGCATCTTCATTACACAGGTAAAATATATACCACAGTGGCAACGCACAGGGGTACAATATACCATGGAGTCAACACACAGGGATACAATATACCATGGAGTCAACACACAGGGGTACAATATACCAAAGAGTCAACACACAGGGATACAATATACCAAAGAGTCAACACACAGGGATATAATATACCATAGAGTCAACACACAGGGGTACAATATACCATAACGTCAACATACCGGGGTACAATATACCATAGAGTCAACGCACAGTGGTACAATATATCATAGAGTCAACACACAGGGGTACAATACATCATAGAGTCAACACACAGGGATACAATATACCACAGTCAACACACAGGGATACAATATACCATAGAGTCAACACATAGGGGTACAATACACCATAGAGTCAACACGTAGGGATACAATATACCATAGAGTCAACACACAAGGATACAATATATCATAGAGTCAACACACAGGGATACAATATACCAAAGAGTCAACACACAGGGATACAATATACCATAGAGTCAACACGGGGGTACAATATATCATAGAGTCACACACAGGGGTACAATATATCATAGAGTCAACACACAGGGGTACAATATATCACAGAGTAAACACGAAGGGACACAATATATCATAGAGTCAACACGTAGGGATACAATATACCAAAGAGTAAATACACAGGGGTACAATATATCATAGAGTCAACACACAGGGATACAATATACCCTAGAGTTAACACACAGGGGTACAATATACCAAAGAGTCAACACACAGGGGTATAATATATCATAGAGTAAACACGTAGGGATATAATACACCATAGAGTCAACACACAGGGATACAATATATCATAGAGTCAACACACAGGGGTACAATATATCATAGAGTAAACACGTAGGGATATAATACACCATAGAGTCAAGACACAGTGGTAAAATATATCATAGAGTAAACACACAGGGATACAATATACCAAAGAGTCAACACACAGGGAAAAAATATACCATAAAGTCAACACACATGGATACAATATACCAAAGAGTCAACACACAGGGATAAAATATACCATAGAGTCAACACACAGGGTATACAATATATCATAGAGTCAACACACAGGGGTACAATATATCATAGAGTCAACACACAGGGGTACAATATATCATAGAGTCAACACACAGGGATACAATATATCATAGAGTCAACACACAGGGGTACAATATACCATAGAGTCAACACACAGGGATACAATATCTCATAGAGTCAACACATAGTGATACAATATACCAAAGAGTCAACACACAGGGATACAATATACCATAGAGTAAACACACAGGGGTACAATATACCATAGAGTCAACACACAGGGATACAATATACCAAAAATTCAACACAGGGATACAATATACCAAAGAGTCAACACACAGGGATACAATATACCATGGAGTCAACACACAGGGGTACAATATATCATAGAGTAAACACACAGGGATACAATATATCATAGAGTCAACACGTAGGGATATAATACATCATAGAGTCAACACACAGGGATACAATATACCATAGAGTCAACACACAGGGGTACAATATATCATAGAGTAAACACATAGGGGTACAATACACCATAGAGTCAACACACAGGGATACAATCTACCAAAGAGTCAACACACAGGGATACAAAATACCATAGAGTCAACACACGGGGGTACAATATATCATAGAGTCAACACGGGGGTACAATATATCACAGAGTAAACACGAAGGGACACAATATATCATAGAGTCAACACGTAGGGATACAATATACCAAAGAGTAAATACACAGGGGTACAATACACCATAGAGTCAACACAGATGGGTACAAGACACCATAGAGTCAACACACAGGGATACAATATACCATAGAGTAAACACACAGGGATACAATATACCATAAAGTCAACACATAGGGGTACAATACACCATAGAGTCAACACATAGGGGTACAATACACCATAGAGTCAACACATAGGGGTACAATACACCACAGTCAACACACAGGGATACAATATACCATAGAGTCAACACATAGGGGTACAATACACCATAGAGTCAACACGTAGGGATACAATATACCAAAGAGTCAACACACAGGGGTACAATACACCATAGAGTCAACAAATAGGGGTACAATATATCATAGAGTAAACACGTAGGGATATAATACACCATAGAGTCAACACACAGTGGTAAAATATATCATAGAGTCAACACACAGGGATACAATATATCATAGAGTCAACACGGGGGTACAATATATCACAGAGTAAACACGAAGGGACACAATATATCATAGAGTCAACACGTAGGGATACAATATACCAAAGAGTAAATACACAGGGGTACAATACACCATAGAGTCAACACAGATGGGTACAATACACCATAGAGTCAACACACAGGGATACAATATACCATAGAGTAAACACACAGGGATACAATATACCATAAAGTCAACACATAGGGGTACAATACACCATAGAGTCAACACATAGGGGTACAATACACCATAGAGTCAACACATAGGGGTACAATACACCATAGAGTCAACACACAGGGATACAATATACCACAGTCAACACACAGGGATACAATATATCATAGAGTCAACACATAGGGGTACAATACACCATAGAGTCAACACGTAGGGATACAATATACCAAAGAGTCAACACACAGGGGTACAATACACCATAGAGTCAACAAATAGGGGTACAATATATCATAGAGTAAACACGTAGGGATATAATACACCATAGAGTCAACACACAGTGGTAAAATATATCATAGAGTCAACACACAGGGATACAATATATCATAGAGTCAACACGGGGGTACAATATATCACAGAGTAAACACGAAGGGACAGAATATATCATAGAGTCAACACGTAGGGATACAATATACCAAAGAGTAAATACACAGGGGTACAATACACCATAGAGTCAACACAGATGGGTACAATACACCATAGAGTCAACACACAGGGATACAATATACCATAGAGTAAACACACAGGGATACAATATACCATAAAGTCAACACATAGGGGTACAATACACCATAGAGTCAACACATAGGGGTACAATACACCATAGAGTCAACACATAGGGGTACAATACACCATAGAGTCAACACACAGGGATACAATATACCACAGTCAACACACAGGGATACAATATACCATAGAGTCAACACATAGGGGTACAATACACCATAGAGTCAACACGTAGGGATACAATATACCAAAGAGTCAACACACAGGGGTACAATACACCATAGAGTCAACAAATAGGGGTAAAATACACCATAGAGTCAACACATAGGGGTACAATACACCATAGAGTCAACACACAGGGATATAATACACCACAGTCAACACACAGGGATATAATACACCACAGTCAACACACAGGGGTAAAATACCATGGAGTCAACACATAGGAAGACATTGGACAATATATAGTCAAAATAGAACGACAATAAGTTTGCATACTGAATAGAGAATATTATGTTATCCAGCCGAATGAGAAAGAGGAAGGGGTATAACGAGAAGTAAATTAGTTTTTCCTCAAACTTTCATGATCTGATATAAAATGTATGCGTACATATATATATATATGTCTATAACGGAGTAATTACTGAACGGGCGGAGCATACTAAACCTAACAATACCACTGATTTTTAGATAATACGAGTCATGAACGAAAACATACGGGTAGCACTATTAAAGAGACATAAATTATTGGAATCTATCGAACGACGATCTTTTATTCAGAGACAGATAATAGTCGTCTGGAGTAGTATTATAGTACTGACATCGCTATCCCGTATACATGTTTTGTATACTCCTTGGCTTTATTCCTTATGTGATTTATCGATATACGGCACGTTAATCTCCTTTCAATCGTGTATATCACTTAGAATTCTGCTTGAATAGTATCACATTTCCTTGGTGAAAATATTCCTAGATGTAGATACTAAAGACACACAAAATATAAGCAACTTTCAAAACAAATTGAGAAACCCACAACAGTAATAATTTACTCTTCTACGACTCGTGAGTGATGTACATAGGCTAGGAGATTACTAAAAAAAATGTCAAAAGAAATGTTTGGAGCGGTCTGTATAGTAACAACTTGTATATTATATAGATTACTTTTCAATACCAACCCAATATATGAGACAACCAAGGTAACTGGATTTTTGATGTTAACTATTTCACCTAATCCCTATTGACGTGAAGTTATAACCCGTCACAAACAAGGCAATGTTCTGTTAAGAATGCTAAAATTTCAAAATGGAACTGTACAAAGAAAACCCATATAAATGTAACAACTTGACGCAAAATAGAGGCCTGGATAGAGCTATAGAGAAGACTAGAAAACAGACCAAGTACCATGCGAAATATTTCCACATGAGAAACGCATCATTATCTGTGTGTGACGATGTTACCGATTTTGCCAATATTTTGAATGGACGAGCAGTGAACATCGAGACGGCTATTAAAACAGTCGGGGCAAAGGTGACGTATCATAGGCGACCAGATGTGTTGATAGCCGTCTGGCAGACTAACAGATAATTTCAGGTGTTGACAATTCAAAGCTTTCAAAAGAGCCTAGCCAAACTACAAAGCAGTAATATTTGTATTCAATATTAACACAAATAATCTTCGAAATCTCTAACGCCGAAACTCATGATAATGGATTGATTTTCTATGCATGCTAGGTACTCGTGGCATTATCAGCTTGCAGAGATATCTATGTACCTGTTCATAACAGTTTAGATGATAGCATAAAATACATATACAGTCACTTTTGAGTTTTTAAGTGACGGTATGAAATACCAAATATCGTGTTACATGCTGGTCTGGTGACTAAATAAAATATACCAAATACACATGAACTGTTATTTAACATATCAAGCAGCTCTTTGAAATTTTACAACATGCATGTTCACACTTGACATTTACAGTTATAGTGGCTCTATAAACTTTATTGAATGTTTATGACATGGATATTGTGAGTGTCATTTAATGGTAGTTGTATATAGCTTACACATTTAATATAATGAGTGTTTGATTATTATTGAACGGAATTACTTAAAGATAACTAGCTTAACATGGGTTGTTTTTGTAACCGTGTTGTTTAATGTCCTATCAACAGCTAAGGTCATTTAAGGCATACCCTGTGCGCGAGCTACATGCGTGTGTTGAGTGCGTGTTTAAGAGGTTGCTGTATGGTCGTGATTGTCTCCTGGTGATAGTGCTACCTCACATTATATTGGCATCATGAAAACCAGCTGTTTCACACAAAATGCCGGGGTAGCAACATTAGGAATCTATGGGGTGGGATGATTGCATGAGTGTTTGGGGGAGGGGAGGGGGAGGGGGAGGGGGAGGGGGCAAATGCATTTTAGAGAGTTTTGTTGCAACACTGACGTCTGAAAAACCACGCACTAAAAAGTTTCAAGAAATAACGTTAAACATATGAGATCCATGTATTACAAAATCACCTTCCAAATACGTCACGATGTTACAGATGCACAAAACACAGCAAGTCCCACATCATATGATGGGTGAAGGATCACAGAGAGCTAATGATTTGTTACAGTCTATGTGTATTACATATGTAAACCTATTCTAGTGAGTAAAGCATATTTACAGGCGTTTGGTCTTAATACTCGTCGACTGTTACAAATTATGAGGTTTCTGCAATAAACTCCCTCCCCTACGCGCATTTATTAGATTTAATTATTGGCAGGCAGTCTGACGAGTCTCTATCCATAAATAGAACCAGTGTTCGCTGTCTTACCCTAACGTAGGTTGTATCCTTCTATGTCTAACGTTGACATGTCTGACCAGCATAATGGTCTAGGATAGTGTGACAAATACTTACCTGGAAAGACTAGCTTCCGGAATGCGGGACCAAAAACAATCTGGCAGATACCAAAAGGTTATCCCACGAAAAATTAACCGTGACAGTTTTACAGTATATGAGCCACCGTAACGTTTGAGAGCCCGAAGAGGGTACACGTAACCCCAATAAAAATGATTGATAGCAAATTTCCAATATTGTATTGATCAAATAATAAATCCATTATTCGAGAGTCTGTTCAAGTTTAATCTAGAACTGTCACCGATATATTTGATTTCGGATTTATCGACGGCAATTTGTTATGCAACTTACTAAATCTTTGACTTAAGAGTGTTTGTTTTCTAGACAAGAAAATTGTGTAATGACGTCAATGTGAAATAGCATTCTTTGCTCATCATTGGAATGTTAAAATACAATGAAATAACATTAAGAAAATGTCAAGCATTTTAACAATATAGACTACATTGAACACCACAATACTTGTATTTCCTTTCAATCTGGCTTCATTCGTTCTATGTTAATTGACATAGCCTGTGAGCATCGATGATTTTAATACCCATACATTTTTCAATCAACATTGATAATCAGAATTTATTGAACGACAACCTTCTCAGCGTGGTATCTATTTTTTATCAACTGATGCGCCACAATCTCTCCATTCCCTGCTCTCTGCCTTTCTGTCTTCTCTCTTTTTCCATTCAATACTTCCCTAATGTTTACATTTTCTCCCCCTGCCCCTCTCTTCCCTTCTCACCGACCCCCATTGTCATGTTCATTATATTCAACCTTGGTCTTCTCTTTTCAATCTTGTCATACCCTTTCTTCAAACATGTTCGTATGCTTTCCAAAGCATGTCCTACCCTCTGTTAATCCTGCACTCCTTCACACTAGGCTGAGATAGTAATTTATCATAAAGCTGTTATAACCTATAAAATGACAGTTTCGTCAAATCAATGTATCCATAATCCTTACAAATAAATCAATGCCTGGATATTGACCAGGGTCATCTGTCCTTGAACTTTTAGCTTCGAGTCCTGTTCAGGACGTGCGAACTGAGTTAGGTACACGTGTACCGAGTAATGTTTTAATTCAGCGCCTCATGATATCATATCGTCAGTAGAAACATCTCACTTCTATAAAGACATTTATCTAGGCGACCATGACTTTCATATATCCCAGTATCAGATGTGTTCCCCTTTACAGACGACCGAAAACGTAGCTCTGTTGTCCAGACCAGGACATGATATTTTATAGATATTATTTACAGGCCAAGTTAACTGATGATGGGCTAAAGTTTTCTTAATCTACATGTGACACAGTCTCAAATAAACGTATGTAAATGACGTCCCTTTGATACCCAATATTGCGCAAATTATGAAATTAATTGAATTACTGGGCTATCATCCCTCCCCGTCCATATTCCTTCGGCCTTTGTTGAGTTACTTTCTAGGTATTAACACTTTATGCCTTTAGCATCACTGACGAGTCCGAGAGGACAATATAGCTGACGATACAGGTTCATAAATGTAGACAGCGCTGATGGAATAACAACACTGGGTTTTGGGAGATATAAGAGAGTTTCATTGCCTACATCGTGATACCGTGTGAAAACGACCCATTTCCCTTTGTGATGTAACTTTTTACAAGTTCGTTGAATCAATATTCTGGATGATTCCGTTTCTATAAAAATGTGTAGTATGAGACGCTTACCTTCCAGGCCACATGGTCTCATTCCCTTTTCATGAGTCTTGTGTGAATTTATGTATCTTTCGGTCATATTTTTGTCGTTACTCTATGGTTATCAGTTCTTTTGCTGACTGTTGATTTCTAATTGTTTAAATGTTCCAAGTTCTCTTGCCAAAGTAAGAGAAGCTTAACGGGGTTTATGTGTCAAGACATAGTTTGGTGTTGATTCTCAGCAATTCATGTATGTTTCATATTCTGAAATATATTCCCCATGTATACTTGCAACGAAAGCTATATTTTCGGCCGATATTCATAACCTGTATTCCGTCATTGGGTAGTAATATCCGTGTTCAATAAACACCACTTTGTGAGGTATTCCCGGTATTTGGTAGTTTAATCTGGGGGAGTTCATGTGACTTTGAAATATCTCAAACACTACCTCAACTCTCATTATTGGTAAAATGCAGCTCAAATACCCCTGTATTTCTGTTCGGACGTATTTTACAATACAGTAGAAACCTAACAGCAACATTGCTTAACAAGATGACAGCACTTAGCTAGACGTGACCGTTCTATAGTGTAAAGGATTATGATGTCTTTCTGGTTGATGTAATAAATAGGGTTTTCTACTTCAGACGGATTATATCTGTTTGCTAGCTACATGCACGACAAAAGTCCTTTTTATTGAAATAGGAAGGTAATGTAAACAAGGTTCAAGTGGTTCGAGTGTGCACGTAGAGCGAAAATGGAAACTGATTGTATTTTCTGAAGTGCTCTTAGTGAGGATAGAACCGAACCCGATGATAGATGTTCCTTACAAGAAGAATTTATGCGCAAAAGTTGGACAGCCAGTTGTTTTATTTGAACATAAATCATTTATCCTCTAAAAGGACATTGATGTAGAACAGATAGCAGCTAAACTCATTTCGAACTTGAAATAAGTAAAAATCTGTGTAGATAACTCCATTGACAAGAATGTAGTTTTAGCAAGAAATGAAATGACGATCACGTGAAATATGAAGACAATATGAAAAACATATAAGCGGAATATATTGAGTTTTGATATTTGAAGTTGACTAGTATCACGTCAGTACAGAAGTGTCGTTTTGTGTCCAGCAATTAATTCACATTTCTAAGTACATACTGATATCTACTAAAACAACCTACTGAAAGCATAGACGCTGTTGAAGTTACTCAAATTTTAAATACTTATATTGCTCGTGATGCACTAGCATTAAAGCGACATAAAAAGACCGACATAATGCTGATATTGAAAGTTGAAAACATATTGAGATGAACATTATTTCCTGTGTATTTTACAGATTTTCTGCTGTAAATGTTTATTTTACGCCAATTATTGGTGTTATATATTGTTACTGGATAGCTAGTTAGTAAGCATTGAACAGGGATTAAATACAACCTGTATATGTAGGTATTAACTCTGTAACAAATCCCTTACTGTGTAACATTAACTTGTAATGCGATTTGTCTGTGTTAATACCGAGTGTTAGTTTATAGTAAGAAGCCAGAGGTATAAGGAGGTTTTAAACTCAGACATACTATATTTCTGGACAGGTACACATCTGTAACATGGTATGTATATGTTTTTTGTTTATCTATTTATACTCATCAAAACAAATATGGAATGCGGCCCTGCAAGTAGGGCGTAAGAATGTTATGCTTTAGTTCGGTAGGATATGAATAATCTAGAATTGCATTTAAATTGGTGGTTCTTAGTTTCGTGTGTATTTTCATCAACCACAAATTTCGCGATTTTTTTATGTTATACAATACATACATTTTGGTGGAAACTCTACGAAATAGCAGCTTCCTTATATCTCAACAAATGGAGTATGTTACTGGCTGTCAATTCACGGTCTTTACAACGCTTGTAATGACACTGACTTTAACGTGAACATTTAATTGGGCATATTTAGATCGATGCTACCTTTTAAGACAAGCTATTGTTATTTTGTTTGTAAGCCACTGGGTGTTACGTAAATATCATTAATTGTTTAAACAGCCATTCATCGATACAAAAATAAATTCTGTATACATAAAAGGACTAATAAACAATATCTTCGTATGCAGTTTCCCGTCTTGAATATTATCACATATACACAGAAAACGTCAAGTATTACATTTTGGATCAAACCCCACCAACAGAATAATGCAGGTTTTCTTTTAACTCCTTTTGCTCCAGCAAGTTTTTATGATGTGGACACTGGTATGCATGTACAACTCCTTTCTTCGATAGAATATTTGGATTCTGAATGTTTTTACCGGTGCTATAGAACCTCTTGTACTATATTCCTATCTGTACACATGCAATAAGTCTACTTCGCATGAACAAACATGCCAAATTACAACAATCAACACGTGTTGAGCTTCGGTACGATCTAACAAATATATCACGGTAATGAAGGCATGCTTAATTTGTTTTACACTTATCAACCTTGAATATCAATTATACCATAAATATGCTTATCAATAGGTGAATGACAGATAAGTGATTATGAGTTTTTAATTTAAAATACATTTAAAATTTACATAATTCATACACGTGTCCATAGGTAATTATTCATTATTCTACTTAGTGAGGCATATAGTCTCAGATAATCGCTCATTGCATATTCACAGTCAATATTTACTGTTTCGCAGCAAGAGTACTCACGTTGAAATACAGGAATTACAGTAACATATCTATTTTCAATATCTATCTAAATAAACATAACCTACCGATAGCATCTTACCACTGTACAATCGATTACGATGTTTAGTAGTCACACTTTTTATTTATACATTTTCAATGTCACATTTTGTCCAAAAAGGTTAATGTTTGGTACAAATCCATTTTACAAGCCTTACTTTCCGTGATTTTTAATCAATTTTCAAATAATAGTACATACTTTGGAGTTCAAGTATATGTATTGGATATTTTGTGCATGGAGCACATCATTGTTCTTATTCGTAAATGCCTAAGATATTGTTTATCTTTTAATCATGTATGTCTAATGCATTGATGTTGAAGCAATTCACCTCGTAACAACCAAACTACATATTGTTAGAAAACACACCGAAAACACACCGTATCTTATTTAAGGAAATTTGTTTCATCCAATAGAAATGTTTGTTACATTGTGTCATCCAATGGAATTCTTTGTTGTATTTTATCACCAAGTGCAAATAATTTTAACGTCAGATGTGTTAAAATTCAATCAAATTTTATTCTTTATTGAAATCCTATCCACATTGTACCAATTGATCCTCCAATGAAATCTATTCTATGTTTATTATCAAGGCGCAATCGACCTTACCCAATCACACAATGGTGTCTCTGTTACACAAGTACTTCCTTATTTCTCTTCACAAACATGTTTAACACGTAAACAAATATTGTTGACGCTTGGTTTTTATCAACATTCAAAGGCGGAACAATGGTGATATTTATGGCAATGGATATCACATATTTTTCTGCTTTTGTTTACAATAAAACAATTACATCCTCACAGTGCTGAGAGTGGGATCATAAAAGGTTTTCCGACAAAGATCTGTCAGCATGTATGCACCATTGTAAATTGCTTAAAACGTGTTAAATCCAATGAATTTTCCAAAAGAATACATATTCACGATGGTTTATGAAAGATAAATAGAATAGATATCATCTACAACTTTAGATAATCAAAATAGGAAGAGGCTCTGATTACAATTAAAACATTTAACAAATTTGATTAAATTCTAAAGCAATAAGGAAATGCCGACAATCTAAACACTTGAGGGCAGACAGGTAAAGCGACCTACACTACTTTCGAGGACATGCTTTACTGATAGGGGTAATCGTTACACTTAATAGTATGGGATAATAAATTCCCGGATGACCCTGACGAAAGGGTTTATTGGGTAGAAGTCAAATAAATCTCTTTATCCTTGCTATCGATTTTAAATCACGAACGGTAGGGTGTGAAATTAGCCTAAGAGACCCCTGCTGGCAAAACATCTATAAAACTGGGTCTGACACACGTTAGTATTGAGTATTATGTAAAAGCTGTGTAAGGAAGGCTATCAGTGGCCAACAAAAGCCGGGATCTCGACAGGTAAATGTCGTTTTGTTATTCTTGAGATTTCTTTCGAAACAATAGTAGACTGAATATTTTTATTACATTTTGAACGTTAACGATGTATCCAAACCTCTTCGGCTAAGCATTTGATTTTTAAAAGAGAAAGAATCATACCCTTCATAATGTTTAAACAACGATAGCATACTCAGCCTGTGTGTATTATCAATTTTATTAATATGTCGTGTTTGTATATATATATAAACATTTATTACATCTATTTTCGTGTGTATAAGCTAGCATTTTTAACAATGTGTATCTCCGTGCATTGTCTGTCTAGTCTGCATGTTTCTGAATTTGCATATACACTTAACTTTATTAAGATATAAATTAAATGCATTTGGATTTTCTTCCTTTTTTAATAAGGCTGAAGTAAGTAAAATTCCTTTCCCTTCCCTTTATCAGACGTTTTGACGTATATATGCTATAACATTACATATTACAAACAAACTAACTAAATATCTGTCATGAGGGCTAACTAAGTAATGATTAAAAGTAACCGACTGGAAAGAAAATGTTAGTAAGTAAGCCTGAATACAATGAAGCAGTGTAGCTTACTTGTACATTGCACTCAAATCATTGACGATAAATTGATTGAACTCAAACCAAAAGTAAACTTTTAGGTAAAGTTCTATTTCTATTTTGCTATAATTCAATGTTTAATATGTAAGCAAATGAAAAGTATGCCATTATTCAATTTCATTAACCATGCTTTAATCTACATTTCCTTTAAACTAATGCCAAAACTGTACAATATAGGCGTTGGCGGTATACGTATGGTATAGTACACATACGAGGAATATTTGTTGATCTCTCTACAGCATAAAATAATATAAGGATATACTTTGTTTTTATGTTTCGGTTAAATTGTAATTTTTTAACAATATCAAACACGTAGAATATATATATAGGTTCATTATTCATTAAAATATAATATTCTCATTGACCCACTTTCATATGTGTACACTAAAACTGGACTTTACATATATAGTATAATATCCTCCCGTGTCGATAACGCTCGGCTGTAATATATTGGATATTTCCCTATACAAACAGGAGATAGGTAGACCCATATTACGGATTCTTCTGAAGAGTTCTTATTCTCTAGGCATACGCTAGCAACATAGATGTTCTCATTTCCACAGTTAGATAGCCTAGACCACATTGTTTACTAGTCGTGACGAATCTCCTTCATTAGCAAGGGATGACTATAACGCTGTTAACCTGCTCTACCAATCATCTGTTGTGTATCTCCTAACATCAAATGAAGACTTTCTCTAATAAGTTCCCTGAAATTACTTCGAAGGGACAGTGTTATGATAATACGAAGTCAATACATTTTAATGACGTTGTGGAACACGTATTAATCATTGGAAAAGAAACTATTCTATCTGTAGTTTTAGAGAAAATCTAGTGTGCTCCTATGGCCCTGTTCTTGCTATCAGAACTCTTATATCAATAAAATCGATTGCCTTGTGGAAATGTAGTCTACAGTATAGCTGTATAGCTAATACCCTACTCATTTCCGGCAATAATTGAACCTGTCGTCTGTTACATTGACATAAACTCGATAGTATTTCGAACGTAAAAGCAACTCCCATCGACAAAATATCAGCAGGTAGGTCTGGTCTATAGAAACGTCTGTATTTATTTGAATACAAGCCGTGACCCGGTTTTTTATTGATATTCTTTACCAAAACAAATCTCTCAGTAGTTGTATTTAATATACTTTGCTTGGATATCGATATGCTCAATTTGAGTTTGTTATCAAACAAACTACTACTGACAATATGACAATATCATATTTCCATTTCGCTATCGACCATTGCTCTGTGTGGTATGCTACATAACTGCTATCTGTTGTCTTGATTGTATATATGTATATTACACCTTTATATA
Organism: Pecten maximus; assembly: GCF_902652985.1. Lineage (NCBI taxonomy): Eukaryota > Metazoa > Mollusca > Bivalvia > Pectinida > Pectinidae > Pecten > Pecten maximus. Next base: position 15,854,676 of record NC_047017.1, on the reverse strand, counting down.
TATAAATATATGTATATGACCATTTACGTTTCAGTTTTAAGCTCCTAGAAATATCATGCTGTTGTGAAACAATACTAGCACTTAACACAAGCATGTTTTCGAATCGGAATCGGTTCCAGTCACAGAGTTAGAGTGATTTAGATGACATAGTATGACATGACGTCTAATTCAAAATTATGACGAAAGGTCCCGAATAATTTCCGTTTGTCGACTTGAGGGACTGGTACCGAAAGACTCTGAAATGGTAACAGAAAAAGAGTGGCTTCACTGCCAGAACCGGTAAAAACGACTTATGTAAGATATGATATTCAGAAGAATTTGCAAAGCATCTTTTATTTTAAATAGTTTAACATACTTAATTGTGGTTATCTCTTTTCAGGCTGACTGGGTTGAAGTCGTTTTCTGTGAGATAGAAAGATTCTTCTATCGGAACAATGAAGAAGCCACTAGCCTCAGACGACAAGGAAAATGCACATAAACAAGGTACTAGAAGTACTGATAGAACGAAATCGGAAGCAAGTTCCCACGACGCTAAACATCAGTGTGTTAAAGAGATTGTCTATAAAGATGTTTACCTGATGGACAAGGCAGGAGGGCGATTCGAGAAGAACCTTCTGGCCAACAGTCTAACGGCCAAGCTTAAACAAAACATTCCAGGAGAGTTTACTACAAAGACACATTTGATGCACAAACTCCGTCGGGAGGGTTTAAAAGATTATGTTCATCTAGAAAATCTCCATAAGAAATACGATAGCGAAATGCAAGTGCAAACAAGTAGACTTGACAATGAGAGCAATCTTTTGCTCCGTAGACATGAAAAAATGCGGAAGCAAAGTGAATATCAAAGGAAAAATCAAGAAAAGATTCGGTCTCAAATGCGGAATTCTGCTATGAAACAACCAGATGCGTCATCGTCTGTGTTTCCTCAAATCAAATATTTTTCACAGGCACATGCGGCTTCGCATCCTCCTGATAACGCCACCGTCGAGTTACATCCGTCACATCAGTTGGAAACGTCAGGTACACATGCGGCGGCATTTCCTTCGTTTTCAGTCGACACACATGATCCGAGTAATGTCAAAGTTTTCAAATATCAAGGGATTTTTCAACCACAGAACAAATACTCAAACAGGCGTAATAGTGTCAGGTCGACTGGCTCAGGAGGGATATTAAAGAGAGATATGAACACTCCAGAGTATGAAATTCTCACTCTCTCCTTAGATGACGGTACTGAAAGTAGAGCGTCGAGTAAAAAAAGTGACAAGAAAAGAAAGGGACTCCGTGTAACTTGGAGCGGGGTGGAAAGAGAGTTTGAAAAAGGTCGGCAGACTCAGAACGATTTAGCGTCTAATGACAATGATAGTCGAGGTGACGATGGTGCTTCTACATCCAGTACTATTAAAAGTGCAAACAGTAGTTGTGGAATACATTACCGGCAGAACAAACGAAATAAGATCGAAAACATTGGTATAAAGTGGAAATTGCCACCAGGATCAAAGCAATCTACTCGCGCTGTGAAATCGGCCACGGCCGCTTATACCACATCCTCACGATCAAAAAATCTGATGCCAGTGTCGGGTGGCCTTCAACAAAACGGGATGTCAGTGACGCGCACGAGATGGCACGTGCCTTCGGCGCCTCCTCTCTCATCGTATGATTTATACAGGGAATGGCTACATAAACTTGACAAACTGAAATCGCCAATGGAACCGAAGCAGTTTCTAAGGGAAGTGCCTGCCATGGACCATAAAATGGACAGTTGTAGCCCAGCTTACACTTTACCTGCCAATATCTCAGAGCAAATGAACTTGTCGATATACGCCGCGTCAAACGTTGTGTAGACATTAAATATCATAACTTTTAAGTATTGGACTGAGGTATTACTTCTTCTAGGAACAAACTAGTGTTTTATGTGCTAAGCACTTCATTTTATTTGCTTTTAAATATCAAAATTATTGAAGTTTTCTTTAAAAAATATAACTTTCACGACTAGCTAGCAATCATTTCATATTGCAATGGAAAGAATGATATCCACAAAATCTCTCACATCCAAACAGTCGTATATTTTTTTAACATATTGCAAAAATGCAGATTTTATATTCAAATATTTTAGATAGGGTTAAGCTGGATACGTAAGTGTACATAACTAATTGATAGGTTTATACCTTATGTTATCCTATATACTAAGCCATCATACTAAATATGTTCAAAAACTGTAACATGTGCCAAATATGCTAAATGTATTCAAAAGTATGATTAGAAAAAATAATCTACACATGGCACGGTCTATACATGTATTACATGCAGGTATGTTTCTTATATCAATTATGTAGAGCGTCGAATTAATGTGTATCGATGTAAGATAATAATGTAACACAATGGTTATGTGAAATATGCTCAACAAAATAATTTCTAACATCAATATTTACTCCATAAATTATTTATCAAAGTGGACGTATATTTATTAGTATTGTATTATAGTCCTCAGTATATAGAGGAGCCTACCACCATCAAACGTCATCAAAAGACATTGTCGAACATGAGTAGATATCACAATTGCCTTAGAGTTTGTTTCATAGAAATATATTTCTGCTATCACATCAAAACAAGTATTCCTGATCAATTTACAATTTCATATCTTGTTTTTATCTAACTAGCTGGTTTACTTTGTTTACGATGAGATGATGGATATCATGTTCTCAGACTTTACACGTATATCAATTTTTGTAAAGAAAAGATCCTTTGTCTTTCTCTTTCTAAGGAAATATGCGTTTCTTATCTAAAAACGTCACGACTCACAATAAGATGACGTCATCATTTCATGCAGCAATCGAGTAACGTAATCAATTTTGTAGCACATTCTTTACTCGAGTGTGTATAACTTCAGTATATAGCGAATTAAGAAAGTGTTGGAGAATGAATAACCATTCATCTATGTATGACGTAGACAGGGAACATATCATCCTTTGGGATACTATTTCTTAAGTACAGTTCTCGGCAAGCCTGGTTTTTTAACGTCTTTCTTTTAGGTTAAGGTATTGCTGTCTAAATCAGAGAGGGAATGATATATTCTATCTGGACCAAGATATATCTACTAACCTATCTAAAGGTTGCATATTATGTGTATATAGGTGAATAATTATTCAAAAATCAAAAGTATACCCAACCATTGTTTTTTTTTACCTAATCCTGCATCATATTGAAAATAGATATTATATATCATTAATTTTTCGTTAACTTATATGTAGACTTCATATTTCTTAAAATGACAAAGTTATGCTATGAATAATTCTTGTATGGTCGATAAGGCACATAGATGGCGGTATACGTTTGTAATGGAATGGTTATAGGTAATTAAATATATGGAATGGTTTAAGACGGGAACAAGGAAATACGTGGAATAAAAATAGTGTTCAATTGCCTATATGTGTATTACTTGTTTTATTTCTGTGTACTGCTCCAGACTAACCTGTCGTGTTGACTTTTCATGGAATATTCAAAGTTGGCGGTCCTATTTATGCGCATGCGTGGTAACGTATGCATTGATGTATCGGTGCATTAAGCACACACATGCTTGACCGTAATCATGTAGCTTACCTCTTTTTGTGGGTGATATGGTTATAATCAATGGTATCTAACGGATGCTCGAAAACGGCCTATTTTTCTTCCCTGTATAAAAATTAATATTCTTATCGATATGGCAATCAAAGTTTAAAATGACAGGTCATTATATCATATTCTAAGTTTAGCGTCTAATACGTACCACATTGGACACCCTTTTCTCCAAACTGTTATGTTTAAATTTACTTCTATGTATAACACATGTTTGTGTTGCATTTTGAAGAAACCCACAAACAACGCTTAAACATTGATACAATTGTAGTGTGAAATAGAGGGATATGTCAATATTTGTACGTCACCACTTACCACCATACAAAAGTTACAATGTAGGATATAGTCTCAAACTGAATAAATAAGTAGAGCTACCAGGTAAATAAAACCAGGTGAGAGTTGCCTATACTCTAGTACTGTTTAAGTTATGTTGGATTTTCCCATGTGAATGTATATAACTATATACAAGAAAAGATTTATCTGTCGGGTTCTTTCAAAGTTTAAGTCTACATAAAAATATGTTATTTCGGCCATAGTGTTTATTCAGTGTTAAACTATCTGATAAAGCATAATTGATATTTTCTGAGCAGATATGGCATAGCTTATTGATTCTCCTAATGTGTTTGGTGCATCAGAGATGTCGCGAACAAACATATGTGAATCTACCTGCATTTTATTACCTAACTGTGTAATGAAATAAACATCATCATACATATGTTTCGGTCTATTACAGAGAAAAACTGATCTATCGAGAGATGCGTGCTGGTTGTCACGGTACAAATTAACATATACATACGGGTAGATTTGCATAACTGACATGTACCGATCATTTCAAAAGATTTTCTGATAGAGAAAACAATCCCGTCGAGGTCGCATTGGACAAGACATTCATACAACTCATGATCTGCCATGAACTGGCAAGGACAAGGTCTTTTGTGAATGACAGACTGTTCTACTGATTTTCTAAAGACGCCATGACGTGTACACATGTTAATCATTCGTCACAGGTAACGTCAATCATGTATATATGCTTTCCGTAGTCTAGTTCAGATGCAGGACACCTTAATAAATGTATCGGTACATTTAAAAAATGACAGAGTTAAGTAATTACCATCTTTGCTCAAAGTCAACAGACAACAAAGAAAGACACAATAAAAAAAAGGAATATTCAAGACTTATTCGGGGATAGTGGGTAAATTAGGTGAAAATACACAGCAAACGTTTCTTTCATATTTAACAATTTCTATGCGATATTATTAAATAAATGAGTGTTTAACAAAGGATTATTCAACCATTTGTAAAATATAAACAAATCAGAAATTTAACTGGCATGAATAACAGCAAAGACTTCTACTGATTATATATAAAAATGCAATCGATCTTGATGGGAATACACATAAATATCTATCTATATATTACAACTTTGGAAGACGCTATTTCATAGGGATACAAAATGGTTCTGGTTTTTCCTGGTGGTGCGCTTACTTAAACTGTGATAATTGATAGCTTGTATATGCAAATTATTAATTAATTAAAAGATAACAAGAGGTTTAATTCTAGTGACCTCTGTGTAGACAACACTTTTATTTCCAATAATATAGTCACATGATCAGAGGCCCCATGCCACTTTACACTTGGTACAGTTTTGACAGGGGTCATATTCAATGGGTGGTAAAACTGAACAGATGTTATTGTATCGCTGTAGTCGTATTGGAGTTTCTTCCCTTTAAATTTTGGAAGCCTAAATTGCAGTCTATACTGTAGTCCTTATACTATTTGTGTACCTCTTGAGCTGAGAGATAATATTGATAGTGTTACAATAGAGTATAACTGTAATATCTAGAACACTTTCGAAACATAAATGGTAACCTCAATTTACATTCTTTGTTTTCTGCGATTAACGCAATTTTTTGTCAAAACCAACTTAAGTTTTACCGAGGACACAATACATGATGACATAACATTATATAAAGTAAGAAGCAGTCATTATGCATTTTCCCTGAGTTAAAGCTAGTGTTTTCTTTGGCCATCTAAAATAGCAACACAAAGTCTAATCTAGTAGTCCGCCATTGATCTATTTAACAGAAATAAATATTGCATCACACCTAATACGGAGTATTCGAAGCCGGAAGTCGAAATTCGAAGGCTTGAGTTTGCTGGAATGTTATTTTAATGAGTACTACAAAATCACAAACAAGTTGCAACCTATATAACATGCAGTGTCCTTTTGTTTGTTTGCTTGCTTGGTTTATCGCCGCATGGGCAGCCAGGGTCATTTTGAGGCGAGGTATCCTTGTATTAGTTGGTGACTACCTCAGGGAACAACATAGAGGCCCGTCGCGTGTCTTCCAGAGCAATAAAGGTAAAGTGCCACAAGGACACAACAACGACAGTACAGACCAGCCCTGACTGAAGATGATCTAGATGCTTCAATTAAGAAGATTGGAATAAGAAAAACGTCCTGATTTCAGCATCACAATACAACGTACAGATTGATGCGTCTGTTTTAACTGTATTTCTAATTGTCGATAGTTACCATAAAATACCGATATGCAAAACGAAATCGGCAACTATAAACAAAACATAGAATGATATGGATGACCATAAAAAATCATACGGAGAAAAAGACCAGGCGCTCGGTTAGGGGAAGCAACTTCTGCTACATCGAAGACACTCCATGCAAGTATAGGTCAAAATTAAGTCAGAGTTTCAAAATGAAAACCAATGTTCTGACAACGTAATCAATGATGTATCACCATCGAAATAGAATATAAAGAATATAAAGCTTAGTAGTTCCAAAATAATGTTTTCGTGCTTTTTATGAATGTTTCTAGGTGTTTACATTCGCTGCAATTCCTATATGACCTCTGAGAAAATTTCAAATAAAGAGGAGGGGATTGCGTCAGAGATGAGAAGTATTGCTGAATGAATTTACATGCTCATTTTTTAAACAAATATATTTATGTCTAGGCTAAAATCTATAACTAAAACATCGATTGTTATCTATTTATCAGTATTTCTTTTGATATTATGCCTTTGATATAAGCAATAACTATGCCTTTATCTCCCCTGGCTCATTCGCTTGAACTGCCTTACTGAACTTTGACCTCTGAGAGTTTTGAAAATCGTAAAAGTTAAATGTTCAGTTTTAACCATTTGTTGCAAATCACACCATTTCCACTCATTCTTGTTTATGATGGCAATGCTTTTGTATGTTTCCTTTTTCTGTTTTATGTTTTTCTTTTATATTTACATACTATAGACATTCTCATAGGACTCATTGGGGCTTGACTTGTCATGGCTTCAACCAGTCAGACTCTGAGGCTGAGTTTAAATTCGAGCAATAGAAAAAAGCTTAAAAACTCAACAATTTTGCCCAACAGCTTTTAATTGTGGAATTTTCTGTCGGCAGTTTCCATTTAATGCTAGTCTTTTTGTCGAGACAAGAAATGCTAGATTTTAATTAACTATAAATACAAATAATCAAAAATTTAAGTAGTGGAAATTCATTTTTTGATTGTGTGTGCCTTGTTTTGATAAATCATTTGAACCATATAACTATATCATTTACGTGCTTATTCAGGTAAATGGGGTTAAAACATTCGGCATGTGTTCAATACTATGAGTAGTTGTCTCTCTTTGCATGATATATATAACACGATTAAAAATATTTGATGACCAATCTTACATAACAGAATATGTTTTACTTGTTATCCCAATGTCTGTCACCTGTATACCATTCTCATTTCGATTTTAAAGATGTCCTTTGACGCTTTGTGAATATTTTACGGTATGATTGCGTATATTGTTTTGGGGTAATCTTATACTCGTTTACTCTCCATGGAAGTATAGATCATCATTATGCTAGGGTAATAACAAAATTCACGAACTGAGAAGAAAGAACCAACTTTGTCATTTTAAATAATATCTGGCATACCGCAAGGGTGTTTAAAACAAAGCTTTTGTCGCTAGTTAATACATTCCATTGAAAACATCCTTTCAAATCACATTCCTACCATTATTTTCAATTTGGTTAATAAATGGGTGTGTCTTTGAGACCTCAAAACATTTTCTCATTTCCTTTTCTGCCTTGACATATCCTTCGGATAGTACCTATGATTCTGAGATTCAACATACTTTTTTTTCAGTTTTTGTTTTCCATTTCAGCGAAAATAATTGAACCAAAGCTTTGATTTGGTCTCGATAGGAAAATAATGTTTTAATTGAAACGTTAGTAAAGAATTAATCATTTTAATTCTTATTCAAAGTCTTTCCACTTGGTGAAATTTGAATTATACTACTTTTAACACAAACCTAATTTTAAATATTTTGTAAAGATTCAAACACTTTTTAAATTGATTTGGAGTATTCTGTTCAGATTTACATAAGATTGAACACACAGAAATAACTTCATCAAATGATCATTCAATGTTTACTTTAGAGGAAAGAAAACATCATTACTGTATATCAGACAGCTTCTATATAACCTACCTTTACCTTTAGATCAGAAAATTTTGTATGCCTATCAACTGAAAAAGAAAATGAAATGGGAAAGATATAAAAAAAATATACCAGTTACATCGTTAGTGTTTCTAAGACGGATATCGCATTTTATCAAACTGTAATACATAAATAGAAATGAAATAGCATGCAAACTATTCTTCATAAACCATATATGTGCATTTTTGTAGTTGTATCTGTTCAAATGATTTATGACTAACAATATTTTCGGAACTTCTTAGGAGCTCACATATGGTAACGTCTTACATAATCCTGATGGAATACAAATGGAGATATTTGCCATACTTGACATGACATTCTGAGACATAGCCCGGGTTTGACCTAGATTTATGTGGCGGGTGTCATCGATGAAGCAAAAGACGCTTACTCTTCCGGGCCACGTGGTCTTGTTATCCTTGTACTTTTTCAAGGATTTCCTTTCAAATATAGATATATGTTTATATTTTATCCTCGTTTTATTGGACGGTACAGATTATAATATCATATACGGACTTTTTTCACAGAGACAATGTAGTGTTATCCGTAGACTAAACTCCAGGTAAGACTTTAAATTTTCTTATTATAATAAACAACCTGTCCACGAAACATAATGTAATCATTAGAAACATCAGGTTCAAGTAGGAAATTTGACCATCTGGTCCATAACAGAATGACATATACAAAATAATTAAAACGCTATCAACCCATTTATAATATTGTATAAGTAATGCTTCTACAGTGACTCAGCCAGGGTTTAAAATCCTGACGTATTTGGCTTACAAACAATGAAATATATGCAAGACAATGCAACTCTACAACGGAAATCGCCTTTCCTATTGTCTTATATGACTTCTGTAAACAATTTAAGGTAGCTGTGATTGGCCAGTTTGCTGGCCCGTAAAAAGTCCATAGTCATACGGCAGGGGAGATTAAATGGCGGCGCACATAACAAACGCAGGGAATATTATGTGATCAAAATATAATTTTATTAACTTATTTGAGAAGAAAGTTCTCTTTAACTGACCGCTATTCAGCACGAAGATGAGCTCAATAGACGAAAGGAAGATTTGGAAACACTGGGCTTACCTTAAGAATGAACTTCCAGCAGATGAAATTGTGGACGGAATGGTCGAAGCTGGCATATTCGCCCCAAACCAAGGAAGGGATATTTTAAGTGTTCAGCCAAACACAAGGCAGATGAAAGCTGAAAAATTTCTAAACAACCTGATAAATGCCGGGGATAAAGGATTTGAGACGTTTTGTAACATCATGCGACGTGACAACGAGAACCGATACAAAGCTATCATGGAAAGGTTGGAGATAAGCGACAACTCGGGAGGGGGAGCTGGTGGAGGGGGTGCTTCAAACGCCATGCATGTCAGACCCGCAAATACAGGTGAGAGCGAAATGCCGGTCTAAGCGAGATCTGCCAATATATTTATTTTATTTAATAGTTTCCATATATTATATTTATATATAAAGGATGAAATATATTGATGCCTCCAGTAATACAGAAATTGTTTATAAGAATGATATTGGCAGATGAATATCGTATCTGACCCAAAAGAATATGAATTATTAAATACATAGGAATATACAGGGTATATGTAGATATTGACAAGTATAGAGAAAACATATTGACAGTTTCAGTATTATTTGTGTTACAATATATGTACTATTTATATAATATGATATATCGCAAAATCCAAGGCCTAAGTATTTTCTAAAAGTTTATGTTTGGCCTGTTAAGCAAATATGTATGACACAATAGAGGCATTTTCTATTGCTCGCATAATTCATATTATTATAATTGAATGTGGGGGCAATAAAGGGAGATAATCCGTTCTGAAAATGTATACTGTGTAGTATACATTTGTAGGGAGTGTTGTGGGAGTGTTGTAGGGAGAGGCCCTGATAACAGTAAAACATATGCAAACACAACTTTCATTAAAATGGGGGGTGGGTACAAAACCATATACGTCAAATGAATAGCATAAAGTAGATTTGCTATAAATATCAATTTAAAAAATTAATACATTAATATACACTACCGTGAATTGCTGCCATCGGATTTGAGTCAACAACGTCATTTGCTCGCTTTTTCAGGAGCTCCCTCATTGCGGCCAGACTCCGGTATGTCAGGATCTCAGAGGCCTATCTCCAGCATGTCTTCGTCTGTAAGTTATTAGTTAATACCAATATTATATTTATATACATCAAAAACAAATATACGTAGCAGACTTTTTAAAGCAAATAAGTTATTATCAAACTACAGGAGTAGCATTGATAGTACATTACAGGGACAATTGTGTAGACTATTTCTTATTTCTACAAAAAGTTTAAATATCTTAACATTGACCCACTTCTATTATCATGATGTTGTGTAAATGTATATGAAGGTGTGTAGTATCACGTAGAACTACTGATCATATCATCCTTGATAAGATGTTTTTCATATTGTTTTATATTCTTATGTCTATAATTATGTTATTTTTGTTTTGTTTTTTGTTTCTAAAAACAATACTCCAATAATAAGTATTAAACTTTCCGTTCTTCTACGACTTCTTCGTTTAATTTTAGTATTGCCTGTGTTAGTACGATTTGATATAGACACTTTGGATTATTAAATTGAGCTATGAAGTAATTGCCAGGGGAACTCCCTTTGCCGAGTATTGGTATTTGTAGATATACGCATAACTATATCATTATGCTGACGTCCTGTATGTTAAACGTCACATAAAATCTATTGATATGTTGAAATTGCATCGCTTTATAAACATAAAATTTATATTTCCAAATATGTATGGTATGTCGCTAATATATATACATGTATACATTTAATTTTGCACATGTCCCATTCCTCATCATTCATCAAAAAATAAATCATGTTTTAAAACTAACATATAATAACTCCAGAGGTGATGTGGCAGCATTATCATTGATACAAGAAAACAAACGTGTGTAAATCAATTTTCTCTGTCTTTGATAGAGTGCCAGTACAGATATCAGCATGCCGAGCAGGGATGGCGAAACAGGCGAAAAGAACCAACGAAGAGGTAAATCGGCCGCTCGTCGTGCATGGCGGTCCGAGTCGTCCGCCAGTGAATCGTTCCCACCAACCAACCAAGTACCACCAAATAATGCAATTGCTCCATACGGGGGAATAGCTAGGGCACCAAGCACAGGAGAAGCAATAATCACACAATCGAGAAACTCGGATTACGAGGGACGTTCGGATATGGCATCAGCTTCCGGAGGCCATTCCTCCGGTGCAACTGGCTCTGATAAAAATACACAAGGAGCATCCGCTGAAACACCTGGTGTTGACATGAAAGCGCTGGAACAGGAACTAGTACGCATCGCGCCAACTATTGCAGAACTTTTCCAAAAATTTGCAAAGACAACATGCAAAGAACCTGTGAGTGAAGAAGAAATTCAAAACGTTAAGGCAGAAAATGAACGTCTGAGGAAAACTAACCGTGCACTCATTGAAAAACTGAACTCGTTTCAGCACAGGATCATACAACTTCAGTTGGAGAACAAAAAGCTCAGGGAAGAAGGAGAAGGTGTGATGGAAGCTAAGGATGAACTAGACCGGAAAGAGTTTGAACTGAAGGATCTGGAAAAGAGACTTGAAGAGCAAAAACAGGCGTTGGAAGAGAAGGAGATGGAACTTAACAACCAGCTGATGAAAATACAGGATATCGAAAACGATATCGCCAGACAGAAGGAACAAATAAGAAATTGGAGACTCTACATGAGGAAGGACAACTAGACAATGAACGGCAACAAGAGGAAATCTTAATACTTAGAGAGGACAAGAAGAAGCAACAACAGCAGATACTGAAGCTGGAATTCAAACAGAGAGTTGGGGAAGAACGCCTGCAGAGCCTGGATGCTAGAATGAGACAGCTAGAACAGCCCAAAAGAAACTTCAGGAGAAGCGATCCTTCAAAGATAAAGCCTAGACGGCCATTAGGAATGTTTTATAACTGACAAATCTGGCAATATTGTTATGAATATTTAATGGTGGTATTCATAATGGAAAGTGGTTTGGTTCTATACCATAATTTTATTGTGAGATAGTCACCTGCTTATATTTACGGGGTCTACTCAAAGAACTTGGCACAAGATGGTTTCGTCATAATATGGAAATGACTACTATGTTCTACCTTGAACTAATGGAAACCGGTGTAGATCTTTCTAGAATCAAGAACACAGGTTAGGAATTACCAAGGCCATGTAAAATTTAACGCTGCAACCTTGAAGACTTTGATTATCACCCATGTTTCTCACTTCATCATTGTTACATGCAACCAGTATGAAAGGAATGTCTACGGTTGAATAATTATATGTAGATCTTCAGCCACTAAACGTTCATGTTTTCAATAATGTTTTATTTATATATACGGTAGATATATTTTATATAATAGTGAAGTGATAATCTGAAAGGATATCACCATATTTCAGACAAAACCATTATAGTTCATTTATTTTCTTTGAAGATTGAAGATTATGTATATTTAGAGATATCTTTAGCTAGTTTCTTACTTGGTCATATACATGTATATATACTGTATTGGATCTTGTCACTTTAATATTTATGATCAGCTGATAAATCATGGAAAATCACAGAAATGTAAAATTTTCAATCCCAAATAATGATTTTTTTTTCATAAAGGAAATTATATATTTCTTACTAAATAATGATGTTTATATATAATAAGACCACACTAATCCAGCTATACATGTCTTCAAAAGTGTCTTGTTCATTAATACTGGTTGAATGATATTTTTCGTTTTTATTTATGTTAATCATATACAACAATATGTAAATGTAAGGGATAGCGATGTCAAAACAGTCCCCATTATATATGGAGTATACTAAAACTGTTATTATTTAGGTATTGTTATATATTTCATAGATCATGTCCTCTATAATGTGAAAAATGATTAGAGGACGATCAATCTCGTCGTTATAATTAGATAACCATGTTTGACCTTCATTATTTGACTTATATGTGTGTGTACGTGCCCAAGATGTTTAAGACGGGATAACTACCCATTGACACATTTTGCATATTGTACCTATTCCCCTGACCGACATTTTTCATTTACCGAATTATCTTTATAGTTATATGTTTGCATGCGTTATTGCTTTGAATGATACGTTTTAGCAGTTTTAAAAAACGTTTAACAAACAATTGATGTCTGTTTTTGTGTTTGGAAATGTTATAGGAGTCTGGTTAGACTCTCCGGTCATATATATTAGCAGTCCAACTACCGCATTGTCCATGATCTATTGTTTTATGTAAGTGCATTGGAGCATTCTATTGTGATTGTTACAGGTATATGCATTGTTTTACTACATATTATGTACGAGCATGTAAAGTTAATATAAATAAAACAAAAGATTTCTATGTACACGCTTGCGTGTTTATTTATGATTTCTATAGAGATTATGTTCCATTCGGACTTGAGACAACACCTGGGCCTACGACCTCAACATATGGTTAGCTTCAAAACATATTTATAAGAAAAAAATATTTGCTTTCTTATCACTATGCGATAAACACAAGTATATTGATGTTGTTTGCATTGAAGCAGTAGTAATAATTCGATTACAAAACTATGAATAATAATAACTTATATAGAAAACCGAAATGAATAATTAAATCATTGACTTAACTAAAATCATATTATAATGTATTACTTTGACACCTTACTGAAATTCGTAATGAACAATAGGACATATTGCTATCACGATTTTGGCAATATTTTCACAGGCAGACCTAATTTGGTTCCAAAAATCTCGTTACCGATATAAATACAATCCATATCTCCGTATAATTCAGTGCAGTGCTCAATGGAAACTATCGTGGTTGGTGTTCATTGACAATTGTATAGTATGAAATAGACCTGTTGACTTAAAGCTGAATACGCGGTATTAATTGTTAGGTGAAATATTTATGATTTTGAGTAATCCAGTCGGGACTCCAAACGACATTCATTAAAAATTTGAATAGTTAGTGAATATTAACTATAAATAATCAGCTTAATCAAATAATATCTCACAAAGACAATTTTTCCTGTAAGTTTACATCATGGACTGGAGAATATAGTAGAATGTATAGTCATTTTACCACGTAAATATAAATATATAATTTTATTGACAATTGTTATGAAAAAAATAAAACAGTAAAACCCGATCGACAAAACGGGGGCAAAATATGAACAAAAGTTCACGAAAAAAATACAAGGAGTAGGCGACCATGTGTTTCTGAAGAGTTAGCGGCTTTTACTTTATCGCCAACAGTCGACGTGAATTGTTTTCTATATTTGCCCGTGAATAAGCCGATTGCTCTCAGCACTTTATCATGGTTCTTATACGTTATGCATTTCATATAATTATCTAATATATTTAACCTGCCAAACCACTATAAAATATCAAGATCAATTAACTATGATTCGATTACAAACAATGGAGGCTCAATAATACGGAACGAACTGTGTGAACTATAACGACTGGGTGGAGGCCATTTATTAACGAGTATCATAATACATTTTTGTGGTTTGATAGAAATATTTAACTAGAATATTCAGCAAAAGTTTGTTTTAAAATGACATGCATAAATATTTGGGAACAATAATTGATTAATTATTTTGCATTTAATTTGGCACCGTATGCCTTCATTTGCATAGAAAGATATACTTGTATATTAAGTATTGTTTTAGGTAATGAATACTTTCTGAAACATTGTCATTTTCAACATTATCGGTTGAAGCGACTCCGCAACCTCAGTATTTGAATTGATCTTTGACTATTACTTTTCCTTTTTAACGTCATTTAACGAGTTCAAATTGTTTTGAAAATTGGTTCCGCTAGCAGTCAAAAGGGCGAAATTTTGACAGATAGAAAGTGTGCCTGGACAGGTTGTAATCTATAAAATTATGCAAATTTTGCTTCTCCGTGTTCATTTACCGCTAAGCAATTAAAGAATTTAAAATTCATGATCGTTCATCATATGTGATTATGAACTATTCATGAACTTTCATGCATATATGATATTCATCAAATTTCATCAAAATGAATGGAATAGTAAAAACAGTTGATAATGAATTTTGAAGAACTTTAATGAATGAGAATTGTATGTGATTATGAACTATTCATG
Organism: Pecten maximus; assembly: GCF_902652985.1. NCBI lineage: Eukaryota > Metazoa > Mollusca > Bivalvia > Pectinida > Pectinidae > Pecten > Pecten maximus. The sequence continues at coordinate 15,839,392 of NC_047017.1, read as the reverse complement.
AATTTTCATGCATTGATGATATTCGTTAAAATTCATCAAAATGAATAAAATAGTAATGACTTTTGAAGAATGTTAATTAATGAGAATTTAACTTTAAAATTGAACATTGTCTTGAATAAAAAAATACTTTACATTTTAAAAAGGGTAAACGAAAATGTACTATTTAAACAATCGAAATGATATGGTCATATTGTTTAACAGCGACACGAGTAGACATGATGCAAAACTTGTCTGAGCTAACAACAAGCTGTCATATCAGTAATTGAACACCGCCAGCATGACGACAAATAAATTGCTAACAAATCGATTTGACTAGGTTTGTTAGAAGTCCACAAATGCTATAGAGTGTTGGTCTTGTGCTAATGGTGTTTATTTCATAGCAAGAAATGGATACCTCGGAAATTTCGGTAAGGCATTTATAAGTTTGTCTTATCAGTCACAAAGGACTAGGGCCCGCTCGAGAGATCTTTGGTTTAATGTATCACCATAGGGGTAAAGAAACAATAACCGAATACTCGGGTCACGAGTTGGATCGCCGATTCTGTAGATATATTCATTTTAAACAATCTGTATTGTTTTGATGTCCAAATTTAGCTTTTAGGGAGGACCTTCAAGGGGTCCGGTAAAACATTGTCATTTTATGATACTCATTATATCTTAATATTCATCTTCAGAATTTAACACAATAATTTGATTTCATGTTTTCCTACTGTGAAAAATAAGAAAATAATTTTGATCAATTTGTAAGTCTATTATGATAACTGTGAGTCATTTTATCAGTTACCAGCCTTAAGGGTTCCCCAGTATAAAGTATGTAATATTTTGAACTCACATGAACGTCATTTATATGAAGCCGTTTGATTGGTTCCCATACCGAGTTTAGAGAAATGACCAGATCGGTCAACTGAGAGATAACGACACGGAAATTCATTCCATATGTAACCACAAAGAGAGCGAAAAGAGCGAAGCCATTTTCAAAATGGCGTCCAGCGGGGCTGGCATGGACCCAGAGGACGAAAGACGGTTGATAAAGAATTGGACTTTAGTGAAAAATGAACTCATGGTTGACAAAATTGTTCAGGAGTTTACAGGGATCTTCTCTGAAAGTACTCAACGAGAAATAAAAGCCGTTCAGCCTAACACTCGCTTGATGCGAGCTGACAAATTCCTCCATTCGTTGATAAAAACTGGGTCTCATGCATATGAGAAGTTCTGTGAGGTGTTGCGGGGAGACAGTAATAGGTACAGAGAAGTCATGGAAGTACTGGAGATCAGAGAGAGTCCTGACACGGGTAAGATAATGTTCTAAGGATCATGGTTGTAATCATTATATAAATGTTAATAATTCTTTTTACATAGCTTGCTTTACATTGGTTGATTATTTGACTTTGATTTTAAAAATTCCCAATTCAAACGTGTCTTTCTGCAGTTTGTAGATGTGCTACATACGACAATTAGACCGTCTGCTTCAATAACACAATATCACTCTAGCAACACCTTGTCCATCTAAGTCCTTTTTGAGACAACAACAAAAACATGGTAAAGGCCTAATCAACCAGATATTGTTTTCGCTTTAAAATAAATGAACGCTGCTTTTTACACTGTATGATAAATAATCGTTCCTATATTAATGATTAACATAATCTGTACAGCTTTTCGATAGAACTTTTAATACATATTTAAGGAGAGGAGAGACAAGATACATAAATTTGTTATTTACGCACGCAATGAGAGCACGCAATGAGATAAACATATGCTTAACATCCCCACACATATTCTTGGCTGCCCTGGTGTCATCACCATTCACTTTTTTGTCTAAAGGAAACATCATACCTTTTGGTGAAATTTTCTTTAACTGAGTTTTTTATTATTATTTAACTCTGATAATTCCTACCTATGGAAAAGAGTAAAGGAATTCGCATTTCCTTCGGGAACGTTGGTGAAACAAGGGCCTTACACAGGTTTCATCGATGTTCATAACTTAGCCAAGTACTTGACCTTATAAACAATCGATAATAATGTTTGCTTTAAGTGCAATAAATTCCATTCAAAAATATGCCTTATTAACAATTTACATATTCAATGATCGACAAGAAGATCTTGGTATACTATGGAGACATATCTGTGATAGAACACACACTATCTCTCCATACTTCACCCTCAGTTCTTACCGGGGTTTACTTATAATGCTGGAACATCACTTTCCATAAGTTTACTACAACTAAAGTTAAATATGTCTTAGTGGCGTCAAATATCACTTTCAGTCGTTAGCTCATGATATATGTAGTGCGTTGTTTTAAAATGTTTATAGATGAATAAAAGGTATTCATTTTCGTAAATTATCGGCTGCACTGACCTTACTATGATAATTTACAAAACAAAATCAGATTGGAAAATAAGTTTTAAATATCTAGCTGGGAAAGAACCCAAAAGCATACATTATAATGCAAGCTGACTGTATTTTGATTGAGATTATGAGATGTTGTCTGCCATTAAATGTGTCATGTCAGTCTAAAAATACTTTAATTTTATGATACAGAACATGTAAACAATGTTGATTCGGGTCAATATACAATAATATATATATATAATTGTTTGAATTCCTGTACATACGACAACCGTTGTATTATTTGATACAAGAGAAAGACGCGATTGCTTACGTTAATCTCCGGAATTCGTTTGGTTTTAACAGAAATAAAGGAGCGCAAACTAGCGTAACTAATGTGTGATATGCTTCCTTCATCCGCGACCTGATAAATACAGCTCATGTGGAAACGGAACACCACCATCAATTGTTTTTGAACAATTAGTTCAATCACATAAATATATATACATAGGGACATACATTCTTAAATGCACAAAAGCACAAACTTCCAATTTGCAGGACAGGATTGACATACGACATTATACAAAATAAAAGGTCAGAGTAGTAAAGAAAATCCAGTATCTCAAAATAACAATGCCGATGAGGTGAAAATGCATAATGCTAGCATCATTTTTAAATACTATAAGCCTGATGTTGTTTTAATCGGGCTTGACAGGGAATTTCGTCAACAAAACATGAAAGAATGGTGTTAGTGAATGGCAATGTAAAAAAGGGGAAAAAAGGGGAAAAATGGTAATGAAGCAAACCATTTTATCAGAATACCATATGAAATGATATAGATAGGTTGTATCTCAGAAAGAACAAAATCATAGAAAAAAACTGCTATTTTTTTTATTAAGGCACGACCTCGAAAAAATAAAAAAATATATATACATTTGATAAAGTACATAATTCAAAACCCGTGGGTCGACTGACCACATGCAGTACGGTCATGGTGGGCAGAGAGTAAAGCGAACACAAACATGAAAGGGTGGTGTGTATTCTGAACCAATTAAATGAGAAATAAAAGATATGCACTATATTACACATTTATCTTTGATATCCATTATTAATAAAAAGAACCAACAATCGTATTTTAATCGGTTAATCAATTCATGATATGGGCCACAGTTTTAAATAATTACGTTATTTGATATAAGTACAAACTGAAATATATTACGTAAGTGCACGGCGGTGTGGACATTTTAATCGGAGTCTTTTACTGTAATATATAAAATGAATACAGATCGGTAAAGACTTGAATTATAATCAGTATTTTTACCGTAATAGATGAGAAACAGCACATTTACCGTAATATATTAGATAATTGTACGACAGTAAGGCGCGATTTGAATATGTATTACATTACATTTATCTCAATATGATACATAAATTTATTTATGTAAATGAGTCATAATGTACGGCTATACATGACAAAAAGTGTATATCAGTAAAGATGTGAATTGCACTTTTACCTTAATGTATTACATAAAGGTAATGGCATAGATTATAATGTCTCGCTTACCGTTAAGTTTTATACACCCTATAGCGATTTTCATTTGTTGCACCTGTCAAAAACTAAATATGATGCCATATTTTGACCTATCAAAATATTTTGTTCTCAGTCATGTAATGAAAAGTATCTTAGATTTATTTATATTTCATATGAGATTTTATGAAAACTTAAGCATAATATATTACACACATCAAACATAATATATTACACACATCAAACATAATATTCTTCACACAGATCAAACATAATATAATACACACAACAAACATAATATAACACACATCAAACGTAATATTATATACACATCAACTACGATATAATACACACATCAAACATGATATAATACACACATCAAACATACTATTCTACACACAGATCAAACATAATATAACACACACATCAAACATAATATACCACATGGATCAAACATAATATAACACACAAATCAAACATAATATAACACACACATCAAACATAATATAATACACAAATCAAACATAATATAATACACAAATCAAACATAATATATTACACACATCAAACATAATATAATACACACAACAAACATAATATAATACACCCACAAAACATAATATACTTGTAAATGGAAGTAGCATATACTTAATTATAATTTCTTATTCATCATGATATATTATGAAGTGACAATAAGAACAGAAGACATAATGTAATATATTAGCATATAACATCCACTCATGACAAGGCCTGGTAAATATCAAATCTACGTAACGATGGTTTGATATTAAGGAGGTAAGTTATAAATGCCTCATTTAACGTATTCTATACACAAGTGTAAAGAAGTACAGAAATGAATTATAATGACTCAATTACCGTAGTTCTTTACGCAAGGCTAGTATCAGGCTGTACGGCAGTTATTTATACTGTAAAAGTTGAAATGTATGCGAGGTGGATTTTATACGTTAAATACACGAATGAAATTGGGCCGCGAAAATTCCTCCGTTGGTATTAATTTTGATGAATGTGGTATTTATAGAACAGGTACAAAAGAAACGTGGAAGTAAAGTCCACGTATATAGTTTACATATCAAAATTGAGATTATACCCTCGCAGATATAACAAGGTTTACATTAATGTCTCATTTACCCTAATACTTCACATAAGTGAAAGGCATTAAATTTCAATGTACCATTGTCATAATAATTTACACATGTCTAAGGCGGTGAATTACAATGTATCATTTATCATGATACTTTACACAAGTGTATGGCGGTGAATTACAATGTATCATTTATCATAATACTTTACACAAGTGTAAGGCGGTGAATTATAATGTATCATTTATCATAATACTTCACACAAGTCTAAGGCGCTAAACTAAAATGTTTCATTTACCATAATACTTTACACAATTATAAGGCGGTAAATTACAATGTAACATTTATCATAATACTTTACACAAGTGTAAGGCGGTGAATTACAATGTATCATTTATCATAATATTTTACACAAGTGTATGGCGGTCAATTACAATGTATAATTAATCATAATAATTTACACAAGCCCAAGGCGGTGAATTACAATTTATCAATTATCATGATACTTCACAAAAGTCTAAGAAGATAAGGAGATAATGTTGAATGCCTCATTTGCTTAAATATACATAAAAGTATTGCATCAATATGAAGCATTAAGGACGTGAATTATCTAAATGTCCCTTGTATCACAATATATCAACAAGGGCATGGCGGTAAAATGTAAATCATAATACTTTACTCCTATGTTACATGGACAGCCTTTCAAATTTGTATAGACCATGAATAGGTTTTACGTAAAAAGTACAGTAGATATGCCTTGAAATTTTCACTATTTATCTAATATATTATGATGACCATTTGTCATGAGACGACGTGAATATTCAAAACATCACATCTAATCCATAACATTTAATAAATGTACAAAGGAGCACAAGATGAATGATAGAGATACAATAGCTAGAAAATCAGTAACGCAAATCACATTTTATTTTATTTTAGGATCAGATGATTCGAATGACAACAGCAGACCATCTTCTAATGTATCATCCAAGGTAAGAGAAAAGTCATGGAAATATCATTACCAAATTTGGCTAAAACCTTCGGTCACTGAGTTTTCTCCCATCAAGCGCAAATTGTTTCCCGTTTTATCTGTTCAAGATTTCACTATCACCTCCTTGGGTATGATGTCTCTGTAGGGTATGGCAGATAGGACGTTTTGGCAACAATACAATGATGTCATTTCGACAATTCAATCATGTTGCGTAAATATTGAGTTTCAATTGCAATTTTAATATTTGGATAACTGCACCATGCCTAGATGAAATACTAAGTAGTAAGATGGGAGAAAAAATCATCCTCTATCTTGAGAAAATGGGAATTGATAGAATGTTCCTGTATCTTATCAATGTGATAGAGAACTCTCCGACCCTCAGCGTAATATTTTTGTTTGGAAAATCCTTGGGTAAGTCAATCAAGAATATTATCCTCGGGTTGAAGATGTCTCAAGAGGAATATTTTATTCAATCCCTATAGCTCACGTATCATTTCCTGTATCAGTTAAATTGTCAACACTAATGGATGTTATGTGTACATTCTGTTATGACATTGAAATCATTAAAAATACCCCGCCCATTTGTATCAAAGCACTTATATATATCTCTAATTAAATAGAATTTTAAAAATCATCCGAATACGGAAATTTGATAAAATCATTTTTGTTGTTCCTTTAACAAAAGTATGCCATTTCCATTTTGCAAAATTCGGAAGAAAACAAATCTGTTCATGTTGTGATGTTTCTATATATGATATGTGAGTTTCCAATTAAAATATTGAACAATTCACGAGTATTACAGAATAACAATATTATTTGCTAATTAGTGAAAAATACAGGAACAAAAGTATAGGTGTCCTAGTGTATTGCACTTATGACTTTATGCATGTTATTTATTCTCATAGATACCATACGTATGCTATGACTATTAACAATGAACATCAAGATCATTGATCAAAAATATTTTCCAAAATCCTTCAAAAACTTTTTTGACCGATTGGAATAGTGCGATTTCGAAGCGTTAAGCATGAATCTCACCCTTTTAATTCAATTAATTGATTTCCAACTACAACTGATTCATTCAGATATATTTTCCAAACGATGAGTGTTGTCCTTGAAGGTAGGAACGATTAAATTTACTCGCCAGTAATGTTGTGTCGTTTAAATGTGAGATATATTAACGTATCTTGTCTATTCTTTGCTTATATATTTATTTCGTCCCTGCTTCAGAGCGAGCTTGCCAATAACGGGGAAAAGAACCAATCTGTCCGCAACACTGCACAAATCACCACGCCTATTCAATCACCCAGTAGCACCCCTGCTACTACTTCCAGAAACGCAATACCTTCTATCGACATTTCTTTGATGACTCCAGAACAGTCGTCTTTCGCACAAATGACACAAGCTGCGGCATCTGCAATGGCAAATGCTCAGTGGAATAGTAATGATGGAGTAAATGTTGAAGTTGTGGAAAGGGGTTTGGTAGAAATTGCACCAGCAATCGCCGAGTTGATGAAAAGCATAGTTGCCACTACAAGCACTGATCCAACTCAGATTGAGGAATACCATAAAGTTCGGAATGAAAACGAGGCCCTACGAAAGACTAACCGCGCTTTTGTTGAACAACTGAATTCGTTTCAACAAAAAATAATTCAACTCCAAATCGAAAACAAGAAGTTACGCGACACTGGACAAGGAACTAAGATTTTGAAACATGAACTAGAAAGTAGAGCTACAACTCTGGAAAGTATTTGGAAGCGTTTGGAGGAACAAAAATCACAGTTAGAAGAAAAAGAAAGGGAATTAAACATTCAGCTTCAGAAAATAAAAGAAATCGAAGAAGAAAGAGATCGATTCAGTCTTCAGATTATGAAACTCCAGGTATTGCATGATGATGGAATAGCTGAACGCAGCGCTCAAAAGGAACAAATATTTGAGCTCCGCGTTATTAAGGAAAAACAACAAAATCACATTGAATTGCTAGAGGACATTCAGAGGCATGACGAAGAGGCAATGAAAATGCTAGAAGAACGTCTTAATTGCCTGGAACAATATGGTACTCCTCGGTACCAGACAGCCTCTTATCAAAAAAGTTCGACACGCGCTCGCAGAAACACGCGCGTTGTGTCTCCGCCACGCACCATGCCCTGGATGAACGGTATGGTGAGCAGGTCCCATCATGCTAATGTCAAATTCCTCCCTCCATCCCCGTCTCCACGAGAAGCAAAGAAAGAGAAAGGATGGTCGTTCTGAGTCAAATAGGATATGTAAGACTAGATGATTATATTACCCCAGTCGTGGACTAGAACTAAGTGAGGATACCTCCTTGGTCGGCTGAGGCTCTATAAGGGGTAAGAGACACGGAGGGAGTGAAATAAACCCCTTCTAATGTAAAAATAAGATATAATGGCAATTCGGCACAGGTTGCCTCTGCATTTTCGAATGCACGGTGAATTGGTTAGTGCAATTTAACCATAGACCCATATACACCTACCGTTTCATCGACTCTTCTAATATCCATATTGATTCCGTCAATAATGATCATCACTGATTGCGCATGTTTGTTATATCATTACATACAATCAGATACGCTTTCGTTCATTGATGTATAGGTGTCTTAATGCGCTGCCAATCTAATGTCATACATTTATTGTGAGCTTGTCTTTATGTTGTGGACGAAATGGAACTTCTGACTGAAAATGGTACGTGGTAAACCATATCAGACTTTGAACCACGTCATATTTCTATTTTGAGGAATAAAGAATTATCTTAAATTGTTATTTTAAAGGGTAGTCATACCATATTATACATAACTGTGTGTGTCATACATGTGTCATCAAGGTAATTCATACACAAATGCTGATGCGTTATAGTGAGATATGTGTTTTAACATTATCCATGATTTTAAGGAGGATGGGGCGTGTCATCCAACTATTGTAAGAGGTAAACATGGCTTCTGTTTATTTGAAAATGTTTTTCTTTCTGTAGGCTAAACCAAATCATAATACAATAGTTCAAATCCAAACCCAATTACGATTATATTTAATGGGTCAACATAATTACCATTAAGTCACATTACTTTTTCTAAAAATGCAAACTATGGCTTAATTATATCTATCTTTTAAAAAAAACTGTTACCTTACTGGAGGTCAGCTTATTTCATATTACTATTTTAGTTGATGATTTACCGCATAAACTAATTACCGTTAGGTGTAAGTCATATGATACTAGAGTTGTGAATTTAATAAAATAAATAATATATTGCATAGGTGAAAGTCAAATTTTAAAATCTAAGTAAATAGACAACGTCACTTCCGGTTACATTATAACCACTGCCAAACGCTGACTACTTTTTACTTCAATAAACGCACTATTATAACGTGTGTACTCTATGTGTACAATCATTTAACTGTTAACGAAAGAATTTGAATGATATTGCAAAACTTATATATATATATATATAATATCACACACATAAAAAGGGTGAATAAAGTATGAATTTTTACTTAATTTTTATAATTATGCATTTATGGCAGACAGTATGACTGGATAAGAAGTAAATGATGTAAGGTAGTGAATAAACGGATAAATGCTCGGAGTTATATGAGGCGAGAATGATTTTGTACAAGTTAACTGTATGAAAGATTAGACAATAATTTATTTTATCTGTTGTTTGATTTATTTGATAGATACACTTGCATGTATATAATTAGCGATATTTGTTTCATTCCATGTATATTATATGAAACGTGTATACCTTAAAGAAAAATAATAATATGTATTATGTAAATTGTACAAGATGGAAAATATAATATTTGAACGGCACACTGTATCTTATATAAATGTTCGTAAAATTGCAAAACAAATCGACATATTTGATATCGTTAAAGCTATATAGGATATGTCGGTTAATAGTGTAATATATTCCTATCTTACTTGTTCCCTATGTAAACGTACATTAACACTAACGTACATTGTGTATACCATATGTTATTCACCATACCTATTTGCTTGTAATCATTTTATAAATGTTAAACAACAGGTTGGTTTACTTACTGTAGGAATGCATACACACAAAGAATGATTATTACTTAAGTAAGTGGCGATATAAAGAAATTGTTATATATCTCAGGAAATATATTTACTTACACATAAAGCACTATCTCATAATTTGAATACGAAATGCGCTAACCACTTTTCACTTAGCATCACATTCAGTTTAAATAACAAAATGAAATGCCAAAAGGTAAATTGCAATATTGTACGATAGATATGACATATTAATGATATTTGCATACGCTACGCATCATATATGAAATTAATACATCACCGTTATGTGTAAATTATTGTAAATTAACGCATTGTTACTATTATAATGCAATAATGATATTAAATGGATTCTAGTATAAAAATATTCACAAATACTCACATATCCTTTCATAAACATCGTCTGGTTAAGAATATGAAATAAACTTCATACAGCATTTCGAAATACAAATTGATGTCACGATTTGCATATAAAGTTATTATCTCAAAATATTATTATGCTGTTCTATTTTTCAAGAAGTAATTGTAAAAGTTCAAATCTATGCAAGATATTGCATACAAACAAAATTCACTAATATTGATAAACACGCGTGTTTATATTATTTGAAATTATTATTCTACCGAATTATAAGTATGCTTATCGGAAACCATATCTTGAATGATTTTTAACGAAAAAGTGTATCATTCACAATTTACTTTCGACTCCACATTCATGTTTTCAATTCAAACAAACATAATTCACATTTTTTGTCGACTCCACATTCTCGCTTTCAATTCAATCAAACATCATTCACAATTTTGTCGACTCTACATTCTCGCTTTCAATTCAAACAGATATCATTCACATTTTTTTTTTCGACTTAGCATTCTCAATTCACACAGAAGGTATACCCGGCTTTAATAATATCTGTTTAACACCCTAATGCATATCGTCTCATCTTATAGGAACAAAACATCGCTGTTTTGTTATTGTGTGCTGTTCAATTTTTTTTTTTTTTCGTTTCAAAAAGGGTTTTGTCGTTGTAACATGAAATAAAATTGTATATTTCCGTTGATGAAATAAAATCAATTTAAACCCAATGAGCTGTCTTTGTTCGATGTCTTGAAATCCAATCATGCCGTCCGGTGAAGCGCTTTGAACGTTCCTTTGTTTCCACGAACACTGGAAATCCATTCAGCATAGCTCTATCCTTAGATAAACCGTCCAAGTGATCATTATCGCCCTGAGTTAAACGATTACCAGCCCGATTATCTATACCTATATCTCTTTATCTTCAACCAAGATACAATGTCCTTGAGTATGTCCACTGGAACCATGCGTAGGCTTACCATTGTGTTGAAACAAAGAGAGGCCCGTTAATTTGGGTGCATGTATGTATTAACATAAACTCGTGCGGCTCTGTTACTACCTACCAAATGTATATATAAAATATGAAGAGATCCGTGGTAAAGTAGACGACGATCACGATTGTAAGCTCGGAAATAAACTTGGTTACACTATGGTATATAGAGTTGATCACAAGTGTGTCGTAAAACTGCACATATATATGATTTATAAAAAGCATGCACAAATAGATGATAATTTTTTTTTTTTTTTAATTCACAATTAACAACACGAACATTTTATGTAACGTGCTACAAATTGTATTATAAATTTCTCACTGAATGAAAACCCAGCTTGGAATATTTAAAAGGGGCACTACATAATTAAGATAAAACAAATGTAATGACAAACCAATAATGTTTTACCGTCAAACAATTTAACAAACAGTTAAAAGGCGATTATTTACAAACCACAGCAAAGAGGTAATGTGAATGTACAAACCATACATTTAAATTCGTATATAATTAATATCTCATTGTTATCATATACACAGGAGTCTGATTTCGAACGTTAAAATTAATCTATTTCTTGAATATACAATAAACAAGAGGCCCACAATGCTTTTATTGCTCACCTTAATATTTCAGTAAATATGGGAAAATATTCTACAGAACAGTACAAATTTCTACAGAAGAAGGATACAATGAATAATTTGGTCCCGCCCCTCAGGACCCAGGGAGAAGCTAGACCCGACGTTTATATAAAATTGTTTCTCTTTCACATAAGGATGTCACAGGCCACTAATCCTTCAAAGGCACTGCTATATATACCCTGTATTGGGTCCCGTCCTTCAGACCCGCCATTTATACAAAACTGATTTCCATTCACCTAAGGATGCTTCAGACTAAATATGGACCGAATCCTTTCATTCCTATAGAAGAATGCCCCGCACCTTAGGCCCACCGTTTATGCAAAACTGGATCTCCTTTACCCAAGGATGTTCCACACAACATCAGCTCAGTGTTTCATGACTAGTAGTGTAAAGTTGTCGGACGACGGACGACAGACGCATGACAGTGGATGTCGACAGACGCCGCACCATATCATAATCACACCAGTCCTTTGGAACTGGTGAGCTAAAACTACTATATAACAAGTTTAAAGTTGTCGGACGACGGACGACAGACGGACGACAGACGCATGACAGTGGATGTCGACAGACGCCGCACCATATCATAATCACACCAGTCCTTTGGAACTGGTGAGCTAAAACTACTCTATAACAGGTTTAACTACCAGTATGGTTTAAGTATTCTGATACTTCATTTTTAATTAACACACCATTCGTCTGTTTCCGATTGCAGCTCCCCCTTTTTGGATTGACAAACATGACACGAGAAGTACTACTAGCGTAGGTAAACCTAACTCTTTTTTTACTCAACTATTGGGTTCAATTAGCGGTGTATCAACACAAACATGATTCGAGTAGAACGGTTATAACAAAGTAAGTTATGAGGTCGCCAAAATGGTACTCCATGCTACTTAATTCGATTTTCAGGTCGGATTACGAAACGGAACAATCTGTGATTCTTTTTAAAGCTTATGCAAATAACTTTTCGAAGATACTGACTAATTTGATTAACAATTTCAGTTATGAGTATCTACAATACTGACGGTTAGTTGATGAAGAAAAGAAACCAACATTATTTAACAAATATTTTTTATTTTGTTCTTGGTCTTTCTGGGTCGATCGACTAGTTATACGTTAAATAACTGCTACTTTATTTGGTATTTTTAAATGATTGTTTTAAATCCATTTTATGTTTACGGTAATTCATTCAGATAAACATGCTTTGTGCCCCCCGTCCCTCAAGTCTTATCTTTATTTACAAACAACAGCAGTAATTAAATGGTCATCTTTCAAACAAACGTGCCACCCTTTGTTAGGTTGTAAAATCCGCATAGCGCAGCAGGTCTGTCAATGCTGATATAGACATTTTCTGTCGCACTTTATCAGATAAATGTGTCTGGTAAATAAATAAATAATTCAAGTATGAAAATGATTTTATCCTATCAGAATATCTACTGAACAGATGGGAAACCAATCGTATGCTAATCTCGAATTCGACACATTTTATCTAATCGAGATACCTTTTCCCTACCCTACTAATGGTGTCGTTTACAAAGTCGTTGCAGACATTTATATTATCAGGAAATCTTGAGGAGAACCTAAGCCTGCATTGCTCTATGGTGTTTAATGATCCGGAACGACGAGGTACATGTACATACGAGAATACGTATACACTATTATAAAGATACAATTAAGAAACACAATACGGTGTAACATATACTTAGTATACGACTACATGCCGGAAGATCTGGACATTATAGTCATTATAGTACATATAGTATGTAAACAGAGAAGTCATAACGACAGTGCGGGCACAGAAATATAGCGAATTTCCATAGTAATTCTTCCTTTTGTAAAGACACAAATATGTCATTATTTCATTACGTTAGAGTACAGGGAAAAGAATTCGGTTATCCGTTAGTATCTAAATTAACAAACATAAAACAATTTTGCAATAAAGAATATGGAAAAGAAATCATGTAGATGTTAAATAATCTCCTTGGTTGGCTGGAAGACGAAGGCTAATTAAAATTTATCTAATAACCAAGAGAGTTTAGGAGTATTTTTCTTCTTCTTCCTTTCTGTATTGTTTATGTTGTACCTAACATTCAATATTGAGCAAAAGCATATATTTCTAAAATACGTCATTAACTGATCTTTTCTTTTCTGATTGGTTAATTTTGGTAAATATTTAAATAATGCAAATTACATATCTATACGTCCGAACACAGGTTGGTGGAGGGATTCACAATAACATTAGCTTTTCTTTGATATCGTCAATCCTATTTTACCTATCAATAACGGTTTGACTGGAACATGACGAGAAGTACAATAGATACACGTGCCATTACAGACGTAAACATGTGTATGCTTTGTGTGTGATTCTGTGTTGCTGTCAAGTCTTTGGGAGACCCAGTAGCTTATGTCCAAACTGAATTACTGACATTATCTCTCTTCATTCTGTCAAATCAAAATCATCGCATTAGCCGTTACTACGGAGAGCACAAAATAATCGTCAGCAAGTTCCCACAAAAACAAAAACAAGAAAATAATAATAATAATAATATCGCTCTAAAATCATAATTGAAGTATGATATAATTCCCAAAAGTAGACAATATTACTCAAAACGCATCATGAAGCATTGTTAATTCTTTTTGCATTTAAGGAATTCGCAACTAGCAAGAACTTTTAAAAATCCTAAAACGTAATCAATATCATGCCTTTAAATCATATAATTATGTTTATGTTATAATCATGTGTACGTTGCTGTCATTAGAATTTTTCTATAATATTATTTTCCAACAAAATATCATGAATATCAACTTGCATCACTATTATGATAATTGATACTGCGCACTTTCCCTGACGGATATCATTACACCATATTGAAATGGCCGATGATCGAAAAGTTGAGCTTGACAACTCAACCGATTGATTTAAAGAGACATATAATGAAGAATCAATGAGTAGACCAATGGAGGATTTCTGTTGAATCATCGTGACACCTGGCGGAATGCCAGACCGATCTGGTGTTTGGTAGTTCAATATAATGTTAGTGTAGACTGTGGGTGTCTCCTAGCAGTTTCTTCTCTTCCACGAATACAAAAGGATGGTGTGGAGAGCAAAAGGTAACCAATTTTCTGTAAATGTCATCACTTTCGCAAAGAGTTGATTTGTTTATATAATTCCAAAGGTAAGTGCTTCCTATGTAACTAATTTATGATTGATACATATATTGCTGAATCGTTTATCTTGAGGTTTCATGTATGTTACACTTTCCAATTGCTCAATCTTTGATCTTGAGATACATAATGTTGCAAAGTTTAACAGTTTTATAGAAACACAAACAATAACGTATTTTTCGGAAGAATATACTAGAATACATCACGAATACCTCAATAATATTTCATATTTATCAAGAAGGAGGTCCTGACAAATCGTTTCAGAAATTCTATTGATAATTATTGAAGTAAATGAATATTGTATCGTTACATATATCAATCTTTTATGGTATATTATTTACGTTGATGATGGCATTGTGATAGAATCAAATGATTTATGATAATTGGCTATTTAAATTAATAATGTCGAGGTATAAGTTGGAAAGGAATCAAAACCACCTCGTGTGCCTTTTGTCATCAAACACTGTTTGAATGATCATGATGTATACCAAAGTTTGTAAATCCCACTTATTACAGGGATAGTACGGGTATATATGACTGAACAGCGAAAACGCTACTAATCCCGATACGTTGAGGTAAATTGGTAGTGTCATTACAATTGTGTGGTTTTTCATTGAATTTGATTTCTTAGCTTTCTGTTTATATGTTTCTTAATCATATGACAAATATATGACAATCATCTTACGTAGTACTAAAGGCTACATATTAACATATTTATGTACCTAATATAATATTCTCAATTAATGTATTGCAGAGAGAAGCAGACAACAAAAGGAATGACTACTCCCCCTTCGAATGTCAAAGCAGTGAGATTCAATGAGGAAGTAGAGGAAACAGAGCTGACAGGGAGATGGAGTTTTCTGAGGTATGTGATTTATTTACATAGAAATATATATTTATATAACACATTTATAACAATATGAAGACATAAAGTAAAAGTAAAAGAGTGTTACCCTTACATGCGATATGTTATTGGTGGATTATATAAAATAGACAGATTTATCACATCAGTAAATCTATGAAATGAAATCACCAAACTAATATCTTATAATATATTGATTTATTGGTTCAGTATGTCTGTGACATCATGAAATGATACTAAAATAAAGAAGTGTTTTCCAGATTCCATTATGACGTCATAATGGCGAACATTTATATTCAGAAAATATCTCAGTTCAGATGACATGGAAATCAGTATGAGGATTTTTTAAGGCATGTGATTGCATTGGTCCTATTTTGATTTCCATTTCATAGAAATGAGAGAGAAATACGTACGTATAACATGACAGGTCTGCCCGGTATAAACATTTGTACTTAAGGCTGTTGATTAGAACCAAGAAACTTAATACAACGAAATAAGTTAATTAAATTACAATTCAACTGTAAGACGTATCCAGGAACATTTCTACCACGAACATATCTAAAATAGCTTGAAACCATGACAGAAAGTAACGATGAATATTGGATATCATACAATATATCTAAAATATATTCATGTTACAATCATACTCAATCAATATGTATACGGATATATATATGATATACAATTCATTCATCAATATATGTATTTAGCATCCAAATTCCGTCTGATTAATAGTCATTTCCAACCCATTTACGTATTACAGAAAACCAATCTAGGTATTCAGTACATTGATAATAGTGTACAATTAGCTGACATTATATTGAAATATATTCCACACGAATCTATTCACACAATCGACCTATTAGTCTTAAAGAATCTGTTACATTCAGTCAACTTATGAATCAATTTTACCAAATCACCCTAAGAATCTATTATATATTTATGACCGATATGGGTTGGGGAAATAGGTTTATTAGGACAATATTGAAATACCTTGATTTGATCTTGATCTGCAATCGAGGTGTCGTCTTTATAGCATATGACGCTTACCCTGTCGGAGCGCATGACCTTATTCTCCTTTTTAAACGGTATCCATGACAATCTGTTTTATTGTTTACATTTTGTCCTTGTTTAACTGTTTTTTAGTTATACATGTAATTAGGATTGCGGTTACATGTATATATGCCCTTTTTATACATTATATTATTATATTCTTTTGAGGGGACTAGGGTCTGATGGTGTTGTTGAGGGATGGCTCAGGTCGAGGGTACTATTCCATCTTGCTATTCCAGGGCATTATCAGGCCACAGTGCCCATATAATATCACACTTACATTTTACTTTGATAATTTCAATATTCAACTGAATATTTCGCTAAAGGGTGGACTGTCATCATCCATTTCTTTCTGTCGTCTGCGTCATTCACAAAAGTAACAGTGACGTCACAATAGGTTCACGTTCAGTCTCCCGTCATATTTGAGGAGGAACGGGCATTATCGCCTCAAAGTACCCAAGCGTTTATATTATAGGAAGTCTGTATTTTGTCATGTGCTGTACGTATGATACTTAATACAACAAACATGATCACTTAATTAAAAATAATCTCATACATAGTCGATAGGTAACATTGGTTATGATGATACGATAATGATGATGGTACATCAAAATGTCGAAATTTGATTTTCAATCAATCTTGTTTATTCTAATAATGTCGATGACGTCTTTACCACGATGTATTTGCAGTGTGTAATTCTTTTGTCTTCAGCAGATAACATAAATCGCATGATATTCGCAATGCGTGTATTTAAAAATAACTGGGAAATGTCAGTTGACAAATGACCGCCAGAACGTGATCAGGTATAAAACATGATGTTATGATATTATAGAGGAAATATGAACCATGCCTGTCGAGGGGGACTTGCTTTATGACCAATGATCCATAAAGGGCGCACATACATGGGTAACAGTTTATGCCCCCCTCCCCCCTCCCCAAACGCCACCACCTCTCATTTTTGGCAAGAATATGATATATGCATTATATATCAGTAAGAAATTACAACTTTAACGCATGAATCTATTAAGTGTATCTTTCAGGAACCACTGACGATTCCTACAATGTAGTTGTATCGTGCAAGTTAATTCATTATTAATAGCCATGTTGGCCACGCTCTGTTTACTTTGCCCCTTAGCATCACTGACGAGTCTTAGAAAGACGACCCAGCAGTATGTTTCACTTCTATATTTCGGTAATATAATTATTCGGTGGACTATTATTAATAAATTGAAATATATTCCTTTCTGTGTCTATTATATAATTGTTAAATATTTCAGTGAGTTAAGTGCTTAACTGTGCATCTATTTATAAAAAAAAGAATTGCAAATCATCAGAAAGAACAAAATAAAACAAGATAATACGAAAGTGAATAAGAAATAGATGTTCTGGGGGAGTTAGAATCTTCAGCCAAAGTCAAAAACGCTGGCCATGTACATAAATATAGGACTAAAAAAAGAAACGATATCAAACAATAGAACCAGGATGATGTTGACAAAACCAAAAGAAATATTTATATTGCAACATATCTCCATTTGGATTAAGATGGTGACTATTTAACTTCTTCACAAGCAAAAAGGAGAATTTACAGTCTCAAAGTTTTTGACTTTTTCAAATGATATAATTTCTTTGAAAAAAAATCACATAGAGATCGAGTATATTAATCAGTTCAACTGCTAAAAACGAGATATCAAGTATAAAAACCGTTTTCATTGTTAACCCTCTTTTGAAAGGTAAGTATGTAAGAAACATAATCAGGCATGGGTCTGATCCGTGGACAGAAATACTTCAACCATTGTGTAAGCCTGGTGCTGACCAGCCAAACTCTTACACTCGGGTAGAGAAATTCCTGTCCACATAACACACTGATGTATATACGATTCTTCTGATATTAATGCTAGAATAATACGTACGTTATATTTCTAAAGCCATGGGAAATACAGACGTGTGGGAATAAATCTATATCTGGTTTTCTGTATATAGATACAGAGTTAAAATATTCTTAAACAAGTAGACGATATTGTGTTGGCTATACATATGCTGATATTAATATCGATACTCTATGTGATAATACAGGTAAGGCAGACGGATCCTTCCCATGTGTGTGTCTAGGTGTCATTGTGTCAAAAGATTTATCAGATTGTCAGCTTATTGTCATACCAATAACTCCTATCGCTCTATTACACGTGTTGTTCGGTAACATGAATGTATTTGAGTAACCAGTGGTGCACTGTTGGAAGGTATATTATATTGTAATAACACGGAGTTATGAATGTTTTACCTACACTGGTATAATTGGCAAGATAGCAATATGTAAAATATAGTTAATCAAAGCTTAAAATATATGTATAATGTAGCAAACAAATCGTATATTACCCCAACGATAAGGTTAGATGGTTATAACAAAAAAATGTTGAAGAGATTTGTTGCTAAATATGCATGTATTGAGAACATACATTGGCGAAAAGAAATGCTAGTATACAAAATCTGACACATGGACCAAACCTGACAATGGGCTGACGGACTGACTGAACAGACTTCATGGATATTATACCAATTAACTATTTATAAATGTGATACTCATACTGTAGAAATATATAACATTACTAATATAGATAGTAATTTACCGTCATAATTTCATTATTCATTTTTTATGAAAATACTAAAGTAGATTAAGCCGGGGAACGTCACTCCTTGTTAAAGCTGACAACGCAATGGATTTGCAGCTTTCATTTTTGCTCACTTAAGATTTAGGATTGAACCCGTTCCTTAGGTTTCCCTGAACAAGACGTAAGAACGAGTTTTTACGTATTTACCAAATGCAAAACCTGATTTTAACCTATACATGCATGGCGTGTGACGTAATTGAGACTGGCGACGCTTATCCTTCTAGAACACTTGGTATTACTCTGCTTGTGCTTTTTCATGAGTCTCCGAGTAAATATATCTTATTCATATTTTGCGAACCATTTTATAGATTTACAGATTTATAGAATACCATCATGCAAATGAAATAATAATTTTAACTTTTATAAATGAAACAGGGGGGAAATAGGAATGAAATATAAACTTGCATAGAGACATTTGAAAAAGTACGAAAGAATAAGATCGAGTGTTCCGGGAGGCTAAGCGTCTTCTGTTTCACCGACGAAAACCGACAACTGTGTTAAAGTAAACATTACTTTTGACAGATACCTCCTCACTCTTAACGACGAACTGAACCTACAGAGAGTGGCGGATACTTTGGAGGACCGAGGAGCATTGACTCCGTCACAAAAAGACCAGATCCTACAACAAACTTCCGACCGGGAAAAGACCGAGAAATGCCTGGAGCTGGTAAAGAAGTCCGGTTCTAAGTCTTACAGTCTATTGTGTGAAGTATTGAAAGACTGTGGTTACAGTCATATTGTAGAATCCCTTCAAGCTGAACAAGGCGAAGACAGTGAATGTAAGTGTATGAGAGATGACGAAGCCTTCTAACAAACATAAAACGTAGATCCGTGGAGGTAGTAAATATATAACGTAGATCCGTGGAGGTAGTTAATATATAACGTAGATCTGTGGAGGTAGTTAATATATAACGTAGATCTGTGGAGGTAGTTAATATATAACGTAGATCCGTGGAGGTAGTTAATATATAACGTAGATCTGTGGAGGTAGTAAAGATATAACGTAGATCTGTGGAGGTAGTTTATATATAACGTAGATCCGTGGAGGTAGTAAACATATAACGTAGATCCGTGGAGGTAGTAAACATATAACGTAGATCCGTGGAGGTAGTTAATATATAACGTAGATCTGTGGAGGTAGTAAAGATATAACGTAGATCTGTGGAGGTAGTTAATATATAACGTAGATCCGTGGAGGTAGTTAATATATAACGTAGATCCGTGGAGGTAGTCAATATATAACGTAGATCTGTGGAGGTAGTAAACATATAACGTAGATCTGTGGAGGTAGTTAATATATAACGTAGATCCGTGGAGGTAGTTAATATATAACGTAGATCCGTGGAGGTAGTTAATATATAACGTAGATCCGTGGAGGTAGTTAATATATAACGTAGATCCGTGGAGGTAGTTAATATATAACGTAGATCTGTGGAGGTAGTAAATATATAACGTAGATCTGTGGAGGTAGTTAATATATAACGTAGATCCGTGGAGGTAGTTAATATATAACGTAGATCCGTGGAGGTAGTTAATATATAACGTAGATCCGTGGAGGTAGTAAACATATAACGTAGATCCGTGGAGGTAGTTAATATATAACGTAGATCTGTGGAGGTAGTTTATATATAACGTAGATCCGTGGAGGTAGTTTATATATAACGTAGATCCGTGGAGGTAGTTTATATATAACGTAGATCCGTGGAGGTAGTTAATATATAACGTAGATCTTGGAGGTAGTAAACATATAACGTAGATCCGTGGAGGTAGTAAACATATAACGTAGATCCGTGGAGGTAGTAAATATATAACGTAGATCCGTGGAGGTAGTTAATATATAACGTAGATCTTGGAGGTAGTAAACATGTAACGTAGATCTGTGGAGGTAGTAAACATAAAACGTAGATCCGTGGAGGTAGTAAATATATAACGTAGATCCGTGGAGGTAGTAAACATGTAACGTAGATCTGTGGAGGTAGTTAATATATAACGTAGATCCGTGGAGGTAGTAAACATGTAACGTAGATCTGTGGAGGTAGTTAATATATAACGTAGATCTGTGGAGGTAGTTAATATATAACGTAGATCTGTGGAGGTAGTAAATATATAACGTAGATCTGTGGAGGTAGTTAATATATAACGTAGATCTGTGGAGGTAGTTAACATATAACGTAGATCCGTGGAGGTAGTTAATATATAACGTAGATCTGTGGAGGTAGTTAACATATAACGTAGATCCGTGGAGGTAGTAAACATATAACGTAGATCCGTGGAGGTAGTAAACATCTTACATAGATCCGTGGAGGTAGTAAACATATAACGTAGATCCGTGGAGGTAGTAAATATATAACGTAGATCTGTGGAGGTAGTTAATATATAACGTAGATCCGTGGACGTAGTAAATATATAACGTAGATCCGTGGAGGTAGTAAACATATAACGTAGATCCGTGGAGGTAGTAAATATATAACGTAGATCTGTGGAGGTAGTTAATATATAACGTAGATCCGTGGAGGTAGTTAATATATAACGTAGATCTGTGGAGGTAGTAAACATGTAACGTAGATCCGTGGAGGTAGTAAATATATAACGTAGATCTGTGGAGGTAGTAAATATATAACGTAGATCCGTGGAGGTAGTTAATATATAACGTAGATCCGTGGAGGTAGTTAATATATAACGTAGATCTGTGGAGGTAGTAAACATATAACGTAGATCTGTGGAGGTAGTCAACATATAACGTAGATCCGTGGAGGTAGTTAATATATAACGTAGATCCGTGGAGGTAGTTAATATATAACGTAGATCCGTGGAGGTAGTTAATATATAACGTAGATCTGTGGAGGTAGGTAGTTAATATATAACGTAGATCCGTGGAGGTAGTTAATATATAACGTAGATCTGTGGAGGTAGTAAATATATAACGTAGATCCGTGGAGGTAGTAAACATCTTACATAGATCCGTGGAGGTAGTAAACATATAACGTAGATCCGTGGAGGTAGTTAATATATAACGTAGATCTGTGGAGGTAGTTAATATATAACGTAGATCTGTGGAGGTAGTAAACATATAACGTAGATCTGTGGAGGTAGTTAATATATAACGTAGATCCGTGGAGGTAGTAAATATATAACGTAGATCCGTGGAGGTAGTAAACATATAACGTAGATCCGTGGAGGTAGTAAATATATAACGTAGATCTGTGGAGGTAGTTAACATATAACGTAGATCTGTGGAGGTAGTTAATATATAACGTAGATCCGTGGAGGTAGTTAATATATAACGTAGATCTGTGGAGGTAGTAAACATGTAACGTAGATCTGTGGAGGTAGTTAATATATAACGTAGATCTGTGGAGGTAGTAAACATGTGACGTAGATCTGTGGAGGTAGTTAATATATAACGTAGATCCGTGGAGGTAGTAAACATGTAACGTAGATCCGTGGAGGTAGTAAACATATAAGGTAGACAATTTTACTCGGTAGTAAATACAACTGTGCAATGCTGACAGAGTTGCTATTCCATAGACCAGGATTTCATCAGTAGACACCATCCATACACGTACCCGGGAACCTGTTCACGACCTTAATTTGTTTTGGGCAGCTGTCTCCTTGGTTAGCAGAATTGTCATTTTGTACAGATTTCATTTTCGACCATTTTTGTAGACACTGCTATCTTTAATGTTTTCTTGTTTTTATTCATCACCAGCCTATATTTATATGATCGTTATAGAAACAATACAACATTGTATTCTACTTTCAGATACTGACGAGTCTGAGCAGCTTCTGTTAAATATTAAAGATTTAGAGGTACAGTATACATGTATGGCAGAAATTTGTTAAACAACAAAGTATAATACGGAAATTTTCATTAGGAAAAGAAAATTTATGAATTACAACTTTTTTGAAATCCTAATAAAGTAAACATTAGTTTCATCCCCCGATATCATGAGACTGAAAGTCCACGACTAGAAAATCGCTCATTGAAAACCTTGACCGGACTTGAAACAAATTTGAATTAACGAGACCAGTTTATAATGTTACAATCAAGATGAAAACCTGAACCACTATAGGATATCGCTCTATTTTATAGGATTTAAACCATGATACAAGTGCTCTATTTTGTAGAATTTAAATCATTTGATGACAAACCATAATAGGTGTGCTCTATTTTGCAGAATTTAAATCATTTTAAGACAACCCATAATAGGTGTGTTCTATTTTGCAGATCTCAAATATCACGTTCACACCAGACATAGGAACAACACCATCCGGGGATCTCTCCGTAGTAGGAATGAAAATGTCGTTAACCGATCTCGCCAAAGATACAAAAGCATCACAGAAAGACATCGCCATTGTGATACAGAAACAATCCGACTTGGAACACCATCTCGAGGAAGTCATGAAGTCACTGGACCACGCCAAGGAGGCACTAGCACGCGAACGCGAGGAGAAATTGCAACTTCAAGAGCAATTGAGTACCAGAACTGACGATTTGGAGGATATGCAGCGGAAATATCGCGAGTTACAGAAGGCTATGGGAAAACTTAAGGAAACTAACAATAAATATCACGAAAAAGTGACAAAACTTCAAATTGACAATGAAGAGTTACGAAAAAGCACAAAGGACAAAGGAAACTTACAGACAGAGCTAGAATCGAAAAAGGAAGAGATAACTTCCCTGAAGAAGCAAATTGAAGAACAGAAACTACAGATCACGGACCAGCAGTCCTTGATCAGCGACCGGCTGGGAGTGATCGATAACATAGCAACTGAACACCAAAAGTTAAGTGATGGACAATCAAAGCTTGAAAGTTTGATCAACAGACAAAGCGAGCAAATAACGACTCTACTGACAGAAAAGGAGGAGTCACAAGGTACATTTGTCCAATCAGCAGCAGCAACTCAACTTCCAACACAACTCCATCCTGATGCTGCAAGAGAGCATGGAAAAGCTGCAGCAGCAGCTAGAAACGCAGGCCGAGCAGAACGTTATAGGTATCTACCCGTCAGAACAACATCATCGCCCAAGGCGCGGGGCGCCCTCCAAACAACCTGTCTACTACAGACCCTTCAACTCTACTGGCAAACCAGAGAACTCCAAGAATACGTTCTGGAAACACCCACAAGATAACAGAGGCAGGCATAAATGACAACTTAAAATAGTTATATGAAATATAAGCTTATTGTTTATTTATATGAGGTACATTGCCGACAAAGTGTAATAAGGATCGATTGAAAACAAAAATTAGACTGATGTATATTTTTTATACAATACCAAAAGTTACATACTTCATGTTCTTAACACCACTGGGCCAAAAGATTTAATCTAAAAGTGGATTAATATTTAACTGTATACCAAAGAATTGCAATAAAACTTACGGTCCTTTTTTTTTTTTTTTATAAGTGACCATAATTAAGACGCAGCCATCATAATTTAACCTGCTGGTGCACGATAAATTTCTATAACGTGAGTGCTATTTTTTTTTTTTTTTATTTTCTTTTTTCATTTTTGAATTTTTGTAAAAAGTAGTGCTATATCATTGCAGAAGGGGAAGCATATTTAAAGGTATTCCAGCGATTAGAGACAAGTCGGGAATTAAATTACTAAAATATTTGACTTTATTCTAGAAAGTAAATATAGAAGCATTATGATAAGGAAAATACTTGTTTGTGCATAATATCATATAGTTTTCAAATTTACCATTTTCTGCACTAGCGATAATATGTAATTAAATGTTACTAAAACTACACGAAAGAAAGCCATCAGAACTGCTCATATCGTGACGCTTATCATAAAAACTTGAAAATAACTTGACAAGAGTACTACTTGCAATTTAGCCACATATGTTAAGCGTATTAAAGGATCTTCGGAGTAATCCTTCCATGTCGTCAGTTGGTTTTTAAGGCAAGATGGAAGTACGTAATATGATAATATATTTTACTTTTAATTCATGCAACCTGAAGACATCGAAACGTATTTAATTAAATTCCAGAATAGCAAATCAATAAACACGAAAGTCTGGACTTGTCTGATGACAAATATAGATGTTAAACCATTTTTTGTAGAATTCTTGAACTTATCTATAATGTCTGTCTATATTCAAGTTATATATGTGTTAGATATAATATGAACCCTCGTAATTTATTTCTATGGCAATATGTATCATATATAAGTAAGAACTGCTATTGTAAAATACACTGTATCACCTAAATATTAAAAACCATGGTTTCCATTTAGTTTCCATTTCTTTATTCCAAATCGTCGTATTTCGCTGGCAGTGCAAATTAGAAACCGATTCTGACGTCATATGGACAATGAAGTTTCATTATAAATTGAAGATGGATTAATAAAATAGGTACCTGCATTTGATTTTGTCCTCTTCATTATGACTCGCACATGTCAAAATCCAAGTTTTCTGTGTTATATGATATGAAGTATAATAAATGAGTTTTATTCTATATGAGATTTCATGAAACAGTAAGTTTTTCCTTTGCCAATGTAAAAATAATGTTTTTTAAAAGATATGTTTCATAAACTTTATGTAAAATAAACATCATGGATACTGGATACTGCAGGAATCTATATCTATCTATAGGAATATTGTTCATATCACAGCAAAGAGAATAACATATAAATCTATATTATAAATATAGGATAATAACCGCAACATACTAAAGTGTTACTTAGAAGTTGGATCTTTTATTTGTCAACTAGTTTCGACCCTGTCGCAGGATCTTCATCAGGACCCCTGAGATAGGGTTGAAACTAGTCGACAAATAAAATATCCAACTTATTAGTAATGCTCGAGCATGTTGTGGTTATAATCCTATATTTATAATTAGTTTATCCGCTCTAACTGCCCGGCATACTTCATGGTATCTATACTCAACGTGAAGTACCACACTTAGAGACCCACTAATTTCCAGCCGACGTTGGCTCATATCTTTAGTACTAAGTCTATGTTGGTATTACCAAACAATTCTGATTCAACTGCCTGGTGCCTAGTTTTGCCTTTTACTCTAGGTATATCAACCTTCAAGGCATAGGTCAAAAACAAATTCAAATGTGAAACTCTTTTCATTACAAATTTTTTTTTTGTCCAAACTTATCACGTACTTACCAGCTAACTTTATGGAAATATTGAACTACAATTTAATATAAAATCTCAGAAAAGATGCTTGTAAAACTCTGTAATCATAAAATTCTATCCAGACTTTGCCTTAAAACTTACATTTTCAATCAGTCATTAATCTATTTGTCTTCACCTAATACTAATGTTAAGGTATAAGCATAAAAAAACAACAAATTGATTTCAAAATTTTATTCATTTTTCCTACATCAGATTTAACAGCTTAATTTTGTCATTCTGATGATAAAGATTCCTTCAGTTTCTCATATTTTGCTTGATCCTGCAAAAGAAAGAAAAAAATCAATGAAAAATAAATATTATCATTAGAAATCTTAAAGAATAAAATCAGATTTAATTTTCTTTAGTATGCTAAGATCTTTCAGATGGTGGCTGGTTGGCACAGTGGTAGCAAGCCTTTCACCTGGGCAGGACTCCGAGGATTAATACAAGTTGTTATAACTTGTTTTAAAATTGTTGTAAAAAACACATAAAGTTTACATAAAACAGTTTTCAGAAAAAATCTTGGTAATTTTCTCCACTCTTCAAAATGTTGATCAAACCACCATTATATTGGTACTTTACCTTTGTTGAAACGGACGGTCTAACTCTTGTGAAGGCCAATTCAAAGTGTTGCTTAGTGACAATGAGGGAGGGCTTATTATCTGCTGTAGAGTTGATGATTGTCTTTAATGCACAAACTGAAGCCTCCCTCACCAATGCTGCCAAATCTGCACCCCTGTATAACACAAAAAGACTGCAGTAATGAGACTCAACGTCCAAAGGAAATATTGTCCTACAAGTGTCTCAGGCCACTTGGTATGCATGGGAAAAAGATATACTTAAAACAAGAAAATATCTGTAAGACATAAATGCCCCCTTTGCCAGTTCCTCGAGTTTCTGAAATTAGCTAGTCATATTACATTGGGACAGAACATAACGGGCGGACAGGGGTAACACTATAGAATTAAACTGTGTATTAATTGTCTAAGCAGGAATTACCATGCTATTGTCAAAACAAACAGAAGAGATCTGGACTCATTTAGAAAAAAATATTTGTATTTTTTACTGTATCTTTTGTTGTTTTTGTGTTTCAAAAAGTTGTGCTAGTTAAAACTTAATTTGTGTAAAAGGAGACAGGAGATTCAAAAGCATGTTGGGTATTGTTAAAGCAAAATACATGTCCCCCACCTGCCCCCACTAGAAAAAGAAACAGTGGCTTTGACCCAAAAACCCTGAAACTCAAACTTGATCTGTAGCTACTCATACTGAGCTTACATACCAACATTCATCAAAATGGCTTGAATCATGGCTGAGAAAAGTAGAGAAAACTGAGTAGACGGACGGATGAACGGACAGACAGACATTGTTCTATACAACAAACTTTTTTGGATCACAAATCTGAAGACTTGTTTGTGCATGACCCATACAATAGGTGTAAACAAAATCCAGTCAATAGCAGAAGACATTCTTTTCAACAACCAATAATACTGGCCATATTGTTAACATATGGGACACAATTCCATTGAAAATATACAAAACTAGATATCCAATTTTAAAAGCTTATTCATAGAACATTATTGAGTCATCATCCTCATCCTAAAAGTTATGCTAACAAATCACAGAAACACATAATGAAACATTCAAAAAGTATTTGGAAGGGTATGTGTACATACGTGTAACGCTGACATCTTGGGTCATTGGCCACATCCTCCAAATTCACATCCTCCTCAAGCTTGGGCTTCGTTCCCTTCTGTATTAATGTAAGAGACCATCAGTAATTAATTTCTTATCCAAAGTGGCATCCTTCTAAAATTCTTACTTACAGTTTAGTCAGCTGTCTGTTCATGTTCCAGTACGGAGGGGGATTTGAATACAGGCAGACGAAAGATTGTGAAATAAGAAAGAGAAGGGAGATACACGATATAATATGGTGAATTCTTTCACTTTTTAATAGATAGGTGTTTGCCATGTGGTTTTAACAGTGTGCAGTTGAAAAGGATGTAAAGACAGCTGAGGTTTTTAGGGCATTATTTGTTTAATTTAAGTCACTAATTTCATTGAAATTTAGTTTGAGATGCATTTTTATTTTATGATGAAATTTTGCAACACTTTTTATTGCAGCCAAGTCATCACTTTGCATGCAAGCAAGATATATTCCTGAAAGAATCTAATCTATATTTATTGTATAAATGAGCAGCATCCTTGTATGCTTACTTTGTAGGTACCTACACCAAACACACTTAAATTATAGTCATAGTACATCATTTTAATCAGATATCACATTCTTTCCAAATGTTCATACATTTCTAGTATCAAAATACCTTACTATTAGCTTCATTATTTGTCTTTTTATCTGTGAGAGAGTTTACCTGTTGTTAAATACAGTACCAGCAGAAACTGTATGCAGAAACTGTATAAATCTTAATTACCTTTGTAATGGTCATCAAGATATCCAGGCGGTCAGATGAATTGGGAAGCCCCACATAGATAGTCTTGTCCAGTCTTCCAGGTCGCAGGACAGCAGGATCTATTATGTCTGAAAGGCAATGTCATAATATCGTCAATACAATCAATCGAATGATACTCTTAAGAATATTGTATACAAGGAAACAATTGCCCAGCATAAAACATAATATCGTCCAAGCTTAAAACTATAATAATAATAATTGTTGTTTGCCAAGTGTTTAATTCATCAAGTACAATTTTTGTATCTGCCTTCATACCATTCAACTTTAACGTCAAATATAAGCCCTACTTTCATTTTTGCCATCTTGTCATGGGTAAAAATTGGAGTAAGTTAGATTGGACTGAATGTTTCCCTATAATGCGTATGTGAAACCAAATCAAACCAATCAAATCCTTAAGTTTTATCCTTTGAACAAGAACAGCTACAGCATTACTTTCATCAGAAAGGAAATAATATAGTTATACAAACCTTCAACTGTACATTACCAATATACGAATGGATTTTTTAATCTGATTGCAAGTCAAATGTCATATCAAAACCAAGTTCATTTTCAACAAAAAACATGTCATATAGATCACATCTGAATCTGATGGAGGAACATACAGAATTTTTGTTTTACCTGGCCTGTTTGTAGATCACGTCTGAATCTGATGGAGGAACATACAGAATTTTTGTTTTACCTGGCCTGTTTGTAGATCACATCTGAATCTGATGAAGGAACATGCAGAATTTTTGTTTTACCTGGCCTGTTTGTGGCTCCCATGATAAACACCTGCTTCCTCTCCTCAAGGCCGTCCATTTCCGTCAAAAGTTGGTTCACAACTCGTACACTGGAGCCACCCTGTACAGAAGTAGCCATTAATGAAAACGCTGTGTGGATATAGCTCACTGAAAAATCATAAATGTATAGTATCCTTCACAGGATTCTACAGACAGTAAAAAATCATGAATAAGAAATCTAAGAAACTTTATTTACATGTATTTAACCAAACTTACCTCCCCTCCATCTGTTCTACGTGGACAAAGGGCATCCAATTCATCAAAGAAAATGACACAAGGTGAGGAGTTCCTAGCCCGCTGGAATACTTGTCGGACTGCTCGCTCGCTCTCCCCTACGTACTGTGGTATAAAATGCAGATCTATCAATTAATCAATGTATCAACTTCTGAAAGTAAACACATCAAATTTTCTTCAATTGTTCAAATTTTCACAGTTTTACCAAGGAAAGATTTCGAGTAAAAAGGAGGTTTTTTCTTTTTTTATATTTGGAAACAGCAAAACTTTCTCTATTGATCTTTTCAGGAATTTTATCTGCTGCAATTTATTCTGTCATCAAATGTAGTAAAAATAGAATACATTGCAAATATCAATCCTTACACTAATGGTCAGATCTGAATTTTGAGCAAACCAGAAAGTATTGGTTAAACTATTATGTCTAAGCTCTTATTTTGACAGATACAGAGCTGAACGCAAAGTCAGAGGAATGAATAATAAGTCAACATGCATCAGACATTTCACACAATTTTTAAATGCTTTAAACTCTGCACTTAGAACAGTGAAAGACAAAAGTGTTTTACACTACATCAGATTAAACTTTTGAGATATATTGATATTTTTTCAAGGAAAAAATAAAACTACACAAAGACACACATTGTAAATTGTCAAGATAACCAAACGTACCATGTTCAGGAGCTCTGGTCCCTTGACAGAGATAAAGTTGATACCAGATTCATTCGCAACTGCCTGAAATCAGAGTCAAATACAACACTAAGTATATTTAAAGATTCTTTTGCGACTGCCTGAAATCAGAACCAAACATAACAATAAATATATCTATAGATTCGATGCATGCTTATCTAATGACTGTCTGATACGAGATTCGCCTAAAAAGTAAATACAAGAGATCCCAGAGGGATCTTGGCGCCCACCATTGAATGTTCTTCATTGGTTCCATGTCAGATTGATCTTTTCCCTACTTTTCTCTTCTTCTAAGTCTTACTAATCTGTGTAAATTCAGAAGAAACCTCTAGTACTTTTCAAACAAGGGAAACCTATATATAAAATTTAAGATTTAGGCACCAAGGGAAACCTATATAACATTTAAGATTTAGGCACCAAGGGGGGCCTATATATGGAATTTGAGAAAGATTCCTTCAGTACTTTCTGAGAAATAGCGATAACAAACTTCAATTGTCAAAATCCAAGATGGCTGCCTGTCGGCCATGTTGTTTTCCGATTTGTCTCAAAATGCAATATGCATAACTAGGCACCGAGGGGAACCTATATATGAAATTTCAAAAAGATCCCTTCAATACTATCTTAGAAATAGCGATAACAAACTTCAATTGTCAAAATCCAAGATGGCTACCTGTCGGCCATGTTGTTTTCCGATTGGTCTCAAAATGCAATATGCATAACTAAACACCGAGGGGAACCTACATATGAAATTTCAGGAAGATCCCTTCATCAGTTTCTTAGAAATAGCGATAACAAGTTTCAATTTTCGAAATCCAAGATGGCTGCCTGTCGGCCATGTTGTTTTCCGATTAGTCTCAAAATGTAAAATGCATAACTAGGCACTAAGGGGAACCTACATATAAAATTTCAGGAAGATCCCTTCATTAGTTTCTTAGAAATAGCGATAACAAACTTCAATTGTCAAAATCCAAGATGGCTGCCTGTCGGCCATGTTGTTTTCCGATTAGTCTCAAAACGCAATATGCATAACTAAGCATCAAGGAAAACCTACATATGAAATTTGAGAAAAATCCCTTAAGTACTTTCTATGAAATAGCGATAACAAACTTCAATTGTCAAAATCCAAGATGGCTGCCTGTCGGCCATGTTGTTTTTCCGATTAGTCTCAAAATGCAATATGCATAACTAAGCATCAAGGGGAACCTACATATGAAATTTGAGAAAGATCCCTTCAGTATTTTCTGAGAAATAGCGATAACAAACTTCAATTGTCAAAATCCAAGATGGCTGCCTGTCGGCCATGTTGTTTTCCGATTGGTCTCAAAATGCAATATGCATAACTAGGCACCAAGGGGAACCTATATTTAAAATTTGAGAAAGATCCCTTCAGTGCTTTCTGAGAATTAGCGATAACAAACTGCATTTGTCAAAATCCAAGATGGCTGCCTGTCGGCCATGTTGTTTTCCGATTGGTCTCAAAATGCAATATGCATAACTAGGCACCAAGAGGAACCTATATATGAAATTTGAGAAAGATCCCTTTAGTGCTTTCTGAGAATTAGCGATAACAAACTTCAATTGTCAAAATCCAAGATGGCTGCCTGTCGGCCATGTTGTTTTCTGATTGGTCTCAAAATGCAATATGCATAACTAGGCACCAAGGGGAACCTACATATGAAGTTTGAGAAAGATCCCTTCAGTACTTTCTGAGAAATAGCGATAACAAGAATTGTTTACGGACGGACGGAGGGACGGACGGACGGACGGACGGACGGACGGACGGACGGACGGACGGACCACGGACCACGGACGCAGGGCGATTTGAATAGCCCACCATCTGATGATGGTGGGCTAATAAACCATAACCTTTATCTTAGCCAGCATGTAAACAGGCATGTCCACAATGGTCATACAAGATTGGTGCAGAGTTAAAAGAAAGTCTACCTTGGCCAAAAGGGTCTTCCCACAGCCCGGGGGTCCCGCCAGCAGGATTCCCTGTGCTCTGTTTAATCCAAGTTCACTGAAGGCTTCTGAATGTTTAACAGGTGCCTGTAATACATAATAATCTCGTTAACTGTGATCAACACCAATGTCTGAAACTATTTGGCCAATATATTATACTCTTCTGATGTTATAAATCTATATTCATTAGATGTTCCTTTTATATTTAATTCCTGAGATGTTTACATGTATTTTTGACTTAATTGACAAGAAACAATTATGACTTTTCAAGAATCTAGTTAATATTTATGTAAATCATGCAGCTGTTTGGATTTCATGATTTTATATCCCTGGTAAATGGTGATGTTGGAAGTCATATATCACTGTAGAAATTAAGACAAACAGAATAACATGCATACTGACTTAAATGTATACTATTTGAAATTATATACTGATATGAAATAAAGAAATGATGTATACAGACAATATTATCTGTCGAGACATTTAAAAATTAATTTCATTTTTCATATGGTATATATAAGGATAGTTGTTGCATTTAAAAGTTTTACATTGTTTCATTGAAGAATTTTTTTATCATTTTTGAAATTAAATATAAACCTGTAGTGGCATTACATACAAGGATGGCAAGTTGTAGATCCTCTCGAACAGTATGCAGGGCTCCAATGTCGTCCCACGAGACATCAGGGATGGTAGCAAAGCCTTCTCTCTTGGCTGATGGCTGAACATACTTCAGAGCTTCCTGTATACAAAACAAAGGTCTCTGTGACAGGGAGACTTATATATCGTAGTACAATTTTACAAACATACTTCAGAGCTTCCTGTATACAAAACAAAGGTCTCTGTGACAGGGAGACTTATATATCGTAGTACAATTTTACAAACATACTTCAGAGCTTCCTGTATACAAAAAAAGGTCTCTGTGACAGGGAGACTTATATATCGTAGTACAATTTTACAAACATACTAGAGACTTATATATCGTAGTACAATTTTACAAACATACTTCAGAGCTTCCTGTATACAAAAAAAGGTCTCTGTGACAGGGAGACTTATATATCGTAGTACAATTTTACAAACATACTAGAGACTTATATATCGTAGTACAATTTTACAAACATACTTCAGAGCTTCCTGTGTACAAAACAAAGGTCTCTGTGACAGGGAGACTTATATATCGTAGTACAATTTTACAAACATACTTCAGAGCTTCCTGTATACAAAACAAAGGTCTCTGTGACAGGGAGACTTATATATCGTAGTACAATTTTACAAACATATTTCAGAGCTTCCTGTATACAAAACAAAGGTCTCTGTGACAGGGACACTTATATATCATAGTACAATTTTACAAACATACTTCAGAGCTTCCTGTATACAAAACAACGGTCTCTGTGACAGGGAGACTTATATATATAGATATCGTAGTACAATTTTACAAACATACTTCAGAGCTTCCTGTATACAAAACAAAGGTCTCTGTGACAGGGAGACTTATATATCGTAGTACAATTTTACAAACATACTTCAGAGCTTCCTGTATACAAAACAAAGGTCTCTGTGACAGGGACACTTATATATCATAGTACAATTTTACAAACATACTTCAGAGCTTCCTGTATACAAAACAAAGGTCTCTGTGACAGGGAGACTTATATATCGTAGTACAATTTTACAAACATACTTCAGAGCTTCCTGTATACAAAACAAAGGTCTCTGTGACAGGGACACTTATATATCATAGTACAATTTTACAAACATACTTCAGAGCTTCCTGTATACAAAACAAAGGTCTCTGTGACAGGGAGACTTATATATATAGATATCGTAGTACAATTTTACAAACATACTTCAGAGCTTCCTGTATACAAAACAAGAGGCCCATAGGGCCTGTATCGCTCACCTGGTTGGATTTGACCAAATGTCAAAATAATGTTCATGTTCAATTCCTTTTGTTTGTTAACTTCAAACAATGCTATATATGGTTATAGCGTGGGGATCCCAACTGCTTTAAAGAAATAATGGAGTCCAGACTCTCTGAGTTTACAACATGCATTTATAACTTTATGACTAGTAGTGATTTAAAGAAATTACCTCTATTTCCCATATGAGGCCCCGTCCCTTTTGACCCTCGGGGGTCAGAGTCACCATTTATGCAAAATCTGTTCCCCTTCCCCCAAGAATGTTTCTTACCAAATTGGGTTCAAATCCATTCATAACTTTATGACTAGTAGCAATTTTAAGGAATTACCTCTATTTCCCCATTAGGCCCCGCCCCTTTGGCCCCTTGGGGGTCAGAGTCACCATTTATGCAAACCCTGTTCCCCTTCCCCAAAGAATGTTTCTTACTAAATTGAGTTCAAATCCATTCATAAATTTATGACTAGTAGCGATTTAAAGGAATTACCTCTATTTCCCATATGGGGCCCCGCCCCTTTGGCCCCTCGGGGGTCAGAGTCACCATTTATGCAAAATCTGTTCCCCTTCCCCAAAGGATGTTTCTTACTAAATTGGGTTCAAATCCATTCATAACTTTATGACTAGTAGCGATTTGAAGGAATTACCTCTATTTCCCCATTAGGCCCCGCCCCTTTGGCCCCTTGGGGGTCAGAGTCACCATTTATGCAAAATCTGTTCCCCTTCCACAAAGGATGTTTCTGACCAAATTGGGTTCAAATCCATTCATAACTTTATGACTAGTAGCGATTTGAAGGAATTACCTTTATTTCCCCATTAGGCCCCGCCCCTTTGGCCCCTTGGGGGTCAGAGTCACCATTTATGCAAAATCTGTTCCCCTTCCCCAAAGGATGTTTCTGACCAAATTGGGTTCAAATTCATTCATAACTTTATGACTAGTAGCGATTTGAAGGAATTACCTCTATTTCCCCCATTAGGCCCCGCCCCTTTGGCCCCTTGGGGGTCAGAGTCACCATTTATGCAAAATCTGTTCCCCTTCCCCAAAGGATGTTTCTGACCAAATTGGGTTCAAATCCATTCATAACTTTATGACTAGTAGCGATTTGAAGGAATTACCTCTATTTCCCCATTAGGCCCCGCCCCTTTGGCCCCTTCGGGGTCAGAGTCACCATTTATGCAAAATCTGTTCCCCTTCCCCAAAGGATGTTTCTGACCAAATTGGGTTCAAATCCTTTCATAACTTTATGACTAGTAGCGATTTAAAGGAATTGCCTCAATTTCCCCTATTGGGCCCCGCCCCTCAGGCCCCTTGGGGGTCAGAGTCACCATTTATGCAAAATCTGATTCCCTTCTGCCAAGGATGTTTCTGACCAAATTTGGTCAAAATCCAATAAGAACTTTTTGACTAGTAGCGATTTGAAGCAAATGTTGACGGACGGACGCCGGACGCCGGACGCCGGACGACGGACGCCGCACCATGGCATAAGCTCACCGGACCTTCGGTACAGGTGAGCTAAAAAGGTCTCTGTGACAGGGAGACTAAGATATCGTAGTACAATTTTACAAACATACTTCAGAGCTTCCTGTGTACAAAACAAAGGTCTCTGTGACAGGGAGACTTATATATCGTAGTACAATTTTACAAACATACTTCAGAGCTTCCTGTGTACAAAACAAAGGTCTCTGTGACAGGGAGACATATATCGTAGTACAATTTTACAAACATACTTCAGAGCTTCCTGTGTACAAAACAAAGGTCTCTGTGACAGGGAGACTTATATATCGTAGTACAATTTTACAAACATACTTCAGAGCTTCCTGTATACAAAACAAAGGTCTCTGTGACAGGGAGACTTATATATCGTAGTACAATTTTACAAACATACTTCAGAGCTTCCTGTATACAAAACAAAGGTCTCTGTGACAGGGAGACTTATATATCGTAGTACAATTTTACAAACATACTTCAGAGCTTCCTGTATACAAAACATAGGTCTCTGTGACAGGGAGACTTATATATCGTAGTACAATTTTACAAACATACTTCAGAGCTTCCTGTATACAAAACAAAGGTCTCTGTGACAGGGAGACTTATATATCGTAGTACAATTTTACAAACATACTTCAGAGCTTCCTGTGTACAAAACAAAGGTCTCTGTGACAGGGAGACTTATATATCGTAGTACAATTTTACAAACATACTTCAGAGCTTCCTGTATACAAAACAAAGGTCTCTGTGACAGGGAGACTTATATATCATAGTACAATTTTACCAGCATACTTCAGAGCTTCCTGTATACAAAACAAAGGTCTCTGTGACAGGGAGACTTATATATCGTAGTACAATTTTACAAACATACTTCAGAGCTTCCTGTATACAAAACAAAGGTCTCTGTGACAGGGAGACTTAGAATTATCATAGTACAATTTCACAAACATGGTCCTGTATAGAAAATGAAAGTCTTTGGGAGAATAAGAAATCAAAGTACAATGTAACAGAGTGCCGAGATAACAGAATCGAAATGTAGGGTAGCTCATCTACCATCTTTGTATGACCTCAGCTGTTGTAAAGAACTAAACCCCAACTAAAACAAGTCTTGAAACAGTAAATTACAGTATATCCTACTCAATTTCATTTCACAGTTTACAAAACACAGCAGTATCCAGTCTCAAACAGACAGTATTACAGAATGAAATTTTCACAAAAACATTTTTTTCATTTGTAAATACAGAATCCATAAGCACCAGAGGAATGAAAATATTGACGAAACATTTCTGTAATTTACTACTTAATTATTAATTATGTCATCATATTTAAATGAAAAAGACTGGTCCCGTCACTCCCTACCCCCAAAAAGGACTCAGTATGTGGCAAGAAGAGGAAACCAAACAGTACCATAAAATCTTCCATTGTGATGTAGAGGTTCTCCATCTGCTGTGGACTCAGGGGAGGATGTTCCTTCAGCCAACTCAACACTGAAACATAGACGATCAGTTTTAACAACCAACTACTGTAACAGCATTACATTACTGCACTATCCAATGCATGTAAATAAAAGGATTCACGTTATATATACACGATAAACTTTTACCTGTTTCCAATTCAGCATGGATTTCTTTCTGTGTGTCTCGCTTAGCTGTTGTATCATTGGTCGATTCATTTGTACATATTTCCATGGAAACGTCTGTCTGTTCTTCCTTTGAGATTTCTGTCTGCCTCTCCTTAGAGATATCTGTTTCTCCCTCCTTGGAGGGTTCTGTTTGTCCAGTAGTGGATATGTCAGTTTGTCCTATTATGGAGATGTCTGTTTGTCCTTCCTTGGAGATGTCACTGGGTACGACTTTACTGACAGTGTTTTGACTGGATGTACCAGGTATCCCATCACTGGCTTGTAGTTTCTGGAACACTCTAGGTGATGAAGAGGAAACTCATTTTTCTTTTTCTTAAATTACCGTAATTCTATTTACTGACATCAATTTATACCTAAAGATATCGTAAATATTATGTTTTCAAGGTATAAGCTATTAATTACATATTGTCCTTCAATTGTTTATTAGACTTTGACCTGCTTCAAAACCATTACAGACAGTTTTTGAATTCCAAGAATTTTACTGCTACAGCAAAAGTAAAATGCTTGATGACAAGTTACAAGTCTATAGTAGTCCTTGTTAATAGTTAATGATATACAAAATGCAATCTGCTACTGATACGATAATTAGATATGCAGTTGGTAACTTAGTAAAGTAAGCTAAAAGTGTAATAACTTGTTTCACACATACCTGTTAACAGCTGTCATTGATGCCTCTCTTGCAAGGGACATAAGATCTGCCCCCACATACCCAGGAGAGTTTTTGGCCAGAAAGTCAAAATCAAAGTTCTCAGTCAGCTTCAGCTCTCTACACAGCACTAGCAATATTCTGTAAAATATCAACATTGTAAGAATTATTGTCAGTATTTTTACTTCGGGGGGAAAAGACATGCAATTGTGTCACATCTGTATTCATTTTGAGGTACCATGTAAACATACACATCATGTCCAAATTCATTATTTCATAATACAGGAATCATTTTCATAATTTGCTTGAATCCATTATTTGATGTTACAGGTAAAAGTTAAAAAACTTAAATGCTGCCAAATATACAAAAATACTGACAGCTAAAAAATCAGAACAAAAAACAAAAAACAAAACTCTGACAAACCTAAGAGGTTAATTTTGAAATAATATCTGCAGTATGCTTTACCTTTTCCTGGCTTTTTCATCTGGTATACCAAGACAAATTTCCCTGTCAAATCGGCCAGCCCTTCTGAGAGCAGGATCTATTGAGTCAGGTCTGTTAGTTGCGCCAATCACCAGCACATGGGAATCGGTTTTACTGCCAAGATCTAGAGAAGAGGGATGACTCAAATATCACAAACAACAATCCCTAGTACACATAGTTATGACTTAAACCAACAAATTTACGATGAGACATGAGTTAGTTAAACAAGAGGCCCATTGGGCATATATCGCTCACTTGGTTGAATTTGAACAAACTTTAAAATAATGTTTATGTTCAATTCGTTAATATGTATGCTTTATTTGTCAATGTAGAACAATGCTATATATGGTTATAGTGTGGGGATCCCAACTGCTTTAAAGAAGTAACGAAGTACAGACTCTCTAAGGGCGTGAAAAGACCTCAGGGATTGTTTTTACAACATGATTGTGTTCAAAGAAACCAAGTCCCTTAGGGTGGGGAAAGACCCTTGGGCCTATTTTTACATCAGAATTGTGTTTATCCCGTACATGCTATACATGGTTATGGGATGGAGGATCACAGCAACCATTTACGCAAAATCTGCAGTTCGCCTTTCCCCAAGCATGCTTCTGACCAAATTGGGTTTAAATCCATCCATAACTTTATTACTAGTACCAATTTAAAGAAATTACTTCTATTTCCCCTATTTGACCACCTTCAGTCCAGGTGAGCTAACAAAATGAAAGAAGATTTTTTTAAATGATATTACAGGAGGCAGTTCTCTAACCTTACCGTCCATACAGGTAAGGAGTTGGGCCACAATCCGACGCTCCATGTCTTTAGAGGCAGTCTCTCGTTTTGGTGAAATGGCGTCAATTTCATCAATGAACACAATGCACGGTGCAGAAGTCTACAGAAAATAATGTTGTATAAGAGAAATTTATAAAACATTTTATTCTAGTTGTTGTATTATTTTTATCAACATATTTAAATAGTACAAGGATATCAGTTATTAAATCAGAAATATATTTCATGTTTGTTTTCAATCTTTTTTTTTTATTTTGTCCCGACAGGATCTATAGCTCATGTTGTACATCAACCTCAAGGTTCATGATACACTGTAGTAGGACTAGACATATATCTATAACAGTACTTTATTATTTGATCTAAGACCTTTATATCTGGGATCTGACAAAATCCAATAAATAAGTTAAAAGTTGCTAATGATATATTGTCTAGTGAACTGTCAAACTGATAATTTTTGTCAATAGAATAATTTTGCTTTTTTTTTCGTAAATGCATATATTCATACTTTTTATTCACACATCTTTCACTTTTTAGAAAAAAAACAGTGATATAGGTCAAAGTTTGGAAAATATTTGACACCATTTTTGTGATTTCTTTCCAAAAAAATATGTCTTTTTTTTCATTTGTTTTATTTTTTTGTGGTTTTAATACCAGAACTGTTTTGCATAACACGTACATGTACTACCAGCTGAAAATTGGGCTTTCATAAGAATGAAAAGGAAGACTGCATATATGTCCTGCAAACACTGTGTGGCCAAATATCATCATGTTACCATACTTCATAAGTTCATATAATATAATTTTTTACCATACTAATCAAGTGAGGCTTCTCACAGAAATTCCAATTCATATTAAAGAATTTTCTGTGACTGAAAATGTTGAGATCATAATATATGCACCCACGAAAAAAAAAAAAATCCTAACCACAAAATTTAGCCTAGTGTCTGTCTCTTCTATTTACAGTTAAACATTTATTTGGTTATCTGTTATGTAAATGTAGAACTGCAGGATCTATCCCTGGAATTCGTAAATATCTTATAATTTAATAAAACAATTACCACAGCTTTGTCAAACAGATCTCTGATCTTCTCCTCGGATTCCCCAGACACACCCGACACCACCTCTGTGGCTGCTATCTTTATGAAAGGTAAACCCAACTCCTGGTCAAATAAAAACATAAATGGAAGAATAAAATTATGTTAACAATTTAAAGTTTGAAGCTGATACACTACAAAATTGTCTATTTGAAATTTCATTGTCAAAATACTGAAATTTAATTTGTATAAATTTAATACTGAATTAAAAAAATGTTATCTTTTTAATAGTGATGTAAATACATTGTACTTGCTAACAAAACAAATTTGACTAGTTAGAGATTTCAGTACTTTCACAATCTCAACCGCACCATACAAAATGTACATGTTTACTCAAGCTATTACATCAGATGAAATATTCATGGATGTTTTCCCCTGTTAGTATTTAGACCGTTTCATCATGGTACAAATTCCAATGCATACTCCATATTATCAAACTGTATC
The DNA here is from genome assembly GCF_902652985.1 of Pecten maximus. Taxonomy (NCBI): domain Eukaryota; kingdom Metazoa; phylum Mollusca; class Bivalvia; order Pectinida; family Pectinidae; genus Pecten; species Pecten maximus. The sequence continues at coordinate 15,797,922 of NC_047017.1, read as the reverse complement.
TTAACTAAATTCATTGTATTTATATTTGTGATTCCTTGTCAAACAAGAAAATTGCAAATACTATACACTACAAATATTTCATGTAAAACAGTAATACATATTTTGTTTACATCAGTATTCTCTCTGATTGGATGCCTCCAATTCTTCTTTGTCATCTCTCTAGTATGTTTATTTCTGCAAGCATTTTAAAGCTGTCAATTTTATCAAGAGTGCTACTTACCCCAGCAATGGCATTTGCCAGTAGAGTCTTGCCACAGCCTGGGGGTCCGTGCAGGAGGAATCCTCGAGGTGGAGTCACGCCTAATTGCTGGTATACCTCTGGATGTTTCATATGGACAAGCAGCTTACATACCTCCTGAAAAGAACATTTAGTTCATAATGATAATACAGAAAACATATCAGATTTGATATGTGACAGCGAGATAGATTGAAATTAAATCCAGATTAGGTGATCAAATGTTGTAATACAGCTAGAGTTTGACTTTGGTTTTATTAACACATCTAAATATTGTGAACACATGCTTCAGCAGACTTCAGTTTTTAATCCCTTAACCTTTTAAAACACAACATAAGCTCAAAATGATGTTAAAACAAGAAGTAACCTTGTATGATTAAAATGTAAATGAATAAATGACAATGAAATCTACAAAATACACTGAATTCATGAAAAAAAAAAATATTTGTACGCCAGTATTCAAAATATAATTGCTTAACTATCTTTTTTTGTAATTTTTCATGGTCTTTATATTAAGGGAAATAAAATCATACATTACCATCAAACACTCTTCATTGCCGCCGAAATCAGCAAATGTCGCTGATGATATCTGCACTTCTGGCCCTGATAATCAAAATCACATGACTATTGTCCGTTTGTCCACTTCAATCGATAACGTCAAAGACTTATAAATTAGTAGAAATTAATATGAACATTTGAACTATAGAATTCTTAATTCACAAAATTCTAATTCCAAATTCTGTCTGCATTCATCAGAAGTCTCTGTCAAGTATTAATCATCTTGTTTCAATTAATCTTCTTTTTTTTCTTCTTTCTTTCTCTTCCACAGTTAAGAAACAGAATAAAATGTTTACCTTTGCTTTTCTTTCCTTGATTTTCATCACCACTATCATCATCCTTCTTTTTCCTTTTCTTTATAACCTTTTCAATGAACATTTTAAGAATAATTAACGTATAAGGGAGATGGATAATAGTTCTCTCTATCATCAGCAGATTATATCTGCACATTTATCGGTGAATACTTGAATTTATGAAGACAAACTGTACTTTTTCATTTATTTGTATGAATTTCAAAACAAATAAAACAAATGATAGTCAAAAATGTGATTTCCCTATAACTATAGTATAGTAAAGTTTATCCCCTCCCATGGGGCAAACGCAAGACCCCAGGGCTAGGAAATTCACAATTATGGTAAAGCACCTTAAGACCCTTCGATCTGTGAAGAGTATTTAATTCTACCTTATTTGGGCTGTAAGAAGAAGATTTTTAAAATTTCTGTTAATTTGACCCTTTTTGGCCCCGCCCATCAGCCCCTGGGGGTCAGTCAGGGCCAACATGTACATACCATCAAACTGTCATCCCAAGCTGATAATGTTAACGAAGTTAGAATGAATTCCAATAAAAATTCAACAAATAATAGTCAAAAATGTGATTTCCCTATATAAACTATAGTAAAGTTTACCCCCTCCCCAGGGGCAAACATGAGACCCTAGGGTCATGAAATTCACAATTTTGGTAAAGCACCTTAAGATCCTTCCATCTATGTAGAGTATTTTATTTTACCATATCTGAGAGTAGAGAAGAAGATTTTTGAAATTTTAGTCAATTTGACCCTTTTTGGCCCCGCCCATCAGCCCCTGGGGGTCAACTAGGGCCAACCTGTACATACCATCAAAGTGTCATCCCATGCTGATAATTTGATACAAGTTAGAATGAATTCCAATACAAATCCAACAAATAATAGTCAAAAATGTGATTTCCCTATATAAACTATAGTAAAGTTTACCCCTTCCCCAGGGGCAAACGTGAGACCCCAGGGTCATGAAATTCACAATTTTGGTAAAGCACCTTAAGATCCTTCCATCTATGAAGAGCATTTGATTCTACCATATCTAAGAGTAGAGAAGAAGATTTTTGAAATTTTTTTGTAAATTTTACCCTTTTTGGCCCCGCCCACCAGCCCCTGGGGGTCAACTAGGGCCAACATGTACATACCATCAAACTGTCATCCCATGCTGATAATTTGATACAAGTTAGAATGAATTCCAATACAAATCCAACAAATAATAGTCAAAAATGTGATTTCCCTATATAAACTATAGTAAAGTTTACCCCCTCCCCAGGGGCAAACATGAGACCCTAGGGTCATGAAATTCACAATTTTGGTAAAGCACCTTAAGATCCTTCCATCTATGTAGAGTATTTTATTTTACCATATCTGAGAGTAGAGAAGAAGATTTTTGAAATTTTAGTCAATTTGACCCTTTTTGGCCCCGCCCATCAGCCCCTGGGGGTCAACTAGGGCCAACCTGTACATACCATCAAAGTGTCATCCCATGCTGATAATTTGATACAAGTTAGAATGAATTCCAATACAAATCCAACAAATAATAGTCAAAAATGTGATTTCCCTATATAAACTATAGTAAAGTTTACCCCTTCCCCAGGGGCAAACGTGAGACCCCAGGGTCATGAAATTCACAATTTTGGTAAAGCACCTTAAGATCCTTCCATCTATGAAGAGCATTTGATTCTACCATATCTAAGAGTAGAGAAGAAGATTTTTGAAATTTTTTTGTAAATTTTACCCTTTTTGGCCCCGCCCACCAGCCCCTGGGGGTCAACTAGGGCCAACATGTACATACCATCAAACTGTCATCCCATGCTGATAATTTGATACAAGTTAGAATGAATTCCAATACAAATCCAACAAATAATAGTCAAAAATGTGATTTCCCTATATAAACTATAGTAAAGTTTACCCCCTCCCCAGGGGCAAACATGAGACCCCAGGGTCATGAAATTCACAGTTTTGGTAAAGCACCTTAAGACCCTTTCATCTATGAAGAGTGTTTGATTCCACCTTATCTGAGAGTAGAGAAGAAGATTTTTGAAGTTTTAGTCAATTTGACCCTTTTTGGCCCCGCCCCTCAGGCCCCTTGGGGGTGGGGACCATATAATTCACAATTTTGGTTCACCCTCAGCCATGGAAGCTTCCTGTAAAATTTCATTGAATTTAGTTCAGCAGTTTTTAAGAAGAAGTTGAAAATGTAAATTGTTTACGACGCACGACGGACGACGGACGACGCACGACGCACACCGCACGACGCCGGACAAAAGGCGATTGCAATAGGTCAACTGAGACTTCGTCTCAGGTGACCTAATAAAATCATACATTACCATCAAACACTCTTCATTGCCGCCGAAATCAGCAAATGTCGCTGATGATATCTGCACTTCTGGCCCTGATAATCAAAATCACATGACTATTGTCCGTTTGTCCACTTCAATCGATAACGTCAAAGACTTATAAATTAGTAGAAATTAATATGAACATTTGAACTATAGAATTCTTAATTCACAAAATTCTAATTCCAAATTCTGTCTGCATTCATCAGAAGTCTCTGTCAAGTATTAATCATCTTGTTTCAATTAATCTTCTTTTTTTTCTTCTTTCTTTCTCTTCCACAGTTAAGAAACAGAATAAAATGTTTACCTTTGCTTTTCTTTCCTTGATTTTCATCACCACTATCATCATCCTTCTTTTTCCTTTTCTTTATAACCTTTTCAATGAACATTTTAAGAATAATTAACGTATAAGGGAGATGGATAATAGTTCTCTCTATCATCAGCAGATTATATCTGCACATTTATCAGTGAATACTTGAATTTATGAAGACAAACTGTACTTTTTCATTTATTTGTATATATATATTTATTCTTAAAAATTACAGGTACTGCCTGACCACAGTAGTTTTTCTACATGAAAATTTCACAATAAACTCAAAAACAATTCTATATTCTATACACCTTTCTAGCACTTCCTTCCTTCGTACGTTTCTTTTTAGACTTCTGGTCATTCAGATCACCAGCATCAGCACCAGGTTTATTATGATGTTGAGACTTATCATTAGGTGTGGAGTTACTTCCCTTTGACCCTACACGATCAATAAAGAATGCAGGACTGTCGCCATCAGCATCCATTTCCTCAGGTAATCCACTTTGATTTGTATTTCCTTCATCCTCTTTCGATACAAATGAGCTAGGAGAACCAGTCAAGTCAATTTGGTCACAAAATGAAATTGCAGAATCCTTTTTAGAAGTTTGTGAACTAGAATCGTACCAGGGTGAGGAAAGTTTGGAGTTACTGTTATCTTTACTAGGCACAGACCTGGGGCTTTTCTGGTAAAGACTTGTCATCATGCTGTTCATTCCATTTCTATCCTGAAATATACATACTGATTCATCAAATAGAAGTCGAATGGCAAAAACATGATTTGGTTAGGGGTTTTCAGGTCATTTATAACATAGCTTCGGTCACATGACAGTTAAGGTCAAATACCATATTTGCACTCAAATAAAACATTACAGTCTTGGGAAGACTTATTTGTGAACATTTGTGAAGAGTATCTTTAAATTAACAATTCTGCAAAAAAAAATGAAGGGGCTTAAGGTATTTGTGAGCAGGGATTAATTTGCAGATAAATACTTTGAAGAAAATATTAACTGTATAGAGTATTATATATATATATATATATATATATATTTTGTATCAGTTTTGTATGATTTACAGTTATGACAGGCACCACAATAATGTAAAATAACATTACTGGCAGTTATATTCAATGTTCCAATAATTGATACATGTATAAAGAGGTTGTCCATTAAACAGTTGCAGAATAAAATATCTAATAAACTTCAAAGTTACTGAATAGCATGTAAAATAAACAATTACTCACTTCATATGACACATAATTGTCAGGGTTGGAGGAGAAACTTGCATCTGAATCCGAGGAATCACCATCACCGTCGAATTCTGGCAAACTGAAAATTGGCATTCAAACATCATAGATATGGAGGAACATCCCTTAGCTCTACCTGTACACGATAATTTTTAAATATAATGTTACTTTAAGAATCTAAAGCTTTGAAATAAATATTGTCCATTTTGGTACTATATATAATATAGCATAGTATATATGCTGTTTATGTCTATTTATATTCGATTTCTATGAGATTCATTTGACGAAACATGCTTTTATACATATCGACAGGATTTACTTATATTTGATTTCTAAGAGATCCATTCGATGAAAACTGCTACTTGACATGCAGGTCTGATTTTCATCTACATCAAACACTCTGACACTCAGGTTTTAACTTCTTCATTAATTTGATTAATTCTTTAAAGCATTACCTTTGATTATTTGTACTAGTTTTTTGTCTTTTTCGGAGATGTTGGTCTTCCAGTTGGTTGGTGTTGTCCACATCGGTTTCCTTTAGGACAACTGTGTATGCTGTGGATAGTGAATTGACAGTATATTATGTAATACAGAGAATGCATGATGGAAGTTTGGTATTTCTTAAAACTATTTTAATATTACAAAAGAACTGAACTTCAAACAACCGCTGATAACATATTTTTTTCAATAGATTTTCTATGTACAAATAACAATATATGTATACATATATTTGTGGTAGCTTTTGATCATGAGGACCAATTTACATTGTTACTTTAATATCAAACCTTGTGACGTACATTGATCATACTAATACTGATACCTTTTTCAACTGATTTTGTGAAAGCATTTTTTTTCTTCCTGGAATATTCGCTGAAAAGAAAAATGTTATCAAAATATTGTAATTTTATAATTAAGTCAGACATAGATCCTATTAATAAATGCACCAGATCTAGATTCTAGACATAAAAATTAATTTTTCATAAACATGTGTATTAATAATATATCATGCACTTCTGATCAAAAAGTTATTACAATATAAAATTGTTTTGTGTAGATTTTACAGTGGGTTTGTTGAGAAAAAGACTGTCAACGTACTCTACCTATTATATGTTCTAGTGCCAGAGAAACTGTATGTCCATCTCCTTCGTATATTATACCGACAAAACAAGAACAACCTTTATGATAAAGTATAAAGCAATATGAATTTAAGGATGGTATTACCTGAATTGATTCTGTAGGTCATCTGCCATAACACTTGCAACAACAGGTTTCCTTGAGGCATTAGCATATTTGACATACTGAAAAATATGTACAAATAATTCAATATAATTTACATCATTCAGCTTACTTCATGATATGTTTTGATAAACTTTCAGCAGACTAGCAGACCATCTCCTGACCTCCAATTTCTTTGATGGTTTCTGTAAAATTTCATGCACAAAACTCACAGGAATATACAGCATATGTACATTGCATCTGGACTTTATTTCTTCAGCATGCACATTCTCCAAATAAATACATACATAAACCCTGGCTTCCAATTTCAAACTGTAGTGTATGTACCTAAATTATTTCAAAATTAGGTAACTAGCACAGTGGTCTGCCAGGCTGCTCATGTCGTTGGCATACAATTGTACTTTATAAATGAAGTTATAACAATAAATAATCTAGAGCAGATCCTTACATAGAATTATTCTATAAGGACCTGTATCATGCATTGTATACAAAAGCGTATATTATTACATAGAATTCAAGAATACAAATGTCTGCGGCCAGGCCATTGATAGCAGTAAAATCTTAGTGTCAATTCCTGAATTGTAAATAAATTAATATATCAAATGTTGATGTTTTTGTTTATAGATATATATAAAACTTCATCTTAAGCTACCAGAATGGGAATTTAGTTGTATTATAGCTAAGTTTGTGTAATATCTTAGTGCTAAGTGCAAAAAGGGTTTAAAAAATGAAGAGTTTATCCATAAAATAATAAAATTATTATTTGGTAACGTTATTTTGAGCTTTATATATATTGGTATATGGGACTAACGACGTATCTCCAATTAAAGCATGATGTGCAAGTGAAGTAAATTAATATTTTTAATGTGAGCATTTAACCAAATTAATGAAATAAATTATTATCATCTTATAACTTACTCCTTGAATTAAACACTAAAATATTGTACACACGTTATAATTAACGCAGTTATCATACACATAAATTACTCCACTAGATCCCATTCAGGTCCCATTCAAGTCCGCCATGTTTGCTGATTCAATTATCACCGACACATTGCTTGATGATACATCTTTTTTTTTTAATAAAAATGGTATTGTAATATCCTAATAGATTCTACCCCTTTGGGCCTTTTATGAAATGACACATTTATCATGATCAGCGATCGGTGGACGGTGAGCCTGTTGTATTCGCTTTTACGTACCTGTCGAACACGCGACAACAACCGTGGATCGCTGAAATAATGTCCCTTTTGCTTCTTTTGGCCCGACATAGTGGAGGAAAATCAAAAGCATTAATTCATGATAAATATTTCGAGTTCAGCTAGCTAGAAATCTTGACACTGAACCCACGAGTTTGTTTCCGGATGTAGCAGAACATATGTAAGCTGCTTCTGGAAAATGCGGATAAAATTTCCGGAAATTCCGATACAAAATTAAGATTTTTCTAATACTTTTTGGTACAGTATGTCTGACCGGTGAATAGCGACTGTTTTTAAATGCAAAACTGATTTGACCATCTCATTATCTGTTGCGATAAATTCTTTTGAAAATGAAATGAAACAAGAAATATCTTTAAAAAAAAGATAAACAGCATAGTTTAAATGCTGGTGTTAATAATATAAAATTACTGGTGAAATAAATGAACGACCTAATGTGTTTCAGCACAGATAACAAAATGATATCTGTTTGAATCATTTTGGTGATAATACCATCCGCATAGCCAAGTTATTTTGTATGTGTATGCAGAGAAATGAAATGAGGGGTGAATGAGTTAAGTTAAGTGTTTGGTCAATTTAAGTCCGTCATTTAACGATGTCCGAATAGTTACGTTGTCCTGTTTTCTTGAAACGACGAACCTTATACAGCATTTAGAATGATAATTTATGTTGACTTTACCTTATTTTGCACGCTTGGAACATGTTTACATAATGTCCGAATATGTGTTCAATAACCATACGTACATAACCATAGTCCATTGGGCAAAGCAATACCTTTCCTGTGGGAAGGGCTGTAAAAGAAAGAAATCAAGACCAAAAACCTGAGATCAACCTTGTATTTAAGTGGCGTTACCGTAACACGACGTTTTGGGATGATCATTGTGACAATGGGTGATCGATGTTTTCATGACGGTATTGTAGGTAAAATACATTTATATATAAAAATACAGTTGCAGTTATAAAAGTTCGATTCCAGTAAAGTCGAATTGAATTTAATATAAATGAAACTTTCAACTGTACCGGTGGTCATAACATAGCACGACATTTGTTCTAGAGTTAAGTTAAAAGTTGGAATTATAACGATCATCATTATACTCAGAGAGGAGTTGATTGACGAGGATTAATGTCCTTGTTCCGGTTATAGCCGAGCCTAGGACACTCTCACAGATAGGGGTCAGAGTTCAGAAGCTTACCTACAAGGGAACTGTGTTCATGTGACAACCCATGGCCAGGCTTTTTTTTTATTAAGTTTCATAAAATTTTATTCAATATTTACAGATAAAAACGTCATTCAATAATTGGAAAGTAATATGAAATCAACATTGTAATCATTATCAATACATAACTCCTTTAAAAAAACATTTTAAATAAATAAATGAAGCACAAAACCATCGATGTAATTATAAAAGAAACAGATCGGATACCAGTTTACCCTCTTGGATGGAGCAAAATATATTTGTAGTACACCAGTACTCAGAGAAAATCATCTGGGGAAAACGGGAAAAATCAGATTGCATACGCATACAGATGCTGTTAAGAAAATGGCAGACAAGAGAATTAGAAGTAGGTGACTTTTGGTACAATTTCTTGGAACAACGGATAAACCAAATCGATGATAGGGATTCTGCCATTAAATACAGAACAAGAGACTTTACTTTTAGAGTGAGACCCACAGGGGCATGAAAACGCCAAAGCTCTGAATCAGTAGGGACCTTTCCATCTGAAATCTGGTGTACCCAAGAATTAACTAATGCAACTAAAGGTTGAATAAAGGAGCATTCATAAAATAAGTGCGAAATGGTTTCAAAACCATCACAAAATGTACAATTTTTCGACGCATCGACACCAAATTTGTACATGCGAAAATTAACAGGTAATATTTCATGAACAATTTTAAAAACTACATCCCTAGAGCGGGTATCCAAAAACTTGTTGCATACATTCAGAAAAACAGACTTGAAGTCAACTATTGGAAAACGTCTAATAACACGTGGTGCCTTAACAATGCCAGACAATATTTGTAAATAAAAATCTTTAGTCGACGATGACTCAAAATTACTATCCGGAAAATCCGTTTTATACTTTTTGAACAGTTCATACATACAAGTATAAAAAGGGGGACACCACTCATTATGAGGGAAATTATTATCAAAAGAATAAAAATCACGAAACTGAATAGAGAGCCAATACATAGTAAAAAATCTCCACTTGGCTTCAGACTGTTCACAAACAAATTTTTGACAGTGCCTCAGCCGAATAGCTTGTAGTTTTACATTAATATTAACAATAGAGAGTCCACCACTAGCAGGATAACCATAAGCTACGGAGCGCGCAAGTGGCTCCGCCCTGGAATTCCACAGAAATCTAAACAGCGTTCTCTAATAAAGTGCCAAATAATACCTAGGCATTGTGACAATAGTACCAACATACCAAATTTTACTGCACGCCAGGACCTTTATAATAATTGATTTTTGTGTCAAAGATAAATTTCGCATTTTCCATAAATCTAAAGTCCTTGAAAATTTAGGAAAACCACACTTGGTCTCGTTTGGAGACGTTAATCCCACTATTTAGCAGCCTTCATATATGAGGCAAAACATTCGTGACAGCGTTGGTGTGCAAACCTAATGATTTAAAAATACATTAATTTACTAATTTCATTGAAGATCAGACAAAGAGTACATATATAATATCAAAATCTGTACATTTGAAAATTAGATTTCGATTCTTAAGCATACGTATAGTAACGTTCACCAAACGTTTGAAAGCAAACGATTTCCTTAAAAGTATTGATTTATTTCTGCATCTTACCAGCTGTCATGTAGTGAGGAAAATTCCAATAGTGAATTTTGTACTCTATCCGCATATATAACTCCGGACCTGTTCTTTTGGTTAATGTTTTATAATTCATTTAAAGATTAACAGTAACAAATATGTAAATCAGTCATCACCCTGGTTTCCGGTTGTATGTAGTCCTTTATAGGAATGACACCAAAGGGGGCTAGATCAGACCCCAGAAAAAAAATTAAATGTTACTATGCCCAAATTTTAAATCAAAATCCAATTTTCACTATTCGCTCATTCACTACAAGTACGTTTAACAATAGATGATATAGGCGCTTATTTTACTGTTCTTAATTGAGAAAGTATCAGATTATTTTTTCTACAAGTTTCATGCAATTTGTGCCGAAATACACCCACACATAAAAAATTATTTGAAAAAAAAAGTTTTCCGTGTTGTGTATAATTGTTATAATGGAATGAGTTAAATTATAATTCTATGTTGTATTGTGTTTCGGCATATTATCGTGATACCATATCTTATATAAGATAATGAATACATTTTAAGGGATAGGAGATCTAACAATGCTATATAGTTTACATTCAGCACGTATCTGAATATAGCCGATAGATTGTCTGACATGTGTAAAAGAGCTTTCAGATACCCCTTTTCCTCGTGGAATCAATTGAAATCTACTTTTACCTGAAATGGTTTTACATGTACGTCTAACTGCAAAAAAGCAAATACGTGTATTTGAGACATATTTAAAAATATAATCTGTTTAGTATAAAAAAGATATTCTGAATTGTATAAAATAAATATATATTGTAAAAGGGAATGGTAGGGGAGATAAACAGAAGAAAACTAGGAGAATTTAGAAAATAATTTGCTCTATTTTGAAGGTACAATACCAAATAGACAGATTGATCAAGACAAGAGAGGTGGAGGACGCCAAACCGGAATCAAGTTAATAATCATTTGGTGTACTAGAGTAAAGTTACAAAAAATATTATTGAATTATTCCATTTTTTTTCGTTTTATTTTAGTTTCCTATGTTTAGGACTTAACGTTTTTGTATCAAAGCTCATTTTAAACTTATCGAAACACTTTTAAGTCTATATTATGTTTTTAAGTCTTATTAGTATATATATATCTGGCATCTTTTTTATTTGACAACTAATTTTGAAATTATTTGGATTTATTTTCATTTTCCCATATTTTGTGTAAACCGTTGGATATCAAAACTCAGTTTTGTGTGCTATTTAGAATTTGCTTCTACACATATCTTAAAATGCACAAATTTGGAATTGATCTTTAATGTCCTGAATGCTCTAAAATGTTAGCGTAAGCATTTTGCAATTCTGACAACCACCAGGGAGCTTTGTTACATCAGGTGTACCATTTTGACTTGTTTCTGATGCTGATGGTTTCTGCGGGGCGAGCTGAAATTTCTTCCAAAGAAACAGGTCTTCGGATTTTTCTTTGTCCCACTTTAACCGACCGATTGATTGCGTTCCCTACCAATGACTAGTTATATCAATTAGTGGGTTTGACTATAGAACCATCACCTAGGGACAGCATTCATAGTTTGTGTATAGATAAACTCATATTTTATGACTATATTGTCTGAAATATCAAATGATTTAGAAAGTTTTGACGTCACTTATATTGTATATAGTACCTCTTGTTACACGAGTTGAAAATAATAAATCTTATAAAACGAACAGCGACTGTTTCACACTCTTATCCTCATCCTTTCCTTACAGGACATCTCCAATGAATGAAAACACCCACTTAATAGTTAATTAGGAAGTCCAATGGCTGCCTTCATTCAATGGAAGATATGCAAAAGTAAATTGTAGATGATACGGTGTACTAACAATGTGATACAGTGTACTAATACTGCATCACAGTGTTAGTACACTGTATCACCTTACATTTGCCTCATGTCAAGCATAGGAAAGGCCAATTGGGGCTTAGGGGACCTTTGATTACACAGCGGTACATATTCGCACCTGTGCTTGAAAATAAAAGTGCAGTTGTTATTGCAAAAACCTACACATTTATACCAAAGGAAATCGATTTTCCTATATGTACATATATTTTCGATATATTTTTATATCGCTGGAGCCGTTTCATGTTCAAAAAATTTGTTTAAATACGTTTCAGAGTATTCTAAACATTCACATATTAATTTTGTTTCAAGAAATAAAATTGAAGTACTGGGATGAATTGAATTTTACTTCATTTCCTGACAAAAATGTAGGAGGTAACTCTTGTTTTGTCCCCTCAGGTAGACTAAGTACAGTTCACCCCTCCCCAGTACTAATCCCTACCCAAGTCAGTTCCTCTATATACTAATCCCGACAATTATCTCCGCCGGACACTCCAACCGCCCCGGTAAACGGTGACGAACTACAGTCAGCACTCAATGTATGTAGTATTAATTATTTCTATTCTTTTTACATTTTATTTGAATCGCCCACTGCATCACGCGGTTCACGTGCTGATAATCGGCGTTGGTCTTCCAATGAAACTGACCCGGAAGTTCCACGACGTTCGTATCGCGACGCGGTCGATACTACTCCCACCTCTCGCCGTCCCGACTACAAACGGAGGAGGAGGAACACCGCCACTCCAGTTTAGGGGTGTCAGAGAGATTGCTCTCCGAACAGACTCTCTTGTGTAGATGGTGAGGTTAAGATTTTATCATGGAACGTGAACGGTGGTCTGGACAGTAAACTAAACACCCCGGCTTTTAAAAACTATATACTCACCTATGACATTGTGTTTCTATCGGAGTGCTGGATCCCGAACGATTACGAATTGAACATTGATGATTTTAACACCACAGTCATCCCCAGAAAATTGACAAAGCACACTCAGGGTGGTGGTATTGTTCTGTTAGTTCGTAAAAACATCAGTAATAACATATCTGTTGGTAACCCAATCTTTGATACTATAGTACCGGTGTGTTTGCATAAACAACTTATTGGTAAAGATATGGATATCATGCTTATTTTCGCATATGTCCCACCTAATTCTTCACAATACTATGTATACTATAATTGTGATGTGTTTGCCGAATTAGAAAATTTAATTTTGGATTTAGTAGGTTCAAAACATGTTATGTTGTTGGGCGACTTTAACAGTCGAACAAGAAATCAAGATGATTTTATATGCTATGATTTCGTTCATAATGGAATCCGTAATAATTTTGAATCTATATTTGATTATGTAGTTGATATAAGTGATGAAGAGTTACCACCACGAAACAATCCTGATGCAGGTATTAATGAATACGGAAACAGACTAATCAAGTTATGTAAGTCAACTGGTGTTAGAATTAGAAACGGTAGAGAAACTGATGGTTATTCATCTAACGATTTTACATTTTGTGGCCATAACGGTATGAGTGTTATTGACTATCTTTTAATGCCTTCTACCTTATTTGCAACTGTGAAAAAATTTATTGTTTCAAATTTTACAGAATTTTCTGACCATGCCCCTTTGCATGTTCAACTATTTTCCAAACGTTTAAGTGAATCAGATAATACAGGCGAGTCTAATTCTAATACCAGAACTAAATATATATGGAATGACGATTTTAAAGATCAGTTTCTGGAATCTGTAAATGTCAATGTGGACAAACTCAAAAATAGTGTTTTGATAGCTGATGAATTGAATCAAGAAAATATTGATGCCAGTGTTGAACGATTTACCAATGAATTACAATGTATTATGGAACCCTTTTTTATGAAAAAGACAGTGTCTGCTTCCTGTAAGAAGTATGTAGACAATAGGTCTGTGTATCCAAATGATCAAACAATTGAAGATAAGCCCTGGTTCAACGGCGAAATAAAATTATTGCGTAAACAATATTTATCTGCTCTACACACGTTCAATAAGAATAAAAATGCAGCAACGCACGCGGCTTTAGTTAACAAAAAAAGACGATACAAAATTTTGGAAAAAAGATTGAAAAAACAATACATGTTGTACGAAGGCGATATGTTAGAATACTTGCGAAAACACAACCCAAAATATTTTTACAAAAAATTCAGCAAAAGCAAACGTAAAAACTCGCCGCAGATGCCGATAAATCAATTGTTTGATCACTTCCAGGCCATAGCTAACAATGTTGATCGCACTGGTAATTCTCTCGATGATGATGATGTACTTTTAGTTGATTATCCTGTAATATATGAAGATTTAGATTCAGTTATTACCAGAGAAGAAATTGTAACAGCTATCAATAACCTCAAACGTGGGAAGTCGCATGGTAACGACTGTCTGTTAAATGAAGGTTTTATTGACGGTAAGCAAATGTTTCTTCCCATGTTGCAAATTTTGTTCAATAATATTTTAAATTCTGGATGTTTTCCGTCTGAATGGTCAAAAGCTGTAGTGGTACCGGTACATAAGAAAGGTGATCGTTCAGATCCCAATAATTTCCGTGGCATCAGTCTTATAAGTTGTCTTTGCAAATTGTTTACCTCTATTCTAAACAAGAGATTGATGGATATTTGTATAACTTACGATCTTTTAACGGATGCACAATTTGGTTTCCGACCAGGGGTTAGTACTATCGATGCTATATTTGCGTTGCAAACTATAATTACAAAAACGCTTTCAAAGAAAAAACGCCTTTATTGCTGTTTTGTTGATTTTCGGAAAGCATTCGACTATGTAGACAGAGTAAGCCTGTGGTATAAAATTTCTAAATTGGGTATACGGGGTAATTTCTTAAAAACAGTGAAATCTCTATATAATTCAGTAAAATCATGTGTCTTGCTAAACGGGAAATGCTCAGATTTCTTCTCAAATGAGGTCGGTTTATTTCAAGGGGAAATTTTATCACCATTACATTTTTCCCTGTTCATTAATGATTTTGAAAACTACTTTATTGAAAACGAGGCCCCAAGTTACGATTTCGGAGAACTGAGTCTCTTTCTCCTGTTGTATGCAGATGATCTTGTACTGATTTCCGAATCAGTCGAGGGATTGCAAAGCCTTTTGGATAATTTAAGGTATTACTCAGATAAATGGAAAATGACAGTTAATACAGATAAAACAAAAATCGTAGTTTTTCGGAAGGGCGGGGTAAAGTCAAAGATAACGAAACATGGACATATAACGGTATAAATATCTCAGTGGTAGACCAGTTCTGTTATTTAGGATTTCTTCTTAAGTTTAATAATAAATTTAACTTTATGTCTAAGCATTTAGCCGAACAAGGTCGTAAAGCTCTTTTTGCCCTACGTTCAAAGTGTAATAATTTGAACTTAAATATAAAAACTATGTTGCATTTGTTTGATACTTATATTAGCAGTATTCTTTGCTATGCCTGTGAAGTATGGAGTACTCATAATGCTTTGGAAGTTGAAAAGGTACATTTAGAATTTTGTAAAAACTTACTGGGCGTTAAAAAATCTACCTGTAACGCTATGATTTATATCGAACTTGGGCGACTCCCACTGAAGAATATGCAACTTAATAGAATGTTAAAATTTTGGTTTAAATTGTTGAATTCTGATAATTGTATACTAAGAGAGGCTTACAACTTGCTCTACATGGAAATTGAGAAAGAGAATCCAAAACAGAATTGGCTCTTGCATGTGAAGCACAAATTATTTGAACTTGGATTTGGATATATATGGTTACGTCAGTTACCTTCTGATTTTGTTTATATGCCTATTATAAAAGAAAGAATTAATGACCAGGCCTCTCAGACATTGTTTAACTCATTACATATGTCGAGTAAATGTGATCTATACAAACATATGGTTAATAAAGTAACACTGCAATTCTACCTCACCAAATCATTACCAAGTCAATTGAGAAAAATGATAACAAAACTGAGACTTTCAGCACACAATCTAGCTATAGAATCAGGAAGGTATAGGAATATTCCCAGGTGTCATAGGTATTGCATTAACTGTAATTCTTTAGAAGTTGAGGATGAATTACATTTTTTACTCGTATGTCAAAAATATTCAACTCTTAGAGGAAAATATATAAAGAAATATTTTTGGAAAAAACCTTCAGTCTTCAAAGTAATAGAATTACTGAACACAAATAGTCTTAAAGAATTGAATTTGCTAGGAAGATTTATCAAAGAAGCTTTTAGTTGCAGAATTGTGTAAATATACTCGGTTTGTGTAGGTGTTGAGTTTTGATGTAACACGTTATTGCATAATAGTGTGCTTATACATTGTTGAACCTCCCGGTGTCCGTCTGTCGTGTTTACCAAATGGTATTATCTGATACTTTGTTTTCCATGTCTCTCTGACTGACTGTTATAAAAGTTCTCCTAGAATCCTTATTCTGTAACAGTGTATTATAATTAGTATCAATTCTGTGATTGGGCGCAGCCCTTGTAAGATTAAGTGGTTACAATGTATTTTTTTTTTTTTTGCTGATGTTGCCAGTAGACAATATGGTTGATTAATATTCCTCATAATATAGTACATATGTCGGTTAATCGGTTTCCGTATTTAATTATAATAAGTCAATTACGTTTTGTAATTTTATTATAATACATGTTGTATTCATATATATATATATACATATATAAATACATGTATATTAATTTATGTACTGATGGGTCATAGACCTAAAGTCAATAAATGAATTGAATTGAATTTTCACGTTAACTGCAACTAGTCAAAAAAGAAAAACAGGGCATCATCTTAAAATAACCGAAACCATATTCAAAACAATACCTTGATGTACATCTTACAAACCCTTCACCGACACAATATCTCTTCTTTTGCAGAATTATTTCGTTGGCATTTCCCATTTATATAGATATCAGTCAGGTTTCCAATCAGGGAATATTACTGTTAATCTGTAACAGAATGTGGGAAACAGCTACTGTCTAGTTTTCTGTGACATTTACAAGACATTCAACAGAGTGTCAACTGTGGCGAGTAAATTATTGTCAATCGCATGCTTAATTTGCGATTATAATGCAATAATTTACTCGTCTTTAATGTAACAACATTTTGATTAAAAACTTCATAATCATGTCCACAAGTACATGTGCTTATATGCAGCCGGGAGCGGGTTCTTTAAATTGTTGAAACTGCATGGGGTTTTTTTTGGTTTTTTTTTTTTTGTTGTTGTTGTTGATAGATATGGATATTTAAAACACTATGAACTAATTTTAACACAATATATTGATATGTTTCATATTATGTGGGTAGCTCAGGACCATTTACAAGATCCACTGACAGAACCGGGAGGCTAGCTTGTGTGAGTGATTGATAATGCTCATTTTGATATAAAATGGTCATATCAAATAAATTGAATTAGTAAATTAGTATGACCTAGCTTTATCGAAATGATATAAAATACTGACATTGTTCACTATCATTTGGAAAATCGTGCCAAGCCCCTGTGTAAAAGACGATCTACCAGGATGCTTGTTATGTACATTTGTATATTTTTTTATTGCATATAATTAAGATATGT
Organism: Pecten maximus; assembly: GCF_902652985.1. NCBI lineage: Eukaryota > Metazoa > Mollusca > Bivalvia > Pectinida > Pectinidae > Pecten > Pecten maximus. The sequence continues at coordinate 15,780,233 of NC_047017.1, read as the reverse complement.
TTTCTAATTTGAACAAAATGATATGAAATGTTGGGATTCTTATGCATGACGCACAGAGTCTCGCAGGGCCAAAAGACGATTTACAGGTCGAGCAGAATCGGTCGGCTTATGAGCAGCATCGATCGAGCCTTTACACGTTAGTTATGCATTCATTTTGATTGTAAATCGTCATATTTGACACATAATGAGCCTTAAAAAATAACTTATGTATTCCTGGATTTTAAAATATCTTTCTTTTAATTTTTTGAATACATTTATTTTTTAATTCGAAAGCCAGCTGCTACGGTGATATAATTATGATAACCTTATATCAGTAAAATATCACCACATTGCCCAGGTCTCGGGATCGTGGACCCTGCTTTCGTTGAGACCCTTATTTCTTAAATGTACGTTTCTAGTAAGAATCAAAGAAATATGTTTATAGCAATCAGATACTTAATTATAAAAGTTTATTAAAATAAGAAACCAGAGAGTGCCCTTGAAAATCATACATCAGTTTTTATATTTCCAAAAAGTAATAAGAAAAATAAAACAATTGTGACATACAGATAGAGTTAGATTGCCGGTACTCATAAGCCGACGACTGCGAGGGGCCGCGGTGGTCGAGTGGTTAAGGTGTCCCGACACCTTAACACTAGCCCTCCACCTCTGGGTTGAGGAGTTCTAAACCTACGTGGGGCTGTTGCCAGGTACTGACCGTAGGTCGGTGTTTTTCTCCGGGTACTCCGGCTTTCCTCCACCTCCAAAACCTGGCACGTCCTTAAATGACCCTGGCTATTAATAGGACGTTAAACAAAAACAAACAAACCGACGACTGTGTATATTCTACAGTCGATAACTGTTCCCAGCATCTCTGTCGATCAAGACGAAATGTACAACAGGGGATTTTTTTTCTCGAGAATTTTTAAAGATCGTTTTTCATGTCATCAAAATCCCGGGATTACGACCTAGATTAGATATTTCGTCGAACGTGAACACTTTCACTGGAGTTTTTAAGATACAAATTTCATTCTAAACGTATTTCTAGTTTTATCGAGTAATTATTCTTAGAGAAACACACTTGCGGGGGATATGAAATTATGTTCCGCCTGTCCGTCCGTACTCGTACTCACTGCGATATACTTGTTGGGTGAATAACGATTCATTCCGTGCAAATATCTTCGTCGCTTATATAGTAGATGAAATTTAATGTTATTTTGTGTTTCATTTAATTCTCACTGCGCATGTGCATTTTAGCGACGGAATGAACGGAAATTATATGTGATGTCCATAGCTCATTAAAACTTGTGCGTTGCACCCCACAAGCTCACAGACAAAGGAATGCACCCCATAACTCAATCTTGTATGTCCGTTCGTCCGCTAAGCTTTGCGGGCTATAACTGAGAACCGTCCACCTTACCAAGTCTTCAAGGCTGTGTACACATATTAGACAATTAGTTGGGCGTTTTGCTTTTGTGATAATTCACTTTTGATATTTCTCTTTTAACATGGGAACAACTGCAATGTCGTCAGAAATACTAAAATTACTACAAGCTATTCCGGGCTTCTATTTTCTAATACAAATAGCCAGTAACATAAAGTTTTTTGTTTGTGAGCTTTTTCCGGACTACGTTTATTCTACTGATTTCTACAAAACCTTCTTCACATAGGCCTACATGTGCAGTATCATCCAAGTGCTATGGCTGTGTCTTTTGCTAACACATGGCGATATTTATTTCCTTAATACCGTTTGCAACTTGGGGTTGGGGTTAGGGGTTAATTTGGGGGTTAGTAAGGAAATCCACTATCTTGAATTATTATTAGCTATCACAATAATTCTAAGCATTCTGTAACAATATCGAAATGATGATTTCCCACGTTTAATGCCGGGTGTATACCATTTAAGCAGCTATAAAGCGTAGCTACCATGCGCCAATGGATACTCAGATGAAAAAGCTACTGACTAATTACTGCTGTTGGCTATACAATGTACATATGTAAGTACCTTTGGAAACTTAAAGTGTCTATTGCGATATCTATCTACAATATTTTCTAGTGTGCACTCTCGTTCTCTTCTCTTTTTGTATCATATTACCACAATGTTTACAATCATTAACGGAATAACTAATTTACATCTAAATTTATACGAGGGCTGATTGATATGTTGTGAGCCTCGTATTGAAGGAGGTACTCAAGGATGTTCTGTTTAAGTCCTACTATTCTCTGACTATATAGGGCCGTGTACCAAAGGACTGGTCTCATTTGGTTAGTTTATATTGAGGTGGTAGCACTCTGAAGTAAACAAAACAAACAGCTTTTGCAAATTGGACAAAATTGATAAGGGTTAGGTGTGAAAGAGTCTGTCATTGCCATGACTGCCATTCACGATTGTGGCTCAAAATTGATTGAACATCCGCCTTCTTTCATCTATTTCCAAAACCGAGAACACAACTATTTCAGGCACCCTAGCCCTAACCCTAACATGTAGTGGATGACTTTCGGAACAGCCAAAACAAAGGAGTTCTATAAAAGTGGCATCGAGGCCCTTAAACACCGCTGGCAAAAGGGTATTATGTTGAAAAATAATACAATATGTCCAGCAAAATTCAAATCCTTCAATACGATGCTCACAAGTTAGCAATCGGCTCCCGTAATTCAATAAGTACAGTAGAAATATCTAATTCGAATTAATAATCACTCACTTTTGTCCTTATTTGCCGTCATTTTGCCCTATTTTTCCTTGTTTGTCCTCATTTGTCTACTGCTTCTAACTATTGAGCTTATCGGACAAATTCAACAAGACATACGAGACCGCATGGCTACGGGTCCCCCGGGATTAATTTTCTTGTTTTTTTTTATCCCGTATTATCCGATCATACTCGGGGGTATCATCAGTCACCAACCGACTCACTGTTGCCCGCTTTTTCACTTTTTAAAGCTATTTTAATTTCCCCTTTTTATACATTGATAAATGGTCATTTACATAATCATTTGGTTTGGTTTTAATATTGCTTAACGTCCTATCAACAGCTAAGGCCATTTAAGGACGGCCTCCCCTGTGTGTGGGAAGCATGCGTGAGGTGGATGCGTATGTATTTTAGGAGCTTGTGATAGCGCGGTCCTCATGCCGACTTCATAGTGCTACCTCACTGGCGCATACTGTCAAAGACACCCAGCAGGACACCCCACTCGGTCACATTATACTGACAACCGGCAAACCAGTCGTCCCACTGCCACAATGCTGAGCGCTAAGCAGGAGTAGCAACTACCGTTTTTAAAGTTTTGGCCAGGGGACAGAGCAAAAAGCCTTCGTCACAAGGGCGAACGCTCAACCAAATGCCAAAAGTGAGGCATTTTTAATGGAGACATTAGGAAGAAGAAATTCGTTATGAAAGAAGAGAAAAGATAAGATACCAAAATTCAGTCTTACGATCATGCAATGGTTGCAGCAGGTTAAATTCTTACGCCCTACCAGCAGGGCAGTTATTTAAGCAATCCTCCCGTCATCCAGTCCGACTAGTCGATTAGTTGGCATTAGGAAACGCAATCGGAACACCTCGCCTCCGTCTGCGAACGTCTAGTTTCGGAGAAAATGACGAGGGTTCCGATTGTAGGAAACGATGACATCACGAAACAACTGATCTAACAAAGTCATCTACTAAATATGCATACAAATCCGTTAATAAGGATGTGACGTGTGACATTGCTTTTCCTTTTTATCTCTGTACTATGTAGAAAATGCGATGTTGCCCACACTATTCCGAGGAAGCGTTGTACATGTACTTCGTTATACATAACGTCCAACTTCGACACTGTTTGTCTCTGAAATTAGTGAATACTTTGTTCGTTGGTCGAAATCCGAAGGAATCATAATATTCACTTTGGCCATTAGCCTCCATCAGCACCGAAATTCTGTGTGTCGGGATAACTATTTATACTTTTGCACATGGCATGCCTAGTCACCAGGCAATAAGTGTCTGGCGTACACGACTTTGAAGAGGAGGTTTTCATTCGAACAAAATCTTTTTGTTATGTTGATTTCTATGATGTTGTCAAACTACATGGATTACAACGTTGACCGTCGCTATCAAAATCTCGTTGAAATTAAGATGTAAACTCAAGTTCCTGCTTTTAACGAGATGAAGGTGGCCGGGTCGTGAGGGCGAATCCGAGAACAGGATATTATAACCTTTTCCGAATTCTTCTCGAGATATGTTGTTTCCCTCGTCATGGTATTTTGTTCCCGTACCGCGTGCTCATGTAGCTGCGAATGTACTGACCATTGGTGAAGTCAAGCTTGACGGGAATCTGTTTCCCTTCCATATTCAGAGCCACGAAATCGATCTTGTGAGGTATGAAAGAACTGCAGCTATTACACTAAGCTGACCACACTATTCATAGAATCTGTGAATCCAAGACGATCCTCTTAGGCGTCTATCAGGACTATGAGCAGATCGTTCCGTAGTGAAGTCCATATCAAATCGAGACACGGATCCCGACGTAACTCTTTTATTTCGGAATTTTGGCGGGATTTTTTCCCGTGGCTTTGGCGTGACCAAGACGGACGGTCAGACGCACTTTGCTTGCGTACAGAAAATATGTTTTGCACGGTCGCTGTAAACGTATCGCCTTCGGTATTGAGACTGAAGTCGCCTTGCTGGTGACATGTTTATCTATACATGTCTACGTCGACGATGTTGACCAAGTACTGTTCCTGTGCGATCACTAACAGATCCGAATGGATTTTCCCTCATTAAATCGACATGCGGCTCTCTGACGACATCGCTTTCCTGGCGATGTGGCCTAGTTTTACATCATCCGTGGAAATGGCGGCGTCTTTGTACCACACGGCGTCCGCCTGCTGAGTTTTTAGCTGCCGTAAGAAATTATGTGAAAATTAAAATTAAACATCTTATATTTACTTAAAGGAGAAATAATCCATTATATACGCATAAAATAAGTTTAAAGGTGACAATTCTGTCAGTAATTTGGGGAGGCGGGGAGTAACACTTAGCACAATTAATTCCACCCCCTATATGTGCTTATCAACAAATTTTGAGAGGCTGCTGGATATGATTTGAATCGCCTGTATTTCCATTCTTGATTCCACATGTACGCTCTAATATGGCAAAATAACAAAAAGATAAAGTCTGGTTAAACCATTTTTATTCATTTAAAGCAAATTAGGAAATATCACAGTAATTACTACTACAATAGTGATACAACGAGAAGGATGAATTAATATTCATAAAGCTGGAAACAGCTGATTTAGGTTATGTCAGACAGTAGCATATCAAATATACTTTTATATACTAGACACCAAACAGCTATTGTTAACACATGATACAATTCAGACTACATAGTTGTATGTGTACAAATATTTACAGAAAAAAAAACACCTACTGCTCACAATTAAATGTGAATTTCAGTTTTGATTCTGTGTAGAGATTTTCAAAATCACATGCGGTCATCATTTATTACAGTAGAAAGCTTGCTAATTTGATATAAGTTGAAAAATGTTCAAAATAAATTGCAGTCTTGCCAAAATACAATTACTAACTGCAGGGTGCAAAGGAAGCTAAATGCTAATAAATGCATCACAAAACAAACAGCATGATTAAATACACAAAAGAAAAGCACAGTAAAAATGATAAAGTGTTGAACCTCTCTTGAAATAACAGTGGTATATTAACTCATTTTTAATGGACATAACTTTATGAGAGAAAAAAAATTCGGAAAATGGCACAGAAATTTTGACATCACAATACGGCAATTGACGTTGCATATTGATTTGTGAAAAAGAATCCCTTATAAGATCAGTTCAATTGTACATAAAACATGTATTCATCTTGAAAATCAATTTAAAAAATTAATCATAAGCGTTGATGTCAATTATTTTTTTAGTTTAATAGGGGTATGAAAAAACTTTTGTTTGCAAATCGGTTTGCAAACAAATTTTTTATCACTTTACCCTGCAATACTATCGTATAGAACTTCATTATAGTAGACATACTCAAAAAGTGTCCTTTATAGATAGGTGTCTTTTATACAGAGGTTAATTATATAGTAAATTTGAAGGAGTGGGTTTGATGAGTCTGTCCTTTATCGACAGGTGTCCTTCATACAGAGGTTTATTATATAGTAAATTTGAAGGAGTGGCTCTAATGAGTTTGTCCTTTATAGACAAGTGTCCTTTATATAGAGGTGTCCTTTATAACAGGTTTAACTGTGTAATTTTGATTCTCTCAGTCCCTGCTACATTAATACACTTGCTGGTTCATGTACATGTAGGTACATGACAAATTGATATGGATTCAACAGACCACATTTATGAGAACACTCAAGTCAGTTTGTTTCTTCTCATTCCAACTTAAAGGTACTGTATTCAAATGTGTATATCCTTTGTATATATTTTTCAGTCCTGTTTTCAGTATCAAATAATATACATCATGTACATATACATTGTATATACGTTTATATAATATGTGTGTGTATTTGAGGTGTAATTCAGTTTTGATCTGAAAGGTGTGACATTCCAGGCATCACAATTAAAATAAAACTGAAGATCTCCCGAAATATTGTTATTATAATACCAGATAATGAGTACCTTAAACTGAAAATCTTGGAATAAAAAAAAATTAATTTACATCTTTCAACATTATAAAATAATTTTGCATTATTTTGGCATATCATCATCATCCGTTAAAAAAAGAAACAAAAAAAAACTGCGGAACTTGTATTGTTAGAAATAGTATGACCACAATCTAATGGTACAGACTCGTAATGCATACAAATTAAATCTGCCTGGTTTCAGACGTACACTGAGTGACCCCTCTTACATCTAATACACATGTTAAAGTTGTTATGGTTTAGTCATTTCTTTGTCAGAGAAAACTGAAAGTTGGTTACAAGATAAAATAATCAGATACAAAAAATTGAAGTCGAATAATTTATAACCAACTCATAAAGAACCCTGCCAATCATTAAATCAGGGCCTAAAGAGAAACATGGACAGAGGTGTTATCAGCAGAATTTAAGATCCTAAAGGTAGACAATTTGCAGGTGAATTATAAAGCAAACTTTGCAAGGTACATTTTCATGCAGAACATGCCATGTAAAAGTCTCTGAAAGATTATACCCTACCTGCATTGCGACATTACTAGTCTTATATCATAAAATTAACCATATATATATATATATATACCAGAAGTTATTTCTGGCTAATTTTATTACACAAGACTATCATGTCCCAGTGCTACAGGTATGTGCAACCCTAGAAATCACCCATGAATGTGTTTGCAAACAAAATCATGGTTTTATAACAATACTGTTAACACAAACGATTTTATGTATACCCTGGTAATTGATCCTCTCTTTTATGACTAATTAAACAATTTCTTTGTCATAAGATTTTTCTAATTAATTGGTAGATAAGATTTGGCTAGTCTGACGACCCTAACATTGATAATATCAAATACATATACATGTATATGCACAAACACTAAAATTAATTCATTCATTGTGGAAAACATTATTAGATTGAGGTAATTGGAAAGCGTAGGCCTAATCACTCAGCTGACAGTTTAATCAAGATCGATGCAGAGAATGCAGATCGCTCAGTATGAACAGACAGTAGACGATGTGCCATGGTATTCATGTTATTCTTCAATGTACATGGCATTCAATTTAGTATGCAAGATCTGTCATATTCAACATCATAAGTTTAATACACACTTTACATTTTCACCTGATGACTAGTAACAATATCCCAATATACAGGGAAAGTTAACCACTTATCAATTGCAAAATTTTCAAGGCCACAGTAGACCTATGCAAAAGACTTACAGTAAGTTTTAGTGTGTAATATAACCATATATTTTGTTTTTTCTTTAATAATCTTATGTAGCGCCGAATCTGGGGTATAGCGCTGAATCTAGGGCACCATAATACGTTAGATGTTGATAAAACGAAAGACACAAGTGATACATAAGTCTCCGATATAACTTGTTACATGTTGGTAAATAATTCAGTAAAGTAGTACTGTACAATCTTTTTATATGACATGTATACTTTCTGTACTCAACACGTTATATTTTACTCACCAAGGTCTTGACGACAGCTATCCAGCTTTACTGGTGTATTGGTGGACTTGCATATCCGATGGTATTCATATCATGCACATTGAAGAATCTGGCTGGTGACCAATACAACAGAATAGTGCTGTCAAGTAAATTGAATGATCAGACAAATGTTTGATATACCGGTCACCAGCCAATGGATGCTGTTCCAGGTAGCTCTAAAGTAGAGAACGGCTTCACATACTCAAATACAAACAAAAAAAATACAAAAATATAATTATGTACATATAAAGTAGATAACATCAACGTTTAACATATGTATATGTATATAAAATATATAATAAAACTAAAAACAGGACTAGAAAACCTTAACAAAGGATAAAACACCTACCGGTCGGTATATTAGTAAATATATTACAAGTTGTAAATAGAAATACCTACATGTCCACCAAAACAACAGGGACAATTAGTTACAACATGATCATTTTATAGTAACTGGTAAAAAAACTTAAACACGATACTGCTTCAATTTGAATGTGAATGTCACTACATGGTATATTTACTGTCGTGATAAACAGTTAAAAAACACCGAACAAATGTATAGAGTTTGAAGTTTGAGACTGCACTAATTCAACGTAGGAGAAAGATAACCCAACATATTATTGTTTTATTTTTTGTTTGTTTGTTTTATTTATTTATTTTTGTTTTTTAATGTTTTTTTTTTTTGTGTAATCATCGTTATAAAAAATGAGGCAAACACAATAGAATGCGTCCTCATCATCCTTTTCACCTGACCAGGTACGAAGTGAAAACCTGTGAGTGAAAGTCATGTCAATTGGCTCACTAGCCCGAGTTTCCTCTGGCCCCGACACCATGTCTGGTGTAGGTGTCAGGGCCAGAGAAAACTCAGGGCTATCGGTTCACTTTCCTTTGTGATACACTGTATAATTACACAATATTTAGCAAAACTTCAATCATTTTATCTTAATTAATATATATACATTCTCAATTGTTATATGAAATGATCTCTCTGAGACAGCAAGTTGATCAGGTAACCCACAACACGGGCATTTGGCTTTGTTTTAATCTCTCAAAAAAAGCTGCTACTGATGTGATTTGTATAATATTTGATATTGGGCGATATATCCTGCATAACAGGAGGATTTCATAATGACAGACAGAAATGAGGCGTTTCCAGCTGATATACTGATAATTACCTTGTCAATGGCTTGGAAGATGAAAACATCATGTTGGTATGGGGAGTATGAACACCTTACTGTTGGGGTATTGTCAGAAATTTGGCTGAGCCCTGTGAAAATTCTGTACAAAACCTTCATACTCATATACCCATGAATCATACAGTGGCACAATTTACTCTTGCTTTAACATCAGACAATAATTTTTTTTGTTATTTTGACAGGTAGATGTCGATTCGGAGGCAAAACATGTATAGGTATCAAAGTCATGGCAATTTTAAGTCAAAGATTGTCTTCCTTCAGCATTTGTGTTTCATGCTATTTTCTAATTACAAAACAACGTATCATAGACACAAGTGTTGCTGATCTAAAGGTTTCAGAATGTGAATTCTATTTTTGTAAATGTACTGTGTCTTAATTGTCACCGACCTACATTGTAGTTCACAGTTTGAGAATATGACTTAACCCAGATATGACAAAGATTTGCATGGCAGGTGTCGTAGATGAAGTAAAAAAATGCTAAGGATCTTTTGGAACACCTGGGGCCACATTCATGAAACCATTTCCATGCAAAAAATATGAATTCTGTGCTCAATTCAACTTTCTTTAAACTCACTTAAATCATGAAGTAACAGTTTTAAAGAAAAAAAATATAAACATCAAAAAGCATATCTCACCTGAAGTCTTTCATAAATTCCTTCAAATTATTGAAAAAATGTCGATCGAGATATGTCTGTATTAGATTCATCACCAAAAATAGCCAGAGCACAAAATGTGTACTTGAGCATGAGAAGTTTCATGAAAGCAGGCCTGCTGGTCTTACTTTGGCAGTAACGTTTCAAGGATCTCCATGCAATCTTTATTTTTTGTTAATATATTGCCCTGATTTGACATTTTCTTGTTAGAATTAAAGTCTTGTTAACGTGTCAGTACATTGTATATCTCTGAAACCAAAATATTCACTGTGTTTGAATCAAATTACAAACTTTGTGGCACCCAGTGTTTCCTTGAAACATATTTTCATGGAACATGTGCATTTTGGCTCTGCGACAAATACCTGTCAAAATTTGCTTGGTGTTTGTAAGAGAGAAAACTGGATCATATTGTATGTCATTATTTTACAAAACACAGTCCAAAATATCATTTAAACAAAAATACTGGGATAAAACATGTGAAAGTAGAGAGAATGAGGTCCCCTTACTAGCTCACACTAGTGGGAATTTCCCTTTAGCCTAGTGATAGGATGTTTGCCTTGAGAGCGAAAGGTCGAAAGTTCAAAGCCTGGCATGGGCAGGGTATTTTCCATCAATCCTTCCTATTACAAACAGTTGAAAAAAACAACTTTCATTCATAGCTGTAATATATATAACTATGGTAATTGTTGAAAATATTTCAACATGTATTTCATTCAAAATTGTATATTGTAAATGGACATTACAGAACACAAAGGGAATTTGTCTAGAATTTTTCAAAACATTATTAATAATTTTTTTGACTGTGTTTAGTATAACCCTCATTATCCTGTTTTTAAATGTACAGAAGGTTATCAAGCTTCCCAACCACGTCAAGGTATCAGTCGCCCGGGAAGGAAACTGGAAGCGCCTCATTTCCTTTCTTTTAACAGCCAGATATTTGTCTCTGATGGAAGATGAATTCCCATGAAGGTACAGGTGTTGAAACATGGGGAGGAGACAAAGTGAAATTGGATATGGAGAGTGGTACATGAAAGATATGCTGCAGGTGATCATAATTTGCTGACTAAGAGAGATAGATTTCACACATTCACTGATTAAGCATATTTTAGTAACACCGCCACTATTATTACAATAATCATCAATGTCCTCCATATCGCAGGCTGCAAAGATAGCACAATCACCGTGCTTAAGGAAATGGGGCGAGCCTTTGTCAGGGAGGATTAATGCCATTAGTGTCCACTTCGATTTTGATAAAAATTGTGTCATCTTGAAGATACGTTCTCGTTTCCAGTACAGTATGAGAGACAAAAAGAGGGCAGCCTGATGCGATATTCATTTCTGTTTGTGGCTTTCGAAAGCTGTTGCTGTTGGGATCCGGTCTGAACGTGTCCGATAGGTGTCTTGTTCCGGCTTCCTGATCAAGCAGCATCATAATCACCTTCTGCTGGAACGGCCATCGAAGAAGACCGTCAAAATCGCCTCTCATCACCACGAAGAACAGTGACATATGTGTACCTGTGGTTCAAATACTGTCTGATTACTTTGTACATTACATTAGTTTAAACATAATTATTCAAAACAAGTTAAATACATGTACACATTGTATATACATTTTGTAGTTAACAACAGATTAAAAAAGAGCTGTTGGAGAACAGCATAGCTCGTCTCGCAAATGTTTGTCAATAAATAATTAAAATATATTAATTGGTAATGGTTTTGCAAATTTGCAGTAATATCTATATTGTTTACTTGATCAGTTGTGTATTGTGTATTCATGCAATTTTCAAAACCATACCAATATATATATACATATGCATAAATCATTTATTGACAAACATTCGGGAGACAAGCTATGCTGTTGTAAATTGAATAAATATATTAGATAATTGCTTTTAGACCTAGACACTATTTCTTTTAATTTTTGATGAAAACTTAATTATTTTAATGAGAGTTGTCTCCCTTGAAAAATGAGGAACAGTATCAATTGTCTAACATGAGCATTTTCCAATTGTTTTTTTTTTTCAGTTTCACTCCAAGAAGGGATCGTGTAACTTTAGAAGGACTCTTTTACCAAATGTCAGCACTCTAGTATATTCATAAAGAGATGGGTTAATAGCTTTCAACACTTACACAAAAATGTTTAAATATCTGTGTTTTTTTTCAATCTTTCACTTTAACTCCCGCAAAGGATAGTTTAACCCCCACAGGGACCCTAATACCATGTATTACTATGCTGCCTTTCAACACTTGCAACAAAAAATTAATGCAAAAAAGTTCTAAGTCCAAAAATTAAAAAAAAAAAATTGATTTTATAAACTAGCACCAAAAACTTGAAAAATCTGTTTTTTTCCCAAAAAAATCTTTTAGTTTAACTCCCGCAGGAAGTAGTTAAACTCTAGAGTGACTCTATTGCCAAATATCAGCACCCTAGTACAATTATAAAGTGATGTATTAATACAGTGCCTTTCAACACTTGCACCAAAAATTTAACGCAGAAATATTTAAAAAATCTGTTTTTTTTCCCAAAAAATCTTTTAGTTTCACTCTGGCTAGGGATAGTTTAACCCTCACAGAGACCATATTACCATAAATTACTATGCCTTTCAACACTTGCACCAAAAACCTAACATTTGAAAAACCAACATATATTTGAACAAATGTAGTAGCCTTTCACCCCAGAATACTAATGACCAAATATTAACTCCCCAAGCTTCTTGTTTATTGAGAAGATTTTAAGATTTTAGCCTATGTGACCCCTTTGACATTGAATGTAGGTTAAGGTCATTTACTCGAACAAAATTGGTAGCCCTTCACCCAAGCATGCTATTGACTAAATCAACTCCCCAGTCGTCTTGTTAATGAGAAGAAGTCGTTAAAAGGTTTCAGCCTATTTGACCCCTGTGACCTTGAGAGTAGGTCAAGGTCATACATTTGAACAAATGTAGTAGCCTTTCACCCCAACATACTTATGACCAAATATTAACTCCCTTAGCCTCTTGTTTATTAAGAAGACAATGTTTAAAGATTTTAGCCTATGTGACCCCTTTGACATTGAATGTAGGTCAAGGTCATTCATTTGAACAAACTTGGTAGGCCTTCATCCCAGCATGCTACTTGCCCAATATCATAGCTGTGGGCCTCTTGGTTATTGAGGAGACGTTGTTTAAAGATCTTTGTACATTTGACCACTGTGACTTTGAAAGTAGGTTAAGGTACAGCTGAAAGAGTTTTACCTTTGCCCATGCCATCTCCATTGAGATAAACACGAGCGCACATCTTATAGCCGAACTGACTGGTGTAGAAAGGCTGACTATACAATGAAAGGGTTCTGCCATTGATTGCTTCCTGTTTCCTTCTCGCATAATCCCTTATTTTCCACATCAAGACACCATTGAAGGAAGCAGTCTCATGAATCTGGAGTCTGAGGTCTAATTCAGCCAGACGAACATCCATCAGGCCAATCTGTCTCTCGTGATTCTGTACCTGATTAACAACATTGCCTACAAAACAAAAGGATCACATCTTTTAACATTGTTGAGGACTCCAATGTAATCTTAAATTTCTCTAAAATATGTATAAATCCAAAATGAGTGTCTGAGGCTTACATATAGATATCCCTCTCATCAACAAGAGACCCAGGGGCCTTAATGGTCAACTGCATTATATGTACACTGAAAGATATTTTGTTTTTAAACCAAAAATTAAACACATCTCAGCTGTGTGACCTTGAAAGTAGGTCAAGGTTATTCATTTGAACAAACTTTATAGCCTTTCATCTCAGCATGTATATACTGGCCCTGACCCTGGGCCTCTTGGTTATTAAGAAAAAGAAGTCGAAAATGTAAATTTGTTTACGACAGGTGTGTTATGTTATGTTATATTAGCTCAGAGGTTACATTAAATCTTTCATTCTAAAAGTGGTCTAGTGTGACCTTTGACCTTGATCGATGACTGTCAAAATCTATTCATGTATAGAACTTGGTGTGATATGTTAAGATATGAATATGGAACAATACTAAGTCCCCCACTGGATGAAAGGCTATACAGTTTGTTCAAATGGATAACCTTGACCTACTTTCAAGGTCAAATGTTCAAATGATGTTAACATGATTTCCACACAGTTCATAGTGCTCTTACTGATTTTGTAAGATGCTAGGTATATATGGACCCATTACTGCAGAAAGGCGACAACTCCATTTTTAATGTTGTTTTGAGAAAAAACGTGTTTTGAAGTTTTGATTTGTTGTTGCAGATAAACCATTCAGAGTATATAGTAATGCAAACGATGACAGCCATGCAACAAAATAAATATGTGAATAAAATGAAGCTCAACTATCAATAGGGATTTGATTAATTTGTACAGCATTATATAGGAAGCATTTGACATAGCGAGAAAATCGTAAAGACAGACTTACCATTTTATATAACTTTCCAAACCCGGTATATATGCTTGTTTATAACAATACCTATGTACTGATGTTCCATAAGTTGTTCAATTGTATCCAATTCATGAGGGATACATACAAAATATATAAGTGCTTCAGCAATAATTGTTGTGTTGATATTTTGACATTCACATCTATATGACACAGTTATTGTTCTACTTTCACTTTTAAATTACTGCCTCATTGTAGTTACTACCATCAATATCATCCAATCTGTCCTTCAAAACTTCGTTGTTTCCATGGAGTCATCATAACTATGAAATTCCTCTGGAATGATTTTTGATTCACAACAAGACAAGTCATTCTCCTTTGCCACAAAGGTGAGAAGTTTTGCCTGGAAGCAGTTGGTGAGCAGAATATCTGATTGGGGGTTGCAATGTTCTCCAGTGACATGAATCTTGAGGAACTGTGTAGGATTAAATGTATAATTCACAAACAACTATTCAGATGTTTCTTGACGAACTGGATTCACATGATATTTAGCCAATTCACTACCATTCAGGAAACCTTCACTTCAATGTTGCTGGCAATACCAAATTTCAGAGATTTTAAATCATAGAAGTCCTCAATCCTCATTGGAAGAACGACATACAGTTTATTCCGTCGCCCCATACCATCAATATTGCCCACTGACTTGGAACAAAGGTTTGTGTATTCTTCTTGTAGAGTGGACTGAATCCGACGTCATTTGACCACTGGCAATAAACTGATTTCTGTTTTAACCTACGCGAGTATCCAAGTAGAAAGTTATTTCTTTGACATTGTGTTGTTCCACAATGCTATCTATCACAGGATCCAACTTCATTGTAACCTCTATCTCCTTGCATCTCATCCAATAAATACCATGTCACTATTGTGTGGTTAGCCTTGAAAAAGACTGTCGTTTGAGTTAGCCTTGAAAAAGACTGTCGTTTGAGTTAGCCTTGAAAAAGACTGTCGTTTAAGTTAGCCTTGAAAAAGACTGTCATTTGAGTTAGCCTTGAAAAAGACTGTTGTTTGAGTGAGCCTTGAAAAAGACTTTTGTTTGGATAAGCCTTAAAAAAGACTGTTGCGTGGTTTGCCTTGAAAAAGACTGTTGTTTGAGTGAGCCTTGAAAAAGGCTGTTGTTTGAGTGAGCCTTGAAAAAAACTGTTGTTTGAGTTAGCCTTGAAAAAGGCTGTCGTTTGAGTTAGCCTTGAAAAAGACTGTTGTTTGAGTGAGCCTTGAAAAAGTCTATTGTTTGAGTTAGCCTTGAAAAAGGCTGTTGTTTGAGTTAGCCTTGAAAAAGGCTGTTGTTTGAGTTAGCCTTGAAAAAGACTGTCGTTTGAGTTAGCCTTGAAAAAGGCTGCTGTTTGAGTTAGCCTTGAAAAAGGCTGTTGTTTGAGCTAGCCTTAAAAAGGCTGTTGTTTGAGTTAGCCTTGAAAAAGACTGTTGCTTGAGTGAGCCTTGAAAAAGGCTGCTGTTTGAGTTAGCCTTGAAAAAGTCTATTGTTTGAGTGAGCCTTGAAAAAAACTGTTGTTTGAGTTAGCCTTAAAAAAGACTGTTGTTTGAGTTAGCCTTGAAAAAGGCTGTTGTTTGAGTTAGCCTTGAAAAAGACTGTTGTTTGAGTTAGCCTTGAAAAAGACTGTCGTTTGAGTTAGCCTTGAAAAAGACTGTTGTTTGAGTGAGCCTTGAAAAAGTCTATTGTTTGAGTTAGCCTTGAAAAAGGCTGTTGTGTGGTTAGCCTTGAAAAAGTCTATTGTTTGGATTAGCCTTTCAAAAAGATTGTTGTTTGAGTTAGCCTTGAAAAAGACTTTTGTTTGGTTAGCCTTTAAAAAAGGTTATTGTTTGGTTAGCCTTGAAAAAGGCTGTTGTTTGGTTAGCCTTGAAAAAGGCTGAGGTTTGTGTCAAATTTTGTTTTTTTGTACTTCTTTTTTGGTAAGCTAGTTGACAAAATTGGCTTTGAGCTTTAATAATACATTTATCAGGAAACAAAGTCCTTGGCATGCATGTCTCAAAATGAACAAGACAATTTGCCAAATTACAGCCCAGTGCCAAATGCAGGGTCAAAGTTTAAAATGTAAGTCAGAAAGGCAGGCTTTTGATACATGAAACACCACCTTACCAAGGTGAGCTCATGCCCAAAATATGAAATTCCATTAACAAGTAGTGCAGCATAGAGCACAGACAAGATTTGTCTTTGATGTAACTTTGTAACGTTAAAATGTATTGATGGATGGACAGACATGACACAATCCCATAGTCCCCCTCCTCACTATTCCCAGTGATCTCTCTCCTATTGGTCATGATTCAGTAAAGATTAAAATCCATAAAGGAAAACTGACATTGAAAATTATCAAAAATCATTAAAGACTTAATTATTAAAAGGTTTTTTTGACACTGAATTTTGAACATTTCAGCCTAACAGTCAAAAAAATGTTCATGTTCGAATCGTTATTAGCTTTATTTGTCAAACAATGCTATATATGGTTATGGGGATGGAGATATCAAATGCTTCAAAGAAATAACCCAGAAACGAAGTCCACACTCCCTTGGGGTGTGTGGAAAAGACCCCAAGGATTCTTTTTTCAACATGATTGTGTTTATCTCTTGATATTGACACAACAAGGAACCAAGGGGAACCTACACATGTAGTTTGAGGATTATCCCTCCAGTACTTTTTAAGAATGCAATAACACGGCCTTTTTATGGATGGACGGCCGACTGAGGGATCTAATATAGCCAAATTGCTTCCTTTTGGCCCCACCTCTCAGCCCCCTGGGGGTCAGTCTCGCCATTTGTAGCTTTTTGAATTCCCACCATCAGGGGATGCTACCAGTCAAATATGAGTGATATCCATTGCTTAGTTCCAGAGAAGAAGTTTATAACGCAAGCAATATAGCCAAATTGCTCGCTTTTAGCCCGCACCTCAGCCCCCCCCCCCCCCCCCCCCCCCCCCACCCACCCAAAGGGGGTAAGCTCACTATTTGCAACTTTTTGAATTGAGGAGGAGTTGTTTGTTAAATTGTTGATTGACAGATGACAGATGCCACTGACTGACAGACAATTGGTTGTTATATCTCAGTACCTGGAACGCCCTCACCGATTCCTCCTCCGCCTCCATTTCGCTCAATCTGTGTCACTCGGTCGGAAATGTTGGTCTGCCCATCCCGCAGGGTTTGGATGTCACGGCCTTGTTTTTCCACAGTGTCTTTCCTTGCCAAGTCTTCCACTCTTCTTTCAAGGTGGATAACTCTTTCAGTGAGAGCAACAGCTTTTAACTATGATATATAATTACATAATAATCAGAATATATCTTAACTACACATCTTAACTAAAATCAGAACACATCTTAACTATACATCTTAACTAAAATCAGAACACATCTTAACTACACATCTTAACTAAAATCAGAACACATCTTAACTATACATCTTAACTAAAATCAGAACACATCTTAACTATACATCTTAACTAAAATCAGAACACATCTTAACTAAACATCTGAATTAAAACCATTTGTAAAAAAAAATGAACAGAATTGGTATATATAACGACCAATATTGATTTTAAACAGTGTAGTCTAATGGACTTGTAAATATTGTAGTCCGGCAGACAAAAACTGTTGCTTAGATCAAAATTTTGTACACTTTCATGCTGCAGTATAAGTTTCATCAGTCACTTGATGACTGTAATACAGTGAATTCACTGAAACATGAAAGTAACAGAGTTGTATTCACTGAAACATGAAAGTAACAGAGTTGTATTCACTAAAATATTGTGCATAAAAATCATTACATATAACATACTTCCAAACCCGACAAAATTATTGTATACAATTGTATTTATATATTTTCTCTATAAATACCCAACACAAAAGAAAGAAAAGTGTTCACAGTGTTCACAGATATTTTTTTTTGTATTTGTTTTATTTTTGAAGAAGATCATTTATACATAAATACAAACAAATCACACATCTCTTACATTCTCTGAAATGTACATCATAGAATTCTTTCTTTTATACATTTTAATATTTGTCACACATCCATCTACAGAGGCTACTTACACACTTGCAAATATATAATGACATACAAAACAGTTTATACACATACACTTACTCACATGTCTGCTCATGTAGTTAGAAACAAACAATAGCCAAATACATATCACTCGCATGCACTTCCTTACATACATCTACATTCATTTAACAGACGTAAAGAAATTTTTATATACTTACAGTACACATATACACAACCAATCTTACACATGCACTCACTTACACACACAGAAAATAAAAATGAAGAAGAAAGAAAAAAAGAAAAAGAAAAAAAGAAAAATGAGAGGATTGAAATTCCTGTAAAATCAATTCTTTTACGAAAAAGAGAGAGAAAAAGAAGAGAGGGAAATAGAGCGAGAGAAGGATGGAGAGACGATGGCAAAACCTAGATATAGGCACTACTGACATATCAGGGCTGAGGTCATAGACCTAAAAATTATATAAATAAGATGGAGGAAAATAATTATAACAATGTTCAACTGGATGTAAGAAATAAACATGTCTTAACCAAAAATTTGTATTAGTTTTTCCCATTTCTTCCAATCATTTACAAATTTGTATTTTGTAACCTGGCATTTCTTGTTGGTAATGAATTTCTGTATTTTATAGTGATCTACAATAGAATACAAAAATGATTGAATATTTAGCGATTTATGCAAACATCTACACCTATAAATGTACTGCTTAATCAGTAAAATAATTAGATTGTCCACTTTAAAAGCTGGATTGTTGTTATTATCTATTTTACCAAATAACAAAGTTTGTTTATTTATTGTGAAAGGGATGTATAATGCAATCAACAGCTCATCAAAGCTTTCCAAAAAATTTTGTACTTCATCACACTCCCAAAATAAATGCACAATTGTTTCTCTATCCGAATGGCAAAGGTTACAAAAAGGGTTATTTAATAATTTTGTTTTAAACAGTAGAGAGTTGGTTGTTAGAATGTGATGAGAAATTCTAAATTGTAGCCACTGCAGTTTAGAATTTTTAGTTATTTTATAAGGAAGAGTATAAATAGTTATCCAATCTTCATCATTATATTCAAAGTGTTCTTCCCATTTTTCTTTGCCCTTGGCTTCAAGTGTGTTTTTGGTATTCAATAATTCGTATATTCTTTTCACCCCCTTGATATTTCCAAGGAATACTGAAATATGTGTTGGCAACACAGGATATAACAATTCAATATCACTTGTATCCAAATTTTGTAAATATTTTCTAATGGCAGATAATATTCCATTATATTTCAAAAAATTTGTATTAATGTTATATCTAATTGAAAATTCTTCATATGAGAAAAAAGATTTGGATCTGATATCTTTTAAAAAATCACTAATCAGATAAACACCCTTTTCATGCCATTTTGAATAAAAAACAGTCTCACCACCAATTCTTATATTGTTATTGTACCATACTGGGGTTTGTATGAGTGATCTCCCTTTGACTACTTTCATATTATAACAGTTTTCCAGTCTTGACCATGCCCCTAGCACATCTTTCCAAAATATATTACTTGATATTTCTTGACTTATATTTATAAAGTTTCCTCCGAATTTCAAGAGTTTATTTAAATTTACAGCTTTTGACAACAGTGATTTCCATTTTCCTGAGGATGAATATAATCTTTTTACCCAGCTAAGTTTTAATGAATCAACAAAATTGTGAATATTTAACATTTTTAAGCCACCTTTATTATATTCCTGCATTACAACAGATCTTTTCACCTTATCTACTTTACTATTCCACAAAAATTCAAAAAGTACGGAATTGATATTTTTTGTTGTTTTTTCATCTGGGTTAGGTAGTGTAATAAATAAATGATTAAATTGTGATATCATAAGGGATTTGATTAAGTGGATTTTCCCTATTGGTGTTATGTTTCTCCTTTTCCAAGCATTGATTATACATTTTAGTTTAACTATTTTTTTATCAAAGTTCATTTTAACCATTTTATGTAGATCCACACAGAAATCGATTCCTAATAATGTAAACCTCTCTTTCCCCCATTGTAAGTTATATTCAGGTAAAAAATTTTCCTGGCTATACTTTTTACTACCTATCCATATGATCTCTGTTTTATCAATATTTATTTTCAAACCTGAAATAGATGCAAACATATTCAATTCCTTTAATGATTCTTTCAGAGACTGTTCCGTTCCATCTAATGTCAAATAAGTGTCATCTGCATATTGCGATAGTAAAATATCTGTATTTTCAATATTAACACCATGTATATTCCTATTATTCCTAAATCGAATCGCAAGGATTTCTGCACATAAAATGAAGATGTATGGTGCAATCGGGTCGCCCTGTCTACAACCTCTATTAATTTTGAAAAAAGACGAAAGATTTCCCCCTTGATTTACAGTGGCCCCCACATTAAAATTGAAAAGTTTAACCCATTTTAATATGTCGTTTCCAAAACCAAAAAATCTTAAAACTTTAATTATAAAATTCCAGGAGACCGAATCGAAAGCTTTTTCAAAGTCAACCATTAAAACCATTCCTGGGATGTCATTTTCTTCTGTATATTGCATTACATCAAATAAAAGCCTAGTATTTTCCCCTATGTACCTCCCCGCCAAAAATCCTGTTTGATCCTTGCTAATAATTTTATTTAAAACTGACTTAATTCTATTGGCTATTACCCCTGATGCTATTTTATATATAATGTTCAATAGTGTTATAGGTCTCCAATTCTTAATACAAGAGGCCCAGAGGGCCTGTATCGCTCACCTGGTTTCATGAGATATGAAACAAGAATGATGCTTAAGTATATTTGTCGCTGGTATTGCTATGTCAATATATATCATAAGCATTTTATATGGGTACATGTACATTGGTTTTATTTTAATACTAAAATGCCAAAAGGTACATTAATCCATGAAATGAAATTGACTTTTGGCGCGACCCCATAGGGATGCTACCACACAAATGTGAGTGATATCCATAGCTTAGTTTCAGAGAAGATCTTGTATAGACCAATTGGCCCCTTTTGACCCTGCCCTCTGCCCCCTGGGGTCAGCTCCTTCCTTTATACAATTTTGAATCCCTACCCCAATAGGATGCTAATAGTCAAATATGAGCTGTTTCAGAGAAGTTGTTCATATCAATTTAGCCAAATTGACCCCTTTTGGCCCAGCCCCTCAGCCTCCAGGGGGTCGGCCCCATCATTTGTACAATTTTGAATCCTTAACCAAAGTGAATGCTACCAGTCACATATTAAAGATATCCATTGCTTATTTTCAGAGAAAAAAGTTGTTTATATCAATTTTGCCAAAATAACCCCTTTTGGCCCCACCTCTTAGGTCCCCTGGGGTCAGCCCTGTCATTTGTACAATTTTGAATCCCTACCCTAGGGTGTTGCTACCAGGCAAATATGAGTGATATCCATTGCTTAGTTTCAGAGAAGAAGTCGTTAATATCAATATAGCTATATTGACCCATTTTTGCCCCGCCTCACAGGCCCCTAGGGGGTCAGCACCACCATTTGTACAATTTTGAATCCCCACCCGATAGTGATTGCTTCCAGGCAAATAGGAGCAATATCCTTTGCTCGGTTTCAGAGAAGAAGTCGTTAATATCAATACAGCAAAATTGACCCCTCTTGGCCCCGCCCCTCGGGCCCCCCGGGGGTCAGCCACACCATTTGTACAATTTTCAATCCCCACCCCATATTGTTGCTACCAGGCAAATATGAGCAATATCGTTTGTTCGGTTTCAGAGAAGAAGTTGTTTATATCAATATAGCCCAAATGACCACATTTGGCCCCGCCCTTCCGGCCCCTGGGTTCAGCCCCATCATTTGTACAATTTTGAATCCCCACCCCAAAGTGATGCTACCAGGCAAATATGAGGGATATCCTTTGCTTGGTTCCAGAGAAGTAGTTTATATGAATATAGCTATATTGACCCATTTTTGCCTCGCCCCTCAGGCCCCTAGGGGGTCAGTCCCATCATTTGTACAATTTTGAATCCCCACCCCAAAGTTATGCTACCAGGCAAATATGAGTGATATCCTTTGCTCTGTTCCAGAGAAGAAGTCGTTTATATCAATATGGTAGCTATATTGACCCATTTTTGCCTCGCCCCTCAGGCCCCTAGGGGGTCAGCACCACCATTTGTACAATTTTGAATCCCCACCCCATAGTGATGCTTCCAGACAAATAGGAGCAATATCCTTTACTGGGTTTCAGAGAAGAAGTCGTTTATATCAATATGGCCAAATTGACCCCTTTTGGCCCCGCCCCTCAGGCCCCTGGGGGTCAGCACCACCATTTGTACAATTTTGAATCCCCACCCCATAGTGATACTTCCAGACAAATAGGAGCAATATCCTTTGCTCGGTTTCAGAGAAGAAGTTATTTATATCAATATAGCCAAATTGACCCCTTTTGGCCCTGCCCCTCAGGCCCCTGGGGGGTCAGCCCCATCATTTGTACAATTTTGAGTCCCCTACCCATAGGGATGCTTCTGACCAAATTTGGTCAAATTCTGATCAGTGGTTATGAAGAAGAAGTCAATTGTTGACGGACGGACGGACGACGGACGACGGACGACAGACGACGGACGGACGGACGACGGACGACGGACGCCACGGTATGGCATAAGCTCACCTTGGTCCTTCGGACCAGGTGAGCTAAAAATGACGTGGTTTGTCCTTTTTTGGAATGCAAGTAATTATCCCATGGCGTTGTGTAATAGATAGTTCCCCCTTCATATACCCATAGTTTAGAGATCGCACAATAAAGTTACCTAACTGCTTCCAGAAAAATTTAAAAAATTCTACAGTGTATCCATCAGATCCAGGGCTTTTGTTATTTTTCATTTTTTTCAAAGTTCTGCCAGCCTCTTCTACTGATATCAATCCTTCTAATTTTATAGACTCTGAAGCGGTAAGTTTTGGAATATTCTCAAAATCAAGTATAGAATCTAGAGTTGCGTCTTCTAGGTTATCATCTGAACTATAGAGCTTTTCATAAAAACATCTAATTTCTTGTAAGATTTCCTCTTGATTTGTTATAACTTTACCATTGTCAAGCTGAATTTGGGGAACAATTTTTGATATATAATTTCTGTTTTCTAAACTGAAAAAATAACTGGTTGGTTTCTCCCCTTCTTCTTCCCATTTAGCCCTGGATCTTACAATACAACCTTTAATCTTTTTTATTCTAATTTCTTCCAGGTCCTTTTTCTTATTATCAATTTCTGCTAAATTTAGTATATTTTGTTGTTCTAACTCTTTAATGGAATCTATAAGCTTATTTTCAGTCAAATTTTGTAATTTCTTTTTATATACTGCATGAGATATAGTTTTTCCCCTTATATTCATTAACAAAGTCTCAAGAAAAAGTTGATCATCAATAGTCATCTGTAGTTCTGAATCAGGTATATCAGTAATATTTTCAAGATTATAAACTGGTAAACAATATTGTTTTTTTGTTTCAAAAATAATGGTATTAACTACATCTATATATTCTTCGTCATATAGTAGAGAATTGTTAAATTTCCACAATCCTTTACCCTTCTTAAATTCATTAAGCTTAACAGTTATTTTTGGAAACGAGTGATCTGAACGGTAACCTATTTCTATTGTAGAGTCTTTTACATGTGATAGTAAATTTTCGGAAACTAAAAAAAAATCTAATCTTGACTGCTTCAATGGGTTTGATTTTCTCCATGTGTATCTAATGATTTCTGGGTGCTGCTCTCTAAAGATATCTACTAAATTGTAATCATAAATAGTTTCTAAAAATTTTTCCCTAGCCTTTGGATTGTTCACAGATCTATAGCTTTTATCATAGTCTATATCTGGATTGATGACAAGATTAAAGTCTCCACATATAATTACCCTATCATTTCCAAAACTATCAATGGTTTCACTAATAATGTCGTAGAACTCTGGCTCATCTGAATTTGGACCATAAATTGTTATAATTGTGTATTTCGTATTTTTCAACTCAACTGAAATAGCTAGAAAGTTCCCTGTCATATCTTTTTTAATTTTATTTACTTTAAATTCAAAGTTATTATTGAATAAAATTGCAACTCCTCTGGCATTTGATCTAAAAGAATTAAAGTAACAGTCATAGCCCCATTCACTACGTATAATATTTTCTTTTTCCTCTGTGAAGTGTGTATCCTGTAAGCAATATATGTTATAATTTTTAGATCTTAGATAGGAAAACGTATCCTTTCTCTTAATATATTCCCCCAGGCCCTGACAATTAGCTGTTAAGATATTTAAATCACTCATCTGTTATGCTCATAAAAGTTCACTATACAAAGGTTACTCACAGGGGCCTGCAATGAATAATAATGAAGATAGCAACAATCCAGACTCAAGACCAATATACAATTTTATTTAATATTGATCTCGAGCCCGGACCGCTACCTCCACTACTACTCACTACAAACTCCTGTGGGACAATTGTATCATACATGTTTGTCAATGCTAACATTAGCGGGTGAACGTTAGGGTTTACCATCGTAGAAGAAGGGATAGCTGAAAAGGTGAAAGACAGACAAAAGAAAAAAGATAATGTAAAACAAAACATTGGTGGTTACTTGGAAATCAACTACTGCTAACTCGCACTCACAGCCATTCTTCATCCGTACTAGACAGGAAGCCAATATTTACCGGAAGTACATTACTATTATATAAAACATACGGGTATTTTATCCGGACTTGTTAAAAAATATCAATTAATAAATAAATAAAAAATAACACCATTTTAGCAAATATTTTAAACAGGTGTTTTGACAAAGCAACATCTTTTATTCTTATAAAGCGTTTACCATCGACATTATATCACAGAAATTACTTCATATACAGTGTCATGACATTACCGGTTGACTGCCCGCGCCGGAAGGGAGTGTCTCAACGAAAAATACGACTAAACTTTGCTGATATGACCAAGTGTAAAAATAAATTCCGTAATTTATTAATATAACTTCTAAATTTAATAGTTAATTACACTTTTGCTCCCATGTGTACATATTTTAAATTACAATACGCTTTTAAAAATAGGATTGTAAAACATGGAATCGACTTCCCACATCAGTAGTAGATTCCCCGTCCAGACGGGGGCATCTCAAAATGATAATCGATATATTGCATATTGCATAGGAAATAACTTGTGATATTATTGTCATGTACTAAATAAAAAGAATATAGCCATATTGAACATTATATGCATCGCAATTTGTCCTCTAAAAAAAAAAAAAATCATAATTTTTGCTTTCTGATTCCGTACGATACGGCCATTTCAAAATCTTTTACCGATAGTTCAAGTGTGAAATAGTACACATCAATATAACCATGTAATCGCATTTTATGCAAGTCTGTACCATTAAAAGACTATGAATCATTTGCTTATACCGAAGTAGGCTCTTTTGAACAAAAATTGCATTTATGTTCAAACAACTCGCATTCATAAGATCTTATTACAAAAATAAATCCAGTGTACATAATAAAGATACACTGAACGAAATCTACAGATTTGAAAAAAAATTATGATGATTTTCTTTATTCATAATATACAGTATTAAATAAAACTTCAGAATTTGTTACAGAACCACATTAACGTAGGTAATATTCAAGGGAGAGCCTACTCAATAGTTTATCTGCCAGTCTTACAAATCTTACTAAATTATGCCGATAGTGGTACGGATAAAGGTTTAATCTGTAGCGTACTAATCTAACTTCTGTTTTCATAATACATGAAACTTTTGCTCCAATGTGTGCATATTTTGGAGTACAGAAACACTATTCTGAAATATACACACGGGGGCATCTCAAAATGAAAACAATACATTGTGTACTACAATAATAAGTTCTTATGATATATTTGACATCTAACGAAAACTGACTCATCTTTACCCTATATATACATCACAATTTGTCATCTTGGAAGTTTTTCCCGATTCTTTCTCTCTATACCCGCATGTGTAGCTAATAATCTGGGAAGGGTTTTCTCAAAACCAAATGGTCTTATATACGGCCATCTCAAAACGCTACTTATACTGATTTATTTTTAAAAATACATACGTATACAAATATGTTCTCGTTTAGGACTATCAATTGATAACATGTTATACATGGCAACATAAAATAAGTTCTTTTGAACAGTACTTTGAACTTATATTTTTCTAAAGTATTAACATCAGAATAATTGATATAGGTCTTTGATATAGGCCTATATATCTAAACTCTATAATATACAGTGCTGCGCATGTACATGTAAAGTCTCGTATTTAAATATAATATACGTATGGGCATCATTTTAAAATATATATATATTTGTATATGAACTATAATACGTACATATGTACTAACTAATATGATAAGCTCTTTGAAGTGTTTACCGTTTAATCAGGTTTACTGATACTTTTGTACCGGTTTGCACAGCTATGCACATTTACGACTAGTTACATATATAATTATATATATATATATAATTGATATACAAAAGTACAATGGCTTACCTGCATCATAAGGTATATGAATCCACGTTTAAAACTTCCTCACTGAAACATTTTCACAAAATAACACACAACCAACACTATAAACTATTCACAACCGATCGGTAAACTGGGCACCCAATCATGCCCTATTGTCACACACCGATCATTACAGTTAAGTTGACCTTCGTAAGAAGTTGGCGTCATCAAGTAAAAAGTTCTCCTCTAGCGGAGTGTCAAAGCGAAGTAGTCTCTTTTTACCATTGTGGAGTACAACAAACAATTTCCCATCTAAACTGTAGGAGGATTTCACACAGTTAAGATTAAAGGCATTGCGAAGTCTACTTTGGTTGTAGGGTGTTAAATCCTCAAAAATCGTGGTCCCAGATTGTCTCAGCTTTCTGCGTTCTTTGATGATCTCATGTTTCTTTCGTCGATTCATAAATTTTACTATAATGTTTCTGGGTTTATCCTTGGAGTAACGTCCTAATCTGTGTGCGATATCGATATCATCGCTACGTAGTGGCACTTTAAGTTTTTCGTTTACAAGTTTCACAACTTGATCAATACACTCCTCCACCGTCTCCTTTTCCGATGGGTCACTCAATCCTGTGATTCTGATAGAATTTTTCCTTCCGTGTTGCTCGAGATCGTTGTACCTGGCTTCCAGTTCCCTTTGTCCGAGTTCCAATTCATCCGACCTCGCAGCCATATTGGATATTGTCTGCCGTAGTTCCTCATTTTCTGATTCCAAATCAAAAATCCTGCCCTCGAGTTTTTCCATCATTTCTTTGTTCTCTGTCCTGATATCGGCCTTTAGTTTAGTAATCACCGTGTCCATGTAGTCTCGTGTTATGAGTGTCCTGAGTACCCTGTTTATCTCGTCTAGTCTATCGTCCGTACACATGTTTCCGAAGTCTACACTTCCACCACTTTCTCTACTAGCCTTCTTTCCTTTGGTTCCCGTTGTCGATGCAAGTCTCCTCTGTGTCATGACGACTGGATAGACTAGTATATAAATATCTATATGTATAAGTCTCTATAATACAATTCCTGGCTGTGTACGTATGTTTTTTTTTCCCTACATGTATAGTGCGTACATGTACGGTTAGCAGTAGTCACCGTGCGGTCAGGTTAGTCCATTGTTCAAAAGGAAGAAATAGAAGTTCCAAATCTCACTTTTCCAAAACGATTTTGGTCATAAATCTCCACTAGGTTGATTCAAGAGTGCATCATACACATGTCTGACAGAAAGAAGTGTTCCATGTTTTTTGTAAATAACACTTTTGATAGATTTCTGACACGAGCTCAAAACAACCAACCACCCGGATAGACCATACCGGAAAGAAATAATATATAGATATAATAGAATAAAATAACTATCAAAAAATGTTTTGAAACAGCAGCCATCCTGCAAGAGTCTGAAGTGTCATTTGAATATGTACAAAAGCAAAATTTCAAACTTTCATATCTTTGAGAGCTATTTTGCTGAGTTCCAGATCGCCTTTGAATATGTACCACAGTAAAATTTCAAATCCTCATATCCTTGGCGGCCATTTTTCTGACTTGCAGGCCATCTTTGTTTAAACATGTATCACAGTAAATTTCATACCTTCAAATCCTTAACGTTCATTTTGCTGACTTCCAGGCCGTCTTTTACAGTAGCCACTTCCCTCAGACATTGGTCAACAGTCCTCTTATAGTTGTCCCGACTCGCAGAGATGTCCTGACAAAATGTAAGATAGATAATGACTGGGTATATGCAGTCACTTGATACTAAACACTACTCCCAAAAGGAGGACTCCAGGTCAAACAAGTGCAATCAATGATTGCGAAAGCTCACCGGCGGCAGCATGCAACCACACTTTGCATTCATTTTTTATGTATGTATAAGCATGTCATTTTGAAATTGTATGTCACATAATATCGCTCCTAGACCTCTAATGGATGTATAAACCAAATAAGAAGGGTGTGGACTTACAAGCTTTTCAAAATCTTTTAAGTAAGTTTTTGTGTCAAAAAAAGTATCTCCACTAAATAGTAAAATGCCAAAATGCCAATTTTTTTCAGCACGATTTGCCACAGCATCACTCCTGGATCTCTAATGAATGTATAAACCAAATTAGAAGGGTGATAGGTGTATACTTTTGGACTTGCCCCCAAAACTTTACAGTGAGTTTTGGTGCAAAAAAAGTCCACAAAATGGTAAAATGCGAAAAAATCACAATTTTTTTCTGCATGATTTTGCCATAACATCACTCCTAGACCTCTAATGAATGTATAAACCAATTTAGAAGGGCATGAGGTGTATACTTTTGGACTTGCAAGCTTTCCAAAAACTTTAAAGTTTTGGGGTGGGACGCCGACACCGACGCCAACGCCGACGCGGACGCCGGGGTGACAGCATTAGCTCTCGGTTACTCGTAACCGGTGAGCTAATAACAAACACAGAAAGAAGTGATTTCATTTCTCTTCTTTTCCTAAATATAATTTTCATTTATTTAACAACAAAACAAGTTATATGAACTTCTGTTAATCACACTTGTTTGAATACCCGGAATTAATAACCAACGTGGTCAGGCACGTTACCCCATACCTTGGAATCGAACCCCGGCCATCTAGGTGAAAGACGTGTGTTAGCACTGTGCCATCATAACAAGCGTTCTGGAAGTTAAACATTTCATATAAAGCAAGTTTGAAACCCATCCTAAATCAGAAGTTTGACAATGACTAAATACCATTATAGTCAGATAGGGTTTACACATGTTCCAAATACACAAAAGCATTCAACTACAGACTTAATAGGAGGATTTTTCTATGTTTACCTGTATTTCCCTCCGGATCTCCATACTCTGGAGGTCAATGCTTGCTGTGTACACAGTGGTCAGCTGCAGGTGATGATCAATAGACTCCTTTTCATGTGTTTTCACATCCTCTCGTGATCCCTGCAATAGAGTAACACATGTTTTTTACCTCAGGTATGTGGGAGCATGCATCTCTCTCTCTCTCTCTCTCTCTCTCTCTCTCTCTCTCTCTCTCTCTCTCTCTCTCTCTCTCTCTCTCTCTCTCTCTCTCTCTCTCTCTCTCTCTCTCTCTCTCTCTCTCTCTCTCTCTCTCTCTCTCTCTCTCTCCTCTCTCTCTCTCTCTCTCTCTCTCTCTCTCTCTCAAGAAAATTATTTAAATTTTGTGAGGAGAAAATTGTATGTACTAAATGTCTAACTCATTCAGAGCACCAATTAATTCTATCCTAGGTTCTTCCAAGAATGGAATTAATTCAACCGAGTCATTTCGTCGTCACAAGTAAATAAAGTAAAACACCAAAAACGGCACACTCTTCATTATTGGAATCAAAACATTTCTTGACGAACAGAACATAGATTTAGTTCCGCAAAGAAGATGCTTGCAAAAGCTTCATCTTTTTTTTCTGATGCTGCTGTGTCAGGCTCCAAATGTAATACTTAATACACTTCCAGCCTCTTTTTTCGAACATTGTTTTCACATAAGTGTTTTTCCTTGTCCCTAATAAAACATCATTTTTTGTTAGAGGCTTATTTGATGTAATACATGGATGAAATATGCGCTTAAGGATTTCAGTGTCAGCTTTGGTCCAGGGCACCGTTTTTTTTTCTTTCTTTCTTTTTCCAGTGAAGGCTCTGAAATTAAAACAAAATATACATCAGTATATGAAAATATGCATTTGCTGATCTATTGCGGGGTCATAAAAATACATTTTATACCACAATATGTGGGTGTTATTCAATTCTCAGTGTATCAAATAATTACTTAATGCAACTGTTGAATAAGTATATAAGTACATTTTGTATACATATTGCACAAATAAATTTTAATGGTAAAATGAGCAAGAAGTCCATCGGTCACAGTCAATTATTAAATAACTTATTGCTACTGAATGGTTTCAAAATTTTGGTGAAAGTGATCATACTATGTTTGTTTTATGAAAAATAAAAAGACTCAAATATTATTGACCCAGGTGCCATGTTTAATGAAGTCATTAGTCAAGGGAACCATCATAAAGGTCAAATAGGACTGCTGGTCACCTTAAACACAAGTTAATGTAACGTACGCCAGGTTTTGTAGTTGAATGAAAGCCGGAATACCCGGAGTGAAAACACCGATCGCGACCTACATTCAGTATCTGGCAACTAACTGCCCCAAATAATCTTAAACATGAAACCTAGAGGTTAAGGGCATTAAGTTGTTGTGATCTGGATTTAGTGGCTGAATACAGGGTTTCTGTAGTGTAGGGGGATACAAACTTTGAAGGTATTTGGTTGCATTAGACAGTAAGTCGATATAAACAGGGGTTCGTAAGACAGGTTTGACTCAATTGATACCTTTCTTTTCTTGGTGATGGTCAATGCACTGGAATCATTGTGGTCACTTGCATCTGTCTCACTGAAATGTATTAAAACTGTTTTTGTTTAAGAAGAAACAAGTTGTAATGTTTCTATAGCATGGAATTGATCTTATTTTTTCAACAATGAAGGGTTAGACAGGGAAGAACATGTGCAGTATGCAGTATGCCTTATAGCGACTTTGATTCTAATAACAATGACAAATTGTTGTGTTCATCCAATATTATAGTATCAGTAACCTCACCAAGTTTCGATTCAAATGGATGGCAATAACACTGTTTAAAGTAGACTTTAATTTACGCAAATACTGATGTGGCCGTTGTTGCTGTCGCCGTCGTAAAAGTAACACGGTGACCTTATGTTTCACTTTCCGCGACTATTGTCGAAGGCGAGACCAAAATCATATTAGGATGTGCATGTTTTTATATCATTTATATTAGGATATCAATAAAATACTGAATGAGAAAATATTTACATTTTCTGAACAAATGTCTACATTCCTAAAGCTATGCCTTATACAAGAAACTGCCATGTTAATGTTGTGACTATACAGGAACATGAAAATATGATGGGTTCAGACTACATTCCTAACCTAAAACATTTGAAAGAAATGGTATTTTCAAAAACAAATAATACCGTCAGTATTACTTAGATGTGCAGCATAATCATAACATGCTAATTAAATCACAGATCATCTGGATAACAGCTGCTCTCTAATGATTTGATTAAGATTCAAAATGTATATCTTTACTTATTCTAGCTAACTGTCATCTGCTTAACAATTCAAATACATAATAATATCTTAATTACTTCCACACCAGGACCAAATTGTTTTCATTCAATGTGTAGTTAATATCTCAGTTTTAGTATATGCTACTTGTATATATGTACCTTGTATCACAAAGATTTTTAAATGTTTGATGATCCTGTTTTGGAGTTGAAATTACAAATACATGAATTGGCTTTATAGTCCACAAATACTATCATAACATTATCCATTCTCCAGTCCATGTTATGTTCAGATATAGATCAAACAAAGTTAAAATAACAGCAAAGAAGTAATTGTGTAGAATATCCCACTGAACCTTTCAGAAGAGCAAAATTGCTTGCAGCACAACATTTCAGAAAAATTATAAAACAAAATGAAATTTGATCCACATATCTGTAGATCCAATACATCCATGTTCTTATCACCACAGAAGGCAAGGATTTCACTAAATTGAAAATCATTTCCAAAACAAGCAAATCCACCAGAAGGAAACTCCATATCTCAATCTAAAACTTGTTCTAGATTCCACTTAATCATATTAATTTCAAACATTTTAATGACAATTTGCAAACATTTCAATGACAATGATTTCAATAATTTTGTTCCCCATAAATTCAGAGAGAAATTAAAATATTTCATATCAGATTAAAGAATCCACATCAGGCCTGACCTGATTTTTCAACCAATCTTGGTAAGAGTAAGCTTGATTTTCTTCACAAATTTGACAGAAAAAATAGGTTGTAGATGAGAGAATGCTTGATAATCTGATATTTCTCACAAACTTGACAGAGAGAAAGTTTAAGGTAATATTCCTTACAAACTTGCCAGAGAGAAATCTTGATATTCATCATAAAGTTGACATTTTGATTCTTGATCCTGACAGGAAAAATGTGTTTCACAGTTTGAGATATAAATTGGTCAAGGAAACGAATACAGCATCTTAAATTTGAATTGTGTAAAATATCTATTGAAATGCATGAAGCCAAAATTTTACACAAAAATTTGAAGTCTAAAAGTGCACTTGACAATTATTAACAACATGAATGCAAGTTATTTGCAGGAGTTTATGAAATCTCTGACAAATAATTATGCTGATTGTGTAAATGGTATAAACATCCATTTGTAATTTTATGTGACCATTTCATGCAAGTTTTACATATTTTTGTTCATTGCATGTATACATACCCATCATCAAGTCTATCAGGCTTCTGTGGCTTATAAGAAGGGTCTCTGCTGTCAGAATCATAGTCATGAACACTACTATCACTGTCTTTATGTGAGCTACAAAATAAATGTATTTGTATTTAACATCAAAAGAATTTTTGTTTTAAAAATAAGTTTGGTGCATGGTTTGATATCATGTGCGAAATCATTCAATCATTGATATTTTTTGTTAAAGCTGCATGCACAATTATATAATCATTAAAATCCCAGCGCAAATCACATGTACCCGTGATGTGACCTTGAACTTTGACCATGTAAATCAACGGGAACCTTCTTCTGTTAATACATTCATAACATGTGATGCACACCCATAAACAATATACTCACTCATTGGTTTGCCATCTCTTTAAGATTCTGGTCTTTCTCAGACTAACACTCTGTAATGCACATAATAACAAATCATAAAATATCCATTAATCGGTTATTCGGGTTAACTAGGTTATATGTTAAAGGCACTTTAAATGTGGTATTTTAAATGGGGTACACTTACACTATACATACAATTTATATGGCAATATCACTGGGATATTGTGATTTTATAAAGGAACTAGTAGAAAATCATATCTTTACTTCTAAATGTATGTGTTTTATCCAGTATCTATGGTAAGCATCTGCAGTGCTACACAATGGATGATAAAAGACTCAAGTGTTAATCATATGTAAATGTAAACAGCTGTGACCTAGGCAGGGAGTAATTAAACTTTTTACGGGTAAAGCTGTACTGGATTAAATTCATTTCTTTTCAAGTCATGGAGACAACTTAATACATACCAATATGGGCCAAATCAGCGAGCAGTTGCTGTCCTCGCTGCAAGAATCCATTACTTGCTCCAGATCCGGCTTTTCTTTAACAGCTGTGTGAAAGAAGAATAATGTAACATTCATCATAGCATCAAACTACTAGAAATGATATGTACATAATTGGAATAATTGAATAATTTAAATGTAACGGCGAATAATTAAATATTTTCTTTAAGCATAAAATGATGTCATTTTTTCCAACATGCAGATGAGATTGTGAGCACCAAATGAAAGTCTTTTAAAAGAAATTCTTTCTTGAATAACTTCCTAAAACATTGCTGACCAAAACTGCAAGTTAGCTTTCCCTAAGTACAATAATAAAACAATTCCTGTAGGGTATCTTAACTTTAATACATATCTGATAGATAAAACATGTATAATTTTACCAAACTACCAACCCTACCCTATCCACACCCTTTACCAGTAGTATAAGTAATGAAAAAGATACCAACCACTAAAGGCTTCTCTGTTTTCCTTCAGCATGACCATGTTTCCATCATATCTGAAACTCATGTTTCCATCATGACCATCTGTTAGTGTTATGCTCTCTAGTTCATCATCTGATCTCCATTCTAGTTCATCATTTGATATTCTTTCTAGTTCATAATCTGACCTCCTTTCTAGTTCATAATCAGACCTCCTTTCTAGTTCATCATCTGATCTCCTTTCTAGTTCATCATCTGATCTTTCTAGTTCATCATCTGATCTTTCTAGTTCATCATCTGCTAACTCTCCATCCTCCACCAATATCTCTTGGTCATCGTCCTTCATCTGTCCATCCATCACAATCTTCTCTTGGTCATCATCCATCATCTGTCCATCCTTCACAATCTTCTCTTGGTCATCATCCATCATCTTTCCATCCTTCACAATCTTCTCTTGGTCATCATCCATCATCTGTCCATCCTTCACAATCTTCTCTTGGTCATCGTCCTTCATCTGTCCATCCTTCACAATCTTCTCTTGGTCATCGTCAATCATCTGTCCAGCCTTCACAATCTTCTCTTGGTCATCATCAATCATCTGTCCATCCTCCACTATCTTCTCTTGGTCATCTTCCTTCATCTGTCCATCCTTCACAATCTTCTCTTGGTCATCATCCATCATCTGTCCATCCTTCACAATCTTCTCTTGGTCATCATCCATCATCTGTCCATCCTTCACAATCTTCTCTTGGTCATCATCCATCATCTGTCCATCCTTCACAATCTTCTCTTGGTCATCATCCACCATTTGTCCATCCTTTACAATCTTCTCTTGGTCATCGTCCTTCATCTGTCCATCCTTCACAATCTTCTCTTGGTCATCATCCATCATCTGTCCATCCTTCACAATCTTCTCGTGGTCATCATCCATCATCTGTCCATCCTTCACAATCTTCTCTTGGTCATCGTCCTTCATCTGTCCATCCTTCACTATCTTCTCTTGGTCATCATCCATCATCTGTCCATCCTTCACTATCTTCTCTTGGTCATAGTCCTTCATCTGTCCATCCTCCAATATCTTCTCTTGGTCATCATCTACCTTGCTATTCTCTTCAAGCCTTTCTTGTTCATCAATGTTATCATCTACTATCTCTTCTTGTCCATCAGCATGTCCTGTCATTCCACTGCCTTTCTGTAGATATGAATTGGTAGCATTTTTTAAAGACATGGATGTGCGGAAAATACATAAAAGGAAAATGCATGTATATATCAGGCCAGTAACCACTATATTAAACTAACAATCACCTTTTCAATTACATTCAAACAACCTTTTTTTAAAACCATAACAGGACGTAGGGTGCTCTATGTACATTTTAACAGGAACCTGGACATTATTTTCAAAAGAATAATATTTTTTTGCCTTATTAGTGTGTTCAGACTCTTCCTAAAATATTCACTAATATTAGTTGCAGTTTTGTAACACATATTTATTAAGGCTGTTATGATATACTTATGCCATGATACTACAATGTATATACCA
Source organism: Pecten maximus (assembly GCF_902652985.1). Lineage (NCBI taxonomy): Eukaryota > Metazoa > Mollusca > Bivalvia > Pectinida > Pectinidae > Pecten > Pecten maximus. The sequence goes on along the minus strand of NC_047017.1, from coordinate 15,744,227 downwards.
CAATATCTACTCGCGATAAAAATTTTAAATGAGTCACCATATTTGATGGCATCGGCGACGCATATTATTTTGGTATATTGACAGGGATTTGCAGTCTGGAAAAAAGGTGTTTGAGGGAATTTAGTTTCACCCCCGCCAAGTTTCATATCACTATACATGTACTTATTGTACAAGGACGCATGTTTGTTACTTGACGGCATCTATCACGAGAGCCTATCAAATTTTACATTACATGAAATATTATTTCCGGCAAAAATTGGATCCATACTAAAAAATGGACCAGATCAGACCAAACTGACTCAAACAAAAATACCGAAAAATGAAAAGTGTACCAAACCTAAGAAATTTATCATAGTTTTCGGTGCACCGCAGTGTATCTTTACAGCCCTAATTTTTATTGTCTCATTCTTCTATCTGTGAAAGTGCATACATGAATGGAAATCACATGTATAAATACCAATGCGTGGGAGCAGAGCTATATACAGTGATTTTTGGTGCATACAATGTCACTTTTAAACTCATTCAGAAAATCAAAATGTGATACTCTTACTAAATAAATATACAAAACATTCAAATTCATGGTGTTGCCAAGTATTACCTTATAAATGCATGGACAATTTTTATAAAAACTAACCTTTGACTTTGTTGCTTCCAAATCATCAAAAAATTTCCTTTTATTTCTACCTTTCAGTTTGTCTGTTAAAATATAATTGATTCTCATAACATCACATGGGAATATAAAAAACAAAACAAGTAAAACATCTCATTCTGGAAAGGTCAATTAAGTTAAGCTCTTACATTAAGGCTTCAAACAGAATTTAAGGAGTTTTCAAAATATTGTCAACCAAATTCAAGCACCATTTTGTACTTATAAATGCTATACAATTACATCATCACTTGAATAGTAAAGCTTGAAATGTTTCTATATCGAGAGATATTTTTAAGGAATTATTGTGATAGTAATTAACTGTCATGCAATCTGTATAAATTACATGTTTACCTCATGTTTTTGTAATGTTATTTCTTAGTTTTATTTTTATTTTTTTCAAAGAAAAAGCAATATGGATAAATACTACATAACAAAGCATAACAAGATTTTCAATTATCTTTAAGGGGTTTTTCAAGACTTTCATTAATGTTCAAGAATTTTCCAAGATCTGCACCCGCCTTACTCTTTGATTTATGAAAACAGATTAATTTATAACAAATTAATACCTAGTGATTTCCTCAGCTGTTCATCACTGACTGTATATTTCCAATTAGATTTGTTGAGGGTTATGCTGTAAAATAAAACAATAAGTCCATGAGCTTTAGCAGTCTACTGATTTTGAAATTATTCTGTTAATTTGAACCTTTTGGTCAAATCCATCAGCCCATATAGGGCCTATGATTTCCTAATATAAACTATAGCAATTTTTCTCACAAATTCAAGACGTTAACTGTACTCTAAAACAAAATGATGAAACAAACGAAAACCAGCAAGAGTAAACAAGAGTTACGCGTAATTATATGTCTCACCTTTCCTGCTTTGTCAATAAATCACAGATAGCTATATGTGATAGGTGTTAAGCATGATTGTATCAGCTATATATATATAACCTCATCAAGTCTCAATTCAACAGGAGGGCTACAACAATGAATATTAAAAATGTTTTCTGCATTCGTTCTAAGGCAATGTAAAAAAGGGTCACTTCAGACTTCAAAACTAATAACTATAAAAAGGAATGCGATAACGTACTTATATTCATCTTCATCATAGAAGTAGCCTTTTCCCTCCGAGGCATATCCTGGCCACCACACTCCCTTGTCAAGCTTCACAAATATACAGGATCCATCTGAAATGAAAAGAATGATACTCAGAAGAAGTTTGAAATGTGTTTTTCAAGATGGCGACTGTAGCGCACTGGTAGAACTTGAGAAGAAGTTAAAAATGTGAAAAGTTTACAGGCGGTGTACGGCGGACAATAACAAAAATAAATAAGTAAACTATATAGTTATATAAAAATTATGTCTTCACTCTATTCCACATAAATGAAAAATCAAGATTAGTAAATGTATGACTGGTACCTTTAGGCTGATTTGATTCAGATTGTTTTCTGTAAGGCTTGGGGTTTTTTTTGCTTCGTCCCATGTTCTGTGAGTAAAGAAAATACAAGTATTAAATGTATGCATACTTGTCTACATTGTATTATCATAGATCTATACAAGAGGTGAAAGGGGACAAGAAATTTTGGCAGTGTTGAAAAATTATTAATACACGTCGTAATCTCTAGTCATAATACCATAGGTACATATACTGTGGTTATTTCTAGGGGTGCGACAGTTAATTTGGTTAAAAACCAATAAACCACAGTTCAACGTTGTCGGTTCGGTTTTCAGTTTGTATACTTATATTTTGGTTTGATTCTAAAAATTACTCAATGTCATTTATGCTAGTCTTGGTCAATCAGACGCTTGTAATGTCTGCATAGTTACGTAATTATCAAGCGTCTAGCTGACTGCGACTTATACAATGGTGGTGAATATGAAGCGTATGTCAGAAGCGTGGCATTATTTCCAATTAAACCTGGACCTGACAACAAAAATGGGAAATCAACAGCGTATTTAACATTACATACATGTGCAGAAACTTATTTAAGTTTTATACAACGTCAAGCCACTGCACTACATCTACTGTCATATGTAATCCTATCTAAAATGGAAACGTGGTGCACTTTAAGTCACTCTAAAGTCGATCTTTGGAACGAAACAAAATATTCCTTTATATCCAGTCAGGTTAGTCAGTTCTGCAGTTGCGTTTAGATTGAAAAACAAATAAGAAGCATCTTCACTGTGACCAGGTCTATAACTGTGTTTATTAAAACTGATTTATTGCCCTATTCTGTTGTAGAACAGCTGGGTTTTCATCAGACGATACATGAACTTGAGCCTCGATATACAATTCTCTATCGTAAACATTTTTTCCGAAAATGTAATTCCAAAGTTATATATATAATGAACAATGAAAATCTATGCTGAAGCTTGCCATTTGATAGGTACACGTGATGGACTGAAAAATACTTATGTATGAATCACTATGTTGGTTGATATATATCACTGCCTCACAGTTACATGTAATTTATTTATTGAAAACGAGCCTATGGAATTTTAAAACTAATATTCATGTGGTATTGCATATTGGTGCCCACCAACGGCATTGTGATATCTTGAAAATTTTTAGACTATAATTACAGCCTCTTGGAAATCATGAATATTAAGCAATCATGCACGATCCGACGTTCTTTTACAACTTCAAATGTCAGGAAAAAATACTTGTCCAAGTCTCTAATGGCATGGTATTGTGTTTCAATTTGCCTATTTAGATCATCCTCTAACAATGAGTAACATGTAAAAATCTAGGCAAATGGAATAAAATTTCTTGTTCTTGTCAGTAATCAAGTGGCAAATCCTCATCCCAAGTCAAGTTTATTTAAAAAAAAATGTATAATAAAAATATATACCATCATCTTATAAATTTTGCATAAATACACACCATGGTATTATGTTATCTAACATATATTTAATACCATATTGATATCACAAGATTTCTCTTTAAATGTAAAATTTAATTAGTTAGCCCTGTTGTAACAGGAGAGGAAAAATGCACGGCTAGACCGGGTTCAAACCCGGGACCTTCAGAACTCTAGACGGACGCTCAACCAATTGAGCTATCTGGTCGCCGACTATCAACCCGGTCTAGAGCCGCTACACTGTTATCAGATGAATTTAAACCTTTTGTTTTTTAATACTAATCATTGAGCCACTCGTTAATTATGTAACAATGCCTACAGTAGTACATTATCAGGTCGGGGGAAACCACAAATTTGCGTGTAATACGCCAATTGGCCTGTTATACACCAAATTCAGGCACAGGTGCCCGACTCGTTTTATAAAATAATAACATATACAGTACATATAAATGAGACTTATATGTACTCTATATGTTATTATTTTATAAAACGAGTCAGGCACCTGTGATTCATGTATGGATTTGTTACTAAAAATAGCTCAAATCAATTTAAACTCACCTTTTTCATTTTTTTTTATCAAAGTCGCATTAATTTATGACAAAATAAATAATATTTTGCTGAAAGATGTTTAATTGAAGCATTGGCTACTTAGAAACTTGATGTAATAATCGCCGCCGTACTAACACTCGTAACAAATCCATACCCCAATTAGCGTATAATAGGCCAGTTGGCGTATTATACGCAAATTTGTGGTTTTCCCCGACCTGATTATTACACTTTTATACAGCGCTAGCTTTCAGGATCTGAGGACATTGCATTTATATTAGTAGAATCTACTGTACCTGATTAACTGTTTACTAACCCTCGCCCATAGGTCAAGGCAAGATATATTTCATCGCTGCTGGTACAAAAATCTGCATTTCCGTCATTCCGTAAACAATGTGAAATAGTTTGTGATCTTGTAAAGACAGCATTACAATTCGAAAGTCAATATGCTGTTTAAATGTTATCAAAAATCCATTTTGGTATTCACTCAAAGAAAATTAATCGGCAAATGATTTTGCAACATCAATTCCGTCAGTGTCAAAGAAAAAAATCTTGCATTCACATTTCGAGTCCACACAATGTAATGGTTTCGCCATGTCTTACATTTAATACTTTCATTTGATGTTTTCCTCATAAATCGGAGAGAAATAACGTACCTTGCTTGTTCTGCTTTCCTCGCAATACCCTAGCCTGTTCAGGACTCCGCCGAATATTTTCGCGCCAAAATCATGACGTGTTAATGCTTCAACTTAGAAGCATTCCGAGTAGAAATTTCCCATGATTCCTACACCTCAATTTCATGGTCGTGTGATAATATGAGAGTGTTGAAATGGTCTAAAAATAGCATTTTTCTACTTTCAGTTTTTTATTAAAGATTCGCTCACGCTGATTACGAATATATGGGGGAGCGATTTGTGGGGAACGACGGGAATCCCCATAAGCACCGTTTTTCCCCACAATGTTGGTCTAAAAGACAAAAATATTCCCCATAAGCTGTCTAGCTCGGGTGCCTCCTCTCTCCTCTCTAATAGCTATTCGCTCTTCTCATCTAGCTCTCTTAGCTCTCTCTCTCTCTCTCCTCTCTTCTTCTGTGTTTCTCTCTCTGTATCTCTCTCTCTCTCCCTTCTCTCTCTTCTCTCCTCTCTCTCTCTCTCTCTCTCTCTCTCTCTCTCTCTCTCTCTCTCTCTCTCTCTCTCTCTCAATTAACTGGCATTAACATATTTACTTTTCATTCTGTCCCTCATCTCTGTCTTTTCTTACATCATAATGCGTTTTAAGTTGCGATAACTTGTGTCCTATTCCTGTTGTTATATTTAACAATAAAACTATGTTTAAATCAAATCAGGCAGCAGGATAAATATAAATTAACTCTGCATGTTTTAGAAATCATTACAGTAAAACCAACTTAATGTTTGTTAAAAAAATATCTGGAGCCACATCTTTACACAAATCCACATTTACATTGACTTATACCAATCCACATTTACATTGACTTAATATATCAATCCACATTAACATTTACTTAATACAATAATGTATGTCAATTCACATTTACATCGACTTAATATATCAATCCCATTTACATTGACTTAATATATCAATCCACATTTACCATGACTTAATATAGAATTAAATACTTACAGTAAATTCACATCCGACGTTGGCAAATTTACAATGAATTGGCTTTTTTGGACATGTTAGCTCTACATGCTCTCTCATCTATAAGTAAAATAATAATATAAAGTGATGTGATTGAGCCAATAATAAAATAGCTAAACAATATTCAGGTTAGCAAATAGTTAATCATTTTAATATGCATGCAGTGTACCCTCAACATCTAGTGTTTGTGTGTGCATGCGTGATTAACGAACACCTTTACATAATGGAGCACATTGTAATTAAGTTTTTGCATATACAGTGGAACTTCGTTAACTCGAAGTCGACGGGACCACGAAAAAACTTCGAGTTATCCGAGTGTTCGAATTAAGCGAGTTATCGTTTTTGGTGAAAAGTTTGGTCAATATTTGTCAACATTATATAATCATTATAACTTCGCTCTGTCGCTCATCAGTTTAGTATGAAGACTGGTCAATACATGTAAATATATATGTAATGTTTCGTTATGTCACTTGTAATTTGGTGTAGTTTTGCCGATATACAGTCACGATAAAGTTTCTTTTACTTAGTCACTTCAATAACGATCTGATGTGCAAGTCATGTTTGCAAAAGGTAAACGATAAAACGGAATTCGACAAAATAACAAGTTATTAATGTCAAAACAAATAACCGTTTAAGTTTAAAACGTAACAGAACCATAACCTTTTATTGGACATATATAAAATACTGTTTGATCGGCCTACTTACTTTTTATTGATAACCACGCCATTTCCATGTGTATTAGCACCGGAAGTTGGGCTGCGCATGTGCGTATAAAATGTTACTGTAACTGAGCTGGCGTTTTATCCGATTTAATAGACAGCACTGACCGTTACAGTTGTACTCTGAACACCTCGGCAGTAATTACGCTATTGTTTCAGCAGTTTAAAGATTTAATAGGCGCCGTGACTGTGTCATTTCTACACCTGTAAAAACATCAGCCGGGTAGATCTACCGGTGTGTCAGAGATTAGTTCCGCTTGAGCGAACGGGTAGATGAGTTGTTGACTATCGTGTGTACTGATATCGGCGACCGCCTTGGGAAATTACCTGATGTAAGTAAAGCAGTACTTTTTATCACCAAGACTTGTTGTTATAAGATTCAACCGACAATTTCTTTTTTGAATTTATGAAACACTTATAATAGCGTCAAGTGCCGATATGTTCAGTATTACAAACGGAATTTAGCTCTTAAAAAATGTCGGCGTTTGCCACCGATCGACGAAAATTATACTTCGAGTTATTCGAACATTTCAAGTAGGATTTTTATTGTTGGGACCAAATTTTTACTTCGTATTATCCGAGTTTTTCGAGTTATCCGAATTCGAATTATCCGAGTTTATTTTACTAAGATAAAGAGAGAATTCGGCCGGGACCGGCGAGGGTACTTCGAGTTAAGCGGGGTATTCGAGTTATCCGAGTTCGAGTTAACGAAGTTCCACTGTATTTATTTATCTATTTATACCACGCTGATACATGTAATATCACTTCAAATCGAAGAAGGCATATGACGTCGACCATTTTGATTTATTTACATCTGTTCCGCATTTCCCCATTGACACAATGCTAAGAGGCAGTTGCCACCATACGCCTATAACACCCAGTGCCTCAGGCTATAACACCCAGTGAGTCATGTGACTTTAAAAAAGGCAGGATTTTTTTTTGGTTTACTTTTTTTCAAAGTTGATAAAAATGGTAAGACAATGTAAATATAAGTATTGAACAGTGGTTTTAATGTTGTTATAGTCAATATGGCAGCAAGATGTATGGTGGGCAAATGGCATGGGAACCTGTATCGACTATAACAACATTAAAACCACTGTTCATTGTTTAAATAAAAAGGCTTGACCTCAAGAATATCACTTGATTAGGATAAGCATTTCAGAGATTTCATGCTGAGCCAAAATGTGCACTGCAACTTCTAAGTAATCGAAACAATCTTTTATCAATCACTGCTTCAGTGTCATAAAGGCCATCTTGAAACTAAGAGTGAAAAACAAAACGGTTACCTAGATATTTTAGTAATCATGGCAAAATACTATCATTTAAGTTATATTACACTGCAACAACAGTTCAAACTGAAACCAAATGTGGACCACATCCTGTTATTCTTAAAGAAAAAAAAGGATTTTAAGTTTTGTGCAATATTTCTCCTTTTAAGCCCCAACTTTCCAGCCCCAGGACAGCCACACCATCCATTTATACATTAGATTCACTTTGCCCAATAAAGCTCCAGACTAAATATCAAACCCCATTCAGGCATTCAGAACTAGTAGCGATTTACCAGTAAAGAGTTGGCTATATTTCCTCTATTATTTAGACCCCACCCCTCACGGACCTGGGGGCCCAGACCTGTTATTTATGCAAAATTGGATCCCCTTATGAGGATGCTTCATAGATTCAATTATGGACAAAATCCTCTCAATCCTACAGAAGAAGGATTATAAAGAACTTGCTGCTATTTCTCCTATTGAGACCACCCTCAAGGCTTCATTTGGCCCCATCCCTCAGGCACCTGGAGGCCAGACCTATCGTTCATAAAGAATCGGTTCCCCTACACCTAAGGATGCCTCAGACCAAATATGGTCAAAATCCTTTCATTCCTACAGAAGAAGGATTTTAAAGAATTTGCTATAATATTTCCCCATTTGGCGCGACCCCTCAGGCCCCTGGGGTGCCGACTCATCATTTATGTAAATTCCCTTCCCCTTCACTCAAGGATGCTGCAAACCAAATATGAACCAAATTATTTCATTCCAACAGAAGACTCCTGAGACCTCATTGACCATGGTATTACCAGGTATATGTACCTGTGTAGTTACATGACGAATGCAGCCAACTGCAGTACACATACCTCATCTCGTGGTAGGTTCTCATGACCACAGCCGTTTGGACATGGGATGGGGAATTTTCTGCATTGAATTGATTCATGCTCCTATAAATACATGTCAGAAAAATTGTATGAAATATTTAACCACATCTCACAAATAATTGCTTGATTATGAGTACAAGCTGTATTTCTAGCAGAGTAAGAAACCAACAGTTTCAACTAAACAATAATATATATGCTGTATAAATATACTGTATTGATCTGGTAGCTGGTACGTATCCTCATATATATATACATTTCTGCAAGGCCTTTCTGCCTTCACAGGTGTCTTTCAGGGCAGGCTGTTTATTTCTGAATATGCCTCTGAAGGCAGAAAGGCCTTGCGGAAATGTATATCTATTTTTACATTTTCTATACATAAAATTGTTCAGAATGATGCCTACGGACTAAATAATACATAAGGAAAAAGAAAAACTAGACAACTCGGTCAGTGTAGGAATACAGCTCCAAGAATTGTAGGTTAAACAATGGCCGCCTGTTACTTTCGGCCTAGAAAGCTTTGGAATGCTAGCATTTATTTACAGAAGCCACAACGAAAAATAAAGCAACGTCACAAGTTATGAGAGTATTATTTTATAATTAGAAAAATGTAGTCAACATGAAACAAGGATGGATAGTCCCCTGCCTGAACCAGGAGTGCAACTATTTATTTTCCATTTTTTAAGCTATACGTGTTATACTGATCACGTATACCAAGTTTCGTTAAAATCGGAGTAGTACTTTAGGATTGTCCGGACACACCTCAACCAATGAGAAGTCGGCGGCCATTTTGAAAATTGGTTTTTCGGGGGAAAAAAAAGTAGGATGCACAACTACATGTTATACTGATCATGTATACCAAGTTTCGTTAAAATCGGAGTAGTACTTTAGGAGGAGTTGTCCGGACAAGCCTCAACCAATGAGAGCCAGCAGCCATTTTGAAAAATGAATTTTTGAAAAAAAAAATGTGGGATGCACAACTACATGTTATACTGATCATGTATATTAAGTTTCGTTAAAATCGTAGTACTTTAGGAGAAGTTGTCCCGACAAGTCTCAACCAATGAGAAGTCGGCGGCCATTTTGGAAAATGAATTTTTGAAAAAAAAATGTGGGATGCACAACTACATGTTGTACTGATCATGTATACCAAGTTTCATTAAAATCGGAGTAGTACTTTAGAAGGAGTTGTCCGGACAAGTCTCAACCAATGAGAAGTCGGCGGCCATTTTGAAAATTGGTTTTTCGAAAAGAAAAATGTGGGATGCACAACAACATGTTATACTGATCATGTATACCAAGTTTCGTTAAAATCGGAGTAGTACTTTAGGAGGAGTTGTCCGGACAAGTCTCAACCAATGAGAAGTCGGCGGCCATTTTGAAAATTGGTTTTTCGAAAAAAAAAATGTGGGATGCACAACTACATGTTATACTGATCATGTATACCAAGTTTCATTAAAATCGGAGCAGTACTTTAGAAGGAGTTGTCCAGACAACTATTGCGTGACAGACAGACAGACAGACAGACGAATGGACGGACGGACGGACGGACGGAGGGTAAACCTATAGTCCCCCCGTTTTCAAATGGCAGGGGACTAATAACTGTAAGTGCCATTCTTGATCTGTACGAAATATGATCAAATTGTCAATGTCGTCACACTCACAGGGGCTCGTTCAGAATTTTCAGAAATGCAAGACACGACAACAATAAAAGTTAAAAGTTAAGTATTTATGAAAAAAAATCTTGTATAAATATCTAGAGTATCGAGATGGTTTCCAGTTGTGTATGTGTAGGCCTACTGGATTTTAGTTTTGTGGTTATTCACTGATGTCAAAGGCCTACCTTACAAAATTGAGCCCCTGTGAAGTTGAAAATTGTCTAATAAATTAGCGACACTGACTGGTAAGACTGGAATCTGTTTCGAAAGAAATATCCTTGGAATCGTTTTCCCCTACTGTCAAGACGACTTTCATTTAGAATTCAAGAGCTGATATTCTTCTTAAAATAATGTAAATCCAGTCGATAGAAACAAGTGTTTCCGAGGAATCGAGTCTGTCCTGGACAATGCCCGTTCAACGCCGCATCACTTCTACATGTTAACTTATATCATTACGCAGAAAAAAAACGGTTTCGATTTTTAACAATCAGAAATTATGCAATTGTGAACAATTTGACGATACCTACAAACGTATATGAAACAAGAGGCCAATGGGGCCTGCATCGCTCACCTGGTTGGATTAGGCCAAATGTCAAAATAATGTTCATATTCAATTTGTTTTATTTGTTAATCTCTAACAACGCTATATATGGTTATAGTGTGGGAATCCGAACTGCTTTAAAGATTAATGAAGTCCTGACTCTCTAAGGTCTTTCAGACCTCAAGAATTGCTTTTAGAACATGCATTCATCACTTTATGACTAGTAGCGATTCAAAGGAATTACCTCTATTTCCCCTATTGGGCCCCGCCCCTTTGGCCCCTTTGGGGTCAGAGTCACCATTTATGCAAAATCTGTTCTTCTTCCCCCAAGGATGTTTCTGACCAAATTGGGTTCAAATCCATTCATAACTTTATGACTAGTAGCGATTCAAAGGATTTACCTCTATTTCCCTTTTGGGCCCCGCCCCTTTGGCCCCTTTGGGGTCAGAGTCACCATTTACGCAAAATCTGTTCTTCTTCCCCCAAGGATGTTTCTGATTAAATTGGGTTCAAATCCATTCATAACTTTATGACTAGTAGCGATTTAAAATAATTACCTCTATTTCCCCTATTGGGCCCCGCCCCTTTGGGGTCAGAGTCACCATTTATGCAATATCTGTTCCCCTTCCCCCAAGGATGTTTCTGACCAAATTGGGTTCAAATCCATTCATAATTTTATGACAAGTAGCGATTTAAAGGAATTACCTCTATTTCCCCTATTGGGCCCCGCCCCTTTGGCCCCTCGGGGGTCAGAGTCACCATTTATGCAAAATCTGTTCCCCTTCCCCCAAGGATGTTTCTGACAAACTTGGGTTCAAATCCATTCAAATCTTTATGACTAGTAGCGATTTAAAGGAATTACCTCTATTTCACCTATTGGGCCCCGCCCCTTTGGCCCCTTGGGGGTCAGAGTCACCATTTATGCAAAATCTGTTCCCCTTCCCCCAAGGATGTTTCTGACCAAATTGGGTTCAAATCCCTTCATAACTTAACAACAAGTAGCGATTTAAAGGAATTACCTCTATTTCCCCTATTGGGCCCCGCCCTTTTGGCCCCTCTGGGGTCAGAGTCACCATTTATGCAAAATCTGTTCCCCTTCCCCCAAGGATGTTTCTGACCAAATTGGGTTCAAATCCATTCATAACTTTATGCCTAGTAGCGCTTTAAAGGAATTACCTCTATTTCCCCTATTGGGCCCCGTCCCTTCGGTCCAGGTGAGCTAATAAAAAATAAAGCCAAATGTGTACAAAAATTATCTTATGTACTTGCTATTAATAACGACATCAGGGATTATATTATTCCTTCTGGAAATTTCGGCTGTTCCAGTATTTGAACTTGATGACGTCAGTGATAGAGAAAGCGGCAAATTTAAACGCATCATAACAAGAGGCCCATGGGCCTAAACGGTCACCTGAGATTTGAAATATTTCAGTTAATCTAATTAACCCTTTTTGGCCCCGCACATCAGACCCTAGGGGTCAGTCAGGGCCAACATATGCATATTATCAAACTTTCATCCCATGCTGAAAATGTTAACCAAGTTAGAATGAATTCCAATAAAAAAATCAAACAAATCAGTCAAAATGTGATTTCCAAATATAAACTATAGTAAAATTTACCCCCTCCCCAGGGGCAAACTTGAAACCCCAGGGTCACGAAATTCACAATTTTAGTAATGCACCTTAAGACCCTTCAATCTATAAAGATTATTTGATTCTACCTTATTTGGGTCTTGAGAAGAAGATTTTTGAAATTTCAGTCAATTTCACCCTTTTTAGCCCTGCCCATCAGCCCCTGGGGTCAGTCAGGGCCAACATGTGCATACCATCAAACTACAATCCCAAGCTGATAATGTTAACCAAATTAGAATGAATTCCAATAGAAATCAAACAAATTATAGTCAAAAAAGTGATTTCCCTATATAAACTATAGTAAAGTTTACCCCCTCCACAGGGGCAAACTTGTGACCCCAGGGTCACGAAATTCACAATTTTAGTAAAGCACCTTAAGACCCTTCCAACTATAAAGAGTATTTGATTTCACCTTATTTCGGTCTTGAGAGGTAGATTTTTGAAATTTCAGTCAATTTGACCCTTTTTAGCCCCGCCCATCAGCCCCTGGGGGTCAGTCAGGGCCAACATTTGCATGCCATCAAACTGTCATCCCATGCTGACAATGTTTACCAAATTAGAATGAATTCCAAAAGAAAGAAAACAAATAAAAGTCAAAAATGTTATTTCCCAATATAAACTATAGTAAAGTTTATCCCCGCCCCAGGGGCAAAGTTAAGACCCCTGGGTCATGAAATTTACAATTTTGGTAAAGCACCTTAAGACCCTTCCATCTATGAAGAGTGTTTGATTCCACCATATCTGAGAGTAGAGAAGAAGATTTTTGAAATTTTAGTCAATTTTACCCTTTTTAGCCCCACCCCTCAGGCCCCTGGGGGGTGGGGACCATATAATTTACAATTTTGGTCGACCTTTAGCCATAGAGGCTTCCTGCCAAATTTCATTGAAGTTGGTTTAGGGGTTTTGGAGAAGAAGTGGAAAATGTAATTTGATTACGGACGGACGACGCACGACGACGGACAAAAGGGGATTAGAAAAGGTCACTTGAGACTTTGTCTCAGGTGACCTTAAAATCTTTATGAATGTAAATATAAGCATTGAACTGTTACCAAATGGTAGTATACAGTTGATATAAATACAATTTGGGTGACAGATAAATATTTCATTTCGCCCTATCGGGCGACAATCTATTTATCTGTCACCCAAAATGTATTCATATCGACTGTATACTACCATTTGGTAACAGTTCAATGCTTAAATATTTTCACTGCAGCAATGAACAATGAAAACGTAAGAAAGATTTTGAAGTGAAAATATAAGTTTTGCAGTGAAAAGATAAGTTTTCCATTTCTGACCAATCATATATATAGTTTTTGACAAAATACTCACCTGACATTAACTATTTATGCACAGATTCTCCTATAACAGCAGAAAATGCTTAAATTGCATTTATCAGTCCTTTCAAAATGGCGCTGTCAAGTTGACGTGTAGTAACGTCACAAATAGATGACGTCATTACTGATTCCCACACTTTTTGACACTATTAATATTTCTGTTTTTAATTTTGTTTTTAAGTTTATGAAATGCAAAAAAAAAAGAAAATTGAATAGATTAATTCGTATGACAGAATATTTCGATATTTTTCACTTGTGCTTCGCACTCGTGAAAATATCAACATTCTGTCATACTCGTGAAATATATATTATATTAAATGGAAAACCATTCAATATCCTCTATGTATGCGAGTTAAAAAAAAGAAAAAAATTGCAGTCAGTTTCGTCATCACCACACCAGTGTTAAATGATGAACCACGCTACCAATGTAGCTACTAAGGCCATCGTATTTAACTGTGTTCACTGTCACAGTCTGTGTTGCATTATATAATGTTGTTACCAAGTCATAAAAGCAATCGCCTCAAGATAGCTTCTAATTAAGCGCTGAAAATGTCAGCAAAACAACTACCATGTTGATTTTACCTTATTAAACATATATACATGTATATATCTATAAATATATAACTGAACTGTAATTAACATTGACAAGATTATTTCCTACATCACAGCTGTTTAGCTGTACTGCACTTAAATTAACAGTTTATAGAGATTTGATTACAATCTGCAAAGCCAGCCATTAATGTATAATAATATATTGTATGGTGTTAACATAATGGTCTCTTTTCCATTCACCTAAAAAACTGTTATCTATATATGTGAACGTGATTACCTGTTTTTGATTGAAGATGACATCCTCTCCACAGTATGTACAGACTACAATTCTGTATTCACATCCCTTCAAATGTTCCTCCAATGCCTGTCTGATGGTTTGTACACCACATCCATTATTCATATAGCTACACCGTACGGGCTTGTAATCACAGCTTAGTTCATGCTCCTGTTCAAAGCAGGAATTTTCACACTTTTACTTCTGTATCTCAACAAGAAAAACAAAAGAAAAGTTTCTGCCAGCTTCATGCCACCCTGGGTAAAAGATAAATCTGTACCAGGTCACCATCCAGTCTGAAATTAATGATTAATTACAAATACTTCTAAGGATCATCAATGTAAAGTTTGCCCCAAAGTTGCCACAGCATCATTTGACAAGATTTTATATGACATACTTTCACAGACCAATATTATATAAAAAAAAAAAATTTCTTCACCAAAAATAAATTCATGTAAATGTATGACAAAGCAGGAAGGATAATAAAGCAATACCATTAAGGATAACCTGTCAAATGTTAAGTTTTGAAAGGAAGTCATTTCAATATGAAACAAGGCATCGCAAACGATACAAATCCCCTCGCATGCTAACACATGAACTCTGACACAAAATGGGGGGTGGGGTAATTGCAGGACATTGAAATAACATCAGTTGTCATTTGCACTGAACTGCAATAGACATGGATGGGCTTATTATCAGGCATGGGCTCATTGCCAGATAAATATGGTATACATTGTTATGCATTCAACAGTATCTGGTTAAGCATCACACTAGCAACTTCATTTCCTGATAGTTATTATAATTATGGTCAGGATCCATTCAAAAATGAAGTCGCAACACTGACAAAGATTTTCTATAAATAGTAACGCTGACCTTAACCTTGACCTTGGCACCCTGAAACACGAACTCGTTCGAGGTATTCCCTTGCTGGACCCATATATGAAGTTTGGTCAGGATCCGTTCAAAATTGAAGTCGCAAGAGCGCTGACAAAGATTTTCTATAAATAGTAACGCTGACCTTGACCTTGGCACCCTGAAACACGAACTCGTTCGAGGTATTCCCATGCTGGACCCATATATGAAGTTTGGTCAGGATCCGTTCAGAAATGAAGTTGCAAGAGTGCTGACAAAGATTTTCTATAAATAGTAATGGTGACATTGACCTTGACCTTGGCACCCTGAAACACGAACTCGTTCGAGGTATTCCCATGCTGGACCCATATATGAAGTTTGGTCAGGATCCGTTCAAAATTGAAGTTGCAAGAGTGCTGACAAAGATTTTCTATAAATAGTAACGCTGACCTTGACCTTGACCTTGGCACCCTGAAACACGAACTCGTTCGAGGTATTCCCATGCTGGACCCATATATGAAGTTTGGTCAGGATCCGTTCAAAATTGAAGTTGCAAGAGTGCTGACAAAGATTTTCTATAAATAGTAACGCTGACCTTGACCTTGACCTTGGCACCCTGAAACACGAACTCGTTCGAGGTATTCCCATGCTGGACCCATATATGAAGTTTGGTCAGGATCCGTTCAGAAATGAAGTTGCAAGAGTGCTGACAAAGATTTTCTATAAATAGTAATGGTGACCTTGACCTTGATCTTGGCACCCTGAAACACGAACTCGTTTGAGGTATTCCCTTGCTGGACCCATATATGAAGTTTGGTCAGGATCCTTCAATTGAAGTCGCAAGAGCGCTGACAAAGATTTTCTATAAATAGTAACGCTGACCTTGACCTTGACCTTGGCACCCTGAAACACGAACTCGTTCGAGGTATTCCCATGCTGGACCCATATATGAAGTTTGGTCAGGATCCTTTCAGAAATGAAGTTGCAAGAGTGCTGACAAAGATTTTCTATAAATAGTAATGGTAACATTGACCTTGACCTTGGCACCCTGAAACACGAACTCGTTCGAGGTATTCCCATGCTGGACCCATATATGAAGTTTGGTCAGGATCCGTTCAAAATTGAAGTTGCAAGAGTGCTGAAATTTTCTATAAATAGTAACGCTGACCTTGACCTTGACCTTGGCACCCTGAAACACGAACTCGTTCGAGGTATTCCCATGCTGGACCCATATATGAAGTTTGGTCAGAATCCGTTCAAAAATGAAGTCGCAAGAGCGCTGACAAAAAGTGAACATACGTACGTACTTACGTACGTACGAACGGAACGCTATATCCCCTCCCCGACTTTCGTCGCGAGGGGATAACAAGAGGCCTATAGGCCTAAACGCTCACCTGCTGTGATTATAGCCCCGTATCATTTTTTTACATCCCCCTATGAACCACTTGCACAGTATCACTACATAATATATATTTAGACTATCTCCAAATTTGATTAAATTATCAGAAGTTTTCTGATATTTACCATATTTACACATTAAAGCTAGACACTGGGTAACTGGGCAGCTCTGGAGATAGGGCTCCATTCCAAGACCTCTGCTGCCCTTTATCTAATTAATTTTATTGTTTTCCTGTGTGACCCTAAACCAGCAATACTATGGTTTCATGCAGAGATTAAGCTAACAGGTTTTCTCATCAAAACTAACTGGTATCAGAGAGTAGAAAATCCAAAAGCCTAGTTATCTTAAACAAAGAAATGTTCTACAGAACCCCCCATTTGGGACCCCTAGCAGCAATGTTCACACTGAAGATATATACAGTGTATACAGTGTATACAGACAGGTACAAACCATACAATTAAATTAATTAAAAATCAACCACTCATTATACTCCAAATTAAACTCGACTCTTTATCATTACTATCTGAACCTTCTTATTGAAAATCAACTCTATACGATGTTCCAGTCATTAGATATCTTGTTCACAAACAAAAAATAAAGTGCTTTTCCATAGCTCATCAGATGATAATTGCTGTTGTGGCCATCTTGTAAATTCAATGAATTTTTGAAACAACACCTCTTATTCAGAAATGTCACTAGAACATTCCTAGAAAGTCTTCTTACTACGAAGCTAATAATATTGGAGTTATAAGTAAAAACATAATTTCAAAGATGGCGATCATGGCAGCCATCTTGAATTTTATTTTCACTTAATGAATACAAATATCTAGTCAGGACCTTCTAACTAATCATTCAATGCGAATTTCAACACTCTCGGTTAAAAAAAGTTAACGGACGACGCACGACGCACGACGCACAACAGACGCCGGATGATACCCCATTGCAAAAGCTCACATGAGCCTTTGGCTCAGGTGAGCTAAAAAGGCTGTCATAAACTTGCTGTCTTGGTTTAAATACTCACCAGTGTATTAAATTTTGTTCCAACAAACTGAATCTTAACAATTGTAAACAAACATGAAACTTTACACTAACTCTAGTTCAACACAGAATTTGTTTTTAAGATGTCAGAAATGATGAATCAGTAGAATCTGTCAAATAAACGGTATGCAGTAGATAAATGCTATCAAATACATTGTATGTACGATTATTTAATGATTTTTGGAGTCAGAGAAAGAGGTCCTCTCCTCCCTTGCCCAAGAGTGGCATAGTATGTGTAATACAAACTGATTACATATATGTAAACGAACAGGTTTTAAATGACTGAGATAGTATATCTACCTCTTAGTATAAAATAATAAAATATCAATTATTGTTATAAGCTAGAGTGTGACCAACTTTAGACTTATCACAATTCAGCAAAAGCTTTGACCACATCAGTTTTTCTTGAAGATGGCCTCCCTAAGGCAAAAAAATGTTGGTAACTACTGTAACCAATCAGCGGTTAAACTTATTAGAATCCTGGCAACAGGTGTCAATTGCCTCTCTTCCCTTTCTTGTTTTTATTTCAATCGTAGTTATGTTCCTGTAAGTGTAAATGACAGGATTTACTGGGGCGTAAAATCACTACAGCTACATTAGGAAATGCAGCTAAGCACAAAGTCTGAAGAGTCAGTGAGTTTATAGTAGGTCATGCTAGCTACACTGTATAATCTCTTTCTAGCATATAATAGCTATAGGTCTTAGTAGTTACAAGTCTACACTTATTATTATAAATATACATGTACTGGATTATGAAAAGTCCAACCACACAAAATGGTTAACCCTGATTCGAAAAAAAGACAAACACTTCTTTCTAAAAGCCTTTTCTACTACCTGTAGGAAACATATATCGTAACCAGTGCAATCAATGTTTGTGAAACTTAATGGTGGCAAACATTGTGTACTTTTAGGATTCAGTTTTTCAGCAGTTCATCCCAACAAGTGTCCGAATAGAAGTCTTTGTTGAAAGATATAAATCATGTTACAGTACATTTTGTTGTTTTTGGCAATGAATATGAATTTCAAATTCTTACCCTTTCTTTACAGTAATTAATACATTCTAATAGCAAGAGCACCTAGCATTTTTGTATTCAATAACAAATATTTAAGTATCTCATTACATTTTACACCTGTCACTTTGAAAGACAGCAAAGGTCATCTTCCAGGTAGTCCTTCATGCTACTGGCCCTGTATCGTAACTCTGGGCCTATAATGGTAATTATTGAAAGGAGTTCAGTTAAGTATTCAAACCTCTGTGAACTTGAAAGTTGGTAGAGCTATTTCATCTGAACAAACCTGACAGCCCTTCATCCAGGCATGCTACTGCTGTAATATCTTTAATCTGGACCTCTCAGTTTGGTAGATGTTAAAAGTTTCAACACATTTAATCCCTGTGAAATAGCCCAAGATCATTCAACTCATAATCTTTTCTTCTCCATCATTGAGAATATGTTGTGACCCTGCAAGTGGGTCAATGTTCATTTGAACACAATAGGTAGACCTTCATTCCAGCGAGCTGCTGACCTAATGCAATGCATATAAGAAAGGTGGTCACTTAACACAGGTGGCAATTTGAGGACTGACTGATGTACAACATATATAATACCTGTATACCTACCGCTAGTTTTTTCCATTGCATTTCCATCTGGCATCCATGATCCTTGTTGGTACAATACACAGGAAGTGCTCCGACCTCACGCCGCGCGCTTGGATCTCGAAATATCTTCAACATACACATGTAACATATGAACATGTACTATAATTGTACTTAAAATAACACAATGTATATAAATGTTTATCACTTACCTATTTACTCAGCTCAATACTCAAGAAATTATTGAAATCAGGAATGGTTTATGAGTTGTATGAAGATGGGCGGTTCTGACTGAAAGCTTTTCTATGTTAGATTGATGTAATTGTCAAAGTTTCCTGCCTTAGAAAGGTACCTATCGATAAGTTTAATATTCTGTCTTAAGTACAATTGTATTGTTTTATATATCTGTGTTTTGACAATGGAGCAGACTGCCTAAAAATTAGTCAATTTTCTTTGTCTATAACCATAAAATGCCTTCCAATGACCAAATGACAAAAAAGAATAGCAAGACATCACAACCATTATAAATCCCCTTGCTCAAAGAACTATAATCATGAATTTAATTTTGACCCAAAGTGGCTGAAATGCAAACTTTTACAAGATGACGGTTCTCGTTAAGTGCACAAAATTTTAGGACAATCAGATCATTCATGAAGTAGGTAGAATAAGGTCATCGAAAACCTATTCATAGCAACTTTGACTTCATTTTGACTCGAGGTAGTTGAAATGCTGACTCGAACAAGAGATGATGATTGCGAGTAAGTGTATAAAGGTTCGGGACAGTTGGGTTATTAGTAAAGCCAGTAGAGCAGGAACAGTTTTCGGTTACATATGCAACATTTCGTCGAGGGTTAAAAATGTGTCAAACAAGCATGCTGGGTATTGCCTAAGTAGTACATGTCCCCTACCGGCCCCGCTAAAAATAGGAACAGTTACCTTGACCTTGACCTTGACCCAAAACTCGAACTTGATCTGTAACTACTCGTACTGAACTTACATACCAACTTTCATCAACATACCTTGAAGCATAACTGAAAAAAGTGTGGAAAACTGAGAGGACAAACTGACAGATGGACAGATGAACGAATGGGGAGGAATAAAATGACCAGCTGAAATTGATGTTAAAGACGGGAAGATAATCATGTGTCTTACCCAACCATTCCCTGTAACCTACCTCTTCCTTTTTTAAGATTGGTACACATGATTCTTCGTTCCCAGGACACCTGATAGGAGGTGGTTCATCAAACACCTTGAATGCACAGACCTCGCACATCCTATGACCGCATAAAGTTTGCACAGCATCTCTTAGTACCTTTCTGAAATCGTAAATGTTTTTGTATACATCAATCAAAAGCCAAAATAGAGAAGTACAAATAGGTATTGTCTAAAAACTAGCACAAAATCAGAGCTCAACAAATTGAAATGCAATACAATTGTTGAAAAATGAAATACACATCTTAGGTTTACAATCCGTAAGTATTTCTATTATCAAAATTTAAATATTTCAGGTCCCTGTGATATGATACTGATTGTTGTAATATTCCATTTCGTATCTCTGATCAACTTAGACCTTTCCATCTATGAAAAGTATTTGATTCTACCTTATTTGGGTCTTGAGAAGAAGATTTTGAGTCAATTTGACCCTTTTTAGCCCCGCCCCTCAGGCCCCTTGGGGGTGGGCCATATAATTCACAATTTTGGTTGACCTCTAGCCATAGAAGCTTCCAGCAAAATTTCATTGAATTTGGTTTAGGGGTTTTGGAGAAGAAGTCGAAAATGTAAATTGTTTACGGACGCACGACTATGGACAAAAGGCGATTAGAATAATGAAAAAAAATTGAAACGATTGGACGAGAATTTTAGGAGAAAAGTGGTTCACAATGAGGTATACGTAATGTAGTCAACTCGATGTCATCTTGCTACGTCGTTACAAACAGATATATTGAGACAGTTTCCAATCCCTGTATGTAACGTCCCTGATTATATCATACAAAGTTAATAAGCATCAAACCAGTTTTCTTTTACTACACTTACCGAGTACTTCAGCGTTTTATGGTTCAACCTTTTCCATGTGTTAATAATTATATAGACTTGCATTTATCCCAACCAGTATTAGTCTGAAACATGATGTTTCAGTGACTATACTGTCATCTTCATCGAACAATTTCTTTTATCTGATGTAGTCACAAAAACTTTGCATTTAACATACTTACGTGTGCCTATAAATTTAGCCTATTGACTTTCATACAAACCTGAAGAAAATGTTTAATAACATCTTTTCTTGCCAGTTCCTTAAAAAATGCCGATCACATATATCCAAATAGCTATTCTCATTCTGGTTCCCCATCCGTGATCTGGCCTAGCCTTTTACCCCTGTTCTCATGTTTTAATTGCAAATTACTGGTTCCATAAGACCTGGTTTTGATACTGCATATACAATATTGTGAAATCCTGGTTCCGAGTTATAAATGATCTCATCTTTTTTAGTCTTTTCTGGTTTTCATTGACATTTCTTTTGATTTTCAAAAAGCTGGCAAGTTTCCAGTTTTCAGCAACCAATTGCAAGTGTTTGATGTATTTAATTTCATACCATACCTGCATTTGAGGCATTTATACTTTGAGTCAAGATTGACAAAGATTGGATTCCCTGGAGGTGTCTGTTGTATAGAAATTGATGATGAGCTCATAGACCCCAGGGAAATCGCCATTTCTGAAACATAAAATTGTAACCAAATAATTGCTATTTCCATCACGGAAGCCCAGACTACCTATACATTTTACCTTTGAACTTCAAAAACAACAGCAAGCATGCAAAATATGACTGTTATTATCAGAAATTTTCTTTTTTCAGATTTAAAAATATTGCAAAAATAACTTGAGCAAATTCTAGATTTTATTGATTCAATCTCAAGGACATATATATCAGTTATAAGTTATTTCAGAACTGTAACTCTGGCAAATCACTTGCATGATTGCTATAGCAATGGAATCAAAAATGTAAATTATTTATGGACGGACGACAGATAAAAAGACAGTTATATAATTCGCTTGAAACTTTGTCTAAGGTGACCTAAAAATGATGATATATTATTTTTCCACTGTATCAATGTGTTTGTTGAGGAAACAACAATTCATTGTTTTGTTTGATAACAGACATTGGTAATATGATAGACAACAAATAATAATAAAATAATTATCAATTTTTTAACATTTTTTATTACATAGCACTATACAGTAAACATAATTTCTTTATCACCCAAAAACCAAACACATCACATCAAAACTAAGTTGTTTCCGTGAAAAAAAAGGTTAAATTTCCGACCAAAACAAAATACAAAATGTAAATGGATCCAAGGTGAGACTGCACTTAATGTCTCCTAATTTAACAATTAACAGCATTGCTTAAAATGCACATAAATAATTATAATTATGATCAGACTTTTGCCTTAGCTTCTAAGGATTGTACTGACTACAATTTGACAGTCTACACATATGATACTTGATACAACATAGAGTGATTCAGTTTAATATGCAATCATTCTAAGTACAATGTACTGCAGTAAAATCTTGAAAATAGTGAAAAATATTGAAATATTCTGTCATACGATTGAAATATATGTTATATTAAGGAGGAAACCTTTCAATTTTCTTTTTAATGCATTTCACATACTAAACAAGAGATCCCAGAGGGATCTTGGTGCCCACCATTGAATGATCTTTATAGGTTCCATGTCAGATTGATCTACTCTCTATTTTTTCCTTCCTAATCCTCTTACTTATCTGTGTAAATTGAGAAACATCCGTCCAGTTGAAGTATAACAGGGCTTTTTCTGGGGGCTTTTGGGGCCGTTAATGGGCCCCATTCCCAATTGGATTTATTTCATTTTAAAGCCAAATTCCCAAAATTTGCAGTTTACTCCTGAAAAACTCTTTCCCAATTCACCAATTTTCTTCCCAAAATGAGACAAAAAGGCCCCATCCCAAACAAGTGAGAAAAAGCCATGTATAATGATATACATGTATTTTAAAATCTACCAAAATTTTTAAGATTACGGAAATTTATATTCAGAGGGCACGGTATGTCCAAAGGGCAATATATGTGTAGACGTGGTTACTACCTGTTGACACGTACACTGCCCCTGGGTATATAATGCCATTTACATCAGAACTCTGTCTATTTACCTAAGTATTTAGTGTTTTGGATTATGTAATTCACATCGTCCCTAGTATATATAGACACAGAGAGACAGACACAGAGAGACAGACACAGAGAGACAGGAGGCACACAGAGAGCCTTTGGACCATAGGTGACTGGTCCTCGGGTCAGTCCCGGCCAGTAGGCTGGTCGGGGATACACTTTACAACTCTATCTCTCTCACTGAACATACATTGTAAATACCTGACATGTATATATGTATATGTGAAACATATACATAATAAATATGAAGAAGAAGAGTCTATGGCGTCAATCATCAATTCATCTCATCATACAAACAACAACAAAATTATATAAAAACATGGAAATATTATACAGTACTTTTCAAACAAGGGAAACCTATATATTATGAAATTTGAGATTTAGCTATAATGGCTCTCTGTCAGCCATGTTGCTTTCAGATTGGTCCCAAAATGCAATACGAGGGGCCAAGAGGAACCTATATATGAAATTTCAGAAAGGTCCCTTCAGTACCTTCTGAGAAATAGCGATAACAATCTTCAATGGTCAAAATACAAGATGGCTGCCTGTCGGCCATGTTGTTCTCCTACTGGTTCAAAAATGCAGCATGCATAATAAAGGAGCAAGTGGAACATACATATTACATTTCAGAAAGATCCCTTCAAAACTTTCTGAGAAATAGCAATAACAAACTTCAATTGTCAAAATCCAAGATGGCTGCCTGTCAGCCATGTTGCTTTCCGATCGGTCCCAAAATGCAATATGCATAACTACGGACCAAGGGCAATTAACCTACATATAAATTTTTTTCATAGAAACAGCGATAACAAGAATTGTTTACGGACGGATGGATGGACAGACCATGGACGCAAGGCGATTTGAATAGCCCACCATCTGAAAAATTAAAACATCGAAAAATTAATAGTGTCAATCAGTAATGACGTCATCTCTTTGTGACGTACGTACGTTACTTCAGGTCAACTTGACGGCCCCATTTTGAAAGGACTGATCAGTGCAATCTAAGCGTTTTCTGCTGTTATCGGAGAATCTGTGCATGAATAGCTAACATCAAGTGAGTATTTTGTCAAAAACTAGTCAGAATATTTCAGAAATACAGCAAAATAAACCAATGAATCCATATCTGCTTCAACTGGAAAATCAGCAAGTTTCAATGAGATGAAGACAAAGGTTAGCTCTGATTGGTCAAAAACGGAAAACTTTTATTTTCAGTGCAAAACTTATATTTTCACTGCACTTATATTTTCACTGCTTATTAATATTGCTGCAGTGAAAATATAAGTTTTATCAGGGACATATAACGTCCCTGGTTTTATTAGTTTGATAAAATTTCCATATTTCACTGGCAAAAATGCAATTAAGAAACTTTTCGTATTTTTTCTTTGAATATAGGCCTATACTTTATATAATTATTTTAGGATATATACATGTATGTGTAGCAGGATTGGTTCTGTTTGTATTTTAACCTCCGTGATCGTCTGTCGGCCATGCTGGGTAGTAAGAACTAGCGCCACCTAGCGTTGGTGACGTAGGGTTTTCCCCTGGTTATATTTGGTAACAGGGTACGTGTAGCCTAGCTGGTTCGGGTAGTTGGCTACGTATATGCGCGTGTAGCACGGGAAAATACAGACTGGGGGTGGGGCTACTGGGGCTATATATTCTGTTTCGCGGGGTTCTCGCCAGTGCTGGCTAAGTTTTGGACCACGGAACTGGTCAGACACTGAGACCCTGCATGGCGCAACGTAATTCCGGTAAGTTTAGTCTTATTCCTATTCGGCCTGGGTCGCTAAATTTATGTTTCGGTGTGATGTTATCAGCGGTATCTGCTGATTCCCGGCTGAAGTTTAGATAGGAACTGACCGAGAATCACCAGATACCGGCAGTTAATGTCTCTTCTAAATTACTGTCGTCTACACTATAGTACATGTATATAATATGTCTCCGTCGTCTATGTCCAGTTATGTCCCTTTGTTCGTCATCTATAGTAGGGAAACACCTGTAGCCCTAGTCGGGGGGGTTCTTGTTCCGTATCACGTTATATGAGGGTGCAGTATGCGAGTTGTTTGTGATTGTATTTGTAGGCCTTGTATTGTTGTATTCCTGTCGTGTAAATAAATATATAAGTGAATATATCTGCTCGTTGATTATCTTTTGCAATGTCATGATGCATACCGGGGTGTATATAGTTCTTCTTCTTCTTTGGTTGACTAACCTCCATCAAAAATGACGATTACGGTTGTGAGAAGGATTGTACTATGCTTTAAAAGAATTAAAAACAGTGCAGGGATTTGGTTACAGTGAGAGGGGTTTTTTTTAATTTAATTTTTTTAGTGGAAACTATAAGATAAAACATTATGAGGGTGTGTTTATGGTGTGTGTTTGAGATCATCAAGGGCTGCATTGTGTATATGTGCCTTGAAGATCTCTAGTGTAGTGCATTGTACTGCTGCCACCGGGAGGAGGTTCCATTGTGTTATTGTGTGTGGGAAGAAGGAGTATTTGTATGTGTCATTGGTGGCAGATAGGTGTCTGAAGGTGTAGGGGTGTGTTTGCCTTGTCCTAGGGTCTGCTGGGTGCATGATGCCGTGTGGGTCTATTGCGACATGATGGTGAATGATTTTGTATAATAGTATGAGTCTGGTCTTGAGTCTACGTGTTTGAAGTGTGGGCCAGTTGAGTTTGTCCATCATGTCTTGTACTGAACTTGTGTTGTGGTATCTGTTTTGTACGTATCGTGCTGCTCTGCGTTGAATTTTTTCTATTTGGTTGATTTGGTTTGTGTTGTGTGGGTCCCATATGGAAGAGCAGTATTCCAGTTTGGGTCTCACTAGGGCTTTGTATGCATGTTCTTTTATATGTTGTGAGTTTATTTTCAGGTTGCGTTTTAGGAAGCCTAGTGATCTGTTGGCGTTTGCGGTGATGTTGTTGATGTGTGTATCCCATTTGAGATTTTTCTGTAGTGTGAGTCCTAAGTATTTGCTGGCGTCGACTTGTTGCAGTGTGTGGTCGTGCAGTTTATAGTTGTATGTTGTTTTGGTGCGTTTGTTTGAAGTGGATATGATATTGCATTTGTTTGGGTGAAATTTCATGAGCCAGTCTTGTTCCCACTGTCCTGCTGCGTTTATGTCTTGTTGTAATTTGTGTGCATCGTTTATGTTGTCGATTGTCTTGTAGATGATGCTGTCGTCAGCGAAGAGTCTGAGAGTGCTGTGTTTGATGTAGTCTGGTAGGTCGTTGATGTATATGAGGAAGAGTATGGGGCCCAAGCAGGTTCCTTGAGGTACTCCTGAAGTGACTTGGACTTTGTCCGATTGTTTCCCTTCAAGTAGTACTGTTTGGGTGCGGTGTGTTAGAAAGTCTGTAATCCATGTGAGTGTGTTCCCTGTAATTCCGTAGTATTTGAGTTTGTACTGGAGGCGTTTGTGTGGGACTTTGTCAAATGCTTTGGCAAAGTCCATTATGACAATGTCTGTCTGTTTGTTTGTATTGTTATTAAGTGTTAGGTCGTGTATGAATGTGGCGAGTTGTGTTTCGCATGATCTTGAGGAGCGGAAGCCGTGTTGGAGGTTGTAGAGTATGTTATTGTCCTCTAGATGTTTCATTGTTGCGCTTGTGATGATGTGTTCCATGATTTTGCATGCGATGCAGGTGAGTGAGATTGGGCGGTAGTTAGTGGGGTTGTGTTTGTCTCCTTTCTTGTATATTGGGTTTACATTTGCGTGTTTCCAGTCATGTGGTAGTGTCCCTGTGCTGAGTGAAGTGTTGAAGATTTTTGTGAGTATGGGTGCTATGGGGTCTTTGAGCTGTTTAAGAATTTTGCCGTGTATTTGGTCAGGTCCTGTCGCTTTGTGGGGATTTATGTTTCCTAGTAATTTGTCTACTCCGTTGCGTGTTATGTGGATTTGCGGCATGGTGGGGTGTGGCGATGGTCCTTTGTCTGGTATATTGTTGTTGTGTTCTGTTGTGAACGCGGCTTGAAATTCATGATTGAGGGTGTTTGCTTTTACGGTTGGGTCTGTAGTCAGATGTCCGTCTTTGCGAAGGGATGTGATGTCAGTATTTTCTTTTCTTGTGGTTTTGATGTAAGAGAATAGTTTTTTGGGGTTGTATTTTCGGTTAGAGTGTGGGGAATCTGGTTCGTTTATGGGTATGTCTTTGATCATTTTCTCTATGTAGTTTAGGTATGCATTGCGTGTTTGTTTCTGTACTTCTGCTTTTATGGTTTTGTATTTTTGTGTGAGGTGGTGGTTAGTGCGGCTTTTGGAGTGTAGACGTTTGGACTGCTTTATGAGGCAGCGTAGGGGGTGTGTCATCCATGGAAGTCGGTGTTTGTAGGTCAGGAGTTTTTGAGGTATGTTTTTGCTTACTGATTCGTGGAGTGTCGATTTAAACGTGTTCCACATGTCATTTGCTGTTTTGTCAGTCTGTTGGTTAAGTGCAATATCAAGTTTGGCGAGGTCTTCTTTTATGTTGTCCCAATTGGCTTTGTGGTAGGTGTATATGTGTCGTGGTTGTTTGCGTGTTCTTTTCAGTCTTACATCTATTTCTGTGTATATTATGTCATGGTCTGCTTTGCCAATGGGTGGTGCTGTCTCTGTCTTGTTTACTATAGATGGTCTGTTAGTTAGTCCAAGGTCAAGTATGGTATGTTTGTGGTTTGGGTGAGTGAGTTGTCAGCTATGATGTCAAGTAGGTGTTGGTGTTGGATTTGGTCTGGTTTACCTGTTATAGTTTGATGTGTCTGCCAGTCTATGTGGGGGAGATTAAAATCACCACCGATGTATATGATTGTGTTGTTGTTGTTGTTTGAGTTGAGTCTGTGCATGGAAATTTCTAGTTGTTGGAGTGAGTTGCCTTTGTCTGTAGGTGGTCTATAATATGATGCTATTGTGAGGTTATGTGAGTTGGACATTGTGATGCTGGCCCATATTGATTCGTTGTCTGTTTCTAGGTCTGGCAGTTGTTGTGACATGTATTTGTTTGTGATGGCGAGGAGCACACCTCCGTGACTCTGTCCTCGTTTATTTGGGGTGCGGTCTTTCCTGTAAACATTGTACTGATCGATTGGGAAGTATTCGTGTGAGGATATGGAGTTGTTTAACCATGTTTCTGTACCGATGATTATGTCTGGTTTGAGTGTGTGTATGAGTTCGTCTAGGTCGTGTTTTTTGTTTGATATAGATTGGAAATTGATTGTAGCTATTCTGATTGGTGTTGTGAATCTGTTGTTTTGTGTACTGTTAGTATGGGTTTTTATGGGGGATGATGATGCTGTGGGTATTCCAGGGCTGGTAGGGTCATCTGATATGGTGCTAAGATTTGTAAATCTGTTGGATGTGTTTGTTGTGTTGTTGTCAAAGAGTGTCGATGAGAAATTTGGCATGCCACAGCTCAGGCACTCCCAGGACACATCAATGGGCGTGTAGTGCTTAAGGAATGACCTGTTCATTCCCTGGCAGTCTACATGGAACCAGGTATTGCATGTATCACAGCATATTGCGCTGGATTTCCACGAGACCGCCTTCCCACACGACCCACAGGGGTACCTAGGAGCCCTTGGACCGGGATTTGTTTCAGTGTCTGCAGATATGGAGTTGCAGCTAGGTCTTATTATTTTGTGTTTTAGTCTAGTGGTGAGTGTCGGACAGATTACGTGTGTGTCTAGTTGTAGCACACACGGAACCCAGTCGTAGGACCTGAGAAACATCCACTATACGAAAACTGTTACATATGTATTTCATTGAGGTATTTATTCACGTTATCACTCCAATATACGCAAAGATTCTATTTATAAGTTCAATACGAGTTACTTCCCTTCCATTACTGGACATGTATATATGCACAATATTGTAACGCGCAGCAGGTGTACCGAAGGGAGGGCACGTGTGTTAACAGCATGAGACAAAAAAACAATGTAGCAAAATCTTAATCAAAGAATTCATGGGCCTGAAAAACATCTTTGGACACTCAAGTGTGCGAGTGTGCCTAACGAGTGTCCAGTGACGAATGCGCACGCCCCGCAATGGCGCAAATTCGTTAAGAAACGGAAGCAAATGTTTAGATGCTTGAAAACATGGCCAGGATGGAGCTTTGTGCCTTATGTTAGGAATACTGGATACTGTGTGCGAATGTCATATAATGATATATTAGTGAAAACAGATCAAATACCTTGCACAGATTTGAAACAGACGCCAAAACGAACCGGATATCCGCTAAGGGGGATAATTCGATAGTGATAGTACAACATTTTTTTTCAATATCACTTAACAAATTGCGGGGGGTGCAAAAACACTCACCCTATGGCATATATAGCGTATATTTTAGGTGTCCGACACGTGATCTAAAGTAGGGGAGATCCATATAATACCGGACAGCATATATCACCGGACACTCCGCTAATATAAAGCTTTATAAGCCACTCCCAGGTTGTCGTCGTTCTTCGTCGTTCGTTAATAGTAGTGTCGTTTACGATCTCACTCGGAACACCTCGGCCGATTCTCTACGGTCATCTAACGGTTAGCAATCGGAACCCCTCGTCATTTTCTCCGAAACTAGGGGCGAATTTGTTCTCCTAAAACCAGTTTTAGTTTCGAACCGGTTCTGTAAACTTTCCATTTGTTGAGTAAACCAGTTTCAAACCACATTTAAACTGAAACCGGTTCATTCATTTGTTTCTGATAAACCTAAACTAGTTTATTAAACCATTCAAACCACCACCGGTTGTGGTTTGGAAGGTTTCGTTTCTGAAAACAAGATGGCGAATGTTGTCAACATGCAAAATGTGCTCTTGAAGTGCGCTACGTACTCCAAACTTGCCAGCTATGGCTTGTAGTGTCATTTGACTGGACAAATAAAATATAAATTATAAATATTAATAATTGTTTTCCCATTGGTATGACAGTGTTCCCTTGTGTTTGTCATTGCATTGAATTGTGGAAGTATGTCTTCAACATAATTTGGGATTCGGGGATTTTTTGTGCGTTCAGGAGGTATTAACGTTTCAAATACTGCTCTGAAGCTTTTTCTCCCAAAGACACCATATTGAAAACTAGAATTTCGCATTTGTTTCTCAAGAGCAAACTAGTTTTAGTTTACAAACCGTTTTGAAAACCAGGTTTAAACCATAAACCCAAACCTAAACCAGTTTATTTGCAACAAATTTGCCCTTAGTTCGCAGACGGAGGCGAGGTGTTCCGATTGAACGGTTAGATCACCGTAGAGAATCGGCCGAGGTGTTCCGAGTGATCAAATACCGTGATACATCCGAGGTTAGATGACCGTAGAGAATCGGCCGAGGTGTTCCGAGTGTTACGATCTAAGAACCTCGTTAAGCACCTTGCTCTGATTGGCTGAAAAACACACTACCAATCTATCGCGCTCGCTTATTGGTCAATAATAATAGAAAATGAAAGTAGCTTTCCATACAGGTAGCAAGGTGCTTAACGAGGTTCTTAGATCGTAAACGACACTACTATTATACCTCCGTTCGTTTCAATCTGATCAAAACGTTATCATGACCACAGACCTACATACACTCGGAACTCTTCGGATACAAGCTGAATCCACAGTGAGCTGGATTGTACCTCATGACCTGACCTGCATTAAGAAAGATATTTCTGTTTAAATGTTACCACCCCTCTATAACTCCTTGTGTCCCTGCACACACACAAACATGGAAATGGTGTCAAAACAAAATTCTCTCACTTGAATAGATATTGCACTACAAATATATGTTAAAATTATGCACATATCTGTAATAGCTAAGTCAGGAAAAATTATCTAGTAACATACCTCAAATTTACTTTTGCACAACATTCGTACCCGGAAGTATAATTGTGGTCTGAGGCCTGTATATTCTGTTCAAAAATAAAAATTCTATGGTCATTTTACTACCCCTACCCCTGGCCAGGGGCCAATTTTCACTAACTGAGCAGGGTCACCATGCAAACATTCCTGTTTTGCACACAATGATGATGGAATAGTTGCAATGAATTTATGACAATAACACACATTCAGCAGATTAATTTGTGTCATATTTTTATTATGCTCTTGAAAAAAATAAATAAGTTATAACATGTTAATTAAGAAAAACTTAAAAATTCAAGATTTTAAAAAGATTTTTGTATATATTAGTGAATAACTTTTTTATTAGATTTTTCAGCCTGTCTAACTTTTTGCATTCTGAAAGACCAGTTTTTAAAGATAATATTTACATATGATACTCATCGCTGCTTGCGAAAGCATCGCTGTTACCCCTGGAAAACTCGAGGACGAATTCTTTCCTGGAGGGAGAGTATGTAACCCTGGTAAATACTAGCCGCAATATACCGCTCGGTTAAAGAGATCGATCGGTTGAGCGTAAATCTAGTAAGCCAGAGGTCCCGGGTACAATCCCTAGCGGAGGCAGTGATTTAAATTTAATTAATCATGCGCTCTGTTACATTCTATGTAATTGATCTGTATCATGATTAGATATTTAATCTTAATTTTCGTTAGAAGAAACTTGTCGCAGAATTTTGTTTTGTTTTATATCCGTTCCGGTCATTAATGTTATATACATGCATTTCACTATCGGCTTATTTAAACAATGCAACCTCTTTAATGCTATCGAAATATTCGTTACAGAAACGAGCTTGATTTCGCCACATAAACACTTCAACCAGGTCAACCTGCATGCACCGTAATATTTTTTTTTTATGCCTACTTCTTGGAAATGACGCCAGAGCCAATCAGACGTATACTATTTTCGTTAAAAGTGTCAAATGAAGAAGCAATCGGAGGTTTCACTTATCGATTGGCAATTGAAAAATCTGAGACAAAAAACCGTATTCGACGGGTGTGAGTGCCATTTAGAGTGTGTACGAATAACCTCCCCTCGCATAAACCAGGTAGCAAGCGTAATGAATCATGCAGAAATTAGTTCGGAACACTTGGTGATAAAACAGGTCTTCGTCTATGATGTTAACGTTTTTCTATGATTTATTTATCTAAACAGATGTTACCACACATTTAAAAATCAAATCACAAACAAATACTTCGCAAAGTGTTTTGTTAGTTTTTTTTCGGGGGTGTCTCCCTAGAGTTCCGAACGAACAAACCCGCGAGGATAGCTTTAGGTAGCTGTTACACAGCCAAGGCTTGAAAATAAGCCTCCAGTTCTTTCGGTATGTCAAATGTGGAGATGTGTTAGTTAAAGATGCCAAGGTTGGTTTTCGAGAAAGGATGTTATGAAAAGACATCAACGAAATGTTTATAGACATCTGAAACCACAACCTCCGCGGGAATATCAAAAGAAATCTCGGAGCTAGTATCATACTGATATTTTACGTTTTTTTTGTAACTTACATCAAAAAGTATATAAACTTGTTTATTACTTTGAAACTGAAATCTTTTACTTTTTAAAACATTTTTGTACACAGTTTGGACACAATTATTCCAAATTAAATAACTCTGTACTTAGACACGTTAATTGAGCTATAAGGCGGCTTGTCAAACAAGATTTACATTCACAACATTTTTTGGTTATTTGTCCACTTTCCCCACTCTGTTAGATTCTCATAATCCCTTTTGTGTTGTCACTTAAGAAATCTGGTCCTGTCCTAAACATATTTTCTACCCTTTGTTACCAAATTATCGGCGTGTCAGAGTCAATTAAGGCTCAGGTAGTGTTACGTAATCTTTCGGCCAGATTGGTGTTTTTCTCTCAGTTCTTTGTCCGAACCCACGCTAAGATTCGACCAATCAGCAATAAGGTCCGACTGGACATACATTTTTTTATGAGGCCTCTCAAAGGTAAATCCAATACCTCACTTTAGTAAATACTGCGAATAACCCTCCTGGAACCTCACCGATATTGGGGGCACCTGAGTATGTAGTGTGTCGCGTGTCCAGCTAGTCACTTGAAGCTGCGACCACAATAAAGACCACATCAAACTTACCAGGCTGTCTCCATTATAATTTACAGGTGAGCAATTGTTTTTATTTTTATTATGTTGTATTTTTGTATTTTGTTTTTGTAAACTGACTTTATTCATATTCATGTGTATGAGATTATTGTTTATTAGTATTATAGACTTTTCATGCTCACGATGCATTTTTACCCACTTACTTTAAGTCACACGTAAGATAAAGAGTTTGTAATTTTCCCACTTGTTATCTGTTCGACCTTCAGATTGTTTTTTTTAACTACGGTAGAGTTCTGTTAAGTTTTGATAGGTAGAATTTTATTTAATACCCTACAAAATAATCATATTTTGGACAAAAACATTGTACTTTTCTGTAACAAAGGTCTTACACCTTTGAGAAACTAGATTTGGAAAGGATTGTAAAGATTCAAGCTAAATAGATCATTAACTAAAGCTTTAACAATTTATTTACATTAAATTTATTATTATCAAAGATTTCGGTATTGTTACCGCACTTGTTCGCACCAAATTAATCAAATTACTAGAATAGAGTTGCGTCCCCTGATGAATTCATAACATCCGCCAAAGGACGGCAAACACATGTTTGTATGATTTTAAAAGATGCAAATCCATCTGTCTAGAATTACTCAATCTAGAGTAAGTAAATTTTTGATTCTATGCATCTAATTATTATAATGTTACTAAAATTATACTCGTAAATAACTGATAATGTATTTTTCCAAAACCATGCTTTTAGAATAGTGCGTGAAAACATTCTTATCACTTTTATATGACTGAGAATTATTTATCTTGTACTTTGAAATAACTGCTAATGTGTCATGCTCATTGTAAATGTAAAGTAGACATATTGGTTCAAATAATTGATAAAACAGATGTTTATTTGTCCTTTTATAAGTCAGCAATTGTAATCACCCCTCTAGGAACTTTCATTAACCTTTTTTTTTATAAACCGGAAGTTCACTTCAAAACCGGAAGTTGCCGATGTGAACAAAAAGTGGGCGTTTCCCATGTAAACAAATGCACGTGTTATCTTCCTTTTTTTTCTTTGTAGCTGGTCTAGATTGAAAATGTTTTCAATGTCTTATTTTTATCTTGAACCAGAACAGCACTATATCAAATTCATGTAATAAGCCTTCCTACCTCATTCAGATTGAATTTATTTGTTATATTTTTATGTTGTCATGCTCGGTTAATTGTTAAAATGTTTCTTTGGTAAAGTCTTTATGCATAGAAAAACTTAACACATTATTTATCATTTTGAACGTGAGAGTACCATGCACCGAATATGACAGTACACAGGAAAAACAAACAAAGTCAAGAATGCCTTTTCTGCAATCACATTCACGTAGTAGGCCTAGACATTTTATACTTGAAAATAAAAAAAAAATAAAAATAAACGGGAAATGGATTCGCATACTTTTGTCACAAAGGTACAACAAAATGCTTATTTATAGATTGACTTTTGTCAGTTTACTGAAATCTGGACGAACAAAAAGAAAAGTGAATCACGAATAAGACTAATCAGGTTACCGGAACGTATACATGTGTACCAACATTACTTACTTCAGACCTGTTCATTTCTTTCTACACATTTTACAAATATCATGTCGTCGTCAAATACGAAGATCATACTTCAGACCTGCCAAACAATTTGTACGTTGTGATCGATGATCCATCTTCAATTTATTTTCATTTCCCACAATGCTAGATTTAATGTTTGCCAGAAATTCTTTGAGTTCAATCAAAATTTTATGAGTATATACAAGACTCGGGACTTACTTTTAGATCTATCACTGTATGTTTATCGAAATATTGAGGAGTTTCATTTTATTTTAAAACCCTTTTTATTCAAATTTTCGAAACAGTATAACTTACTTATTTGATTTCGATTTTAATAAACTTGATAACAGATAACAATTGGCCGCTTAGTGTCAACAATCATGGGCGGACACAGGATTTTCAATTAGGGTGCGTGCGAAATTATAGGGGGAGGGGGGGGGGGGGTCCGGAGGTAATCCCCCTAAGAAAAATTAGCAAGTAAATGCAAAATCCTGCATTCTAGTGTATTTCACGATAGATTCATACCTGGTGTGTTTTATAAAAACAAGTATATGAGATATTGATTTTATACTATCATTTGATTGATACGGGAATTCGTTTTTTAAGATACCTTTGACAATTATAGGGGGGGGGGGGGGCTTTCAATCCGCCAGTGACATTAGTGCATTGTAAAGTATTCTTCGTAATACTGATTATCTATGTAATTCCACTTTACATCGCATATATGATATTTAAGTTATTGATGAATTATCTGATTAATTGAGTGTGTAAACATCCAACACTACTCTAACAATGATGATCAAACTGGCTGAAGTGCTTACAGAATAAAGAAACTGAATTTAAATGAGAAAGAAAAGAGAATACTTGAGGGGTAGTAGTAGTTATTTTGTGTCAACGCCAGAATTTTATAGTATTTAGGGCTAACGTCAGAACACCCAGAATAACCTCTTATTCTTACCGATACATGTGTTGTGTGTGGTCTATATATTTTTAACTAGTCATGTAGTGGTCCATCTTTTTTAAATTGAAGATAGGCATAACCCTAAATAGATGGCAAGTTCAATAAAAAACAAAATATCAAACAACTATCAGCTATTACCCCATCCAAATTTTAACTTCGAAAAATTTCAAATGATAATGCCCCGGTCCTGTCTTGAACAAGTTACTGAGCACCGTTACATGCAATCTTTCGATTTCAAAACGAAGTTCAACAACTACCGAAATGATGCAGTTGAAGAAAAGAAAAGGACGATCTTATCACTGGCATTAAAACATGCTATCTTATTAGTCCGTGATCTCACAAACGACGTCCTGTACATGCACATGTAAAATAAAGTATGCCGAGATGACCCCCAAAAGTGCACCTGGCGGCAGCCGATTATACAATCACATGACCTTTCAACTTCGTATGTAAATGAAGAATCTGGACAGGCTGAGGGAGCCGTTTGAAAAATGGCATTCAGAGCGAGGAATTCGGCGATGTTTTCACGGATTATTGTGTTTTGGATGTAACAATTCGTATTGAGTGACACGGTAGGTTAAAGATGAATGTTTCCTGATGACGGTGGCATATAGTGTGCACCGTGTCAGTTTGAATAAATGTGTTTTTTAGTCGATTTAAGTGAGATGGGGTGCCGTTTCGCTCGTGGCGTTGTTACCAACCTTCACCTTAACAGATTACACATACCGCTGTCATATCAAAAAAAAAAATCGAAAGTAATATTTCCTATGCAAGCGCCTGTGCATCGGCGTAGAACGTTTCAATGGCGCAGTGATGGTCGGCCCGATACCTTGACATGATCATTGTGGAAGTCGTCTATAAGATTGGATGAATACCTGGATCGCAATGTACATACATGGATACGAATTGTACATATATTAGATATATTTCTCTCGGTACAACTATGACAGGAAATTCAAATCTATATCTTCGGATCACCAACACATAGTGCATATGATACATTGTGCTAATAAATAGATATATTTATGTTAGGAGAGCGTGAATGAGCATCTCGGATTGCCATTAATACATATGTGTGCAACTAGAATTTTAGTTTGTGAGTATGTGGCTTTAAGGGACTCGGTTGAATTAGAACGCAGTTCTTACTACGTTAAAAATCGAAGCTAAATGAATACCTGGATCGCAATGTATAAACATATATGGATGCCAATTGTACACATATTGTAAATATTTCACAACAAACAATTCAAAAGAAACAAACCTGCTATATCATGTGTTGTTGCTGCTGAATCTATATATAGATTCACAGATTTCCTCTACATTACAAAGGCCTCAAAATAGCCAGCCAATGGTAAGCATTCAACTAACCTCGGCCAGAGACCTATATACTAGGGACTCGCAACAACCGCTTTTCTCGCAGAGTCACGACCTCACCTTTTGTTCTCATGACCGGAAGTATATTTAGCACGAGATCTAGGGTCCCCGTGATTTTGTGTACGCCGCACCCGGTCCCGGACCCGATCCCCGTACCAGGAATATTGATGTTATTTTTTTTCTCAACAACGACTTAATGAATAAATCTCATGTTTTTCTTGTAAATCCAGATTTATATTTCCAAAATCTGACATCTCAAATGAAATAGAAGTTATACATACAATTTTAGTAATCGTCGATTTACATTTTTCAGGGTGTGATTTTGTGTACGCCGCACTCAACCGTGAAAAATTACGGTTTTTGGCTGTTTATTCGTAAGCAAGGGTTTATTTTTATGATATTTTCGATTCCATACTTCAAGTAAACCTAATTGTTGATACAAATATAAGTTTTGATTACAAATACTACTTATTTCATTTCAAATCTTGCCTTTTTTGAGATCGCGGCGATGATCACGGGGGGTTTTGTTTAAGCCCGGTCCCGTACCAAGGGCAGACTACTCCCGATCCACCGTGCTAGGACTACTGGTTTATGAGTAGCGTGTATTGTCTGTATACATATACCAGATGTTATATGGCAACCTGACTTATGAATGTTAATGTCTTTATCTAAAATGTGTAGAACCTTCAGTCATCCTATAAAGAATGTTACCGAGCTCTGCGACGAGGACGCAGTTCTACAAAGCGCCCATTGCTATATTTGTTTTACCTACCTGCCTACCTACTTACCTACCTACTTACCTACCTATACCTATCTATATCTAACTAACCAACCTACCTACATTACCTACCTACCTACCTACCTATACCTACCTACCTACATGTACCTAACCTAACCTAACCTACATACTGTACCCTGTACCTACCTACTTGCCTAGGAACATTTACTGCAATGCCAAACAAAACTATCCCTTGAAAAATGTAAACCTGACTTATCACTGACACATCTATTATGAAACCATCTGTTACAGCCAGCGTCACAAGTATCCATATCGTCAAATACATTAGAAAGATGACATCCCTCGGATTCACAATCCATAAAAATATCAAAGGATAAAGTTTGAGAATTTTTCTTTTTCCTATATTTACTGATTTTTTTCCTTGGAAATTTTGAAAATCTACCATTTGAAATGCATTCAACAAGATGACGTCTCATACAATCAGTATCGAATTCTAAATCCTCATTCCCGTTAAACCCATTAAAGCAAAATTCTACTAGGTTAGCAATAGCGAAAATTCCACAGTCAACCCCATTTGTCTGCTGATGTACGTTAGGTAAAATCGTTTTTAAAAGTTTCCTATTTTCCCCATATGCTGATGATACCTGCATTTCTAAAGAAGCTGACAAATGACCATTATGTTTAGTATTACCTATCAAACTATCAAGTATATATACTTCGCTCCCATCTACCTCTTTTACTGATACTACCCAATGGTCATCACCTGTATGATGGATTTGTGCTGCTGCTGCTGCTGTAGTTGGTTACATTCGCAATGCATAATCCAACTTACCGTTTTTCAAAACTGGTGCGTACCCTGTATCTGTGTCTACCCGTTTTCTGGAATTACGTCTAAGTTGGGCCATGTGGAGTTTTTTCTTACCTGCTGTATCATCTATTCCTATACTTAACTTAGCAGCTATAATATGGTAACACGTACCGATAGAGGGACACTGACATTTCTCTTTTGGGTGCAACTGAACAGCATACTTATCTCCCTGCGAGCCTTCAACTATAAATGTCCTGGCAGATGGAACATGGGTTACCTTTTTAGCTTGTTATTTGCTAACGCGGCTAGTGCTAACGATCTTTGCGAAGTCTGCTTATCTGTCTGCTGAATATCGGACGGCTTGTCGGTTTCTACCTCACCTACCTCATCATCACTATGATCACTTGTCTCTCGCTCATTTATCTTACCCTTAACTAAATCTAGGACATCGTCAGGATGACAAACTATTTTTGGAAACGTCTTCTATGGCATTTTTTATGGCTAATTCCCTGTCTACAACAATGACATGACTACCCTTCGATAAATTAGGAATAAGAGACTTGATACACCACCAAAAAAAATCGTGAATCCTAGTAGATTTCTTATCATGAATTAAAAAAGCTACAGGAATGGTTTTATTATTT
Source organism: Pecten maximus (assembly GCF_902652985.1). Classification (NCBI taxonomy): domain Eukaryota; kingdom Metazoa; phylum Mollusca; class Bivalvia; order Pectinida; family Pectinidae; genus Pecten; species Pecten maximus. Next base: position 15,704,568 of record NC_047017.1, on the reverse strand, counting down.
TGAAATAAAACATGTGCATAACTATATATAAATATTCGTAGTATACACAATATTAACTTTTTTTTCTCTCACTTTTTCACTTTTGTAATTTTCGCGAAATCTTTCACTAACATCACAAAAACATTGTCCGATATAATTGATTACTAATGTATCTAGACTAAAAGTCATGTATAAATATCTGGTATTACACAATACACGCTACTCATAAACCAGTAGTCCTAGCACGGTGGATCGGGAGTAGTCTGCCCTTGGTACGGGACCGGGCGTAACCAAAAAAAACCGTTATCATCGCCGCGATCTCAAAAAAGGCAAGATTTGAAATGAAATAAGTAGTATTTGTAATCAAAACTTATATTTTTATCAACAACTAGGTTTACTTGAGGTATGGAATCGAAAATATCATAAAAATAAACCCTTGTTTACGAATAAACAGCCAAAAACCGTAATTTTTCACGGTTGAGTGCGGCGTACACAAAATCACACCCTGAAAAATGTAAATCGACGATTACTAAAATTGTATGTATAACTTCCATTTCATTAGAGATGTCAGATTTTGGAAATATAAATCTGGATTTACAAGAAAAACATGAGATTTATTCATTAAGTTGTTGTTGAGAAAAAAATAACATCAATATTCCTGGTACGGGGATCGGGTCCGGGACCGGGTGCGGCGTACACGAAATCACGGGGACCGAGATCTAGCGAGACCAAGCGCTGCGGCTGCGCAATAGGTGGATATCGGAGTTGTTTATATTAGTGACATGTGCCGTGCCAAGAGATGGCGACGGACGACCGTCTGTCTGAGATAACTTCACACTGGCGATAGTTATACCTATTCACTGTAATGTATATCGGCAGATGTGAACAACGATATTTAAGTAGAGCAAGGGTACGTAATTTCGCACAGTACGTAAATTCGCACACCTGACGATTTTTTGCGTTTTTCCTCTTAGTGGTCGAGGACTGTGTTTTTTTGTTTATATGTTGACTAATGTCAACCTTTAGTGGAACATTTCCCATTTTAAGTACATCTTTCCAGATTAAGTTCGTTTTGAAAACAAATTTTAACTGATACAACTCTCTTCCGATAAAATTGTTACCGGATGATTAAATATTTTATTTAAAATAATCCCAGTTGTTGATTGGCATGTGAATTTGCAAATATTTAAGGAAAATATCATTTGATCAGATTATAAACAAAACTGAATACAAATCCACCAAGTATAACCAATAACAGCGCTGACCTGCTGACACCCCGTCATTTTCGCCGCCTTGTTTACATTACCTCTGTAGGGAGCGGTCATTATTTAAAGCAAACATGGCAGCAAATTGACACTTTCCAATTTTACATTATTTTGTTTTTAAAGATTTTTTAATCATGGCATTGGGCTTAATCTTAGTTTAGGATGTTGTTTGTCTACAAAATGGTTGAAAACTATTTTTACTAACAAAATTTAAGAAGTTAGATGGGTGTGCGAAATTACGTTCCCGATCGACTTCAAACCCAGCAATAAACACAAGTTAACAACAGCTCCCATGCGCAGTGTTACGTGTGCGCATATCAGGTTGCACACTTGTATGTTACGAAGCATTTGTACATCTAACAATGTGAGGTATTCTTTTTTGATTTGAAATTGATTTGATGGAAATGTATTTAAAAACATACCGAAAGTGTGCGAAATTACGTACCCCCACTCTAGTGTCCGCCGAAAAAGGCACCATTTTCCGTTAAAGATTCATATAAATGTCGTTCGATTTTCTGCCATTAGCCGTACTCCAACAATGTTAGAGGTTTTACACGGCGAGATACTTTTGACAGGCGCCGTGTAACCTCTAACTGCCCATAGCTGATTTTCCCGATGCTGACGATGAAATTTTCAAAGTTCGTTTATTGAAAAAATATAGCGTGTCAACTTACATTTAAATGATCAACGGTGTCCAATATATATTTCTTTCCATAATCCAATGATTAAATGAGAATAATTTCGTAACAAACACATATTATGAAGTTTTCTTCTTCCGAAGCGGAGCAGAGCGCAAGCAGACAATACTGTCGTTAGTGATAGTAGAAATACCACGTGATTTGCTGGTTAATACAAAAATGGATTACAACCTATGTCCTACAAGCGGAATACAACAAAGTCCGTATCATTTCGTTCCATTTGAAATAACCAAACCTATTTTGTATCAACCTTTAGGCAGCCATTTTTAAAAACGACTAGAAAAGTGCTACAACGACATGGGCATGTATTTTGTGTGTTCTACACCGTATTATACTGTATATTTGTGTCTGTGACATACATATGGGATAAATATTGCATACATGATACGTATACATCGTTGTAATGACCTGTCAACCACTTAAGTGTTTTTTTCGAGCATATTTCGTTCCGCCCGGATTTCGGGCGGAAACTGCATCAAAGAATTAGTGCTTCGGAAATAAGAGGTCGCAGTCGGCAAAATAATATCCGATAGAAAAAGAGCCGACCAGCGGCCTCTTATGTTATAGGAGTACCATTAGCCGATGATCTAAATTTAGATGTATAGAGAAATATACTGACGACGATTCTTATATTTTCGATAGTGATACTGACTTCAGTCAGTGCTTCCCTAATTATACCGGACTCTCACAAGGGGAAATATAATCACCTGTTATTTTCTTTGTATCTAAATACACTTTATTAATGACAACTGTCCAAGTATTGAATTACAGATGCTTGATCTTTTCTTGCTAATGTATATATACTGACGACATGGCTTTATTTGTTAACTGCCCAGAAGATTTACAAATTATGTTGGATTCTTTATATGCATATACCATAAAATGGAATCTGGAGGTCAATGTTGATATAACTAAAATCATGGTGTTTAGAAATTGTGGACAAATAAGAAATAATGAGCCATGGAAATATAATAATGACAATATAGAAATTGTTGACAGTTTTGAATTATTGGGTATGCTGTTCAACTACAATGGGAAGTTTTACAAAACACAAAAACATTTTGCAGAACAAGGCAGAAAAGCTTTATTTTCTCTGACTTCTCTCAGAAATCATAGCTTGAATGTAGAAACTTAATGTTCTAATTTTGATTCGTATGTAAATAGTATTTTACGTTATGCATCGGAAATATGGGGATTTCATAAAGCACCGGATGTCGAAAGCGTACATTAGAAATTCTGTAAAAAAAATACTTAACTTAATAAGGTGCCTAAATCAACTTGCAATGACTTCGTTTACTGTGAATTGAGTAGATTACCATTAACTATTATGAGAAAATTAAGAGTGTTCAAATATTGGTGAAACAGTCGGATAATCTGGTATTGAAAACATGTCTTGATGAAATGGTAAATGAGAATGATGTGTGGATATGTGACATTAAGAATGAATTTGCTGCTTTAGGTATTGAGTACATGTTTTATTCTTATTCACCAGTAGACTATGCTTTTAAAAGCATTGAGCAGAGATTGACCGATGTTTCAAAACAAAACATGTTAACAGATATCTAGTTCGTCGAAAGGTATATTATATATCGATATCTGATAGATAGCCACTGTGTACAGTTTTAAACCTATAGAAACTAAATATAAATGTATGTGGAGCATCCTCACACAAATTAAATATAGAAAAGATAGACATAATAATATTACCCAAAGAAATAGAACCTGTAACAATTGTGATTTGGGTGACATCGAGGGCGAGTTTCATTTTATTTTGATATGTCCATTATATACAGGTCTGAGGGTAAAATGTATAAAACAATATTACTACAAAAGACATTCTGTTTTTAAATTAATCCAACTATTATCTGTTAATAATGTTAGAGAGTTGTCAAATTTAGGTTATTATCTATACTTGGCTTGCAAAAGACAAAATTTATTAGTGTAGATAATTTTATATTGAACAGTTTTCATGTACATGTACAGTTTATGTAACACTCTCCTGTACACATCTGTAGTTGTTTAATGTTATATATCTTGTATACCTATAGGCCTTAGAGCTCATCTGCACCCACCACTAGACCAGTGATTCGTTGATTTATTTCACCAGCAGTTTTACAGTATAAAAACCAGCATTAAAACTATGCCTTTTATCTTTTTTTTTAGAGATATTTCTTGTTTATTAGACAAATGCTATAGCAAAAGTCTTAAGTAAAATGAAAAAAAAAACAAAAAAAAAACACTGTCATGTTTGATGATTGATAATATTTTATTATTTAGTATTGAAAACTTTGATAGTACTTAGGTCATGTACCAATGGTAGATCTTTTCTTCTTTGGCATTCTGAAAAAAAAATCAAGTTTAATAAGTATTGATACATTATGGTATATGGTAAGATTTAAATTTGAAACATTCAAATTTCAAATACCCTGCAGTAAATTCATATACCCCAAATGTTGATTAAACAGATTCGTACATTCAAAATTAACCTAAAAACATATATATCTAAATATGAATGGACCCATTTAAGTTTAATTAGGAAATGAGGACACACCTGAGGGATTTTTGTCTTCCAGAGTACAGGTAAATATTTAGATTGTATACTGCACAGCATGCCTTTAGTGAACTCTAGTATTTTGGGGAGATGGACATGGGCAGCCTCAGGGCATGTGTTGACAATGAGACACACCTGTTGATTGATGTATATCTCAAAGGTAATAAAGGTGTGGCCAATGTCCTTATGGTTTGGATGGATTGGGGGAGCCCAGGTGATCACCATGACAATATTTTTTTCTGTAGACCCAGAAGTACAGGTACATGCTCTACATATATTCTGAATGGACCCCCTTTGAGTTTATTAGGAGATGCCCCATGACTAGGTGTTAATGTTTTTTTATCAAAGGTGAGGTGTGATCAATGCCCCAAAGGTTGGGGGGGGGGGGGGGTATATATATCGGTCATAATGGGGAAAAAATATATAACATTTTGATTTTATTAATTTCCCACACAATACAACAAAATATATACCGCAGTATTTAATGTTTTGCTATGTGCAAAAGATATCATAGCTATTATATTCCAACACACTCATTCCTCGATCAATCCCTGCAATTCTGTATCAAATATCTGTTTTGAAACACTAAATAATTTACAAAAAGTATAATATTTTATTTTATTTACATTAGACTGATTTATGCTTTTTTCGATTAGTTTCAATTAATGCATTTCTTTCAATAATGGCTTAATTATTCATGAGATCAATGTTAACAGAAGTCATGATTATACTATATAAAATTCTACAGATTATAGCTATCAAATCACTAATCTAATCATAAATATGATATTAAAGTTGAATTGAATATAATTAATGGATAGTTTAAATTATATACACCTTCCAGTTAAAAACAAAATAGACGAAAGTATACCAGCCATCTTTTTCTCTTGTTTTGTTTACCAATTTTCACCGGGCAATAACTAAATATTCACAATGAATTACACAACAAATTTGACTAAACGCGATAGAGTAACTATCGAGCAACAATTATTTGAAAACAATTTTGAAATTGGTCAATAAATAAAAAAGGAGTTAAACTGAAACCATGTAGCACTGTCCTTAACACCAGACATAAGCGGCCCGACATAAGCTAACCAGCGCGGTAATCGCCGTGAAAAGAAGTTGAACGGTCACATGTGCAGTCTTCCGAACATAAAGTACGACGGAATACGTTTGAAACACTAGTTTACATAAAAAAAATGCACTTACGTTTGATTCCCGTGATTTGTTATCGGACAATAGTCTTCTATGAGCTGTGATAAAGCTGACCGTGTTTCAGGCGTACTTTCAATATGGCGTCTAAACAGTAGGAGCAGCAATGCACTCTGGGATAAATCACCCGAACTTCCGCTCGGCGGTGACGTTTGGTAAGCCAATGAGCTTGTTGCGAATCCCTAGTATATAGGTCTCTGCCTCGGCCGATTCGGTATCTTTCCATCTTCGCTAGCCAAGGCTTCTGATTACGTTACACTACACGAACCAGAAGCCTTGGCTAGCGAAGATGGTACCTTTCATCAAACGTTAGATGAACAGCGCCGTGCCAAAAGTATCTAACGTTTGATGAATATTTCAGAAATACAGCAAAATAACCAATTTATCTATCTTCGCTTCTATTGGAAAAATCGGCAAGTTTCAATGAGGTGATAAAAAGGTCAGCTCTGATTGGTCATTAACGAAAAACATATTTTCACTGCAAAACTTAATGTGATTGTGGATCAAAGATGCAGTAAAATAGTCATGGCATTTTGTTTCGATCGGTAGTCTGAATGGAAACAAGGTGCCATACTTGTGTTTATGGTGACCAGCAGTTAGAAATATTTACAAGAAATGCACATATTATCAAGAAGAACTATCCCGTTTTGCATCGGGTTGGTATCCTTAGAAACATGTACAGGATGTGAATATGTTTCTTCACTGTTGGGTGATCTTTGTACCCCACGAAAAGCGTCATACTGGTTACACAATAATTCCGAATGGCCTTTCTTTACAGTAACTGTGTCCATCGTAATTCTCCATTTTCAACCATATATACCGTATCGTCATTTTCGATCAAATTTAAATTTATCATTTTGAAGTTATGACTTCACCATCTCTGCAAAATAACAAAAATAATCAGAGGATGGGTTATGCTCCTGACAGAAACATACGCGCATGCATATTGTACATTTGATCAAGGCGAATTAAAAATAGATGCCAAACTTGTATCAAATGCACATGCATCAAAAAGTATGATTTCAATAAGATATACTTTACTCATTTAATTATTAATATCAACATGTTTTAGTTTCATAGGGGCATGAACAAAAAATTGTTTGCAAACTGTGTGAATCCGCATAGCAATTTTATATATTTAATAAGGGATTCTTTTGAACAAATCAGTACGTAACGTCAATGGTCGTATTGTGACGTCACGTTTTTCACACCATTTACGTTAAGGGTATGAAAAGAAAAGCACAACCAATAAGAAAGCTGCATTCTGCTGAAAACAATGGAAAATTTATTATAATACGCTCAACGGAATATTTTTGGCATACAATTGTATGTGTTACTAGTAACACCATTGCCAATTCGTTTTATTCGATTGTTTCGCGTAAAATTATGTTTTAAGGAAACAAATTTCCATAACTATTAACCATTACTGTGTCTCTTTGAGAATGGCCTTCATAATCATAAGAAAAACTGTCTCAGCAAAAAATCAATTTTCACAAATTTGTATACAGTATCGTCTGTTGTCTCTGTCCTTTTTGACGTAATGCCATTGTTTTGTTTTTTTATTTGTGTATCAAAAAGCTTACCCTTTCAGAACACATAGCTCTGTCTCCATCTTTTCTTGTCGCTCGTGATATATTTGATTCGATTTCACTATTCTAATTAATGTCCAATTCTTGGCTTTTTCCTTAATACTGTATTCCGCTAAGCACACGTGCCGGGTCCCACACTCTATGCAAGGAATGTCGTCACTAGCTGAAAATCTGCTCAGGATTGGTATGTGTCTGCGTTGGATCCTAGCCCCTACAAATAGAACGTCCGAACATGAGATACCCTCCACGTTGCACGATAGATGACTAAAATTGATATTTTCCATTTAGGTCAACTGCTTACATATTTTCACAGTTCGCCGAGCCTCGTAAACGTTTCTATTCTCATATTCTTATATTTTCTGACGGCATTTGTAGATGATTACTAATGGAATGCGTATTTAACAAAATGCCAGAAGGACTTGCATCGATAACCTGGATATTTCATTAATCATGACAGTCAATTTATTTAAGTTCTATAACAAATCCTTTTCTTGTTTGGGATCTGATACCATGCATTGCAGTCAACAATTTCCTTTAACAAAACATTGATTTCCTTCCATTCGGCCCCTGTCCCTCAGTTTCTTGGGGGATATTCAGTTCATGTTTCCCAACAGATATACCAGAATCTAGAGGAAGGAAACACAGAAGATTCCATGTACAAGCGCTTTTCGGACACGCACCATGGCTTTATACCTGGAAGATCAACATGTTGTACGTACTTTCAAATGGAGAGAAGCTTTGACAATGGAAATTACAGATAGCTTAGAAAAATACAATGACAATATAAACTTCAATACGCTTCCACATATAACTTACTTTTCAACAATTTTACTGCTTTAAACTATATAATTGTATTGCCATCAATCCATCGCTTATCAACATAATGTGAAAAATCACCAACATAAAGTAAAAGTGAATCGCAGATTCCGAATGAGATCAGCTCTATTTTTTCAACTCGTTTGTGTTTGAAAACAGCATGCAACATACGTATTTTGAAAATATCTTTTAAAAATATTGTAATACATACCTTTTCAAGCAACTTTTCATGCCTGTGGAATATAATGAGGCAAGCGTGACTATAAAACAAACAAGAGACTCCTGGGCCTTAATATGTGATATGACACATGAATTAAACTCAAATTTGTATGAATATGAATATTATTTGTTATGATAACGACGGAATTAACATGGATGTCACCAGAGTTGTTATTTTGATACGAAATTAACACGAGGGATTTGAATTTGCGACTAACGCTGCTCGCATATTAACGCGAAAATAAATCCCACGCAAATAAGAAGTAATCTACAATATTCCAAAAGCCCAAATATGACTTGATAATTTACGACAAAATCAGCAAGAAATATATGGCCATAAGTTTCTTCTAACCTGCTTCAAATACAAAGTAAAAAAAACACAAGTCTGTATTTCTTGACCACGATGACAAAGCCACACTTATAAGGTCTGATTGATAAGTTGTGAGCCTCGTATTGAAGGAGGTACTCAAGGATCCTGCTATTCTCTGACTATATAGAGCCATGTGCTCAAGAGGCTTTTGAAAAATGGTCAAAATCGATGAAAGAGTAATGATCCAATATTTGCATAAAAAAGGTTTAACACCTAATGATATCTATAATAATATGGTAGCAACACTAGGGAAAGATGCCCCTTCATATGCTACAGTAAAAAGGTGCGTGGCGGAATTTAAGCGCGGTCGACAGAGCCTTGAGGATGGTCCCGTTCTGTTGCAACCCCAGAAATAGTCCAAAAAGTTAACGATTTTGTTATGACTGACAGACGAGTCACAGAAAGTTATATAGCCAGTATAATTGGCATTTCACAGGAAAGAGTACATTCCATTCTGACCGAGGATCTTGCAATGAGAAAACTTTCGGCCCAATGGGTGCCAAGACTTCTGATAGTTCGTAAGAAGCACACCAGGCGCACATTATTGCATGGTAGTCGTAATTTTTCGGTTTTCTGGGACGTAGATGGCATGCTGCTGGTAGATTATCTCCAAAAGGCACATACAATACTTCACTTCTGAGGCAGTTATGGGAAAATACTAAACTTAAGTGCCGCGGAAAGCTCACCAAAGGTGTATTATTCCATCAGGACAATGCTCCTGTTCACAAGTCTGTCATTGCCATGGCTGCCATTCACGATTGTGGCTTTAAATTCGCCTTATTCACTTGATCTAGCTCCATCAGACTTTCATCTACTTCCAAAACTGAAAACGGCTATTTCAGGCACCCACTTTCAGTCCGATGATGACGTCAAGTATGCATTGTATGACTTTCTGAACAGCCAAGAAAAGGAGTTATATAAAAGTGGTTTTGAGGCCCTTAAACATCGCTGGCAAAAGTGTACAGATACTGAAGGGGATTGTGTTGAAAATAATACAATATGTACAGCAAAATTCAAATCCTTCAATATGAGGCCAACAACATATCAATCAGCCCTCGTAATGTGTACACCACTTTTCATTAAGATGCTCTTAGAGGTTAATAAGTTATTGGAATAATTCGCACTTATTTGACCTTTAGTTGAAGGCCACAGTGACCTACAGCAATGTACTGCACTTCATTTTAGAGTATCCAACTATCGTAAAAATTTCATCAATATCTTCAAAAGCATGAAATGTTTGGCATGGACAAGAAATTGCTTAAAATATTGCTTTTGTTTGACCTTGAGATCAAGGTCTCATCGACTAATGCACTGCACTGACATCGGCCCTAGATGATGCAAGTAAGTTTAATTAAAATATTTTCAACGGTTTAAAAGCTATGGCACGGGTCAGAAATTATCATTGCCATTATTACTTTATAAAGAAAATGAAGAACTGGCGTGGTACTTCGAATCATATCAAGTTACTTTTTTATTTATCTTCCTTTTTTTTCAAGTGACTTTTTCATCAAATCATTATTATTTTATTTCAATTCATAATTCTAAAAATAATAAAATCAACAAAATTGGTCTGTGATAAGTGATTTAAATGCGAGTTATGTAAGGGTTATGTAAGGGGGGTGACTTTACCATGACCATGATAAAGTGACCCTCTTACCATTAAGTAACTTAAAAATGATTTGTTGTTTTATTCTATATATATGTACATACAATGTACATGGAAAATTGAAAACAAAAGTTTGGAAGGTGTCGGGAACGGAAAAAGTGAGGATGGGTCAGGGGTCGCTTTACAATGACGATAGTGAAATGAGATATTTTACCATTTTTTGGCTAATTTACTTTTTTCACAGAATACTTTGCAGTAAACCTCAATTCATTAATATATACATTAAAACAAAACTAAACTGATCTGTGATAAACGAATTTAATGCGAGAGAGGAGGCTACTTTACCATGGCCATGGTTAAGTGAAACCTCCCCCATCCATCTCTTTTACGATACTTTGATATCTTTTTCACCAAATCTTGTATATGTTTACTTCTTTCAATTATTTTTATACACCAGAACATAAGGTATCTGCAATATTGGTCCAGACTCTAGCCTTGTTTTGAGCATTTCACACAGAGATCTTCACCTCGTGGTATTCCGTTCATACAGTGCACTGTGGTTATGATGGTTTCGCTTCGCTCCTCGGACTAGACAGGGGTCTCAGGCTGCGCTCACTCCAACAGTACCCCCTAGAGCCAGGGGGCAGCTTTCAACACTTCCATCAGTTGGTGAAAGTGCCCCAGGTCAGCAGCTACAGGTTCCTATAAATGGAAATAGAGAAGTTGGAGTCGACATACTTCCACAAGATCAGGATTCCCCACTGCCACTCTCTGACATTGTGTTAGGACCGGTTGCCAATGACATTGTAGGTTCGGGTCAATGAATGTCTTTTAGCAGCATTAGCCACTCCCTAGAAGTGTAAGTTGGTTAACGCATAAAAAATCAGATCAATAGTTTGGTGCCCTTATCAAACACAACAAGTCTGCAAATTTTGACATTACTTGCCAATCCAATACATTGTCATTAGTGACTAAAACAGGACATTTCCTATTACCGTATAGCGGGAAATTTTAGCGGTCATAAAATTTGGCGATTTGGTCATGAAAACTGAAAGTGAAATTTTGGCGGGTTAAAATTCAGCGATTTCCTTAAATCTAGGGTTTTAATTTGGCGTTGAGCATATATATTACCTACCGGTATATATAGATAATTATGTTATGTCCATACATCCAATCCATGTTTATTAAGTGTTTTGTGTAGTATCGATCCTCTGCCTCGAAACCGGAAACTATTACCAAAAAAAATCAGACGAACACTTACATGTAGATTTGTCAAATTAGTGTTTATATGAGTATGTGTACAAGCAACAGACAAAGAGAATTTAATCAACCGTAAGATATCGCCATGGTCATCTATTGTATGATGTGTATACGTACAGGTAAGTTAAACAATGAGTCTACAGGTAAAGTGTTAACATCAGTTCATTGAATGGTATGGGTAGATGGCTTTGTTTTCACAAAAATTAATTATGATGCGATATATATCATACTTGTGTTGCTATACATATATCGTGAGTAGTTGTTCACTAGCTCTTCGCATGTACCTATCGGCATTTTGGCCGACAATTGCCAGGCAACATCCAACGTTACTACCAGTCGTTACTCTGGTTATCAAAGGTAAATGGCGGCCGGAACGGAAACTATTGGGTAAATTGAAATTTTCGCGTCTTTTTATTTGGCGGTGTTAAAATTTGGCGGGTTAAATTTTGGCTATCTTTCTACGGACCCGCCAAATCGCTAAATTAAAGCCCCGCTAAAATTTCCCGCTATATGGTAAAACCCTAGACCAGTGTCAGAATGTTTTTAACATTTTTATCATTGTGACCACTAAAGCTTAATATCCACAGCGAATTAAACCTTGGTAGGATTGCTGGCCCTTTCTCAGTCCCATCATTCACAACTTGAATATATCACCGTAAGGTACCCAAAAAGATCCGGGTGCATTTCACGTTATTTAACATTTTTCATACAAATTAAACCTTCAATAAATTATGGCATTTCAGACTCTGATGAAGTTGTACATTATTAAACACTAGAACACTACGCCATTGAATTAAAAAAAAATGGTCGAGGCTCATTATTAGCAAAAACTGATATCGAATCCGCGTTCCGTATTTTTCCTGTGTATCGTAAAGATTATGAATAATTAAGTATGCAGATAGAGAATCGGTACGATTAAGACAGATGCTTGCACATAGGATTCGCCGTCAGTTTTTTTGAGAAATTCATTTCAACGCTATACTGGTTGTTAAGGAAACATTTTAAAGACTTCTTGTCAAACAAAAAGGTAGCTCTACGTGAGATTCAGTCCGTTTACAAGAATGTCTTTTTTGAACTTTGCCTGTCCTGTCAATACTCCAGGACGATAATTTTTTTCGAAGACTGATATCTTTGACTTGTGGTTTGAGTAAATCTCATCATCATGTTTATATACTATACTCGCGTCAAAATGTCACTTAAGATTGTGGTAGGTTTTCCCAGAGCATTTTAACGGTACAACTCTGCTATTACCAAAAGTACATGTATAGCGAACCTCGGATACTTTTTGGATGTTTACCGATACCAGCAATTTAGGTAATGGGTCTTTTTTCGGCATTCATTGGTTTTATGGTGTTTGGCCTGATGATTTAAAAGTACACCAAATTAATATTAAAGAGGTTTTTTTTCCAATAACTAAAACAAATCGTCCATCTTAATTTAATCTGATAATTTATCTTTTGTTCACATAAACTTACAGTCTTCGATTGACCCAACAATGAGTGCTTCGTTTAGTAGTGGGAACCAGCTACTTTTAATATTCAATTTTTGGCTAGGCATATTCCTGGGCAGTTGGATGTTGCAGCTGGTTTCTTGTCTCATTTAGAGGTGCAGGCTATTCAACAGTGCATGCTGCACATGGACAGGTGTCCACCTCAAATTCCTAGGTAATTACAAATTTGACCCGGGAAAACCACAACCTTGTAGAACATTCTACTTGTCTTCACACAGTTTCGGACACAGTGTGATGCACTTCTGATACCAACTTACATAACTGGTAGTGCTAGTGACCCTCATTTAACACAAACATAAATGTGTCAAGTTAGACACATGGGATGAGCCTTTTCTGCTCTTACTGGTCTGCATCCCTTCTACATTTGTTTTTCACTAATCTGTGGTTCATAGAGGATTGTAACACTTTGTTGGAGCATGGGGTGATGCATCTCTGCTCCAAAACAATATGCATGTATATACATATTATTGTTCATTGTGCAGTGTTTTATCATACTTGTTAAATATGATATTTTCGTTAAAGTATTTCCTGTCCTACTGTTGCGGGTGGGGATGCAGGCAGTCGGATCACGGATATCTCAGCCTGCATAGAAGCATGATCCCCCGCACCGACACTTTATTGTTTTCCTTACAATGATATGAAGTGGAACACTACATGGTTATGTAGTTATGTGTTGACATATAACGTAATGTTAGGTTAGGTTATGTCGTTGTAATAAACGGCCATTTCAATCTATAATATGTTTTGTTGATTACCGTGCTTAGCTTGTAGTCTGACTAGACCTATGAGAAACAAAGAACGGAGGACAAATAGGGCTTTCTTATTTACCCCCTCCCCTCCACTCCATCTTAAAATTCTCAAAAGATAAAATAAATGTCCAATATTTGACAAATTAGCATTGCAATTTATATCAAAACGAAAACTCTTAATAAGGTCAAAATATGAGCAGAATACGTAATACATACTATACAATATGAAATCATTGCTCCTCAAGAGAAATGCAACAGATTCTGAAAATAAAAGGAAAACCTCAATTAATCGTTAATTTAGATTACCATTACAGTTTGTAAATATTTCATGGTTGTTTCATTTTACAATAAATCTAATTTAAAAAGTAATTTGATTTGAACCAATGTAAATGAAGGAGTTCCTGCGTTTTTCTCCACACGAATTTTTTTTCTTCTATTTTTCCTTGATTTATTAGTTACGAGTTTGCGTTAACTCGCAGTATAAGTTATGATATGAAAATACACATTTAATTTCTACCAGCAATATCTGCACGATATGAGAGAGGTAAACCGTTGGGTTTTTTTCGACGTTTTTACTGTACACCAACACGTGCTTTGTGCAATGTTGGCACCATTCTGTCCAAAAAATGGGGATAGTAATACCATTACTCCATAACAGTATTTTGGGTAGTAATATAGGGCAAGTTGATTGGGCACAATTTATTTCAGCATCGCAAATGTCCTCTAAACAATATAGGAGAAGAGCCATGAAATAGCGCCTTCAACAGACCCTTGTGCTATTGTAGCATACCTACTCAGTGGCAATATAGTAGTACTAAAAACAAATGGCACTGTACAATAATGTATGTTAGCCATGGGGGCCATCTTGGATAACTGAACAACCCAAAAAATAACAGCATTTGGTCAAAACCAACTTAGCATCATCATGACAGGCAAGTTTAAGTTTGGAAGTTTGAAATATGTTTATTTTCCAAAATGGCGGGAACTGCAGTTATCATGGATTTCAAACTGAACTGAAAAATAACAGCAAATGCCTAAGACCATCTCATGATCATTTCAGGAAAGTTAGAGCAGAATCACACAGATGGATGATTTCGTGAAATATTTTGAACTGAATCCCACTGATGGAACTTGAGAATTTAAAATATGTGTTGTTCAGGAAAACCATGATATTGCGCAATCATGTTAAACAATGACCCCCATAGCCGCAGTGTCAAATTTTTAAACAGGCCGGGAGAATAACAACATTTTGTCGTCTTTCCTTACTTAATAACCCCACTAATTTCCAGCTCAATTTTACCACCGAAACTGAAGAAGATTACAATAGTACAGAGATATATTTTAAGTTTTGCATTGTAGAAAGCATGAATCATTATTAAGGAATATATTTGAGTCCAGGAAATAATAGAACATTTTAGCATTCACATATAATTTCGTGACACGGTCAATTTTCACTCTTCGGGCTTTACCCTTTTTCATTATCTGGTCACAATGAATACAATAAATAATACGACAGGTATAGGATGATTGCAGGAAATATCGTATCACATTTGCTTAGCTATTGGCTGGATTTAATGCAATTGTGCACATTTCTTAATATTGAAGTGTTTATTTCTACCAAACATTTTTTCATGCTAGTATCTATTTCAAAAACAACACCCAAAGGATTCAATTTGGTCCATTCTGCGGACCCTCTGTGACAATAATTTTTGCAGCAAGATGCATATGGTATGCAACTCAAAAGAATTCTATGGGTACGTAGAAACTAAATTAATTTTTCAAAGTTTAAGTTCAAACAAATTTGATATTTGTGTGAACATATTAGTTTTTTGCTGTTTCTGCTAATGATCGATAACGTTTTACATTAAAAATCAAGGTAAAAAACATCTACAATCGAAAAGGGTCACACCGTCATAGCAACCTTTCGGGATTCAGTAATACCTGTACATGAACATATAGACGTGAAATATAAACTTCTGTTCATCTAGGTCATTAAATTTAAAAGGACACTAGGTTGATCAATAATTTTCGTCATACATTTTATATGGTTTGCTGAAAATGCACAAAAACACCACAGTGAAAAGAAAGCTATGTACCTAACAGATATACATTAACAGATGTCCGGGAAGGGGATATATAGTGATTTCCATTACCTGCGTATCGAAAGTTCACTAAAGTAATTAATGGGTATTTTCATCTTCTTTCCACCAATAAACCTTTCATAAAGGCATTTCAGCATAAATAATTGGATATCGTGGAAGAAAAAATATCCGAAGATACGCGGGAACATGATGACATTTCAAAATAGATTCACTTTACTTGCTCCCATGGCCCCATGCGAATAAAGTAAAGTGCGACGTACATGTACTTACCTTTGCATATTCAGACGACTACTCGTTTCTTCTACAGAATGGTTTTCCATCTGTTCTCGCGTTTTTCTTTAACATTCGTGGTGAAACGATAAACATTTCGCGTTAAAACCGTCAATATTTTAGCGTTTAAGCAAAACTCTGCAAAATGTGAAACTGTGCACACTTTTCCCTGTATGTTTGCATGAACATACTCTTCGATATGTCCATAAAATTGTTATCAATTTGTGTACGCTATAGCGCTACAAATATCCTAGTAAGGATCGGCCTCATAACAAAGCTTAAAGGAACCTCAATAATTAAGTAATACTACCTTTAAACATTATATTTCAACAAATTGAGCATACTTTTCCACCAGTCAGATGTGGCGTCCATTTTTTAAAATCCAGAAATAGAAGTCACAGCTGTAGCATCATGAATTATCTATATACCTAATGTCATAGAAAGCGCACATCTACATATTTGGACCAATTAGAAGCCACAATGCATTACCATGACAACAAAACTTCGAAACTGTTGTCACCGTGTTCTGCATTAAAAAAAAAGCATGTGCTTATTTTTGGCAAAACCATACATCATCCAAATTTTAACCGACAAGATGTCTTCCTTTCATTACCATGGTATCCGAGCTATTTGAAATTGCCATTGTTTTAGGCATCCTTCAAACCCCCAATGTGCAAAATTGCAGCAAAATCAGGCAACACATGTACCTAAATTTTCTTCAATCTGAAGTCAGAAAATGGCAGCCATTTTTCAAAATCCAGAAATAGAAATCGCAGTCGATTTCTGATGTCATAATACACAACCTCACTACCAAAATTTCAGTATTCCCACTGGAACTTCTGAGGTAGCCAACAAAATGAAACTTTCATGAAAATTGATATTTACATTTCGATAGATTAATTTTCATGAAAATCGGATAAAATCTAAATTACGACCGATGAGAAGCCTCAACTTGGCAGCCATTTATATTTGTTGTATCTTAGAGCATATTTTATGCTTATCCTTTCTTTAAGGTTTCATATACTTACTTCGTTTCTTAGCCCATTATCGCTCTGAAATGAGAAATATAAATTCATATTACAGAAAACACAGTTCATGTATTCTTTAACGGATATATCGATCAGCCGCTGAACATACGACATACGACATTCAAAACTTCATATCTTGTGTTTTTACCAGCCAACGAGGTAACTTTTGAATGTTCAGCGGCTGAACATACGACATACGACATTCAGATTTTGAATGTTCAGCCGCTGAACATACGACATTCAGATTTTGATTTTGAATGTTCAGCGGCTGAACATACGACATACGACATTCAGACATTCAAAATCTGAATGTCGTATGTCGTATGTTCAGCCGCTGAACATTCAAAATCAAAATATGAATGTCGTATGTCGTATGTTCAGCGGCTGAACATTCAAAATCTGAATGTCGTATGTCGTATGTTCAGCCGCTGAACATTCAAAAGTTACCTCGTTGGCTGGTAAAAACACAAGATATGAAGTTTTGAATGTCGTATGTCGTATGTCGTATGTTGAGCTAACTTCACACAGCCAATATTCAGCCACTTCGTCAATGGGGTTCGACAAATAGAACAGCCTATTTTTTCAAAATTCATTTGTCACCTGCAGATTGGCAAACAAAAACGTGCATTGAAATAATACGAAAAAAGCACAGTCTGTTCAACAATTTTTATTATTTGTGTAACAATATTGTATAAAATTTCTTTTTGAAACGTTTTAATTGACATAATAAAAACGACGTTGTCCTAGGTTTTTTTTCCATAGAGCCATAGGCCTATAATTCTTTACGTTAGTTACAAGTAGTTCCGGTGGGTGAATATATTCATGCGCGGCATGGATTGGTGTCATGTTTTGGATGTCAATTATGCCCAGATAGACTGCAAATCTTTTTGCTTAGTTTATATCGTGGCTTTGCCACCAAAATGTATATATAGGTCGATATCTTTCAAATAGCAAACTATTCGATCCAATGCCACAATCCTTCACCGAGATGATACCTACTATCGACTGTTCAACAATGGTAGCATTCGTAGGGTTTCCGGTATCCTAATTCTCCATCATCCTTCTGGCTTCAGGAAAGGAAACTTTCTGGGAATATATTTCACCCTGAGTAATTCCTTCTCTATCTTCCAGACAGGATAGTCTTGAGAGGAGGGTGCATAATTACACTGGCAGTTGGCCTTCACGTCCGTAGTGTTCACAGACACTACTCCTTCCACATCCGTTCTCGTGTTGTGTTGCCTTTACTTTTGATAGAAACACATTTCTCAATTCTGTGGAAGCTGCGGCACTGCGAACCTGATGACAAATGTGTTTGCTTTTATTGTTTGACCATTACCCCTGGACTTGATGCGTCTGGTTTCTGAAAGATGGATGTTTCTACTTACTGGAATTACTCCAGAATGTCGGCTTCTTTGTCTTTTTTCAAAGCAGGACATCTCACTACCCCATTTGAAGAACAAAGTAAAGCATGAGGTTTCATCTTGACGTTGAAGCTGCCGAAACTGGAAATGCCCATGATTCATCGTCTGTTGTCGAACAACAACTGTAAAAAGCCTGCATGTTGCAGCAAATGAATCATCCCTTTATGACAGAAAGGAAAAACTTACATTACAGTTTACAGCGCCACAAAAAATAAATCCTAAAAATCCTGTATTCAACTAAAAATAACAAATTATATTTACTCAAACCCAAATATTTATTTGTTATCCGAATTTCAAATCTCTTTCAAGAACTTAACAGAAATTTGGTCGACATAGCTGAATTTCTCCATGGAACATGCAAATATGTACATGGTTTTAACTTTACGTTACATGAGAAAGGTAAATCCAGTATAATATATGGAAGCAACGTCAGTCTCTCTAGACAAGCAACACACTTTGTAAAGCACAACCGAAACATCAACTCCTGTCGAAAAGATCGTAGAGAGGCAGTTGTCCTCTCTCGGCTCCGTACCAGACACACATATCTGACTCATTCGTTCCTTTTAAAACGAAAAGATCCACCAACGTGCCATGCACTACATTCATAGTGCAGCATTTTCTTATAGAATGTTCCGATTTTAAACACGTACAACTTTCGAATCCCCGATATGAAAACTCCGTAGATTCGAAGGCACTATATAGCTATTTGAAAGGCATCGATGTATTCTATAGATTTTGATTAGTCTACTCTATTCGTTATGTCTTTTACTATTTTAGATTTTGATTTGATTTGATTTGATTTGATTTTAATGGTCAAAATATGCAATGCTAAAAGCTTTAAAATGATCATTTTTATCTTTTGTCTTCGCCACCCACATGTGTGTTCACAATAAGGTACTTAATGAATCACCATGACTATAAATGACCGCATCCGTCGATGGGCCATTAAACAAAAACAACCAAACAAACAAGGCCTATTGGAGGTGGTAAACCTCAATTTATTAATGAGAATATCAGACCTTGTCTGTTTGACGGATTTAACATCACCCACTATTTCCTGAATTCTTTCCAGGATGGAAAGCAACTCTGCAGTATTCTTACCCGAATTCCCAGAGGATATGACCAGGAAACGAGGAAAAAACGGAGTTTGTTGATTCGCGTCATTGTTCTTATTTTCTTATTTAAACGCAGATGTGTGTGATTTTATTCACTTTTTATGTCCCAGTCACCAAGGGCACATCTGTAAGCACGGTATAATCGAGGTTCTCCCTCGATTGCTCCTAAGTCACTGTCGTCTAGAGACGTGACCTGCTGATTGATAATATAGGGACCATATCACCATCCATATAGTCTGGGTCTGAAGCCAAAATTGTGAGAAACAGAGTGGCATGATTTTTAATCAATAGCCACTATTCAACCACAACGACTTTCTCCCCTAGATTTATGGGACGCAAATCACGGCAAACGGTTTGGCTCGAAAAAGAGCTACGGAATCGGATTACTTTTTGTCTGGTTCCTCAACTTAGACCTATCTGGCATGGTTCGACCTAACAAGACATAACAATACATGTAGCTCTCAGAGGTCCGGCCAGGAAAGCTCCAAGTTTCAATGAAACACGCAAGCCTTCGGACTACGGCAATGAAGCAATCCTCCCGAAGGAGAATATACTAGAGAATGGACAGGACGAGAACATATATATACAGTATATATACTTCGTTGGATTCACTTTCAGGGTGGATTGAATTCATTTTGTACAAATGTTTTTCTATAATTCACATTAATTGTAAGCAACCTATCGTTTGGCCAGTAGGTATTAATGATCAAAAGGACTTGGTTAAACCTGAAGATAGTTCATACACCGAAATAATCTATTTTGTTAAGCATGTCACTAGTCATTTCGGTGGCCACCTTGGAATCTGTATCTATAGTATTAACCTCAAAGTGTGTGTTTAAGATATAAAAACGTTTGTTTATGATTATGAAAATGAAAACGCCAACCCAAACAGATAGCATGGTGTTGTTTTATCTTAATTACCGCATAACACAATTCTACAAATGTAAATTATACAAACTTTTGGCGGCCATTTTGAATTGTCATTTCGACCACTTTAGAGTCATTGGTCGGCTTGGCACAACTCTGCATTGGATTCGTCACACCCAAAAATAGTTAAAATTTATGAGAAACCAAAATGGTATTCAGTTCTACTTGGGATCAATATTTTTCCAAATCTCTAATAGTCTAAAAATAAAAAAAAAATGTTTAACAAGGGATTTTCATCTTAACTTTAGTAAAGGATCTGAGCGAAAATATATTCGTAACGGAAACGTTAAAACTAAATGTACGCAATATCTGACGGTACATGTACCGTTGTTGCTGACGTCACTACTAATATTAGCCTAATTACTTATCGTCAGGTAAAAATATAGATAAGATTTCACATGAATTCTAATGATTTTTCAATGAATCTTGTCTGTCTGTGCTTAGAACTTGGGGAATATCCCGACGTTTATACAATAACATGTAACATTACTACAATCTACTATGTATACTATTCCTTTGACCTGTCATTCGTCTGCATGAATTGGAATTTAAAAGTTAAAAACCCATAAAATATAGAAGAAAAAAATACTTATTTTAAAGTAAATATACACGTATGTGTAAATTAAGAAATATAAAAAGGTAAAAAAAAAAAAAGCCTTATAAAATGTAACAAAGTTACCAGTAACGTTTATTCAAACTATTTAAATGCTCTAATTATTTAAATGCAATATATTAAGTTCATCCATTTTTCCAGAGTTGAAAAGGGTTGCGTTCAACTAGTTTTGATCCTGCGATGTCGCGTTCCTTCATATGCTGCAAAATGATAATTTCATTTCTCTAGTTATAACGACCGCTTCAATTATGAAATTAATAAAAGACGAATATATCACTTCCGAAACAAAGAAATTTGTGTTGTCATTCACACACATATATAGAATGAATGAAAACATAAAGCCATTGTAACACGCATGCATGACATACACATGAAAATGAAAATCCTCGGGTTACTGTAGTTGTGAACCACCAACTGTAAACCAACCTTATGGACACTTCTGTTTATAGTAACGAAAACAAGTGTTGTTCTTTCGAATTAAGGACAAATTCATTACAGTTGTGTCCCTGCTAGATTTTGTTTTCAATATGTAAATGTTGCCAGCATCAGTATTGTCAACTGGTTATAAATAATTAATGAATAACAGAGTGATATTTCAAATAATTTACACTATTACCAAACAAAATACAATTGAGGTAAATAAAAATAATAAGATGTAGTTGTATGATTAATGTTCATATGGTATTTTATTCAATTTTACATTCTAACGTTCACAACAACAACAACAACAACAACAACAACAACAACAAAGTTTAGATTCGGTAACTTTTATTCCGAAAATAAAATGATTTCAAGATCACATTTCGATTGACATTTATCGAATAATTAAGAACAACCTCTAAAATTTTTGAGATTCAACTATTCAGTTTATATCGATCAATGAACAAATTAAAATCAAATCATATAATATCATTAACATATGTAATGTCAAAGGAACAAATATGTTTTTTTTTTACAGTTTTTGTTATGTATTCAAACGTATACCAAATAACATTCATCGCGGTTAATTGTTTTAACATGTAAATATCATTTCACATCTTTGCTATAGGTCACAATAAAACATTGCTTTGACATCACCGTGTCCACAATGTTATAACATACATCAAAAACATGGATGCAAGATACAGTTACATTTATTTGGAGCACGTAACTGACTAATGTAGATTCCAAGACAGACTTCCGACAATTTAATGATATCTTATTCAGAACACTAAATAAAATTGTTCTCTAAATATTTAAAATCAATAAAAGTCATTTCCATGTAAAGTAATCGTTTCATGTCTTTCTATATATGTATTCCTTTATCATAATGGATGTGACATCACCGTGTCTACAATGTTGTCACATACATTAGTGTACCGCTTTATAACCCTGCCTTGTGGACACCGTGTCCACAATGTTTTCACACACATTAGTGTACCGCTTTATAACTCTGCCTTGTGGACACCGTGTCCACAATGTTAACACACATTAGTGTACCGCTATATAACCCTGCCTTGTGGACACCGTGTCCACAATGTTTTCACACACATTAGTGTACCGCTTTATAACTCTGCCTTGCGGACACCGTGTCCACAATGTTAACGCACATCAGTGTACCGCTATATAACCCTGCCTGGGAGCCTGAAGTTGGTTCTGAGTTCCGAGTTCCGTTTAAGTAAATGGAACTCGGAACCAGTTCCTAGTTCCGTTTAAGAAAAACTGAAATACTATGAATTAGCTTTATTGATTAAGGTCCCAGTTCCGAGTTCCGTTTAAGAAAAACTGAAATACTACGTATTAGCTTTATTGATTAAGGTCCCAGTTCCGAGTTCCGTTTAAGAAAAACTGAAATACTATGTATTAGCTTTATTGATGAAGGTCCCAGTTCCGAGTTCCGTTTAACCAGTTTCGAGGTCCGTTTAAGTAAAAACGGAACTCGTAACCAGTTCCGTTTAAGTTAAACTGAAATACTATGAATTAGCTTTATTGATTAAGGTCCCAGTTCCGAGTTCCGTTTAAAGTATTGTTGGTATTTATAAGCTTTACGGGTTTTGGTCCCAGTTCCGAGTTCCGTTTAGGAAAAACTGAAATACTATGTATTAGCTTTATTGATTAAGGTCCCAGTTCAGAGTTCCGTTTCAGAAAAACTGAAATACTATGAATTAGCTTTATTGATTAAGGTCCCAGTTCCGAGTTCCGTTTAAGAAAAACTGAAATACTATGAATTAGCTTTATTTATTAAGGTCCCAGTTCCGAGTTCCGTTTAAGAAAAACTGAAATACTACGTATTAGCTTTATTGATTAAGGTCCCAGTTCCGAGTTCCGTTTAAGAAAAAAACTGATATACTATGTATTAGCTTTATTGATGAAGGTCCCAGTTCCGAGTTCCGTTTAAGAAAAACTGAAATACTATGTATTAGCTTTATTGATTAAGGTCCCAGTTCCGAGTTCCGTTTAAGAAAAACTGAAATACTATGTATTAGCTTTATTGATGAAGGTCCCAGTTCCGAGTTCCGTTTAACCAGTTTCGAGTTCCGTTTAAGTAAAAAAGGAACTCGTAACCAGTTCCGAGTTCCGTTTAACAAGTTCCGAGTTCCGTTTAAGGTAATGTTGGTATTTATAAGCTTTACGGGTTTTGGTCCCAGTTCCGAGTTCCGTTTAGGAAAAACTGAAATACTATGTATTAGCTTTATTGATTAAGGTCCCAGTTCCGAGTTCCGTTTAACCAGTTTCGAGTTCCGTTTAAGTAAAAACGGAACTCGTAACCAGTTCCGAGTTCCGTTTAACCAATTCCGAGTTCCGTTTAAGGTAATGTAAGTATGTAGAAGATTTACGGGTTTTGGTCCCAGTTCCGAGTTCCATTAAAGAAAAACTGAAATATTAATTATTAGCTTTATTGGTTTTGGTCCCGGTTCCGAGTTCCGTTTAAGATAAACGGTACTAGAAACCAGCTCCTAGTTCCGTTTAAGAAACTATTGCATGCGTTGTAACTTCTGGGGAAAAGGATAACAACACGACTGGTGTTGTAAAATTACGAGACATTGTTGTGTTGTAACCTCCAAGAGAGAATGTTGCAACGCAGTTTTCGTTCATGGTACATTTCTTTTCTTTTTTTACCCTTTCCTAAATTACAAGTAGCTTGTTAAAGCAGCTTTCTAGATATCGCGAAATATGGGTCCATGGAGGGATATATGAGTTTTTATTTGTAGTTAATATATCTATATGTGTGAAGTTAAAGTACACAAACAAAGCAATAACTGCAAAGTATATTTCATACACCATTTTGTTTTTCAATATGGCTTCTACTTGTTGAGGTGAAATGTCTATATGACGACTGGGGAAAAAAATCTTTAATTGGTATTACTGAAGTTTTATTCAACACAACTAAAAAAATACAATTTCATTGAATAATATTGAACAGTTCTTTCATTGGTACCTGGAAACATAGAAATACGCGGGGTAGCAGGAAACTTCTAAGGAGCTGTTGCCAAAGGCCTTCCTTGTTATTCGCTGTCACTGATTAGACTAAATGATTAGATTAAATCTACAATTTGTGATATCACTAATTCGAATATATGGTTTAAGGATATCATGAATTCTAATTTATGATATCATTTAAAGAATAAATTATATCAACAATTCGTATTGATATCACTTTATTCCTTGAATTAATGATATCAGTAATGGAATTATTCATATAAATAATTCGAATAAATGATAACCATTAATTATGTCTCCCCCGTAAGTTTCGGAGAGACATATTGCTTTGTTCCAGCGAGGAGGGGATGCTTGGGATTGCATTTGAGTTTTGTAAGTCAGAGCTCACATGATCTGCTACTGAACATATTAAATGTATTCATACGTTTGTTTCCGTGCGATATCTTGTATTCTTGTTAACAAATCGCCTCCATTTTTTTTTTTTTTGTATTTATTTTATTTTTCAAGTTTTTCAGCATAGTAAAATACAAAAATACAACCCATATACGTTTATCTTAAACGGAACTCGGAACTGGGACCAAAACCCGTAAAGCTTATACATAGTTGTTCCGTTTTTCTTAAACGGAACTCGGAACTGGTTAAACGGAACTCGGAACTACTTAAACGGAACTCGGAACTGGTTTTACTTAAACGGAACTCGGAACTGGGACCTTAATCAATAAAGGTAATACATAGTATTTCAGTTTTTCTTAAACGGAACTCGGAACTGGGACCTTAATCAATAACGCTAATTCATACTATTTCAGTTTTTCTTAAACGGAACTCGGAACTGGGACCTTAATCAATTAAGCTAATACATAGTATTTCAGTTTTTCTTAAACGGAACTCGGAACCCGGAACCAACTTCAGGCTCCCCCTGCCTTGTGGACACCGTGTCCACAATGTTTTCACACACATCAGTGTACCGCTATATAACCCTGCCTTGTGGACACCGTGTCCACAATGTTTTCACACACATCAGAGTACCGCTATATAACCCTGCCTTGTGGACACCGTGTCCACAATGTTAACACACATCAGTGTACCACTTTATAACCCTGCCTTGTGGACACCGTGTCCACAATGTTAACACACATCAGTGTACCGCTATATAACCCTGCCTTGTGGACACCGTGTCCACAATGTTAACACACACACACTAAAACAAGATGCGAGATATAATTACACATATTTGTGGCACGTACCTGATTTATACCGATTCGAAGACAGGCTTTCCACAATTAAATAATATCGCGATCAGAACGCTAAATAAAATAGATTTTGAAAAAAAAAAATTAAAAAAAAACCCGACAAAATCTATCTTCAGACACATGCTCTGTATTGTCATGTTAGTCTTCTATTCTAATGTGTCTGGAGCCTGATGCTGTAATGGAAATATTTAATATTGAATTGATATATACATATAAAACCAAATGAACCTCTGAAAGCAATTAATTATTCTCTGTGACGTATGTTTGTTATAATAAAAACTTGCTTGATGGAGTCCTCATTTTTTTTTTAGTTATAAAACATTTATTGAGGGTAACTGCGACCACATGCACACACTTAAAAATAAACAGAGTCAAAACATCATTTCACATATTTGCTATACATTTACATTTATCAAAAAGGGAGCCTGAAGTTGGTTCCCAGTTCCGAGCTCCGTTTAAGTAAAACTATAAAAATAAACGGAACTAGGAACCAGTTCCGAGTTCCTTTTAAGAAAAACGGAACTAGAAATTAGTTTCCTAATTCCTTAAAGAAAATATTCTACGTACTGTATTTCACTATGAGACCCGAATCTGAAAAAGAAATGATATGTCAAGGAGTCTAGGGACACTTATCAGTCGGGTATAAACTCTACGGGTCTTGGTCCTTGTTCCAGTTCCGTTTAAAATAAATGAAACTAGAATCCAGTTTCGAGTTCCGTTTAAGAAAAACGAACTACTATGTATAAACTTTACGGGACTTGGTCCCAGTTCCGAGTTCCGTTTAAGATAAACAGAACTAGGAACCAGTTCCGAGTTCCGTTTAAGAAAAACAGAACCAGGAATTAGTTTCCAAATTCCTTTTAGAAAATATTCTACGTACTTCTCTCATTACAAGACCCGAATCTGAAAAAGAAATGATATGTCAATGAGTGTAAGGACACTTATCAGTCGGGTATAAACTTCACATGACTTCGTCCTCGTTCCCAATGTATGAGCTTTATGGGTTTCGGTCCCAGTTCCGAGTTCCGTTTAAGAAAAACAAACTACTATGTATAAACTTTACGGGACTTGGTCCCATTTCCGAGTTCCGTTTAAGATCAACGGAACTTGGAACTCGGAACCAACTTCAGGCTCCCTATCAAATATGCATTCACATCCCTGTGTCCATAATGTTATTATACACAATTGTGTATTGCTATATAATCCTGCCTTGTGGACATCGTGCCTACAAGGTTATCACACACATCAAAACAGGATGCAAGATACAATTACAATTATGACATGTGAATGTTCAATTTTACTTGAAATATACACGTAAACAATTGTATTCGACACAGAGACAAAATAATGGCTTCAGTCTATAAGTCAGACAGATAAGTAAAATAGATTTATGATTATTTAAACTCAAGAAAATTGTAAACAAAGTAATGATTATATATCTGTCTTCAGACACATGTTCACTTTTATCACTGTTATATAATGCATCTGTCAGGATCTTGGTGTTCAAATATAAACATTTAATATTAAATTGAAATATTCATTTCAAACAAAAAAGAACTTTGAAGATTTAATAACATATTTTTGTGCCATCTTAATGCGAATCAATCAGAGAGACAACAAGCATTGCTTCAGTCTATATAACCAAAGTAATAATTACATTTCTGTCCTCATACGGGTGTTTTGTTTTTCACTGTTAGTCCCTGCCTCTAATATACAAAAGTCTATTAGTGTTAATAAGATAAACTACAGTTAATTGATACACCCTAAAGCGCGAAAAGAACACGTTATTACGAAAAAAAGTCGCTTGTTTTCTTTATAAGAAAAAGACGTAAAAACGGCAAAAACCCCACTTAATAACGCAAATCGGAACACTTTATAACGCGAAAAAAACCGTAATAACGCAAATGGACACACGTTATAAGGGAAATCGACACACGTAAAAAAGTAAATCGAAAACGTTATAACTTCAATCGATACACGTAATAACGTAATTCGAAACACTTATTAACGTAAATCGAAACACGTAATAAAAAAAGTTTGTCATACAATATCCATTGACACATCAAATATTTCAAAATGATCCGTTTCATTTATGATGATTTTTTTTTTTTTTTTTTAGAGTTAATTTAGTGGCTGTCGGATGAGTCATATTCTGAATGCGATTCATGGAACAACTAACTTAATAGTGCTTCAGTTGTTGAGATTTTGATATATCAAATGCTATTAATTTTTTCGATTCTAAATTACATTAGAACAAACTTTTGTGTGTGTTTATTGCAAAATGGTCATTGCCGACGAACATAACATAAAATAGGCACATGCATCATCATTTACAGACTTGGTTATGCCTACGGAATCTATTCTGGAAAGAGTCCAAGATGAAACGGTCTAATTTATTAGTTATTTCCAACATACATTTGTGTATTAGGAGTTCATTTTATGATTTTAAATGAGCCTTGTATACAAGCATCTACATTCACATGTATGTTCTTCTGAAAAAGCCTGTTTTGATTTGCATTGTTACGTGTTTGTTCGTGTTATAACGCCTTTTCTGCGTTATCACGCCAATAAGCGGCTTTATTTCTACTATAGTGTGGGTTTTTTCGCGTTTTAACGTGTATCAATTAACTATATTCTATCCTATTCACACTAATGAGCTGTACTAATGAGCATGAAGGTTGGTGCTGAATTCCTTTTTTTTAAGTTGACGTTTTTTAGCAAACGCATCGAAAGAACATTCTGTATTATTATTTGTGGTTGTTTGATTGTAAATTTTCATATAAAAAAATGCTTTGACATTTTACACATGTTACACTTGTTGACAACGTGTCTACAATGATGCCACACACATCAAAGCAAGATGCAACATACAAATGTGCAATCGAAAAATTACTTTGATTTGTATTTTGTTTGTTGTTATGTGAACACTATACTAATGTTAATATGTGGTTTGATAAGGTAACATTCAACTGTTGCGAAATATACATTTTTGTACAGTTTGAATTTATGTTATTGTTTATTGTTCCTTTTTTCTTTGTGGCCATTCTGCTAACTATGTACTCATAAGAAAACAAATATAAATCAGTTACTAGTTGTTATTGAATGACATGAAATTGGATGTTGTGTCAAGTATGGAACTAAGCAAACGAAATAATTTGTCACTTTTAACGGGTAAGTCGCAATTACCAAGTTTAATTTAACAAACAATTTCAAGGCCAGAATACTGTTGGTTATATAACTCGCTCAATTAGTATTTTCCTCCCTGGGTTAGTCATCGATGCCATAGTCATTTCTTAGCCATCCTTTTTGTAAAATATCAATATTATTTTTTAAAAGAAAGGAATAAAATCTTATGTAAAATGAATATGCCATTTTGAGTAGCTATTCGGTACATCGGTGACACTCGTTTCACGGTCAGTTAAGTTTATCTTTAGAATTCAAACGAAACCAGTTTTAAAAAAAAGATGTTTTGAAAACAATGTCAAAAGCTGTGAAAGTTGGTCACATACATATATCGTATAATGTCTACATGGTTTGGGTAAATCAAAACTGAGGCTGAAAAGGCAAAGACGTGGCTATCCATTTTAATCGACCAGTTTTATCGTTGCGTTTGCTACACCACGTTTAGCATGATTGACTTTCTCATGTGGTCAGTTAGAGTTCCTCCGTGGCATCGATCCTTAAAAAAAAATCAAAAAAAATCAAGATTAATGTTAGATATTGCGAATAAAATATCAAAGTCGGAATCACAATTTACATATTTACTTGAATCATGGGTGCTCGTTTCTATTAATATTTTCGTAATTGTGTTTGATCTATTTCAAGTTGATGTTTTAGCTGCCTTTCAGTATCTACATTTTTTTTGTTCATATCATCACTGTTGAGTCATTGAAGGACAAACATCTGAATTGTGCAATCTTATTTAAATGCTGTTTAATATCGTGTGTGCCTTTTGTAAAATCCTACAATGTATACCATAGCCCGAAGTTGGTTCCGAGTTCCGAGTTCCGTTTAAGAAAAACTGAAATACTATGTATTAGCTTTATTAGTTTTGGTCCCAGTTCCGAGTTCCGTTTAAGAAAAACTGAAATACTATGTATTAGCTTTATTGGTTTTGGTCCCAGTTCCGAGTTCCGTTTAAGAGAAACGGAACTCGGAACAAACGGAACTAGGAACGAGTCCCGAGTTCCCTTTAAGAAAAACGGAGCTGCAATGTATTAGCTTTACGAGTTTTGGTCCAAGTTCTGACTTCCCTTGAAGAAAAAAAAGTTCCCAGTCCCGTTTAAGAAAATATTCTATGTAATTTATCTAAATATGAGACCCGAATCTGAAGAAGAAAAACTACATGTGTCAAATGGATGCAAAGTCATTTATGAGTCACGTATGAATTTTACGGGACTGGGTCCTAGTTTTCAGTTCCGGTGAAGAAAATTAAAACTAGAAACCAGTTCCGAGTTCTGTTTAAGTAAACGGAACTCGGAACCAGAGTTCCGTTCCAGTTCCGAGTGCCGTTTAACCAGTTCCGAGTTCTATTTAAGAAAACGGAACAACTATGTATAAGCTATATGTAAAATCAATTAAGCTTATACATAATATTTCAGTTTTTCTTAAACGGAACTCGGAACTCCGTTTATCTTAAACGGAACTCGGAACTGGTTCCTAGTTCCGTTTTACTTACACGGAACTCGGAACTAACTTCAGGCTCCCGATATGGGACTACTATATCTGCTTTATAAAGTTGGTATCTGGAACATACTTAGTGGCCTTTCCTTTAATGAGTTTCCCGGCATACTCAAGAAGAAATTAGTAAACAATCTGAGGACGAATACTCCTTTACCTGAGACAAGCGTTCAAATTTGAATATTATACTATCATGTTACTTATTTAAATGAAATACAATACTTATTTTGCATGGTATATGAAAATTCAAACAGCTTTTTGCATTTCCAGAACACCATCATTTGTTTGGTGATATATGTGATTCAACATCAAATTGGAAAAAAAAGAAACTAGTTCATAAATAGTACTGTCAAAGAAAATTTTGAAGGGTTTTTTATTTTATTTTTAAGGATAAAGGTTTTTGCATTATCCTCTGGTTTATAACGCTTTCTCCGTCTTGGTGTGATATCCACCTTTCAGGTGTAAAATTTGACAAATATAATATATCTCAGTACTTTCCAATTAATAGACCACCGACATCACTTTTTTCATTATATTCTACAAATGCTTAAAAACTTAACGAATGTATTTTCGTTGTAATAATTTAATATAGTATTTCCAAATTACATGAAATCGCCATTAAAACATTATATTAATCTGAATAAGATAAACTTGTGTTTATTGACATATCAAACATTGCTAAATCCTTAAATATAGTCACGCTAAATATTTGTATAGCATTATTGCATTACATTTGTATATTATGTGGAATTTGTTACTTGTTTTAAATACACAAACATGTTTAGAATTGCGACGTATGTTCTGTATCCTCCGATAATCTCATTAAATACAATGCGCGGCATGTTTTGTTTTATTGTTAGAGAGTAATAATCAAAAATCTAATATGTATTGCTAAGTCAAAAATCTTTATATTGAACTATATATGCTAAAAAAAAGGTTGACAATGACGTACATCACTAGTAGTAAGTATATGTATGAAAAACTACAATATATTTCCCATTTTTTCCTGTTAGATTTCCAAACAAACATGTGTCCAGCCAGAACATAATCATTTGACAAACAACAAAATGGTCGAAATTCATCAAAAATATAAAATTTACAATGCTTCCGCATATAATTATATAATGCCAATGTTATAAAACAATCAAACAGAATATCATGTTTCAGCTGATAAACTTTTATGTACATCATTTACCACAAAATATTCTTAGCCATATTAAATCCCGTTAGATTTATACCCTGTTTATAATATGGGTATACATATATTCTACTTTAGTAATTACATATAAACTTATATTTACACCCTCCATATTCAGTTTTATATATTATATATACAGATATACAACAAAGTAATATACAAAACATTTATCTTGTATCATCATTAAGAAAGTAATAATAGAATAACATCAACTCACCAATGTCCAGGTGTAGTATCGGCAACTAAACTAGGTTTACTGGTGCCTGGTTTTCTTGACATTTTTGCGGGAAAACTACGGGGTGCTCAGTAGGATAGAATAGTGTTTCTTATATAGATTTACTAATGCAATCACGTTATATACCCCGTTGGTGCCTCTCATAGACAGTAAGAAACTGACCGGCGCTAGCCACTGCAGCAGGATCAGCTGCAGGTGACCCATATAGATAACGTAATTCGCTAGGTGTGTATGTGAGGTGACTTCACACAGTCTACTCAACATATTTTTCCAGCCCTATACACACGGTGTGTATCAGGGTGGTTCACAACGCTGTTATACAGTTTTCCCTTAAATATATTAAGTAGAGTTATAGTAGGCCACTAGATGTGTGTACACTGTGGACACCAAATTATGGTGTCCACAATGTAAAATGTGTCCACAACGTTGGTCTATACACCGCTTATGTGTCCACAACTCCGTAATTCTGAGAGCACACACACACACACACACACACACACATTTTTTTCAATTTCCTTGGCCACTGTAAAAATGTCTCGATTTTAACACACATACGTATGATTTTTGTGTGCAAGTCCGGGCTAATGTGCTTACAGTACATAGCAAATTAGCAAATAATATAAGGCGTCCCATAATGGCGCCACATACTACTGTACATGTACCTACCAACAGAAATTACAACAACTTCACACAATTTTAATAATTGATAATTAATTTTAATAAAGGGACGGTTGAAATGATTATACACCTATTTATAAAATGGTGCGTGACGATTCACACTAAACACACGAGTTAAATAAAAATAGGAATCGGTACATATCTTATGATTATTTGCTGTGAGTATAAATAGCTAGATCATTAACATAATACATGAATACCCTACATATTTACATGTAGCTATATATAGTGTCAATGTACAATACTTCTATTAGATAACAAAAGTATCCGTCTTGTAGATTAAACTTACACTGATATTTTGGCACATATAGCTTTGGCACATTTGGCACGGATATATCATTAGGCCATTTAAGAACGAGACTGAGTGCAAATTAGTCTTACTCCAGCAGAACATATAACAACAACAACACTATCAATAAGGTTTTCATAAATATTCAGAAACCTTATAAAAATCGAGCTTATCGACATTTATGATGCAAGTATCGATTATTTTTCTATCAGATAATAAAATGCATCGTGTGTGACCAGGAAGACAGTGATATATGACAGTAAATACATGCATAGATACCTACCTTGGACACCAGTCATTACATGTATATCAAAAGGTAACTACGCATGTGCATTAAATAGAAATATTTTGCATTTACATTATGTATGTAGGCGTAATAGTAGACTGCAAGCACGGCAGTCATGGTTCACTGACCTAACCACTGGTTGTGTGCTGAGTTGTAACTGGGTTTCGTTGGGTGTGGTTCGGTGTGTGATAGGGTATATATATCACTGGCACTTATTAAGTTTATGTAGCAAATGCTTTTGCGTAAATTGTTCAAATTTTGCATAAATAAATCGCTGATTTTACATAACATATTGGACGCTTAGTGTTCGTTGTAAACAACAAGTATTATCGAAATAATACTTCCTTATTGTGAACCACTTTTCTCCAAAACTACTCGTCCAATCCTTTTCATTTTTGGATTAATAAAAAACTGAAAAACTTCCACGGGCTCTGAATAGGATATTACAGTTTGTTTGTATCCTCACATCAGAACAGAGAAGGAAGTTGCAATACTCTATAAACAATTATAGCACTACCATTGATACCCTTCAATGTGTTAGGAGATGCAATAGAGTAAGATGATGTAAAATGTATGCATCGAGTATCCAATTATAAATTACGGTACATGAAGCAATCGCATGGTACATGGTACATTGATGAAAAGTAAACCATACTGTAAGCTCATGTAGAGCAATGACCGTAAACTATGGTATGATAGTTGCATCCACTGAAGGTTGAAGGGGGGGTATTAGAGCATGATTTAGTCCACCAAATGCAATTACCTTGATATAGCAGTTTGAATATAGATTTACTATACACGTACATATTTAGCAGTAATTTTGAATTGGCACTTTTAGCGCTGAAAGCATTCCGATGAAATATGATGTCGATAATTGCAGTTTGTGTATACTTTTTATGATACTAGATTGTCCTTACGTCAATTAATCATTGTGTATTCATATCAAAATTTGACTGCGCTAACATTGTGTTGCTTCAAAATAAGTATACGTTTACAATTTGATCCAAATGTTTCAAAATCAAGGGCGATGTAATCACAGAATTTCCATGTTGATTTTAGAGTTTTAGATAACTGTTTGATGAAACAATTCAATTAGGTGAAAAATCAGAAAGTAAATTGTTAATTATACTGCAATATCAAGATACAGTATGTAAAAGTCTAATATCAGTCTGTGATGCAGGCACATGTATTCAGCAATCGAGAAATTGCTTATGCTTAATTGAAGAAAATAATGAAAGATGCAATAGCTTATGAACGTCTCTTAGAATTTAAATGAAGCAAACATAACATAGAAAAACTTGTACGTGTGCAACAGAAATATTTTGAATGCATCAGCTATTCACATTCATTTGAAGTATATAGTTGTGTTCGTAATACAAATGTCAGTTAAAGAGAATCGGTTCATATTTCTAAGAAGATAAAAGAACTTTTTTTTCAAGTTTAATCAAATGTTTGGAGCCTTGGTGAAGGTATCCGAATTATGTGACCTTGAATTATAATTTTGTCTACTAAGTCTACCAAAGTTGTGGATTAGTAAACCTAAGTCACAGATTACTAATGCTATGCATTAGAGCAAAATATTATTGTATTGCAGTTATGGAGAATAAATAACATTTATGCAAATAATATCAAGCCACAAATTAACTAAGTACATAATATATTTTACTTAAATATTGAATCTACTATTCTAATACTTGAAATATTTATTCAAACGGCCGTCACCTCATACACGCGTATTAGAAAAATGTGTACCTGAAAATGCGTACCATGACACCTCGTACAAGCTTATTACAAAAAAATGTACATTAAAAATGCGTACTGTAACACTTCGTGCACGCAAAATAGAAAAAGCTAAGTAAAATCATTTTGTTCGCTATGATAAGTTGTGTGTGGAAAAACGTAGTTTCACATATGATATAGATGAAAGTTGCTTGGTCTCCTTAGACAGGAAGGATGTGCCAGAATGGTTATTTAACAGTTAGGGATGTGGCCAAGGCTCCAGGACATGTGACAATGATGTTAATAGATTTGTATCAAATGAGATGTGTAATGTAAATAATCTCACATTAGATATTCCGTCATTGAATGTAAATGGCCTTCGTAAGTACATTAGCCCATCTTTTATTGCTTTCTTAAGAAAGTATAATGTTGTTGCTCTGTATGAATCTTTCTCTGTGTGTAGACAAGAATTTGATGATCTTTTACCGGGTTATGACCATTATGCTTTGGTAAGAGAATATCAGGGGCGTGGGCGAAGGGCCGGTGGTGTAGATGTATTTGTAAGAAAAAACAGTAAGCAACTGCTTTCAACGTATCAATGTAGAACTTAATGACGGTATCTATTTAAATGTGACATCTGATGATGTGCATTATATGTTTGCTTTGTATATATTCCTCCTGAAAAATCATCATATTATTTAGATAAGCAGGATCAGGATGGTGTTGAGACACTTTGTAAACATGTTTATAGTACGGTACATAGTGAGAAAATATCTGGTATACTTCTCGCTGGAGATTCCAATACACGGGTTGATACTGAGCAAGACTATATTGCTGATGATGATATTAAACATCTGCAACTTGATCCAGAAATTTATGATTACGATAATTTTAATGTAAAGAGGAACTCTCGTGATGAAAATATGAGTAAATTTGGATATTTCTTGTTATCGATGTGTAGGTGTACGGGCATTCATATGTTGGATGGGCGTGTTAATGACACAAATGGAAATTTTACCTTTATGTCCCATCTTGGCAGCAGTGTTAATGACTATATACTTGTCTCATCTACTTTATTTTACAATATTTCACAATTTAATGTTTTACGTGAAGACTGTTCTGATCACTTTCCATTAGAGTGTTCTATTTCTATACCGTGTGATGTTGTACAGACAGTTATTGATGAGGAACAGTCACACACTACAACATGGAAAAGACTTAGGTGGAATTCAGAAAAACTTTTAGAAAAAAATTATATAAAAGCAAGCTTGAAAATTGTTTGTCATATTGCCAAGATGAAATATTCTCTTTCATTGAGCAACTGAATGTTAAAAACTTTGTTGAGATTTTGACTAATTGTTTAACTTAATATGTTTCCTCGTGTGGTATGTTGTTAAGTGATGCATGTAGCAAGTCAGAATTTGGTATTGTACAACCAAAGCGGCGGTGAGTGTGCGACACTGAAGAAGAACAAATTTGCTCTTTTGTACAGGCTTAAATTGTATAATAGTGAGATTGACCTGAAAGCATGTAAAAATACTAAGAATAAATTTTAACTCTATCCATAAGGAACGTCACATGTAACAAAGATGTATGGCCATACATTAAAAGATTTAAGGAGAGCAGTGTGTCTGTCAGTTGTAATATTATCCCAAGTGATTGGCTGAACCACTTTGTAAACCTTCTTTCTAATGCAAATTTTTATGTTGACCAAGATTTTTATGATCATGCTTCTGAGGCTGTTGGTAATCATGATACGACAGTAGTCGATGAGGATGAAATTCTCGATTCTGTTATCATTGACAAAGAAATTCATGAAGCAGTTATATCCCTACCTAATCGTAAAACTCCCGGTCCTGATGGCATAATGAAGGAGCATATGAAGTATGTATATTCACTGCTGAAGCCATATCTCTCTATGTTATTCAATGCTATACTTCGATCTGGATCTTTCCCGGCAACTTAGTGTTAAGTTATAATCTCTCCATTGCATAAGAAAGGTGATACGAACAAGCAAAACAATTATAGAGGTATTTCTTTATCTTCAGTAATAGGAAAGATATTTAAATAACAGATTGAGATTTTTGTGTGAAGTTTATGACAAACTCTATGAAAATGAGATTGGTTACAGAACTGGTTATGGTACTGCTGACAATATCTTTACATTATTTGCTATTGCACAAAAGTACATCACTTACAGCAAGGGTAGGTTATATTGTATTTTCATTGATTTTTCAAAAGCTTTTGACAGTATTCAGGATACATTATTAGATAAGTTCTTTTGAAAAACAATGTCAAGGGAAGATTTTTTCCTGTTATATCATCTATGTACTCTCAGTTAAAATCCTGTTTGAAGGTAGCTAATTGCTCTGTGGGTACAACGCAGGGTTATAAAATATGTACATGAAAAATGCGTACTGTAACACCTCGTGTACGCAAAATAGAAAAAAGAAACGTGTGCTTGAAAAAAGTGTAACATCATGACACTTTAGTACAGGTTCACATTACAAAACATTTCTGCTGGTACTCGAGGTGACGTCTAAAACTCGTCTACAAAACTTCAAATGTACATATTCTATTGCATTACTTCAGCACAATAACAAAGTATTGGAGTAATTATTATTGTGCTGAAGTGTGGGGTTTGATGCGGAGTGATGCAATATAATCTGTACGTTTGAAGTTTTGTAGACGAGTTTTAGGCGTCACCTCGAGTACCAGCAGAAATGTTTTGTAATGTGAACTTGGAAGATACCCCTACATGTTATATATACATTAAGACTAGTAAAATACTGTTTGAAAATAATGTCTATGCCAGCTATAAGGTATCCAAAAGCCTGTTATGAAATGTTGTATAGACTTGATCTTGCAGGTAGAATAACTTGCGCCACTTATGCGAGACAAATTCTTGGCTTTAATGAAGCTTGGCTAAGTCATGGTGTTGGAGACATTTCTGTATTTCTCTTAAAAAGTTTAAAAGTATGTTTTGTCAAGAAGATTATCTTATTCAAAACATGAGCAGTTATATGCGTACTGTACTGGCGCGTTTCAGAAGTCGAAATAATCATCTTGTGATTGAAACAGGTAGATGGAATGGTACTCCTAAAAATGACAGACTTTGTATTTACTTTCTCAATGATTGTAGAAGATCTGTGCTTGAAGATGAGATACCTTTTGTGTGCTTTTGTTCTTTGTATGATGAACTCAGAAATGAGTTGTTGTTTTTTTTCAATTTAACTTGAGAAGTTTTCTATCTTAGTGAGTGATGTACGATGTTCTAGATATTTTTTGTACTTTTTTTATGCGAGCAATAAAGCTCGTGAAGGCTATGTTCGAAATCCCATAAATTGATTATATATGCATTCATGAGAGTTATGTTACTTACTCTCTAATTATATTACGAGAGATCCATCTAAACTCACTAATATATCTATGGGCAGTTTCTATTGTACTTATTGAACTGTATATACACACATTATTTTTGAGCTTACTTCATTGTATGAAACTCTCAGAAATGAGTTGTGTTTTATATTATTATATGATGCATCTAATTTTGAGCACAAGTTAAATATATTTTATGCAAGATAAGTTTTGCACTCTGATAAATGTATTATCTATGCTCAATGCTTGGGAGTTAACTTAATAATTTGATGTTTTGTGTAAATTATGCTGCAATGTGCGATGTATATGAATTGTATGACTCAATTCATGTTACTTTTTAAAAAGTTTTTTAAGTAATGATAACTGTTTTGCATTTGGAACTACTTATATTTGTACTTCCATGTACTGTGGGCTGGAGGCCTTTGATACTGAAATAAAATGAAACTTGAAACTTAATTTTGTAGGTATCCTTTGATCAACATTTTGTTTGGTTTGGTTCATTATTGTTACGTCCTAGCAATAGATTAGGTCATTTAAGGACGGCCTCCCGTGCGTGCGACATGCATGCGTGTGGTGAGTATACATGTGTATGGGAGGCTGCGGTATGTTCATGTGAAGTCTCCTTGTGATAATCCGGAGCTTTTGCCGATTTATAGTGCTACCTCACTGAGGCATAATGCCGAAGACACCCAGCAGGTCACCCCGCCCGGTCGGATTATGCTGACAACGGGCAAACCAGTCGTCCAACTCCCAAAATGCTGCACGCTAAGCAAGAGTAGCAACTACCATTTTAAAAGACACAGGTTTGTCTCGGATAGGGGACAGAACCCAAAGCCTTCCTCGCAGGGACGAACGCTCAATTAAAGGCCAAAAGCGAGGCTGTGTCAAGGGAGACATTAGGAAAAAGGAAGTTATTGCGAAAGAAGAGAAAAGATCAGATCACAAATTTATTCGCCTCGTAAGATCATGCAATGGGGGCAGCAGATACAATCTTATAAACATTGTCATCAACTTTATTACATTTAGTATTGGAGAACAAATTTGATATGTGTTGAGCAAAATGTAGGCCGTCTAAGATTTACGATTGGTTCGAAAAAATGTATAACCATCTTGGCATTATCTTATTTAGTTTTCATTGATGAAACTGATGATAAGTAATCTTAATTTAAATCGCTATTTTTAGTTCACAGACAAAAGATATCGGACCACAGATTATGTTTATTTGAGGGAGTAGGAACTCCGAGATCACAGGAAAAGTGTACATACGATTTGTCATGGCACACATTTTTCATGTACACGCCTATACGAAGTATCATGATGTTACATTATTTTTCAAGCACACATTTTTCTATTTTACGTGTACTGGGTGACACGGTACGCATTTTTCATGTTCATTTTTTTTGTAATTTGCGTGTACGAGGTGTCACGTGTTCCATTTACTAATAGGCATTTTATTTCAGCAGGAATGATGGCCGAATTGCTGGCGGCCAGCATTTCATCCTTGTCAAAGACTATCTTATAATCACTGGCATTACTATTTTTTTTACAGTTCGCAGCTTGATAAACATTCGGAGTTGTAGTTAGGACATCGCATCAAGAACCCCTTTTCTGCATTAATTGTATAAGCTCCTTAATGTTGTAAACATCCTCTTTTGGGACAGGAAAGGTAAGGATCAGCCTCAAATATGGCTGACAGTTGCCCCTAGTAGATGGATGGATCAGCTAAGAGGTCGGATGATTTCAACAATGGGACTGATTCGAGTTTTGGCCTTAAAACTAATTGTGCCCAGTCGTGTCATCTAAAATTTACGTCAATACCCTTCATCGTATCTTTTCTTTTTAACATCAGTTGGGAACCACATGTGTTAATTGCAAACATTAGCTACCGCCGTGCCGTGACATTTATTTAGCTGAACATTCACTCATCATCATTCTTTATTTCTTTTAATAATTTCATTTATTCTATTCCCTTATTAGCTTAGCTTAATATATATTTCTGCTTTTAGACTTAGGTTTTTTTTTATTAATTTTCTGGATGCGTGTTGTGTATGTATACAAGAAAGTTACGATTTTTAATAGATAGATACTGTGTATTTATATGATAATGGTTGTTCTACGCCTAGCGAGATAAGCCATTAGTGTGAGGGACAGTGAGGTGATGGAACACATCTACACTCGCACATGCGCATCATTATTTTTCTCCATAGACCAAACCAATTAAAACTCTAATAAACGTCTCTGACAATATATAAGCCTCTACAAAGTTTATTCAATACATCACTGGCAGAATGTATAATTATATCCAGCTTTGTGGAAATTGTCTATAGTTATGCAGGTAATTCAAAAAGAATGAAAAAGACTTGCCATCTGATAAATACCTATTTCTTTACTATAAGTAGTAGGCAAAGTCCTCGATCGTGTTATTTTAAACACATTCATACTTACACAGACTGTATTTCCATGAAAATGATATATTGTATGCTATGCAATCATGTTTTATGCCAAGTCACTCACCTGTTCACCAGTTAATTGAAAATCATTATAATTGTATGAATATGGAAGAGAAGAAGTATACGAGTATTATCTTTGTGATGTTTCCAAGTGTTTAAAAAGAGTTTGTCACAGAGATCTGATAGCAAAGTTAAAAGCATATGGTATTTCGGGTAATATTTCAAAATAGCTAGAAAATTACAAAATTACATTAAGACAGAAAGCAAAACGTTCTTATCCATGAATCTTACTCTGATAATCAGGTTTTAGGAGCAGGTGTGCCTTAAGGTTCAGTGTTATGACCCCTGTTGTTTTCGATTCTTATCAATGGTATGACCGATAAACTCTTAAATGTGTCTCGACAATTTTTAGACGAAACCTCTTTAATGTATGCCTCTTCTTGTTGTTTAGAAACTGAACCTGAAATTAATCATTACCTAAATGGCTAGTTACATTTAATCCCAGCAAAGTATTATTTATTTCAAATATAACACATGATTATGATTTTGAAATGTATTTTAACGGGACAATTCTGCAATAACCAGAAAACAATTCTAATCACAAAGGAAACATACATCCGTCAGATGGGGAAAAATAAAATGAACGGAGAAAGTTGAAATTCTTAGTAAATAGAAAAGTATTCAGTAAAGTTTATTTATGTTTTATACTTCTAGCTAGTAAACAATCGAAACAGGATGGGAAACTTTCGCCCCCGTTTAGTTTTCGTATTTTTCGTGTGAATTTAAGATAAAGGCGAAAAATTACATCTGAATTGAAGGATTTATAAACCATAGTACATGGGCCAAGTGTAGTCGGATCAAAAAAATACCCTCTTACTTTTTAACTGTGTTTTATTATATAAAATCACAAGCAACATGTGCTATTTATCTACAATAAATTTATAAAATAAATCATTGCATTATTCAAATATACGTATGTGAAATTGAATCTAGATCTAAATCTAGGCCTAGCACATTTGAAATATGACGTTGATTTGAATCGAGAATGTGATCTAAAATCACAAATTAGGCTTGGTATTTTCAATTTAAAGAAACGATACATAAGTATTTTTAAAAATCAAGTCATT
Source organism: Pecten maximus (assembly GCF_902652985.1). Lineage (NCBI taxonomy): Eukaryota > Metazoa > Mollusca > Bivalvia > Pectinida > Pectinidae > Pecten > Pecten maximus. The sequence goes on along the minus strand of NC_047017.1, from coordinate 15,662,558 downwards.
TTTTACAATCATGTAGTCCGGTTATGATAAAAATGAAACACAGTGTGACATGAAATTCCTGTCATGGAGAAGGCTAATGTTATGAGTTCACCGCCGATCAAGTGAAAAAACACGAGTAAGTAAAAAAGTAAGGAGAAAACTTATTTAACAAAATTCAAAACAAACAAACGCCTTAATACCTGTTATTACCGGGTTTAATTGGAGAAAGAAAACCATACTTTCTGCGAAATAATAAAAATGACACTATTTCAAATTATAGTATTACAAGTACTAGATCATATTTTATACCAACCACGAATATAAAGCGATATAAACTAGATAAAATGCATGTTGTTATTAATGTTTCTCTATACTGATTGCGGTTAAAGAGCATAAAACAAATTGAAATTGAATTTCTGCCTGGCACATGAAACAATACCTTAAAGGAGCACGAGTGTACTTATTAGTATTAGATATGAGCATTTACATGAACAATTTGAACAGAGAAAGTAGAAGTAGCAAGAGTGTGTAGCTACATTATTATGCAACATATTGTTGTAAGTGATAAATTGCTTAAAATGATATGGTCATTTGCCTGCACTTTTTAAGCTGACTCTTCTTTCACTCCACTGACTTCCCAATTCGTTTCAATGTATATAATGTGCATAAATGTCTATTGCTGCTGTCACATTTCTGAATCAAATTGTGGAGGAGAGTTTCTATAAGTTGCCATAGCTTATGTCTAATTCTCTTGTTTAACTTTGAGAAGCACTAAATATCTTTAAACTAAATAAAATATTTTGCATCTATATTCTAAAACAACGTTTTTCTCAATCAATATATTTAATTAATCTAAGGGTTTACCACCAACACCGTCTACTATCCCAACATAGAATCGATATGCAATTGGCTGCTTCCAGCATCATTTCTTAATACATTGTAACAATTCATTTAAAGTTTTTCTTTATATTTTTTGAAGTAGAAATATCTTATATTTGTAAAATGCTTTGTCTGCTTAGAAAAAATACTTAAAATACCAGAGACGCTCTACTGGAAATTTATAAAATAACCCTTTTAAAAAATACATGTCTGATTCTAAATTGAATTGACAAATACTTTCATTCACATTTGAAATTAAGAATAATAAACAAAAAATATTCATAAAGCAATCTGTATGCATCTGGTGTCACGATTCTGTACAGAAAAAAAATAAAACAAAAGTGAAAAAAAAGAAATATATACATTTATAAATCAGGAACCCAACAGTTTGGTCGCTACACCATCGTCAGCCTTAACAATATTGAAATGTTTACAGTTTTAGCCCATCATAAAAATCAATCAAAGTTCATATGTAGGTTTCCCTTAGTCCCTATTTGTGCCCATTTGACTGACCAACAGGCGGCCATCTCTAAATTTGACGACTGAAGTTGTAATCGATATTTCTTGCTGGGAGGAATTTTCTCAAAAAGCAAAGTCAAAGAAACTGCAAGTTTCGGAATGGGTGTATACTGTCTTTGTAAAGAGAAATTGGTTTTGAAGCAAGTTTTGGATTGTTTCCTCTCGTTTTAAGTTTTTTTAATGATGTGAACTATGCGTTCAACAAGTTTTCATTGATCTTGATGATTTCATTGTTTAAAAGATCAACTTTTCTTCTTAGCTCAACATCCTGGATAGAATCATTTGGATCCAATACTTCTTTGAAGTCACTCAACTTTCGAACGGATATACGGCAGTCTATGAATTTGAACGTCATTGGCTGTTTTCCCGTTATTTTTGTGGCGCGCTCGTTCTGTCTCTGTTAAACTCTGTTAAACGTCATTCAAGTTGGTTACAAGATTAAAAGTTTGTGCACCATAATCACACAATTTAAACAATTTAAGCCATAAGAAAAACCCGCTGAAAGTGACCAGTAATCATGGCAACAAAAATTTTGGAATTTGAACAGCTGCATGCACTACACATGGTACTTTACATTTTTTACATACTAAAGCAACCAAAACTTTGAAATTTAAACAGCTACATGCACATCTACACATGATCCTTAATACTTGTGTGAAGTTTCATTGGAATCAGTCAACCCGTTTAGGAGGAGTTGTCAGGACAAACTTACAAATTATGGCTCTTATTGGTAAACCTGCTTATAGTGACCAGTTACCATAGCAACCATAATTTTAAGAAAACAAAGTGGCATTCGCATTTAAACATGGCCCTTGACTGGAATTGTGGTTGTGCTGACAAGATGTATCTACAGACAGACAACCCGATTCCAGTATACATCCCCCCCACCCCAACCCCACCCCCTCCTAAGTTTGTTGCGGGGATATAATTACAAGATTCCCCATAACACTCAGCATTTTTTTCACCAACCTTTGTAGAGGTGGACTTCAAGGTCAAATGTGTTAAACAAATAGTTATCACACACTGATGTTACGTGTATGTCTTAGGACTTGTTTTACTATGATTAAACAATTACGTTTCTAATTCTATTAGGTGATATAAATAACAAGGATGGATAGTATTGCAACAGCAATACAAAGTCCCCTGCCTGACCCAGGAGTGCAACTATTTATTTCCCATTTTTTAAACTACATGTTATACTGATAACGTATACCAAGCTTCGTTAAAATCGGAAGTAGTCCGGACACGCCTCAACCAATGAAAAGCCGGCGGCCATTTTGATTTTTTTTTTTTTTTTTTTCGAAAAGAAAAATTGGGATGCACAACTACATGTTATACTGATTATGTATACCAAGTTTCGTTAAAATCGGAGTAGTACTTTAGGAGGAGTTGTCCGGACAAGTCTCAACCGATGAGAAGTCAGCAGCCATTTTGAAAATTGGTTTTTCAGACAAAAAATGTAGGATGCAAAACTATATGTTATACTGATCATGAATACCAAGTTTCATTAAAATCGGAGTAGTACTTTAGGAGGAGTTGTCCGGACAAGCCTCAACCAATCAGAAGCCGGCAGCCATTTTGAAAAATGAATTTTGAAAAAAAAAAATATGGGATGCACAACTACATGTTATACTGATCGTGTATACCAAGTTTCGTTAAAATCGGAGTAGTACTTTAGAAGGAGTTGTCCGGACAACTATTGCGTGACAGACAGACAGACAGACGGACGGACGGACAAAACCTATAGTCCCCCCGTTTTTCAAACGGCAGGGGACTAATAATGACAACAGTAACAAGAGGGACAAAAGGTAGACCCATCCCTCACCCTAATATAGGTCTATGTCCCTCTCTTTCCCTATTTCGATACTACTGTTAAATACTTGGTCTGATACCAATCTGCTGTATCCCACTGCATGTTGGTCGCAAAATGCGACTATAAATAGGTCCCCTAAAGAATCGGGGGATTTTCTTCCGGATCTTCTTTTTATAGGACATTGAAGATACAAAGATAGATCTTCTGTCTCAATTGCAACACTCGGGATCTTCATGTCTATTTTTTTCGCTAATCTGTCTTTGTTTTCTTACTCTGTATGTCTCCTTCACATCCGTCCTCACATGACTCTGACATTACATGGCTGTTGCAAGGACATTAAACTCCTAAAAACAAATACACCCTGATGGCTTCAAGGTTGAAGCAAATGACAGCAACACTGCTTTAAGACCATAAAATTTAATGTACATGAAAAGAAACCAGAAAAATGATATATCTATATGATAAATAAGAAGTTGTGTTACCTTTTATAAAACAATAATGGAACAGATTCCATGTCCATTGACATTGGTGTTTTTATGTGTACATGTTTACATATAGATATCCTTAATAATACATGCTTTGCAGAAAATTACAAATAGTTTGTGTGATAACTTGTGAGTGCATTTTCGTATTCAAGATATGTTTACATGTGTTATGTGTGGTGTAATGTAAATTATAAAAACCAATATCACTGACATGACTGCATAATACGTTTTGTCTCCTTACAATAACAAGTGCATCAATGATGTGTGACCAGACGCAAAGTGGATCCATCTTTTCTCGTTTAGACATAGATGAACAACAGTATCTACCAAGATAGTAACTTACAAAAACAATCAGTAAAGAAGGACTAAAGTCTTAGAAGCTCTGTTATATACTCTGTACATAAAGTACTAACTACTTTCTTTCCCATACTGCATTGTAACTTGTCATTACTCTAGTATACATACGTATACTCAAATATTATTAAATGCAATGTACATCCTTTTGACTGCTCATTTTTCTACATGGAACTTAAAGTGGGCCTGGATTTTCTTTCTTTTACTCCCGTTTTTACCTATGCTTTGCTTTGTAAAACTTCTTCGTACGACCCTGCAGAGTTCAGTGTGTATGTGGTACTCCCTAATCAAATGATGAGGTACTAAATCTTCTTTAACTCAGGAGGACTCTTTACCATTTGACTCCTTTGCTGCGTTTGCAGACAACCCTACAGGTACCCTCTGTCAGTGTAACCATACTCTCTGGCCAACAACAAAGTCTGGTTCTTTTGCCTTCTTAATTATCATGTTGTTTCTTGTATTTGAGTTGTGCTTTCTGTATGTTGTTTCTTGTCACTATTTGGAAAACCTCATGAGTTTGTACGAGTTTCCTTACATGAGTTTCTGCTGTTTTGGGAAGTTTTTCATTTGGGATCAATGCTGTATCAAGAGGCATACAACATTCTCGTCCAAACAAGAGGAAATAGGATGAAAACTGTGATGATTGTGTAGATGGAACTGCTCTAAAGCTTGACATGATACTTTGTAGTATTTCATCCACTTGCTCTGTTTCTCATAACAGAATAGCCTTAATGTAGTGGCAATAAAATCATTCATGCGTTCACAAGCTGCATTTGTCTGAGGGTGATAAGAAGAAGTTTTCATCTTTGTGATTTGAAAAACCCTCCAAAGTTCCTCCACTATCTTTGATACAAAGTTTTGTCTTCTGTCTGTCAGAATAGCCTTGTGAGCACCATATATACAGATAAACTCATTACTATTTCTATTGCTTCATACGAGGCCAAAGGAAATGCCTTGCACCATTTTGAGAATGAATCTACAATGAGCAGTATGTACCTATGACCTTGTGTGGTTTTAGGTAACGGACCCAGTATATCCATATGTATCCTACTGAACACACCCTGAGAAGGAAGATGTTTCAAAATTTCAGTCAATTTGACCCTTTTTAGCCCCGCCCATCAGCACCTACGGGTCAGTCAGGGCCAACATATGCATGCCATCAAACTGTTATCCCATGCTGATAATGTTGACCAGGTTAGAATGAGTTCCAATACAAATCCGACAAATTAGAGTCAAAAATGTGATTTCCCTATATAAACTATAGTAAAGTTTACCCACTCCCCAGGGACAAACATGATACCCAAAGGGTCATGAAATTTACAATTTAAGTAAAACACCATGAAACCCTTCCTTCTATGAAAAGTATTTGATTCTATCTTATATAGGTATTGAGAAGAAGATTTTTGAAATTTCAGTCAATTTGACCCTTTTTAGCCCTGCCCATCAGCACCTACGGGTCAGTCAGGGCCAACATATGCATGCCATCAAACTGTTATCCCATGCTGATAATGTTGACCAGGTTAGAATGAGTTCCAATACAAATCCGACAAATTAGAGTCAAAAATGTGATTTCCCTATATAAACTATAGTAAAGTTTACCCACTCCCCAGGGACAAACATGATACCCAAAGGGTCATGAAATTTACAATTTAAGTAAAACACCATGAAACCCTTCCTTCTATGAAAAGTATTTGATTCTATCTTATATAGGTATTGAGAAGAAGATTTTTGAAATTTCAGTCAATTTGACCCTTTTTAGCCCTGCCCCTCAGCCCCTGGGGTTCAGTCAGGGCCAACATGTGCATTCCATCAAACTGTTATCCCATCCTGATAATGTTGACCAGGTTAGAATGAGTTCCAATACAAATCCAACAAATAATGGTCAAAAATGTGATTTCCCAAAATAAACTATACTAAAGTTTATCCCCTCCCCAGGGACAAACGTGAGACCCAATTAAGGGTCTTTAAATTCACAGTTTTGGTAAAGCATCACAAGATCCTTCCATCTATGGAGAGTTTTTGATTCTACCAAATATGAGAGTAGAGAAGAAGATTTTTGAAATTTCAGTCAATTTGACCCTTTTTAGCCCCGCCCCTCAGCCCCTGGGGTTCAGTCAGGGCCAACATGTGCAATCCATAAAACTGTTATCCCATGCTGATAATGTTGACCAGGTTAGAATGAGTTCCAATACAAATCCAACAAATAATAGTCAAAAATGTGATTTCCCTATATAAACTATACTAAAGTTTACCCCCTCCCCAGGGGCAAATGTGAGACCCCAGGGTCATGAAATTCACAATTTTGGTAAAGCACCATAAGACCCTTCCATCTATGAAGAGTGTTTGACTCCACCATATCTGAGAGTAGAGAAGAAGATTTTTGAAGTTTTAGTCAATTTGACCCATTTTGGCCCCACCCTCAGGCCCCTGGGGGATGGGGACCATATAATTCACAATTTTGGTTGACCTTCAGCCATAGTAACTTTCTGCCAAATTTCATTGAATTTGGTTAAGTGGTTTTGGAGAAGAAGTCGAAAATGTAAATAGTTTACGGACGCACGACGCACGACGACGGACAAAAGGCGATTAGAATAGGTCATTTGAGACTTCGTCTCAGGTGACCTAAAAATATTAGCCCCTACTCCTGCTATGTATGTAGTAGAGGCTAACAATGTTTTCAATAAATCCTAACCAGATGCAGACATCTCTGGTGTCGAATTTAAATTTGTTGTAGGTTCTTCGCTAGTAACAAATGAAGAATATCATCGCTATTTTTTTCCTCTTTTTTCATCAATCTTTATATCGGATTTCATATGTAGGTTTCCCTTATTTTCAAATGGTTACGAGCAAAAGAACGATGATAAGAAAAGTAGACAAAAGACCAGTCTCATAGACCCAATAAAAGTAATCCAATGGGCTTGTGCACATATCCGTCTGTGATCTCTTTCTTGTGATTGTTCCCAAGGTAAGCAGATTATTGTATCCATCTATCAAACTGGTATATTTTTTCAACTGTGAGAAGAACTGAAACACAAGTTATATAATTATTACACCAGTGTCAACATCATCAAACCACTTACCTCGAAGGAAACATTGTGATATATTGGTTGAGTGTCAAACTCCTGCCTTTGAAAAGTGGATGCAGTGTGGTGTTTGGTCACAATTACCATACGTCTTCATTTCAACTGTTTCAATGATGAGTTTAAATGTGCAAAGTACAGAATCATTAACAATGAAAATGAAGATAATCATCATCATTTCGCTGGCACATAGCTGCCTATATACATATAAGCAACTGCATATACATCATTACAAATATTGTAACAAATGTTAATTTATCTACAAACGAAATATGAATGCTATGTTTAGATAATACGGATATGACTCCAATCGAACAGGGTAATTCATACAATTAGTCATTCTATGGTAGAAAGCGCAACCATTCTTTGGAAGAAATTTCAATTCACCCCGCAAGAACCACCAGCTTTAACTGTAAGTTACAGTAGAATTGGCCTGTTTGTTAAAGTATTTTGAGATCTTACTACTATAAGGCTGCATCCCAAGTTTTATGGAAATCTACTTACTAAAGTTATCATGTTCACAAGGGACATTCCAGCATGCTACAGCTGGGCTCAATATCAGGTATCCAGTCTATTTGGTTATTGATCATGAGAAAAGATTTAATCAATTCTAAAGTCTTCAATGTTGATAAAGAAGATGCATAAAATAACTCCAAAGTTATTTATATATTTTATTTATTAATTTACCAATAAACAATTGTGAAAGCATAACATTGTCTTCACAATTTTGTTTGTCTGCAAAGACTTGCACATCATTTTAAGATGATATCCTTAAGAGAAACATCCCTAGACAAGGAATATTGATCCAATGTATATACTGGTCTGACTCATGTTGTAGTGGTATATGATAACAATACATTTTCCAGAACAGCACCAATAGCTGCATGCTCAAGACATACATGAAAGTAACATTATATATTAATTCACAATATTGGCAATTTAACAAAACCCCAATTGCAGGTATTACATGACAATAATCCATAATGTCTACATCTACCAGAATAGGTTTTAACCAAGAATTTATTTCACAATTATGGACAAATACATATATGACTGAAGATTGTGGAAATGCTAGATAAAATAATTAGGTTTATTTGGCCTTTAAATCTGTACCAATATTTTCTCAGCCTCTTGATATATATTTTATGGCCTTTAAATCTGTACCAATATTTTCTCAGCCTCTTGATATAAATTGTATGGTCTTTATAAATCTGTACCACTATTTTCTCAGCCTCTTGATATAAATTGTATGGTCTTTATAAATCCCTACTACTATTTTCTCAGCCTCTTGATATATATTTTATGGCCTTTAAATCTGTACCCAATATTTTCTCAATATATGATATATATTTTATCACAAGACATTGACATATGAATTTGTTTATGAAAAAGCTATAAAGATGACTAAATATCTGAGTCACAATGCTTGAGACCGTGTGACAATCCTTTAAGTGTTCTTCAGCTATATTTATACAACATTTAATGTAAATACAAAAATATTTCTTCAAACAAACATCTATCTATGATACTTCATATGAAGCCTTTATAATACATACTGTTGGCATATTGACAAATATTTGTATAAATGATATATATCACGATGTACATTTTGCATCAATTACTGGACCCGGTTCATCTTCATACATGTATCACAGATATTGCTTTCAATCTATAAATATAATAAATATCAATTGCAACATGCATCATGCATCACAGCTGCACATGTACATACCATACTTAACCTTATAAATACCACAGTGCTTTAAATCATATTGGAAAATTAAATGATTTCAATGAAATGTCTATATGCTCTATCATGAAAGTTAATTCATGTAATGTAATGTAAATGGGTAAATACAATGAATTATGTTGAGACCTGAAAAAAATGCTGCATAGAACAACGAAATTAAATATCATGACAGAGCACTTATTAGGTAAAGCATGGTATAGCTAGAACAAATTGTATATATATACAACTCTCTCATGGTGAGGGAGTCTGTTGTGTACTCATACATCCCTGAATACATGTATATATGATACGTACTTATTGATCACCATTGCAACAGATGCACTATCGTACATATATGTATATATATGTATATATATAGGTCTGATGCATGATTCATATCAAATATCCGTCAATCTGTCTATTCACACTCGTACTTTGTACTAAGTGTACTGTACATGTACTTTGCATGCATGCGAGTATACTTTTAAATAAATCATATATTTTATTAAACACGTACATGTATATACATATGTAGTCTACAGGCAGAGATGGGTTTTATATACATTTTAGATAATTGCGAGAGGTACAATACATTTCAAACATGTTCTCTCTCTCAAGATCACTTTAGACAAAATGTAATAAATATATACATGTATCTAGTTGCCATGATCATCAAGTAATTGCCAGTCATTCATTTAAAATCATGAAGAATTTTTCCCAAAAATGCTTCAATAGCTTACACAAAACAGCTACCAGTGTTTTTCACTTTTCATACATACATTGCTGTGTACAACAGAAAACAGGCTCATGATACTTATAGGTCAAACATGCTTTATACAAGTCTATTGCTCCCAAACATATCAATCAATTAAAATAATAGCTGCCATTTGTGTTTATTATATTTTTAAAAGGTAGCTGTCAGACATGCCAAGCTTAGAATTTTCTGTTCCAGCCTTTATAGGCATGACACAGAAACACATTGGTCTTGTTGCTTAGTAACCATTTAAAACATCCTTGTAATCCTGATGGGAAGTCTATAGGATCTTGATATTGGCATAGGACAGCCACTTCCATCCTTTCTCTCCTACAGACAGCCAGCACTTGGCCCGATAGCTGACCCTTGTACACTCCAGGATACATGACCTTCTACCTAAGACCCATGCAAATAAATGCAAGGCGAGGCTTGCCACAACATCATGAGCTGCTTAAGGATCGGTTTTCTTTCAGATCTTCTGGAGTGGTCTCCCCTTTCAGGTCATTGTTACATGGACAACTTTCTTAAGCATCTTCCTGAGTGCTTTACATTGGTCTTCAAGTTTATAGCAACGTGACACCGCATCCTTTTTCCTCTCCTCCATCATAAAAAGTGTCTCCATCATATCTGCATTCTCCTTGTATAAGTCCACCACCAGCATATTTCGCTTGTCACAGTCCGAGTACTGAAACACAAAATTGTTCTGATTTCAGGCAACTATGCGTGAAAGTATACCGATATTTATCCGCAAATAAAGCCCTGGACACAAATAAGTCCCCTAGCTTCTTCATCACAGTTTCAAAATAGTAAGCAAAAAGAGGTTCACAAATAAGCCCTCCCAAAATTTTTAATTGAAAAAAAAAAAAATCACTTTCTCAAGTTGATAAGTCATCGTATTCACCTGAAAACAGGTCGATAATTGTATTATATTGTTTATTTCTAAAGGGCAATTACGTTAATGCAATCAAGCTTGTTAAGAACATCTGATCAAGTTTCGTACAATTATATTATTAGTTGTTATACTGTATGACTATGAAATATTGACCTAAACAGGCTACTTCATAGCTTCCGATAACAAACACAACTTTAGAGATACACTTTGTGCATCAACGTACTGTCTTGAAAACCTAAATATATATATATATTTGACCTCTTGTTGTGAGACAAAGGATCTAGTGTTTTATATACATGTACTTACATGAGATTTTATTTTCTCTAACTGTTCATCCAACATTTCTTGGGTGAGTCGCAGTTTCCGTCTCAAGTTTGTTTTCTCCTCCTCCAAAGCATCCATGATTTTCTTGAACTCCTCCTCTTTATCTGTGAAAAATTGAGTTTAAGAGCAAAATGACATTATCCTTCATTAGACCTGTATCAACATTCAATAATATTACAGTATCCATAACAATAGTATATAGTGTATAGAATAGTTTACTAGGTGTCTTAAGTCTCGGTGTTTGGTTTGGGTTGTTTTTGTTTAACGTCCTATCAACAGCCAGGGTCATTTAAAGACGTGCCAGCTAGGTTTTGGAGGTGGAGGAAAGCCGGAGTACCCGGAGAAAAACCAAAGGCCTAGAGTCAGTACCTGGCAACTGCTCAACGTAGGTTTCGAACTCGCAACCCAGAGGTGGAGGGCTAGTGATAAAGTGTTTCGGGACACATTTACCACTCGGCCAACACAGCCCCTCAGTCTCAGCATAGAAAATCCAGGTAATATTGTAAAAAGGAGCGATTACAACACAAGGGTTCTTTCTTAGATCCGATTTATAATTTTAACACTTTGACAATGATACACTAAAAGTAACACCAGTGCCCCAGTCTTTACAGATAACAAATACCTACAAAGTGTATATACAACCACAAATAAAGAAAATTAAATTCTGAATAAAATTGTATGCTATTTCAGTAGATAGTCCATGACATAAAAACAAAAACAAAAAAACAATTCATCCACAAAATAATCCCATACCAACAAAAAAGCCCTTAATTCTTCTTTTTGCAGAATCTTCAATTTTAAAAAGGTGAGCTAAAATTAAGTGGTTCACTTTAATTCACCCCTTCCCTCAAACTTTTAATGCTCAATTTTTATACCAAGGAAGGGGGCTTAGTTTAGGATAAATACAAAAATACAACAAAAAAGTTTAATACAAAAATACAACAAAAAAGTCAAAAACTGTCACTTTATGATTATACATTTTAAAAATTAACACTGACAATCCTATCAGCCATCTAACTTAATTGTAGCTAGTATGACTGGACACTGTGCTTGTAACATCATGTCATACGTGTATATAGAGAGTTCTGTGGTATACAAACTTTCATGGATATATGCCAAATAAAACAATAAGTAGTCTGGCATTTCAACTAAATTTTTTATATTTATTTTCATTGTTCCTCACCACCATGTAAATAGTGAATGCATATGTACACAAGGAACTTTGCTTATGTTATACACCTAGTATTCAGGAAGCTTTGTTGACATATAAATTTACATTTATCTACAGCCTGGTGTTTAATGTTAGATGTTATATGATAATTGTTTTATTTTCATGTTCCTGTTAAGGAGACAATTTAATTCAATTTAATATAGAAACACTAAAACACGGACAAACATGTAGATTAGATATAATTTAAGGCCGTACTCAAAACCAGGACATTACATTGGTGACTAGAAGATCCAATCAAACAGTGTTACATTAGCACACTCGTAACTTATAATGAAATCTATACAAGGAAACAATGTTGTCTACGTCGTGTTCAGGACTTAACATACACTGAATAATCAAATCTATACAGGGAAACATCGTCTAGGTCGTGTTCAGGACTTAACATACACTGAATAATCAAATCTATACAGGGAAACATCATCTACATCCTGTTCAGGACTTTACATACACCGAATACAATCAAGACTCCAGTACTTAAGTGATCAGGAAATATGTACCATTCTGAATGTCTATTATAGCAGTAAAAATTTCCTCATAAAATTATAGATTACACTATTGTTTATTTGTTTCCTGGGTTTATTGCCCCATGAACAGTATTCTGAGGTGGGGATCTCCTTGTAGTAGCTAGTGGCTACCTCAATGAACAACATACGGGAGGCCCTTAATTTGCATGCCATCCAGAGCAATTAGGGTAAAGTGTCTTTACCCATGCACACAACCATGACAGCCTCCCGAGAAACACAAACTGACTTTGGTAGGGCTCTTCGAACCACATACCTCAGACCTTCACCAGGGGTTATGTGGCCGGTGTCATATAAAATTTTGACCCCCATAAAATGACACCGGGTCAGTATTTCATGCATAAATATGTGAATCTTTACCTTTGAAAGCCTTGGTCTTCTCACTCTCCTTGGCCTCCAGGACATCGTGGAGGTCACGCAGTTGCTGTTGGTGCTCCACCAAATCTCCCTGTAACCTTGTAAACTTTTCAAGGTCGATCGAGTTACTGTTCATGTCCTTCAATTTATTGATCTCCGATTCATGGTCAGCTTTGTGATCAGCAAGTTTATGATTCATGTCTTCCAACTGTCAATGTAAAGTAATTAAGATATTTTTTTTATTTTTTTTTTTAAATTCTAAACATAATATTTTTAAGCTGAAAACATATTTGTGAAAAAGGTGAGGTAAAGGAAAATTTAGTCAAAGTCTAAATACATGTATTGTCAAAATTTGGAAAAATACATTGTATCAAAATTTTCTTTGTGACATAAGTATATAAGATTCAACACTGTAAAAGAGAAACGATATTTAAGAAAAATAAATTGAGTACCTGTAAATATCTTTTTACATAATTAATACTCTTTTGAAATTGTAAATGTCTTTCCGTTATCCTTTTTGTTAATTAGATTATAAATCCATGACATTTTAAAATACACACACACAAAAATACCTCTAATTTTTTTTTTTTAAATAAGACTTCATTTGAGTATTTAAATCATATGCTACTTACATGACTGGAGACCTTTGCTAATTCATTTTCCAGTCGCTCTTTCTCTAACTGAAGTGCCATCATCTTTTCCTAAAATGAAAACATCCGTTTGTATCAAAAATATTTGTATTTGGTGTAAAATAAAAAATAAGTTAATCTTCCAAAATATTACAGACCCCTACTGCACAGGGACTTGGCACTTATTCCGAACTTGTAGCCCATATATAATTATGTATTAATGGATCATGGGTTTGGAGTCCCTGTGTCACCTGCTACTTTTTGACTTACCTTTTCCCGATCCAGACTGCTAGATGTCTCCCCTAGGTGGTTGCTAAGCACATCGACCTTGACCTGCAGATTCTTGTTCTCCGAGCTGATAGTTGTATTTGCTGAGTTATAGGCCATCTGTTAGAAAGAGAATTTATCAGTTAAAAAATGTTAAAGAGATATAAGTGAATTTGTCCTTCATTATCAAGTATCTCACAAATGTTCAGTTAAATACAAAATGTATCTCTGTAGATAAATTCAAAAAAGACTTGACATTCTCTCCTATCTCCCACTTTAAACTTAATATTTTTTTTATTTCAGAATCTCTGGCATAAAACTAATGTTAATGTTAATTGTTTTAGCTGTGAAACTTTTTATTTCAGAATCTCTGGCATATATAAAACTAATATTGATGTTTCAGTTATAAAACTTTAAATTTCAGAATCTCTGGCATAAAACCAATATTGATGTTTCAGTTATAAAACTTTAAATTTCAGAATCTCTGGCATAAAACCAATATTGATGTTTCAGTTATAAAACTTTTTATTTCAGAAACTTTGGCATAAAACTAATATTGATATTTCAGTTAAGTGCAGGCTGACCACATTAACTGACCACATTAACCTAGAGATAATTGTGCAACCATTCTTATATTACAAAGAAAGTTACCCACTAAGGATGACTCCATATTTCAATACCCCTATATGTACTGTATGTACATATAAAGAACAGCAAGCTAAAGTAGTTCTTTCTCAGAACATTTAGAGAATTCAACCACATCACAATCAGAAACATGCTAAAACATCGACTGTTCACAGCAATCTTACAAAATCAGTGACAAATACCTTATCATAGACAAAAATTATAACAAAAACTTGGCAGAAAGGTAAATGTGGTCTTAAAAATTTGAGGTACACCTGTTGCATACCTTACTAAATGGTATTTATATATATAAGCTCTTTCCAAATAATTGATCTTATAATTTTTGTGTACTGTATTAAAACAGTTTTCTACATTTAGTACATGTACTTTGATACAGATTATTAGTGTTTCTCGCTATTTTGAGTCTAAGTTTATACGTTGGTGACCCGCGGCTCAAATTTCAGGATAAAAGTGGGTTTAAACATTTTTTTTTATTTTTTTTTAATATTCAACATCAATATCATCAAAAGTAAGACAAAATATAGATTTTTAAGGGTGAATTGTCTATACCTGCTGTTCAGTCAATTTTTTGACCGTGTCATCAACATGCTGTAATTTAGTTTTGGCCGAGGCCAGTGTACTGTCAAGGTCATCACGTTCCTTTCGTAGACTGTCAATCACGCTCTAAGTAAAGTGCAGGAAAAACAAACAGTGAAACACACAACACATCAATACTGGGGGTGTGGGTGGGTGTGAGAATGGAGGTCAGGGTGCTGGTGGCAGAGTAACGGGGGAAGGGGAGTACCACACTATCGTAAATTTATAAAGCATCACTCTCACAGATGATATAATGTATTTTGATGCAATCTCAATTTATGCTTGTAACAATATTATTTTCAATAGTTAAAAGCGATTTTTTAAAATTCTAATAGACTTTATAAATTCAAAAGTTCTTCTTAAGCCCATTTTTTTCAGAAAACACTCTTTTTGTATACAATATTATATAATCTGAGCAATGTATATCAATATTCAAAATGGTAGGAAATTTACTTAAATCTTTTAATCTATTGCTGTAATAAATTTCAAGAATATTTCTTCATACAAATTGGAATAAACACATTTGGAACAAATGAATGAGCTTCATCTTATAATTATATATAACCTTCTTTAATCACTGTCATATTTCCCAGTTGTTTCAAATTACATGTGTATGGAACTACGTTGTACTATTTAACAGTGCATATTAAAAATGTGCAATAAATGGGATGTATTGAAGACAACTTGAGGGGAAATGGAAATGGATGACTACCTGAGCATGAGGTGATATTGATTCTGAAGAGTTGTTATCCTTTAGCTGTTCCTCCAGCTTCTGAATTCTCTGCACATACTCGATCTTTTCTTGGTCCCAGTCATGGAATGCAGTCTACAACAAACAACAGTCGTAACAGAGTTATCTCCCTTCCAAGCCAATTCACTATAGAGATGGATAGAGCTTTTCTTGTTGTTTATTCTCTTTACAGATTGGATAGAGCTTTTCCCAGGATATTCACTGTTCTAAAAACTGACATAGGTTATCAAGGCATCTCAGCAAATATATTTTCAAGGGTTTGTGCCTTATCTCCTGTAGAGTGAGAGTCTCTAATTGTCACCCTCTCCTCGGGGTTTGTGACTTACCTCCTGTAGAGTGAGAGTCTCTGATTGTCACCCTCTCCTCGGGGTTTGTGACTTACCTCCTGTAGAGTGAGAGTCTCTGGTTGTCACCCTCTCCTCAAGGGTTTGTGACTTACCTCCTGTAGAATGAGAGTCTCTGGTTGTCACCCTCTCCTCGGGGTTTGTGACTTACCTCCTGTAGAATGAGAGTCTCTGGTTATCACCCTCTCATCGAGGGTTTGTGACTTACCTCCTGTAGAATGAGAGTCTCTGGTTGTCACCCTCTCATCGAGGGTTTGTGACTTACCTCCTGTAGAGTGAGAGTCTCTGGTTGTCACCCTCTCCTCAAGGGTTTGTGACTTCCCTCCTGTAGAATGAGAGTCTCTGGTTGTCACCCTCTCATTGAGGGTTTGTGACTTACCTCCTGTAGAATGAGAGTCTCTGGTTGTCACCCTCTCATCAAGGGTTTGTGACTTACCTCCTGTAGAGTGAGAGTCTCTGGTTGTCACCCTCTCCTCAAGGGTTTGTGACTTACCTCCTGTAGAGTGAGAGTCTCTGGTTGTCACCCTCTCATCGAGAGTTTGTGACTTACCTCCTGTAGAGCACTGAGTCTCTGGTTGTCCACCTCTAGCTCCAGGGCTTTTCGTCTCAGTTTAGACATCTCCTTTTCTAAGGCAACCTTCTCCTTGACAACCACAGAGTGCTGTAACTGTAAACAAATAAACAAAATTAATTTCATTTTTTTCACTATGATTTCTTTCTCACTACTTATTTTCAACAGAATTGCCAGAGAGCTGCCTGACCTTGTCTACCGATTCCTTGGCTTGGTGGACTTCAGTGGCCTTGGCTGCTGTGATGACCTCCTCTCTCTCAGTCAGAAGACTCTCTACCCGTGACTCCAGACTAGATTTACTCTCCTCCAGAGCCTGCTGGGTCTCCTTGTGAGCCTTCTCTGCCTGCAATACCCACGGACATGTTTTGTGATAAAACTTTCTTAAGTTCAGATCGGATTGAGTTGATGATAAAAATTGCAATATAAAACAAAAGGCCCATGGGCCATAACGGTCACCTGATTTTTGAAATATTTCAGTAAATTTGAATGAAAGAATGAATTTCAAAACAAATAAAACAAATGATAGTCAAAAATGTGATTTCCCTATAACTATAGTAAAGTTTATCCCCTCCCATGGGGCAAATGTGAGACCCCAGGGCTAGGGAATTCACAATTATGGTAAAGCACCTTAAGATCCTTCGATCTGTGAAGAGTATTTAATTCTACCTTATTTGGGTTGTAAGAAGAAGATTTTTGAAATTTCAGTTAATTTGACCCTTTTTGGCCCAGCCCATCAGCCCCTGGTGGTCAGTCAGGGCCAACATGTACATCAAACTGTCATCCCAAGCTGATAACGTTAACGAAGTTAGAATGAATTCCAATAAAAATCCAACAAATAATAGTCAAAAATGTGATTTCCCTATATAAACTATAGTAAAGTTTACCCCCTACCCAGGGGCAAACGTGAGACCCCAGGGTCATGAAATTCACAATTTTGGTAAAGCATCATAAGACCCCTTCATCTATGAAGAGTATTTGATTCTAACATATCTGAGAGTAGAGAAGAAGATTTTTGAAATTTTAGTCAATTTGACCCTTTTTGGCCCCGCCCACCAGCCCCTGGGGGTCAACCAGGGCCAACATGTACATAACATCAAACTGTAATCCCATGCTGATAATTTGAACCAAGTTAGAATAAATTCCAATAGAAATCCAACAAACAAGAGGCCCATGGGGCCTGTATCGCTCACCTGGTTGGATTTGACCAAATGTCAAAATAATGTTCATGTTCAATTTATTCATACACATACACTCTAAGAGACTGAAAGACCCTATGGATTATTTTTACAACCTAATTGTGTTTGAAGAAACTAAGTCCCTTAGGCTGGGGAAAGACCCTTGGGCCTCTTAGACTCCGCCCCTCAGGCCCCTGGGTGTTCAGAGTAAAATTTATACAAACTCTGTTCCCCTCCCCCCAAGGATGTTCCTGACAAAATATGGTTCTAATTCATTCATAACTTTATGACTTGTAGCAATTTAAAGACTAATCTCTATTCCCCTATTTGGCCCCGCCCCTCAGGCCCCTGGGGGTTCAGAGTAAAAATTTATACAAACTCTGTTCCCCCTTCTCCCAAGGATGTTCCTGTTCAAATTCATCCATAACTTTATGACTAGTAGCGATTCAAATGATTAACCCTATTTCCTCTATTTGGCCCCGCCCCTCAGGCACCTGGGGATTCAGAGTAAAAATTTATTCAAAACTCTGTTCCCCTTCTCCCAATGATGTTCCTGACCAAATCTGGTTCAAATTCATTCATAACTTTATGACTAGTAGCGATTTAAAGGATTAACCCTATTTCCCCTATTTGGCCCCGCCCCTCAGGCCCCTGAGGGTTCAGAGTAAAAATTTATACAAACTCGGTTCCCCTTCCCCCAAGGATGTTCCTGACCAAATCTAGTTAAAATCCATTAAAAACGTTATGACTAGTAGCGATTTAAAGACTAATATCTATTTCCCCTATTTGGCTCCGCCCCTCAGGCCCCTGGGGGTTCAGAGTAAAAATGTATACAAACTCTGTTCCCCTTCTCCTAAGAATGTTACTGACCAAATTTGGTTCAAATTCATTTATAACTTTATGACTAGTAGCGATTTAAAGGATTAACCCTATTTCCCCTATTGGGCCCCACCCCTAAGGCCCCTGGGGGCCAGACCAACCATTTATACAAAATTGGTTTCCCTTCACCCAAGGATGCTTCAGACCAAACATGGATCAAATCCTTTTATTCCTGCAAAAGAAGAAGGATTTTAAAGAATATGCAATATTCCCCTATTGGGCCCCACCCCCCAGGCCCCTGGGGGGCCAGACCCACCGTTCATACAAAATTGGTTCCCCTTCACCCAAGGATGTTTCAGACCAAATATGGATCAAATCCCTTTATTCCTACAGAAGTAGAAGGATTTTAAAGAATTTGTTATATTTCCCCTATTGGGCCCCACCCCTACGGCCCCTGGGGGGCCAGACCCACCGTTTATACAAAATTGGTTCCCCTTTACCCAAGGATGTTTCAGACCAAATATGGATCAAATCCCTTTATTCCTACAGAAGAAGAAGGATTTTAAAGAATTTGCTATATTTCCCCTATTGGGCCCCGCCCCTAAGGCCCCTGGGGGGCCAGACCCACAGTTTATACAAAATTGGTTCCCTTCACCCAAGGATGCTTCAGACCAAATATGAATCAAATCCCTTCATTTCTACAGAAGAAGAAGGATTTTAAAGAATTTGCTATATTTCCCCTATTGGGCCCCGCCCCTAAGGCCCCTGGGGGGCCAGACCCACCGTTTATACAAAATTGGTTCCCTTCACCCAAGGAGGCTTCAGACCAAATATGAATCAAATCCCTTCATTTCTACAGAAGAAGAAGGATTTTGAAGAATTTGCTATATTTCCCCTATTGGGCCCCGCCCCTAAGGCCCCTGGGGGGCCAGACCCACCGTTTATACAAAATTGGTTCCCCTTCACCCAAGGATGCTTCAGACCAAATATGAATCAAATCCCTTCATTTCTACAGAAGAAGAAGGATTTTAAAGAATTTGCTATATTTCCCCTATTGGGCCCCGCCCCTAAGACCCCTGGGGGGCCAGACCCACCGTTTATACAAAATTGGTTCCCCTTCACCCAAGGATGCTTCAGACCAAATATGAATCAAATCCCTTCATTTCTACAGAAGAAGAAGGATTTTAAAGAATTTGCTATATTTCCCCTATTGGGCCCCGCCCCTAAGGCCCCTGGGGGGCCAGGCCCACCGTTTATACAAAATTGGTTCCCCTTCACCCAAGGATGCTTCAGACCAAATTTGGTCAAAATCCACTGAGTAGTTTAGGACTAGTAGCGATTTAAAGGAAAAGTTGACGGAAGGACGACGGACGACGGACGGACGACGGACGCTGCGCCATGCCATAAGCCCCTTCGGGCCAGGTGAGCTAATAATAGTCAAAAATGTGATTTCCCTATATAAACTATAGTAAAGTTTACCCCCTACCCAGGGGCAAACGTGAGACCCCAGGGTCATGAAATTCACAATTTTGGTAAAGCACCTTAAGACCCTACTATCTATGAAGAGTATTTGATTCTAATATATCTGAGAGTAGAGAAGAAGATTTTTGAAATTTCAGTCAATTTGACCCTTTGTGGCCCCACCCACCAGCCCCTGGGGGTCAACCAGGGCCAACATGTACATACCATCAAACTGTCATCCCATGCTGATAATTTGAACCAAGTTAGAATGAATTCCAATAGATATCTAACAAATAATAGTCAAAAATGTGATTTCCCTATATAAACTATAGTAAAGTTTACCCCCTCCCCAGGGGCAAACGTGAGACCCCAGGGTCATGAAATTCACAATTTTGGTAAAGCACCTTAAGACCCTACTATCTATGAAAAGTATTTGATTCTACCATATCTGAAAGTAGAGAAGAAGATTTTTGAAATTTTAGTCAATTTGACCCTTTTTGGCCCCGCCCCTCAGGCCCCTGGGGGGTGGGGACCATATAATTCACAATTTTGGTTCACCCTCAGCCATGAAAGCTTCCTGTAAAATTTCATAGAATTTAGTTCAGCAGTTTTTAAGAAACGACGCACGACGCCGGACAAAAGGCGATTGCAATAGGTCAACTGAGACTTCGTCTCAGGTGACCTAAAAAGAATTTGAGGTTAAGTCAGTTTTTAGTTTTAATTTCATTAAACAACTGAGATGAATAAACCCAGCTTGCAATAACAAGCTCAAAGATATGTACCCTCCAAATATTCAAGTCATCAAAAGGCATCTAAGTTACAAAATGAATGGTAATTGTTAGTATGTAAAACTAAACAAACAATAAAGCAGTTTAGTATAAAAATTAAAAACTAATGTCTTACTTTACACAAACATTAAATTGATTTTATTTCATTTGTCTGTATGATGTTCATACCATCTGTTTTTCCCGTCGTAATGTGGAAATGGTGAGATGGAGTTCCTCTTCTTTTCCAGCAGATGTCTCCTTCATTTCCAGATCTTTCTGAAGTTCTTCAGTCTCCTCCCGGTACATATCAATCTGGCGTTGAAGTTCTGCCTTCTCACTCTCAAAGGACATTTTGAGATGCTCAATTTGCTGGGTAAACTCATCCTATGGACAAAAAGTTATTCCGTATTATCATGGGAATGTTAAAGGACAGTCCTTCTGTCAGTCAAATTTTGCAACAAAAGTAGACTTATTTTCAATGCAAATAATAATCAACATCAGTCTAGGTCACTGAAAGTCTTTGATTAAAATAGTAACATTCAGGGTTGCATCCAATCACTGAAGTGATTCAGACATGTGTAAGAACAGCTGGGGACAATACATGTACTTTAACTTGTTTCTGGTAGAAGTATTCAAGGCTCAGACCCACATCAGGCCCTTCTGGAGGTTATCAATTGATAGATACAATTTTTAATAAACCAATATTAACAGTTTTTTTCTTTTTAATAAAACACCAAGGCTGTGGTTATAAACATGTGACAATTGTGAAACACATACAGGAGTTACATGCCATTCACAAAATATTAATAAAACACACATTCCACAAAAATTCACCAAACACTAGGAAACATGATGT
Source organism: Pecten maximus (assembly GCF_902652985.1). Classification (NCBI taxonomy): domain Eukaryota; kingdom Metazoa; phylum Mollusca; class Bivalvia; order Pectinida; family Pectinidae; genus Pecten; species Pecten maximus. Next base: position 15,640,780 of record NC_047017.1, on the reverse strand, counting down.
CACAATAATTTCTTAATCCTGCACTCTGTTAATAAATTAATTTCCTGGAAATTCAGTGATCCCCTTTTTTTTTAATCAAATTCAAACTCTTATAAAGTTTTTGTAGATCCCTTGAAAAACAATGTTATTTTGCCAACAGAAAAAGAACAGCATTCAGAGTCACACTCGGTATGATGATGTTGTTGATACCAACTATAAAACCAAGCAGCAATATGCAACAATGGCAAAATTTGGCACAAGTCTACCTGTGAGTGGTTCACTCGCCCAGTCCGCACAAAGAATTTCTTGCCGATGCCTACCACGGATATCTTGATTTTCAGAAAAATGATTAAAAAAATATTTTTACAGTACTGAGTGAATTCTATTAATCAATTATATAAATATAGATCAGAAATATAAAAGCTTTAAATAATTTTTGTCTAACTGAATGTGCATTGGGTGGAGGGAAAACATCCAAACAATGGTATGTGTTTGACATAAAAACAGTGACAATAGAACACCAGTATCATTAGACAGGATGTCTGTGTGTTTTCGTTAGATTATTTATGGGTTTAAGGTCCACTTAATTTATACGACACTTATGTTACCTCAAATCTTGTATTCTGTCTCACTTTGTGTCTCTGTTTAGTTTTCAAAAATAATGTTAAAGTCACAATTTATATTTTTTTTTTAAATGATAACTGTTTAAGGTCTTAATTTTTTGTTTCACTTCTAAACAGAAAATGACAGAAATAAAACTGAATCGTCATTCATATGCATGTGCAGCTTTAACCAACATGGACATTTTTAAATTCAAACTAAATTTTAGCATATGGCTAAATATGAATACACTTTTATAGATACAGGTAAATACATACAGGTATAGCTACAACTTAATCTTGATATACATAACCAAATATGGTTTGGTTTTAGTCACCTGGGACTATAATGAGAAAGTCTCATTGAACTATCAGCTATTACTTATCTCTAAACTTTGTTCCAATCTGGACATTATTTAGGGTATACACATCCTTCGAATCCCGACCATCGATAGCCTTACAGACTTAGAAAAGACTGATCTCCCTCCATCCCGCCTAAAAACCCTGTGTCCCACATGTAGATCTTTCTTAATGAAATGGTCTATCTCTGCATGAAATTTAGAATTAGCCTGATCTACAACGACTACTTTAAACCTTTTCACCCCTTCCTAGAACCAAATTCATGTGTGAATCATAAATCATTATTCCCAATTAGAGTTAAAAACCAGTGAAAATATGACCTTGACCTCAAGGTCTTCTATTCAGATAGTGAGTGATCAGAGACAACCTGAGTTAAGAGTTACGACCTTGACCTACCTCTAGTTCCTCCTTAATTGTCCGTGCCAGCTCCTGCTCAAGGGTTTCCCTCTCCTCCTCAAACCGCTCCTCCATGGCTTCTCTTTCCTCCTCCAGTCGCACACTGAGCCGGTCCAGCTGGCTCCGGAGACTCACAATCTGACCCTCATACTTGTCTCGGAGGTCCTCCTTCTCCTCGGCAAATGCTTTCTCTGTAAAATATCCAAAGTCTTTATTACACCAATCCACTAATTAAGATACTAGATTCCTTTCCAGTTGTTATGCTGTAGAATTCAGCAACCATGCAGTTAAACATTGAAAAATTTTCTTCTTTTATTTTTGAAAAATGAACCTCAAAAACATACCTGCGCACTATATGCGAACATTTACGGTAGTCAGTTATACTCCGGCCGCCATATCAGCTACTAAATCAAAGGTGATGTGTTAAAAATCGCTTGATCTGCTTTATTTGACATTTACCACTATACTCAATTTCAATGCCAAATAAAAAAAACATGAAAAGCCTGTACAAGTGTTTCATGCTGACTGCCCTATAATCCAATAGGCATTCTAATGAAACAAGTTCAATACTCATATTTCCCAGATTTTAAATCTTTAAGTTCGCTCACAGAAATTTTCTCATCTAATAGTCTAATCGATAAAAATCAACCATTTAAATTAAACAAGCATGATGCATATATTGCTAAAGCAATACATGTCCCCCATCGGACCCTGCTAAAAATAGTAACAGTGACCTAAACCCTGGAACTCAAACTTGATCCCTAGCTACTTATACTGAAGCTACATACTAACTTTCACCAATATACCTTTAAGCATGGCTGAGAAAAGTGCAGAAAACTGAGTGGATGGACTAACAGATGGACGGACGGGAAGGAAACCTATAGTCTCCCCCGCCTTTACCGGTAGGGCACTAATAATTGTTTGACAGCTTATAATGTAATAACTAGGGTGTGTCAATAAAGATGTGTTATATTACCCAGCTCCTGAATGCGTCCAGTATATTGCCCCTCCAGCTCCACTTTCTCATTCTCTATCCCTCGGGACACTTCTTCCTTCTGTCTTACCGCCATCAAATCCTTCTCGCTGGACAGAATGTTAAAGAAGTCCTCCTTTGTCTTTCCTTTCAGAGCATCGACACCCTGAATAATTAAAATGTCGTATTCCTATCAGTGTTTTACAAATTCAGAAATAGTCTATAGATTCAGAGCCTGATCTTTATAGGATGCTCATATAATTAATGATTTTAAGACACTAAACCTTAGGTGACCTTTAGGTGACCTTGTATGACATTGAGACCCATCCTAGATACTCTAGGGGTTATGTACACTTTCGATCTCTGCACCCCTGGAACTAATCTGAAGGTTTCTGATATTTTCTCTGCATTTAAAAGAAATTCTGATGTTGATTACAAAGTTAATTGGCCAATGTCATAATTTTAAAACTGATTATGTCATGGTAAAATTAAAGGCACATGACTAGATATTTGATTGATGTCATGAAAAAAACCTGACCAATCGCTAAGCGGATGTATTTCTTTGGAATATAACAGTGGAGCGACAACCAAGTTCAAAGCAAGACAACTGACTGACAACCAAGTTCAAAGCCAGTCAAATGACTGACAACCAAGGTCAAAGCCTGTCAAATGACTGACAACCAAGTTCACAGTCAGTCAATTGAGCAACAAACCAAATTTTTAATGAGGTAGTCACTAACTACTACAAGGAGACCTTGCCTCAAAATGACCCTAGATGTTCACGGAGCCATAAACCCAGAAAACAAATAATTGTTTCATGTACAACAAAGAACCAAACTAGTCTTTTTAATTCTATCCACAAGATAGCAGTGACTGGGCCGTTGGTTTTATTATGATATTCCAGGAGTGCAGAGAGAAAGTGAACCCTGGTTTATCAAGGAAGATTAAGATCCCTTCCTATGTGACACTAACCTCTGAGAGACTGTTTTCATATTCCTGTATCTTGGCTTGTAATTCCTCATTCAGCCTCTGAAGCTGTTCCTCATATTTCCCCTCCAACTTTTCCCTCTGTTTATTAAACCTTGACTCCAGCTCCTCTCTCTGCTGCAAAATTTGCATATCAAACTCACTCTTGTCTTCATCTCTTGCAGATTCAAAATCTGTCCTTAACTTAGATTTCTCCTCCTCAAATTGAAGTTGTAACTTATGAAAATCATTTTGGGAATTCATACCCATCTCTGTCCGAATACTTTTACAATCACTTTCAAATTTAGTCTTGAGTTTCAATATTTCCTCCTCCCGGGAATCTTCTAATTCTGCCCTGAGCTTGGTTCTCGCCTCCTCGAGACGATGCTCCATCTCCTCCTGGTGTTCAAAGAGCTTCTCCTCGAGCTCGGCTTTCTCTTGTTCCAGCTGCTGTAGCTGGGACTCATCAGGTTGTGAGATGTAGGCCTCCAATTGGGCCTTGTCTCGGGCGTAGTCCTCCCGCACGGCTGCTATCTGTGTCTCCAGGTCCTTAGTGTACTCTGATTTTAGGCTGGAGAGATGAAACACAATGTTATCAATCATAGAATTGAGGTTTACCAAGAATTTATACTTCATTGGATTTGAGAAATATTGATAATTTTTGAAAATCATTTAAATACGTACATATATGTAATCAGAATCCAGAAAATTTGTGTTGATTGTTCATGATGATATAGCCACAACAAGTATTTGGATAGAGGGACAGATGGTGAATTTTCATATAAATTCCTGAAGTTATATGAGCTATCGCGTCAATGTTAACTCACCTCTTAATAATGGCATCCTTTTCTTCTACAAATTTCTGATTTAGTGATTTTTTCTCAGATTCATGTTTGTCCATGATGTCTTGTTTTTCCTTTGCGAAGCGAGTCTGAAGATCCTGTTGTCGAGTTGCTAATTCTGTTTGCTTGATATGCTCACATTCCTCATAGATATTCCCCTGTAGACAAACACTTATGAGATTCAGTCTTGACACATTCTGAACACTTTGTAACTTAAACTGATTTATTTTATTTATTTTATGAAGGAAATGAAGTTTACAAGTTCACATATTTAAATACTCGACTTAGAGAATCTGTATTCATGGTCATATAAACTGCAGATGTTGTTTGATGGGAATCTCTTATCCTATATGGCAGAGGTTTAATCTTCATTATGAACAAACATATTTCCCAGATACTCAAATGTAACAAGGTTTGCCTAAATAAAATTAATTCTTCTAATCTCTAAGACCTTATTTATCAACCAAATATTTGTCACTGTTCCAATTAAGTATGATGTAAATTATAGTATATTGAAAACTGTGCAGTTTAATATTTCACAAAATAATACATACCTTTTCTTCTTCAAATTTTTTTAATAACATAACTTTCTGGTTGCCATGGTTCTCCTCCACCTTAGAGAGTTCCTCTTTGTAGGTATTCTCAATCTCCTTATGCTCCCTTTCCATGTGGTTTTTAAGGTCAATAAGCTCCTTTTTAAGGTTTTCTATTAGTTCTCTGTCATTTTGTATACTACTGACACCTGTGTTGAGAACAAAACCAACTCAAATTTAATATATTATCGTCAAAGACCATATCTCAACAGCCATCATTATGGTAGATATAGTATACAGTTCAGACATTACTGGTCCAATATAAGTCTAAAACCACTTACATTGTGAAGGCAAAATCTGTCGATTGTCAATATTTGTTTTTGAAAGTATTATGTAATAAAATGTTTTCTTAAGGATTAAGGTACAGGTACTTTGGGCCACTGTTTATGAGGACAGGTAATTCAGTAGAAAAGAATATCTAAATTGTGAAATCAAGCGAGGCCAATCTACTGATATTAGTAAAAATATTGTCATAAGTGAGGAAAATAAATTATTAATGAAAATAAAATGATATTTGAAAAGAAAAAAAAATCTTAACCATATATATGGTAGGATGTATTATGTGTATAAGATGTAGAGTTTAACAGTCAAGTAGTGCTAATCTCTGGAAATGCTGAGAAACCTGTTTTATAACACCAGGAGTGTTTGTTCATACTTATAGCCAAGTGACTCCATCATAGGTTATATGATTTCTAACAACAAATTACTATTCATAGGACACAGGGCTAGTATTGACAGGACATGATAGCAAATTACACCCCAGGTAAGGCTACCACTTATAACCTGGAATATATTACTACGGGGTCAACAGGCAATGTACATGTACTGACAGTACTACCAGTCAAAAATGAAAAATAAAATAAAAAGAGACCCCTTGGACCTGCATCGCTGACCTTGTATTTTCCACCTTGTTGACTCTTTGCCTTTCAGTTCAATAAAAGAAGTTGTTTGAGTGTTTTCAACAAAGCTGATTACTATAAACCTTGAGTATGAGCAAAAGTGATTCTTTATTTTTTCTGAAAATTTTTACTGGAGGTCATTCCAGAAACCTACCAGCCAAATAATTTGCGTGATTTGACTTTGATCCCTGTGACCTTGAGTATGAGTCAAGGTCATTTATTTTGCATACTTTCATATGGCCAAGAAACCTTATACAGGAAAAAGTTTGAATGAACAACGAATGACTGACAGACAACAGACATTACACCATATAGCTTGCTATACTCTTTGTTCAGATGAGATAAAATATGACCCAGGTCAAGATGTATATTGTGTCTTAATTTCTATAAAAATCTATACCCTAGCAATATCTTCAAAAGAATGAGAATAAAATTTCACAGTATGTCAAAATACCTGTGCAGCACTCACAGATAAAATTTCACAAATTGATCTTTGATAAGAAGAAACAGATTTTCTATTTTTAAAAATCATTACAACACAACCATAATTTTAATCTTTAGAGCAGAAATTTTTTTATTTATTTTTTTTAATCCTTGAATGCAGATTTTGTAAGTACATGTACTAACAAAGGGAGTTTGTTAACCCTTTAAGCCCTGATGATGCATTAATGCATCACCGGGCCGGGGCCGAATGATGCATTAATGCATCACCGTGCCGGGGCCGAATGATGCATTAATGCATCACGGAAGTAGATTTTTTTCTGCATTTTTTGAAGTGATGATACAGCGACGTAAATAATCATAACTCATTCTTACGTGAATAAGATTATGTTTAACAATAAATAATGAAACTGACAATACGCAATACGACTTAAAATGCCTAAATCTTACGTATAACGTACTTGTTTTAAACTTCTGCTCACAAGAACTTCCGGTCTGACGGGAGCAAGTAAACGACCGATTCCCGGAAAAATATTACTAAACCACTGTTTTATCCCGTGTAATAAAGCTGAGCTTATTAATGATGATTTGCCATATGTATTAATAATTGACTTTTTATACACTTGGTCAACATGTTGATGAATTTAAAACACTGAAACTAAGATACGTATGGTAATATGTATGAATCAATAGTGCATCACGTCACCGGCGCGGAAAATAAACAGTGTCTGCCACCTCGCTAGCTGTTATGATTGGATCTCTACCGTTTTTCAAAAACATCGTTCCAAAACTACATGTGTGGTTTTATATGCGTATTTCATTGTGTTTCTGTTGATAATTTATATAAAAACAAGCTAATAATTCGGATTGTAACAACCACAACAGACTGACTGAGTAATCTAATTTTAGTAACACAGATCATGATCACATGACCAAATTATATCCAAGATGGCTGTGTAAGACGTGTGAGTAAAGTCGATTGAAACAAATTCGTGTTTTTGTTTAATTTTGCGATTTTTTAGAGATTTTGAACGTGTAATTTACATCAATTTTACATTCTCGTTACTTGTCAGATGATTATATTAACCAATAAAGTAGCGATCCTTGTTGTCATGGTAGTTATTATGCGTTCTATCAAAATCTGAAAAATGTCTTCGGAAACTGAAAGTTCAGATGGCGAGAACTTCGACGGATTTGATCCCGAAGAAGCTCAAGACGCGGAAAATAACTTCTTGGCGATGTTGAGACACCAAGGCATTGGGGATGATGCTGTTAGCGATGTTAGCGAGGTGGAAACAGATGTGGATGATGCAGAAGTAGAGCTTGGTCCCGGCGGAGCGGCAGACGATCAAGACGAATGGCACGCCGGCTTTGACTATTTTGAGAGAGGACTGCCACACATTTTTACACCAAGGAGAAACACAGGACCCACAAGGTCCATGCCACCAGACAAGGAGCCAATAGATTTCCTGGCATTGTTTTTAGATCAGGTTTTGATAGATCTACTGTTAGAGGAGACCGGACGGTATGCCCAACAGCAGATTGACACAAATCCGGAACAGAACAAACAACCCTGGAAGGATGTTAGTGCTGCTGAAATGAAAGCTTTCCTGGGTCTTTGTATGGCAATGGGTGTGACAAGGAAACCTTCAGTAAAGCTTTATTGGTCAACTGATTCATACTCAGAAACACCCCTCTTTGCTAGGACCATGACGAGGGATCGGTTTAGCCAGATTCTCAGGTACTTGCACTTTGCTGACAATGACTTAGAACAGGAGCGGAATAGCCCAACTTATGATCCCCTGTTTAAGATCAGGAAACTGGTTTCTCACCTGAACGAGAACTTTGTACAGGAATATGTTCTACGCAGGCGTGTGACAGTTGATGAGTGTATGGTTCCGTTTAAAGGAAAAGTACACTTCAAACAGTATATGAGGCTCAAACCCCAAAAATGGGGTGTGAAAGTGTGGGTGTTGGCCGAGTCAGACTGTAGCTATGTCAGCTATATTGATATTTATCCAGGTAAATATATATGATCATGAAATGACTACTTGCCATACAATATTCTGGTAGTTTTGCCCCTACTTGTATTATATTCATACAGAGTTGTACTAAATGTGAATATCTGAAAAACTTCATAAAATATCCATAAAGGTTGAATTGTAATGCTGTCTCTATCACAGCTCTAGTGGGAAGACCAAATTTATTAACATTCACAAGTTAGCCACTCCTAACAAATAATTTAAAAAATCCCTATTAGTATTACATAATGACATTTTCTGTTGTGTTAATAACAAATTTGATTGTAGGAAGATACCATCATGCAGAAGGAGCTCTAGCCAGCAGAGTTGTAAAGAAATGCTTACAAGGGGCTGGTATTCAGGGTCAAGGCTACCATGTATACATGGATAACTTTTATACATCCCCTGACTTGCTCTCATCTCTTTTCAATGAGAAAACCTATGCCTGTGGTACGGTAAGGTCCAACCGCCGTGGTTTACCAAGGGATATCATGCAGAAAAGGCCAGATGGTATTGTACAAAGGGGTGATATGGCCTTCAGGCAAAACGGCCCACTTGTAGCTGTTGTGTGGAAAGACAAAAAATGTGTCACTGCACTCTCCACCATTCATGACGAAACTGCCACAGAGGTGCAACGGATTATCAAGCAAGAAGATGGTACCTTTGCCAGGGAAAATGTACCTTGCCCAAAACTGATTGCAGACTACACTTCTCATATGGGTGGTGTAGACAAGGCGGATCAATACCTTCAGTATTATTCATTTAACCACAAAACAAGGAAATGGACAGTGAAGGTGTTCTTTCGTCTGCTGGAGATAATGAAGCTGAATGCTTATCAGCTGTTTCTTCAAAGTCCTCACCACCTTCCCGGACAAGGAAAGCAGCAGCTCTCATTCCTGCAGTTCACCCAAAGCATCATAAAGGGACTGGTGGGTGGATTCACCTCTGGTGCCAGGAAAGGAAGACCATCTCTGCTGCCCTTGGCTGATCGCCTTACACAGCGCCATCTACCTGGGACACTACCATCTCGGTCATGGTGTCATGTTTGTTATATGCGTTGCAAGAGTGGACAGCAGGATAAGGCTAGTCAAACAAAATTTGGTTGCACAGACTGCAGAAAACATCTTTGCCTCCCCACATGCTTCTCTGTGTACCATTCACAAGCGAAATATTTTTAGGAATGATAGCCCTGAAAACTGTCTTGTGGAACATTTGATATTTCTGGCGGTGCTAAGTCGCGTGGGTCACTTAGTTGCCAAAAGAATATCACAAATGTAATTATGAAAATCATTTTGTGGAACATTTTATATTTCTGACAGCACATTTTCCTTGAGCTGCTGAGTTGCCAACAAGGAATATAAAAATTAACCTCATTATGAAAAAAAAAAAAAGTTTCTGCAACATAGTATCAAAATATTAAAAAAAAAAAAAAACAAAAAAAAAAAATGTTGCACTTGAAAAAAAAAATGGAAAAAAAAAAAAAAAAAAAGGCTGGCCTTTCATGCTTGCATGTGACTACCCTCCCATGGTGCAAGCGTTTAGCACTAAAGTCACTGTGTTGTTCATTGTGTTATTTTCTTTCCTTTTCTCCCCGTTTATTTTGAATATTGTCATAGTTGTTTCAAACAGTGTTTTGCTTCCTAAATTCTCTTTGCGGTGAGAGTTATCCTTCTTGAAGTTGGAACTGCGCGCGTCAAAATGGCGGCTAACAACCAAAATCGAGAATTTGCCGTTAGTAATGCATGGCTACCGCCTACTGTTCAAGCAGTTCAGTACGGTTTCCAAATACACATTTCAATCGCTAAATGTGTCAATCTCTTTAAGTATAATGGATTACTTGTTTCTATGACGAATGCATCTTTTGATCGCGCTTCAAAACGAAAGTACACATTCCCAGATTTGGTCTCGTGTTCTCCGCTTGAATTATACGCAAGACAGGCAAGTCACAGACATATTTTTCTTTCATGACCGCATTTTGTTCACATTTTAGATCGGAAATATATCCTCGATAATCATATTTACTGATATGCGTCTGTATCCTCAATTCTGCAATGCATTTCTGTCAAAAACGTGCTTTTAAAAATAATGTCAAATTGTACCGTCAATAATCGTAAATTAATTCAGGCCAGGAAAGGTCGCGTGCATATTTTCTCAGGGCCTGAATACCCATCATGCAATTTATTCAGTGACGAAAGTGTTAAGAAACCAATCAGGAATACAAAGAGTGCATGTCACAATTCAAGAAATAGTGATTCAATACAGGTATAAACAACCATTAACGTGTGGCCAAAAAAATGTGTGGGGTTTAACTTCATTACAACACAACAAGCTTACGTGTTTCCCAATCTGAAAATGATATACATTTATACTTGATTTTAAAGATTTTAAAAAAAAATCAGATGTTTCATGCAAAGTTCGATAACAAACTCTATGTATGTTGCTGTAAAGAAAATGATCATGCAGTTGGTATAACAAACTAGACCATCAATGTTAATTTACAATGTATGTACTTCAGACTTTTGTCACACTTGCAAAACATATTATGAAATTTTTGTTACTATAATTAATTTTTTATATCATAAAATACTGATAACAACCAGAAGCATATTCCTAATCAAAATAAATGAATTTCAATTTATATATTATTTCATGATATGAAATGATTTGCAATAGATAGTTTTTTTTCTTAGCTCATTTTATGGTGATTAAGATTTGTAACCTGGTATAAAGCAATATGAATATGAGAGGCTAACATAGAAAATTATCACAATTTATTCTATAAGATATATATTTCAAGGAATTTGATCATAGTGTCCGAATCGAGGCAGTAGATATTTGTGATATCAGAGGTAAATATATAAAGATATTGGTACATTAAAGTACTATATTATATATATAGGTATAAGATGTTGATTTCTACAAACAACAATGTTACAATAATAACCAGCACAGCACACTGATGTTAGTGACAACACACGCTTACGTTTGATCCAGTCTGCAGACAAATGAAACAAGGAGGTTGAATGAAGGTCAAAAGCTGGACAATGTCCTTATATATCTGTCACACTAGTTATATATAGATCAGACTGGACACATTTATATATGATATCGGTCAACTTCAATTATACACATGTACAAAACATCACTCTAGCAGCGGTTATTGGCCTTATATAAGAGCTTGATGGAGGTTTATAATTTAGGAATGGATTTTTTCCCTTGAAAACAAACAGATCTTGTGTCCCATTAGTCATCTTGTCAAATAATAGCCAATAGCCACATAAGCTTGATAATGAATTGATTAATGAAACAGACAATGAAAAAGACAGATTTTAGTTCTTTTATTTACAATACATTTTGTATAAACATGATTGCCAGTAAGCCATTTAGTTCAGAGTATATATTGATTCACAGAAAATATATAAAACAATAAAAAAAAACAGCTAGCTGACACAGGTAAAACAGCATCATGATCCCTTCATAAGCAGTATTAATATCAAGTATATAATGTAGTGAAAGGAAGTTTCGAGGATTTCTCCGATAGATGTTCACCATATTCAACACACATAAGTTTGTATAGCCATTTTTCACCAATTCTAATTCAAATATGGCACCAAAATTTAAATTTTTTCAATTTCATTTTTTTGGAATCTTTCAATTTTCTTATTCACCAGATATAAAACATATTGAGATGGATGGGTGTGTGTAAAATGTACTTATATTGTATTGTGTTGATTATGGTAAACACATTGGTTTGGCTGATGCATTCTGGGTAATTGTACTCACTTCCAGCATCCTCATCATCAGGAGCCTGTGGAAGTTTCCGACGGGTTCGTTTAGTGTAGTTAGGAGTGAGGCCTGTAGACCCAGACGATTGTGTTTCATCATCGGATGTTTCTAAAAAATAAAATATTGTAAAATACAGAGATCTTTTTATTTCACAGAGATTTCTAACTCTATATATCTAGCAATAAGCAGCTAATTGCTTTGTAATTATTAAGTCCACCCATATTGCTGTTTAATGGAATCATCAACAAATGTCATTCCATGTACTGTAATAGACGACATTTCTCACTTCCCTATATCCTTACACAGACCTTCGTAATGAAAAATATAGGCCTGCTATAATTCCTTCTCTCTATTTGGCCTACCTGGGGACATTGCTGACCTTTCCTCCTTGTGTGACTTACCTGAGGACAGTGACAACCTTAACTGACCTATCCGACGACAAAGACAACCTTTCCTCCTTGTGTGACCTACCTGGGGACATTGCTGACCTTTCCTCCTTGTGTGACTTACCTGAAGACAGTGACGACCTTAACTGACCTATCCGACGACAAAGACAACCTTTCCTCCTTGTGTGACCTACCTGGGGACATTGCTGACCTTTCCTCCGTGTGTGACCTACCTGAGGACAGAGATGACCTGTCCTCTTTGTATGACCTACCTGAGGACAGTGACGACCTGACTCCCCTGCGACCTACCTGAGGACACTGACGACCTGACTCCCCTGCGGCCTACCTGAGGACAGTGATGACCTGACTCCCCTGCGACCTACCTGAGGACAGTGACAACCTTCTTTCCTCATGTGACCTAGCTGAGGACAGTGACAACCTTCTTTCCTCATGTACATGTGACCTACCTGAGGACAGTGACGACCTGACTCCCCTGCGACCTACCTGAGGACAGTGACGACCTGACTCCCCTGTGACCTACCTGAGGACATTGACGACCTGACTCCCCTGCGACCTACCTGAGGACAGTGACGACCTGACTCCCCTGCGACCTACCTGAGGACAGTGATGACCTGACTCCCCTGCGACCTACCTGAGGACAGTGACAACCTGACTCCCCTGCGACCTACCTGAGGACAGTGACGACCTGACTCCCCTGCGACCTACCTGAGGACAGTGACGACCTGACTCCCCTGTGACCTACCTGATGACAGTGACAACCTTCTTTCCTCATGTGACCTACCTGAGGACAGTGACGACCTGACTTCCCTGTGACCTACCTGAGGACATTGACGACCTGACTCCCCTGCGGCCTGCCCTGATGTAGTCTGAGACTAATGACCCCTCCCTAACAGGGATACGGGACCCAAACCCTCGTGGTGACCGACCAACACCACCTTCCTTCTTCTTCATGGCAGGAAATTGCTGTTTTATTGTCTCTAACTCTGCAGTAAGCTCGTCATTGCGGTCTTTTAAATCCTGGCAAAAGTCAGACAGAACCAAATCAACTTTCATTTAAGAATTTAGATTTCATCTGGACACACTTTCAATTTTAAATATAACATAATGTCAAAATTTAAAGTCACCAATATGTTTTGACAAAAGACTTGCTCAAACATCATAGAAGTACACATTTTCTTATCTTGTATCATTTGAAGTAAAAGTTTACATCCATCAAGAACAGTTGCATATAATAGACTGGTCAAATACCTTATTCTCATTTTTGACCCTCGCAATTTTTTCCTCTGCCACTTTCTTTTCGTCTGGAGAGAGAACCCCAATGGACTCAAACTCATCAAGCTGTAAAAAGACACAGATTACAGTACAATCAAGATATTTTCAATCTTAATCATCTCTTGAAGTTTTATAAAAATTAACTCTGTCTCAGGTTTACTTAAGATCAACTTACTCTTGTTCAAACTTGTGTGTGATGTACCTGTAAAGCTGTACAGGTGTTTTAATTTTTTTTTTAAAGTAATATCATCGTTACCTTTCTCTGAAGGTCGTTTACTGATTGTAGCTCCTTTTGTAGGCGGGAATTATGTTTTTGAATATCTGTGCGTTTTTCTACTGATTCAATCAGATCTCTCTCTAATCTCTCAATCTCCTGAAATAAGCAAAAAATAGTGTTACCAGTGTACATTAACCTCCATCAAGCAAGCTTAAATCCCCAACTCTTCCTTTTACTCCACAAAAACTTGAGTCTTCTCTATCACAGGAATAACCTTCCAGACAATTTTAAGTTACTTGTAAGTCAAATCTATCATAATACATGAAGCTCAATAAATAGGTAAATTGATCAATGCAAGATGCAAGTTAAGATTTTCAAAACAATACACCCTTGTTCTAATCAAGCTTCTGAGCTTGTTCTAATCATGTTCTGTCTGTGCTTAGCTCATCCAAACCCATTAATATCCTTCTGAACCTTTATAAGCTTTTCTAAAATCTTACCCATGAGCCTTAATTTACTACAGGTTTTTAAAACCTTAATTATCTTCTGAGCCTGTAATAAGCTTGTATAAGCCCTTACATTCTGAGCCTCTAAGCTTGTATAAGCCCTTACCTTCTGAGCCTGTAATAAGCTTGTATAACTTGTATAAGCCCTTACCTTCTCAGCCTCTAAGCTTGTATAAGCCTTTTTTACCTTCTGAGCCTCTAAGCTTATATAAGCTGTTACCTTTTGAGCCTCTCAGCTTGTATAAGCCCTTACTTTCTGAGCCTCTAAGCTTGTATAAGCCCCTACCTTCTGAGCCTCTCAGCTTGTATAAGCCCTTACCTTCTGAGCCTGAGCTAAGCTCTCCCTGAGCTTCCTGTCCTCGTGTCGGAGCTGCTCCATCTCTCCCTCCAGGACGGTTTTCTGTGTGGCGGCCTGTGCGCTGTACTGCTCCCTCTCCTGTTCCAACTCATTCTGTAACATTTTCACCTGTTCCTGGTATTTCTTCTCTACCGTCCTGTCAATCAAACGAGACAGGTATAAAGTCTCAGGTAACACAACCAGACATGTAACATTTGGGGTACACACGCACAAACCCCTTCCATTCATATAATCAAGTCATATAAAGCAATATTTACTCTCATATACACTGTACATTATATATATACAGTACATCTATAGTCATTGTATTCTAACAGGAGAATATACAACTAGCCAGGGTTAGTAATTTATGTGCAAACATACTTTATCAACATTAATATTTATTTAACAGACTGAGAAACACTTCAATCTATTTTAGTTTTCCAGTATGATCATTTATGTTCCAGATTTTTCTATTTCATGAACACCAGCAGGCACGGAATAGAAAAGACCTTCAGCCATAATTAAACCTATGGTTATACCACATCTGAGGAGACCTAGGGATTTTTTTTTTTTTTTTTGTGCTTTTTTTTTTTTGAGAAATTCCTAATGTGAAATCTCTTACTTACCTGCCGCTAGTTTATTATTCTAGCCCTATAATCTTACAGTTAACTACAATTACATATGACAAACACACCTACACCATACACTACAATAAATCCTTAACCCAGAGTAAAACAGCTAGTGAGGAAACATTTCTAAATGGTATCAAATCCTCAATATTTGAAGCCGACATAAGACATTCAAACCACATGGTATGTGTTGTATCAATAGGAAGTTATCAGAAATCAAGGGAGTACAAATCCATGCATGACCCTTGGACAGAACTGGTATCAGAAATAAAAATCAAAAGATAAAAGTTTCCGAGCCTGGAAAGTCATTATGATTCAAATAAAGTTGAAATATGTATATTCTTCATGCTTTTCCTTCATATAGATATCACTTAATTAAGATATGGTATGATAAAACAAGAATTTCATGTAAATAAACATTTGTATGTCTATAGCCTGTTCCACTTTGCCAGTATGGAAATTTTGTTCCACTTTGCCATTAAGGAAACTTTGCTCCACTTTGCCAGTATGGAAATTTGTATTCAAACAACAAAATTCACTAAAATTTTCCATTTTTTCCCTAAAACTTTTTGAGCAACATCACAGCTGGAAACGTAACATCATTATAAAGTTTGCTTTTGTGGATTTCATTACAGTTGAGACAACAGAATCATTTCAGGAATTCATGGAAAGCAAAGAAATTACTGATGTTCTGATTGAACATCAAAATCTGCTTTACTCCAGATACAATTACAATACATATCGAGATAATTTACTGTCAGTTGATAAAATCTTCAAAACTTCATTAGAATAAGAAATTGTAGTGTGTATGCTTATAGTAAATAAGTTTATCTTCATAAAAAAAAACCACTTTAATTTGCATGTGACTACAGAATGTGTACAGAGGTTATAATTTCAATCCAATCTATGGCAGAATTTCTCACCTGAGATTGTCCCCTTTCCCAGACACAGTGTTACAACCACCCTACTTTGTGTCAATATCTACCAGTACGACCTTATTTATGTTTACTTGTATACACGTTAGACGTTGTACAATTATAATGCCATTATACTATTAACAGGGACCGATACATCCTCTCCAGGTATGTACAGGTAAGAAATTCTGTATTGACACCCGGCCCTTTAAAGATAAGACAGCCCTCATTAAGGTGACATTTCTGTATAAGGTGGAAGGAGATTTATGGCAAATAATTCAAGTCAAAGTAGTTTAATAAATCTTCCTCGAATATCATGGTTTATGCTTCACGTAAATTTCAAATCTATACCCACACAAGTTTCACCATGTAAACATTCCTATTGTTTACAAACAAAATTCTTCAGATTTTTTAACATTGAGCGACAAAATATAAATACCACGGCATGCACAGTCCAGTATCGACATTTTATATGATATACATTTAAAATAATCAATTATTTTATAGTTCTTTGTCATATAAAAAAAAAAACTCACCTACCTTTAAATTTATTTCTAAAGCATGCAATTAAAATGGGAGAATAAGATAGCCCTTCACCATTACTAACTTAAGCTGTCTACAAAGCCATGGTGAAATATAATCTAGTTACTTATATACTCACAGGTATGTTTTCTTAATCTCAACTAGTATCTTACTGATTTGCATTAAAGGTGAAATACAAATTTATGATGGTTAGTGTCATAATGCTACAAGACAAGAAGAGTTATCTCCCTTCTTTGTAAGAGAACGACTCGCTTTAAATGAAATTACTTATACTCCAACATGCAAAAAGGGCTATTCATGTTCATATTCTTTAAATCAGATACCTCATTCTAATATTCAAGAGAAAATGACTCTTCTGGTGAATTGAAACATAATATATAGCAAGATTACTTACTTATATTTAAACTGCATGATGTTTATTTAACTAAATAAATATAAATCTTATTAAACCAGGGCATAACAAGGTTCCACTGTATATACCAAATCAGACACCAGTGCAGTGTACTTTTCCAGATCAAATCAATTTTTCCCCTGGAATATCTGATTAGAGATAATTGATTTATGCTGTGTCTATTTATATAGAATAGAAAATACTCATGATGTATCTAAGGAGATATTAGAAAGTTTTTTCCTGTAAATCAAATAAATTCAAAACATCATGAAAACCACATTAGTTAATGACACACAAAGTAAGTTTGCTACCTAGAATAACATCTACAACATTTTAACTTACAGGAGCTTTCTCTCTGTACTCTGTTCCATGTGGGTGTGGCGTTCGTCAACCTCCTTGGCTAACTTGGTGTTTCTAAGGTTGGCCTCGGTCAAGTCTTGTTTTAACTTTTCTGTTTCCCAATTAAACTGTTCCAGGGTTGACCTGCATATTTAAGAGTAACTATCTCTATCTGTCATCTCCTAATGATACATTAGCTTTAATGCATTCAAAAATTGCATTTTTATATAATTATTATCATGTTTTGAGAAGTTTTTTTGTTTTTTTTTCTACGTAAATTTTCATTAAGGAATGAATGCCAATTCGAACATTCAATGAACAGTTAATATCAGCAACATTGAAAGAAACATGGTTTATCATTCACACAAATTAACGTACAAAAGATTTCAGTTTTAGACATCAAGGTTGTGCATGTATAGTCTACTCTAGCATTAAAAAGCAGTGAAGAAAATAATTACTGGCAATTTAAACAGCTGAAACGTTTTTATCATCATCATTTGAAATACTAAATTTTATAATGTGCTAAAATTTTGAAATGAAAAAAGCAGGAATTTTATATTTGATTGAAAAAAATACTCATTTAATAGTCATAATGCACACAAGCATTAATCAGGGTAGAAGATACAACAAAGGTCGAAGGTCGTACTTGAGATGTCTGATTTCCTGTTGGTATGAGGAAAGTGCCGCCTGGTAGACAGCGTTCTGGTCGTCAGAGTTGATGAGTTCCTGCTCCAGGTAAGAGGACAGCTCTGACAGACTGACCTTGGTGTTGAGGTCAAACCCTAGTGCCTTAAATATCAAAAGTCATATTATTGAAACAAGATTATAAAACAAGCATACTGAGTATTGCTAAAGAAATACATGTCCCCTAACAAACCCTAATAAAAATAGTAAAAGCGACATTGATCTTTAGCCAAAACCCCTAAAAATTTGAACTTGTCCGAGATATTTTTTTTTTTTTTTTGGTCCTTTAATTATCATATTTGTACATACATGTATTATATCAAACCAATATCCCTCTCCCTTAAAGCCTCTGGATGGTATCAAAATTCAACATCTTCCCCCTAGGAGGACGAAACAGCTGTATAATGCAATTTTCTTCATTTTTTGGCTTTGCTGTTTGCATTGAAATATGGTAATATATTGTGTGTTATTTGTACAATCCTCAGGAAGAATTCACTTCAGCATCCAACATTATGTATTTGATATTGGATACTAATTTTTAAAATAAATTTTATAACAAGTTTTAGTCAATTTGTGAGAGGCCCATTCAGTACATACCAGAAGAATGTCTGCTCCGTTTGTGACGTTGTATTTTTCCCACAGGTCGATGATATTGTCTGGCATGGCAAATCTATAATAACACAAGGACAAAATTAAATTACACTACTAAACATCACTCACCACAAAACAATGTCATAGAAAATGAATTTTTTAATGATGATAAATAGAATAATTTCAGATAACATTCAGATATTTTTTTTTTTATTCAGAAAGCTTTTTTTTTATTTTGTACATTTTTAATTTACTCAAGTCTAATGTTTTTCATATTACCAGGTACTTTAAAACTTTAAAACTTTTAAATTATTATAAAAAATCAAGCTATTTCAGGAAATAAAAATAAAATTCTTTATTTTGTACATGCGTAATTTATAAAAGACTAAAAATCCGGAATTTTTAAACATTAATCAATATTTTGTATATGTGTAATTCATATATTTTGTACATAATTAAACGTATATATATATCTATATGTGTCTGATGTATGTAACATTCCACTCACCCCGTGTTGGTTGGATCCAGTGTAGTAAAGATACCAGATACACCCGTCCCCAACACAATCGATGGTGTCAGTCTCTCCTCCGCAGTTGCCGACGCCATCACTTTGATTTTCTTCTGCGCTGAGTGTGTCCTGGGGGTAGGTGTACCAAGTGACCGGGGGGTGGGGGGACAGGCTGGTGCACTGTGCTGCAGACCATGCAGAAATTCGTTAAAGCTTACTTTTCCATCTGCGTCGGAGTCCAGTTTGTCAAATAGCTGCTGTAGTTCCTGTTAATATCAGCACACGGGCATTAATACGTTTTAAATACTTTACACCTTCACAAATGTAGCGCTAATGACGGTTAAACAGAATCCTTCACCCCCGTACACGTAGAGTAATATCTCAAACAAACGGCCAGATTTTTTGTCTACATATATATAGGGGTGAAAGATTGGGTTTTTTTGTCACCTTTGTTTATCTTTAAATACTGAAAGTTATAATAGTTAACCAAGTTTTCACACCCTTATCGATGAGATATGAAATAAAAGACAAAAATCGAGGATATTACCCAATTGTGATGTACGTGGTCATGATTGTATTAAGTGAGCTTAGATTTGATGTCTAATCCTATTGTGAGTTGTGATATTTTTAGAATAAAGGCATATGTGAGATGTCTTTTCCCTTGGTACAGAAAGACAGATTTATCTTTTCCTTACCAAAATCAGAATTGAACAAAGTGTTGGAGGAAATTTGTCATCCTAACATATATCAACGTATAGTGTGTGTCAAAGTTTCATTGTATGCTCAACTTTACACATACAGTATATAGTCTAGAATTTACTGAATAAGGCAATTTCAAAGCACATGAAGGTGAAAAAAAAATATAACAATAATGTTTATCTTTACTTACATCATCATTCATTTCATCCATGCCGATGTGATCACACACCGCTGCCAGGTCAGACAGAGTTATGTACCCTCGCTGCCCCACCCCCAGGGTCTGCCAGATATTGCATAGGTAGTCCTCTTCTGTCAGCTCCTGGGGCTGTTCTAGCTCGCTCATATTCAGGTTCAACTGACCTATATAACGAAATAGAGTCTCACTTTAACCTTGTATATACACTCATGAAACTGCAATCAAATCTCATATTGATTAATGAGCATGTCATCTATATATGAAGCTTAGTTTACATCTTAGAGTACCTACATATAGTTAACTCATAAACTTGAACTAGAACATTCATATATTTTCAAACATTTTAACAAGTTATATACTTTATATACATTTTTATGAATCACTCATGTGGGCGTGGATGGAAATGTTACTGCAAGGGTCTTACTGTCTCTCCAGCTGTGGAATAAACATTTCCATTTAAACAACTTCTTCTTAAGAACCAAGAGGTCCACGGTCATCATAGTGGGCCAGTAGCATGCTAAGTTTTTTTTACAAATGGCCGACCTTGACTTGTTTTCAAAGTTACATGGGTCTAATGTGTGTCCAATGCCAGTTAAGTATGCTGAGATGAAGGCAGGAACCAAGAGTACCGGAGAAAATCCATGTGGTTAGACAGGTGATCCCCATATCGTACTTTGGGCAATAAACCCAGCAAACAAACAGACAAGCCACACCATCCTTCAGCATAGGTCTTAATTAATAAAAGTCAAATAGTAGTAGCTATATTTTGTCTGTATTTGTTAAGAGTGTTGTCTATTTGATGATACAGTGGCTGGAACAAGGGGCCGTAACTCTATCAGTCCTATAGATATACCCCAGCTTTGTGGATGAGCACAAAACAGCATTGATCAAATGATCAAGCTTTGTAATGTCATAACTGTACATACCTTCTGCCTCAAACATCTCCCTCTCTTCCTCAGATAGCGATGATGCAGACTCCCGTAAAGGGTTATCTCCCTTGCTCTGCCGTAAAGACCTTGAGCCATCCTCCTGTAAAAGATGAAAAATCTTGGGTTACAGTGCAAAAATTTAATCTAGTGTAAAATTTCATTGAAAAATATCTTGGAAAAAAATAAAGGCATTTAAACCCATCAGATTTCCAATAAATTCAATTTCAAATTCATTAAAATACTGGCCAATTTTGTTTTTGATACCAATTAGTCATTTTTGGTGAATTGGCAACATGGCAAAAATGTATGAAAACTTTTTTAACTCCCTTCTCATATATAAATAGACTGGCAATAATGTGGTAACTATTGCCTGTGTTATCAATTCCACCTTGGTTGTGTAGGACACAGACACGTACTTAATGGATGCAAAACTTTAACCTAAATATTGATAAATTTTATTTCAAAGGTAAGGAATTGCCTGCAGTGTGTGATACATTAATTATCCTGTATGACTGTACATACATATGTATGTCTGATAAATGATAGCCTGATCTGCTTCTAATACCCATATTTATCTCCCCATTGAACATCGATCTGTATACACTTCAAAGTTTGTCACCAACGATATAAATACAGACATCACTACTGTATTGTACCCATACAATGTAAATACAAACATCACTAACATATTATACCTAAACAATGTAAATACAAACATCACTACCGTATTATACCTAAACAATAACACAAACATCACTACCGTATTATACCTTAACAATGTACAATGTAAACACAAACATCACTACCGTATTATACCTAAACAATGTAAATACAAACATCGCTACCGTATCATACCTAAACAATGTAACACAAACATCACTACGGTATTATACCTAAACAATGTAAATACAAACATCGCTACCGTATCATACCTAAACAATGTAAATACAAACATCACTACCGTATTATACCTAAACAATGTAACACAAACATCACTACCGTATTATACCTAAACAATGTAAACACAAACATCACTACCATATCATACCTAAACAATGTAAACACAAACATCACTACCGTATCATACCTAAACAATGTAAATACAAACATCACTACCGTATTATACCTAAACAATGTAAACACAAACATCACTACCGTATTATACCTAAAGAATGTAAATACAAACATCACTACCGTATTATACCTAAACAATGTAAACACAAACATCACTACCGTATTATACCTAAACAATGTAAACACAAACATCACTACCGTATTATACCTAAACAATGTAAACACAAACATCACTACCGTATTATACCTAAACAATGTAAATACAAACATCACTACCGTATTATACCTAAACAATAACACAAACATCACTACCGTATTATACCTAAACAATGTAAATACAAACATCACTACCGTATTATACCTAAACAATAACACAAACATCACTACCGTATTATACCTAAACAATGTAAATACAAACATCACTACCGTATTATACCTAAACAATGTAAATACAAACATCACTACCGTATTATACCTTAACAATGTAAATACAAACATCACTACCATATCATACCTAAACAATGTAAATACAAACATCACTACCGTATTATACCTAAACAATGTAATTACAAACATCACTACCGTATTATACCTAAACAATGTAAATACAGACCTCACTACCGTATTATACCTAAACAATGTAAACACAAACATCACTACCATATCATACCTAAACAATATAAACACAAGCATCACTACCATATTATACCTAAACAATGTAAATACAAACATCACTACCGTATCATACCTAAACAATGTAAATACAAACATCACTACCGTATTATACCTAAACAATGTAAATACAAACATCACTACCGTATTATACCTAAACAATGTAAATACAAACATCACTACCGTATTATACCTAAACAATGTAAACACAAACATCACTACCGTATTATACCTAAACAATGTAAATACAAACATCACTACCGTATTATACCTAAACAATGTAACACAAACATCACTACCGTATTATACCTAAACAATGTAACACAAACATCACTACCATATCATACCTAAACAATGTAAATACAGACCTCACTATCGTATTATTTCTAAACTTAGAAAATAATCCTTCAAATAATTCTGGTAAGTTATATTGTATTATTGGGCAATAGGTATCATAATCTAAATTAACATAAAA
The DNA here is from genome assembly GCF_902652985.1 of Pecten maximus. Taxonomy (NCBI): domain Eukaryota; kingdom Metazoa; phylum Mollusca; class Bivalvia; order Pectinida; family Pectinidae; genus Pecten; species Pecten maximus. The sequence goes on along the minus strand of NC_047017.1, from coordinate 15,617,539 downwards.
GTCCTTGATCTTCTTAAAGGCATATAGAATCAGAATCTAGGACATTTCCACACCAAAATCATTGTCTGTTTTTCATTGATATAACTATATTTAATTTATAATGAAAAATGTATAAAACTTTCTTTTACAATAAACATTTTGCAAGAAATGCAATTTTTGTATGTTGAAAATTGGTATGTTTTTTTTATCTGTATGAAATTAATGAGTTGGCACAAACAGTCGTCAATATCGATTATATGACAGTGAAAACAATTTAAGGTATTTTTTAAATTCATTTAATTACCTTGAGAGTTGTTTCCCTCAAAACTTGACACAAATTATTTCACATAAATATCACAGATCCAATATTAAGTTTAACATATATTGATGCATCAGTGTATATACCTCCCAAATATGTTTTTATTAATTATATACACAATAGTGTGTGCTCACATGTTTACAATCTATCCAGCACCTATAACACTCTTTTAATTACAATAATAATTGATAAATGCTATACAAAAATTCCCTACAGGAAAAATAATACAAGTGTTGGTATGCAAGATAAATCTAATTTAGGAATATGGTTCTGTCAAATTCTGTCTATTGTCCAGTTAATACAATAAATTCTGTGTATTGTCCAGTTAATGCAATAAATTCTCGTGTATTGTCTTGTCACAAGTCAACCAAATATATAGAAAATGTCATAAAATATTCTCTCATTATTAAAAATTGTCTATGAAAATATGATTTCAACTGTTTATGATCCGAACAAAAAATCATCATTTAGGAAAGCTCATTTTTGTATACACAGCATAATATTAATTAACATATTATAAACATATATTCTTGACTGTTTTATACATTGAGATATTAGCGCCAGTCAGGACATTTTAAATTAAAAATAAAATGTCAATATATATTGTGTATTGTGACCTTAAACTTCTATTCATGAAGAACTCCCCTGAGAATATTGAATGCACAATACCTTTTGATAGGTGTATTGTGTTACTTACAATGAAATATAATGTATATCAGACATGGCAGAATTTACGAATACCCTAAACAAATTCAAAAAGATTTTTAACATTTTTTCGGTGAACTTGTACACATGGGACTTGGATTAAAGATTACAGTGTTAATTTTATAATAACAGGTATTTTATCAGACATCAATTTAATAACGACCGAGTAATGAGACGTGAAATATACATACGGTGACCTAGATAAGACAAAGAGAATAAATTAACAGCTTTACTAAAACAATACACCTCACACTATACGAGATAGAGGTGGCATATGTTTAATTTATACCATTTGACTCAGACAGGGTACATTGCAAGCAATCCAAAGATTTCACCATATGACAGAATTTTATTATCAAGAAAGAAAAAAGTGCCATACATGTAACTATCTACAGCGGAGACATCAATTAGACATCCCAACTTCACTTCAACAAACAAAGTTCCTTCCCAAGAGGTGCTGTATTCATATACTTTAATTGGTAATGGTGATGTCAAGTAAAGGAGATGCTCTAAACAAAGTACACACTTATCAAAGGGCCATAACCCTGTATATTCTGGGGTATGAATCCTGGGCCACTTCAGCAATCTCAACACATAAGTGATCTTCATAAGAGTTATTCAAATACAAATAAATGATTATAGTGCCGTATGTTATATAAGATTAGTCTCAGACATATATGACACTGCATGTAAACAAATGGCCACAACTCCATATTTACATATAGCACAAGACTATATTTTAGAAGTGTCAAACTTAAAATTTATAATCAAATAACAATTGTGAAACAAGTTGCATAACTTATCATATACTCTTCCTGGGCCAGACGGAATTGTGTAGGGCGGTATAACAGTGGGACAAAACCAGAGTACCCAGAGAAAATCTCAGATAATCAAATCCTGGTCCCCATGGTGAAAGACAGTGGATTATTCTTAATGCCCGTCAATTTCAATATGGGACACTCTCAGGAAATGGTTACATGTACATACAAAATCCAGGAGTACAATATCCGACAAATTATGTTGTTTGACCGATTGACTGATTGGAATAGTGAAACCTATCATGCTTTGTGCTCTAAGTACTAAAGGAATGAAGGACACAACAAAATTAAAATGATGAATTTAATTTTCCTAGTTCTCACTACTAGGTATATTTAATACTATTTTATTATGATGATTTGAAAAAATAAACATCATTGGTACATATGTTATATTTCCCAAAAAAGTGAATACTAAATAGTTTTTTTTCTTTTTCTTTTTTTTCTTTCTGAAAATGAACCTCAAAAACATACCTGCGCACTAAAGACAAGCGGTGCGCACCATAGACACAAATTTACAGTATATGATTTAGCACAAGGATATATTGTAAGAAGAACCCTCCTGAAATCTTGCAATGAATTGGGGACAATAACAAAATATGATCTTTGTATTCAGACATATACAACTCATAATGTTTTGAATATAAAACATTCAACAGCTAGATTCCGGTAGGTGTAACCATTCAAGAGTACATATATATAGTTTACCTGTACACCAATGATATTAGATATGATAGGTTAGGAGGGATCGAACAGCCGGGGAGAGCCTCAGTTATGCACGGCCCATTGTGCCATGTTCTTGTGGCATGTAGCTATATATAACCTTATAGGTGTACACAATATTTGATCTGCTGACAAGATGATTCTTACAGGAATGCTATAACACCACTGATCAAATATAATGTGTATTGGAATAAAATACCTGCAGGTCTAATCAAAATTTACAGACACCAAATACTTAATCATATGTCATTCAATAGAAATCAAATGTCTGTTTTGATGTGAATTGAAGGAAATCAAAAGAAAGAAATGGTGTTATGTTATAATATTAAAATAACTGGCGACTCAACTACTGCTGTATATTATAGTGTAAACAAGCATGCTGGGTAAAAGTCTCCCACCAGGCCACGCTAAGCATAGCACCTGTGACCTGGACCCAAAACCCCTGAAACTCAAACATGATCTGTAGCTACTCATACTGAAGTTACAATACCAACGTTCACTAACATACCTTGAAGTATGGCTGTGAAAAGTGCAGAAAACTGATTGGACAGACTGACAGATGGGGAGGAAAGCAACAGTCCCCCCAATTTCACCGATAGGGGACTAATAAATGGCAACTTCTGCTGTATACAGTGTAAATACAAAAGTTGTTAGAAGACAACATATCGCTTGCCAAGTAGAGAAAGCCCTAAGACAATGATCTTTTTGAGAAGTAGGTCAAAGGTCACTGTCAAGGTCAACAGCTGATCCACAAATGTAGTGCATGTACCAATAGAAAGATTTTGTGACAAGGAACACACATGTCAAATATGAAAGCCATATATCATATGGTTAATTCAAATACAGGTCAAAGGTTACTCTCAAGGTCACCAAAATTGAAAGGTCTTGTTACAAAAAACGTATCTGACAAACATCTAAGCTGTATCCTCATTAGTATTGGCACAATACTGTTTTATAAGACTTTAACCTGGCTGTCTACAGATGAAACTGACGCCAGGGGTATAATGGTTTGGGGGAAATTACCCTGAGGAAGAGTCACAGTATCTCGAATGCTAAGACATTATGAGTGAGGAATGTTTGTTAGATTACACAATGATGTTATTATGTCTTTCAAAATAACAATATATATCACATCAATAAGCTTCTGTCTAATACAATTTTGGTTCCTAAAATAGGTGCTGAAATGTGATGATCTGGACTTGATAAAACAGGAGATCCCATTTCATGATGTTAATACACAAGGTCTGCAGTGTGAACGTGCATAATCTTAATTTTGAACAATGACAAATCTTCCCTCCAGAATTTACCTTCCCGACTCCTGAGTGGTGAAAATTCCACCCTTGCTGAATGACACATACATTCTACTCAGTATCATGACAACTGTCCAGGGTAAGACAAAATATCTCAAACCAGGTAAAGTGTGGACACCTGTCCAGGGTAACACAGAGATATATCACACCAGGTAAAGTGTGGACACCTGTCCAGGGTAAGACAGGGATATCTCACACCAGGTAAAGTGTGGACACCTGTCCAGGGTAACACAGAGATATCTCACACCAGGTAAAGTGTGGACACCTGTCCAGGGTAACACAGAGATATCTCACACCAGGTAAAGTGTTGACACCTGTCCAGGGTAACACAGAGATATCTCACACCAGGTAAAGTGTGGACACCTGTCCAGGGTAACACAGAGATATCTCACACCAGGTAAAGTGTGATACTGCTGTCCAGGGTAACACAGAGATATCTCACACCAGGTAAAGTGTGGACACCTGTCCAGGGTAACACAGAGATATCTCATACCAGGTAAAGTGTTGACACCTGTCCAGGGTAACACAGGGATACCTCACACCAGGTAAAGTGTGGACACCTGTCCAGGGTAACACAGAGATATCTCACACCAGGTAAAGTGTGGACACCTGTCCAGGGTAAGACAGGGATATATCACACCAGGTAAAGTGTGGACACCTGTCCAGGGTAACACAGAGATATCTCACACCAGGTAAAGTGTGGACACCTGTCCAGGGTAACACAGAGATATCTCACACCAGGTAAAGTGTTGACACCTGTCCAGGGTAACACAGAGATATCTCGCACCAGGTAAAGTGTGGTCACCTGTCCAGGGTAACACAGAGATATCTCACACCAGGTAAAGTGTGGACACCTGTCCAGGGTAAGACAGGGATATCTCACACCAGGTAAAGTGTGGACACCTGTCCAGGGTAACACAGAGATATCTCACACCAGGTAAAGTGTGGACACCTGTCCAGGGTAACACAGAGATATCTCACACCAGGTAAAGTGTGGACACCTGTCCAGGGTAACACAGAGATATCTCACACCAGGTAAAGTGTGGTCACCTGTCCAGGGTAACACAGAGATATCTCACACCAGGTAAAGTGTTGACACCTGTCCAGGGTAACACAGAGATATCTCACACCAGGTAAAGTGTTGACACCTGTCCAGGGTAACACAGAGATATCTCACACCAGGTAAAGTGTGGACACCTGTCCAGGGTAACACAGAGATATCTCACACCAGGTAAAGTGTGGACACCTGTCCAGGGTAACACAGAGATATCTCACACCAGGTAAAGTGTGGACACCTGTCCAGGGTAACACAGAGATATCTCACACCAGGTAAAGTGTGATACACCTGTCCAGGGTAACACAGAGATATCTCACACCAGGTAAAGTGTGGACACCTGTCCAGGGTAACACAGAGATATCTCACACCAGGTAAAGTGTGATACTGCTGTCCAGGGTAACACAGAGATATCTCACACCAGGTAAAGTGTGGACACCTGTCCAGGGTAACACAGAGATATCTCATACCAGGTAAAGTGTTGACACCTGTCCAGGGTAACACAGGGATACCTCACACCAGGTAAAGTGTGGACACCTGTCCAGGGTAACACAGAGATATCTCACACCAGGTAAAGTGTGGACACCTGTCCAGGGTAAGACAGGGATATCTCACACCAGGTAAAGTGTGGACACCTGTCCAGGGTAAGACAGAGATATATCACACCAGGTAAAGTGTGGACACCTGTCCAGGGTAAGACAGAGATATCTCACACCAGGTAAAGTGTGGACACCTGTCCAGGGTAACACAGAGATATCTCACACCAGGTAAAGTGTGGACACCTGTCCAGGGTAACACAGAGATATATCACACCAGGTAAAGTGTGGACACCTGTCCAGGGTAACACAGAGATATATCACACCAGGTAAAGTGTGGACACCTGTCCAGGGTAAGACAGAGATATATCACACCAGGTAAAGTGTGGACACCTGTCCAGGGTAACACAGGGATACCTCACACCAGGTAAAGTGTGGACACCTGTCCAGGGTAACACAGAGATATCTCACACCAGGTAAAGTGTGGACACCTGTCCAGGGTAAGACAGAGATATATCACACCAGGTAAAGTGTGGACACCTGTCCAGGGTAAGACAGAGATATATCACACCAGGTAAAGTGTGGACACCTGTCCAGGGTAACACAGAGATATCTCACACCAGGTAAAGTGTGGACACCTGTCCAGGGTAACACAGAGATATATCACACCAGGTAAAGTGTGGACACCTGTCCAGGGTAACACAGAGATATATCACACCAGGTAAAGTGTGGAGATATATACAGACCTAGCTGTAAGGGAGGGAGAAAAGATATCTCAGAAGGAAAAGTATGGATACACATGAAATCCTTTCTCAATGTTTCCTGACTTTACAATATATGACACTACCAGATGTATATGACAATTGTTGACAATCTAGGTTTAGCTAACCTGAAAATATTGACACAAAACTATACTGTAGCTTACTTATTGAACAGGATTCAGAAAATTTAAATGTCCCTAAAGGACTCCAGTGATCTGTTTTAAGATTAAATTGAGCTTTCTCCCGACTGTTTATTAAATACCCAACATATTCACAGTTCTTCAATAGGAAGGCCATAATTATGTAAACTAATACATTACAGTAGTCTTTTATAATTCCAAACATCTCTTTAATTAAAACTCATATTTTGGTCCAGTATGGCAGTTTATTTGGCTCCTAACTACACAAGGCTACATCTGACATTTTTAATATGTTGTTTATATATTATTGAAGTTTTGGTATGGTTTAAATGGCTTTGACAGAGGTTCTACAGTAAGCGGTACCTACTTGTGTGTCCCAGTCCTTGTCTGGTTGAAGACTCTGAACCTCCATATCAGGTGATAATTCCTTATTGGTACCCTCCGACATGATCACCAAGCGTTCATGGACCCAGTCACACAGAATTTAAATCTAAGTGATCCATAGCCAAAAACACTGTCTACATTAAACCCCTGCTCGCTTTCCTTTTTATATTTTACAGCGTAGAATTGATTTTGTCACAATGCCATTGTCACTTACAATGACAAATGAACTTACAGTATGACTACCGGCACAACACTTCACTATCACTATAATAACACATTTGGAACCTTTTTATCGGAGTTCTTACGAGGCGCGGACATAAAAACAGTTGATAAAGGATGTAATGTCCATGTTACCATCAATGTGCATGTCCTACCGATGAACAGGTAACACTTTCTATCCGTCTGCCCTTCGTGTCAACATGTAGCAGAATAAAATGTGACAACCTTTCTAACACAAAACGTTGTGTCAGTAAATTTCCTGTAAATCCATAAATCAATATAATGTCAGTGTTTAACGGCACCTTTAATCTATAAAATGGTGAGAAGAGTGCTTGACAATCAAAGGTGATCAAACAAAATTCTAAACTCCTTCACGGGGTACCATACTCCTTCAGGAAGGTACCGATCACTCCTTCGGGGACACAGATCCAAGGCCTTTAAGGTCTGGTGAAGACTTTTCAGAAGTTAAATATCCAACAATATGTTTCAGTACAATATGATATAATTTGGATCAATCCTCTAAAACAGATCGGACTATTACACACCCGGCGATAATCCGTCTTCTATAACTGTGTGTGTATATTTACACTCGAGTACATTCTTCTATGTAAAGTTCTTTGTGCCGCCCAAGTCATATCAATGGATAACATTAAATGGTTAAAGGTATATTACTTATAGAATTCATATCCGAACGACCTGGAATATTAGCATAATGCAAATATAGCCTTTGTATTGAATTGAACCCTATAGGGTGGTATCTTGACGTGTGACCACATGCCGTTATTTAAGTAGCCAGCAGGATAAATCATAAAAGCCATTCAACGACTTAACTTCACAGGTATTTAATAGGAATCAGGTGTAGAAACACAAGACATACCTGGCATTGTCTCTCTCAGGTGTGTAATATATTATATTAAGTCCGGTATCTGTTCATAATTTTGCCCACCAACAATGGCAGATGTATGTATGTATATATATATATATATATCCTGAATTTTGACAAGCTTTGATGATATTTAACAATTAAACTTCTATCAATCAACAGCGAAGAATTAATTCATGTCCATGGCCATACATGTTTGTTCTTTTTACATGGCCCTTCATAATTAACGGTAATTACATGATAAAAGTCATTAAATATACTATTGTGTTGGTATTTTAACTGATCCTTGCGCACAGAATCAATAACAACAGAACTCAAATCAACTAAGTAGTTAAACTTCGAGATAAGAACACCACGGGACACAGGTATGCACTATTATTTCACAAAATCAATACGTCATTCAAATATTTTTGTAAAATCAATATATGGCATACAAAAATTATAAACCTGTTGTGGGCTAGCTGGTAATGGGATCTGAATTGATTAAAATAACACTTAATTCATTATATATTGATTCATGTAGTTCAACACATATTACTTGAAATATGATGACCGATCATATGCCGTATTTAACCTGTAAAATGTCCAGGTGACCAAAATATGAACTTTGACTTAAACGTGGGGACTGGATTTGTTGAAGGACAATGAAATTGTTTTGTTAGCATTTTTATTGAATGGCAGTTTTTAACATGGATGGGCTGAATGCCAGGCAAATGCAATATATACAGGTAAAGCTGCACCCAGACATCGTCTGTAAAGCAGATCAGACTGATCTCCAAGTACATGTGCCAGTGAAAACAAGAATTACGCATAATCGTGTGTCGTGCCTGTCCCGCTTTGCCAACTTATTTATAACGTTTCAAGCAAACTCTGAAATTCAACAACATTCCTGTAAATCTCAACATTACTAAAATGATAGTTAACAAGAGCAACACCTTCAACACCATATAGATGAGTGTAAATATTGATTCATTGTAAAATAAATAACAAATTTTACAAAATCACTTATTACCAAATTTCCTCAAAATATGACATTTTTACCCCAAAAAACACTCTTCCTAAGAAATGAAAAGAAAAATACATCTATTGTATTACATAACTTGTTCCAATTTGATTATAAAAGAATTTGTAAATCATTTGGAGAAGCAATAAAGATTGTGTACTAATTTCTCAAAATCAAAGGTCTTTAACCCTTAATTACTAACAAAAAAATAAACTAACCTAATCTGTAGGGTGTGTTGAGATGTCCATACCAAAAAGCAACTATATTCCAGGTTTTGTTTGGATTAACATTAATACTTTCTGAGAAACTGAACATAAACTCAAAACGTTTAAGTCCAGATAGGCATCCCTAATTTCCATGGAGAGTCCGACCATAAATTCTCGAGGATATACATTTCTTTTGATTTTATTATGCAAACGAAGGTAACATGTTGCAATGTCCACTAAGTTATTTAACTATATGTTCCAAGTTTGATTTAAGTTTAAATTTTTGAGCAATAAATCTAATAAAGTGCAGAACTTTGTCAGTGCTGATGCTGACAACCCGGGCAGTCACCACCGGAAAGTAACCCAACTTTGAACTTTTTTCGCAGGCAAGACAAAAACTGAACTGTTTGAATTACAAGCTGATGCAGTTTTTGTCTCTGCCCTTATGAAACACAGTACCATATCTTAACATTGTAACTAAATCACAGAAATAATACAATATCTTCAACAGTGAAAAATATACCTTCATTTGAAATAATATATTGGTTTGAACATTAAACCTTGAATTGAGTTCCATTTTATGATGAAACGTAACCCATATGGCACAATTGGAAGTACTGTTTCATGAAAAAAGTTTTCCTGTGTGAAAAACTGTGAACCATGCATAACAATTAAGCTGTGATTCCTGTTGTTACCATGACAAAGGATCGACACAGTCTGAAATGTCACACAGCCCATCGGTACTGGTGGATATACTCCATGATTGTAGTAATGGAGAAGTGAGCGTTTGCAACACTATCCCTTTATAACCCCAGGACTAAGTCCTCATCAAAACCTGGACATACTGTTTGTATGCTCAGCAAGCACACAAGCTCATAAATGGCGAAATGGTTAGAATTTAAACCAGTTGGATCACTGCATGTGAATATGATCACACAGAGACTCTAAATCCCAGAGACAATTTTTTTTTTGTTTTTTTTTTTGCGGGGGGGTTGGGTTGGGGAGGAGGGGGTTATATAAGCATGATAGTGCCATTAAGTTTCTTGATTTCAATTAAACATATCGTTTGCATATAAGTTTATCATATAATGAGGATTTCTAGCACATCCAATATATACATGTATGAACCACAGACTGTCATTATCTTCAATTGATTCAAGGTAATTTATGTACGGGTATACCCCAAACCTAACTCAGACTTACTGCACCGGAGAAGATTTGCACTGCTGTTTTACACATCATGGCTCTTAATCTTACTCATCATTACCAGGATAAATGATTCTGTCACAGAGAAAATGTTAACACACACAATGGACACCTGATAAGGGAGGTAACTCGTATTGGCTGATTACCAATAAATTTTATTGAGACACGCATGCAAAGGCAGTTTGTTTACAGTGAAAATCTGCAGTGCATGGTAGCTGTTTCCCCATATTTTCCATCAAATGAAGGCTACTTATAATGTATGATACACCTTACATTAGCTGTCAGGGACTTTGTGCTGTTAATTGTTTCTTGCAAGTAAAAGATTATACATATGACAAGCAGTTTCAAACATTTTTATTAGACATTCAACTAATCTCACATCATATATGGCAAATAGCTGTTGGCACATCAACACTTAAAATACATTACAAAGGTCAAAGATAATACTTCATATATTTTGTGCTCCCATAACCATTAATTATATCTGGTAATCACTGATCATGCGTAGAAAGGGGCTTTAAACTGTAGTACTGGTTGAAATTTTCTATTTCTAAGGAATAAAAAGACAAAAAAAATGGACACCTTGAAAATAACAGCCACAGAACCAGTTAATGTCTATTTCATAAACTTAAATGTACATTTTTTTTTCTAGCAAAAACCATCAAAAACTCAAAAAACTTTCTGTGGTTATATAAAACTTGCTTTAAATGTTTTTATACAAATTATAAATTAAGCTTACAAAAAAAATGGAAAACTTGTTTCTTTGCATTGACAGAATTATATAAAAGAAACAATATAATAATTGTTGCTGGATATTCCAAGCTATATGATGGTGTCAATGAGCAGGTTAAATTGGCAAGAGATTCGACGAAAACTTTTTTAACTAAGATTCAAATGAATTATAGCTTAGAATTTATAACCAAATTGAATTAAAGTAAATACCAATCAGACAAAAACACAGCTCATCATTACATAGTAATTAACAGTATGAATATAATGATGAGCTGTATTTAGTTCAGCTAGATGGATCAGTATACAGTAAAGTAGGTAATATATAATGGAAATGTATACGTTACTATAAGGGTTACATGGTATTAAATTAACCACAACATCACAACAGTCATCAATATCAACAATCAAACACAGAATCATTTTAGATACCGGTATATACAATGGATCTACAATGGAAGGAAGGTAACTTCAACCTATTACAGGAGATCATTTAAGAATTGATAGGTCAGTCTTAATCACAAACACCCAATAACATAAGAAATAAAATCAATAAATATAGATATGTCAATCTTAATAATAAAAAAAAACCATAAGAAATAAAATCAATGAATATGAAGTGAAAACCATTAAATGCTTTTGGTGTTAACCTGAGTTTTAACTTTGATTTCCAACAGGGCAGGGGAGATAACTCCTGACCACTTAGAGAAAAAAAGTGTTTGTGACTTGATGTCGCTGTATATTGCAATACATGTACCAAAAATATGGAATAAATTGATAAGGAACAAAATCGATTGTAAGGGTGACACCTTGAGTTCGACAGAGCTGGTAACCATTCAATAATAAAAATAAGTGATGTTTAAAATTTTGATATAGCAGTTAAATATTGTCCTAAGATATATAAGATATTATCACAACTGCTGGCTTGATGAACATCTCTTTTTACCAAACTGTCAAAAATAATTAAAGACAAAAGGCCAGTATAGGTAAAATGGCTAATGGGAAATACTGCATATTAATTAGCAAACCAAATTTCCAATCAAATAACAGTATATAATTGTGATCATTATGGGTGTATGTTGTAAAAGAAAACAACAATTCCACAGGCTGTAGCCCGGGGCTAGTCTCTGGTACATGTATTATTTTATGAGAGTAACAAAAAATGTCTATTCATATGAAAATTTGGCATTATTTTCAAACATTATAGATAATTGTTTTTAAAATCTAATTTTGTGAAATCCTTACTGGCATTATAGAAATAATATGATAATTTTTACAATTCTTGAAAAAATCACAATCAACATGTCCGTTTAGGAGGGTCTTTGTCCTCGTACTTAGAATGCTCCTCATGTTGCTCCTTGAGGGCGGATAAGAGATCAGAGCTAAGGAGCTCACATTCTTCCAAGGTGAATGTGAAGTCCAAGCTAAACTTTGTCGTTGGAATCTTTAAAACAGTCTTAGTCACGTTAAACATGGGGTCCATTTTAATACTGTCTGTTGAAAAATTACAAAACACATTTACAGCATTTTGAATTTTTGTAAACACTTGAACTTCTTGAACAAACGTCTTTCCCTGATATATGACTTTCTCCCAGAAAGATTCATTAAAGAAATTATACATTTGATAATCTGCACGACTCCATCGTTGATGAATGGCTTGATCGCCATCATTCTCCTCATATCGATATTTTGCTGAATTGACTCGTTTGTAGATAATGTCTTTCATCGTCCAACACATCATTCGCTTGAGAAGAACCAAAGATTCGTGGAAATATTCAGCAATCATGATAAGAGCGAACTCATTTTCTGTCCAGTTCAGAAAATCTTGTACAGCTCTCGAGTTTTTACTGATATCCATCATACCTTCGGGGAATCCTGTTTTCATTCCTAGACAATGACACATGAGATTCTTGGTCACAGAAAATCTGTCCGGGATACAGTACCTGTGAGAAGCTGCCTCCGGACTTTTATAAATCTTCTCATAGGTATCTATATCTTGTAGATAAGTAGATAATGGAGTGTCGGACACAATATGTGCCAACTTCTGCATGTTGAAATAATGAAAAGTGGATTTGAAATGTGACCACGGTTCTCGTACGATAGATATGAACCTTGTCTGATGCGGAAACAGCGATTTCATAACAGACGCATTATATATCGCATGTTCAATCAAGCAGTTGTAATATCGATTTCCACTTGGGCTACTAGATGGACGATAGTCGGAACTTTCCATCATATATGGCCATCCCAGGTAGATGTTTATTCCTCGAGGTAGCAAAACACTTAATTTATTTTTTAAAGCATATCTGCGTAAAATAGTCCCCATGGTCTCAGTTGCACACTTCATACACTTGATGAACACAAAATTATGTACCTGACAGTCACGATTGTTTATCAGTTCAGGCGGCCGATTGTTGAAAACTTTTTTTGCTTCATCCTTTAAACTTTCTAGCTTTATCACTTCCTCAACATTCCCAGCATCTTCTTCCTTTTGCTCTGTCTCTCCTTCTCCCATTCCTTCTTTCACATTATATATATTTTCTTCAGTTTCCAAAATTACTGTCAGATGAAGGATAAGCATTGCCAAGACAAGACACGTGCAGAGAAGGACAAGTAGAGGAAGCATTTTGTACGTACAGAACCGTTTGGACGACCTACTGCATGTACACTGTACATAGAAAGCTTGTAGGTCTTTATACAGAGACATTCTGAAAGTTAATTACTCCAGATCCCAAACACTCACGAAGATATCTAAAAACTTTTAAAGACTTCAAGCAAGACAATACTCGTATTTACAAATGTTCCCTATTCTTGCATGTGTAACTCCTAATTTCAAACATAATATATCGCTATATCATAGCTCTGGGTCTGATTAGTATGAGAATTTCATCCATTCCTTAAGTTCTTTATAGTGAAATCCACAACCATGTATTAAATCATATCAATCCATATCCTGATTCATCTGTCCAGACTTTTCCTCTGACCCCGATGGGCATATCCAACACACAGTATCTATTGATTGTGAAGCATATATTGTCTGTCGCCAAGAAATCTTGGGTCACAGCTGACGAGAGGTAACATGTGTGTAATTTGATTTATATACAAAGAAAGCATGTCCTGTTAATTATTATATTGATTCCAACAAAAGAAGCTTTGACAAAGAAATTATGACACTCCTCAGATTACCGTAATATGTCTTAACAGTTTTCACATTGTCTTGTATACATATAGTGATATATTATTGTTGTTTAAGGAAATGTGACACTGCGTTCCTTCATTGTGTGTGGATCACAAAGGCCACACAGCTATGTAAACTCTTCCTTATCTTTGTGAGAGGTACCTGTATTGTCTACAGACAGAATAGATAACGAATGTTCCTCCAGGTAGCATTTCCCAGGTTGAAATTCTGCAGGGAATACACAAATGTCACGGTACAATCCCTTCAATGTGAAACGTCCTTTATCCCAGCAAGCATTATGTGTACAGTGAAATCTCACAGCACACACACATACACAAATATCTACTTTCACTTTGCCACCTGACCTAGAGCTGGCTCTAAATCTGCGTACTTCCTCTCACCTGTACAGGTAAGTCAATACACCTGTATATTAATGGCTGTCTATCACAGCAGTAGCATTATGGGTAACATAAACCTCTATGTATATAGGGGTCTCAGATTGACTGTGTCCTGGTAGATAACAATCGGTAACAATAAACTAGTGGTCTGTTCATACAATAGTACGTAAGTACAGGAAGGACACAGGGTGACTTTAAATCATATGTAGATATTAAGCTCCTTATATGTTACAATGGTATAACACTGATTATGTATACATATGTATTACAATATCTTTCCACACACACTTGTCAGTTTTCTAAGTGACAGATTATGTATCTTATATACACAAATGGTATAAATCCTTTTCAGGGGTGGATATACCATATTATATGATCATGATATGAAATATAATATATATTTTGTTGTTTTTTATACTTCAGAAGATCGAGTCAGAAAATTAATTTTTCTCACATACATATGCAAATTCATCAGTATGTATGAAATGCAAATAATGGCACTTAAATTTATTTGCTATAAAGGAAAGGGGGAGGGGGTACAGTAATGGGCAGAGGGGGGGGGGCAAAGTAAAGGGGAGAGAATAAAGGGGGCAAGTAAAGGGAGTAGGGGCAGAGTAAAAGAGGGGAGGGTACTGAGTAAAAGGGAGGTGGGGCAGATAAATGGGTGGGAGCAGAGTAAAGGGGAGGGGGCAGAGTCAAGGGGAGGAGACAGATTAAAGGGGAGAGGCAGAGTAAAGGGGAGGGGGCAGAGAAATGGGAGGGGGCAGAGGAAACGGGAGGGGGCAGAGTAAAGGGGTGGGGGCAGACTAAAGGGGCGGGGGCAGAGTAAAGGGGTTGGGGCAGACTAAAGGGGTGGGGGCAGACTAAAGGGGCGGGGGCAGACTAAAGGGGTTGGGGCAGACTAAAGGGGTGGGGGCAGACTAAAGGGGAGGTGGTAGAGTAAAGGGGTGGGGGCAGACTAAAGGGGAGGTGGTAGAGTAAAGGGGTGGGGGCAGACTAAAGGGGAGGGGACAGAGTAAAGGGGAAAGGGTAGAGTAAAGGGGAGGGGCAGAGTAAAGGGGAGGGGACAGAGTAAAGGGGAGGGGGTAGAGTAAAGGGGAGGGGGCAGAGTAAAGGGGAGGGGGGCAGAGTAATGGGGAGGGGCAGAGTAAAGGGGAGGGGGCAGAGTAAAGGGGAGGGGGGGCAGAGTAAAGGGGAGGGGGCAGAGTAAAGGGGAGGGGGTAGAGTAAAGGGGAGGGGTAGAGTAAGGGGAGGGGGCAGAGTAAAGGGAGGGGCAGAGTTGTGGAACAGCAGAGCAGTGAACCAGGGAGCTTATTTTTATTTGTTCCCATTTTTTTAACTTGACAGCCATAATGAAGAAAGAGATATTGACATCCTAATAGGTCTTATACCCATCAATTATGCAATCACCTTGATAAAAAGACAAAATATATAAAACATGTGAGCTAAACCTAGTTAATAATTGACCTTTGTGACAGACACAATGGGACCAGATTTTGTTTCTTAAATTTACGACTATTCAACCATGCTACTATATGATTATGTCTGTAATGTCTGTAAAATGCAGTGTCTGCAGAGTAACAATTATCAAAGTGGTAAAAAACTTATATTTCCAAACACAAAATGTTTTATAAGACTCCAACAGATTCCTTAAAATGTGTTTGATATGGACTCCGACTTTATATATATTTTGTATATTCTAACAGACAAGGAAGCTGTCCATCAATGTCTTACAGTACATGAACTTCTAGTTAAAGAGACGGAAGCTGCAGACCTAATATTACATACATGCTGGCGATTTTTACAGAGGATTATTTCTCTCTGATGTTTCTAATCTGTCTGATAGTATACCCGTATTAACTTTGTTTGGATACAAAAGGCCGGTTTGGGATGTATGCATGTATCAAATCAATCAATTGTTTCAAAGTAAAATATCACAAAGATATCATATTCAACCGGTAATAATCTCGGGCACCAACATAATATACTCTTACTGCATTCATCTGGTTAAAGATCATTTCATGTCAGTAGTACTTGAATCAGTCCATCAACCAGAAACCCAGTCAATCAACCAGAAACCCAGTCTATCAACCAGCCACCCAGTCCATAAACCAGAAACCCAGTCAATCAACCAGAAACCCAGTCCATCAACCAGAAACCCAGTCAATCAACCAGAAACCCAGTCTATCAACCAGCCACCCAGTCCATAAACCAGAAACCCAGTCCATAAACCAGAAACCCAGTCAATTAACCAGAAACCCAGTCAATCCACCGGAAACCCAGTCAATAAACCAGAAACCCAGTCCATCAAATGGAAACCCAGTCCATCAACCAGCGACTCTGTCCATCAACCAGTGACTCAGTCAATCAACCAGAAACCCAGTCCATCAAATGGAAACCCAGTCCATCAACCAGCGACTCAGTCAATCAACCAGAAACACAGCCCACCAACCAAGAACAATCAATTTAAATACACAGAAAAATAGAATTATAATGTTTGATTTCACTTACCTTTACTGTTTTGATATCTGCATCATTCACGCCTTGGCCGATGACCTTGCTCTGTGGGTACAGGGGTTTGGAACGGCGGCCATACCTCTTACCATCTTTAATATACACTGGGGTGACCTCATCAGACATGTCTGAAATATACAGGTACAATTGACTCCTAACAAGGAAATGGATTAAACACTGTTCAGTAGTGGTACATGTGTATATCTATAAAGTATATAGGCTAGCTATCAGTATATGTACCAGGTTAACTATGATACAGGGATATAAAACATGTTATAAATCAATGTTTTTTTGGAGAAATCTATAACTGTAAAATCCCTTTTATTTGACATATCAACATTTTTTTTTAGTGCATTAAATCTGTAACAGTTTTAACTCAACTGGGCCAGACAGAATCTAGACCAAGTTTCCGCCAACTTTTGGTATGTGCATTTCCTTTTTTTCATAAACATTGCAACTTCTAAAGATAAGGATCGACTTACAGCTAAAAGATCTTATATCCATGCATGCACCTGTCAAATTTGATGTAAGAAACTGATGTTGGTTCCATCAAATACTGTTTGTTGTATTTATTACATATCGAATTCGCCTGTAGGTTTCTTGGTTATTCAGAAGAAATTGTATTAAATATCTTATTGTATTTTACCACTTTGACCTTAAAAGTAGGTCAAGGTCATTAATTTCATCACTTAATGTCCTTTAGGCGGTTGAAAAAAAGTCATAGATCCAGTATTTATCTTGACAGTTTCTCTTATCAATTTCTCACAGTGTCATATTTAGGATATGAGATGAAGTTTTCAAAATGTTAATTGTGTCCATTTAATTTTTTTTATCAAACTTCTTTGGAATTTATTTCATAAATAAAACTGCCCTTTTCTGCTGACAAGTACCCTGTTTCTGCTAACAAGTACAATTATAAAGATAGTCTGGATAAAACAGAAAAATAAAACTTTCAGCTGACTTATTCCTAATGTGCTATGATAGTCCTCTTTTGCAACAAAGTTTCAAAGCCTCTATATTTTAACCTATATATCAGGTTAAATTTCAATCCAAACTAAAACAATATTTGATAAACAGAAATCAATTTTCTACCCCAAATTAACTAATTGTAAAAATAGTCAATACCACCATTAGAGGCTTTTTCAATTTATAGATTAAAGGTACACATGCTTAAGGTTCTATCTTACCTGAATCAGAGTTATTTCCCCTGAGTTTCGACTCGTCATGTTCAGTGTTAATGTGGGCTTGCTGTGATTCCTGATTAATTCTTGCTGCTGTCTGACACAATATTTGGACGAATGTGTTCTTAAACTGCTCAAATGTTACCTGTAAACCAATCATTTAAAACATTGTATTTAGCCTTTAACTCATTTAAATCATGTTTCATAATTAGTTTTTTTTTTAATGTCTAAAAGACAAGGAGGTCTGAATCCTATGTATCACTGTTTGACAAATACACTATAGGAATTGTAAAAGTGACCTTGACCTTGGTAACCTTTAGATAAACTAATTCATGATAATCTCATATGCATGGCCTTTATGTGTAGTTTGATCAAAATCTGTTACAGAATGAAACTTCGACATTGATGTTGATGATTTTCTATGAATAGTAAAGACAGGAACACAGCAAAAGTTTTCACCTGATAAAGAGTGATTAATATCCTTCTACATTTTGGCATCTTAAGTTTTTTCTGAACCTTATTAGATTTCCAATACCAAAGCTAGAATAAAAAAGTTCTATATGAAGCAAAAATATTAATCTGATTGTATATTTTGAAGAAAAAAAAATCATCCCAACAAACTGTATACCGGGTATTATGGCAGTATCTGTGTGTAGTGGATGGCAGGTCTGTACACATACATTCAAATTAAAGGGTTTAAGGTTTTACCTGGCATCAATGTGAAACCAATAAATCATAAGAGATGAGATACATGGTTCAACTAGATGAAAGTTGTATGTATGACACTTTGTTACTATAGGCTTAACAAATGCAGTTTTTCTTTTCATTTTTTGATATTTCTAATTCTTTTATGAATTATTATTATAACTTTTTTGTTGTTGTAATAATTGCCATAATATTCATTATATTAATTGTTTATGTAATGAAGAAATGAAGTAATGAAGAGATCAAATTTCATCAAAATATCTCCTGCTGTTCCAGAAAAGTAGTCTTTGAATATAAAGGAAAAGAAAAGTAGATGACAGATGAAGTAATTAGCTGATTAAGAGTACTTTTATGAAAACAGATTAAGATATGTTAATTTCAACTTGTTCCAAATCCTGTTACATATTTGTATTTTTTTTAATATAAAGTCAAATTTGGAAATGAAATAAAGTACTCCTATTGTGTTAGTATTTAGATGTATATATATCAGACAATGATATAAAATTAAAATATAAAACAAGGTGTGTTAGAAATATATATAGAAATATATATAATGTAGACATATACTTTTTTTTATTAATCAATTGATTAGTTCTATTTACAAACTAAATAATTAAAGTAATTTTCTAAACCAGAATTGATAAAAAGTCTATTTCCAGGTAGGTAGACTTTGGTTGATACTTGGCTGAAATTCAAAAAGCAAGAAGTATTTTTATATAAGATTTGACTTGAAAGCAGTGGTGTGAATTAGAGACTGTTAAAACCAAAGAGGAAGCTGATTCCAAGCCAGACCGAGACTGAGTCAGAAATACCAGCAGTACTAAAATACTACAAGCAGAGGAGTATATACCCGATATAAGTATGAGATAATTATATAGATAACAACAATACTACCAATTTACCTTTTTGTTAGCATTTTTCTTCTGAAAGATAATTTAATGATTCAAGGTGTTTTCACAATTACCTGAACATGATATTATATAAAACACATTTTAAAAAATTAATATAGATATCTTTAGTGCTAATTAAATTACACTATTATCATATTCTTTAAGCTTAAGAAAGTTGAACAGCTCTTTAATACCTACTGATAATAATATATATGTACATTGTAGAAATATATATATATATATATGTATATATATATATTTTTACTATATATATGCTTTTTGGTATTAAACATATGCAAGCACGACTTTCACATTCTACACTACAAAATTCAGGTAGTTAACCAGAACTGTTTGAATAAACCACAACAAAAAAGTATGGTTAAAATAATGTCAACTTTCATTCAAAGCATACAATGTATATCTTTTCTCTTTTCCTGTTCATATGTATCTAAAGGTCTTAGAACTAGGAGCAAACTGGTCTTTGATCTCCACAAGCTCAACTTATATACCGAGGTAGTAAACTGGTGGACATTCCGTAAATTGGTTTATCATTATCAATTTCTTAAAATATCTATTCCTTTTTTAAAATTTCAATGACATCCTTTTTCGGTGTACAGAACATTTTTAAGCATGCTAGTAATTTTTGTTTTAACATTTGAAGAATGAATCAATCATTTACAAACAGTTACAGACACCATGCACTAGCGATCTATACTACTACATGTGAGACTGAAGGTCCAAAGGTCATAGGACATTAAGGTCACAATGACCTTTTTTGGTTATGCAACTCTGCTTTTTGATTCTATACCTATTCATATATACTAAACCTCCGTATATTGTAAGAAACAGTGGCGGCTAGGTCATGGTTAATGTAACAGATATAGTCAGGCTGCATGCATTCATTTATGGCGGCAAAAACGATTTGACCAATTGGACCAGAATTTGAGGACATAGCAATCTTCCTGTATTTTACATTCTGATGAGCCTTGACAAAGATTTAACAGTCCTACATTAACGTTTACTATTCCATGAAATTTAATGCATTATTTTGTGTGTATAAACAAAAAGTCCCATGATATGTACACACCAGGAAATTATACTATTATATAGACCTCTGACTTCAGAGCAAAAATTATGAATTGTAAGATATTATTTTCATATCAATTTTGTTCTAGAAGAATTTTAATTGGTCATGAATGTAAATTCAGTCATTAAGCCCTTTTAAATCAGTCACTTCTTTTCCCGGCCAAAAGTAGCCAAACAGCGGAATGGATTGAAGGAATAAATCTCTTGACATGGTTATTTCCCCCTGATTTAATGTTTCTAAACACAGTATATGTATAGTCAAACCAGAATGACCTGTTGTGTTGACCTTTTCGTGGAATATTCAAAGTGGGTAGTTCCATTTGTGCAAAGGTGTGCTAACCTTTCATTGATGCATCGGGGCAATACAAAATATATCGATTCGGAATACAGTCCAGCAAGGTGCTGTTTTGGACCATTCATTTTTGTTAGAATTTTACTTTGACAACACAGGGGTTGTATCATTTATTTTGATGCATGGTTTACATATATTCAAGTAACTATAATGTAATCAGATGGTCACATGTTTTGTCGTTAAACCTAGACCACTATAAAAACAAATGATGCAGCTGATGATAATAAGGTTTGTTACAATATTAACTAACAGATGTACATGTACATATACAAAGCAACTACTTCCCCTAAATGACTATAGACTTGTCTGTTATCAATATGCTAATCAAAGTTCAACAATACAGGTCATTCTGGTAGGACTATACATACACGTATATGATAAAAGACAGGTTCAAAACCTCAATACAAGTATTTCTTACCGTTAAAGCACCAATGTTTTGGAGCAGTTGGTCGACAATGTCGTCTGCCTGTTCTGACAGCTGTAACTTTTGACAGAGAACGATGAGTTCATTACGATTCAGGTAACCCTTCTCCCAGGTATCACAGCTGTCAAACACCTCCCTCAGCTGGGAGATATAGAGGTCAGTGTCTTCAAGGTCAACCTCTGCCGTTCCCATGGTTACATATCATCTAAAATCAATAAGATTTTGTTAGTGTTCATTAATATTACATTTGAAAATTGAAAGACATTTTTAAAATTTGTGCCCTTTAATGTTGGTTTCAAAAATTTAATTAATTAAAAATTCACCAATGGTGACCTTGAAACTCGAGAAAGCACACTCACCAGCTAGGCCACTCATTTACTTATTGCAGTCATTCATTAATGGACCACTACCAAAATTTGATTCCTCATCACTTAATTGAATGCAAATCACATGCCAGTCTGATTTTTGTGTGATTATCAGAATAGTTCTTGTTTTAAGATCTAGACATGAATCTGTTTTCCTTTTATCCAACAATGACCTTGAACTTTGACAAACAACATACAAAATCAATATAGTGTTCTTCAGTTTTTTCTAGGCAAACATTACATACAAAACGCAAGCTGTAATTCTGAAGTAATTATAAATAGACATTCTGCTTGATCGCTGTAGCCCCCGAGGTTTTGTTTTTTTGTGTGGGAGGGTGGGTATATTAGGGATAAAATAGCCATATAATGGTCGGGATAGAGTAAGATGAAAGCTGAAGTGATTTCAGGATGATGCAGATTTTCAATACACACATATATATAATCTGATAAATGCATGATATAATTCAAAGTAATTATGATTTAAGTTAATTAAAAATATTGTGTGGAAATGATATAGCCTAAATTGGTATTATCTGGTATATCTCAGCACTACTAAGTACCAGTCACAAATCTTCAACTACCAAAAGTCAATACTGGTATACCTTGATCCATCAAGCAACAAACACCATATTGAATCACAACTATTTAGCAACATATGGAAGAGGATACATATTTATGTAAGGTGTAGATGGTTGTGATGTGCTTACAGCAGGGCATGGTTGTCCCAGGTCAATGAAGTCAGACTTGTAAGGCAAGGTTTGGAGACAAGACACATGATCATGAGTACTGTATTTCAGCATAGTGTATATAAACACAAGTCTGACTCTAAAGTTCAAATAACTCGAGTTATTGGCACACACTGCACTGTAAACCACATTAAGTTAGATATTAGCATGCTTCAGAATATAATACACATGTGGTATAAATTCTTTTGAAATTTAATATTGAAAATTATCAAAAATATCAAATTATATAAATGCCTCACCGAGATTTTGACATTTCTTTCAATTTACCTTTTTTAGCTTTTGTCTATTGCTACCTAAAGGTATCAACACTTTAGACCTGTAGCATCACTGATGAGTCCTGAAGGATGAAACAGCGGTATACTTCAATTTAGTTCATTTTGGCCTACTTTATCTGACTCTCAATTGAACGAGTTTTAATTTTGTGTGTGTCTTTTGTATAATCCTCAGGACAGACAACTTTTACCCATTATACCACTTACCTGAGGACACACTTACAAACAGTTTATTCTAATAAACTGTCACCATGCTGAAGACCATGTCTCTCACACCTACAGAGTAACAAAGTCTACATGCTGTGTTTCACAATCACAAGTATACCACATCCATATCTGATAGCAAGATTCCCAAAACATGGTTCCCATTCCTCAATAAAAGTTGTATGTCTCTTAGTGTATATACATAGTGTACATTTGGATATAGATCAGGTTACCTGGACACTGTAACACCTGTGCCCCATCACCGTGTCCTCCCACCATCACGAGGATACAGTCGATCGTCACCGTGCCCTGATCCACCATGGTAAATATCACAGGTATAAAACAATCAATATCAAACAAATGCTTCAGAACAAAACATCCTTCATCCTCTTTTGAATTTGACAAATCTCCAGATGGAAACTAAGCTCCAGAGACAAGGATCAATAAAAGACAATACTATCACTACCTCACGTTAAGGTATCTTGTCCCGTCACTTCATCACATTAGGGTAAAACAATAAATGTCAGCTTAAGGTTACTGACCAAATTCTTCAAAAATAGAAATGACCACTGCATGAAAAATCTGAAGGCAGTTATTCCTGGCATCAGATCTCTATACAAAACTGTAGTGTTGTTTATTGTCAAACAGCAGTATCCAGGTCCTTCACTACACTGCATGCTCTCTCTCTCTCTCTCTCTCTCTCTCTCTCTCTCTCTCGATCTCGATCTCGATCGATCTCGATCTCTCTCGAAATTTACCACAATTAGAACATGTTTGTTTGGGGGTTTCTATCCCTGTAGTAGCTGAGGTGATAAAAGATGGTATCCACAGATGACAGGGCCATTGACATTTATAGTGCGATCCCAATGAAATGCCACACCTGGACTTTGCAGCAAAGCACTCCATCTTGTCACTTCACATGGACAACAGACTCAGCTATGATGTATTCTTATTGTATCCTTTCCACTAATCTTAATTCATAATGTCAAATAGCAGCATGAACTTGTTTTATAGACTAACTGGTTTAGGAGCAGAGCCCGTAACTTCCCCTTCTTGAGCATATCACTAAACACTAAAGGTACCAGCAAAGATTTGCCAAAAATATGCATTAGGACCGAAAAAAAGGTAGTTATATGAAGCAGAGACAAAATATTGACCCCTAAATTGCAATCAAAGGAGCTTTTGTGCCCTCAAACAGAGGGCCCCTGTTACATGTATTTAAAATTTAATTTAAAAATTTAAATTCTATATTGGGATTCTCACATTAGTTGCCTCTCACTACACATATGTTCTAATCTAATTTCCCAATAGGGGATGTATAAATATGACTTACAACAAAACATCCTATGCTATATTTTCTATAAATTATTTTCTTAAAAGTACATTTTGTAATTTACAGTATTTCAGTGAGCTAGCTAGGGTAAAACACTTTTCTTATATTCTCCAAGTCCCCGATTCATATATATTCCTCTGAAACTTTACATATTTAAACCCTGCTGTTATGGACTTTGACCGAGGACACCTCAAATATTGGCTGACCATTACCTATAGCTGTACAGGAACACTATATAGGATCGATGCTGATTGATCCACAGGGATATGAATACAATATTCATATGTCAGGTATGTACAGGTATGTGTTCTCGGGGAAACCATTATTTGAATTCTTTTGAAACCTTTCCGATCTCATAGGGAGATGAACATCGACTACTGTATACAAATTGTTTGTAGAAGGTCATCCATTGTTAGAAAAGGTATGTCTGTCAGGTCACATCAAAAGGAAGAATATGACCCATATGGACAAACAATAAGGCCTTTTACTGTCATGGGGAATTTTTATTGACATTTGACTGACTCAATGATTTTTTTAGCCTTTTCTCATATCATCTCGAAGTACAGGGACATACGTAGCTATTGACTGCTGCTCAGCAGATTGAATTGGAAATTGCCCCTGGTTATACCAAAATCTATACCGAAGAGTTTTCAAGCAATATTTTCTACTGCAATTATTCCCTTGTCGTATCAGCTGCATCAACTCTCAATCATACCTAGAGTAAGCTACATGTAGATTCAATGCCCAATCTGTATACTATGTGTGGAGCCGACCATGGCCACCTACTTACCTGATCAGGTCTGACTGCTGATGGAGCCCCACCCACTTACCTGATCAGGTCTGACTGCTGATGGAGCCCCGACCACTTACCTGATCAGGTCTGACTGCTGATGGAGCCCCGCCTACTTACCTGATCGGATCTGACTGCTGATGGAGCCCCGACCACTTACCTGATCAGGTCTGACTGCTGATGGAGCCCCGCCTACTTACCTGATCGGATCTGACTGCTGATGTCTAGAGCCCCGCCTACTTACCTGATCAGGTCCGACTGCTGATGTCTAGAGCCCCGCCCACTTACCTGATCAGGTCTGACTGCTGATGTCTAGAGCCCCGCCTACTTACCTGATCAGGTCTGACTGCTGATGGAGCCCCGACCACTTACCTGATCAGGTCTGACTGCTGATGGAGCCCCGCCTACTTACCTGATCGAATCTGACTGCTGATGTCTAGAGCCCCGCCTACTTACCTGGTCAGGTCCGACTGCTGATGTCTAGAGCCCCGCCCACTTACCTGATCAGGTCTGACTGCTGATGTCTAGAGCCCCGCCTACTTACCTGATCAGGTCTGACTGCTGATGGAGCCCCACCCACTAACCTGATCAGGTCTGACTGCTGATGGAGCCCCGCCTACTTACCTGATCGGATCTGACTGCTGATGGAGCCCCGCCTACTTACCTGATCAGGGCCGACTGCTGATGTCTAGAGCCCCGCCTACTTACCTGATCAGGTCTGACTGCTGATGGAGCCCCGCCTACTTACCTGATCAGGTCTGACTGCTGATGGAGCCCCACCCACTTACCTGATCAGGTCTGACTGCTGATGGAGCCCCGCCTACTTACCTGATCGGATCTGACTGCTGATGTCTAGAGCCCTGCCCACTTACCTGATCGGGTCTGACTGCTGATGTCTGGAGCCCCACCCACATTCAGTCTCACTTCCTATCAGCATTTTGATTCTGAAAATAAAACAAGAAAAGTTTCACCACAGTTCCACATAAAATGATATGCCACCTGTCAGACTAAAACTGCCCTGTTGGCAAGGCAGAAGAATTGTACCTGCTGCCCTCATTACATGATCATAAGAGGCGACTAAATTTGGGATCTTAATATTTCTGTTCTTTCTACACCACTTTTTTTCCCTAAATGTCTGCCTTGACACTGCCTCACTTTTGGCATTTAGTTGAGCGTTCACCCCTGTGATAAAGTCTGTCTGCCTGTCTCCTGGCCAAGACAAACCACTCCCTAGAAATAGTAGTTGCAACTCCTGCTTAATGCTTAGCATTCAAGTAGTGGGACGACTGATTCACTTGTTGTCAGACTACAATATGACTGGGTGGAGTATCCTGCTGGGTGTCATTGGCAGTATGCTTCAGTGAGGTAGCACTATAAAGTGGACATCAGTTTCATACTATCAAAACGAAACACATACATACTGCAGTCTCCTGAAAAACACACACATATACACCACTAAAATGCCTCTTGCACACAGGGAGGCTGTCCTTAATTGACCATAGCTGTTGATAGGATGTTTAAAACATTAAAAACCAAACCAAAACCAGACTAAAATCTTTGATTGACCCAAGAGAATTAAATGTAATGTGTGGAAATTAATCTTCTATAAATAGTAACAGGGACCTTGATCAATAAAGTTTCTGAACTTTCAGTATGGATGTACTCAAAAGACTTTGATAGTATTGTTCAGAAACTGATTTCTATTTCTACACATTGAAGTAAAAGTAATTATAAATTATCAGAGTATATTTATATATATATAAATTATAGGAAATTGGTATCTGAGTCATATTAGATTATTCAAACATAAATTCTGACTGAATTGCTCATTAATTTTAGCTAAAAGATTTTTTTAAGGAATTTCCTTAAGGTTAGGCAGCACAGATGTAATGGGGCTTTAATTTAACTTAAAAATTACGCAAGTGCACCTGAAGTTCCTATAATAAGTCAACTGACCCCATTACAGGTGTAACACTCTCTGACAATTTGTAGCTGACATCAATATCCTATCACAGAATATGTCTGTAAGAGCCTTTGTGTGTTAAGTCAATGGTCAAGTACTTGTGACCAGACTCCACAAGAATCCGGTAGCTGTTACGGTCATCGATTATATCCCAGCTAGGGAGTTAAAGTAAAACCATTCAGGAATCAAGTTTGGATTGCAGCGTTTATTTTTGGATGTAAGAAACAAGCCCCTGGATGTAACATAAGAATGCAAAAAGCGTCAATCAACTTCTATATGTATTCAACTTCCAGTATTCTTTTTAGCCTAAGAAGGCTTGAACTGCTTCAGATCTAGACGGCTTGGTCAGCATCACTCACTAACACACAGTAAATCACTAAGACTTCATGAATACATTATTTCACAAACTTACCTCTTCAGGTATATTTATGAATACATGATTTTGCAAAAACTGAAATAACTTTCAATTCATGTATGATGAGCCGTTAGACTTTGTAAGCCTCATATACAATGTATCGGTAACCAATAAGCTTGGTCACCAGGTGTTAATTTTGAATTTTCGCTACGGAGTTTGAATTTTTGATTGACTCTCCGTCCATGTAAACACAAAAATAAATTCCCCCTAAATAAGTGATTAGCAGTCCTACCATAATTTAAATATAAAAGTAATTTTCTTAAATAAATCATTGTGAGTCGGTCCAATCCACAGTTAAATTCTTTGGAAGGCCATGAAAACAGTAACTGCTTATTTGAAGTCTTCTTGGTGAAATAAAAATATGTTAACTGATGGTACATGTATTCTAAAACGAATATAAGCTTTTTATATCTAAGTATTAATGATCTTGGTCATGCTTCTTGAAATACTTTTGATCCTGATACAGGGCTTATCAAATGATAAATACAGTATATAGTCTGTACGACGTGTCACAACACTTGTGAAAGCACTTATATTACACACGAACTCATGTTAATTAGAATAATTAATCTAAACCTTTAACAATTGTTTTATTGTTTTGATATGGTGGCATATTTCTTCAAGGCTTCACAAGCTTCTGAAACATCACAAAAGAACCAAAGAGTAACTACCAGTTAAAATGTATATTGACACCATGTTTAAGATTTTAATGAGCATGAGAAATATTTTCAGGAATATTTGATATATTGATCAATAAGTGAATAAAAGTACCGGGTAATTATAATAGGCCAGTGTGGTTACCAGACCATACTTCTTTGACTTATGCAGTATAGAGTCTCAGATTATCACACCGAAGACCCAGGTTTGCATCAATCTACTATCATGGACCATATATAGTCACAAATGTTCTGTTTAAGTTTGCCAGTCTGGCTAAAATGGACTCATTTCCTAAAACCTGTACTATCACAGATAAAATGACAATGGAAGCAGATGCTTTTTACAAGATATGATGTCATAACAATATCAACTTGAAATTTCAAAATGTTGGAAAAATAATTCACTTGGGCTTAAACAGCCTTAGTGAATATCAATTTTATGACTTATTTTCTCAACCACTAATTTAATATTCCAGTCTGCAATATAAACGGGATGATTATATTATTTATTTATTTAAAACACAATTGTTCAATAGAAAGGAGATTTAAAGTTTATTCATAAATGTGATCATAAAAATATGACACTTCATTAAAGTCTCCCAATAACACAAAGTTTACGTAATTACTTACGTATGATCTATAACTTACCTGATTGTAATTCCAGTATTGTCAGGTAAGATTGTGTATTGCATGTCCTACCTGTGCATGTACTTATAGTTTATGTCAATATAGGTGTAGGTGTATTTAAATCCTAGGACAACACTCCATCATACTATTCCACACTCCTACTCACTACCAAGCAGGTCCACCACGATACAGTAATCGATGGCTATCAGGTTCCCCCACAAAAGCTTTCCTACAGCTGTAGGAAGCAGAAATTGTACTGTACATTTGTCCTGAATCTGTATTGTTATGTTAATTTGGGGAGTAAATCTTACATGTAAAATGTGATGTCAAGATATGAACAGGTTTTATTGATTTGGATATTATCATTGTTTGTGACTGAGATTTAGAACAGGACGGGAAAACTCGAACTTTATATTTATAATTATAATAATAACATTAGTGTGGAGTTTTTCATACTGCTATATCACAACAACATAGCCATTTCAAAGTGGTTCACAAATTATCATCAGTGGCCTTCAGTAACCAGCCAATGTCATTCTCATAACCCCTTGGCAGCCGGAGCTGCCATTTCAGCTAACAGCTTACACACGATATATCTTGCACTGCCCTACCATTTACATTTACAGCTGAGTCAACTGGAAGACAAAAGAGTAAAGTATCTTGTTCAAGGATACAACACAGTACCCTTCCAGATCTCGACGTAATGACCCTAGGGTCACGTAGCCCAGGTGTGACATTCCACTAGACCATCATGCTTCCAATTGTGGGAGTATTTGTAATGTTAATATAGAGTTCAAAAATTATTCATCTGTTGCCATTGTTTCTGCAAAATATAGTCCCTGAGGCTGTCAGACAACTGAAGTGTGACATTCTGATGACATCCTGAGGATGGGGACAACTGAAGTGTGACATTCTGATGACATCCTGAGAATGGGCACAACTGAAGTGTGACATTCTGATTACATCAGAGGATGGGGACAACTGAAGTGTGACATTCTGATGACATCCTGAGGATGGGGACAACTGAAGTGTGACATTCTGATGACATCCTGAGAATGGGCACAACTGAAGTGTGACATTCTGATTACATCAGAGGATGGGGACAACTGAAGTGTGACATTCTGATGACATCCTGAGGATGGGGACAACTGAAGTGTGACATTCTGATGACATCAGAGGACAGGACAACTGAAGTGTGACATTCTGATGACATCCTGAGGATGGGGACAACTGAAGTGTGACATTCTGATGACATCCTGAGAATGGGCACAACTGAAGTGTGACATTCTGATTACATCAGAGGATGGGGACAACTGAAGTGTGACTGATTACATCAGATGATGGGGACAACTGAAGTGTGACATTCTGATGACATCCTGAGGATGGGGACAACTGAAGTGTGACATCATGATTACATCAGATGACGGGACAGCTGAAGTGTGACATCATGATTACATCAGATGATGGGGACAACTGAAGTGTGACATTCTGATTACATCAGATGACGGGACAGCTGAAGTGTGACATCATGATTACATCAGATGACGGGACAGCTGAAGTGTGACTGATTACATCAGATGATGGGGACAAATGAAGTGTGATATTCTCATTACATCAGATGACGGGACAGCTGAAGTGTGACATCATGATTACATCAGATGACGGGACAACTGAAGTGTGACATTCTCATTACATCAGATGACGGGGACAACTGAAGTGTGACATTCTCATTACATCAGATGATGGGGACAACTGAAGTGTGACATTCTCATTACATCAGATGATGGGGACAACTGAAGTGTGACATTCTCATTACATCAGATGATGGGGACAACTGAAGTGTGACATTCTGATGACATCAGAGGACAGGACAACTGAAGTGTGACATTCTGATTACATCAGATGATGGTGAAAACTGAAGTGTGACATTCTGATGACATCAGAGGACAGGACAACTGAAGTGTGACATTCTGATTACATCCTGAGGATGGGGACAACTGAAGTGTGACATTCTGATTACATCAGATGATGGTGAAAACTGAAGTGTGACATTTTGATTACATCAGATGTTGGTGAAAACTGAAGTGTGACATTCTGATTACATCAGATGATGGTGAAAACTGAAGTGTGACATTCTGATCATATCCTGAGGATGGGAGCAACTGAAGTGTGACATTTTGATTACATATCTTACAACCAAAAGCTTTCTTTATAAAACAAACAAATGTACATTAAATGTGTCAAAGTATATTGATGATGATTATAGTCAGTCTTATATTGATAATACACATACATTATTGACAGTCTAGTCTACTTCAATTATCACAATTTGTGTGCTTATAGTTTGATAATGGAGAAAAGTTTCCAACCTTCTTTCTGCTGTCAACTTAACAACAGAAACAGAATTCTGTATCAGGGTAATATTCTAACCTTATATGTACTTAGGCAGCTTTTGTCACTGTTTAAATTGTGATCATTGATCATGTTTGTTCGGGACAGCCTAATACTCTACATTATCAGAGATCAGGGTAATTATCTCCCCTAACGCTGCTCACATGCTCAATGTGTGTAGTTCATTTCTGAAATCTATATCATTCACAAAATAAGGGGACCACAAATAAAAAATAAATAAAATGTTCTCATATTTTACCAGGAAGTCAACGCTGCATGCCACCGAGTGTTTAAGAGTTAATTCCAATGTACAGCCTTAGTATGAAACATCCGTTGTACTTGTTTTAGTACAGAAACTCGAGATATGGGAGGTAAATATTGACGAGATACACCTGGTGTAGATAGCGTTATGATAACACATTGTAACTATTGATAACCTATAGTTCATCTACACGGCAATCATCATAGCTTTTACCTACTGTACAGCCATTATTCATTGTTGATAGCATGGTTTATGAAAAAGTTGGTGTTTGTAGATAAAATATTATCAGCCTATTGTAATCAATGATACCTATAACAATTGAAAATTTTATGCTACAGTTTCGCAATATATAAAGATATCAGACATGATGTGAATCTCTATACAGGTATCTTTTAAGGTCAAATTTACTCCTTTCAGTAAGATATATCTTTCGAAGTCTCAATGTACAGATCCTTGTGTAACAGAGGTGATTATCATATATTTATCTCAGCATGTCCTCAAAGGATCAAACTCGGGACCCCTGGCTCACCAGTTTGATCCCATACCGTTCGAACAAGAGAAATTCTGTTAAGCTGCAATGGTTAGAAGCAGCAAGTGTCTTGCCAGAGTGACACTTAATTCTTTTCTTTTACCTTACCAGAACAACAAAGAGAGTCAGTTTTCACTGGACCTAACAATTTTCGAACATTATGTAAGTGGGATTACTTATAAGTTTTACGTCAATATTCAGATATACAGGGTACATTTAAATCGTAAACATAACATATATATCTATATTAAGTGTACATAACTGAAATGGAATCTGGTCTAGATACCTGCAACATTGAGTTCCCAAACCACATGCTGTTGGAATGTATTGAATAATTCCGCACAAAAGCCGTAAATCCGGCTGAAATATTACACTGATAAGTTTATCCTGTAAGGCACATGTAGTTGGCAATCCACAGTCATACAAACCCCTATTGTGATACCTTGTACAGGTATATATACCACCTTGACAGAAATATTGATTCCGTAGATATAGACCTCAACTCAATGAGGCATGTGACAGGCTTAACTTCACCAGAAATAAACGAGAAGAGAAAAATTCAATATTTTAAATGCCATTTTGCTAATGTCGATCCGTAAAGTACATGATTTGATTTGTAAATACAATATTTGGATGTTTATACTTGTCAATCAGTTTAATATAGATACTGGTACATCAAAGGTTACTGGATCAGACACTTGAGAGACATTTAACTCTATATACAGTGGTGACTTTAAGGTAATGTGAACACCACTCCACAAGTTATGATAATGAAGAACACCACACAAATAATCTTCAATAGTTCCGAGTTACGAGTAAATGTGAGATAACACTGTCACCCTCACTGGTGTGGGATGGGGCATTTTTGTCTCATTTTGGGAAGAAAATTCGTGAATATGAGAAAGTTTTTTCATGAATAAACTACAAATTTTGATAATTTGATTTAAGTGTGAAATAATTTCAATTGGGAATGGGGGCCCAAAAAAGCCTACAGAAAAGGCCTGCTCTGGCATCGCTGACAGCATCAACGTTCACCACAAAACTTTTTCGGAGTAATTAATTTATACATCCAGTAACAGGAAAAAGAGAAACTGTAGCAGCCAGAGCAGGGTTCAAACCTGGGACCCTCCAAACTCTAGATGAACACTGAGCTATCTGGTCGCCGATGATCAACCCAGTCGACTACATTCCTCCCGCCTTTTTTTCCAAGTCTTCATACCTGAAGACTATAAGTTAAGATATCCCCTTGCTAAGCATACTCCCAATGCTTTAAACAGGGGTAGACAAGCTCACCAGTTATGTAACAGGAGAAAGAGAAATGGTAGTGACCAGACCAGGGTTCAAACCTGGGACCCTTCAAACTCTAAACGGACACTCGACCAACTGAGCTACCTTGTAGCAGATGATCAACCCAGTCCAGTTCAGTGAGTGCTACCCATCCTACAACCTTCCAATTGGTATTAACCTACATTATAGGTCTAGGAGTGATGAAACAGAAGAACAATATGGAATTCATTTTTTTTCTTTCTTTTTTTCAATTTATGTTAATTTTACAATGTTTTGGACTTTTTGCATCAAAACTCATTTTAAAATATAACTAGAACACTGACACGTCAAGTATACTTCCCATACCCCTGTCTTTATATAATCATTATAGGTCTAGATATGATAAAATGACAACTGAGTGTTGGAATTTGAATAATTTTCTAATCTAAGTTTCACATATTTTAGATTTAATTGTTCATCGAATCTAAATTTGTTGACATTATCTTTCGAATTTGAATCTTCACAAAATAAAATATGGCTTATGTTTTGTATCAGATGCATTAATTTGACATTTGAGAATTTATATCCCGATTAGTTACTGAAATTTTATTATAAGCATTTTGCGGGGTTGCCGACAGTGAGCTTCACAATCATTAATTGTACTTGTTTTTCTTTACTTGGAGCATGCTTCCTCAAAAGTCATATTTCTCTTTCATTTTGTTACTTTGCATTTTAAACTCCTCCTTTCAAATTTTGCATCCCCTCCCCTATAGAGTCCAACATTGTTGTGATAAGGAAATAATGTTAACTTAACTGAAATTAAAAAAGCAATATCTAAAAGATGATGTTTTGCAATGATTCAATTTAATATACAGTACTTATCAAGCTCAATCATCATATTAACTGATTTATTCCTAACAGGCATTTTTGTCTCATTCAATACAAGTATTTCATAATCCAAACATCTGCATGACTGAGACTACTGAAATCGGCATTCATGCTGCTACACAAACCACTTTTCAATCAATCTGAAAATCTGTGTTTACAAAACAGAGATTCCAACACCTTTATTAACTTTCTCGCTGCAGGACAGATGTGTTGTGTCGAAATTGAACGTAATTATGAACTTTAAACCAGACTGCTTACTTTAAAGATTCCAATTTTCATTGCTATCCGTGGTATCTTGAGATTTAAAGATTAAGGATAAACTGACCGAGAGATTATAACCTAATAGTATAATCCTGTTTAGAAAATAACTCACATTTCAGATTCAAACTTTGATAACCATGTCCCTTTAAATTATAATTAACAGAGATTTTGACTTTTTTGTATGTATCTGTGCTTATCAAGACCCCCTCAAACAAGCCCTGTTCTCTCGCTGCATTGTGGGGGACAATTAGTGGTCAGATTTTACTCCTACATAAAACTATTTTAATGAGGTCTTAAATATGATTGGTAGCTCCTTCACTTAACAATGGTTTCCTAGCTAGTACAATTTCATTTGACTAAACTTGAATGTTGATTTTTATTGTCAGCAGTTTTTGGAGTATTTTAGCTACTATGAAAATTTTCTAAGCATCAATGACATACATCTAAAATAACAATTGATGAGAAAACTTATAATGCATCTATCTTTAATGTGAGGCAAGCTTTGATTTTTAAGGATTTGCAATAAAAGATAAAATATTCAATGATATGGTTCAACCCCAATAATTCAACAAGTTCAGAATTTTCTGAGAAATATTTCCACTGAAGTCTTTAAGAATCAATGCCTCTGAACACAAGCCAGTGTCCATCTTAAAAAGTTTTTTTAAATAGTTAAAATGTACGCCATGAACATATAGATACATATACATGTATGTACAATTTTTGCATTATCAGAATTTTCATATATATGCAAATAAGCAGAGTTCAGTATAAAAGTCTATGTAAATACCTGCAGTTAAAATACAAAGAGAAAGAAGGAAAAATTCAAGACCTGAATATTTTATGCATATAAGCAGGTTATGCAAATAACCGATCTACAAATAAGTGGATTGCTCAGTACATAATTTTTCTGGAGGTAGAATCCCTTGATTTTCATTGTGTTAAGACAGTACAGTTGCCATGACAACGGAGTGATATACAACTTACTTTTGTGTTAAGATATCCACGTCATCTGTTGTCTATATGTATAGAACACTATATCCAGTTAGGTACTACCACGATTCCATGTCCCATTCACACTCTAACAGCTACTACTGGTAATATCTTCTAAGCCATTCAGCTATTGAATATCTACCCAATACACACGGCAGGATTACGGTAAAGCTTTTAAAAGTCTGATGACCTCAAATTACCAACAGATCTTAATGCTTAAATTTCAAAGTCATTTGATATTTGTTAATTTACAATTCAAATGACAAATTATGTTTTTTTGCAGGTATATATAACCATTTCATCAGAATAATTGACAAGACTTTGAATGGTGTATGCAAATTATCTCCCTTTAATTATCACTGAAGGAAGAATATTTCTATCCAGGTGGGAGGATCTCTTGTGATAAAAAATAAATACATTTATAGATTTCCTTTTGAGATCTTATACCTTAAGCGCTACATATCTTAAGTTGCTCTTTCTTCTATTAATTAATTTTATGAAGTTATGCACTTTTAAAAAGTATTACTGTTAATTCGTGTGTAAATTTAGGTTCCAAATTAAATTGGAGTCTCCTTCCACATAACAAGGGTTGATAAGTGCAGAACTGTACATGTGTATGCTGTAATCATTCAGAGAAAGTCTGGGTTGTCCAGTCACTTTTTACATTGTACTTTGGGAACAAATTTCTCATGTGTATCTGTATAAAAAAAAAAAATGATTTTCATGGATTTTATTTAATTTACATGTACAACTGAAAAAGTTAAAGGAGTATAATCAATATCAGTAGACATAAATTACAGTGGAACTTCGTTAACTCGAAGTCGACGGGACCACGAAAAAACTTCGAGTTATCCGAGTGTTCGAATTAAGCGAGATTGGTGACTGTTTCATTTCTACACCTGTAAAAACATCAGCCGGGTAGATCTACCGGTGTGTCAGAGATTAGTTCCGCTTGAGCGAACGGGTAGATGAGTTGTTGACTATCGTGTGTACTAATATCAGCGACCGCCTTGGGAAATTACCTGATGTAAGTAAAGCAGTACTTTTTATCACCAAGACTTGTTGTTATAAGATTCAACCGACAATTTCTTTTATGAATTTATGAAACACTTATAATAGCATGTAGGTTAGTAGTGCCGATATGTTCAGTATTACAAACGGAATTTAGCTCTTAAAAAATGTCGGCGTTTACCACCGATCGACGAAAATTATACTTCGAGTTATTCGATCATTTGTAATAGGATTTTTATTGTTGGGACCAAATTTTCACTTCGTATTATCCGAGTTTTTCGAGTTTTCCGAGTTCGAGTTTTCCGAGTTTTCTTTACTAAGATAAAGAGAGAATTCGGCCAGGACCGACGAGGTACTTCGAGTTAAGCGGGGTATTCGAGTTTTCCGAGTTCAAGTTAACGAAGTTCCACTGTATATACAATGGCATTTTCGAAATTATCATTCATGAGGCAAAACATTTATTTGATTTTTTCAAAGCCCTCAGCAATTAATAGGCTTTAATATCACTGTATGTGATTCACAAATAGTGTGTTTCCTACCACAAAATTATTTAATTGAGTGCCCAATGTTAATTTTAAAACACTTTTATTTGTTGAATCACAATTTTTAAAATTTTGAATGCTTTTAGCCTTTATCGGGAACCATTTGGAGGCAAAGTCATCATCATCATATCAATGACATATTCTTTTTAAATTTAGGGCACATACATCTTTGAGTTAAGTTTAACATATTTTTATTCAAACAATATGTCATCAAAAAGTTATCCAATTTGTTTTTGGTATTATTGAAGTGAAAAAATAAACGTGTAAGAAATATGATTGTAAGATAAAAATAAAAGGAAAAAGTCACTGCTGTCAAAGAACGAAAGTGTAAGAAATATGATGGGGAAAAAATTGAATGAAAATGAAGGGCAATAGTTACTGTCAATACAGATTATTGTGATTGTCTCCCTTTTTTTTTGTTAGGGTTACAGAAATTTGATTATGGATAGAACTTAAGGGAAAAGGAGGATAAACTGAGGAATATTTTGTGTGTCAAAAATTACACACATTATTTAATAAGAATTTTATTTTAGAGATCTAGAAAAAAAACAAAACAAGAGGCCCATGGGCCTTAACGGTCACCTGAGATTTGAATATTTCAGTTTATTTAATTGACCCTTTTTGCTTTTGCCCCCCCCCCCCCCCCCCTTTTCCGTCAATTTGGCCCTTTTAAGCCCTGCCCATCAGCCCCTGGGGGTCAGCCAGGGCCAACATGTGCATGCCATCAAACTGTCATCCCATGCTGACAATGGTTACAAAATTAGAATGAATTCCAATAGAAATAAAACAAATGAAAGTCAAAAATGTTATTTCCCTATATAAACTATAGTAAAGTTTAGCCCCGCCCCAGGGGCAAACTTGAGACCCCAGGGTCATGAAATTCACAATTTTGGTAAAGAACCTTCAAACCCAGCCATCTATGAAGTGTATTTGATTCTTTGATATCTGAGAGTAGAGAAGAAGATTTGTGAAATTTCAGTCAATTTGGCCCTTTTTAGCCCCGCCCATCAGCCCCTGGGGGTCAGTCAGGGCCAACATGTGCATGCCATCAAACTGTCATCCCATGCTGACAATGTTTACAAAATTAGAATGAATTCCAATAGAAATGAAATAAATTAAAGTCAAAAATGTGATTTCCCTATATAAACTATAGTAAAGTTTAGCCCCTCCCCAGGGGCAAACGTGAAACCCCTGGGTCATGAAATTTACAATTTTGGTAAAGCACCTTAAGGCCCTTCCATCTATGAAGAGTGTTTGATTCCAGCATATCTGAGAGTAGAGAAGAAGATTTTTGAAGTTTTAGTCAATTTGACCCTTTTTGGCCCCGCCCCTCAGGCCCCTGGGGGGTCGGGACCATATAATTTACAATTTTGGTTGACCTTTAGCCATAGAAGCTTCCTGCCAAATTTCATAGAATTTGGTTTGTGGGTTTTGGAGAAGAAGTCGAAAATGTAAATTGTTTACGGACGCACGACGGACGACGCACGACGGACGACGCACGACGCACGACAACGGACAAAAGGGGATTAGAATAGGTCACTTGAGACTTTGTCTCAGGTGACCTAAAAACACTCCTGTCTGTTTCGCCACTTAAAAAAATTGTTGCCATCATCTCAGATTGAAACATGAGGTTAGAACCTTTTAAATGTTGAACTATATGTACAAATACATAATCCTCTTTCTCTCCACCACCTTGGTAAAATTAAATCTCTTTAAAGAATTCTTAAATCTATTCT
Organism: Pecten maximus; assembly: GCF_902652985.1. Classification (NCBI taxonomy): domain Eukaryota; kingdom Metazoa; phylum Mollusca; class Bivalvia; order Pectinida; family Pectinidae; genus Pecten; species Pecten maximus. The sequence continues at coordinate 15,578,592 of NC_047017.1, read as the reverse complement.
ATTTAGCATATATTCGCAATGGCAGTTTTTTCAAGTCTAAATTAATTATATTTCGTATGGCTTTTTGGTCATTCCAGAAGGCAAAACAATTTATACACAAACACAGGTGTTTGGTTTTTCATTATTCTAAATTGCTGAATATCTACCATACATGTATACCATACTGTACTTATTGGGCCAGAACAACCTCACTCTTACCATATAATAGGTCATTATGCCATTAGTGTAAAGATCTGGTTATTAAATTCAATTATGATACATTATACATTTTTTTCAATATTCAATTACATATTCTTAAATTCATGATAAGTAAAAAATAAATTAGCTTGGAAGGCAATTTATAAATATCTTTTAAAAAATTCATATTAAAAATAAACCAAGATTTTTATTCTGATGTGTAGAATTAATGAGTCTGACACTTAAAATTTATAAAAAAAATTATTATCTTAAAGAGATAAATACTTGGAGTTCACTTTCCGCTTCTGCCTTGCAGATACAACATGTATATATATATGTGTGTGTTTATAAATAATTTATTGATACATTGTATCATATATATATACCAAATGGTACATCCTGCCTGTGGCTCAATTTCATTCAATAAATATCTGCCAAGGGTGATGAATTCAATCAAACCTTTATGAGAAACCGAATGAACGTCCTTCTTAACAGAAAATTTTAAAGTGTCATTTATATATTCTATACAGATTTACTCTAGAGAAAAATTCAATGTCCGAAACAAAATTTTAAAACATCAATTCTAGACGATTTCTTCTCCTTAAAATGAATAGCTTTAAAAACATCAAAGGGCAACACTGTATAAACAAACAAATTAAAATCACATGGACAATAACAGCTTTATATATAAATTGATATTACTTACTCAACCATAACTGTTTTTAATCCAATCCACATTGTTTGTACTTTCCTCTGAAAGCCGGTGACCTAGTTATTGCAGAGGAACCCTTGAAAGTTTGAGCTGTAATGAAAACAGGGGTAATTCTCGATAATACTGTTAAAACATTATTTGGATTACTCCAATAGGTTTTCAGTGATTTTGTGTATATATCTTTGTGTAATGTCCGTCTATGTTTATCTAACGGATACACAGCTATAGTCATTTTCATTTCTTATGAGTTAAAGTCATAATATTGTATGTGAAAGGATTCACATAAATGTTCTTTGTAAAGAATATTGGAAGAAAAAGCAATTTACTTTTAAAGTTTGTCTGTTAATACCTACCTATCTGAAAATAAATTGTTGCCCATAGATTTCTTCATTTTGTATAATTCATTTAGATTTTTCATTACTACATGAAATTTTAATATATATGACAAGATTTTTTATTAAACAAATTTCAATTAACTGAATAAATCAGTACAGTAAAAAATAAAATACATATATCTAGCTTATTCTTGGAGACAATTTTAATACAAGGATGAGTAGGCATGACTTTTTGTTCTAGTTGAATTAAGACTTTGTCACTTAAACAGTCAAACTGTATGAATGGTCACTTTAGATTGACAGATGTATAATTCTGGAACATATTTCTTCTGCTTGTAAAATTTCAATTTAATGGTCCTTGTTGTCCATTAAGTTAAAAGGCTGGCCTACAATTTCCACTAGTGTAGTATAAGTTACACAACTTGTCTGGCTAGTTATAGGTCTATATATACAATGTACAAAGTAATTCATCCGATTCTTGTCAATATTTTGGAGATAAAACATTTATTAACTTTGATGGTGCTACCTCTACAGATTACTGAGGGTCAAGTTGTTTGCTCAATGCCTTAAAAGGGGACATAAAAAATAGGGTGGCATCACACTTAATTGGAATTTGTCATAAAACAAGCACTTAACAGGAATTAAGTGCTCCAACAATAAAACTTCTAATTTGTGATACTCAAAGTTAAATTCCCTGAAGTAAGTAATATACCTTCACATTTCATTTTACATGGCTTAACATCACAACATTGTTACATAATGATCATATGAACTGTTAACAAATCTTGACTTTGAGCGAAATATTGACCAAGTGATCTGCACAGTCAGCAGTTATGGGAGCTTGACCCTGGGTGTTAGAAACTATGGGATCTTGACCTTGGGTGTCAGTATTTATGGAATCTTGACCTTGGGTGAAAGTAGTTATGAGATCTTCACATTGGGTGTTAGTAGTTATGGGATCTTGACCTTGGGTGTCAGTAGTTATGGGATCTTGACCTTGGGTGTCAGTTGTTATGGGATCTTGACCCTTGGTTGTCATTAGTTATGGGATCTTCACATTGGGTGTTAGTAGTTATGGGATCTTGACCTTGGGTGTCAGTTGTTATGGGATCTTGACCTTGGGTGTCAGTAGTTGTGGGATCTTGACCTTGGGTGTCAGTAGTTATGGGATCTTGACCCTTGGTGTCAGTAGTTATGGAAGCTTGACCTTGGGTGTCAGTAGTTATTGGATCTTGCCATTGGGTGTCAGTAGTTATGGAACCTTGACCTTGGGTGTCAGTAGTTATGGGATCTTGACCTTGGGTGAGAAATTAAGAGGTCTTGACCTTTGGTGAGATTTAGTTTAAAAGTCTTGACCTATTGTGGGATTTTAAGGGGAACCTGACCTTGAGAAAGAGGGTATGGGATCCCAACCTCAAGTAAGCTAGGTTTTAAGAGGTGTGGTATATCTTGATCTAGAGCGTACTGTAGATAATTTTTGTATACATGTATATGGAGTTGCAGAACACTGTCTTGTGGATCAATATCCAATTATAATATCAAGCTTAGTAAAATGCTAACTTGTAAATTTGATATTTGATATCTTAAAATCAGACAGTCATAATGGTAGTACAAATATTTCTGGCTGTCTATTAAACCATCACAGCATCTTCAACATAACAGTGTTAGTCTAGTGCATATTGTATGTATGTGACTGCAACCCTTTGAAAAAATCCTTTTCCGGTTTTTTGGTAAAAGTCATTGGAGACTCAGAGGAAATTTGGACAACCATATGGATATACTGGTACATGTACTTGTACAATTGTATGTAAAATATACATTATATAAGGTTCAACAAAATAGATATTTTATATACAGGCATACTTTCCAGAATATGTTTAACATATATTGAAAAATACTGTGTTTTTAATAGTCTATGTAAACGTGTATGCATTGATTACAATATGATATAGTTACATTTGTATACGCACATTTCATATTGAAATTATCACGTACTAAGGGAAATAACCATGTATGTTTTTACTCGATTTTCAGACCAGTAGCTATAGTTTTACAAAAGGATCAGGCAAAATAAATATCTAGGATATAATATTTCCCTCCATCGGGCATGGTACTTACATTAATATAGGACGTATTTTAATTTATTGGGGTCTCTTTTCGAGACCATAGGGGCTCGGTTTGGGGATTTTGAGTAAACATATGACGTCAGTTAACAACCACAACACAAATTCATTCTGAAACCTTATAAAATTCGGGGTTATCGATGTATGAAAACGATAACCCTCGCTTTTATAAGGTTTCTGAATAGATATGAATTCTTAATTTATAATGTTGTGGTTGTTGGAAATGATGTATATTACTCAAAATTTCGAAACTAAGCCTCTGTAATCACTTGGCCCTGTGCTGTACCGTACCGATTAGCCACATCTGCTTCCTAATTCCTGTCGTCAGAATCACAGACTGACCTGATTCTCGGTTAAGTTGTATCATGTGATGAATAATAACACCTTTACCTACAACTTACAGTTGTACATTCTGTTCCAGCATGAACTTTCTTGAAGATGGCGCCGTCGGTTACGTAAGAAAGGCAGAGCTCTCGAAGATCTACACGCGCTCTGTCTCATCAGTATCTGATCACGTGCACATTTGTCGGGAGAAGTGCCGTAAACTTAAATTATTAATTATGTCTCAATAAAAGAATGTTTGTTCGTAAGAAATATATCGAAATGTAATATTTAATTTTCATTTCAATTTAGTCTTCATTTGCAATTTTGTAGTCAGACGAATAATTTGAGAAAAATCACCAACGGCGGTATTTCAACCGGCCAGGCATGTTGTGTGTGTAGGGTGTGATACAAGTTTGTGTTTTGGGCTCATCAGTTTTCCATATCTATGTAGAACTATTCATTATTATTTTTTATTTTATTTTTTTCTGTTATATCAACATATTTTATTGATAAACAATATTGGATTGAACATCAGACTTAAGCTTATATCAAAGTTCTCTGTCTTTTTTTTCTTTTCTTTTTGTGATGTTTTTGTTTCCTTTTTGCCAAAGAAATGTAAAATGTTTATTTTCATAACAGATTGCATGATATCTCTTTGAGCACAGACTTCAATATTGGGAGATTTCTAGCTGCTTCGAATTCGAGCACAGGGGCTAATTGGCACGAATTCCACGGACGGTCCATTACCTACAAGCCTGGATTTCAATTCAATTTCTTTATTAACTGTGGGCCACAATCTCATAGTGTTGGCCTGCTCGCGATAGGTAACTTTAAGATTTGGGAAAAATAACGCTTTGTTTTAACGATACTGTTCTACTACAATTACATCAACATCACAGTTTCGATTAGGTCAATTTAATTGTGTAATTGGGTTCCGTTCTTGAGATCACCCACCTGGCCTTTTTTTGAAGCTACTATATACATGTATGTGTCGTTTTGGTCTTCACAACCTGTTTATCATTATCCATTTTTAGATTGTCTTTGTATGTTGACATCCCTGACATCGTAGTTATCATTCCACTCTTCGTATGACGTTTTGTGACAAGCTCTTCAACAAGAATTTCGTGAGTTGTCCCAAAAACCATTACAATCGATTTTTTCTAACTATGCACGATGAGCATTTTTCACAATAACCCAATCCTCATGGTTGACATTTCCCTCCAGAAGAATATCATCGATGAAATCACAGGCGTCTGTTTCTGGTTAGTATTTATAGAAAAAAAAATATTAGCCCCTACTCTTACTTTATAAAACCTAGTAGAAGAAGAGGCTAATTTTTTTTCTCTATTAATACTAACTAGAAACAGACGCATGTGGTGAAATCAACATCAGATTATTCACTTTTCACAAAATCCTTATATAGAGAGAAAAATCTTGAAATTAATTTTCGTCTAGAGACAAAGTTCCTAATTCCTCTATCCCATTGCAAATTAAACCTTCCATGATAACACAGCATTCCACGGCAGACAAATGTAAGTACAACGTAAGGTAGGCTAGACTTTCGTGTTGACATTTAGTTTCAACACATATGCACACCAAGCCAGCTAGGGCAATCAGTTGACCCTTGATTTTTAGCCATTTCAGAAGTCAAATAGGTCAAAACATATGTCAAATAGACACGTTCATTCAATCTGCAGAGTCAAATCTCCTCAGCATTTTTTCGTATAGTGACGTGTTGGGGTCACAACTAAAACAGTAGAATATCAGTCCATGACATTTAAACTAACAATGCGGTCGATAAAACAGTCAAATCCTAAATTAAGCAATAAACACAAACGGTATTCAAAACAAAATTCCAAACAAGTACAAACTAGCAAGTTTTATGACGTACACTTGTTTAATAATTTATAAACCAACTCTACAATGCAAACAACTTCCGTGAAATTCTACAATACTCTTACTGTTGAGCTCAGTCTTAGAGCCTGTAGACTTCAAGTCTTAACAGAAAAAGCTAACTTTGTTACAATGTACTTATATATTATTATTATTATTATCAATATATTTCTTACAAATCTAAATAATGTGATTATAAACAAAATTCTAATGTAAATATATTTTTTTCATCATAAACGTTATTATCAAAACTCCTTATACGGTGTGTTTCCTGAGGCCAAGGTTAACGAGAAGTTTCTGTGTTAAAGTTCCTCTACTTTCCCAGGGAAGAGCTAGATAGTTGGCTTTATCATTGGCCGGGTGCCAGTCTTCATTCGGGTATGATCGAGTGACGTAATTTCTGTAAAGTAATTAACACATAACTATAATGGGACCATCCCTGTCACGTGACATATTTATGTTGTAACTTTGTAAGTATAAAGTAAACATGAACCTATAATATCTCGTCTGATCAAACGGAAATTAATTTAAACACATTTTATCACATAAAAAGTTGTTTATTTTTCGAATAAGACATTCTTGAAATCTGAAATTCCGCCATCTTCAACATACCTGTATATATGTATCGTATCCCTTATTTCGTCATTTTATACTTTAGAATTTTATCAACTTTTATTAAGTTTTTACCTCTGCCGTCTTGGCCGTGCGCGCTATCCAATGCGCTCTTCTACTCATTTAAATAGATATTGCGGACCCCCACTGGCTGTCAAGTTTATTAACTGATAACATGATAACATGTATACACGTGTACACATTATTAGTGATCTTACCTGATAGAGCGTTTTCCCGGGTGTGTAAAACACGGTTCTGATACTTATAAGGATGACGAGAACAATAGGTAAGAGCGAAGCCATCCAGCCAGCGACAGCGGCCCAGCCCGGGTATACGTAATCCCCGTATGTAGGCGGGACGTAAGACACAAGGCACGTGACAAGCAATCCCTGTATACAGAACATTAATAAAAAAATGTATGCTAATGTTTTCTTGAGTTAGTTTGCGAATGTTCAAAGCTTAGAAATGAAATAGTAACTTTGAAATAAAAAATCACGAATATTACAAGATAAAGAAAAAAACACAACTCTGTAATATTAAAACACCTTAAATTGTAAAATGCATTATAAACACGTTGCTTTAATATTTGATGTAACCTGCATAATTTGATGTTTGAAACCATTTTTACATTTCTTTCCACCTGTTATGATTTTTTCCCGTCGTCTATGATATATCAACACTTTAGGCACTTGTCATCAATGACTAATCCTAGAATGCAGAAATAACACACATATTTATCGTTTAATAACCAAGACTATTTTATGTGTTTTTATAAATCACTCTAGAGCAGACTCATTTATGTATGTCAGTCTTAAGCAGTTGTTATGAATTTTACAACTGCTTAGAATGAGTTTATATATACAACTTTTATATATTCTTACAAACAAGAGCAGAGGAGAGAGGAAAGTCCAACAAAATTTTATGTATCCTGGTACACTCCTTCCGATCATCATCTCCACGTCCCGCGAGTACCGCTCAGCACCTGGTAGAGGAGATGTATAACACTTGGACTGATTTAAAAATATTTTTTTTCCGCATTAATTATGATGCATACCCATGCAAATCTAGACATTGATACCGGTATATACATGTAAGTCAAATGAGGTTACCGACATCGATTGCTGCACAAAACAATAACAACAACAACAAAACAAAAGCAAGTCAAAATGAAGGTGTTGGTTGATATGAGGATATAATATTAGATTAGTCTACGGATGTGTTCTTTATGAAAACCTGTGACAGGTTCAAGTGAAAAAATAGAAATGTAGCGAGTTTCATAAAAATGATAAGCAAGGGAATGATTTAAGAACCAAAGAGTATGCCGTCATAAAAACGAAACTGTGGTTCTAGCTCAAAATCGACTAAACGAGGGCAAAATAAACAAAACAAAAAAACATAACAAAATCTAGATCCACACGGAAACCCCTGAAAAAGTACAGGGAGAACAAACATACTGTGTTTTTCTAAAACAATACATGTCCCCTACCGGCCCTTGTTAGCTGTTATGGTTAAGTGTCTAAAGTTCGATCCAAATCCCTCAAATAATGAACGCTCTAAAGCCGTGACAATGATTTAAAAAAAAAAAAAATATTAAAATGGTGACCTTGACCCAGCAACCCTGAGACTGATACTTGTCTGAGATATTATGATTCTAAGTAAAAGTCTGAAGTTTGATAAAAAAAAAAATCCCTCAAAGGATCCACTGCTGAAAAGTATGTTCTAAATATAACTCGACCTTTTCCGAGATATTATTTTATTTCATCATTGTGTAATGTTTGTTCAAAATCCCACAAGAAATGTTGCTGCATAATACACATTTATGTTGAATGGTTTCCTCAGACAGACCAGCAGCAAGCTATGTAATAGTACAATAGTAAAAAATAAGTAATACTTTAAGTTTTGATTGAAAAGGGCCGTTTTATTGAAACGACTAAAAATAGAACATACTGTTACAATCCTGTAATAGCATCTTAAAGAATACAACTTGCTTGCTTAAGTATTTAATCAAAGCATACAAAATAATATTAAATTTGTATACACTATTGTAGTGAGGGGACCAAAAACGCCCCTCACCGAAACAAAACAAAAGTTACAAATCATGACATGCCAAACCCAACAAATGACATGGGCGGCGCAACAAAAAGGGGTGGTGGCGGGTAAATCAATATTAAGATGGCGCATTAACCTTGACCCAAAAACCCTGAAACTCGTACTTGATCTGTAACTACTCATACTGAAGTTACATACCAACTTTCATCAACGTACCTTGAAGCATGACTGAGAAAAGTGCGGAAACTGAATTATGGATCAAGGTAAGGGCCATAACTCTTGGAAAAATTAGTCAAGCGAAACGATTGTCGAACTTGATGTGAAGGTACTCACACTTAAGTTACATACCAACTTTCACCAACATACCTTGACGCATGGCTGAGTTCGACTGAGTTGACGGACTGACCGACAGACAGACACAGACAGACGGACAAAGAGGAAACCTATAGCGCCCCCCCCCCCCCCCCCCCCCCCCCCTTTCCCGGTTTCCCGGTAGGGGTTTAATACTCATTACGATAGTACTTACCATACAGCCAGGCTACCGATAAACACTCTATCAACGTGAAAAACAACGGTGGGAGTGAGCCTATATACCAATCAAATAGCTGATACAGGTACACTCCTGCCTGAAACATAAACATAACAATATAAATGAGATCGAAATAAATGATAAAATATGCAGCAATACATATCCCCGATCGGCCCCGTTAAATTAGTTACAGTGACCTTGACCCCAAATACCTGGAACTCGAACTTGTCCGAGACATTATGGTCCTTGAAATTCATCTTGATTTAACAGCCCTGAAATTCGATTGGTCCGAATAACAATTATTGTCTTTTTTATTAATTTGTCTCAAATTTGATCCAAATCCTTAAAGGAACGAAGCCGCAAGATCGCTGTCAATGATTTCTAAAAATAGTAGTAGCAACCTTGACTGTGACCCAATTTCCGTGAAACTCAAATTTGTCCGAGATATTTTGGTCATTTGTAATTGTGTGAAGCTTGATCAAAATCCCTTCAAGGAATGAAGCAGCTAGAGCGCTGACAAAAGATTATCTTAAACTAGCAACAGTGATCTTCACCCATTCATGAACTTGTCCGAGATATTACAATTATGGTTCTTTGTATTTTTGTTAAGTTTGATCAAAATCACTCCTTGACCTTGACCCGACAACCCTGAAACTCGAACTTGTCCTTTGTCATTGTCCAAATGATGACGTCACAATCGATTTATGACTGGCGCATCCAATGAAAAACGCTAGATGGTTAATTACTGTAGTTGCATATTCAAACATTACATCGGCGAAATCACGTTATAACAGACGTTATGTAATCAATACATATTAAAATAATTTATGTTTGTTTGTCTTCTGTAAATTTCAGATCCGATTGCGATTCTACTTCTAGTACATCGTCTTTTTAAGTATGGTGTTAAGACTATATCATAAAATATTGTAGATAGCAAAATTACAGCCCACAACAACAATAACAACAACAAGTTTATTAAATAGATATATTTACTGATTGGCACACATCAACCACCAAAACAACAACAGCAGTAACAACAACAGCGGCATAAACAGCATCATATTCAACACCATCATAAACAACAACATCAGCAAACAACATCAGTGCCAACACCACCACTATTAACAACAACAACAAAAGCATAAACAATATCACCATTATCATCAACACCAATAGCAACAATAGCGGCATAAACAACATCACCGTCAACATCACCATCAGCAAAAACAGCAACACACTGTCAACACGACCACCAACAACAGCAGCAACAGCAATAGTATAAGCAACATCACCGTCAACACCAGAACCACTAACATATCCAACAACAGCATAAGCAATATCGTCATCATCAACACCACCACCAACAATATTCGCATAAACAACAGCAACACCATCACCTTCAACTCCAATAACAACAACAAAATTAGTAGCAGCTGTAATAATAAAACCACTCTATAAATATTAACATCTTACCTGTGTACAAAATGGTAAACTCATAACAATGCCGATCATCGTTAGACATGCTCTGAAGAGAACTTGTTTTTTAACCAGGAATGGGAAACAGTCCTCGAAATACACAAATGTGATCTCCGTTAAGACGAACTGAAAATGATAGATCAAGTGGAGAAGTGTTTACACAGACATCCTGTATAGACTAAATTAATTAGACATAAGTATATCAGTAATCGACAATAAAAATACTTTATCAAAGTTATAGACAAATAGCTATAATAATAGAGATAACATAATTTGCAATTTTTCGATATGTTGCTATTCAATTATATGACTTTGGTCAAATTAATGATAAATATTATTGCATTACATTGGCGAAATCGATAATAAATTATTACATTAATTGTCAATTGCATTACTCTTTCTTAATTGATAATACAATTGTCAATGTAAATATGTTTATCAATCATCAAGTATGTTTCTTTTGCTTAATCTAGTTACTCGAAACAACTACACTAATTGTCAATATACGCCTTTCTCTACATGGTATGAGAAATTTACTTGACCGTCCACTCCTAGTGTCAGCATGGCGATGAAGAACAATACTGCCCAAAGGTTGGGAATGGGCATCTGTGCTAAAGCCATAGGATAGGCCACAAACCCTAACCCGGGACCTACAAACAAATGACAATAGAAAATAGGACTACAGTTATCTTTATACGATCATTTATATTCGGTGTTGATATTATATATTAACGCAGATGTCAAGGGGAGGGGGGTAATATGTCATTATACCTTAAAGCAATGACTGCCATAAAGGAGTTCGAATTATTTACCATTCTTTCATATCTGGTCTGACCAAAAAATGTATTGTACTTTAAATAATTTTCCGTCTTCAAATTGGATTCATTATCAACACTACAGAGAGGTGATTTTTTTCTGTTTAAAGTATTGCTCACTGCTTTGTTTATTCGGGACATGGTGATCAGAGAATCAAACAAATTTAAACATAAAAACACCTAGTATTAAAGTATATATTATATGGAACTCATAAATTAATTCACCATATACTTTCTACGAGGGATGATTGATATGTTGTGAGCCGCGAAAGAGCAGTGATCCAATGTTTGCATAAAAAGGTTTAACACCTAAGGATATCCATAATAATAATAATACTTGGAAAAGACTTTTATGTTATGTTATGACTGACAGACGAATCACAGAAAGATATATAGCCAGTAGAGTTGACATTTCACTGGAAAGAGTACATTCCATTCTGACCGAGGATCTTGCAATGAGAAAGCTTTCGACCTGATGGGTAACACTATTTCTGACAGTTGTTCAGAAGCACACCAGGCGCACATTATCGCGTGTTAATCTTAACATTTTTGAGGAAGATCCTGCCAACTTTCCTTTGAGATTTGTCACTATGGATGAAAAATGGGTCCATCATTTTACCTCAGAGGCCAAACAAGAATCGAAACAATGGAAGCACCCTGCTCTCCTCCGCCAAAGAAGACAAAGACTATTCCATCAGCTGGGAAGGTTGTGGCCTCGGTTTTCTGGGATGCAGATGGTATTCTGCTGATAGAGTATCTCCGAAAGCGACAAACAATCAATGGCACATACTATGCTTCACTTCTGAGGCAGCCATGGGAAAATATTATACTTAAGCGCCGCGGAAAGCTCACTTTAAATTGTGTTATTCCTTCAGGACAATGCTCATGTTCCCATGTCTGTCATTGCCATGATTGAGCATCCGCCATATTCACCTGAAAAACAGCTCTTTCAGGCACACACGTTCAGTCTAATGATGACGTCATACATGCAGTGGATGACTTTGTGAACAGCCTAGAAAAGGAGTTCCATAAAAGTAGCATTGAGGCCCTTAAACACCACTGGCAAAGGATATAGATACTAAAGGGGATTATGTTGAAAAATAATACAATATGTCAGGCAAAATTCAAATACTTCAGTATGAGGCTCACAACATATCAATCAGCCATCGTATATATATATCATGAGTTCTCTATTTTTCCATGTGCATGTGATGCATAATGGAATAGATATGAGGTTTGGCCAGCTGTTGCAATTGTTGATATTGTTGGTGAATTATTACCAAATGTTGATAATCAATTATATATTTTACATGGAAGTAAACATTTTACTGAAATAACACGTGTTCACATACATAAGAAAATCACCGCAAAACTTCAACATCTGAATACTGTAAACAAATAAATATTCGCGAGCGCTTTATTTTCAATGTTCTCCACCAAGGTAATCGCGAAAATTAATTACCAAAAACAGGTTTACTGTGCATGCCTCGAATACTGCACTAAGGTGAAACCTGATAACATTCGTCATTTCGTGAACGTTGCCGCTGCGTACTGAAATATGAGAGTGAAATCGCAAAAACTTTACCGCAATGAAAATTTATTTATTTACAGTATAAACATTTTAAAATCTCAAGTGATTGTCGATTACTCACCCGACTTGACGACTTCTGTAAGAGGAACTTTCGCCTGATGGGCCATGAACCCAAATGCAGAAAAAATTACAAACCCAGCAAACACACTAGTTACTTCCGAAGCGATTGCCACCATAAAAGTATCTCTGTGAGGAGAGATATAATAGCATGGTAATATGGGATAAAATGAAAATAAAAAGGAACAACCTTTTTAAATTACCAAAAGAGCACTTAATGTAGAAGGGACTAGGGTTCCGATCTGTTATATGAATCTATGTCTTTGGTATATGATGCATTTCATGATATTTAAAATGCCAAGGTTCTATTTTCCGTGCACTAGCTGCTATTCATTTGAAGATATTTAAAGTATTGTAATAACACTGAAAAAAACGTGGCCAACATATACCATGGCAAATTACACGTAGAGTAGAGCGCATTTTTTATTATCAAGTATGAAATCAAATAATAATTGGGATTGGGCATTGTGAGTATTTATATATACTTATCGTGTGTAACTAAATCTGTACATTACATAAAATAAGACTAAAAATATTGATATCATATTTATCAAATCGGTCATTTCTTATATTTTACTGGCTAAATATAATACGATAGGTAAAATAACTTGTGGACGCAAAAGAAATTTTGCAATATATCTATTTCAGAATCCGTTATTTTCGTCATAGAATTATGACGTCAAAGCTTTGCTGTTTACACTTTGAAAAGGCGTAAACAAAAAAACAACAAAGAGGCACCTTGTCCATGCATGGACATACTGTTGTGGTTTTAAACTTGGTAAACTGTTAAATAGCTAATATGGGCTACAATAATGGCCTTCACCTTGAATATTACCTGAGGCAGTTGTTATTGAATTTGTTGTATCTGGATAGTGTGATGTGAATTCCCCAACCAATTCCTAAGGAGTAAAAGATCTGTATGGCAGCTTGTATCCAAACCTGGAAAGCATAAACTACAAACAAATAAGTCAAGAAAAAACATAAGTTTGTCCATATATTGCTGTGCTTGCTGCAGTATTGCTGTGTCTACTAAAACTCTAACCCACAGCCTAACAGAGAAGTAACGAGAACAAAATTCTCTGCATAACTCAGAACCCTATAAAAACCGCTGAATCAACAGGAAATATCAAAATCTTAACTTGGCGGTTCTAGTGTTTTTAGACGCCCAACACAAATTTAGCTTTTGACCTCAAACAAATTCGTGATTCATATGCACCTTATATAATATAGAGCATACATGGTTAGCGTCTTAAGATATAAGCTGTATTTTGGCGAGGGAATAGAAAGACAACAAGTGGCGAGCTTTGGCGAGCCTTGGCGAGCCTTGATGAGCCACTTTTGTCTTTCTGTCCCAAGCCAAAATTACAGCTGATATTCTAAGACACTGACCATGTATTCTATTTATCCTGCAATAGTCATCAAAATTAAACATTTTTAAGTGAAACGGTATCAACAATGTCCCAAATATATTCGCCTTTTGAATGTTGTTTCACTTGGAAAAAGGTCAGTCGAATTGACGCACGTGCTAGGATTCTGAAATACAGGTGTTTTCCGTCACTGCCGAATACAGCAAAAACATATGTGGTAGGTGTATTCCGACAATGCGGATGACAGTTGCAGGATAAATACAGAGACTACAGAGACGGACTACAGACAGGGAGACAGTGGTTCACCTGTTGGTTAAACAACGAATTGTCAAAGACAAAGACCATTTCATCGCGTGTTTACCAACAAGAATGCATGCATGCTAATGACTTACCTGGATATTTAAAAGAGTCTCGAAGTCCGGTTTTATGAAAAATACAACACCATCCATGGATCCCGGTAATGTAAGATTGTGGACCAGCAGGACGAATAGGAGTATATAAGGAAGTGTGGCCGTCACATACACTACCTGGTATACAGGAAATGTTATTATATCAACAGATAATCGACACATTCAAAAAAATACTTATTTGAAATAATCTGCGAACAAAAATATTGCTTTGCATAGAAACCACTGAAAAAAGAAAACAGTACAATGTATAAAACCAGGTGTTCCGAAAGGGTTACACAGTAGCTATACTGTTTTGTTTATAACCCAAATTTGTCAGACTAATTCATATGTATAATTTAAATAAGTATATTCGAATTCTATTCGCTTAAACTATATTTCACTTTTTTTAAAAAGGTGGAATCTTCTCAGGTGGAATTTCGACACGTTTACTCAAATGAAAGTCTTTAGTATATAATCAAAAATGCGAAACTATGTTGCTGGTATTTTGTATAGGGGTAGTTTTTGGTTGTATGTTTTGAACTCTATTTTTGACATATTTTGGGATTCTTGCTTGTTCAGGTTTAACTGCAAGTAATAAAATGCTCTAGTATGTGTGAAATGGGATGCTAATATTTGGTATATGAGGGTATTATGTTTACAAAGTAACAACAAAAACAAAGACAAAACAAAAAACGACATCAAATCTATTCTGTATAAATACGACTATATCACCTGTCGACAAGTTTTTCCATCAGTATTATACTATATTACTTTTCCTGACGACTTGATGCCTTTGATGATACACAGGTAAACGATGACCCAGGCCAGGATTAGACTCAACACCAGGTTTAATTTGAGCGAGCCAACGTCTTCTAGTCCTGAGGATATGCCAAGTATCTTGTACCTAGATAACGAACATACTATGATTCAGTTATGATTATTTAGATGTTAAGTTTTTTCACTTTCATTTTAAAATATTTGATACAAAATAATCTTTTTGCTTATGCTATAAATTCACATACACTACAGTCTCTCTACTTCAACCAACAAGCGTGACAACTCGTGAACTCTCCTTTATTGATACTAACATCCTGGATTCAACATACAACCTAAAAGAAATTACTGGTAATATTGTGTAATATTGGGAAAAAGTATATAAGTGGATCCTCTCTGTGGTCATTTTTTTTAAATATATCTATTTCAAATATATCATGGTTTTTATATGATCGTTTATTATTTACTCTCGTGAAAACATATGATCATAAAACATGTGAAATAGGAAATCAAATAGTCTTCGATATTTCATAGATAACACTCACTGCCAGAATTCCTCCTCAGCGCTATGGCCTTTTGTTTCTCGGTATGTCAAATTCGTCAGACTTGAAGTTATATTCGACGTGCTACTGGTATTTCCCTCGTAATTAGCTGAATAGTTATGCAGGTCATGATGTGTGATGTTACGACTACTGGCATTCCAGTTAGATACATTTGCGATCAACTGTGGACGTGCATTGTCCATGGCACTAAAACAGTAAGGCGTGTTCCATTCGTTTCCACACGTACTCCAGGGTAGTGGGTTTTGGAATGTGTGGTACATGTAGTTCATCACCCACGTCATCAGCATGACGTAATAACACACGGTAGGTATCAGCATAACCTGGATACCGAAACCCATTCCTGTGTAGGTAACAAAATCAATGAATATATCGTATATTCTGTAATCGTAAATAAACAAAATAAGAAAAAATATAATTCGTTAATATTGCATTTGGGTAGGCAGATCAATTTATTCTTTTGAATGGTCCAAAATACACTTCAAGAAAATAGTTAAAAATTTAAAGATAGCTTACTAGTGATAAAACAATAGTAAAAGAGGTCCAAATCACTGTGTACAAATTATGAAATTGACTGTTATTTCAAAGGTAGCACAACTGTGGATATGTAAAATGAATTGTATGAAAGACACACTGGTACATTCAAATAACCAACCACAAAATGCAATCAAATTTTAAAGTATTGGATGTTGGATAATTTTTAAAAAGCATAATAATATTACTTCTGTCTTTTTAAAAGTGGGGACATTTACCCGACACAGTAAAGTTATGCTGGGCAAAGTAGAGACTTTTATTATTATTATCAGCCAAATGGGGAAACGTAATAGGTATCAACACTTTGGACCCTTAATATCACTGACGAGTCCTAGAAGGACTTAACATCCGTATGATGAAGTTTAATTCATTGTGTCTCTACTGTATCTAACTCTGAACTTTTATTGAAACGTGACAATATCTGTTTTGTGTTTTTTTTTAATTTAGTAATCAGTGGCAATATTACCTTTGATGAGTGGACAATAATTCCAGACATCTCTAATTGCTTTCCCGGTGAACTGTCCGAGTGTCGCTTCCAGGAAATACACCGGGATGACCATGAGGAATAAAATCAGTACATAGGGTAGCAGGAACGCACCTGGAAATATACATCTGAAGTTATACCAGTTTCAGTTACATTTTCGTCCCCACCCTTTACACAGGTTCAGTTTCGTTCCCGCCCTTTACACAGTTGTAACATTTTCGTCCCCACCCATTACACAGGTTCAGTAACAATTCCGTTCCTACCCTTTACACAGTTTCAGTAGCATTTCCGTTCCTACCCTTTACACTTGTTCAGTAATGTTTTCGTTCCCACCCTTTACACATCAATCTGGACATTCTTGAGATAGTGTTCATATTTTAGATAAAATTGGGATCGTTATTATGTAAAGAGAAAATTCGTTATCATCAAAGAGTGAATATTATATCTTAGATCCTATATAATCATGTAGAAAAGAAACATAAAAAGTTGATTCCTTGTGATGTACCCGTCGTAATATTCCTATGATGTTAAAATGTCTTACTCAACCATAACTACAGGTACATTCTGAACATTAGTTATTTGTAAAATGCAAGTTTCAGGGGAATACATTTATTTTATATGTATTGCACAAAATAAGCATGCCAATATTTTCACAAGTGTCTAATTTGACCGGATATTGTAAAATTATTCGCAAACACCATTTTCATTTCAAAGTCAAAATAGAATCAGTGTTTATACGTATATAAAGCTGAATCCGGTCTAACAAATACTCAAGTGATCATAGCGGCATGGTTATATTTCAGGTTTGTGTGACTTATCCATTGTTGTTTTATTTCATGAAAGTTTTGCTTGTGAATCAATTTGATTACTGAGATATAAGGGTTAATTTATTTCAGCTTGACTTTAAAGTAATTAATATCCCCTGGTGGGTGATCTTAAGTAGGTCATGCCACAGATCCAGTGGACGTTTTGGATGTTTAAGAAATAACACTCAGTCATTAACACACTGGTTAGTGAGCTTCTATTGTCACTGTAATAGCTAGGTTATTTAATTTCTTGTCCGACCAGCTACATACACATGTAATTTATGGTGTAGACATCTTATCTGAAATAGGTAGCATTTTATCATAGTTTGTCCTACTTATTTTGCATAATTACAGACGCATAACACTGTATATATAATATTACAGTAAAATAACTGGGTGTTTTTTTGGGGGGAGGGGGTATACTGTTTTTGTACGGTCTTGTCCTCCCATGATTTATTCATGGATTTCAACGAAAATTTACACACGTTATGCATGACATGTTCTTGTGTTTGCATGAAAGCCATTAAGTTTCTTAATTTTTTATCGGAGTTATGGCCCTTGATGCCACTAAGTGAGACAAATATTGCCCGGACTACTCCTTCAAACACAGTTTACCAATATTGACATACCTACACACGAATGTTAGCGAAAACGTTGAAATGTGCATGAAGGATTCTTTTTCTCCCAGAAAGTTTAGTCGCCATAGTAACAGGTCGCTATACACAGGTTTTGTGTATTGACCAATAGTCGATTAGTTACTTAGTTGTCATTGTCGCAAATGACGGGTAGCGGAGGTGTTATAGTTCAAGTCATTAATTGAAATACCTCCAGTTATGCCATATTTGTGTAATGTTATTCACAACCGCCATTTTTGGTAAAAACAAGAGATCTCAGAGGGATCTTGGCGCCCACCATTGAATGATCTTCATAGGTTCCATGTCAGATTGATCTTTTCTCCTTTTTTTCCCTTCCTATTACTAATCTTTATAAATTGAGAAACATCCCTCCAGTGCTTTTTAAACAAGGGAAACTTATATATGAAATTTGAGATTTAGCGATAATGGTT
The DNA here is from genome assembly GCF_902652985.1 of Pecten maximus. Lineage (NCBI taxonomy): Eukaryota > Metazoa > Mollusca > Bivalvia > Pectinida > Pectinidae > Pecten > Pecten maximus. The sequence goes on along the minus strand of NC_047017.1, from coordinate 15,559,919 downwards.
GTCTGTCGACAATGTTTTCAGATTGGTCCAAACATGCAATACGACGGACCAAGGAGAACCTACATATGAAATTTGAGAAGGATCCCTCCAGTCCTTTCTCAGAAATAGCAATAACAAACTTCAATTGTCAAAATCCAAGATGGCTGCCTGTCGGCCATGTTGCTTACGGTCGGTCCCAAACTGCAATATACATAACAACAGACCAAGGAGAACCTACATATGTATTTGAGAAAGATCCCTTGAGTACTTTCTCAGAAATAGCAATAACAAACTTCAATTGTCAAAATCCAAGATGGCTGCCTGTCGGCCATGTTGCTTACGGTCGGTCCCAAACTGCAAGGAGAACCTACATATGAAATTTGAGAAAGATCCCTTGAGTACTTTCTCAGAAATACCGATAACAAACTTCAATTGTCAAAATCCAAGATGGCTGCCTGTCGGCCATGTTGTTTTCCGATCGGTCCCAAAATGCAATATGCATAACTAGGCACCAAGGGGAACCTATATATGAAAGTTGAGAAAGATCCCTTCAGTACTTTCTCAGAAATAGCGATAACAAGAATTGTTTACGGACGGACGGACGGACCACGGCGATTTGAATAGCCCACCATCTGATGATGGTGGGCTAAAAAATCAAAGTTTTTGCGTATGTAAACTCGAATCCGGTCAAACAATTTCCCCTATTGAGTGCTAAAGACAATTGTGTGCATAACGGCATGGTTGTTTTTCGGTTTAGATTATTTATATGACTCATAATTGTTCGCTGCTGTATTTAACCCCGAAGTAACTCTACAGAAGAAACTTTCAGCATCTACAGCAGGCTACTGATTATTTTGAGTAGCCACATACAAGCATTTTGGTATATTACATGACTAGTTACGTGCAATTTTGTGGATATTTCTGTTTGTGTTTTGAAATTCAACATTATTTGTTTATAAGTATCCCTGATGAGTATAACTCTCATAACATTTCCGTCTTCTTTTAAAAAGTTTACCCTGAAATAAATTCTTAGCCCTTGTCCTTATAATTACGTCTCCTTGTATTATCTTGTTTAGTCTTCATGTGGAAGAGGAGTTGTTTTACTTTAGGAAAAATTTGCTTGTGAATAATTCGATTACTGAGATAAAATGGTTAATTTATTTCAGCTTAACTTTTAAGTATTAATATCCCCTGGTGGACGATTTTAAGTAGGTCATAGCACAGATCCAGTGGACCTTTTGGATTTTTTTTAGAAATAACACTCAGTCATTAACACACTGGTTCGTGGGCTTCTATTGTCACTGTAACAACTAGGTCATTTCATTTCTTGTCCGACCAGCTACATACACATACAATTTATGGTGTAGACATCTTATCTGAAATAGGTAGCATTTTATCATAGTTTGTCCTACTTATTTTGCATAATTACACACGCATAACACTGTATACATAATATAACAGAAACTAACAGTAGAGATTAACAGAGGCCCATGGGCCTTAACAGTCATTTGTCGATAAAACCCCTAGTACCAATGAAGTATATTTTTGTAGTATACCTAAAAAAGATAACACGCAACTCTTGATCTTGGGATTATTCCTGGTGAGTTACATCTAAATCCTTCTGATGGCACTGGAGAAGTTTTTAAAATGTGATTTTCAAAATAGCGGTCATCTTGAATTTCGAATCTCCCCGGAAAATAACTATTGGGCAGGAACATCTCGAGCCATTTCAGGCCAATTTAGCTGAATCCAACCGGCGTTTTTTTTTTTTTATAAATGAGTTGTTCAGGAAATTTATGATTGCACATTCATGTTACAAAATGGCTGCCGTGGCTGTTTTGACGAGGGCAAAAATGGCAACATTTTGTCTGGTTTCTTTCTTTAATTTAATTTTTAGCTGAACGGCACCAATGGAACTGGAGAAGTTTTAAAAATGTGTTTTTCAAGATATCGGTCAACTTGGATTTCTGACCGACCTGAAATATATTACCATCTCAGGGTCATTTTAGGAAGGTTTCACACGGAATCCCACTTGTGGAACTTAAGAAAAAGTTTGAAAGGTGTTTTTCAAGATGTCGGCCGTGACGCACAGATCCAAAAGGTAAAATACCTAGTCAGGACCATCTCAGAATCATTTCAGGCAGGTTTGAGCTAAATTTTGGAATGTATTTTTGAATATTGCAGTCACGGCGGACATCTTATATTTCGGTTCGAAGCCATTTTCCAGGTCCATCTCAGGATCATTTCAGACAAGTTTAAACTGAATCACACTTGTAGAATGTGGGAAGTTTACGGATGGTGCACCACGCCGAACGATGCTCAATGTCCTAAATATGCAGACGTTGGTTAATAGTTTCAAGCATTATTGTTTGCAGAAGTTCTCAAAACCATTTATATACTGATCGACTTTCAGCTTTCTATTCAAAACGTTATTAACATTTACTACAATAACATTAATCAAGTTGACTTGATATATCTCTAGACATTCAGCGTGGATAAAATATATACTTACCTCCGCCATTTTTCATACATATGTAAGGGAATCTCCAGACGTTGCCGAAGCCCACTAGACAGCCGAGGATTGTTAGTGTATAATCCAACTTGCGGCTCCATTGTTCTTTCTTTGACATTTCTCTCTTCTCTGCATACATTCTGGAATTGTCCTCGTTGTATGAAACTGCTGACATTTTGCAATCCAACCTCGTTTACAAGCTGTTACAGTAACATAAATGTAAGAACATATGTTTAGGTTCTGTTACATATTGTGCGTACGTGGACTTCAGAATGATATTAATAATACAATTTTCAACAAGCACCTAGACGGAACGAGTAAGATGACGATCACTTTAACGCAGTTGATAAGATATGTATCTCCTTCTATCTTGATGACCATTACTGTCTTTTCTAAACATGCAAATGTAGTTTTAACCAATGTTCCTCGTATTTTTATGTTTCACGGCCCATGAATCAGATTTCTCATCTACCTGATCTGCATTGACCACGTTAAAATATAGTTCGCGACAAAGAGACGAATATCATTATTGCTCAGTGAAGGAGACACGGTAAGCATATAACAAAGAGCAAACATCTCATGTAGAACGTGAATATGGTGTAATCAAAGTGATGTATATTTGAGATTTTTAAATCCCCTCCCGGGCATTTTGTTTTATAAAGGTAAGTTTTTTTCCTAAAATGAGTTTTAGAGGAAACAGGGAATTCTACTTGGGTCAAATATGATAAAATCTTCAAATGACAGTTAGAACCCAGCCACATGTATCATCACAATCATTGAGTTTGATACGACTATTTGTATCACTGATTTGTTATATACTTGGTGATATTGCATACAATTAAAGTTATCCATATATAAATGATACATAAATAAAAAAAAAAACATTAATCTTATTTAGGTAATAATTACTTAAAGGGTCCTGATTATGAAATCTCTTTGCTGCATTTCATCAACGTAAACTTCCTTAAATGATTGATGTGGAAGTTGTTAAGTTGATCTGTACATATGACTACTAAGTTTAGAGGGAATGAGATATACAAATCCAGCATCTCAAGCTTATAGTTCGTAAAGAATATTTGCTAATTTTGCAGCCTTTGAAAAGGAATGTGTCTTATAGTTTTCATACTTATTATATACTGTGGAACTTACCCAGATTTTCAAGAAGGAAAGTAAATGTGATCTTGAGGCGCGCTGGTTTGACCAACTCGCGAATGCATTTGGTCCATACCACAGAAGTAGGTACAGATGAATGTGAACAAATATTGTTTAAGATCTGCTTCGACAGATTCGCTATCGCTATCGGCGACTATACAACAATTTGGCAAGTCGGGAGAGTCATCGACTGCATGATACCCGTGATGCTCATACTCTTCGCAGCAGTTAAGAGCTGAACTTGATGGTGAAAGCTTTGAGGTAAGCAGAGGATTCTATATGGTGCCCTGTTACACAAATACGGTAGAGCACTAGATGTTGCACACGACCCTATCTTCGCATCCGAATGACTTGCGAAGTACGTGGGATATGAAGAGGAAAAAACCTTAAATCTATGTTCTGACTACAAGGACCTGTCGCGTTGACCTTACCGTGTAACGTAGATGATCCAAGTTGTGCAAAGGTATGTCAACCTGTTCATAACCTGCGCACGTACACATTGTGGAGTCATCATGTAAGCTTAGAATTGTCTTTGAATTCGATATTGTATGTTCTTTACAGATGATTCACAAAATAAAAGCGATTAGGAGAGAAAGTCAAGTACAGTGAAAGGACTTTCAAAAACATCGGTGATATAGATGTAAATTAGTGTTACATAATATAGTGAAGATTACCGAGGCTGGTCTCTAAGATACACGTTCAATGTGCCTATACAAACAGTTTAAAACTAACATATTCATTCGTTAAAATGTAGACGAGTACAATTTGTACGTTCATTTTTATATTTTAAAAAGTGATCTTAATCAGTTGAGCTGATCAAAACATGTTTTAAATCTCAAAATTGATTAAATTCAATATTATCGGTCGTTTGGATAGCTTGTAAAGATAATTTTAAGTTAAACGTTATCTAATATGTCGAAAGTCACGTTATTAAAGTTGCCTGCGAGAGTAAAGGCGATAATAGAATGTAAAATTATGAGAAAGCAAAATAGAATCAAAGCACAGATGTCGCTGATGAACGATGAAACCAGGGTTAATCAGTTATCGATAGGGTTAAATGGATGGAAAATATATCAAACACTCGGAGGGGAGGAGTAATGTTCAGCGGTCAAGTGTATGTAATGTCTCATATAACTTGACAGCTATGACCAGTTATTTGGTGATTTACCTATTTAACTCTGATATCAGTCAGGCGTATGATATCTCGCCTGTACACAAGGTCAATGTTACAGCTATGGCTTGGCAGCAGCTTACATTATACTGATATATAAATTGCAGACGCCTATTTAAAAAACTCTTAAGATCCAAATATTTCCATCCTAGGCTGATTTTGTAATGACAAGGTAATATGTATATCAATATGCTAAGGTATCACATATATTATATACCAAGTAAAAACATACTCAAAATACTACATTTATTTTACATCAAGAAAAGAATCAGGCAAACATATCAATGAATTAAAAGCATATACAACAAAAATGTACAAAATAATAAAACAATTGCACAAAAACAAAATAAATTCCAGGGTTTTATTCAAACATGGGAAGACTTCCATCGATTATTTTCTCAATAACTTAAGTTAACATTGAAATACAATACTACATACATGTACATGTATATACAATAAGAATTTTTTTAGCATTTCATCATTAAATCTTGTGTTTCCAAGCAATGTATAAAGATGTTGATAGATATAAGTAGCACATGTATATTTATACTTGTGTATCTGGCTATGGATTTACTTAATTCTAGTCAATAAATTTGCATTTCTGTATCCTATGTGCCTTGATCGTATTCTTTTTTCCAAACAAAGTATAAAGATGTTAATATATATAAGTAGCACATTATATCTATACTTGTGTTATCTGACCATGGGTTTACTTAATTTAGTTAATAATTTTGCATTTTTTTTGTATCCTATGTGGCCTGATCTTATTCTTGTTTCCCAGCAAAGTATAAATAAAGTTAATATATATATGTAGCACATGTATAGTTATACTTGTGTATCTGGCCATGGGCTTACTTGATTCTAGCCAATATATTTGAATTTGTTTATTTCATCTTTTGTGCCTTGATCTTATTTTTGCTTCCTAACAAAGTACATGTATAAAGATGTTAATAGATACATGTAGCACATATTTGCATATTTATACCTGTGTATCTGGACATGAGCTTACTTAATTTCTGCCAACATATTTGCATTTGTTTATTTTATTCCATGTGCCTGGATCATTTTTTTTCAGAAAACTGTTTGCTATTTATCATTTATTGATAGACTGGGTGCCCCCCCCCCCCCCCCCCCCCCCCCCCCCCCCCCCCCCCCGGACATTAGCCCCTAGGACAAAAGCCCCTTCACACTAATCAAAAAGTGGACAGAACCCCTGGCTCATGGGGACATTTTTTATATTTTGAAGGCTGACCCCAAGGCCCCAACCTTGGCAGCCTTCCAATGTATTCATGTTCTTGGGGATTAAAATGTTTTTGCATAAAAAAAATAATAACAATTGTCAGAATGACCTATTTGTAGGAACTATATTCTCCGACACGATAAGGTATTCTAGGAACTTGTAAAATTGTGACACGGCAGAAACACGGACGCTTGCATATGAAATGTTTATGTAAAAAAAAAAAGAAAATTGTATGGCAGGGGTTTTGGTACTGTGAATAACTAAAACGTTGGCAACCCGCCTCGTGCTAAACGTAAACCAACTTCACTTAAATCGACTAAAATACTCATTTATTCAAACTGACACGGTTTATACCATATTCGACCGTCGCCAAGAATCATTCATCTTTAAACATTACCTAATTCCTCCATCACAGTTTGCATACTGCTCCCTCAGACTGTACAAGCTCCTCATCTCCGTACGGCGTTGAAGGGTCATGCTATTATATAATCGGAAACAAGAACGTACACTCTGTTGTGCCCGTGTAGATTTCTGGCTATCTCAAAGATAATGGGGCCCAATGGGGAAGACAGTCGCTAAGGATGGTAAAATTTCACCATTTTCAGTTGTTTTAGTAGTTTTTGATATCATGTAGCCTTCGAAATTACACATTATGAAATAATAACTGGAAGGTTGATAAACCATGGCTTAATTAAAGTGCCCATGTTGTAGCGTGCCCTATCAAGAAACTCTAAGGAAATGCTTCAAATACTCAGAATGACGATCTTTGCGGACAGGACGTCATCATCATCATCATCATCATCATCATCATCTTATTGCATCTTATTACCCGAGTGAGTGTGTTGAAGTTCATTTCAAAGTTTCTCATAATGTCATTTTCACGGGAGACAAACTATTCCGTTTCAACATGCGTGATACTGATATATGTCCGGTTTGTGATGGCGAACGGAAAACATCATTCATCTTATCATTGAGTGCCCAAGTTTAAAAAAAAATTGCAATAAGTATCTTATTAATTTGATTGAGGATCTTTTTTCTAAGGTGGATGTTGCGGTTTTGAATTCAATAAAATACGAGACAATGATCCTTTTCGGTCTTATTGAAAAGCCAAAGTTTGTGAATTTTTATTTTATTGATTTTATGCTATCTGTTGCGAGATTTAGTATCTTTGAACGGCGCAACCTAAGGATGTGTGGCGAAGGGTTCGTTCATGTAAAACCCTTTTTTAAGTTCACTATCAAGAAATATATTCACTACAGTTTTGTCTATTATCGTTCAAAACAGGATGTTACTTTATTTTCAAAATATTTTGAAAACTCTGATCCATTTGTACATGTTTTCGGGTCTGACGTGAAAATACTACTGTGATTTCTATTGTCTAAATTAAATTGATGACTTATAAGAACTTGAACGATTAAATGATCGGGTTAAACATGTATCTTAGTCATATGTTAATGGACTATTATATTGTTTAATCTAATTATTTAATCAATTACTTAAGTATTGTTTACTTATTAATGAATTTGTCTTGTTCTATATTTTTATATATAATTTTTCTGTGATTTTGTGTGAGTTTGAACATGCAAGAGTGTTTTTGCACGTGGCGGTAAGTGTGTGCGAGTGTGCGAGTGAAGGTAGGGTGTGGGTGAGGATGTGTATGTTGTGTGATACTGCTTTTAACTAACTGTACATATGTGTATGTATGTGTGAGTTTTTAACTAACTGTACATATGTGTATGTATGTGTGAGTTTTTAACTAACTGTACATATGTGTATGTATGTGTTATGTTCGTTTCAATTCGATGATTAAACTCTTTTGAAAAATAAACAAGAAATATCTTTTAAAAAAGATAAACGGCATAGTTTAAATGCTGGTGTTTATGATATAAAACTGCTGGTGAAATAAATGAACGAACTAATGTGTTTCAGCACAGATAACAAAATGATATCAGTTTGAATCATTTTGGTGATAATACCATGCGCGTAGCCAAGTTATTTTGCATGTGTATGCAGAGAAATGAAATGAAGGGTGAATGAGTTAAGTGTTTGGACAATTTAAGTCCGTCATTTAACGATGTCCGAATAGTTACGTTGTCCGGTTTTCTTGAAACGACGAGCCTTGTACAGCAGGGGCCGCGGTGGCCGAGTGGTTAAGGTGTCCCGACACTTTATCACTAGCCCTCCACCTCTGGGTTGCGAGTTCGAAACCGACGTGGGGCATTTGCCAGGTACTGACCGTAGGCCGGTGGTTGTTCTCCGGGTACTCCGGCTTTCCTCCACCTCAAAAACCTGGCACGTCCTTAAATGACCCTGGCTGTTAATAGGACGTTAAACAAAAACAAACCAAACAAACCAAGTACAGCATTTAAAATGATAATTTGTGTTGACTTTACTTTACTTTTGCACGCTTGGAACACGCTTACACAATGTCGTAATATGTGTTCAATAACCATACGTACATAACCATAGTCCATTGGGAAAAGCAAAACCTTTCCTGTGGGAAGGGCTGAAAAAGAAGGAAATCAAGACTAAAACCTGAGATCAACCTTGTATTTAAGTCGTGTTACCGTAACACGACGTTTTGGGATGATCATTGCGACAATGGGTGATGTTTTCATGACGATATGTGTAGGTAAAATACATTTATATGTAGAAATACGGTTGTGGTTATAAAAGTTCGATTCCAGTAAAGTCGAATTGAATTTAATATAAATGAAACTTTCAACTGTACCGGTGGTCATAACATAGCACGACATTTGTTCTAGAGTTAAGTTAAAAGTTGGAATTATAACGATCATCATGATACTCAGAGAGGGGTTGATTGACGAGGATTATTGTCCTTGTTCCGGTTATAGCCGAGTCTAGAACACTCTCTCAGATAGGGGTCAGAGTTCAGAAGCTTAACTACCATGGAACTGTGTTCATGTGACAACCCTTTTTTAAAGTTTGATAAAAGTTCATGTGACAACCCAGGCTTTTTTTTAAGTTTCATAAAATTTTATTCAATATTTACAGATAAAAACGTCATTCAATAATTGGAAAGTAATATGGAATCAACATTGTAATTATTATCAATACATAACTCCTTTAAAAAAAAACATTTTAAATAAATAAATAAAGCACAAAACCATCGATGTAATTATAAAAGAAACAGATCGGATACCAGTTTACCCTCTTGGATGGAGACCTGTTCTTTTGGTTAATGTTTTATAATTCAATTTTTAAGATTAACAGTAACACATATGTAAATCAGGCTTCACCCTGGTTTCCGGTTGTAAGTATTCCTTTATAGGAATGGCACCAAAGGGAGGATGGTGGGCTAGATCAGACCCCAGAAAAAAAATTAAATGTTACTATGCCCAAATTCTAAATCATATTTAAATGAGCAATTTAAATAGGTAAATGAGATAGTATCTCCAATTTTTACTATGTGTTCATTCACTACATGTATACGTTTAACATCTTTTTTATTTGACAGCTAATTTGAAATTATTTGGATTTATTTTCATTTTCCCCATGTTTTGTGTAAACCGTTGGATATCAAAACTAAGTTTTGTGTGCTATTTAGAATTTGCTTCAATCTCTCATATATCTTGTAAATTTTGTATATAAAATGCATAAATTTGGCATTGATCTTTAATGTCCTGAATGCTCTAAAATGTTAGCGTCAGCATTTTGCAATTCTGACAACCACCAGGGAGCTTTGTTACATCAGGTGTACCATTTTGACTTGTTTCTGATGCTGATGGTTCCTGCGGGGCGAGTTGAAATTTCTTCCAAAGAAACAGGTCTTCGGATTTTTCTCTGTCCTACTTTAACCGACCGATTGATTGCGTTCCCTAACAATTAGTGGGTTTGACTAGAACCATCACCTAGGGACAGCATTCATAGTTTGTGTATAGATAAGCTCATATAAATAGTTTTTTTCTTTCTTTGTTTTGTTTTGTTTGTTTGTTTGTTTGTTTTGTTTTGTTTATTTTTGTTGTTGTTGAAAACTGATGTGTCCACAACGCGCCTGAAAACGACTGCATTTCAATCAGGAATATAATTTTATTAATGTGTCATTTGAAAAGATGCATCCACTTATTCAACTTGCATTTAATCTTATCTACATTTTGCATTTACCGCTACATTGACCAATCACATATTTCCTCTTGACCAGTAACGCCACCTGTCGCGTCATTTCCGGGGACAAAAGAATATTATAAGCCTATGCCGAAAAATTATTTCAACGTTGGAACACAACAGTATTTGATACATATATCAATACCATTTTGAGAACATATTATTTTTTGTTATAAATTGATTGGTGTACGTAAAAGTACAAGTAACGATGTGGTTTATCTTGAAGTAGGTAGGTATCCATTAAGAGTGCTACGAAAAATTAGATTATGAAATATTGGATGAAACTGAGAAACTACCGAAATTATATTTCACAGTCTTGCTATGACGACATGTTAGAAAATAATGATAGATGGATGTTGAATATCAAGGAAGAATTATATAGAATAGGTTTCGGATATAAATGGGAATCACAAAAGGTTGACATTAATGATCTTCAAATGACAAAGGAGAGACGTTTTGATTTACGGTATATGAAAGAGTGTGTAGAAGAAAAAATATATTGTCCTCCAAAGGAATTTTACATCAACATGTTTACAACAGTTATAGTTTACAGAATTATCTGAAAAAGTCCATATCAGCTGAATACTTGAGAGAAATAACTAAAATTCGACTATCGTCACACCCTCTAAATATTGAAAAGGGTAGATATCATATCATTGAGCGACACCAAAGAGTTTGTCATTTATGTGACATGAATGATATTGAAGACGAGTTCCTTTTTGTATTAGTGTGGCCTTGTTTTGCAAATTTAAGAAATACATTCTCCAAAAGTTATTTTGTAACAAATCCAAGTGTGTACCAATGAGAGGAATTGCTTTTTACAAATAGCCCTAAAGAATTGACAAGTTTTGGTAAATGTATAAAGCTTGCTAATAACCTTTGACCTTCCAGTTACGCTGATACTGATTACATACCATATAGATAATCACTTAATTAACCTGACAGTTTTAGGTTTTATACAAAACATTTTAAACGAATGCGGTTTAATGTACATGTATATATGGAATTCTCAGTTTCAAGGCAATTTGAATCCTAAATGGGTAAAAGTTAAAGTAAAGCAAACGGAGGTTGGAGATGTCGGCCATTTTCGGCACCAGGATCTTGCTGGACTGGATATGCAGTATTTTTATAGAAAATCCTTCCGTTATTTGTAGGTGTGAGTATGCCTTGTTTGATATGGTGATAATTATGTCATACTGTTTCCGTACTATGACTATATTTTCTGAAATATCAAATTATTTATTAAGTTTTGGCGTCAATTATATTGTATATAGTACCTCTTGTTACACGAGTTGAAAATAATCAATCTTATAAAACGACTGTTTCACACTCTTATCCTCATCGTTTCCTTACAGGACATCTCCAATGAATGAAAACCCACACTTAATAGTTAAGTAGGAACTCGAATGGCTGCCTTTATTCAATGGAGGATATGCAAAAGTAGATTGTAGATGATACAGTGTACTAATACTGCATCACAGTGTTAGTACACTGTATCACCTTACATTTGCATCACGTCAAGCATAGGAAAGGCCAATTGGGGCTTAGGGGACCTTTGATTACACAGCGGTACATATTCGCACCTGTGCTTGAAAATAAAAGTGCAGTTGTTCTTGCAAAAACCTACACATTTATACCAAAGGAAATCGATTTTCCTATATGTACATATATTTTCTATATATTTTTATATCGCTGCAGCCGTTTCATGTTCAACAAATATGTTTAAATACGTTTCAGAGTATTCTAAACATTCATATATTAATTTTGTTTCAAGAAATTAAAGTGAAGTACTGGGATGAATTGAATTTTACTTCATTCCCTGACAAAAATGTAGGAGGTAACTCTTGCTTTGTCTCCTCAGGTAGACTAAGTACAGTTCACCCCTCCCCAGTACTAATCCCTACACAAGTCAGTACCTCTATATACTAATCCCGACAATTATCTCCGCCGGACACTCCAACCGCCCCGGTAAACGGTGACGAACTACAGTCAGCACTCAATGTATGTAGTATTGATTATTTCTATTCTTTTAACATTTTATTTGAATTTTCACGTTAACTGCAACTAGTCAAAAAAGAAAAACAGGGCATCATCTTAAAATCACCGAAACCATATTCAAAACAATACCTTGATGTACATCGTACAAACCCTTCACCGACACAATATCTCTTCTTTTGCAGAATTATTTCGTTGACATTTCCCATTTATATAGATATCAGGCAGGTTTCCAATCAGGGAATATTACTGTTAATCTGTAACAGAATGTGGGAAACCGCTACTGTCTAGTTTTCTGTGACATTTACAAGACATTCAACAGAGTGTCAACTGTGGCATGGGGGATTGGAAGTAAAAATGTCTGCAAATATTTGTATTCCATTGTCTTTGCTACCTCCCGTAACTACGACTTTTACAGGTCAAGTAAATTGATTCTCACTAGTATAGGTCTCTTAAAATTTTCTCTGTGTATGTCCCTTTTAAGTTAGTTACATCATTTTCTCTATGTATGTCCCCGTTATAAGATAGTTACATCATTTTCTCTGTGTATGTCCCCGTTATAAGATAGTTACATCATTTCCCCCGTCTATGTCCCTTTTAAGATAGTTACATCATTTTATCTATGTATGTCCCTTTTAAGATAGTTACATCATTTTCTCTATGTATGTCCCCGTTATAAGATAGTTACATCATTTTCTCTGTGTATGTCCCTTTTAAGATAGTGACATCATTTTCTCTATGTATGTCCCCGTTATAAGATAGTTACATCATTTTCTCTGTGTATGTCCCTTTTGAGATAGTGACATCATTTTCTCTATGTATGTCCCCGTTATAAGATAGTTACATCATTTTCTCTGTGTATGTCCCTTTTAAGATAGTGACATCATTTTCTCTATGTATGTCCCCGTTATAAGATAGTGACATCATTTTCTCTATGTATGTCCCCGTTATAAGATAGTTACATCATTTTCTCTGTGTATGTCCCTTTTAAGATAGTGACATCATTTTCTCTATGTATGTCCCCGTTATAAGATAGTGACATCATTTTCTCTATGTATGTCCCCGTTATAAGATAGTTACATCATTTTCTCTGTGTATGTCCCCGTTATAAGATAGTTACATCATTTTCTCTGTGTATGTTCCTTTTAAGATAGTGACATCATTTTCTCTATGTATGTCCCCGTTATAAGATAGTGACATCATTTTCTCTATGTATGTCCCCGTTATAAGATAGTTACATCATTTTCTCTGTGTATGTCCCCGTTATAAGATAGTTACATCATTTTCTCTGTGTATGTCCCCGTTATAAGATAGTTACATCATTTTCTCTGTGTATGTCCCCGTTATAAGATAGTTACATTATTTTCTCTATGTATGTCCTTATAAGATAGTTACATCATTTTCTCTATGTATGTCCTTATAAGATAGTTCAACCATTATCAGAAAGAAGAAAAAACTTCATAATAATACAACTCCTTCTTATTTAAGTTATCTACTTCCTCCAAGAGTAGGGGAGCGTAATATGTATAATGTCAGAAATAACCAAAACTACACCGTCCAAAATTATAGATTATCCATTTCTTATGAATCTTTTTTTCCGTCTACTGTTAGGTTATGGAATAATTTACCAATCGATGTCAGAGAGCAACCATCCATCAATTGTTTTAAATCTAAAATCCAACACAACCTTGACGCGTTGCCTTTATTTTATCATGTAGGAAACAGAAAGTTAAATGTTTTACATACAGGGTTGCGACATGCTTGTAGCAGTTTAAAATATGATTTGTTTCGAGTTAATATAATTAACAGGGGGTCCAACGTGTTTGGTATGATGAGCGCGTATTTTGGTATGAGAAGATCAATATGGCTGACAAACACCGCTTCAGACCCCACCGGTGAGTACAAAATCCTTGATATTTCGTTAACATAGAATATGACAGATTAATGGAGATTGCGTTTCGGTGACAAAATGTTTGCAGTTTCCAATCATGTATGATATATTTGCTGACAGTATATGGTTTAGAAGTTATTGAGCAGTTAACGCGATATTTTGAGACAAAAATCAACACCTCGCACCTATTTTCCACTAGATTGATACTTTCAAGTTGAATAGCATTGTAGCACATATAATAAACTACTATCACTATCTAACCATAATCAAGTCAAATTTGACTCGCTATAATTAATGCCATATATTCCCATTACCGATCAGTTTAGTTTGGTGTACGCAATCATTGGTATGTGTCGCCATGTATACGACCAGATTTGGTATGGTGCAATTTTATACATATGATGGGGCTGATTCAACAGGGGCCCAGGGTGGGGCCAAAAGGGGTCCATTTGGCAATATTGATACAAACGACTTCTTCTCTTGACCTAAGCAATGTATGACATTGATATTTCAGTTGATTCAAGTGCAGGGCAAAAGGGATCAGTTTGACTATATTGCTATAAAATACTTATTGCATTTTTGAAACAAGTAAGATCAAGAGATGAACACAGTCCTGATGTAAAAGAAATAAACCAAGGGGTCGTTCCCCACCCCTAAGGGACTTAATAGATAATAATAAATAAACCAGGTGAGCGATACAGGCCCTCTGGGCCTCTTGTTTACATTGATTTTTACAGACATGTGATGGGTCATTTATAATATTAACTCTTCATAGGTCATGAGTCAAACTACTGCATGACACCACAGCCTTGTATGTAAAATATTTAGTCTCCTTTTCCAATAAAATATAAATAGATAAAAAACGAATATTCCATTGAATCAAATGTTTAAATGTGAATACGGATGGCTACTCTCTGACATTGTTTTGCAGAGTAAATTTTGTTGTTTCTCACAATGTATTAGTGTAGGAAATAATAGGAGAATGATTGAATGTATAAGTGTAGGAATCTAGTGGAGTGATTAAATGTAAAAGTGTAGGAAATTAGGGGAGTGATTGAGTGTATAAGTGTAGGAATCTAGGGGAGTGTTTGAATGTATAAGTGTAGGAAATTAGGGGAGTGATTAAATGTAAAAGTGTAGGAAATTAGGGGAGTGATTGAAGGTATAAATGTAGGAAATTAGGGGAGTGATTGAATGTAAAAGTGTAGGAAATTAGGGGAGTGATTAAATGTATAAGGGTAGGAAATTAGGGGAGTGATTGAATGTATAAGTTAGTGTAGGACCCATTAGGGGCCTGCTTTAATGTACCACGTGTCGGCCCTTCGGGGCGTGCTTGAGTGTCTCCGTGTCGGCGCCTCTCGGGGCGTGTTTGCCTGTCTCCGTGTCGGCCCTTCGGGCGTGCTTCCCTGTCCCGTGGTCGGCCCTTCGGGGCGTGCTTGCCGTCTCCTGTCTGGCCCTTCGGGGCGTGCTTGCCTGTCCCCGTGTCGGCCCTTCTGTGCGTGCTTCCCTGTCTCCGGGTCGGCCCTTCGGGGCGTGCTTGCCTGTCTACGTTCGTTGTCGGCCCCTTCGGGGCCTGCTTTCCTGTCCCCGTGTCGGCCTTCGGGGGCGTGCTTGCGTGTCTCCGTGTCGGCCTCTCGGGGCGTGTTGCCTGTCTCCGTGTCGGCCTTCGGGGCGTGCTTCCTGTCACCGTTGTCAGGCCATTCCGGGCTTGGTTGCCTTTCTTCGTGTCGGCCATTCGGGGCGTGCTTGCCTGTCTCCGTGTCGCCTCTCGGTGCGTGCCTGCACTGTCTCAGTGTCGGCCTTCAGGGGCGTGCTTATCCTGTCCCAGTGTCGGCCCTTCGGGCGTGGTTGAATTATTAGTGTAGGACTTAGGGAGTGATTGCATGTATCAGTGTCAGGCTCTAGGGGAGTGACTGCATGTCTCCGTGTCGGAACTTAGGGGCGTGCTTACTGTAACGTGTGGACATTAGGGGGTGGTTGAGTGTAAAGTGTAGGAATCTAGGGGAGTGCTTGCATGTATAGTGTCAGGAAATTGGGGAGTGTGATTGATGTCCAAGTGTGGCCTTCGGAGGCTGCTTGCCTGTCTCGTGTCGGCCATTCGGGAGTGATTGAGTGTCTACAGTGTCAGGACCATTCAGGGGCAGTGCTTGCTGTCTCCGTGTCGGCACATTCGGGGAGTGCTTCCTGTAACGTGTCGGACCTTCGGGGCAGTGCTTACCTGTCCCGTGTCGGCCTTCGGGCGTGATTCCTGTCCCGTGTCGGCCCTTCGGGCGTGCTTGCCTGTCCCCGTGTCGGCCCTTCGGGGCGTGCTTCCCTGTCCCCGTGTCGGCCCTTCCGGGCGTGGTTGCTTTCTTCGTGTCGGCCATTGGGACGTGCTTCCCTCTCTCAGTGTCGGCATCTCGGGAGTGCTTGATGTCTCCGTGTCGGACTTAGGGGAGTGCTTCCTGTACCAGTGTCGGACATTACGGGAGTGGTTGAATTTATAGTGTGTACGGCAATTAGGGGTGATTAATCTATAAGTGTAGGCACTCTAGGGGAGTGATTGCATGTTTAGTTTAGGCAATTCGGGGATGATTGAATGTATACGTGTGGCCATTGGGGAGTGATTGACAGCTCTCCCTGTCGGACCTTCGGGGCGTGCTTGACTGTCTCGTGTCGGCCTTACGGGGTGATTGACTGTTCACGTGTACGCCTTCGGGCGTGCTTGCGTGTCTCCGTGTCGGCCCTTCGGGGCGTGCTTGCCTGTATCCGTGTCGGCCCTTCGGGGCGTGCTTCCCTGTCACAGTGTCGGCCTTCGGGGCGTGCTTCCCTGTCCCCTTGTCGGACATTCGGGGCGTGCTTCACTGTCCGGTCGACATTCGGGGGCGTGCTTGCCTGTACCCGTTAGCCTTCGGGCGTGCTTCACTGTCCCCGTGCGCAATTCCGGGCGTGGGTAGCCTTTCTACTTCGTGTCGGCCACTTCGGGGCGTTCTTCCCTCTCTCCGTGTCGGCCTCTCGGGGCGTGGCTTGCCTGTCTCCGTCGGCCCTTCGGGCGTGCTTCAATGGCCCCCGGGTCGGGACACCTTCCGGGCGTGTTTTTGCCTTTCCTTCGTGTCGGCCCTTCGGGGCGTGCTTACCTCTCTCCGTGTCGACCTACTTCGGGGCGTGCTTGCCTTCTTCGTTTCGGCCCTTCGGGGCACTGCTTGCCTGTCTCCTAGTCGGGCCCTTCAGGGCGTGCTTGCCGCTCTCATGTCGCCCTTCGGGGCGTGTTGAATGTCTCCGTGTCGCCCTTCGGTAGGGGAGTGATTGAATGTCTCCTTGTTCGGCATTCGGTTGACTTGCTTTCCCCTGTCATCACCTGTCGGACACTTCCCGGGGCGTGATTGAATGTAAAGTGTAGGAAATTAGGGGAGTGATTGAATGTATAAGTGTAGGAAATTGGGGGAGTGATTCAATGTATAAATGTAGGAAACAAGGGGAGTGATTCAACAGATAGAATGTACAAATGTAGGATGTTAGAGCAGTGTTTTACACATCTCATTTGCTGCTTCCGGAGCGCAGTCATCTAGTATTTGGTTGATGAAAGCTAACAGTAATCGACCCGATATCCTGGTATGTTCACACTAATATCTCTAATTATATATTAATAGAAATAATAGAATGATCAGGGGAACTTCCATTGTATCAAAAACAACACTATAATTGTATTGTTGTAGATAATCTGTTTACTTTTGCCCAGGAGTCCATCCCCTTATTTGGCCAAGTTAGACGATCCTGATACTGTGGCATCCATTCCAGTCCCCATGGTCAGAAGCTCTTCAATCACGCCAGACACCAGGAACAACAGACAAACCTGCACCAGCAAAGGATGGTACATCAGGCCATGGTGATGTACACGATACCAAGAGTGAAATGTCAAGGCTTGGATATTGAAAGGTCAAAGGTTGGAAGCTTAAGGTCAAATGTCAAGGTCTGGAGACTGCAAGGTCAATGTTTGGAGTGTGAAAGGACAAAACTTGGAAGGGTCAAATGTCAGGGTTTGCAGGTTGAAAGGACAATATTTGGAGAGTGAAAGGTCAAGGTTTGGCAAAATGGAGGGTCATGGTTTGGAAGGTGAAAGTTCAAGACTTGGTAGGTCAAAAGTAAGGGTGTGCAGGGTGAAAGGTCAAGGTTTGGAGAGAGTAAGGGTTTTCAGGAGGAAAGGTCATGGTTTGGAGAGTGAAAGACTAAGGTTTGCAGGGTGAACTGTCAAGGCTTGAACGGTCAACAGCAAGGGTTTGCAGGGTGAAAGTCGAGGTTGGAGAGTAAAAGGCTATGATTAGGCGGGTGAAGGTCAAGGTTTGAAGGGTGAAAGGTCAAGACATGGAGGGTTAAAAAGTAAAGGTTTTCAGGGTGAAAGGTCGAGGTTTGGAGATAGAAAAGTCAAGATTTGGAGGGTGAACGGTCAAGGCTTGGGGAGTCAAAGGTAAGGGTTTTCAGGAGGAAAGGTCATGGTTTGGAGAGTGAAAGACTAAGGTTTGGAGGGTGAAATGTCAAGATATGGAGGGTCAAAAATAAGGGTTTGCAGGGTGAAAGGTCAAGGATTGAACGGTCAACAGCAAGGGTTTGCAGGTTGAAAGTCGAGGTTGGAGAGTGAAAGACTACAATTCAGAGGGTGAAGGTCAAGCTTGGAGGTTCAAAAGTATGAGTTTACAAGGGTGAAATATCATGGCTCGGAGTGTGAAAGGTCAAGGTTTTCAGGGTGAAAGGTCAAGACATGGAGGGTTAAAAGTGAAGGTTTTCAGGGTGAAAGGTTGAGGTTTAGATGGTGAAATGTCGGGGTTTGGAGGTATATTTCACTATCAATGGTGATAAAAGTGGATTTAAACTGATATGAACCTTCTTCATGTTAAGTATTAGCATACAATGTTATTAATGTTTTGACATATCTTTAAGGTACTTTTATACAAATGTTAAGTGAAATAATTAATTGAATTAGCATGAGATAGCAGATAAAATAAATCTTGTTATTACCAGGTAAAACTGGGCCACAATATTGTACAATGGTTAACTTCATTTTACCTTCAGTTTTGTAGATTATGTTCGGTCACAAAAATTTTAATAGAAATGCCTCACCAACAATTGTATTTCAGATGAAAGCCACATATTTGACACAGCTGAAGCAAAAAACATTAACCATCTATTTTTAAATACTTGCAGATTATGAGGCCAATTTAGCAATGTCTGGCAGGATCCTGAGAACTCTGAAATTGACTGTTGGTATTCCCCAATATATGACACATCACTGCCACACCTAGATAGCATGGGCATTGAGTTGTGATCCCGCAGTGCAAAACAAGTAGTGATGGTCAAATTAGCTGTTCCATGAGAAGACAGGATGGACAAGGGAAGTGAATGGAAGTGACAGAACTTGGTAGATTTGACAAAGTGATAACAAAATCAACTTTTATCAGATAGGTCATACTGTATTTGTTCTATTACTTTCAGTAAATAAAAAAAAAGTTAAATGCTATTTTGTGTGAACGTGTACTTTTTAGCTCACCTCGTCCAAAGGACCAATGTGAGCTGTCTGTCCAGCGTCTGGCCGTCAGTCTGTCTTTGTGAACACAATAACTTGGGTAAATATCAACTAAGTTTGAGGAAACTTTATATGAAGCCATACATTGACAGGATCTTGGATGAGATTGAACATAGAAATAATTTAACAGTAACTTACAGAGTTATAGCTCTTTGTAATAATATTATTATTGGACCTTGTAAACTTGTAACTGGAGTAAATATCAACCATTTGATGAACATTGTATATAGCCATATATTCACAAAATTTCGAACGAGTTCGAAAATGGATATTGTTTGACAGTAACTTACAGAGTTATTGCCCTTTGTAATAATGTTATTATCAACAATTTTTTTAGCTCACCTGGCCCAAAGGAAAAATCTTATAAAAATGCTACGAATCTTTAAAAACTAAATGGATTTTGATATATGAAATTCGGCCTGGAGAATTATTTGGCAATGGTGTATGCATAAATGAACGATGTGACACTCTGTGGGTAGGAGAATGGGGGGCTCAATAAGGGAAGTGTTTGGAGGTGGGGGATGTAGTTTGAAGCATTGTTGGGAGAGAATGTTCAAAAGTAGGAAAATATTTTAAATTTAACTAAAATCACAGTATTTGGTATACTTACTGAAAAATTCAGGTGAGCCATACAGGCCCTCTGGGCCTCATGTTCCTATACAATTGTAAGTGTGTATACGTATTGTGGAGAGGGTACTGTTGTAAATTATCTATGTATGAAAACTTTTGCCCAAAACCATTTGCTTAATTACTGAAATAAAACACTTCTAAATTAAATCCAGACCAGTAAACACTGAATGCATGCCATTGTGGACTTTAGACTCTGGCTAGATCGAGACACAGATTATTTGACGGACTCTTTCCCGGTCACTTAGATATATTGTGAATATTTCTAACTGAAACAGTGTAATTAATTAATGTATTAAGATAATATGTTGGGAAATGTTTCCTTAATTGTAAATTGTAATTAGTTTAACAAGAGGTAGAATGGGTTAAATTGTATCGCTCCCCTGATCTGCAGCTTAAAGTGAACTCAGTTGGAATATTGAACCTAATTAGGCTATGGGTGTTTTGAGTAAATGTAACATGTTCAATACCATAACTTTCCTATGTAGGAACAAATTATACATAAATTATTTAAGATTCAAACAGATTTGACCCATGTTACCTTACACCAAGGTACACTTGTGTTTACTCTTGACCTTGTGTCTCTGCCATTGAGAAGTCATTTAACTGTTGTAACATATGCCATTCTCCTCACCATCAATGCCAGCATACTACTTCACGACCTTCATGAACCTTGGCCTATTGCTTTTTGAGAAGTTTTTAATAGGGTGAAAAGAAAAGTTGACACTGAACTGGCAGAAAGATGAATGCTGTACATATATATATCATCACAGCATTAAGCATCCTTTCATGAGGGTAAACAATTAAGCCAAAAGCCTGATCACTCTGGATCAGATATCTCTGTCTAAAATGCTGACAAATAATTTAATGTGACCTAATATCTGACCTACGCCTTTAACTACTGATTTGTCGAGGGAATTGGGCATTTTTAAAAATAGTGACTTTGAAAATCTATAGTTTTCTTTCCCTAATGGAGGGATGAAAGTGTGCAGAGTTTTACTATTCTCCATGATAACTTTTTCTCTCAAGTCCTTCATACAAATTTGTATGCACATGAAGACATGTTGAGAGGTGATAATATGAAATACTTCTTTAGGTCAATTATTCATTCATCAAATTATTCAGTACTTTGTCTCTGGCAATCAACATTGTTCAAGGGAGCCAACTCAATATGATGTTCATGTCCACCTCTGTAAATTCAGTATCATGTTCCCGACATAGCTGTAATTTAAACTGACTTAATGGTACGATCTTTATCTGAAAAACAGGACTTTGTCATTTTCGTTTTTGTGGGTCAAATGGTTGGACCAGTTAACGTTGGACCAGTGTTGTTCATTTATGAAATAAACAAGGACCTGGTGATTATATAGTTTTCAGACGAGCCTTGACAAAGACTTCCAAGGTCTGTATTAACATGTGCAGGTCCGTCAAGATATGTGTTCGAAAATATTACATTTAAAAAACTGACAAACCGGTTTGTCTGTATAAACGAACATGTCCCCTATTTACATATATTTTTGTTAATAGATGGTGTACTGACAATCGAATTCCAGTACATTTTGTATACTTAATAACTTTGCTTCTAGTGGTGTTAAGGGAAATCATATTGGGTTAAAAGGTAGATATATAGTCAAAAGAGGTAAAGAATGGAAACAAGTAAATTTTAATGTCATCACATATTATTTTTTTATAATTAAGGGAAATGGATCATTGAAAGCAACTTGAAATGTCAATACTTTGTAGGCAGCTTGACTCAGGTGTAGGCTGAATGTCATTGAAAAACTAAAATGCATAGCACTTTTTTGAAAAGATGTAATGGTACTTGTAATCAAGTTCACTTCTTTTTAATATAACATAAACATGATGGGAACATAGTATTTTTACCAAAGTATGTACATATCCATATATATATCGGAATACATTTTCTTTTTACGATCATGTGATCACAAACTTTCAAGCAAAACTAAATTTTATACCAGGCATCAAATATATGTCAAGTAGTTGAACTTACAGCAGTCACCATGAATTCACAAAATTAAAGGTGTCACATTTTTAAGAACTGTTTAATTTTTACGACTGTTAAACCACTTTTGAACTTTACTGGCTCCATATTTTGAAGATCTGGACAATCCTCCCGTAAAAATTCCTTTAAAACTCTGCGTTTTGCTGGATCGATTGACAATTTGCTGCAGAGATTCTTGTAGGACAATGTTGCATTGAGTATCCTTTGCCAGAGCATTCCTCATATCATCTATAGTCTCAACATCACGCCGAGTAATTTTCCGCAGGACATTTTCAGGAACATAATCCAAATGATAGCGGCGGGCAGGATAGCTGTATTCTTGTTCAAAACATTTTCTCTTTTCATCCCAGGAAAGGTAGCCAGTATCTGCTAAAATAGGCTTGTATAGAATTCGGAAATTGTTAAGACTGGCATTTACGATGTTGTCAACTTTATTTTGATCTTCACCGAATGACATCCGAATATCACCAGTGTAGGACAGAGAGGCTATTTGTGTAAACAGCTCCACCTCGGAGAATTTGTCTGGAAGAAGTATTAACGAAGTATGGACTGCACTCCGAAGGTTGATTTTAAGGGCTTCATTGGCAGCTGGGTCCTCAGGTGATTTTACCATCATCACAGGTTTATGAAGACGGCCACTTATGTACAGATGGCGCCAATTTATGAGGTCACGTGCCATTGCCCTGTTACTAATAACACCATATTTAATAAGTCTGTCTTCAAATGGAACCATTGGGTTAAAATACAGCCCTGCTGACGACTCCTGAAATGCTGATATAATATTTGGTCCATACCTTTTCAGGAACGAGTAGTGATCTGCATTTTGTTTGAGATTATGCCGATGCCAAGTCAAAGGGTCGTCGACAACAAAGATGAAGTCCATCATATTTTGCTTTGTATCATTTTGTCCCTTTTGCTTAAACACACCAGATCCATAAGCAAATGCCATCTGCATTCCACTTGGGAAATTGTTCAAAACTCTCTGATAAATTGAATTTGCGGGTCCAAATTTGGGATATATAAATTTTGCCATTGTTAATACTCAAAAAAGTTTTGCCAGTTCAAGAAGTTCACTGAAACTGATCGGATTCTAAGTCGTCAATGACACAATTTATTGGCGTCAGTTCATTTTTTATCAGAATCTTCAACGCCTGTAAATACATTCATGCCCTTAACATGTTCTCCTTGAAACATTTTAAGCTGCCTTTGGCCACGTCGTAAAGTGTGTTCTATGTGGAGGATGTCGGTCCTTGGTATGGATTTAGCATTTCTCTTGAATTCACTACGAATATATGTGTCCAGCCCTGGTTTCTGTTTAGACAGCCTGAGGAACTCCTTGTAAAGGCTTAGGACCTGAAGCTGAATCTTACTGTGTCTTCCCATCGATTATTGCCATGGGCTTTCAGGATCATTGATATCCACAAGTAAAACCTACAAAAAACATCAGTGAAAACACTTTATTGAAGGTAACTTTCCAAAACTGGTGCAGTTAATTATAATTTTGAAATTCTTATGAAAGAAATCACTAATAATAGCACGTATAGGAAATTATAAAATTGCCACGAGAGTCGTACTAGAGACCTACCCGGTTATGTCATGAATTTTAGTTTACCTATCATGTTTGACTCTTTGGACTGAAGGAACATGTCTATTTGACATATGTTTTGACCCTTCAGACTAAAATCTGAGAAATAGTGATTTGACTTCTTATATTGATAATAAAACAACGTTCAACTGGATGTCCTGCCTATATGTGTTCAGGTGGCATAGTGGGAATGACACTCGCCATTTCACCAGTTTTCTTTCTTTTCATGAAAAAAAAATATAACTTCTACTGTATATTCTCTGTTTTGTCCTGATGAAGCCCACGGGCGAAACCGGTCGACAGGTTTTCTTTGCCTGTTGTATTTGACCCCACCTATTCTACTATTTTGATAACACAACCTAGATGTAAGTCATACGTCTCATCAATGTAATCTGGTTTTAAAATGTTCCAACTCCCACACCACAGGTACAGTACATGTCTCTAGGCCGGAGTGTAGAGATATACTGTGTTAACATTATATCATGATTATGTAACTTTTGTAGCGATAACTTCTGAAAGAAGAGCACAGGTCTGCAATTCCATGGTCAATGCCATAATCTATACGATGCCACTAGACTATTAGTAATTGATATACAGTATTGATTAAAGATTGATTACATCATCTAGTCTACTGTACTGTAGACTGCTGATACAGGACTCGGTTCAACAGTTTGCTTGATTTAGAAGAATATCAATCACGAAATATGTGGAGCTGTTTGGTAAAAAGATTAATAAACAAACTAGCCAACAAACTATTATAACTTTTTGATAAGTCTTATGATTGGAAACTAACATCTAACGTTGTGATGTTTATCTTTCGTAACCCAACGGCACGAAAGGTCATTTTCAACCAAAACGATATTCGACTGGGATTGTGTTTAAATCCCATTTCACTATGTCATCATAACGTGGAGCAATGATC
This sequence comes from Pecten maximus, assembly GCF_902652985.1. NCBI lineage: Eukaryota > Metazoa > Mollusca > Bivalvia > Pectinida > Pectinidae > Pecten > Pecten maximus. The sequence goes on along the minus strand of NC_047017.1, from coordinate 15,535,140 downwards.
AATTCTGTAGTAACCACAAAATCGTTTCAGGTAACCCAGAATCCAATAAAGGAATGAAAATATCAACTTACAGGTGCTTACTTCTAGTTTGGTGTAGGCAGACTCGGTGTTCTGTAGGTCTGTAGTCTGCAGCGCCGGCTATGGGAGGTAACTCTACTGCGTTTTGTGTAATAATAAAATCAGATTACGATGGCTCCATTCCGGATTTTTTATTTTTTGTTTTCGCATGACTAGGACCTACAAGCTATTTATAATTCCGGTGTTTCACCGGATTTACACCTATATACAATGTATATATAAGTCTAGATATATCATTGATGACAATATATACATTCTTAATTTAGTTGTTATTATTTTGCGAGATTTTTTTTACAAATTTCATCAGTGGATCAATGTCATTCATCCCAGAGCTTTAACAAGTTCAGCTGAAAGTCATGAGATATGTCCACTTGATGCATATCACCGGGGCTTATAACGTTCCCATCATTCAGTATGAAAAAGTAATTCCAGGGTCCATCCCCTAGATGTCTTATTATTGTCTATGACCCAGAATGAAAAGTATAAAAACTGAGATCACTTATATATATTATAATTGTAATTTTTCATTCTGGGTCATTATAATTATAATAAACACATCAAGCCGCTATGGTGCTTTTAATATAGAGGATATCTAACAGTGTCTTCAGTAATACCAAATATATTTCACGAGTGTGGCTAAAACATATTTTGATATTTTTCACGTTTAGCCACATCATTGAAATATATCTTTTGGTATTACTGAAGATACTGTTAGATTTTCTGTTTATTACTTAATCTTTCTAGAATTAATTGCGGTCCAGTCCCTGTCAAGGACTCACAAATATACGCCAGATTGCGACATTACATGTATGTATTCTATCTTGCATTATGACGTCATATATACATGACAGAGCTATATGCATCTTAATTTTCCACATTGTCGTTTGTAGGCAGTATTCTGATTGGTCAAATCAGAAAAAGTGATATATTTTACTAGTGAAAAATCTCACTTTTATAGAATGAATAATTTTAAATATTTCACTGGTAAAAATGTAATAAACCCTGATATCCAATTTCAAACCTCTTGGTAATTCAGACAAACACAATAAGATTGGTACATATTATGTAAATGCCTTTATTCAATACATACACAAATTATTACAACAGTAAAAATTGATAAACTATCCAAAAAAAAAAAAAAATTCATGAAAATGAAACGTTTCCATACATAGCAATATAAGCAAAATTTGCCAGCACAACAGTTTTCAATGAAGAAAGTTAATCCTTTAAACATGATAATAAATATGTAACATAAAACAAATCAGTTTAATAAGAGATTTGCACAAATTGGAAACAAAGTAGTATCATAATTTAGAATTGAAAATCTGTAAATGAATTAATTAAATCAAACCAAATTAATCTATTATGTCAATTTTACAAGAGAAATTTCACACATAAGAAATAACTGCCCATTTCATTTTCAGCATTTTGTATAGTTATCATGGAATATTGGATATGGTCCGACTTTAAGCAACTCTCATTTACTAAAACACGGTCATATGAAGGTCAATATTTTGAGATATTGACCCGATTTATCTATTTTTAGAAACACGAAGTCAATATTGTACTACATACTAATCATTGTGACATCTCAATGATATCATTGTGACATCTCAATGCCCCATTGTAAATTTCCTGTTGTCATGCTCAATTAACATAAATATAATGCAATTCCATGATTTTGCAAACAAGTTTCTTATCTGATATAAAAATCAAACAAGAGGCCCATGGGGCCTGTATCGCTCACCTGGTTGGATTAGACCAAATGTCAAAATAATGTTCATATTCTATTTGTTTTATTTGTAAATCTCTAACAATGCTATATATGGTTATAGTGTGGGAATCCGAACTGCTTTAAAGATTAATGAAGTCCAGACTCTCTAAGGTCTGAAAGACCTCAAGAATTGTTTTGAGAACATGCATGCATTCATCACTTTATGACTAGCAGCGATTTAAAGGAATTACCTCGATTTCCCCTATTGGGCCCCACCCTTTTGGCCCCTCAGGGTCAGAGTCACCAATTATACAAAATCTGTTCGTCTTCCCCCAAGGATGTTTCTGACCAAATTGGGTTCAAATCCATTCATAACTTTATAACAAGTAGCGACTTAAAGGAATTACCTCTATTTCCCCTATTGGGCCCCACCCCTTTGGCCCCTTTGGGGTCAGAGTCACCATTTATGCAAATCTGTTCCCCTTCCCCCAAGGATGTTTCTGACCAAATTGGGTTCAAATCCATTCATAACTTTATGACTAGTAGCGATTTAAAGGAATTACCTCTATTTCCCCTATTGGGCCCCGCCCCTTTGGCCCCTTTGGGGTCAGAGTCACCATTTATGCAAAATCTGTTCCCCTTCCCCCAAGGATGTCTCTGACCAAATTGGGTTCAAATCCATTGATAACTTAATAACAAGTAGCAATTTAAAGGAATTACCTCTATTTCCATTATTGGGCCCCGCCCCTTTGGCCCCTCGGGGGTCAGAGTCACCATTTATGCAAAATCTGTTCCCCTTCTGCCAAGGATGTTTCTGTCCAAATTGGGTTCAAATCCATTCATAACTTTATGACTAGTAGCGATTTAAAGGAATTACCTCTATTTCCCCTATTGGGCCCCACCCCTTTGGCCCATCGGGGGTCAAAGTCACTATTTATGCAAAATCTGTTCCCCTTTCCCCAAGGATGTTTCTGACCAAATTGGGTTCAAATCCATCCATAACTTAATGACTAGTAGAGATTTAAAGGAATTACCTCGATTTCCCCTATTGGGCCCCGCCCCTTTGGCCCCTTTGGGGTCAGAGCCACCATTTATGCAAAATCTGATCCCCTTCCCCCGAGGATGTTTCTGACTAAATTGGGTTCAAATCCATTCATAACTTTATGACAAGTAGCGATTTAAAGGAATTACCTCTATTTCCCCTATTTGGCCCCGCCCCTTTGGCTCCTCCGGGGTCAGAGCCACCATTTATGCAAAATCTGTTCCCGTTCCCCTAAGGATGTCTCTGACCAAATTGGGTTCAAATCCATTCATAACTTTATGACAAGTAGAGATTTAAAGGAATTACCTCTATTTCCCCTATTGGGCCCCGCCCTTTTGGCCCCTTTGGGGCCAGAGCCACCATTTATGCAAAATCTGTTCCCCTTCCCCCAAGGATGTTTCTGACCAAATTGGGTTCAAATCCATTCATAACTTTATGACTAGTAGCGATTTAAAGGAATTGCCTCTATTTCCCCTATTGGGCCCGCCCCTCCGGCCCCTGGGGGGTCAGAGCCACCATTTATGCAAATTCTGATCCCCTTCTGCCAAGGATGTTTCTGACCAAATTTGGTAAAAATCCAATAAGAACTTTTTGACTAGTAGCGATTTGAAGCAAATGTTGACGGACGGACGACGGACGGACGGACGGACGGACGGACGGACGGACGACGGACGCCGCACCATGACATAAGCTCACCGGACCTTCGGTCCAGGTGAGCTAAAAACTTGGATTCAGTTTTTAGTCCATTATAACACCATACCTCTCCCCTTCTTCTCATGCCTTAATACCTTAATCCAAAATGCTCCAGTTATCCATATAATATATGTATTTTTTTCCCTAATCGATCAAGTATAATGTATAGGACGTGTTTCTGATCCTTCCCGATCCGGTAACAGCACAAACGCGACGGTCGTATGCCGACGTTGGCCCAATGTATATTTGTTGTTGATTTGTAATATCGAGTTATACTAATTATCGATATTATTGTTATGGATGATATATTATGATTGTTTGATATTAATAAAAAAAAAACTTAGCAAGAATTTTGCTGTTTTTGTGTAGATCATTAAACGTTATCACGTGGTAGTCTACAGTAAACGTTGTAAGGGACATTAACCCGAGTCGTGGCTAGTAAGCATTATATACCAATAATAGATTGTTGATGCAATTATAGTCACTTAAAATGCAATGAAAACACAAAAATGATAGAATCTGCATTGTTTTATTAGTACCGAAACGACCTACCGAAGTCCCGAAAAAATCTCGCGTATGTACCGAAACGACCCGAGACTTTTCGGGACTCCCGAAACGACTTGCTACCGAAACGACTTGTTACCGAAACGACTAGCATTCATGTTTTGACCCTTCAGACTAAAATCTGAGAAATAGTGATTTGACTTCTTATATTGATAATAAAACAACGTTCAACTGGATGTCCTGCCTATATGTGTTCAGGTGGCATAGTGGGAATGACACTTGCCATTTCACCAGTTTTCTTTCTTTTCATGAAAAAAAATATAACTTCTACTGTATATTCTCTGTTTTGTCCTGATGAAGCCCACGGGCGAAACCGGTCGACAATAAAAAGATGAAATTGAGGTTTTCTTTGCCTGTTGTATTTGACCCCACCTATTCTACTATTTTTGATAACACAACCTAGATGTAAGTCATACGTCTCATCAATGTAATCTGGTTTTAAAATGTTCCAACTCCCATATCACAGGTACAGTACATGTCTCTAGGCCGGAGTGTAGAGATATACTGTGTTAACATTATATCATGATTATGTAACTTTTGTAGCGATAACTTCTGAAAGAAGAGCACGAGCACAGGGCTGCAATTCCATGGTCAATGCTATAATCTATACGATGCCACTAGACTATTAGTAATTGATATACAGAATTGATTAAAGATTGATTACATCATCTAACTAGTCTACTGTACTGTAGACTGCTGATACAGGACTCGGTTCAACAGTTTGCTTGATTTAGAAGAATATCAATCACGAAATATGTGGAGCTGTTTGGTAAAAAGAATAATAAACAAACTATTATAACTTGTTGATAAGTCTTATGATTGGAAACTAACATCTAACGTTGTGATGTTTATCTTTCGTAACCCAACGGCACGAAAGGTCATTTTCAACCAAAACGATATTCGACTGGGATTGTGTTTGAATCCCATTTCACTATGTCATCATAACGTGGAGCAATGATCAATTCTGTAGTAACCACAAAATCGTTTCAGGTAACCCAGAATCCAATAAAGGAATGAAAATATCAACTTACAGGTGCTTACTTCTAGTTTGGTGTAGGCAGACTCGGTGTAGGTCTGTAGTCTGCAGCGCCGGCTATGGGAGGTAACTCTACTGCGTTTTGTGTAATAATAAAATCAGATTACGATGGCTCCATTCCGGATTTTTTATTATTTTTTTTTTCGCATGACTAGGACCTACAAGCTATTTATAATTCCGGTGTTTCACCGGATTTACACCTATATACAATGTATATATAAGTCTAGATATATCATTGATGACAATATATACATTCTTAATTTAGTTGTTATTATTTTGCGAGATTTTTTTTACAAATTTCATCAGTGGATCAATGTCATTCATCCCTGAGCTTTAACAAGTTCAGCTGAAAGTCATGAGATATGTCCACTTGATGCATATCACCGGGGCTTATAACGTTCCCATCATTCAGTATGAAAAAGTAATTCCAGGGTCCATCCCCTAGATGTCTTATTATTGTCTATGACCCAGAATGAAAAGTATAAAAACTGAGATCACTTATATATATTATAATTGTAATTTTTCATTCTGGATCATTATAATTATAATAAACACATCAAGCCGCTATGGTGCTTTTGATATAGAGGATATCTAACAGTGTCTTCAGTAATACCAAATATATTTCACGAGTGTGGCTAAAACATATTTTGATATTTTTCACGTGCGTATCAAAATTTTAGCCACATCATTGAAATATATCTTTTGGTATTACTGAAGATACTGTTAGATTTTCTGTTTATTACTTAATCTTTCTAGAATTAATTGTGGTCCAGTCCCTGTCAAGGACTCACAAATACGCCAGATTGCGACATTATGTATTCTATCTTGCATTATGACGTCATATATACATGACAGAGCTATATGCATCTTAATTTTCCACATTGTCGTTTGTAGGCAGTATTCTGATTGGTCAAATCAGAAAAAGTGATATATTTTACTAGTGAAAAATCTCACTTTTATAGAATGAATAATTTTAAATATTTCACTGGTAAAAATGTAATAAACCCTGATATCCAATTTCAAACCTCTTTGTAATTCAGACAAACACCATAAGATTGGTACATATTATGTAAATGCCTTTATTCAATACATACACAAATTATTACAACAGTAAAAATTGATAAACTATCCAAAAAAAAATAAAAAATTCATGAAAATGAAACGTTTCCATACATAGCAATATAAGCAATTTGCCAGCACAACAGTTTTCAATGAAGAAAGTTAATCCTTTAAACATGATAATAAATATGTAACATCGAACAAATCATTTTAATAAGAGATTTGCACAAATTGGAAACAAAGTAGTATCATAATTTAGAATTGAAAATCTGTAAATGAATTAATTAAATCAAACCAAATTAATCTATTATGTCAATTTTACAAGAGAAATTTCACACATAAGAAATAACTGCCCATTTCATTTTCAGCATTTTGTATAGTTATCATGGAATATTGGATATGCTCCGACTTTAAGCAACTCTCAATTACTAAAACACGGTCATATGAAGGTCAATATTTTGAGATATTGACCCGATTTATCTATTTTTAGAAACACTAAGTCAATATTGTACTACATGTACATACTAATCATTGTGACATCTCAATGATATCATTGTGACATCTCAATGCCCCATTGTAAATTTCCTGTTGTCATGCTCAATTAACATAAATATAATGCAATTCCATGATTTTGCAAACAAGTTTCTTATCTGATATAAAAATCAAAAACCTTTGATTCAGTTTTTAGTCCATTATAACACCATACTGACCTCACCAATTAAGGCAGTACCATCAAAATTGATCAGAGAAAATTTTACTATGAAAGGCAATAAAACATAAATACTGTACATGTGTACATTGTATATAGATACCCTGGTAATACCAGAGTCAGAAACACTTTGATTTATAAAGTAGAAGTATTTTCATATTAAATCTTAAGACACTTTAGAAATTGTTTTGCCAAATGAAGTATGAAAATGTAAAGCATATCTTATAATTGAAATGAAAACACTTATGCTAGTCTTTCTGATTTTGCTATATATACATGTATATATCTATGCACCAGACACTGAATTTATATATTGATTTAAACAGCCATTAATTAAACCATTAGAAAAATGTGTTGTTGCCAACAATACCTACATGTACATGTGGGAACATAAAATGTACCAACTTATGTATACAGAAGACATATAGTTATAAATACAGCAAATATGTGTACAATGAAGCATTAAAATAAATTGTTCTAATCATTGATTTACTAGTAAAAACAATCTGAAAACATTTACATAATTGCTTTTCTTGATGAAGCAAACCCTTCACTCTCAAAGTCAGCATTTGCATATATACAGTGGAATGAAACATGTTATACAATACATCTAGGACCTAAGGTTTCCTTGGTCATGATATATATTCATGACTGACAGTAAGTTGTAACATTTTCATCAATTTATGTATGACAACCCCTTACACGATGACAAAAACTTCTCAAGAATTTACAATAAGTCTGTTTTAATATTGAATACAGAAAATTTTGAAAGTAATTGCCTTGAATTTTTCTCTCTGAAATAAATAAAGGGCAATTCTTTTTGCAAAAATATCTGAATCAATAAGCCATACAAGGAAACACAAATATATATCATGATTATAAATCCTACCAAATTTCAAAGAAGTCAGTCGGAAAATGTATGAAATCTTCGTACAGAAAATCAAATACTGAAAGAATTTTTTTTTATTCGAAATGCCATTCAGGGAAACACAACTTTGTATCATAAATATAAAGTTTATGAAGTTTCAACGAAATTGGGCAAAAAATGTTGCATAAAATAAAATACATGTACTGAAATAATTGAAGGGCAATAACTTTTGCAAAAATAGTCAAATAAAAATTCCTTTCAGGGAAACACAATTTTAATACCAGTACATTTCATGATCATTACGCATACCAAGTTTAAAAAATATCAGTCCAAAAATGTAAGAGATCTTCAGACAATCAAAAGTTTATGCCAGACAAACGAATGATGCCATTGTGTTATACCAGCAAATCTGATGGGCATATAAAAAATAGCAGTTGATGCAGAAAGACATGGAAAAAAAAAAGATTATTAATACTAAAAAAAAACAAAAAAAACACCAAGATTCTTTATGAACTGTTTTTTTACAGACATATCTACATATCTGATGATGGATTAGTAAATTTAATCCTTCCTAGAGGTTTATGCTTGAAAAAAAAAAGAAAGAAAAAAGTTTTAGATACTGAATTTACTTGGTAGCAAGATTTGGTCATATTATATTATGAACCATCACAATTTATACATGAAAACATTTACAAAACTATAACAACATGTAACTTTTTGCATCCTCAAGACACTGGGCACAGCATTGCTAATTAAATTACTTGGGTATAATTGTACGTATCTGTGTGAAATACATCTTTCCTAGAATACATTATACGTAAAACCATGGAAACATTGAGGGAGAATCATACCACAGTATTGCAAGATGCACCATGAAGATGGATTCTTTCTTCTTTTCTTGTTTTTTCTGTTTTGATGACTTTTTATCAACAGATTGATAACCATAGAATATTATGGAACTTTGCCATGAAGTCACTTTTTGTAGGCTCTTATTTTTGTTGATTTTATTTGTACTCATATTCAAGAAATTTATATCTCTTTGAAATTTTTTTTAATTTGATACAAAGTTACTTTCATTCTATCATACCTTGATATCATGTACCAATAAATTGGTGTTTTGGGGAAAAAGGAAAGTGGTTGTAATACCACAAAATTTGACATCATCAAAAATATTTGATGTTACAGTATATGTAGTCCAAGGAAATCATACAAGTTTCTTGATGTATTCTGACATATTCTCTTTATCCATTCTACACAGCACATAATTACGTACAGTTAATTTGCAATGCTTCGATCAGACCAACGACACTCTTATAAATATTTTCATAGGTCACACTCCGACACTACCCACTAGAGGACAGATGGCTAAACTACCCTAAAACACAGTACATGTACTTCAGAAATACATACACAAATATTTTCTGTTGCAACACTCGTAGAAAAAGTTCTTTAGATCAAAATTGAAGTTCAATTTTCTGTTATTTTATTTCTATAAATTATTTTAAAGCTGTGATTTTTCAAATCCATTTCATAACCATTTTATGTTACCATGTGAGAGATGGATATTTTAAAATTGCAAGCTGAAATTTACAGGACGCTCAATTATCAACATCCTAAGTACCTTGTACATAACTTTTCTTCCTAATGAAATTCCAAAGAGAATCTAAATATGGATTATAAAATACAGTATATAAACTTGGAGTATCGAATTGATATCAGTAGTCAAAACATGATTTAGTAATTATATATAATAATCAATATTAACAGAAAACGAGTTATAGATTGAATGGAAATTAAAAAAAAAAAAAAAAAAAAAGTTGGGTGTAAACGTGTATGCAAGACATTTAAGTAACACTTGTTGATAGATCTACAGGCTATGTATTAATGGGAAATCTGTAATAATTTACACAAAAATAAACAAAAGTCTGCTAATATATGGTGTCTAAAAAGGGTCACAGCTATACCACGATTACAAGTTAGCTGAAAAAAAATTTACATGTACATTTTGTAATTAGAATCATATGGATTACAGTCAGATCAAGATTCTTTATTTTACTTCTTTGCTAGCAAAGAGTTGTGATCAGCCAACTCCTGAAGAGGTGGATTGTAACCTTGACTAGCAGAAATGATATCTTTGAGATCAATTCAAAATACATCCTATTCTCTTCTTTTTGTCAAAAATTTTCACCACTAATCGTAACAATTTTGGAATACCCCCCTGAACCTGTGAAAAAGAATGATGAAAGGTATGTTTCTGAGCTGTCTGAGTGGAGTGAAAGCCTAGTGTGGTGAGGGGAACCCTTCGCCCCTCCTCTGTGTTGATTGTGAATGTCTAGCTTGCTGCTGAGGGGACCCTCAGCCCTCCCCCTTTGAAGGAAGTGTGAGTCTAGCTTACGGCTAAAGGGACTCTCAACCCTCTTCCTCTGTGTTGAGTGTGAACGTCTAGCTTGCTGCTGAGTGGACCCTCAGCCCACCTCCTCTGTGGCGAGTGTGAACGTCTAGCTTCCTGCTGAGGGGACCCTCAGCCCTCGTCCTCTGTGGCGAGTGTGAACGTCTAGCTTGTTGCTGAGGGGAACCTCAGCCCACCTCCCCTGCGTCGTGCCATTGGTCTATACCCAGGTCTTGAGGCATACTGTCAGGACATGTCCTGGACATTTCGGTCAGGATCCGTGAATCTCACCGTCAGAATGTAAAACATGACAGGAAATGGCACCAGTGCCAGCAGTGACCCATAGAACTTGGGGTCATTGAGCTGTGTCATGGCAATTATACCATATGCATGGAGAAACCAATGTCCTGCTAGAATTGTCAAGTTTCTCACATTTAGGAATGCTTCCTTGACTAAAGGCTTAAATTTCTGGAAATAAGGAAATAACAAATTGGATACTATATATAATTAGATACTGTATTTATCTGCCAATAAAATTTCCCGTTCACAAATAAGCCCTTTCTTTTTACAGGATTTTCAATTTTAAAACAGTAATTAAAATATCATTCGCAAATAAGCCTTCCACAAAACTTCAGAGCTAAAATTTCACACTAGAGTAAGGGGCTTATTTAGTATACAATACTACATTTTGCAATTTTTTATATATATATGTTTATTATATTTTTTAACAGTCTTACATTTACTTAGAAAGCTTGATGTTAAGCTCTGACATTACTTTCTCTCTGCCGATGTTCAATATGGGACGGTAATCGCAAAAAAAAAAATTATAAATAGGATGAAGAATTTGAGATATTTCACATTTAAATTTGTGGTCAACATTCTCTAAAGCCAACACACAGTGCAGCCTTTCTGGTTTTACTGATTTGTTTGACTACCTTAAGGATGGAATATCCCTATCTTTCAATACAATAACAGAACTTACCTGTTCAGATATACTGGATAAAAACACTGCATTCGTGATCACAGAAAGTACTATTACAATGTATGGAAAAGCATAATCTGAAATATTAAGAAAACAACCTCTTAGGTATTCATTTGGGGATATTCTAAACAAATTGTAAAATTTGTGACTGTTCCGTACCTTTTAAGAACTCTTTGTAAATTTCAAAAGTATTGTTAAGCATCAAAATATCTTTCCTGTGGTCATTTTGATAATAGAAATGGTGGGAATACCCTGTTCAGTATAAAATTAGACTGCCTAACTCAAAAGGCCATGAATGGTAGCATTGGAAGGCTTTCTCGATGCAGAAAATTTGCTACATCAAAATGCCTTCCATAGACAAATAAGTAATGTGCAGCTACCATTCGGGGCCTTGTGATGTAGCAAACTTGCTACATCATAAGACCCAATACATTGTGGTAAGCAATTTATACCCAAAAATGCACAGAATCACATCTAAGTGTGTAACAGAGCGCATGATTAATTAAATTTAAATGACTGACTCCGCTAGGTATCGAACCCGGGACCTCTGGCTTACTAGTCTTACGCTCAACCGACGAGCTAAAGAGAAGATCTCTCTAGCCGAGCAGTATATTGCGGCTAGTATTATAAGGCTACAAGTGTACTAAAAAGAGAAAAGTTGGAACTGCATTTTAAGTACTTACAGAGAAGTCCCCCAAACACAGCCTGGAGAACAATGAGGATGGGGAGGAAGTAGAGGGCAGCATATATGGACTTGGTGCCTCGACTCTGGACAAACTTGTAGGACACGAATGGCCTCACCAACATCAGCAGAACCAGACAGAACGCATAGTAGATCATCGAGATAGTGTACCTGTGGGCATATTGTGGAAACTATTTCAAAATTCTCTAAAACATAAGCAACAATATTTCTCCATTTTTATATGAACTTAACTATCATGCTACCCTAACTGAAAATGTAGCCAGTATTAAATTTTCTACCCTCCAATGGCTACCGTAACATGTAGTGACATAGGGAAAGGACTGTAATGATCCAGTCAAATGCTGTTTCTACAGTAAACTAAACAAATAAAGATTTTTTATCAAAATTACAAAATAAACCATTACCTGTCTAGTGATTAGTTTAATTATATATAGTACAGTCAAATCTGCTCTAACGACCACCTGTATATAATGACTGCCTGTCTATAATGACCAATTTTTATTAGATTCCCTGTGAGATTTTACTATGTAACGAACCTCTTTATAACGACCACCTGTCTAATGTGACTAACGACTGGTGATTTTGTATTACAGAAGGATTTTTGATCAGAAATCAGGTATAAGTCTTTTTAGATGTACCATATTTATTCTCAAATAAACCCCCTCTCCAGTATAAAAGTTTAGTATTAAAGTATGGAGTGGGCTTATTTGTGAACTACTTTTAGCTTACTTATTCAAAATGAGTGATTCAGCAAAAATTGAAGAAGGGGACTTATTTGTGGACAGGGGATTATTTGCCAACAGAAGCTTATTAGGGAACAGAGGCTTATTTGAAGAAAAATAAACTAGGTAGCACTTAAGTGGCTGGTAATTATACTTACAGTGGGTAGACTATTTCCTGTGTACAGTGAAGGGTGGTGGTGTAGTTTGGACTCGGGTTATACAGCATTGTATACCAGTCGGACAGCTCATGGACTGTACATGATCGGATGTTGATGGACCCCAATGGATCGGCAAGTAAAAGGGTCAAAATGGCTGCTAGTACACACTCCAATAATGCACTCACATGAAGTATGATCAGAGTCCTGTCAGCAAAAATGTTATGTACATCTGTTTACTGTATATATTTACATCTGACAAATAAATAAACTGAAATAATTGATCAGGGATATATGCTTACAAAATTCCTAAATAATTCTCAATCAATTCTAGAACTGAAAATTAAGACATTATTGGCCACAAAATCTTACATGACTTTTCTTGCACATTATCTTTAGATTTTATTTTAATGGACATGTCTTACTTTCAAAATAAATTAAAATATTTAAAAACAACTAATAGTGAACCATTTAATTTATCAATTTCACTTCATGGTGTCATGTTACTATCTAAGCTACAAATGATTGTCAAACAGAGACAAAGGGATATGTGTTAGTTGTTTCGAGACAATGGAATATGCATTTGTTGTACCAAGACGAAGGGATATGTGTTTATTTTACCAAGACAAAGGGAAATGTGTTTGTTGTACCAAGACGAAGGAATATGTGTTTGTTGTACCAAGACAAAGGGATGTGTGCTTGTTGTACCAAGACAAAGGGACATGTGTTTGTTGTACCTAGACAAAGGGATATGTGTTTGTTGTACCAAGACAAAGGAATATGTGTTTATTGTACCAATACAAAGGGATATGTGTTTGTTGTACCAAGACAAAGGGATGTGTGCTTGTTGTACCAAGACAAAGGAATATGTGTTTATTGTACCAATACAAAGGGATGTGTGTCCGTTGTACCAAGACAAAGAGATATGTGTTTGTTGTACCAAGACAAAGGAATATGTGTTTGTTGTACCAAGACAAAGAGATATGTGTTTGTTGTACCTAGACAAAGGGATGTGTGTTCGTTGTATCAAGACAAAGAGATATGTGTTTGTTGTACCTAGACAAAGGGATGTGTGTTCGTTGTACCAAGACAAAGGGATGTGTGTTTGTTGTACCAAGACAAAGGGATGTGTGTTTGTTGTACCAAGACAAAGGGATATGTGTTTGTTGTACCAAGACAAAGGGATGTGTGTTCGTTGTACCAAGACAAAGGGATATGTGTTCGTTGTACCAAGACAATGGAATATGCATTTGTTGTACCAAGACGAAGGGATATGTGTTTATTTTACCAAGACAAAGCGAAATGTGTTTGTTGTACCAAGACAAAGGAATATGTGTTTATTGTACCAATACAAAGGGAAATGTGTTTGTTGTACCAAGACAAAGGGACGTGTTTGTTGTACCTAGACAAAGGGATATGTGTTCGTTGTACCTAGACAAAGAGATATGTGTTTGTTGTACAAAGACAAAGGGATGTGTGTTCGTTGTACCTAGACAAAGAGATATGTGTTTGTTGTACCAAGACAAAGGGATGTGTGTTTGTTGTACCTAGACAAAGGGATATGTGTTTGTTGTACCAAGACAAAGGGATGTGTGTTTGTTGTACCAAGACAAAGGGATGTGTGTTTGTCGTACCAAGACAAAGGGATGTGTGTTTGTTGTACCAAGACAAAGGAATATGTGTTTATTGTACCAATACAAAGGGATGTGTGTTCGTTGTACCAAGACAAAGAGATATGTGTTTGTTGTACCAAGACAAAGGGAAATGTGTTTGTTGTACCAAGACAAAGGAATATGTGTTTGTTGTACCTAGACAAAGGTATATGTGTTCGTTGTACCTAGACAAAGGGATATGTGTTCGTTGTACCAAGACAAAGGGAGGTGTGTTTGTTGTACCAAGACAAAGGGATATGTGTTTGTTGTACCAAGACAAAGGGAGGTGTGTTTGTTGTACCAAGACAAAGGGATGTGTGTTCATTGTACCAAGACAAAGGGATGTGTGTTTGTTGTACCAAGACAAAGGGATGTGTGTTTGTTGTACCAAGACAAAGAGATATGTGTTTGTTGTACCAGGACAAAGGGAAATGTGTTTGTTGTACCAAGACAAAGGGATGTGTGTTCGTTGTACCAAGACAAAGGGATGTGTTTATTGTACCAAGACAAAGGGATATGTGTTTGTCGTACCAAGACAAAGGGATGTGTGTTTGTTGTACCAAGACAAAGGGATGTGTGTTTGTCGTACCAAGACAAAGGGAAATGTGTTTGTTGTACCAAGACAAAGGGATGTGTGTTCGTTGTACCAAGACAAAGGGATGTGTTTATTGTACCAAGACAAAGGGATATGTGTTTGTCGTACCAAGACAAAGGGATGTGTGTTCGTTGTACCAAGACAAAGGGATGTGTGTTTGTCGTACCAAGACAAAGGGATGTGTGTTCGTTGTACCAAGACAAAGGGATGTGTGTTTGTTGTACCAAGACAAAGGGATGTGTGTTTGTTGTACCAAGACAAAGGGATATGTGTTTGTTGTACCAAGACAAAGGGATGTGTGTTCGTTGTACCAAGACAAAGGGATGTGTGTTCGTTGTACCAAGACAAAGGGATGTGTGTTTGTTGTACCAAGACAAAGGGATATGTGTTTGTTGTACCTAGACAAAGGGATATGTGTTTGTTGTACCTAGACAAAGGGATATGTGTTCGTTGTACCTAGACAAAGGGATATGTGTTCGTTGTACCAAGACAAAGAGATATGTGTTTGTTGTACAGAGACAATGGGATATGTGTTTGTTGTACCAAGACAAAGGGATATGTGTTCGTTGTACAGAGACAAAGGGATATGTTTTTGTTGTACCCAGACAAAGGGATGTGTTTAATATACCGAGACAAAGGGATGTGTTTGTTGTACCGAGACAAAGGGATATGTGTTTGTTGTACTGAGACTAAGGGATATGTGTTTGTTGTACTGAGACTAAGGGATATGTGTTCATTGTACCAAGACAAAGGGATATGTCTTTGATGTACCAAGACAAAGGGATATGTCTTTGTTGTACCAAGACAAAGGGATATGTCTTTGTTGTACCAAGACAAAGGGATATGTCTTTGTTGTACCTCTTCCGTTTATTTGTGAAGTCAATGAAGAACCAGTGAAAGACCAGGGACAGTAATGCCATGAAGCCGAGGTAGAGCCAGTCATAAAACTTCGGCGAGTCCTCACATTGTTGACAGATGGTGTTGGAATCTGGCTGGTAACCTCTAGGACATGCCTGCAAACCAACAACACAAATCTAGACATGTTCACAGCACAGATCTCAATAATTCCTATATTAGCTTATTTGCTATAGAAAATACTTCATGCTATAACAAAGTTCAGGTCACACATATAACTTATAGCTCCTCCATCAGAAGTATGTTATAACTGCCTTACCCCACATTGTGAGTATGTTCCCTCGCCTGTATCCTTCCTTCCACAATACAATCCAGGACATTTCACAACTGAAACTAGAATAAAATTACAAAATTAGAAAATACAATATAATTCAATCTTCCCTTTCCAAAAGACTTTAAAATATGATGTGTGAACAGAAACTGATTAAGACAAGATCCAAAAGAGATCATGGCATGCGCACCCATCATTGAATGACCTTGCTTTTAATAAAAAATTAATTGATCTCTTAAGATCTTTTCTCTACTTTTCTCTTCTTCTTCTTGATCTCATCAACTAAGGAATATTGATAACAAACATATTACAAACAATGTCATTCATTTGAACAAACTTGGTAGCCCTTCACCCCCAGCTTGCTACAGGCCCAATATCTGGTCTCTGGACATCTTGGTTCTTGAGAAAAAGTTGTTTGAATGAAAAGTTGACAATGTACGACGGATGACAGATGACAACACAGCATAATTAATTTCACTTGGCCCTTCAGGCCAGGTGAGCTAAAAACTGAGCTAAACGCAAAAACTGAAGTCCAGACTGCATGCATCTCTAATTTCACTCATAAATTCTGGGACGATAAAGGCTATGCTGAGATGTCAACTGCAGTTGTAATCTAACTATATACCAAGTTTGGTTTAAGTTTGACTTATACTTCTTGAGCAATGGATCTAAATGCCATCACCAACACCATACTATAAATTGTTTTTCTGATTTGCACTAAAATCAAAACTTAAAGGCACAAGTACAGGTACCAAATGGAACATACATATGAAATATGAATTGTTTAAGGACTGACAATGGATGGACAGATGATGGTTTCAAGATGATTATATAGCCCACCATCATCAGATTAACGGGAGACAGTTAACTCGTACCCATTCAAAGTCGTACCCACAAACCCGTACCCAAATTTTGATGAAGTCATACCCACAAAAACAGGCGAACTCGTACCCAAGTGTGGCGAACCCGTACCCTTCTATTTCAATTAAAATAATAAAGAATATTAAAGATTGTTTGATAGTAAAAATGTTTTTTTTGTTCTATTCCAGCATGTATCTCGTTATTTTTGGTACATAAATTCTATGTAGAAACATGCACTACACGTATCATGTCGTATGTACATGAAGCCAGTCAGCTTGTATTTTTTTCAATACTATGATTTCAATCTGACAAAATGAACAATGACCAATTTTTGTTTTCTTTGTTGTCCTTTTTTATGGATACCGGCAAAAAACACATGTGTCGTACATCTGAAACCGCGTGGCCGCCGATGATGCTAGTGCAGTGTAAACTAAAACCGCGCACTAGCAAAACCATTTTCCATAAAATGAACACGGGTAACACTTATGTACGGCTATTTTTTCTCAAAACGGCCCTTTTCAGGGCCGACCTCTTTTCACGAAATGTGTAAAAAAAAACTACCCAAAAATGCACAACTCATATCTATAGAACTAATATTTCAAAAAGCCAATCGTACGTATTATGTAGTTTCACTCGGGCAACAAAAGGTCATTTTTGTACACGTGTTGTTGCAGCAGTACAAACTGGAGAATATATTACATTTGGTATTAAACTGACTTTATTTTTTATGTTTCTGGTAGCAAGAGGATATTCTTTTTATATTGAAATAGAAATAAGCAAACTGATGGTGTGGGACAAACATTTGCTAGTTACGTGACTCCACCTATTGATAGCTTTCGTCACCTGTCATCGTCTTCCATTGAACACAAGAAGGCGGAGACGCGGGTTAGTTGACAGCTAGACAGGCGCCAAGTTATATAAACTAATCCAATTAGACAACACCACAGGTGGGCGGAGTCACGGATAGATGATCACTTGTCTCAATGATTGTTATATTCAATATTAATGTATATATATATTTATTGATCACTTCGAAATTGTATGTATGTATTCATGGTCATGATGAAATAATAAGTTTTTGTAAGTATTTTATTTCAGGTTTCAGATTTGAAATTCTGTAAATAACATATCCCATGGACAGTGAAGTGATCACCGAAGGCTGGATTCAGTATCAAAATACATTGATATACACTCGTCCGATTGCAATAAAATGTTGGCACAATGTTAGATATAAGTACAATTTGTATGTTACAGAAAAAAATAATCAAAACATATTAATTAACGAATTCCTGGGAGTGCAAAAGTCACTAGACACTCCCTGGTTGCTCATTAGTACACCGATATATATATATATTTAATTCTATATAATTTTTCATTAAAAGGACGTCAATTTCATTTGAATTATTTTTGTAAGATGGGTACGACTTCGCCAATTTCTTTGGGTACGAGTCCGCCACTTTTAGATAGGACTCCGCCAACGTTGGGTATGAGTCCACCAATTTTGGGTACGAGTCCGCCAATTTTGGGTACGAGTTTGTTTGGGTACAGGTTGGAAAGGGTACGAGTTAGCCATAATTCAGATTAACATGCAAGCAAGTAAAACAGAGTGCCTCCACTAGTACTGGGGATCAAGCATGTAAAGCATTTATCCCTTTGGCAGGCATGCAGACCCATTGCTCTATCCATTGAAATAAAGGGAAATTCCCATCTTGAATGAAGCTATGAACCGATTAATTGGCTTAGCATCGATTAGTCGATGAATGTGTGCACGTATAACTGTATAATGATAAGAGCGAAGCCCATCGCGCCCAAAGGGCGCGAGAGCAAAGCTCTCTTTAAGACAACATATGTATAAGCTATATTTCCAATCAAATCTATACCCCTTCAACATTGAAATTGTGTCCCGCGGGAAAAGTCGCGCGCCTCCAATAGAGGCAGCCATGTTTGAAATCTCATTCCCTACACGACGAGATCTGACTGGTTTCTCTCTCGTCGAAACAAATAACTGAAAGTTAGTTCAAATTACTTAATTCTCGAAATATCCACACAGCCCATGTCAAAGGCATGATTCATTTAAAAGTTATCATTTCTATTTTTCTTTTGACTGACGAGGTAAATGTATTTTGCGAATTTGATTGGCTTGAGATATTTTGTTAGTTACCTAAATCTGAACCCTCCCAGTTTCGGTGCTGATCAAATTGGATGCGAGAGTGGACTAAGAGGTTATTTTGCTGCACATGTGCATTATATAGAACAGTTTTTAATTGTATTATCATTAGATAACAGCACTGTAAGCACAAATTTCAAGGTTACAACCGAAAACCCTGAAATATTACTGAGTTGAACATCCCATTCAGAATGGTGCTGTTGTCGTCAAGCGTGACGTCATAAGAATTCAACGTCAAAGATTTCGCCAATGATTCCCGCCCTTTCTAAGCCCATATATTTTAAGAGTTTTTCGTCTTCCAGATGTCTTTGAAATATGTGATAATTTAAGGGAAACAATTCAATATCTTCTGTATTTTCTAAGTGGGTATAGATTGCATTAACTGCAGTAGTTTTTGCATTTTTTATTATAGAATTTTATCAAAACTTGTGTTTTATTAAGAAAACTTCATAATAAAAAAAAAATCTTACTGTGCCGACCTCTTTACACCCTGGCCTTAAATTACTAGATATTGTGATTAACAAGGCATAATGAAAAAATATATAGCACAAGTTATCATTGTACAGCGTGTATCAAAACATGTGAATGAGGAGATTTCATTCTGTTTGTATTAGTCTATCTAGAGACGTGTATCTTTCCAAAATCTATATGATGTTCTATTACAAACTTCCACGTTATAATCCTCATTGTCTAAGCATACAGTGAGGACGTTACGTATACCAACATTTACAGGAGAAAACAGACTTTGTAATTTATTTCTATGTGTGGAAAACGAAACCTGTTTTTCACAACTTGTTCAATACGCATTCACTTCAAATTAAAAACCTCGATGTTTATAATATATTTCAAATAATAGTCTAAGTGGGTGATTTAGATATACATACTAATATATGTCCGTGCTTCAAAAACAAAACAAAAACAGAACCAAAACCCAAAACATTCATAAAACAAAATATAATATACGTCGCAAGTTTAATCGCAAATAGTTTATATAGTGATACGGTTGCCTTCTAGCCCTTTTGCTCGTCTACAAAGCGGCTGACTAGTAAACCGGGGGTCGCGTGTTCGATCCTGGTGGAGACTACTTGCTTTTCTGTTATATTTGGTGCCGTTGACCACTCCGAGATCAAGTTTTAGAAAATGAGAGGCTTCGTTGGGGATAAAACCTGGGTTAATGTGTGTTCGAGATGAACATGTTTGAAAAGTGAGAATAGTGGGGCAGATTTTAATTGTAAATAGTGTACATAGTGATACGGCCGCCTTGCTTCTAGTGTCGGTGATGGGGAATTTTTCCTTTAGCTTAGTCGGTAGAGTGGCAGGCCAGTAAGTAAGGGTCACGGGTTCGATTACGTTGTTAGTAGCATATGCAATGTGGCAGTAGCATAATGATGTCATTATATGCAGTGCACATGTCATCACGGATATGATATGTGCGATAATCTGGAATCCGGCAATGTAAAGTGAAGACAATGCTAGTCACATCAGGACAAACAATAAAAATTTCAGCCGATATACGTATAGGTGTAATGCATTGTTAATTTTACAAGGTGTTTACATGTTGTTGTTGTTTTTTGTGTTTTTTTGTTTTGGAATGGGGGATGTATTAGGACATATTATTGGCATACTTTGTAGCATATTTTGCAGACGCAATGTAGCATAATTAAAAAAATAATGACAAAAAAATAATCTAAAAATCTTTAAATGTAGTACAAGTTCTTAGACTGTTATTCGCATGTCCCTGTGTTTCAGTGTAGCTGCGCTCTTCTAAGGCTTTGCCTTCATTCATATTATGATCTACAGTAGGCTATTGATAAAAAGGTTTTCATAACGTTACCTTTCTCTGCAAACGAAATACCGAAGATCGCCATTAGAAAACATGATTTCAGAAATTCGCTGTATGGCCTACTTTTGGCCGATGTTTCAAACGGCATCATGTCATTTTTCTCTTTTTCCTCATCCCTAAAGTCTTTAGTTTCCTTTTGATGAGCCTCCTAACGCTTGTGTTGGTCAAATTATTTTCTCTTCAAGTAAAACATTTGTCTGACCTAGGTTTTCATTTCGAACTCTTCTTGTTTGGAGGTTGTATTTGGTCACAACATCCGGTGGCAAGGGGAACCTGTGAAAATAATTGTGAGGTTTATTATCACTGATGAAAGATGACATCATCAGCATTGACTAAAAATAATTATGATTGGGCTTCATTATAATGCGTAACTTTAGCTTACGTGTCTAAATCTTTGCGATTTAACCCCGCCCTCTATGAAAAACGGTGTTTTGGTCCACTCCAGTCATTTGAGGAGTTGGACCTGGGCGAAAGATTTTGTAATGAAGTCGGTAACAACAGTATTACTAGTGCTGATGGTGTTTGGCCTCCTGCTTTCATTTTCTCCAAACATATTTGATATTGTTGAAGAAAATGGAAACGGCATTGCTAAAAAGAAACACGTCCCATCAACGTTAGGGACTTCACCAGATAAATTGTTCTGGTTTGTACAGGTAAGGGATAATCGGCACAAACCTGGAAGGCAGCAAGTACGAATCTACTTGAAAAAGTTGCGGTAGCTTACAAATCATTTATAAAGAAATTCATAAGATACGAGTTTGAAATTTATTAGAACTGACTTTCATGAAATGTGCATAGATAGGATATTCACAGCTAGCATATAAAAATATATATAATACTATTTATCATGATTTACCAAACCCCTGATGGCTCTATGATTTTCTTCTTTTGACATGTTGATCATGCATGTTTTTGTATTTATTATTATTAGTTTTATATGTTTATGCTAACAGGTATCGGACATCCACATCAGCAAATTCTATGATGCCAAAAGAGCACCTGATCTGCTGAAGTTTTGCCAAGAACAACTGACAGTCATCAAGCCAGATTTTGTTATTGCATCAGGTAAAATTCCTTGAAATAGTTGTGTAATAGGAGTGCTATTGTGGTTTAACCACTACATAGTCTAGGTCTACATAGCTTTAGACTAACAGATGACTTCTTTCATGTTCGTCTCAGTTGTATATGGCGAGTAATAAGCCAAATCTAGGCTCAAATATATCTAGGAATTATATATATAATTATTATCACCAGCAGACTATGTAAGATTGAAATAAGTTTCGCTAACACTAATATCATATTTATTTACAGTGTGAACAATAGTAGATTTGTTACAAACACTAGGTTTGCTTGGAAACAAGAATTACTCACATATTAGCTAAACTGGATGATTCTAGATCAATTCCCTAATGTTATATCCCCTGATCAACCGGGATCCCTACCTTTTAAGATTTTGGGGTCCAAAACAGAATGATCAAAATGTGAGCATACCCTCCTTTATATTCCTAAGACCCTGTGCACACACAACCATCACTCACCTGGCTGCATGCACTTATTCACAACATCTGCACTAATACAGGCAGCTGTTCTTCCCCAATTTTGTCGGTAAAACTAAGCTACTAAATGAAACCTAAAAAATCTTGTCTCCATCACTATTCTGTCATGCAAATGTATTTTCAGATTTTTAAATATATAGCAGATGCACATGATCCCTTAAATTAGTCTTAGTTGGAAGTGGGTCAGTTTTCTATAATCCACTGAGATATCTATGACTTTTGTTTAACACAGAGTAAATTCGACTTACATTGTATTAAAACAAAATATATATTTTGCAGGAGATCTGACTGATGCTAAATTACCAGATGCCAGAGGATCAAGGCAGTACATAGAGGAATGGACATCATATAAGGAAACTGTACAAAAATGTCATGAAATTGTTGGTACATGGCTTGATATTAGAGGAAACCATGGTGAGAAAATGCTAGAAATGCAATATTAAGTGAATATAGGTTCTCAAATGTATATACTGATATATGATACAGTCTTTCAGTTGAACTTGTCATTTAGTAATCAGATTTGTAATTTAAGGTATAAGTAAGGCTTTTGATAGAGTTTAGGGATTGCCTCAAAGATTTTATAAATGATATAACTGACTGTAAAAAGTCAAATAAAACTTTGCTGATGATGGTTCTCTTAACTATACAATTGATAATAATCAAAGGAAACTGCATTGGAACTTACAAATAATCTGAGTAATATAGATAAATAGGCAGAAAAGGGATATCAGTTTGATGCCACCAAAACAGACTCTGTATTTTTTTGAGAAAAAGAGAACTTATTAATCCTGATATACTCCTTGCTGATGATACAGCACATTCTGTCTTTGTTCACAACTTTCAGTAGTGATGGCAGATAGACACACCATATTAATTATATTTTTTACCAAGCCTTTAAAAGAATGAATATTTTAAAAATGTTAAAACATAAAGTAGAAATAGATAGAAAAAATCTCATATGACAATACAGTATATACATTTTTAAGGCCAATATTTGATTATGGGGATCTAATATGTGATAACTTTAGTGAGTATGCATCTGAAGTCTGGGATGGGTGTTCTCAACAAGATTCTGAAAAACTTGAGAAAGTCCAGTTACTTGCAGCTCTGTTAGTTACTGGCCTTCCCATATATTCATCAAGGGAATCGCTTTATTTTGAGACAGGATGTGAACTTTTATCTGAATGACGAAAATTAAGCTATCAACACTTTTCAAAATAAAAAATGAAATGACACTGAAGTATCTGTTAGAACTCCTCCTAGACTCCATTCTGAAACGTCAACATATCCTACTCGTAACAAAAGTGACTTTGTTCACTATCCCAAGATGTAGGACTGAACTACTTAGAAAATCTTTCATACCTTCATCTGTAACACAATGAAATTTCCTTAACTCTTCTATAACATGTTGTCATGTTGTAATAGAAGGTGTAAAATATATAACTCATAATTAAAGATTCCCATTTATTTTTGTCGCTGGAATGTCCCCAAGCATAGGGTACAAATGAAAATGTACAAATATGTTACTAACTTCTTGTACAGTATGTAATTTATTTTCCCTATAGAAACTGTGCGTTTTATTCCAGATGCTTTTGATGTGCCATCAGAAGATGACAAAAAGAATTATTTCAGGTAATTATAATATAAAGTTTTTAGATTTTTGAAGAAAAAATAATATGATCTTCATTTCCATCATTTATTTAAAAAAAGAAATATGAGCATGATATCAGATGTGACTGACGCTGATATTATATGCAGAACACATTCAAGATTCATATTCTTGTCTTGACTTATTTTTTTCCTAGGAATTATTCAATCCAGGGACATAAACATCCCAACTCCTATGTGTACCATCACAACAAACCCTGGGGCAGGTACTCGTTCATTGCCATGGATGCTTGTCCTGATCCAGGACCACGGAGGCCATTCAACTTCTTTGGCTATATGAACAATGTATGTTGAAAGTCTTTTTTCACTTAAATTTTTCAATCAGTGCTAAATGCTTTTAAATCTATTCTCTTTTTTTTTTTTGTGAATTTTATGATAAAAAGATCTATAAATTATTTTGGTTTTGGTTGCATAGCAGAGAGTCACCTTAAAAAATTAACATATTTACTGTGAATCTGATATCCTTTGTTTCCAACGACTCTCTCTCTCTCTCTCTCTCTGTTGGAAACAAATAACCCAGTTCAGTCAATCTTCATAAACTTAAAGTAATTAGGATCATAAAGAAAAACTTTGAGTTATCCGAATCCGATTAAGTAACGCAAGATTCAGGGGTTTGGTATATCTTAATATAATGTTTATCATTAAAAAAAAACCTGAAGGGTTTCAGATATTATTTTCCTGATACAACAGTTTCTAATAGTCAACTATAAAAAAAAACCAGTACATTGTACATGTAAGCAATCTATTAGTTCCCTGCCAGTCAAACCAGGGGGACTATAGGTTTCCTCTTCATCCATCTTATATGTACGTATGTATGTACATAATGCCAAAGTTTGTATGCGCTAAAGTGGCTTCATTCCTGGAGGGATTTTGAATTAATTTCACACAATGATGAAGGATTATAATATCTAGACTTTCAGGGTATTTGGGTCAAGGTCAAGGTCACCATTACTACTTTTAGAAAATCCTTTGTTAGCGCTGTAGTGGCTTAATTCCTTGAGTGGTTTTGATCAAACTCCACCAAATGTCAAAGGACCATAATATTTTGAGCAACTTTTACTGTCAGTGTCAGGATTGTTGGATTAAGATCAAGGTCACAATTACTATTTTTAGAAAATATTTTGTCAATGCTCTGGTGGCTTCATTCCTTCAGGGATTTTGATCAAACTTCAGACATATCTAAAGGACCATAATAACTAGCGGGAGCCTGTAGACAACATGGTTGTAAATAAACAAACAATGCTACAACATTTACGTATATATACAGGTGTTGTCACCTTGTGCAAGAAAGACAGAAAAGATTCAGACCGCAAATACCCTGGTACACATTTCATTCACAATGCACAAGCACACATTTTTTGCTACACAAATCACTGGGTTGGCTAGCCAGAGTTTCTCTGGCGCTGACACCATGTCTGGTTTAGGGGTTACTGTGTCCATGTGGTTGAAGCTGTGACTGTGAAACACATCAAGTATCAAACACGCTAAACCTGCAAACTTATACTCCTGATATTCACAAGAATATTTGGATTTCTTGTCTAGATTTAAATACATGAGTGAAATATGAAGATATTAGAATATCTATACACTAGTAAACATGTTTTGACTGGCCTACCACTTAAAACATTAAAAGGTTACTTAATATCTTTATAAACACTAAGATCACCGAACTAACAATTTTTTGTATTATTCTGTTGATCGCTCATGTAAAATCTTTGGCTGAAGTACTGGTCCAGATTTCAGCTGTGCATGTAGGACGTTTCACATACGGTAATTGTTTTCAGACCGACTTTCCATTTGATGATGTCATGAGCTTGGATGAATATGTAAATTGTAAAGGGGCCTTGTGTAGTTTGTCAACTTTGTTGAATTATGATTCATTATATACAAGTGTTTTTAAAATGTAAAGTTCAAACACACTAAAATTTTTAGAAGCTGAAGAAATAATAGGATGTAAGTTACTCCATGATAACAATCTACTGACTGAGCTTTATTTGTGATAAGTGATACTTTTTATCTAGATTTTAACCATTAGGTCAAAAAATGTTGCTTCATGTTACCTGAGTTTTTTTCTAGTTGACATAGTTCCAATTATCCAAGTTTTCATTAAAAAAGATCAAATAGGAATTTTGACCAACTAAATGAGGTCTTCATTTTGAGTAACCTGAGTTTACTTTTATGAAGTTTGACTGTTTTACATTTCAAATTATATCAGGTTTCCAGTCAAAGAACTTACTCCTGAAGATTCAATGAAATATTGAAGTAGAAAATTGAACAATGAAATATTGAAGTATAAAATTGAACAATGAAATATTGAAGTATAAAATTAAACAATGAAATATGTATTGAAGTATAAAATTGATACATACCGGTATCTTTTTTTGGTACTCACCACAAGGTCAGTGTTTTAATTCTGACATTCATCTTGTCCCATCAATCTTTGTTGCAGAGGAAAACAAAGCGCCTGATGGAACATGTGAAACAAACGAACGGAAGCAACATGACAGTGTGGTTTGGTCACTATCCAACCTCCTTGACAATCCTTGAGAATGGAACGAGGATTAGGTCTCTAATGAGGTTTGCTGGACTACTTTAATTTGCTTCTATAAATATGTGAATACATTTTTTAGCTTAATATTCATTTTACAGAGGCATGTGTGGGGGCAAAATGCAATACATTGTTTTAATCTTTTAGGGTGTAAGATTAATGTCTTGTTCGGAATTTTAAATCATGCAGTTAACTTTGTTACTTCAAAATCTGATAACACTTTTTAGTAAAATTGAGTTCATAATACATGTAATAGAAATTCGGTATAAAATAAGCTCGGTATAAAATAAGCTCAGTATAAATTAAGCTCGGTATAAAATAAGCTCGGTTACCTAAAATAATTTTTTTCATGACCACAATGACTTTACAGTGTATCTAGGTTTAACTGTACCAGTCTTCAGGATTAATCTTCACACTTTGTCATTTTCTTTCCCTGTCATGTATTCTCAGAAATGCTACAGCATTCTTGTGTGGACATCTCCACACTCTGGCGGGTCTTGTCCCGAGAATGCATGCTCGACACAACACTGGCATGTTAGAACTGGAGCTGGGAGACTGGAAGGACAACCGACTGTAGGTATATTATACCCCAGATACTATAGTATTGTTTTAACAGGCAGTAATTATATCAATATTTAGCAAAGTTTGCATCTTTTCCTTCATACTGGAGTGTGGTGTTATCAACCACAAATGGATTGTAAATTGTTTCCTTAAGGTATAGAATCAAATAATTACATTGCTCATCAGGCAGATAGATGGTAATAATAGATTTGTGTGTTTCGGTCTATAGAAATGTGAGGACTTCTCCAGTAAAATATCTACCAAACAGGTGAACTCTAGGTTTCTGTAACAAGATGGTATTTCATCCAAACAGTACTAAGACACGTTTTCTCCCATTGTGCAAAGAATTTCTTTATTTGAGTTGTCTGTGTGATATTATACTTGAATAGCCTTTGGAATGAACAGTCTGTAGAGAGTAAGGTCCAGATAAAGATGGGTGATTAGTCGTTATCAACTATTTCTATGAAGCATACTTCTATGCCAAGCCCTCGTTTGGCGAGGAGTCTAATTTAAAAAAAAAAATTAAACCAGATTGTATGATATGTGTATATCTATAAGCAGTATTCTTCAGGTGTTTCCTTTTGTTATCCAGTTGAATTGGAAGGCACATGATATTACACTATCTAATGCTTTAGTATCTGTAGTACCAGTAAGTACAATGTACATGGCAGTATTAATTTGTGTAGATGTCCGTAATCTGTTTACAGGTACCGAGTTCTAGCAATAGACCATGACCTGATCTCCTTCACTGATGAACATTTTGGTAATTGGCCTGTGATTTTGGTGACCAACCCCAAACATGCCATGTACATGTCTGACAAGGAGGCACTGGATAGACCTGCTAATTCAACACACATCAGGTATAATCCTTTATTACAGTATTTATCCTCAAATAAGCCCCCTACCTTAGTGTAAAAATTTAGGGTTTAATTTTTTATCCTCAAATAAGCCCCCTACCTTAGTGTAGAAATTTAGGGTTTTCAAAATGTTTTTATCCTCGAATAAGCCCCTACCTTAATGTAAAAGTTTAGGGTTTTAAGTTTTTATCCTCAAATAAGCCCCCTACCTTAGTGTAAAAGTTTAGTGTTAAGTTCAGGGAGGGATTATTTGTAAACCACTATTTAAAATTGATGATTTTACGAAAATGGGGTTTATTTGTGGTATGGGCTTATTTGTGAAAATATGGTATATAGCTCTATTTTAGGGCAGGTTTTATAGGGGGAACATAGATAGATATTAAAAAAAACATTATTCTTCTGTTCAGATGATGAGAATTAGATGATTGGTCTGCAACATCAATGGTAAAGACAACTCATTCTTTAGAGGTATATAGACAGATTCCAATAGAAAAATGGAGGCAAATCTCTAATGCTTCATTTTATGGAATTAATTTTGATCAAATTTAATCTGCAGATCTGAAAAATTATTTGATAAAGGGGATTCAATGTTGTATGAATGAGGGATATAGGAAATACACAATGTGGATGGGATAAAGTATGGGTTTTTTTAATTAATTCAGCCTGAATTACTAGGACATCATATGTTTCATTAAGAAGATGCTCTATCCTGTTATAATCCATCTCACTGAGAAGCACATCTCAGAATGGGAAAATCTTTATAATAAAACTATATTACTATGAATAGAATTCCTTATGTTTGTTGAAACATCTACATTAACATATTGCAGTTAATGTCTTTTAAAAATCTGTCAGAATAATTTTATCAGGTACATATGTTCCATTTCAGGATTCTGATTTTCTCCCCTGATGAAATCACCACAGCAGATGTATACATAGATGGTGTGTATGTAGGGCCAGCTCACCACATACAGGGGCCACTGTTTGCATTGCCATGGCAACCTCAGAAGTACATCAACGGTGTTCACAAACTGAGAGTTGTTGTACAGGTATCCAACTTCACAGTTATTTAATAGCTTCAACAAGTCAATCATCTAATCAAGTTTGTTCCAGATGTTTAAAACATTATAGAATGTTATAGTTCTCAAATAAATTGCATGTCCTCTAAATGAATATATAACAAATAAAATTAACCTGCTTTGTCACCATAACAACAAAAAACAATAAAACCTGTTTAAAATTTGTTCAAGGAACCAGAGAAATAGTTCATTATATCCAAAATTCTTAGCTTTTGGGATTTGACTTACTTTGTATCATCAGAAATTTGTATCAAGCCTGTTTAAGAAAGTTTCACTGTACAAACTCGAAGTTATAATAACTATCCATTGTGATGAGACCTATCAACAGTCAACAAAACCTGGTGCATGTGTACCTGTTAAATTTAGTATTCCTGGGGAAACAAATTTTATCGGAATAAAAGTATAATATTTCTGTTTCTGGCAATAATAACACTATACTTGTATTTGTTTTCTAATCTGTATGTTAACTTTTAAGGATGCTGCTCAGAGAGGTCGAGAGGTGACCCAACCATTTACCATTGACACTAAAGGACTGGCTCTCCCATCCATTCCAGCCTTGTTATTGATAGTCAATGTTCACAACCTGGTAAGTAAACTTCAAAATTATCTGTAGAATTATTGAAACATATACAATCAACACTCAAATCTTTAAATGTTTTTCTTTTTTTCTTTAATATTTTATTGATCAATGTTTTTCATCTCAAAGTTTCACCAATCTTCATTGTTTGTTCATATGGATGAACAGATTTTATCCTTTGAGAAGACCAGCTTGATAAAATAGTTATCAAATACTTTGAACAGGTTAATTTAAATGACAGGTAGTCAGTTATAACAGTTTTTTTTTGTTTGTTTGGTTTTTTTCAGGCTAAACTTCTATTCTGGTTTTTGTGCTGTACCTACATCGGAGTGCTCATGCTTCTAAGAAGTTGTGATAACATCAGAACTATTTTCATCAGAGGTTTGTGAGGCTATTTATTTTCTTTTTTTCTTTTTGATCTGTGTAAAAATTCAGAAAATGAACAGACTTTGAATTCCTGAGCTCACAATAGCAGCTTGTAACACATTATAAGTTAAATTGTAAAATGTGAGGACAATAATGATAATATACATTGAAACCTCACCTTACAACCACCTCAAAATGTATATATACAGGTACACTACATACTAGTGATGGGATGATTGGTCAGATATGATCAATTAACTCATTGTTACTTATCTGATAATCAACTGTGATTTTTCACTATTTATCATTTGTAGATTGATGTTTTTCTGTATTTTAGATTGACGAATTTCATTTCCTACTTGGAATATGTGATTGATATGTCAGTTGTTAGCACATTGAATTAACAACTAAATAGTTGTTAACTTGGGCTTTTTTGAGTTAAATTTACAAAACACTAATTTGACAGCAACTGAGAATTTATTCATTTTATAGAAAAGTTGAATGCAGTCATTTGATTATGTAATCAATTTACTACATAGAAAGGCCTTTCCAATTATAACCAATAATCAATTTTGCATTAATTGCCACTGATTTCCATTTGCTACTTCATTCCAGTATTTTGTGGTTTTCTTTCATTGTCTATAGTTACAATTGTATTTAAGTTAAAATTTGAAGTAATGTGCTGGTATTTATTCACACTGTAGGTAGATATATCCCACCAATTTGTCGACCATTGGTCAACTTCATCAACAGTTGGCTACTGAGGCTGTGGCTCGTCTCCCGCATCTCTTCACTGTTTTATCCATTAGTCGGCTTTACACTTTATATTGGCATGGGTAAGTCTGTATCATTTTGTCATCTCTTCACTGTTCTCCTGAGTTTATACCAATCTTTCTCTCTTCTATGTTTAGTAAGTTAGCTGACCATTTCATCTTTTATGATTTGACACCAATCAGATATACAGAGACATGCAAAAAGAATTCAGACATATTGTATTTTTACTACTGAATTTATTTCATGTATATTGACAAATTTCAATGGGTCTTTATAACATTGGATTTCAATGGATTTATTTTAATTCCATATACTAGTAGACAATTGTTCGCTCTTTCACCCCATAATCTTTACATAGTTTTACTGTGATTACATTTTCATGAAAAAGATGAATATATGCAGTCTAATAAAATGTGACATTGTTAAGTTCTTACTTATTGACGTTGCTAAAATTTCAAAAAATGTAGCGTGTAAGTATCTCTTGAAATCGGCTACAGACAATTAGAACAAATATTATCAGAGGAAGGAGAAAATGATTTTCTAAAACATTTTTCAAGAAAATTGATTAAAAGAAAATATTGAAAAAATCATTGAAAATTTGGCAAAATGTGTAAAATTTATAGCAAAATGATTATATGTCCCAATATTTTTTGCATGTCTCCGCACATTGCATGTTGAGGTTCATAAATGATCATTGCATTTAACTGATTATTGATGGCAGGTAAATGCATTATTTTAATGAGCTCTTTGGTTGTAACTTCCCTATAAATGAATTGTGTACCTATACTAAACTTTGTAATGTCATCATATCGTTAAACCATATTAATGTTCTTTACTTATCTGTTTGAAAACAATTGGATATAATCATGTGAAAATAATTTCTCAAACAATTTACAATTCTATAGACAGTTTCTTATCAGTCATTGAAATCAATCAATTGTGTTGTTTTTTTCTTTATACTACAAAGAAAAAACAAGATTATCTTGTTATTAAGTTTTATCAATATTTTGGGAAGGTTAACTTTCCATAGGACTGGATTGACAAAAGTTAAGGAACGGAAAAATTTTCTTCCAAATTTTTCTTTAGCCAGTAATACTTCTCACTATAAAAAATAGTTAGGAAATGAACTTTATTTAAGGAACATTCATCAAGCTGGACTAGAACCTTGATGAATTTGAATGTTAATGTCTCATGCCCTTGCCCTTTGCAGGTCCCTGGTTTGTGGCTGAAATCCTGGAAGGTCACCTTGGAGTGGTGTTCATCTGGGGACTGTATGTAAAAGGGGTGTTCATTCCTGGCTCACTAGCCTACCTGTATGGTATATTTCAGGTAAGATTTCTACTTCCTTGCTTGCACAGAAGGCAAATCCTAATCTTCATTCTTAAATTTTCATATGCAGATTTCTAATTTCACCTATCTGTTTAGTACACAAAATGTATAACTAAAAATATTGAATTCATGAAATGATTCAGATATGAATTATGAATATTTCAAATTCATTCAAGGGTATTTACGTATTTCAATAGTAAATTAGGTCAATTATTTTACATTCAAATACAACCTCCTGGGAAAATGGGAATATTTGGTGTAAAAATACAAAATGTATCCCACATGTGGCCTTATTCCTTGTGTTTTCTTACTTCAGATTGTAGTCTTCAATGTCCCTATCTTGCTATTTCTTGGATACATGATTCAATTTCTGCGAGAAGAAAGTCAAGGACGAAGAACTGGCAAAGACAAGCTGTGTCGTATTTATGTTCCTGTGTCAGCTCTGTTGGTGCTATCTTGTTACATTGCTATGGTGGAGTTCCCTATTGCCTATGGGAGTTCCGCCATGATAATGGGTCCTGTCAGAACTGGTTCAATAATACTCATGGTCATACTGTTCTTCCAAGCCAAGAAGCATGCTTTATCAAATCAAAACAGTTAATGTTGCTGAATTTTAGCTGAAAAATTCTTATTTATTTATGTTAAAAGTTTTGTTTATTTTATGCACTATGTTGTATGTGGGTTTGTTGATTTGATATAATAGTTACAAGAATTGCAATAGTAACAAGACAATTCTTGAAATTTTATTTGTAATTGATCAATTTATTTTTTTAATGCATTAAACAATTAATATTCATGCGTTATTTACATATAAGGTGATATTGTATATCCTGAATCAAGCAATGGTATTTTTTTTTCTCAACAAATCTTGCTAATTGGCCTAAATTTGAGCAATGTGATAGCATATATTTATGTCTAGTCCCCATTGACTTTCCTGATGTGGTGAGGTAATAAGAACTAAAAGATGATATATGCAGACCAATTTGATTTTGATTATTAATAAAATGCATATAAATGTGTTCATTATAATTGTCCATATAAATTACTATCGTTAGAATTATGAATGTTGTAAATTTCATATGAGAACTCTCTCATTAATTTCATAATAAGATTAATTCGCTTCAGGTGCTTTGATTTTGAAGCTCTGGTACTAAAAGCTTTAGACTTGCCACAAGGTAGATGTTTTTTTTAACATTTACCCAAAATGTCCAATCATTCTGTCCTAAAACTGGGATGGTCTAGTCAGACATCACACAGTGGAGTTTTACCGTGTATACCAGATTCAGTTTTAGAGGTCTAGTGATAAAGTTGTAAAGTCTGGTGTTGTTTGACAAATGATGCTTGATTATCAATTTTATCTTCAGTATTAAAAAGATTAATCATGTTTCTCTTAAAATTTTAGGCTTAAAATTAGTATTTTCACCCCACTCTTTCTTTGTTTCAGATCATTCATTAGTCATTGTATATTAAAAAAAACCTCTTTACTTACATGTAACTGTTCCCAGTTTAAGAAAATTGCAGAAAATTCATGTTACGAATATAAGAAACAAATACATGTATACAGACAAACCTGTTTATCTAAATAGCTGTTTAAAAATGTAAGTTTCGGAGATAAAATCAAGTTTTAAAGAAACATATGCAGCCCTTGAATGTCCCCATCAATTTTCCTATACAGCAACACCAGATTTGTGGCTTAGTCTAAATTTCATTAACGTACAATTTTTATTCCAGCAGTCCCAATGCCTGTGCTACAATACAATGTAAATAAAAGAGATATTTGTATGATGATATCCTTTACCAGTAAATAAACAAGAGCAGCTTCATAATTAAGGCTGTAGATGATGCATCTCTGTTGAGTTAAGAACTTATTAACCTAATAAAATAAAATCTTCAAACATTCCCTGACACTATAGTCATATCGTACTGAATGTATTTTTTTTTTTTTTTTTTTTAAATTGATGACCAGTAAATTCTGCATTTTAAAAACAGTCAATATTATTATGAATTTTGTCACATTTCTGTAGGAAATGATTCTTGGTCATTTGTGATGTTAGTTGCTGTCATGTGTGCCATCGTGTTCAACAAAGTTCAAAACTAATGTATGGAACAACAAGTACTTGGTACATTAAGTATCATCTTCATAATTGACTTTTTCAGTCTCTAAAAATATTTTTTGTAAGAGACTAATAATTATCTGATCTAGCAGCATTTTGCCTGTTTATGTACATTTGGTATGCCTCAGGCTACAATTTCTCAAATGTCTCTACCAAAGGAAATTATTCATACTTGTATGTTAAATACACCAATCATATTCTGACAATTGTGTTTGAAATTTCTCACAGCTGGCTGAAATAATGCCTCCCATATTTAATCTAAAAAAGTTCCATTGTAAACAGAAACAAGGATACTATATAGATATAATTTTTATAGGTCACAGGTTTCCTCAGGTTTGACTTTTATTATTCGGTTAACTTGGATGAAAATTGATTTTTAATATAAATTCTGCATTGAACAATGAGGTATTTTCTTTTTATTGATCTTGTATTATTTGACATGTTATGTTACCTCAGGAAACTGTTTATAGTTCATAATTCTGTGGAATATCATTTGTCTAATATGTATGTATTTAATTTTGCTTTATAATATTCACAGCAAATCTATGATGCCTAAAATTCAACACCCGGTGAAATCTCATAGGTTTTAAAATAATATCCTATGATATAAATGATATAAACATTTTTACAGGACATAGCAGTATTGATGATATTCAATAACTTGATCTTGCAGTAAAATACCTGAAATATAACCACACTGGTGTAGTTAGGTGTGACATCACTGTGGGTTGTAGTTTAACAAACATCACTTTGCATTGTTGTTTGGTATAATGACATTGGCTGGGATAACTTTGTTATAATACTCTATTTATTTGGTTGGTAATATATAGTCCCCTTAAAGATTTACATCTGTATCGGTAATAAATCTTGCATGTTCATGTAGCTGGAAATATATTGTCTGGGCTTGATTGTATCAGATTTCATTTGTAACTCACCTAGCCCTGGTGTGGTGTCCGCATCCGTCTAGTGTAAATTTTTTCATTTAAATGATTTCTTCTCACAAACCAATTAGGTCTAGAATTTGATATTTGACTGGTAGGTTTCCTAGAATGGAGCCCAACAATGTTGAGAAAAGGAATTATCTTGACTCGTATTCAAGATCACAGAGGTCATATTTATTAAAACATTCAAACAACTTCTTCTCACAAACCAAAAATGTCTAGAATCATGATATTTGGCTAGAAGGTTTCTGGGATTGAGCCCCACCATTTTACTAACAGTAATGACCTTAACCCATATGCAAGGTCACAGGGGTCAATTTTTTTTTCCAAATACTCAAATGACTTCTGATGATTAGCTAAAAAGTCTAGAATCAAATTGTTTGGTAGGTTGGTTCCCGGAATGACAACCAACAAGGTATTACTTTGAACCATATTCAAGGTCACAGGGTTTTGTTAAAACACTCAAATGATTCGTCAATAACTAAAAGGCCTAGAATCAAGATGTGTGCCTGATTATAGGTTTCTAGGATGACACCCAATAAAGTTTACATGAAGAAATTACCTTGACCCATATTCAAGGTCTCAGGGGTGAAGTTTGTCCAAACTGACATAGGACTTCTGATTAACTGAAAGGCAGAAAATCATCAAAGAGGTCAAGTGAATACCGGGTAAGCGATGTAGGCCTATTAGGCCTCTTATCTTAATGTCATTATTAAGGTATTTCAATAAAAAATATTTTCGTAGATATTAGTCTTCTTCTAATATACACAAATACATATACAGTACATGTATATCCTCATTTCAGCATATACTTTTTCAAAAAGTTCAGTGAAGACAATTTCTCCAACTAATCATAAATGTAAAGGAAATACAGAGCTTTGTTTGGCCTAAGTATGAAAAAAACAGGCTTAAGAGTTTAATCCACTTTTCAAATTGCCATAATTTTTTTCTTGAAAGAGGTTTAACAATATTCTTTTGTTTGTACATGTATGTAAAATCCATCTTTATATGGCAAAAAATACAGTAATTCTTCAATATAAGTAATTCATAATACCATGGCATGACTTAAAATTTGTATCCCAATGAAATGAAATATTCATACAATAATTTCAGTTATCAAATGCATTTAGAACAATTTTTAGATAATAATGATGAGAAAAAAGTTGTGTTATCTTAGATGAGATGAAATGTAAAATGTGTAAATCAAATTACTTGGTATGAAAGTTAAACAATATTTACAATCCTTAGGCTCACTTGAGAAATATAACATTAAATTGAATCTACATTTACAACAAATAGAGAAAACAGTACGAATGACTGTTACATCCCAGTCATATATATATACAGGTAAGTCACAGGAACTGATCAAAATTTATTTTTGTCTGAATTGGCTGATCATTTATGTAAACATGTATTACATGTACAGTATTTAAATATCAATATCTTTCTGTTGCATGTCACACAAGTGATTTTATTCTGGACGAGAAACTATTATAGTTTATATTTACAAAATGATACATTTTTAAAATTAACATGATTGAGAAAATAAATGTTGTTTTTTTTTGTTTTTTTTTTTTGCTCTGTGTTTACAGCCAATAGCCAACTCTTGAGAAATTTTAACTGTTAATTCTGTTACCTTAATATACATCCTCATGTGCAAGTATTTTTGTTTAAATACATGTATAACATTCACATTTAGTTTTTATTTTAAACTTTTAGTATTTTTCAGAAAATACTAATATTTTTTTTATTTAAAGATTTAAAACTTACACTTTATTGGTGTATACCAAGGATTACATTTTTAACAGTGCCTGTTATTTTGTGATAATTTTTTGCTGCATATGTATGATTATAAATATTAATTGTGATGTGAAAATGTGTTCAATAAAATGTGGCACTTGAAATGGAGGCTTGTACATTGAGTGTTTTATTTTAAACAGTAAGGTAAATGAAAAAGTAACAACCTGAGTTCCTGAAACAATGTAACTGAAGGAGTTCACGAATGACGCAATTAGTAGCAATTGAAAATTAGGGTTAAAAATTGGAAGAAGACCAAATTAAATGTTTCCTCCGATGGTTCTAGGAACTTTTATCTTGGAGAAGTTTTAATAATGAATAAGGATTCGTTTGTTTGTGAAGCTGTGATGTGAAGTAAAATCTTATGGCTTCACGACATTGGGGTGTCTATATCGTAGAATCATTCAGGTTATTCCTCAAAGTGAATCTGTGTTTTTGTCTTGGTGCAAATCCAATTACCAGTATTACTGTTATAGGTTAAGGTAGATAATCAGAGGTTTTATGAGTTTGAACTAATTAATTTTACAACTCCCACCCCCGCCCTAATGTTACAGGTACAACTCTACAAGCTTTTAAAGGGATTGAAAAAAATTGCATGATCCTGACACTGACTGTTTTATTAGACCATTGATATTTTATGAAAATTGTCTTGCTTATCTGTCTAAAATCTGTCATACAGGTAGATATCATAGGACACTCAGACTTAATCAAATGGTGCAAGCATTTTATAAAAAGAATCATTTAAGTGCTCGGTACACGCATATGAATGGTGGATGTTGTAGGCCTGTCTGCACTGTCGGACTTGCATGACAAGCTTTTCTGCTGAAATAAGTTAGATTTTCTTGTCGCTGCTTGTTGCTATCTATTAATAAAAATCTAAGAACTTTTCCTAAACTCCAGAAATATTCTATCGTCCACAGTAGTTGTTGAATAACAAAGAAATGTCTACTTTCACTTTGTGAAAACCATCGTCTGCTAAAACCACGTGTTCATCCACTAGTGTAAACAATGGAACTCTTCTTGCAAGAAGATAATAAAAGTATATTCACGAAAAGATGGAAAGAGAAGTATCCGATTTGAGAAAGCAGTTACAAGAGAGGGATAAAGAAATAGACAGCCTAAAGAAACTTCTGGCTGTAAAGGTATCCAATGGTTTAGCTGTTGGCCGATATTATCACCATTAGAACTTATGATGGTGTGTCGTGCATGTTTTACCGAGACACCGGCCTGCTCCGAAACTTGGTACAGTTACGTTACTGTACAGTAACAGTAGTTGATTTCTAATTAATACTTCTACAAATGTACTTCTAAATGATAATGGTGACCAACTTCAACAGGTTGAAGATAATGTAATGAGAGAGAAAGAGATTTAGTCGATCCCGAGAAAGCCAAAATGAAAGTACGGTGACAGAATTCGAAGAGCAGATTTAAAATATTAAAGATTGTTTTCTGAACTGGGTTCTGTAATCCGAAGGGTTCTGATGTTAATATCGCCTTTCAAGCTGATTTAAAGTAAGATAAGATCGTCAGAAAATTCGGACTATGTAGTGTGGTGATTGAAAGGATTGGTGATGGGAATGCCTTGGTTGCCTGGTTGCTGGTATTAGTCTAGTGTGTTTGCTAATAGGCTAATAGCTACCTGATTGTTTACAATTTTGAACATCATACATAAAAATTGAGTCTCTTCATCTGTCGGCAAGGGACCAACATTTAAGATGGTTCAACATATCGGTGACACTGGATGTTTTATGTGTACTGAAAAGTATGGACGTTTTTGTTAAGTAGATAACGAGCAGTCCTACATTATACTGTTTTGATGTTACTGATATTATCCCGGGTATATGGGTCCCAAACAGGACAGACATACTCTAGGGTTGGACGGACTAATGATTTGCATGCCTGTTGCTTTAGCTGATGTGACCATATTTTATAAAATTTGACAGAGGGAGCCAAGTGTGGAATTTGCTTTATTAGTAATATTTTTTATGTGGTAGTCCGATTTTATATTAGATTGGATTGTAACACCCAAGTATTTTGTTTGGTCTACATGCTCTAGCATATGCCCACGGAGGATGCATTTTCCCCTTGTTCACAGACAACTCATTACACTTGGATCTAGGCCATCTTCCATGTCTATTCCCAGAGCGCCAGTTTGTCTAAGTCTTGCTGTAGTATTTCAGCATCATTGTTAGACTTGACAACTAAGTAAGCAATAGTATACTATTCAATACTAGTAAGCCATAGGATACAAGAATTCTAATGATGAGATATATATATTTCTACCACAAAATGCTGTGTTATTCCACTCTCAAGCCATTGTATAAATGTGTAACAGGAGAGGAGAAAATGTAGCAGCCAGACCGGGGTTCGAACCCGGGACCCTCCGAACTCTAGACGGACACTCTACCACTGAGCTACCTGGTCGCCGATGATCGACCCAGTCCAGTTCCGCTACATTCCTCCCTCCTTTTTTCAAGTCTTTGCCCCCGAAGACCACAAGTTCGGATATCACCTTGCTAAGCATACTCCCAATGCTTTAGCAAGCTCACCAATTATGTAACAGGAGAGGAGAAAATGTAGCAGCCAGACCGGGGTTCGAACCCGGGACCCTCCGAACTCTAGACGGACACTCTACCACTGAGCTACCTGGTCACCGATGATCGACCCAGTCCAGTTCCGCTACATTCCTCCCTCCTTTTTAGCTCACCTGGTCCGAAGGACCAAGGTGAGCTTATGCCATACCGTGGCGTCTGTCATTCGTCCGTCCGTCCGTCAACAATTGACTTATTTGACTTCTTCATAACCGCTTATCAGAATTTGAACAAATTTGGTCAGAAGCATCCCTATGGGTAGGGGACTCAAAATTGTACAAATGATGGGGCTGACCCCCTGGGGGCCTCTGGGGCGGGGCCAAAAGGGGTCAATTTGGCACTATTGATATAAACGACTTCTTCTCTGAAACCAAGCAATGGCTATCGCTCATATTTTCCTGGTGGCATCACTATGGGGTGGGGATTCAAAATTGTACAAATGATGGGGCTGACCCCCAAGGGGCCTGAGGGGCGGGGCCAAATGTGGTCAATCCGGCTATATTGATATAAACAACTTCTTCTCTGAAACCAAGCAATGGCTATCGCTCATATTTGCCTGGTAGCATCACTATGGGGTGGGGATTCAAACTTGTACAAATGTTGGGGCTGACCCCCCAGGGGCCTGAGGGGCGGGGCCAAATATGGTCAATCGGGCTATATTCATATAATTGACTTCTTCTCTGGAACCAAGCAATGGATATCTCTCATATTTTGCTGGTAGCATCACCTTGGGGTAGGAATTCGAAATTGTACAAATGACGGGGCCGATCCCCCCAGGGGCCTGAGGGGTGGGGCCAAATATGGTCAATCGGGCTATATTCATATAATTGACTTCTTCTCTGGAACCAAGCAATGGATATCGCTCATATTTGCCTGGTAGCATCCCTATGGGGTGGGGATTCAAAATTGTACAAATGGTGGGGCTGACCCCCTGGGGGCCTGAGGGGCGGGGCCAAAATTGGTCAATGTGTTTAAACAGCGTCTTCTCTGAAACTTAGCAATGGATATTACTCACATTTGTATGGTAGCATGGTTATGGGGTGGAGATTCAAAATTGTCAAAATGTTGGGGTTGACCCGGGCCGCCAGGGGGCTGAGGGGTGGGGCCAAAAGGGGTCAATTTAGCTAAATTGATTTAAACAACTTATTCTCTGAAACTTAGCAATGATTTGAATGATAGCATCCTGTTTGGGTAGGGATTCAAAATTGCATAAAGGAAGGAGCTGACCCCCCCAAGGGGTAGAGGGCAGGGTCAAAAGGGGTCAATTGGTCTAAACAAGTTCTTCTCTGAAACTAAGCATGGATATCACTCACATTTGTGTGGTAGCATCCCTATGGGGTCGTGCCAAAAGTCAATTTCATTTCATGGATTAATGCACTTTTTGGCATTTTTAGTATTAAAATAAAACCAATGTACATGTACCCATATAAAATGCTTATGATATAAATATTGACATAGCAATACCAGTGACAAATATACTTAAGCATCATTCTTGTTTCATATCTCATGAAACCAGGTGAGCGATACAGGCCCTCTGGGCCTCTTGTTTCAAGTCTTTGCCCCCGAAGACCACAAGTTCGGATATCACCTTGCTAAGCATACTCCCAATGCTTTAAACAAGGGTAGGCAAGCTCACCAATTATGTAACAGGAGAGAAGAAAATGTAGCAGCCAGACCAGGGTTCGAACCCGGGACCCTCCGAACTCTAGACGGACACTCTACCACTGAGCTACCTGGTCACCGATGATCGACCCAGTCCAGTTCCGCTACAAATGTGCCGACTGTTGGATAAATATGCACACTTGATTACAGATGTGAACTTTGACATTATTACCTAAACTGAAAAAAATATCTATGTAATTGTCAAGTTCAGGGTCATTCAGACTGACCTCACACTTATTAGAACAATAGATTAGGCCATGCCACTGGTGTTCTTAAAAGGCTTGGGTTAAGTAGGGTTAAATAGAGAAAAAAATACAGGTGAGGCACTGAGCTGATAACTGTTGATATAGTCATAGCAGTGAAAAATGAAAGGTACCGAGGGAATTATTCAATCTGCATTTTGGTACATGACATTTAAATGTTGGTCAAAAAATGAGGAAGATATTGACTATCAAAGCTGTACAGTGATACTTAGCCAAACCACCAAAGCCAGACCACCAGTGGGAGGGGCTAAACTGGACGACATAGTGACATCACTTATCACTGTATGAATGGGCCTTATGGGCTTTAAAATGTTATATTTCAGACACCTACACTTATTGAAGAGAAAGATATTTGTGAACAAAGTGATTGCAGTTCTGGAACAAGAGAAAAGCTGAATAATGCTGAGATATCACGTTATAGTCGACAGCTCATCTTACCAGAAATAGGTGTTAAAGGTTGGTAATGTGTGATTCAAGTTATAAGTCTACAATATACATGTGTATTACCGGTATCTTTGCATTTTACTCTTAAAATTATCTCTATAGTCTTGTAGTATTTTGCCTTTTCACCTTTATGCAAATATTGTCTGAGCTATTTCTCACAAATTTCTTGTTTGAAATTTCTCAATAGTCCAAATTACAAGTGTTAATGTTACCCCGGTAGGTTTTGACAGTGACCTTCATAAAGTTTTTTCTCAAATTTGATCACAGATTCCCCATGGTGCTAAGAAATGTATAATGAACTGACCAAAAGAATAACATATGGAAGGGAGGCAGGCAGCCATCTTGTATCTAATGTGATCTTTGAGTAAATGTTTATCACAAATTTCTTTTGAAGGTGCTAGCCTTGTAACAGATTTATGTTGTAGGTTCCAGTGGTCCTAGGTCTTTCAACATGAGTTTTAATTTTACAATTGAAAATACTGTTTGAATGAATCAATCCAAAAAGTTTTAATCAGTGAAAAAGAGGAAAGAAGAACTGGAACGTAAAGAATAACTGTGTGAATTGGTCATAAAACTAAGAAAAAAAAAAAAAAACCTAATGATAGTGGAGACCACCATCACTCTAGGATCTCTATATAACTAAACCTTTATGTTAACAATTCTGGAGAAATTACAATCTTCAGATCTCTAAAACATAAACATTTATCAAAAATACATCGCATATTCTGGTAAATGATATTATATTTCCAGGTCAGCTGTCCATCAGTTCAACGTCTGTGTTGGTTGTTGGTGCCGGTGGATTGGGATGCCCATCCAGTATCTACTTAGCAGCAGCTGGAATAGGTACAGTATACATGACTATGAATGACGTTAACCATGGATGCAGTACAAATATTTACTGCTTACTACATGTACAATAAAAAAAAAGCTAAATATGAACTCTTGAAAAAAATGTATGTAGTACTACATTCTTTTTTATATCTGTTCCTGAAATAAGAACCTGAATCACATATGATAATGGTACATCAAAATTTAGCAAGTTTGAAACTTAGGTGATATTTCTTTCTAAGGGTTCAGTATATGAATAAGGGTTTAAGGTACATGGATTCAGTTTTAAACTACCGAAACCATGGACGTTGAAAAATTATCCATGATTTTTAGAAAAACTGTCTTTACTACCAGTATGTACATTTTTGTATAATATATTGTACTTTGAAATGATTGATAAGATTTATTTTGTGACGCATTTTGAAAAAGCATACAAATTCCCTAAAAACATTTTGCATTCAATAACTTCATGATTTTGCACTTCCAGGCAGGATAGGTCTGGTAGACTATGATGAGGTGGAATTAACCAATCTCCATAGACAGATACTACACACAGAAACCAAAGTGGGTGTGACGAAGTCAGCTTCTGCAGCACATGCTTGTAAAAGGTGGGTAACATTTTTGCCTATTTATTCTTTAACGCATCTCAGTTTGATACATGATACATATACTGTCTCAGTACTCCAAAATTACCCACCCTTGATACCCTGACAATCACTCAG
Organism: Pecten maximus; assembly: GCF_902652985.1. Taxonomy (NCBI): domain Eukaryota; kingdom Metazoa; phylum Mollusca; class Bivalvia; order Pectinida; family Pectinidae; genus Pecten; species Pecten maximus. Next base: position 15,491,445 of record NC_047017.1, on the reverse strand, counting down.
ATAGATTAAAGATTTTTATTCCCATAATCCCCGATATCTCGAGAAACCACCAGTTCGACCTCTCCTCAGTACCAAAGCTTATCTATCCTTAATATCCAAAGTGACCAAGAGGGAACCAAAAACTTACTGTATCCTCAGTTGTTGAAGTTCACCGATCTTTAACATCCTAACAACTACTTTGATAAATTAAGGCTTACTTTATTCTCACTATTAATGTTTACCCATCTCTGATATCCTGTGTGACCACCATCCCTGATATCCTGTGTGACCTCCAGTGTTTGAGTACAGAACCTTTTAACCTCTCCTCAGTATCAGTTTACCCATCCCTGATATCCTGTGTGACCTCCAGTGTTTGAGTACAGAACCTTTTAACCTCTCCTCAGTATCAGTTTACACATCCCTAATATCCTGTGTGACCTCCAGTGTTTGAGTACAGAACCTTTTAACCTCTCCTCAGTATCAGTTTACCATCCCTGATATCCTGTGTGACCACCAGTGTTTGAGTACCGAACCTTTTAACCTCTCCCCAGTATCAGTTTACACATCCCTGATATCCTGTGTTACCTCCAGTGTTTGAGTACCGAACCTTTTAACCTCTCCTCAGTATCAGTTTACCCATCCCTGATATCCTGTGTGACCTCCAGTGTTTGAGTACAGAACCTTTTAACCTCTCCTCAGTATCAGTTTACACATCCCTGATATCCTGTGTGACCTCCAGTGTTTGAGTACAGAACCTTTTAACCTCTCCTCAGTATCAGTTTACACATCCCTGATATCCTGTGTGACCTCCAGTGTTTGAGTACCGAACCTTTTAACCTCTCCTCAGTATCAGTTTAACTATCCCTGATATCCCGTGTGACCTCCAGTGTTTGAGTACAGAACCTTTTAATCCCTCCTCAGTATCAGTTTACCCATCCCTGATATCCTGTGTGACCTCCAGTGTTTGAGTACAGAACCTTTACCCTCTCCTCAGTATCAGTTAACCCATCCCTGATATCCCGTGTGACCACCACTGTTTGAGTACAGAACCTTTTAACCTCTCCTCAGTATCAGTTTACCCATCCCTGATATCCTGTGTGACCTCCAGTGTTTGAGTACAGAACCTTTTACCCTCTCTTCAGTATCAGTTTACACATCCCTGATATCCCGTGTGACCACCACTGTTTGAGTACAGAACCTTTTAACCTCTCCTCAGTATCAGTTTACCATCCCTGATATCCTGTGTGACCACCAGTGTTTGAGTACAGAACCTTTTAACCTCTTCTCAGTATCAGTTTACCATCCCTGATATCCTGTGTGAACTCCAGTGTTTGAGTACAGAACCTTTTAACCTCTCCTCAGTATCAGTTTACCCATCCCTGATATCCTGTGTGACCTCCAGTGTTTGAGTACCGGACCTTTTAACCTCTCCCCAGTATCAGTTTACACATCCCTGATATCCTGTGTGACCTCCAGTGTTTGAGTACCGAACCTTTTAACCTCTCCTCAGTATCAGTTTACCATCCCTGATATCCTGTGTGACCTCCAGTGTTTGAGTACAGAACCTTTTAACCTCTCCTCAGTATCAGTTTACCATCCCTGATATCCTGTGTGACCACCAGTGTTTGAGTGCAGAACCTGTTAACCTCTCCTCAGTATCAGTTTACCCATCCCTGATATCCTGTGTGACCTCCAGTGTTTGAGTACAGAACCTTTTAACCTCTCCTCAGTATCAGTTTACCATCCCTGATATCCTGTGTGACCTCCAGTGTTTGAGTACCGAACCTTTTAACCTCTCCTCAGTATCAGTTTAACTATCCCTGATATCCTGTGTGACCTCCAGTGTTTGAGTACCGAACCTTTTAACCTCTCCTCAGTATCAGTTTACCCATCCCTGATATCCTGTGTGACCTCCAGTGTTTGAGTACCGAACCTTTTAACCTCTCCTCAGTATCAGTTTAACTATCCCTGATATCCTGTGTGACCTCCAGTGTTTGAGTACCGAACCTTTTTACCTCTCCTCAGTATCAGTTTACCCATCCCTGATATCCTGTGTGACCTCCAGTGTTTGAGTACAGAACCTTTTAACCTCTCCTCAGTATCAGTTTACACATCCCTGATATCCTGTGTGACCTCCAGTGTTTGAGTACAGAACCTTTTAACCTCTCCTCAGTATCAGTTTACCCATCCCTGATATCCTGTGTGACCTCCAGTGTTTGAGTACCGAACCTTTTTACCTCTCCTCAGTATCAGTTTACCCATCCCTGATATCCTGTGTGACCTCCAGTGTTTGAGTACAGAACCTTTTAACCTCTCCTCAGTATCAGTTTACACATCCCTGATATCCTGTGTGACCTCCAGTGTTTGAGTACAGAACCTTTTAACCTCTCCTCAGTATCAGTTTACCCATCCCTGATATCCTGTGTGACCTCCAGTGTTTGAGTACAGAACCTTTTTACCTCTCCTCAGTATCAGTTTACACATCCCTGATATCCTGTGTGACCTCCAGTGTTTGAGTACAGAACCTTTTAACCTCTCCTTAGTATCAGTTTACCCATCCCTGATATCCTGTGTGACCTCCAGTGTTTGAGTACAGAACCTTTTTACCTCTCCTCAGTATCAGTTTACCCATCCCTGATATCCTGTGTTACCTCCAGTGTTTGAGTACAGAACCTTTACCCTCTCCTCAGTATCAGTTTACCCATCCCTGATATCCTGTGTGACCACCACTGTTTGAGTACAGAACCTTTTAACCTCTCCTCAGTATCAGTTTACCCATCCCTGATATCCTGTGTGACCTCCAGTGTTTGAGTACCGAACCTTTTAACCTCTCCTCAGTATCAGTTTACCCATCCCTGATATCCTGTGTGACCTCCAGTGTTTGAGTACCGAACCTTTTAACCTCTCCTCAGTATCAGTTTAACTATCCCTGATATCCTGTGTGACCTCCAGTGTTTGAGTACAGAACCTTTTACCGTCTCCTCAGTATCAGTTTAACTATCCCTGATATCCTGTGTGACCTCCAGTGTTTGAGTACCGAACCTTTTAACCTCTCCTCAGTATCAGTTTACACATCCCTGATATCCTGTGTGACCTCCAGTGTTTGAGTACGGAACCTTTTAACCTCTCCTCAGTATCAGTTTACACATCCCTGATATCCTGTGTGACCTCCAGTGTTTGAGTACAGAACCTTTTAACCTCTCCTCAGTATCGGTTTACACATCCCTGATATCCTGTGTGACCTCCAGTGTTTGAGTACCAAACCTTTTAACCTCTCCTCAGTATCAGTTTACACATCCCTGATATCCTGTGTGACCTCCAGTGTTTGAGTACCGAACCTTTTAACCTCTCCCCAGTATCAGTTTACCATCCCTGATATCCTGTGTGACCTCCAGTGTTTGAGTACAGAACCTTCTAACCTCTCCTCAGTATCAGTTTACACATCCCTGATATCCTGTGTGACCTCCAGTGTTTAAGTACAGAACCTTTTAACCTCTCCTCAGTATCAGTTTACCATCCCTGATATCCTGTGTGACCTCCAGTGTTTGAGTGCAGAACCTTTTAACCTCTCCTCAGTATCAGTTTACCCATCCCTGATATCCTGTGTGACCTCCAGTGTTTGAGTACCGAACCTTTTAACCTCTCCCCAGTATCAGTTTACCATCCCTGATATCCTGTGTGACCTCCAGTGTTTGAGTACAGAACCTTCTAACCTCTCCTCAGTATCAGTTTACACTTCCCTGATATCCTGTGTGACCTCCAGTGTTTGAGTACCGAACCTTTTAACCTCTCCCCAGTATCAGTTTACACATCCCTGATATCCTGTGTGACCTCCAGTGTTTGAGTACCGAACCTTCTAACCTCTCCTCAGTATCAGTTTACACATCCCTGATATCCTGTGTGACCTCCAGTGTTTGAGTACAGAACCTGTTAACCTCTCCTCAGTATCAGTTTACACATCCCTGATATCCTGTGTGACCACCATCCCTGATATCCTGTGTGACCTCCAGTGTTTGAGTACAGAACCTTTTAACCTCTCCTCAGTATCAGTATACATGAGAGATGATATTTGGTGTGCTGATTGTGAAGAAAAATTTAAACTGTACTCAGTCATTAATCACATTCTTAATGTTTCCTATATATCCATTGGACTATTTCTAAAAGTGTATTACATGTGTATATGGTCCCCAGGCCAGCCCCAAGGGGCCTGAGGGTGGGGCTTTCGGGTCAAATTAATTTAATTTCAAAATCCTTCTATTCAACTCCAAGATATGGCAAAATCAAACACTCTTCACAGATAGAAAGGTCTTAAGGTCCTTTACCAAAATTGTGAAATTCAAGACCAGGAGGTCTCATGTTTCCCCCTGGGGAGGTCGTATAGTTTAATATAGTTAAATAGCGAAACACATTTTTGAGCCTTATTTGTTCTAATTGTTATTGGAAATAATACAAACTTGGTTAGAATTATGAGCATGGGATGTCTGTTGAATAATACATGCATATTGGCACTGACTGGCCTTGAGGGGCGGGGCAAAAAAGGGTAAAATTGATTTTTTTCCGCCACCTTTTGTTCCGTGTCAATTTTAGCAGTATAACAAGGGTGGCAATATAATGAGGGATCAGTACGACAGTCATACACATATCACAGTTTGTTTTGAAAGCTGAACATAACTGCTTCTAATGTTACATTTCAGCTTAAACTCCCATGTTGAGTGTGTACCTTACCACCTGCAGCTGAACAGTTCCAATGCTTTACAACTTATACAACAGTATCCTTTAAATTTTACCCTGTAAGATTCTAAAAGTGTTACAGACCAGTTACAATTACATGTATAGAAATTAAACCTGATAGCCAATTTAGAATTGATAGATGGGAAAGTTTTAAAATGCTAATCCTATGCATTTTAACAGTGGTGACTTTATCAGTCCCCTACCAGTGAAACTTGGGGAATATTGGGGGATGATAAAGGATCATGATATATGGAACAAGTTTGAGTTCCAGGTTTTCTGGGTCAAGGTCAGTGTTATTATAATTTTTGGTTGGGGGGGGGGGGGGGGGAATGAATTTACCTAATTAAGGTTTCGATATTTATCATTGTTAAACTTCAATGATGCTGTCAATTGATGAATAAAACACAGAAATAATTTGTATTGAACAGTATACTCGCTGCAGCTCTAAACTTTGGTTAAAACAACAATGCCATATATGAAAAAAAAACTATATATAAACAATATAGTAATTAATAGTAATGAATAGTAATAAATAGTAATGAATAGTAAGACACTGCATGTCATGAATGGCAGATAACCAGAACAATTTCAGGTTTTCCTTCATAAGATGCCATAGATATGATATTGTGTTGGATGCCACAGACAATGTAGCCACCAGGTATCTGCTGAATGATGCCTGTATCCTAGCCAACAAGCCACTGGTCTCTGGCAGTGCCCTGAGGTTTGAGGGACAAGTAAGTCATATTCCTGCCATCTATTACTGGTTTAATTCTTATCAAGAAATATTATCTGTAAATTGAGACCAACTGTCTCAAAACACTAACTGTTTATTGGGACCATCTGAACCTCACATGTCTATTAGGACCAACTGTCTTGAATCATTATCTGTCCCAAGACAACTGTTTGGAAACATCACCTGTCATTTCTTGGGTTCAATTTATAGTTATAAACATAAATTTAGTTTTATCATGAAGAAATAAATTCTGATCCAACTGTAGATTGACATTTGCTAATAATAGTGTGTAAATGAGTTGTCTTCTGTTTCTCAGCTTACAGTGTACAACTATAATGGAGGTCCCTGCTACAGATGTCTGTACCCAAAACCACCACCCCCTGAAACCGTCACCAACTGTTCTGATGGGGGCGTCCTGGGCGTTGGTATGCGATTCCTCACATCGATGTGCTACATATACATTTTGTAATCTACATTACATGTACATGTAGCTACTAACCTTACATTAGTTTAAATTTAAAAAAATATTGTGGTTGATTGCATTGTAAGCAATATTATTTTTAATGTATTTGTCAAATTGCTAACTTTCCCTATAGGGAACTCCCAATTTTTGGGTCAAATTGAAAAATATATACATATTGTGCCATTAAAATTTTGATGACAGAATTTTATTATCGTTATTTTTTAATGTCTTTAATTTCAACAACAAAAATTCTTAATCAATTAGAAAGAAAAGCTTTAAAAATCTTGTTTCAAAGCACTGTTTGATAAAATAAATGTACTTTTCTGAAGTTTGAAATTTTGAATGCACAAAGTTTCCTCCATGGAAATTTTAAAAACTTAGAAAGCATTGATTATAAAACCTATCGGAGAGAGACCAATATTTCAATGTTTGAAATAGCAAATGTTACAATTGTTGATTGCAGTCCCTGGAATTATTGGGTGTCTACAGGCCTTGGAAGCTCTCAAAATAGCATCAGGTATTGGGCGTATCCTTCCTTAGTCATGATGTCATACTTCATTGTAAAATTAGTGTTGGTACATAATCTACATACCGTAACTGGTTTTACAAGATATATATATATTTACACCTTTGAATACCCACTGTCTTGTGCTAATCTACATGTATCTAGTCAATGAATTTCACTGTACATCTTCCTCAGTTACAGGTTATAAACATGTAATATATGTTAATTACTTGCATGTAATTTGTAAATATCATGTCTCGTAATTTAGTGAAATAATTAATTCATCCTAAATTTCAATTAAAATTGAATTAAAACTTTGCCTTAACAAAAGCCAGCTTCATTCTCACAAGTAATGTTGATGTTTGATGGCCTGGATGGTACATTCAGAAGGATCAAGCTCAGGGGGAGACAACCCTCATGTCCTTTGTGTAGCACCAATCCTTCAATAACACAGCTGATCGACTATGAACAATTTTGTGGGACCAGAGCAGATGATAAGGTAATTTAAAGGAACTCTTCCGGGATTACTATTGCTCTGTTATGTATATATTAGAGTGCACATAAACAATACATGTTATAGATAGATAAATGCATTTCATCACTTGGATTTTCGTTAGATTTATTAGGTCATCTGACCCAAAGGGTCAGGATGACCTATAGTCATCATGTTTCGTCCGTCGTCGTGCGCCGTGCGCCTTGCGTCGTGCGCTGTCCGCCGTGCGTAAACATTTCACATTTCAAACTTCTTCTCAAGTTCCACCAGTGGGATTGAGCTGAAACTTGCCTGAAATGCTCCTGGGATGGTCCTGAGGAAGTGTTGTTATTTTTCAGGTCGGTCAGAAATCCAAGATGGCCGCCATGGCAACCATCTTGAAAAACACATTTTAAACTTCTTCTCCAGTTCAACTGGTGCGATTGAGCTGGAAATTGGTGAGGATATTAAGGCGGGAGAGCCAATAAAGTGTTGTTATTTTTCGGCTTCGTAAAAACTTTGACATGGCAGCCATGGTGGCCATTTTGTAAAATGATTGCGCAATCATGGTTTTCCTGAACAACACCTATTTCAAACTTCTTCTCAAATTCCACCAGTGGGATTCAGCTGTAACTTACCAGAAATGATCCTGAGATGTTCCTGGCCAAGTTTTGTTATTTATCAGGTCAGTCAGAAATCCAAGATGGCCGTCATGGCAGCCATCTTGAAAAACACATTTTAAACTTCTTCTCCAGTTCCACTGGTGCGATTGAGCTGGAAATTGGTGAGGAGGTTAAGGAAGGGGAGCCAACAAAGTGTTGTTATTTTTCGGCTTCGTAAAAACTTTGAAATGGTAGCCACGGCGACCATTTTGTAACATGATTGCGCAATCATGTTTTTCCTGAACAACACATATTTCAAACTTCTTCTCAAATTCCACCTGTGGGATTCAGCTCTAACTTACCAGAAATGATCTTGAGATGGTTCTGGCCAAGTGTTGTTATTTATTGGGTCAGTCAGAAATCCAAGATGGCTGCCATGGCCAACAGTGCCACTAAACCTGCTACAGAGAATGCATACTACAATATTATAAGGGTCTTTAATTTAGAGCCAGATGACCGTTAAGGCCCCTGGGCCTCTTGTTTAATTTAGGAACTGGGAGGGGCAACCTACCGGTAATAAGGTTATGGGGTTCAGTTTTAAAGACAGAAAAACATAATTTTCAAGAATGCCAGGTTGTAGGATATATTTGCCCAACTCTAATAATAATATTGATGGTGGTTGTGCATAGGAGTAAGGAGGTAAGATATAAGATATGTTAAGGAGCCCAATATACTCTTTATTTTTAACAGGACAAGTGTCTGAAGGTGTTGGACTCAGAACATAGGATTACAGTACATGTAAGTTTTCTGTTTTGTTTTCCTCTACATGCATGTACCCTAATTGCATGAAATGATAATTATATAAAAGTTCATGTATTGCAATTTTTGTTCATGACCTCAATCATGCCCTCAATTTTGCAGGTGCCCCTGTTAGTTGGTTAGAAGGAATTCAGCAGGTTAATTAAAAGTTTTTTGTGAAGAATTAATTCAATAAAAATCATATATCTAACTGAAACCTATCATAGGCTATGAACAGTGACTTTAATCTAGTTTGATTTACTGTTAAATTACAGTGACTGTAATCTAGTTTGATTTACTGTTAAATTACAGTGACTGTAATCTAGTTTGAGTTACTGTTTAATTTGCCATGAACAGTGACTGTAATCTAGTTTGAGTTACTGTTTAATTTACCATAAACAGTGAGTAGAATCTAGTTTGAGTTACTGTTTAATTTATTATGAACAGTGTCTAGAATCTAGTTAGATCCACTGTTAAGTTTGCCATGAACAGTGTCTAGAATCTAGTTAGTTTTACTGTTAAGTTTGCCATGAACAGTGTCTAGAATCTAGTTAGATTTACTGTTAAGTTTGCCATGAACAGTGTCTAGAATCTAGTTAGATTTACTGTTAAGTTTGCCATGAACAGTGTCTAGAATCTAGTTAGATTTACTGTTAAGTTTGCCATGAACAGTGTCTAGAATCTAGTTAGATTTACTGTTAAGTTTGCCATGAACAGTGTCTAGAATCTAGTTAGTTTTACTGTTAAGTTTGCCATGAACAGTGTCTAGAATCTAGTTAGTTTTACTGTTAAGTTTGCCATGAACAGTGCCTAGAATCTAGTTAGTTTTACTGTTAAGTTTGCCATGAACAGTGTCTAGAATCTAGTTAGATTTACTGTTAAGTTTGCCATGAACAGTGTCTAGAATCTAGTTAGTTTTACTGTTAAGTTTGCCATGAACAGTGACTAGAATCTAGTTAGATTTACTGTTAAGTTTGCCTTGACTACTTTTGATATCGAGTGATGTCATTGGTTTCTAATTGACAGGAGTACAAGAAGATGTTAGAGACAAGTTCAGAGCATGTTCTGGTGGATGTCAGGACAGAAGTAGAGATGGACATTTGTCAGTTGCCTCATCAACCAATCAGTATCCTTTATAATTACATGTATTTCTCAATTTTCTTGTTTTTCCAGAATGTGTATCCATGTCAAATAAAATACAGTGTGTATTCTGTTTACAACATGTGTATAATCGAACAGGTGTAAAATAAAATACATGTGTATTCTGTTTACAACATGTGTATAATCCAACAAGTGTCAAATAAAATACATGTGTTTCCAGTGTTAAATAAAATACAACATGTGTATTCCATACACAACATGGATGTAATCCAACAGGTGTGTCCCATGTCAAATAAAATACTGTGTGTATTCTGTATACAACATGTGTATAATCCAACAAGTGTATCACATTTCAAATAAAGTACAATGAGTGAATCAAGTGTCGAATAAAATAACTCGTTTGTGTCTAGTGTCATATGAAATACAACTTGTGTATCCAGTGTCCAATGAAATACAACATGTGTATCCAGTGTCCAATAAAATACAGCATGTGTATCCAGTGTCCAATAAAATACAGCATGTGTATCCAGTGTCCAATAAAATACAGCATGTGTATCCAGTGTCCAATAAAATACAGCATGTATATCCAGTGTCCAATAAAATACAACATGTGTATCCAGTGTCCAATAAAATACAACATGTATATCCAGAGTCAAATAAAATACAACATGTGTATCCAGTGTCCAATAAAATACAGCATGTGTATCCAGTGTCCAATAAAATACAACTTGTGTATCCAGTGTCCAATAAAATACAACATGTGTATCCAGTGTCCAATAAAATACAACATGTGTATCCATCCAGTGTCCAATAAAATACAGCATGTGTATCCAGTGTCAAATAAAATACAGCATGTGTATCCAGTGTCCAATAAAATACAACATGTATATCCAGTGTCCAATAAAATACAGCATGTGTATCCAGTGTCCAATAAAATACAACATGTGTATCCATCCAGTGTCCAATAAAATACAGCATATGTATCCAGTGTCCAATAAAATACAACATGTATATCCAGTGTCCAATAAAATACAACATGTGTATCCAGTGTCCAATAAAATACAACATGTATATCCAGAGTCAAATAAAATCCCACATGTGTATTCCTTGTTAAATAAAACACATGTGTATCCATATCAAATAGAATGTATTATTCAGTATCAAATAAATACTCCTTTACCCACCAAGCTTCTGAGGGGAAGAGCCAAAAATGGTCAAACTGATGGAAAAAGTAACTTTCTTCTTCAGACCCAGATTACCTGGATCAAATACTCTTTATATAGGTTGAATGGTCCTAAGTTGCTTTATCAAATTGTGAATTTCAGTGTTTCCAGACCTCGCATCCCCTCTCCCCCCCCCCTTCCCTACTACTTCTGGGGAGGGTTGCGATTTACTATAATTGTTAGTTTATTGTGTCGCCTGCAATGCTTGGAAGTCACTTAGGGATCACATTGTCTGTCATCATGTGGCATCCCAATCATTGTCAGTGTTGTCAGCATTATCCATCACACTTCAGTTTTCCTTACCGCTTGCTACATCAATTTGTAACTGGGTATCATATTAGATTACAGATTGAGTTTGAACCAGGGTCAAAATTTTCAATTTTAGCTTGAGTTTTGGTCCTTTGCACATTGGAAATATGCATAATTAACTGTTTTCCTTCTACCATTTGCCACGTGCTTGCCATATCAATATCTAAGTTTGTAGTGGCTTAATCATAATAGATTAAAAGTTCAAATTAAGACATCCTGTGTCAATATTGTTTTTTAGCTCACCTGCCCGAAGGGCAAGTGAGCTTATGCCGTGGCGCGGCGTCCGTCGTCCGTCCGTCGTCCGTCCGGCCGTCCGTCCGGCGTCAACTTTCCATTCAAGCAACTTCTTCTCAATAACCAAAAGGCCTAGAGACCTAATATTGGGCCTGTAGCATGCTGGGGTGAAGGGCTACCAAGTTTGTTCAAATGAATGACCTTGACCTTCATTCAAGGTCACAGGAGTCAAAAAGGCTAAAATCTTCAAACGACTTCTTCTCAACAACCAACAGTCCCAGGGAGTTGATATTGGGTCTGTAGCATGCTGGGGTAAAGGGCTACCAAGTTTGTTCAAATGAATGACCTTGACTTTCATTCAAGGTCACAGGAGTCAAAAAGGCTAAAAAAAAATTAGACGACTTCTTCTAAATAGCCAAAAGACCCAGGGACTTGATATTGGGTCTGTAGCATACTGGGGTGAAGGGCTACCAAGTTTGTTCAAATGAATGACCTTGACCTTCATTCAAGGTCACAGGAGTCAAAAAGGCTAAAATCTTTAAACGACTTCTTCTCAATAACCAAGAGTCCCAGGGACTTGATATTGGGTCTGTAGCATGCTGGGGTGAAGGGCTACCAAGTTTGTTCAAATGAATGACCTTGACTTTCATTCAAGGTCACAGGAGTCAAAAAGGCTAAAATCTTTAAACGACTTCTTCTCAATAACCAAGAGTCCCAGGGAGTTGATATTGGGTCTGTAGCATGCTCGGGTGAAGGGCTACCAAGTTTGTTCAAATGAATGACCTTGACTTTCATTCAAGGTCACAGGGGTCAAAAAGGCTAAAATCTTTAAACGACTTCTTCTCAATAACCAAGAGTCCCAGGGAGTTGATATTGGGTCTGTAGCATGCTGGGGTGAAGGGCTACCAAGTTTGTTCAAATGAATGACCTTGACCGTCATTCAAGGTCACAGGAGTCAAAAAGGCTAAAATCTTTAAACGACTTCTTCTCAATAACCAAGAGTCCCAGAGGCCTAATATTTGGCCTGTAGCATGCTGGGGTGAAGGGCTCCCAAGTTTGTTCAAATGAATGACCTTGACTTTCATTCAAGGTCACAGGAGTCAAAAAGGCTAAAATCTTTAAACGACTTCTTCTCAATAACCAAGAGTCTCAGGGAGTTGATATTGGGTCTGTAGCATGCTGCGGTAAAGGGCTACCAAGTTTGTTCTAATGAATGACCTTGACCTTCATTCAAGGTCACAGGGGTCAAAAAGGCTAAAATCTTAAAACAACTTCTTCTCAATAACCAAGAGTCCCAGGGAGTTGATATTGGGTCTGTAGCATGCTGGGGTGAAGGGCTACCAAGTTTGTTCAAATGAATGACCTTGACTTTCATTCAAGGTCACAGGAGTCAAAAAGGCTAAAATCTTTAAACGACTTCTTCTCAATAACCAAGAGTCCCAGAGGCCTAATATTTGGCCTGTAGCATGCTGGGGTGAAGGGCTCCCAAGTTTGTTCAAATGAATGACCTTGACTTTCATTCAAGGTCACAGGAGTCAAAAAGGCTAAAATCTTTAAACGACTTCTTCTCAATAACCAAGAGTCTCAGGGAGTTGATATTGGGTCTGTAGCATGCTGCGGTAAAGGGCTACCAATTTTGTTCAAATGAATGACCTTGACCTTCATTCAAGGTCACAGGGGTCAAAAAGGCTAAAATCTTTAAACAACTTCTTCTCAATAACCAAGAGTCCCAGGGAGTTGATATTGGGTCTGTAGCATGCTGGGGTGAAGGGCTACCAAGTTTGTTCAAATGAATGACCTTGATTTCATTCAAGGTCACAGGAGTCAAAAAGGCTAAAATCTTTAAACGACTTCTTCTCAATAACCAAGAGTCCCAGAGACCTAATATTTGGCCTGTAGCATGCTGGGGTGAAGGGCTACCAAGTTTGTTCAAATGAATGACCTTGACCTTCATTCAAGGTCACAGGGGTCAAAAAGGCTAAAATCTTCAAACAGCTTCTTCTCAATAACCAACAGTCCCAGGGAGTTGATATTGGGTCTGTAGCATGCTGGGATGAAGGGATACCTAGTTTGTTCAAATGAATGGCCTTGACCTTCATTCAAGGTCACAGGGGCCAAAAAGGCTAAAATCTTTAAACGACTTCTTCTCGATAACCAACAGTCCCAGAGACCTAATATTTGGCCTGTAGCATGCTGGGGTAAAGAGCTACCTAGTTTGTTCAAATGAATGACCTTGACTTTCATTCAAGGTCACAGGAGTCAAAAAGGCTAAAATCTTTAAACGACTTCTTCTCAATAACCAAGAGTCCCAGAGACCTAATATTTGGCCTGTAGCATGCTGGGGTGAAGGGCTACCAAGTTTGTTCAAATGAATGACCTTGACGTTCATTCAAGGTCACAGGAGTCAAAAAGGCTAAAATCTTTAAACGACTTCTTCTCAATAACCAAGAGTCCCAGAGAGTTGATATTGGGTCTGTAGCATGCTGGGGTAAAGGGCTACCAAGTTTGTTCAAATGAATGACCTTGACCTTCATTCAAGGTCACAGGGGTCAAAAAGGCTAAAATCTTTAAACAACTTCTTCTCAATAACCAAGAGTCCCAGGGAGTTGATATTGGGTCTGTAGCATGCTGGGGTGAAGGGCTACCAAGTTTGTTCAAATGAATGACCTTGACCTTCATTCAAGGTCACGTCGATCAAGTATGCTTAAATCTTTAAATGACTTTTAGTGAAAAGCCAAAGTGCAGAGAGACATTATATTGGTCCTGTAGCATGCTTTCAAATAACTGCAGGATCCATATATGAAAAGATCACTGCATTGCAGGTGAGCGATTTGGGCCCATTGGGCCCTTGTTATTCTAGAGTTATAACCCTTTGCTCAACATAGGAAATTATTTTTATTAACTTTATTTTTGCTACCACTTGTCACATCAGTTATGTAACTTCATACATGGCTTTTTCACGAATGAAGGATTATAGTTCCTTTGTCAAATTTCGTCTATTGCTGAAACTATGTGACACACAATAGTATTGTGCAATCATATTCCATACATGACCTCAGAAGGTGTGTGGATGTTAAACTCCAACCAACCAACTGGCAACAGAAAGCATTATGCTTTTCAGATGATGACCATGACATTTTCAAAATGACACCCATTTCAATTAAGTGGACGCAGACTGCACGCTGCTGTGGAATTCTAGTATGAGTTCATAACTCTTTTGATCATAATTTTGTTGATTTTCAATGGAAATAATTCAAGCTAGTATGGAATCATGTGCATGAGATCATGGTTTTGACAGTTTAATCCTCAATCACCCCTACAGGCCGAGGCCATATGGTCCAAATATGATCTTGAATCAGATTTCAAACTCAGTCAAATTGGCTAAGAATTCTTCTTCAGACTAACATACCCATATAAGGTAAATGTATTCTAGATATTAGATAAGACTATTTTTATTTATTTATTTTATAGATTGCAGCTGTTGAGTAATGATATGACTTTACTATGTTTGCTTAACATGTATTAGATTTTGCTGTGTTTATATGACACCAGCAGTTTCTATGTAAAGTCACAACAAAAACAAAGCTATCAGTATATCAGAACCCTGGTGACAGGACACATGGGCCTCTTGTTATATAGCTCTTCCAACACGTTCTCTGGAATTCTCCTGAATTAGAATCTAAAGCACAACTGATTGCCATTCATTACAAACTACCAATTTATTTTTACTTTTATCGGTTTTCGTATATGCACAGTTACAGCCAGGTATTGATTTTCTGTGTTGAGAAAACACATTTGTCATGATTGGTAGTTCTAAGTGATCTTGTTATTACAAATTGATGGTAATGTGACGATTAACTCCGTAGAGAGTTCACAAACGATTGACATGCACTTATCTACATAAAAGTCAGGTTTGTACACAGGAACATCACAGATAATGTAGCATTTCACCCAAAGAACAAACGACAACTTCCACATCTAATTACCCTTGGGTTTTATGCTGCTTGATGTGAACTTGATTTCCAAGAAAAATCAATAAGAAAGAATCCAGAGCTGAGGAGACAGCAAGGTTGGCAGTGTCACAATATTTGTGTGTGGGTGGTAGTTGTATGGAGTTTGGGCAGTGTCACCAGCAGTTGTGTTTGTTGTGTGTGGGTGGTAGTTGTATGGAGTTTGGGCAGTGTCACCAGCAGTTGTGTTTGTTGTGTGTGGGTGGTAGTTGTGTTCAGTGTGGGAAGTGTTAGCAGTATTTTTGTGTTGTGTGTGGGTGGTACTTTTATTTACATGTATTTGTAGAGCCTGATTTGGTAAACAAGTAAATTTTAGCATTGGTTACACCAAATCGGATAGAAGTTCATTAGCAGGTGGTACATAAGAAACGAGTCACTAGTAGTTATACACATTTATTTACCTCTGATCCATTATTTTACTAAAGGTTAATAACCTCAGTACTCAGAGGTCACCAGGGCTACCTTGGGACAGTGTAGATTCTGATGATATCAAGGAATTATCACTACTCACTTGAGGTGGTTATAAGGTACTCGGCCAGTGCTATTGATTACCTAGGGCCACATGAAGTCATGTTATCATAGTAAGGAGACAAGACACTTTATCTCAATTACACTGGATAGTTCATTGAGGTAGCCACCAACTACTACAAGGAGATTTGGTGTTAAAATCAACCTGGCAGTTCATGGGGCATTAAGACAAACAAACAAACAGAATCACATTGGGTACCCATTAAAAACAGTGTTACCCAGATAAACCACTGATCAATCTCTGTTACATCCAGTTGTATGTAATTTGTTTGTAATATATATGTATATTAAATACAATGCTGTTATAATTAACCTTTGTCAGAACCTTAATTATCCTTAATTCTGACCTCAGATATACCTATAAACAGGATTGGACAGGAAGAGAGTATAGCCAGGATACAGAGCCAGCTTTCTACATCAGAGGAAAAACCTGCAGTTATTGTGGTGTGTCGTCGTGGTAATGACTCACAAATCGCAGTGGAAAAACTTTTAAGATGTTTTAAAGACTCTGAGGTTGATATTAAAGACATTCGCGGTGGCCTGCATGCCTGGGCTAAACATATAGACACAAACTTCCCTGTGTACTGACCTTCATCAAGCATCATAAATTCATTTTGACTTTGCTTGATAAGATTTCTTACACTGGTAACTGCATTCAGCACAGACATAAGTGAGAATCAAAAATTGTATTACTGGAAAATATACTGAAACAAGTGACACCTGACCCATATTTAAAGAAAATCTTTACTGCTGGAGCCTGGAAAGAAATATATTTATGCTCAACACACTGACTATACCCACTACCATGGAAACTAGATACCTGGTATATATGATTTCAATAGCTAGGACATTATATGAGCAGGTTCTCAAGTGAAGGATATATTCCAGTCATTAGAGTATCAGAAGTTATCGATGTAATAGTATTTCATCTGTCTTTTTTCTTTTGTTTTGATATGCTTATTTATATACATAATTCAAGAGACAATTAAATAGTTAAAGAATTCCATGTGTGGTTAATTGTTTTTCATTGAAATGATGGCTTGTTATCATTAGCTATGACACCTGGTCTGAAAGACTGGTGAGATTATGCCATGATGCAAGTCTGCCATTCGTCATCCTTTTTTAGCTCACCTGAAGCGAAGGTCCCGTGAGCTTATGCCAGGGTGCGGCCTCCGTTGTCCGTCCATCCGTCAACATTTTCTTTAAATCACCACTAGTCTTAAACTGTGTAACTAATTTTAACCAAATTTGGTCAGGAACATCCTTGGAGGAACAGACACAGAGTTTGTATAAATGTTGATTCTGACACTAAAGGGGCCGGAGGGGCTGGGTCCAATAGTGGAAAAATAGAGCTTAGTTCATTAAATTCCTACTACTAGTAGTCATAAATCTACTAATGTATTTGAACCAAATTTTGTCAGGAACATCCTTGGGGAAGGGGAACAGAGTTTGTATAAATGTTGATTCTGATCCCCCAGGGGCCAGAGGAGCAGGGCCCAATATGGGAAATAGAGGTTAGTCTTTTAAATCGCTACTGGTCATAAAGTTATGAATGGATTTAAACCAAATTTGGTCAGAAACATTCTTAGGGGAAGTGGAACAGACTTTGCATAAATGGTGACTCTGACACCCATGGGGCCAGAGGGGTTGAGCCCAATAGGTCTTTTTAATTGCTACTTGTATTTTTGAAACCATTGAGATCCCCACCCCTTAACCATATACATGTATAGCATTGTTAGGCATCAAGTGATAAACACAATCCAGATGTAAAAATAAGCCTTGGTGTCTTTCCCCACCCCAAGGGACTGCGGCAAGTTTCTTGGTTATATATTTGAAATTATTGAGATCCACACCCATAACCTTAGTTTCTTTAAACACATAATGTAAAAACAATACTTTTCACATCCCTTGGTATTCTGGACTTTGTTCCTGGGTTATGTCTTTAAAGCAGTTCAGATCCTGATGCCATAACCATATATATAGCATTGTTCGACATCAACAAATAAAGTTATTAACGAATGGTCAAAGCTAACCAGGTGAGTAATACAGGCCCTGTGAGCCCTTTCTTTCTAAAAATCACTACTAGTCTTGAATGACTTGAGTAAATTTTGGCCAAATTTGGTCAGAAGCATCCTTGTGGAAACAGTAAGAAATTTTGTTTAAATGGTGTTTCTGGTCCCCATAGAGCCAAAGTTATTGAGGGGAAATTAGCATAATACTCCTCCATCTGTTGGGATAAAGGTATTTTGCCAAAATTTGGTATAAAGCATCATTGGGTGAATGGGACCCAATTTTGCATAAACCATAAGTCTTGGCTCCTACCCCTTGGTGGTAGGGGACTGCAATAGCTCAGTTGGTTAGAGTGCTGGCCACGTAACCCAAGGTGAAGTATCCATGGTGTGTGGTTCGATCATTGCTCCCTACGTTGTCAGATTGTGTTTCTGGGGAAGCTGAAAAACAGGCTGGTCTGTGCTGTTGTGGTTGTGTCCTTGGGCAAGACTTTTTACCCTAATTGCTATGAATGGCATGCGACAAGCCTCCCATATGTTCAGTGAGGTAGTCACCAACTACTACTACCTGGAGACACTGTCTCAACATGACCCTGCCTCTTCATCGGGCGACAACCCCAGCAAACAAACAAACCTTGGAGTAAGAGGGGCAGATCCCAATATGGGACATAAAAAGCCTTCTTAAATATATTTTTTTTCTTTGGATAAAGGTATTTTTAGCTAATTTGTTCTAAAACATTCTTGATTGAAGGGGACTCAATTTTGTATAAATGATGGGGCAGAGGTGCAGGGTCTATTTTTGGAAAATGGAGAATTTTTGTACATTTGTATAATTGTCCATTTCCCCTCTGCAGGTCAAGGCAAAAGAGTGGGCTCCACATTGAAGTTAAATGCTATATTGCTTGAAGTCGTTTTTGGAACCAGACAGCCTAATTTAATTGAAGGAACATACTGACTTCCATACATGGTACGGAGTGGCAGATCAATCCCAAATGCCATACTTAAATGTCCAGGTGTATTTAGGTTCACCTACATCATGGTTACTCAACATATTAACATGGACCCATACCCCCATCTAGATCCAATAAGTTATATACATGAACATAAGAATATGTACTGTGTATTTGAGAAAGTGTTATATAATAACATCATATTTATCCTAATGAATGTACCTGACCCATAAAAGGTCATGAAGTTTTCTTCAACTTAAATCTTCTGGCTGCTTTTTGGACCTCATTAATCTGTCAATACAACGTTCAATAAGACTTTTTAATGTTCCACTAAGAATATAACACTGATCCTAAAATAACTTGTGCCTACCTGACAAGATAGGAAAATTGATCTCCTTCCATTACAAGAAAAATTGATCTTCCATTCTGAATGAATCAAATTTGTTGCTGATAAACATCTTATTTAAACCATACGTACTCATGTAATTGACTCGGTTTTTAGCATATAAATGAGAAACCTTAGATTAGGGAAAATGAATAATTATTTTTTTACATTAAGTCCATTTGTCAAGTACAATTTTAACCAAACTAATGGTACATCTGTTATGTTATAAATGTTTTTTATCAGAATGCAAATTATTTTGTATTAATTATTGCTTCTCCATTTATGTCTCAATATTTATAGGGTGTTTTACAGCTTCAGGGGGCCTAGGGAGGGGGAATACTGAAATTTGAGTGTTTTTGAAATTTGCATAGAACTTACTCTGCCATTATACTCTGCAGACATAGCGGAATAAGAGACCAAACTAATGCAGGATTTATAGTACAGTATATATAGATAGATTTTCTAGATTGGGATTGGAACTTTACAGTATGCATGCCCATATATATTTTAAAAAAAATCTATTTTATTTATCCATTTTCATTATTGTCCTTGACTCTATCTTACTGTCAGTAACTTCTAAAGACATTTTTATTATTCTGGTAAAGAACCCACACTACCATGTGGGTGGATTTGTGCCACGCCCCCGTATATGTCTAAGTGGCACTACTAGGAGGCATTTGATTGGTCCATTCTGTGAACTTTGCACCAGTCACGGTCCTCGTTCTTGAGCTCATTTGAGGCATCCGTTGCACATGTAAACAGATGGCTACCGGTAGCGGAGGGTTGCTCTCCGTGGATTTTGAAGTTATCGGGAAAGTACAAGGTGAGACAGTCTGCATGATTTTTATAAAAACGATGTTATTTGATTCAGTGTTGTAGCAGTATGGTAAACTGGACGAAAGTACGCCGATACGCTGGTAAATATAACCAAGTTGATTTTTTTCCAGTAGACCTGTTGTAGGCCCCGTGATGTGTTGTTTTGATGCTGGACGCTTTCGTTTACTTATGAATCAATTACTTCTCAATATACATTTTCATTTTCAGTAACTTAGCAATCACGGGGCCTAATTAATACTCTTCTTGGTGTAAAATTAACTTTTAGAAAACGTCTCCCGACACGTTTTTAATGTTGTTTTTATCACAGGGGCTTGGCACGATTTTCCAAATGATAGTCCATATATACATATATATATGTATATAGTATATACATATATATATGGACTATCATTTGGAAAATCGTGCCAAGCCCCTGTGGTTTTTATATCAACTCGCAGTAAAGTGTCACCATTATATAAGCTCCAGAACATGCTATCTGTCCAATATTGGATGTTCTTATCTAAATACTTTACTAAAATAAATCTTGGGTATGTAAGGCTCAAGATTATAAAGTTAATTTGTTCAAATAAATGACCCTAGGTGCAATTCATTCAAAATGTTAATTGAATTAAAAGTTACATATTAATATAAGCTTATATGAATCAATCATATACAACACAAGTTCTGATATCATATAGGAACAATAATGATAACAAACCCTCTAACCATTATAAAGTAGTGGAGAATGTGTTATCATGATTGTTTCAGTATAATATTAGAACCCATGCATCTGTGATGGATCCATGTATCTTGCATATATAGTTTGCTAGGGCAATTTGAGCTATATAAGATGTTCATACAAGGTTTAGTTTTATCAACATAATTCATACATGACCACAGACAGTGTATTTCTATAATATGCCTTCGGAAGGTTTGTATATTGATTTTTAATGTTTATTATTGGATTTAGAAATTAGAATATTCAGTTGATCATGAAAACTGTTCTTTTAGCACCCCACAGATTACATTGTAACCCACTAATACTGAACTTGTCTATAGTCTTATATGATAAAATTAGCTATAAATACCTATATAAAGAAACATAGATATTTCTGGCTAATCTTTCCATAGACATATCCTTTGTGGTTCAATCTTAGCTGTTAAAATAACGTCTATACTTTGAATTGACAGAAAAATTGATGCATTTATCTATGGAGAGTATACATTCTTGATAATATAGGTAGTAGTTATAGGTCCCATTGTTGACAGCTACAGAAAATAATTGGTATAATCGGGGTAGGTACGGAAACCTTTCTATTTTCTAAATAGACAATAGGAAGTTATATAGACAAGGAACCTTGACTTAAATATTCTTTCCCTTAAAATGGCCAAAACAACTTTAGGGTTGGCACAAAATACAGGGTGAAAAAGTGTTTGTTGGAACAGGTATTTTTTTAGGTCCAATATACCCGGGTAACTATTATTGTATCAAAATTATATTGATTTCCAGTTCATCACATTTAGATTAAAATGAAAATTTTATGAAAGCTAAATTTACCTTATACTTTATGGGATTTTTAAAAAAAAATTATGATAATACATTTATATAGATATTTTTTAATTTTGTGAAGGAACAAGTTGATGTGACTTAATTATTAAATATATAGTCTCTGTCACATAAGAGGATTGAGCATGTCTGTTGACTACATTGGTTAGAGCTGTTGATTATTTCGCGTAGACCCTGCTGAGGTTTGATTCCTCTCAGGGCACTTGGTAGGAATGTGTTTTTCCCTCTTTCACATAAGCATGAAAAAGTTACTAGTTATAAAATCAACCAAGAAGGAGATTTTTTGTAATACAATTGGGGATGTCTGAGAAAATTATAGGCTTTAGGCAAGCTCTATTTCCCCTTCACTGAAGTCCCCACACAAGCAGATCAATATATTGATGGACAAGATATAGGGACAATCCCAATGAATAGCACAACATTAGCCATGGATGGGCCACGCATGTAATTTAATTGACAAAATGTGAGATGTCTTCAGCTGATGCTTGCATTACACAACAGAAAAAAAAAACAATTGTAAAAAGCTAAAACCCAATGTGAACCACTACTGACTGTGGGAATCAGACTGACAGATTAAGTCTTATTGTAAAAGATTTCATTTCCTTTTTTACCATCCCCATCCAATTAGACGTCTGGTATTACTAGGAGGCGCTGGAGGAATGAGAAAACGCTATACACTATCGTATGGTGACTGATCAGTCGCCCACATAGGCTGTAAAGCTTCAGTGCTGTTGTACAATAACAAGTGTGTAAAATGTGAAGGTTCACTATAAAAACATGATGAGGCTGACAGTAAGATCCACACAGGGTTAGATACATCGCACCATTATTGATTCACGAATGCTTATGTCTCTTAAAGTGAATGAAAATAAAATATCTGTTTTGAATAAACACCATTAGGCTGTAAATCATCAGATTCATTGCACGACAAGACCTGTCAAGATATCATGGGGCGAATATCATCAGTACAATGTACATTAATGTACAGTAAGATCTGTCAAAATACAATATCAGTGGGCTACATAAACGTGTATATTGTACAGTATGACCTGTCTAAATACAACACTGGGCTACATAAACGTGTATATTGTACAGTTAGACCTGTCTAAATACAACACTGGGCTACATAACCATGTATATTGTACAGTGTGACCTGTCTAAATACAACACTGGGCTACATAACCATGTATATTGTACAGTGTGACCTGTCTAGATAGAACAACACTGGGCTACATAACCATGTATATTGTACAGTTAGACCTGTCTAAATACAACACTGGGCTACATAACCATGTATATTGTACAGTGTGACCTGTCTAAATACAACACTGGGCTACATAACCATGTATATTGTACAGTGTGACCTGTCTAGGTAGAACATCAGTGGGCTACATAACCATGTATATTGTACAAAGTTACCTGTCTAGGTAGAACAACACTGGACTACATAACCATGTACATTGTACAAAGTTACCTGTCTAGATAGAACAACACTGGGCTACATAACATGTATATTGAACAAAGTTACCTGTCTAGATAGAACAACACTGGGCTACATAACCATGTATATTGTACAGTTAGACCTGTCTAGATAGAACAACACTGGGCTACATAACCATGTATATTGTACAGTGTGACCTGTCTAGATAGAACAACACTGGGCTACATAACCATGCATATTGTACAAAGTTACCTGTCTAGATAGAACAACACTGGGCTACATAACCATGTATATTGTACAAAGTTACCTGTCTAGATAGAACAACACTGGGCTACATAACCATGTATATTGTACAGTATGACCTGTCTAGATAGAACAACACTGGGCTACATAACCATGTATATTGTACAAAGTTACCTGTCTAGATGGAACAACACTGGACTACATAACCATGTATATTGTACAAAGTTACCTGTCTAGATAGAACAACACTGGGCTACATAACCATGTATATTGTACAGTGTGACCTGTCTAGATAGAACAACACTGGGCTACATAACCATGTATATTGTACAAAGTTACCTGTCTAGATAGAACATCAGTGGGCTACATAACCATGTATATTGTACAGTGTGACCTGTCTAGATAGAACAACACTGGGCTACATAACATGTATATTGTACAAAGTTACCTGTCTAGATAGAACAACACTGGGCTACATAACCATGTATATTGTACAGTATGACCTGTCTAGATAGAACAACACTGGACTACATAACCATGTATATTGTACAAAGTTACCTGTCTAGATAGAACAACACTGGGCTACATAACCATGTATATTGTACAGTATGACCTGTCTAGATAGAACAACACTGGACTACATAACCATGTATATTGTACAGTATGACCTGTCTAGATAGAACAACACTGGACTACATAACCATGTATATTGTACAGTGTGACCTGTCTAGATAGAACAACACTGGGCTACATAACATGTATATTGTACAAAGTTACCTGTCTAGATAGAACAACACTGGGCTACATAACCATGTATATTGTACAAAGTTACCTGTCTAGATAGAACAACACTGGACTACATAACCCTGTATATTGTACAGTATGACCTGTCTAGATAGAACAACACTGGGCTACATAACCATGTATATTGTACAGTGTGACCTGTCTAGATAGAACAACACTGGGCTACATAACATGTATATTGTACAGTGTGACCTGTCTAGATAGAACAACACTGGGCTACATAACATGTATATTGAACGAAGTTACCTGTCTAGATAGAACAACACTGGGCTATTGAACAAAGTTACCTTTCTAGATAGAACAACACTGGGCTATAAACTGTAAATTGTACAGTACGACCTTTCAATATACAACACCACTGGGCTACATAACTGTTTATTACATAATGCGTTTTATTTTCCTTAACTATATGCATAAGGTTTAATATGAAATATTGCACAACTAAAATGACTATTGCATGTGACCGTGCAAACTATTGAACACCTATGACATTTCAGAATTTAATCCTACCTTTTCAAGCATCTTAAGTCACTCATATGTCAACACTGCCAGACGACTCTAGGCCTACATGAAAGTCAAGATTTCAGTGATTCTTATTGTGTTTTAGTGATTATGTAATGAAACAAGTATATGATGGAATAGTCCAGAATATTTGACATGAGGTACTGGTAAGCGACTGCTGTTCTCTTGCACAGATACCCATGATATATTTGTATATTATTGAACAGTTAGACCTATCTAAATACAACACGGCTGGGCTACATAACTGTGTTTAATGTCCATCGAGACCTATTTAAATACAACACCTCTGGGCTACATAACTGTATAATGTACATCAAGACCTATCTAAATACAACACGGCTGGGCTACATAACTGTATAATATACATCAAGACCTATCTAAATACAACACGGCTGGGCTACATAACTGTATAATGTCCATCAAGACCTATCTAAATACAACACCTCTGGGCTACATAACTGTATAATGTACATCAAGACCTATCTAAATACAACACCTCTGGGCTACATAACTGTATAATGTACATCAAGACCTATCTAAATACAACACCTCTGGGCTACACAACTGTATAATGTCCATCGAGACCTATCTAAATACAACACCTCTGGGCTACATAACTGTATAATGTCCATCAAGACCTATCTAAATACAACACCTCTGGGCTACACAACTGTATAATGTCCATCAAGACCTATCTAAATACAACACCTCTGGGCTACATAACTGTATAATGTACATCAAGACCTATCTAAATACAACACCTCTGGGCTACATAACTGTATAATGTACATCAAGACCTATCTAAATACAACACGGCTGGGCTACATAACTGTATAATGTCCAAGACCTATCTAAATACAACACGGCTGGGCTACATAACTGTATAATGTCCATCAAGACCTATCTAAATACAACACCTCTGGGCTACATAACTGTATAATGTCCAAGACCTATCTAAATACAACACGGCTGGGCTACATAACTGTATAATGTCCAAGACCTATCTAAATACAACACCTCTGGGCTACATAACTGTATAATGTACATCAAGACCTATCTAAATACAACACGGCTGGGCTACATAACTGTATAATGTACATCAAGACCTATCTAAATACAACACCTCTGGGCTACATAACTGTATAATGTACATCAAGACCTATCTAAATACAACACCTCTGGGCTACATAACTGTATAATGTACATCAAGACCTATCTAAATACAACACCTCTGGGCTACACAACTGTATAATGTCCATCAAGACCTATCTAAATACAACACGGCTGGGCTACACAACTGTATAATGTACATCAAGACCTATCTAAATACAACACCTCTGGACTACATAACTGTATAATGTACATCAAGACCTATCTAAATACAACACGGCTGGGCTACATAACTGTATAATGTCCAAGACCTATCTAAATACAACACGGCTGGGCTACACAACTGTATAATGTACATCAAGACCTATCTAAATACAACACCTCTGGACTACATAACTGTATAATGTACATCAAGACCTATCTAAATACAACACCTCTGGGCTACATAACTGTATAATGTACATCAAGACCTATCTAAATACAACACCTCTGGGCTACACAACTGTATAATGTCCATCAAGACCTATCTAAATACAACACCTCTGGACTACATAACTGTGTATAATGTCCAAGACCTATCTAAATACAACACCTCTGGGCTACACAACTGTATAATGTACATCAAGACCTATCTAAATACAACACCTCTGGACTACATAACTGTGTATAATGTCCATCAAGACCTATCTAAATACAACATCTCTGGGCTACATAACTGTATAATGTCCAAGACCTATCTAAATACAACACCTCTGGGCTACACAACTGTATAATGTCCATCAAGACCTATCTAAATACAACATCTCTGGGCTACATAACTGTATAATGTCCAAGACCTATCTAAATACAACACCTCTGGGCTACATAACTGTATAATGTCCAAGACCTATCTAAATACAACATGGCTGGGCTACACAACTGTATAATGTCCATCAAGACCTATCTAAATACAACACGGCTGGGCTACATAACTGTATAATGTACATCAAGACCTATCTAAATACAACACCTCTGGGCTACATAACTGTATAATGTACATCAAGACCTATCTAAATACAACACCTCTGGACTACATAACTGTATAATGTACATCAAGACCTATCTAAATACAACACCTCTGGGCTACACAACTGTATAATGTCCATCAAGACCTATCTAAATACAACACCTCTGGGCTACACAACTGTATAATGTCCATCAAGACCTATCTAAATACAACACGGCTGGGCTACATAACTGTGTATAATGTCCATTAAGACCTATCTAAATACAACACCTCTGGACTACATAACTGTATAATGTACATCAAGACCTATCTAAATACAACACCTCTGGACTACATAACTGTATAATGTCCATTAAGACCTATCTAAATACAACACCTCTGGACTACATAACTGTATAATGTACATCAAGACCTATCTAAATACAACACCTCTGGGCTACATAACTGTATAATGTACATCAAGACCTATCTAAATACAACACGGCTGGGCTACATAACTGTGTATAATGTCCATCAAGACCTATCTAAATACAACATCTCTGGGCTACACAACTGTATAATGTCCATCAAGACCTATCTAAATACAACACCTCTGGGCTACATAACTGTGTATAATGTCCATCAAGACCTATCTAAATACAACACCTCTGGGCTACATAACTGTATAATGTACATCAAGACCTATCTAAATACAACATGGCTGGGCTACATAACTGTATAATGTCCATCAAGACCTATCTAAACACAACACCTCTGGGCTACATAACTGTATAATGTACATCAAGACCTATCTAAATACAACACGGCTGGGCTACATAACTGTATAATGTCCAAGACCTATCTAAATACAACACCTCTGGGCTACACAACTGTATAATGTCCATCAAGACCTATCTAAATACAACACCTCTGGGCTACATAACTGTGTATAATGTCCATCAAGACCTATCTAAATACAACACGGCTGGGCTACATAACTGTATAATGTCCATCAAGACCTATCTAAATACAACACGGCTGGGCTACATAACTGTATAATGTACATCAAGACCTATCTAAATACAACATCTCTGGGCTACACAACTGTGTATAATGTACATCAAGACCTATCTAAATACAACACGGCTGGGCTACATAACTGTATAATGTCCATCAAGACCTATCTAAATACAACACCTCTGGACTACACAACTGTATAATGTCCATCAAGACCTATCTAAATACAACACCTCTGGGCTACACAACTGTATAATGTCCATCAAGACCTATCTAAATACAACACCTCTGGGCTACATAACTGTATAATGTACATCAAGACCTATCTAAATACAACACCTCTGGGCTACACAACTGTATAATGTCCATCAAGACCTATCTAAATACAACACCTCTGGGCTACATAACTGTATAATGTACATCAAGACCTATCTAAATACAACACTTCTGGGCTACATAACTGTATAATGTACATCAAGACCTATCTAAATACAACACGGCTGGGCTACATAACTGTATAATGTACATCAAGACCTATCTAAACATAACACCTCTGGACTACATAACTGTATAATGTACATCAAGACCTATCTAAATACAACACCTCTGGACTACACAACTGTATAATGTACATCAAGACCTATCTAAATACAACACCTCTGGGCTACATAACTGTATAATGTACATCAAGACCTATCTAAATACAACACGGCTGGGCTACATAACTGTATAATGTACATCAAGACCTATCTAAACACAACACCTCTGGACTACATAACTGTATAATGTACATCAAGACCTATCTAAATACAACACCTCTGGACTACACAACTGTATAATGTACATCAAGACCTATCTAAACACAACACCTCTGGACTACATAACTGTGTATAATGTCCATCAAGACCTATCTAAACACAACACCTCTGGACTACATAACTGTGTATAATGTCCATCAAGACCTATCTAAATACAACATCTCTGGGCTACACAACTGTATAATATACATCAAGACCTATCTAAATACAACACCTCTGGGCTACATAACTGTATAATGTACATCAAGACCTATCTAAATACAACACCTCTGGGCTACACAACTGTGTATAATGTACATCAAGACCTATCTAAATACAACACGGCTGGGCTACATAACTGTGTATAATGTCCATCAAGACCTATCTAAATACAACACGGCTGGGCTACACAACGGTATAATGTCCCAAGACCTATCTAAATACAACACCTCTGGACTACATAACTGTATAATGTACATCAAGACCTATCTAAATACAACATCTCTGGGCTACACAACTGTATAATGTACATCAAGACCTATCTAAATACAACACCTCTGGGCTACATAACTGTGTATAATGTCCATCAAGACCTATCTAAATACAACACCTCTGGGCTACACAACTGTATAATATACATCAAGACCTATCTAAATACAACACCTCTGGGCTACATAACTGTATAATGTCCATCAAGACCTATCTAAATACAACACGGCTGGGCTACACAACTGTATAATGTCCATCAAGACCTATCTAAATACAACACCTCTGGGCTACATAACTGTATAATGTACATCAAGACCTATCTAAATACAACACCTCTGGGCTACATAACTGTATAATGTACATCAAGACCTATCTAAATACAACACCTCTGGGCTACATAACTGTGTATAATGTCCATCAAGACCTATCTAAATACAACACCTCTGGGCTACATAACTGTATAATGTACATCAAGACCTATCTAAATACAACATCTCTGGGCTACACAACTGTATAATGTCCATCAAGACCTATCTAAATACAACACCTCTGGGCTACATAACTGTATAATGTACATCAAGACCTATCTAAATACAACACGGCTGGGCTACATAACTGTATAATGTCCAAGACCTATCTAAATACAACACCTCTGGGCTACACAACTGTATAATGTACATCAAGACCTATCTAAATACAACACCTCTGGGCTACACAACTGTATAATGTCCATCAAGACCTATCTAAATACAACACCTCTGGGCTACACAACTGTATAATGTCCATCGAGACCTATCTAAATACAACACGGCTGGGCTACATAACTGTATAATGTACATCAAGACCTATCTAAACACAACACCTCTGGGCTACATAACTGTATAATGTACATCAAGACCTATCTAAATACAACACCTCTGGGCTACATAACTGTATAATGTCCATCAAGACCTATCTAAATACAACACCTCTGGGCTACATAACTGTATAATGTATATCAAGACCTATCTAAATACAACACCTCTGGGCTACATAACTGTATATAATGTCCATCAAGACCTATCTAAATACAACATCTCTGGGCTACACAACTGTATAATGTACATCAAGACCTATCTAAATACAACACGGCTGGGCTACATAACTGTATAATGTACATCAAGACCTATCTAAATACAACACCTCTGGGCTACATAACTGTGTATAATGTCCATCAAGACCTATCTAAATACAACACCTCTGGGCTACATAACTGTATAATGTACATCAAGACCTATCTAAATACAACACCTCTGGGCTACATAACTGTATAATGTCCATCAAGACCTATCTAAATACAACACCTCTGGGCTACATAACTGTATAATGTACATCAAGACCTATCTAAATACAACACGGCTGGGCTACATAACTGTATAATGTCCAAGACCTATCTAAATACAACACCTCTGGGCTACACAACTGTATAATGTCCATCAAGACCTATCTAAATACAACACGGCTGGGCTACACAACTGTATAATGTCCATCAAGACCTATCTAAATACAACACCTCTGGGCTACATAACTGTATAATGTCCATCAAGACCTATCTAAATACAACACCTCTGGGCTACATAACTGTATAATGTCCATCAAGACCTATCTAAATACAACACCTCTGGGCTACATAACTGTGTATAATGTCCATCAAGACCTATCTAAATACAACACCTCTGGGCTACATAACTGTATAATGTACATCAAGACCTATCTAAATACAACACGGCTGGGCTACACAACTGTATAATGTACATCAAGACCTATCTAAATACAACACCTCTGGGCTACACAACTGTATAATGTACATCAAGACCTATCTAAATACAACACCTCTGGGCTACATAACTGTATAATGTCCAAGACCTATCTAAATACAACACCTCTGGGCTACATAACTGTATAATGTACATCAAGACCTATCTAAATACAACACCTCTGGGCTACACAACTGTATAATGTCCATCAAGACCTATCTAAATACAACACCTCTGGGCTACATAACTGTATAATGTACATCAAGACCTATCTAAATACAACACGGCTGGGCTACATAACTGTGTATAATGTACATCAAGACCTATCTAAATACAACATCTCTGGGCTACATAACTGTATAATGTCCATCGAGACCTATCTAAATACAACACCTCTGGGCTACACAACTGTATAATGTCCATCAAGACCTATCTAAATACAACACCTCTGGGCTACATAACTGTATAATGTACATCAAGACCTATCTAAATACAACACCTCTGGGCTACATAACTGTATAATGTCCAAGACCTATCTAAATACAACACGGCTGGGCTACACAACTGTATAATGTCCATCAAGACCTATCTAAATACAACACCTCTGGGCTACACAACTGTATAATGTCCATCAAGACCTATCTAAATACAACACGGCTGGGCTACACAACTGTATAATGTACATCAAGACCTATCTAAATACAACACCTCTGGGCTACATAACTGTATAATGTCCAAGACCTATCTAAATACAACACGGCTGGGCTACATAACTGTATAATGTACATCAAGACCTATCTAAATACAACACCTCTGGGCTACATAACTGTATAATGTACATCAAGACCTATCTAAATACAACACGGCTGGGCTACATAACTGTATAATGTACATCAAGACCTATCTAAATACAACACCTCTGGGCTACATAACTGTATAATGTCCATCAAGACCTATCTAAATACAACACCTCTGGGCTACATAACTGTATAATGTACATCAAGACCTATCTAAATACAACACGGCTGGGCTACACAACTGTATAATGTCCAAGACCTATCTAAATACAACACGGCTGGGCTACACAACTGTATAATGTCCATCAAGACCTATCTAAATACAACACGGCTGGACTACATAACTGTATAATGTCCATCAAGACCTATCTAAATACAACATCTCTGGGCTACATAACTGTATAATGTACATCAAGACCTATCTAAATACAACACCTCTGGGCTACATAACTGTATAATGTCCATCAAGACCTATCTAAATACAACATCTCTGGGCTACACAACTGTATAATGTCCATCAAGACCTATCTAAATACAACACGGCTGGGCTACATAACTGTATAATGTCCCAAGACCTATCTAAATACAACACCTCTGGGCTACACAACTGTATAATGTCCATCAAGACCTATCTAAATACAACACGGCTGGACTACATAACTGTATAATGTCCATCAAGACCTATCTAAATACAACATCTCTGGGCTACATAACTGTATAATGTCCATCAAGACCTATCTAAATACAACATCTCTGGGCTACACAACTGTATAATATACATCAAGACCTATCTAAATACAACACGGCTGGGCTACATAACTGTGTATAATGTCCATCAAGACCTATCTAAATACAACATCTCTGGGCTACACAACTGTATAATATACATCAAGACCTATCTAAATACAACACGGCTGGGCTACATAACTGTGTATAATGTCCATCAAGACCTATCTAAATACAACATCTCTGGGCTACACAACTGTATAATATACATCAAGACCTATCTAAATACAACACGGCTGGGCTACATAACTGTGTATAATGTCCATCAAGACCTATCTAAATACAACACGGCTGGGCTACACAA
Source organism: Pecten maximus (assembly GCF_902652985.1). Classification (NCBI taxonomy): domain Eukaryota; kingdom Metazoa; phylum Mollusca; class Bivalvia; order Pectinida; family Pectinidae; genus Pecten; species Pecten maximus. The sequence continues at coordinate 15,458,939 of NC_047017.1, read as the reverse complement.
CGGTATAATGTCCCAAGACCTATCTAAATACAACACCTCTGGGCTACATAACTGTATAATGTCCAAGACCTATCTAAATACAACACGGCTGGGCTACATAACTGTATAATGTACATCAAGACCTATCTAAATACAACACGGCTGGGCTACATAACTGTATAATGTCCCAAGACCTATCTAAATACAACACCTCTGGGCTACATAACTGTATAATGTCCAAGACCTATCTAAATACAACACGGCTGGGCTACATAACTGTATAATGTACATCAAGACCTATCTAAATACAACATCTCTGGGCTACACAACTGTATAATGTACATCAAGACCTATCTAAATACAACACCTCTGGGCTACACAACTGTATAATGTCCATCAAGACCTATCTAAATACAACACCTCTGGGCTACACAACTGTATAATGTACATCAAGACCTATCTAAATACAACACCTCTGGGCTACACAACTGTATAATGTCCATCAAGACCTATCTAAATACAACATCTCTGGGCTACATAACTGTATAATGTCCATCGAGACCTATCTAAATACAACACCTCTGGGCTACACAACTGTATAATGTCCTTCGAGACCTATCTAAATACAACACCTCTGGGCTACACAACTGTATAATGTCCATCAAGACCTATCTAAATACAACACCTCTGGACTACATAACTGTATAATGTACATCAAGACCTATCTAAATACAACACCTCTGGGCTACATAACTGTATAATGTACATCAAGACCTATCTAAATACAACACCTCTGGGCTACATAACTGTATAATGTCCATCAAGACCTATCTAAATACAACACCTCTGGGCTACATAACTGTATAATGTCCATCAAGACCTATCTAAATACAACACCTCTGGGCTACATAACTGTGTATAATGTCCATCAAGACCTATCTAAATACAACACCTCTGGGCTACATAACTGTATAATGTCCAAGACCTATCTAAATACAACACGGCTGGGCTACATAACTGTATAATGTACATCAAGACCTATCTAAATACAACACCTCTGGGCTACATAACTGTATAATGTCCAAGACCTATCTAAATACAACACGGCTGGGCTACATAACTGTATAATGTACATCAAGACCTATCTAAATACAACATCTCTGGGCTACACAACTGTATAATGTACATCAAGACCTATCTAAATACAACATCTCTGGGCTACACAACTGTATAATGTACATCAAGACCTATCTAAATACAACACGGCTGGGCTACACAACTGTATAATGTCCATCAAGACCTATCTAAATACAACACCTCTGGGCTACACAACTGTATAATGTCCATCAAGACCTATCTAAATACAACACGGCTGGGCTACACAACTGTATAATGTCCATCAAGACCTATCTAAATACAACACCTCTGGGCTACATAACTGTATAATGTACATCAAGACCTATCTAAATACAACACGGCTGGGCTACATAACTGTATAATGTCCATCAAGACCTATCTAAATACAACACCTCTGGGCTACATAACTGTATATAATGTCCATCAAGACCTATCTAAACACAACACCTCTGGGCTACATAACTGTGTATAATGTCCATCAAGACCTATCTAAATACAACACGGCTGGGCTACATAACTGTGTATAATGTACATCAAGACCTATCTAAATACAACACGGCTGGGCTACATAACTGTATAATGTACATCAAGACCTATCTAAATACAACACCTCTGGGCTACACAACTGTATAATGTACATCAAGACCTATCTAAATACAACACGGCTGGGCTACATAACTGTATAATGTACATCAAGACCTATCTAAATACAACACCTCTGGGCTACATAACTGTATAATGTACATCAAGACCTATCTAAATACAACACGGCTGGGCTACATAACTGTATAATGTACATCAAGACCTATCTAAATACAACACGGCTGGGCTACACAACTGTATAATGTCCATCAAGACCTATCTAAATACAACACGGCTGGGCTACACAACTGTATAATGTCCATCAAGACCTATCTAAATACAACACGGCTGGGCTACACAACTGTATAATGTCCATCAAGACCTATCTAAATACAACACCTCTGGGCTACACAACTGTATAATGTCCATCAAGACCTATCTAAATACAACACCTCTGGGCTACATAACTGTATAATGTCCATCAAGACCTATCTAAATACAACACCTCTGGGCTACATAACTGTATAATGTACATCAAGACCTATCTAAATACAACACCTCTGGGCTACATAACTGTATATAATGTCCATCAAGACCTATCTAAATACAACACGGCTGGGCTACATAACTGTGTATAATGTACATCAAGACCTATCTAAATACAACACGGCTGGGCTACATAACTGTATAATGTCCATCAAGACCTATCTAAATACAACACCTCTGGGCTACATAACTGTATATAATGTCCATCAAGACCTATCTAAATACAACACGGCTGGGCTACACAACTGTATAATGTCCATCAAGACCTATCTAAATACAACACCTCTGGGCTACATAACTGTATATAATGTCCATCAAGACCTATCTAAATACAACACCTCTGGGCTACACAACTGTATAATGTCCATCAAGACCTATCTAAATACAACACGGCTGGACTACATAACTGTATAATGTCCATCAAGACCTATCTAAATACAACACGGCTGGGCTACATAACTGTATAATGTACATCAAGACCTATCTAAATACAACACCTCTGGGCTACATAACTGTGTATAATGTACATCAAGACCTATCTAAATACAACACCTCTGGGCTACATAACTGTGTTTATTGAACAATGAGACCTGCCTGAATTTTGTACATGTATATAGAATTTACAACAAAACTTTTCTAATTGAACACAACCAGGCACCATTTTAAAAATTTACAACCAAACCTTTCTAAATAGAACACAACCATGCCCCATTCTTATATAAAAAAAAAAATACAACAAAACCCGTCTTTAGTAGGACAGCACTGAATCATATGAAGGTGTGTTAAAATTGTAATACAACCAAGAGCTTCAGCTGTCAGCACTAGAACTGCTGTCTATGCTAATTGTTTTTACTTGTGTGGAATTAAAAATGAAATTGCCATCTTATGTTGTATTTATTTCAGGTGTTTTCTTTCGCAAGGTAAGCTGAAACTCTTTTTATCATTCAAATTTTGTAAGAGATGATTAAGGAAATTGGAAAGATGTTTTATTCAAAATCAATATAACTAGTTTATCTTATTATCACCATCTAAATCCGTTTGAATAAATCTATTAAGTATTTCAATACAATTGTACTACATTTATCTAACAATAATTCTGATCAACATATTTAGAATGATATCTTTGGATACACACTATAGATAACTTACAAGTATTTGATGGTTCAAGAATATTTTAAAAGATATTATTCATGTTACTGTCATCATTTATTAAAAAAATTAAGGAAAATTATGTAAATAATCAAGAATATTTTAAAACATGTTATTTATGTTACTGCCATCAATTATTAAATAAAAAAAATAGCATTTTAAAATGTTTTGTCTAAAGTTTGAGAGAGAGGGATGAAGGAAGGTAAAGCGGACATTGAAATACTGTATTTGTTGGCTAGAGTTTAACATCCTTGTTGCAAGTTTAACGTCCTTGCAACAGACAGGGACTCAAATGTGGACAGTGATATGCAGGAAACTAAATGGTAGATGATCCAAGTGGCATTATGCATTGAACATTGTATTTACATGTGAATGAAAACATCCAACTGTAGTCAAGAGTCTTAGATATGATGAAATACGTGCATGAATATTGACCTTCCCAAGTCAATACAAAGATAAATATCATGACAACCATATAAGTCTGTCTTCATTCCTATCAAAATTAAGCCGTTTAACCATATGAAGTGAGTTCCAATATGATTGAGTCCCCCAGATGTCTGCTTGGTAATTGAGTTATTTCTATAAGAATCCTGTAAGGCGATACTTTGTGTCGTGTATTACTATATCAATGTAATTACCTCCTCTGATACTGGCAGTATGACGTCAGAGCATATCATTTTGCACACAGCATGCAGAGCTGCAAATGTCACCAAAATTCTGCTAGCAGAAGATTTTCTTAAGGAGTTCTTGACATTTCATGGAGATTCAGGTTATTGTATAAGAATAGGAACATGCCAGATAATATTATTTTAGAAAGATGAAACATTTCAGATGTTTATCAAATCATGATTGGATTGATGATATCTTTTACCAGATGGAAATGTACCTAAATATAGAAAAAATAAATCAATATTGTTATTACACATGTATATTCTGTCAACATCAGTCTGGTGACAATGTTATATTTGTTTCAAAGTTTAAAGTTATTGATCAGCTGTTACTTAAAGAGAAGCCTTCACTGTTGCTCAGTTCATTTGGTATTCAAGGAGCATTTGGGTTTGAAGAAGTAGCACATGAATCATTCTAATAAAACTGGAATTGAATAAGGTTTCTGGAAACTCAGTTTTAAAAAGATGGCCATACCAGGTTTTCATCATTAGTAAACACCTCACTAAGTAATCAGATACCGGTACATAGTTGGTTCCTGAAATTATTTATATGGCTGGGAGAAAGGAGGAGGTTGTTAATTATTTTCAGGAAGAAAACAACTGGGTGTGAGAAGGCTGTTGATATACTCTCAAAAACTACATCCTGCGACTTTTATCATCTTATTATGATTACATTAACTGACAATTTAAAGTTGGATAAACATGCAATTTTCTTAATTTCAATGTGCATTTAGCTTTCATTGCTGTAAATTTCCATGCCTTTTTTTCAAAATCGCAATTCACAGTCCTCTTTGTATTATAATACATGTACATACATTGTTCTTCAAATCAAAACTATGATATTAGGCATGTTTCCATGGTGTGTTGCAGTATACACAGCAAAATGCAGCAAAGCGTGGCCTTGTAGGCTGGGTGCAGAACACAGAACGAGGCTCTGTTGTGGGGAAAATGCAGGGCCCAGAAAAAGATGTCAAAGACATGTAAGTGGTCAAGGTTCAGGATAGTTCAAGATTGATTGTGTATTGCAATGAAAAAATAATATAATGGCTAATGAATTATACACTGAAGTCTTTTATCTGTGAGTTGATGACCTTGAGAATTTCTGTATTAGTATTTTTTTTACATATTGGTGCATTGTACATTTCATTAACATATGACATAATATAATTTACATAGTAAAATAAATTACCATTTCTCTTAAGAGCAATCTGATAGATAGATAAATAAATAGTGAAATTCTGTGATGCAACTTGGTCTTGATTTTCAGAAGTGATGTTGGGTATGCCAGAGAATAATTCTTTTATAGTTCTATAGCTTCCACACTTTAAAATGTCATTTACAAAAGTGAAGTACCAGAAGTAGATCTGGTGGGGGGAAAAGGACTTCAAAATACTAAAATATAATAGATTCATCTGTCATACATTACAGAAAATATACGTTATGTTGATGTTAATTGTCATATTAAGAAATAGGTATTAAAAGAAACTTTTCTCTATCATTTAAGAGATTTAAACCTGTAGGTTATTTTTCTTCTCTGTTACTGTAGTGGATTTGGTATCAACAGATAATAAGGCACTTGTCATGATCAGTTTGTGAATGTTGTCTCCGTATGTAATTTAACATATTGGTAAATGTCATGGACTTCAGGCTAGCTGGGTAATGATTACATTATTGGTGTCCTGTCTGTCTGAGATCTCCTTTAGAGTGGTCCCCAGGGGGACACACCATGATGGGGGAGAGCTTTGGTGCCAACAAAAACAGATCAAAAGAGGACTTAAGGGAGGAATTTAGTAGACATAAGTCATGTGAGGCTGCACACCAACAGAACACTGAATATCATTAGTAAGAGAAAAAACAAGCAATAGACAGGGTCATTTAGGGGGGAAAACATACTAGGTTGATAGGGTAACACTCTCATAGATACAGCTAGTACACGAAAAGGGTGATGAGGAGGGATGTGTCTATTCCGGCACAGAAGATAGATGTTGTAAGTAGAGGCACACAACAAAAAAAAAAGGGTTTGTCTCACTAAATATTTACAACATCAATGGGTGGAGGATGGTTGTTGGTGTGTAGACATACTATGTAAAATTATTGTTGGAGAGGGGTGGTCTTCACATAAACAAAACATAGGAAGAAGGGTGGCCCGTATATGGACAAAATGTAGTGTAGGTGAGGGGTGGGCAGTTTATATAGACCAGGTGTAGGAGAGGGGAGGTCTGTAGAAAGAGGTGGTCAGTATATAGACAAACACAGAAGGGTGTAGGAGAGGGGAGGTCTGTATATAGACAAACACAGGAGGGTGTAGGAGAGGGGAGGTCTGTATATAGACAAACACAGGAGGGTGTAGGAGAGGGGAGGTCTGTATATAGACAAACACAGGAGGGTGTAGGAGAGGGGAGGTCTGTATATAGACAAACACAGGAGGGTGTAGGAGAGGGGAGGTCTGTATATAGACAAACACAGGAGGGTGTAGGAGAGGGGAGGTCTGTATATAGACAAACACAGGAGGGTGTAGGAGAGGGGAGGTCTGTATATAGGCAAACACAGGAGGGTGTAGGAGAGGGGAGGTCTGTATATAGACAAACACAGGAGGGTGTAGGAGAGGGGAGGTCTGTATATAGACAAACACAGGAGGGTGTAGGAGAGGGGAGGTCTGTATATAGACAAACATAGGAGGGTGTAGGAGAGGGGAGGTCTGTATATAGACAAACACAGGAGGGTGTAGGAGAGGGGAGGTCTGTATATAGACAAACACAGAAGGGTGTAGGAGAGGGGAGGTCTGTATATAGACAAACACAGGAGGGTGTAGGAGAGGGGAGGTCTGTATAAAGACAAACATTGGAGGGTGTAGGAGAGGGGAGGTCTGTATATAGACGAACACAGGAGGGTGTAGGAGAGGGGAGGTCTGTATAAAGACAAACATTGGAGGGTGTAGGAGAGGGGAGGTCTGTATATAGACAAACACAGGAGGGTGTAGGAGAGGGGAGGTCTGTATAAAGACAAACACAGGAGGGTGTAGGAGAGGGGAGATCTGTATATAGACAAACACAGGAGGGTGTAGGAGAGGGGAGATCTGTATATAGACAAACACAGGAGGGTGTAGGAGAGGGGAGATCTGTATATAGACTAACAGGCGGGTGTGGGAGAGGGGAGGTCTGTATAAAGACAAACACAGGAGGGTGTAGGAGAGGGGAGGTCTGTATATAGACAAACATAGGAGGGTGTAGGAGAGGGGAGGTCTGTATATAGACAAACACAGGAGGGTGTAGGAGAGGGGAGGTCTGTATATAGACAAACACAGAAGGGGTGTAGGAGAAGGGGAGGTCTGTATATAGACAAACACAGGAGGGTGTAGGAGAGGGGAGATCTGTATATAGACAAACACAGGAGGGTGTAGGAGAGGGGAGATCTGTATATAGACAAACACAGGAGGGTGTAGGAGAGGGGAGATCTGTATATAGACTAACAGGCGGGTGTGGGAGAGGGGAGGTCTGTATAAAGACAAACACAGGAGGGTGTAGGAGAGGGGAGGTCTGTATATAGACAAACACAGGAGGGTGTAGGAGAGGGGAGGTCTGTATATAGACAAACACAGGAGGGTGTAGGAGAGGGGAGGTCTGTATATAGACAAACATAGGAGGGTGTAGGAGAGGGGAGGTCTGTATATAGACAAACAGGAGGGTTTAGGAGAGGGGAGGTCTGTATATAGACAAACACAGAAGGGGTGTAGGAGAAGGGGAGGTCTGTATATAGACAAACACAGGAGGGTGTAGGAGAGGGGGGGGGGTCTGTATATAGACAAACACAGAAGGGGTGTAGGAGAAGGGGAGGTCTGTATATAGACAAACATATGAGGGTGTAGGAGAGGGGAGGTCTGTATATAGACAAACACAGGAGGGTGTAGGAGAGGGGAGGTCTGTATAAAGACAAACATATGAGGATGTAGGAGAGGGGAGGTCTGTATATAGACAAACACAGGAGGGTGTAGGAGAGGGTAGGTCTGTATATAGACAAACATAGGGGGGTGTAGGAGAGGGGAGATATGTATATAGACAAACACAGGAGGATGTAGGAGAGGGGAGGTCTGTATATAGACAAACACAGGAGGGTGTAGGAGAGGGGAGGTCTGTATATAGACAAACATAGGCGGGTGTAGGAGAGGGGTGGTCTGTATATAGACAAACACAGGAGGGTGTATGAGAGGGGAGGTCTGTATATAGACAAACACAGGAGGGTGTATGAGAGGGGAGGTCTGTATATAGACAAACACAGGAGGGTGTAGGAGAGGGGAGGTCTGTATAAAGACAAACACAGGAGGGTGTAGGAGAGGGGAGGTCTGTATATAGGCAAACACAGGAGGGTGTAGGAGAGGGAAGGTCTATATATAGACAAACACAGGAGGGTGTAGGAGAGGGGGAGATCTGTATAAAGACAAACATTGGAGGGCGTAGGAGAGGTAAGGTCTGTATATAGACAAACACAGGAGGGTGTAGGAGTGGGGAGATCTGTATATAGACAAACATATGAGGGTGTAGGAGAGGGGAGGTTTGTATATAGACAAACATAGGAGGGTGTAGGAGAGGGTAGGTCTGTATATAGACAAACATAGGAGGGTGTAGGAGAGGGGAGGTCTGTATATAAACAAACACGGGAGGGAGTAGGAGAAGGTGGTTTGTATATAGACAAACATAGGAGGGTGTATGAGAGGGGAGGTCTGTATATAGACAAGCACAGGAGGGTGTAGGAGAGGGGTGGTTTGTATAAAGACAAACATATGAGGGTGTAGGAGAGGGGAGATCTGTATATAGACAAACACATGAGGGTGTAGGAGAGGGGAGGTCTGTATATAGACAAACACAGGAGGGTGTCGGAGAGGGGAGATCTGTATATAGACAAACACAGGAGGGTGTAGGAGAGGGGTGGTTTGTATAAAGACAAACATATGAGGGTGTAGGAGAGGGGAGGTCTGTATATAGACAAACACAGGAGGGTGTCGGAGAGGGGAGGTCTGTATATAGACAAACACATGAGGGTGTAGGAGAGGGGAGGTCTGTATATAGACAAACATAGGAGGGTGTATGAGAGGGGAGGTCTGTATATAGACAAACACAGGAGGGTGTAGGAGAGGGGTGGTTTGTATAAAGACAAACATATGAGGGTGTAGGAGAGGGGAGATCTGTATATAGACAAACACATGAGGGTGTAGGAGAGGGGAGGTCTGTATATAGACAAACACAGGAGGGTGTCGGAGAGGGGAGGTCTGTATATAGACAAACACATGAGGGTGTAGGAGAGGGGAGATCTGTATCAAGATAAACACATGAGGGTGTAGGAGAGGGGAGATCTGTATATAGACAAACACAGGAGGGTGTAGGAGAGGGGTGGTTTGTATAAAGACAAACATATGAGGGTGTAGGAGAGGGGAGATCTGTATATAGACAAACACATGAGGGTGTAGGAGAGGGGAGGTCTGTATATAGACAAACACAGGAGGGTGTCGGAGAGGGGAGGTCTGTATATAGACAAACACATGAGGGTGTAGGAGAGGGGAGATCTGTATCAAGATAAACACATGAGGGTGTAGGAGAGGGGTGGTCTGTATATAGACAAACACAGGAGGGTGTAGGAGAGGGGTGGTTTGTATAAAGACAAACATATGAGGGTGTAGAAGAGGGGCAATCTGTATAAAGTCAAACACAGCAGGGTGTAGGAGAGGAGGGTGTAGGAAAGGGGTTGTCTGTATATAGACCACAGGTCCTAACCTCGTCTGGATGTATTAACAGACGAGGCTAGGACCTGTGTATATAGACATATGCAAACATAGAAGGGTTTAGGAGAGGGATGGTCTGTATAGGAGAGGGTTATATGTATATAGACAAAACATCCGGAGGGGGGCGAAGTTTTTAGTCAATGACATTTCTGATTCCCATAGACCAATTTTCTATGAAGATTTCAATTTAAAGTTCCTTGACTGCTCATATAGAAAAAAACCATAGGAGAGAATGACGGGGATTGCCCTCGTTAACAAAACATATGGTAAAAGACAGGAATAGATCCTATACAGGGATAATCCTCATAAACAAATGCATATGACAAATGGTAGAGTATGATAATTAGCCCAACAAGCAAATGTGTAAAAGAAGGGTAATTTGTACAAGGACAGTGAATGGAGTACATGGCCCTAATAAATCCCTTTTAGTTTTGTGTAGCAGATAAATTAGAAATATTTAGAAATAATTTTGAAATTGATGAATTTAATTAAATATTATACTTTATTCCAGGAAAAGATGGCTAAAGAAGACTGGTAGTCCGAAGTCAAGAATTGAGAGGTGCATTTTCAAAGATGAACAAGAAATAACGCAAAGAGGATTTAAGAGTTTTGAAATCATTAAATGATTATGGAATTCACAACATTTCGATTTAGAAGTACATGTATGTTGATAATATACGAGGACTACAGATTTCTGACATGGCTAACGACAGTTATACAGTGAACATGATATTTTATTTATTAGTAAAAAAAACATGTGTAACAAACAATGCCACTTTTGACTAAAGATGTCTGACGTGCCAGTGGAGTGATGAGATTATTTTTATGGAACTATTATATGGAGTAGGTACCAATATGGTGAAGTGATAGGCTGATATTTTATATATGCTAAGGACTACAGGCTTCCGACTGCCCATTACACAATTAATGTTACGTTGTGAAATAAATTGTTCTTCATGCTACTTATAGTATATCGTTGTCATCTAATCTATATCGGTGATCAATATATCCTGGTCCATGTATTACAACAGCTTTGATATATGTTTGAGTTATCTCCCTTTAATGTTCGAGTTTTTAAACTGCGGATGGATTCCTTAGATGAACTTTCCTACATCAATGTTGAACTATTTTGAAAAGAGATATAGCCACAGTGATTTAGAGTTGTACAAGATCTAGGTCTCTAGGATCAGGAACTTTGAAGAGGAGCCTTCGATCGTAAACTGCAAAGCTGTGCGCTTCGCTTAAATATTGTCATCAAAGTTTCATTCTAGATATATCGTGTTACATATCTGCAATGTGTGAACCACATGTACGTGGTTAGCTGTCTGGGCCCAGTTGTTCAAAAGGTGATTTACTTAATCACTTGATTAGTGAAAATCTCATTTCTCCTTTACTTCAAATCATATGTGTGTATATTCTTCAAAATCAGCAGGTAAGAAGAGATTGGTAGGTGTTATAGTTTCAGAACATTTTGACGAAATAGTTTTACCAGAAATGATTTTATCAAGATTTTGATTTTGTTGTTAAACTGATCACCTTTTGAACAACCGGGCCCTGGTCGCTTTCAAATGTTACAAGACGAACCAGTTGTTAGCCTGATGTCTGACCTTTCAAAATAACTAGTATAGAAAGCCAGTCAAGATTACGGTTTACCGTAACGAGCGACTCATTTTGTCTTGCATAAAAATGTAAAGACGTTCAAAATATATGATCCGCACCACAGGGGCTTGGCACGATTTTCCAAATGATGGTCCATATATATATGTATTATAGTGTCTCACTATAATACATATATATATGGACCATCATTTGGAAAATCGTGTGAAGCCCCTGTGATCCGCACGATTGCATAGATTCAGAGCTCTCGATTCGTGATGGCATGATGTAGGAATGTAGCCTTTTATATTCTAAAAAGTGGACTATATAGATTGGAAATATAGAATGTCACATAAGTTTAGATTAATTGGACAAAATACAAAAAGCCACGGATACAATGAGTATTTCACCCGGCACGAATCCCTATTGTAACTACCAGTATGCTATACAAGACGTGTGTGGACTTCTGGGCAGATTGCATTGGGCATTGGCGGGATTCAAGCGGTGTGATCTCGCATGGAGCCGAGGTTTTCGTTTTAATAAAACACAACAAACAAATGTAAAACAATAAGGACAAGTAGTTTTAACTTTATTTTTCTTTCTGGTCAGTAATTACTGACACTCGAGACATGTCCATTAAGTTGGGGATGTTACTAAATCTTCCATAGATCTTTGTGTGTTAAAACAGACAAACCACGACGCTATTTCATATCTTCCTAAAATTATTTATTTTTCATGGAATACCTACTTTAATATGTTTCACTCTAAATGACTCAAATTATCGAGTCGTAGAACAATATAATGCTTTAACACCGTGTACAATAGTTCCATGAGATCTAATTTTGTATCGCAAACATAAGTACAGCTCGTGTCGTGGTATAGAAAATTTTCTACACTTGTTCCGTGTTTTACAGCACTCCCTCTGCTTGGCTCCAGCCAAGTCGGCCAGAATTGGAAAAAAAAATGGCACAAATGCATAGAAAAACGGACACTACAACCTCGAAATTGCCGCATATTACCACACGTCATCACATTCATGTATATGCAAACATTGAAAAGTGGTCGTTGCACAATATTTTTTGACAAAAGGTCCGATGGTTTGAAATATACATCAAGTGAACGACGATGGGCCGACTCACCGAAGACAAAAACGTATTCCATTTCATTTCTGATATTGAATAATCCTTCTATTTTGGTGGCGGTCAGGTCATCTGACCTCACATGGTGCTGTATCTTTGTTTTTAAGTGATAGGATATTAATTTATGCGTATAAGATCAGTAATAGATTTAAAACCAACAAACACAATATCGGATATTTTCAGATGTTATATTCTGAACTTTGACGACCAGCATTGAAACTGACGCGAGAAGACAGTAAAACGCCACGCCCAAGACGTTCGTTATAAATGTTTATGAAGCAAAATACAAAAGCCACGGATACATGGAGTATCTCACCCGGCACGAATCCCTATTGTTAGTGCCAGTACTTATAAGCACGCGTGTGTGCTCCTGGTCAGTTTGTATTGGACATTGGTGGGATTCAAGCAGTGTGAACTATCGAGGAGCCGTGTTTTTTGTTTTGATAAAGGACAAGAAAACAGCAGTAAAACAATAAGTATACGTAAATAGCTTTAACATTATTTTTTTCTTTCTGGACAAGTATTGCTGAAGCACAAGACATGTGTCCATGAAGTTGGTTGGTGGTGTGCAGCAAGTGTTTGTAGATTTCTGTGTAAAAAAGACACAGACCACAACGCAATTCCATGTTTATAGAATCATTTATTTTTCCTTACTTCAACATATGACTCCTGTGCACATTGCACATGCCGCCTTGTATCATTCATACAATAAAAAAGTTCCACGAGATCTGTATTTGAATCGCATGCATGTTTTCAACTTTTCTCATGTACTCGTGTGATATTGGTGACTTACACGATTGTTTTTTTTTATTCATCCATTCTCCATGTGTTACAGCATGCCTTCGACTCGTACCGGGGGTGGAGCGCGGGAGTAACCTCTGCTTGCATCCAGCAAATAAGCAAGAAACTACAATAAACTACTTAGACTTTAAGCATATATATACATACATCATTTGCCAAAATTGCTGGGGGGGGGGGGGGGGGGCCAAATGTACACCTCTCAAAGGTTCGATTGTATGAAATGAACAGCAATGGGCAGATGGGTGTCCTGTCATTATTGTGTGATATGTAAATAATTCTTGCAAAAACAAAATAAATATATATTATATATAAAACAACAGTAATGGGCCGATTCACCAAAGACACAAACGTCTTCCTTTTGGGGTATAGACTTTCGCGACATTCAAGTCGCGTGACCCCAAATGTTCTTTGCTTTCAGTGACAAGAGATTAATTTCATGCATTTTAAGATCAGTGATGAATTTAAAATCAGTAACTTAATATAAGATATTATATTCTAAACTTTGACGACCAACATTGAAACTGACACGAAAAGATGACAAACAGTTACGCCTAAGGCGCTTGTTATAAATATATAAGAATTACAAATGCTTAAATCGGACAAAATACAAAAGCCACGGATACAAGGAGTATCTCACACGGCACGAATCCCTATTGTTACTATCAGTATGTTTAAGCAAGTGTGTGTGCTCCTGGGCAGTTTGTATTGGAAATTGGCGGGATTCAAGCCGTGAGAACTCGCATGGAATCGTGTTTTTGGTTTTGATAAACCGATTTCAAATTTGAATTCAACCTTAACATATGATTAGATAAAGATATGATCGAAGTTTGTTTCCGTTTTTTTTTTTTTTTTTTTTTTACGGTAGCGGATAACTTTTGGAAACACAGCATTGTCTAGTTTTGAGCATCATATTTACTCACAAACTATTTTGATTAAATAAAATAAATTGCAACCTTGAGGCCAGTGTTTGCTTACCTGAGTTTGTTGTTTAATTTGTACAATATTATTTTGCCTTTTAAACAGTTCGCTTGACCATTTCTTTGTTGTTTTGCTTTTCAAATTTCGGACATTCCTAGACTTTCCAACATGGCTACCTTTTTTGAACGATGCAGTCGTCTTCTTGGTGTTAAATAATGTATGTGCGCATGCGTAATGGCAATGAAACCAAAATCTTCGAGGTGATTGGCTGCATCAGAGTGAGAAACGCCTCACAACACTCCGGTGATTGACGGGAGTAATGGACATTTCAGAATGTAGTCTCGGTCGGCTGTTGGTTTCAAATCTAATTTACGTGAATTTGACAAAAAAAAAATATGTGAGTGTGAGCTGCAAGGAAAATAATTATCCATATTGATTTTATTTCTAAAAGCACGGAAAAAGGTAAAGAGTGAGCTTATGTTTTAAAATAAAGAGGCAGTTCTACCAATTTACAGACAGTGATTCATGGCAAAATCGTTTTAAGTCAATACCGGCCCTTTTATTAGTAATGGTCACGCAATCCATTGTAATAAGATAGATCCGTTTTTCACGGTGAAGTGAAGTGGATTGAGAAGTCTAACAATTTATACATCCATGAAAAGTCGCTGGAAAAGGACATTGAAAATGCGTGTGATCGTAAAAAGTGGTAGCTAGGACACTCGCCACCTAGGCGGTCGAGGATCGATTTTCCGATCGGACTCTTGGCGCGTGCTTTCATCTGTGATTAATATAAGTTGATGTAACTCGTAAATATAATATAAAGATTTCTACCTGAGGTCGCCATGATAAACCAGTTTTACAGGCGTGGGCGACATCACTTGGAACCAATTTAAGTCAATGTCATACATTTGAATGGAATATTGAATTTATGAATAATGAGAAAAAAATAGGATAGCAAGAAAATGGTGTCTTACTTAGAGATAATACTTTATAATGAGTACTGCTGATCATGAGGATGACGGTTGATATAGGTTCGTGTGTCTTAAAAAGGGAGAAAATCAAGCAAAACCAAACAAAAAATTATTTAGACTATTAATTTTTGTAAAATTATAACAAACACAACACTTTGTCAGCGGTGTTCTGATATTTTTTTCAATTAATTTACCGATATTTAAGAGCAGAATCGTTTCAATATAAATTTTTATTCATGTAATCAAAATTGTGCTACTTTTATTAGTTGATACGAGATTAGGCACACATTACATCAACTTATCAACGCCTTCTCCCAACATATATATACAGTGTATTACAAGGCATAGTTACATTAACATGGATGATGACAAAAATGATATAATATACGGTTTACCAAATAAACTAATCAAATTACAAAATTCAAAACCTATTACTGGATTTGATAAAACATTGCACATATCTAAAGATATTTCTATTAAGGTCAACGGAAAGTTGTGAGTTTCCATTTAACGTGACTTCTAAACTAATTGTAACATTCAGATTATTTAGGTTTTGCAACAACATATGCCTTTCGTTAGTAAAACGGTCCATTCCATAAAAACGTGAAAGGCATACTGATTAAAAAATAATATTCTTTTTCTTATACATTGGCTAAAAACAATTATCAACTTGGTAGTAATTTTTATTCTGTCATATGCCTTTATAGGAAATTAAGCACACACAAAAAGGAAATTGAAAATTCCAAAATCTTCCGCAACACTGCGTTAAACATGTGTTCATTGTCTCTACAAGGATCCGTTTGGCGCTTTAAAAGTACAGTGTAGTTATTCCAAGTCCTTAAACTTTTGGAGAAAGATAATGTACGCGGGTTGGTCTGTTATTTATGGGACAATAGCGCGACAAAAAGGGTTTATGTTTTGCTATTTTCGGTGTAATATCTAATGTTACTTTGCAACAAAATATCATTACATAATACATGTAATAGATATTATATAAATATATATATATATATAATATAATTACATTACAATGATAAGTGGGCAAATATATTTTTAATTGTTATTGCAGCACGTATATAATGATGTTTTGTTGTAAAGTGACATCAGAGATGTATATTATATTGTGTATTAATGTGCGTCTCTGTTAAAACCGCAACTATTTCTGTGTAACAAAATGCAATGTCACCATCGCAATAGTAATTTCTCTTTGTAAACACGTGATTTACATAGTTTTGTTTTAGGATTTGGAAATAAAGATAAGAATATATTCTCATCTGAAAGAGAAGTGGGTACTATTAAAATTTTAAAAAAAATACAGTACATGAAATAGGCTTTTCTAAAAAATGTTGACTGAATCCAGATTCTCGTTAATTAAATTCAGTTAGGAAATAATTTACACATTTCAGATCTTAAACAGAAAAAAATGGAAATTATATTTTTTTGCTATATTTTAAAAAGACGACATTCCATTCCATGATGAAATATATTATGTCATAATCGGCCTTATCGTCAAACCGTCTCGGTTTTCGGTGAACTGTTGCGTTTCGTTTATTTATAACTGAGTGATTTGTAATATCATACAACCCCCATGTGCGTCCCTTGCCGCCATCTTGTTTACTATCCGCTGGTGGGAAAAGAAGCAGTCCAGTTGAAAGCGAACATTCTGCTCTCATCACTTTATTGATGTGCTATATTATATTCTACCGATAATTTGGCAACAAAGGTGAACCGCAAACATGAGTGATGTTGATCCAAACAAATTAAAAGTTGCAGAATTACGAGAAGAATTGAAGAACCGAGGACTGGACACTAAAGGGACAAAAGCTGTTCTGGTGAAGAAACTTAAAAAAGCTTTAAATGACGAAGCAGGAGGTGCAGGTAAGCTGTCGCTTTGCTTGCTTCCAAAATTAAGTTTGTTTATTTGTTTGAATCGGTTCTTTTCGTTAAAGATTACCCTGTGTCAATTTCACACGTGTGTACACCAAGTTGAATTGCCGGTGTGTGTAAATAGTGAAGACGACCTTGACCTTTTCTGACAATACGTAAAGCATATAAATAAAACGTCCCATATTATTTCTGCGCAATATTTCTGAATTCAAATTTACCTACATCTTAGTATACTGGGTCCAGTACAGTCTGTCGATCTACCGAATAAGTTACATAGCATAAAAAGCCTATAGGCCTATATGATTTATAATAGTTAAATATATAACAATATAGCATCCTTAATAGATTTTACATTTGTATTAGGTTTATTGTAGATAGAGGAAAGTCTTGTGGTTTCTATAGAGAAACTGGATATTAAAATTCATGCAGTTTTGTGTTATTTGATTTTGTAACTGCGTTTTTTTCCCTTTTTTACATCAGCATGTTTTAGTGTATAATGATAAACAATTTCCATTTTTGTGTGTGTGTAAAACAAGTTTTGGTTCTTGACCATTTTTGCTGTTTTACAGCTTCCAAATCGATGATTTTGGGGCCATGAAAACCATGGAATTGGAATTTGTCAAAACAAGAGAAAACTTAAAGCCATAACTATTTATACCGGGTAGTAGAATGCAAATATCATTTAAAAAGAGAAAGTCCAAAATTTTGAAGTTATATATTTAAGCATTGATGTCATTTTTTGTTTCATCGGGGTATGAAACAAATTTTTGTTTGCAAACTGTATGAATCCGCGTATTAGCAGATTCTTACAGAAGTTTGCAAACAAAATTTGTTTCATACCCCGATGAAACTAAAAAATAATTGTCATCAACGCTTATAATTAATTTTTGAAAATGATTTTCTAATTTAAAACATGTTTTATGTACAATTTTACTGGTTTTAAATGGGATTCTTTTTCTCAAATCAATACGCAACGTCAATTGTCGAATTGTGACGTCACATTTTTTGCGCCATTCTCAGAATTTCTCTCATAGAAGAATGAAAAGAATTTTTCGGAAAATCACATTTGAGTATTTACCATAAAAACAAAGAAAAATTAATTATTATACAATAACATTGACTTTTATTTATGTGTTAATTTAATACAGATCATGACATCTTGATACAGACGTTTAACAGTCTTGACTTTCCAAGGAATTTCAAATGTGTTAGACATTTTGCCAAACTGATGAATGGGTCCATGAATCACTATTATATGACCAACATTTCAGTGCACTTCTTACCAAATGAATAAGAAAACATTTGACCAAAAAATGGACAATTTTTCAAACAACAATATGTGATCGAATTTTTCATGGTATAAGTGAATACTGAATAGTTTAAAATTGGCATAGGTTTTCTCTTAGTACTCCAGTTTCCTCCCACAGTAATTAATTATATAATATCCCTGTCACACCATGACTTATATATAAGTTGCTATAGCTTGTTTCGCAATTGTTTTAAAATAATAAAACACATTATAATGATAGTGTCATTCGGAGACATTTCATTCATATTTAAATTATACGGAAGAGAAGCATATTGTGGTTAAAATTACAACAAACTCTTAATGACTGTAGCAAAAAATGTCATCTAGATTTAAGACATTAAGTCAGTGTTTTATATGAGAAGTCAGAAAAAATTCACTGACATAGATAAATTGACTACCTCTTTGATGAAATTAGATTGCAAAAATATTCAAGCATCAGAGATCAGCACAAATCTAAATACACTAGCTGATATACATGTATATCATCAATGTACAGATTTATAAGTTTATACATTGTTATCTGATGTTTCTTATTGTAGCTGCAGATGAATCCTTAACAGAAGAAACTTCCCATGACGATTCCTCACAAGATGGTGGGGCAGCGCTGGATGACAGCTCTCAGGATATCACAGATGTATGTATCCATCTCTATAGAATATTTACATGAATCTGTGTCGTATACCATGTGGGCATACTTTGAGAAGAAAAAAAAACTAGAAAATATATCAATATTTTTCAATATTCTCCTGTCTAGAATTACCATTATATAAAAATCATGCAGACAATAATCGATGATCTGTTACATAGACAGTAAGTTTATTGTTACCCTTGTATATTTCTGTCAGACCTCAGCAACAGAGGCTCCGCCAGTGGCTGAACCAGAACCTGACCCAGTGCCTGACCCAGTTGAAGAGACAAAACCCGTTGTGGAACCTGAACCTGTAGCAGTTAAAGAAGAACCAGAAAAAATTGCCTCACCAGTTAAAAAAGCCTCACCAGTTAAGGTAACTACACCTGTTAAGGAGGAGCCCAAGCAAGAAGCTGAAGCTGAACCTGAACCTGAACCAATGGATCAGACCCCATCTGAAGAAGTCAATGAGGAGGAAGAGAAAAAGCTGTTAGGAGAAACAGATGAAGAGGTTCCTGCCGTTGAAGAGCTTACAACAGTTGACGAAGCAACATATGAGGATGATGAAGCAAAAGGTAAGGAGTATTATTTGAATCGAATGATACGATTGAGGGTTTATAAAACAGGGTATGTGTAGTTTGAATTGACTTCCTAATAGTAACTCTGGTCTCAGTATTTACCTTTGTACTGTGATGTGTTAATGATGTGTTAAAAAACAAAAGTTTTCAGCATTCCATTTAGAATCAACTAAAAACAATTTTTTTACTAAATTGTTTTTATGAAATAAGTCAATGTACAGCGTAAGAATAATGTAATAAGAAGATCAACTTGCAAAGATAATATAGACAGTTGCTACTTCAGATGTTGTTGAAAAATAATTTCACCTAATGCATTAATTAAAATTTTCATGAAGACGACGATAAAAAATCCAGTGAAAACAAAAGAAAACGATCCCACTCACATGACAAACATCGTAGTCGGTCAAGGTCACCACGAGATCGAAGAAGGTCACGATCACCAAGAGATAGAAAGTAAGTTTAAATGCATAAATGCTTTACAGAGAGAAAAAAAGTATGTTTTATCACTTAGAATATAATCACCGTCTTCCTGATTTCCTGTTCTTGTGTACAGCAGATTCAGAAATGTTCAGTATTTTAATATACAACCATGCTAATATCACATTCTTTCATGTGCTTATTCTTGATAAGTTAGATCTTTAAATAAAAATGTGTTTACAAGTTGATATGCGAATGAAAAAATGATTTCTTATCAGTTTAGGTAAGTTAATAGTTTTTAGTAGAGAAGCAATTTGATGTTGAAATTGTCCTTTCTTAAAAATTTGCGTTAACACAAAGTTATATAAGGGTCAATTATATTATGATTACCGGAAACACAAGTAACATTCTGTCTTCCTTGAAATTCAAGGTCTGCAGTTAAAGAAGATACATCAATCAAAGTGATAAAGATGTTTTTTTCTTCTTCTTCTTTTTTTTTACAAAGAAAAAGGGAAAACACTGAAGAAATTATTATTCGTGCTCTAATTTATGTATTATTTGCAGGCCTCGAAGTCCCAAGAAAGTTGTTATGGAAGATGAGGCTTGGGAGTCTTCTACACAAGTGCTTCTTGATAGATGTAAGTTATGTTCGTTTATGAAAATGAAACAAGACAAAACATTTTTTCCTTGTGAATATATATATGTTAGAGTGATTGTTGGCAAACTACCTCTGGTGTGACCAATCTGATGAGAAATTGTAGAATAATTGATATTAATAATAGCATATTGACACTGGTACAGTGAGCATTACATTGAAGTCAGTCACACCTGGAAAATAAACATGTGAAAATTATTTGTATCTATGTTGTGGATATTTGTATCTTGCAATATTTGGTAGTCAGTCATGGAACCAATTTTGAATCCTTACAGACAACAGTGATCTGAACTTGAAGATTGGAGAGACCAACCTTAAGGCTGAACCCCTTACCCACGATGGGTTTGCCATGATGTGGGCTGGAGCCAGAGCAATGTATGGTGTATCCAAAGGAAAAGTTGCCTTTGAAGTAAAAGTAAGCAATGCCTACTGGTCAGAAGTGTACAGTTGATACCTGGCACCGTGATGCATTTTAGAGTATTGAAGTAGCCCAAAACAAACTTTTAGAACAGAAGAACAACTTAAAAAAAAGGAGCAACTATTAATTGATGACTGAGCAAACTTAAGGTTTGAACTGCCGTTTTACACAATACTAAAATTGTAATCACTGAAAATTTGATGGACATGCCATGTAAAAACCTCTCGGGCGAAGTGGCTTCAAGAAGAATGCTCAAATGAAATAAAAAAAAACTGTTGAAAATGGAGTGAACTTTTATCATAATTATAACTTAAGCAATAGTATCATTTGAATATAAAAGTTGAATCCTGCGACTTTATAGTCTGTTGTCATTCACTGAGGAGTCCCGAGACTGTTTCTTTTCTGTTATTCTTCTAAATCTTTGATATTTGTTAGGAAATATGTCTGTATATACTTAGTGATTGAGTATTTTATGTTGACAGCTATGTGAGAACATGTACCTCGATCATGTCGGCCAGGAGGAAACAAACCCACATGTAGCCAGGGTTGGCTGGTCCATGGACTCGACATCTTTACAACTTGGTCAGTACCTGTACATCTGATTATCACTATTAAAACCATTTGGAATAATATGTATGGTGTATCTGCAGTCAAGATTTGAAATTAAATTCTTGAGTTGAACCATCTGCTATTTAAAACTTTGAAAAGTTGCTTATGTCTTTTAAAATCTGGGATAAACTGGTATTATAGCAGGTTTTTCCTGAAACAAACCAGCATGTTAGTTAATTGTAATTTTTCATTGACAAGAAATTAAAGATTTCTGAATAATTTAGGTGAGGAGCCCTTCTCCTATGGCTATGGTGGTACTGGGAAAGCATCAGTTGACTGTAAATTTGAGGACTACGGAGAAAAGTACACCGCTGGAGATGTCATCACAAGCTACATTGTAAGTTTTCCTTAAATCAATTTCCTGATCGATTTCAGAGTTAGGACTCAACAGTCAAAGTCATTCGACATGATAAGATTTCAGCATGGGTGTTATAATTTGGTTATTTTGAGTGTCATTTGTTTCTTTGTTGAAGTAGAGTGTGGAAATAATCTGTTTTGGTCTTTAAAGGATTTTGAAGATGCAGAAACTGTCTTCTTCTCCTATGCCAAGAATGGTGAAGAACTAGGGGTCTGCTTCTCTATTGAAAAATCAACACTTGGAGACAATACTCTGTTTCCTCATGTCCTTACGAAAAACACATCCTTTGAGGTCAACTTTGGAGCACAGGTGAGATTAAGACAGCCATAGAAAAAAATGACTTTAAAACAATTGATATCCATCTGAAATGGAGATTATTTACATCAATTTATATGGAAACTTAACCAGCGATCTGATCAAAATATGAAAGTAAATGGTAACAATATACAGGTGCTAATTTGAAAGCTAGATGAGATGTTTTACAGTTACTCAATTCCCATGTTACAATTGTCTTGCAGGAAGAACCATGGTTCCCTCTGAAAGATGACTTTGTGTTTATAGAAAAGGTAGAGGATAAGGTTAGAGGAACACTACCACCAGCCAAGAAGGAAGATTGCCAGGTACCTCTTATATATAGGATTAAATCTATCAATTATTTATACAGTAATACATATACTTTTCTGTTAAAATTTGAAGAGGTTGAATATAATATGTTCTGGTACAGTCTGATACAATGCTTTTTAAAAAATACCTAGTGTAGTAACCAATACTGAGAAATGAAGATAAATGCCGCATGCTCTGGGCCACTTTATTTTAATATCAGTAATGTTGGAAAAAAAATGACTAGTGATAAAGAATTAACCAAATGATTTCTAGACAGTTTTGATGGTCAGAATTTCACTCTCATTTTGTATAATCATTCACCTGAAGAAAGGATCCTTAATGCCCTGTAGTTAAGAATTAACCAAAAATCCTTTTTTTACCAGATAATAATGATGGTCGGTCTGCCTGGATCTGGGAAGACCACATGGTGTGAAAAATACAGATCAGAGAATATGGACAAGAAGTATAATATACTGGGAACCAACAACATCATCGACAAGATGAAGGTAACTGCCCCCGACGAGGGAGTAGGGTCGCCTACATTTGTATGATAGGTTGTCATATAAGGGGCTGCAATAGCACAGTTAGTTGGTTAAAGCGCTGGCCATGTAACCTCTGGTGAAAATATGAGGTGTGTGGTTCAACCTTCCCGACCCGTGCCAGTTTGTGTCTTGATAAGCTGTGAAACAGGTTGATCTGGGCTGTCGCGTCCGAGTCCATAGGCAAGACACTTTACTCTTATTTGCTCTGGATGGTATGCGACAGGCCTCCTGTATATTGTTCAGTGAGGAAGTCAACAAATACTACAAGGAGACCCACATCCCTGTTCATGGGATGATAAACCCAGCAAACAAAACAATTGATTGTCATATGAGTGTGTCACTGTATAAAGTTATTCTCTTTTTTTTATGTCCCTGTCATGAAATTTGGGGGGGGGGGGGCATATAGTGTTACCCATGTCAGTTCTGTCCTGACCTCACCAAACTGAGGGTGTCCATTGGCAGTGGGGGCATATATGTCTTACAAACATTTTCTCAGTTTTCCTAGTTTCCTGAGGAGAATATTTGATAATTTCTTAATTGCATATGTAATAAAAAGTTTGTGCCCAAGATATTTTTATGAATCCATTTACAAATTTAAGACATATGAATTATAGTAAATTGCAATTTCTTTTACCTGATTATATCTTGGTGTTCTTTAATTATGACAGATTAAAAGGGTTTAAAATAAAACACACTTTACCACTTTAAATGATATCTTGTGTTCCTGTATTACCTAAACTGTCAGTATACAATTAACAAAATTACACAATAACTTCTACAACAGACTCGAACTTGTCAGTCATCGGTCAACTTTAAGAGGTGTCCTACTTGACCACATATATCTTCTTGACCATACTCATACTCATAGTGTAACATCAAGTTTTACATCTGGTTAAATTTTGATGGTGATCAGTGAAGGTTCATGGGTCAAGGTCACAATTTAATGACCACATTGAAAATATTCAAGCCAATAGTAATTGCAGGTCATCACATATACCTTTTGCCGATCTGGGTGTGGGGTAGGAAGGCTCCCTTCCCCCAGCTGCTTTTATATCAATTTCAAAGTTAGTTTTCAGGTGAGGATGTGATTTACAATGTGTCTTACTAACCTTTGCCTTCAATTCAGCTTTAATTTACAGTTGATCAGAAGAAATACGTGACAATTATAATTTTACAGAAACTGTCACCTTTTCTTTGGGGAACATTTACCTTTTGTCTCTTGCTACAGGTGATGGGACTACCAAGAAAGAGAAACTAC
The DNA here is from genome assembly GCF_902652985.1 of Pecten maximus. Taxonomy (NCBI): domain Eukaryota; kingdom Metazoa; phylum Mollusca; class Bivalvia; order Pectinida; family Pectinidae; genus Pecten; species Pecten maximus. The sequence goes on along the minus strand of NC_047017.1, from coordinate 15,434,418 downwards.
GCCGGCCGCTGGGACGTCCTAATTGACCTTTCTACCAAGTGTCTCAACAGATTGCTGGAGGCAGGAGCAAGCAAAAAGAGGAACTACATTCTGGACCAGGTAATGCAATTGGCACTTGGCAATCATGTGCTGGGAAAGTGCAAAGTGCAGATGCAAAGTGACAACAGTGTCACAAATAAATAAACAACCCAACAGTGCCAACAAATCTGGCAGTAGAGAGACATAAACAAATATACGTCGTCACATGCAATGTACATGCATGTCAGGTAGGTATAATCAGCTGATGTCATCCATTCTTCAAACAATAAGGTAAGAACTGCCCCGCCCCTTACCAAACCCACAAGTTCACAACTCGCCTTGAAAGCCTATGGAAATAAAGGTAAGTGTATTTAGTTCTAGACTTATATAGCCGAGAATCGGTTGCGACTCGAATCGTCACACTTTGAAGCGTCTGTATGTATATAATATTCTACATCACTTCAGTTCAGCTACTGAACACAAGTCATTAAGGAAACAATGACGGGATAGAATGCACTTAGTATGGTGTGATACTACCAAGGATGAATTTGATGCCAGAGAAATATGATTTAATCAGTTTTTATCGTGAGAAAAAATAACAATGCCTGAATTAATGTTATCTGCAACTAAATGTTTTTCATCGAGGATGTCAATACTGAAGGAAATTTTGATGAAGAATTTTGTATAATATCATTATGGAGACTGAGGAAGAATTGGACAGTTTGGTTATAGCATTGCTGAAGAAATTATTTTAGGTTAGAGTAGGCTGGTTCTTTTCAGCTCAAGAGGACACTGGTAAGTATTGAACTGATGATGGAGCTGTCTGTCACTCATTTACATTTTCTTGGAGTATATTGCAGATCGCTTGGATGGATTATTTTTTTCACTTTAGCAACAGTTGAACTTTGCACTGTCAGCCTCTGTAGGCAAACAGACAGTCCGCCCAATCCGAGATTGATATTTATATTCTCTGTTGCCACGCTAGACAAATGTGTATGCATCAGCCAGACGACGTAAGATGCAGCCTTTTGAAGGTTTTCAACGCAAAGCTGTTCTGATAGTTCCATCTGATGAAGATTTCAAAATACGCATTGAGCAGCGAGAGAAGGACGAAGGAAAGGAAGTACCAACTAGAGCAGTACTTGAAATGAAAGGTAGGCTGTGCTGACCTCGAACGCTGGCACCAGCTAGCCATACTCTTAATGTATGTAGTCCCTTCACTATTATTTAGCATGCCTATGTCAAAGATTACTTTCTCTGTAAGGTGTAGGCTGTTCCTGCCCATAGTAGCCAGGGGTGCCAGTTCGAAAGGACCATCTCTGGCCGATATTTGGTGGCGTTTCATCATGCCTTATTTGTTTGTAGCCAACTTCTCCCTGCCAGAGGAGGGTGTGCTGTTTGACGAGGTGCAGAAAGTTGAGCTAGATGGTGACGAACTCAAGGAGCTTATCCAGAAATACAACAAAGAAGGAAAGGATGCCCTCCCACCACCAGAGAAAAGACACAGGGAAAGTCGTTTTGGAAGTAAGTTAGAGTCAATGTCTTGTAGTATACGTATATGTTTTAAAACTTTACCTTCGGAAATGAATTCTGACCCTATCTGTAAAGCAACCAATTTCCATTCTAGTTCTTCATGTGGAAACTATGTTCTAAAATCTGAAAGAAATGTAATACTTGATGTTTTTATCATCCCAAAGTTGTAATACCGTACTTTGGGATATATTGGCATTGCCAAAATTTAGCGTTTTTTGCTCAAAATAGGGTGGTTAAATATTGGTGCATCAAATTATGCTACGGAAGACTACATATTTAGAAGTCATGTCGCATGGACACATACAAAGGGATTAAAAGCCCTGTGGCTAAGTGACAGGATTCGATCACCTACCTGAGATATAGCCTTTCGTCTTCGTAAGTTGCAAGTTAATCGATCGATTGAGACTGGACTTGTCCTTGAACACAGCTAATACAACAATCAATATGAAAACAATGTGAATGAAATTTATGATACATTTACATGAAAACATACCTTTATTGACGCGTTTTTTATCAAAAAACAATATTCCAACACACATCAACACAGATTGCGGAAGCTAGTAATGGGTATGTAGTAAATGAACGGAAAGACGTTTGCTATAATCCGGATATTGTTCCCGGACAATTTTTTCCAGTAAATTTTGATGTGTTTTATTTGGCTCATTCACCCCAGGCGTGAAATAAATCAAAATATAACCACATCCAAAATATCCCGAAGTATGGTATTAAATCAATATATTACAAAGTTTAGTCCACCACCTGTTTCAGTTCTCATATGTTGATGTTTTTAACAGAGAAGGATTTTGAAAGTGTACTCTTTGTTCTTGTATTTAATAATCTATAAGGATTTTACAAGTGTTCTTGTTGCTACCTTTTAGACATTGAGCGACGTGACAGCAGAGGCAACGATCGGTATGGTGGCAAAGACAACCGCGATCGTGGTTACCGTAACGACAGACGTGGTGGCTACGGAGGTGGTGGTGGTTATGGAGGTGGCTACGGAGGCAATAGAGGTAGGTAGATACAACATTTGCAGGTGTGATGTCATAGATTATTAGGGCCCCACACCAGGTGGCCAAAACTCTGTACACATAATGATACGATGTGTTGATGTGAAATTAGGGTTTGAAAAGTTCCTAGGGTCAAAGTTTCTATCACTGAAAATGAAACCTGGGAACATCCTGTTAAAAATCCATCCTACAAACCTTCTACACAGTGATAAGCAGATATGGGGCTAGCACTTGTATTGTGAGTCTGGTTATGATAGTCATCATTCAAAGTTATAGGGTAAAACTTGGCCACTTTTGAAATAAAAAATTTGGGTACTAGATATCTAACAAACCCCTTAACTCTATTATCAGAATATAAATGTAGTTAAATGTAAGTTGTTATTTGTGTATTTAGAGCATATAGGCTGTAATTCATTATCAATGTAACACAATTGGGTTAAGCTCAGGTTGAGACACACATTGCAGGGCCCTTACTGACATTCAGGGCTAAAAATCTAGGCGCCAATTGGAAAAGTTAGTCACCCGGCCAAGATGTCTTGCATTTAAAAAGTCTTTTAATTCTTTAGTTCAGTATAACATCTGTCTGTAATTTTTTCAATTGTGAAAGTCATTTTAGCATTGACTACAACCTTTGAAAGATTAACCAAATCATAAATTTACAAGATTTTTAGTGATCATGCAGGCGCCTTATAGGTCAATAACTGGTCAGCACTGGTGAATTTAAGGTGCCATGGCCACTAAAACAGGTTTCACTTTGAGTCCTGACATGTAATTATGTATTGTTGTAGGTGGCTACCAAAGAGGTGGTGGTGGTGGTGGAGGTGGTTACAACAGGTATGATAACCGCCACAATGACAGACGAGATGACCGTAATGACCGTAGGATGTCTGGTGGTAGTGACAGGCGCTCTGGTGGCAGTGACTGGAAGGGTCGGGTAAGTACTCCTTGTCTTGTCTTGTATCTTATAGCTGTTTAAATATTTCATAAAAAATGGATCAACTATCTACTTATTATGTCATAGTCAAGAATAGATATGAAAATACTTCTCCAATGTGTACTGCTGATGTCGCCAGCAAAGTTACTTTTGCCATCTCTATGGCCTGTTGTAGTCAGTTTAGTGAAAATATCACAAATGCTTTAAAGCTATTGCAAATTCTTACGTCTTCACAAAAAAAACAAAAAACAAAAAACCTGAATTGTGAGTAATTAACCATCATTTGTATTATTTTCCTAGGATCGCAATGACAGGAACTCCAGTAAAAGCTACGGAAACAAATCACAAGGATGGGGTAACCAGGGCAGCTGGGGAAACCAAGGAAGCTGGGGCAACCAGGGAAACTGGGGAGCTCAACAACAACAAGGAGGCTACGGGGTAAGTTGTCTGTGGCTCTTCAGATTGTTACATGTACATTCCAGACTTACACTTTCTTCGTCTTTTAGATGATCACTGGAATCAATTTTGATAATGATACAACATAACAAGTTATGAGATCATATATTGTTTACTTTTCGAGTCTTGGAAAGGTTTTAAATAAATCTTTGTCTGGATGAAAAACCCAAAACACATTATTAACAAGTTTTAGAATGGCAGTTTCACATATTAAATATAAAGTTAAGAACCATAGCATTTTTGTTGACATCTAAAAATCTATTGTCAGAGTAACAAATATTTCATTTTATTGCATTTTTGCCAGTGAAATATAGAAATTTATTGACCTAATAAAACTTATATTTTCACTGCAGCGATGAGCAGTGAAAATATAAGATTTTGCAGTGAAAATACAAGTTTTCCGTTTTTGACCAATGAAAGCGTACCTTTCTATTCACCTCGTTGAAACTTGCCGGTTTTTCCAATCGCACCGCAGATAGATAAATTGGTTATTTTGCTGTATTTCTGAAATTTTCAGACTAGTTTTTGACAAAATACTCACTTGACGTTAGCTAGTCATGCACAGATTCTCCTATAACAACAGAAAACGCTTAAATTGCGTTGATCAGTCCTTTCAAAATGGTGTCGTCAAGTTGACGGCGAGTAACGTCACAAATAGATGACGTCATTACTGATTCCCGCAGTTTTTGACACTATTAATTTTTCGATGTTTTTTATTTTGTTTTCAAGTGTATGAAATGCAATAAAAAGAAAATTGAATGGTTTCCCGTTAATTATAACATACATTTCACTCGTATGACAGAATATTTCGATATTCTGTCATACTCGTGAAATATATGTTATATTAAACTGGAAACCATTCAATATCCTCTATATACTGATCAAAACGGAAAATCATTTATTTAAGTTATTAATTATTTCAGGAAGATTGATTCATTACAGATATTTAATTCCATTTGTAAGCTTCAAATTTATCTGGATTAATTTTAGATGATATTAGTATGACTGAAGTTGGAACTTAAGACATGCATGTGGAGGTATTTACTGTCTGTTTGTAATTACAGCAATGGAACTATGCTCAGGGAGGACAGAACTACAACTGGACGGGACAGAACAACTGGAACCAGGGATACTGGCAAGGGTATAACCAGTCAGGAGCAACCGGAAACACAGGAAACAACACGGCAGCATCTAACTACAGTCAGTGGGGATCATACAGTGGCTCAAACTACCAGCGCTAAACCCTGCATGTTCTCAACGGTGTATATATATATGTGTCAGAAATCATGTGCATTTTACATCTTAATTACATTCATCACTCATTGTGGCTCCGTCTATCAATTGTCGTCACCCTGGAGATAATACATAGTCAATTTATATATCGTTTCTGTGATTGGTTGTTTTTTTTTGTACTTTTTATCAGATTTTGTGTATTTAGTGTGGATGTATGCAAGACATCAGGAAGATTATTCTATATAGTGCACCAACCAAGTGAAGGGAATGGAAATGGAAAATTACTATGTTGAAGAGAAACTTCAGGATACATTAATCAACGCATCAAATTTTGTGGGTTTATAGCTGTTTTGATGTTAAGTACATTTTTTTTTTTTTGTTATAAAATGACCAAATAAACAGTCTCTGTGAATTTCTCCTATTATTTGTTTTCATTTTTATCCCCTCGGACCAGTTAATAGCAAAGAAGACCATTGGGAATCTATGTAGACCTTGTGAATGCAATTAATTTCAAATTGGTAGATGTTAATTTCATGTACTGCACAACTATTTTAACAGTTTTCCTTAAATGAATCATCCATATATCCTATCATAGAGGGACCATGTGTTTTGTAGTGGCACTGGTTTCTCGATTCCTAGAATTAATTACAAGGTATCACACAACTAATTATTTCACTACATGTTTTTACCAATGACTCCATCCCCTCAATCGCTCATTTGAAGTTCAAATGTTGTGAAATTTATATCAATTTAAAGTTTGAAAATTTCCCTACCAGAAAAATTATGTTATTGGATAGGTTTCATAGTATATAAGAGCACACCAGTATTTGGAAGACAGTAACCCTGATATTTACAGTGGACTGGGGAAACCCCACCTGGAGAATTCCACCTTTTTACACTAGGAATCCTACATCTTTAAATTTATACCAGGAGTGTATATTTTTGATTTTCAAAATCTCCATACCCTACTCTTTATTCTCGTATATAGAAAGTACCCATTGCATGTGTTAATTATTCAGGAAATGGCTACAAACCCAAGTACATACGTTTTCTTCAGGGACTAGGTTCAGGTGAAACGTGCGAGATCTTATGAATGTACTAATTATCTCCCTTTACTCATTCAAACCAATTAAACATGGCCAATAACCGGCGTTCACGTGTCAATGGTTTATCAAGTAAGAAATCTGTCGGTGACGAAAACAGACAAACACAGCTGTAGTTTGTATTAAACACATTTTCATGTGCTGATACCATTAAAAGAATTTGTAGCCTACTTACTTCAAATAGATCCCCAAACTGTCCCTCAGAGAGCAGTGATGTTCGACATGTTTTCCACATTGTACAGACTATTAAGTCATATTGTGTTTCTTCAATTGTCTCTTTGGTAAGAAACCGATTTAAATACAGCACAAATCTGATTAATAATGAACTGCATATTGCTACGTGTGCTAGTTATTAGAATATCAGAAATGTTAATTCACAAATAAACAGAAGTTAAAAAACTGCTTAGTCCTTCAATGTTAGGGGTTTACATTTGTAAACAATGTGGTGCTTTCGACAAATGCCTTGTAATGATCAGCAAAATAACGGCTAAGAACTACAAATCCAAAAATGTCAATGGACTCATTTGAAGATTATATGCAGTGATCACTTTTTCAAATAGATACTGATCTCCATCAGGTACCACAAGCAAATCAAAGTCTTGTCAATTGATTCCTATCACAATGGATGGAAGGTTACCTGAATGATCCAAATGATTGACACTTGTACTTTTTTTTGTTTCTTTTACATCACTGTACAAACAGTTGGACTGCTTGGACCAGAGTTAGTTTATGAAATTATGATGGACCTAGTGTTTTTAAACTGCTTTTGGATGATCTTTGACAAAGACTTCCAAGGCCTTTATCAATATCTACAGGTCCATCAAGATATACCTTGAAATTCCAGGACCAAGAATTACAGAAATGTTATAGAACCACAAATCCATTCTGCTCCCAAATTTTTTTATTTCCTTTTTCCAATAAGTACAAAGTTGATCATCAAAGTGACTCTAGAGAATACAAAAAATATTTACTTACCAAAAAAAATTTGCACATTACCAAATCAATTTCTGTTTAAATGTACTGATATATGTACATGCATATTATAAACTTTGTATTATACATAATGTGTCCTTCAAAATGTCAAAGTAATTTAGGTCGCATGATTATTTATCTAAATCATATATATATATCTTCTTTTTTTTTTATCATTTTAAGGTGAACAAAAAATTGTAACAAATGTGAAATACAATAACAAAAAATATTTAGATATGCATCTTTGTTTAAAAGATACAAGGTATACTGGAATGTTTAAATCTAAAAATTTAAACAAAAACTGATTTAGTTTCTAAATAATTCTGAAATTTGTCTTCATTATCATGTGTTTAGCTTCATAGATATTTTAGCAATCTGACAAAAATTGAAAACAATTGTATTAACATTTGAAAAGGACGTAAAAAAAAAGTCTAACAATTAATACTGTATTAGTTAATTTCAGATCTTGAAAATTGTTCAATTTTTAATATCAAACGGCTATGAAAGATAAAAACATCAAATACATGTATATAAAATGTTTCAGTTCAGTACATGTAGGTAGTGGTCTCATTTGTTGCATAATATTATTTACACTTGTACATCAGGCACAAACGGACAAAACAATAACATGAAGACTACATTGTATACAATATTGATGGAAACATCTGAACGTTTATACAGCAAAATCGTTACAACTTTCCTAACAACAGGATATTCATGCTGTAAAAACATTTAAAATACAAGTGTATGTCAAAAAATCAGTCACAAATTTTATTTCTTGTATTGAACAGAAATAGTGTGCTCAACTTGTCAAAAATCATTTCATCGGAGTACTCTGGGTTTATTAAGTAGAAATGCCACTGAGTGTTATTGGAGTAGAAGAAAAAGTGATACTTTCATATAACTGGTCAACATTACAAATCTAATGTATGACACCATATGTATTTTTTTCTTTGTAATAAATATAAGAATTACACGTAATAAATTATGTTCCACTTTGTCAATATACAAAGTTTTAAGCAAACTCCAGATGCACTAAAATTTCAGTATCTAAAAAAAAAATACAACCCAAAACTCTCCATATATTAATATGGAGACACCCTGAATACATCATAGACACAAGCAAAATTTGATGTATTGCAAAACAAATATCGCCGGAAAAGTAACACCACAGTCTCACTTCATGACTTTCGCAGTAGAGACAAATACCAGTATAAGGCAGATTATTATTGTAGATTATAAAGCGCCAACAAACAATACCAAATGTTGTTCAGAAAAATGAAAATGTTTAACAATAAATTGTATATAATACAGGGAACAAATATATGCTATCTCTCCAGAATAAGTATTTAAATAAAAAATATCAGTACAATATGGCAGATTGAAATTTTCAAGGAGTAAAAGCGTTAAATTATACATGTATTTTTATTTTGAAGATGCCAGCCTTCCAAGTATACAAATATAAAACTCGGCAAAACAATACAAAATATGCTTACTTTTTGAAAAATATAGTGTTGCACAATTAATATATGAATGTAAAATACAGGGAACGGACATATTTGTTGATTTCAATAAAACTCATTGAAAATTAATTTGAGATTTGAACATTTTTAATGTTATAATTTTCAACCATCATGAAGGTACACATTTGATGTAACTTCATGTGGATGTTTTCATGATTATTTGCTACTAACTAAAGAAGATAGAGTAGACACATTGCAGGTTGTTCTATCAGCTGTTACACCAATTATAGCAGATGTCATGATTTCACTAGCTAATATATTTCTTCAGCAAAATCTTCAGTAGGTTCTGCCCTTTAATTCCATGGTCTTCTGTAACTTTGGCCGGTTAAATAAGGAATACATTTGCTATACGTATAGTTTCAGCTCCATTGTGAGAAAGTTTGATGAGATACAGTCTTCAGTGGCAGTTTCAGGTGTTGATAGGTTTCACTGATCCTTGTTTCACTGATCCTTGTTTCACAGATCCTTGTTTCACATATCCTTGTTTCACTAGTCAACAACAGAAGACGTACACATGGTGTTGAGACCACACACACCACTTCCTCTGTACACCAAGTAATATCCCTATAACAACAAACAAAACTAAGTGAGGGATTACTTATACAAATGGGAAATTCCTGTATCATGGTCCAAATGCTTGGACAGATGAGAACAGAGTTGTTCTTCATGAAATCTAGGCAGACCTAATGATCTTGTTTATGGTTTATTTTGTTAAACATCCTATTAACAGCCATGTTACTTTGCTTTCAGATGATTATCGACAGATTGACTTTTGAGGTTACAAGACCTGTATTTAAATTTGCAAGTTCATCTGGATTTAGGTCTGAAATCATACATTACATTAGACCAACGAACTTGTTACTAACTGGAATGCATGGCAATTAGACTCTTTCTAAAGGTCAAACCTTAAAATATTCCTGAAAGTGTGCTTTAACTTGAAATTAGGAAAAGTAATGTTTAGCACTTTTAACTTTGGATGAACTTGCTCAGTTAAAGTTTTTACTTTTGACCCATGTAACCTTAAAAGTACAATCTTGAGTTCTTAGTTTCTGTTGAAATTATTAAAATTTTACAAGAGAAGTCTATAGTTTGGCAATATCACCAAAAGGGAAAAAAAATATCACAATTATGTAATTTCTATTTAAAAGTTTGTAAGAATCACAGTCAGATGTCGGTTACAATAGATAGTAAAAGTGTTCTGTATGATGTAAGTCCGAGTGATTCTGATGATCCAATTTAATATTTTGTAGGTAACAAATCGTTCAGACTTGGATAATGGTGGCCACAAATACTTATTTGCAAACTGTATGAGTGCTAAAAGTGTATACGAATTTGTAGATTGAAATTCCTACAACCAGTAAATGAAATCTGGATGAATCAATTTACAGTCTTTAAACAAAAGGGTCCACATTTGATAAGGAACAAACAAAGATTCGGAGGGATAGCTCGTACCTTTTCTCCCCAGTCTGGTCCCCAGCTGTTCTTGACCACCCAGTAAGGCGTACCATTTTCTGTACAACACAAACAATTAAATTAGATGCAATTTATGACAAATTTTGATGAACTGCAGTCTTTTATAATAATTATAAAACCCAAAAATATATTCTTTGGGCCTATAATAAAATTATGTTTTTTGCAGTTTTTTTTTTTAAAGATAATGTCCATAAATATGAACGTGTATTATATAATATGACATAGATAATATGTTTTATACTTACGGTCAACACCATACCCTACGATGAGAACTCCGTGATCCAGCTCCTTGGGATTACAGAAGAAACTCCAGGGGTGGGATATTCCTCCCATGTAAAACTGTAAGGTAACAATTCACTAATTATGTTCTTGAAGAATTTAGAGAATTTCTTCATTCATCCCAGAATCAGATACTTACACAGATTTCATCATTAATTTTCAGTCATTTTCTTTTGACTCTGGCAATATACATTGTATTTCAAACGTATTTGAAGTCATAGAAATATTTGATATAATCCTAACAACACCAGGTTTAAACAGGCAGTACACAATTATTACAGTCCATCAGACCCACATTTACCACATTGTCCATCACTGCAGAATTAATAAGTACAGATAGAATCCACATCCTGACCAGTTACCTCCCTTTAGTCATTACAAAGATCTTCACCTGGTTGGCCAATTATCTGATATTATGTACATATTTACATTTGGTGTGGCAATGCCCTTATATATTACTAGTAAATCCCTACCAAAAGCAGCTTCATCTATGAGAGTATAACTGAAGTTGCCCTGAGGGCGTATGAATATCTCACTTGCAAAAAATGTAAACAAAGATGGCCGCCATACATTGTAAAGTCACATTGACATGAGATTTTAATAAATTCTAATTTGCGATTCATTAATAGAACGTAAATATAAGCGATAAACTGCCTAGATGCGGCAGACCTACTGGTATAACTGCCACATGTGTCACAGACAAACTGAATGGTGCGCGCTACTTAATTACCTGCATAACAAACGCATTGATGCCAATAGAGATGGGTCCATTCTTTGCAAGCCAAGCTGCCATTTCTGTATAAAAGATGAACAATTATATAGAAGTACTGTTAAAAAAATAAATTCACACTGCCTACCACACAGGTGTTTCGTACAATGTTCTATTGCCATTCATGAAGATAATATATAAGATGAAGAAAATAACACCACCTTATCATTTAAGTCATTGTATATATAGGAGAAGTCATTCACATCATACTCACATGTTACCTTTAAGTTATTGGATAATTTAAATGATTCTGAACTCAATTCTATCTCTCGAACCTTTCTCATCGCTGATGGTCACCTTGACAACTTACCTGTCTCATCACAGGAGATGGACACAGATGGGTTGATGGTCACCTTCACATCTGGCTTTAAGACTCTTGCATTCTATGACCTACCTGTCTCATCATTGGAGGTGGACACGGAGGAGTTGATGGTCACCTTGACCTCCAACATAAGAGTATGAGCTCTATAACCCACCTGTCTCATCACTGGAGATGGATAAGGATGGGTTGATGGCCACCTTGACATCCTGCATTAAGACTATGCATCCTATAACCTATCGGTCTCACCACAGGATGATGGACACAGATGGGTTCATGGTCATCATGACACCTGATATTGAGTTCTTTAAATCACCTGACTCGCCGCTGGAGAAGGACATGGATGAGTTGATGGTCACTTTGATGTGTGACATTAAAGTCTCTGAGTTCTACCTGTCTCATCACAGGAGATGGACACAAAATTTACAGATGGGTTGATTGTCACTTAAACATCCGACATTTAGACACTTGAATTCTATAACCTACCTGTCTCATCACTGGAGATGGACACGGATGAGTTGATGGTCACACAGATGGGTTGATGGTCACCTTGACCCCAACATTAGAGTCTCTGAGTTCTATAACCTACCTGTCTCATCACTGGATATAGACACAGGTGAATTGATGGTCACCTTGACCCCGACATTAAAGTCTCTGAGGTCTATAACCTACCTGTCTCATCACTGGAGATGGACACAGATGAGTTGATGGTCACCTTGACATCTGACCTGTTGAATATACACCTCTCATCCTCGCCCTCGTATTTGTACCTGGCTTCTGTCTCCAGGCCACCTACAACATAGGAGAGTCTCATTAAAGGTAAATCAAGGTAAGGAGAATCTCATTACAGGTAAATCAAGGTAAGGAGAATCTCATTACAGGTAAATCAAGGTAAGGAGAATCTCATTACAGGTAAATCAAGGTAAGGAGAATCTCATTACAGGTAAATCGAGGTAAAAAGTACAGCTATCATTAATACAGGTAGGTAGGTAAAAATAAGAAGCACAGATAAACAAAACTATTCTTGATTTAAATGATTTCTGACTTATATATATATCTAAAATATCTGCAACAGGTCACATTTTTTTCTGGAATTAAAGCCTAAAGGCGTCAGGTTAGTAACGGACATACAACGCAATTCTTCTCTTTGACTTGAACACTTCCCTGAAGTTCTCTTGATCTAGACAAATGACAACAAAATGGCGTTACAAAGAAGTGAACATGGGAGATATTACCGAGTCTGATGATTTCTTTGTAGGCCTGGCTGGGCAGTCCACCATTACAGCCCTCATCTACCTTGTCACAGTCGACCAGCTCTGTAACCATGACAATTAATAAACATTGCTGTAATCATGTAAAACTGATGTATGATTCTGTGCTGTAAATAACAGGTAAACCATTCAGTATTCAACAAGTACAAAAGAATTTTAAATATCTTGGTCACATTCCTGACAGTTTTTCTAACACATCAATGGCAGTTTTATGTTGGGAGCAAAGGTTGTTCTCATTAAAGTTGGAAGCAAAGGTTGTTCTCATTAAAGTTGGAAGCAAAGGTTGTTCTCATTAAAGTTGGAAGCAAAGGTTGTTCTCATTAAAGTTGGAAGCAAAGGTTGTTCTCATTAAAGTTGGAAGCAAAGGTTGTTCTCATTAAAGTTGGAAGCAAAGGTTGTTCTCATTAAAGTTAGAAGCAAAGGTTGTTCTCATTAAAGTTAGAAGCAAAGGTTGCCATAACTTAATTCATAGATTAATAAGATTACCATGCCTACTTTGGTGCATTCAGTGCAAGACCGTTTTAAATCAAAGTTGTGCTATGCTTGAGTTCTTTAAGTATGATATTTGTGCACCTATGTTAAACATGTAGTAATTTGTAATCAATTCTGCATATGCATCTTGATGGATTGAAATAAATAATTAAATAAATAAACAAATCTATTTTGAGTCAATATTGATGAAGTTAAGTTATGCCCTCCCACCTCATCCGTACACATTAACGGTCACCTGAGATTTGAAATATTTTGGCCAACTAAATTGACCCTTTTTCGCCCCACCCATCAGTCCTAATGGGGTCAGTCTATGAAGAGTATTTGATTCTAACATATAGTAGATAAGAAGATTTTTGAAATTTCAGTCAATTTGACCCTTTTTGGCCCCGCCCACCAGCCCCTGGAGGTCAACCAGGGCCAACATGTACATAACATCAAACTGTCATCCCATGCTGATAATTTGATACAAGTTAGAATGAATTCCAATAGAAATCCAACAAATAATAGTCAAAAATGTGATTTCCCTATATAAACTATAGTAAAGTTTACCCCCTCCCCAGGGGCAAACGTGAGACCCCAGGGTCATGAAATTCACAATTTTGGTAAAGCACCTGAAGAGCCTTCCATCTATGAAGAGTATTTGATTCTAACATATCTGAGAGTAGAGAAGAAGATTTTTGAAATTTCAGTCAATTTGACCATTTTTGGCCCCACCCACCAGCCCCTGGGGGTCAACCAGGGCCAACATGTACATAACATCAAACTGTAATCCCATGCTGATAATTTGAACCAAGTTAGAATGAATTCCAATACAAATCCAACAAATAATAGTCAAAAATGTGATTTCCCTATATAAACTATAGTAAAGTTTACCCCCTACCCAGGGGCAAACGTGAGACCCCAGGGTCATGAAATTCACAATTTTGGTAAAGCACCTGAAGACCCTTCCATCTATGAAGAGTATTTGATTCTAACATATCTGAGAGTAGAGAAGAAGATTTTTGAAATTTTAGTCAATTTGACCCTTTTTGGCCCCGCCCACCAGCCCCTGGGGGTCAACCAGGGCCAACATGTACATAACATCAAACTGTCATCCCATGCTGATAATTTGATACAAGTTAGAATGAATTCCAATAGAAATCCAACAAATAATAGTCAAAAATGTTATTTCCCTATATAAACTATAGTAAAGTTTACCCCCTCCCCAGGGGCAAACGTGAGACCCCAGGGTCATGAAATTCACAATTTTGGTAAAGCACCTGAAGAGCCTTCCATCTATGAAGAGTATTTGATTCTAACATATCTGAGAGTAGAGAAGAAGATTTTTGAAATTTCAGTCAATTTGACCCTTTTTGGCCCCGCCCACCAGCCCCTGGGGGTCAACCAGGGCCAACATGTACATAACATCAAACTGTAATCCCATGCTGATAATTTGATACCAAGTTAGAATGAATTCCAATACAAATCCAACAAATAATAGTCAAAAATGTGATTTCCCTATATAAACTATAGTAAAGTTTACCCCCTCCCCAGGGGCAAACGTGAGACCCCAGGGTCATGAAATTCACAATTTTGGTAAAGCACCTGAAGAGCCTTCCATCTATGAAGAGTATTTGATTCTAACATATCTGAGAGTAGAGAAGAAGATTTTTGAAATTTCAGTCAATTTGACCCTTTTTGGCCCCGCCCACCAGCCCCTGGGGGTCAACCAGGGCCAACATGTACATACATCAAACTGTCATCCCATGCTGATAATTTGAACCAAGTCAGAATGAATTCCAATAGAAATCCAACAAATAATAGTCAAAAATGTGATTTCCCTATATAAACTATAGTAAAGTTTACCCCCTACCCAGGGGCAAACGTGAGACCCCAGGGTCATGAAATTCACAATTTTGGTAAAGCACCTGAAGACCCTTCCATCTATGAAGAGTATTTGATTCTACCATATCTGAGAGTAGAGAAGAAGATTTTTGAAATTTTAGTCAATTTGACCATTTTTGGCCCCGCCCACCAGCCCCTGGGGGTCAATTAGGGCCAACATGTACATAACATCAAAGTGTCATCCCATGCTGATAATTTGATACAAGTTAGAATGAATTCCAATACAAATCCAACAAATAATAGTCAAAAATGTGATTTCCCTATATAAACTATAGTAAAGTTTACCCCCTCCCCAGGGGCAAACGTGAGACCCCAGGGTCATGCAATTCACAATTTTGGTAAAGCACCTTAAGACCCTTCCATCTATAAAGAGTGTTTGACTCCACCATATCTGAGAGTAGAGAAGAAGATTTTTGAAGTTTTAGTCAATTTGACCCTTTTTGGCCCCACCCCTCAGGCCCCTGGGGGGTGGGGACCATATAATTCACAATTTTGGTTGACCTTCAGCCATAGAAACTTTCTGCCAAATTTCATTGAATTTTGTTAAGTGGTTTTGGAGAAGAAGTCGAAAATGTAAAAAGTTTACGGACGCACGACGCACGACGACGGACAAAAGGCGATTAGAATAGGTCACTTGAGACTTCGTCTCAGGTGACCTAAAAACCAATGAAGATGCAGGTAGCACCTTTCGTGAGCTTTGTTTTTGCACTGGTATTTAGATGAAAAAGTTCTTTAGAAGGATATTTTACCATACATAGGCTCTGTAGTTATACATAGTAATGAACACTGGTGACACTCTGACCTCAGAAGGTCACTCAGATGACCTCTGTCTCATTCACTCTGATCTCAGGTCACAGCTTACATGTCTTGTTCACTTTGACCTTAGAAGGTTACCCAGATGACCTCTATCTATTTCAATTTGACCTCAGAGGGTCACCCATTTGACCTCTGTCAAGTTCTCCTTGAGGTTTGTCTGATAAGAAAATGAAGAATCGGACAGACAGAAAGACAAGCAGCCCTATACGTGGTATTAAAAAGTAAAGATAGTTCATTACTATGTCAGATAGTGTCAATCCCTCAGTTCAAAAGTAAATGTCTTAAAGAAATCATGATGATCATAGTTAAAAGATAAGCTGGTTTAATGAAGAATCTGTGGAATTAAATGACAAAAAATAAAGACTGATTTAAATTTTATCACCAAAGTCGAGGATGTTTTGCTGGGTTACCGCATTTCATTTTTGACTAGTGTGTTGAATACACTAAGTAAGTGTTGTAATATATCAAATTAATCGAAATATAATTCTGAGAATTTCCAAATGCGTAACCTGCCTTATCCTTATCTACATGGCCTGAATAATATAGAGGTCAGACAGTAGTCAAAAGCTGGTGAGAGACGGCAGGTGGTGGCCCCGGCACAATCATGCTATCTCGGACTCACACACATAAGGACCTCAAAACAGGTGATTGTTACACTCCGCTGATATCTGGGAATCTTATCATTAGCCTTGTCCAAGAATAAGAAATGACAAAGAGTGCATCTGCCAATATTCACATTCGTAAGGAGCGCTGCTTAATTTCAAGTTGTTGTGGTATTTTAGGATTGGGCCGAGTTGAACACGAGTATGCCACGTACCAAAATTACCAACCAAATTAAATTTTCTAAACAACAACACAAGTATAATCAAACAAATTATAAAATATAAACATAATTCGTGATCTACAGAATTTCAGCTTGTTAATTGTAGAAAGGGCTTCTACTTGTGCCTGACCATATACATCCTTAGTCAACAAGCAGAAGTCGTGGTGATTAAGTGGACCAATTGAGAAGTGAGGAATAAAAAGATATAGTCATCAATATCCCCAGTGCCCCACTAAAGAATTGGAAATTACCTATCATGTATGAATTTGATTGTTTGCATAAAGTGTGATATTTAGGTTTTCAACCATTTGTTTCCATGGTTACAGATAAATTATGAGAAATGAAAACCACTCCATTTTAGGCATACCAATAGGCACAAGTGCGAAGCATGAGTGAAAAATATTGAAATATTCTGTCATACGAGTGAAATATATGTTATTTTAATGGGAAACCATTCAATTTTCTTTTTATTGCATTTTATATACTTTCTGGTAAAAACAAAATTAAAATCTCTTGGTGACCTTACTCCCTTAACGGCACCATTTTGAAAGGACTGATCAACACAATATTAAGAGTTTTCCGCTGTTATCGGATAATCTGTGCATGAAGAGCTAACGTCAAGCGAGTATTTTTTTCAAAAACTAGTCTGAATATTTCAGAAATACAGCAAAATAACCAATTTATCTATCTTCGCTTCGATTAGAAAAATCAACAAGTTTCCATGAGATACATGTAATACAAATTTGCTCTGATTGGTCATCGCTGCTGTGAAAATTGAAGTTTTATTAGTCTGATAACATTTCTATATTTCACTGGCAAAAATGCAATAAATTGTAATATTTAGGATTATTTACATTTTCTCCATGATAACAGGAAAATTATGAAAAATTCAAAGCACTCTATATCAAAAGGCACCACTAGAGCAATGAATGTACGAGTTGTTACCAGGTATCTAGAATGGTTTTGGAGTTACGCTTCAGAAACATGAGCTGCAACCAATGAGACAGATGGAATGCAATCTAATACCCCGGTGTTTCGCAAATAAGTTTCCTGACATTTCTTTAAAAAAAAAAATTTTTAAAATTTTGAATTACAATGTATAACATAATTAAGCATTATGGTTTAATTCTAAGGGAACTAAATGATACTGATTACTCTAGGTAATTTCCATCTGATCTAGGGCCATAACTTTAAACAGACACATGGTTCTTTTTTAATATCAGAAATTGTGGTCTGATGCTGACCTTTCAAAAAATTCTGAAGGATTGCAGTACTGCTTAAACATAAAATTTGAATTTAATGATTTCTGGTAAATACAACAACTATTTCCAATTTCTGATAGATATTCCTTAAAGATATTCCTTATATAGAGAAAATATCTTTTTATTAAACCAAAACATTTAAATAAGTTATAACATATTTCTACCATCCTAAATAAAATTTGTGACCTGAAACATGTCAATGACCGTGATGAGCTATCAGCTCCTTATCTGTTGGAGACAATGGTCGTGACATCGATCTCCCTTTACCTGGCCAACACCTGTCTTAATCACCGTCACACCTTTAACATCAGACAGGTGATCTGGGTTACAAATGGGCACGTTATCCTTGAAATTGTTCAAATGAAATTCTGCAAATTTTGACCTACACCAGACAGGTGATCTAAGTTACAAATCAGCATGTTATCCTTGAAATTGTTAAAATAAAATTCTACAAATTTTAACCTTTCTCCAACTAAAAAAACAAGAGATCCCAGAGGGATCTTGGCGCCCACCATTGAATGATCTTTATAGGTTCCATGTCAGATTGATCTTTTCTCTACTTTTCCCTTCCTCTAAGTCTTACTAATCTGTGTAAATTCAGAAACAGCCCTCTAGTACTTTTCAAACAAGGGGAACCTATATATAAAATTTAAGATTTTGCGATAATGGCTGTCTGTTGTTTTCGGATTGGTCCCAAAATGCAACATCAGGGACCAAGGGGAACCTACATATGAAATTTGAGAAAGATCCCTTCAGTACCTTCTGTAAAATAGCGATAACAAACTTCAATTGGACCTAAATACGAAAATTTGAGAAAGATCCCTTCAGTACTTTCTGAGAAATAGCGATAACAAACTTCAATTGTCAAAATCTAAGATGGCTCCTGTCGGCCATGTTGTTTTCTGATAGGTCTCAAAATGTCATATGCATAACTAGGCACCAAGGGGAACCTATATATGAAATTTGAGAAAGATCCCTTCAGTACTTTCTCAGAAATAGTGATAACAAACTTCAATTGTCAAAATCCAAGATGGCTGCCTGTCGGCCATGTTGTTTTCCGATAGGTCTCAAAATGCAATATGCATAACTAGGCACCAAGGGAAACCTACATATGAAATTTGAGAAAGATCCCTTCAGTACTTTCTCAGAAATAGCGATAACAAACTTCAATTGTCAAAATCTAAGATGGCTCCTGTCGGCCATGTTGTTTTCTGATAGGTCTCAAAATGTCATATGCATAACTAGGCACCAAGGGGAACCTATATATGAAATTTGAGAAAGATCCCTTCAGTACTTTCTCAGAAATAGCGATAACAAACTTCAATTGTCAAAATCCAAGATGGCTGCCTGTTGGCCATGTTGTTTTCCGATTGGTCTCAAAATGCAATATGCATAACTAGGCACCAAGGGGAATCTACATATGAAATTTGAGAAAGATCCCTTCAGTACTTTTTGAGAAATAGCGATAACAAACTTCAATTGTCAAAATCCAAGATGGCTGCCTATCGGCCATGTTGTTTTCCTATTGGTCTCAAAATGCAATTTGCATAACTAGGCACCAAGGGGAACCTATATATGAAATTTGAGAAAGATCCCTTCAGTACTTTCTCAGAAATAGCGATAACAAATTTCAATTATCACAAGAGATCCCAGAGGGATCTTGGCGCCCACCATTGAATGATCTTTATAGGTTCCATGTCAGATTGATCTTTTCTCTACTTTTCCCTTCTTCTAAGTCTTACTAATCTGTGTAAATTCAGAAACAGCCCTCTAGATCTAGTACTTTTTAAACAAGGGGAACCTATATATAAAATTTAAGATTTAGCGATAATGGCTGTCTGTCGGCCATGTTGTTTTCCGATTGGTCCCAAAATGCAATACCAGGGACCAAGGGGAACCTACATATGAAATTTGAGAAAGATCCCTTCAGTACCTTCTGTACAATAGCGATAACAAACTTCAATTTTCAAAATACAAGATGGCTGCCTGTCAGCCAGGTTGTTTTCTGACTGGTCTCAAAATCCAATATGTATAACTAGACACAGAGGGCAACCTACAAATGAAATTCAGAAAGATCCTTTCAGCAATTTCTGATAAATAGCGATAACAATCTTCAATTGTCAAAATCCAAGATGGCTGCCTGTCGGCCATGTTGTTTTTCGATTGGTCTCAAAATGCAATATGCATAACTAGGCACCAAGAGGAACCTACATATGAAATTTGAGAAAGATCCCTTCAGTACTTTCTGAGAAATAGCGATAACAAACTTCAATTGTCAAAATCCAAGATGACTGCCTGTCGGCCATGTTGTTTTCCGAATAGTCTCAAAATGCAATATGCATAACAAGGCACAGAGGGGAACCTACATATGAAATTTCAGAAAGATCCCTTCAGTACTTTCTGAGAAATAGCGATAACAAACTTCAATTGTCAAAATCCAAGATGGCTGCCTGTCGGCCATGTTGTTTTCAGATTAGTCTCAAAATGCAATATGCATAACTAGGCACCGAGGGAAACCTACATATGAAATTTCAGAAAGATCCCTTCATAAGTATCTGAGAAATAGCGATAACAAACTTCAATTGTCAAAATCCAAGATGGCTGCCTGTCGGCCATGTTGTTTTCCAATTGGTCTCAAAACGCAATATGCATAACTAGGCACCAAGAGGAACCTTTATATGAAATTTCAGAAAGATCCCTTCATAAGTTTCTGAGAAATAGCGATAACAAACTTCAATTGTCAAAATCCAAGATGGCTGCCTGTCGGCCATGTTGTTTTCCGATTGGTCTCAAAATGCAATATGCATAACTAGGCACCAAGGGGAATCTACATATGAAATTTGAGAAAGATCCCTTCAGTACTTTCTCAGAAATAGCGATAACAAACTTCAATTGTCAAAATCCAAGATGGCTGCCTGTCGGCCATGTTGTTTTCCGATTGGTCTCAAAATGCAATATGCATAACTAAGCACCAAGGGGAACCTACATATGAAATTTGAGAAAGATCCCTTCAGTACTTTCTCAGAAATAGCGATAACAAACTTCAATTATCAAAATCCAAGATGGCTGCCTGTCGGCCATGTTGTTTTCCGAATAGTCTCAAAATGCAATATGCATAACTAGGCACAGAGGGGAACCTACATATGAAATTTCAGAAAGATCCCTTCAGTACTTTCTGAGAAATAGCGATAACAAACTTCAATTGTCAAAATCCAAGATGGCTGCCTGTCGGCCATGTTGTTTTCAGATTAGTCTCAAAATGCAATATGCATAACTAGGCACCGAGGGGAAACCTACATATGAAATTTCAGAAAGATCCCTTCATAAGTATCTGAGAAATAGCGATAACAAACTTCAATTGTCAAAATCCAAGATGGCTGCCTGTCGGCCATGTTGTTTTCCAATTGGTCTCAAAACGCAATATGCATAACTAGGCACCAAGAGGAACCTTTATATGAAATTTCAGAAAGATCCCTTCATAAGTTTCTGAGAAATAGCGATAACAAACTTCAATTGTCAAAATCCAAGATGGCTGCCTGTCGGCCATGTTGTTTTCCAATTGGTCTCAAAACGCAATATGCATAACTAGGCACCAAGAGGAACCTTTATATGAAATTTCAGAAAGATCCCTTCATAAGTTTCTGAGAAATAGCGATAACAAACTTCAATTGTCAAAATCCAAGATGGCTGCCTGTCGGCCATGTTGTTTTCCGATTGGTCTCAAAATGCAATATGCATAACTAGGCACCAAGGGGAATCTACATATGAAATTTGAGAAAGATCCCTTCAGTACTTTCTCAGAAATAGCGATAACAAACTTCAATTGTCAAAATCCAAGATGGCTGCCTGTC
Organism: Pecten maximus; assembly: GCF_902652985.1. Lineage (NCBI taxonomy): Eukaryota > Metazoa > Mollusca > Bivalvia > Pectinida > Pectinidae > Pecten > Pecten maximus. The sequence continues at coordinate 15,412,397 of NC_047017.1, read as the reverse complement.
GGCCATGTTGTTTTCCGATTGGTCTCAAAATGCAATATGCATAACTAAGCACCAAGGGGAACCTACATATGAAATTTGATAAAGATCCCTTCAGTACTTTCTCAGAAATAGCGATAACAAACTTCAATTATCAAAATCCAAGATGGCTGCCTGTCGGCCATGTTGTTGTCCGATTGGTCTCAAAATGCAATATGCATAACTAGGCACCAAGGGAAGCCTACATATGAAATTTGAGAAAGATCCCTTCAGTACTTTCTCAGAAATAGCGATAACAAACTTCAATTGTCAAAATCCAAGATGGCTGCCTGTCGGCCATGTTGTTTTCCGATTGGTCTCAAAATGCAATATGCATAACTAGGCACCAAGGGGAACCTACATATAAAATTTGGGAAAGATCCCTTCAGTACTCTCTGAGGATTAGCGATAACAAGAATTGTTTACGGACGGACGGACGGAGGGACGGACGGACGGACGGACGGACGACGGACCACGGACGCAGGGCGATTTGAATAGCCCACCATCTGATGATGGTGGGCTAAAAATCCAAGATGGCTGCCTGTCGGCCATGTTGTTTTCCGATTGGTCTCAAAATGTAATATGCATAGCTAGGCACCAAGGGGAGCCTACATATGAAATTTGAGAAAGATCCCTTCAGTACTTTCTCAGAAATAGCGATAACAAACTTCAATTATCAAAATCCAAGATGGCTGCCTATCGGCCATGTTGTTTTCCGATTGGTCTCAAAATGCAATATGCATAACTAGGCACCAAGGGGAGCCTACATATGAAATTTGAGAAACATCCCTTCAGTACTTTCTCAGAAATAGCGATAACAAACTTCAATTGTCAAAATCCAAGATGGCTGCCTGTCGGCCATGTTGTTTTCCGATTGGTCTCAAAATGCAATATGCATAACTAGGCACCAAGGGGAGCCTACATATGAAATTTGAGAAAGATCTCTTCAGCACTTTCTCAGAAATAGCGATAACAAACTTCAATTATCAAAATCCAAGATGGCTGCCTATCGGCCATGTTGTTTTCCAATTGGTCTCAAAATGCAATATGCATAACTAGGCACCAAGGGGAGCCTACATATGAAATTTGAGAAAGATCCCTTCAGTACTTTCTCAGAAATAGCGATAACAAACTTCAATTGTCAAAATCCAAGATGGCTGCCTGTCGGCCATGTTGTTTTCCGATTGGTCTCAAAATGCAATATGCATAACTAGGCACCAAAGGGAGCCTACATATGAAATTTGAGAAAGATCTCTTCAGCACTTTCTCAGAAATAGCGATAACAAACTTCAATTGTCAAAATCCAAGATGGCTGCCTGTCGGCCATGTTGTTTTCCGATTGGTCTCAAAATGCAATATGCATAACTAGGCACCAAGGGGAACCCACATATGAAATTTGAGAAAGATCCCTTCAGTACTTTCTGAGGATTAGCGATAACAAGAATTGTTTACGGACGGACGGAGGGACGGACGGACGGAGGGACGGCCGGACGGACGACGGACCACGGACGCAGGGCGATTTGAATAGCCCACCATCTGATGATGGTGGGCTAAAAATCTTCCTCCGAATATCATGTTTTATCAATGGTATGATAGCTGTTTCTATTTTATTTATGTAAGAAGCATCAATTAAATTTTTTTTCATGTGGCTTAATTTTTCCTATATAGCTGTTTCTACTTTCCAAAAGATAGCTAGAAGAGAGAATTCTCGAAACTCTTGTATGCTGAGAAGAAAAATTTGCCATTTTTTTCTGCAATATTCCAACTTTTGATAGATGTTCCTATCTGTAAACATTCCTCTTTAGCAGGATTTGAAAACATATATAGAGGATCTTACATGAGTGGCAATGGCATATATCAAACAATAATAATTTTACATGTCACAAGCCTTCAGTTATGAGAGTAAGATTCTGTTTTTCACAGAACTCATATTCATAATTACATGTATACCCAAGTACTAAGTATGAGTGGAAACTCTTTAAATTAATTTCCATATACATGTACATAGCTGCATTGATTCCTCAATAAAACACTAGTATTTTCTTTTCAATAAAATGAATAATTAGCATAGATGGTAGATGTTTTTGATAAAAGTCCTGTAAATTGTCAGGGAAAATGTTTTAAGGCAAATTCTAAACCCCAATAATTAACAAAAGCTATTACACAGGCGGATTTTGACTTGGACGGCATATATTTCTCTATGAAGATAATCATGTGACGTCATTTATAAATTGTGATGCCATAAATCATTGTTGACATCACAACAGTGTTAAATACTTACATGCATCTTATAAAAGTGATGATAGGGCCATATGACATGGTAGGATATGCCAGTTTTGTGATCAATTGTATTTCAAATATCAGATCAGGTTTCCTACCTTTCCTCCGATAGGATTGTCCAATCCCTTCACTGTATCAGACATTCAGCTGACTCTTATGCGATCTTACCAAGTATATAACATCGCATTTTCTATTTGAGAACAATTTCTGCTTTCTAGCCGAACCAGCTGAACAAGACAATTCAGCGAAATATGGTCCCCCAACCAATGTGAAATTATATGCCTAGAATCCAGATATGGATTTGTGTTGGAACTAATTCTACACACTGACAGACCTTTTCTAACAGGCCCACCGCATTTTAATTGCAGTTGGTGGTATTAATGTGAATGAATTTAGGGTTATCAATCTTGGTAAGCACAACTAGAAATTCAATGCAAGGGAACCCAAAGTAAGATGATGTAGGTCAAAGTTGAAAATGTAGGTCATAGTGACCCCTACACTCCCACTCACCCTTAGGAAGCAAGGGGGGGGGGGGGGGGGGCATTACCTCAGCTAAATGACCCTTGTCTAATCTGGATTCTGTCTAAACTGATTTTGATATTCAGTTCCTGTCTTTTCCCTCTTAAATTGCAGTACAGTTTATGTATGTGTAGTTTAAACATGTTTTATATGGACCTGGTCTGTTCCAAAACTTTCAGGCAGATTGTTGTATTAACACACTGATCACAAAACCTCTTGGTTAAATAGCAATCTTTAAGGTCTATAGTTACTATACACAATTTGTCAAAATTCAAGGCAATTGATCAAGGTCAATTCCCTTTTAATCATCAGGTGTCTGTAGGTGACTTAAAGTGAAGCTGTGATTATTTTAGCTCATCATTGATTTATCGTTAATTACAGTTAGCCTGGAAGTATTTTACAATGAAGAAATCTTTAAATTAATGTATAAATGATGGCCATGAACTTGTCACTCACAGCTATGTATGTTAAAATCAGTCAAAGCCATGTATATAAGGTTCCATATTAATCACTCGGATGGAAGCACACGAGCGGTCTTACAATAAGAGGAAACTGGATATCCAGAAGAAATCCACAACCTCATACCTATTTCGTGAGATGTATACATACCTTGTTCTGAGAGGGACACCAGCTTGCTTCGTTTGATAGCCCACTGGCCCTCAATGTTTCCTGTGGTGGAAAAGGCCCAACAGGACCCACATGAGCCCTGGAATGTCAATCAAAGAGTCTAATAGTCATCAGTTGTAATAATCTTGTTTAATGATCTTTAGTTTTGTTAGTTAAACATATTAATTTTACAAAAATAATCTGGGCCTAATTTTGAGTTGCAACAACATTATTATTAGTGGAGCATCACTGAAATGTTTTTAAAACAAATTACACAACTGACAATGGCTTGAATTAGAAAGGTTCAAGATGCGGAGACAAATTACGCTTTTCATATGATTTAGCGATGTAACCGAACAGTAAAATGCAATTCCTGAGACAATCTGACATATATGCCTGATTTTAAAAGTTAATTAGCCACTATCATTCACCTGTATTTCCTATCCCTATACTCAGAAATTCAAAATGAGTTGACACTCACCTGGTTTTTAACTGCGGTCACAGCATTGTGGTCACGCCAGTCATAAGCTTTTGGGATGTTTCCTCGAGGGATCTCTGCTCTCTGCATACCCTTATTAGCCTGAAGGTCCCACTTATAACCGACATGTTGACGGAATTCAGACTCTACAACCACAAAATCAAAAGTCATTTTCCTTTCGTGGTTAAACATAATCACTCATAGCATAAACATACCCCAGGCAACTGTCAAAGCTCGCAAACAAGTCATGAAATTTTTATTTTGACTTTGGATAATCAGTGACTTTTACAAATCTTGAGATTATTTCCTTATCAGAGACTATTGTTTAAATTTTATTTTTTTTAAATTGATCACTTAAATGTAATCAAGCCATAAACTTCCAATTATGTTTCTGTCAAAATGAAGAAACAAATCATTCAAAACTGTAAAACTAACAAAATGTATTCTTCCGAGTGTGTATCTTTGTATAAAGAAATTCAAATCACAGTATCCAAGATGCAAAGATGTTAATATTTTCAACATGGGTTCATTGACAAGAAAATTGATACTCTAAAATCTCTGTTGAGTGATTTTAAACCCTGCCCCTGGGATCACTTATGTGAAAGTTCAAGAGCAACAAATTAATATTATTATTAAACTGTAATTTTAAAGATGTCAAAATTTGGTGAATATAAGTTTTGGAATAGCCAGAATTTCTGGTCCATACAAAATATATTAAGAAAATCCTGAAACTTTGAATGCATTGCATGTCTGAAATTGTACATGATCCTGGGACCAGTCTTAGTTTTAGTTTCAGAAACATTCCATAACAATGACAGTTTTTCCTAAGGAAAACATTATGAAATTTAAGGAAACATCTGATTCCTATTGAAAGTCGACAAATTTCTTTAGTTCTCAGGTAACTGAAGCCTAGGGTATAATATCTATCAGACCAATAACCACACCTGTGAGATCTGCGAACTTGGTAGCACCATAGCGAGCAGTACTTCCCGGTCTCTCGGTCTGCTGGATCTTAGCCACTAGTCTCATATTTTCCTTAAATATTAGATATCGCTTCTTCTCCTCTGAAATGTCACCGAAATAAATTTGTCACCAAGGTAATAACATGTCACAGAAAAATATGAAATTAAGTGAGAATTTAATGCATCTATAAGCTGTGGCCTTTCTGAAAGCATAAATGTCCCCCATGAACAATCTTTTGCTTGATTCTAGAAAAGTTTTTTTGAAAACTGGCAAATTTGTTGGGTTTTTTTTTATATATTTTCTCTTTATTGATCCTTGAATTTTGTTTCCCAAAATATAGGTCAGTTTAGATTTAACTTTTTAGTTTGTTTAGCCAATAATGACTTCTAAATACAGTCTTGTAGACACACATCTCGCAGTACTTAGGAATCATATGTTGATGATATATGAGGGCTGATTGATAAGTTGTGAGTCCTCATATTGAAGGACTTGAATTTTGCCGGACATATTGTATTCTTTTTCAATATAATCCCCTTCAGTATCTAAACACTTTTGCCAGCGATGTTTAAGGGCCTCAATGCTACTTTTATAGAACTCCTTTTCTTGGCTGTTCAGAAAGTCATCTACTGCATGTTAGGGTGCCTGAAATAGCTGTTTTCAGTTTTGAAAATAGATGAAAGTCTGATGGAGCGAGATCAGGCAAATAAGGGGGATGCTCAATCAATTTTAAGCCACAATCGTGAATGGCAGCCATGGCAATGACAGACTCTTTCACCCTAACCCTAACCGATATTGTCCATTTTACAAAAGCTGCTTGTCTTGTTTACCTTAAGAGTGCTACCTTGTCAATATTAACTAACTAAATGAGACCAGTCCCTGGGTACACAGCCCTATATAGTCAGAAAATAGTAGAACTTAAAAAGAACATCCTTGAGTACCTCCTTCAATACGAGGCTCACAACATATCAATTAACCCTCTTATATATATAACTATATTCGTTTTATTACATTGGATATTTTCTTGAAAATTTTTAATTACTATAAAAGTTGTCATACTGTCGGCTGGGTTACACAGAACCACACCGAACATTTTACACTGACATTGGATCTCCCACCTCCATTATATTTAAGTTGTCATACTTTTTTTTTTTTTTCCCATGTATTAAAAATCTCAAGAACTAAATGCAGATCAGCTCAGATGCTGGCTGTGAAATTTTGATCCACAAATTTGAAGCCTAACAGAGTTTCTTTCAGAATTCATAAGATGATCTAAATGATATCATGCATTAAGTTAAAATCTAGATCAATTTAAAATAAAGTGTTAAATGCTTAAAGACAATATCTTTTCAATAATTAAAGACATTTCTGTTCTTTCTTGTGCATAACTAAGAATCAAATATCAATTAAATCCATAATAAAAACATTTCACTGTATAGACATGGTGCATACCAGCTGTAGATGCGTAGGTTTTCTTGTGCGTCTTCTTGAAGGCCAGGAACTTGGCCATCGTAGAGAGCTTGCCTGCTTCCACGGGTGTGTCATCCTTCAATTCCTGGAAATGACATATTCAGACCTTGTTGTATTTGGCTCAATAAGGATGTAGTGTAAATCTTTCCCTAATATAATCGGATAATATGAACTGAAGTTCTCCTCTGCCTTAAAATTCACAATGATACGCAGCAGTTGCAAGGGGTGTAGGATATCTCTCCTGTGATAGTCATGTGTGGTGTAGGATATCTCTCCTGTGATACAGTCATGTGAGGTGTAGGATATCTCTCCTGTGATACAGCCATGTGAGGTGTAGGATATCTCTCCTGTGATACAGTCATGTGGGGTGTAGGATATCTCTCCTGTGATACAGTCATGTGGGGTGTAGGATATCTCTCCTGTGATACAGTCATGTGGGGTGTAGGATATCTCTCCTGTGATACAGTCATGTGGGGTGTAGGATATCTCTCCTGTGATACAGTCATGTGGGGTGTAGGATATCTCTCCTGTGATATAGTCATGTGAGGTGTAGGACATCTCTCCTGTGATACAGTCATGTGTGGTGTAGGATATCTCTCCTGTGAAACAGTCATATGTGGTGTAGGATATCTCTCCTGTGATATAGTCATGTGTGGTGTAGGATATCTCTCCTGTGATACAGTCATATGTGGTGTAGGATATCTCTACTGTGATACAGTCATGTGAGGTGTAGGATATCTCTCCTGTGATATAGTCATGTGTGGTGTAGGATATCTCTACTGTGATACAGTCATGTGAGGTGTAGGATATCTCTCCTGTGATATAGTCATGTGTGGTGTAGGATATCTCTCCTGTGATACAGTCATGTGAGGTGTAGGATATCTCTCCTGTGATACAGTCATGTGGGGTGTAGGATATCTCTCCTGTGATACAGTCATGTGGGGTGTAGGATATCTCTCCTGTGATATAGTCATGTGTGGTGTAGGATATCTCTCCTGTGATATAGTCATGTGAGGTGTAGGATATCTCTCCTGTGATACAGTCATGTGGGATGTAGGATATCTCTCCTGTGATACAGTCATGTGTGGTGTAGGATATCTCTCCTGTGATACAGTCATGTGAGGTGTAGGATATCTCTCCTGTGATATAGTCATGTGTGGTGTAGGATATCTCTACTGTGATAGTCATGTGAGGTGTAGGATATCTCTCCTGTGATACAGTCATGTGGGGTGTAGGATATCTCTCCTGTGATACAATCATGTGGGGTGTAGGATATCTCTACTGTGATAGTCATGTGAGGTGTAGGATATCTCTCCTGTGATACAGTCATGTGGGGTGTAGGATATCTCTCCTGTGATACAGTCATGTGGGGTGTAGGATATCTCTCCTGTGATACAGTCATGTGGGGTGTAGGATATCTCTCCTGTGATACAGTCATGTGGGGTGTAGGACATCTCTCCTGTGATACAGTCATGTGGGGTGTAGGATATCTCTACTGTGATAGTCATGTGAGGTGTAGGATATCTCTACTGTGATAGTCATGTGGGGTGTAGGATATCTCTCCTGTGATATAGTCATGTGAGGTGTAGGATATCTCTCCTGTGATACAGTCATGTGGGGTGTAGGACATCTCTCCTGTGATACAGTCATGTGGGGTGTAGGATATCTCTCCTGTGATACAGTCATGTGGGGTGTAGGACATCTCTCCTGTGATACAGTCATGTGGGGTGTAGGATATCTCTCCTGTGATACAGTCATGTGGGGTGTAGGATATCTCTACTGTGATAGTCATGTGAGGTGTAGGATATCTCTCCTGTGATACAGTCATGTGGGGTGTAGGACATCTCTCCTGTCATAAAGTCATGTGTGGTGTAGGATATCTCTCCTGTGATACAGTCATGTGAGGTGTAGGATATCTATCCTGCGATACAGTCATGTGGGGTGTAGGATATCTCTCCTGTGATACAGTCATGTGAGGTGTAGGATATCTCTCCTGTGAAACAGTCATGTGGGATGTAGGATATCTCTCCTGTGATACAATCATGTGTGGTGTAGGACATCTCTCCTGTGATACAGTCATGTGAGGTGTAGGATATCTCTCCTGTGATATAGTCATGTGTGGTGTAGGATATCTCTACTGTGATACAGTCATGTGAGGTGTAGGATATCTCTCCTGTGATACAGTCATGTGGGATGTAGGATATCTCTCCTGTGATACAGTCATGTGGGGTGTAGGATATCTCTCCTGTGATATAGTCATGTGTGGTGTAGGATATCTCTCCTGTGATATAGTCATGTGTGGTGTAGGATATCTCTACTGTGATAGTCATGTGAGGTGTAGGATATCTCTCCTGTGATACAGTCATGTGAGGTGTAGGACATCTCTCCTGTCATAAAGTCATGTGTGGTGTAGGATATCTCTCCTGTGATACAGTCATGTGAGGTGTAGGATATCTATCCTGCGATACAGTCATGTGGGGTGTAGGATATCTCTCCTGTGATACAGTCATGTGAGGTGTAGGATATCTCTCCTGTGAAACAGTCATGTGGGATGTAGGATATCTCTCCTGTGATACAATCATGTGTGGTGTAGGACATCTCTCCTGTGATACAGTCATGTGGGGTGTAGGATATCTCTCCTGTGATATAGTCATGTGTGGTGTAGGATATCTCTACTGTGATAGTCATGTGGGATGTAGGATATCTCTCCTGTGATACAGTAATGTGTGGTGTAGGATATCTCTACTGTGATAGTCATGTGAGGTGTAGGATATCTCTCCTGTGATACAGTCATGTGGGGTGTAGGATATCTCTCCTATGATAGTCATGTGTGGTGTAGGATATCTCTACTGTGATACAGTCATGTGAGGTGTAGGATATCTCTCCTGTGATACAGTCATGTGGAATGTAGGATATCTCTCCTATGATAGTCATGTGTGGTGTAGGATATCTCTCCTGTGATACAGTCATGTGGGATGTAGGATATCTCTCCTGTGATACAGTCATGTGTGGTGTAGGATATCTCTCCTGTGATAGTCATGTGTGGTGTAGGATATCTCTCCTGTGATAGTCATGTGTGGTGTATGATTTCTCTTCTGTGATAGTCATGTAGGATGTAGGATATCTCTCCTGTGATACAGTCATGTGGGGTGTAGGATATCTCTCCTGTGATACAGTCATGTGGGGTGTAGGATATCTCTCCTGTGATACAGTCATGTGAGGTGTAGGATATCTCTCCTGTGATAAAGTCATGTGGGGTGTAGGATATCTCTCCTGTGATACAGTCATGTGGGGTGTAGGATATCTCTCCTGTGATACTGTCATGTGTGGTGTAGGATATCTCTACTGTGATACAGTCATGTGTGGTGTAGGATATCTCTCCTGTGATACAGTCATGTGAGGTGTAGGATATCTCTCCTGTGATACAGTCATGTGGGGTGTAGGATATCTCTCCTGTGATACAGTCATGTGGGGTGTAGGATATCTCTCCTGTGATACAGTCATGTGGGGTGTAGGATATCTCTCCTGTGATACAGTCATGTGGGGTGTAGGATATCTCTCCTGTGATACAGTCATGTGGGATGTAGGATATCTCTCCTGTGATACAGTCATGTGGGGTGTAGGATATCTCTACTGTAATACAGTCATGTGGGGTGTAGGATATCTCTCCTGTGATGCAGTCATGTAGGGTGTAGGATATCTCTCCTGTGATACAGTCATGTTGGGTGTAGGATATCTCTCCTGTGATACAGTCATGTGGGATGTAGGATATCTCTCCTGTGATACAGTCATGTGAGGTGTAGGATATCTCTCCTGTGATATAGTCATGTGTGGTGTAGGATATCTCTACTGTGATAGTCATGTGAGGTGTAGGATATCTCTCCTGTGATACAGTAATGTGGGGTGTAGGATATCTCTCCTGTGATACAGTCATGTGTGGTGTAGGATATCTCTACTGTGATACAGTCATGTGAGGTGTAGGATATCTCTCCTGTGATACAGTCATGTGGAATGTAGGATATCTCTCCTGTGATAGTCATGTGTGGTGTAGGATATCTCTCCTGTGATACAGTCATGTGGGATGTAGGATATCTCTCCTGTGATACAGTCATGTGTGGTGTAGGATATCTCTCCTGTGATAGTCATGTGTGGTGTAGGATATCTCTCCTGTGATAGTCATGTGTGGTGTATGATTTCTCTTCTGTGATAGTCATGTAGGATGTAGGATATCTCTCCTGTGATACAGTCATGTGGGGTGTAGGATATCTCTCCTGTGATACAGTCATGTGGGGTGTAGGATATCTCTCCTGTGATACAGTCATGTGAGGTGTAGGATATCTCTCCTGTGATACAGTCATGTGGGGTGTAGGATATCTCTCCTGTGATACAGTCATGTGGGGTGTAGGATATCTCTCCTGTGATACAGTCATGTGTGGTGTAGGATATCTCTACTGTGATACAGTCATGTGTGGTGTAGGATATCTCTCCTGTGATACAGTCATGTGAGGTGTAGGATATCTCTCCTGTGATACAGTCATGTGGGGTGTAGGATATCTCTCCTGTGATACAGTCATGTGTGGTGTAGGATATCGCTCCTGTGATACAGTCATGTGAGGTGTAGGATATCTCTCCTGTGATACAGTCATGTGGGGTGTAGGATATCTCTACTGTGATACAGTCATGTGGGGTGTAGGATATCTCTCCTGTGATACAGTAATGTGGGGTGTAGGATATCTCTCCTGTGATACAGTCATGTGGGGTGTAGGACATCTCTCCTGTGATACAGTCATGTGGGGTGTAGGATATCTCTCCTGTGATACAGTCATGTGGGGTGTAGGACATCTCTCCTGTGATACAGTCATGTGAGGTGTAGGATATCTCTCCTGTGATACAGTCATGTGAGGTGTAGGATATCTCTCCTGTGATACAGTCATGTGTGGTGTAGGATATCTCTCCTGTGATACAGTCATGTGAGGTGTAGGATATCTCTCCTGTGATACAGTCATGTGAGGTGTAGGATATCTCTCCTGTGATACAGTCATGTGGAATGTAGGATATCTCTCCTGTGATAGTCATGTGTGGTGTAGGATATCTCTCCTGTGATACAGTCATGTGGGATGTAGGATATCTCTCCTGTGATACAGTCATGTGTGGTGTAGGATATCTCTCCTGTGATAGTCATGTGTGGTGTAGGATATCTCTCCTGTGATAGTCATGTGTGGTGTATGATTTCTCTTCTGTGATAGTCATGTAGGATGTAGGATATCTCTCCTGTGATACAGTCATGTGGGGTGTAGGATATCTCTCCTGTGATACAGTCATGTGGGGTGTAGGATATCTCTCCTGTGATACAGTCATGTGAGGTGTAGGATATCTCTCCTGTGATACAGTCATGTGGGGTGTAGGATATCTCTCCTGTGATACAGTCATGTGTGGTGTAGGATATCTCTACTGTGATACAGTCATGTGTGGTGTAGGATATCTCTCCTGTGATACAGTCATGTGAGGTGTAGGATATCTCTCCTGTGATACAGTCATGTGGGGTGTAGGATATCTCTCCTGTGATACAGTCATGTGTGGTGTAGGATATCGCTCCTGTGATACAGTCATGTGAGGTGTAGGATATCTCTCCTGTGATACAGTCATGTGGGGTGTAGGATATCTCTACTGTGATACAGTCATGTGGGGTGTAGGATATCTCTCCTGTGATACAGTAATGTGGGGTGTAGGATATCTCTCCTGTGATACAGTCATGTGGGGTGTAGGACATCTCTCCTGTGATACAGTCATGTGGGGTGTAGGATATCTCTCCTGTGATACAGTCATGTGGGGTGTAGGACATCTCTCCTGTGATACAGTCATGTGAGGTGTAGGATATCTCTCCTGTGATACAGTCATGTGAGGTGTAGGATATCTCTCCTGTGATACAGTCATGTGTGGTGTAGGATATCTCTCCTGTGATACAGTCATGTGAGGTGTAGGATATCTCTCCTGTGATACAGTCATGTGTGGTGTAGGATATCGCTCCTGTGATACAGTCATGTGGGGTGTAGGATATCTCTCCTGTGATACAGTCATGTGTGGTGTAGGATATCGCTCCTGTGATACAGTCATGTGGGGTGTAGGATATCTCTCCTGTGATACAGTTATGTATGGTGTAGGATATCTCTCCTGTGATAAAGTCATGTGGGGTGTAGGATATCTCTCCTGTGATACATCCTGTGATACAGTCATGTGGGATGTAGGATATCTCTCCTGTGATACAGTAATGTGGGATGTAGGATATCTCTCCTGTGATACAGTCATGTGGGATGTAGGATATCTCTCCTGTGATACAGTCATGTGAGGTGTAGGATATCTCTCCTGTGATACAGTCATGTGAGGTGTAGGATATCTCTCCTGTGATACAGTCATGTGGGGTGTAGGATATCTCTCCTGTGATACAGTCATGTGGGGTGTAGGATATCTCTCCTGTGATACAGTCATGTGTGGTGTAGGATATCGCTCCTGTGATACAATCATGTGGGGTGTAGGATATCTCTCCTGTGATACAGTCATGTGGGGTGTAGGATATCTCTCCTGTGATACAGTCATGTGAGGTGTAGGATATCTCTCCTGTGATACAGTCATGTGTGGTGTAGGATATCTCTCCTGTGATACAGTCATGTGTGGTGTAGGATATCTCTCCTGTGATACAGTCATGTGAGGTGTAGGATATCTCTCCTGTGATACAGTCATGTGGGGTGTAGGATATCTCTCCTGTGATACAGTCATGTGAGGTGTAGGATATCTCTAAAAAAACAATTATGTTTGATTGTCAATTTTCATGGGTTTTTTTCGGGCTGTTTTTTTTGTCGTCACCTACGGCTTTACGGCTGGGATGTAATTTGATGGCGAAAATCTGTGATTTTACGAAGACCTTATAATCAAGCTGTTCTTTGACAGTAATTTTCTGATTTGTAGGGAAAATTGATATAAATATTGAGAATAAGTCTGTAGGTCTTATTTGGTAGAAAGCCTGGTTTGTACTATAATCTATGATACTGTGGTCCTAGGTCAGCCATGTGAATTATGTAATACTAATTGACATGTAACATTTCATGAATTAGAATACCTATTTTAATCAGTACATGTTGATGTGGAGTGGATAACATTCAATTAGGTTCTATGACTTTCAACTTGCTCTATCTTTTATAAGTGCTTGATAATAACTGCATGAATTAGTTATACTGGAGATTAGAGATAATTCGCTCTAGGTTTTGGGTTGTCAAACAGGTCGATTTAGAAGTACAAAGGCACAGATACTACTGTTTGGCATGAACTTCCCTAGTATTACACATCAAGGATATGACTCTCTAGTGAATGTTTGGTGTCAAGCAGCGGTTTCTCTTAGTCACTGTGATAGGTCAACTACTACAGTTACAGATAAACCAGTTGATAGGTCAGCTCCTATAGTTAGATAAACCAGTTGATAGGTCAGCTCCTATAGTTACAGATAAACCAGTTGATAGGTCAGCTCCTATAGTTACAGATAAACCAGTCCATTCTTTATCAGGATGTAGAGCAAACTCTACAACTCCTTATAAGGTAATGGTGTATGGTATACTGTACATGTATAATGTCACCTCTGCAAGGGTGAAAGTGTCCGATTCTTGAAATATGTGTCAGCAAATTGACTGATATAACTTGAGACAATATTGAAAGCCAAGGCTTTTTCTCCTATGATATGACACCTTCAAAATCCAAGGGTTCTTCTCTCAATATACCTTATCTTCTCTGCACCTTTGTAATATTAAGGTCTAACAAAGTTTAGGTTTCCTCACACCACCTTGAGGATGATACATGTTAACTAATGTGGAATTCATTTTGGAATGTTAGAACTAGATACCTGTGGGCTGATTAATAAAGTAACAAGAACACAACAAATTGCATGATAACAAATTGAATGACTTTCAAATTTTTATACAGCTACTTGCATGATTATATAAGGACAGGTATAAAGATTTAAATGTTTGGAACGATTCAACTATAAACATTTTTCATATTCCAAAGGAGCAGAAAATGAGATTAATTATAAACCATAGTTATGTCATTAACAATAAAAGCTTTGCAAACCATTGGACTAGGACGCCTTCTAAATTTAGAATAAACACTGTTGATGCCATCTTGATAAAGGCCGATACTGGCTGGTCACTTTTGAACAATTTTATACAAAGTTTACAGGCCAGGTTCAGCTCTGGTACACAGTTTAACACTTTCACTGTTAAAAGTATATAGCATTTTACTGTTGTGGTACAACATTCTGGTATTCTTCCAGTAGAGAGAAAAATCATGGAGTATATGAGATCTGACTTTAATATGTGCTCACATGCAAATTTGTAAAGTATAGCTTATACAGTGCCAAACACGAGGCTTGCCAAGTGTTTCGCAGCTTAATTATCTTAGCCAGAGGGGTGAATAATTATTTTTCTCTTACCCTGTTCACCCTCTTATGTATCTAATATTGATGTAACATCAATGCAAGAAAAGTTGACGTGACATGATATAATTGTCGATGTGACATCATTGTACTGATGCTGTGACGTCATGGTATTGTTGACGTGATGAAATGCAATTTTGCAGAACGTGCAAAGAGAACATGTAGCTTGTCTCAACCTAGAGTGAGATAAGAAAATCTCACCCCGGTAAAATTGTGGATACCCCTGTCCAGGGTAAGACTTTACCATGCAAAACTCTACCATCATCATCAGTTCCATATTAAAATTAAAATTTGGCAGATGTAGGCAAAGCATCATTCCATTTTGGTAAATATTAGTGAAATGACAAATCATGCAAAATCAAAATGCATATATAAATACAAATGTATATATGTGCAAACCAAAATGACCAGTGAAATATTAATGATAAAGAAAGATAAAATTTTGTGTTAATGACTTTTATTTGTTATAAAAAAATGGCACAAAGAAAATGTGATTGTTAGTAAAAGCCATAGAGTGGTTATAAGGTGCGGTGGGTCATGGTGTACACAGCCAGACTTCTTAGGTCCTCTACAAAGGAGTAAAGTTAAAACACATGCAAAAGGCAGAAAATAAGGCAACTATAATTTGGCATCCTTATACTAAACGATTAGGTTTGTAAGCTTATATGTCATGCAATATAGCAATCATGAAATCTTCATGCAGATAAGGTTTAATCAAATCACTTTGATTCAAAATCATGAAATCTTCATGCAGATAAGGTTTAATCCAATCACTTTGATTCAAAATCATTAAAATTGTTGTCTGTGTGATGAACCAGCTGTTCAGTAAAGGACCAATGGGTCAAACCTTCTAATACTGACTGAATTACATTTCAACTTCTTGACAACAAGAATAATTTTTTCAAGAATTGAATTTAGCAATAATACGATCACTAAACGATAACTTATTTCAATGAATCTTGTTTAAAACACATCAAGTTTTTTTAATAATTTCCAAATCTAAAGTGGAATAGATACATAAAGTGATCATACAGATTTCCATGCATGAAATTTCTGATTCAAGATGCAAAGAATTTGATACACATTTCAAGTGTTATACCACCTAATATGAAAGGATGGAAGTGCGACAAGGGTTAATGATATTGAAATACTGAGCATATCAAAGCCAGCAATTAATTAATTTGAACTGAGCTTAATCAATCTTGCAAAATACAATGCACTGATATAAGCTAGAGAACAACTTTCAACCTACAGATTGAATTTTTTTCCAAATATCTACAAACTCCTGCTATGCAACTGAGCTCAAACCTTCAGTCAAAATACCGAAGTATGCCAGAACAATCCCCTACTGTCAGTCCTTAAACAAGCTAGATAAATCCATGATAAATCCATGATAAATCCTTGATAAATCCATGATAAATCCATGATAAATCCTTGATAAATCCATGATAAATCCTTGAAATGTCATTGTAAATTTTCCTCTGAAGCTAATTTCCTAATATAATATCTAACCATTGGACATTTCCTTGTCCTTGATTTCAATGCGACACATTGCTCTTGTGACCTTGACCTTTGGACAGCGAACCTTTCAAGTCAAACATGATCTCTTGTGACAACCGGTTGATCTACGTCTGTCTTTGAAGTTTCATTAGTTAATAGTCACTATTCCAAAGTTATGACCAAAAGAATGATAAAGAATGAACAGACCAAGGGACTATAACAACAACATACTTAAATGAACTTTGTGAAATACTCGGCAAACATTAGCAAAATCTCAAAACATTGTTGTAAAGCACAAAAAAAAAAAAAAAAAGAAAAAAAAAGAGATGTTAAAATAAAAACAGAGAAAGCCAACATAAAAGACACTAATGTGAATAAAAAATAGTATGAAATGAAATGAAAAGTTTAAAAGGTGAGATATAAAACCCAAAGTAGAATCCAGCATGGCCACAAACACTACAGACCACTGTTAGTAAAAGCTGTGATGGGTACATACCACTGGGGTAACAGTCACATGGTACTGTGGGGTCATCCATGACTGCCAGATGCCAACAACATGGAATTTTGCAGTCTGAAAAAACAATTTTAATATAGATATGTGCTCATTCATTAAAGGAAGTCCATGAATGCCAATGTCATAGAGCAAACAAACCTCAGTTTATATGGTAAACATTTGAACAGCGACAACGCTTAATTCTTCAGTTTTTATGGGACTGGAGTAAAGTTATGACATTAACTGATTTCATACTGAAAAATAATGGTGAAATGTCAGAACATTTCAGACTACACAATATACTGACCATTGCTCCACTCGTAACTGGACACTGGACAGCGGTCATACCCTTGCTGTCTCCACTGTTCATGCAGGTAGATTCACCCATACTCATGTCAAACTCGTACTTCATACCAGCTACAACCTAAAGTTAATAAGACACATTAAATTAACACATCAAATGTACAGTCATAATATATCCCCCTGATATAACACTAACAACATCATACTACAAACTGATCTTAATCCCCTTGGGACCAGGTAGGGGAATCTCAACCAGCCTCAAACATAAGGCTTGCTTTAAGTTTAAAGTAGTCACCTTGACTAGGTTAAAGGCAGCTGAGAAAAAACAGAGAAGTGGTGACTGGATAGTAGGGACATCATATTGATGTTGACTGGATAGTAGGGACATCAGATTGCTGTTGACTGGATAGTAGGGACACCAGATTGGTGGTGACTGGATAGTAGGGACATCAGATTGGTGGTGACTGGATAGTAGGGACATCAGATTGATGGTGACTGGATAGTAGGGACATCAGATTGATGGTGACTGGATAGTAGGGGCACCAGATTGATGGTGACTGGATAGTAGGGACATCAGATTGGTGTTGACTGGATAGTAGGGACATCATATTGATGGTGACTGGATAGTAGGGGCACCAGATTGATGGTGACTGGATAGTAGGGACATCAGATTGGTGTTGACTGGATAGTAGGGACACCAGATTGGTGGTGACTGGATAGTAGGGACATCAGATTGGTGGTGACTGGATAGTAGGGACACCAGATTGATGGTGACTGGATAGTAGGGACATCAGATTGATGGTGACTGGATAGTAGGGGCACCAGATTGATGGTGACTGGATAGTAGGGACACCAGATTGGTGGTGACTGGATAGTAGGGACATCATATTGATGTTGACTGGATAGTAGGGACATCAGATTGGTGTTGACTGGATAGTAGGGACACCAGATTGATGGTGACTGGATAGTAGGGACATCAGATTGATGGTGACTGGATAGTAGGGACATCAGATTGATGGTGACTGGATAGTAGGGACACCAGATTGGTGGTGACTGGATAGTAGGGACATCAGATTGATGGTGACTGGATAGTAGGGACATCAGATTGATGGTGACTGGATAGTAGGGGCACCAGATTGATGGTGACTGGATAGTAGGGACATCAGATTGGTGTTGACTGGATAGTAGGGACATCAGATTGATGGTGACTGGATAGTAGGGACACCAGATTGATGGTGACTGGATAGTAGGGACATGAGATTGATGGTGACTGGATAGTAGGGACATGAGATTGATGGTGACTGGATAGTAGGGACATCAGATTGATGGTGACTGGATAGTAGGGACACAAGATTGATGGTGACTGGATAGTAGGGACATCAGATTGATGGTGACTGGATAGTAGGGACATCAGATTGATGGTGACTGGATAGTAGGGACATCAGATTGGTAGTGACTGGATAGTAGGGACACCAGATTGATGATAACTGGATAGTAGGGACACCAGATTGATGGTGACTGGATAGTAGGGACACCAGATTGATGGTGACTGGATAGTAGGGACATCAGATTGATGGTGACTGGATAGTAGGGACATCAGATTGGTGTTGACTGGATAGTAGGGACATCAGATTGATGGTGACTGGATAGTAGGGACATCAGATTGATGGTGACTGGATAGTAGGGGCACCAGATTGATGGTGACTGGATAGTAGGGACATCAGATTGGTGTTGACTGGATAGTAGGGACATCAGATTGATGGTGACTGGATAGTAGGGACATCAGATTGATGGTGACTGGATAGTAGGGACATCAGATTGGTGTTGACTGGATAGTAGGGACATCAGATTGATGGTGACTGGATAGTAGGGACATCAGATTGATGGTGACTGGATAGTAGGGGCACCAGATTGGTGTTGACTGGATAGTAGGGACATCAGATTGGTGTTGACTGGATAGTAGGGACACCAGATTGATGGTGACTGGATAGTAGGGGCACCAGATTGATGGTGACTGGATAGTAGGGGCACCAGATTGATGGTGACTGGATAGTAGGGACACCAGATTGGTGGTGACTGGATAGTAGGGACACCAGATTGGTGTTGACTGGATAGTAGGGACATCAGATTGATGGTGACTGGATAGTAGGGACATCAGATTGATGGTGACTGGATAGTAGGGGCACCAGATTGATGGTGACTGGATAGTAGGGACATCAGATTGGTGTTGACTGGATAGTAGGGACATCAGATTGATGGTGACTGGATAGTAGGGACATCAGATTGATGGTGACTGGATAGTAGGGACATCAGATTGGTGGTGACTGGATAGTAGGGACATCAGATTGATGGTGACTGGATAGTAGGGACATCAGATTGATGGTGACTGGATAGTAGGGACATCAGATTGATGGTGACTGGATAGTAGGGGCACCAGATTGATGGTGACTGGATAGTAGGGACACCAGATTGATGATGACTGGATAGTAGGGACATCAGATTGATGTTGACTGGATAGTAGGGACACCAGATTGATGTTGACTGGATAGTAGGGACACCAGATTGATGGTGACTGGATAGTAGGGACACCAGATTGGTGTTGACTGGATAGTAGGGACATCAGATTGGTGTTGACTGGATAGTAGGGACATCAGATTGGTAGTGACTGGATAGTAGGGACACCAGATTGGTGTTGACTGGATAGTAGGGACATCAGATTGATGGTGACTGGATAGTAGGGACATCAGATTGATGGTGACTGGATAGTAGGGACATCAGATTGATGGTGACTGGATAGTAGGGACATCATATTGATGTTGACTGGATAGTAGGGACATCAGATTGGTGTTGACTGGATAGTAGGGGCACCAGATTGATGGTGACTGGATAGTAGGGACACCAGATTGATGATGACTGGATAGTAGGGACATCAGATTGATGTTGACTGGATAGTAGGGACACCAGATTGATGTTGACTGGATAGTAGGGACACCAGATTGGTGGTGACTGGATAGTAGGGACACCAGATTGGTGGTGACTGGATAGTAGGGACATCAGATTGGTGTTGACTGGATAGTAGGGACACCAGATTGGTGTTGACTGGATAGTAGGGACACCAGATTGATGGTGATTGGATAGTAGGGACATCAGATTGGTGTTGACTGGATAGTAGGGACACCAGATTGGTGTTGACTGGATAGTAGGGACACCAGATTGGTGTTGACTGGATAGTAGGGACACCAGATTGGTGTTGACTGGATAGTAGGGGCA
Source organism: Pecten maximus (assembly GCF_902652985.1). Taxonomy (NCBI): domain Eukaryota; kingdom Metazoa; phylum Mollusca; class Bivalvia; order Pectinida; family Pectinidae; genus Pecten; species Pecten maximus. Next base: position 15,392,024 of record NC_047017.1, on the reverse strand, counting down.
CCAGATTGATGGTGACTGGATAGTAGGGACATCAGATTGATGGTGACTGGATAGTAGGGGCACCAGATTGATGGTGACTGGATAGTAGGGGCACCAGATTGATGGTGACTGGATAGTAGGGACACCAGATTGGTGTTGACTGGATAGTAGGGGCACCAGATTGATGGTGACTGGAAAGTAGGGACATCAGATTGGTGTTGACTGGATAGTAGGGGCACCAGATTGATGGTGACTGGATAGTAGGGGCACCAGATTGATGGTGACTGGATAGTAGGGACATCAGATTGGTGTTGACTGGATAGTAGGGACATCAGATTGATGGTGACTGGATAGTAGGGACATCAGATTGGTGGTGACTGGATAGTAGGGACATCAGATTGATGGTGACTGGATAGTAGGGACATCATATTGATGGTGACTGGATAGTAGGGACATCAGATTGTTGTTGACTGGATAGTAGGGACATCAGATTGATGGTGACTGGATAGTAGGGACATCAGATTGGTGGTGACTGGATAGTAGGGACATCAGATTGGTGTTGACTGGATAGTAGGGACATCAGATTGGTGGTGACTGGATAGAAGGGACATCAGATTGGTGGTGACTGGATAGAAGGGACATCAGATTGGTGATGACTGGATAGTAGGTACACCAGATTGATGGTGACTGGATAGTAGGGACATCAGATTGATGGTGACTGGATAGTAGGTACATTAGATTGGTGGTGACTGGATAGTAGGTACACCAGATTGATGGTGACTGGATAGTAGGGACATCAGATTGGTGGTGACTGGATAGTAGGGACATCAGATTATTGGTGACTGGATAGTAGGGACATCAGATTGGTGGTGACTGGATAGTAGGGACATCAGATTGATGGTGACTGGATAGTAGGGACACCAGATTGATGGTGACTGGATAGTAGGGACACCAGATTGATGGTGACTGGATAGTAGGGACATCAGATTGATGGTGACTGGATAGTAGGGACATCAGATTGACGGTGACTGGATAGTAGGGACACCAGATTGATGGTGACTGGATAGTAGGAACATCAGATTGGTGTTGACTGGATACATATTTGTGATTGACACCAGATTAGTGGTGACTGGATAGTAGGACAAATGTTCTATGACTGCTTAAGGGGAACATATGATTAATTGTGACAGTTTTACAAAACAATAACATTTCCTGTAACATTGACTGCAGACTGGGACAACCTGATAAGTCGATGCTTTATAATGAGACAACAAGAGTAAGTCATCACGTGCCTTAGATATTCTATTAACTCGATTTATCTGTCGACCCAGACCAAGTATAGAGAGGAATTAGATCTGATAGGATCATTCTAGTCCACTTACTTGCTTGGTAACATGATTAATGGACACAGGAGAAAGCCTGAACATGCTGTTGGACATTCCGTTAGCCTGTTCGACAGCTTGGGTAAGAACCTCTTGGACATGAGAATCACTACTGCCGATAGCATGGGGGGCACCCAACTGTCTCTTGTTGGAAGCACATGTGTTACTGGTCACTTCTGTGGTTTTGGTCCAGGGTTGGTTATATACCACAACATCACACATTTGCTGAAAACATGGACACCCAGTATTATTCACAGCTTGCCTCTTTTTTTACTAACAACTATTCACTGGTTACAAGAATTAATTTAAAACTACATTTTTTATCATTACAATCTTTAGTACAAATTGGGCAGTTTTCATCTTTTAACTTTTTCTAGTCTGTTTTTTTTCCTTTTCTTTTTTAAATAGAAATTCCCAATTCTGAAATGTAAAATAAAATTAAAAGGGATGTTTTTATTTAATCTGTCTTGAATGTAATAGTATTTCATGAATTAAGCTCAAAATGTTCAGACAGGAACACCAAGAAGTACATCTGAACAACTATTATGACAAATACATGAACATGAACATTGATACATTAACTTTCCCCAGTGGTGTATTTAACAGCATAAGTCAAGAGCTCAATACTTACCCCATTGTCAAGCTCCAGTGTGAGTTTGTAGTTTGTACCAGAAACAACCTGTAAAAGAGAAATACAACATGAAGAAATCCCAAGATTGTGTTCATTAACTTATTTCTGGAAAATTGTCCTTAAAATATCTTCTTTACACTTAATTGACTGTAATTAAGGCATACTAATAGAGAGTGAAAGGTTGCTTTAACTATAAGTTGATGTCCAATCCATAATAGGATTCATACAGTAACACCTTTCAAACACTTGTTTATGTTAAACGTCCTATTAACAGCCAGGGTCATTTAGGACATGTCTGGTTTTGGAGGTGGAGGAAAGCCGAGTACCCGGAGAAAAACTACTGACCTATGGTCAGTACCTGGCAACTACCCAACACAGGTTTCGAACTTGCAACTGAGAGGTGGAGGGCTACTGATAAGGTGTCGGAACACCTTAACCACTTGGCCACCGCGGCCCCGTAATCTAACTGTAGCCTAACACTGTAATATTTACAATTCAGTGAAATTCAAACCTTTCCATTGCTTTATTTAATCTTTTAAATACCCCATCTCTAAATACTTTTTTTTTCAAAGAATGCCGATAACAACAGGCACATTGCATATTGAATATCACATAACACAAAAATCATGATAACAGTGCATGTTTAAAGTGTTTGCTAATTTATTGAGACAATACCATTTTAGGTATATGTGTATGTATTACATGTTGTAACAATTGCATATGTGATTAGTAAATATAATCAAAGTACTGAAAGTACTGAAGACACAAACGAAAACAAATTATTTTAACTGCTTTTGTTTAGTGGGGACATGGTCAACTTTGTATGGAACATCACCAATACCTGATTAGGACTAGGACAAAATATTGGCAAGAAAAGAAATTCATATCTACTTTTGATTGCAAGTGCGTCTTGGCAGCTAATTTTCAGAATAGGTACTCGGGTAATCTTATTTGACATCTTCAATGGGTTAATGTATACGTAGTTGTAGATGTAATATGAAGGTCCTAGATTACCTGTAAAATTAATGAGGCCTTTCTTTTCAAACTTTTGAGGATCCCATGCCTATAAGCGCTTCACAAATTATCATTATCATTAGCATTTGAAAAAATATTTATACATTTGATGTAGTGCCCCATCTAGCTACCAGCTTTTAGATAAGAGAGAGCTCAGGTTAAAAACATTTGTGTGATTGTTTTAGGATTTTATCGTGTGTGCGAGCCCTGGTTTGAATGATGTTATGTCAAGGTTTTGAATGATATTTTGTGGCAGATTGTTCTATCCCTTCAGTGCCTTCTGTAAAATAGCGATAACAAACTTCAATTGTCAAAATACAATATGGCTGCCTGTCGGCCATGTTGTTTTCCGATTAGTCTCAAAATGCAATATCCATAACTAGGCACCGAGGGGAACCTACATATAAAATTTGAGAAAGATCCCTTCAGCACTTTCTGAGAAATAGTGATAACAAACTTCAATTGTCCAAATCCAAGATGGCTGCCTGTCGGCCATATTGTTTTCCGATTGGTCTCAAAATGCAATATGCATAATTAATGTAAGCACCAAGAGGAACCTACATATGAAATTTGAGAAAGATCAATTCAGTGCTTTCTGAGAAATAGCAATAACAAACTTCAATTGTCAAAACCTAAGATGGCTGCCTGTCGGCCATATTGTTTTCCGATTGGTCTCAAAATGCATTATGCATAACCACCCACCAAGGGAAACCTACATATCAAATTTTAGAAAGATCCCTTCAGCACTTTTTGAGAAATTGCGATAACAAACTTCAATTGTCCAAATCCAAGATGGCTGCCTGTCGGCCATGTTGTTTTCCGATTAGTCTCAAAACGCAATATGCATAACTAGGCACCGAGGGGAACCTACTTATGAAATTTGAAAAAGATCCCATCAACACTTTCTGAGAAATAGTGATAACAAACTTCAATTGACAAAATCAAAGATGGCTGCCTATCGGCCTTATTGTTTTCCGATTGGTCTCAAAATGCAATATGCATAACTAATGTTAGCACCAAGAGGAACCTACATATGAAATTTGAGAAAGATCAATTCAGTGCTTTCTGAGAAATAGCAATAACAAACTTCAATTGTCAAAACCTAAGATGGCTGCCTGTCGGCCATATTGTTTTCCGATTGGTCTCAAAATGCAATATGCATAACTAGAAACCAAGAGAAACCTATGAAATTTTAGAAGATCCCTTCAGTACTTTGAGAAATAGCGATAACAAGAATTGTTTACGGATGGAGGGACGGACGGACCACTGACGCAGGGCGATTTGAATAGCCCACCATCTGATGATGGTGGGTTAAAAACACCTGGGTCTGATAAACAGACTCTGGAAGCGTAGAATGCGGATGTAGACAGGGCAGGGTATACCATCACGACGGGCACATTAAACTAAGCACTATATTCAAAACTTAGAATTACATGCTCATATCAGCTCAGACTTGAGACAGTTTCTTAAGAGTGAACATGATTTTCATATAGCACTCTACGTTATATGTTTACACTCCATACTGTGTAGCTACAAATCATCTATACAACAAAAACACATTCATTCACATGTACAGTTCAAATCAATTTGAAGTGGAATTTTGTTTTTCACTTATGTACATTGCATCAAATATTCTCCGCAATAGTATATGTACCATATACATAACTGTAACTGCATGATACATATATATATGTATGTATGGTATACAGTGGAACTTCGTTAACTCGAAGTCGACGGGACCACGAAAAAACTTCGAGTTATCCGAGTGTTCGAATTAAGCGAGTTATCGTTTTTGGTGAAAAGTTTGGTCAATATTTGTCAACATTATATAATCATTATAACTTCGCTCTGTCGCTCATCAGTTTAGTGTGAAGACTGGTCAATACATGTAAATATATATGTAATGTTTCGTTATGTCACTTGTTATTTGGTGTAGTTTTGCCGATATACAGTCACGATAAAGTTTCTTTCACTTAGTCATTTCAATAACGATCTGATGTGCAAGTCATGTTTGCAAAAGGTAAACGATAAAACGGAATTCGACAAAATAACAAGTTATTAATGTCAAAACAAATAACCGTTTAAGTTTAACACAGATTGCATACAAAACGTAACAGAACCATTACCTTTTATTGGACATATATAAAATACTGTTTGATCGGCCTACTTACTTTGTATTGATAACCACGCCATTTCCATGTGTATTAGCACCGGAAGTTGGGCTGCGCATGTGCGTATAAAATGTTACTGTAACTGAGTTGGCGTTTTATCCGATTTAATAGACAGCACTGACCGTTACAGTTGTACTCTGAACACCTCGGCAGTAATTACGCTATTGTTTCAGCAGTTTAAAGATTTAATAGGCGCCGGTGACTGTGTCATTTCTACACCTGTAAAAACATCAGCCGGGTAGATCTACCGGTGTGTCAGAGATTAGTTCCGCTTGAGCGAACGGGTAGATGAGATGTTGACTATCGTGTGTACTGATATCGGCGACCGCCTTGGGAAATTACCTGATGTAAGTAAAGTAGTACTTTTTATCACCAAGACTTGTTGTTATAAGATTCAACCGACAATTTCTTTTATGAATTTACACTTATAATAGCATGTAGGTTAGTAGTGCCGATATGTTCAGTATTACAAACGGAATTTAGCTCTTAAAAAATGTCGGCGTTTGCCACCGATCGACGAAAATTATACTTCGAGTTATTCGAACATTTCAAGTAGGATTTTTATTGTTGGGACCAAATTTTTACTTCGTATTATCCGAGTTTTTCGAGTTATCCGAATTCGAATTATCCGAGTTTTTTTTACTAAGATAAAGAGAGAATTCGGCCGGGACCGGCTAGGTACTTCGAGTTAAGCGGGGTATTCGAGTTATCCGAGTTCGAGTTAACGAAGTTCCACTGTATATATCATGTTAATTAATGTTAGTGAGATGTGAATGTAGCTATATGTATTGATATCATCGATTTCAAAATCAGAAGTTTTTTTTTAATCTGCAGCATCTGTCAGATGAAAATGTAGTTCGAATGCCCAAACTGGATGAACTGTACATGTAGTAGCATTCTTCAAAGTCCATTATGAATGCTTTTCATACAAATGTATTTCTTTCAATTGTTCATGTGTTTAAATTATTAGAACACTGAAGTAATTTTTATTTTCATAAAAATGGAAGTACTGCTTATCTTTAAAACTAAATTGGATATTGATAAGATAAATTTGCCAAAATGTTAAAAATCAAACCTTATTAAGTAGAATCTAAACAGTTGTAAATGGCTAAGCCCACTATTCTTAACAACAAAATTACTTATTTTGATTCTCTGTCAAATATAATCAGGTTACTTGAAGACTTTGTCAGAAAAGTTAACACATATATACATTATTAATAGTTGCTTTAATTAAATTAATCTGAATTTGAACATTAAACCGACTTAACAATTTAAATGAAAAAAATGTGTTTTCACCATTTACCATAATTGACAAGAAGAAAATAATTATTTAACTCAACCTATGATATAGTATGTAACAGTCATCAAGACAATACTATTATCTTTAGTCATGCCAAGTTATTTCACAATAGGATATATGCACAACACAAAAAAGTTTTACAAATTTTTGTTGTTTAGAAGAATAATGAACTTAGTAATTTTTGCTGTTCTTCTCAAATAATATGTACTAGTGTTGTAAAGAAAAAAAGATTAAATAATAATAATAAATCTAAGTGATAATAAATTATTTGCATTGATTTATCAATACTTTACTGTGCATTAGTTTAAAGGTTAATTTAATTCAGAAGCTGAAATGATTTAAGACAGAAAAAACCGCAGATGTAGGAATATAACATTTCCACTGCCTTTAAATATCTCTGGTTAAATTTAGCAATCAGTACATTTCCATGAAAAATGGTGTTTTCTAAAGAGTTACTGCCCTTTAACCGTCCCTGAAGCGTTCAAAACTCCACCAAACATAATAAAGGTCTATGTAGATGTACATCGTAGACCCCTTTCTTTTTTATAATATGCTTCGACTGTTATGTAATATTTCAAATGATAATGATAGATCATTTTCTATTTTTTTTAAACCATCACGAATATTAGAAAAAAAGAATCAGTCGCTATAATTAGAGATGAAATTTTCAGTGACGTCTACATCGGCATGCAGACAGCCACGTTAATGCGGTACGCGTTCTGTAAACGAAAAACTTCATGTGCATTACGTAGGATATAATCAATAGATCCGAAGTCAATATTAATATTCACAAGTCCATTTGACATTTCGAAACCCTATTCAGTGAGAATTTATTTAACTTTTTATTTGCAAACATGCGTATGGTACTCGACTGCCGTTGTTGTGATATTGTCATGATGAATAGACAACTTTTTTTCTTTCGTAAAAAAACATCTATATAATCTAACCATCTGCAGACTACATCAATCACATGCAAGTTAATATTTCAGTGAGAAAATGACATTCAAAGTTGGGTTTGATCACCTACTCTTTCTTTTATTATTGTTTACATTACTAAAAGATGGCGGACAAAATCGGATGCTGGATGAGTGATTTTTCAATGTACAAAATAACAACGATATTCCGACGAAACTTTATCAATATTATAACCCATTCAGTAACATGCCACCAAAGAAAAAAAACACATAGATGTCGATGATAAAAATTCAGCGTGATGTTAGTAGATTTCTCTACCGGGTCACAGGTAAGCAGCAATATGGCGCCAGCGAAAAGTCGATTGTATCATTCCGCGTGAAATCTAATGCGTTCAACGCGGAAAAATATTCTTACGTATCATCGACAGAACATACTTAAATTAAATACTATCTATTTGTGAGGTTCTGTTGTTTTGTCATATATCTAACGAAACTGCAGTGTTGCATTTGACTCCGTAAGTCACGGGACTATTTTTTTTTTGCGATAGAATATGATTGTGAAGTGGCAGTGGAAGTTGTGTCAGAGCGAACGAAAATGCCAAAAAAAAACACATTGTCCTGTCAGCTTTTAAAATACAACAAAACAAAAGGTGATTTTTTTTAATAGCTGAACTTCACTGTATGTCATTTTTTATCGTGAAGCTAAACAAATATTTACTGCATAACATTACGGAGTTACTGTAAAGCAACGTTTAGATTGGCCAACAGCAGTATCCGCCAGAGCCCTCAAAAGCGCTGACATAGACTCAAACTTACGTTTGTGTCTACGTTTGTGTCAACAAAACAAAAGGTAATTTTTTTATAGCTGAACTTTACTATATGTCATTTTTTATCGTGAATATTTACGATATTTACAAATATTTACTGCATAGCATTACGGAGTTACTGTAAAGCAACGGTTAGATTGGCCAAGGCAGTATCCGCCAGAGGGCATCGTAGATTTTGTCAGCTACACCTCAAAAGCGCTGACATAGACTCAAACTTACGTTTGTGTCAAAAATTATATACATGTATATGAAATAAATATATATGTATAAGTAAACCCTTGTTTTAACCAATGTCAAAACTCATTGGAGAGTTAAACAGAATATCTGTAATACGATCCCTGTTTACTAAAAACTGAAAGTGATAGATTTTACCTGGGTACTGGCAGCTACAACTCTGACCAAGCTGTTGGATTCTTTAAACTGCATGTTCATCTGGTTTAGAGCAAAGTTGGCCATCATCATAACTTCAGCATCCACACTATGCTGAGTGTATCCTCCAACTGAAAAATAACAAAGCATAGTACTTACTGCAAGTATTGTCCTCACTCCTGCAAAACTTTTCAAAGGGCTATAACTCTATCAAGGAGGTCATGTGACCTTATTTTAGTATTTGAAATTTGCTAATCACAGAAGGCCCTTCTCACAGGCAAAACTTGGTAACTGGTGGCAATACAGCATAGGATGTATGTCCAGGACAATGCACCATACATTGAACAAAGGGCAATAACTCTGTATTTACTGCAGGGTGAAACCAGAATTTTAAAGCAAGACACTTGACTCCACCAAAACAACAAGCAAACTACTCCCGAGTATTGCTGAGACAATGATTAATTCCCCATGCTCATAATTTAGTAATCAATTAAAAAGGTAATGATGAAACTTATTGCGATAAACAAACCTTGGACAAGGTAATAAATTGGATTGACAGAGAGAAAAAAAAATTCTAAATCCACTTTTGAGTTACTATCACTGACAAAAAAAGCAATCATGATGATTGAAAACAAGAATAGGTTGTTGGAGTTTTTTTATAGAAAACCAAAAGTTACATATCAAAGCAATTATTATAACCGCCCACCGAAAGTTACATATTAAAGCAATTATGCCACCCACCAAAAGTTCGTGCTTCTCTTTTTATCTTTTAAATTCAATGTGAATAAATAATAATAGCATCCTAAAGAATCTCTGCCACTATAATTCCTATGTAACTTTCGGTCTAACAAGCAATAACTTATAGGACGCCGTTATCAACTGTTAAGTAGACATATTTCTATACATTGGGGGCCATTTTTGTGACAGCATTGTATATGCTGATGGTGCTTTGGTATCTTTAAGCAAAAATATAACAATTGTTAATTTGTCAACAAAATGACTAATACAATTTATTGTAGATTCATTCTACAGCTATAAACTGTTAAAGAAAACTAACAGGTACCTTATCCAATATTATATCCAGTGTGGTAAAAATTTGATTCCCAAGTTAAATTCACTTGCTTTTTTGACAACTTTGTGACATCTTTCACTTGATCATTTTCAACAGAAAACTTACTATAATTTATTGTGCATTGCCAGCTATCTATACATTTTTTTTTTAAATTGAAGAAATCCCTCACTGCAAGCAATATTATGCCAAGAATATCTAATTCTACATTTTTTTTCAATATGTGTAACAATCATTTAATCCCATGCATATGAACACTGGCACAGTAAAACAATCAATATATAGCATTATATTATATGGCCATAACCAGTAACCATCCAAGTCAGACTTGTCATTTGTTTTTCTTTCAATAATAGCTTCATCACATAATGAAACCTTTCTGAAAACAACATGATCATGTAATTCTTCAAATCATGTTAGCAGCAAATGGATAATTTACACACACTAGTCAAGTAATGAAATATAGTCATTTTGCTGACTAGCTCATACAACAGGCAATACACAAGAAATTATGGTAGGTACCAACCAATCATATCACCTCTTTTGGTAGTCACGGGATGACATTTCTCAGATGAAACACGTTTGGTACTAGACCAAGTCTGGACAAATATGACAACATCACAGATTTGCTGCAAAAAAGGAAAAACCACATAAAAACACTATTCTTATTATTTTTTTCTTTAATCATACTACATGTAAGAGGCTCATGTACTATGCTGTGTAATATACAGGGTAACTCAGTGATATAAAGGGTAACTCAGTGATATACAGGGTAACTCAGTGATATACAGGGTAACTCAGTGATATACAGGGTAACTCAGTGATATACAGGGTAACTCAGTGATATACAGGGTAACTCAGTGATATACAGGGTAACTCAGTAATATACAGGATAACTCAGTGATATACAGCTGGGTAACTCAATGATATACAGGGTAACTCAATGATATACAGGGTAACTCAGTGATATACAGGGTAACTCAGTAATATACAGGGTAACTCAGTGATATACAGGGTAACTCAGTGATATACAGCTGGGTAACTCAGTGATATACAATTGTACAGGGTAACTCAATGATATACAGGGTAACTCAGTGATATACAGGGTAACTCAGTAATATACAGGGTAACTCAGCGATATACAGGGTAACTCAGTAATATACAGGGTAACTCAGCGATATACAGGGTAACTCAGTGATATACAGGGTAACTCGGTTATATACAGGGTAACTCAGTGATATACAGGGTAACTTAGTGATATGCAGGGTAACTCAGTAATATACAGGATAACTCAGTGATATACAGGGTAACTCGGTTATATACAGGGTAACTCAGTGATATACAGGGTAACTTAGTGATATGCAGGGTAACTCAGTAATATACAGGGTCAGAGCTTTTTCTGAGGGCTTTCTAGGGCTATTAAAGGGCCCCATTCCCAACTGGAGTTATTTCATTCAAAAGCTAAATTCCCAAAATTTGCAGTTTACACATGAAAAAATCTTTCCCAATTCACAAATTCTTTTCCCAAAATAAGATTTAAAGGCCCCATCCCAAATCAGTGAGAAAAAGCCCTGATGGTAACTCAGTAATATACAGTTAATTCAGTAATTTACAGAACACCTCACCGAAAAATAAAGGTACAATGTATGTCCATTACAGGAACACTTCATTACATAGAATTCCTTATTAATATTAACAATATACATTGTTATCAATATACACATGTATCTATATAAGGGGAGCAGTGCATACACAGATCCTCCTAAAATATATAATTACTGGGTAACCTTCTGACATTCTGGGAAAATCATTAATATACTGGGTAGCTCAATTATAGACACTAAATACTCTTCAACAGCTCTTATAGGACATTTAATCACAAGATAGAATTCTAACCAACAATTTTCTTTTAAGAAGAAAATGTTGGGAAACAAGAGATTCAAAATATACGAACCGTTGTTCCTCCATTAGTCATACGCAATTTCAAATGATAGTTCATACCAGCAACAACCTAAAATAGAGAAAAAACAGTAATAGTAGCAAAGTGGTTGATTCTATCCTCCACACTGGCTTCTTTTTCTAATTTTGATGTAAGTTGTCTGCAAATTACATATAAATTAGTTAGACAATAATAACTATATGGCCCGGCCCAGCCCCATCAAATATATGTCCTGGTACTACCGACGCTTAGAAAAATTGACCTTACACTAGGTAGATAAAGCAGATAAATATTATACATTAGTCAGAATAGTTTTGTACAAAATGATAGTATATATATAAATATATATATAATGAATATTAATCAAAGATGTCAAATCCAGGACAAGATGACCATGCATGTGACACATGTATATTCGACCCATTGTCCATGACATGATGATAATATTGATATCCCAGGAATCAAAGCAGTTCCTATATGAACCATATATACACACTCTGGTGATTGTTATATTTTTTTTTTGCAATATCGACATGCTCAAAAAGAAATTCAGCATTTGAAAGTATGCGTGTGTATATCAATTAAAAATCTACAGACAAGTATTCAAATGATTGTCTCAAGTAGCTTTTTTGATGGTTGAATTGACTATAATAATTATGCATAGTAGAACACTTGTTTAAAGTCAACATTTTTTTCAGTATGATTAGTATATCAAACCCTTACAATGATGTTTTGTTGATACAACAGATTCTAATTACCCTTGGACCAGTGTTCAAAAATGCATTTTTTCCAATATCCCATATGTTATGTTTCAACTTTTTTTTTTTCTAATTTGCAAAATATTAATTTATGAATTTAATACTTTTGAAAGCAAACTTGTGATGTTTATATTGTTTATGATATCATTCATCCTTGTCAATAACGATATATTGCATTAGTGTATGTACATATAAGCAATTATATATTTTTTTGGTTTCCTGGTAGTTGTTCTTGCAGTCAAATTTTATACACTCAACAAACTCTGGTCTAATTATAACACACACAAAACCAAAAGACAAAAAAAAAACATACAAATTTTGTGTATCTGTATGTACTTGTCACATTAATTGCTAAATAAAATTGTGACAGGAATTGACAACTATATAGGTAAGAGTATACATACATGTAAAAGCCATGCAGCTAGCCCCAGGGGGTATCAAATGCATATACAAATGTACATGTATATATTTACATTTTTTAAAATTTGTTGATAAATAGAAGACCCCATAAAATGAACAGTCCAATTACAGCTATGACTAAATCTATAAATTTAGACTTTTCACATTAAAATCTGTGGTTCTTATAGAATATATTCAAGTATATAGAGGTTGAAAAAGAAAATAATTTAACTGTACAACCACTGCCCACTTATTTAAAAATGTACATCTTGTACATTATATGAAGACACTATGTCTACCAAATGAAAGAGAAACATTTGGTACACAGCACAGGATCAGATAGAGGTCCTAAGCGTTTATCTATGAGGATTACATTGAGCTTCATTCCGAGAGAATGAGATGCAGTCAAAATAAAATCAACATAATTGTTTAACTTTCTAATTTAAATCTCATGTTGCTTTGGGAGTATGTATTTAGTTGTATATCGTACATGTTCAATGTGTTGAAGTATTAAGTAAACTTTTTTCTTTAACTTTTGAACTAAAAACATCCAATAAGTGTTAATTTTGGGGTACTATTTTGTTTTTTAATGAAGTTACTTACAAATTGCAATATCTTTATGCATGTAATCATGACAAGCTTTTGTAAGAAATTGTATATTTATAAATAAAGAGAATGGAATAAAAATATGCTGTCCAAACATATTCAATCAAAATAGTATGCAGAAAAGAAGATTTCATCAAGATAATTCCTGAATTTGTCGTGTTTTCTCCAAAGTTAAATACAATCTAAGGAATAACATGTACATCTTATGGAAGACTTCTATGAGAATTAAAATTTTTCAATTTCTTGGTGTGGCCTACCAATATCACACACACTTCTATAGTGATCATGTGTTTTTACGGAAAAGGATACTTCCTGTATTATGCAGTTTAGATGAAATTTTATTAAAAATTTGATTCTGGAATGCATGGATAAACCCAGAAATGTCATTAATTATGGCTCATGACCTTGAACACATATATATGGCCTTGACCTTCAATTACTTTTAAGTGCTTTAAGTAAAACATATAGAAATGTCATTAATTATGGCTCATGACCTTGAACACATATATATGGCCTTGACCTTCAATTACTTTTAAGTGCTTTAAGTGAAACATATGGAATTCTTGAGGGATTAGCTTCATGAAATCGGACAATTGCTTAAAACTCTCATCAGGAAACTTAAATTAGTACAAACTAAACAATGACAGCTAATATAAATGACAGAGAGATCTAGATGGCCGAGACAATAGTCAGACAAATTACAGGGCTGTTTTGATAGGAAAACTGCATCTGAAATTGTAATATTACCAATGCAAGTTCCCTTAAAACAAACGTGTACACATGAACATTTGATATAAAGAAGAATTCTCTCAAGCCGATCACATATTGCAGAGCAGTATATACCAGGGTTATTCGGGTGTACATTTTTTTTTTTTAAACAAAAAAAAATTAACAATATTCTCTTAACGCTTTCTCTCCATCTTGAGAGTTCTTCAGAGAGGTTTGTTTTTAGGGTTATACATATACATTACCAATATTTTCACTTAATAATGTAGTATAGCTGAAGACATTTCTTCTTAAATTTACAAATCCAAAACTGTCATCCTCTTTTTTTTCTCTTATCTACAGTTTTGGATCAGTTTTGAAACACCACATTTTGACTGTGTTAATGTCAGGTTAAACAACTTTATACTGAAAGCCTTGCATTGCATATACATATATTCTTTTAATTAATAGCATGTGTTTTCAGATATGTACCTACTGGGCATGTGTTGAGCCTAGATCTATGATTTCTTGCCATACAAAGTATTTCCTGTGTTGTACCTGCATTATTATTGCCATGTCTTATTATGTTTAAGCTAATATCATTGTACATACAGAAAGGAAAAGAAAATTAAAATTCAGTTAAAATCCCCATGAACAGGTCATATATACTTTTTTAATCTTTGGGTGTAAAATTTGGGATTAGAACCTCAGTTTGGGTTCAAATTCAACACCCTCATCATGGCCTCATGTACATGCAATAGACTGAAGAGAACCTCCATGGATTAATATATATGAGCCCTGGCCATGGTGTTAGTGCAATGTTCATGACAATCATGTCCTATTGGACATTTTATTTAAATAAGTTAAGAGACTGACCTATCAACCTCAACATGATATTAATAACATATATTAATAATGTTACAATGTGTATAGATACCAATAATCATAAAAAAATACATCAGTAGTTTTTTTAAAATGTACAAATTACAAGTACATATATGTACCTAGGGGAAGAATATCAAATTCTGTATTTGTCCTAGGGACTGGCTACCTAGGACTACCTAACCATAATTCATTTTGATAGACGTTTCCACTTTTTCATATGAAATGGATAGGAAACTCAAACTTTGTTAATTATTGATATTTCATTGAAATATTCTTTATATATATGTACTCCTGATTATGTGGGAGTGATAGCGTGACAATATCAATTTTGTTGTATATTAGAAAATTACCACATGCCAGTCAATATGGTCACATTTGTTAATGTTTTGGTATTAAAATAAATCATCTAGTATGTTCCTCATAACAAAAGTATCCAGCTACTGTATATGAGATCCAGAATATTGGAAGAGAAATATTATGGCATGCCGCTTTAAATCAATGTATATATAATGCATGTAGTTGATTCGTTGTCGGAATAAGTATGACATGCAGAAATTTACCTCGTTAACTGCTTCAGTTCACTTCCGTATAATCTAGCAGACGTTTACTTTCGATTTCAAAAGGAAGCTAATTATATAATAACTTTGCAATATCAATCCCTTACGAATCCAAACATAGTTGTCATCGTGAGAAACTCACCTGCTGCGAAGCTGCTAACAATGTCACATCGTTGTATTTTGCGGCATTGGCACCACTTTGGTACATTGTGTTGTATTCATTGACAAAAAAGTTGGCAAATCCTAAAATTTCTGGGTCGGATATGTTGGCTGGTGAATAACCACCGGGGAGTCCCATCTGTTCCATTCCATAACAGAAGGCTATAACACAACTAAAAACAACAAGAACCTTCATCCTGAATACTCCAAGTGGAATCTTTAGCTATTGAAATCCCTACGTGTGGATTTAAAAATTACTTATCTTTGCCTTGTGACATGTTTATATACAATAAACAACGCCACCTGGTTGGAAATCTTGAAACAGGAGTAGATAAATCGTGGCTGTCAAACGGATACACACCACTAAATTGTTCGCCTTGTTATTTAGACAGTCAGATTTTGTGTACGTGTGCTATTGTAATGTGCAGTCCGTTTGTATGATTATCTGTTTAGCTTTCTTTTATAGTATACATGTAAGTTGATAAGTAATAAGCTTTCTTTTATACTGTAAATATATATGCAGGTCTCTGATTCAGAGAAATCATATAGATTATAATGATATACATATGATATGCATCAACTATAATTATAATCTGGTTTAAGCTTTTTATAAATTCATTTTTTTTTCAGAGAAATAAAAGAACTCCTGACAATTAAGAAATTTGAAATTCCAAAATAGCTCCCTAGTGTTGCTCTTTAATAATATTTTATTACATTTTAAAACGACTTTATCATAACAACGATACAAACCCTTTCAGGTTTAATATATTTGACTGCCTACTTCATGCAATTATGTTTGCACTGCAACTCTTTCCACCCACAAATTATATCTAAAAATGATCTTCAAAAACTAAAAATTAAAATATATATTTATATATATCTAAAAATAATTATACTACTGCCATTGTAATGATGGATCTAATCAACATTGGATAATCTTCATGAAAGGTAATAGTAAATGAACTCTGTAAGAAACCATGAAATATCACAAGACATTAGACATATATACTACTCAACTTATATCTATGATAATTAACTATATGTATATAAAATTATATTGTGAACTCGCATGCACTTTTTTTTTGCTTGATATCACTTTGTAATAATAGTCATGTATTATCTACGTTACATTGATTGTATTTGTATTATCATGCTCTTCTTTGTGGAGGAAATAAAGATGATAATAATTATAATATAACTTGTAATACGAGATTTTGTCGGCTCAATGTTTCAAATAAAAACTACAGTATATAAAGAGCGTGCTTGCATTTCAACTCATAAACTAGCTGTTCTCAATACGATAAACTTTGCTTTTGTTTGTTTTTTGGTTTTTGTTTGTTTGTTTGTTGTTGTTGTTGTCGTCGTCATCGTCGTCGTTGTATCTGTGTGTGTATGTGTTTTTCTTCTTTAAAAACAGAAGAACGAACTAAGATAGAGAAAAAATGGCGACCTGACATTCGGAGAATGTTTCATATCGTGACTTTTTTAAGGTGATGTATATATACATACATGGATGCGAATAGTACACATGTAACATATATTCAACACAATACCACTCTGACAGATAATTCAAATCTGTATAACCTTTGGACTCAACAACAAGTAGTACATATGATACGAAAACAATATTTCTCTGAAATCCCAATCCATCGCATTCACCACCCGCATGCATATCGCACGCACGGGAGTCAGTCCTTGAAATGACCTTAGCTGTTGATAGGACGTTAAACAAATAAAACCAAAGCAAACAAAAACAGAATACTCTTAAAGAGTTCTCAAAACTGGTATTCCACAGGGTTTTGTCTTAGGCCCTCTATAATTTCTAAGTTTCAGATATTCTTTAATTAGTTGCTCGACGTTTTTGGTGATACCTCACAAGTACGTTTAACTGAGAATTTGGTAGAATGCATATTTTGATAAAGAACAATTAAATCTTTTGTCTAATAATTTTTAAAGCTCCTAATCTAAAATTTGATTTTACCGGAACCTCGATTCCGTTTGTCAATTTTCATAAGTATCTAAACATCAGAATCAAAGGGGGTGCTAAATGATGAATCCATATTGATAGCATTATAAATAAAACAATAAGAAGTATATACATGTATGTTTTAAATAAGAATTTTTTAAAAGGATCTAAAGAAAGTATACTTGGCGTATGTCCAGCCTCTTGTAAAATATAATTGTGAGTTTGGGATACTTTGTTGCGAAGAGTGAAAACATTCAGTATGAAGCATAGAGCATGGAATGTTGAAACCCATTCCCTTTTCACATTCAGTGATACAATTCTCCAAACTATCTTGCGTCTCTTATCCTCCGAATGTTTCGGTCATCCGTTAATTCCCACCCAACGTTCCAGAAGACCAATAACCCTTTAACAGTATAAAGGGCCTGTTTCCAGTAATGTTAATTCTCCATAGGAGCCTGCCCCCGTATAATTTCTTATCTAGCTCAACTACAGTTTTTTTCTTTTCCGAAGAATAATTTTACACCTTTCCGACACCCAGATTTCATAATGTCAGTGAAAATGTATTTTTATAAAGTTGTCATTTTGAGCATCAAAGACATAAGGTCGTAAATAAAAGAAGGTTATCTCGAAATTGTAATTCGCAACATAGTATAAATTTCTTTTGATAAATATTTCCAAAACATCGTGTTTATTCATAAAACATAAAACAAAAATTTTCTCGGATGAAAATGCACTTGCAGAGACACAATTATGAAGAAAAATGCCATAAAATTGCAATTTTCTCCCGTTATATAGTTTTGGATGCAAATTTCCATCACAAAATCGGATAGAGCTTTACTTGTTTCATATGTGTACCAAAAATCAGCTAATTCCATGTGGTTGAACGTTCTCATATCGCCGCCTGAATGTAGTTGTAAATTGAAAGAAAAGGGGAAATGAGTAACAACCTTGTCTGAAACCCTATTATATAGCTTATTATATACAAAATTTTATATTGAATATCAGAGCGGATATTTTCATGACAGTTTTATGATATCTAACGACTAAATAAACAGTATCGATATAAAGATTTACACTGAGGACACCCTGATACATGAATACTGTTCTATCTCAAGTTGTCCTCTTTTGAATTTTCTGATCGTGTGGCCTTGTACATTAATCCATATCTTCTTGTCTTTGTCTATACGTTTACGGAATCATTGACTCGACGCTAGCTATTCTTGTCTCACTTTCCTTGTTTTATTGTCCCATCTCCAAAGCGTTGTGGCTCTGTCAGGGCTGGGACCCTGACTTGTCTCACTTTCTTTGTGCCTGCCGACCATGCCACATCGAATAGATAGATTATCCATATGAAATACTTTATTTTGTTCTAAGTAATCAATCAATTCTGCGCTTCTTGGAGGTATTGAATGTGATTTATTATATTGTCTTGTTATTTTGTGTAATTAGTTGTTCGTTATTTATCACACATTTTCGCATAATTGTACCAAACTACTAAGTATTAGCTGTTTACAGCAATCATCGGTGGCTTGCTATTTTGTTACTTTATCGACGCTTCATAAACCAATCGTTATTGTTTCAAGATGGAGGGTAAATGTGTTGGAGAAGGCTGTCAACTATACTTCAAGAAACGTAGTGGCAATAAGAACAGAAGTGCACGCAATGTAAATAGTCCACAATATAAATGGCTCCTAGATACACTGGTGCAACAAGGATTGATCAGAGAGTCAAGACAGATCCGGATCTCATGATCTAGACGGGCAAGGTCCGAGTTTGTCAAGATGGATGCATCTTCCGTACTGTTTCCCCGTCTCGATCTCGATTACTTGAGAACCATTACGTGTGGAACGTATCAGATATCTCTGGCTCCTGGTTACATCGCCGAACATTTAAGTGATGACGGAGACTATGAGGTGTGGCTTTACCAGCACTCCCCAGACCTTCTCCGATGTCAACTACATTCTCGACACAAAAGCCAAACGAAATATAACGTTTGGATACGGTTCACCGTTTCACCCGATGATGAGGCCCCAATAAAGGACTACTACTGCCAGTGCCCAGCTGGAGAGAGAACGATGGGAATGTGTGCGCACATCTCCAGTATCTTGTACTACCTTGGGTATTACAGGGCGCTGGAAAACCCTCGACCATTACAACCACAGGTGAAGAAATTCCGACAAAACTTGAAATAGTTTTCCATGCGGCAACGGAGTGCATATGTCGAAAGTATGTTTGGGGCTCGATATGAAAGATCCCCGTTACCATGTGACTAACCAAACTTATAAATATAGGTATTATACAATCGCCCGTAGCTATGAACACTCCCGTAAATGCGAAAACCAACCAAAATCATAAGGAACACGTTTTGTTTGTTGTTCTGTCCATTTGTCAGCCAATGTCTTCAACCACGGGGACTTGTGAAGTAGCCATCTTGGATTTTTTTTTTATAAAAAAGTGTTTCTCTCACTTTTTTTCATATCTGTGTACATATTCTCAACATACCGAGCAAATACTCTCGTGTTTTTTGTTAATTATCTAAAGAAAATCGAAAATCGGCAATTCAACCATAGGCTAATTCAACCCAAGATTTGAAAATGTTCCACCACTTACATGTTGATGATTTTTCCTCTCATCAATAGCATATTACGTACTGTTTAATAGGATAAAAATTGGTTTGCATCCAACGCCCATAAAAGGGTGTATTCTCTAAAAAAAACACAGTTTTTGTGTCTAAAATGTTATCATCGAAAATGGCATTTTTGAGATTGTTTCTTCCATAAAACAGCCAAATGGCGCGATGGAAACATTTATTTTGATTTTTTGTCACAATCATTCCATGAATGTATTCTTTACGGTGACCATCATTTGATTAGATTTTCATTAATATTTTACATAACATACACATTTTATCAACACTTAGACAGCTTCTGAAAGGTACAACTTTGAGGAGCCATAAAAAACAAACCAAGTGACCTAAATCTTTATACTTTATAGATTTGTGACCATAACGACATGGGCAATGCACCACCAACAGGAAATTTGAATCAGAGAAGGGGCCATTTTGGAAACAGGCCCTTTGATATGTTTTGGCCACCGACTTTTTAACGTTTTAGCGACCTCTCGTTCTCCAAACGGACTTCCTAACTACCACTAGGCTAGAATCTAGACTAAAAAGCAATTCCCACTGGCAACGAAAACAAGAGGCCAAGGGCCACGTAGTTCCCTGGGCATGGTATTAGTATTCAATTCATTGTTGTCAATTTTCTAGCATTTGGTAATTATAGTTTGTTTGTCTGAGCGCTGTAGCCTTATAGTTGACCAATGAAGAGGCTATTGTACAAATACTTTTATAATTGATCTTGTCCAGCATTTATTATAATTTCATTTAGGGCATATGCCGGTCAAAATGGCCTTAGAAATCGACAAGCCGTCAAACAATTTTGTTTTAACGAGGGTTTGTCGTTACTGGTGCATGTAGCTATATAGCGCGTGATACCAGGTAATTAATATTGTGCCCGCTGCCAACATCTCATGATTGTACAAGAGGCCCAGATGACCTGTATCACTCACCTGGTTATTTTTAAGAAATTACATGTTAAATGAGTTAAATCAAAAGTAACCTAAAGTGCATATTATCTGTGCATCTAGACCCATATTTTGTAAATATATAACTAAATGGACCCATTTTGGCTCTGCCCTTCGGGCCCTTAGGTTGTCGACCCCATGCAATTGAATCAGTCACCTAGGGATGTTATCTTTGTAACATGAGCGATGATATATAATGATATCCATAGTCAGGACAGTGGTATAAAATTCCTTTCCGATTAAAACACACAATCTGAAATTTACTGAAAATATCGCTGTTGAGATCTTGTCGTGAGTGCTATTCATTTAATGTGATGACACAATCACTCCGTTTCAAAGAGGATCTGACGATTAAAAAAATCAAATTACTGCCTTCAGAATTTTTAAGATGAATTTAATATGTGCGAACTAGCTTAACTACTGTGCATAACTTGCGTACGTAGATCTGGTACAACCAACATCGCAACTTTAAACGATCTTTTACAGTGCAGCCCTTACGACTTTCTCAGCTAAAATTCCTTTAACAATCAACCGATCCTCGGTCAATTAGTAACCGAATAACCGAATAAATTTCATCGTCAATCAAAAATCGATAAGTGAAGAAAATCAATAATTGATCACCAACGACTGATCTGTTTTGAACGATTGCTACAAAGGTTATGATGTATCACAGTATTATAGGATTACAACCCAAAATTATTTTCTTGTACCATATATGATTATTGTTATTTCTATAGCTGTCGTCGTCCAAATGATGTTAATGTATTTGTACGTTATCGTGGTGGACATTTTGAGTATCTGTATGTTCAAAATACGTTCATATTTACTACTTTTATAGAAATGAAATTTCTTAAATAATCACCGGACTCTGTAGCAAGATCACGACCTGTGGTACAATTCACTAAAAGATTGCAAATAAATATTCACAAGAGAAATTACGGCGCGGAAAGGATGTCATAATTAAATATTTTTGCCTAGGCAGAAATCGAATCTTGCCTGGGTAAAGATATTTCAAAAATAATTTTGCCTCGATTTCTGCCTAGGCAAAATTCGAATATTGCCTACACTGAAATATTTTTGCCTAAGCAATACTCGATTTTTGCCTATGCAAAAAAATAATTTTGCCTAGGCAAAAATATTTAGTTATGACATTCTTCCCGCGCCATAAGAAATGAACACAAACTTTCCCAACTTATCACAGACCTTATTTTAAATAAATCGATTTGTATGCGATAGATTATAATATTCTATTTAGGCATAGCAAATTTAGTTAAACCGACTGTTTAAGCAACTGATATATGGTCCTCGATCATGGCTGTAATTCAGGGAAATATAGGAGACATACACGGAGAAAATGACGGAACTTTCTAATAAAGGACAAACATGTACATAGAGAAATTGATGTAACTATCTTATAAGGGACATAGACGGGGAAAATGATGTAACGATCTTATGAGGGACATAGACGGGGAAAATGATGTAACTGTATCTTATAAGGGACATAGACGGGGAAAATGATATAACCATCTTATAACGGGGACATACACAGAGAAAATGATGTAACTATCTTATATCGGGACATACATAGAGAAAATGATGTAACTATCTTATAACGGGACATACATAGAGAAAATGATGTAACTATCTTATAACATGGATATACACAGAGAAAATGATGTAACTATCTTATAACAGGGACATACACAGAGAAAATGATGTAACTATCTTATAACGGGACATACATAGAGAAAATGATGTAACTATCTTATATCGGGACATACATAGAGAAAATGATGTAACTATCTTATAACGGGACATACATAGAGAAAATGATGTAACTATCTTATAACGGGGACATACATAGAGAAAATGATGTAACTATCTTATAAGGGACATACATAGAGAAAATGATATAACTATCTTATAACGGGGACATACATAGAGAAAATGATGTAACTATCTTATAACGGGGACATACATAGATAAAATGATGTAACTATCTTATAACGGGGACATACATAGAGAAAATGATGTAACTATCTTATAAGGGACATACATAGATAAAATGATGTAACTACATCGTATGTATCTTAAAAGGGACATACACAGAGAAAATTTTAAGAGACTTTATACTAGGGAGAATCAATTTACTTGACCTGAAAAAGTCGTAGTTACGGGAGGTAGCAAAGACAATGTGATACAAATATTTGCAGACATTTTCACTTTCAATCCCCCATGCCACAGTTGACACTCTGTTGAATGTCTTGTAAATGTCACAGAAAACTAGACAGTAGCGGTTTCCCACATTCTGTTACAGATTAACAGTAATATTCCCTGATTGGAAACCTGACTGATATCTATATAAATGGGGAATGCCACCGAAATAATTCTGCAAAAGAAGAGATATTGTGTCGGTGAAGGGTTTGTACGATGTACATCAAGGTATTGTTTTGCAGTTAACGTGAAAATTCAAATAAAATGTAAAAAGAATAGAAATAATCAATACTACATACATCGAGTGCTGACTGTAGTTCGTCACCGTTTACCGGGGCGGTTGGAGTGTCCGGCGGAGATAATTATCGGGATTAGTATATAGAGGTACTGACTTGGGTAGGGATTAGTAGTGGGGAGGGGTGAACTGTACTTAGTCTACCTGAGGGGACAAAACAAGAGTTACCTCCTACATTTTTGTCAGGGAATGAAGTAAAATTCAATTCATCCCAGTACTTCACTTTTATTTCTTGAAATAAAATTAATATGTGAATGTTTAGAATACTCTGAAACGTATTTAAACAAATTTGTTGAACATGAAACGGCTGCAGCGATATAAAAATATATCGAAAATATATGTACAGATAGGAAAATCGATTTCCTTTGGTATAAATGTGTAGGTTTTTGCAGGAACAACTGCACTTTTATTTTCAAGCACAGGTGCGAATATGTACCGCTGTGTAATCAAAGGTCCCCTAAGCCCCAATTGGCCTTTCCTATGCTTGACGTGATGCAAATGTAAGGTGATACAGTGTACTAACACTGTGATGCAGTATTAGTACACTTTATTACATTGTTAGTACACCGTATCATCTACAATCTACTTTTGCATTGAATGGAGTTCCTACTTAACTATTAAGTGGGTGTTTTCATTCATTGGAGATGTAAGGAAAGGATGAGGATAAGAGTTTTATAAGATTTATCATTTTCAACTCGTGTAACAATAGAATTGACGCCAAGACTTTCTAAATAATTTCAATTTTCAATATTTAGAGTGTGTGACGATAGTCGAATTTTAGTTATTTCTCTCAAAAATTCAACTGATATGGACTTTTTCAGATAATTCTGTAAAGTATAACTGTTGTAAACATGTTGATATAAAATTTCTTTAGAGGACAATATTTTTTTTCTACACACTCTTTCAAAACTTCTTTCCTTTGTCACTTGAAGATCATTAATGTCAACCTTTTGTGATTCCCATTTATGTCCGAAACCTATTCTATATAATTCTTCCTTGATATTCAACATCCATCTATCATTATTTTCTAACATGTCGTCATAGCAAGACTGTGAAATATAAT
The DNA here is from genome assembly GCF_902652985.1 of Pecten maximus. Taxonomy (NCBI): domain Eukaryota; kingdom Metazoa; phylum Mollusca; class Bivalvia; order Pectinida; family Pectinidae; genus Pecten; species Pecten maximus. The sequence goes on along the minus strand of NC_047017.1, from coordinate 15,367,237 downwards.
TTCGGTAGTTTCTCAGTTTAATCCAATATTTCATAATTCTAATTTTTCGTAGCACTCTTAATGGATACCTACCTACTACAAGATAAACCACATCGTTACTTGTACTTTTACGTACACCAAGCAATTTATTACAAAAATAATATGTACTTAAAATGCTATTGATATATGTATCAAATACAGTTGTATTCCAACGTTGAAATAATTTTTCGGCATAGCCGTATAATATTCTTTTTAATGATTATTAACTTAGTTTAAATTGTATTTTATTTGTGATTCGATACAACATGTAGTACAGCAACATAAATGAAAATGATCGGATTCAGAAACAAGTACAGTGTACTTATATTAATCTGTCTCCATAAGTTGTAACATATTGGCAAAATGACGGTACTGACAAAGTGGACTACATTATTTAATACAGGTAGTGAGGGGGTGCGGAGAGGGGAGGAAAGCGTGTGGGGTTATTAACTTATTAACGTGATTCCGGTTTGGCGTCCTCCACCTCTCTTGTCTTGATCAATCAGTCAATTTGGTATTGTACCTTCAAAATAGAGCTAATTATTTTCTAAATTCTCTTAATTTTCTCCTGTTTATCTCTCCTACCATTCCCTTTTACAATACATATTTATATTATACAATGCAGATTATCTTTTTTTATACTAAACAGATTATATTTTTAAATTTGTCTCAAGTACACGTATTTGCTTTTTTTGCAGTTAGACGTACATGTAAAACCATTTCAGGTAAAAGTAGATTTCAATTGATTCCACGAGAAAAGGGGGTATCTGAAAGCTCTTTTACACATGTCAGACAATCTATCGGCTATATTCAGATACGTGCTGAATGTAAACTATATAGCATTTTTAGATCTCCTATCCCTTAAAATGTATTTATCATCTTATATAAGATATGTTATCAAGATAATATGCCGAAACACAATACAACATAGTATCATAATTTAACTCATTCCATTATAACAATTATACACAACGAGAAAAACTTTTTTTTCAAATATTTATTTTGTATGTGTGTGTGTGTATTTCGGCACAAATTGCATGAAACTTGTAGAAAAAAAACTGATACTCTCTCAATTCAGAAAATTAAAATAAGCGCCTATATCATCTGTTGTTAAACGTACATGTAGTGAATGAGCAAATAGTAAAAATTAGAGATACTATCTCATTTACATATTTAAATTGCTCATTTAAATATTTTTTTTTTTTTTTAAAGTTTGATAATTTAAAATTTGGGCATAGCAACATTTAGATTTTTTCTGGGGTCTGATCTAGCCCACCATCCTCCCTTTGGTGTCATTCCTATAAAGGACTACTTACAACCGGAAACCAGGGTGAAGTCTGATTTACATATTTGTTACTATTAATCTTAAAATGAATTATAAAACATTAACCAAAAGAACAGGTCCGGAGTTATATATGCGCACAGAGTACAAAATTCACTATTGGAATTTTCTTCACTACATGACAGCTGGTAAGATGCAGAAATAAATCAATACTTTTAAGGAAATTGTTTGCTTTCAAACGTTAGGTGAACGTTACTATGCATATGCTAAGAATGTTATTGAGAAATCTAATTTTGAAATGTACAGATTTTGATATTATATATGTACCCTTTGTCTGATCTTCAATGAAATTAGTAAATTAATGTATTTTTAAATCATTAGGTTTGCACACCAACGCTGTCACGAATGTTTTGCCTCATATATCAAGGCTGCTAAATAGTGGGATTAACACAGTTCCCTTGTAGGTAAGCATCTGAACTCTGACCCCTATCCGAGAGAGTGTCCTTGGCTCGGCTATAATTGTATATTGAAGTCATGCTATGTGGCACTGCTAGAGCTCAATATTAAAAAGCCTAATTGTAAATTAAACTGGGTCTATGAGATAAAAGATGATTTATGTAGACATGGCTTTAATTACGTTTGGATTGCTCAAAATGTTAACAATGAAAAACACTTTTTAGATTTGTATACGCAACGCTTGCATGACATATTTATACAAGATTTATATAGTTCCTTTAATAATTCTTCTAAGTGTCAAATTTATAAATATCTTGCGAATGACTTTGAACTTCAATATTACCTGACGAAATCTCTTAATTCTAAAACTAAACAGATTTTAAGTAAATATCGTATGCAGGCACACTCTCTTCATATTGAGTCCGGACGCTATAATGCAGTTCCGAGAGGTGAGCGAATTTGCACCTTGTGTAACAACAATGATATTGAAGACGAAATGCATTTTATTTTATTATGTCCTGCGTATGTAGAATTAAGAATTAAATTTTTAAAGAAGTACTATTACAAACATCCTAGTGTATTCAAGCTAATAGAATTATTTTCATATAAAAATATTAAAACATTACGTAATTTGGGTAAATATTTGGTGCATGCAACAGATCTAAGAAACAATCTAATGAATTTATGAACCTATGCGGTATCGTCTATAGTGCTATATTGTACTTCATTATTTTAATGATATTAATGGTAATGAGTATTAATATCAATTTTGTACATGTATAAGGAATTATCCTCCGCCATCTTGGGACATTCTATTATTATGATTCTTGTATTATGTATTGATATATACCTATATGTTATATGACATTTGGTAAATAAAAAACTTGAAACTTGATGACCGGAACAAGGACAATAATCCTCGTCAATCAACCGCTCTCTGAGTATAATGATGATCGTGATAATTCCAACTTTTAACTTAACTATAGAACACATGTCGTGCTATGTTATGACCACCGGTACAGTTGAAAGTTTCATTTATATTCAATTCAATTCGACTTTACTGGAATCGAACTTTTATAACTACAACTGTATTTTTATATATAAATGTATTTTACCTACACATATCGTCATGAAAACATCACCCATTGTCGCAATGATCATCCCAAAACGTCGTGTTACGGTAACGCCACTTAAAAAATACAAGGTTGATCTCAGGTTTTTGGTCTTGATTTCTTTCTTTTACAGCCCTTCCCACAGGAAAGGTATTGCTTTGCCCAATGGACTATGGTTATGTACGTATGGTTATTGAACACATATTCGGACATTATGTAAACGTGTTCCAAGCGTGCAAAATAAGGTAAAGTCAACACAAATTATCATTCTAAATGCAGTACAAGGCTCGTCGTTTCAAGAAAACAGGACAACATAACTATTCGGACATCGTTAAATGACGGACTTAAATTGTACAAACACTTAACTCATTCACCCCTCATTTCATTTCTCTGCATACACGTACAAAATAACTTGGCTACGCGCATGGTATTATCACCAAAATGTTAAATAATTAGTTCGTTCATTTATTTCACCAGCAGTTTTATATCATAAACACCAACATTTAAACTATGCCGTTTATATTTTTTTGAAGATATTTCTAAAAAAAAACACAAACCAGAAAATCACAAGCGCTTTCACATGCTTTGAGAGCAAGCTCTTCATGTGTAATGAAAAATAGTAGTGTTTTTAAATAGTTTTACATCTAAATTGTATATATATAGTATACCATTGAAACGTTCTTAATTAATTTGCACATTTAACTGATATTTCCCTTGACAACAATACTAGGAGTTAAATAATAATTAAAGATATATATCTCCTGTTATACTTCACTCACAACTTGTTGTAAACACGTATTATAATACAAATATTGTATACAAATAATACTATGTTATGCTCTAAGTGTGATACAATTATTCTGATGCAAATTATATGGAATATTTGTAGGATGGAATTAAATAAAGTAATGTGTGATACTGATTATATGTGACAATAAATTTGCTATTTAAAACTTTATGTCACATATATTACAAATTTGCTATATATAACTTTATGTCACATACATTATATAAATTTGCTATATATAACTTTGTGTATTTTATTTTCATTAATTCTTCAATTAAATCTTATCATTTAATGATATAAAGCAATGCATTTGTATGTACCAAGACAGAGTTATTTGTCCACAAACACATTCAGGACTTGTCCTCACGTATGTGTTTCCCTTTCAGTGTAAACTAGACCTTAGGGAGCTAGCTGTTGTAGCCCTGCCTGGACAAAATTAATTGATACTGTCAATAGTCCAGATAACACCAACATACACAGATTGCACTGAATATCGGCCCAACGATGCCGCCTAGTGGGAGGTATAGCTGGTATTTCACCGTTGTTGCTAAAAAAAGACATTAAAACTTATTTTTTTCTTAAATTAAAAGAATTCCAGTTGATACCGAATATTGTAATTGTTATCAACACAGCAACTACACAATACCTATAATCTGGCATCACAACATACAGCCATGAATGCACAGTTAGGCTTAAAATCTGTTTACAAGGTACAAAGCAGCAATTTTTCGACCGCTGGCTATAGTTCTCGGGGCTATAAATTACGGCAAGCCGTTTTAACATTTAATCCCATTTCCTCTTTAGGTAAAATATGCTTCAGATTTATTTCACTTAAGTGAAATAAATTTTATTCATCTTAAGGGAAAATCTTTTTCACTTAAGTGAACATAATGCAAATGCTGCTTTTGAGTAAATCGGACACCCACTTTCATGAATCAGATATGGACTAGTCCATCTACTGACCAATTCGAGACCTTTTCTCTACTTCATTTGTTGTTAGTAAAATCAATACTATTTCCCATATGATTTACTTTCACTTATGTTTTATTTCCATTATGATAAGTGATACTGAACGTGTTTTTACTCACACTGTTTCTTAGTTGTCATAGCATTGGATTGCAGTGTTTAATGGTTTTAACAACATCTTCTTTGTCAAAATCGGTTATTTTATTTAATTTACTTTTGAAAATTAAAAATGAAGGCGTTTCTTAAACATGATGTCTAATCAATTCCAATATTTCATTATTTTAGGAAAAAAAACTGTTCATAGTTATTAGTATGTATAAGCGAAAGGCTTACACTGAAGGTATAAATCATAAGTGAAATAAAACATAATGGAAATAAATCAGAAGTGGAATAAAACATAATAGATTTTTTTTACCTTGGAGAAAATAAAACATAATGGCAATGAGACATAACATCAGAGACCTATAGAATATAAATTATTCGCATTCAGTTTTTTTCACTTAAGACAGAGACCTATATACTAGTATATAGGTCTCTGCTTAAGATAAAGAACTAGAATTAAAACTGACAATATAAAACATGCGGTAGATCTAATATATGTTGGTTTTTGATAAAGATAGCGAAATATGGATAGCAGCTAGCAGGACCATTAAACCTCTTAGTATTTGAACATATTATTGTCATCATCGGACTTGAGCATTCGAGTAGCTATTTTATTCACTCGCACAAATAAGCTTACCAATTTATAACGAAAACACAACGAAAGCCCAATAAATCCATTTTTGGTTACAATGATGCAACGCCTCCATTTTCCCCGAGACTACTACTTCCGGTGACGATTGGGGATAATTTCAAATGTAAGTATTTTTGCAAAAGTTTGACGCGGTGACGTTCCCCTACACATTCATTTTCTTGGTGCATACACGCGTAGTATTATACATGAAACACAGAAGAATTAAAAAGACTATACGAATAGGTACATACATATCGAAAATTTACTTTTTAACGCAAAATAAATGTGATTAGTGTTACTTTTCACATATGGTTCAGAGCCGACCCCTTCCTTTCTGCCGTGTTGGTCCCTCAGCACCATTTGCTAGTCACACTTCTTGGGTTTTGTATTATCACCACGCGTTTGAAACTTGGTTATTGTATCGCAGTTTATTTTTAATTATGTGTTTGGTTGAAAATTTGTAAAAATCATGCACTTCCATGTTGGAACATAAAATAAAAGGCGTACACTAGCCTTTGTATACAGTTAATCTAAGGGAGGTAACTCAGATTAATTTTGATTTCTTTCATCGACACTATATAGACATAATAGACTTTTGACAGGCACGTAGATAATTGGCATAATTTAGGCTAGTAAGAGAAAAATATGACATCAATTTTGCAAATTCCACTTTTTTTATGTCTCATGATATAGCTATTTTATATAAATTTGCCTGTAGCTAAGCTAATAAATAGATAAAAATAATATTAAATTACTATTCTTCTTCTAATCTATTAGTATTACCAGAGACATATGACATATGTCTCTGGTATTACTAGTAATCAATGTACATTTTATTTGCATGAGTCTTTTCCAACTGAATTACTTTAACAATGATTACCACAATGTTAAATTTAATTATTTACATAAGTGAATGTTAGTCCCATATCCAAATTCAACATCCGAGTATAGAAATGGAGATTCTCTTGTAGTTTAATCACTTGTTACCATAGTCATATATAGACGTGTACATGCAGCTTCACATTAGGTGAATTTCCCATTAGCTTGTGTGGTAAAGATATGCCAAAATAGCCGAGGGATTTGCATGTTTGATCATTCAGTGACTTTATACATAGTAGATCACGCGATATTATTATCTAGGCCTATTGATATATAAAATCAATATTTTTGCCAAAGGTCATTAAACTGATGGCATTATAATAATTCCCATGGTAAAGTTATTACAGTATTTGCCCTAATAAGGTCGCCTACCCTAATAAGGGCTTTTTGCCAAAGGTCATTAAACTGATGGCATTATAATAATTCCCATGGTAAAGTTATCACAATATTTGCCCTAATAAGGACGCCTACCCTAATAAGGGCACCCCTACCTTTTTTCAAGGAAATAAATGATTGACTGAGTATCGAGATGGTGTTCAAAAGTAATATTAATTCATGTGAAATGTTTTGCTACTTTATGTGTTCAATTTTCTCAAGCAAATTAAGTAACTGGAACACAAGTTTTTGCCACATTTTGTCTTCCAAATGATGACATGTCAGTGCAAAGAGCACGCAAAACTAAACACACTTACAAATAATAACTTACCATCTTTATTTGAAGATGAAGTAAAAGACTTCATTCTTGTTTATAAATAACTTTTGTTCAGAACAGAAAGCTAGTAAAAAAACATTGTAAATCAATTATTAGGTCTAGAAAACGATGTCTGATATGATCTGGGAAATCACCTGTGTCTGTAAATAGAACACAAAAGAGTTCCATTTGAACATAAATGGTGGAACATACGTTCTCTGGTCTGAAGATCAGCTGGCATGGTTTACAAGTTTACAGGAATATTCAAGTGATGTTTAAGCTTAATATATGATAATGAATAGATATCTTCATCTGGAATATTTTTATGACTGAATATTTTACCGTTTCCACAGCCTTGGGTATTCTGCTATAAGGTATAGTCTGTTTCATAAAACTTCAGAATAACTAATCTTGATAAGGGCGCCCCCACTGTCAATTACCTGCGCCCTTATTAGGTCAAATACAGTATTTATAATTAGTAATAGTTTATAGTTTTGTGTTGCGTCCATCCATTCGTCATCATTCGTCCTGTAGCATATGTATATAGGTCTTTCTGACCAACATTTGACCTTTGACCAGTAAAAGGTTTGTAGGGGCTGCATTTCCTTCATAATTTAATTTGTCACTGGAACTTCATACCTGGAGTTTACAGTAGTGAGGTGGCATATCAGTAATCAAAAGTAGGTTACTCTGACCTACATTTTGACCTTTAGCAAACACCAAAGAAAAAAAATTGTCTGGGGCTCTATCTCATACACTTTACTTATCACTGGAACTACAGTAACACGTCATACTTTGGGAATGGTCAATTTAGTTATTATGAATTTATCATCAGTGCATGCATTTTTGGCATATTTAATTTCACATCAGATTGGGGACTGTACTTTGAACTGTCTTATTTGATAACTGTGTTCATAATAAATTTGTAGATATCCAGATAAAATAGAATTTAAATTGTTTTGTATTTTCAGGATGTCATAGAGTTGACAGATCTGTGACCAGACTGTTTGGTATCCACATTAGTGATGGCATACCACCTCCAGGACCCGCGGTTCTCTACGGAGGGACTGACCTTGTATACTGGAGGCCTGAATACTATGGTCAGGATGGCTGCCCCCACTCAGTCTGTCAACCTTGCCCCACTTCTTACACATGCACCTATTCCTACAGCAAACCCACCACAGGGACAACAGGGAACCTCACTTGTAGTACACACGACTTTGTCTATTCCTTCCCAGCAGCCAGGGCAACTACCACCTCTTCAGGCAGCACCCCAGGACTCCACCGTCAGCTCCGCAGCACCACCTGTGAGGCAGAAACCTCAGATTCTAGAGAAGATGAAGCTGCTGAGGGATTCTGGAAAATACTGTGACATAGTCATAGATGTAAAAGGGAGACAATTCAGGGTTCACAAGAATGTCCTAGCTGCTTGGAGCCCTTACTTTGACTGTCATTTGTTTGGAGACGGCTACACATCTCCAGATCTCATGATCGTTAACTATGATAACTATGAAGTCTTTTCAGACTTACTTGATTTTCTCTATTCAGGATGCATAGCACCAAGGGAAACAAATTTTCTGCAATTGCTGCATCTGGCTGTGAGTTTTCAGATTGATCCACTGAGAGGAGATTGTGAGGAATACCTTAGATCCAACCTTCACCTCGGCAATTTCATCAGCACTTACTTCCTTTGTCAAAAGTACAGTCTCACATCCTTAGAAGACTACATTGCTGGATTTCTGCAGATGAACTTATCAGATGCTGTAAAGCAAAACGAGTTTTTGTCTCTCCCAGTTGGACGTATTCATGCCTTCCTGTCGACAGGCCGCATGGAGCAAATCAAACCAGAGGTAAAATTATTCTTGATCATCAGTTGGGTAGGATTTGATGTTCAGGACCGTGAACGGTACCTTGTGATGCTGTTAAAACACATAGACTGGTCGACAGTGGCTAGTGATTTTCTGTTGGAAATCAGCAGGACGGAGAATTTCTTCACGACGCATGAATCTAGTCTGTATCTTTTGCTACAGACTTTATACAGTTCTCAGATTTCACTAGGGTCCCTATGTTGAACTTTTTCCAGCTCTGCGACAGACATACTCACACATTTTGAACAACATTGTACAGATCGGTATCGTCACACCAGAAATGGAAACTTTCTGTCCTGTCACTGTAAGTGTGTCATCCATTTTGAACTCGAATACGAAACAGGATGCAGCAGTCAATACAGAAGTGACTGGGCCAGATGTAGAAGCAGCCATGCCAGCACCTAGAAGAATGAGCATCACACGAAATGTTGATGTAAATTCTGATGAAAGTGTTGAGGGCAGTGACCGAGAAGAAGCTGAAGATTGCAATGAGCCGAGTTCCGAATCACCTCCACAACAAATACCTTGTACTTACATAGATGTACAATCAGGCACCATGAAAATGCACAAACGGAAAGGAATGCCAAAGAAAATTAAACTTATTCTACCAGTTCCTCCTAAAAGCAAGCAGCAAACAACAACACAAAAGTCACCAAAAAAACCCACTGAACTATCCGGTGTCCAAACCAGAAGTGGTAGATCAAAGAAAAGTGTCCCAGAGCTGGGAGAGGAAAATGAAGAAGAAATCAATGAGGATGAGAATGAAGAAGAAAATAGCTTTGATCAAACAGATGAAGATGATTTTGAAAATAATATGGAAATGGAGGAGAACGATTCTGAAGGAAATAAAGATGATTCATTCGATGATGAAATGCAAACAAAGACATATAATGCTACTTCAAAGAAGTTTCAAATTCATAAAAAAAGAAAATCCAATTTTGGAAATATGCCTAAAGAAAAATTGACCAGATCATGCGGTATTTGTGGTTTCACATGTACATCGTTGGCAGTCATGAAGGATCACAGACTTAAAATCCATTTCAAAAATCTGTACTTTGAATGTAAAGAATGTGACTTCCACAGTAGTGTGAATAGAGAGTACTTAGTACATATGAGAAAGCACTATGAAGGACCACCATATCACTGTAAACAAGAAGAATGTGATTATTCTTCTGATAAGCTGCAACGGGTCATCACACATCAGCGTAGCCATACTGAGGACCGGCCTTACCAATGTCAGGTCTGCAACATGAAGCTTAAATCCAGAAATAACCTTTTCTCTCATCTGAAAACTCATTCAGGTATTGTTTGAATTTCTTTCGTATCTTTGAAACCTGTATATATGACTTTACAACGATGGCATAGTTTCGATGGGTGTATTGTACAATGGTTCTGGTTAACTTCTGTCAATAATCCTGTCTATAACTCATGATCAAGGGTTTAATATAATTTGGTCAGTATAGACATTAGACAGGTTGTTGTTTATAATTATGATTGGTGCAATTGTGATCGTAGATAATTGTCAATCTTGTCTATAACAGCCTCTAAAGGGACCAACAAAAAGGGGTCATCATAGACAGTTGATCAATTTTTATCATTTTGATGTACTGGTGCATTGCATCGATCATGGCCCTGGTAAACTGTGAAACCTGCCTATTATAATCACTCAAGCCAAAGGTCTATTAAAAATTTGTCATCCTAGACAGGTGTTCATTTATAGTGTTTGTATACAAATCTATAAATTATACAACTGGTCTTGGATAACAACATTTGTATAATTTATGTTTATATAATTACATGAAATAATTTATTTATATTTCAGTTCAAGAAGCTATAATTGTACATAGTTCTAATTATATAATACAATAAAATAAAATATTATTTGCTCATAATCCTTAAGCCTAGAACAAGTCTTAATAGTGAAACCTGACTTACTGACACTGTATATGCCATAATGGGAATGAATCAGTATGTCGGATTCAACAGTGTGTCTATAATTATAATGGAAGTGGCATTGTGTTAGTAAAGGGAGTGTCTGCAATAACAGTAGAGTATGTCGCTGTTCCGGTGGATATGGTCTGATACTACAGGGTGTTGTTTAAATCAGTGGTCGGTAAAGACAGGTTTCACTGTATTAGTGTTTACTTTAATAATTCATGCTTGTCTTCAATAGAAAATCGTCCATTTGAGTGTGATGTGTGCCACTTGAAGTTTCGAACACGGAACACACGAGACACTCACCTTGTGACTCACAGCAATGAACGCCCGTATCTCTGCGACTTGTGTGGATTCTCAACCAAGTTCCAGTCTCATCTCATCTCCCACAAGCGAATTCACACAGGTAATAAGAAGGGACTTCTTTGTAGTTTCACACAATCAACAATGCATGTGTGAATGGTATATGTAAGGAAATTTTGAAATAGTTTTTTGATCTGTAGTTTGGATACAAATAGGGTAAGGTCGTGCCCACCAATCAACAATAAGCTGTTTTCATTTTTGCAGAATCATCAATTTTAAAAGAGTAAGCTTTAAATTAAATATCAAGGATCTTCTAGGTGTCTTGGATGAAAATGTCATACTTTGGTGAATTTTTGAGAATCATTGATTTCACAAAATTCCTTTTATAGCAACACATCTTCAGAGTATACTCCCATGCTGTCTATTAACGTGGAGGTTTGTTTGGTTGTTTTGGGAAAAACTCCAAAAACATTAGATGAATTTTGGAGTTTCCTTTGAACTACATTGTATATACATGTATACTGAATAAGCAGGACAGATGAGACATACTTGTGTGGAAATGAAATAAACCATACTGAGATACTTGTGATTTTCTGTTACAGGTGATGTATTCCATTGTTCATTCCCAGACTGTAAATACACCACACCAAAGAAGAGTCAACTCAAAAATCATTATAGGAAACATGAAAATATACGGACTAATGTTTGTAAAGTCTGTTTCAAGAGTTTCAAAGAAAAGAGTCACCTAAATCGACATGAAAAAATCCACTCAAAAGAGGCAGATTTAAAGTGTGATTTTTGTAGCTACAGTACCCATCGGTGCGACAAACTCAAATCCCATTTTAAAAAACATCACGGAGAAAATGCCACAGCTAAATCGCAGTACAAGAAAAGGAAAACAAAAGAGACTTTATCCTTAGCAACAAAATCCGCAGGACGACAAGAGTTTGATCATGCCTATACCATGCCACTCCCAACCACTTATATACACGACCTCCAAGGTAATGTTCAGGCTATTCCTGGCCTTTTACCAACCAATGAAATGAACATTGCTTCCATGTCTCTACCTGTCACCTTGTCCTCTACACTGGACCAGGACGAGGTCACCATGGAGGACCGACTCAGTATTGTAAGTGTTGCTGAAGGCGGGAACATCAGCGTCAACCAAGGACCACCTATCATTCACACACACAGACTTTCAGTACAAGATGCTGATCACCGAGTCATCATGACCGAATCTGATCAGCGGTCTCTCCTTTCGGAGACTGACCAGCGAGTGATCATGTCCGAAGCTGACCAGCGGCTACTGCTGCAGGAGAGTGACCATCAATCCTACATACAGCCTCAGGTCCATCTACAAGTATCCCAGTCGTCAGTCAGTCAACAGGGCCTGGCCTCTCCCACTTCTGGACAGTCACTGCAGGCCCAGGCTGGACAGGATTATGGTGGTCTCAGTGCTTTCATGGCCCTATTTTAACCCTTTCACCCCTACTGACCAGATTGGACTTCAAGTAAGGAATGTATGGTAGAGTCCAATAAGTTTCTTAGGGTTCAAAGGGTTAACCATGCAAGTTCCAACCTTGACATCACTAGTGGTCTCTGTGTGGTGATGACCCTACTATTGGCATGCTGGACTGTTAAGGAAATGTATTCAAGCTCATTAGCATAGTCTTTTCCAGCTTTAAAGTATATGTATATGATTCACACTTGAATGACCAAAAATCAAAGAAAAACCTGTCGGGTTCAACTGAGATTTTTCTTCAACATTTCATCTTGATGGTTTGAGTATTTATGTTTTGTCTACATTTGCTATAGATGGTAAATGTTTAAAAAAAAAAAAGTGATAGTATATTCATCACGATAAAGTCAGGCAGGGCAATGTGATGTCATTCACAGTGTTCATACCCTAATTTATCTCTATCATGTCAGCATTTTCTTGGTCCTTATACAGTCTTAAGCCTTTTTTTTTTAAACATGTGAATTAAAACTTGGATGTTTCAACAACTTTTCATGAGCATACTTGATATAGATGTCTTGACTGGAAATCAAAATACCCAATGCGAGATCTCTAGATCCAAGCACAGGGACTTGGCACGAATTCCCAACCCATGGTTCATGATATATATTTTTAATCTGTTATATGGATTGTGGGTTGGGAATTTGTGCAAAGTTCCTGTGGATCAAAGTATTATCCCATGGTCAAGCGTGTCCGTGGGTGTTCGGATATACATACTGCCATACATGGAATAAATGATAGTTTGATTAAGGAATATCTTTGAGCATAAATGTTAATAAACACAGTGGGATATACAATGAATATTGGTAATGTCTCTGATGTGTAAGTTATTTATATTTATAAGTTTCTTCCTCCGTCCATCTTTACTCTATATTGATATTAACCAGTCACTGAAATGGGTCACAGTTTATTTTCCCATACTATTTGGGTAAATACAAAATCACTTTATTTAATGTCAATATCTGTCAGCCAAGCAAGCGGGAAACACCTGATCAACACCTGGCATTCATAAACAGTTGTAAACTAATTTTCAACACCTCTAAATGAGTTACAGCTTACATGTATAAACATTCAGGTTTTTATTTTTGTAGACTTTGAAAAAAAAAAAAAAAAATTGCTGGAATACTCTACAACTATTTGTTTTATATTTTCATTGAAAAATATATGGTGTATTTAATTAAATGTGACTTGAATGTCTTGTTGCTTAGTGAATCCTGTATGAATACACTCTGTAGAGATACTCTGTTTTATTAAGTTTAGCATACCAGGGCCCAGTTGTTCAAAAGGTGATTAGGCTAATCACAGTTTAACAATTTTAAAATTATGACACAATTATGAGACTATAACACTTGTCAGTCTCTCCCTACCTGCCTATTTTAAGGAATACACACTCGGTTTTTGAAGTAAAGGAGAAATGAGATTCTTGTTAATCAAGTGATTATGCTAATCACCTTTCAAACAACTGGGTCATGTATGGAGAGAAATTTAGATTTAATTTAATTGGATAAGATATATGTAGCAAACAAGAAAATGTCAGATTTGACTGTTGTATTGTTTTCCAATTGTATTCTATGGACGGAAATTTGCATGTTTTATACTTGTCAACAAGTGTTGAATTATCAGTAATTGTTTATTGACGACAATGTTGAATTGCGAGATATCATATATTAAACCAAACAGCTGCCCCATCCCTTTAATTTGATGACCCATGGCCAGGTCCTCATCCTCCTGTTTCTGGACTGAGCATATCATCTCTTTAACATCACATATACTTAAGTATCTGCTTAAACTGTCTGTTAACATATTCTATCATTCAGCAAAAAACAGTTTTCCTGATTTGTTTAGTGTCCAGATTGTCCGAGTTTCCTCTGGCCCTGACACCAGGCGTCCATCTGTTACATTGTCTCAAGTTTGGTGTCAGGGACAGAAGAAATTCAGATTAAGTGTCCAGGGGCCTCGAATAAATTATGACTAGTTGATGTCATCAGCATTATACGGTACATTTGTATTTACATTGGTCGGATTCATGTTAGCTAAAAGAATATCACATTTCCATCACCACCTAGAATGTGTTGAAGCATAATGTTTTATCATGAATACCTTATACTTTGTTGAAGCAAGTTTTTCAAACATGACAGGTAAATGTCTTCCAGTATGTTAATCTCTAATAATAGATCATCTATATATATTTTTTTTTTTTTTTTTTTGCAAAGATAGCAAATACCATTGTACAAGAATACATTGTATATTGATTTTTTCAGTATTGACTAATTGTTATTCCAAGTTTGATGTGAAACCCTTTCGAAAAATATTGAGGGTCTATACATATAAAATAGCAGGTAAATCATGTCTGATTTGCAACAAGTCTAGAGGTTTCAATACTTGTATGAAATATTTGAAGACTTTTACTCAATGTGTTTTTTGTCTTTCTTGGAGCATGGTGATACATTTATTGGAAAAGAACTGTGCAAAATATAAAGAACTTAATTACCTTGTTCGACCTAAAAAGAACACAGTTAGCATACACAATGCACAAAAGGCCAAGTGGGTTTGCTTTATAATACCATGTACAGAGAAGTTTCTGTGTGAAATCTGTGTGGAAAAAATAAATGTTTTCATTCCTTTATGTAGCGATACAATCTGAACATTTTGTTTATAGGTATATAGAATGAAGAATATATTGGCAGATCAGTGAGGTTTGAAACTTTTGATATGTTTCAACTAGTGCTACGATCTTTAATTAATATTCCTGGAAAAAGATTGGGGGGGGGGGGGGGATACTTAAAGGGGCAGGTGTGAGATGTTTAAAGGGGCAGGTGTGTTAATTAGGTCAAATACACTAATAGAGAATACAGGCACAAATTGTTCATCAAAATTGAATTGTCAATGTGATTATGAACATCATGACCAAATTAGTAACACAGATTTATATTATTCATACCTTTAAAATTAAATGTTCTATCAAATATTTTATTAAAGTTTCAATAATAAAGATAATTAATGATAATGATAAATTATTAATTCTGTACATGTTCCAAGGTCAAGTGTTGTTTTTTTTGTTTATTAAATCCAAACAAATATTGTGAACAAAATTTGTTTGTAAATAAATCTACTCTTAAAATCTTATGACCTTCAAATATTTAACAAAGCTTCTAACCTGTCATCCTTCATTTGATCAGACTGGAAATGACACAGGACATTTTCCTGTACTGATTTTGAACTGCTTATTATCATGTGCAATATCTTATTTTTGTGCCGATGGCAAAATTGTTATGTACTGTGCTTAAGTATCTTTTGTCTGTAATGAACAGAAATGATGTGCGTTTCATGAATAAGCATGTTTAACACTGCTAGAATATATTTTAGCTCCATTACAAAAATATATACTCTGAAGTAAAAAAACATGTATCTTTTACAACTGAAGTCTAAATTGATTTCTATACTGATATTACTAGTACTCTAAGCTATGTTCCTGTGATAATTACAATGTTTTCAGTATGGTTATTAAAGTTACATTAATTTACTTCATTCACTTCCATATGATTATTTATGTACCTGCATATTTTTTGTTTGTTTCATCCTGTTTATAAATAAATTTCCAGAATTCAAGAATAATATATCTGCCAGATTAATAAAAGTTCTTCCAACCTTATTAAAGTCTTTGTTTTCATCTTGTCCACATAAAGGCTTTGCTTGCATTTGAACTACGATAATGAAATTTGGTGAATAATTGATCATGGGCTGCAGAGTTATTGCCCTTTGTTAAAATTTTGTGTCCAGAGCTTAACTTTGCCTGTAGATAAACAAGGACCATGAAACTTGGTGTGAACATCAGTTACACCAGAGACCTATATACTAAATATATAGGTCTCTGGTTACACTAAGATGTGCAGTGCACTAGATTAAAGACCCACAGCACTTTATTTACAGAGCAATTTCCCTTTGTTAAAATTCCTTGTCAAGGGACAGTAAACCAAAGTCAGGTCTTAAAATTTTGTCTGGAGCATAAACTGTATTTTGAATTGATGCCGATAAAAACTTATAGCTGGTATATACATGAAGTATCAGACGAAATGAAATATGTCCTTTCTATCATAACTCACGCAGAAGTTTGTATCAGACACAAGTACATGTATGTAACATGATAATCATTGTCATTTACTCTTCTGAGGTCTCCATTTTAACATTTTTTTACAGATATGTGTCGGTTATTCGACCAAATACAAAATTCACATGTAGGAAACCCTCCAATAAAGTTGTTTATAGAAGCATTAATCAATTCCACGATACTCTTTTTTTTCTTCTTATTCATGACTTTGTCCTTTTTTCAGGTCACAGGGGACAAATGTGTTAAAATCTTTAAAACAAATTCTCAATAACCAAGAGGCCTAGAGTCTTCATTTGTTTAATATCTTTCTCTGGTTTCTTTACATGTTAAAATCCATGCATTTGAACAAGAGTGATTATTAAGTACATGTATAAGTTTAAAATTATTTGAATAGTTTCAAGAGTAAGTGCATAACACTAAAGCTTACAATTACATCAGGGCAAGTAGCATGCTGGGATAGACCACTTTAAAATGCCCATGATCTACTTTGTGATTAAATTATTGTATTGTCACATGGGTCAAACTAATTTCCTCTGAATGACGAAGAAGCTTTGGGTCAAGAAATTGTGTACCAATTAATAGAATACTAGAAAGACAAGAGTGTTTATCTTAAGATCAATATCAACATAAATCAACTTTGAAAATCACAAGAATAAAATCTTCTCATCATTAGCCAGGGGTCAAAATAACTTTTCATCACTAGAGTGCCTAAAATTTCCTCTAGCAAAATGAAATTTTGAATTCGCAAAATTGAAAAGCAGTTTTTTTTTTTATTGATTTAAATACAAAGTTGAGTAGAGAAAATACAGGAATCACACCACTTCTCAGAAAGAATTCATTAATTATAAAATCATAATTTCTAATGCTGGTATCCATTTTT
Organism: Pecten maximus; assembly: GCF_902652985.1. NCBI lineage: Eukaryota > Metazoa > Mollusca > Bivalvia > Pectinida > Pectinidae > Pecten > Pecten maximus. The sequence continues at coordinate 15,349,703 of NC_047017.1, read as the reverse complement.
CACTAATATTTTCACTACAGTATTTATGCTTGTGTATCATATATATGAACAGATTGTCAGGGAAAGCATACTAGCAATAATTTGGTACTATTTAATTTTAACTAGCATTTCTTGCAATTTATCCAATATTTTGCCAGTTATAAAGTGCTCATTTCAAACCCTGCATGCTGAAGAATAGGAGAGTGATACAGGCCACAGGGCCTCTTCTTGATATGGTGCACAATATGTTTATATTAAAGGAATCTAAATAGTTTTTCTCCATCAAATGTATTCATTGACTGAAAAAAATGTTCCTAAACTCACGGTTATTTCATGTTTCAATCTAATGACACCAAGAATGTATATATAGATCAACAATATAAATAATCAGGAATTAGAGAAAATGAAAACAATCTAGAAAAATTACCAAAAAAACTATTAAACAGCCTGAATTGTTTTATATAAATCTAATGAAATATAAATAACAAGTTGTATTTTCACACATTTTAAAAGCATCAGACATTACCACTTGAAAAGTCCTTTTATTAAGAGAGTCATAGGTTTTCATGTGCTTATATTTGCACAATATGTGTACATGTACATTAAACAAATTAAAATCCACCAAACTCTTAGCATTAAGCAGTTATTTTTATCTGTGTCTTTGTCAACATGATGTTTTAAGTTAAGTACAAACAAACAATATTTTCTGCTTCAATCAAGACATTTATAAGGTATCAATTTCTCAAAATTTCACAAGTGCAAATTAAGTCAAAGATGTTTTTTATAATGTGTTTTTTGACCCCACTGTAAAGTCATATAACTGCTCTTCATGAAAAATTCCATGCCCAATGTCGCATGTAAAGAAACCTCTGTAACCAATAACTTTTATCATCATGTTGGACTTGTGCTCAGTACGGCTATGCAAAGGTACAATGTCAGATAGTGGTTGTTCTATTGTCATATTTTTCCCGAAAGGACCGAATGTTATGATGCGACCCATTTTTCCTCCAGTCATCAAATAAATCTCTCGAACTGTTCTCATCGGAACCATGAATCCTAAAGCAACTCCCATGAAGCCTGAAAAATATCAAAAAAAGAATTACCTGGTAGCTTAATTATGAGTTTGTGTTTTGTTTTGCTGGATCTATTACCCAATGAACAGGCAATGCAAAATCATTTGAGTCAGTCTACTTGTAGTAACTTGTGGTTACCTCACTGAACAACAAATGGGTTTGGGTGTATTGTCTTGCCAGTTGAATTGGGTAACACAATTTTGATTGTACATGACCAATTCGATTGTGATTTAAATTACTCCATCTATTTATCAGTTTATAATTATTATAAGTAGTTGTAAATAGTCCAACAAATGCATCTTACCTACTAAAACTATCAACACCATGAATGTGTATCGCAAAACTTTGTTCCGAAGGGAGAATCTGTTATACCAGGCCTGTTGCTTTTCCTCTTCAGTTTCAACTGGGAGTGCACCAAATAATGTCCAGGCCATTTCTCCTACGGCTATTGCCATGCAGAAAAATATTAGGCCAAACCAAGAGAAAAACGTATAAAATGCATCTCTTTTATGGCAACTAAAAAGAAGTACATCATTTTTTACATCAGTGTCAAGATCAAATAAACTTTTGAATTCTTTGTTTTTGCCCTTGATTTTATGTGATTGACGCTTAAGTTCATTCCCTGTACTGAAAAAATTGTTTATTTTCAGTCCCCAAATAGCACTGCTTTCCGTTTGAATGATGCATCTTGGAAATAACAGTAACCTGTTCTTGAACAATAGGGTGGAATTCCTACAGAGATCCTGGGAGATCTTTTTGCTAGATGCTACTGTCAGACCCCGGATACTAGAAATTCCAGCGGTTTTCGTAAGTAGCGAGCAATTTGCGATGAAGGTTTTCAGTAAACAGTTATGATGTCTTGCAAGTAGCAATGCCATTACGATAAAGATGGTGAAATCAACACTACAAATGTTTCATCTTACTTCACGCAGTTTCCAATCAAAAGCATGCAATCAATATGGATCAAATTATCTTAATCTATTGGACGCTTGCACATCAACTATAAAATCGGAGTCAATTTCGGTTATAGCTTTGGCGGGTACACATATTTCTTTTAATGCTTTGAAATATTATCAATATTACTCTATTTCTATGAATCAATTTCTTTTTTGAATTTGTTAATTGCTAAAAAAGTAAAATTACGCTCACAAAAGGGGGCAATAGTAAATTCCACTTGCTCTCGACACTTGTTTCCTGATATTCTTTACCTTTCGCCGGTTTCATCATTAGCAATAACGTTACAGAAAAGTAGACAGCAACAGATATCGATGACTAAACCGTTCCAAAGTGTTGGTGAGTTATCCCATGCTATTTAAAATGATAACATACATATAGCCTTATTGTAATGACATTGTCGATGTCTAGACCTTTTAGCGGGGAATTTTGGATAGGCGTTGATGTTGACAAGAAACTTCGAAATTAATCGTCTGCAACGTCACATGACAAGTTGTAACTTTCATCTTTTGTTATGGAAAAAAAGAGTTTTACTAAGATTATAGCTTATATGATATAATTCACGAACGGTCAATGGTTTATTGAAATGATAACTTATGTATCGAGTCTTATCAGTTATATTTTCAAGGTTGACAACTCATTTATTTGATAAGTTAATAATTTTGGATATTGGCATACACTATGTATGTTTGAAATATTTATGAAACCGTAGGGTATGTCCGTTTAAAGATATTGACAGGCATTAAAATATGCGCATAGATGCTGGTTCTGCATCAAGCAAAAGCACACAATGTGATGACATAGTATATAAAGTATGTGTTGCACATATATTTTGACTATGCTATACATTATTGTTTAACCCACAAATCCATCATGTACTGGGTTATGGTTAAAGCATGTGAACTATTTTGTTTATAGTGTGCATGCATGCATTTTAACAATGATATTTGAACTTGAAAAGTGTGGACACTTTCGCAACCAAATTACAAACATATTCTGATCAATCTTCTTACAAATTAGTTCATCTGTCTGTAGGTGTTTGATAATGCTGATAATAAATTGGTGATTCATGTTATAATAACTAGGATAAATTTCATATTTTAGTGTGAATAGCTATAGGTCAAGATCAGTGACTCAATTTCATCCTGGATAGCTTGTATGCCAATGAATATTACCAGAGATTATGTGAAAATTACTTGGGGTTCTTTTTTTCATGTTTTCAAAGGTTTTAAATGAAAACATGAAAGATATACCAGGAATAATACACTGTAAATACATTAAAAAGAAAGTTTGACTATAAGAAAAGTATATTTTGGCTTCTTGCATAATTTCTACAAAAAATAGAGATCCTTTTTGCTTTAATTGTTAAAGTATTTGAACCATTGAAAAAGAAAAACCATTTACAGTATACATACATTGATGGCTTCCAACTATTTACTGGTTCAGAAGTATGATACTGTATCTCAAAACTGATTAAAATAATATCATAAAACTTCAGGTGTGAATGATTTCGATGAAGTCGATTTCTGCCTTTTGCTATGATGGAGCTTTTATTTTATCTGTATCCAAATATTCTTTTTTTTTTCATGGAAATGAATACCGTAGCCAAAATCAATCATATTCATACTGTTCACAAAAATACATGTGTGTATCAACATTTTCCCCCACCTTTTTTCTGTATAAAATGAAAACAGATTCCTGTAGCAAAAAAAAGTAAGTCTTATCCTTTCCAGAGCATATCACGAAAAACTAGTGGAGACAATTTAGCAAATTTTAAGTAGACATCACACTTAGAGGCCTAACAAAAAAAGCAAAAATTTACATCAGTGTTAACTGTTAAGTACCATATTATTGTGCTATTCTGACAAAACTATGGTCTATCTCAGAGATGTATAAGAGATCATTTAGATTTGTGGCACAGATGTTTGAAGGACTCCCATCCCCACTAAACCACTGATGTTTTAAGGACTATCAGCCAAAATAAAACCACTGATGTTTGAATGACTGACAGCCCCCACTAAACTACTGATGTTTGAAGGACTGACAGCCCCACAAAACCACTGATGTTTGAAGGACTAACAGGCTGACAGCCCCACAAAACCACTGATGTTTGTAATGACTGACATCCCCACTAAACCACTGATGTTTGTAATGACTGACATCCCCACTAAACTACTGATGTTTGATATGACTGACATCCCCAATAAACCACTGATGTTTGTAATTACTGCCATCCCCACTAAACCACTGATGTTTGTAATGACTGCCATCCCCACTAAACCACTGATGTTTGTAATGACTGACATCCCCACTAAACCACTGATGTTTGTAATGACTGACATCCCCACTAAACTACTGATGTTTGATTGAGTGATAGTCCGTTAAACTGCAGATGTTTGGAAGACTGACAGCCCCACAGGGACTAAACCACTGATGTTTGAAGACAGACAGCCCCACTAAACCACTGATGTTTGAAGGACTGACATTCCCACTAATCCACTGATGTTTGAAGGACTGACATCCCCACTAAACCATTGATGTTTGTAATGACTGACATCCCCACTAAACCACTGATGTTTGAAGGACTGACATTCCCACTAATCCACTGATGTTTAAAGGACTGACAGCCCCCACTAAACCACTGATGTTTGAATGAGTGACAGCCCCACTAAACCACCGATGTTTGAATGAGTAACAGCTCCCACTAAACCACTGATGTTTGCAATGACTGACAGCTATTCATAGCTATTATTTCGATATTGATTGAAGATGCCAGGCCTATAACCTTCACTGTTTAATTAGCCAAGCTGCCTGGGTACAGATATGTATAGAATCCCAATACCCGTTAACTCAGACACTTGATTAATAGTCAGTGGATCTGAAAAAAACCCAGAAAGTCATTGAATTGGAAGGAAACTAAATCTGAAGTATTATTTCAGCCTGTTTAAGCAGCCACATTCAATTCATAAGGAACTTGACTGAGTGATATTTCAGCTGCTGTGTTTGGAGGATAACAAAAATTAGTATTGATTTTTGGGGCCAGGTTATTTGTATGGGCTGTAAAGCCTGTACACAGTGACTGTCTGCTGGCTCTACCACAGGGATATACCTACTCCACAACTGCCTCATCTCACTTCCTGTTGGATTCTAACAATTTTACTGAGGAAAGGTAGGTTTCAATGCTATATGCATTATTCAGGATGTAAAACAATAGGCTTTGCCTGTTTGTGTCGGTGTGGAGTGTGTAGTGCAATGTAGATGTTGACATATGGATCAACATCTGGTACTACTGTGTTCGTGCAGAGATCTCGGCTCTGTCCTGTCAATTTGAAATGTTGACTACATGTATATGTTATAAGCCTGTAGTAATTACACACTATTGTCTGCGCAGTTATCATTTAGTGTTATTAGTGGTGGAATAGCCCTGTTGTCATTGTAATGGTCAGGATACAAGACAGTGCTTTCCCATTGATAAACTGACACCGCCATATGTTACCCATTACCATATATCTAACATTGGCTTTCATTATTAATGAAAATGCTCTGACCAGCGATTCTATATCATCACTACAGTATTTACTGTATCATACAAACACAAATTAAAACTTGTGCTACTAAGAAACCATATATACTCAGTCATTGACTTTACCTGATAAGTGAGTAGAGTTCTGATGTGTTTTTATCAAAAATTTTCTGAAAATGTTGCTATGTTTTACACTATGAAAATCTTTGCAGAAATACTTACTTAAATTGTTTATTTTGTTTAAATTCTAGAGCACCTATTACAAATGAAATAGCATGCATGACGTTAACACATAACATATGGTAGACTTTGGCTGTGTTTTGATACTGGTATTAACATGTCACAGTGAATGAATTCTGTTGCTTAAATATTCAGATTTTCCAGTGACTGGTTTTGAAGAATACATCCTTGTCATACATTCACTAAGTGAGAAAGTTGGTTTCGGTCCATAAAATATAATATGAAATCTGTATTTTTCAAGTTGGATGAAGACAATGTGCTATAGAATAGATTGACCCGCACGTCCAGACTATTGGAAACTGCTGATTATGCAGAATTTATGTACCAGCAGTCTCGACAATCTTTAGTAAAAGTGACATAGCAAAATATTAACATGTATAAGGAAATCAAGGACTGATTATACAAATCATAAATTTATGATCTGTTTTTTTCAGTAAGATTTTGTTGGATTTTCCAAAGTTTTGGTGAGTCCAAATATTAAGAGTTATATACATGTAGTTAAGAACTCAGAATTTTAATAAGTCCACAGGAAAAACAACAACACAGGTCTAAGACTCAATAACCAAGCTAATATTGATGAATATAAATCCACTATTCATTTCAATAGGATTGAGAAATACAATATGTCCGACCCTACCCTTTGTAAATAAGTTGGTGATTCTATATCATATTATCTGTGTCATATGGTGTTTATAAGTTTGTTTTATCATAGATATCATCTTTCATAGCGGATGACCTGATAGGAGGGTTGTTTACCAACATCAAGGTGTTTGTATACATGTATACACAAGAACTGCTTTATTTGTATATTGTTAATCTACTTCTCTAAATTGTCTCCATTTAGCCAGTCGTAAAATAGTACATCTGTATATAAATCTTTTTCATAAATTGAATGCATTCCTGATTTGTTCAAAATATGACTGATCAGCAGGAACATTTGTTAACCTAATCAACCCTGGTCTACAAAAATATGCTGGAAACTCTACATATCATCATGTAGAAATGTATCTTACTATTTCAAAAATGAAGTCTCTTAAATTTTTGTTTGTCTTTAGAAATATTGATCTCTGATGTTTGGTTCGGATGAGTTTCATATTCATTCTGTATATATTTTTTTTAAAAGAGAAAGACGTAAAATACTGCCACATACATACCCCCCGGTATATATGTTACACTGTGGTTGACTAACCTAACAGAGTTTCCTGTTATCATTGGGTACATGTACCATCTCCATACAAGGAACCTTAAGCTTATGTGTCATAAATTTTGCATAAAAATTGACTGAAACAGTGTATGTTTTTGTCTGTCTTAATCAACCTTTGTCAGAGGCGCGGCTACTCTCCAGGGTATATATATCATGTGTAGACATAACATTTTCGAGCACCAAAGACACAAGCGGCCGTTTGAAGGCAAGAAAAACCCATTTGACAAGATTATATATGTTTAGTTCCAGCCTAATGCAGTTACGCAACTGCCTGTGGTATGTATTTTGCAAATCGTAACCACCACCTGAAGATGTGACACTGTTGGTTCAGCCTCAATTATTGTGGTACAGATGTGACACTGTTGGTTCAGTCTCAATTATTGTGGTACAGATGTGTCACTGTTGGTTCAGTCTCAATTATTGTGGTACAGATGTGACACTGTTGGTTCAGTCTCAATTATTGTGGTACAGATGTGTCACTGTTGGTTCAGTCTCAATTATTGTGGTACAGATGTGTCACTGTTGGTTCAGTCTCAATTATTGTGGTACAGATGTGTCACTGTTGGTTCAGTCTCAATTATTGTGGTACAGATGTGTCACTGTTGGTTCAGTCTCAATTATTGTGGTACAGATGTGACACTGTTGGTTCATGCAGTCTCAATTATTGTGGTACAGATGTGTCACTGTTGGTTCAGTCTCCATTATTGTGGTACAGATGTGACACTGTTGGTTCAGCCTCAATTATTGTGGTACAGATGTGTCACTGTTGGTTCAGTCTCAATTATTGTGGTACAGATGTGACACTGTTGGTTCAGTCTCAATTATTGTGGTACAGATGTGACACTGTTGGTTCAGTCTCAATTATTGTGGTACAGATGTGTCACTGTTGGTTCAGCCTCAATTATTGTGGTACAGATGTGACACTGTTGGTTCAGTCTCAATTATTGTGGTACAGATGTGTCACTGTTGGTTCAGTCTCAATTATTGTGGTACAGATGTGTCACTGTTGGTTCAGTTCAATTATTGTGGTACAGATGTGTCACTGTTGGTTCAGTCTCAATTATTGTGGTACAGATGTGTCACTGTTGGTTCAGTCTCAATTATTGTGGTACAGATGTGTCACTGTTGGTTCAGTTCAATTATTGTGGTACAGATGTGTCACTGTTGGTTCAGTTCAATTATTGTGGTACAGATGTGTCACTGTTGGTTCAGTCTCAAATTATTGTGGTACAGATGTGACACTGTTGAGATACAATTACCTTGACATGACGTCCATTGATTATTGGTATTGGTGACGTGTGTTTCATGCCAGCAATAGTTAGCTGACTATTTTTCAGTGTTTCTGTACCGAGGTGACTTTTGTAATTGTCATCATATCAATCCACAATCAATTCTCGAGTGTTGAATGTGAATTAATGATTCATGATTTCAACCATTCAGGTTTTATTTTGCTGATGGTTATAAATCCTGACATCAGATGAAATCAGTACTAGTGTTGATGAAGGAGAGCAGGAGCAGCTGTTAAATATATTTCATAGGACATTCAAGGCATAACTCTAGTGCATCAACGATTTCACAGGATGGGAAATTGATGGTTTCCTCATGCACCTACTTAATGTAAAAGTAACAAGATTATATGTTTAGTTTCAGCCTAATGCAATTATATTAAAACTGCCTGTTGTATGTGTTTTTCAAATCGTAACCACCATCCGAAGATATGGCACTCGTTATTTCGCCAGCCCAGGCCCTGCGTTTTTAATCAACATTCCTTGGGGAAACTCCTTTATAACTTAAAATTTTCTATAAACATGTATAATATAGTATGTTTATATTGTGTGATGATCACAATGGAATAAACTAAAAGTAAACATTCAGATTTCACACATCCATCATCGATCATAATTATGAAATCAATTGTTATAGCTGCGTGTCAACACCCGTCTTTATGAATCATTGATTTCAGGTGTAATCAGTATTTTCCAATACAAATATTTACACTGAGTAGATCTGTAGATTAATGTGATGTTGTTCCTCCCAGCGTTCCATTATTAGGTTAAATAATCCATCAGATTTGATTGAGAAGGAAAATCTCAGACAAGGAATTCAGTAGTATGAATGCACAATAGATGGGACTAAGATTGTAGTTCATAATTATACATTGTGTAGATTGTATAATAATGTTGTAATTGATATTCAATTATGAACACAAATGGATTACATTCATGTTTTATTGTGTGCCATATTCATGGTAGATATACAGCTCTATACATGTATTGTAAGCTGTACATTGTTTGAATTGATGCCAGTATGACAAACACTAACCACTCAATCCATGTATGACTAACATTGTCATTGATACAGTTCTCTGACAAGTTACTTGAGACTGCATGAGCAATAATTCATTTGAATGTACATATCTGTGTTCACTTTCATATTGTATGACAGAAAACAGATGGGAGTTGCACTTGCAGGTCCAAACATACAAGCATTATAGAGAGTCATGATAATGATTTCTGTGTAGCGGGACTGGACTGGGCCGATCATCGGTGACCAGGTAGCTCAATTGGTAGAGCATCCGGCTAGTGTTCGGAGGTCCCGGGTTCGAACCCCGGTCTGGCCGCTACATTTTCTCCTCTCCTGTTACAAAATTGGCGCCCAACTAAAATACCCACGGTGGTGGTATTAGGGTCTCGTGTGTCTTCGAGGGCGAAGACTTGGAAGAAAGGAGGGAGGTATGTAGCGGGACTGGACTGGGTCGATCATCGGTGACCAGGTAGCTTAATTGGTAGAGCATCCGGCTAGTGTTCGGAGGTCCCGGGTTCGTACCCCGGTCTGGCAGCTACATTTTCTCCTCTCCTGTTACACCTATATGAAAATTTATTTTAAATAAATACCTATTCATTTAGAGAAGAAATTCTAAGAGTGTGAATAAAGTAAAGTTGTTTAAACAAGATGTAATATACTAGAACAGTTGTCAAAGTTGATGAGATAATGTACAAATACAAATAAATCAATACAAATTAATGAATAGATAAATGGAAATAAAAAAAATAATACAAAGGAAACAAATAAAGAAATAAATACAGATGTATAAATAAAAAAAGAAATAAATTGATAAAAAAAATATTTACATGCAGCAAACAATATCAATTCAAAAACACAGACAAGTACGTGTTTGGCTTCAATACTGATCAAGGAGTTTAATCTGCTTGGCACTTGCACTTGATTTTATCGTTTTGGTTATATACTGCAATGTTGAGTTGTGTATCGTGATATGTTACTAACCCCTAGTACCAAGCATGTGTCAGGGTAGTAATTTTCCTGCTGACATTGATAGATTTTCAAGTTTCCATGTTTTTCCACACAAGAGCAGACAGCACTGACTATTAATAAGTTTCCATGTTACTAGATGGATATGTCAGGATAATTAATGCTGTATCAACGTGGAATAATGAAACTGATTGTGATGTTCAAGGGAGATAATTAGGATGTTCAAGTAAGACTGATGGGAAATTTTGAAGGAAGATAAATGAGGTTTCAAAATTTGATTGATGGGAATTGATTAGACAGTATCTGTTGTTTCCTTGTGAATCTGTAGTTTGTATTTTTATAATTTCGATTTCAATCTCCACTCAAGTAATTCTGTCTGCAAAAGTAGCCATCACAAAAATAACTTACATTTTAAGACCGTGTAAATTCTGATGACAGATTACACAAGCATTGTCATGGTAGCAATATACCTTTCATTATGAAAGTATCAAGTAATTAGCATGTTCATTGCACAAAGGAGTGGTCAATATCCTGACCATATATGATATTACACTGGTCATTTGACGATTTATTGCATTATTCCTCTTGGCTCCAGTGTTCAAACAGCCGGTTATTGTCAATGTGAAGTGCTACTCTATAGATTTGTTCCCTATACTACCCACCAGTAACTGAATATCTTGTTAAAGTCTACAAGTGGGCATATTGTAGATGACAATCCCCATGGTTACCAGGCCAACTGTCACTCAGACCTGACTACACTTTAAAGATAACTTCATCATCAACGAAGCATTGTCATGAATTCTATTATTAGCTATAAATATTATGACAGTCCAGAGAACATTTTCATAGTTTATTTGCAGAAAAACAATGAAAAGGTATTTAGAATCTCATTTTGATATAATGTTATATCAAAGTTGTAAAATGTGCTTCAGGTTTCATTTTGAAAAAATATAAATCAAAATACCTTGAGTATCAGTCAGGCAATTGAAGCGAGGTTTATGTTGTATTAAAATTATGGATCAGACTTTATCGCATTGCCTTTTGACAATTTTAGATGATTATGGTACTTTTTATGGTCAGAAATTTCGACAACAAATTAATAAGTTGGGTAACCAAGAACTGCGCTTATAGTTCTTTTTATGAATTTTGGATTTCCCCATTTTCTGTATTATTTGAGAACAGTTTTCATGTTTGTAGAAAGATTTAAGGATTTTATTACAATAAAGAGCAGGTATATAGCAAGGGAACTAAGTTGATGACATAAAATCTGTATCTATAGAGAATTAGATCATGAATAGGGTAACATTACCAAATGATTATATCACACATAGACACAGGAACTTCATATCAATTCCCAGTGTCAAAGTATGTTTATGGGATAAAAAAATTGTGTCAAGGCCCTGTGCCAACAGAATAATGATTATATACTATTGTTATTATGTAACCTTGATAAAAAGAAACTGTAGTTGCTTTTTCAGGGGCCCCAGGTTCAATCCTTTGCAAAGGCATTGGAACGTCATGATCTATTGTTACGATATAAATTTCCAAATTACTGATATACTTATATGTGTAAATGTGTATGAAATATAAAATGATGAACTGGTATGCAGGGCGGTTAAAAAATAGGGGGAAATAAGTGCAAAAATCCATTACAACCAGCTCAAGATAAAATATAAGATCAATTGTATTTATTTGGAAATGGCTACCAGTTTCCCTTGCACTCGGCGCGTGGCCGGTTTCAGAGCCCAGTTTTTCAGTTCTTGGTTACTTGAATCATATTGCATTTATAAGTTGGTGATTTGAATAAGATACTTATGGTGGAGGTTTCCTAATAAACAGAATTTATTTTATTCTGAGCTTGTTCTAATTTGCCTCTTCACTATATATGTATGTCTGTAATGCACAAATATATAATATAGATATAAATTGTATAATATTGATATTAATTGTATAATATTGATATAAATTGTATAATATTAATATAATACTCTGATAGCTGCAGGATCACTCCATCAGGATATTGAAGTGTTTGCTGATAATTATGTCAGTTTCTACCTCTCAGGAGTACATATTTATACATATTTACAAGGGTTTAATATTGTGTTGATATTATAGAAAACAGAATGCCATGTGTCTGAGCCAGTGTTTGTGTATGGAGCACTTGTTGTAATTGGTACTGACAGGAAGTATAGTAGTCCACTAGGTGGCGCTGGAATCTCTGGAGAGTTAATTATCCTGTAGGTGGCGCTTTAATCACTTGAGAGTCAATGGATCCTTACACATTCAATGTATCCATAAATTTTCATTAATACACTGTTCCAACATTGATCGCTCTTTGACTATAAGCTGATATTGTTGAGAATCCGGTGAATTTGATTGAGTTTTAGTATGTGAAATTTTCATTAAGTTGGTCAATAAATCTAACAAAGACACAATATTAATGCTTTCATCTAATATTACTAAAATTTGGACAAAAATGGAGTCTATTAGTGTAAAAATGTTGAACATTTTTATTTTCATCTGTAAATTTCATCATTTGGCTGTTTTAGAAAAAAGTGTTTAGCTTTCATAATTACATGTAATTTTCATATAAAATGTGTTTCATGATTTCTCGGGAGTATTCAAGGCAATCAAAATTTAAAAAAAATACATTTAATGTCGGAACTGAATTTTACAGTCTTTGAGCTATCAGAGTTTGTGATTACGAAGTTTGACTGCATGACATTTAAAGGGAAAATCTCCTGAAGTGGGTCAGATGCTGAAATTTGGCCAATTTGGCACTACATACAGTGTTCATGTTTCAGCCTGTGAAATCAATCAAAAGAATATATCATATCATATACCATATATGAATGCATTGTTGTGGCTCTGTCTCTGTATTTGACCATATTTGTCTAATCAGTTTGATCATCCCCATGAATACTGGCCACTTCATAAAGATATAATGCTCTCCGGTTGGTTAGTGACAACCATGCGTGGGACTGTATGGACATTTCTGTATTGAGTTGCATTGATTGCCATTTAAACCACTCATCCTTTGAGAAGTGGCTATATTTCTGTATAATCTGAATATCATCACTGGCTTTGTATTCACCACACGATTTCAGCTCATTAGTGTGTGCAGAAGTGTGTTAATTAATTTGCTGGGTGTTTTATTTAAAGTTGCTTAATTCCCTGATGTTCGTTAAACTCACTGAGATAAAACCCTTTATGGTATGGGGTGATATTCTGACACAAGTTCTGTCATGAACTTGACCAAGGCGATGGCAGCTAGATGGTTAATTTCTATCTCAACTTTTTGTGTCTTACATACATATGCATGTAGCTATAGAATTTTCATAGGGCCGCAATGGCCGAGTGGTTAAGGTTTCCCGACACTTTATCACTAGCCCTCCACCTCTGGGTTGCGAGTTCGAAACCTACGTGGGCCAGTTGCCAGGTACTGACCGTAGGCCGGTGGTTTTTCTCCAGGTACTCTGGCTTTCCTCCATCTCCAAAACCAGGCACGTCTTTAAATGACCCTGGCTGTTAATCAAGAAATAATTAAATGATTTGTGTATTGTTGAAGATATACAATGAGGACGAGGATATATTTTGCAATTCAATTAATAAAGAAGGCCGCAGGCCTGAGTTATTAATTAAAACTGCAAAATATCCGAGTCCGAGTTGGTTGATGATGGTTTGATGAGTATGAAATATACAGTTATAGATGCTTTATATGTTTCACCAAGTCACATTCTTAACAAAAAAGTTTTGACAAAAATCCTCTGTTTAACATTTAGACATAAATCCTTCATTTCCTGATCTCACAAAAGCTAAGATTGTACTGTCTTTCGAATAAAATTATTTTCTACTGTCATCAGTTGTCAAGCAAAACTGAAAATTTTTTGTTTATTATTTAGATATAATGTTTTGATTGCTTAAACTTCTAAGTTCTTTTTCATATTGACATAATATCAAGGGAGACACAAAATAGAAGGACTTATTCAGAAAAAGAAAAGTTTTTATTCATAGCTAAGAAACAAGGGTAGGGTTGGTTTTACTATTTTGTGACATGACTCTCTACAATCTGGTCTTACCAGGTCGATTTCTGCCTGAAAAACCACGTCCTTCAGGACACTGTTTTACACCCTGAATTATTTTCCCGTGTATATTGTGGAGCCATGCCTTGGTATCAGATAATACTTCTCCATCGTATGGTTGTCTGTTGATCTCTCCTGTGGAGAGTCGACCCTGTCAGGAGACATTAGACTATTCTGGCATATACATATACAGATATGTAATCCCACTGCTCATTGGTTCTACTGACATTGTACAATATTGACTGGCATCTAACATTAGAGGATCAGAGTACATGCCTATAATGTTTATCTAACATACGAAGTAGCATATGGAACATTCAGTTTATGTTGATTTCCGTGGATCCATTTGATGGGTCCATTTGGAATTCCAGAATAACTTTCAGGGAGATTCCAGATAAGGAACTGTTATCAAAAATATATGGGATCCGTTAGAAAATATGAGTTTTTTTTATTTAACACTTTCAAGGACAATACACTTTGTATTTGTTCCATATGTCATATGGAGATGGTTCCAGGGGAAATAGGACAGTTTCCAGGAAAGTACATTGTAGTACCATATACAGTTCATGTAAAGATTAAGATTAGATAGATTTAAATTGAAATCCATTTATTTTACATCAATTATAAGACAAGACATGAACTTATATCAATCACTACCTGGCCTGGATGGAAGTGCTTGAGGGTCTTACTCTGGAAGGAAACTACAGGGTCGGTAGTCCTTGGAAATCTGAAAACAGACCGGACTCTGCTGTCCTGATTCTGTCCTTGTGCAAAACACTTTACCTTAATTGCTCTGGATGGCATGTGATGGATCTTTTGTATGTTGCTCAGTGAGGTAGCCACCAGCTACTACAAGGCGATTCTGACTCAAAATAACACTTGCTTTTCATGGGGTGATAAACCCAACAAGCAAACAAACAAATGGCCCAGATAGAAGCAACCAGAGAACCTGGAAAAAACCTGACCATCTTGCAAAATTATGCAATAAAATAGATGTTAGCTAATCTTACAGGAATAATCCAATCTGTGTCTGGAGTATGTACAGAATGTGATGAAAGGTTATCGTAACTAAGTTTGTGTTTTATTTTCAGGTCTGAGAGTACGAGTATGACCTCTAGATAAAGACTGGTTTGACCCTTGCTACATACTCCGGATCCTTTAGTGATGAGTTCCCAGGGGCCAGGGCCTCCGGTTACCCCACCTCCAGTAGCGCCCCCATCAGAGGAGCAGTGTGGTGTTTTCTGGCTTCACAATCAAACGAAATATGATTTCACGGGTGGAGAGTATGGAGAGATCCCATTTACTCTCATCATCAATGCCATCGTTTGGTTGGTAGGTGTCTATTTAATTAGTATTGGGTCTACGTACATTTAAGGCC
Source organism: Pecten maximus (assembly GCF_902652985.1). NCBI lineage: Eukaryota > Metazoa > Mollusca > Bivalvia > Pectinida > Pectinidae > Pecten > Pecten maximus. The sequence continues at coordinate 15,334,000 of NC_047017.1, read as the reverse complement.
TGATGTGGTAACGAGCTGTAGATCATACTTATGCTGATAATGCATATTTCACTTTCATTTTCAATGTCATTTTCACATTTGAGCCTTTTTAATGCATATAATTTCATCAGTGGAGTGATGGTATTTATGAACTTAAGGGGCAGACTGAGACACTAAAATTTTCCTTTATCATCAGAAGATTTATAGTGTCTATATATAGAACATGGAAAATCCTCTTCACATTATGTATAGAACATGGAAAATCCCCTTCACCTCATCATCATTATTGTGTGTGTCATTATAGGTTCTCATCATACTGTTTGCCATTCTGAGGAAGATTGCCTGGGATTATGGTCGGATAGCCCTTGTGAGCCGAACCGAAGAAAAGTAAGAATCGTAATCTGGCATGCTTCTAATGTACTGTAAAGTGTGATGTGATTAAGTTCAGTATTGTTTTTATAATTAATGCTATATCTATTGTTTGCTTTTGTTCATCAAATTCAGTGTTATACAACATTCTGTTAAAACAGATTTTAGCATCATCAGGAAACCTCTGTAAACAAACCAGTTATCTAGACCCCTACTATAGAATAGTAAATTAAACTTGTGTAATCTGGAAACCTCTCTTTTTGAACAAAAGAAATATGACAACTTTTATGTAATAGATTTGTTTAGCACATGCTTAATGAGAATTTGAGAATGTCTTTTTCTTCCTTACCTGAGTAATGGTTTCTGAAAAGTATTAAGGCATATCTGTAGAGATGCTTATGTTGTCAACTTAACAACTGTTCCTGACTTAAGAAAAAAGTTATGTTTTAATTCACAAAAAGATTGAAACAACTTAATAAATCTTTGTTTTCTTATTGTAAAATTCCGTAGAGAAACACATCGTGATGTACAGTTTATATAAAGACAAACTACATCACGGCTGTGAAGTTCTGGGTTGGCCTGCTCCTGTGTATTTCAACATTTTGTATATTTTTTGCAAAAATTTGACTTCTCATCATTATAAGAATGTACATTTGTATTTTTGATTTTTTTTCTTTTTGTTTTTTAAATGTAAATTGTTCGTTCAGATTGTCCCTGTGGACCTGCACTGTAGATTACTGTAAGCGTTTTGTGCATGTTACGTACAAAAGAAATTGCGCTGATGTCGTAAAATCAATTTTTCGACTTCCCTGACAGCAAAAATTTACAGATATGTCTAGAGAACTCAGTAGATACACATGGTTACTGATGGTATGATGTTCTGTAGATATGAGGTGAAATAAAAACTACAAGTCATTCTGGTTTTCCTCCAGATTTGTCAGATTTGTTTGAATCAGTATAGAAATGGGGAAATTCTGTTGTAGTACTACCACGTAGGCCCCTTTCAGAAAATGATGGTTAGCCCTGGGTTTTTCATGAAGGAGGTTCTTTGTAAATTGAGCAGAGTCCCTCAGTTTAGTTTGAAGGTACATCCTGCAAATGATGTCAAACAATTCTGGCCTAAAACTTTGCAATTTATTATAATAGATAATTGTAATAGTTCCATTTAGATAAACCCTGGCCTTTAAAAACGATCAAATTCCTTTAAATGAAGAAGGGCAGTAAATCGCTATATAGAGTACGTTATACTTGATTAATATTAATAGCTTAATTATCTAACCCTGAGGATTGATATTCCTCTGTCTGACTTTTATGGGGGTGAATGATTATTTTTCTCTTACCCTGTTTACCCTCTTATGTATCTAATATTGATGTTACATCAATGCAAAGAAATGTTGACGTGACATGATTGAATTGTCAACATAACATCATTGTACTGTTGCCATGATGTCATGGCATTGTTGACGTGAGGAAATACAATTGTTGTAGCTTGTCTTTTCCCTAGGGTGAGATAAGGAAATCTCACCCCGGTAAAACTGGCTATCCTTGTCCAGGGTGAGAGAATAATTATTCTCTACTAGGCTTCTTTTCTGTTTATAATTTTGTTTGCTTTTTCATTTGTTTTTGTTTACAGTGCTCAAGTTCTGAAGAAGGATAATGGCTACAATGTGTATGGTTTTACAGTTTTAGAAAGTCTACCCAGCTTGCATCCTAATATTGATTAAATATATATATATCTACACATATTTATAATCCTGCTTTGTCACTTACAAAAAAGTATTAACTCACATGATTAATTTTACTTATCAGACTTTCAATTGGAAATGCAGTTCATCTAGGAAAATATTGTAAGATATGAAATAGTTTGAGAAATAATTTTTACATTTGATAAAAAAAATTTAATCTAATTAGCATAAGCATATATCTGTAAAATTGATTTAAAATTTACAAAAAATATAAAATTACAGTGAGAATCATTATGATAAAGTCTGAAATGCTACACATTGGTATAGTACGTTATAGCTTGGGGACTGCGGTGGCCAAGGTGTCCCGACACTTTATCATTAGCCCTTCACCTCTGGGTTGTAAGTTGGAAACTTGAATGGGGTTTGCCTGGAACTGACCATAGGCTGTTAGTTTTTCTCTAGGTACTCCAACTTTCCTCCACCACCAAAACCTGACACGTCTTTAAATGACCCTGGCTGTTAATAGGATGTTAAACAAAATAAACCAAATATTGTATATAAAAAGTGCATTACTGTATGTGTATGGGTAATCAGCATCATTGTTACATTGATTGGTAAATCTATCTGGCAATAAGCCCTTGTTTGCTCACCAGACCACTTTATTTTCATTATAGTTAATGATAACAAAAAATGATAAATGCTATTTATCTTGTATGTCCTCTAACCACCTCTTGCCTCATTTTCATCTCGGTTATGTGTGTCGGTCTGCTGGGCTAATTGAGAGATACAGATATCATAATGACTCCGGTTGTGTTGGTGTGTCCTTTAGGGAGAACTATCCATGACATCAATATTGATGACATATGTTTTATACAGATTGTGTTTCCTGATACAGCAAAAATTCTTTAAATTGAATTAATAACAACCAATAAAAAAAATTAAAAATTGGATATGCAGGCTTCACTTTAGACAGGTGCTGGAAATAGATAAATTTACTACATGTATATGAATACTTCATATACAGTATATGACAGAGGTTAATCTAGACCAATTTTACTAGCGAAATTAGGTAGTAATCCCCATTGACGGTGTTTTCCCCTTTGAATAAAAACAAATTCCCCATCAAGAAAAAATCCCATAAAACAGGTGGAAAATTTACAAAAATACAGGAAATCCCCCAAATTTTGATGAAATGTGTAAAGAATACCAGTAAATGTTAAAGTTTTTAAAGAATAATTCAAGACACTGGCATTTTATTTCCCCTAAAGTTCATAATGGATAGTATTCCCCAAATCATAGATTAACCACTGTATGATATTTAGCTAATGCAGTCTTTTTCCTGCTGAACTTCATACCACATACTAAAGATTGCTTCCTATAATCTAGATGGTTGGTGCTATGTGTACCTGGTAATGGGTCTGTATGTTGCTATGGATATTGGATTGGAATTTTTTCAGGTTATGCCAGTCTAGCGCATATCTGCATATCTGCATTTCTGCCACAAAGCATATATATACCGGGGTATAGTGCTGTTTTTAGTGTTGGATTTGTGGATTTGTCTCAATCTTCAAGCATGCAGAACAAAGGTGTCTGAATCTTAGTTGTCATTAAAAAAAATCTTAACACATTAAGCTACAATCTAGTGCTTCAGTAACATTTTAACATGGCATTGCAGAATGAAATTTGTAATACCTGTTTTAATTAGTAAAATCAGGTTCATATCATCCAAGAAGAATATTTGATTGTATTGTTCTACATATAAAGCATGAATTGTTGAGAAAACAGATCAAAAATGTAAAATGGAAGTTCACCGCTGTATCATCTGTAAAAAGGTTTGGAATTGAGTAAAGATCAACGATAAAACAGATTAAATTCAACTCAATATAAATTATTGGATACAGTTTTTCTCACATTTACATGCATAAACTAAACATATGTATGTAAATGTGGGAAAAAAATCAGTTTTTCTAAATCAAGAAGAATCCCAGGGAAGTATCTATATCCCATCAGTATACCCATACCAATCATTCTTCAGAAATGGATGGTCACAAATGTCAGATATTGGAAAAAGGTATAAATTGGGTTCAAAACAGATAAATAGTAGCTAATATCCTACCAACCAGATCACCAACATTGGGACACCCAAACAAGAAGCCAACTTCAGAAGTTATTATTGGCCCCTTTTAGTTTTAAGGAATTCTGGTGATGGAATGATTGTTTACAGCCTTTGATGCTGTTGTTGATCTAGCACAGAGGATTTATAATCTCTAATTCTGTAGCTGTATCATTAGATTGTGTATGTAGTCATTTGCAATACTAACTTGCATAGTTCCTTAAACAGCATTTCTAAACTTTTTGGTATTAAATAAAGTTTTGAAATCATGCCATTAATTTTGACTGGTGATTTAGTAAATTAAATTTCACTTTTGGTTTATTTCCATTTCTTTAATGATTTATTTGAAGAGTCTCTGATAAATTTTGTTGTTTTAAATTAAAGCCTGAATATTTTGAAGAATACCATAACCATGTTGAATTATAATTTTTCGTATATCATTTGTTTGACAGCTGTAGATGGACTTCATGATTTTAAACTGTTTGACTTTTATAGATGGACATCTCTATTTTTTGGCGAGAGAGACAAACCAGCGCATGGATCTCAGGAATCCCTTGATACCCACCTCCACTCCCAGGATAAGGTTAGTGCTATGACTAGTTGTAAAATCTAATGTAAAAAATGAAATAGCAACCATGGTCTCCAACATCCCATTAGGAGGTATTTGTTGATCAATATCTATAACTTCATTTTTTATAAATTACTGTGCCTTAACACAGTAAATTACCATATGATGACAGTTACTGAAAATAAGGAGAATTACACTTTCAGTGTTCAAGCCCTTTCCCTATAAAAGATTGACATTTTGAAAATTGTTCTTTATTTAAGTGAAAGTTGTGTATAATTCAAAATCTTAATTTTCATCTGTAATTTAGATTTCATTGCTGGATGTAATGTAACTGTTAGCATTTTAAAGCAATTTGTCTCTACCACCACATTTTCATTTTGAGAGTCCCATTATTTTACACGGGTAAATCATGTAAACTTTATCTACTGTATATACTGTAACTATATCTACTGTATATACTGTAACTATACTGTATATACTATAACTATATCTACTGTATATACTGTAACTATATCTACTGTATATACTGTAACTATATCTACTGTATATACTGTAACTATATCTACTGTATATACTGTAACTATATCTACTGTATATACTGTAACTATATCTACTGTATATACTATAACTATATCTACTGTATATACTGTAACTATATCTACTGTATATACTGTAACTATATCTACTGTATACACTGTAACTATATCTACTGTATATAATGTAACTATATCTACTGTATATACTGTAACTATATCTACTGTGTATACTGTAACTATATCTACTGTATATACTATAACTATATCTACTGTATATACTGTAACTATATCTACTGTATATACTGTAACTATATCTACTGTGTATACTGTAACTATATCTACTGTATATACTGTAACTATATCTACTGTATATACTATAACTATATCTACTGTATATACTGTAACTATATCTACTGTATATACTGTAACTATATCTACTGTATATACTGTAATTATATCTACTGTATATACTATAACTATATCTACTGTATATACTGTAACTATATCTACTGTATATACTGTAACTATATCTACTGTATATACTGTAATTATATCTACTGTATATACTGTAACTATATCTACTGTATATACTGTAACTATATCTACTGTAACTATACTGAAACTATATCTACTGCATATACTATAACTATATCTACAGTATATACTGTAACCATATCTACTGTATATACTGTAACTATATCTACTGTATATACTGTAACTATATCTACTGTATATACTGTAACTCTTATATCTACTGTGTATACTGTAACTATACTGTATATACTGTAACTATATCTACTGTGTATACTGTAACTATATCTACTGTATATACTGTAACTATATCTACTGTATATACTGTAACTATATCTACTGTATATACTGTAACTATATCTACTGTATATACTGTAACTATATCTAATGTATATACTGTAAATATATCTAATGTATATACTGTAAATATATCTACTGTAACTATACTGAAACTATATCTACTGCATATACTGTAACTATATCTACTGTATATACTGTAACCATATCTACTGTATATACTGTAACTATATCTACTATATATACTGTAACTATATCTACTGTATATACTGTAACTATATCTACTGTATATACTGTAACTATATCTACTGTATATACTGTAACTATATCTACTGTGTATACTGTAACTATATCTACTGTATATACTGTAACTATATCTACTATATATACTGTAACTATATCTACTGTATATACTGTAACTATATCTACTGTATATACTGTAACTATATCTACTATATATACTGTAACTATATCTACTGTATATACTGTAACTATATCTACTGTATATACTGTAACTATATCTACTGTATATACTGTAACTATATCTACTGTGTATACTGTAACTATATCTACTGTACATACTGTAACTATATCTACTGTGTATATACTGTAACTATATCTACTGTATATACTGTAACTAAGTCTACTGTATATACTGTAACTATATCTACTGTGTATACTGTAACTATATCTACTGTATATACTGTAACTATATCTACTATATATACTATAACTATATCTATTGTATATACTGTAACTATATCTACTATATATACTATAACTATATCTATTGTATATACTGTAACTATATCTACTATATATACTATAACTATATCTACTATATGTACTGTAACCATATCTACTGTGTATACTGTAACTATATATACTGTATATACTGTAACTATATCTACTGTATATACTGTAACTATATCTATTGTATATACTGTAACTATATCTACTATATATACTATAACTATATCTACTATATGTACTGTAACCATATCTACTGTATATACTGTAACCTTATCACTATATCTACTGTATATACTGTAACTATATCTACTGTATATACTGTAACTATATCTACTGTATATACTGTAACTATATCTACTGTATATACTGTAACTAAGTCTACTGTATATACTGTAACTATATCTACTGTGTATACTGTAACTATATCTACTGTATATACTGTAACTATATCTACTATATATACTATAACTATATCTATTGTATATACTGTAACTATATCTACTATATATACTATAACTATATCTACTATATGTACTGTAACCATATCTACTGTGTATACTGTAACTATATATACTGTATATACTGTAACTATATCTACTGTATATACTGTAACTATATCTATTGTATATACTGTAACTATATCTACTATATATACTATAACTATATCTACTATATGTACTGTAACCATATCTACTGTATATACTGTAACCTTATCACTATATCTACTGTATATACTGTAACTATATCTACTGTATATACTGTAACTATATCTACTGTATATACTGTAACTATATCTACTGTATATACTGTAATTATATATATTGTATATACTGTAACTATATCTACTGTATATACTGTAACTATATCTACTGTATATGCTGTAACTATATCTACTGTATATACTGTAACTATATCTACTGTATATACTGTAACTATATCTACTGTATATACTGTAACTATATCTACTGTATATACTGTAACTATATCTACTGTATATGCTGTAACTTTATCTACTGTACATACTGTAGCTATATCTACTGTGTATACTGTAACTATATCTACTGTAACTACTGTAACTATATCTACTGTATATACTGTAACTATATCTACTGTATATACTGTAACTATATCTATTGTATATACTGTAACTATATCTACTGTATATACTGTAACTATATCTACTGTATATACTGTAACTATCTACTGTGTATACTGTAAGTATATCTACTGTGTATACTGTAACTATATCTACTGTATATACTGTAACTATATCTACTGTATATACTGTAACTATATCTACTGTGTATACTGTAACTATATCTACTGTGTATACTGTAACTATATCTACTGTATATACTGTAACTATATCTACTGTATATACTGTAACTATATCTACTGTGTATACTGTAACTATATCTATTGTATATACTGTAACTATATCTACTGTATATACTGTAACTATATCTACTGTGTATACTGTAACTATATCTACTGTATATACTGTAACTATATCTACTGTATACTGTAACTATATCTACTGTATATACTGTAACTATATCTATTGTATATATTGTATATACTGTAACTATATCTATTGTATATATTGTATATACTGTAACTATATCTACTGTATATACTGTAACTATATCTACTGTATATACTATAACTATATCTACTGTATATACTATAACTATATCTACTGTATATACTGTAACTATATCTATTGTATATATTGTAACTATATCTACTATATATACTGTAACTATATCTACTGTATATACTGTAACTATATCTACTATATATACTATAACTATATCTACTATATATACTATAACTATATCTACTGTATATACTGTAACTATATCTATTGTATATATTGTAACTATATCTACTATATATACTATAACCATATCTACTATATATACTATAACTATATCTACTGTATACTGTAACTATATCTACTGTATATACTATAACTATATCTACTGTATATACTGTAAATGTGGTTATATCTGTGGGGGATTAATTTAATGATTTTGATTGGTCAACTTTACACATAAGGCTTATTTCTATGATTGATGAGCCCTTTGTTTTGCACATGTTCAATATATACCACATACATCACTATTTGCACGACCAAATGGCCTTCATATATTTAGTGTAAATTTCCCCCTCACATTAATTTCCATTTTTACATACGAATATAACCTGACAGGTATATGTAATTTATATCTTGTATAAGTAAAGAGCTTAACCATTTTATGGCATCAGACATCCTTAATTTTCAAATTACATATATAACTTGGTCATCTGGACGTAATCTAAAGATACACATGTACTTTACTTAGCCATTCCACAGCCATTACTTGTTACTCTGTTCTTACAGGGGTTCTGTGCCTGGATACCAGCATTTTTTAGAGTCAAGTAAGTATATATAGATTTTCTACAAGACTGTTGTGTAAACTGTTACTTTAGGAAGTGTTGTATTTGACAATTCAGTATGCTGCAAATCTTCTATCTAAAAGGGATACCTAACTTATATACCATACATATCGGAGGGTCTAACAAATAACCAATTTTTGGGAAAAAGTTATTTTCAGTGGGTTTGTTTTTAAGAATTTGGGCCAGATGTTCTATATACAAGCTGTGTCCCTGTCCCATTTTATGCGACCTTGACACATGATTTATGTAACCTTGACCTACATATGCAGTGCTTATCTATGTTAATATGGATGCAGACATTTGATATGACCTTGACACATGATTTAGGTAACCTTGACCTACATATATAGTGCTGATTTGTGTTGATAGGGATGCAGACATATGATATGACCTTGACACATGATTTAGGTAACCTTGACCTACATGTATAGTGCTGATTTGTGTTGATAGGGATGCAGACATCCTACAGAAATGCGGCCATGATGCGATCCAGTACCTATCCTTCCAGCGCTACTTGATCATCTACACGACCATCATCTGTATCCTAGCAGTCGCTGTCGTCATCCCCACCAACTTCTCCGGCGACATCAGTAAGTCATGTGACCATGTACAGAATGTATATGTAATACTTTGAATTACTCATGTTTTATGAACAACTTCATTTGCAATTACCTTTATTTTACATTTTACAAGGACCTGGAATTGGAGTTCATTAACTTAAATATACTGTGAAAAACCTATTTACTATATGAAGTTTTGAGATGTATTTTGTGATAGATCCTGCTGATATCTGCATTAAACAAATTTGAAAAATCTATTTTTAGTAAAGGATTTTAAATATTCCATGCAATTTCTAGTTTTAGAGTTAAAATACTGGTATTCTATTTATTTGTGGAATGAACTATGCTTAGGATTAACAGGACCTTTTAAAACTTTTGAATCATAAATTATTTGAATTATATTACAACAAGTATGTGAATTATATCACTACAAATCTTTGTCATTATAGTTGGCAATGCTACAGACTTTGGTCACACAACCATAGGAAACCTGGACCCTAAGTAAGTACCATAGCAAAAGGCATTTTAATACTTCAGAGTATCTAAGTACAGAAATTTCATCAAGTTACAGATATATTATATTTGAAAATTGTTAAAACTTGTAATTGAATTTGAATAGTTATGTGTTATGCTGTGAATGGATCCAGCTAACATTCAGTTTGGAGATCATTATTGTACAGATTAAAACTAAACCTATGGGATACAACTTACAATAGTCATTTCAGACTGTCTCATGATACACCTCTTAAGTGCCCTCAGTCTTACAGCATTATGGTGAATGAGAAATATAATGTTAGGGTCAGATAAGACATTGTGTCAGAATACTCAGGTGTCAGTTTAGACTGAATGTTATAATACTATGGGGTTTGGGTAATATAAGACAGGATGTCGGAATACAACAGTGTCTGTTTAGATAGGATGTCAGAATACAACAGTGTCTGGTTAGACAGGATGTCGGAATACAACAGTGTCTGTTTAGACAGGATGTCGGAATAAGACTGTCTGTTCAGATAGGATGTCAGAATGCTCAGTCAGATAAGACCATGGTTATTTTCAAGATATTGTTGATATTAAAGTCATAATATCAATATCTTGGAATACAACTGTCTCAAAACCTTCAAATTCTTTTACATTTAGTTTGAATGTTTTTGTTGAAGTAACAATGTGATCATTGTTACAGGTCGCCCCTTCTGTGGATACACGCCCTGTTGGCAATTGTCTTCCTCATCATTATCGTGGCCCTGATGCATCACTTCTCACGCAACCTGGAGTATCAAGAGGATGACCAGGTAGGTCAAAGTTGAGATCTACAAGGTCATATGTCATCCTGGAGTATCAAGAGGATGATCAGGTAGGTCAATGTCAGAGATTTACAAGGTCATATATGTCAACCTGGGGAACCAGGAGAATGACCAGGTAGGTAAAGGTCAAGAGATTTACAAGGTCATTTGTCAACCTGGAGTATCAAGAGGATAACCAGTTAGGTCAAGTTCAGAGCTTTATAAGGTCATATGTCAACCTAGGATACCAGGAGAATGACTAGGTAGGTCAAGGTCAGAGATTTACAAGGTCACATGTCAACCTGGGGAACCAAGAGAATGACCAGGTAGGTCAAGGTCAGAGATTTACAAGGTCATATGTCAACCTGAGGTACCAGGAGAATGGCCAGGTAGGTCAAGGACAGAGATTTACAAGGTCATATGTCAATCTTGGGTACCAGGAAAATGATCTGTAGGTCAAGGTCAGAGATGTACAAGGTCATATGTCAACCTGGGGTACCAGGACAATGACCAGGTAGGTCAAAGTTGAGATTTACAAGGTCATATGTCAACCTAGGGTACCAGGAGAATGACCAGTTAGGTCAATGACAGAGATTTACAAGGTGATATGTCAACCTGGGGTACCAGGAGAATGACCAGGTAGGACAAGGTCAGAGTTTATCTTTTATTAAAAAACTCATAAATGAACGGGCTATGTTAAATTTTCTGTACTTGCTTTGTTATAACAGGGAATTTACATTGGGTCCAGGTGTTGTATCAGATACGAATGTACGGAAATGGAAATTTTAATAATCTCTGTCACATCAATGATTAATTGTTGTTTTGTTGTTGCCATAGGTGTCAAGAACATTGATGATCTCCAACATCCCAACTCAGAGATGCTTCAAAAACATCATCACTCAACACTTCCAGTAAGTAGTCAGTACTTCCCTTGCTCCACCAGAATGCCAGAGAATGAAATTTTTAGGTAGCACACCACAGTAAGACAGCCTGGCCATGGGCAATTTTTTTGTTAAGCAAATAACTCCTGTATTATGATATGTATAAAAAATGAAAAAATAAATGTACACTATAATTGGTATATCCAGTATGAAGTAGTACATACAGGCTTCACATTTATTAAAACAAAAATCAATAAATTGGTTCCGGATTTTAAATATCCGGATTTTCCGAACGTGTGTTTACACAGGAAATTTAGTTTCGCCTACAGCGCAAAATGGAAGCCCACAGAAAAGGTAAGATAGCGGAAAAACTTAATTTACAACATATGTCCAAACAAGATTAATTCTGTCTTTGGGATAGAGATATTTAATTTTAAATAGGTTTCAGAAAAAAAATTGTGTAGAGAATTGTGCCATTTTGGGTCAAATATCATAATATTTTGCAATTTTTGAGAATTTTTTAAGCTGTTACCATGGTATTCACAGCTCTAAAAATCACAGAAAATATCAGTTTACTTATCCTTCAGAGCTCTATTAAAATTGCAAATGTTGTACAGATTTCAAATATATATACTTTATTAGAGGTTATATGTAAGGTTAACTGGCAATGTTTACATATCTAAAGCATGTGCCATATTTTTCAGAATTTGGCATTTTTACTGTACACTGCTACCTTAGGATGAATGGAACTTCTGAGAGTTTAAAAATTATGGCATACTGGTAGATTCTGGATGATCCTTTCCTAACAATTGTGAAATTTTTTACTGTCTTTCTATGCAAATTTTCAACTGGTTTAATATTATCCAGGAAATCTAATCATATGCAAATTTTATGTCTAAATTTTTTTTGAAATTTGCTTTATACTTTGCAGTATGACAAACATATGATGAATATAGGGTTTGATAAGAAATCATATCTTCAAAATTCTAAATGTAATGATTTATCAAGGAGTCAAGTTACTACTCATTGAAACAAGACAAATCTGCTTATACACTTATCAAATCTAATGTTCAGCCTTGCTGTAAGGTCGATTGTCCTTCCTCCGGACTGACTTAATCATATTTTGTGTAAAAGAAACAAATTGGTGAATTAAGATACTTGTCTGAAGCCAAATGTAGTCAATGTAACCATGACGATGGGGTTTCAGAGAGGCTTACCCAGAGACTGCGGTAATTGATGTACAATTCGCCTACAACATCTCCAATCTTGTCATCCTGGACAAGAAACTGTAAGTAGGACAATAAACTAGCAGAAATCAAATCTTTTGGAAATTTTTTTGAAAGTTGTTGCAATGTCATTGAAAAAAGAGTTTTTTATGCCTCATTAAAACTGGGAGTCTGCCCATAAGGAAAAGGGGCTAAGTCAAATACAAGAAACTGTCTTTTTAATGCTTGTATTGACTGTATATATATTTTTTTTCAGATGGATACTAGTTGCTCGAGATTTAAATAAAAAGGATTTTAATTTTTGCACCAGTATAACATAGGTGATATTTGTGTGTAGTAAAACATACTTATCTTACCTGGTAACTATGGAACTTTGTAGCTGTATATAGAATAATATTGTAAGATATGGTATTCAAATACATCATTTTGATGGCCTACAGGAAGACTGCGAGTGAGGCGCGGATGAACTCCCAGATAGAATGTGATCGGACTGGGAATCGTCCAATGATGAGGCCACATGCCTGTGGTCGGTGCTGCTGTGGTTCCCAGAAGGTAAGCTAGGCAGGAAAATGGAGTTAGGATTCCTTATCTTGTTTATCTAAATAATTCAATTTAATTTTGAAAATTCAAAAAAAGGTAAATTAAACTGATAAATTCATATCTCTAAGTAAAATTTAAGAAATGTAATGTAAAATATTATACTACTCCTACAATGTATTTGAATTAGGAGATTTGAGAAACTGTAAAGCATCATGTAAATTGTCTTTCAACATTGTAGTTGAAATTTTGAATTTAAATTAAAATGGCTTCACAAAGAAGATGTACATGTACAGTTGTAGATATGAACACCTTTCACATAATCTGAAGCATCACATGACTATCTAAACTGCATTAAATTATCGGTTTTCTTATCTGTTGAATTAAATCAAATTGAAATGAATAGTGATTTTGTGTATTGTGTGTGCGGCTGTAGGTAGATGCTTTAGAATACTACAGCACTCTGGAGGCTGAGCTGAAAAATAAGTGTGAGAACGAGAAAATCACTGCCTACCAGGACCCTCAGGGCATCGCATTTGTATCCTTCCAGACTGACTACATGGCAGAAAAGTATGCATATACTTACTGTGTGTCTATGGCTAGTACACCTCCGAAAAAAAATATACAGGAAAATTATAGTTACGAAAGATTCCTGGGATGAAATTATATTGTTTTTTAAAAGAAAAATAGTGATGAAAGAAAAAAAAAAATTTATGGATCAACAATATTACATTTATCTCAGTACAGTAATTCTGGAACTCATTGATACTAGGGACCAAAAATATGGAAATCAAGACAGTAAGAAATGGCAAAATGTTGAAGGGGAGGTAACTAACCACATAATTTGAATAATTTAAAAAATATGATTCAAATGTACATAAATTTTGTATATCTAGAACCATTGGGAATATTCATAAGGATTCAGATGTGGGATATTAGTAAACATGTAAAAAAGCTAAAATTAGAGTTTCATGGAGCATTTAAATGGTTTCCTGAGTAGCGAGGGACATGCATGCTACCTTTACTATTCATATTGCCTATAAATGCCAGCAGAAAACATTTCATTGTTGATTATAGAGCTTATGTCTTCAGATTCCAGAGTTTTACTTTGCCTTTTGTGTTTATAGGGTTTTAGCTGACTTTGGTTTGGCCTGTAAAGGGTCCAACAGCTGTCCACCATCCACTGTGGCCAAAGAACTTAACATTGCTGAGTGGGACGTCAAGTACGCTCCATCTCCAGAAAACATCTACTGGTTAGTGTAACAAACAAAATAATTACAGTTGTAATTAGTAGTTATTGTTGTCTTAGGATTATCTGATATTTGATAATACAATGTCTTTGTGTTATTCCACTCTCTAACCATTGTGTAAATGTGCCTACTGTTGGAGATATATATATGTTATATTCCAATAGTGGAATATGACCTTCCGGTCTTTTGATTGACCAAGAATTCGAACTTTGACCCGAGCTGCACTTGTTATTGATGTCATCAATAATCGAATGATGTCACATCACTGGATCCCGGACGGCACCTGTACAACTTGTTTGCCCATGCGAAATAAGACTTGGCCACGTTTCCCTTTGATTCAAGCCGATATTATTGTGGTAGAAACAGGTCACATGACTCATGATTTTTGGATATGAAATTTATTTCACACGAGTAAGTTATTTTTCAAAAGTTACAAAAGACACTCACAGAAGCTTGTGTCTTTTTTAATTTTTAGAAAATAACTTACTCGTGTGAAATAAATTCCATACCCAACAACCACTCGTTGTGTAACACTTATATATTATACAACAAATTGTACCATGTGTAATTTTTTGACAGGGAGAACCTGACAAAATCTGGGATACGATGGTGGATATTTGCGATTGTAATTAACGGATTCCTCGTCATCCTCCTTTTCTTTTTCACCACGCCGCTCATCATCATCAATAACCTTGACAAAGTGGAATACTTAAAGGGATCAATGACGGTAAGTCTTCATAGAAAAACATTTAAGAGCGATAGATATATTTTTGACCTGGAGTTATTTATCGAAGGCTGAATATTTGTTTGGGTCTACTTGCACAAAACCTTTTACAGGAAAAATGTACATACTTTCAGTTTTTTCATATGGATATTTAAAAATAATGAAGATCACTATATTGAAATTAAATAAAAGTAAGAATTTAATTATAGATTTTGTAGGCGTATGAAAACATTTTAAAAAGATAATGCCTGAAACAAACATTGGTTTAGCAAATTTTATAATGAAAAAAAAAGATATTTAGAAAAACGTTATTAGCCTTGGATGATCTTTCAAGTCTAGAGATTCTAGGGGTGTAAAAGTGGGTTGTAAAAAAATCATAATTTCTAACTTTCAGAGTCCTATAATTCAGCAGTTTCTGCCAACTCTGCTTCTGTGGACATTTGCTTGTCTTTTGCCAAATGCTGTGTATTACTCAGACCAGTATATAGGTCATTGGACAAGGTCAGTATATAGGTCACTGGACAAGGTCAGTATATAGGTCACTGGACAAGGTCATTATATAGGTCGCTGGACAATGTTAGTATAAATACAGTATGTAGGTTACTCGAAAAGGTCAATATATAGGTCACAGGATAAGGTCAATATGTAGGTCACTTGACAAAGTCAGTATTTAGGTCATTGGACAAAATCACAGATATATTCAGGATATTAGTCACTGTCCAAAGTCAGTATAGAGGACACTGGACAAGGTCAGTATGTAGATCACTGGACAAAGTCTAGTACATATAGAGGTTACTGGACAAGGTCATTAGGATGTAGGACACTGGACAAAGTCATAAGAAAAAGTCAATATATAGGTCACTTTGTAAGGTCAGTGAGAGGTCTCTGGACAAGGTCAGTATATAGGCCACTTTTTTTTTATAAAGATATACATGTAGATTATTTGATAAAATCCAGATCAACTGACAATAAATAAGTCAGTGGACAATTGATACAGGCCAGTGGTACAAAGCACCAATAACTTAGCAACAACAAAATTGGTTAAAAACATAGATCTATGGTATGTCTTATCTGGGGCACAATTTAAAACTGACTATTACAACTTGTTTATAATGATAATTTCTTTTCTTTATTTCAGAACTTCAGAACACCATTCTGTGATGATAAAGTGTTTTATTTTTTTGCTGCTCATGGTCTTGATTTTACCTTCTTTAGGTCTGTTTAGGTAAGTGTTTGGTAGTAAATAACACTGGAAATGTAGGTTGTACAACTTTAGAATGTTCACCATGTGTTCCTTTATCGTTATCATATTATGGAATGCAATTGAATATCAAGCAAGTTCCTAAGATGGCACCTGTGGCTCGCTCAAAACATAAAAACCCGATTATTTTCCTTTTTTACAATGTAACAGATGTAATATCAATACCTGAAAAGTTCCGCCAAACATTGACTTATATCATTTCATTGCAAATGGAAAGTCCCTGTCTCGTTTTTGACAATTAATGTACTTTTGCATGACAAATGAAGAGTCACTGTTCTGCCATCTTGGATCCAGGTGGTATGCTTAAAAAAACGATCCACAAGAACTGGTTCGGTTTGGTTCCATTTGGCTGGTACAGCGCGTTCCATTATGAGTACAGCAAATTCATACTGGACAGGTGGACCAGGTACAAACCTGATAAAGGAACGATGGCTGATCAATTGTGTGTAGGGTTTGTTTGTGATTAATGCCACACACTTTTTGTTAGTCCCCAAATCCGGATGGGTTGATAGGTTTCCTCTCTATCCATCTTGTAAGTATGTATGTAGCAGCAAAGATTCCCAGCTCTCTAACAGCTTCATTCCTGAAAGGATTTTGATCAAACTTCGCTCAGTGATAAAGGACCATAATATCTAGGGCATGTTTGAGTTTAAAGGATTTTAGGTCAAGGTCAAGGTTACTTTTTTAGTGGCGGCTGGTAGGGGACATGTATTGCTTTATCAATACCCAGTATTGCTAATGCAATGAAATATATAGATATTCATATAAAAAGTAATTATCAATAAAGAGATTTTTGCTTGAATAATGTGACTTGATTGTGCAAATAAGTTGCCTGTAACATGGCTGTATATTGTGGTATTTGCAGTGTGAATGCCTTGTTCCAGTGGCTGGTGATGGACACTCAGAATGACTTGCGCTGGAAGTAAGAACTGTATATATGGAGTATTCATAAAATACCTAGTAACAATGTCAGAGTTGTTAATGTGAAGGGGATCATTGTATTTTACTATTTTCATGGATAGACGAAATCTATAAAGCTTAGATACATAACAGTTATACCTTGAAAATGAAGTAGAGATAATTATGGTATGTTTCATTATTGCCGCTATAATTAGTAGAGACACTTATAGTATGTTTCATAATTTCTGCAAAATATTGAATAATTGAGGGGATAAAACCTTCCAGCACGCGGTAAAGTGAGTTAATTTTTGTCTACAAGGTTCAGCTACTAATGCATAGTATTATTGATTATGCAGGTGTATATTCCTTCCTGGCAATGGGGCTTTCTTTGTGAATTATGTGATAACCTCAGCCTTCATAGGCACAGCCCTGGAGTTGATGAGGTTCTCAGAGCTTCTTGTGTACAGTGTCAGACTTTTCTTTGCTCGGTCATCTGCAGAGGAAAGTGCAGTAAGGAAGGTATGTACCGGTAGCAATGGTAGGGCATCAGGCAGTTCCTAAATTTTATATGCATGCTCAGTACAGTCTTACCTGCTAAGCTAGGGGTTCAGTTGCATGCTCATAGAAAATTATTCTCAAGTAGTAAGTGAACCTAAAGATGATAAATTTGCTCTTGGATCAGAAACTTGATTTAAAAAGTTGTTAAAATACTTTCATAACACCTTACTTGTGGACTGGTAATAAAGTCACAATTGTGAAATATATATGTTTAATACTACATTTATCAAAGAATGTGCTGAAATAATGTGGGGATTAATATCGTGATATCAATGAAGATTCAAGATTAAAGCTAGTTTAAACTCTACACTTTTGTAAGTTATCTGCCAACCATGAAATAGGAGGTTTGTGAACTGGTAAGACAACAGGTTTAGGATTATATTGAGTCAAGTGGAATTATTCAAGAGATTTTTTCTGCTGAAAATTACTTTGATCTGTTTGTTTCACTGATCAGCAAAAACATTTCATTTTACAGAACTCTACATTAATTTTCTAAAATAGTTGATTTGATCTGTATGTCTCATACTCTAGAAGATTTATGTTGCTTGCAGACGACAGTCTGGGAGTTCCAGTTCGGTGTCCAGTATGCCTGGATGCTGTGTGTGTTTGCTGTAGTTGTTGCCTATAGTATATCATGTCCTCTCATCGTACCGTTTGGTAAGTAAAATGGTCAGGATTCTAAATGTCCTCAATCTAACTGAGTTTGTTCCTATTCAAAACTGGTAGAATACTTTGGAAAATACCAAATAACCAACTTGATAGTCCACCATTTTGGCTTCCAAGCTACAGTGAAAAGGTCCTTACTTTCTATTAGATTTTCATCAAATTTGCAAACTAATACAAACTTTTGAATTTCCATCCCCTCCATTTTGTGCTATACATATCTTTTCTATTCCATTATCAACTTTATGGCAAAATAATGAACCGAAAGTTTGCAGTTTTAAATATAAATGACATAAGACATTTGAAATTTGAATTTTGTTTATACATTTGTTGATGTTCCACTTCACTGATTCCATGGTCATTGTAAGAGAAGCTAACTAGATTGTAAGGGGAAACAAACCGAATTAGAAATACTGGATCAGATTTACATAGAAAACAATTTATTATTCCCCAAATTGCTTGGTTTGTATTTGTAGGTCTGATACACATGGTACTGAAGCATATGGTGGACCGATACAACATTTACTTTGCATATCGCCCGTCTCGGATCAGCAAGGGCATCCATAATACGGCTATCACATTTGTTGTGGCCTCTGTCATCCTCCTGCAGTGTAATATAGTTTTCTTCACAGCCGTCCGTTCAGGTACTGACTTCAGTTTCCCATATTCTAGCTTTGAAAATTTCGGGTATTACTGTATCATAATAGAAATCCTGTCTATGTGTAATGTACCAGAATTAGGTCACTGTGACCTAGATTTTGACCTTTAGTCTCCAAAAGGCAAAAACAGTTTCATGGGCATATCTGCTGTTCTCTTTTAGGTAGGACCTGCATGATTAGTGACTTGCATGATTAGTGAGATTGCTTTCAGATGTGTGAAAATTATCACAATATTTCATAATTCAGAATGCTTTTCTAGTTATTTACATCAAGCCTAAAATACATACAGGATATTCCTTGATTCTTGATGAATAACATTTATATTGCATCGGGTAGGATGGAAACTTTGATATTTCTAGCTCATTGATGAATTAGTGTGCCAAAATTAGTTAACATAGAAACAGTATATACCTGGTAGAAAGTGAAATACATGTAAATGCATTCACAATTTACCACAATGCTTCTAAAATAAAAATTGCTAACATCAGATAAACACTAAAATATGTACATTCACAGTATATTTACAGCAGAAATACAGAAGTGTACGGTCCGGTACATTGTATGTTGTATATAAATATAAATGAATAAGACTTTAATTTGAGTAGGAGCCGTGCAGTGGCCAAATGGTTAAGGTGTCCTGACACTTATCACTAGCCCTCCACCTCTGGGTGGTGAGTTTGAAACCCGTGTGGGGCAGTTGCCTAGTACTGACCGTAGGTCGGTGGTTTTTCTCCGGGTATTCCGACTTTCCTCCTCCTCCAGAACCTGGCACGTCCTTAAATGACCCTGGCTGTTAATAGGATGTTAAACAAAAGCAAACAAACAAACTTTAATTTGAGTATGTTTCTCCCCCAACAGAGGCAGTGAGTGCTGTGTTCTTTTTCTCCTTCGTCGCTCTGTTTGCATCACTACTGGCATTTACAGGACGTGTTTGCTTCGGCTGGTTCAAACACTTTAACCCACTCAAATACAAAGTAAGTAAAAACACTGAAATATTCTTTTCTTGAAATTTTTACTTTGATTATTAATTCATTCACTTATATCTGAATGTACAATCACTTGTTACGATCAACAATTTTCTAAATTTTCTTCTTTCTTCCTTTTGATTTATTCCTGTCAGTGATCAATTTGTCGAGGACTAGACAAAATGATTCTATCCCAACATCTTCCTGTCTTCCATATCATTTGAATTAAATACTTTCAAATAAAATGTAAATGTCTGATATAACAATTTCTTTCCTCAGTATGTACTCAACTCAAACTTTGGACTTTTAATGCAAATGATTAATATGAACATGTTTGTATTATACATGGGGTCATGTCTGTATGACATGTTTGTGATGATTTTTTATACATGGGGTCATCTATGTATGAAGCACAACTGAAAAAAAAATTGTTTCTTCAACATCATGGAATACACAGAAGATAAATGAAATTGTTCAGTGATTAAGAATGTTTCAAAAAAATCTTGACATGTGGAAATTGAACTAGTAATGTTATGGATTGTGAAAACTTTGTTTCACATTGGATATACATGTATCATTGTATAAAAACTGTAAATGGATTCTACAACACATTAGATAGTGATTGAACTGTTTCTCATTAAAATTTCAATTAGAATTTCAGTTTTGTATATTATGATAATTTATAGTTAATTTTAAATGATTTATTGACATTTAAACATTTTATGTGATAACTTTTAATCGTTCTTTGTACGCTTAGTGACATTTTAGTATTGTATTTATCTGACAATGAGTTGGTTAGCTGATACTTGTCATAGAGCATGCATTACTCCCAAAGGAATCATTCTGATGGGGTCATAATGGTGCAAGATTTAATGCTATTCATAACAAAAACATCATGGAATGGAATTTTAATTTTTTTTTTTTGTATCAAATATATTTGTACTGTTTTACAAAATGTTTGCATTCATATCAAGTCAAAATTTTACAGAAAAAATGGAAATTACTATTTTTGAAGAAATCATTATTTGATTGATGTCTGGAATTAATGTACATGTAATCCAATATTATCAGAATATAATCTGTTTTATGTTTTGGATTATAGATTATAAATTTCGGTATAATTGGCACATAGAATGAATCCATATATTTTAGATATTGTAGCTTACATAGTAAAGAGAAGAAGTGTTCCGCTTTGTCTGCAACTTGTGTTTATATGGATGCTGTTTTATGTTGTGGTAGAGACCACTAGGTTTCAATTTCTTGAGAATATTATGAACATTTTAATGATCTGGGATCATATACTATTGTATTTACAGTGAATATTTAGAAGCATTTAGCCATTAGTATCATATCGTTAATTTTGGAGTTATGGCCCTTTGTGCATCAGCCATTTGAATCAGACCTTTATTTTTGGAGTTATGACTCTTTGTGCATCAGCAATTAGAATCAGACCATTATTGGAGTTATGGCCCTTTGCATGCATTAGCCATTAGCACCAGACCTTTCTTTTTTGAGTTATGGCCCTTTGTGTATCAGCCATTAGTATCAGACCTTTATTTTTGGAGTTATGGCCCTTTGCACATAAGCCATTAGTATCAGGCCATTTTTCGGAGTTATGGCCCTTTGTGCATCAGCCATTAGTATCAGACCTTTATTTTTGGAGTTATGGCCCTTTGTGTACAAGGCTGTTCAATGCCCACTGTCACAATATCTTGTCAATAGTAGTGATGACTAATCAGTGACAGTTAACTTATATATAAACTTGATTACAATGAGACCTGTGACAATTCAGTCATTACTTTTTTAAAGAATTTTTTTCACTTTGGCATATTGAACAATGGTATTTTTCCACCCCACACTATCCAAATATGATACATCAAAAGTTAATTAAATGATAAGTTACCATGAATGCCCTCATGTTCATTGTAGTGCTATATATATGTTTACTGATTATACCGAGTAGCTGCTGTGTCACTGATAATGGTGTTTACCTTGTGTGTATTGTGTATCTCCAGCTCCCATAAGACAACAGCCTGTAGTTTGTTGTTGCTGTATTGTACACGTCTGTATCGTATTACAGGAGACAATTCTGTATCATATTACAGGAGACATTTCTGTATCATATTACAGGAGACAATTCTGTATCGTATTACAGGAGACAATTCTGTATCATATTACAGGAAACATTTCTGTATCGTATTACAGGAGACATTTCTGTATTGTATTACGGGAGACATTTCGGTATCGTATTACGGGAGACATTTCTGTATCGTATTACAGGAGACATTTCGGTATCGTATTACGGGAGACATTTCTGTATCGTATTACAGGAGACATTTCTGTATCGTATTACAGGAGACATTTCTGTATCATATTACAGGAGACAATTCTATATCGTATTACAGGAGACATTTCTGTATCGTATTACAGGAGACATTTCTGTATCGTATTACAGGAGACATTTCTGTATCATATTACAGGAGACATTTCTGTATCGTATTACAGTAGATAATTCTGTATCATATCACAGGAGACATTTCTGTATCGTATTACAGGAGACATTTCTGTATCATATTACAGGAGACATTTCTGTATCATATTACAGGAGACATTTCTGTATCGTATTACAGGAGACATTTCTGTATCGTATTACAGGAGACATTTCTGTATCGTATCACAGGAGACATTTCTGTATCGTATTACAGTAGATATTTCTGTATCATATCACAGGAGACATTTCTGTATCGTATTGCAGGAGCCATTTATGAACAGTGTATGGTTGTGTTTGATCAGTGTATGAACAGTGTATAGTATTGTTGATTGGTGTATGAACAGTGTATGATGTTGTTTGATCAGTATATGAACAGTGTATGATTTTGTTGATCAGTGTATGAACAGTGTATGATGTTGTTTGTTGAGTGTATGAACAGTGTATGATGTTGTTTGATCAGTATATGAACAGTGTATGATGTTGTTTGATCAGTATATGAACAGTGTATGATGTTGTTTGATCAGTATATGAACAGTGTATGATGTTGTTTGATCAGTATATGAACAGTGTATGATGTTGTTTGATCAGTGTATGAACAGTGTATGATTTGATCAGTGTATGAACAGTGTATGATGTTGTTTGATCAGTATATGAACAGTGTATGATGTTGTTTGATCAGTATATGAACAGTGTATGATTTTGTGTTTGATCAGTGTATGATTTGTTTGATCAGTATATGAACAGTGTAT
The DNA here is from genome assembly GCF_902652985.1 of Pecten maximus. Taxonomy (NCBI): domain Eukaryota; kingdom Metazoa; phylum Mollusca; class Bivalvia; order Pectinida; family Pectinidae; genus Pecten; species Pecten maximus. The sequence continues at coordinate 15,310,023 of NC_047017.1, read as the reverse complement.
GATGTTGTTTGATCAGTATATGAACAGTGTATGATGTTGTTTGATCAGTATATGAACAGTGTATGATTTTGTTTGATCAGTGTATGAACAGTGTATGATGTTGTTTGATCAGTGTATGAAAAGTGTATGATTTTATTTGATCAGTGTATGAACAATGTATGATATTGTTTGATCAGTGTATGAACAGTGTATGATGTTGTTTGATCAGTGTATGAAAAGTGTATGATTTTGTTTGATCAGTGTATGAACAGTGTATGATATTGTTTGATCAGTGTATGAACAATGTATGATATTGTTTGATCAGTGTATGAACAGTGTATGATGTTGTTGATCAGTATATGAACAGTGTATGATTTTGTTTGTTGAGTGTATGAACAGTGTATGATGTTGTTTGTTGAGTGTATGAACAGTGTATGATGTTGTTTGATCAGTGTATGAACAGTGTATGATGTTGTTTGTTGAGTGTATGAACAGTGTATGATGTTGTTTGATCAGTGTATGAACAGTGTATGATTTTGTTTGATCAGTATATGAACAGTGTATGATGTTGTTTGATCAGTGTATGAACAGTGTATGATGTTGTTTGATCAGTATATGAACAGTGTATGATTTTGTTTGATCAGTGTATGATTTTGTTTGATCAGTATATGAACAGTGTATGATGTTGTTTGATCAGTATATGAACAGTGTGTGTTCTATTAGTATATGACCAGTGTTTGGCATTGTTGATCAGTGTATGGGCATTGTATGGTGTATTGCATGACTATGGTCTACCTAAAGTTTGTAGTTGATGGTGTTGTTCTTGGCTGGTTGTTTCAGTGGTCTGTGTTTCTCTGTCACCAGTACCTCACCTTTTGCACTGTAGATTGTTATACTGACACCATGTCTCTTTTTTCTCTTCTATCTATCTGTTTTATCCAGAAGGCTAACACTGGGCCCGAGTCTGAGGTGGGTATAATCGGCACATCAGCTAGTCACAAAAACCTGCCACATTCAACCATAGGAACAATTCTAACTCGTATAGAACATCCGTATCCTAGCATTAAGCTAGCCGTGCATTTTCTGTCTCCTTTCCTTGCTTCCCTGCCTCATTTTCTCCTTCCAGTCCTTAATCTGTCTCTCTATCCTTTGCCTTTTTCTTTACCTAATCTTCTCCTAAGTGTCTCTCCATCATCCTGGTAAATCATCCCTGTAAAATACCTGCACGAAACTTTTTCTGATTGAAAATATAAACTTCTGGCCCTTTCAAGATTTTATCATGACCATTTCTCCCTGTAACAGGTAGTACTGATTGTAGTGTAGTTAAACTGCTTCAAGTTTACAAATTATGGTCAAAATAGCTTGAAGAAAATCAGGCAAACTTAGCCAGAGATTATGTGTAGTAGCACTAACACACTTGAGTGCTTGTACTAGTTTTCACATTATTTTTCTATTCAACACTGCTAGTCTTTACTCGGCTACTATCTATTTACATGTAATGTACCTACAAATATTGTAGTTCACATTTGCATCGAATTATAAATTTGTGTTATGTCAGTTTGAAAAAAAAAGAAAAAAATGATATTGAGGTTTTGTTTATTCTGGATGCATTTGTTGACTTTCTTCTACTGGTTCCATGTTATTTAAGTGTTCTTGTAATTTTCAGGCATTTAATGACGATGGCATGACCACACCCACTGGGGGACTAGCTGGCCCAACTGTAAGAAAAAAATCAATATTATATCTTCATACAATTTAATTTTGAAAGATAACTGGCAGAAAAAAAACTTCATTCCTTCAACTATATTTCCTTGTTATAGAAAATATCATCAGTTAATACACAATTAAACTTAAAATTATATGAAGGTTTATGTTAGCAATGATATTATTACCAGAAGATATTAATATATACAGTAGTACTAGAAGAGGCTGTAGGATTTAGCTAATCTGAACATCTGTCATATCATATGAATGGCATTAGGTGTATACATATCTGAATCTGTAGTTGTTCTAAGAAAACTGTCAAATTTATTGTATAAACGAGTGTGAATTCCCTTTTTGCCCATTGCTATTTAAGAAGAAGTTTGGGGTCTGTCGATCATAATAATTATCATATTAATAAATTGTATTCATTATCTTGTCAGTAGCATTCTGAAATGTAATTAAGTGACTTCAATTCTTCAGAGATTATGATCAAAGTTGATACTAAATACAAGAGTATACTTCAGTTAGTCCATGTTTCAGGGTTCTTGTTCAAGGACAACCCTTATACTGATCATCAGGACTATAGATTGTTTGTATATTTTACATCTGAGAGTTACTGTCCAAGGTTACTGATGGTGTATTCTTTGTTTACAGCCGTTTGTGGCGAGTGTTCTACTGGACCCTGACAGAGAGGGAGATGCAGGGGCGAATGCTGATAATTCCAACCCAGCACCCGTCAACTCATATGGATCCATCAACTCCCACACCCCTGTCGCAGACTCCGACCACGTCTATCAACCCTAACCACCAATCACAGACTCAGGCCACGCCTATTAACCCTAGACACCAATCACAGTCTCAGGCCACGCCTATCAACCCTAACCACCAATCACAGACTCAGGCCACGCCTATCAACCCTAGACACTAATCACAGACTCAGACCACGCCTATCAACCCTAACCACCAATCACAGACACAGGCCACGCCTATCAACCCTAGACACCAATCACAGACTCAGACCACGCCTATCAACCCTAACCACCAATCACAGACTCAGGCCTTGCCTATCAACCCTAGACACCAATCACAGACTCAGACCACACCTATCAACCCTAACCACCAATCACAGACTCAGGCCACGCCTATCAACCCTAGACACCAATCACAGACACAGGCCACGCCTATCAACCCTAGACACCAATCACAGACACAGGCCATGCCTATCAACCCTAGACACCAATCACGGACTCCAGACACACCAAAGTGTATGATTGTAAGCTCTTGGTTAAAGGTCAGATTGACCTGTTTTATCATACAAATTGCAGAAGCAACATATTCATCAGATCAACCTGTCTAATCTGACACCCTGCATGATAACATATAAGAGTTCCAGGGTATATAGGTTTATATCAAATTTCAATAAAAAAAATTGGGTTTTATATTATGCTGGTTTAGCGAGATGTCGGAAACCTGGAGTCAGATTAGGCAGGATGTCAGAATATACAGTTTTCAATGTATCTAAGTGGTCTGTATGCTTACACAGATTAGTGTTGAATGAGTACATGATTTAGTTGTCATTTATTTAGTATCATGTAATAATTAGTCTGGTTGATAATTTGTTCTTTCGTAAAAGTGGAAATGTTCATCATGACTGACAGCACAAATTTATCCCCATCGCGAACAGTTTGGAAGCTGACCAAGCGAAAATTTCAACTCGCAAAAATATCGATTTTTACAATAATCTGTATTATGTAGTTACAGTATAGCTATGTTTACGGAGTTTGTTTGGATTTACTCATGAAATTGTAAAGAAAATTATGCTTGAGCATTAAATTTCTCCGCAGTAGGTAATTGTTATATAATTTCATCAAAATTGATTTTTAACTGAAAAATGGAAAAGCTTCAACATATGAAGGAAGAGAACTGCATTTGGAATATTCATGTGCCATCAAAGAAACTGATCAGTTTACACATCAATGGTGAATTTTATTTGAAGATAATATCAATGGTGCATTTATGTCAGAGGGTTTATTTTATGATAGTTTCTTTTTATTAGTGCATTTGGATTTTGTTTTTGTTTTGTTTTTTTTGCATTTATGTATATTGGGTATAGTCACAAATATCACACTGCTTATCATTCCAAGAAAATGTGATTGTTAGGAGTGGCAACTGTTGACAATTTACAAGGGTGTATCGCAGAATGAGCTCATTTATGTATAGATTTGAATGCATTATGTTACAGGTTTCTTTCTGAAAATTGTTATGAAATTAACCAAAGCACTGATTTCAGTTTTAATACCACTGTAAATATCACTTCAGATAAGATATATCTTATTTTGACAATATATCTTTGTGTATGTATTTGTAATTTTCTTTGATTTTCATAGTCATTTGCAATCATTTCAAATATTAGAAAAATGTTATTATCTTTTTGTCATTTCAAAACAATTCTTTTTGTTAAAAACTACACACATCGTGTTTTGAATGAGTCACAAATTATTTAAAATGAATATTTTGGTCAATGTACATTTTATATGGAGATATATCCCACCTTAGTTTTTGTTTTGAAAGTCAAAATCATTCACACATCATTTCTATATTTCATACATTTTGTGACACTGTTCTCGAAATATTTCCAATCTCATTAATCAGTTGCATAGTTAAGTACTTACCAATCCTCAGTCCATAAACATGACTTAAAATAAGATGTTATCATTCTTAACTTCTTTGATAAACTCAGTTGTATTTCATACTATCACTATAATCAGTTATACATGTATAAACATGAATTTGGAGTCGAGTAACTATTATTTTGTCATTCTCTTTTGTGACAGCTAAGCTTCTTTAATACATTTGTATTTCTGTGTTAACCTCCTCTTGAGAAAACAGGAATTAGAATTATTTGTTTATTCTCCCATGAAAATATCTTGGATTAGAAACAATGCATACAGGTAGTATGGTAGGTAAACTTGCTCAAGTTCCAAGATCTGGGGTCCGCGGTGGCCGCGTTGTTAAGGTGTCCCGACACCTTATCACTAGCCCTCCACCTCTGGGTTGCGAGTTCGAATCCTACGTGGGGCAGTTGCCAGGTACTGACCGTAGGCCGGTGGTTTTTCTCTGGGTACTCCGGCTTTCCTCCACCTCCAAAACCTGGCATGTCCTTAAATGACCCTGGCTGTTAATAAAATGTTAAACAAAAACAAACAAACCAAGATATGGGGACTAATCTACTTAAGTATCTGTGCTTACAAGATATTCAGAAATTCTAAAAGTGTTTTTATTATTGATTGCTTCGACATATACCAGACTAGTATATTAATTATTATTGGAATTTATTTCATGGATTATTTACAGATGCTAATTTTCTGACAAAGAGAAGTATGCTGTCGGTGATTTAGTATATTTAAGTTTCCATGGTATGGTGTGTTGCTTTAATTGTTTTATGTAATGTTTTGTGTTAATTTCAGAAGTTCATCTTCATAACCTTTTTCATGACTGTAGCTATTTTTTAGTTATATTCTTTATGCAATATTTTATTGTGCAATAGTGAGAGTTAATTTTGAATATTAGAGGAGTGACATGACGAAAGACAGAGAAGAAGGGAATAACACAAGTGTCTTAGAGTGACATGACAAAAGACAGAGAGAAGAATGGAATAACACAAGTGTCTCATGACCTCTTGCTCCACATCCCCCCCCCCCCATCCTATATTCTCTTTATTCTTCTATCAATTGAATTAGTTTTGAAATCACGTGTGGAATTCTTCATCACCATTATCATTGAAATGCAATTTTATTAACAAAATGATTATTGAAAATGTGTGTGTGTTGTTTTCTTTGTTTTTTTTTTTTTATGGATGGTTGTGTTGTCAGAAACTTCAATAAAACAAAAACAAAACAAAAAAGCAAAAAAAAAAAGAAAATGGAGTGTAATATGAAAAAATACCGGTATTAATGATTTTTTAAATAGTTTTTATCTGCATTTTCATTTTATTTCAATGATTCTACGATTACATGTGACATATTTAATATTCAAAATATTGCTTTAGTATGTACAGTTAATTAACCCAAAATTGCATACTTATGTAAAATGTATGTATTTGTCATAATATTTAACTTTTTGAATAGTTTTTTCACATATTTTACTTGTACAAGTTAAGTTTTCTATCATAGTTTATTCTGTTTTGTTTGTGATATATTGTCAGTAGTTTGTATTACTGTTTCTGTATAATTATCAAAAGACTACTTATAGGTTGTATAGCATCATATTTACAAAAGTGTGAAAAATAAAATGTATGTAGTTAAAAAGACCTTTACACAATTCCCACATCTTAAAATACTAGTAATATACACAATTCTCACATCTATAAATACTAATATACAATACATCCTACTTAAAAATCAACCATTTAGTTCAATTTTTAAGTGAATATGAAGTGTATTTCAAACAAAGTAGTATATTTAGAAATTTCAGAGGTTTTTGTTTTTACATCCCCAAGTCAGTCACAATAATGTAGCCTATATTCCTAATCTCTTTGTCACAGCAAGGTAGCATACATCCTTAAGTCTGTGTCAGTTAGGTAGCATGCATCCTTAATTCGTTGTATCACAGTAAGATAGCATACATCCTTAAGTCTTTGTGTCACAGTAAGGTAGCATGCATCCTTAAGTCTTTGTGTCACAGTAGGATAGCATACATCCTTAATTCTTTGTATCACAGTAAGGTAGCATGCTTAATTCTTTGTATCACAGTAAGGTAGCATACATCCTTAAGTCTTTGTGTCACAGTAGAATAGCATACATCCTCGAGTCTTTGTGTCACAGTAAGGTAGCATGCATCCTTAAGTCTCTGTCCCAGTAAGGTAGCATACATCCTTAAGTCTCTGTCACAGTAAGGTAGCATGCATCCTTAAGTCTCTGTCCCAGTAAGGTAGTATACTTCCTTAAGTTTGGTACCATTATTGCTACTTTTATATGAACATTCTGTACTGTGTCTGTCTCTAGACAAGTAAATAACAATAAATTTATTTCACTTTTCCTTAGTATTAGGTCAGATAAGTATGATAACCATTTGATAAATTCTATGTTATCAATGTTGAGTAATCAGCAGCTTGGGATGATTCTACTGATGAGGAAAAATATATTTTCATCAAGGAGGTAGAAATGATGATTAAAATAAAAGTCAGTTATACATTTATTTTGTGTTTGTTTCTGTTATTCTGTTAATCACAAAAATATGTGATCTAATTCAAAAGATGCCATATAATAAAACACATTTTCTCCTACACTGACCATGCACAGAACTTCTTTAATTTTTGAAGAAGTCCTCCCCATGATAAATGTTTTACTGGAATAGACTATGGAACTTATTAAATATGACTTAATGGAACACCGGCTCACGAAACAAGACAAAATACCTTCTTCGGCTTGTATTTTTATTTTTTGCAATCCTGCTGGATGCCGTAATGGCAGTGTACAGGTTTTCATGGTACATGTATAGGAAATTCAAAATAGGATAAATACTTCCATGATAAATGATTAACAAAATATGTAACAAGTGTATGATGATAGGTGTACATGGAGACAAACAAAAATTGTTGGTGCCATTTACGATACGATTCAAAGAAACTGGATTTTTATTTTCAGAGTACTGTAGTGAACAATCTTTCTACTTTCATCAATGTAGACATCATTGGAAATATTTAAAAAAACAGAATAATATATATACAAATGTAATCATATTGTGAAATACTTATCACAAATGTATTACAATTGTGTAATATGCCATAGTTTGGCAAATAATTTGATGAATGTGATGAAAAAATTACAAGTAGAATATTCTGCAGATTTCAAAAGTGACTGATAAACTGGTGCTCCATTAGGGTAATTAAAGTTGCCTTACATATCTCCTGTTTTCTGAAGTTATAGTACAAACAAATATCAACACAGACATATGGTCCCCAGCAACATCCCCACCATGTCCAATAAAGAGATTCCACAAACAGATCTAAAGTATTAAAGAAATGTAGATGATATATCCTGACGAAATGAAAAGATTATTTATGATGAAGTTATCTATCGGACAATACATTAAATAAGTTTAAAATAATGGATAATCTCCCTTTACCTGTTGCTAATTTAGTACAGTACATGTATTGACGATGAAGATTTTCCATTGTATTATGCAGAAATCAAATATTAAGTATCAAATATGAAAATAATTTGTAATGATTAATTGTTATTCAGCATAACAACAAGATTTGATTAAATCTGATTTATTCTAGGACAATAAAACGAAATATCTTGGGTGTTACCCTCCTACATAATGACGAAGTTCTGACAAGAATATACATATTTTGTAGTTTAAATCTGTTTGGCAAGACGTAGCCACATCATACTATAATGGATTTCTAGTCTTTACACCACTAACAATCCCCAGAATCATAGGGAACACAGCTATGATAATACTGATATCTACCATATACTCCGAAAGTATTTTATAGAAAGGATGGGAGGTATTAGTTTAAAGACTACAGCAATGTGCAATATACATGCAAAATTAAACATATGAAGTATAGTATAGACGAATGGTTTCAAAGTCTTGGGAGATTGGTTGAAAACTGCCTCCCATCCTTTCCATAGAATAAACGTAAGTTGCACTATAATTTCTTTATCAGATAAGACTTGAGATTTTGACAATACTGAAGTGTTTTACGGTAAATACAACCTTTTGTCAGTATCACAGTCAGTAAAATTCATTTTATGTGTTCATTATAGGAGTAAAAAAGAAAATACTCAAGTACATGATTTATTTATCTTATGAAGATACATTAATCATGAAACTTCATTATACATGAAAGATTTTTTGAATGAAAAAAAAATAAAAATTTAAAGATCCACTTTTAGTTTGATAATGAAAGATATAATACAAATTTAAACTGCAAGAAAAATGAAAAAATAAGCAATATATATATATCGGCTACATTTTATGACTTCATTATGAAATATATTTCATGGGAACAAAAATGTTACAAATACCACATACATATGTTGAATTGTTTGTCTGTTTTACAGTCTGAATAAGGAAGCAATTTTTACATAAGTATAAGTATATATATGTACAATACAATATATTATTGTTAAAATGAAAGAAAAAATCTATGCCTGTATAATTACGATATAATGATTTTCATTATTTGAAAAAAAAAGACACAATAATATTATTAATGAAATACACTATGTTGAATATTGTACAGTGAAATCTTGTAGTCTGGCCATTTTGTTTCCATGTAACAAAAACACCTGTAGAGTTATCTCCCTTTACATGTTCGCAATTTAAAAAGCTAGTACCAGAATATCATTTCTGCATATAACGTCATAACACATTGAACTAAAAAGGCACAACTGTCCAAAACTTGAAAAAGACACCCATTATGAAGAACATGTACAATGAATTTTGAATGTAAAATTTAGTCTGAAAAATTGCATAAGTTTTTTTTTTATACAAGATTATCAGAATTTACCAGACATGATTCAAATTAACTCTCCTGAATTTAATTAAGCCTTATTTCTAACAAATAATACCGTTATCTAAAGAAGCAGGGCCCAGACTAAATCACAAATTCACAACCACCTTCAATATATACCAAATATAAAACACAGATATTATTCCATATCTCATATCTGTACCATAAACTTAAAAATGTTATTAAAAAATATAACTCCTGGTGATTCTCAATTGCTCCTAAAATAGTACAACACATAGTAAGTGTACCTTTAATTGTCTCTGATGAAAATTCATGCCTGTAAATATATAATATGAATTAAATACATTTAAACTTGTCGGAAATAAAATAACTACACACCATATATATTGCACCAAGAAATCTCAATCACATCATACTGGCATACAAAGTCACAACCATTCTACTTAATAATGATCACCTTTCAACTCGGCTTTACTCCTAGAAACATTTCAAAAATACTGCTAAGGTTTATTTTTTCGATAGTTCACAATCTCTGTGGTTTTAACAAATATTTGATGCATAAATGATGTCTTTTTTCTTTCGGAAATTGTGAAACAACATTTAATGCAAAAAGAATGTGTTTTTCTTAAAGGCTGTCAAACAGATGATAATTTTATTTTTATTTTTGATGTCTGTTATTTTTGTGATTTAATACTATCCTTGAAAACAGTGAAAATAACACCCACTGGCATTGATATCCTTTGAAGAAGATTAAGGTATCAATTGTTGACCTTGAAACAAATTCCTACCTTTATAAGTACAATGTAAATAGCTCTAACATATTTGTCTCTCATACAAAAAATACACAGAAAAACTTATTACTTCAGTGAAAACTAAGATGATATTTAACAGAAGCAATGAAAATGGGATGAAAAAATTCCACAAAACAAGTCATTTTCAACAAACAGAACACTTCAATCAATGACTAGATCAATTAAACGAAATTTACATTCACAAATATGTGGATCAAAGCATGAGTTTACATTCACAAATACATTTTTATGTGGATCAAAGAATGAGTCGTTGTAAATTGAGTATATAATGGGTACATGGATATTGTAATCTAATAGAATTGCTGATCATTTATATCAAAACATTTGGCATTTTTATCCAATTAAAAATTCAAATTGAAATGTAATTATTGAATTATAATGAATTAAAATAACTTCAATTTTGGCTTGTTTATACACTATTTCAGGATAATGATTTAAATGATTCTAAACTGATCACTGAACTCTTAATCTGTAGAATTATCTCAAATTATCACTATCAATGGCATTTAAATGAATAATTTTAGATCTCTAGACATTTTACAAAAAAAAAAAAAAAAAAAAACAGATATACATGTATATATATATATATAAATCTAAATCAAACAATTTCTAAAAATATCACAAGAAACAATTAAAACTATTATATTGCATGCTATTATTCTACATGGGTTTATATTATTTTATAATCATTTTCAATTTCCTATCTCGCTATGGCGTAATATCATGGGAAGATTGAAACAACTGGATGTTTCCTTTAATAAGCAAACAATTATTCTTATTATCGCATCCTCATCCTCTATTAAAGAGATATCCAAGGTGGACACACATCAGTGACATTAAAGCTGGTGATAAAGTCCAAATCATTCTGATGTTTTGATAACCTTTTTATACATCTGTCTGGCTTCAATTAACCAATGTCATACTGCTATAAAATTGAAACAAAATGTCGGAATACTTCTGGCTAATTGTGATATGAACTACAAATCTATGTCAAGCTTGTTGATAAATATGAACATACAGGGAGTAATGTCTCAAAATATATGTCCAAATAAATCATAATCCAAATGATAAATATCACAAAGCAGAAGAATTCTATTTCCTTTTTTACTGTTTTATAATAGTGACAAAGTTTCAAAACTGAGATTCCGTTATCTATTTTTCTATAGAATGCTGATAATGAAGTAATTTGTACATGTAATTGAAAACATTTTCCTTTTAATATCGATGTGTGTATATGGCACAAATGAAGCATAACATTTCAAACAATTCCAAACATTTCACACCTGGTGAACAGTTTTTTTCGGACATGTAAAACATTATTTTTCACATTTTCACATACAGAACATTTAGAAATTTTAAATGTTAACAATCCACTTTTTAAACGTGCACAACATCTAAACCTCTTGTAGCACATTCCATTGTGTGACCTTTTAACCTTTGATGCCAACATGTAAAATAATCTTACATGCTGAATGATTACTATAACATCCGAAAATAAAACTTGTGTCGACTCATCAAATGCTGATGCATTGTAAGCACTATTCAACTAGTAGCCATCCATTTTGAATGCCATAAAGTCAATGGATCTTGCTAGTTTAAGTTAAAATCACATAAAATACTGTATATTCTACAATCCCTGATTTTTAACAGCGAGGTTCAACTTTCAAATCAACGCAAAAGGTCCGTTTCTTGGTGAAAAGGCTACCTGTAGCCTTCCTTAGCAGCACTTTCTGACCAGCATCTGTGCTACACTAGAAATCTTCATCTCGTTGAATTGGCCTGTGAGCTGAATCGCTCCTTCCACAGTTCTAGTGATATATAATTAAAGGTGTAATTCTCAGTAGCATTGCAGTCAGTTTATATGAGTCGTGTATTTTTCAGATACTGTATCAGTGTCTTGTGTATAAAGTTGTATTGTCCGACCGTCTGGACCAGGTACATGCGCTGCTGACGGATTGATCCGAGAGCTTTCTGTAGATCTATATCCTACAATACAAAGAATTGATGTTTAAAGTAAACATAAAATTGAGTCTGGAATTTGTATTCCAGATCTGTTTCAACATGTGGATCGCGAGGACACTTTACTCTTTTTCATATCCACTACCTGTTAATGTCTTGGCATAACACAAGAGTGATTGTATCTATAATAATATGCAAGACCATAAGAACCCCATCTCGGTCAATTTGCCTCCCTCTCACCACCACAACTACGAAGTCTATCTTTCCTACCAAGGCAGAGTGATGTATGCCTTCTACTCCGCCCTCCCCCACAACAATTCTTACAGGAGTTATCCTGAAATAACCCGAGACGACCAATACATACACAAACTCACAGTTGAAGGGTGAGGGGAGGAGCTGATATTGGAAGACAATGAAATAACATTTGCATATTCATGAAACTGCCTCTCTCAGGACTGAGTACTTACATGGCCATGACACAAGCTTCTGTTCCCCACCCTCAGGACTGAGTACTTACATGGCCATGACACAAGCTTCCTTTCCCCATCCTCAGGACTGAGTACTTACATGGCCATGACACAAGCTTCCGTTCCCCACCCTCAGGACTGAGTACTTACATGGCCATGACACAAGCTTCCATTCCCCACCCTCAGGACTGAGTACTTACATGGCCATGACACAAGCTTCCTTTCCCCATCCTCAGGACTGAGTACTTACATGGCCTGACACAAGCTTCCTTTCCCCATCCTCAGGACTGAGTACTTACATGGCCATGACACAAGCTTCCGTTCCCCACCCTCAGGGTTGAGTACTTACATGATTGTGTTCCAGACACCACTTCATGACTTGTGTGAGGATGACTACACCTGTACGCCCCACACCTGCGCTACAGTGGACGAGGATTGGCAGCTTCTTCCCGCTACCCTCCTCGCTCTCTGCCAGTCTTTGTACTGACTCCACCTCATCCAAGAAGCCTATATATACACACATATATATATATATATATACATAAACAGATTTATTTAAAGGACATAATTTTCAACAAACTCGCATTTTACCAGATACTTTTACATTATTTTACTGAATAAAAACTATGGATTAATTATTGACAGGAGAAAATAGAACATCTACAGATATACCTTGGGTACAGTAGATTTCAAAACTATTTTTTTTTTACTTTATAACATATCAATACTTTAAATATTCTTATAATTATCTATGAAGCAGTTTAGTTACAAATTCAGGAAGATATTCTAGAGGTCAGGGCTGAGGTCAACTGATTCTAGCCATCTATGAGATGTTGATACTTACCCAGGAAGCCGTACATGTCCTCAGGACAGCCGTGATCAGGCCAGTCTGTGTACTGGAGGTGCCACAACTGGCGCTCTTTCTTGGTAGGAAGATGGACTACAGATATTCTGTTAGTCACATAACACAGGGAGTCGTTACAGAACATCAGGGTCACTTCAAACTGTAAAACAATATACATGTATCTTTAAATAGGATATTTTTCCACAAATAAGCCCTCATCCACAGATAAGACCTCTTCCACAATATGCCCCCTCCTTCATTTTTTCACCATCATAACTTTTTGAACAGTAAGCTAGAAGTAGTTCACAAATAATCCCTCCCTAAACTTTAATTCTACTTAACTTCAGGATAAATATGGTAAAAGAAAATTTTAATTATCATTAATATATGACTTCTACATTGTAAAGGTTGTTTATGTTTTTGTGCATATAACTAAATTGTACTTGTTAATACAAAGAGCTTCATTTCCTTTTATGTTACTCATAAATATATATATGTAAAGTTCAAACTGACCTTATATGTACATGTTACTCATAAGTATATATGTGAAGTTCAAACTGAAATATAGCATATAACATAGAGATGTACCAAAATATTCCTGATTATTTCCGAGACACATGTATAACACCATTGGTAACAAACACGTGTGCGACTTAGAATGAGGCAATCCCAGTTGATGTAACAGACACTTAATCAAATGAACACTAATTAAAGCTAGCCTTGGAACTCCAAAGGTTTTAAAAAGTCAAGAACCTACCTGGCCAAATATGATCTTGTGTTCTGGTCCAATTTCCTGGGGCCAATACTCGTAACATTTTCTTTTTCCAAGCTCCTAGAAGAACATGATTAAATGTAAGTTCCCGATAACGATCATCAGTTACCTATCTACATCTGTCAAGAGGTTTGTGTTTTTTAATCTAGTCAATCAGAAACAGATTGATCTTATATGTAATGTATATACCATTTTGAGTGGAAAAAGAGAATTTATTTTGATCTAAATTGCATGTACAGTATTCACCGATAATGAGAGGCTATCAGTGAGGCATTTTCCAAAAGGGACATTTTGCAAGATTTACTGGGTAAGATTCAGCCAGATATATGACATAAACAAACCATATTTTCTGACCCATTATTAGCAGTTGAAAGTAAAGGAAACAAGATTTTCCTTACCACAACGGCAGTAAGCATGGCAATCACATCCACTTCCTGTTCCCAGACCATCTGCCAAAAGTCGACGGCTGTGTTTGACATGGGCGCCTGTGTAGCTATGTACCACCACACCCTGTCATCTACAGGCAGCTGTAACAAGGGTAACCAAGATCATTTATAAGAAAAAAATGTCCAGAGTTCTTACTTATAGATTATATTTGGTGAAAAAGAAAGAAGGAACTCGACATATCACAATTATGCAAAAGTTTCCAGAAGAAATTAACCATGTTTGTATCTGGTCACACAATTGCAAGGTTCAAATTTAAATATCATGATTGCTGGCCATTTCATGAATGAATGACTAACATACAATATCATGATTGCTGGCCATTTCATGAATGAAGACTAACATACAATATCATGATTGCTGGCCGTTTCATGAATGAATGACTAACATACAATATCATGATTGCTGGCCATTTCATGAATGAATGACTAACATACAAAGATTCTGACAATACCAAAGTCTGCAAAAACCCAGGTCTGTCAACACAAAATCTGGTAAATATATATGGAAGGGTTTATCAATGGATGATTAAATCTCATTTGATGGTAATTCTTCTGAAAAACAACACATGGGTGAGAGTTATATACTAGGCATACGTTTATTCAATTATTGCTGGATAATTATAAATACATTACGACTATACGATGAAGATTTGAGAGTGTAAATTAAATCTACATAAAACTGGCCAGGGGTGTCATACCTTTACATGGGATGCGTTTATATATCCAGATGGGTTGTCTTTCCTTGGACTAATTTTCACCCTCGTAGTATCGTAGGGAAGGACATCGCGGAATCGATTACGAGATTCATTTTCGGTAAGTTTTGCACACTGACATTCCATTGACGGTGCCTTTTTAGGAATTTCTTCAAATTCTTTAAATACGAGATTCTCTGACAGTTTTGTTTCTAGCAACTTCCTCTGAAAATAGAGACCAAAAGTTTCAACATCCTTATTTTCTACAAAACATTATATCACAGAATATATATACATAACTTATATTACCAGGTTTGGCTGCCCAAACTGAAGTATGCAAGGTTTCAATGCTGGCTGTTAGTATATACGTACCAGGGATCTACCAGATATTGTCTAGGTGGAATCTGAGTTTATATATAAACTAAACTACCAGATCACCCTCACTGCAGTAGATATTAACTACCTCATTGAACATTATACAAGAAACCCGCAATACACACTTTTAATTATAACTTTTTATACCTAGCTTTATAATTCTTATGGTCTCTTAATAGAATACAAGATATAATAAAACATTAGACATAGCATCTGATTCAGAACTTCCTGAACCAAATATCTCCCAAACAGATGCTTATTTAAGATATATGAGGTCAATGTTGACCATTAATGACGTTAAGTAATGTCATGTACACTAGAAATGACGTCATACCCTTTCATCTTTCGGCGCCCTACTCTCATCGTTCATGAGGGCTAGAACCATTGGCCGTGACAATGTCAGACCATTCAGAGCGGCCATTTTTAGTGGACCAATGCGTCTCTTGATTCCCTCCTGTAAATATACAAATGAAACAGCTAAAAAATACTGACAGGATATCAACTGATAGCACAAAAAAAAAAAAATTCTTTATCAGGAATATAGATTTCTTGTGTAAAAACTTCTTGTCTCAAAACTTTTCTCTGATCCTCAAGAAAAAGTCTTTCGGACAGCTTATTATATATCCATTTTCCACAAAAGATGATTATGTAACTTCTTCCAGACAATTTCTTAATAATGACTATTAGATAAGATTTTCATGAAAAATGTTGTTGCATTCAAACTGATACAAAAGCTGCACTCACCTCCTCGGGGTCGGAATCACAGAGGTAGTCTTTATTGAACTCCTCTTCCCTCTCAGTTAATTCCTTTATCTTTTTCACTGTCTCCTCTCTCATGTAATTCCCCACCGGAGGCACAAAGCTCAAATTTAAGTACGAGTCATGATCTCCGCTAGGAGAGCTTCTCTCGGTCATAGACACAGAACTACCTCCAGACACACTACTCGTATGAGACTGAATAGACGAAGTCCTTTCAACTTTCGATTGGTTTGAAGCCTTCCTCTCTAAAGTCGATTGCTTCGATGATTTCCTTTCTAATGTTGACTGGCCTTTTGATTGGTTAGACGATTTTCTTTCTAATGTTGACTGGCCTTTGGATTGGCTGGAAGATTTTCTTTCTAGCGTTGACTGGCCTTTCGATTGACTGGAGGATTTTCTTTCTAATGTCGACTGGCCTTTCGATTGACTAAGTCTATTTCTTTCTAAACTTGTTTGGATTGAAGTCTTTCTTTCTAACTTTGACTGGAATGACAAATTTCTATCAACTTTCGCTTTTTCTAATTTTAATGCATCAAGATCAATATCCACTTGCTCGGGAATAACGTCATTTTCAGATTTGGTATTTGATCCACTGACCCCTGAGGCCCCGGACATTTCCTCGCTACATAACGTAGGGGGATTGAGTTGTCCAGTGGTGCGAGCGATCAACATCCTTCTGAAGCTTTCCCTCCGTGTGACGACTTCCTTGGACGTTGACGGCGGGGGAGCTTTGCTAGGAGCAACATATTTGATTTGTATTTGTGACTTACTGCCTTCACGTTTCAGTGTCCTGTCACCCCCACCATCCTCCACTTCACTGTCTGTGTCACGGGCGTGGAATGTCGCACCAGAATGATCACTAGATGCATCATCGTTATCCACAGGGCTGGCCCCTGTGTTTACCTGATCGATCGCTATCTGAGGTGTAGAATCCAGCCTACTGGCATCTATCACAACATTCTGACTTTGTTTTGGAACAACATCAGCCAAATTTTCCACACTTTTGTCAAGATTAGACTGGAGAGCCAGTGCAGACAAACCCAGATTTTTACGTGACACAAGATCAGGACTATCCCCAATGCTGTTTGCATGGCTTGTCTGTACAGCCAGATCTGGTGTACTACTACTGGCCCGGGGGTACGGAGGGGGCGGTTTATACTGAAAGGGGAGGGTCTCGTTCAACCCATTGTCTGTACTATACTGGGGCAGTGCCCCCTGAGAGTTAAGCTCCGGAGTGCTGTATGTAGTCTGCATGATGAGGTTACTCTCTGGTCGGTACTGCTGGAGGTAGTTAGCTTTTTCCTCTTGAAACACATTGGCATACATTGTGCTATTGCTGTAGTTTCTGATAGTGGTACTATTAACATAATCGTTCTCAGGCGGACCATACTGAGACATCTCGGATGTCCTGTGTTGGTGAGGGAATGGTATTCCTTCACCTTGTTGGCCAGTATATTGTAAACCCTCCCCAGGCTGACCGGAGAATGGAATTGCCTGACCTTGTTGGTCAGTGTATGAAATTGTCTCCCCTTGTTGGCTGGTGTACGAAATTGTCTCCCCTTGTTGGCTGGTGTACGAAATTGTCTCCCCTTGTTGTTGTTGTTGTTGTTGTTGACCGTATATCTGTGTATTGTTTTGTATTTGTTGTTGGTTGACTCTCTGTCTCATTACAGCGTCGTAAGATGGACTTGGTCGATATGCGGGAAGTGCCGCAGCCCTGCTGGCGTAGGATGGGTCCATACGAGGAGGTTGTGGAGGGGTTTGCGGTGGATGCATAGGCTGGTGTTGCATCATGGGACTGTACATTCGACCGTTCATCATGACACCTCCGTCGGGAAACACATGTGGTTGCGGTTGCTGTGATAATTCGTGACTGCTTGTTGTCTCTAGGGACTGTTGAGACTGACGGTAATAGTCCTCTGACGCCGTGGACTGGGACAATTCTGAGGACAACAATGCAAAAAGGTGGTAATTACAACACATGGCATATATATCTTACAAGTTTAAACTATGAATGATGTATACAGTAATATCATTTGACCTGAAAATTGAAATATCATAGCAGCATAAACCTAAACCATTACGCTGAATTATAATCGACAATAAATAACTCATCCGAAAATATGACATCGAGTTACACACTCACCTTGCTCGAATCTCGTGTCCTGGGATTGCTGTGACTGGTGGGAATGTTGGGAGTATGTAAGTGATGTCTGCGACTGGGTCTGTTACAAAACCATAAAAGTTTTCTATTATAATTAACTTTATCCAAGTAACCATGACTGATAAAAGAAAATCTTAAAACAGAAACTTTGTTACAATATGAATAAATCCAACTCAGGTTTTTTAATTATAAAATATATCTATCTTTGTACGGTAAATTTCTCATAGGAAAATTCTTTAATTTAAAAGTATGTACAAAGCTCTCATCAGTGTATGCAACGGTTTTGTTTATCTTATATCAGAGTGATTTCATTAAATTTGGAGGGCCCAAAATTAATCTCCCAAAATACCAAAAAGAAATTCTTGTATAAAATTTAATTTTCAATTTTTTGTTGACGTACCAGTTGGTCGGAGAAATCAGCAGGAGTTGGCATGCTTTGTTGTAAATCCCTATAACGAGAAATTAACGGACAATTAATTGTATATCAAAATGACAAAATCACAAGCAAGGATGATCACAATACATTTTTTCTTGATCTAAGTAGTAAAAGAAGGGACATGGATCAGTTACCATGAAAATCATTTTTTAATGATCACAAATGAGCAGAAACTTCAAAAATAATTTCCACAACTCTCCAAAACTTTATTTCTTATTTTGTGGTTTGTATAAGAATTATATAATGTACATTATATAAACTTCCAAAAACCCTGACAGGATACTTGAACTGTTTCATTGAAGAAAAGAGATGAATTTTTATTGATATCATCAAAATTTTAACCTTTTAATCATCTAGACCTCTAAATAAGGGTGTTATCTACAGAACTATTACCCATCACCAGAAAAGAAACACATATTACATGTTCAGACAAATCTTGAAAAATCATTTATTTTTCAATATACTATTTTTTTTTTATTAATTTATTGATCTATCCCTATCGTATTTTTTAAAATTTATTTATAGTTCTAAAGAGTAGTTATATATATATAATGTGTAATCAAACTTTATTCAAGCTTGTTTTTTTGTTTATAAGGGACATGACTCACTAAAATAAGTAATCCTCTATATAAAGGACACCTCTCTATAAAGGGCATTTTGCCTTGTCTCTTGCATGTCATTATTACACAGATTTGACTGTGGTTCTTATTCTTCACAAAAAAAAGGAAAAATACACACACAAATTTTTTTTTGAAAACTATATACTTTTAGCATGGTAAAAGATAGTTCTGTTTAACTTCTAAAAATAACTAGATACAGTCACATCCGGTGTATGTAGAAAAACACCCTCAAGTGCTCTTTGAGGAATCTTGGTGCCAACCAATGTATGAATTGTTTTAGTTCTCTGTTAGCTTATTTTTTTTACATGTACTTCTGAAAATAACTGATCATAATCAAAGTTTGGAGAAATGATAAATTTGTTTTTCTGCCTTTGACATTTTGAAGATTGCATCTAATTACCAATAAACACAATTACCGGTAATAGATTTATGTCATTTCTGCATATTTTTTTCTTTCAAAATAAAGGAGAAAAACAAAATTATGGTAACATAGCTGATATGTATAGTTCTATGCATGTAACTATTTACCAACAACATTGCATCAGACAAGCTACACCATCATGCATACTGGTAAGTAAAAGCTTCAACATGCTTATTTTTTAGAGAGAATATATAGAAATCAAGGAGAGTGGCAATTCTGAATGCTGTAAATGATCAAACACAGGAAACCAAGAAAGAGTCATGCAGTCTTTAGATGGAAAAGACAAAATCATGCAGTCTTTAGATGGAAAAGACAAAGTCATGCAGTCTTTAGATGGAAAAGACAAAGTCATGCAGTCTTTAGATCGAAAAGACAAACCAGTCTAAGATGGAAAAGGCAAACCAGCCATTAGATGGAAAAGACAAAATCAGTCTTTAGATGGAAAAGAAAGTCAGTCTTTAGATGGAAAAGACAAAGTCAGTCTTTAGATGGAAGAGACAAAGTCAGTCTTTAAACAGAAGCTTAAAACAACATCATTTCAGACAGAAAGTTTAGAGAATTTGTTTAGAGAAGATTTTAAGACGTGATTTGCAATTTCAGAGTACCAGGAAAGTAAACTGACGTATTAAATTCACCCTAATTCGTTAAGTTGAAATAAATAAAGTACAGTAAACACTAAAAGCTTATCCAGTCACAAATGCCGTTTCAACATACAGAAGGAAGTTTTGAGGATAGAAACATTGTACATAACTCAACTCAGCTTGATTTAATAAGCATATAATATGTTAGTCAAAGCACTGTATGTTAGTCGAGAGTACTATATACTGCCCTTGTGATAAACTCACCCCCAGCAATAAGCAATGTATTCTTTTGCTTTTATGACCAATTACATAACATCACCATAAATAAAACTTAACTATTATTTCTGTTATTTCAGTAATGTCAAAAATGTGTGATCATTTTTAAGATACAATGCTTTGTAAATATCCTTTATTGATTATTTCAATAAAATGATACACAAACTTGTATATTTTACTAAAAATTCATTTTTAAAAATCAAGGACAATCATCCCTATTGTTTTTAACAGTTAACTTTTTGTATAATTATTTTGAATCTTTATTCAACTGAGTTACAAAAAGACATTTAAGCAAACCATAAGTTATTTGACTTCCCGACTATAGGCTTCTGAGTTTATCACAAGGATAGAGGGGCAAGTATAGATTAGCAAGTGTATGATATCAGGGTTATGCTTACAACATGACATTGCCCTCAGACTCGGGAAATTCATTCACATCTACCATACTCGAGCTGTAATGAAAAACATGCGTCAGACGAAGGGGGTGTGGTCACAGACTGATGTCAGTATCAGTTTGAATGTGGGGAGAAGACTTCAAAACAATCACATGACATCGCCCGCAGGCGTGGACAGTACACAAAACGAAGGGGTGTGGTCACAAACCATTGTCAATATCGAATCAGAAAATGTGATGACATAAAACATTACAAAACATCATCAGAGTGCAAAGTCAACACACAATACCAATGTGAACAATACAATTAAAACAATTTATATTTTGGGTATGTGCAAAATTTCATCGTCTGACAAAAAAAAAAACATTGAAAAAAAAAAAAATTTAATGGCTCTTTCTGTTAAACTAATTTGATTTTAAAAATTACGATTAAAATTTTTTTTTTCTGATAATTCTGGTCTAAATATAGAATCACTTTCCAAAATAGGATGCATAACCTTAGCTAATTTAATCATGAGAAATATTTAAATTGTCCCCGCCCCAGACCTTCACTCCCTCGTCATGTAATCATAGGGTTATTTCTATAAATACTGTAAAATTGTCATTCATGAGTAAGTTGACCAGTAATGCTGATGTAAATATTGATACAGATATATACAAATATACATTACACCGGTCAGTGGAATATGACTCATGCATAACACATGCATGTACAAATATACATATACATATATAACAGGGTAAATATTGGTCATCAACGAAACTGACCCACAGCATTCAAAATGGTGGACATCTTGTAATCAAGAGCATCACACACTTAAATTTTTACATCTTTACTGAGCTTATAGGAAAATTTCGTCAAAACATTTTATAAGGGTGCTGTCTGGATGGTACAAAAACCATGAGCGTTTAATAAATAAATTGTAGGTGAACATGAAGTCCAGACTGCACTGAAGTATCACTGCATTACATTTGAAAGTATTTGAATTAAATTTTCTAAGAAAAATTTTGGATTATACAAATTTCAGGAAATAAAGCTAAATGCCATGTGACATTTGTAAACATACAGACAATAACTGGTGTTTTGTCAGTTCTATACCCTATACAATCATCCATTCAGCTAGGAAGGACATCACTAGGACGTCTCCCAAAGGTACAGCAATTTTTTGCTCTTTTTGAAATATTTTGAGTAGAACAGTGTGTTTTGACATGATAAATGTAACTCATAAGGTTATTCAGTGTGCAGGTAAGTAATACAATCACCGAGTCATTTGTTTGTGTAGAGTTTTTTTGTTTCTAAAATTGTCTTCATTTAATAGTAAATAAAATATTTCTGTTTCCAAAGGAGAAATTTAACATATTTTTCAAATAAATGCCACAATAATTTTATTTCATTACAAGTACAAATCAGTCTTCTGAGTCATAGTAATCCGAGTCGTTAATGAGTTTTTCATTTTGTAGTGATGTGAACATGGATATTTACTAACACAACCTAATGTTAATATCACCATAACATCCATAACCCTTAAAGATGCATTGTCTTTTTATTGAAGAACGATAAAACTCATGTAAACATGGAAATGCTATCATGTGAAAGTTCACTAGACTAGTGAAGGCTATCATAAGTGACATTATACATGATGGCCAATGTGACGAAAGTTTAGCAAGTGATAGTGAAATTTCAAAAAATACTGATCCAACATGTGATATATATATTGACCAATCAGAAGCTTGAAGTTGCAACAATTCAACAATAAACAGTCACACATACCTAGGAGTGCCCTTGTTTGCCCTGTAAAATTTCTGCTGTAAAGAACCCATTCGCCGGAAGTATTTAGCTGTTTCTGAATCCTCCTGTGATGAGATACAGAATTTATTTTAAATTTTCCATTTTAATACTGGATCCAATGAAGTTTCAGTTAACTACTCTAAAACAATACTCTTTTCTGGTCATTTCTATCATTCAATGCAGAAGAAATCTTGATAAAATTATTAATCAGAATAATTAAAACAAGAAAGTATGCATAGAGTTGGTCAATACTGTTAACATTTTCTAAAAGCCAGAGGGCAAAATTTTAATTGTACCAGAAAAAAATATTACTTTATAAATCATAATTTTTCACCTGAATGAAAAAAAAAATGTGATTTTTTCTGTTTGTTTTTACAACCAACACTATGTAAATTAAAGAATATATTTTGAAGAATTTTTCAAGGTATGTTTGAAATTTCCGACATAAACAATGCCTCTACGTACCATATGATATTGACAGGAGGACTTGGATGTGTCAATCTCCAACGTTTTCTTACTCTGGGTCAAGCGAGCAATCTCTGACCATCTGTAACAAAGAAAACAGAAGTAGAGCATGATTATCCATTGATGCAATATAACAGGAATTTAACCAGTCATTAAAGTGTTAGTAATCCCTGGAACGTACACAACAACAATCAACAATTGTTTAGACCTAATGTCCTACATGAAAAATAACAACATAATTTCATACTCAATACATATAGATCATATTACACCAGAATATTTTCCCCTGCTCCTGCCCTGATGAAAATGAGCTAACAGAAATTCAAACCATAATTACAGCTAGTAAATTTCAGGGCCGAAGAAAATTTAAGCTAAAATGTGAAAAGAAATTTGAAAAAATCAAATTCTAAGTGTAACGAAAATATGATGTTTGGACAGACAGTCAATGCCGTATACATCTCCAGCCATTTCATGGTATGCATATTTTATATTCATAGCAGATAAGCCTCACTATTTGAAAAACATTTATGATCAATTGGAAATGTTGACTGGACAATACTGAAGTGAATGATAGTAATGAGGCTTGGCTTGACATTCAAGATTCTATGTATGTATAATTTGACTATTCCATTTATGAATGACTTTTAACTTTACATTCTTTACATATGTATCATATTTACCTAAAGAAAATAGCAGGTTGGGCATCCAGATAACGAGCAAATATTCCCAGGTAGGAAGTTCCGAGGTAGAGTTCTTTGGCTTTCTCATCCTAGGTACATAGAGAAAGTACAACAGTTCAGATTATAGACAGTTGAAATTTTTTAACCAAAACTTGTATTGCTGTGTACTTAAAGAAACTCATGTATTTACCTCATAATAAATTACTTATTTTTCCTTTCCATACATTATTGGGGTTGTTTTCATTTATAAATTCAGTGGATGATTTAGGTTTTGCCCATTTCAATGTTACTTGACCTTATGAACTTCACATGACCTTCACAACCCCATGTGACCTTTACCTTGGCTATGTAGTACTCCATGCCGTACCCATCCATCATCTGTATCTCCTTAATATACTGCATCTCAGCCTTAAAAGGATGCACACCCTGGAGACTGATGTAGCCGCTCAGCGTCTCGTTCATCATCTCGGCCATCACACTGTCGTCCTTACACATTGTCTTAGGGAACAGGTTGTTGTCCTTGAAGTAATCTTGGGCATTCTTGTCATAATCATGGTCACCAAACTCGGCTGAAAAACAGAGGCTCACATTATTGTTCAATTTGTGATAAAATGGTGAGATATGTGGATATGAGAAGATTGAATATTGAATTTATCCTTCATTGCTCCCATTTTCAAAGGTAAATTTCAGGATTTTTTTTACATGTTTTTCAGTAACATATAACAAAATTACATAATGACAATGTTATCTTCCTATTTCTGTATTTATCCAACAATAAACTTATGTACAGTAATAAACCCACCCATGGATATGTCTTACAGTTCTGTAAGAAATTAAGAATGACAATAATTCCCTGTTTTTTTTTAATAAGCTCTTCCCCTATTTTGATTTTAATGTGAAATGTTTTCCCCTGGGCTTATGACAGAATAAATGTTGATGTTGTGTATACATCAACAGGAAGTCAGACTGATCCTCAATGGACAGTGGATAAAACCAATATATACTGAAAATCACTTACATTTCATGTGAGATTTTCGCTTGTGTTAGTATGTGATGAGAGTTAATCGAGAATTCAAATAATTCACGATTATTTGTACAAAATAACATCTTTTGATGGTAGCCAAGCTATCAGTAACGGCTTCAGGAGTCTTGCAGATTCGGGGACTCTAATACCACATCATTTACAAAATTAAAGTAATTTCTATATCAATGTTCGCGAAATCATATATTCACGAATATGTCTGAAGAGGTAAGTCCACAAAATAAAGTATTTCGAAATAAAAATTATTTACAGTAGAATGCATGTAGTAGAATTCCCTCATGCCTTACCTTGCAGACAGAAAGCTGCGAGCCGGACCACCTGGTCTAAGATGATAGGGATTCGACCCTCTACAATGTCAGTCTTCAGCTGCAGGAAGTAATTGTATCTGCCAAATACAAGCACATTTCGATAAAATGATTAAATGAGAAATTTGATGCTGATGAGTAAACTTGTAACAGAGCTGCTAAATTATGATCAACTTCGAATTCTTTCTTCTTTTGATGCAAGATACAATAAAAAGTTTTGGTAGAAGATTAACTCATGCAGTATTCCATGTCTAGAATAGCATATTCTATGTATGTACTGCAGTATTCCATGTCTAGAATAGCATATTCTATGTATGTACTGCAGTATTCCATGTCTGGAATAACATATTCTATGTATATACTGGTTGTTGGTAATATACAAGGCTGATAACATTAACGTTATCATGTTGTGTTTTAGTTTCCTTATTAACTGTGCATGCCCTCGCCAGACTTCACCAATGTTCCTTAACTAAAACATTTCCCATAGGAAAGCATTACTGGATTTAAGGGATCTTAGCTAAGGAACTTTCCTTCAATTCTGAAATGCTTTGCTCTGAATAATTCAGTTAAAAAATTTACTTAAACAAGAGATCCCAGAGGGATCTTGGCGCCCACCATTGAATGATCTTTATAGGTTCCATGTCAGATTGATCTTTTCTCTACTTTTCCCTTCCTCTAAGTCTTACTAATCTGTGTAAATTCAGAAACAGCCCTCTAGTACTTTTCAAACAAGGGTAACCTATATATAACATTTAAGATTTAGCGATAATGGCTGTGTGTTGTTTTCGGATTGGTCCCAAAATGCAACACCAGGGACCAAGGGGAACCTACATATGAAATTTCAGAAAGATCCCTTCAGTACCTTCTGTAAAATAGCGATAACAAACTTCAATTGTCAAAATACAAGATGGCTGCCTGTCGGGCAGGTTGTTTTCTGACTGGTCTCAAAATCCAATATGCATAACTAGGCACAGAGGGCAACCTACAAATGAAATTTCAGAAAGATCCTTTCAGCAATTTCTGATAAATAGCGATAACAAACTTCAATTGTCAAAATCCAAGATGGCTGCCTGTCGGCCATGTTGTTTTCCTATTGGTCCCAAGATGCAATATGCAGAACTAAAGACCAAGGGGAACTTACAAAAATGTTTGAGAAAGATCCCTTCAGTACTTTCTCAGAAATAGCGATAACAAACTTCAATTGTCAAAATCTAAGATGGCTGCCTGTCGGCCAAGTTGTTTTCTGATAGGTCTCAAAATGCAATATGCATAACTAGGCACCAAGGGGAACCTACATATGAAATTTGAGAAAGATCCCTTCTGTGCTTTCTCAGAAATAGTGATAACAAACTTCAATTGTCAAAATCCAAGATGGCTGCCTGTCGGCCATGTTGTTTTCCGATTGGTCTCAAAATGCAATATGCATAACTAGGCACCAAGGGGAACCAACATATGAAATTTGAGAAAGATCCCTTCAGTACTTTCTCAGAAATAGCGATAACAAACTTCAATTGTCAAATCCAAGATGGCTGCCTGTCGGCCATGTTGTTTTCCGATTGGTCTCAAAATGCAATATGCATAACTAAGTACCAAGGGGAGCCTACATATGAAATCTGAGAAAGGTCCCTTCAATACTTTCTCAGAAATAGCGATAACAAACTTCAATTGTCAAAATCCAAGATGGCTGCCTGTCGGCCATGTTGCTTTCCGATTGGTCTCAAAATAAAATATACATAACTTAGTACCAAGGGGAACCCACATATGAAATCTGAGAAAGATCCCTTCAGTTCTTTCTCAGAAATAGCGATAACAAACTTCAATTATCAAAATCCAAGATGGCTGCCTGTCGGCCATGTTGTTTTCCGATTGGTCTCAAAATGCAATATGCATAACTAGGCACCAAGTGGAACCTACATATGAAATTTGAGAAAGATCCCTTCAGTACTTTCTCAGAAATAGCGATAACAAACTTCAATTGTCAAAATCCAAGATGGCTGCCTGTCGGCCATGTTGTTTTCCGATTGGTCTCAAAATGCAATATGCATAACTAGGCACCAAGGGGAGCCTACATATGAAATTTGAGAAAGATCCCTTCAGTACTTTCTCAGAAATAGCGATAACAAACTTCAATTGTCAAAATCCAAGATGGCTGCCTGTCGGCCATGTTGTTTTCCGATTGGTCTCAAAATGCAATATGCATAACTAAGTACCAAGGGGAGCCTACATATGAAATCTGAGAAAGATCCCTTCAATACTTTCTCAGAAATAGCGATAACAAACTTCAATTGTCAAAATCCAAGATGGCTGCCTGTTGGCCATGTTGCTTTTCGATTGGTCTCAAAATACAATATACATAACTAGGCACCAAGGGGAACCCACATATGAAATTTGAGAACGATCCCTTCAGTACTTTCTCAGAAATAGCGATAACAAACTTCAATTATCAAAATCCAAGATGGCTGTCTGTCGGCCATATTGTTTTCCGATTGGTCTCAAAATGCAATATGCATAACTTAGTACCAAGGGGAGCCTGCATATGAAATCTGAGAAAGATCCCTTCAGTTCTTTCTCAGAAATAGCGATAACAAACTTCAATTATCAAAATCCAAGATGGCTGCCTGTCGGCCATGTTGTTTTCCGATTGGTCTCAAAATGCAATATGCATAACTAGGCACCAAGTGGAACCTACAAATGAAATTTGAGAAAGATCCCTTCAGTACTTTCTCAGAAATAGCGATAACAAACTTCAATTGTCAAAATCCAAGATGGCTGCCTGTCGGCCATGTTGTTTTCCGATTGGTCTCAAAATGCAATATGCATAACTAGGCACCAAGGGGAACCCACATATGAAATTTGAGAAAGATCCCTTCAGTACTTTCGGAGGATTAGCGATAACAAGAATTGTTTACGGACGGACGGACGGACGGAGGGACGGCCGGACGGACGGAGGGACGGACGACGGACCACGGACGCAGGGCGATTTGAATAGCCCACCATCTGATGATGGTGGGCTAAAAATTAAGAAATATTGACGAAACTGGGTCCCCTTAAATGTGACATTAATATATTGGTTTATTTTTTCATCAAAAGCTTAATTTTCTAAATAACATGAGATCAGTAACAGTGAGGAGAGTCAATTTGTCGCCTTACCTTGCCGCGTCATCGGTGATCCTGTGAGCCCCTGGGATGTAGAACATGACCCCAAAGTAGAGGCGGGGTGCGGTGGCTGCCTGGGCATTCTTGTCAATCTGTTTCTTCAGGGGCTTGGTCAGGTCGACCCAGTGGAACTGTAGTTTCTTGGTTACATAGCGGAGACCGAAGTATTGGGTCTATAATGGATTGTAAATTACAGTTAATAAATACATCATAGTACATAAATACACTGTAACACTACGAGTTACATATTATACATTACAGTACATAAATACACTGTAACACTACAAGTTACATATCATACATTACAGTACATAAATACACCGTAACACTATATATACATCATAGTACATAAATACACTGTAACATTACAAGATACATATATTATACTTCACAGTACATAAATGACACGTGCACTTTACTACTAAAAGTTAGCAAACAACTAGAAATATGTTTGTGAAACATGTATGCCCGACTGTTTCCACTTTGATAGAATTAGAGCTGAAGTTAAACACAAATTTAGCCAAAGTCCACTTTCAAAATTTGAAAGAAAAAAACATCATTTCAAAAAAACAGAATTTGACCACAATATTTGACACAAAAAAAAGAACATACCAAATACTAGCATCATTAATGAGTGCATGACTAACTCCACAAAACTTCCTGGCGGAGGCATAAAACAAACATTTATTGAGACAAGCACAATGTTACACATCATTTACATTTTAGTTCTTCATAGCAACACGGTAACATGCAGTCATTAACGTACACTACAAAGTCTGGTATGGATAGGACATCTTTTTTTTGTTTATTTGGGGTTTTTTGTTCACTTTCACATCTTGATCTTTGACTGAAGAAATAAACCTTTCATTTTATTCATTTTGGTATTTTATAAAAGGCATATAAAGAAACTTTTAAAAGCTTAATTCTATCTCCACTGCGAAGGCTTTGTCTCTCTACCCTTATATAATTAGCTACTCCAGGAAGCCCCTTCAAACCAATTAAGGGTTACATTTTTACACAAATGAACAGTTAAGCACATGTCAAAAAAGACATGTCCCTCCAAACACAAGAGTCAAAACCCAGACTCTAAGGTCTGTTGGCCATGGTAGTCCTGATACATATATATCTAGGAGATTTTCAGCGTAATGTTAACAGGGACAAAATGCTTCACAAACAAGTATTATTTCAACACAATAATCTTTGTAAGATATGTCAAAAGTATTTGTTTCTGGGTACAACACATTGAACACCTTTAGATGACACCTGTGACTGACAAAGACCAAGTCACTGACAATGGTTGTATGATTATAATAACACTGTCCGTGATATCAGGATATGGTGATCTACGGGTAAACAGAATGGTGTTATCATCAGCCGAGATTATCTCCATGAATAAAACTTAATCTGTCTGCTGGTTGTGTTACCAGTAATTAATCCTGGTATAATGTAAACACAGACGGAGAGCCAATGGCTGACCGACAGTCACAGTATCAGTCAAATCATGGTCAGTGTCCTGGGCCATTCACATTTACACACATTATCAGTCAAACCTGTCTATAAAAACCAATGAATGAAGCAAAGAAATATAGGCAGGTGACCTTTATATAGAGGCCCAATTACTTTGAAAATGTATCATATCTGGACCTAAAACAAATGGTCTTTATAGACAGGTATTACTGTGGTATATATATAAATAGAGCTGGCCTTTCAAAATGGATCGCTGTCGAGAAAATACAAATCCAGTTGTTTCGGCTGTAATGTTTGCCTTATTGTGCATATTTGACAACATAATTAGGATAGTGTAATTAGCAAAATTAGTAAAATCTATATAAATGAATTACAGGTTAATGAATATTTATGACAGGAATTGTTATACATGTATTTATAACAATTACAGTAATAAATTTCCTTCTTTATCATTTTTCAAAAGTATTAGTTTCCTGTTGGTCGAGACATTTTTAAAAAAGCTTTAGGACATTATGGCAGCCCTATATAGAGCTGTATACAGAAAATCATCATGAATAAGAATAAGGATATTTGTGTAAAATACATATAGGTATAATTTTGAATTTAAAAGCCTAAGAAAAATGACCAATTCTCTTGTAGAGGTGAACTGTGACTTTTTTCCTCAAGAAAACTAAAAACCCTATAAACTAGTGGTCTAGGATATCAGGTATATAGATAGGACATTTTTACAAATCACCTGACAGTACAAACTTGTACATAACTTCACACATGAGTTGGCCAGGACTCGATTACAGCCATTGTTGAAACAGGCTGCTTTCAACATCTATATAGGGCACAATAAAATACAGAGCCATTCATACTGTTAGCTCATTACTAACAAAAGTGCTCTCTCCGTCACCATAAATTGTTCCCAAGAGCAGTGTAAAGTTTTATTAGACATTGCCAGCCTGTATCACTACAAGCATGATTCATCTACTAACAATCTGTATATTGCAGAAGTTTGTTAATTATCTGGGTTAAAGATCCAGATCTAACCAATATTTATAACCAATTAAGAAACATTGTCACATATGAAAAGTTGTCAACCATGAAAAACAATGAAAATTAATTTTTTATAATATCTAAATTTCAATGCTTTAAAAGTTCCAAATTAATGACATACCGGTCAATTACGGAATGTTCAAGCAAGTAATTTTTATTTATTTGTTATATATTGTTTTCAAGATTAAACATGCTATAACTTTATTTAATTTCACACCAAGAATTCAACAAGAATGTTTAATTCAAAACCTCCTGCCTAAAGACATGTGGAAATCTGTCATCAATCACTCTGCATTTGTTTTTTGGTGTTTTTTTTTCGTTTAAACTAATGTCCTGCATGATTAATAACTGAATATAATTGTACTTTGTACATCACTGTACATGTGCATAGTTTGCTTATTTTAGCTTTAATGTACTTAAAGCATTCTGATAACTCAGGATAACACTAATTGCAGTTTCAGCATTGTGCTTGTCTGTTTAAATGCTTCAAAATAAACATGTTTACAGTACATGAATAGTATTTAGACCAGCCTTTAACTGGCCATGATATGTTCTGATGCAGAAGTTATTTTTACTATTGCTCAATTCAGGAATTGTCCTACACTGTCCTTATGATAAAGGAACATTGTCGTTGATAATTTTCTTCTGATAAACATGCAAAGTCAAATCTTTACTGATTTTGGGAGCTGAAAAACTGGATTTTTTTTGTAATTTTCTCTCGTTTTTTTTTTGTCAATTGAGAAGATAACAGTCATAAACAACAACATTTCAGTCCCATTCAATTGGTACTTGTAAACAAAATCACAAAAGCTCAATCATGTTGAGAACTCAATAAAATTGTCTGTTTCCTTTTCACTGGCCATAACCCGCTGATGGCCTTGAAGAGCTGTGTTGTTCACAAGGTATTCCTATAATCTGCCAGTTTACTTACCCTTTAAAGAGATAAGACTGTACACAAATTATTCAAAATATTTATCCGGCCTTAGGTTATATATTTATGTTAATGAAACATGATACACATCTCCAGAACTTTAAGATTTACCCAGCAGTCTTCAGCTGACGATGATTTTACATATGAGATTTTCCAGATAACTTAATGAGATCAGTGAAATAGCATGATAAACATGTACTTATAGGTAAACACAAAATCTCATCTTCTGACCACTGTCAACTCATTTATCAAGGACCTGATCACATTGTTGCATACGTCATATAAGACACGTAGTCTATGTATATAGGTATAAACATACACATGAACATGGCTGAGATGCTTCACCAGTCTTAAAACTTTAAAAGAAAATTTGATTTATCAAAATCAACAAATATTTGTGTGATTTTTGTTTTCTTAGATGAAGCTCAACATTTTGAATTTTCTAAAGCATGATGTTTTTATATGTTGTAAATCAATCCATCATTAACAAAACTACACACAAAAGAAAGAGAAAAGTATTATTGTTATGGTAAGTACAGGGGACATATGACACAGGAATAAATCAAGAGATGGCACAGCAGGTCATACATTAGAGTCACAGACACTGGCAAGTCTACTACAGATTTGGGAAATACAGATTGCACATGTACCTATTATAAAACTGTACACACTACTTATATGAGTGTCACACATCCACACATATATATACTATACATAATCGATTCCTAGAACTCTGAGACAATTTACCCATAACCTTTATTAGAAATGACATTTTGTCAATATTTTGTGAATTGTCAATAGTTTTCATAGAACACAAAACTTCAAATTCTGACAATATTCATGATGTTATATATTATGGTTACTTAATCTCTTATAAATACCCTCGGTACATACTTGGTTATGTCCCCCTTCCATGTGAGTCCAATTTAGGAAAATCTACTTTATATCTTGTATAAAAAGCAGTGATCTATCTACAATTATTTTAGTGAGTCCTCTTCAACTGTATTGCTAAAAATAATGAGTCTGATAATGTTGAATTAAGAATTTCTAGAAATTCTGTGAGTCCCAACAAAATTATTTTATGAGTACAGGACTCGGACACACCTCAAGTATAAACTTCTGAATCAAATTTCATAATCGAAGTTACAAATATTAACATGCATCTGCAATGTGAAGATGATTTGGGCAAGGCCACAAATGGCCATGCATGTGATATACTAGAGAAAGGTTGTTACCTCGGTGAGTTCAATGCGTTGAGCGATACTATCCAGACATTCTTGTCCCGTGCTATCCGAGTTTAGAGTACATTCCAGGAATGAATTGTCCAACATGGACACTCCAACCACAAACACGTTCTTGGACGAAACCTCATATCTCCTTGTCCTTTTAAAACGTAGGCCAAATGGCATGTTTCTTATTTCTGTCTACACATGAGTGATCGGTAGGTGCGTCTGTGTAACTGGAAAACAAAAGAAACAAAGAATATCACTGATTTGGTGCATGTGTACATTTCACTGAAACTGCTCCAGAATCCCACTTGGATGGAAATAGGCAATAAACACACCGTCTAGGATATAGAAAAAGAGGGGATTACCAAGTCAGTAAAGCAGAAAATATTGGTCACTGTGACCTACTTCTGTATTCTTCCAAATGTGTCCACATATATGAAATTAAATCTTTAGGTGGCCAGTAAGTTTTAGATTAATGAAGCTTAACAAGAAGTCTATGGTCTCTGGTGGCTTTAAACACATATTCTATGACAGTTTGTTAGTATTAACATGTAATTATTTATCAAAGCGTCATAGTAGTTTTATGAAGAGTTATAATGAATAACATATTTATACATTGTACCCAGAAGGGGCCACATAACCCCAGGTGAAGGTCTGAGGTGTATGGTTCGAAGCTCCCTATACCCGTGTCAGTTTGTGTTTCTTAGGAAGCCGAGAAAGGCGCGGGTCTGTGCGTCACTTTACCCTACTTGCTCTGAATGGCATGCAACAGGCCAGTTCAGTTCAGTAAGGTAGTCACCAACTACTACAAGGAGTCCCTGTTTCAAAATGACCCTTTCTATTAATGGGATGATAAATTAAAACCCAACAAACAAACCTAACACTGTACCCAGGTACTGACAAATTAAACACTTTCCATGTTTTTTCGGTATATATTCTGATATTACCAATATGCTATTATATATACATTTTTAAATAACTTTCATCAAAAAGTAAATATTTCACAAAAGGTGACTGATTTATGTGACATTTATCAACAAAATGTCCAAAAGATTTTATCCTGGTCAAGCAGGCCTCTGCAAACTGACCACATGCCACTGGATAACCACAGGCTATATATTACACAGGTGACCAGTCAATGATTGATAGAAAACACAGCTGTTTCTGCTACTTACCACAAGCTTGACCATCACTTCTGGGCAATACTTACCAAAACAACAGGTCACAAAATCTAGTTCCTAAACAGCATTACATTGTATATCATATCCAGGAAAATGTCCATTTTAACAAAGGTTATAGATATGTATGTACCTGAGCTTAAATCCCAACACTTTATCCAATGGTA
The DNA here is from genome assembly GCF_902652985.1 of Pecten maximus. NCBI lineage: Eukaryota > Metazoa > Mollusca > Bivalvia > Pectinida > Pectinidae > Pecten > Pecten maximus. The sequence goes on along the minus strand of NC_047017.1, from coordinate 15,275,386 downwards.
TTCATCTGATTGTCACTGCTACCTTTCCTGTCATCAGCTTGTGCTTTCTAACCCGAGAAATCCTAGGTCATCCCTATATACCGGTAAATTATTTGACCTCTTACTTTTCACTGAAATGTCCCACTACATAAAATATCATCGCCAACACTGCAATACTGTCTAGCCTATGGATATTAACTTAATTCCAAGTGCATTTAGGTACAGATTAACTTGAGATTTTTTTTCTGAAAAAAACCCAACTGATAATAATGTTCAAACTAAAACATGGACAAATGACTAAACCCACTACAACAGTTTTTACCTCTGACGTATTGAGACCACTGAAGACGGAAATGAGTTTTTCCAGAAAACAGATAAAATATATATCAATACAAGGATAAAATATCATTCGACTGTGACTTTTTTTGACAATGGTTAATTCGGGTGAAAATGTTTTTAAAGCGTCAGTGAGTCACAATACTGTGACAACAAATATCACATTGACGTATATGCGAACACTTTGTACAAATTTAGGAAATACTCCGATTTTCCACACAGCTTATTTACAATTGTATGTCTCCATCCAAGCACATACTCGGCTTTTCCAGAGAGTGAGTCATATATGTCCACTGCCTTAAATGGCTATTATATTGGGGAGATGGTCACCATACCTGTGTGTCGCCTATCTACCTGGGCTCTGTTGACGAGTCTATAGGTATGTTATACAGGTGTTACAAATGAATGTGTGACAAAGTCAATATAAAAAGGATTACTTTTCCTGCAAATCCAATAACGTTTAAATATCCACTTCCATTGTTTAAATGACCAAACAAAGAGTCATTTAGTGCTGACATTCAACCTCAGGTATCATCAACACTTTGTCAGAGTTTTAACACAAAGTAGGGAGGGAGAGTGGGGGAGGAAGGGTCAAAGGTCACATTAAGTGATCGAAAGCAAACTCTGACAACAATTGTACTCAATGACCCCATCAACATCTTGCTAATCAAACACAGAATAGAATTAGATTACGTAATCCATTCTCAAATTCAGTGAATACCTACAGGTATATGAAAACCAATCATGAATTCTAGGCACACCTCGACATGAATACCTGTATATATTTAAAGTTAGCTGTAATGTTGTGTTGAATGTATATACCTCTATAAGTGATTGTGGAGGGGACTTTTGTTTACAACCTGGCCCTTATAAAACGGCCTGAATCTACAGAGTTTTAAATAGAGATATACTGTTAGGAGTATATACATGAAAACACGGTCAAGATTTTAGGAACCTGGTCATAAAATATCTATATAGTATATACTTTACTGAAAAACCATAGTATAACATAGGAGGCCAGGGTACTAGAACTGTCCACAGGTCAACCTCTCTTGACCAGCTGATGAGCTTGACAGCTTAAACTTAAAGTCATTTAGTTTTGGTAGTACCCGGGTATATATACATTTGATAGGCTAGCCAGTTGAGCCTGTTGCACACCGTTGGTAATTTCTATATTAAGTTTAATGAAAGCATTTGCTGTGTAAACATTCCATTATTTTGATAATTATAACGTTTATGGAATACTTATTAATTGAAGCTTGAAACATTTCGGAAACGCATCAAATAAGCAAACTTATTGCTTACTTCAAGATTTTTTAATTACGTATTATTTTTTGTAAAAAACAATAGATTCATTATCTCTGTATATTTGAAGCTGAAATTTAATTCCATTTCCCAACAATTTTTTGACGTTATGATTATTCTTTCAAATAAATTTAAAGTAACATCCAAAATCTAAAACATTTTTCTAGATTTAACAATATTTCACTTATTTAACTTCTTTATTAATAGATGCTTAACAACAAGTTAGGATCTGGAAGAACAAGAAAAAGATGACTGATCTTTTTTTTTTTCAAACATGAGGATGTTAGAACTTCCCAAAATACACAAGAAAAATTCTGCAGATATTTTATAAATAAAATGTTCACCAACTGCTTATAAAACCTGTTCTGACACTATAGATATGCTACTATTTTCTTACATGAATTCCTTCACACTTTTAAATTTGACACAGTGTAAAGAAATTGTGTGAACATTTCCTTTCATCTCCTGTCTGCAGAAACTGCACATGTGGCAACACAGCAAATCTGTTTTATAACAAATAAACAAATATTCTAAAAGTGTACAACAAGGACGTAACCGAATCAAGTATCTAAACGTCAATTAGAGAAAGTTTGATGGTGAACGTGACAATACACAGACATGTTCATCACTACAAACAGTTAGTAGATTGTACCCAAGTCATTTTCCCACGCCATCATGATCTGACAGTATTAAAACTGGCTCTACAGAGGAAAGATTTATATAAAGAAGTTTCTAAATATACAGCATGCTATATAGAAAATAAAAAAGATCTTTATTGCGAATGTTGAAAGAATTCTAAATGTAACTGTAAAAACATTTTAACACATTTGCAAAAAATCTGAGTGTGCCAAATTACTGTATACTCGTTATTCTTTAATAGGATTATGTAATAAAGTGTAAATAAGAAAAAGTTTTTGTTTTGTAATTGTTATATATTTAATGAAATGGCTAATGTTTAAGTTTTGTCATTTCAAATTTTATGAATATCTTTTTCTTCCTATACAAATCTGAAAATTGGTTTTATTTTTTCTGCCTTCAAAGTTGAAAATAAAGCAATGCTGAATATTTCCGAATCTAAAATGCATTAATGCTAACATTCAAATTTGAGCATTCAAGTTGAAATGGAAAATGCACAGTAATCAAATCCTGCATGCCAACATGACATCAGAGATACCCATAGACATTGCTTCAGGAAATTGATTAATGTTTGATGCAATGAACTACATTGTCTACATGTATAGCAAGCTGTCTTTTTTCATTCTTTTTTTCGGTACACACTAGTACTACACACAATTGAGAAATTACAATGACTAACACTGGCTGTAGGGGATAGGATTCCCTGGTGTATCCTGTGATCAAATTAAGCTGTGGTGATCCTGGCTAGATTATCTTGAGTGTATACATAGTAGTACTTTGGCTGAAGCTTAAAACATCCCTAATTCTGTAATAATCTAATCTCATTATGGTCTAATCATGTACATGATCTCTTTATATGTTACAAGTCAGTAGGGTAAATGTTCCCCCAGATGAATCGACAGAAAATGGTGGAAATTACACCAAACTACTGTCACTGACCTGATACAGTCCTTTTATCTTGTTTCAAAGTACTATAAAAACCTACAGTCTCTAGATAATTCACCAGAATCTGTGAGCTCTAAATCTACCTGGTACATAATGAGTTTGGAAGTTCCTAACATTTGGAATATTGACACTGTTTGCATAAATTCATAATGTATCTTGCAACAAAAATATTTCAAAAATCATATTGATAATGATACAGTTTTTAACTATGAAGTAGTACCCAAAATACCAATTATAAATATGAACTTATGACACAAAAATATATATATCAATGGTGACCTTAACTAAAAGGACATTTTCTTATTTATATACACGTATATAACTAGGAAATTATAATTAACACTCATTACATTGTGACTGCAAAAAATGTACATTTAAAATCAACTCTGCATATGTTCATTCAAGTTATGTCTATCAATAATAGTAATATTTCAAGAAACATTTCAACAATGATCTCTGTAACATAATGTTACAACACAACATGAGATAAAAAAATTCAAATAAACTGTCATATTAATTTTTGCTGTTTATTTTACTTATAATCTGCATATTGTTGGATTGCGACACAACAAAATGTAATCTTCATGCAAATAACAAAATATTCACCCTGCAATTCTCAAATACTCATAAAAAGTGGTTTTGTAAAAAAGCAAGAATATGTTATCTAGAAACCTCATTTATTTAGAAATTTGTAGAAACTTATTCTCTTTAAAATTTTTAAGAGTTTTTTAAAACAAAACTTCTAGACTTTTTTCATAAACCATTTAAGGCAAGGGTCTTGCTCAGTACTCTATTTATTTGTCCCAATTTTTACATTTTATTTTTTAAATTCAGAGACCTTCATGAGTGCACGTACCTTATATAAAAAAGATAGTAAATATTTAATATTCAGAGTAAACTCACTTATAAACCTTAGGGTTCCATAATTTCTTTGACAAACTTTACAGTAGTATTACAATTTACAATACTATATTTTATTATTGTCATTATTATATACATATGCACTATAAAACAGGTGGTACTTGCTTTCGAATATGTTTTCCCAAAGCCTGTGTCATATCAGAATAGTATTGTGTCTGTGATACTGCATGCACAATGTATCATATTAGATTATCTGAAGATTAAAGTAAAGAAGTAAAGTGTAGACTCAGTATACATATATATTAAATTTATAACTCCATTATAATCAAGGTCTTACTGAGATTTTATTTCAATCGATATAGTCCAATATATATGTTTGTCAGATTATATCCTATCTGTTAAAATTCCCCAAGTCAGCAGGTCTTCGACTGTGATATTTAAAAATGGAGTATTCAGCAGTTTCAACAACTGCCACAAAACACAGCGAAGGTTCTATTCAATCCATGATATGTGAAAATAGCATGACATGTTTATATTTCAAACAATTGATAGTAGTAATACACAGTGAAGAGCTGTGTTGTAGGTTTCAAAACAAATCTTATGTGTTGGTGAAAATAACCAACAACTTGTGTTATTCTGCTGAAATGAAGCGCGTTAGCAATCGCACACCTACCTGTACGTTTGAATATCACCACGATTCAGAATAACTGTTCTGTGATGAAGAAATCTCTATACCATCACCCTCCACTTTAGGGGAAACTCCCTTCACTGACTAAACAGGTGTGGGCATCGAAAGGTGATCAAACATTTTAGCATCTGGGGCAATCCGCGGTGACGTAAAGTGACCAAGAATGTGAAGATTGTGAATTGTCGTAAACAATAACAAAACATATTGGATAAACATATTGTAAATCATGGTAATATTAAGATTTCTAAGAACTTTTTTTTATCACTCAGTATCATAATATTTATTTTTGAAGTAATAAAACCAACATTGTTTGCGACAATTATGATCAAAGTCATTAAACCGCTTAATATTAATTTTGCCCATGAATCAAGCGTTTATGATGAAAGATTTGATTCGAACTCGCGCATGCTCATAGAACCGGAGGGATATTTGAATGGCGGACGAAATTTTAGTAAGCAAAATCAATAACACGATTATTCAGCTCATGTAAATTCAATAATTTCAGACGCATTTTCATGCAACATTTCAAATCTGTATAGCATATAAGAATAATTCATTCACCCTTTCACTCACAACCTACAAGTTCATGACCATTTGACCTGCAACTCAAAATGCTTTTGCGCCTTTCTCAAGTTTTTGTTTACCGGACAAACGGTCGCTTGTACCGTAGTTGTAGATGTTTTATAATTCCAATACCATGGTGCCTAAACAAAAACATTGAATTAAATACATTTATATATGTTTATATGTAAACTTTTAACATTAGAATACATTCATAAACACACGCCTAGGTGCCGTGTGTGGTGGTTTTCATTTTGACATTCCCAGTCTGCAACGTTAACATATATAATACTGTACAGTAGCAATAAGTCCGAATTTCCGTGTGCGATCTTGCTAAAAGCAGATACACAAATCGCTTCAAGGTAGATTTCAAAAGGCCATCAACATTGGCAATTTTGTATTATCTACAAGATACATTGCAAACGTTACTGTGATTTGCCAACACCTGCTGGAGTGTATTTCTGACTTAAAATTTGATGCCGATGCACAGTAACATTCATCTCCCTGAATGATGTTCTCTAGAAATAAAAGTAAAGTTAACCTGCTGCATATAATGTCACATATCTGATTAAGAATTTTCATTTATCCTAACTTCTGCTTTTACATGTCCCAATTCATGCACAGCTTTTTCTCAATAGTTTGGGATTATTGATTGGGGCCTTTCTGTCTCATTTTGGGAAGAAAATTGCTGAATTGGGAAAGATATTTTCAGGAGTAAACTGCAAATTTTGGGAATTTGGTTTTAAAATGAAATAATTCCAAATGGGAATGGGGCCCATTAACGGCCCCCAAAAGCCTCCAGAAAAAGACCTGTCATGGTTCGGATATATATATACCTCTGTAATTAAAAATATTATGATTATTTCATGTACTAGGTAACCAAAAGTTTAAGTCATGAAAGGGAAAATTCCAACTATTTATCATAGATTGTTCATGTCAAAATATACCTGTTACTTAAAATGTTTCATATCCGTCTTCTTAATTAATCAACAATAACAATTTATAGTTGTTGCCCAAAGTAAAACAATTTTATTTTCCCAAAATGGAGAAAATGACAAAAATATCTTACCACCAGAAAAACTGGATAGAATAAAAGTCCATGTAATTGTAATGTTCTTAGTTTGTCTGGGGTCAATTGTCAAATCATTGTATGTTTGTACTGACCAAACCTACTGAACAATTGAATGTTAATTTCATGCGACGTCTTTTTGCAATTGTTTACAATTACACTTATTTGTATTATCAATAGAATTACAGGGTTCAAAGCATTTCAGTGTTCCTTTTGAATACTTCTGGTCATGAAATTGAATTATGAATGTAAATCTTTCCCATGAAATCTCTTTCTATTAGAAGTTATTTTGCAAATTTACAGATATGAGCTGGGCAGCAGATGAGTGGAAAGATGGGCTGCCAGCCCGGGCCCTTCAAAAAATTGGCCAGATAGAGCAACAATTTGAACGACTGAAGAAAGAAAGGGATCAAAAGCAATTTCAACTAGATAGCCTGGAACAGGTATCCCAATACAGCACTGCCTTACCTGGATATCAACCTTTGCCTACTTTATCTATTCTTACATATTAAGCTCCACACTCTTCCAATTTATATTCCCAATCAACCTGTATGCATATTTTTATGTAATATTGTAAGACTTTGGGTCCATAATTGATTAACTATCCCATTCAATTAATCTAATGTGTTGTATCATGTATATATGATGCATGCATGCACATTTTTTAATTTGATCTGAAAGGTTGTATGGTTTCCTGGTATATTGATGTTGAACATTAGCCTCATTAAGTCTGTAGAAGCACAGATAAATACTATATCTCAAGGGACTTAATGCAAAGGCCAATGAGCTGTAGTATGTGTAGCATTGCCCTATCTTTACACAAAGTAGCAAACAATACAGCTTACGGTTTGAAAAGAAATTGAAAATGATCTATTGAAGATAGGAGAATTGTAACTTTTTAAATTTGGAGATACGAGAGAATTGAGATTATGATATTTTTGAATACATTTCCGTTTTTTATTTGTAGGCACTTCAAGTGCAAAAGAGGAAGGTAGAGGAAGAAAAGAATCATGCAGCTGTTTATAAGAGAGAAAACCAGAGCCTGTCTGAAAACTGCCAGGAATTGGAACAAAAGCGCCAGAAAGTGGTGCAGGAGCTCACGACTAAGGACAATCATATTTCCTGTATAGAGGGAAAATTGTCTCACTCCAAGTCACAGTACGAGGCTGAGACAAGCAAGGTATCAGTGATTATCATTTCTAAAATCATATCTTCAACTTGTGATGATTTAATTGGTGTGATGTTAATATAAGGTCAGTTTCATTATGGTTGTCCCAATAAAATTATTGAATATTTAAATATGATTCTTAACAACGTGATTTCCTTGCCTTGGCTCATTGACTTGGACAGTACTTTTACGTTTATAAGTGCACATCTTTTTTAGGTCACTTGACACGAAATCCATTCTTGTGCATCGTCAGTCTGTAAACAATATATTTACATTTTCGACTTTCAATGAAATTTTGTGGAAACCTTCCAGAGCCAAAGGTCAATCAAAAATGTGAATTATATTTTCCCTAGTCTACAGGGTCTTGATCAGGTAGGGCAAAAAGCTGTCAAATTGACTGAAATTTCAAAAATCTCTTTTCCTTACTCTATCTCAAGTTTCCCTCTTGGGATGGATAACCTTTACTATACTATGGTTTATGTAAGGAATTCATAGTTTTGACTATAATTTATTGAATTTCCATTGAAATTAATTCAAACCTGGTTAGAATTGTCAGTATGGTATACACAGCAGTTTGATGATATGCACATTTTGGTCCTGATTGACATTCTACAAATAGGTGATATGTGCTAAAATGTCTATAATGTCCTTGTTTTGGCCCTGAGTGCTAGAATCAAATACCCTGCTGTCCGAAATCATTATACTAGATATTGGATAAGGCCATTTTATTCTTTTCTGACACTTTGAATAATATTTTGAAAAAAAATAACTATCTATTCATATAACAAAACTCATGGGACCGATTGGGCCAACATGCCTCTTTTTATTACATATACCCCACCCCACCCCTTTTAAAGAAAAGAGGATGACTGGTATGTCAATACACTCTGCTAAATATAGACAGACACTCTTTAAGTATTCATTGAAAAAGAAAAAGAATCAACCTTAATCTGAAAATTCCACATGGAAACATCCCTGAAAATGATTTTATTCAGCACACCACTTTGTGTTTTGATAGGTTCACCATACAATATGCGTTTAGGTCCAATAATGATATCTATCAACATATTTTTACTAGTGATTTATTATTTGAAAAATTATTTATAATGTTAATGTATGACTTGCAGGTTAGTCAGCTTCAGTGTGAGCTTGAAAAGCTACAGAGAGATTACGACAATTCCACCAAGAATATTGAGAAACTGACCGCTGACCACCAGAAATTGCAGGAGTATTGCAAACAGCAGAAGGTGCAGCTGGACAGCCAGAATGACCGCATAAGAAATCTTGAAAGTGATCTCAAGCATAATGTTGACCACAGCAGAAAACCTGTCACGTCTGCATCAACAACAGGTATTGTTATGTCTATTAAAAAAAAGGCCCATTGTCCTGATGTTTGGCCATTGAATCTTGCAGCATGGTTCCCAGCTAATGGATCATTGGTGTTAAATCCATAGTCATGATACATTGGCATCTTATTTAGGCAAACAGCATAAACCTTCAGCAATGGGGTGAAAGGTCAATACAGTTTAGTGGTGGGCCCATGATAGAAAATAATCGAAAATTAGTCAAAAAGGAAAAAATAATAATACGGATCATCCATCATGTTGATGTTGATTTTGAAAAGGCAATTAATCTGAAATTTCTAAAAGTGTTTGTTGATATTTGGTCTCGTTTTTTTTTTGTTTTTTTTTTAAAATTTTTTTTTGTAATGTTACCAAACCAAAAAGTAGTTGATCTTGTATTTTGTATATACCACTTTTTTTTATATAACTAAGATATATTCATTAGTCTTTTACAAGCAATTAAGGAGATGGAAATATATACATTTGCTAACAACCATTAAATGCTTTGTTTGTGTTCAGTACTAAAAATATTGATAACAAATTAAAGGTTAAGATATTGTAATAAATGAACTTGATATGTACATAAATTTTCTACAAAAGGGCAATTCTGTGCTAAATTTAGAAATCCGATCATAATAAAAAATCAATCGATTTCGGGTATCCAATTATCAGTTCTGAAATTGAAACCAATTTCCATCACTAATTATAGATCATAATGAAGCAATGATCAAGGCTTGATAACAGTTCAGTTGATTGCACTATGAGATATGTACCTTTTATAAAGACTTCTAATTGGTCTGATCAGGCAAACTATTTGGAATAGGATACGCCACCCTGTATCTTTATTAAACAGTACATACTAAGTAATCATTATCTCGGGCAAAAGAAGAAGTATAGCTGTAGTGCTTCGATTCTGTCAGTTTATAAACTGGTAAGGAAATTTTCAGCAAAAGAAAATTTATTAAGATGTTAATTTCTCATCAAATAGGGGCTGACAGTGATCTGCAAAATAAGCTAGAGCAGTTAAATGCCATGAGGGAGAAGGATCAGATTGAGATACGACAGCTGAAGGAAGAGTTAGAGAGACAAGCAAAGCAGGTAAAGTCATGTTTTACTATCCAATAAAATATTGTCAGTAGATTGATGTGGTGGTAAAGCTAGTATCCTCAACCAACACTGTCATGTCAGAGTTTCTATTACATTTGATTTAAAGGAGTTTTCCACACAAGTGAAGTTGATGTATATTTAGACCAACAAAATATAGCGCATTTGGGGATCACAATTTCATTTCTTCATTTGGCTTATTTCCTGTCAATTTTATAATGTAAACAAATAGTTCATACTGTTCAGTTTATCCTAAGCAAGCCAATCAGAACAACTCACCCATATTTGATATCGTAGAAAATGATGAGGGGTTCTGATTGAAAACAAACATGTTGTGACTCAAGCAGGTTTAATTGATTTAGCTAGATCAATGAAGAATTTCCACAAATCAAATATGTTTTTGTTTATATGATAAATTGAGGGTACCGTATATGGTTTCCATAAGAACATGTTTATGCTTTTTGTGCAAATTTTATGGGAAAAAAAAAAATCAAATGAAATCCTAACTTGTGCAGAATATCCCTTTGATACAAACAAAAAAACGTTGATGGCATTGTTTTGAGTACTATTCCAATGAAATATTTACCAAACTTGAGGACTCTAGGTTTGTCATTCAGGAACCACTCAAAGAAGTGATTTAATTAATAGAAGTGAATACTATATTAAGCTACATTTTCTCCAGCACTCACCTACATAGAATTTCTTTACTTCCGGAGTCCTCTTGAATGATGTATATTTTCCTAGAAAATTCTTCATAATATTAAGACTAGTTTACTCTGTATTTAAAACATAAGTGGCCCACCTGTCAGTGTTTAGTTCTCATTGTAACACCATCAGCACCATTTTATGACTGTCCTGCTTTAGTGCCATCTGTGAAGCCGGGATTTTCCTACAATTTTTCAACTGGATCCAGGGTCCAATAAAATGGAAATTTCTATGCAACAAAATGCGACATTGGTAAAAAACCAAAAAAAGTGAAATTCATACAAATTTTAGTTTTCTTTGATGAATATTGCCTTTATATTATTTTTGATTTCATTTTGTTATATGTAGCTGTTTTTCATTTTTCAAATTCACTAAAAATAGGTCTTTGTATATATAAAACATACTTTATCATTCAAAAGTGACTTCAAAATTGGGAATTTGTTAGTGGCAAATTGGGAATTTTCACAATAAATTGTATTTTTTTTAGGGGAATGGGTCCTTTTAACGGACCCTGTTTCTAATGTAGGAAAATACCTGTGGAGCAACAGTTTTTCTGCACACAGATTTCTATTTCACTTTTAACAAGCTTAATAAGTATCTATTTGAAATACATAAGATGTTTCATGGTTTCAAGGTCAAAGTAACTATTGATAGAAAATGGATAATCATTTCAAGAACATTTTTTTCCGTAATGATTGTATCATTTCAGCTTGGAGACCAGCTTAAGAATTCCACAGGAGAGTTGGAGAAGTACCAAAAGCAGTCGTCCGATTTATCTATGAAGGTAGATAACCTGAATCGGGCCAACCAGATGTCTAGTTCTATACCAGGCTTTGGCTCATCAACCAATCAGCAGGCCAATGCAAAACCAGGCTTTGGTTCATCAACCAATCACCATGCCAGTTCCATACCAGGTTTTGGCTCATCAACCAATCACCATGCCAGTTCCATACCAGGCTTTGGCTCATCAACCAATCACCATGCCAGTTCCATACCAGGTTTTGGCACATCAACCAATCACCATGCCAGTTCCATACCAGGTTTTGGCTCATCAACCAATCACCATGCCAGTTCCATACCAGGTTTTGGCTCATCAACCAATCACCATGCCAGTTCCATACCAGGTTTTGGCACATCAGCCAATCACCAAACCAATTCAGTACAAGGCGGGATCAGTATGGAATCTGTTGGGGTGCAAAACAGTAAAGGTATTAAATATTTGTTTAAAGCCTACATTCGTGGTCCGTTGTCGTCCATCCATAAAAAATCCTCGTTATCGCTATTTCTTGAGAAGTTCTGGAGGGATATTTCTCAAACTTCACATGTAGGTTTCTATTAGTCCCTAGTTGTGCCTATCAATTTTTAAGTCTGATTTGGAAAACAAAATGAAATGTTCGACAGACAGTCGTATTATATTTTGACAGTTGACAGTATAAGTTATAAAAAATGTTATTGCAATTTCTAGAGCAGTACTTGAGGAATATTTCTCACACTTCACTTGTAGGTTCCCCTTGGTCTCTAGTAATTCCCATTTGATTTTTTAGTCTGATCAGGAAACAAAATGACCAATAGAAAGCCATCCTGGATTTTGACAGTTGAAATTTGTTATCATTATTTCTTGAGAAGTACTCAGAGAATTTTTCTCAAGCTTAACATGTCAGTTCCTCTTGTCCCTAGTTGTGCCCATTCAATTTTGAGCCTGATCAGGAAAACAAAATTGCCAGTTTGAATTTTGACCGGTTTAAGTTAATTGTCGTTATTTCTCAGAAAGTTCTCCTTAACTCTTTATTCATTAAGGTTTTCGTTTTGATCATATGACTTAAGACGATGGAAGGCGAATGTAGAGAATAGATCCGTCTTGCATAGACCTAATAAAGGTTATAATGATGGGAATCACAATCCCTCTGGAATCTCTTGTTATAGATGGCTTTAAAAGGGGATTTTAAATGATCTTTAAAAAAAAAACAATTAAAAAATGTGAACAGGAGGACCAGTTTTTTATTTCCAGTTCTATAACTTACTGGCAGTGTTGAATCAGAGAAATTTCTACTAATGCTTATATCTGAAGAAATATTTGTTTACTTAGACCTATCAATATTCATACCAAATTAGTTGATTTGAATTTGTTGATTCAGCCAATGGCAGTTCCTGGTCAGGCGGCGGTGACTGGAAAGAAGGATTATCATCACAGGCACTGCAAAAGGTTGGACAAATTGAGGCTCAACTGGATAAGATCAAGAAAGAAAGAGACCAGAAACAGTTCCAAGTGGACAGTCTGGAGCAGGTGAGTGACAGTTCATGGTGATATGGGGTTTTTGTGCTCCAATTGAAAACTGTTACTCAAAGATCTGTTATATTGAATTGATTCAAAGTTTTAGGATGTGAACTATAATCAGTGTATGGCCAGTTTATGCGTCTGCCATTCTTTGTATGGGAGTGAATCTTGCAATGAAAGTATTGCATTAATTTCTATGAAAAATACATAAACTGGGGTGCAATACTCTTCACTGTCTTGGTATACAACATATTTCCAATTCAGTGAATGAAGCATTCAAAATCTATTCTATGGCCCGTATTACAAACAAAAATATTGTGAATTGTTTTGCAATTGTTGTAAAATGAATAAAAGTTTACATTTACATTTGATATCAACCTCTTCATTTTTAACTTGTAATTGAGATAATCTTCATGATAGTTATATTGAAGCTGTGAATTGTGGACATCTCAAAACAAAACAAAAAATAGTAGTTTTATGCTATTTGTTATCTCATGTCACAATTTGCTATATTTTTCAATTTCATCAGGCATTAAGTAATCAGAAGAGGAAGGTAGAGGAGGAGAAAAACCAGGCCGGCAGCTTAAAGAAAGAGTTACAAACACTATCGGCCAACTGTGAAGCTGTCGAGCAGAAACGACAGAAGTTAGCACAGGAGATTCAGGTCAAGGACAACCGAATATCATGTTTGGATGGTCAGCTGGCTCATGTCAAAGCTCAGATGGAGGCAGAAACTCAGAAGGTAAGAGTGATAAGACAATCAATATCATACAGACAGAAATTTAATACATAAATCAAGCGATTGCCGAGAACAAAAAATTGGGTCTAATACAAGTGGCTCAGAGAATCATATAATTATTACCATCAGTGCAGCCTCTATTAAAGAAATAATCTGATAACTAATGGATACTGACAGGCAAGCAAGCTGCAAGCCGAGATGGAGAAGGCACAGTCTCAGCAACAAGAAGCTGTCCGCAAACTGGAGCAGGTATCAGAGGAGCAGGGAAAGCTACAACAGCGAGTACAGCTGGCACAACAGGAGCAGAAACAGGCTACAGAGAGCATGACGTAAGTGATAGTGAGAGCATGACATCAGTCTGGCTGAGTAAACACGACAGAGAGCATAATGTAAGCATGACAGTGTTAACATGCCACAAAGAGCATGACATCAGTCTGGCTGTGTTAACATGCCACATGGAGCATGACATCAGTCTGGCTGTGTTAACACACCAAAGATAACATGACAAAGTATTGATGTGTTAACATGCCTAAGAAAGCATGACGTAAGTGATAGTGTGAGCATTCCAGAGAGAGCATGACATCAGTCTGGCAGTGTAAACATGCCAGGGAGCATAATTTCAGTCTGACAGTGTTAAACATGCCACAGAGAGAATGACGCAAGTCTGGCAGTGTTAAATGCCACAGAAGGTATGATGTAAGTTTGTTCGTGCTAAGACACCAGAGAGCATGACAAGTCTGGCAGTGTTAAGATGCCACAGAAAGCATGACATTAGTCCCCACAAAAAGGAAATCCAAGTGTGCAGAGATTGCTCAGCATTTGGATAATTGTTTATTTTTAAAGATGTCATCAGTAGTAAAACTATGCCAGAAATATCTACAGCATGCTGACTTACATCATAGAATCTACCATGACATATTCATTACTTGTCACATCAGTGCAGTCATATAATGACATCCAGGTATAGGAATTGTTAGATGGCAATAATTCAGTGTAAAGTATGAAACTGGTTGCAAATCATAGACCATTCTTGTTTTCAATTGATCATGCTTACTGTTTGATAGAGACATAGGACCGTAACTTTGTGGTATTTATGGGTATTGATAGACTAACATAATGATTGTTCTGTTCTACAGGCAGATGAAGAAGAATGAAAGCATGTCACAGAAGAAACTGGAAAGCAAGGAGGATGAGGTGAATAAACTGAAGGACGACCTAAAGGTCACCAAAGACAGTATAACAGAGAAGGATAGACAGATGCAGCGTAAGTAATGAGTAATAATAAAGGAGTGAAGCGTCTTTTTAACTTGGTTTTATGACAGTACACATTCCAACAAATTCACCGATGTTTCTTGAGAGGAGCATTTTGCATGGTACAGAAATGATTCATTCCTTATTAGACTGGAACAGGGGATGGGGGTAGTTTTTTAACCCACCATCCGATTCAAATTTCCCTGCCTCTGTCATCCGTAAACTCTCCTTGTTATCGCTATTTCTAGAAAAGTTAGATCTTTTTTAGATTTCTTATGAAGGTTTTCAAATTATTAAATATCTCTGGTTAAAACCTTCAAATTATTAAATATCTCTGGTTTTTAAACCAGATTTTGGTCAGTTTTTATTTATTGGTTACGTATGAATACTTGAAACAAGTTGGCCTTGTTTTATTTGACACTGTTTTATATAAAAAAGGAATAATTTTTGTTTGTTATGTATTTCAGAGATGCAGAAATCTTGGCAACAGACAGAGGCTCGTTTGAATCACCAGAGTAACGAGAAAGAAGCGGAGTACAAGACCATGGTGGAGAAACTATCAGCATCAGAAAAGGAATTCCGTCAACTGCAGAGTGACCACAGAAACCAACAGAACCAGTTTCAGGATCTGAAGAGCATCATTGAGAAAAAGGAGAAGGAAAACTCTCAACTGTCACTCAGCAATTCACAGTACCAGTCCGACCTGGACGCTCTACAGAACAAACACAAGAAAGCCATGGACGAGTACCATTGCCTGCAGACCAAACTGGACCAGCTTCACTCCAGCCACCTGACAGCCACTACCCATTTACAAGAGTCCAAAAAGTTAGTGGAAGACAAGGAGACAGAGATAAAAGAGCTGAGGAAGACACTGGAGAGCATGCAGGATGAGGCAATCCGATGTGAGGAACAGCACCAAACCACAATTACTGAACTGAACAGTCAGATGTCCAATGTCCAGCAGGCAGCTGATACTAAGGCAGCGGAGATCACATCACTCGAGATGCAACTCCTGTCTGTCCAGATGCAGGTAGACACAGTCGCTCAGAGCAATTCAGGACAGATTTCCGACCTTGAACAAAAGGTCAAGGCTCTAGAGGTCAGTGAAGGTCACATGAAGGATGTTTTACAAAATAAGGAACAGGAGATCGACGCCATGAAAAGGAATCAGGAAGAAACTACCCATGAGCTGAATAACAGTAGGGATGCTCTGTGCCAATCGGAGGAGAAATGTAAAAGTATTACTGGTGAGCTAGAGGACACAATGAGAAAGTTGGAACACGCCAAGGATTCTGTTGAGTCACACATAAGAGAAACTGCAGCTTTAAAGACTGAGTTATCGTCTATTCAAGAACAGTCCTTAAACGAAAGGGATAACATGGTGAAGGAGGCTGATGAAATTAAAGAGCAACTAAAAACGTGTCTTGTTGAAAAAGATAAATTACAAGATATTGTTTCTAAGAGGGAATCCGAGTTGGAGAAGGTGACAAGTGACTTGGGCAATATGTCATCCATGAAAAAAGATTTGGAAGGAAAACTTACAACTCTGACTGAAGAGCATGACACCTTGGTTACTGAGAGACAGACCCTGACCTCTAAGTTAGAGCAAGCAGAAAGTGCTCTGGTGGCAAAATCTAGTGAACTGAAAGAATTGGATAAACAACTCCAATCCTCATGTGATGGACTTAATTCCAATCTGGAGGCAAAACAACAACATTTGGACAGTGTACAAGTTGACTTAGACACCATTAAGGACAAGCATGATAAAATGGCTGAACTGCTTGTAGTCAAGGAACAGGAATGCAATAAGCTTATACAGGAATTATCTGACCTGAAAACAGAAAGTTCTTCTCTAGCAGACAAACTTCAAGGATATCAGGATCAGCTCAGCACACTTGAGGCGGAGAACAGTGAACTTAAAGGTCAGTACGAACAAGCCAACTCCACAGTATTAAGTAAAAACCAGGCTCTTATGGAAATAGAGACCGAACTGTCCTCATTAAAAGAAAAATCTGACAGCCGCTGTCAAGAATTGTTTGACTCACTGTCCAAGACACAGCATGAGTTTGAGCTTTGTCGTGTGGAGAAAGATAAAGCTCTGGAGGTTGTAGATGTAAAGGAGAGATTGTGTGAGGAATTACAGACAAATCTATCCGAAATCAAGGCTTCTGAGAAAGATCTAGGTGTTAAATTAGAATCTACCGAGAAAGAAATGAAAGATTTGGTAAAGGAAAAAGAACAACTACAAAGTATGCTGTCTCAAGCCAATGCCACAGTGGAAGGGAAATCTGCTGAGTTGGATCGGTTAAAGTCAGAACTGGATGAAGTTCAACAACAGGCTGAGGTAGAGCTGAAGAAGAGATTTGAGAGTCTAAATAGTACTAGTGAGGAACTCCAGAGTGTTATGGAGAAACATGATAAAATTAAGGAATCTCTGAGAGTGAAGGAAGAGGAATGCACAGGTACACAGGAGAAACTGAAGAACTTGCAGGAGGAACACCATCAACTTGCACAGAAATGTCAGTCTCTAGTGGATCAAATGGAAACCATGTCATCAGATTACAGTCAACTGCAGGAGCAATTGAGTCAGGCGAACGATGCTGTGTCCACCAAGAATGATATAGTTGGTAACTTGGATGCTGAACTATCTGCTCTCAAAGGAAAAGCTGACAGAGATTGTCAGGAGTTGAGTGAAAATCTGACTAGTTTACGTGAAGAGAACTCTAACTTCCAGGAAGAAAAAATGAAAATGACAGAATTGATTAAGGAAAAGGATGAAGTGAATAATACACTGAAGGAAACTATGAATAGACTTCAAAATGAGCATCAAGAATTGGCCAACAAATGTCAGAGTTTGTCAGAGAGGAAGGAGACATTGGAGAAAGAGAATGGATCAGTCAATGAACAGTTACAACAGGCAAATGATGCTGTAGAGAACAAGAGACAAGCTATCTCATCACTGGAAGCTGAATTGTTGAGTGTCAAGGAAGAGGCACAGTCTACTGGTGCATCCACAGAGGCAACCACGTCTGAACTCCGGCAGCTAATTGACACACTAACAACAGAAAAAGACAAAGGACTTGATTTAATAAAGTCCCGTGACCAGGAGGTGGAACGACAGAAAGCTGAGCTGTACTCGCTGATGGAGAATCACCAACAGCTCCAGACCAAGATGGAGATGCTACAGATGGATATGGAGGACAAGGATGAGTGTATGGAGGACTTAGAAGGCAAGGTGCAAGGGATGGAACAGAGTCTGGCGGCAGTCAATCTCTCCCTGTCACAGAAGGACCAGGCCTTGACTAAAACTGAGGCCGAGATGAACGACGTTCTTGCCAAATTGGACAGTCTGAGGGAAGAACACACTGCTTTGGAACTACGCTGTCAGCAGCAGACATCGCAGTTGGAGCAGCAGACCTCTGTTGTCAATAAACAAGCAGAGACATTACATGAGGAGGGAGATAAGTACCAGCGTCTCTGTGAGGAGTCAGATAAACTTAAACTCAGCTTGGTGGAGATGACCTCATCATGTGAGGACAAAGACAGTCAGATTCTAAAACTGAATGATACAGTAAAGGATTTAGAGGGATCTGTAACATGTTTGAAAAATGATTTATCAGAGAGGGATGATAACATAAATAGCTTGCAGGTACAGTGTAGTAAGCTTCAGGACGATTGGGAAAGCAGATGTTCAGATCTCAGCGAGCAGACGGAATGTAACAATCACCTTGAAAAGCAAGTTGTGTTGCTTGAGAGTTCTCTTGTCGAAGTACAATGTAAACTGGAGCATAAGTCTAAGGAATATAACCAACTCAGCAACAAGATGGCAGACCTCAAAACTGAAATGGATGAGAAGGAATGCAGTATGAAAGAGTCTCTTGATACGATCATACAACTGAGGTCGACAATTCAAATTAATGAGGACAAAATCAGGAGTCTGTTGACCGAAAAGGAAGATATGCAGAAGACCACTTCGAAAGACATGCAAAACCTACATGTTCAAATAGAGTATAAACAGGAAATCTTGGACAGAAAAGTCAAAGAGTTACAAAAACTGCAGGTAAACATGGAGGATATTCAGTCACTTTTAAACAGTCACCGAGAGGAACTGCAACAGTCCAAGGAAAGTAACAAAGCTTTAACTCAGGAATGTGACCGTCTGCAAATGGCACTTGGGGATGCATCTGAACGCCTGGATCTCAAAACATCAGCTTATAACTCATTGATAGGTTCCAATAGCACAATGGAGGAAAAATTAAAATGCCATCTGGAGGAAGCGGAGAACAAGGTAAAAGCTCTATCAGATGAGTTGAATGGGGCTAAATGTAAAATGGATATGATGGAAATGGACATTGAAGATCGGGACGCAACAATTGCTGATATGACCGACAAATCTCAGAATCTCACCAACAGTACAGACAGTCTCAGGGAAGAAAACAAAAAGTTGAAGGCATCTGTCGCAAATTTGGAAAAAGAATTAGACAAACTGAAAGGACAATGTTCTGATTTGGAAGAGGAACTGAAAAGTACCTGTGATCAGCTCAGTGACACCAGGAGAAAACAGGAGACATGGAGAATGAATTGAAACAGAAACTTGACACCATACTGTCAGAGAAGAATCAAAGCAATCAAGAAGTGAAGGCACTGAGTGAGAAATTGGAAGACAATGAAAGATTGGTGTCTCAGAGAAATGAGGAAAGAGAGAAAAATGATAACGACATGGAAAATTTGAAAAAACAGTTAGAAGATACACTGGATCAGCTGAAAAACAAGGAGGCCAGTTTACAAGATAACATCTCTGAGTTGATGACTTTAAAAGATAAATCCATGAAATTGTCAGAGGAGTATGATGCACTGTTGTCAAAGAACACAACGTCAGAAAATGATATGGAAGCCCTCAGACTGCAGGTAGGAAGTCTTACAAAAACTCTGGAGGAAAAAGATGCCTTTATCAATGAGCTTCAAATTACAGTGGAAACAAAACTCAAAGCAATGGAGTCCCTCCAGGATGAAATAGCGTGTCAGAAAGAATGTTCTGATAAAACCCTGCAATGTGTGAATGAGGAAAATTACAAAAAGGAGCAAAATATAAAACATCTGGAAGAAGAAATGGAGTCATTAAGAAATAATCTCCAAGAAAAGCTGGGTGAAATCCGTCGATTAGAATCAGAGAAAGAACTACAACAACAGGAATTTGATGGTAAGATGAAAGCAACATCTTCTGATCTTGAGCAGCTGAGAAAAGAAAAATATGATTTGCAAGAAAGTCTGAAATCATCGAAGAATGAACAAATTGTATTGAAACAAAATGTTTTTGAACTTGAATCACTGATGGAGGAACTGAAGTCCCAGATTTCTAACTTAGATGAAAAGAATTCCAAGCTTCTGTCTGATGAGGCAGCTATGGACCTGAAGGTGACTGAGAAGTTGAATGAGTGTGAGGTTTCCCTACAGAGGCTGAGGAAGGAGCTCCAAGAAAAGGAGGAAGCAAGATTTGAATTGCAGACAAACTTTGAAACATTGACAGAAGAAATTACTACAAAGGAACGAAATTGGGGAGATCAAGAAAGGACTCTACTTGGTAAACTTACAGAAATTACAGATACGATTTCTAAACTTGAGATTAACCTTGCTGAAAGAACAGAACAGTGTGGGGATTTGGAGAAGAAATTGATGGACCTTACTGCAAGTGTAGAAAATGAGAAATCTGAGCTAAATTATACAATAGACTCTGAAAGGAAAAAACAAGTGGATCTTCTAAAGCAGCAGGAAAATGAGTTTGATATGAAGAAGCAAGATTTGCTCAGTAAACTGGAAGTTGTTGGTCTAGAGTTGTCTCTTAAAGAACAGGAAAATGTTAAAATAAATGGAGAATTAGACCTAGTGAAGAAAGAAAATGCAAGTCTGAAGGATAGCACTAATCAGGAGCATATTGATATGTGTGAGTCTCTGTCAAGTCTGCAAAATCAACTGCAGGCTATGACCAATACTAGTACCATGATGGAGGAGGAAAAGGACCGTCTAGGAAATCTTCTTGATCAGGAGAGAGCAGAGGTCAAGTCACTGACGGAGAAAGTGACCAGTCTAGAGACTGCAGTCAGTGATGCTGCTCTAAAATTATCACAGGTGAAAGAAGAATTCATCACAAAAGAGTTGCAGTTACAGGAAAATATCAAAGAGCTAGAAACAGAGAAAAACAAGCTCTCCACTGCTTTGGAACTTTCTTCTGCTGATCTGGAAAAGCGTGCGGCAGAAAAATCTGAGATAGAGGACAATCTGTTGGAGAAAGACTCAATTTTACAAAAGTCTCGGAATGACCTGGCAGTCCTTGAAAATGATCAGAAACGTTTGGAAGGATTGGTGGAATGCCTTGAGGGTGAAAAGGGAACCCTTCATAATAGAATTGATGAGTTGCAGTCGGAGTTGTCTGCCCTTCAATCAGAGAAGGCCAGAACTGTACAAACAGCAGAGGAGACTAAGTTCGAGCTGGACACCAAGAATGATTTGTCTGAGACACTCCAGCAAAAGCTGGACCAACTTCAAGCAGACCATGTAAAGACCACAGAGAAAGTCAGCCAACTACTCTCAGAAAAGGAAACACTCCTGCATAGTTTTGAGAATGTGACCGGGGACAAGAATGATCTCGCTGTAAGACTTCAGGAACAGGAGAAGTCATCGCAGGACACTGAGGAGAAATTGATGCATGAACTGAGCCAGACCAAGGAACAGTTATTGTCCACTAATCTGAAAATGTCCGAGATGAAATCCGAGTGTGATACACTAGAACATAGACTGAGTGAGAGTGGCGATGTCAATGCTGCTCTCCAGCAAGAGAAGGAGGAACTATTACTGAAACTAGGAAATATGGAACAGAATTCCTCAGACTGGACTGGTAAAATCTCATCTCTGGAACAGAAGCTGAAGCATCATGAGGAAACCATGGATTATAATATGAAACAGTCAGCTCTGATGGAAGAGGAAAGAAACAACCTTAGAACAAAGGTAGAGGAGTTTGAAAAGGAAATCATGGACAATGAAGAGAATCAGAAAGTACTAGAATCTGACTTGATGTCAGCTGAAAAAAGAATATCAGATTTGGAGGAGGAAATAGAAAATAATAAATCTCTATTGGAAAGTGTTCAGCAAGAACTTGAGGTGTCTCGGGAACAAGTCTGTGTTAAAGAGGCTGAAATTGTACATATGAAGGAAGAGATTTCCTCAAACACAGTCAGGGCAACGGACAAAGCTTCTGAAATATCTACTTTTGAAAGACAAATGGAGACTCTTAGCTCAGAGAGAGAGGAGGAGAGACAAAGATTGGAAAAGGTAATTGCGGACAAAGCTATAGATATAGAGGAACTTCAGGAGAGAATCTCAACACTGAATACCCAACTTGAATCCCTACATTCAAAATTTGACAGCGAAAGTTCAGAGAAGGAAAAGCTGTCTGGGATTTTACAAGTAAACGAATCAAATATGGAGGAAATTGTGTCTGAAAAGGCACGTCTCAGTGACCTCCTGTCAGAAACATCACAAGAAAGTGCTGACTTGAGACACAAGGTCACAGAGCTAGAAAAAGAGATAGCGACATTGAAGGCAGACAACCGATGCCTTGGAAGACCAAGTAAGTGAGTCTCAAACCCAGCTCCAGGCCACCCAGACTTTCTCCCAAGACATTCAATACCAGCGAGACTCCCTGGACACAGACTACAAGGCCATGCAGGACCGTATTAGTCAGCTTAGCACAGAAAACCAGGAACTTGCTACCAAAGCACAGCAAGCTAACATAGAGGTGGAACGGTACAAAATCCAGCTCGAAGAAAATGAGGAACATTCAGAACAGCAGACTCAGACATTCTCTCAACGCATCTCTGATCTACAGGGAGAGGTTCAGAACCTGGCCTCGCTGGTGAGCTCCTATGCCGAGGACATGAAATGTTTACAGGGAGATAAAGAGGATCTCAGTACCTGTGTTCAGAAGATGGAGATTGAGATGAAATCCACCAAAGATGACCTGGAGACAAAGCAGAGTCAGGTCAAAGACTTAGAGGCCATTGTACAGCAGAATCAGAAAACTTGTTCCGAGTTGGAGGCAGAATGTCAAAAATGGAAAGAAAAGAGCGAAAGATTAGAAGAAGAGTACAGTCAAAAGATGTCTGAAGTGGAATGGATGTCTCTAGAGAAAGGTGAAACACAAGAAGCTGTCAGTAGATTAGCCAAGGAAAAGCAAGACTTTGTGGATAAAAATGAAGCACTACAATATAATTTGAAAGCATCCAGAGAAGAAATAGAAAAACTTGAGAATTGTGTCAGCGAGAGAAACACCGAAGTCAATGTGCTAGAGATGGAATGTCGGGAACTGAAAACTTGTATTGTTGATAAAGATCAGAAAATTTCCGAAATTGAGAAGGAAATGGAAAAGGTTATGGATAAATTGAAGAAAGTTGAGAGTGACAAGCAAGTTTGTCAGCAACAAGTTGATGACATTGTCCTTGAAAAGGAACAAATGGTGGATAGAACTATGGCTGCTGAATCAGACTTGTCTGTAATTAAAGAAAATCTTGTGGCTCTGAGTTCTGCACAGGCAGAGTTGGAAGCCTCTTTGAAAAGAAGGTTGCAAAAATAAAGGAGAAAGATACACAAATCAGTGAGCTGCAACAAGAGGTTGAGAAACTTACTGACAAGGTGACTGAGCAAGTGAGACAGGCAGCAGAGCTGCAAAGGCAAGTCGAGAGTCTGACCAAGGAGCAGAAGGCCACACAGTCAGATATGGAATGTTTTAAGGACGCAATGGAGTCGTTGGAGATGGAGAGCGAGAGTCTGAGTGTTGAAAAGGCCACACTAGAATCTGAACTGAAGCAGGCAAAACTGGAGAGAGATGACACAAAGCAAACTGCAGTGAAATTAGAACAAGAATTACAGAAGGTAGATAGGAGTAAAGAGATAGAAATGGAGCAGGAGCGAGCATCCTGGACCGTAGAGAGAGAAGATCTCAGGGATAGGATTGAATCCCTCAATGTGGAAATCGCAGAGCTTGGTGACAAATTTAGCTCTAGTTCTCAGAGACAGAATGATCTGAGTGGGGAGAATACGAATCTCACAGCCCAGGTACAGGCCAGTGAGGACAAAGTGAAAGAGCTAGAAGCTCAGCTTTCAACTTTAAACGACAACTTAGATGTTCTTAACTCCGAGATGTTGGAGACGTTGGAGAAGCACCGAGTCGTGTGTGAATCTGAGAGCAGTGTAAAGGCAGAGATGAGTGAGGTTAAAAAACAACTGGCACAAGTAACTGACCAGCTGAACACCAGGGAAGACTCACAGCAGGAGGTTAAAGGTCAACTGGAGGAGCTGAGGTCAGAAGTCAAGACATTGACAGGGAACAATGTTCGCTTAACTCAGCAGTGTGCCACAAAAGAGAGGGAGAAGAGTGAACTACTAGGTGACTTCCTCAATTTGGAAAATGATAAAGCACAGTTACAGAGGACCATAGATGCTCTCAAACTTGAGGTAGGCAACATTTTATCTCATACTTAAATTGTTTTACTTGAACTTTAATCGAAATTTATTTGAATGTGTGACTACATGCATTGAATAACAAAAGATAATTATATATTTTCTTCAAACTGACAACTTAGTTTGACTTGTGTCTTTGCTCCATAGGTTGATGATGTGAGAGGGGAGTGTTGTAATAAGGAGAAGGAAGCCGAGCAGACCCAGAAGAAGTTGGCAAGTGAGGAGGCACGACGTTCAGAGCTAGATGACCAGCTTTGTGCAGTTCAGACAGAGCTAGCCACAACAAAGAGCTCACTCACCAAATACGAGCAGACTAATGCCACCCTGGAAGCCATCAAAGTATGTACACATGTAGGGTTTCACCTCTACATCAAAATTAGATGACAAATCATTTTATATGATCAATATCTTAAAGACCATGTTTTGTCTGTTCACTTTGTCAAAAATTTCCACAACAACTTTGTTACAAACTATTGATCAAGTTAAATTATTGAATGGCAAAGTGAAAATGACACATTCACTCCTACAATTTTCTTTTAATATTTAGTATCTTATAAGATTAATTTCTTGAAAATTCACAAAAACCATTCTCAAAAAAAAGAAATAGAAGTTTAAAATTTTACACATTTCATATGGTTTTAAAATATTCTGAAACTTGTGTAAAATATATGCAAGGGTACCTGATAAATCAGTTATAACTAAAAAAAAATTCATTGAATTAAATATTCCTGAAACTTTTTAATTTGTTTTTTTGCAATAAGCAAGTATTTGACAGATACTGTTTTCCTCATTACCTCTGTTCACTGTCATGTCTTTGTAAGATGAGTTTAAATTCATTCCATGTTTGTTTTATATTTCAGGAGGAATTTACAAAGAGGTTTCAAACAATGGTTTCTGATCTCTCTGAAAAGGACTCAAAAATTGAAGATACAATTTCTTCTCACAAGGCCGAGGTGGAGAGGCTCACTTCCTGTCACACAGAGGAAATTGAGAGGATGATGGGAGACCACTCTATGACATCAGAGAGGACGAAGGAGCAGTATGAATCAGAGATGCAGCAGCTGCGCCAGGCTATTACAGAGCTCGAGACACAGGCTGTAGGAGGCTCAGATAATGGGGACCTACAAGGAGCACTTGACCTGGCAGAGAGACAGATTGCTGAACTCAATGACAAAGTACAGGCACAGACTATTGAGGAGGAGAAACTTGTTAAGGTATGTCATCTCAATTTACCGGTAATGGTGGTCAAAATGGTTTACGTGCTGAAGGTATTTTAACCAAACATTTTGATCATAGGTTACTTCAGATCTTTTGTATACCAGAAAAAGAGCCAAGTATCTTTAACATGGTTCATACAAATATGAAAGTTCTTGTCTGGAATAGACTTGGCATCCAGTGTCATGTTTTCCTTGAAAAGTCCTTGATATGAGATACTAAAATATCTATGATACCAAATCTCAGGAGTGTTGCAAAAAAAACCCGTAATTGTATTTATTTCCTGTCTGATAAGTTAACAACTGTACTGCATATGTATCACTGTGCAATTGCATATGTATTACACCATTGTTAATATGGTTGACAGTAAATAGAAATTTGTGGAATTTGAATACTCAAAAGTAGGTATGAAGGCCGTTTAAATATTGTAGCTTATGAAAAAAATTTCTGTGTTTTTCTCACATCTTGAAACAAATATACAATCTGAAAGAGTAAAGCAAGCTGGTTGTTCAGTTATGTCCAATAATTTTGTTGACCTGTCGTTTACCGTCACCTGAATAGTGAAATATTCAAACAGCAAAATCAAGACAAAATGCTTCCCAATGGCCCAATTGTTCACTGCAGGTCAACTGTTTTCAGTAGTGTGTATTAGGCAGAAGGTAAATTTTCTTTGCTTTACTTCATTATGCATGTTCATGGCGACTTGTAGACCTTTATTATGTTTCCAAACATTAAGAGCATGAAAAAGGGTGAAAGAAATATATGAAAATCAGTGATTCCTTCTAGGTATGAGATTTTTTGTACTAGACTATCCATTTGTCAGTAAACTGGCCTGACAACCTCTGGTATCTTCACAGATAATGAAGAAGTGGGAGAGCCGATGTTCTCAGCTACAGACCGAATTATCTGCAGAGAAAGCTCGCTCACTCAAGCTGAAACAACTGCGCGGCAACAAGGAGCTACAAGACTCCACTTCGGTATGTTATTGCTAGCAAATCCATCAAATATTCTGTGGTCACAATAGTGAGATTCCATACATTCCATGCCAGGATCCTTCATATCACTTGTCTTTGAATTTTAAACGTTGGACTGCATTGTGATGGTATTTATAGTCTATAATGACAAAGATTTGCGTTAATGTAATACAGTATCTAACATTTGTTAGGAAATTATTCTTTAAATGGAACAGATAACATTTAAACATCAAACTGTATAACTGATCCATTTTGAAAACAAACTTGACCATAAAAGAGGGGGGCAATCACAATTTTTGTCTTATCTGTAAATTTCTTGGAAATGAAACACCCACAGATATTAACTATATAATTTAATTTTGTATGAAACACGCATTTTCATTGGCTGAAATAATTTTGTTATTCCTCCATAACAAAATTTTTGACGTTGCGAAATGTAACGTCATTTTTGATTGGCTGATGACGTTGCGTAATAATTTATCACAGAAAAGAGTTCGCCAAAGAAAGTGAAATATCTTGGTGTGTATAAGACGAAATTAAATTATAAGAATTAACATTAATTATTTCGCGGTTTATGAAGAGAGTACACACCAGTTTTTTATGTTATGACTGTATAACAGAAAAAATAATTGATGTTAATCCTTAAATATTAAAGAGATCAAATCTGGTGAATGTGTGCAGGTTTTCTCAAGCCTACTAGCATACAACTGATGAAATGTGATAGTGCCCTCAGTGAAGGATGTTGATATTTTGCCATTGTATATTATAGAGTAACACTGATTTGGAAGAGAAACTGAAGACTGCTGAAGCTGAGAGAGACAAATACCAGGAAGATCTACTGCAGTCAATGGCCGAAAGAAAGACTTTAAAACAACAGAACCTTTCACTTAATACCAAAGTGACTGGACTAAGTATGTGGCCAATCTGTCAATGTGTCAAACTAAATACAACTAGTGTTGATGGTCAAAGCAAACTTCAGACTGGACCAATGTACCAGGCCTGATACCAGGAGCTAATAGTCAATTTGATTAGCTTAATATTTTAAAACTACTTGATTAGAAAGGATGAGCGATAACATGACCAAATCCTCTACATAAATGTAATCCTAATTAATGTCCTTGATCAGAGATACAGGTGCCCTATAGTATTCAGTGTCCATCATTCTGTCGATCCACAAATTTAGTTTCTGGCTGCTAATTTAAGTATTCATTGGCCAATTTAATTTGTTCAGTTTACAAAAAATACATTCTTAAGTAAAAAAAATCATCAAGGCCAAGGATCAAGATCATTAGGTCAAAATGTCAAGGTCAAATTTTGTGCATCCTTCACAGAAATACTAGATCTCCTCACTGAAAACATCTTGTTATGACATGAAGCAAAGTTGGTTAGAAAATTAACAAGGAGCCAAATGACCAAAAGTTCAGCCCAAAGGTCAAGGTCAAATATTTATATTTTTTCACTTTAATATGAAACATTTTATGACATTCTGTAGCATAGCTGGTCAAAATTAAACAAGGAGTCAACTGACCAAAGGTCAAGGTCAGCAGGTCAAAGTGGTCAAGGTCAACTTATAATCATAGTACATTGTATATGTATACCGGTAAGGTGCATTATTAAACATTCAGGATGGTTCTGATGCTGCTTAAAATTATAGAAATGGAATTTAAAACTTATCAAAATACTAAATTTCTAATCTTTATTTTTTAGTTTTAATTGACATTTAAAATGCATTTAATTGAAGGTTTTCTTAACAGAAATGTCATATTTGAAAATGTCAGTGGTCAATGGGAACCAATCTTTGTAGGATTTACAAATTACAATGTTAAAACTTGCAGAACAACTTTTGCATCAATATCGCAGAAGCATAGCCTAAACACTATATCAACAAAATGCATATGTAAATAGCCTTTTACATTTAAAAGCTAAATCTTTTGAAAATCTGTATAATATTTGAAAGTTGTCCCTCTGTTGTAGTTAAAATGCTGAACCTGCAGAAGAAAGAACAGAAAGCAGTGTCCAAGGTTTCTGATGTTTCAACTTCTGATACCACAACCAGTGAGCATGCACCAACTAAAAATGAAACTACAAACTTTACGGTAGTGAAACCTGAACCACGTCATCCAATGAATTCGAAAAAATTGGATGTGCCAGCTGTTTCCATCTCAAAACCTGAATCTCGCGTGGACAAGCAGTCTCACAAACCATTGACAAGATCTTCATCTTCCCAAATCTTACAAAACTCTTCAAAAGATCTTAACTCGACAAGTAAGTCTCAGACACATATGTCTCAACTCCGGATCCCACAGCAACAGAAGGATAACAAGTCACCTGATAGAATATCCTCCTCGCCTGTCACAAGGGCAATGAGTGCAAAATTATCTACTGGAAAGTCAACTGGAATACCTTCCCTGACCAGGTCTCAGGAAAAACGCAAACACCAGTCAGAGACGCGGGACGAAGTTGTGCCAAAGAAAATTAAAAGTGCTGCAGGTATGCTACTGCTATTAAGATTTATAATTTTTCAGTTAATATAAGGGAATCTTTGTCTAAAGATGATTGTTTATTTCAAAATTTGTTTTTTTAATATTGTAGTAATAAATATATTTGTATTCAGTGATGCTATGAAATTAAAATGACATTGGCATGGTTGTATTGTTCAATTACCTCTGGTAAGAGTTACAGAAAAATATTAACACTTACATTTTTCTTTTTCTTTTTTTTCTCTGGGCTCTTGTGTTCTATACAGGCGACCAGAGTGTAATTTTTAGATGTGTTAGTAATTAACCTCCAGTATAAATCTCTAACTTATGACTACCTAGTACTATTTCAGAAGTGACATTTACAGATTGAGGAGCAGGGCCCACACTTGGATAAATGTTTTCCCTATAATCAGGCCTTGTTTTCTATTGAAAGCTGCACTATGATTTTAGATTATTTGCTTAACTTCTCTAAAAATTTAAATCATGGTAAATGTATGATTTGAGATTATTTGCTTAACTTCTCTAAAAAATTTAAATCATGGTAAATGTATGATTTGAGATTATTTGCTTAACTTCTCTAAAATTTTAAATCATGGTAAATTTTCTCAATACAATAGAAAGCTAACAAAAGAAATTGTGCCTTTCAGATCTGCAACTCAACAAGAAACCTCTGAGTACGATTACTAACAGCCCCAGTAAGACGTCACACACATCTGAGGATCTGACAAAGAGGGCAGGACAGGCCAAGAGAGTGCTCAGTTTACACAAGTCGCCAGAGATGCGTAAACATCTACGTAAAACAGATACTCAGCATTCCAATGCAAAAGATGCAGATAATCAAGACTGTAAGATGCAATAGTAAGGTTTATTAAAGAAAAATTGTTTTAATCTATTTGCTTAAGGAGATTTTAGAGATTAGAAATGTACAGATATTATTATTGATAAGTAACCGTCACTAGGTTTTCACATTATTGGATAAGGTTGATCATGCTGTCATGATGCATTATATGTAGAGATGTTCATAGCCATTTCATCAAAGGCTTAAAATTTTATTGTTAATGTATACAAAATGTAACCTATTATTATAATCTGCTCCAAGGTGAACCTGATAAAGCTGATGCCTCTTTTATGTCAAATTGGAAATTTAGTCCAAAACCTTTATTTGAAATTTCAAAACTAACTGGTCATAATATCATAACCTTCAGTATGAAAACACACTGTCATTGCCTTGTAGTATTATTTCTCAAAACCTCAAAAGAAAAGTTAATATTTATCCTGCAATAAATCCAAAACTTAATCTCGGGGCTCAAAGACTTATGTTGGACTAATCAAAAGCAGAAAAATGAAATTAATTTGTTTGTAGTTTTATTGATTAGTAATGTATCTGGGTTGTGTAGTATAAGACATGTGCTTATTGCTGAATAATGCTGTACTTCATGTCTCACAAGATCATTGGTCAAACAATAATATTTGTTTCAAACTATAGCCAAAACTTGTGTATGATGATGGGTTTTTTAATTGTCTTTATAATACAGGTTTCTTCATTCTTGTATGTAATACACATTGTACATTTATTTAAATAATGTGAAAGTTGAGATCAGTATTAAACTGATTGTATTTCAAGTTACAGTGGTACTTTTTAGAACAACCACAATAATTAAACTGAAATATCAATTCCATTACAGATAACTTATTTCTCTTATATCTAGGTTATTTTTAGTCCGTAGTTTAGAGAGTATCGCATAAAGTTGGTCACCAGGAGTAAACCTGTTTGCATTGTGTAGTCGCTGTGCAGCTGTAGAAAATTTCAGATATTCAAGTGACCTAGCACAACATTCTTGCATTGTCATTATGCAGAAAGTTAAGTTTGTACGGGTAGAATATCTGAAGAAGATAGCAGTTAAGCACATTGCAATGGCAAAAGATGTAACTCAGCGAGTTTAAAACTTGATGTAAATGGAATCTCAATATTTTTTTTATTTTTTTTGTGTGTCAAAATTTCTGTCATCTGTCATTATTAATTACATGAATTTCATCAATTGATGAAATTTTATTAATACTTTTTTTTTTTTTGTACCTCACTACCCCTTTATCATGTTAGTCCACAGTGAGGGATCATGTGATGTGCATTTGAGAGGGGCATAGATTTGATGAATGGCAGCAGCATAAAGCATTTAGGCCAAATGTTGATGAAGCTTGATGAAACTATTCAAGTTAAATTGTAGTCCACGTTTGTTGTAAATTCTACATACAACCAACTGTCGATGAGATTACTTGGATAGAAATTCTCCAGACAGGTCCATAGAATGCACCATCAAACGCATCCTTCTTGAAAAATTCTGTGCAAGTAATCTCTGCTTATATGTTGGTAGTTGAAAGTACCGGGATATGTGCAGAATTTATAGCAGGATAATATAAACGATGAAATCACATACATGGGCTTGGTGTCGCCATTTTAACATCTCTGCTGTTTATCAACTACAAATCACATGAACCCCCACCATATTTGATCCCACTACAATCTGTGACATGTTATAAAGCAGTCCGGGTAATTTCTATGCTGACTGTAGCATGAATATTTCTATATATCTTTGTTGGTTTACCATATTCATAAGAGGTTCATAAGGAATAAGCAATATATTAATGCATGGAAATAATCGCGCTGTAAATTTTTTTTTTTACTTGTACATTTATTTTATTCTGTGAACATAAAGTCAAATGTTGTATAAGATGTGTACAAAAGTCCAGTGGTGTACAAGATGTGTATAAAATCCCAGTGATGTACAAGATGTGTATAAACGTGTAAGTGTTGTACAATATATGTACAAAAGTCCTACGTATATTTGATACCAGGTGCACAAAATTCAAATGTACAAGATGTGTATTAAAGTCTGATGTTGTACAAGTAATGATTACATGCTGACATACCAAATATAAATACAATGTATTAGTTATCAACAAACTTGTACCAGTATATGTGCCAGAAAATTCTTACTGGTATTTTAGATTTTTATGTTACATGTACTTTATACTTGGGACATGTTTATGTGTTTTTTTTAGTAGTTAGTGATATTATTTTTGTTAATGTAGATCGTGATATCATATACTTAATCCCGAAGTCAGTTGTTCAGGAAAGCTACTTTCCATATATTTATTTAGGAACTTCAGCTCAATGTGTGGAAAAATGATCAAGTTCAGTTTTTGATTTCTACCAGTTTCCTTCTCATTTCTTTACTGTCTACTATTATATAGAAGCTTGTGTTGGAATGGAGAGAGTGTGTGTTTGTGTGTTGAGTGAAAAATGAAGGGATGCATGCAGTATGAATGTCTTATTTCTGGAGAGAGAACTATATCGAAAATCAATAAATTAAATAGAAAAGGACAAATGTTTTACTTTTCATTAAATAGTATTCACCCTGAAAATCATCATCACAGAATGGCGAGCACGTTGTACATTGGAATGTGTCATTGACCCACGACGCAATATTGCAATATTACAATAATTAAGATGTCCATTGGGAAAACACAAACAAACAGAAGTTTGGGATGTCTAACACTGGTGAGACCAACACCTGGGATCATGAATCTTTCGTTTCTATTGTCACCGATCTGGATTTGTGTTTAGTTTTACTCTGTAGGTGTCTCCTCGACTCCGTACTTATATTACCCTGGCTGTTGTGAGGGTGTTCAGCCCTTTAAACAAACCTCCAATAATTTTCTTACAATTCCTCCATGTATATCCTTATAATAAAGACACAAAAGTATATTTGGTCTCCAAACTAATTTTATGACAAATAAGAGACAGCATGAACATTCCAAATAATTTTTAATGAAATTGGTTCTGGGCAATTGGAATTAAAAGTTCAAAATGGCCAAAATAGCAAAATCTTGGGAAATTTTGATGGACCCAAAAACTAACACTAGATCAAGACCACACCAAAGACTTCATTAGAACTGATGGAAAGGGAGATTTGTCGAAATCTCAGAATACTGTATATGGACTATCAATTGTAAATTACATTGTCAACATGGCATTTTATTCAGAACCAGATGCAGATGTGCAACAACATTAGTCTTACAGTATAAATCTGCACTTGGTTGATGTGAAAATATTTGAATTATTGTATGTAAACAAGTTCAGCGACTTTGTTAGCAGATTATCATCAGATGGTCGGCTATTCAAATCGCCCTGCATTCGTGGTCCTTCCATAAACAATCCTTGTTATTACTACCAGGTACTTCTTGACAAGAGGCCAATGGACCTTTACGGTCACCCGAGTTTTGAAATATTTCAGTTAATTTAAATTACCCTTTTTGGCCATGCCCATCAGCCAGTACCAACATGTGCATACCATTGAGCTGGCATCCCATGCTGATAATGTAAACAAGTCAAAATTGTGATTTCCCTATATATATACTATAGTAAAGTTTAACCCCTCCCCAGGGTTATGAAATTCACAATTTTGGTAAAGGACCTTAAGATCTTTTTTTCTCCCACCTTTCACAGATTTGTCTCCCGTTTTGAGTGTACAAGATTTCTCTGTCTTTTTTAGCGCGTGCAATCTGTCACACCCTAGGGTGTGACAGATTGCACGCGCTCACTTTCTTCACCGGAAGTACTACCGGAACTACTTTTTTTGTTTACATTACGTCGTCTGCTACGTCAACAAACAAATTGTGTACACAATAATACAAAAATCCCCAGTCTCTAAACAACTACAGACAACTGAACAGTTTCCAAAAACAAAAAATGTCTGCCATTCTTTCAAATACAAATGAATCCCCCAACTGTAGGCCTACAACTGAAACTGAGAGCACAAGTGCACCTACCTGCACCGATCGCGACAAAATTGTTCAACTGTCACAAGTAAAAAGATCGCACAACAGCATTTCCTTGTGCCCAACTCCGTCCGATGTCACAAGATCGGTGTTTTATGGATCCACAATCAGTGGGGGAACATTTAACATCCATTTCCACAGCCATAATGACAACACAAAGTCGATTTTAAAGCGACCTTGTGTGATTTACTCAGAGTCGGACAGTGATGAGTGAGTGACGTCACCCCACGTGAAATGGATGAATGGAAATGTGTGCATATTTCCCGCGGTTTTTTTGACATGTGTACTTGTTTACAAACAGACGGAGATCGCCGATGGGAAAACACATAAAGAAAAGAGGTGGGAGAAAAATAATCATTCCCTACCTTGAGGGTGTGACAGAGAAATCTCAACCTGAGGGGGAGATTCTTGAATGTCCAAACCCTCGGCAAGCCTCGGGTTGGACATTCAAGAATCTCCCCCTCAGGTTGAGATTTCTCCGTCACACCCTCAAGGTAGGGAAAGATTCTATTAATCCGTGAAGAGTATTTGGTCCTACTATATCTGGGAGTTATTATTTTTGAAATTTTAGTCAATTTGACCCTTTTTGGCCCCATCCCTCAGGCCACTGGGGTTGGGACCATATAATTCCCAATTTTAATTGACCTTTGGCCATGGGAGCTTACTGTAAAATGTAAATTATTTACGGACGAACAAAAGGCGGTTAGAATAGGTCACTTGAGACTTCGTCTCAGGTGGCCAAAAAAGTGCTGGAGGGATATTCCTCACACTCCATGTGTAGGTTCCCCTGGGTCCCTAGTTGTGCCATCTGAATTGAGATTTTTAATCATGTCTGACATAGAACCAATAACCTGTTTAAATGGGTTGGATCACGATTGCATGGAAAAATATTCAGGCAAGCAAGGACATTAACACTGCTGCACAGTGGCATAACCTTGCACCGACACCAGAACGATACTTCCATTACGGACGTAGACCAAAATCTTATTGCATGCTTGGAGCCGCATTTAAAGGAAACTTGGTGACTGGAGACACATCCGAACAAATACCTCTTGTTTGCTTCTAAAAGACAGATATTAGCAAACATGATTGCATAAGCTTGATCGCTAATAAATGATAAACCAAAGTGTCAAATATATTTTTGAATTAATTTTACTTTTTATCAAAAGGACAGGCAGCACATATATTATCACACATTTACACATAAATATGAAGATTTGATGATGAGAACACCAAACGGTTTAATAACATAACAATATCAGCGTTGAATGGTTCAATTAAATATTCCTTAAAAGAAAGTCCACATCAGCATGTTGCTGTTTCTTGAATTTTTGTACACAAAAACGTGCAGTTATGTTCTGTGATTGTTCCTCCAGTGATGAGGGTGGACTTCCAAAGCTTCACTTCTAGCACTCGTACTTCACATACACACTTCAAAGCTGTTAATGAACAGCTGTGGGAACTGTGGATGTCCATCTCTCATTCTTTGTTCAAACAGAAACCTCATTTGATGCAGGGGGGATATTTCTTTAGTAGCTTTTCCAATAATTTAACGTACACAGTTTACC
Organism: Pecten maximus; assembly: GCF_902652985.1. Classification (NCBI taxonomy): domain Eukaryota; kingdom Metazoa; phylum Mollusca; class Bivalvia; order Pectinida; family Pectinidae; genus Pecten; species Pecten maximus. The sequence continues at coordinate 15,239,832 of NC_047017.1, read as the reverse complement.
TGCAACAAAAACAATATTCAATGCACAAGTTTTTACTTCATATATATGGCATTTTCATGCAATATTTTGCTGTAGATAAACACTTCTCTATTGAAGGTACAAAATATTAATCATTTCAATCAATTTTGAAAAGCAAATTCATGTCATTTATGCTTGATAGAATATTTCTCAAAACCCATATCTTGGAATCTTCCAAAGTAAGGTCAGACAAGAATAACTATGATGGCAGACATCAGGTTTTACTTACAATATCATCAATTTTCATGATGCTTCGGACTGTTTCAGAGGCTAGGTGAATAGCACTAGTGGACACAAGAATGGGCTGGACAACATTCTCCTCCAGGATGTTGGTAATGGCTCCCTACAAAGAGAAAAGGTGTTTGTTGTCAAGATTTCATGGTCAATGATAGGAAAATCAGGGGGGGAATCAAAAACATTACCAGTAATTTATTATCCAATTAACATCAATTGTTTTCATCTTTTGAAGATAATAACACTTCTATTTCTATTATTACATTGCAAAAATTTTCATATTGAAGTGTACCAGTTATAGCAAGAGAACATGAAAAGTCCCTAAACAAGAGTGTTTCAAGTTGTTCAAGCCAACTTTCAAAAAAAAATTATCCTAATTAAATGTATTAATGCAGTTTTCCAAAGCTCACAAAATTTAATTTTAAAATACTTAAGTACAAAACAAACAACGCATACAGATGGGAGATTAAATACTGAATAAGTTAAATAAAATAACAGTGCTAGTTGTTTACCTTGCGGACATTAATACCAGCGGTTTTCTCTCCCTTGGCATGCCTGTTTCTCAGTTCTGTAACTGTGGCAATGGGGTTGAGGCCAGCATTTTCAGCCAGGGTGAAAGGTATCACTTCCAGAGCCTCTGCAAAAGCCCTGAAGCAATACTGTTCTACACCAGTCAGGGAGTTGGCATGGTCCATCAGCTGGAGAGACAACTCCGTCTCTGGAGCCCCGCCTCCAGCAATCAAAGCCCTAAAGCAGAAAGAAGAGAGTATAATTATGGAAATATACCTCCAACAGTATGCCCATTAAAATTTAATATCATATACTACTACAGAGGTAATATTTGAAGTGGATATTTAAAATATATGGACTAAATTATATGGTCATTTAACACAAACTGACCAAATTTTGAGAATTTGTAATAAGGACCAGAAATTATTTTTTATGTTAAGCAGCACAAGCTGATATTTTAAACCTAAATTTCAAAATTTTATCAACACAAATCTTCCAACACAGTTGAATAGCAAAATGTGCCCAAGAAACAAGATATTAATTTTGTTTGGCCTTAATAGAATTGTTTCCATTTAAATGGAGCAGAGTTTTCTTGATCTAATTGATGGAATTGAAACTAAGAACAACTAGAACTGTCGCTAGGATGGCTGACTAATACACCCGCAATCTGCACGAGTCAATGGTGAATTGGAACTGTTAATTAGAGGCTAACTAAGATAACCCAGTAATATAGTGACCAGTTGCCATAGCAACCATAATTTAAAAAAAAAAAAAAAAGTGGCATGCACATGTACACATGGTCCTCTATATGTGTGTAAAGTTTCATTGAAATCGGCCCTTCGGTTTGGAGGAGTTGTCCGGACAAACTTAAAGTTATGGTTCTTATCAGAAAACCTGTTTATAGTGACCAGTTGCCATAGCAACCATAATTTTGAAGAAAAAAAAAAGTGGCATGCACATCTACACATGGTCCTCTATATTTGTGTGAAGTTTCATTGAAATCGGCCCTTCAGATTAGGAGGAGTTGTCCAGACAAACTTAAAGTTATGGTTCTTATCAGAAAACCTGTTTATAGTGACCAGTTGCCATAGCAACCATAATTTTGAAAGAAAAGAAAGTGGCATGCACATCTACACATGGTCCTCTATAGTTGTGTGAAGTTTCATTGAAATTGGCCATTTAGTTTAGGAGGAGTTGTCCGGACAAAGTTAAAGTTATGGTTCTTATCGGAAAACCTGTTTATAGTGACCAGTTGCCATAGCAACCATAATTTTGAGAAAAATAAAGTGGCATGCACATCTACACATGATCACTAATATTTGTGTGAAGTTTCATCGGAATTGGCCCATCGGTTTAGGAGGAGTTGTCCGGACAAAATGCGTCTACAGACAACCTGATTCCAGTATACCCCCCCTAACTTCGTTGCGGGGGTATAATAAGAAAACGGTGCATACTTCTTTTTGACAAGACAGCGGATTACACAGAGGGCGTCGTGGATTGACCTATCAGCTTCCTCCAAGACCAGCTTGTTTGAGCCTCTGATTAGTACAGTCACTGTCTTTCCTTGCATGGGGATACCTGTGACCTGTTCATACAATTGATGAAATGTTACAATCTCGATTTAATAGTTACAATGTTAATATCACCAACACTGAAAAGCCAGTGCCTCAACATGGAAATACATAGAATTATGACTAGAATTTTGACAAAGTCATCATTTTAAAGTGCCAATATTTCCACTTTTTATATCTTTTACAACTGTTTTGAAAATATTTCCAAAATAAATTTTACATTCAAAATATGTGTATCTATGAACATACCTTGACTATTTTACTTGGTCCGGTTTGAATCTCTTCAAACAAATCTGCAGATCCAAGATTTTCTGGTAAGAAATGATCCAGACTGGCAATAGGCCTGCATCCCAATCCCTGAAGAAATACACGTCATGTTAAATGCATAAAGTAATTTTATTTATCCCTGAAGAAATACACGTCATGTTAAATGCATAAAGTAATTTTATTTATCCCTGAAGAAATACACCTTTATCATGTTAAATGCACCAGAGTAATTCTATTTATCCGATTAAAAATATATATATACATTTGTATATTTTGGAGTTGTCAGAGAAAACAAGTTTTCTATACAGGCCAAAGAGCAAACATTGCTATTAGAAAATTGAAAATCTAAGATTGTAATTACATGAATATATTTTCTCATTGAATAGATATGTGTGCAAGCCAGTAACATGTCAGAAGGAAATGAGATGTTGACAAAGTTTTTTGCTATTGTATACAGCATGTATACGAAAACTGGCCTTTTGTGGACATGTACTACAATAAGAACTCCATCAACTTCAAAACACAATTTTCTCTGTTTTACATTGACGACATTGATGACATGTGGTCTTGCTATAATTATTCTTGTGTACAGGGTAATTATTTCATTTTCTACCACACAAAATAAATCTTACCTTGCAGACAAACTCAACATCTTCTCTTTCAATATCTTTGATGACCATTATTTTCATTTTGGCTAAGAAATGAAGAGCTAAATCACTAACAGCATCTCTGTAATAGGGAACAAAATTAAAATCAAATCAAATAAAAACAATCTTAAAGTTATTCCAATAAATATCTACCTATTATGAGGACTTGAAAAGATTTTTATCTGCAATTCTAATGGAATACATATTTTACTAGAATAGTGCTTTGCGATGTTCGAATTAGGAATTTAAACAAAAAATCATTTTTAATTCAATTAATTCTAGTCAGGGACCCTGATTGAAATACACTTTTTCCAATGTAAAGTTCTGAAGAAAAACATCTGTAACACATTCTTTATGTTAATGCATTTCCTGATATTGAAAATTCTGCGGCCAACTGATATTTTTAAACTTGATCATAAAACATTTTGATGCAGTAATAGTGTGATTCAAAAGTAACTGGAAAAACAGTGAATGAAATAATTTGACTACTTCCTGTTACAAATTATGTACTGCATATAAATTGCTGACTAAATTCAAAACAACCTAATTTTCTATTATTATCAAACAAACAACAGTTCTTGACAGCCGAGACAGAAATCTGAAGGTGATATAGGTTTCTCATATGTATACTTCACAGGGTTATCCTGTTATTGCTAGGGAAGAGATAAATATATCACACACAAGAATGTCATAATAAATTGTCAACGTGTTGTCACTTTATTGTTTCCTCGGCGTCAGATATTTTTGAGAAAGGGGAACCCCATGTTTTAACATGAGCTTTTTTTGTTGGATGAATTAGATCCATGTTCATTATGACTTGAAAATGTTTATTATCAGGCATAGGGGAAATATGACCGTTACGAGGCTCAACTTACCTCAACACAGATTTCTGGATTAGAAGAACATTACAGCCTGCTTTTTTAATCTTCTTGACTATGTCTAGGATATATTGTCTTTCCTCTCTTAATACTCTGTCCATCTGGGAGTAATCGGATACTACTACAGAATTGTCCATCTGCGAACAAAGGTTAGGACACAAACTATAATATATCACTTATAATTGTATCTATTCACAAAATAATCAATAACATGACAAAACATCCATCAATTAAAAGATTCTGATAATTCTAATAAGTTGAAAGATATTTTAATTTTCAAAACCAACAATGAAATCAACAGCTAACTAACAATATCTGCTAACTTGGTCTGGGGGACTCTAAACGATATTTTTTATTAAAGTTTTGCTCATCATCCATAAGGGTTTATCTTTGATTGAAGTTTTTTTATCATCCATGAGGAAGCTCTAACAAATATATGGTGTTTCCTCATTCAAAATATGAATAAATATCTACAGTCTCATCTATATGGCAAATCCAAATATTTATAGCATTCAGAAACTCGTTCATAGCTTCATTTTACAACAATCTGCCACAGTTTCTATTAAAGCAGTCATTCATTTGAAAACCTGTTAGTTCAGTCTCAAAACTACCGGTTACACAATATTCGTAAGTGTTTTGCATTTTGATGACTTGCTATACAAGTCATTCTCTGAGTACCACTAGTAGTTAATTGACTTACATCTGTTTTAGGAGGAGAAACACAGAACTGGATCAGTCCAACCTTGGCCTTTTCTACTCGGTTAGGTCCTCCAGTTCCAGCACTCTTCTGATTAAACACTAAACCATCAATCAACTCCGTATCTTCGATGGTCCCACTGTGAGACAATTACAGAAAATTTCATATTTAAAGTTTGCAAGCAACAAAAGAATTCTACGAAGAAAATGACAACATTTAAACCAAGAATGCCCACATGAAAATTCTTCAAGTCAGAAGAACTGCCTTTAACTTTTAGTCTCCTTTACCCAGGCGCAACATTACTTTCACTCTAATAACAATAATCAAACTAGAGATTTTTTTTTGTAAACAATAACATGGCTACCATTCTTTCTTATTAACAGAGATACATAGAGGTTGTTTCATCAAAATATCTGGTCAAAAGTAAGATTACAAGATTGTATTGAAAATATTACATTAAATTGTTTTTTTTACTTTACACCATACAGTGCCTGTGGGTAATGCATATTTGTTTAAAGTTTCATCAAGATATCTTTAACTGTTCAAAAGTTATGCATGAGACAAGGCTGTTTTTCAAATTATCCACTCAATTGACCTTTGACCTTTAAATGAAGGTCAAAGTGACCTGATTTTAGTACACTACACAGAATCTGTGGGAGATGCTTATGTGTTTCAAGTTTTATAATGATATATTGTAATAGTGTTAAAAGATATGACCAAGACAAGACTGTATTTCAATGGCAACATGAACTAGTAATAAAACAATGTCTCCCTTCCTTTGAAGAAAACTCTAATGCAATGTTTCTGAAATGTTAATATTTGCAATCAAGAATTCCATTATCAAGTTGAAGATTCTGCCAGAAATATTTTACCCGATTTTCTTGACTACTTTAATGTCTCGGAGATCTACATTGGTAGCTGTTGAAGGATTGATGACTTTCAAAACAGCGTCGACAGCAATGGGAGACAGAATTCCAGAGTACTGGGACACCACCTACAACACAAAAGTCAATTCTTTATTTTCATTCAACAAAATCCATACAGTCCACGGAAAACTGCAGTACCATACATGGTACTTTTCCCGATTTACTTGGCATGATTATTACTATATAAAGAAATCGTTAGCAAGTTTAATCTACATTTGGATTACCTGTGGTAAGCTAAATCAAATTATTTAACAATTATTATTATCAAGCACATCTTTTTAACTATTTAACAACTCTTAATGGAGATTCAAAGGTATCAAAGTTTAAGAAACTGGAACAAGCCAAAATGACAACATAAATTTCTTTGAAACTACAACTATAAACTTAACATAAATTAACCATTATTTTTACCAAATCAATATATTATCATATAATAAAGAGTTCCATTTCTTCATTCTTAAAATTTGAAATTAAATATCTTTTGATTAAATGATATTACAGCTAAAGCCGTTTTCTAGAGGAAATTTGTGTCCATTTACCTTGGAGTTGAGAGAGGTAGATGCACTCTTCAAAAGAGATTCACGATCAGATAATTCCAGTGGTTCTACAATACTCTCTAAGATCTCCACAGCTTTCACTGAAGCTTTCTGGAATGCTTCGGATATACTTGTGGGGTGAATTCCTGCAATACAAATTAGGTTTTAATCAAATGTCTACAAATTCAAATATTCTACAGTCTACTTAATCATCCAAGTTTGTTTTACAAATTTCATATGTCCATACACAAAACATTTCACCGACAGTTTCTTTGTAATCCAAACAGCTGTATTTAGAAATTTTACCCAAACCTGTGCTTGAACTGAACATTCGATCATATACAGGGATCACCACAATTTCAAAATGATGGGTGGAGGAAAATTTTTTGACAATTTTTTCTGAACATGTACTTTTGTGGATGTCATGCAGCCTCGCGGTGCGACGTTTCGAGAAACATCATCAATTATGACATTAAGAATAGAGATTTAATTATGTTGTTTGATTTACTTCTAAATAAATATGCATTTTAATCATTTGCTCACTCTATGCCATATATATCGTGTAAATTAAAACAAAATAACAGCTTATACCATTACTTTAAAAAACTACAAACATACATTCCTCATTTAAAAAATCATCAATTTATTTTCACAAAACCATTTCAATCTCAATTCCAACTCGCTGTTCTTTAATATAACATTGAATAAAACAAACTCAAATAGCATCTTTTACTGTTATAAATATGATCAACATTCACACCAAGATCATATTGCATTGTCAAGTATTATAAGTTAAAACATTTCAATTATTAATTTCATAAATTGCACTATAATATTATCAGTGAACATATTAATAGCAACTATTATATCTATGATACAGCATCTACAAATCAAACTCAATGGCAACTTTTACTGGACATAATATAAGAATATATAAAGTATTTAAAGCAATGCACAAGCCACAATATAATTTCAATTAAGATATCAATTCAACACAGTCACTATAATTTTCTCCTGAAAATAGTCTTCACTATACATGAACAATTGAAGCCAAACACACTTTGTCTCTCCAAATGACATGAACATTCTGCTATTGCACAGTCCCTTCTAGAATGAAGCAGCTTTCTTGTAGGGAACTTTCTGGGTAAACACCATCATCAGAGAGTTCAAGATCCTCTGAGAGAGCCTGTTCCTGCTGGTGGTAATAAATAAATAAATAAATAATAAATAGATAAATAAATAAATAAATAAATATTTTTGAAAAGCTTAATGAATCTTATTGTGGTCATTACCATATTATAATTATGAACTTCTTTTTCCTACAAATTTGTAATAAGCAAAACAATTAAAACCATCAATAAATCTTTGGAAAAAAAAAACCCAAACAAAAATTAATTATATTTTAACAAATATTTAATCAAATTAGTACATATTCATTACAAATGTACATGTTATTTTTTAATTACATTGTATATACTTGAGGTGCTAATTAACTTATCTTTATTTAATAATAATTAAAGAAAATCAAAAACCTAGATGACACTTATCAAATAATAAATAGAGATACATTAGGAGAGATTCTGAGATTATTTATATTATTGGACGTTTCGAGATCGTTTTTGGAAGGGAGATCACTCTAATAGTACTTTCTAAAAATAGCACGTGACAAGAAAACCAATGCACGAAATATTCATTAGATTATTATCATTATCTAGCAAATCAAATATAGGCTAATTGTAAGCTTACCTTGGTCATCTTCATACACAATTAATCCATGCGCATTTCTGTAGCCGTGGCTTGCGTGATATATCAGATTTCAGTCTGTTGGCTGCAGGTTTTCTAGATCGGTTGTCGCGATCGCATGTCGTTCACATGGTGTTCCAAAAAAGAAGCTGATACTCCTCTCTTCATGGTGACATTGCCATTAAGTTTTCAAAAATGTATCCATGCTTCTCAAACATCGGCTTAGGTATTGATATTATCAGTTTGATTATCCCAGCTGAATATTAATTCTTGTGAAAAAAAAAATCTTATCGGACCGTCGGTTTTTCCGATGTCGACGATGGTAACATTTTCTCTGATGTCCCGATCGACTGAAACCATACAATCACATCTGTTCGCATGGTCAGAACAGTACACCTACTATTAATTAATTATCACCATCGATATAGGTGTGATCAAGAGATCAGTCAACCATATCAAAACATAACGATGAGGCACCTTACCGAGATCGCAATTCGTCAATTAGGCCTAGTTCACCTGTAAAAACAGGGGCCATAGGTAATGAGTATCGGACGCTATAGAAACGGGTCAGTTTTCTGCTTGAAATCGATACAAAATAGGGGTGTTAGGTAACAATTACATGCGTGGCGGATCGAGTGAATTTGGTTGTGTAAGCGTGGCGGGTACCCAGCTAAGGGTGGCGGGCCGCCACGTTAAAACAGGCAATGGTGATCACTGATATATGTTAATTGATACCTTTGGCGAGTAGTTTTGAGCAGGCATCCAACAGGCTGCCAGCAATGACAACAACAGATGTGGTACCATCTCCTGCCTCAACATCCTGGGCCTTAGACAGCTCCACAAGCTGAGAGGGGAAAATATATCATTAATATCTTATCATTCCATATTGTCACACGATCGAAGCATTGTACAATGTAATAATAACTAATATTAGTGTTTAATTCTATTCGGCCTGCCCACTAATTATTTACCAGGGTTTAATTCTATTCGGCCTGCCCACTAATTATTTACCAGGGTTGAAGACTATTCGGCCTGCACACTAATTATTTACCAGGGTTTAATTCTATTCGGCCTGCACACTAATTATTTACCAGGGAGAAATTCAACATATATAGCACACACATTGTTAAGATGAGAAACATAATCTCTCTTTTATTTCTTTTATTTGCCGAGATATTAATACATAACCAGTCCATAGACGTACTCCTTACACTCATTTTTTTAGAGGAAAAACTTGTCACACAAGATGTCAATAAGAAGGCAACTTCTTTTCTGAACTCAAATTGACACTCTTTGTAATATAATGACAAACTAGTTCTGGAAATGTTGCCTTTATGAAGCCTGATATCAAAAATATAATTCATAAACAGCTGTAGTCTTAAACTTTTTTTTATAAAGGTATCCCAGAGGGATCTCTACATCGCATTGTATGACAATTTATTTTACTGGTTCTATGAAAGTCTGATTTTTTATAAAAAAAATTCTCATTTACTGAACTTTCATTCTTCCGACTTGTCCCACTATAACACCTGCACAATAAGATGAATCGACAATTAAATTTCCATCAAGAATTACAGATAACAAACTTAAACCAGGATGGCTGTCAGCAATTTTATTTATTCCATCAAACTTAAAACTTTGTTCATGCAACACTTGGGAACAAGGGGAACCTACTATGTAGTATGTAATCTGAGATAATCCCACAGTCAAAGGATTTTCAGAGGAAAACCAGTAACGAAACTTCAACTAACAGCTACATGTAAATAAAATTTGGGAAATATCTATTAAATTATGGACAGACATCAGATCACAGAGTCATGGCCATTTCAACAGCCACTATCCGATGATGGTGGGCTAAAATCTGATTAATCGTAGTTACACAAAGCACAACTTTGTGAACTTACCATTTTTGCTGCGGGGTGGAGAACCATCATCTGCTTCAGGATGGTAGCTCCATCATTAGTAATTGTTACATCCCCATTTGAGGCCTGGATCTGAATATGAACAAAAGTAAATATATTTTAAACAATATCAAAACCAACAGTTCTTAATTATGAAGTTCTATTTCTGAAATACTATGAGGTAAAGGTATGTCAACAAGAATACCTATGGAATAACAAAATCCCTTCTTTAAACTTGAGGAAAAAACATTTACACAAAGATTTGAGATTCCGTGGTTTTAATTCTGTTTATTACATTTTTATAGCAAAATATACCAGGTCAGCTTTTCATTTTCTCCATTGTCATTTGTAAGCAGTGTCTTGATTGGTGAAATTAGAAAAAGTGATATTTTTCTAGGGCTGTCACAGGTACAAATTTTTTGCCTCAGGGTACTCGGTCTTTACAACCCGACCCGTACCCGGTTACCCGTTGGCTGTAGACTTGTAAGTTGTAGCCCTGTACGGCGTTTAGAATAGAACAGGAGATGCCTTCGATATTATGAACATGGATTTGTTTGTGTTAAATGAATACTTTGAATAGTTCTTACTTCTTAGTAGAACATTACTGATGAAGTCATGATATGTATTGATGAAAAGACATTGTATTGAGTCGCACTTTAATCAAGGAAGCCATGTTATTTGGTTGACATACGTGCAGTTTGTTTTGCGAATGACCGGAAACACAGCTCTACCGTAATAACTCAGGTGAAGAGAACACACGAAAACGACATGACGAAAGTGAGCAGCTTTATACTATTATTATCGTCCATGACTTGTGCGAGGCTTGTGTATGGTTATTACAGTAAATGTTTATTTGGTGTCAAGTTGAGGTTTCTCTAATGTGTGTGTTTTGCCTTACGTACATTGCGGAGTTCCGAGTGTTACAAGAAAAATGTCAACAGACGATGCAACAATGTAACTGTTCATACAGGAGACATGTTTACAGAACACTAAAAACAATGTTTAATTATCTATGTGATGACTCAAGTGTATCAAAGCTATACTGTGTTCTTTGAAATATATGTGTATTTCGGTGAACTATAGTAGTTATATTACTATATGTTAGTACAAAGTTTCGGGGTTCGGGAACATAATTTCAAACCCGGGTCGGGATCAAAACCAACCCGTGACGGGTCACCCGGGTACTCGTTACAGCCCTATATTTTTCACTAGGGAAAATTTTTCACTTTTATAGAATGAATAGTTTTTTTGGACATTTCACTGGTAACAAAATTCAGACCTACCATCTTGTCCATGCCTCTAGGGCCAAGACTTGTTCGGACAGCATCAGCAACAGCTAGTAACAGAAGATATTTTACAATTAGAAATTAAGAATCATAATCTACAATACGTTATTACACTTTCCACTCAAAAGTCTTTCCGCAAAACAATTTCTTTGTATCTTCAACTATTTTCAACCACTTTAATAGACTTTATCCATAATTGTATTTCATTGATGTTTGGTGTGTTGATGAAGAAATATATAGAAATTTCCCATGTAAAATACTAATGCATAATAACCTGTATGTTAGAAGAAATCAAAATTAGTAACAAACTCAAATTACCCATGGCACCATCATCAAAAATGATGTTGCGAGAATATAGTAAATAACTTGAATGTTGTAAACGGCAACGGACAAAATGGAATAATCATGAAAATGAACTTGAAACCAATATCTTCCAGGGTACAAACTTTTTTTTAAAAATAAGCCTATCAACAAATTCAAGAAAAAATCCTTTGAAAAAATAACGTTTACTAGCAAGATCATACACTGTATTGCAGAATTTCCTTTTGGATATGTATCAATGGCATACTATTTTGATTTTATCAATATGAAATGATCTTTATTCCATATAAACTGGTTGTTTTGTGATTACTTTCAATCCACTAGCTTACATGTAGCAACACATAGAACTGTTAGGAACATTCTGGTCATGGCGAGTCGACTATCAAACGCATTAACACTAGGCTCCCTACTATCTTGCATTTTGTCCAGAATGTGATTTTAAAAACACCATGACTACACGAAAAGAACATTTAAGGATATTGAACATTTATCTTAGTGTAATAATACCAATATTTTACAATATAAAGCAACAGAAATCCCTGTTGTCACGTTCACAACAATGTAAACAAATGCATCGTCTGTAAACCAACCCTTTGCGGCAGTGATGTTGCTGAAGCGAATTTGTGTCGGTTTTTCTTTATCTTTGTACTCTGACTTCCTTGTCTGGTTACTTTTACGTGCCGGTGGCATGATGGATGATTAAAAACGTTTCCTTTAAGTGTAGAAGCGACGATGTTAATGGATTTCTACAGCAGGTTCCCACATGAATCACGTTGAATATTCGAGAAGAAACCAATATGGCTGGCTATCTATCGGAACACCTCGGTGGCTTTCGTAATTAGAAGTAGGGGAAGATTTTTTTGTACGCTGTCCCTGGACCCGGCTCGTTTTCCAATAAGTGTTTGACTGTAAACAATATACATTTTTGAATATCGGATTTTCTACAAAATTCCCATTAAATACTAGATAAATATTGGACGAATCTATTAATTTTTGAATGATATAGAAATTCTAAACAAGAAATATCTTTAAAAAAAGATAAACGGCATAGTTTAAATGCTGGTGTTTATAATATAAAACTGCTGGTGAAATAAATGAACGAACTAATGTGTTTCAGCACAGATAACAAAATCATTTTGGTGATAATACCATGCGCGTAGCCAAGTTATTTTGTATGTGTATGCAGAGAAATGAAATGAGGGGTGAATGAGTACCGTATTATGATATACAGTTAAGTGTTTGGACAATTTAAGTCCGTCATTTAACGATGTCCGAATAATTACGTTGTCCTGTTTTCTCGAAACGACGAGCCTTGTATACACCAGTTAGAATGATAATTTGTGTTGACTTTACCTTATTTTGCACGCTTGGAACACGTTTACATAATGTCCGAATATGTGTTCAATAACCATACGTACATAACCATAGTCCATTGGGCAAAGCAATACCTTTCCTGTGGGAAGGGCTGTAAAAGAAAGAAATCAAGACCAAAAACCTGAGATCAACCTTGCATTTAAGTCGTGTTACCGTAACACGACGTTTTGGGATGATCATTGCGACAATGGGTGATGTTTTCATGACGGTATGTGTAGGTTAAATACATTTATATATAAAAATACAGTTGTAGTTATAAAAGTTCCAGTAAAGTCGAATTTAATTTAATATAAATGAATCTTTCAACTGTACCGGTGGTCATAACATAGCACGACATGTGTTACAGAGTTAACTTAAAAGTTAGAATTATAACGAGCATCATTATACTCAGAGAGGGGTTGATTGACCAGGATTAATGTGACGCCATTACCAGTTTATATTGTTACTTTACCTTGATGTAAGATAATGAACTATATATGATTGACTACTCAGATTCAATTTCTGTATGAAATATTTTTTTACTTTGCCTTGCTGTTTTAGCTTGTTTTATATATTTACTGGACAATAAAGACATTTAACATATTTCAACTATATCTATTACTCCATCTAATTCTTATGGAAGTAATTTCTACCATATTTCTCACATCTGGGGAGATGATTGACATGCCTGTGTATATCTAATTGGCCAGTGTATTGAAAGATTTCCTGAGGCTATACCTGAACTGTCCAGGTAATAAAATGGTGTCACATCTGTATCAGCAGGGGTGGGCAGAGAGAGAGGGGTGGGGGATCTTTGAAGGTTTAAAGATACAGTATTATAATTTATCATTTTGTATCGGATAAGAAAACTGAGCTAGTTACATTTCTTTTGTATTAAAACATATTTACTTGTGCAATTAAAAAAAATGAATGCAAAAGTAATCAAATCTGAAAATCAAAATCCGTTTTTATTTCCTGTTGGTTTGACAGTATTCGCAATAATACATACAAGCTGTTACAAGCCGTTTCTTCTGAACTAGTTTTACATGAGATATTCCATAATTACATTACAATCATTGTAAATATTATATATCTAACATATGATATAAGCAATATTAGACCAAGCTATTACAGTCATAGAACATTTTTTTATATATATTTTTTTTTATTTTTAAAGACATTTTAATACATAAATACATAAGAATCACACACACAAACACACATCGATTCCAATATGTATGGTTTGCTATCATCATAATCATAATATCATCTTCACTGTCATCATAACCTATATTTTTCATCATCATAATCTCATTATCCTACTTAAACATTAAAATCATCATCATAATAATAATCATCATCATAATATCATCATCATACTAATCATCATCATCAACATACTCATCATCATCATCATCATATCATACTAATCATCCTACTAATCATTATCATCATACTCATAACCATCATAATCTCATCATCATCATCATCAGTCATCATCATCATCATCTAATCATCATCATCATCATCATCATCATCATCATACTAATCATCATATAATAATCATCATCATCATCATCATCAATTTAACTACAAGGATAAATACATACAAACCATACATACTCCTATACCTGTATACATATTCTGATAAACATACACCATCCCACACATACATATTCAGTTTCCTGGTAGCCTGATCAATCCTGTCGAGGGCTCAGCTTCTGTGTTGGGTCATAGAACATTTTACCCAAATAACATATCCAATATACTTATTATAAACCATAACTTGCACAATGTTATAAGATTGGTTATTTTACAGAACGCTGAAATATAGACTCTAACTGATAAAAAAAGGGGCAAAATATCACCGAAATATTGTATATATATTCCATGGGAACCCTTAAAACGTTCAAGGAGAATAAGACCATTAGGTGTTAGATGGCTTTAGAAATTCAAAATTTACACGGTGCAGATATGATTGAAAAAGTTCACGCTCGTATCTCTCGCCATATTCACGCTTCGCGCTCCCTGCGCCCTCTAAGTCCGGTAACCTTCTCCACGGTGCTACGGTTATAGCCGAGCCTAGGACACTCTCTCAGATAAGGGTCAGAGTTCGGAAGCTTAACTACCAGGGAACCGTGTTCATGTGACAACCCAGGCTTATATTTTTTTTTTTTTAAGTTTCATAAAATTTTATTCAATATTTACAGATAAAAACGTCATTCAATAATTGGAAAGTAATATGGAATCAACATTGTAATTATTATCAATACATAACTCCTTTAAAAAAACAATTTTAAATAAATAAATAAATAAAGCACAAAACCATCGATGTAATTATAAAAGAAACAGATCGGATACCAGTTTACCCTCTTGGATGGAGCAAAATATATTTGTAGTACACCAGTACTCAGAGAAAATCATCTGGGGAAAACGGGAAAAATCAGATTGCATACGCATACAGATGTTGTTAAGAAAATGGCAGACAAGAGAATTAGAAGTAGGTGACTTTTGGTACAATTTCTTGGAACAACGGATAAACCAAATCGATGATAGGGATTCTGCCATTAAATACAGAACAAGAGACTTTACTTTTAGAGTGAGACCCACAGGGGCATGAAAACGCCAAAGCTCTGAATCAGTAGGGACCTTTCCATCTAAAATCTGGTGTACCCAAGAATTAACTAATGCAACTAAAGGTTGAATAAAGGAGCATTCATAAAATAAGTGCGAAATGGTTTCAAAACCATCACAAAATGTACAATTTTTCGACGCATCGACACCAAATTTGTACATGCGAAAATTAACAGGTAATATTTCATGAACAATTTTAAAAACTACATCCCTAGAGCGGGTATCCAAAAACTTGTTGCATACATTCAGAAAAACAGACTTGAAGTCAACTAATGGAAAAAGTCTTATAACACGTGGTGCCTTAATAATGCCAGACAATATTTGTAAATAAAAATCTTTAGTCGACGATGACTCAAAACTACTATCCGGAAAATCCGTTTTATACTTTTTGAACTGTTCATACATACAAGTATAAAAAGGGGGACACCACTCACTATGAGGGAAATTATTATCAAAAGAATAAAAATCACGAAACTGAATAGAGAGCCAATACATAGTAAAAAATCTCCACTTGGCTTCAGACTGTTCACAAACAAATTTTTGACAGTGCCTCAGCCGAATAGCTTGTAGTTTTACATTAATATTAACAATAGAGAGTCCACCACTAGCAGGATAACCATAAGCTACGGAGCGCGCAAGTGGCTCCGCCCTGGAATTCAACAGAAATCTAAACAGCGTTCTCTGATAAAGTGTCAAATAATGCCTAGGCATTGTGACAATAGTACCAACATACCAAATTTTACTGCACGCAAGGACCTTTATAATAATTGATTTTTGTGTCAAAGATAAATTTCGCATTTTCCATAAATCTAAGGTCCTTGAAAATTTTATAAAAACCGGCTGCCAAATCTCGTCAGGGGTAATATTATTACCTACCAAAACCCCACAAATTTTATGCTTTTCTATCCAGCTTATGCCAAAAGGATGATCAGAACGAGATTTCCACTTCCCCAACCAAATTCCCTTTGATTTTAGCCTATTCAATTTAGCCCCAGACCCCTTGCCATACAAATCACACCAGAAGAATAGTTTTTGAATAGATGAATGGGTGCAGCAAATACCATTACTATCGTCAGCATAAAGGGAAATTTTTGCAGACTCAAAATTCCATATATTAAGCCAGGAAAACCACACTTGGTCTCGTTTGAAGACATTAATCCCACTATTTAGCAGCCTTGATATATAAGGCAAAACATTCGTGACAGCGTCGGTGTGCAAACCTAATGATTTAAAAATACATTAATTTACTAATTTCATTGAAGATCAGACAAATGGTACATATAAAATATCAAAATCTGTACATTTGAAAATTAGATTTCTCTGTCTATCTGCGTTCAGAAAGCTGTGTTTCATTATATTCAATAACATTCCTAAGCATACGTATAGTAACGTTCACCTAACGTTTGAAAGCAAACGATTTCCTTAAAAGTATTGATTCATTTCTGCATCTTACCAACTGTCATGTAGTGAGGAAAATTCCAATAGTGAATTTTGTACTCTATGCGCATATATAACTCCGGACCTGTTCTTTTGGTTGATGTTTTATAATTCATTTTAAGATTAACAGTAACAAATATGTAAATCAGACTTCACCCTGGTTTCCGGTTGTAAGTAGTCCTTTATAGGAATGGCACCAAAGGGAGGATGGTGGGCTAGATCAGACCCCAGAAAATTTTTTAAATGTTACTATGCCCAAATTTTAAATCATATTTAAATGAGCAATTTAAATATGTAAATGAGATATTATCTCCAATTTTCACTATTCGCTCATTCACTACATGTACGTTTAACAATAGATGATATAGGCGCTTATTTTACTTTAGAAAGAAAGTATCAGATTATTTTTTCTACAAGTTTCATGCAATTTGTGCCGAAATACACACACACATATTTGAAAAAAAAAAATTCTCGTTGTGTATAATTGTTATAATGGAATGAGTTGAATTATAATTCTATGTTGTATTGTGTTTCGGCATATTATTGTGATAACATATCTTATATAAGAAAATAAATACATTTTAAGGGATAGGAGATCTAACAATGCTATATAGTTTACATTCAGCACGTATCTGAATATAGCTGTTAGATTGTCTGGCATGTGTAAAAGAGCTTTCAGATACCCCTTTTCCTCGTGGAATCAATTGAAATCTACTTTTACCTGAAATGGTTGATTTAACAGCGAAGCGAAAAACCCAAACATTAAAATTTTCACTTCTTTTTAAAGAATAGGAAACTAAAAGGTATGGTGAAGAATTAGATTTCAGCATGATTATAGTATTATTTGATAATATTTTATGCAAAAGTCACACCAAAAAAAATCCAGGAAAAAGACACGACACCTTCTCATGTCCGGGAGTATCATACAAATTCCATGAAAAGTATTAGGGCAAGTATTTTGCCCGAGAAAATTTGCTTAAGTATATATGTAAGTATATATGTAAGCGCATTCATCAACATTCCAGATGGTCATGCTGGGTTGATATTGACAACGTTTATTTTCAATATTTTGTTTACTACATCAACCTTTAAAATGACTCTTAATAAGAACATCTATTACAGTAAAACCTCGTTAACTCGAAGTCGTCGGAATCGTTAAAACCTGACTCTTCGAGTTAACCGAGTTTCAATGTAGACGATCTGGTATGTATAATTGAATATCGTAAAAAGTCCCTTAACAAAAACACGCTTATTTGATTTCAAATAATATATTGGCGTATTCGAGTTATCCGAGTTCGAGTTAACAGTTTGACTATATATGTCAAAATAAAACAATAACCTTTAAAATTTATAATATGTCAAAATAAAACATACAGTGTATGTGTTTCTCGAATTTTAAAAGTATATGTACTTAAAACATCATTGCTTCTGTGAATATATCTCGTATCGCAACAATAAAGTAGAAAATGTCTGAAAGACATAAATGCCCTCGCTGCCACTAGATACCCCGAAACATGCACCGTCAGAAGCATACTCAAAATCGACCTTTGTATGAATTTTTATGATAATCTTTGAATGTAGTTGCTAGATGTATACTCACACTTGACCTTTTGACCTTTGAATAGTGTTTGATGAAAATCTGTCAAAGAATGAAGCTTGCTAGGTGTAAACCTTGAAGATTGGATGGGACGGACATGGACAGCGCTTTTTGACCTCACCCCCTATTTTATGGCGGGGGCATAACAATACAATAACCATTACTTACTTAGACAAATTATAAATAATTAACACTGCCTTTGTGTTCGTATAACCCAACCACATGTACGTACCAATTTTTCATTAAAATCAGACATTTTCTAAATTTTGACCATTTGCTTTGGTTTATTTTGTTTAACGTCCTGTTAAGAACCGGGGTCATTTAAGGATATAGATCGTGAGTTCGAGGCCCGGGCAGGGCACGAGTCAAAAAGTTGTCTTCCTTCGTCAATTGTGTTACTATGTACACTATCAGAAACTCGCCTACTTTTGAGTTCCTTCAAATCTAATCTAAAAAAAATCTATGACAGTAAACAGTATATATGACAAGCAGTTTATCAGCTATGGTCCTCGAAAACTAAATATTCTACACAACATAATAAGATATCGAGCAAGTGCACTAAGCTATGATCTTTTAAAGATTCACCTGCTTGTCAGTGTGGACATCCCTGTGAAGATTCCCATCATTTTTTTCTGAACTGTCCCCTGTACAATAACTTAAGAGGAACTCTTATTGCTGATTTAACCTGGTACGGTCCTGTTAATGTAGATGTACTTTGCAATGGTGACACGAATATTTCCTCAGCTGACAATATAAAAATCGCCAAAGTTGTGCAAAACTTCTTGAGAAGGTCGGGAAGATTCGAGTATCACTTCCTAACTCCCACCCCCACCCTAACCCCTCTCCTCTTCTTCTCATGCCACTTTCCTATAATTAAAAAACAACTTAATCCAAAATGCTCCATTTATCCATATAATATATAAATGGTTTTTTTCTTTTTCTAATTGAAGTCATTTAACTGTATCTGTTTGGGAGTGTTTGGCGGGAAATAATCAACCCTTCCTCTTCACTGTTTTTTTTCTGAGAAGAGTTCATATGTTGCTGGGATTTTAATTATTATTTGAAACAGAGACCTATATACTAGTATATAGGTCTCTGTTTGAAAGAAGTCAATATTTATCATTACTATTATAATTTTTTTAGAACGTGCGGTCTGTGCAAGATTTTGTTTAGAGCGGGAAAAATGGGTGCACGTGACATCCCGTATCATCGTATTATCATAAACATTACAAATTCATTATAATCAAAATAATCCAGTAATATCCGGGTAAACTACATGGTGTTTCTCCTGAACCAAGTCCCTGAGGAAAATGTGTTTCTTAGGTTTGTAGCTGTTTTCCTGAGTAAATAACATATGAAATGGGTACTTTCTATATACGAGAATAAAGTGTAGGGTCTTGAGGTTTAGAAAATCAAAAATATACACTCCTACTGAAAATAGAATGGCGTAGGATTCGAGGTGTAAAAAGGCCGGTGGGGCTTCCCCAGCTAGTGTACTGTTAATGTCAGGGTTACTGTCTTTCGAGTACCCGTGTGCTCTAATATGCAACATTTATCCGATAGAAAAAAAACTTCAAACTTTAATTTTATATAAATTTCACATCATTTGAACTTCAAACGAGCGAATAAAGGGTGGGGTCACTAGTAATAACATATAGTAAATTATTTAGTTGTGTGAGTCCTCGTTACTCCCAGACTCGGAATATTGGGCCTTCGGACTATCGGACCTTCGGAGTAACGGCCTTCGGAATACAGGGCGGACAACCTCTTTTCTACTTTAACTATCGTCCCACTAAATTATCAACGCTCATTATGTTGGTGATCCCAACACGGGCTTGGGACTGGCTACGGCGGAGTTATCATGGTTATGGTACAAGTCGTACTCCTCTATATACGGCTCAACGGCCTCATTATTGTAACATTGTACCAGGCTTAAATAGTCGATAAAATCTTTTACTGACGTCGCCGGAAACCTTATCTCATGGCGGATGTGATGTTTAATAGGAGTGAATGGTCGTGAGACAGAAAATTATGGGATAAAATTATGGCGAGGGGTCGCCTAGGCCCCCAGAAGCTTTCGAAGAAATGGTTCAAAATCCTTCATTCCGAGACCGCCGGGGCCACATTTTTAGGAACAGCGGGATATGGTCTCGATCTTGAGATCTTGGAGAGAAGGGTAGTAACGTGAGAAAGATAAATTTTTGTTTGTATCTGTGTTATTTGTTTTGTGTTATTTATTTGGTACGAACATCAACTTTTGATGCCAAACTATGAAGTTTCATTTCTTCAACATGAATTATTACAAATGGCCCATCTCCGTAGATAAACTCGTGGATATAACAGCTTCTGACATTGTGTGTGTTAGACGTTTAACCGGTTACAAAGAAATAGAAAAAGTCAAGCAATCCAAACAATAGCTGTCAGGACGAAAGCTTTGAGTTATGAGCAAAATTTTCTTAGAGGGAGAAACAACTTTGAGGCCACATGTAAATGATCGCAAATCAAAGTGGTTTTTTTTTTTAAATCAAAATTAGCCTATGATGGTCTATTTTACATGCAGATGTGTACACAATTACTTACCTAGTCGGGAATGTAGACGTAAATACATATTTTTTTTATGTTTTATTCAAATCTGTTCATAGCCTGCGTGATTGAACTTTATAGTTATTTATAGCAAGATAAATTAACTTTTTATTTCCACATCGTTTTTCAAGGTCGAGTTGCTCAACTCCGTTTTATCCCTATAAATGCCGGATTAATGTAAGAAAATGTAGTGTTCTTAACATAGTCCAAATTAATTTAAACTACCTTGGACATGTTCCTGACAGTTTTTTAACATCTCACTTAAAAGATTCAAGTCGGACTTGAAGATTTGTTTTTAGAATTACATATTACTTGATTGTTTAGATGATTTTTATTTAGGGCATCAATTCTATTTTACATGTGTATGCACTTTATATACTGTATTTGCTCTTACTAAGTGTATTTAATTTACTCTTATGTTATATCTTATTAATTTGTTATCAATTCTGTAATTGAACCTTTGGGTCTCTTGAAATTGAAATAAATAATAAATAACTCAATAAATAACGAAGACATTCTCTTTAAAGTTGGAAGTTTTATGAAGCAGTCTATAGCCTTACCTGTAGTTGAAATATGTTGAATGACTATAAATTGTCCAGTAAATATATGTAACAAGCTATTCAATAGCAAGGAAAAGCAAACAAATATTTCATACAGAAATTGAATCTAAGTAGTCTAATCAACCATAATATAAAGTTCATAATCTTACTTATCATCAAGGTAATAATTATTAACATAGAATTCCGTATGAAAATGGAAATCATCATATTTTACTCTGCCCTGCACTCACTATATCTTGCATATTATGTAATATGTATAACCGTGGATAACATATTGAATCCTGTATTATACAATGTCATGTGGAATTTGCTCGTGATAATGAGGATATGGGAATTATAAAACAGAGATGTGTAAAAAAAAAAAAAGGTAATCATGAAATGTAACATAAAAATAATACGATTCTAAAATGTTAAATGATTTTAACTCAGCAACCTTTGTGTTGATTATTGAATTATATACAGTTTATAATATTTTAATTTATGTCTTAATAATTATGTTATTTCAACCACATATATTGAATTAATATTCAACTCAGACGGCAATCGGGCCGCGAATCGCGAATGATTAAAACTATAATTTAAAAATACTTCTCGGTCAAATCACCCCTAATATTTACCACATGATACAGTTGGCCATAGAACATATATATTTGGGTCCATTCTCTGAAAATAATGCCGTTTCGGTATAGACTTGTATAGCAGATATATAAGTCTCTGGTAATCTGATGTTGGGATGTATGAGTTTATCTGACGTGAGGATGTATGATTGTATCTAATGTGGGGATGTATGATTGTATCTAATGTTGGGGTGTATGAGTGTATCTGATGTGGGGATGTATGAGTGTATCTTATGTGGGGATGTATGAGTGTATCTAATGTGGAGATGTATGAGTGTATCTGATGTTGAGATGTATGAGTGTATCTGATGTTGAGATGTATGAGTTTATCTGATGTGGGGATGTATGTGTGTATCTGATGTGGGGATGTATGAGTTTATCTTATGTGGGATGTATGATTGTATCTAATGTTGGGATGTATGAGTGTATCTAATGTGGGGATGTATGAGTTTATCTGATGTGGGGATGTATGAGTTTATCTGACGTGAGGATGTATGATTGTATCTAATGTTGGGGTGTATGAGTGTATCTGATGTGGGGATGTATGGGTTTATCTAATGTTGGGATGTATGAGTTTATCTTATGTGGGGATGTATGAGTTTATCTAATGTTGGGGTGTATGAGTGTATCTGATGTGGGGATGTATGAGTTTATCTGATGTTGGGATGTATGATTGTATCTAATGTGGAGATGTATGAGTGTATCTAATGTGGAGATGTATGAGTTTATCTTATGTGGGGATGTATGAGTTTATCTTATGTGGGGATGTATGAGTTTATCTATGTGGGGATGTATGAGTTTATCTGATGTTGGGATGTATGATTGTATCTAATGTGGAGATGTATGAGTGTATCTATGTGGGGATGTATGACTGTATCTAATGTGGGGATGTATGATTGTATCTGATGTGGAGATGTATGAGTGTATCTGATGTGGGGATGTATGAGTTTATCTTATGTGGGGATGTATGAGTTTATCTAATGTTGGGGTGTATGAGTGTATCTGATGTGGGGATGTATGAGTTTATCTGATGTTGGGATGTATGATTGTATCTAATTTGGGGATGTATGAGTTTATCTTATGTGGGGATGTATGAGTGTATCTGTGTGGGGATGTATGAGTGTATCTTATGTGGGGATGTATGAGTGTATCTAATGTGGGGATGTATGAGTTTATCTAATGTTGGGGTGTATGAGTTTATCTGATGTGGAGATGTATGAGTGTATCTAATGTGGGGATGTATGAGTTTATCTATGTGGGGATGTATGAGTGTATCTGATGTTGGGATGTATGAGTTTATCTGATGTTGGGATGTATGATTGTATCTAATGTGGGGATGTATGAGTTTATCTAATGTGAGGATGTATGAGTGTATCTAATGTGGGGATGTATGAGTTTATCTAATGTGGGGATGTATGATTGTAACTAATGTGGAGATGTATGAGTGTATCTAATGTGGGGATGTATGAGTTTATCTGATGTGGGGATGTATGAGTTTATCTAATGTGGAGATGTATGAGTGTATCTAATGTGGGGATGTATGATTGTATCTAATGTGGGGATGTATGGGTGTATCTAATGTGGGGATGTATGAGTTTATCTGATGTTGGGATGTATGAGTTTATCTTATGTGGGATGTATGAGTGTATCTTATGTGGGATGTATGAGTGTACCTTATGTGGGGATGTATGATTGTATCTAATGTGGGGATGTATGAGTTTATCTAATGTGGGGATGTATGAGTTTATCTTATGTGGGGATGTATGATTGTATCTAATGTGGAGATGTATGATTGTATCTAATGTGGAGATGTATGAGTGTATCTATGTGGGGATGTATGATTTTTTCTGATGTGGGGATGTATGAGTGTATCTGATGTGGGGATGTATGATTATATCTAATGTGGAGATGTATGAGTGTATCTATGTGGGAATGTATGATTTTTTCTGATGTGGAGATGTATGAGTGTATCTATGTGGGGATGTATGATTTTTTCTGATGTGGGGATGTATGAGTGTATCTGATGTGGGGATGTATGAGTGTATCTGATGTGGGGATGTATGAGTGTATCTAATGTGGGGATGTATGAGTTTATCTGATGTGGGGATGTATGAGTTTATCTAATGTGGGGATGTATGAGTGTATCTAATGTGGGGATGTATGAGTGTATCTAATGTGGGGATGATTGTATATAATGTGGAGATGTATGATTGTATCTAATGTGGGGATGTATGAGTGTATCTAATGTGAAGGATGTATGATTGTATCTAATGTGAAGGATGTATGATTGTATCTAATGTGGGGATGTATGATTGTATCTAATGTGGGGATGTATGATTGTATCTAATGTGGGGATGTATGAGTGTATCTAATGTGGGGATGTATGATTGTATATGATGTGGGGATGTATGATTGTATCTAATGTGGAGATGTATGAGTTTATCTGATGTGGGGATGTATGATTGTATCTGATGTGGGGATGTATGAGTGTATCTAATGTGGGGATGTATGAGTGTATCTAATGTGGAGATGTATGAGTGTATCTAATGTGGGGATGTATGAGTGTATCTAATGTGGGGATGTATGATTGTATCTAATGTGGAGATGTATGAGTTTATCTAATGTGAAGGATGTATGAGTGTATCTAATGTGGGGATGTATGAGTGTATCTAATGTGGGGATGTATGAGTGTATCTAATGTGGGGATGTATGAGTGTATCTTATGTGGGGATGTATGAGTGTATCTTATGTGGATGTATGAGTGTATCTAATGTGGATGTATGGGTGTATATAAGGTGGGGATGTATGTCTGTATTTATGTGGGGATGTATGATTGTATCTAATGTTGGGATGTATGAGTGTATCTGATGTGGGGATGTATGAGTGTATCTATGTGGGGATGTATGAGTTTATCTGATGTGGGGATGTATGAGTTTATCTGATGTGGGGATGTATGATTTATCTAATATGGGGATGTATGAGTTTACCTAATGTGGGGATGTATGAGTGTATCTAATGTGGAGATGTATGATTGTATATAACGTGGGGACGTGGGGATTGGATTGTGGATTGGATTGGATTGGATTCTGGATTGGATTGGATTGTGGATTGAATTGGATTGTGGATTGGATTGGATTGTGGATTGGATTGGATTCTGGATTGGATTCTGGATTGGATTGGATTTTGGATTGCATTGGATTCTGGATTGGATTGGATTGTGGATTGGATTGGATTGGATTGTGGATTGGATTGTGGATTGGATTGGATTGTGGATTGGAGATTGGATTTGATTCTGGTTTGAATTGGATTGTGGATTGTATTGTGGATTGAATTGGATTGTGGATTGGATTGGGTTGTGGATTGGATTGTGGATTGAATTGGATTGTGGATTGGATTGGATTTTGGATTGGATTGTGGATTGGATTGGATTCTGGATTGGATTGGATTGGATAGTGGATTGGATTCTGGATTGGATTGAACTCTGGATTGGATTGGATTGGATTCTGGATTGGATTCTGGATTGGATTGGATTTTGGATTGGATTCTGGATTGGATTGGAGTGGATTTTGGATTGGATTTTGGATTGGATTGTTGATTGGATTGGATTGGATTCTGGATTGGATTGGATCTCCCTCAAAATAAAACATAAGGAAGTCACGCGCCCTCCAAGTCCGTTAACCTTTTTCACGGAAGGATCTACTATACAGCTATCGTCAATGCTCTCTTCACGGGCTACACCGGCTACGGTGGAGTATCTAACTCCCGTACGGCTTCGAATCCATTATTGTTACTGTACTGCTATCGTCAATGCTCTCTTCACGGGCTACACCGGCTACGGTGGAGTATTTAACTCCCGTACGGCTTGGAATCCATTTATTGCTACTATACTGCTATCGTTAATGCTCTCTTCACGGGCTACACCGGCTACGCCGTACAGCTTCGAATTCAGTCTCAACATTGTACCGGGCTAACATAGTCGATAAAATCTTTATTTAATGACGTCACGGAAACCTTGTATTTCACAACACCATGAGCATTTTTCTGTATAAATAGCCCAGTCGCAGCTCATCACACATCATACCAGCGACGACTATACACAAAGAAAACATGATACACACAATGAACACGGAGGGAGATGAGGTAAAAGCTAACAAGATATATTCTGATCTGAGAAAATTTCGTGAAAGATCCAGGTGTGTTACCTCCGCGGAATTTAGAAAAGAAATGGAAGCTATCGATGAATACGTGGCAGACATGAGCTTAGAATTAGGCGATCTTGGATACAAAGACACTACATTTTTGATAAAGGCCTCTGAGGCAACTAAAAAAAGGATAGAGGACGATATGAGGTCGTGGCTGAGTGTCGACAGAGACCTATATATATAGGTCTCTGGTGTCGATTAGAACGAATATTCATACCCTGACTACACTGCTCTCCGACTGACGACGACCATCTGTCAGAAATTGTCCGTCCGTCGTCCAGAGCTACGTTATCGCAGCTAATATTGTCTATGTGAAATCGGCCCCTCTTCTTCAAGGTGTACAACGTGTGGCTCATGGGACGAGATCAGCGTCATGCGCTGCGAGGACGCGACGTGTAAAGACTTTTAAAGAATAAGATAACATTGTGCTCTAACTGCTTTTATCTAGTGTTGATACATAGGTGCTTAGCACGTTTGTAAGTCCAAGACCGATTATAGACTAATATATAGACTTAGTGTATAATCGGTCTTGGACTTGTAAACGTGCTAAGCACCTATGCTATAGAGGTCTACAAGATCAACAGTAAGAAGTACCACCAGAAATGCGGCGAGATGATGTCGTGGTGTTGCGGCGAAAAGATCACAAGATATGATCAGTTCCACAATGTACCCGAGAACGAGTTCTACTTGAGGTTCCACCGCAACTTGATCAAAGCGCCAGAATCTGGACACCTCACCTTCGACTTTATTGAAGAGGAGTACAGAAGAAGACAACAGGACCTGTTAATGATGAAGACTGGTGCTGAGTCAATGGGCCAGTAAAGAGGAAGTTTTAAATACTGCCTCCCTAAACTCTTCGAGTTCATGATCAAATAAAATAAAGTTTGTAAACCGTTGTTGGCTTCGTGTTTTTCAAGCGGTCCGTTCGTAAAGACTGTTCCGTCTTTCTGGTACACTCTGAACAGAGAGAATTTCTTATGAATGCACGTTTTTCAAACACCGTTGAATTTTGGGGACACCCTGATACCAGTTTCAAACTCCGGCGATACCGATATTTGGAACGATACAGATTTTTTCCGTGCGGAATTTTTTCGGCTGAATGTAAATGAATGAGTCTGCAAATCAAATACTGATGTGAGGTTCTCATTTTCATTTTTTTAAGGTGAGTCAATTAGTATACAACAGGTTAACTGTATGTAGATGGTCAGTGTAGTGGTGATATGGAAGTAGCTTCAAATTGGCCTGGTTGATTGGAGAGTTCAGAGATAAGGTTTTAAATAGTAATTGATAGAGTTAACAGCAGTGGAGTTGTTTAGGCTGGTGTAATGATTTCGGTCTTAAGTGCGAACAGTTGTCAGCTCCTTCTTAGGATGATATATAATAGTACTTTGGGGGTTATTTCTCAGGGGCTATTGTATGTACATCTTATCATGAGGCTGGTTAGGTTCTTATAGGTTGGTTTATAAATAGGCATGTGGTCATTCTCCACAACTGATATATGCATAGCCAATAAGCGGCCTGGTCAGTCTTGAGGACTGGTTATAAATGGGTATGTGGTCATTTGGGTACTGAACTAAAATTCATTCTCAGCTCGGGTATAAATAGGTATGAGGTCATGATCTGTTTATAGTCACTTCCTGTGGAAGTTTCCAGAGGTTTTATATATATATAGAACTTGACCATGATGTCATTCTATTATTAGACTCTGTTGGTGGTTAAGTTTAGCATCTATAGTGTATAGGTAGCTGGGTTTAGTGAGTGATATGTCAATGGTCAAGATTAGTTTGCTGTTGGTATATAAAAAGGCCTGATAACTTAGAGTAGGGATTTGTTTTTAGATCAAGTGGTTAGAGGAGATATTAGAGAGGAGATTTGAGAGTTTGATGTTACTTCATAGAGCAGGAGATGATAGAGGCAAAGAGTAGGTCTTATCAATACAGAGACATTTAGATTTTATGTGATTATTTTAGATAGAGTGTATGTAAATGTGTAGAGAGGTTTAGTTTATAGTTTTGAGTCGTAGTTTAGTTATATATACTTCGGAACAGTAAGAAACTTTTTATTGTGCAGTTATTTTCTTCATTTTGGTTACTTCTAAAAGGAAGTGGAGTGGATTTTATTTAGATACTGCTGGAATTTGTTTCACTATGTGGTGTCAGAAGTAAAGAGAGAGTTAATATGTATAGGTTGAACTGTTGTTTGTTAATATTGTACAGATTTGAATAAGATCTTTTATTTAATATTGCATGATATTCGTATTTAATTATTTTTTTTTTTATCGAGGCCTAATCTCAGGGACTGAAGTATTTTGCCTTTAGGGGTCTGGTTCGTTAGTTGATGTAATAAATTCTACTTTATCTTTTTGATATGGTCACGAGAAGCGTTCTCTTTGCAGGTGATCTAAACTTGAAGCAACTACAGGAGCTGTTTGGATCCTCCTGTGTACTGTTCCAGATTTGACGATGACGACACAGGATTTGTCAACTGCTTGATGACAACAATGGCAAGGATGCAGTGAACACATCTGTAAGTACATGTAGTGTGACACGATCATGAATATGACAGCCAGTCACGATCACAATATAGTGACTGGGACAAGGATTTTCTAACATAAGGTTTAGGCCTGTAGTAGTGCCATTATGTTTTACCATATCCAGAATGATGAGAGTCTATAAAAGCAACGTCACCATAAAATAGTTTTTAGTCCATCATTTGATAAATGGTGCTCTCTGAATGCCGACATATTTGTGTTTACCAGCAGTCTGTGCACACCAAGAAATGATTTCAAGGTATGTCATGGATATAACAAAAAATATTGCAATATTTTAAGGTGAAGTAAACAGTTAAAGTTAGGTTTGCATCATAGAAAACATTGAAATTATCATTATTATGAAAGATATTTCGACTCCACGAAACTACCAAAGGCACCCTCAAACCAAATATTAGAACCACAGTTCACTTACAAGGGAGTTTACTGATTTCTTTCAACTTTTCACCAAAAACAACATTAGATTTGCAATAAGAAATCAAAATCCAAAATATCTGAAAAAAAAAAATAAACCCAATTTTTTCCCAAACATTATCATTCCGAGGCCGGATAGTAATAGTCAATCCCGGTAAGGGACTAAACGGTAAGGGAATAAAATCATGTTAGAAATTAAATTAAGACGAACAAAGAAGTTTCGATTGTGTATTTGAACTTGATACGCAGGTAGCTCAATGCAGAGTACTTGGACTTATGTCCAAGGGATCCAGGTTCGATTCCTGGTCTGTGTAGTTAAAATGTTCAATCAGAATTTCCTTTAAAATGAATTAATTATTCCGGTTCTAAACATGGTATTACTTCATGATTAATCTGAGACACTTTAAGTCCCCATTTGGTGATTTTCTTCATTGCTCTGGCCTTCTGAAATCGTCCCTTCCGTCCGTCCGTCTTGTTATCGCTAATCCTCAGAAAGTACTGAAGGGATCTTTCTCAAATTTCATATGTAGGTTCCCCTTGGTGCCTGGTTATGCATATTGCATTTTGAGACCAATCGAAAAACAACATGGCCGACAGGCAGCCATCTTGGATTTTGACAATTGAAGGTTGTTATCGCTATTTCTCAGAAAGCACTAAAGGGATCTTTCTCAAATTTCATATGGATGTTCCCCTCGGAACCTAGTTATGCATATTGCATTTTGAGACTAATCAGAAAACAACATGGCCGACAGGCAGCCATCTTGGATTTTGACAATTGAAGATTGTTATCGCTGTTCCTCAGAAAGTACTGTAGGGATCTTTTTCAAATTTCATATGTAAGTACCCCTTTGTTCCTAGTTATGCATATTGCATTTTGAGACCAATCGGAAAACAATATGGCCGACAGGCAGCCATCTTGGATTTTGACATTTGAAGTTTGTTATCGCTATTTCTCAGAAAGCACTGAAGGAATATGTCTCAAATTTCATATTTAAGTTCCTCTTGGTGCCTAGTTATGCATATTGCATTTTGAGACTGATCGGAAAACAACATGGCCGACAGGCAGCCATCTTGGATTTTGACAATTGAAGATTGTTATCGCTGTTTCTCAGAAAGTACTGAAGGGATCTGTCTCAAATTCCATATGTAGGTTT
The DNA here is from genome assembly GCF_902652985.1 of Pecten maximus. Taxonomy (NCBI): domain Eukaryota; kingdom Metazoa; phylum Mollusca; class Bivalvia; order Pectinida; family Pectinidae; genus Pecten; species Pecten maximus. Next base: position 15,209,198 of record NC_047017.1, on the reverse strand, counting down.
CTCTTGGTGCCTAGTTATGCATATTGCATTTTGAAAACCAATCGGAAAACAACATGGCCGACAGGCAGCCATCTTGGATTTTGACAATTGAAGTTTTTTATCGTTATTTCTCAGAAAGTACTGGAGGGATCTTTCTCAAATTTCATATGTAGGTTTCCCGTGGTGCCTTGTTATGCATATTGCATTTTGAGACTGATCGGAAAACAACATGGCCGACAGGCAGCCATCTTGGATTTTGACAATTGAAGTTTGTTATCGCTATTTCTCAGAAAGCACTGAAGGGATCTTTCTGAAATTTCATATGCATGTTCCCCTCGGTACCTAGTTATGCATATTTCATTTTGAGACTAATCAGAAAACAACATGGCCGAAAGGCAGCCATCTTTGATTTTGACAATTGAAGGTTGTTATCGCTGTTCCTCAGAAAGTACTGTAGGGATCTTTTTCAAATTTCATATGTAAGTACCCCTTTGTTCCTAGTTATGCATATTGCATTTTGAGACCAATCGGAAAACAATATGGCCGACAGGCAGCCATCTTGGATTTTGACATTTGAAGTTTGTTATCGCTCTTTCTCAGAAAGCACTGAAGGAATCTGTCTCAAATTTCATATGTAGGTTCCTCTTGGTGCCTCGTTATGCATATTGCATTTTGAGACTGATCGGAAAACAACATGGCCGACAGGCAGCCATCTTGGATTTTGACAATAGAAGTTTGTTATCGCTATTTCTCAGAAGCACTGAGGGGATCTTTCTCAAATTTCATATGCAGGTTCCCCTCGGTACCTAGTTATGCATATTGCATTTTGAGACTGATCAGAAAAGAACATGGCCGACAGGCAGCCATCTTGGATTTTGACAATTGAAGTTTGTTATCGCTATTTCTCAGAAAGTACTGAAGGGATCTTTCTCAAATTCCATATGTAGGTTCCTCTCGGCGCTTAGTTATGCATATTGCATTTTGAGACTAATCAGAAAACAACATGGCCGACAGGCAGCCATCTTGGATTTTGACAATTGAAGTTTGTTATCGCTGTTTCTCAGAAAGTACTGAAGGGATCTGTCTCAAATTCCATATGTAGGTTTCTCTTGGTGCCTAGTTATGCATATTGCATTTTGAGTCCAATCGGAAAAGAACATGGTCGACAGGCAGCCATCTTGGATTTTGACAATTGAAGTTTGTTATCGCTATTTCTCAGAAAGCACTGAAGGGATCTTTCTGAAATTTCATATGTAAGTACCCCTTTGTTCCTAGTTATGCATATTGCATTTTGGGACCAATCGGAAGACAAAATGGCCGACAGGCAGCCATCTTGGATTTTGACATTTGAAGTTTGTTATCGCTATTTCTCAGAAAGCACTGAAGGGATCTTTCTCAAATTCCATATGTAGGTTCCCCTCAGTGCCTAGTTTTTCATATCGGGACCAATCCGAAAACAACATGGCCGGCAGACAGCCATTATCGCTAAATCTTAAAATTTATATATAAGTTCCCCTTGTTTGAAAAGTACTAGAGGGCTGTTTCTGAATTTACACAGATTAGTAAGACTTAGAGGAAGGGAAAAGTAGAGAAAAGAGCAATCTGACATGGAACCTATAAAGATCATTCAATGGTGGGCGCCAAGATCCCTCTGGGATCTCTTGTTACCTCTTATGGTCCAAAGGGCCACGGAAGCTAGGCTGTGTGTCTTCCGTCTGGCATCAACTTTTCAGTTTAAATGACCTTTTCTCATGAAACAAAATTCCTAGAATTATGATATTTGGCTGGTAGGTTCCTGGGATGGGGCCCTCAAAAAGTTTGCATACTCTGCATAGAACGAATGGTCTGAAGGTGATCTACTAACATTGTAAATTTGATGACCCTGGAATCTCATGTTAACCCCTGGGGAGGGGGTAAAATTTGCTAGTTTTATATCAGGAAATTACATTTTGGAGTATTTTTTGTTTAATTTCCATTAAAATTAATTCAAACTTGATTAAAAAGGGTCATATCAACTTATATTTTAAAAGATCTTCCAAATACTAAAATAACTTTATTGTATAATCCATAATACTTTTATAAAGATAAAAGGGTCTTAAGGTGCTTTACCAAAATTGATAATTTAATGATTCTTGGTTCTCACTCTCCCTCCCCTCTTGTGGCTGATGGGAAGGACCATAATGGATCAGATTGACTGAAGTATACGAGAACTCCGGTGACATTTAAGGCCAATCGGCCTCTTGTTCGTGGTCTGTTGTCCCTCTGTCGTCCTTCCATCCGTAAACAATCATTGTCTGCGCTATTTCTTGAAAAGAATTGCAGGGATATTTCTTCATGTGTAGGTTCTTCTTGGTACCTCATGCCAATTAAAGATAGATTGGTTATCAATATTTCTTGAAATCTTTAAACTTCATTTGGAATTCCTCTTAATACCTACTTTTTGCAAATTTACGTTACATTTTTCACCTTGAAAAGAAAATGGCTGACAGTCGGCCATCTTGGATTTGATAATTGAAGTTTGTTATCGCTATTTCTCAGAAAGTACTGAAGGGATCTTTCTCAATCATTGTCTGCGCTATTACTTGAAAAGAATTGCAGGGATATTTCTTCATGTGTAGGTTTTTAGCTCACCTGGACCGAAGGTCCGGTGAGCTTATGTCATGGCGCAGCGTCCGTCCGTCGTCCGTCCGTCCGTCGTCCGTCAACATTTGCTTCAAATCGCTACTAGTCAAAAAGTTCTTATTGGATTTTGACCAAATTTGGCCAGAAACATCCTTGGCAGAAGGGGAACAGATTTTGCATAAATGGTGACTCTGACCCCCAAGGGGCCAAAGGGGCTGGGCCCAATACAGGAAATAGAGGTAATTCCTTTAAATCGCTACTAGTCATAAAGTTATGAATGGATTTGAACCCAATTTGGTCAGAAACATCCTTGGGGGAAGGGGAACAGATTTTGCATAAATGGTGACTCTGACCCCCGAGGGGCCAAAGGGGCTGGGCCCAATAGGGGAAATGGAGGTAATTCCTTTAAATCACTACTAGTCATAAAGTTATGAATGGATTTGAACCCAATTTGGTCTGAAACATCCTTGGGGGAAGGGGAACAGATTTTGCATAAATGGTGACTCTGACCCCCGAGGGGCCAAAGGGGCGGGGCCCAATAGGGGAAATAGAGGTAATTCCTTTGAATCGCTACTAGTCATCAAGTTATGAATGGATTTGAACCAAATTTAGTCAGAAATGTCCTTGGGGGAAGGGGAACAGATTTTGCATAAATGGTGGCTCTGACCCCCGAGGGGCCAAAGGGGCTGGGCCCAATATGGGAAATAGAGGTAATATCTTTAAATCGCTACTAGTCATAAAGTTACGAATGGATTTGAACCTAATTTGGTTTGAAACATCCTTGGGAGAAGGGGAACAGATTTTGCATAAATGGTGACTCTGACCCTCGAGGGGCCAAAGGAGCGGGGCCCAATAGGGGAAATAGAGGTAATTCCTTTAAATCGCTACTAGTCATAAAGTTATGAATGGATTTGAACCCAATTTGGTCAGAAACATCCTTGGGGGAAGTGGAACAGATTTTGCATAAATGGTGACTCTGACCCTCGAGGGGCCAAAGGGGCGGGGCCCAATATGGAAAATGGAGGTAATTCATTTAAATCGCTACTAGTTATTAACTTATGAATGGATTTGAACCCAATTTGGTCAGAAACTTCCTTTGGGGAAGGGGAACAGATTTTGCATAAATGGTGACTCTGACCCCCGAGGGGCCAAAAGGGTGGGGGCCCAATAGGGGAAATAGAGGTAATTCCTTTAAATTGCTACTAGTCATAAAGTGATGAATGCATGCATGTTCTAAAAACAATTCTTGAGGTCTTTGAGACCTAAGGGAGTCTGGACTTCATTAATCTTTAAAGCAGTTCGGATTCCCACACTATAACCATATATAGCATTGTTAGAGATTTACAAATAAAACAAATTGAATATGAACATTATTTTGACATTTGGTCTAATCCAACCAGGTGAGCGATACAGGCCCCATGGGCCTCTTGTTCTTGGTACCTCATGCCAATTAAAAAGTCTCCAGAGATTATCCACAACCCAGAAGGCCTAACTTTGGAAATTTTATATGGTTTTATACTGTGATATGCAGATGTACAATAATGAGTCAATGACTAAAAGTTCCTGAAGTCAAGGTCCAGGCTGCTGTTACTAAAATAGAACTGAGAATATACTGTCAAAATACATCATATAAGGCCTAAGTCCCTTACGGACAGCCAAATTTCTTAGATTGCTGTTCATGGCATAAGAAGATTACAAAGTCAAAGTCTATGTCTATTGTTATAGAAGGACTATGACGTCTTGTGTTATGGGAGACTATGGCCTGTTGTGTTATAGGAGGAGTCTGGCCTGTTGTGTTATAAGAGGAGTCTGGCCTGTTGTATTATTGGAGGAGTCTGGTCTGTTGTGTTATAGGAGGAGCCTGGCCTCTTGTTAGCTCACGTCACGTTATGTCATGGTGCGGTGTCCGTCGTCCGTCCGTCGTCGGTCGTCCGTCAACATTTGCTTCAAATCGCTACTAGTCAAAAAGTTCTTATTGGATTTTGACCAAATTTGAAACATTCAGAAACATCCTTGGCGGAAGGGGATCAGATTTTGCATAAATGGTGACTCTGACCCGCGAGGGGACAAAGGGGCGGGGCCCCATAGGGGAAATAGAGGTAATTCCTTCAAATTGTCACTTGTCATAAAGTTTAAAATGGATTGGAACCAAATTTGGTCAGAAACATCATTGGGGGAAGAGGAACAGATTTTGCATAAATGGTGACTCTGACTCTCGAGGGGCCAAAGGGGCGGGGCCCCATATGGGAAATAGAGGTAATTCCTTTAAATCACTACTTGTCATAAAGTTTTGAATGGATTTGAACCCAATTTGGTCAGAAACATCATTGGGAGAAGGGGACCAGATTGTGCATAAATGGTGACACTGACCCGCGAGGGGCCAAAGGGGCGGGGCCCATAGGGGAAATAGAGGTAATTCCTTCAAATCGCCACTAGTCATAAAGTTATGAATGGATTTGAACCAAATTTGGTCAGAAACATCATTGGGGGAAGAGGAACAGATTTTGCATAAATGGTGTTTCTGACCCCTGAGGGGCCAAAGGGGCGGGGCCCATAGGGGAAATAGAGGTAATTCTTTTAAATCGCTACTAGCAATAAAGTTATGAATGGATGTTCTAAAAACAACTTAGAGGTCTTTCAGACCCTTTAAAGCAGTTGGGATCCCCACACCATAACCATATATAGCATTGTTTGAGATTGACAAATAAAACGAATTAAACATGAACATGAACATTATTTTGACATTTGGTCTAATCCAACCAGGTGCACGATACAGGCTCCATGTGCCTCTTGTGTTATAGGAGAACTATGGCCTCTTGTGTTATAGGATGAGTCTGGCCTCTTGTGTTATAGGATGAGTATGGCCTCTTGTGTTATAGGAGTCTGGCCTCTTGTTTTATAGGGGGACTATGGCCTTTTGTTTGATAGGAGACTATGGCCTCTTTTGTTTTAGATGACTCTGGCCTCTTGTGTTATATATGACTCTGGCCTCTTGTGTTATAGGAGACTCCAGACTCTTGTGTTATAGAAGGATCTGGCCTCTTGTGTTCTAGGATGACTCTGGCCTGTTGTGTTATAGGAGGAGTCTGACCTCTTGTGTTATAGGGGGACTTGTGTTACAGGAGGCCTCCAGCCTCTAGTGTCAAATGAGGGGTATTGCTTCTTGTGTTATAGAGGGACTATGGCCTCTTGTGTTATAAGATGACTTCGGCTTCTTGTGTTATAAGAGGAAAATCATATATTCTGCAAAAATCTTCATAAGAATACACGTAGTGTCTTAGTCTTAGACTAACTGACGGTGTGATGTTTGCATGCGTGAATTTTTAACATGTTCAGGAAAGACCCAATATATCGCCATATTCTTTGGTAGTACGGCGTCTTGCTTACCACGCCTAAGTTTCGAATGTATCGGGTTGATTAACAAGGTGTTATATAATTAATTGATAAAAAAAATCGGTCGTGTATAACTGCACTGTCCGTGACGATAGATCCTACATTGTTTTACGTTGTTTATTGGTACAATACAACAAACAGCATTGAGCACCGTACAGTACATCCGCTAGGAAGCAGAAAGGAAACGCCATCCTATTCACGGACGAATATTAGATCTAACACTGAAGTTTTCTGCCAAAAAAAACAAAAAAAAAACAAGAAATATCTTTAAACAAGAAATATCTTTAAAAAAGATAAACGGCATAGTTTTAATGCTGGTGGTTATAATATAAAACTACTGGCGAAATAAGTTAACGAACTACATTGTAATTAATAAATGCGCAGTTTCAGCACGGATAACAAAATTATATCAGTTTGAATCATTTTTGGTGATAATAAGACTGCAAATGTGTGATTTGAATAGATGCATCCACTTATTCAGCTTGCATTCAATTTAAAAGGGACATCACGGTAAAAACGTTGCAATTTTCACTGAATGTACGCGTTTTGTTCCTTTCCAGTTATGTTTCTGTGCTGTCCCAATGTTCACAGTCAATCCCTATGTCCAGCTTGACCACTCGATTTAGTTGGGAATCCCCCTCTAAATTTAGCGCGGAAATTATTTTTTTAAATCATTACGTGATTGTTTTGAAATCGTGGCAGCACAAACACACGATAGTTTACAAGGCGATACATATATTCCATCTGGGTTAGTTGGATAACGATATTATACAGTGGTTTAAATGTTAAATAACACGTTCTGTATATATTACGGCACACATATTTATGTGTAAATAAGTGTAAACATTGTTCATATAGTATAGTGACAGTAGCGATGTACTGGTACAGACTGTATAAATATTACCGAGTTTGTGGAACTATTACAGAGTTTGTGGAAATCTTATCGAGTTTGTGGAAATCTTACCGAGTTTGTGTTAATATTACCGAGATTGTCATGACCTACTATCAAACAATCAAGCAGAATACGAGCGGCGTCCGTATTACTGCTGTTTTCATGTTTGAACTGTTACAGTCTATTGTACTGCTTCCCAAGTTTAATTCTAGGATTGTGTTTGACCCATTTTCCTATTATTCTCTTCATTGCGGAAGCTGTTATCGTTTTCAACCGCAGTCGATTCACATTGGAAGCCATTTTTGTTTCCATGTGTTTTAGTTTGTTGTGCGCATGCGTTTATCGTATATGTCACAAAATCTTTGCATATTCAGATTGTTTGATAACCTTTTAATAATTGATAATTGATGTTTTTATGTACATAGGCCTACATCATCGAATTCGAATGGTTATTGTTCAGAAGGTTATTTTTTTAAAAGATATACCCAATAATATGATAAAAAATACAAAATAAATATTGGTTTACCGTGAGGTCCCTTTAACTTTGTTTCGTTTTTAACTGTATATCTGCATTTTGCATTGACCGCTACATTGACCAATCACGTACTTCATCTTGACAGAAACGCCACCTGTCGCGTCATATCCGGGGCCAAAACAAAATTAGACGGCTATGCCGAAAAAGATAAACGGCATGGTTTTAATGCTGGTGGTTATAATGTATAACGGCTGGTGAAATAAATGAATGAACTAATGCGTTTCAGCATGGATAACAAAATTATATCAGTTTGAATCATTTTGGTGATAATAAAACTGCATTTGAATCGGGAATATAATTTTATTGATGTGTCATTTGAAAATATACACCCACTTTTATAATCAGCTTGCAATCAATCTTAACTTTATTTCGTTTTTAACTGCATATCTGCATTTTGCATTTACTGCTACATTGACCAATCACATACTTCATCTTGACCAGTAATGCCACCTGTCGCGTCATATCCGGGGCAAAAGAAAATTATACGGTTATGCCGAACTAGAATATCAAGTTCTATAGATAATACTCTTACCATCGTCCCACTTAAATATCACTAAAGAAGGATTTCTGGCACATACGTGCACATATTTGTGTCACAGTGTTTGATAAAACTTAAAAACTCGTTTGTTTTGGGTTATACTCTTCCGTTTTACTCGATTTACATATAACGGAGTGCGATCTTCTTAGAAAGTATCTCTTCCGAGAAGAGTGCAAATCGATTGTACCAGACTCGATCTTCTTAGAAGGCTTCTCTTCCGAGAAGAGTGCAAATCGATTGTACCAGGCTGACATAGTCGATAAAATCTTTATTTAATGACGTCACCGGAAACCTCTGTTGTATTATAAATAGGCCAGTCGCGATCGCAGCAGTGCATACGAAAAGAGAATGGCATATTTAAAGGAAACTAGTGAAGATGAGCTAAAAGGTAAAGTAGATTCTGATATGAGAAAATTTTATGAAACGTCCACGTGTGTGACCTTCAAGGATATGAAAAAAGAGCATGAAGTTATTGATGGATACGTGGTAGAAATGGCCTGTCGATGTGCCGCCGCTGGGTACGAAACTACCTTTTTGAAAGAGGCCTCTAAAGCCACCAAAAACAAGATAGAGCACAAAATGAGATCGGATTTTCTGAGACCGTTGATAGAGCGACTAGGAAATATAAAGGATCCACACCGCAAGGTAGCGGAGATGTTGATGAGTAAAAACTCGTCAGGTGAGAGTTTAGAACAAATCGGCCTCTCGTCTTCAGGGTGTACAGGGTGTGGCTCACTGGACGAGATCAGCATCATGCACTGCACGGACGCGACGTGTATAGACTTGAAGAACAAGATAAAATTGTGCTCTAACTGCATTAATCCAGTGATGAGACAGGTCTACAAGATCAACAGTAAGAAGAACCACCAGAAATGTGGCGAGATGATGTCATGGTGTTGCGGCGAAAAGATCACAAGATATGATCAGTTCCACAATGTACCCGAGAACGATTTCTACTTGAGGTTCCACCTCAACTTGATCAAAGCGCCAGAATCTGGACACCTCAGCTTCGACTTTATTGAAGAGGAGTACAGAAGGAGACAACAGGACCTGTTAATGATGGAGAAGACTGGTGCTGCTGAGTCAATGGACCAGTAAAGAGGAAGGGTTGATTATTTCCCCACCAAACTAGTTTAAGTTTCATGGTGTCCAGCCCAGAGGAAACTGTGGCTGCGTAACACTCATTGAGTTCAAATAAATAAAGTTTGTAAACTATTGTTGGCTTCGTTTTTTTTGTTTTCAAGCGGTCCGTTCTTAACTCTCTGGTACACTCCGAACAGAGAGAATTGCTTTCGAATGCGCGTTTTTTAAACACTGTTGAGTTTTGGGAACACACTGATACCAGTTTCAAACTCCAGTGATACTGATATTTGGAACGATACAGATTTTTTTTCGTGCGTTTTTTTTTTTCGGCTGAATGTAAAATGAATGAGGCTGCAAATCAAATACTGATGTGAGGTTCTCATTTTCATTTTTTTAAGGTGAGTAGTAAGAGGTTTATTGTAGATGGTCAGTGTAGTGGTGATATGGAAGTAGCTTCAAATTGGCCTGGTTGATTGGAGAGTTCAGAGATAAGGTTTTAAATAGTAATTGATAGAGTTACAGCAGTGGAGTGGTTTAGGCTGGTGTAATGATTAGGTCTTAAGTGTGAATATTTGTCAGCTCTTTATTGGGGTGATAGATAATACCTTGGGGGTTATTTCTCAGGGTAGGGCTTTTTCTGGGGGCTTTTGGGTGCCGTTAATGGGCCCCATTCCCAATTGAAATTATTCCATATTGAAGCCAAATTCCCAAAATTTGTAGTTTACTCCTGAAAAAATCTTTCCCAATTCACCAATTTTCTTCCCAAAATGAGACATAAAGGCCCTTTCTCAAACCAGTGAGAAAAAGCCCTGCAGGGCGGTGTATGTACATCTTATCAGAGGCTGGTTAGGTTCTTATAGGTTGGTTTATAAATAGGCATGTGGTCATTCTTCACAACTGTTATGCATAGCCAATAAGTGGCCTGGTCAGTCTTGAGGACTGGTTATAAATAGGTATGTGGTCATTTGGGGGTGGTAGAGAATTTGTGTATCCCGAGCCGAGCCCGAGCTTTTGACCCGAGTCCGAGCTTTGGATATTTTCGTTTTTCTCCTTCATTACTGAATGGATTAAAGAGATTTTTTCTACCAAGATTTGATTTCATGTTTTAAATCAATCCGTGTAAGTGGATTTTCATGAAATGTATTTTAACGTCCAAAATACACATTTTTCATTTTTCAGGGGGAGAATTTGTGTAGCCCGCAATCAAGCGTGACTATTCATGTATTTTGCTAATTATTTCCGATACATGCTTTTATTTAGATATATTACTAGATACAAACAACAAGTAAACATAGCTGGTTTCAAACATATAAATTTCAACATATAATTAATGTGACTTGGTGTCAAATTTTGCCATTTTTGTAACCGCGCCGACGATCAACCGAACTCACCGTGTTTACCAAGCTTTCACCGAGCCTGTGCTAAGGGCAGATAACTCTACCAATCCCGAGCTTTGTGACTGTACATTAGTAAAGCCGGGCCTTTAGTGTAGTGCCGAGCTATATATGTGAATTGATTGTGATTAAAACATAAAAATGTCTTGAGATTAAACTTTATTCAAATTCAGTGTTATTGTTAAGACAAAAAAAATATGTATATTTATCGTACATTAACTTTATTAACTCAAATATCAAATTACAAAAATCATCAAAAGAGGGAATTGCCTCGTAAAAAAATACAAAAGTACATATGGTGATAAAAATATTTTAATGTGATAAACAATAATGAAAAGATAGGTAAATATATATAAAATCATTAAAATAAAATCATATGGGCTCTTTGTAGAACTGCGTCCCTCGTCGCAGAGCCCGGACACATTCTTATATCAGAATGGCTAAAAGTTCTACAAAGCTCGGGATCGGTAGAGTTATCTGCCCTTAGCACGGGCTCGGTGAAAGCTCGGTAAACACGGCGAGTTCGTTGATCGTCGGCGCGGTTACAAACCTGTCAAAATTTGACACCAAGTCACATTCAATATATGTTGAAATTTATATTTTTTAAATCAGCTATGTTTACTTGTTGTTTGTATCTAGTAATATATCTAAATAAAAGCATGTATCGGAAATAATTAGCAAAAAACATGAATAGTCACGCTTGATTGCGGGCTACACAAATTCTCCCCCTGAGCTCGGGCTCGGCTCGGGATACACAAATTCTCTACCACCTCATTTGGGTGCTGCATTAAAATAGATTCTCAGCTCGGGTATAAATAGGTATGAGGTCATGATTTGTTTATAGTCCCTTCCTGTGGAAGTTTCCAGAGGTTATATATATATATAGAACTTGACCATGATGTCATTCTATTATTAGACTGTGTTGGTGTTTAAGTTTAGCATCTATAATGTAAAGATAGCTAGGTTTAGTGAGTGATATGTCAATGGTCATGATTAGTTTGCTGTTGGTATATAAAAAGGCCGGATAACTTAGGGTAGGGATTTTTTTTTTTTAGATCAAGTGGTTAGAGGAGATATTAAAGAGGAGATTTGACAGTTGGATATTACTTCATAGAGCAGGAGATGATAGAGGCGAAGAGTAGCTCTTATCAATACAGAGACATTTAGATTGTATGTGCTTATTTTAGATAGAATGTATGTGTAGAGTAGTTTAGTTCATAGTTTTGAGTCGTAGTTTAGTTATATATACTTCGGAACAGTAAGAAACCTTTTATTGTGCAGTTATTTTCTTCATTTTGGTTACTTCTAAAAGGAAGTGGAGTGGATTTTATTTAAATACTGCTGGAATTTTTTTCACGATGTGGTGTTAGAAGTAAAGAGAGAGTTAATATGTATAGGTTGAACTGTTGTTTGTTAATATTGTACAGATTTAAATAAGATCTTTTATAAAGATATATATATTTTTTTAAAGTGTTTTGTCTTTAGGGGTCCGGTTCGTTACTTGATGTAATAAATTCTACTTTATCTTTTTGATATGGTGACGAGAAGCGTTCTCTTTGCAGGTGATCTAAACTTGAAGCAACTGCAGGAGCTGTTTGGATCCTCCTATCAACATCCCCTGTGTACTGTTCCAGATTGGATGATGACGACACAGGATTTGTCAAATGCTTGATGACACCAATGACAAGGATGCAGTGAACACATCTGTAAGTACATGTAGTGTGACACGATCATGAATATGACAGCCAGTCACGATCACAATATAGTGACTGGGACAAGGATTTCTAACATAAGGTTTAGGCCTGTAGTAGTGCCATTATGTTTTACCACATCCAGAATGATGAGAGTCTATAAAAGCAACGTCACCATAAAATAGTTTTTAGTCCATCATTTGATAAATGGTGCTCTCTGAATGCCGACATATTTGTGTTTACCAGCAGTCTGTGCACACCAAGAAATGATTTCAAGGTATGTCATGGATATAACAAGTGTACAGTTATCTGTACAAAGCTGGCCTCACATTATATATCAATATACCTCACATTAGGATTAGGGGGTGAGGTCACCAACTGCAATCTATATCTCAATACATCATCAATATTTTAACAAAAAATATTGCAATATTTAAAGGTGAAGTAAACATAGTTAAAGTTAGGTTTGCATCGTAGAAAACATTGAAATTATCATTATTATGAAAGATATTTGATTCCACGAAACTACCAAAGGCACCTCAAACCAAATATTAGAACCACAGTTCACTTACAAAGGAGTTTACTGATTTCTTTCAACTTTTCACCAAAAACAACATTAGATTTGCAATAAGAAATCAAAATCCAAAATATCTGAAAAAAAATAAACCCAATTTTTTCCCAAACATTATCATTCCGAGGCCAGATAGTAATAGTCAATCCCGGTAAGGGACTAAACGGTAAGGGAATAAAATCATGTTAGAAATTAAATTAAGACGAACAAAGAAGTTTCGATTGTGTATTTGAACTTGATACGCAGGTAGCTCAATGCAGAGTACTTGGACTTATGTCCAAGGGATCCAGGTTCGATTCCTGGTCTGTGTAGTTAAAATGTTCAATCAGAATTTCCTTTAAAATGAATTAATTATTCCGGTTCTAAACATGGTATTACTTCATGATTAATCTGAGACACTTTAAGTCCCCATTTGGTGATTTTCTTCATTGCTCTGGCCTTCTGAAATCGCCCTTCCGTCCGTCCGTCTCGTTATCGCTAATCCTCAGAAAGTACTGAAGGGATCTTTCTCAAATTTCATATGTAGGTTCCCCTCGGCGCCTAGTTATGCATTTTGCATTTTGAGACTAATCAGAAAACAACATGGCCGACAGGCAGCCATCTTGGATTTTGACAATTGAAGTTTGTTATCGTTGTTTCTCAGAAAGTACTGAAGGGATCTGTCTCAAATTCCATATGTAAGTTTCTCTTGGTGCCTAGTTATGCATATTGCATTTTGAGTCCAATCGGAAAAGAACATGGCCGAAAGGCAGCCATCTTGGATTTTGACAATTGAAGATTGTTATCGCTATTTCTCAGAAAGCACTGAAGGGATCTTTCTGAAATTTCATATGCATGTTCCCCTTGGTACTTAGTTATGCATATTGCATTTTGAGACTAATCAGAAAACAACATGGCCGAAAGGCAGCCATCTTTGATTTTGACAATTGAAGATTGTTATCGCTATTTCTCAGAAAGCACTGAAGGGATCTTTCTCCAATTTCATATGCATGTTCCCCTCGGTACCTAGTTATGCATATTGCATTTTGATGCTAATCAGAAAACAACATGGCCGACAGGCAGCCATCTTGGATTTTGACAATTGAAGTTTGTTATCGCTATTTCTCAGAAAGGAATGAAGGGATCTTTCTGAAATTTCATATGCAGGTTCCTCTCGGTGCCTAGTTATGCATATTGCATTTTATGACTGATCGGAAAACAACATGGCCGACAGGCAGCCATCTTGGATTTTGACAATTGAAGTTTGTTATCGCTGTTTCTCAGAAAGTACTGAAGGGATCTGTCTCAAATTCCATATGCATGTTCCCCTTGGTACTTAGTTATGCATATTGCATTTTGAGACTAATCAGAAAACAACATGGCCGAAAGGCAGCCATCTTTGATTTTGACAATTGAAGATTGTTATCGCTATTTCTCAGAAAGCACTGAAGGGATCTTTCTCCAATTTCATATGCATGTTCCCCTCGGTACCTAGTTATGCATATTGCATTTTGATGCTAATCAGAAAACAACATGGCCGACAGGCAGCCATCTTGGATTTTGACAATTGAAGTTTGTTATCGCTATTTCTCAGAAAGGAATGAAGGGATCTTTCTGAAATTTCATATGCAGGTTCCTCTCGGTGCCTAGTTATGCATATTGCATTTTATGACTGATCGGAAAACAACATGGCCGACAGGCAGCCATCTTGGATTTTGACAATTGAAGTTTGTTATCGCTGTTTCTCAGAAAGTACTGAAGGGATCTGTCTCAAATTCCATATGTAGGTTTCTCTTGGTGCCTAGTTAAGCATATTGCATTTTGCGACCAATCGGAAAAGAACATGGCCGACAGGCAGCCATCTTGGATTTTGACATTTGAAGTTTTTAGCTCACCTGCCCGAAGGGCAAGTGAGCTTATGCCGTGGCGCGGCGTCCGTCGTCCGTCCGTCCGTCCGTCCGGCCGTCCGTCCGGCGTCAAATTTCCATTCAAGCAACTTCTTCTCAATAACCAAAAGGCCTAGAGACCTAATATTGGGCCTGTAGCATGCTGGGGTGAAGGGCTACCAAGTTTGTTCAAATGAATGACCTTGACTTTCATTCAAGGTCACAGGAGTCAAAAAGGCTAAAAAAAAAATTAGACGACTTCTTCTAAATAGCCAAAAGACCCAGGGACTTGATATTGGGTCTGTAGCATGCTGGGGTAAAGGGCTACCAAGTTTGTTCAAATGAATGACCTTGACTTTCATTCAAGGTCACAGGAGTCAAAAAGGCTAAAAAAAAATTAGACGACTTCTTCTAAATAGCCAAAAGACCCAGGGACTTGATATTGGGTCTGTAGCATGCTGGGGTGAAGGGCTACCAAGTTTGTTCAAATGAATGACCTTGACCTTCATTCAAGGTCACAGGAGTCAAAAAGGCTAAAATCTTTAAACGACTTCTTCTCAATAACCAAGAGTCCCAGGGACTTGATATTGGGTCTGTAGCATGCTGGGGTGAAGGGCTACCAAGTTTGTTCAAATGAATGACCTTGACTTTCATTCAAGGTCACAGGAGTCAAAAAGGCTAAAATCTTTAAACGACTTCTTCTCAATAACCAAGAGTCCCAGGGAGTTGATATTGGGTCTGTAGCATGCTCGGGTGAAGGGCTACCAAGTTTGTTCAAATGAATGACCTTGACTTTCATTCAAGGTCACAGGAGTCAAAAAGGCTAAAAAAATTAGACGACTTCTTCTAAATAGCCAAGAGACCCAGGGACTTGATATTGGGTCTGTAGCATGCTGGGGTGAAGGGCTACCAAGTTTGTTCAAATGAATGACCTTGACCGTCATTCAAGGTCACAGGAGTCAAAAAGGCTAAAATCTTTAAACGACTTCTTCTCAATAACCAAGAGTCCCAGAGGCCTAATATTTGGCCTGTAGCATGCTGGGGTGAAGGGCTCCCAAGTTTTTTCAAATGAATGACCTTGACTTTCATTCAAGGTCACAGGAGTCAAAAAGGCTAAAATCTTTAAACGACTTCTTCTCAATAACCAAGAGTCTCAGGGAGTTGATATTGGGTCTGTAGCCTGCTGCGGTAAAGGGCTACCAAGTTTGTTCAAATGAATGACCTTGACCTTCATTCAAGGTCACAGGGGTCAAAAAGGCTAAAATCTTTAAACAACTTCTTCTCAATAACCAAGAGTCCCAGGGAGTTGATATTGGGTCTGTAGCATGCTGGGGTGAAGGGCTACCAAGTTTGTTCAAATGAATGACCTTGACTTTCATTCAAGGTCACAGGAGTCAAAAAGGCTAAAATCTTTAAACGACTTCTTCTCAATAACCAAGAGTCCCAGAGACCTAATATTTGGCCTGTAGCATGCTGGGGTGAAGGGCTACCAAGTTTGTTCAAATGAATGACCTTGACTTTCATTCAAGGTCACAGGAGTCAAAAAGGCTAAAATCTTTAAACGACTTCTTCTCAATAACCAAGAGTCCCAGGGAGTTGATATTGGGTCTGTAGCATGCTTGGGTGAAGGGCTACCAAGTTTGTTCAAATGAATGACCTTGACTTTCATTCAAGGTCACAGGGGTCAAAAAGGCTAAAATCTTTAAACGACTTCTTCTCAATAACCAAGAGTCCCAGGGAGTTGATATTGGGTCTGTAGCATGCTGGGGTGAAGGGCTACCAAGTTTGTTCAAATGAATGACCTTGACCGTCATTCAAGGTCACAGGAGTCAAAAAGGCTAAAATCTTTAAACGACTTCTTCTCAATAACCAAGAGTCCCAGAGGCCTAATATTTGGCCTGTAGCATGCTGGGGTGAAGGGCTCCCAAGTTTTTTCAAATGAATGACCTTGACTTTCATTCAAGGTCACAGGAGTCAAAAAGGCTAAAATCTTTAAACGACTTCTTCTCAATAACCAAGAGTCTCAGGGAGTTGATATTGGGTCTGTAGCCTGCTGCGGTAAAGGGCTACCAATTTTGTTCAAATGAATGACCTTGACCTTCATTCAAGGTCACAGGGGTCAAAAAGGCTAAAATCTTTAAACAACTTCTTCTCAATAACCAAGAGTCCCAGGGAGTTGATATTGGGTCTGTAGCATGCTGGGGTGAAGGGCTACCAAGTTTGTTCAAATGAATGACCTTGACTTTCATTCAAGGTCACAGGAGTCAAAAAGGCTAAAATCTTTAAACGACTTCTTCTCAATAACCAAGAGTCCCAGAGACCTAATATTTGGCCTGTAGCATGCTGGGGTGAAGGGCTACCAAGTTTGTTCAAATGAATGACCTTGACTTTCATTCAAGGTCACAGGAGTCAAAAAGGCTAAAATCTTTAAACGACTTCTTCTCAATAACCAAGAGTCCCAGGGAGTTGATATTGGGTCTGTAGCATGCTTGGGTGAAGGGCTACCAAGTTTGTTCAAATGAATGACCTTGACTTTCATTCAAGGTCACAGGGGTCAAAAAGGCTAAAATCTTTAAACGACTTCTTCTCAATAACCAAGAGTCCCAGGGAGTTGATATTGGGTCTGTAGCATGCTGGGGTGAAGGGCTACCAAGTTTGTTCAAATGAATGACCTTGACCGTCATTCAAGGTCACAGGAGTCAAAAAGGCTAAAATCTTTAAACGACTTCTTCTCAATAACCAAGAGTCCCAGAGGCCTAATATTTGGCCTGTAGCATGCTGGGGTGAAGGGCTCCCAAGTTTTTTCAAATGAATGACCTTGACTTTCATTCAAGGTCACAGGAGTCAAAAAGGCTAAAATCTTTAAACGACTTCTTCTCAATAACCAAGAGTCTCAGGGAGTTGATATTGGGTCTGTAGCCTGCTGCGGTAAAGGGCTACCAATTTTGTTCAAATGAATGACCTTGACCTTCATTCAAGGTCACAGGGGTCAAAAAGGCTAAAATCTTTAAACAACTTCTTCTCAATAACCAAGAGTCCCAGGGAGTTGATATTGGGTCTGTAGCATGCTGGGGTGAAGGGCTACCAAGTTTGTTCAAATGAATGACCTTGACTTTCATTCAAGGTCACAGGAGTCAAAAAGGCTAAAATCTTTAAACGACTTCTTCTCAATAACCAAGAGTCCCAGAGACCTAATATTTGGCCTGTAGCATGCTGGGGTGAAGGGCTACCAAGTTTGTTCAAATGAATGACCTTGACCTTCATTCAAGGTCACAGGGGTCAAAAAGGCTAAAATCTTCAAACAACTTCTTCTCAATAACCAACAGTCCCAGGGAGTTGATATTGGGTCTGTAGCATGCTGGGATGAAGGGCTACCTAGTTTGTTCAAATGAATGGCCTTGACCTTCATTCAAGGTCACAGGGGCCAAAAAGGCTAAAATCTTTAAACGACTTCTTCTCAATAACCAAGAGTCCCAGAGACCTAATATTTGGCCTGTAGCATGCTGGGGTGAAGGGCTACCAAGTTTGTTCAAATGAATGACCTTGACTTTCATTCAAGGTCACAGGAGTCAAAAAGGCTAAAATCTTTAAACGACTTCTTCTCAATAACCAAGAGTCCCAGGGAGTTGATATTGGGTCTGTAGCATGCTGGGGTGAAGGGCTACCAAGTTTGTTCAAATGAATGACCTTGACTTTCATTCAAGGTCACAGGAGTCAAAAAGTCTAAAATCTTTAAACGACTTCTTCTCAATAACCAAGAGTCCCAGAGGCCTAATATTTGGCCTGTAGCATGCTGGGGTGAAGGGCTCCCAAGTTTTTTCAAATGAATGACCTTGACTTTCATTCAAGGTCACAGGAGTCAAAAAGGCTAAAATCTTTAAACGACTTCTTCTCAATAACCAAGAGTCTCAGGGAGTTGATATTGGGTCTGTAGCCTGCTGCGGTAAAGGGCTACCAATTTTGTTCAAATGAATGACCTTGACCTTCATTCAAGGTCACAGGGGTCAAAAAGGCTAAAATCTTTAAACAACTTCTTCTCAATAACCAAGAGTCCCAGGGAGTTGATATTGGGTCTGTAGCATGCTGGGGTGAAGGGCTACCAAGTTTGTTCAAATGAATGACCTTGACTTTCATTCAAGGTCACAGGAGTCAAAAAGGCTAAAATCTTTAAACGACTTCTTCTCAATAACCAAGAGTCCCAGAGACCTAATATTTGGCCTGTAGCATGCTGGGGTGAAGGGCTACCAAGTTTGTTCAAATGAATGACCTTGACCTTCATTCAAGGTCACAGGGGTCAAAAAGGCTAAAATCTTCAAACAACTTCTTCTCAATAACCAACAGTCCCAGGGAGTTGATATTGGGTCTGTAGCATGCTGGGATGAAGGGCTACCTAGTTTGTTCAAATGAATGGCCTTGACCTTCATTCAAGGTCACAGGGGCCAAAAAGGCTAAAATCTTTAAACGACTTCTCGATAACCAACAGTCCCAGAGACCTAATATTTGGCCTGTAGCATGCTGGGATAAAGAGCTACCAAGTTTGTTCAAATGAATGACCTTGACTTTCATTCAAGGTCACAGGAGTCAAAAAGGCTAAAATCTTTAAACGACTTCTTCTCAATAGCCAAGAGTCCCAGAGACCTAATATTTGGCCTGTAGCATGCTGGGGTGAAGGGCTACCAAGTTTGTTCAAATGAATGACCTTGACTTTCATTCAAGGTCACAGGAGTCAAAAAGGCTAAAATCTTTAAACGACTTCTTCTCAATAACCAAGAGTCCCAGAGAGTTGATATTGGGTCTGTAGCATGCTGGGGTAAAGGGCTACCAAGTTTGTTCAAATGAATGACCTTGACTTTCATTCAAGGTCACAGGAGTCAAAAAGGCTAAAATCTTTAAACGACTTCTTCTCAATAACCAAGAGTCCCAGAGACCTAATATTTGGCCTGTAGCATGCTGGGGTGAAGGGCTACCAAGTTTGTTCAAATGAATGACCTTGACTTTCATTCAAGGTCACAGGAGTCAAAAAGGCTAAAATCTTTAAACAACTTCTTCTCAATAACCAAGAGTCCCAGGGAGTTGATATTGGGTCCGTAGCATGCTGGGGTGAAGGGCTACCAAGTTTGTTCAAATGAATGACCTTGACCTTCATTCAAGGTCACGTCGATCAAGTATGCTTAAATCTTTAAATGACTTTTAGTGAAAAGCCAAAGTGCAGAGAGACATTATATTGGTCCTGTAGCATGCTTTCAAATAACTGCAGGATCCATATATGAAAAGATCACTGCATTGCAGGTGAGCGATTTGGGCCCATTGGGCCCTTGTTTATCGTTATTTCTCAGAAAGTACTGGAGGGATCTTTCTCAAATTTCATATGTAGGTTTCCCGTGGTGCCTTCTTATGCATATTGCATTTTGAGACTGATCGGAAAACAACATGGCCGACAGGCAGCCATCTTGGATTTTGACAATTGAAGTTTGTTATCGCTATCTCAGAAAGTGTGAAGGAATCTTTCTGAAATTTCATATGCATGTTCCCCTTGGTACCTAGTTATGCATATTGCATTTTGAGACTAATCAGAAGACAACATGGCCGACAGGCAGCCATCTTTGATTTTGACAATTGAAGATTGTTATCGCTATTTCTCAGAAAGCACTGAAGGGATCTTTCTCAAATTTCATATGTAGGTTTCCCGTGGTGCCTTGTTATGCATATTGCATTTTGAGACCAATCGGAAAACAACATGGCCGACAGGCAGCCATCTTGGATTTTGACAATTGAAGTTTGTTATCGCTATTTCTCAGAAAGCACTGAAGGGATCTTTCTGAAATTTCATATGCATGTTCCCCTTGGTACCTAGTTATGCATATTGCATTTTGAGACTGATCGGAAAACAACATGGCCGAAAGGCAGCCATCTTGGATTTTGACAATTGAAGATTGTTATTGCTATTACTCAGAAAGCACTGAAGGGATCTTTCTCAAATTTCATATGCATGTTCCCCTCGGTACCTAGTTATGCATATTTCATTTTGAGACTAATCAGAAAACAACATGGCCGAAAGGCAGCCATCTTTGATTTTGACAATTGAAGGTTGTTATCGCTGTTCCTCAGAAAGTACTGTAGGGATCTTTTTCAAATTTCATATGTAAGTACCCCTTTGTTCCTAGTTATGCATATTGCATTTTGAGACCAATCGGAAAACAATATGGCCGACAGGCAGCCATCTTGTATTTTGACATTTGAAGTTTATTATCGCTTTTTCTCAGAAAGCACTGAAGGAATCTGTCTCAAATTTCATATGTAGGTTCCTCTTGGTGCCTCGTTATGCATATTGCATTTTGAGACTGATCGGAAAACAACATGGCCGACAGGCAGCCATCTTGGATTTTGACAATTGAAGTTTGTTATCGCTATTTCTCAGAAGCACTGAGGGGATCTTTCTCAAATTTCATATGCAGGTTACCTCGGTACCTAGTTATGCATATTGCATTTTGAGACTGATCAGAAAAGAACATGGCCGACAGGCAGCCATCTTGGATTTTGACAATTGAAGTTTGTTATCGCTATTTCTCAGAAAGTACTGAAGGGATCTTTCTCAAATTCCATATGTAGGTTCCCCTCGGCGCCTAGTTATGCATATTGCATTTTGAGACTAATCAGAAAAGAACATGGCCGACAGGCAGCCATCTTGGATTTTGACAATTGAAGTTTGTTATCGCTGTTTCTCAGAAAGTACTGAAGGGATCTGTCTCAAATTCCATATGTAGGTTTCTCTTGGTGCCTAGTTATGCATATTGCATTTTGAGTCCAATCGGAAAAGAACATGGTCGACAGGCAGCCATCTTGGATTTTGACAATTGAAGTTTGTTATCGCTATTTCTCAGAAAGTACTGAAGGGATCTGTCTCAAATTTCATATGCATGTTCCCCTCGGTACCTAGTTATGCATATTGCATTTTGAGGCTAATCAGAAAACAACATGGCCGACAGGCAGCCATCTTGGATTTTGACAATTGAAGATTGTTATCGCTATTTCTCAGAAAGCACTGAAGGGATCTTTCTGAAATTTCATATGTAAGTACCCCTTTGTTCCTAGTTATGCATATTGCATTTTGAGACCAATCGGAAGACAATATGGCCGACAGGCAGCCATCTTGGATTTTGACATTTGAAGTTTGTTATCGCTGTTCCTCAGAAAGTACTGTAGGGATCTTTTTCAAATTTCATATGTAAGTACCCCTTTGTTCCTAGTTATGCATATTGCATTTTGAGACCAATCGGAAAACAATATGGCCGACAGGCAGCCATCTTGTATTTTGACATTTGAAGTTTATTATCGCTTTTTCTCAGAAAGCACTGAAGGAATCTGTCTCAAATTTCATATGTAGGTTCCTCTTGGTGCCTCGTTATGCATATTGCATTTTGAGACTGATCGGAAAACAACATGGCCGACAGGCAGCCATCTTGGATTTTGACAATTGAAGTTTGTTATCGCTATTTCTCAGAAGCACTGAGGGGATCTTTCTCAAATTTCATATGCAGGTTACCTCGGTACCTAGTTATGCATATTGCATTTTGAGACTGATCAGAAAAGAACATGGCCGACAGGCAGCCATCTTGGATTTTGACAATTGAAGTTTGTTATCGCTATTTCTCAGAAAGTACTGAAGGGATCTTTCTCAAATTCCATATGTAGGTTCCCCTCGGCGCCTAGTTATGCATATTGCATTTTGAGACTAATCAGAAAAGAACATGGCCGACAGGCAGCCATCTTGGATTTTGACAATTGAAGTTTGTTATCGCTGTTTCTCAGAAAGTACTGAAGGGATCTGTCTCAAATTCCATATGTAGGTTTCTCTTGGTGCCTAGTTATGCATATTGCATTTTGAGTCCAATCGGAAAAGAACATGGTCGACAGGCAGCCATCTTGGATTTTGACAATTGAAGTTTGTTATCGCTATTTCTCAGAAAGTACTGAAGGGATCTTTCTCAAATTTCATATGCATGTTCCCCTCGGTACCTAGTTATGCATATTGCATTTTGAGGCTAATCAGAAAACAACATGGCCGACAGGCAGCCATCTTGGATTTTGACAATTGAAGATTGTTATCGCTATTTCTCAGAAAGCACTGAAGGGATCTTTCTGAAATTTCATATGTAAGTACCCCTTTGTTCCTAGTTATGCATATTGCATTTTGAGACCAATCGGAAGACAATATGGCCGACAGGCAGCCATCTTGGATTTTGACATTTGAAGTTTGTTATCGCTATTTCTCAGAAAGCACTGAAGGGATCTTTCTCAAATTCCATATGTAGGTTCCCCTCAGTGCCTAGTTTTTCATATCGGGACCAATCCGAAAACAACATGGCCGACAGACAGCCATTATCGCTAAATCTTAAATTTTATATATAGGTTCCCCTTGTTTGAAAAGTACTAGAGGGCTGTTTCTGAATTTACACAGATTAGTAAGACTTAGAGGAAGGGAAAAGTAGAGAAAAGAGCAATCTGACATGGAACCTATAAAGATCATTCAATGGTGGGCGCCAAGATCCCTCTGGGATCTCTTGTTACCTCTTATGGTCCAAAGGGCCACGGAAGCTAGGCTGTGTGTCTTCCGTCTGGCATCAACTTTTCAGTTTAAATGACCTTTTCTCATCAAACAAAATGCCTAGAATTATGATATTTGGCTGGTAGGTTCCTGGGATGGGGCCCTCAAAAAGTTTGCATACTCTGCATAGAACGAATGGTCTGAAGGTGATCTACTAACATTGTAAATTTGATGACCCTGGAATCTCATGTTAACCCCTGGGGAGGGGGTAAAATTTGCTAGTTTTATATCAGGAAATTACATTTTGGAGTATTTTTTGTTTAATTTCCATTAAAATTAATTCAAACTTGATTAAAAAGGGTCATATCAACTTATATTTTAAAAAATCTTCCAAATACTAAAATAACTTTATTGTATAATCCATAATACTTTTATAAAGATAAAAGGGTCTTAAGGTGCTTTACCAAAATTGATAATTTAATGATTCTTGGTTCTCACTCTCCCTCCCCTCTTGTGGCTGATGGGAAGGACCATAATGGATCAGATTGACTGAAGTATACGAGAACTCCGGTGACATTTAAGGCCAATCGGCCTCTTGTTCCTGGTCTGTTGTCCCTCTGTCGTCCTTCCATCCGTAAACAATCATTGTCTGCGCTATTTCTTGAAAAGAATTGCAGGGATATTTCTTCATGTGTAGGTTCTTCTTGGTACCTCATGCCAATTAAAGATAGATTGGTTATCAATATTTCTTGAAATCTTTAAACTTCATTTGGAATTCCTCTTAATACCTACTTTTTGCAAATTTACGTTACATTTTTCACCTTGAAAAGAAAATGGCTGACAATCGGCCATCTTGGATTTGATAATTGAAGTTTGTTATCGCTATTTCTCAGAAAGTACTGAAGGGATCTTTCTCAATCATTGTCTGCGCTATTACTTGAAAAGAATTGCAGGGATATTTCTTCATGTGTAGGTTTTTCTTGGTACCTCATGCCAATTAAAAAGTCTCCAGAGATTATCCACAACCCAGAAGGCCTAACTTTGGAAATTTTATATGGTTTTATACTGTGATATGCAGATGTACAATAATGAGTCAATGACTAAAAGTTCCTGAAGTCAAGGTCCAGGCTGCTGTTACTAAAATAGAACTGAGAATATACTGTCAAAATACATCATATAAGGCCTAAGTCCCTTACGGACAGCCAAATTTCTTAGATTGCTGTTCATGGCATAAGAAGATTACAAAGTCAAAGTCTATGTCTATTGTTATAGAAGGACTATGACGTCTTGTGTTATGGGAGACTATGGCCTGTTGTGTTATAGGAGGAGTCTGGCCTGTTGTGTTATAAGAGGAGTCTGGCCTGTTGTATTATTGGAGGAGTCTGGTCTGTTGTGTTATAGGAGGAGCCTGGCCTCTTGTTAGCTCACGTCACGTTATGTCATGGTGCGGCGTCCGTCGTCCGTCCGTCGTCGGTCGTCCGTCAACATTTGCTTCAAATCGCTACTAGTCAAAAAGTTCTTATTGGATTTTGACCAAATTTGAAACATTCAGAAACATCCTTGGCGGAAGGGGATCAGATTTTGCATAAATGGTGACTCTGACCCCCAAGGGGCCTGAGGGGCGGGGCCCAATAGGGGAAATTGAGGCAATTCCTTTAAATCGCTACTAGTCAAAAAGTTATGAATGGATTTGAACCCAATTTGGTCAGAAACATCCTTTGGGGAAGGGGAACAGATTTTGCATAAATGGTGACTCTGACCCCCAAGGGGCCTGAGGGGCGGGGCCCAATAGGGGAAATTGAGGTAATTCCTTTAAATCGCTACTAGTAATAAAGTTATCAATGGATTTGAACCCAATTTGGTCAGAAACATTCTTGAGGGAAGGGGAACAGATTTTGCATAAATGGTGACTCTGACCCCTGTGCGGCCAAATGGGCGGGGCCCCATAGGGGAAATAGAGGAAATTTCTTTAAATCGCTACTAGTAATAAAGTTATGAAAGGATTTGAACCTAGTTTGGTCATCAACATCATTGGGAGAAGGGGAACAGATTTTGCATAAATGGTGACTCTGACCCTTGAGGGGCCAAAGGGGCCGGGCCCCATAGGGGAAATAGAGGTAATTCCTTTAAATCGCTACTTGTCATAAAGTTATCAATGGATTTGAACCCAATTTGGTCAGAAACATTCTTGGGGGAAGGGGAACAGATTTTGCATCAATGGTGACTCTGACCCCTGAGGGGCCAAAGGGGCGGGGCCCCTTAGGGGAAATAGAGGAAATTTATTTAAATTGCTACTAGTCATAAAGTTATGAAAGGATTTGAACCTAATTTGGTCATGAACATCATTGGGGGAAGTGGAACAGATTTTGCATCAATGGTGACTCTGACCCCAAAGGGGGGCTAAAGGAGCGGGGCCCCATAGGGGAAATAGAGTTAATTCCTTTAAATCACTACTAGTCATGAAGTTATGAAAGGATTTGAACCAAATTTGGTCAGAAACAGTCTTAGGGGAAGGGGAACAGATTTTGCATAAATGGTGACTCTGACCCCTGAGGGGCCAAATGGGCGGGGCCCCATATGGGAAATAGAGGTAATTCCTTTAAATCACTACTTGTTATAAAGTTATGAAACGATTTGAACCCAATTTGGTCAGAAACATCATTGGGGGAAGGGGACCAGATTGTGCACAAATGGTGACTCTGACCCGCGAGGGGCCAAAGGGGCCGGGCCCCATAGGGGAAATAGAGGTAATTCCTTTAAATCGCTACTTGTCATAAAGTTATCAATGGATTTGAACCCAATTTGGTCAGAAACATTCTTGGGGGAAGGGGAACAGATTTGGCATAAATGGTGACTCTGACCCCTGAGGGGCCAAAGGGGCGGGGCCCCTTAGGGGAAATAGAGGAAATTTATTTAAATTGCTACTAGTCATAAAGTTATGAAAGGATTTGAACCTAATTTGGTCATGAACATCATTGGGCGAAGAGGAACAGATTTTGCATAAATGGTGACTCTGACCCCTGAGCGGCCAAATGGGCGGGGCCCCATAGGGGAAATAGAGGAAATTTCTTTAAATCGCTACTAGTAATAAAGTTATGAAAGGATTTGAACCTAGTTTGGTCATCAACATCATTGGGAGAAGGGGAACAGATTTTGCATAAATGGTGACTCTGACCCTTGAGGGGCCAAAGGGGCCGGGCCCCATAGGGGAAATAGAGGTAATTCCTTTAAATCGCTACTTGTCATAAAGTTATCAATGGATTTGAACCCAATTTGGTCAGAAACATTCTTGGGGGAAGGGGAACAGATTTTGCATAAATGGTGACTCTGACCCCTGAGGGGCCAAAGGGGCGGGGCCCCTTAGGGGAAATAGAGGAAATTTATTTAAATTGCTACTAGTCATAAAGTTATGAAAGGATTTGAACCTAATTTGGTCATGAACATCATTGGGGGAAGTGGAACAGATTTTGCATCAATGGTGACTCTGACCCCCGGGGGGCTAAAGGAGCGGGGCCCCATAGGGGAAATAGAGTTAATTCCTTTAAATCGCTACTAGTCATGAAGTTATGAAAGGATTTGAACCAAATTTGGTCAGAAACAGTCTTAGGGGAAGGGGAACAGATTTTGCATAAATGGTGACTCTGACCCCCGAGGGGCCAAAGGGGCGGGGCCCCATAGGGGGAAAAGCAGTCATTCCTTCAAATCGCTACTAGTCATAAAGTTTTGAATGGATTTGAACCCAATTTGGTGAGAAACATCTTTGGGGGAAGAGGAACAGATTTTGCATAAATGGTGACTCTGACCCCCGAGGGGCCAAAGGGGTGGGGCCCCATATGGGAAATAGAGGTAATTCCTTTAAATCACTACTTGTTATAAAGTTATGAAAGGATTTGAACCCAATTTGGTCAGAAACATCATTGGGGGAAGGGGACCAGATTGTGCACAAATGGTGACTCTGACCCGCGAGGGGCCAAAGGGGCCGGGCCCCATAGGGGAAATAGAGGTAATTCCTTTAAATCGCTACTTGTCATAAAGTTATCAATGGATTTGAACCCAATTTGGTCAGAAACATTCTTGGGGGAAGGGGAACAGATTTGGCATAAATGGTGACTCTGACCCCTGAGGGGCCAAAGGGGCGGGGCCCCTTAGGGGAAATAGAGGAAATTGATTTAAATTGCTACTAGTCATAAAGTTATGAAAGGATTTGAACCTAATTTGGTCATGAACATCATTGGGCGAAGAGGAACAGATTTTGCATAAATGGTGACTCTGACCCCTGAGCGGCCAAAGGGGCGGGGCCCCTTAGGGGAAATAGAGGAAATTTATTTAAATTGCTACTAGTCATAAAGTTATGAAAGGATTTGAACCTAATTTGGTCATGAACATCATTGGGGGAAGTGGAACAGATTTTGCATCAATGGTGACTCTGACCCCCGGGGGGCTAAAGGAGCGGGGCCCCATAGGGGAAATAGAGTTAATTCCTTTAAATCGCTACTAGTCATGAAGTTATGAAAGGATTTGAACCAAATTTGGTCAGAAACAGTCTTAGGGGAAGGGGAACAGATTTTGCATAAATGGTGACTCTGACCCCTGAGGGGCCA
Source organism: Pecten maximus (assembly GCF_902652985.1). Lineage (NCBI taxonomy): Eukaryota > Metazoa > Mollusca > Bivalvia > Pectinida > Pectinidae > Pecten > Pecten maximus. The sequence continues at coordinate 15,181,489 of NC_047017.1, read as the reverse complement.
AATGGGCGGGGCCCCATAGGGGAAAAAGCAGTCATTCCTTCAAATCGCTACTAGTCATAAAGTTTTGAATGGATTTGAACCCAATTTGGTGAGAAACATCTTTGGGGGAAGAGGAACAGATTTTGCATAAATGGTGACTCTGACCCCCGAGGGGCCAAAGGGGTGGGGCCCCATATGGGAAATAGAGGTAATTCCTTTAAATCACTACTTGTTATAAAGTTATGAAAGGATTTGAACCCAATTCGGTCAGAAACATCATTGGGGGAAGGGGACCAGATTGTGCACAAATGGTGACTCTTACCCGCGAGGGGCCAAAGGGGCCGGGCCCCATAGGGGAAATAGAGGTAATTCCTTTAAATCGCTACTTGTCATAAAGTTATCAATGGATTTGAACCCAATTTGGTCAGAAACATTCTTGGGGGAAGGGGAACAGATTTGGCATAAATGGTGACTCTGACCCCTGAGGGGCCAAAGGGGCGGGGCCCCTTAGGGGAAATAGAGGAAATTTATTTAAATTGCTACTAGTCATAAAGTTATGAAAGGATTTGAACCTAATTTGGTCATGAACATCATTGGGGGAAGAGGAACAGATTTTGCATAAATGGTGACTCTGACTCTCGAGGGGCCAAAGGGGCGGGGCCCCATATGGGAAATAGAGGTAATTCCTTTAAATCACTACTTGTCATAAAGTTATGAAAGGATTTGAACCCAATTTGGTCAAAAACATCATTGGGGGAAGGGGACCAGATTGTGCATAAATGGTGACTCTGACCTGCGAGGGGCCAAAGGGTTGGGGTCCAATAGGGGAAATAAAGGTAATTCCTTCAAATTGGAATAAAGTTATGAATGGATTTGAACCCAATTTGGTCAGAAACATCATTGGGGGAAGAGAAACAGATTTTGCATAAATGGTGACTCTGACCCCTGAGGGGCCAAAGGGGCGGGGCCCCATAGGGGAAATAGAGGTAATTCCTTTAAATCGCTACTAGTCATAAAGTTATCAATGCATTTGAACTCAATTTGGTCAGAAACATTCTTGGGGAACAGATTGTGCATAAATGGTGACTCTGACCCCTTAGGGGCCAAATGGGCGGGGCCCCATAGGGGAAAAAGCAGTCATTCCTTCAAATCGCTACTAGTCATAAAGTTTTGAATGGATTTGAACCCAATTTGGTGAGAAACATCCTTGGGGGAAGAGGAACAGATTTTGCATAAATGGTGACTCTGACCCCCGAGGGGCCAAAGGGGCAGGGCCCCATAGGGGAAAAAGCAGTCATTCCTTCAAATCGCTACTAGTCATAAAGTAAGTTTTGAATGGATTTGAACCCAATTTAGTCAGAAACATCATTGGGAGAAGGGGACCAGATTGTGCATAAATGGTGACACTGACCCGCGAGGGGCCAAAGGGGCGGGGCCCCATAGGGGAAATAGAGGTAATTCCTTCAAATCGCCACTAGTCATAAAGTTATGAAAGGATTTGAACCTAGTTTGGTCATAAACATCATTGGGAGAAGGGGAACAGATTTTGCATAAATGGTGACTCTGACCCTTGAGGGGCCAAAGGGGCCGGGCCCCATAGGGGAAATAGAGGTAATTCCTTTAAATCGCTACTTGTCATAAAGTTATGAATGGATTTGAACCCAATTTGGTCAGAAACATTCTTGGGGGAAGGGGAACAGATTTTGCATAAATGGTGACTCTGACCCCTGAGGGGCCAAAGGGGCGGGGCCCCTTAGGGGAAATAGAGGAAATTTATTTAAATTGCTACTAGTCATAAAGTTATGAAAGGATTTGAACCTAATTTGGTCATGAACATCATTGGGGGAAGTGGAACAGATTTTGCATCAATGGTGACTCTGACCCCCGGGGGGCTAAAGGAGCGGGGCCCCATAGGGGAAATAGAGTTAATTCCTTTAAATCGCTACTAGTCATGAAGTTATGAAAGGATTTGAACCAAATTTGGTCAGAAACAGTCTTAGTGGAAGGGGAACAGATTTTGCATAAATGGTGACTCTGACCCCTGAGGGGCCAAATGGGCGGGGCCCCATAGGGGAAAAAGCAGTCATTCCTTCAAATCGCTACTAGTCATAAAGTTTTGAATGGATTTGAACCCAATTTGGTGAGAAACATCTTTGGGGGAAGAGGAACAGATTTTGCTTAAATGGTGACTCTGACCCCCGAGGGGCCAAAGGGGTGGGGCCCCATATGGGAAATAGAGGTAATTCCTTTAAATCACTACTTGTTATAAAGTTATGAAAGGATTTGAACCCAATTTGGTCAGAAACATCATTGGGGGAAGGGGACCAGATTGTGCACAAATGGTGACTCTGACCCGCGAGGGGCCAAAGAAGCCGGGCCCCATAGGGGAAATAGAGGTAATTCCTTTAAATCGCTACTTGTCATAAAGTTATCAATGGATTTGAACCCAATTTGGTCAGAAACATTCTTGGGGAAGGGGAACAGATTTTGCATAAATGGTGACTCTGACCCCTGAGGGGCCAAAGGGGCGGGGCCCCTTAGGGGAAATAGAGGAAATTTATTTAAATTGCTACTAGTCATAAAGTTATGAAAGGATTTGAACCTAATTTGGTCATGAACATCATTGGGGGAAGAGGAACAGATTTTGCATAAATGGTGACTCTGACTCTCGAGGGGCCAAAGGGGCGGGGCCCCATATGGGAAATAGAGGTAATTCCTTTAAATCACTACTTGTCATAAAGTTATGAAAGGATTTGAACCGAATTTGGTCAAAAACATCATTGGGGGAAGGGGACCAGATTGTGCATAAATGGTGACTCTGACCTGCGAGGGGCCAAAGGGTTGGGGTCCCATAGGGGAAATAAAGGTAATTCCTTCAAATTGGAATAAAGTTATGAATGGATTTGAACCCAATTTGGTCAGAAACATCATTGGGGGAAGAGAAACAGATTTTGCAGAAATGGTGACTCTGACCCCTGAGGGGCCAAATGGGCGGGGCCCCATAGGGGAAAAAGCAGTCATTCCTTCAAATCGCTACTAGTCATAAAGTTTTGAATGGATTTGAACCCAATTTGGTGAGAAACATCCTTGGAGGAAGAGGAACAGATTTTGCATAAATGGTGACTCTGACCCCCGAGGGGCCAAAGGGGCGGGGCCCCATAGGGGAAAAAGCAGTCATTCCTTCAAATCGCTACTAGTCATAAAGTAAGTTTTGAATGGATTTGAACCCAATTTGGTCAGAAACATCATTGGGAGAAGGGGACCAGATTGTGCATAAATGGTGACACTGACCCGCGAGGGGCCAAAGGGGCGGGGCCCCATAGGGGAAATAGAGGTAATTCCTTCAAATCGCCACTAGTCATAAAGTTATGAATGGATTTGAACCAAATTTGGTCAGAAACATCATTGGGGGAAGTGGAACAGATTTTGCATCAATGGTGACTCTGACCCCCGGGGGGCTAAAGGAGCGGGGCCCCATAGGGGAAATAGAGTTAATTCCTTTAAATCGCTACTAGTCATGAAGTTATGAAAGGATTTGAACTAAATTTGGTCAGAAACAGTCTTAGGGGAAGGGGAACAGATTTTGCATAAATGGTGACTCTGACCCCTGAGGGGCCAAATGGGCGGGGCCCCATAGGGGAAAAAGCAGTCATTCCTTCAAATCGCTACTAGTCATAAAGTTTTGAATGGATTTGAACCCAATTTGGTGAGAAACATCTTTGGGGGAAGAGGAACAGATTTTGCATAAATGGTGACTCTGACCCCCGAGGGGCCAAAGGGGTGGGGCCCCATATGGGAAATAGAGGCAATTCCTTTCAATCACTACTTGTTATAAAGTTATGAAAGGATTTGAACCCAATTTGGTCAGAAACATCATTGGGGGAAGGGGACCAGATTGTGCACAAATGGTGACTCTGACCCGCGAGGGGCCAAAGGGGCCGGGCCCCATAGGGGAAATAGAGGTAATTCCTTTAAATCGCTACTTGTCATAAAGTTATCAATGGATTTGAACCCAATTTGGTCAGAAACATTCTTGGGGGAAGGGGAACAGATTTTGCATAAATGGTGACTCTGACCCCTGAGGGGCCAAAGGGGCGGGGCCCCTTAGGGGAAAATAGAGGAAATTTATTTAAATTGCTACTAGTCATAAAGTTATGAAAGGATTTGAACCTAATTTGGTCATGAACATCATTGGGGGAAGAGGAACAGATTTTGCATAAATGGTGACTCTGACTCTCGAGGGGCCAAAGGGGCGGGGCCCCATAGGGGAAATAGAGGTAATTCCTTTAAATCACTACTTGTCATAAAGTTATGAATGGATTTGAACCCAATTTGGTCAGAAACATCATTGGGGGAAGAGAAACAGATTTTGCATAAATGGTGACTCTGACCCCTGAGGGGCCAAAGGGGCGGGGCCCCATAGGGGAAATAGAGGTAATTCCTTTAAATCGCTACTAGTCATAAAGTTATCAATGCATTTGAACTCAATTTGGTCAGAAACATTCTTGGGGAACAGATTGTGCATAAATGGTGACTCTGACCCCTTAGGGGCCAAATGGGCGGGGCCCCATAGGGGGAAAAGCAGTCATTCCTTCAAATCGCTACTAGTCATAAAGTTTTGAATGGATTTGAACCCAATTTGGTGAGAAACATCCTTGGGGGAAGAGGAACAGATTTTGCATAAATGGTGACTCTGACCCCCGAGGGGCCAAAGGGGCGGGGCCCCATAGGGGAAAAAGCAGTCATTCCTTCAAATCGCTACTAGTCATAAAGTAAGTTTTGAATGGATTTGAACCCAATTTGGTCAGAAACATCATTGGGAGAAGGGGACCAGATTGTGCATAAATGGTGACACTGACCCGCGAGGGGCCAAAGGGGCGGGGCCCCATAGGGGAAATAGAGGTAATTCCTTCAAATCGCCACTAGTCATAAAGTTATGAATGGATTTGAACCAAATTTGGTCAGAAACATCATTGGGGGAAGAGGAACAGATTTTGCATAAATGGTGTTTCTGACCCCAGAGGGGCCAAAGGGGCGGGGCCCATAGGGGAAATAGAGGTAATTCTTTTAAATCGCTACTAGCAATAAAGTTATGAATGGATGTTCTAAAAACAACTTAGAGGTCTTTCAGACCCTTTAAAGCAGTTGGGATCCCCACACCATAACCATATATAGCATTGTTTGAGATTGACAAATAAAACGAATTAAACATGAACATGAACATTATTTTGACATTTGGTCTAATCCAACCAGGTGCGCGATACAGGCTCCATGTGCCTCTTGTGTTATAGGAGAACTATGGCCTCTTGTGTTATAGCATGAGTCTGGCCTCTTGTGTTATAGGATGAGTATGGCCTCTTGTGTTATAGGAGTCTGGCCTCTTGTTTTATAGGGGGACTATGGCCTTTTGTTTGATAGGAGACTATGGCCTCTTTTGCTTTAGATGACTCTGGCCTCTTGTGTTATATATGACTCTGGCCTCTTGTGTTATAGGAGACTCCAGACTCTTGTGTTATAGAAGGATCTGGCCTCTTGTGTTCTAGGATGACTCTGGCCTGTTGTGTTATAGGAGGAGTCTGACCTGTTGTGTTATAGGGGGACTTGTGTTACAGGAGGCCTCCAGCCTCTAGTGTCAAATGAGGGGTATTGCTTCTTGTGTTATAGAGGGACTATGGCCTCTTGTGTTATAAGATGACTTCGGCTTCTTGTGTTATAAGAGGAAAATCATATATTCTGCAAAAATCTTCATAAGAATACACGTAGTGTCTTAGTCTTAGACTAACTGACGGTGTGATGTTTGCATGCGTGAATTTTTAACATGTTCAGGAAAGACCCAATATATCGCCATATTCTTTGGTAGTACGGCGTCTTGCTTACCACGCCTAAGTTTCGAATGTATCGGGTTGATTAACAAGGTGTTATATAATTAATTGATAAAAAAATCGGTCGTGTATAACTGCACTGTCCGTGACGATAGATCCTACATTGTTTTACGTTGTTTATTGGTACAATACAACAAACAGCATTGAGCACCGTACAGTACATCCGCTAGGAAGCAGAAAGGAAACGCCATCCTATTCACGGACGAATATTAGATCTAACACTCAAGTTTTCTGCCAAAAAAAAACAAAAACAAGAAATATCTTTAAACAAGAAATATCTTTAAAAAAGATAAACGGCATAGTTTTAATGCTGGTGGTTATAATATAAAACTACTGGTGAAATAAGTTAACGAACTACATTGTAATTAATAAATGCGCAGTTTCAGCACGGATAACAAAATTATATCAGTTTGAATCATTTTTGGTGATAATAAGACTGCAAATGTGTGATTTGAATAGATGCATCCACTTATTCAGCTTGCATTCAATTTAAAAGGGACATCACGGTAAAAACGTTGCAATTTTCACTGAATGTACGCGTTTTGTTCCTTTCCAGTTATGTTTCTGTGCTGTCCCAATGTTCACAGTCAATCCCTATGTCCAGCTTGACCACTCGATTTAGTTGGGAATCCCCCTCTAAATTTAGCGCGGAAATTATTTTTTTAAATCATTACGTGATTGTTTTGAAATCGTGGTAGCACAAACACACGATAGTTTACAAGGCGATATATATATTCCATCTGGGTTAGTTGGATAACGATATTATACAGTGGTTTAAATGTTAAATAACACGTTCTGTATATATTACGGCACACATATTTATGTGTAAATAAGTGTAAACATTGTTCTTATAGTATAGTGACAGTAGCGATGTACTGGTACAGACTGTATCAATATTACCGAGTTTGTGGAACTATTACAGAGTTTGTGGAAATCTTATCGAGTTTGTGTTAATATTACCGAGATTGTCATGACCTACTATCAAACAATCAAGCAGAATACGAGCGGCGTCCGTATTACTGCTGTTTTCATGTTTGAACTGTTACAGTCTATTGTACTGCTTCCCAAGTTTAATTCTAGGATTGTGTTTGACCCATTTTCCTATTATTCTCTTCATTGTGGAAGCTGTTATCGTTTTCAACCGCAGTCGATTCACATTGGAAGCCATTTTTGTTTCCATGTGTTTTAGTTTGTTGTGCGCATGCGTTTATCGTATATGTCACAAAATCTTTGCATATTCAGATTGTTTGATAACCTTTTAATAATTGATAATTGATGTTTTTATGTACATAGGCCTACATCATCGAATTCGAATGGTTATTGTTCAGAAGGTTATTTTTTTAAAAGATATACCCAATAATATGATAAAAAATACAAAATAAATATTGGTTTACCGTGAGGTCCCTTTAACTTTGTTTCGTTTTTAACTGTATATCTGCATTTTGCATTGACCGCTACATTGACCAATCACGTACTTCATCTTGACAGAAACGCCACCTGTCGCGTCATATCCGGGGCCAAAACAAAATTAGACGGCTATGCCGAAAAAGATAAACGGCATAGTTTTAATGCTGGTGGTTATAATGTATAACGGCTGGTGAAATAAATGAATGAACTAATGCGTTTCAGCATGGATAACAAAATTATATCAGTTTGAATCATTTTGGTGATAATAAAACTGCATTTGAATCGGGAATATAATTTTATTGATGTGTCATTTGAAAATATACACCCACTTTTATAATCAGCTTGCATTCAATCTTAACTTTATTTCGTTTTTAACTGCATATCTGCATTTTGCATTTACTGCTACATTGACCAATCACATACTTCATCTTGACCAGTAATGCCACCTGTCGCGTCATATCCGGGGCAAAAGAAAATTATACGGTTATGCCGAACTAGAATATCAAGTTCTATAGATAATACTCTTACCATCGTCCCACTTACATATCACTAAAGAAGGATTTCTGGCACATACGTGCACATATTTGTGTCACAGTGTTTGATAAAACTTAAAAACTCGTTTGTTTTGGGTTATACTCTTCCGTTTTACTCGATTTACATATAACGGAGTGCGATCTTCTTAGAAAGCATCTCTTCCGAGAAGAGTGCAAATCGATTGTACCAGACTCGATCTTCTTAGAAGGCTTCTCTTCCGAGAAGAGTGCAAATCGATTGTACCAGGCTGACATAGTCGATAAAATCTTTATTTAATGACGTCACCGGAAACCTCTGTTGTATTATAAATAGGCCAGTCGCAGCACTGCATACGAAAAGAGAATGGCATATTTAAAGGAAACTAGTGAAGATGAGCTAAAAGGTAAAGTAGATTCTGATATGAGAAAATTTTATGAAACGTCCACGTGTGTGACCTTCAAGGATATGAAAAAAGAGCATGAAGTTATTGATGGATACGTGGTAGAAATGGCCTGTCGATGTGCCGCCGCTGGGTACGAAACCACCTTTTTGAAAGAGGCCTCTAAAGCCACCAAAAACAAGATAGAGCACAAAATGAGGTCGGATTTTCTGAGACCGTTGATAGAGCGACTAGGAAATATAAAGGATCCACACCGCAAGGTAGCGGAGATGTTGATGAGTAAGAACTCGTCAGGTGAGAGTTTAGAACAAATCGGCCTCTCGTCTTCAGGGTGTACAGGGTGTGGCTCACTGGACGAGATCAGCATCATGCACTGCACGGACGCGACGTGTATAGACTTGAAGAACAAGATAAAATTGTGCTCTAACTGCATTAATCCAGTGATGAGACAGGTCTACAAGATCAACAGTAAGAAGAACCACCAGAAATGTGGCGAGATGATGTCATGGTGTTGCGGCGAAAAGATCACAAGATATGATCAGTTCCACAATGTACCCGAGAACGATTTCTACTTGAGGTTCCACCTCAACTTGATCAAAGCGCCAGAATCTGGACACCTCACCTTCGACTTTATTGAAGAGGAGTACAGAAGGAGACAACAGGACCTGTTAATGATGAAGAAGACTGCTGCTGAGTCAATGGACCAGTAAAGAGGAAGGGTTGATTATTTCCCCACCAAACTAGTTTAAGTTTCATGGTGTCCGGCCCAGAGGAAACTGTGGCTGCGTAACACTCATTGAGTTCAAATAAATAAAGTTTGTAAACTATTGTTGGCTTCGTTTTTTTTGTTTTCAAGCGGTCCGTTCTTAACTCTCTGGTACACTCCGAACAGAGAGAATTGCTTTCGAATGCGCGTTTTTTAAACACTGTTGAGTTTTGGGAACACACTGATACCAGTTTCAAACTCCGGTGATACTGATATTTGGAACGATACAGATTTTTTTTCGTGCGGTTTTTTTTTCGGCTGAATGTAAAATGAATGAGGCTGCAAATCAAATACTGATGTGAGGTTCTCATTTTCATTTTTTTAAGGTGAGTAGTAAGAGGTTTATTGTAGATGGTCAGTGTAGTGGTGATATGGAAGTAGCTTCAAATTGGCCTGGTTGATTGGAGAGTTCAGAGATAAGGTTTTAAATAGTAATTGATAGAGTTACAGCAGTGGAGTGGTTTAGGTTGGTGTAATGATTAGGTCTTAAGTGTGAATATTTGTCAGCTCTTTATTGGGGTGATAGATAATACCTTGGGGGTTATTTCTCAGGGCAGGGCTTTTTCTGGGGGCTTTTGGGTGCCGTTAATGGGCCCCATTCCCAATTGAAATTATTCCATATTGAAGCCAAATTCCCAAAATTTGTAGTTTACTCCTGAAAAAATCTTTCCCAATTCACCAATTTTCTTCCCAAAATGAGACATAAAGGCCCTTTCTCAAACCAGTGAGAAAAAGCCCTGCAGGGCGGTGTATGTACATCTTATCAGAGGCTGGTTAGGTTCTTATAGGTTGGTTTATAAATAGGCATGTGGTCATTCTTCACAACAATTTGACACCAAGTCACATTCAATATATGTTGAAATTTATATTTTTTAAATCAGCTATGTTTACTTGTTGTTTGTATCTAGTAATATATCTAAATAAAAGCATGTATCGGAAATAATTAGCAAAAAACATGAATAGTCACGCTTGATTGCGGGCTACACAAATTCTCCCCCTGAGCTCGGGCTCGGCTCGGGATACACAAATTCTCTACCACCTCATTTGGGTGCTGCATTAAAATAGATTCTCAGCTCGGGTATAAATAGGTATGAGGTCATGATTTGTTTATAGTCACTTCCTGTGGAAGTTTCCAGAGGTTATATATATATATAGAACTTGACCATGATGTCATTCTATTATTAGACTGTGTTGGTGTTTAAGTTTAGCATCTATAATGTAAAGATAGCTAGGTTTAGTGAGTGATATGTCAATGGTCATGATTAGTTTGCTGTTGGTATATAAAAAGGCCGGATAACTTAGGGTAGGGATTTTTTTTTTTTTAGATCAAGTGGTTAGAGGAGATATTAAAGAGGAGATTTGACAGTTGGATATTACTTCATAGAGCAGGAGATGATAGAGGCGAAGAGTAGCTCTTATCAATACAGAGACATTTAGATTGTATGTGCTTATTTTAGATAGAATGTATGTGTAGAGTAGTTTAGTTCATAGTTTTGAGTCGTAGTTTAGTTATATATACTTCGGAACAGTAAGAAACCTTTTATTGTGCAGTTATTTTCTTCATTTTGGTTACTTCTAAAAGGAAGTGGAGTGGATTTTATTTAAATACTGCTGGAATTTTTTTCACGATGTGGTGTTAGAAGTAAAGAGAGAGTTAATATGTATAGGTTGAACTGTTGTTTGTTAATATTGTACAGATTTAAATAAGATCTTTTATAAAGATATATATATTTTTTTAAAGTGTTTTGTCTTTAGGGGTCCGGTTCGTTACTTGATGTAATAAATTCTACTTTATCTTTTTGATATGGTGACGAGAAGCGTTCTCTTTGCAGGTGATCTAAACTTGAAGCAACTGCAGGAGCTGTTTGGATCCTCCTATCAACATCCCCTGTGTACTGTTCCAGATTGGATGATGACGACACAGGATTTGTCAAATGCTTGATGACACCAATGACAAGGATGCAGTGAACACATCTGTAAGTACATGTAGTGTGACACGATCATGAATATGACAGCCAGTCACGATCACAATATAGTGACTGGGACAAGGATTTTCTAACATAAGGTTTAGGCCTGTAGTAGTGCCATTATGTTTTACCACATCCAGAATGATGAGAGTCTATAAAAGCAACGTCACCATAAAATAGTTTTTAGTCCATCATTTGATAAATGGTGCTCTCTGAATGCCGACATATTTGTGTTTACCAGCAGTCTGTGCACACCAAGAAATGATTTCAAGGTATGTCATGGATATAACAAGTGTACAGTTATCTGTACAAAGCTGGCCTCACATTATATATCAATATACCTCACATTAGGATTAGGGGGTGAGGTCACCAACTGCAATCTATATCTCAATACATAATCAATATTTTAACAAAAAATATTGCAATATTTAAAGGTGAAGTAAACATAGTTAAAGTTAGGTTTGCATCGTAGAAAACATTGAAATTATCATTATTATGAAAGATATTTGATTCCACGAAACTACCAAAGGCACCCTCAAACCAAATATTAGAACCACAGTTCACTTACAAAGGAGTTTACTGATTTCTTTCAACTTTTTCACCAAAAACAACATTAGATTTGCAATAAGAAATCAAAATCCAAAATATCTGAAAAAAAAAAATAAACCCAATTTTTTCCCAAACATTATCATTCCGAGGCCGGATAGTAATAGTCAATCCCGGTAAGGGACTAAACGGTAAGGGAATAAAATCATGTTAGAAATTAAATTAAGACGAACAAAGAAGTTTTGATTGTGTATTTGAACTTGATACGCAGGTAGCTCAATGCAGAGTACTTGGACTTATGTCCAAGGGATCCAGGTTCGATTCCTGGTCTGTGTAGTTAAAATGTTCAATGAGAATTTCTTTTAAAATGAATTAATTATTCCAGTTCTAAACATGGTATTGCTTCAGAATTAACTTTGAGACACTTTTAGTCCCCATTTGGTGATTTTCTTCATTGCTGTGGCCTTCTGATTTTTACCGCATCTGTTCAAAAGGGCCAAGGAAGCTTATGCTGTGTGTCATCCGTCTGGCATCAACTTTTCAGTTGAAATGACTTTTTCTCACAAAACAAAAGGCCTAGAGTTATGATATTTAGCTGGTTGGTAGGTTCCTGGGATGGGGCCCTCAAAAAAATTGCAAAAAAAAAGAGAAATGATCCAGATGTGGCAGAATCAAATACTCTTCCTAGTAGGTTTGGTTTGGTTTGGTTAATATTGTTTAACGCCCTATTAAGAGCTAAGGTCATTTAAGGACGACCTCCCGTGTGGTGAGTGCGTATATGTGTTTTGGGAGGCTGCAGTATGTTTGTGTTAAGTCTCCTTGTGATAGGCCGGAATTTTTGCCGATTTATAGTGCTACCTCACTGAAGCATACTACCGAAGACACCCAGCAGGACACCCCACCCGGTCACATTATACTGACAATGGACGAACCACTCGTCCTACTCCTAATATGCTGAGCGCTAAGCAGGAGTAGCAACTACCCATTTTTAGCTCACCTGCCCGAAGGGCAAGTGAGCTTATGCCGTGGTGCGTCGTCCGTCCGTCCGTCCGGCCGTCAGGCCGTCCGGCGTCAACTTTTCATTTAAACAACTTCTTCTCAATAATCAAGAGGCCCAGGGACTTGATATTGGGCCTGTAGCATGCTGGGATGAAGGGCTACCAAGTTGTTCAAATAAATGACCTTGACCTTCATTCAAGGTCACAGGGGTCAAATAGGCTATAATCATCAAACAACTTCTTCTCAATAACCAAGAGGCCAAGGGACTTGATATTGGGCCTGTAGCATGCTGGGATGAAGGGCTACCAAGTTTGTTCAAATAAATGACCTGGACCTTCATTCAAGGTCACAGGGGTCAAATAGGCTATAATCTTCAAACAACTTCTTCTCAATAACCAAGAGGCCCAGGGACTTGATATTGGGCCTGTAGTATGCAGGGATGAAGGGCTACCATGTTTGTTCAAATAAATAACCTTGACCTTCATTCAAGGTCACATGGGTCAAATAGGCTATAATCTTCAAACAACTTCTTCTCAATAACCAAGAGGCCCAGGGACTTGATATTGGGCCTGTAGCATGCTGGGATGAAGGACTACCAAGTTTGTTCAAATAAATGACATTGACCTTCATTAAAGGTCACAGGGGTCAAATAGGCTATAATCTTCAAACAACTTCTTCTCAATAACTAAGCAGCCCAGGGACTTGATATTGGGCCTGTAGCATGCAGGGATGAAGGGCTACCATGTTTGTTCAAACAAATGACCTTGACCTTCATTCAAGGGTCAAATAGGCTATAATCTTCAAACAACTTCTTCTCAATAACCAAGAGGCCCGGGGACTTGATATTTGGCCTGCAGCATGCTGGGATGAAGGGCTACCAAGTTTGTTCAAATAAATGACCTTGACCTTCATTCAAGGTCACATGGCTCAAAATGGCTAAAATATTTAAACAACTTCTTACCAATTACCAAGAGGCCCAGGGACTTGATATTAGGCATGTGGCTTGCCATGGTGGAGGGCTACGAAGTTTGTTCAAATGAATTACCTTGACCTTCATTCAAGGTCGCATGGGTCAAATAGGCTAAAATCTTCAAACAACTTCTCAATAATCAAAAAGCCCACATACTTAATATTAGGCCTGTAGCATGCTAGGGCAAAGGGCTACCATGTTTGTTCAAATGCATGACCTTGACCTTCTTTCAAGGTCACATGGGTCAAATAGGCTAAAATCTTCAAACGACTTCTTCTCAATAACTAAGCAGCCCAGGGACTTAATATTAGGCCTGTGGCATGTGGGGTGAAGGGCTACCAAGTTTGTTCAAATGAATGACCTTGACCTACATTCAAGGTCAAATAGTCTGAATTTTTTAAAAAATGATTTCTCGTTAGCAAAAAGACCCGATATTAGGCCAGTTGTGTACTGGAATGAAGAACTAGAAAATTTATTGACAGGAAGAAACTTAGCCTCGCTGATATTTGAATAAAGTGGTTATCAGCATAGTATCTGCAGAAATAACCTATATCAACTTCAAAGTTGCTGTAAGGCCAGGTGAGCGATACAGGCCCATTGGGCCTCTTGTTAATGACTGGTATATCTCGGCTAGGGGACAGAACCCAAAGCCTTCCTTCACAGGGGTGAACAATCAACTGAAGACCAAAAGTGAGGCTTTGTCAAGGGAGACATTAGGAAGAAGAAAGTTTGTAAGAAAGACGTTTGTAAGAAAGAAGAGAAAAGATAAGATCCCAAATTCAGTCGCCTCTTATGATCATGCAATGGGGGCAGCAGGTACAATTCTTACGCCCTACCTGCAGGACACTTCCTAAGAGGAATGCTCTGAAGGTGCTTTACTAACATTTCATGACCCTGGGATCTCGTGTTAACACCTGGGGAGGAGGTAAAATTTGCTACAGTTTTTAGCTCACCTGCCCGAAGGGCAAGTGAGCTTATGCCATGGTGCGGCGTCCGTTGTCCGTCCGGCCGTCCGGCGTCAACTTTTTCATTTAAACAACTTCTCCTCAATAACCAAGAGGTCCAGGAACTTCATATTGGGCCTGTAGTATGCTGGGGTGAAGGGCTACCAAGTTTGTTAAAATAAATTACTTTGACCTTCATTCAAGGTCACATTTGTCAAATAGGTTATAATCTTCAAACGACTTCATCTCAATAACAAAGAGGCCCAGGGACTTGATATTGGGCCTGTAGCATGCTAAAGTAAAGGGCTACCAAGTTTGTTAAAATAAATGACCTTGACTATCATTCAAGGTCACATGGGTCAAATAGGCTATAATCTTCAAACGACTTCTTCTCAATAACCAAGAGGCCCAGGGAATTGATATTGGGCCTGTAGCATGCTGGGTTGAAGGGCTACCAAGTTTGTTAAAATAAATTACTTTGACCTTCATTCAAGGTCACATTTGTCAAATACACTATAATCTTCAAACGACTTCTCATTAACCAAGAGGCCCAGGGACTTGATATTGAGCCTGTAGCATGCTAGGGTGAAGGGCTACCAAGTTTGTTAAAATAAATGACCTTGACCTTCATTCAAGGTCACATTTGTCAAATAGGTTATAATCTTCAAACGACTTCTTCTCAATAACCAAGAGGCCCAGGGACTTGATATTGGGCCTGTAGCATGCTAAAGTAAAGGGCTACCAAGTTTGGTAAAATAAATGACCTTCACTATCATTCAAGGTCACATGGGTCAAATAGGCTATAATCTTCAAACGACTTCTTCTCAATAACCAAGAGGCCCAGGGACTTGATATTGGGCCTGTATCATGCTGGGGTGAAGAGCTACCAAGTTTGTTCAAATAAATGACCTTGACTATCATTCAAGGTCACATGGGTCAAATAGGCTATAATCTTCAAATGACTTCTCAATAACCAAGAGGTCCAGGGACTTGATATTTAGCCTGTAGATATTTAGCCTGTAGCATGCTGGGGTGAAGGGCTTTAAAGTTTGTTAAAATAAATGACCTTGACCTTCATTCAAGGTCACATGGGTCAAATAGGCTATAATCTTCAAAAGACTTCTTCTCAATAACCAAGAGGCACAGGGACTTGATATTGGGCCTGTAGTATGCTGGGGTGAAAGGCTACCAAGTTTGTTAAAATAAATGACCTAGACCTTCATTCAAGGTCACATGGGTCAAATAGGTTATAAACTTCAAACAACTTCTTCTCAATAACCAAGAGGCCCAGGGACTTGATATTGGGCCTGTAGCATGCTTGGGTGAAGGGCTACCATGTTTGTTCAAATAGATGACCTTGACCTTCATTCAAGGTCACATGGGTCAATTAGGTTAAAATCTTTAAAAGACTTCTTCTCAATAACCAAGAGGCCCAGATACTTGATATTGGGCCTGTCTGTAGCATGCTTAGAGCCAAGAGCCAAGACCCGATCTTAGGCCAATAGTATGCTGGAATGAAGGACTAAAAAATATATTGACATGAATAAACCTAGCTTACTCTGATATTTGAATAAAGTTGTTATCAGCATAGTATCTATAGAAATGACCTCAATCAACTGCAAATTTGCTCTAGAGCCAGGTGAGCGATACAGGCCCATTGGGCCTCTTGTATATCGGGAAATTACAATTTTGAGCATTTTTTGTTTAATTTCCATTGAAATTAATTCAAACTAGCTTAAAACCGGTCATATTAACTGATATTTCAAAAATCTTCCAAATACCAAGATACGGTAGAATCAAATGTTCTATACAGATAGAATGGTCTTAGGGGTGCTTTACCAAAATTGATAATTTCATGACCCTTGGTTCTCAATCTCTCTCCCCTAGTGGCTGATGGGTCAGATTGACTGAAGTATATGAGAACTAGGGTGACCTTTACGACCAATCGGCCTCTTGTTCGTGGTCTGTTGTCCCTCTGTCGTCCTTCCATCCGTAAACAATCATTGTCTGCGCTATTTCTTGAAAAGAATTGCAGGGATATTTCTTCATGTGAAGGTCCTTCTTGGTACCTCATGCCAATTCAAGATAGATTTTATTGATTGATATGTGGCCATCTTGGATTTTGAGAATTAAAGTTTATTTCTTTTTTTTTCAGTTTTGAAATCTTTTTATTCATCCTTTTGCATATTATGAGTACATGAAATACATAGTAAAAGCATCAGTTATAGATACAGTTTTACAGCAACACGATATCATTTTTTTTGAGAAGAGCATCAAAGGTGTCGGTGATTAGGTACAATGTATATAACATTTTAGAAAATGTGTACATGTATATATATTGAACAATTAAGATAAAGATGTACCATTGTTGATATATATATATAGCTAATAGTATTAAGGAGTTGATAGGTGTACATACCTATAGTATTGTAGAGTTATGACATATATATGTATAGTTGACCATCACTTGCATAAACTGGCGATGTTGCATGATTGTATAGTATAGAATATTGGTTTTTAAGAAACAGCAGAAATGCAAGCTACCTGTGTATTATTATTTTTTGAGACTTATCTCCCTTTGATTAATAGCTATGTCTGGAGCTGCATATAATATAAAAAGGCTAATGAAAGTAGCTATTGTTAATTATTGAATTTATGGCATGTACATATATAAGGCAAGTAATGAATAGAGTAATAAAAAAATAAAGGATTTTTTCCCCTTATTGTTTACAACATTTAATACAGCTTTCACACTCACTTTCACACATTTACTGAATGCATATATATATATATATATACTTATACAAATAAGTGGTGTATTTTCAGTTTGAGAAAAAATCTTTTTTAATATGGACTATTTATTTTCAAACTTTTTGTAATCCATCTTATTTCTAAATATTACTTCTTCTTTTTTCAGGTAAATATCTAATTCGTTTTTAAAGCCATTTATATTAGGAAGACAGTTTCTAAGTCTTTGTAAATATGAAACTTTGCTAATAGAAGTAAAGTGTTGTGATATTTTAACTCTTGTTCCTTGGGTAATTTACCCAATATTACATCAACATTTTGTAGTTGTATAGTTCTAGTTGTCTTATTGTATAGCCATACTTTAAAATCGTCCCAGAAGTTTTAAACTATTCTGCATTCCCAAAACATGTGCATGATTGTTTCAATATGGCGGTTGCAGAAAGTGCAGAGGGGGGAGTCTTTTATGTTGATCACATGTAAAAATTTATTTGTACTAATTATTATGCCATACCGTGGCGTCCGTCGTCCATCCGTCAACAATTGATTTCTTCATGAACACTGATCAGAATTTGAATAAATTTGGTCAGAAGCATCCCTATGGGTAGGGGACTCAAAATTGTACAAATGATGGGGCTGACCCCCTAGGGGCCTCTGGGGCGGGGTCAAAAGGGGTCAATTTGGCTATGTTGATATAAACGACTTCTTCTCTGAAACCGTGCAAAGGATATCTCTCATATTTGCCTAGTAGCATCACTATGGGGTGAGGATTCAAAATTGTACAAATGATGGGGCTGATCCCCCAGGGGCCTGAGGGGCGGGGCCAAATGTGATCAATTGGACTATATTGATATAAACAACTTCTTCTCTGAAACTGAGCAATGAATATCGCTCATATTTGTCTTGTGGCATCACTATTGGGTGGGGATTCAAAATTGTACAAATGATTGGGCTGACCCCAGGGGCCTGAAGGATGGGGCCAAATGTGGTCATTTTAGCTATTTTGTTATAAATGACTTCTTCTCTGAAACCTAGCAATGGATATCACTCATATTTCCATGATAGAATCACTATGGGGATAGTATTCCAAATTGTGCAAATGGTGGAGACCTAACCCCCTTGGGGCCAGAGGGGTGGGGCCAAAAGGGGTTAATTTGTCTATTGATATAAAAGACTTCTGAAACCAAGCAGTTGATATTGGTCATTTTTGCCAGGTAGCATCACTATGAAATGGGGATTCAAAATTGTACAAATAGTTTGGCTTACCCCCGGGGGACTGAGGTCTTTCCCCACCCATAAAGACTTAGTTACTTTGTTATATCTTTGAAACCATTGAGATCCCCACCCCATAACCATATATAGCATTCTTGGGCATCAAGAGATAAACAAAATAATGACGAAAAAATAAGCCCTGGGGTCTTTCCCCACCCCTAGGGACTTGGATTCTTTGTTATATCTTTTGAAACCATTGTTTTTTTTTGTTTTTTCTTTTTAATTTATATGTTTAAAACCATTGAGATCCTCAACCCATAACCATATATAGCATTGCTAGGCATCAAGAGATAAACAATATCCTGTAATAAAAATAAGCCTTGGGGTCTTTCCCCACTCCTAAAGACTTAGTTCTTTTGTTATATCTTTTGAAACCATTGAGATCCCCACCTCATAACCATATATAGCATTGTTGGCCATCAAGTGATAAACACAACCACATTGTTAAAAAGGGGCCCTAGGGTCTTTCCCCACCTCTAGGGACTTAGTTCTTTTGATATATCTTTGAAACCATTGAGATACCCACCCTATAACCATATATAGCATTCTTGGGCATGAAGAGATAAACACAATCATGTTTGTAAAAATAGGCCCTAGGGTCTTTCCCCACCCCTAGGGACTTGGATTCTTTGTTATATCTTCTGAAACCATTGAGATCCCCACCCCATAACCATATATAGCATTGTAAGACATCATCAAATAAAGCTGTTAACAACATTATTTTGAAGTTTGATCAAATCAACCAGGTGAGCGATACAGGCCCTCTTGGCCTCTTGTTCTATGTATTATTCTGTATTGGAACCATTTAAGTTTACAGTCTATGGTGGATTTAAATGGGATTATATTAAATTTTTTCCACCATATTGTGTCTTTCACCAAATCAAGTTCTTCGGACCATTTAGTTATGTATTTGTTGTTTGTTTTGATATTTTTTACTAATAAACTATATATAGAAGAGCCTCTTTGTTTATTTGTTATTATATGATATATGTGAGTTGGACAGTGTGGTAGTGAGAAAGTATGGTATCTGTTTGGGAGTACATTCCAGGCTGTTGCGATGGCTTTCCGTAAAACTCAGTAATTGGTGGATAAAATTGATGTTTTATGCAGAAAGCTTCATGAGACTGAATCAGCTCTCCATTTTCATCTAATAAATCATAAATATATATAAAAAAATTGTTTGCCCACTTCCTGAAATATACCGGTTTATTTTTTATTTTAATATTGTTATTATAAGATAAGTGTTGATATATGTTATCATCCTCATTTAGAACATTAGAGAAGATATATAAGTTTGACAGTACTTCTTTCCAGAAAAGGTTTTTAACTAAATTTGATTTGGTTTTGAAGAATTCTTTCCCATACGTAGTTATGGTATTTATATTTTCACCAATTAACCTTTCAAAAATGATCGCGCATGTTTCTTTTGACTTTAGTATTCTTTGGACCCAAGATAGTTTTAATGCCAATTTAAACTTTTCCATATCAAACATCGTAAGACCTCCTTCTTCATAGGGTTTTATTAGTTGATTTCTTGAGATTTTATCATTTTTGTTATTCCATATGAATTTGAAGAAAGTTTGCTCCAAGTCTTTTAGAATTTGGTGTTTTGGTTTAGGGATGTTTGTAAATAGATGAATTAGTTTTGGCATTATTATACTTTTTATTACTGTTATTTTACCTATTGTACTTAAGAGTCTTTTAGACCATATATGAATGAGTGATTTAACTTCTTTAAGCTTTTCCAAGTAATTTAGTTTGGTGTTTTGATCCGTGTCTACACTGAGCTTTATGCCTCAGAACATAAAAGGTTCATCTGTCCAAATAAGTTTTTTTTATCTCTGCAAAGTCGATCTTTGCTATACGCTTTACTGCCAATCCAGATACAAGACCCGAGTATTTTGCATATTGGTCTAGTATATTTAGTGTATTTCTCAAAGATTTTTCTGTACCATCTAATGTGATGCTTGTGTCGTCTGCATATTGTGAGTGTTATAGCTATTTCTTGAAAAGTTCTGGAGGGGTATTTCTCAAACATCATGTGTTGCTTCCACTTTGGTTTATAGTTGTGCCAATTCAATATAGATTTTTGATCGGAAAAACAAAATGGCCGATAGGCGCCCATCTTGGATTTTGATAATTGAAGTCTGTTATCACTATTTCTTGAAAAGTGATAAAGGAATATTCCTCAAACTTCATTTTGAAATTCGTCTTGGTACCTACTTTTGCAAATTTACATTAGATTTATATCTGGAAAAGAAAATGGCTGACAGTCGGCCATCTTTGATTTGACAATTGAAGTTTGTTATCGCTATTTCTTGAAAATAACTGGAGGGATGTTTCTCAAACTTCACATGTAAATTTTTCATCTGGAAAAGAAAATGGCTGACAGTCGGCCATCTTGGATTTGATAATTGAAGTTTGTTTTGCTATTTCTTGAAAATAACTGGAGGGATGTTTCTCAAACTTCACATGTAGGTTCCACTTGTATTTGTCATCAGATCATTAGGAGGTAAAGAAAAAAGAAGAGAAAAGTAGAAGTAGAGAGAAAATCAGTCTGACATAGAACCAAAGCCCCTCTGAATATCTTATACTATTCATGGTGTCCATTGTCCATCAGCAACAGTCCAGAGATTATCCACAACCCAGAAGGCCTAACTTTGGAAATTTGACATGATGTGATACTGTGATGTGCAGATGTACAATAATGAGTCAATGAAGAAATAGAGATAGCAAACTTGAACTGTTAAAATCCAAGATGGCTGCCTGGCAGTCATTTGGACTCAAAATTGAATGGGCTGAACTTGGGGCCAATGGAAACCTGAATGTGCAGTTTGAGAAATATCCCTTCAGTACTCAAAAAGTAGATAGTGATAACAATCTGCAAGAGTCTAAATCCAATATGGCTGCCTGTCAGCCATTTTGTTTTCCCGATCAGACACAAAATTGAATGAGCATTACTAGGGATTAAAGAAAGCCTACATGTGTATTTTTGAGAAATACTCCTCAAGAAATAGCAATAACAAACTCCATTGTTAATATCAAAGATGGCTGCCTGTCAGGCATTTTGATTTTCGGATTATACTCCAAATTGAATGTGCACAATTAGGGACCAATGGAAACCTATATGTGCAGTTTGAGAAACATGCCTCCAGTACTTTTCCAGAAATAGCTATAACAATTTTCAAATGTCAAAATCCAAGATGGGTGGCTGTCATTCAGACTAATTGACATCAGAAAACCTTCGATTAGGACATTGAGTGATTTTAATAGGTATCTGATGATGGTGTGCTAAGAAAAAAGATGAATATACTGTGCCAATACAGAAAGTCAAACTTTGAAAAATACCACGTGAAGATACAGTATGATATACATATGTACAATAGGTGTTTAAAAAGTTCCTAATGCCAAGGTCAATGCCATTGTTACTAAAAATTATAACTGGAAATATACGATACTGTCAAAACTACATGTACAATGCAGGGGCTATTAAAGAAAGTACAATTTTCTTAAATTCCACACGATGATACAGCGGACATGCAAAAGGTATTGAAAATATTCCTTGAGTCAAGGTAGCTATTATTGACTCGTAATTACCTGCTCCGAAGGTCACAGGGTCAATTTTTTAAAACCTTTAAATTACTTCTCCTGGTTAACCAAAAGACATAGAGTAAGGATATTTGGCTGGTAGGTTTCTGGGACAGAGTCCCATAAAGTTTGTGAAAAGAAATGACTTTGACTCATATTCAAAGTCACATGGGTCAAATTTGTTCAAACATTCAAACGAACTTTTACTCACAAATGAAAAGGCATACTATCATGATATTTGGCTGGTATATTTTTCTTTGGATAGATTCTTACAAAGTTTGTTAAAATAAATGACTTTGACCCATATTCTAGGTCACAGGGGTCAGATTTGTTCAAATATTCAAACGACATCTTCTGACAACCAAAAAGGCCTAAAATCATGATATTTGTATAGTACATTGTAGGTTACTGTAATGGAGCCCCAAAAATATTACAAAAATGAATTGGTACACTTATTGTCGTTTCCCGAAAAATGTTTCTTCAGGAATTTTGACCAATCAAAAGACCGCTCTCTTTGGCGTTTCGTTTCGACAATATCACTGTGAGAAACCATGTGGTTTCAAGTTAGTATCACTAACTCATAATGCTATACTAATGTAATCTTAGGTAAAGTCTATGTTAGAGTATCTCAAAGAGTGTGGTATAACAGAATGGAATTACTTCAAAAAAGAGAGTTTCTGGGTCGCGACCACTTACCGTGAAATTTTTCGTCACTTTCCGACATTTTTCAAAAACATTTAACAGAAAACGTTCAAAATCACCAGAAACATTGTAATGTCCATGAAAATTGAGTTAAAAGAATTTTGTTCTATTTTGGTACCAATTTTCCTATCAGACAACAGATATTCCAACCATTATTATTGGTTTGTGATGTCAATTTCAATTTAAAGAAATCTGCATTTTTAAAAGCAGCCTTCTTTACCAAAACATTGTAGAGGATCAAGTGATTGTTCGTCAGGTTTTTCACATTAAGGGAATATGCTATCAACAACTTCATCACAGATACAAAAAGTAAAGAATAACATTTGTTTGTTAGTGTTGGTCTTTTGAATAAGTCCTTGCACATTGGATTTACTGACACTGCATATTGTAAAGGATATCTTACAGTGTCTTCAGTAATATCAAATATATTTCACGAGTGGGGCTATTTTTGTTTGTTTATATAATTCTTCAATCATCATGCATCATCATCATCATGGTAATCATGCATCATCATCATCATCATCATGATGGTAATCATGCATCCTCATAATCATCATCCTCCTCCTCCTCCTCCTCATCCTCATCATTATCATCATACATCACCATCATGCATCATCAACATATATTATCATCATAATCATCCTTATCAGCATCATCGTCATCATAATACTCATCCTCATCATACATCACCATCATATGGGGGCTAATATTTTAATATTTTAAATATTAGCCACACGAGTGCGTAGCATGAGTGAAAAATATCAAAATATTAGACATTAGTAAAATATATTTGGTATTACTGAAGACACTGTTAGATGTACAGAATCTGAAATATTCGTTTGTGTTGTGACAATATCTAATGTATGTATCGTGGTCCATCGGACACGTTCCCCGTGGAGTAAGGGAAACAACTCGCTGTTCTAGAAAGACATTATGACAAAATTTCTCCGATCTCATAGTGTGATATAGTCACGTTCCCACAGCACATGTTTCGATAGTCATTGCATCAATGTCGATATGCTTACAACAACACATGGAGATAATTTATTTACATATATATATTTAACCCTCAAATTATATTTTTGATCATAAAAGTGTTAATAATGCCGAATAGAATTGAGTATAATGGTTTCAAGTGGACCGGTGGTATAATATTTTAGGTGAAAGTCGGGTTAGTAAAACAAAATTTCCCGACCGTGCCTAATAACTATGACTGTATTCAGAGAGTGGTCGGGGTTCAGAAGCTTAACTATTCGGGAGCTTTGTTCATGTACCCAGTTTTTTTCGGCATAGCCGTATAATTTTCTTTTGGCCCTGGATATGACGCGAAAGGTGGCGTTACTGGTCAAGATAAAGAAGACGAGACAAAATTAAGATTAAATGCAAGCTGAATAAGTGGATGTATCTATTCAAATGACACATTAATGAAATCATATTCCTTATTTAAATGCAGTCTTATTATCACCAAAAATGATTCAAACTGATATAATTTTGTTATCCAGCATAGTTTTAATGCTGGTGATTATAATGTAAAACTGCTGGTGAAATAGATTAACGAACTAATTAATAAATGCGTTCCAGCACGGCCGTTTATCTTTTTGTATAATTTCCTGGAACAACGGGTATACCAAATGGACGGTAGGGATTCTGTCACCAAATACAATACAAGGGACTTTACTTTTAGAGTAAGACTAACAGGAGTATGGAAACGCTAAAGTTCTGAATCAGAAAGGACCTTTTTATCCGAGATATTGTGTAACAAAGAGTTTACTAAAGATACTAAAGTTTGAACAAAAGAACATTCATAAAACAAGGAATGGTTTCAATACCATTCACAAAAAAGTACAATTTTTAGATGAATTGATTCCAAATTTATGCATCCGGTAATTAACTAATTTACAAAGTTACTTTTCATTCTATTCAATACCATTCTTTAGCGTATGCGTAGTAACGTTCACTTTACGTTTGAATGCAAAACAATTTCCTTAAAATATTAATTGATTTCTGCATATTACCAAACGTCAGATAGTCAGGAAAACTCCAGTGGTGTACTTTGTGCTCTTCGCATATAAATAACTCCAAAACTGTTCTTTGGTCAATGCCATACGACTTATTTCAAATGAAAATATTCCCCAATTTTCGCTATTCGTTCATTCATTAAAAAGGCCATGTACGTTTAGCAGTAGATGTTTAAGGCGATTATCTAATTTGAGAAAGTATCAGATTAATTTTTCTCTACGTTTGATGCAATTGGTGTTTTGTGAAAGGTGTTTGTGTTGTGTATAATTATAATGGAATGAGTTTATGTCTTATTTTAAGGCGTATTGTGTTGTGGTATACATGTATTATCATGATATATCTCATAAATAAGACAATACATCTGTTAAGGAGTAGTAGTTCTAACAAGGTAATATAGTTTCAATTCAGCAAAATTGTGAATATATAAATTGGTTACGTGTGTGAGATATATGTAAGAGCTTGATAGAAATCCCATTTTATCCTCAAGTAAGGAGTTGAACTTTACTCTTACCTCAGATAACATTTACATTTTGTACATGTACGGCTAACTGTAACAAAGCAAAAGCATGTACTTGGAACAATTTTTAAAAAAGTCTGTATTGTAAAAGAGAAAGGTATAGGGGGATACATAGGACAGCCAGTGTTGGGAGTCTGAAGATAATGATATACGTGTACAGTAGAAGTATGGCCGGTGTCCGGGTAGTTAATTTTCCTGTTTCAAACGACGATACTTGTACAGAATTTTAAATGATTGTTTGTGTTTCGACAAAATATTCATATATATGTAAACATATTTCAACTTGAACGACAAGATGGCGGAGGGCAAAACACAAGCAATATATTACGACACAAAATTAATAATGAATTACATTTTGATTTTTAAAACTTGTAACTGATGCATAACAATTCATCATTTAAGAAATGCATGCATATGACTCCGTGACAGTATGACGTCATACTTTTAACATATACTATTCAATATATAAGTAAATAATTTCTGAATATACACAAGAACACTATTCACGAAAACTGTCATTTGTGTCACAATTTGTGCATAGTCTTTGACTTCTAGGTATCTTATTGTAGTGCCCAGATTCAATATTAAGACTATGTCCTTGTATAACAAATAGACCCAATAACATTTTTGATTTATAATCAATTGGCTTAATAAGATAAAATTGAGTATTGAAGGTATCCACAATATGTTTGTATAAATAACATTTCGAAGATATATCAAACGCACTGCGTAATTCTTGAATGAATACATAATGAACACGTTGGGCATATACTTAAATAAAATGATTTTCATTTAAAACTGTTCCAAATACATTTGTATAACCAAAACCCAAACTACAAAGCTTATTTTTAATATGATAAACCCAATTACTTTTAGTTTGTTTTTTTTGTTATTCAATTCGACAAGTGCATCATAACATGATTTTAAAACACAATAATTATTTTTTTAAATATTTTCAGCCAATATTTCATTACTGCTATTTTACGTTGCACATACAATGAATATCTACCAGTTTTAAGAAGACCATAGCAGAATTTACCGTTTTCTTAATCTTAAGCAAATCTTGAGAAAAAGTAGATGGATTTTTGTTCAATTTGTGGTGATACAGCTTGTCCCCATATTTCATATCCGTAATTCAATATGCATGCATCAAAAGCCTCAAAGAAAGACATTTTCGTTTCAGTATTAAGGGTTATTTTTTTTTATTTTTAAGTGATAATCGTATTCTTTTCGTCCTTGAGAAGCCAAAGTATCTAGAACTACAGTGAATCTACCATTAAATTTAAAAATCAGGCCAAGGTCACAAAACTTGTCGACAACTTCTATTGAGTTTCCATTAAAAGTACAGCTTTCGGAGGGAAGCATTCTTTTTCTTTTTCTAAAACAATTATTGTTTTAACTGTTTTTACTCCCAAGTTCCATTTAAGAGTACAGTAAACAATCAAGCATTTGTTTGAGGTCGGTAACGTCCTCTGAGCACAAAACTGTATCGTCTGCGTACGTCAACATAAAGAGGTTAATCAACTGTAATGAATACCTTTGACAATTATAATTTATAAATTCACTTTTCATGTCGTTTACAAATAAAGAATAGAGCAGGGGGATAACGATTATCCTTGCAATAATCCTACATGCAAATCGAACATAGCGGATAATTTACCATTTAGTTTAACACATGAACGTACATTATCGTAAATTGAATTAATAACATTGAGTATTCGCCCTCTAATACCTCTTCTCCAAAGTTTATACCATAATTTTTGATGATTAACACTGTCAAAAGCCTTACTGTAATCAATAAAAACACAAGAACAGTCTCTTGTTTTGTTCTATAGAATTAATTATTAAACTCTGAATGTGAAAATTGCGTCTCTACTACCAAACTCAGGCTTGAAACCACACTGGGCATCTGAAACTCACCATTCAAAATAATATTATTGTTGTTAGGTTGACAGTTAATTGAACACCCCATCTATTCTCGTAAGAACAGCTCTACTGTGTTTCTTTGTTGAAAAAAACACGACTTTTATCTGTATCTGGGGTGAAATGAGGCAAAATGAGAATTAGAAAATATTCTTGCATGACACACATATATTTCATAACTATTAACATCACAGACATTAATTTATTTAAGTTACTATTAATATGCAAACTCACTATACCGTACCATTGTTTCGTGAATATTGCTACCGTGGTACATAATTCCATATACTAGCATGGAAAATGAAATTATGAGAGTTGACAAAATTGCTATCTACAAGCAGAAAATGGTTAGTGACGTTGAGTGAGATATTCATTTCACAAGTAAATATATTACATTAACAGAATGTGTTTTTGATTACATTTATTTGAAATTATATAACTAGAGTTTTGTGGTCTTTGTATGCCTAAAGAATCTCAGTCCAAGTCATCCATTTGGCAATTTAGCCCAATATTCAACAATCGATGGATTTCTAAACAATTCAGTGAAATGTATTGGGGAACAATTTTCTACAAAGGAGGGGCAAATCGTAGAAGGCCTTCAGTAGACTTGCGGGAGTTATGTCCCCTGAAGTGTATTAACTTATTATGTACTTCCCTTTGAACAAGTTTTCAGGACCGGGTTGAGGTCCCATCATGCAATATCAATGTATTGTCAACTTAATAAAGGTCCCATCATGTAATATCAATGTATGGTCAACTTAATAAAAGATTTATATCAAAAGTAAACTTTACTATATGAAATGTGCAAAGACATAAAACCGATTTGTATGTCGGTACGTATTGGTTCAAATTGTTCATTTCTTTGTAATAATGAAAAACAAGTCAATGCAGTCCACGATGTCAAATTGAACGTCCAAAATAAGAAGACATCACATTCGGATTTCTTTTAAGGATTAACTAGAATATATATTTCATGTTGTGGAGTTATAACACCGGAGTGTACAAGCGGTTTAAGATTAAAATACACTCAGGTTTTTTAAAACCTGTTTAATCCACTTTTATTGGTGGACGATTTATTCTTAGAAATTATTACGCCGTTGTATCAACCAGTCAAAAGTGACGTTACATACGGAGACGTCATCTATTAGGTTATGGGCTGATAACATAAATATGACGTCTTGAGACTAAATTGGTTGTGCGAGTTACTTCCCTTTGTCCAATAACTCGAACACACCGTCAACTGTCCGCAGGAGCTGATGCTGCATATTGGTCACAATTTATTTTAGATTATGGCTTAAACATTATTTGTCATTTGTTATACGAACAAGGAAGGATGAAACACCCCTAACAAGGACTATAATGATAGACACGTCACCAATTATTCCGGTGTCACAACGCTATATAACGAAGCAAACTTATAGGAAAGTTGCTATGAGTTGTGTAGTTCACAACTCATTTTATAAAGTCCGGATTAATGTTATCGAAAAACTTTGATTATCTATCATTACAAATCTTGATATTGTAATACAATACACCAAAAAAATATCATCTAGCAACACCTGTTAATGCAATGTACATCTCCAATCAAAGTATTTTTATAACAAATCTTCTTAATGTAAATATCACAGATCAATTTTTTGCATTATAACAATTCAGGTTAATATTTAACAACTCCAAACAATGTACAATCTAACAAATCCGTGTAACGTAGTTTTTAACAAATCTGGTTAATGTAATATCTGATAACTCCTGTTAATGTAATATTTAATAACTCCTGTTAATGTAATATTTAATAACTCCTGTTAATGTAATATTTGATAAGTTCAGTTTATGTAATATTTAATAACTCCTGTTAATGTAATATTTGATAACTCCTGTTAATGTAATATTTGATAACTCCTCTTAATGTAACATTTGATAACTCCTGTTAATGTAACATTTGATAACTCCTGTCAATGTAATATTTGATAACTCCTCTTAATGTAATATTTGATAACTCTTCTTAATGTAATATTTGATAACTCCTCTTAATGTAATATTTGATAACTCCTGTTAATGTAACATTTGATAACTCCTGTCAATGTAATATTTGATAACTCCTCTTAATGTAATATTTGATAACTCTTCTTAATGTAATATTTGATAACTCCTCTTAATGTAATATTTGATAAGTTCGGTTTACAAAGTATTATTTTTGTGAATGTAATATTTGATAAGTTTATTACTTCTGTGAATGTAATATTCAACCCCCGTTAACTACTGTTACTGTTACATTTAACGAAATCTGGTCAATGTGATGTTCAACAACTCCAACAAATCGGTTAATGTAATATTGGCAAGTCCTGTTAATGTAATATTGGCAAGTCCTGTTAATGTAATATTGGCAAGTCCTGTTAATGTTACCATATAGCAGGATTTATAAAATCGGTAAAATTGTTTGTAATGCCCTCTTCTTCCCCTTCTACAGAACAATGTTATTACACGACCTGCTTCTTTGACAGGGGGCGCAATATATCAGTCGGTTAGAATTCTCGCCAATAATCTCGAGGTGCCTGGTTCGACACCCCATCCCCATGTCGGTTTGTGTTTCTCAGGAATCTGAGAAACGAGCCGATCTGTTCTGTTGTGGTAGTATCTTTGGGTAAGACACTTTACTCTCATTACTGTGGATGGTATGCGATGTGTCTCCCGTATGGTGTTCAGTGTAGTAGCCACCAACTACTACAAGAGACCCCGTCTCAAGATTACTCTGGCTGTTTACGGGGTGATAAACCCAACAAACAAACAAAATCTTTAACAATGTTGAACACTGTATCGTATTACAATTATGCTACAATTTGATAAATAAATCAGCAAGTCTATGTCAGTACTCTATGCATCTATGTCAGTACTCTATGCGATCTGTCAGTACTCTATGTGATCTATGTCAGTACTTTATGTGATCTATGTCAGTACTTTATGTGATCTTCGTCAGAACTTTATGTGATCTATGTCAGTACTTTATGTGACCTATGTCAGTACTTTATGTGATCTATGTCAGTACTTTATGTGACCTATGTCAGTACTCTATATGTGATCTATGTCAGTACTCTATATGTGATCTATGTCAGTACTCTATGCGATCTGTCAGTACTCTATGTGATCTATGTCAGTACTTTATGTGATCTATGTCAGTACTTTATGTGACCTATGTCAGTACTTTGTGATCTTCGTCAGTACTTTATTTGATCTATGTCAGTACTCTATGTGATCTTTGTCAGTACTTTATGTGATCTATGTCAGTAATCTATGTGATCTTTGTCAGTACTTTATGTGACCTTCGTCAGTACTTTATGTGATCTTCGTCAGTACTTTATGTGTAAAATCTTATAAAATTGATTCAGTATTGTTTTATTGAATAAAATTATTATTCTTAGCATCAGGACAACGTGTGTATTTTTTTCTAAACGACACATTAACTGTATCGCCATAATTCTAATATGTATATTACAGTGAGGTAGCCCTATAAAGTCGGTATCAGTTCTGTACTACCACAAGCAGATAAACACGAATACACACTCACTCTCCACGCACGTGCATTTTGCACACAGAGGGAGGCCGTTCTTAATTGTCCATAGCTGCTGATAGGACGTTTAACAATATAAAACAATCACCATCCATAGATCGAAAAGACGACACCTGTTTATTATTACAGAAATATACACAATATATTGTTTATTTTAGTATCAGTTTGTTTATAAATCTGGAATTTGAAAAAAAAAAAATTTGAATTAGTTTAAATGATTACAGTGTTAAAATTTAAACCTTATCAACTACGGTGGCCTCTGAAGGTCCGGATATCTAATATTTTATCTATATATGTATTTACATATACCGGTAATTAATGTCATTAAGATACCTATATTTTTCATACGTCAAGATGCCAAAGATAAAACGTGTAGATAAAGAGAATTTTAGAGCATTATCTATATAAGATGAAGGAGTTTTCGTCAATATGTTTATCTCGAGTTGTGACACACGCCACACGTATCGAGTGTTCAGGACTCGGCTCCTAATGGCTTTCCACTGACCGCTAATTTAACCGTTAGATTATCAAGATTGTGTGTAGAGATGGCAGGTAGAGTGTCTTTACTACAATAGCCCACCTGCTTTATTACAGATAGGTAGTGTTTATTACAGGTTTGAAGGGTGTCATCCATACATGGCTGACAATAGAAATATTACCTATATTACCTGTATCACCTGTATCAATTTACCTGGCCGCGAGAGACACATGTCTATCAATTATACAACTGGCACGCGCCGGCAAATATCAAATATCAAATTTTGTATTTGATTGACTGCACTGGTTCATGACGATTACATTAATATACGCAACGTAGTTATGTGTGATTTTATTTGTTTGACGCGGATGACCTCCAATTTATCATAGTGACATCAACATCTGCTCCCCCCCTTCCTCCCCCTCCCCCTTCCTCCCCCTCCCCCCAAACCTCTCCCCACAACTTCTAGAGAGGGTCATACACCCGGTACCATACACCCATAGATAGTTAGCCAAGGTATTACCTTATACGGTAAAAAAGAAGAAATACATGATATCGATTTTTGTCCAAGTAACAGAAAAGACAGATGTGTTCTAGGCCTCGGTTCTCTAGTGGTAATTAATTCTCAATGAAAACTTTACCTTCAAATATGCTGTACTTTTATTTTTCGAGATCAATAACTCCGTTATTTGTTAAATAAATGAACTTGGAGAGAAAAAACAGGTCATAAAAGTAAATGACGTTCATTTTGAAGAGTTAATTGGGAATTAGTTTATTTCATTTTAAATGGATGCTATTCATCGGGATATTAACTTTCAACAGAAATCTAATTATGTGTAATTATGAAGTCAGTAGATCGTGAACCAGTTAAATAAAAAAAATCCTGGATTTCCACATAAACCTTAAACGTTTTAAATACTTTGATTTTTTTTTATATCGCGTAAAAGTTGCTGTTTTTCGAGAAACAAGCGTGCACCCGACTGAGAGATTGACATAAAGAGTACAAAAGATCCAGAAGAAAGCGCGGGCTTGAACTAGAAGTATTCTCTTACTGTCTCTCTTGTCATATTACGACAATTAAATGGCAATAAAATGAATGTTGAATATTCCATTTCCATAGCATCAATGCGTCGTCCATCACGCCTATCTGTTGGGATGACGGCACAACAATAAGGTGAGACGTCAGCATCCGTACCCACGGATGAAGTTACGCTTCAATGACATCACCATGACAACAGTACCTGTTCTGTTTTCTTTCTCCGGTATTCATCATT
Source organism: Pecten maximus (assembly GCF_902652985.1). Lineage (NCBI taxonomy): Eukaryota > Metazoa > Mollusca > Bivalvia > Pectinida > Pectinidae > Pecten > Pecten maximus. Next base: position 15,149,033 of record NC_047017.1, on the reverse strand, counting down.
TCGTTGAAGATGTTGTGTATGGAACCAACGCCGTAAAACCGCTTTAAGAACAGTTGTAATTGTCGTAAAATCTGTCATTCATTTGACGTCTATCCATCACTTTATGGAATTCCATCCTGCTGAGCTTCTGACTCAAAAAATATTTGTCCCTGAAACTGACGATAAAACTTGGTTTTACCTCATCGCAGTACGTTATTTTAAGCGTAAAACATAATATTATGACAACGTACACAACATATAATGACGAAGCACGCAACATCACATACAACTAAAGAAATAAGAACGGACCTAGTGATTCATATAGCCAGACAGAGGAACAAATGCCTAAATTATTGCAACGCATGCACTACAAGCAATTTCCGAGTTCTGACTTGCGCTTTCCGCGGGAGTTATTGCCCCTGAAATCACCCGACCCCGAGAGGGGACTGGAGGGGACTGGGGCTGTAACGCGTAACGCGTGAATACGGGAGGTAGAGTTAGAATCGGTAGGCAAAGCTGTTGTCGCATTGTAGTTATGATGAATTCGTCATATAACAATGGATTGAAGGTGTAAAATTCTTTTCGCTGCCAAGCAAGAAAAAAATAATATTTGGAGAGGGTGAATCTCGCCGATCGTAACTTGGTCGTAACATTTGGCAAGTTGTTCTCGACATTTTGTGGATGGGAAGCTAACTGGGACGTGTATTGACCCAACGTTGTTCCCGACACGTACACGGTTCTTAGGGAAATTTCATATTTACATATTTTTTTGTAAGATAAACAATTATCTCCGGTTACTGGGTTTCCTCCCACAGCAAAACCCCTTACAAGCTTCAATCCGGGCCAAAAAGCATGACTAATAGAAGTCGATATAAATTATTTCGGACCAATATAAAACATATGAATGCACCTGTCTCTCAGGTTGAATGTCACTGTTTGTAGGTGAATATTGATATTATTATTCCACCAATTGAATTATTACCTCCCTCAACTCCTCAATTTACGACGGGTACACTTCCCTTGATAAATAATGAATCCGTTACATCTGGTAAAACGTGAACACCGCTCTCGGGTTTTTTCTGACGTCATTTTTAGATCATTGTCCCCCACAAGAACCTTCCAGCGCCATTGACTTTTTGTGATCGTCATTATCCGTTGATCTTCGGCTACCCAGCATGATACATCCCCTCGTTTGGTGATCATTGTGGCTTTCTTGCTGTTCTGACCCGGACGAACTACTCAATTCCTTTTTCTTTTATTCCAAACCACTTACATTGTATATATTTTTGGAAACATTGCCGAAACGCAAATCACTCTACATGTCATTTTCAGATAACTCAAGTAAGAATACTTAAAGGCGTGGTTGTAATTCTATATTTTTACTGAGTTCGTTCAATATTTTATCTAACGGTATTTTTTCATTGGGTTTAATTTCCTATGGATTTACTGAAATTGTGGAACTTTCTCAGAACTGGTTCCCATTATTTAACACCGTCGTAAGCATATGTCCTTAGAAATGTTTGTAGCGTTTCTTGATAAATGGTACTTACTTTCAAAATGAGAATATTATGGAATTGTCATAAGATCTAACGCCAATAATCCTAAAGGTTTCTTGACAATAGCCGTACTTATTAAATTAAAACCTCGATCACACTTTTTATTGAATTTGAGTTGTTCATTGGAAACGATTATCCAATACTCATTAGATATATCTAGCTTGTACAATGTAGAAGTTTAATGGTTGGCTATGTAACACAGACTTTTGATGTTTGGCCACCTTTGCAAGGATACTTTATAACACGCATGCTATTTAACATAATGGTGTGTGTAGGATTCAGAAGCTGAACATATTTAAAACCTGAATCATAACATCGTGATGCTTCGTCCAACGACATTAATACATCCTTCGTTCCATCCTTTACCCTCAAGCGTCAGCCTCTAAATTATACCACGCCATTGTCTCCGTATTGCGAGTATCTCGAGGTAGTAGTGGTAGATCGTAATTTTTGAATATTTCATATTAAAATGCCATGTCCAAAAGTGGTATAGCCAAAACTGCTATTAGCTCTTCCTTATGAATAATGGTAATACACGTCAATGTTTTATGATATGTCCAGAGGTCATTGTCTGGGTCAAAATGTAGTTGCAACCGCATATGAAGAGTTTCAAGATTTCTATAAACAAGTGGCGTTCTTGTAAGTTAAGAAGTTCGTGTTATAGAACTTACAGACCTAACCCGTTGTCTTGTCCTAGCCTCAATTTGTTTTACCATAGAGTTTCCAAGTACGTATCTTGCATCTATAGCTTGATTTGCTTCATGAAGACCGATATTTAGATTACATGCTATTAAATAAGTCTTGATAAGGGTTGAAATCTAGAAAACAAAAGTCACTAGCTATCAAAAATGAATTCTGATGATCTCATTTACTTTTTAAACACATTTCCTTCTAATATAGAAGATTGTTTTTTGTTTTACGAAGAAACAGACATCAGTAGTAAAATATATCTCACCTGCAATATATGAACATGAAACAAACCTTTAGTACATATCTTTGCATATCAAGACATCTATCAAGGGTCAAAGGTCAGGGTGTTATAAAGAGCTACCTTTAATTCGTCAAATACATACACGCTGCCATAAAGTTTTTCATTAGCTATTTAGGGTCACGAGACATACAATTATTATTATTTTTGTATTTTTTGTTAACTCTTTTATTTTTGTTGAAATAATTATGCAGACTGTACAAATTATGAAGTGTTACATTTGAAAATCGACAAACCGGTTTCTAGATAGATAAAACATCTTAACTTATTTTATGTTAATAGGTCACTAATTTACAATGTTTCCTATCCAAAAAGTCGGTCTCATCAACGCGAGGAGGCACGCGCGAGGGACAACTGTTTGCGGTAAATTATGCATGTAGTGGAGTGGGTTACCTAAGCATTGTAATTAAATAACGTTTATACCAATTTACAGTACAACTGTCCGGTTTGTGGTCTACACCTACTCCACGTTTTCTCTTCTTCTTTACGCCGAAAATGCTAAATTGGTGGTAAGAATTTGATTTAAGGTAAAAATTAAAAAAATAATTAATTAATTAATAAAAAAATGCGTGTACGTAAAGTCTAAATTGGACAAGTCAAGGTTAACGTATTTAGTTTCATCTTATCGATTAATGACCGGTGTATTCTAAAAATAGATACAAAAATAACGAGCGTTTTTAGAAAGGTAAAGGTCATCCTATAACGGCCGCAAAGGAAATATTATCGATTTTGGTTCAATTAGTTAATTCAGAGAGTACGCGAGAAAGGTTAAATTAGACGAATTCTATAACAGCACACTCAGTCAATGAGACTCCTTGGCTTCACATACAAGCGGTAAACAATTATTTTTTCTAAAGAATCTACTCATCTGAATCCTCTTTTTATCTATTTGATCACCCAAACAAGATTTATGACACAAAATCAGATCCATAAAGAGGCCAAGGGATGTCACCCGGTCATAATCATCACATAATATTTCGATATATTTGATAAAAATGAATTAGCATATGTATTCAAAATTATTCACAATCATATACTATATATACTACAATGGCGTCATTTGCATATATTTTAGAAATAATATTTTAGAGCTATGTACAATCTACGGGTGTGTTCTTCAAAATGTCTTCTGGAGAGAAGAAAGAACACGAGTTAAGTACCATCTGCATTTAGAAAAATCTTTTTCATTTTGTCTAAGCATAGCATATATGCAAATAAACATGGGAATGGTCAAGATTTCGTGCATCAGTACCTCACTGTATATGGTTCGCTATATTAGAAGACATCACAAACAATTTTTCGTAATGTTAAAACAGAGACCTATATACTAGTATATAGGTCTCTGGTTAAAATAAGGACTGGCACAACACTGGGGGTGTGTCTACTAATACTAACGTCCAGTATCTCAGGCCACTGTCCAGTCGTTTAATGTCTCCGGCCACTGTCCAGGAGGTCAGAAGCTATGGTCACGGCCTCTGACCTTCACCCACTCCGGACCCATTGTGTAATGAAGATTTGCCAGAACTGTAATAGGACAGCCGTTCTTATGTCGTGGTGCGTGACCATTGTTGGTCAATAATTGCGGACTAGGTCACAGTGACCCTTTCCAGACTCCGGACACCTGTTCTCCTTGAGTGCCTTACTGGCTAATTGTCGCGCGGACGTCGCGTGAGAAGTGGACATGCTTTAATAATAAATAGAGGCTGGTGATACATCTCCACGGTTCAGTAAACAGACGAGATGACCAACAGTTAATTGTCTGAAGTACGTCCAGTCAACAGAAATTAATGAACATCTCTGACCGTTTCATTAAACGTTTATAAATCAAACTCTAATTGATTTCTATGGAATTGAAAATGAAGAGAAAGCCACTCGAAAAGTCGTTTGGTCTTCAAAGATAGAAAATATCAGTTATATGTGAAAGTGAATTAAGTGTTTTAATTTCACCAGAAGAAAAAGAAAGGGTTTATCAATGAACCCTGCCCTAAGCCCGCCTTCGACAAATGTTATGAACATACATTGAATGAAATTTTACTTGATTAAATGACATTTAACGCAAAGACAATATTATGTATAGATGAAAATAAATGAGAATGCTCATTGTTTTTAAAATCCGATGCTAAAATGAATGAATAAATAAAAAAGTAAATAAATAAATAAATAATAAATAAATATGTGTATTGCGTTTCGAAATATTTCATAAGTTTTAAAACGCCAAAACAAATATATCAAGATGGCAAATTTAGCTCTTTCTTCCCTCCCAAATAAGTTTTTTTAAACTTTGACCCCTATTTCAGCCAAGATAGTGATAATTTTCTCAAAAGAGAGATGCTTTCAGGAGATCAAATCTAGCTTTTGAATCATGTTTAGTTGAGCAGAGAGAAGGCTTAGTGTTTAAATCTTCGAAAGAATCGATTCATACAACCAGCGTAAAATGAAAATCAGTTAATATCAAATCCGATATTGTATTTGTAGCGACATCAACAAAATAAATCAGTTCCCTTCAATTGTTAAGTATTGTCCTCATTGTTTTGGACCATAAAGAAGCTCTTCAGACAAAATAGAAATAACGGTGAATTTTAAAACCTTTCTGTCAGATTCGGGATATAGTGCTTGACACTAGTCGTATACAAAAACATTATAACGGTTCTTTGTGACAGAAACGAAATATAAACAAAATCGTCGTGGCAGGGGTTGGACGGGATACTTTTGCGGCCGGACGGCGGCATCTCCGTGACCGCACGGGTGACAGAGTCCCAAGCATTTCCCGTGAGAACAAAAACCGTCTGACCGAAGGCCTGTTGCTGGCCTTTGTTGTCCGTGCACAAGGCGACACCCCTTTTCTGCTGTCCACACCGATATTTAGCAAGTAACGGGGTAAGAGAGGGCGATTCCACTGTATGCTTGAAAAGCGAGTACCCCATTTGACGAGATTCACACCTCGTTCGTGTACAATAGTCGTTTTTTTAACACTCCAATGACATCTGGACCGATTTGGGCATGGGGATGCATAAATCACCCAGTTCCTGATATCGGTTTTGTTCATTTGATGTGGACAGGTCCCAGGGATGCGATACCCTATAATCAGGCTACCTAATATCATCGCCCCTTCCCCTCTCTAAGCAGACGACAACCTCCTATCTTAAAAAAAACAAGATAGTATTCTAGATCAGTATCTCGATTTACACCCATGCCTCCTCTTCTCACCTCTCATGTCGAACAACGTTATGTTGTAGTGACACCTGCGGCTACCAACACTAGCCATTCACCCTCAAACTAGACCCTTTTTATATCAACAGATATCTCCACCTTGACAATACAGACACCGAAATATTTAAGACATATCTCGCTATCATCATATCATATTTATTAAAAGACATCCTTCGCTTGCAGGTTCATCGGGAAATCCGTCGATGCCAATTCTTGTAGAATCAAAATTAACATCAAACATTGACTTGTAAGCCAGTATTTTGGAATTTGATATTGTCCACATAAGATGCATACAGAATCACTAGGAGAACAGGATCGCCATTTTTATATTGCATAGATTCATTCCTCTTTGTCAATGTTGCCTCTCCCAATTGTCTGACAAAATAGGACAATTGTCTATTTGTTAGCTAGGTTTATTGTTATACGTAGTAATTGTAGAAGCTGATGGCCATCTCACTGGACCCCGTGACATGCTATCGTAAGCAAATGGGGTCTTACCGAAGGACAGTTACGATAGCATATAGTCAGTGGCTCTCAGGACAAACTTTAAAGGAGAATTTGATCCAACCACACACCTAGATTTTACATTGAAAAGTAAAAGGCACCACTAGCATGAGGTCATTCACACAAGGGTCTAGGAATTTTGAACCAGTTCTTAAAAGATGTTTGTTCCGTTTTTACTTATAAAAGCGAAGATGTCCACACACTCTACACACGATTAGAGCAACTGAAGATCCACTTTGTGTCAACTTACACCGGTCATAATCGATTAACTATATGTATCCAGCTTGGTTCGTCACAAAAAAGAGGAAGAAATCATTGATTCTGCGGGTATCAACACATTAGTCGCCTCATAGGATAGTGCTGTCCTTACGAACTGTACCGGGTTTCACATCAGAGTAACTCGTAATTGGTTTCACCAAAGTGACCTTGAAAAAAGCCGAATCTTACATTGACAGCACTATAAACAGAAATAGATTCTAATGACAAATACGATATCGTTAAATTAACCAAAAACATTTCAATGAATATATAAATTGTTCTTAATTATTTATAATGTTCAATGACAAAAATCTTATTTTATCACAACACAGATAATAATAAAACTGAAAAGCATGACGACCGAATCGTTGAATTTCTTGATGAATAGCTTGAACTTCAGATAATACTCAACCCAAGATACCAGATCAGATCATAACGTGAACTTTAAGATATTACTTGACACAGGATAACAGGTACATGTCATCTCGGTTTCCTGCCTGGTAGGACATGAATGAAAATCACAAGAGGAGACATAAAATAAATTTACTATACATTATTTATAAGCTTGAGAAAACATCAATGTTTTGTTCTTCTCTGAAAAGAATTAAATCACTTCTAGATCATTTTAAAAGATAAATGTGTCAATTTTTATTTGAAAATCGATATCTCCTTCAGGCAGAGCGAATACTCTCAGTCGCCATGTGTTGTATTTCTTGTCTGTTACTTATAATGAGTTTCTTTAAATGTAAATGTGTTTCTGTCGTCGTGTATCAATATTTCATATCACCATCTTGGTTGCTTCTACCAACCTCGAAATTGCTAGTATTTTTTTTTTCAAACCCAGCACCCGTATCGTTTAATGTCAAACTGAAAACTTAAATTGTAGATTTCAAAATTCATGATAAAGAAAGCTTTTAAAATGTAAATATAGATTTTTTTACCATGCACAAGGTTTACGAAGTCAGAAGTATTGTATTAATTTTAGCACTGGGCCATGGTGATCAATTATTGTTATGCGATCAATTAAAAAATAATGTAAAATATATGCACTTATGATTTTCAGCCATATGGGTTTGGTAATTTAAAAAATGAAATCACAATACCGGTTTTAAATCCATTAAGATATTTTTGTCAATCGGAATAAATTTAGATAAAGGCCACACTCATAATTTTAAGAGAAAAACATTTCAAACAGACAGTTATTTTCTTTGTCTGATTGGCTTCTGAAAGTACCCTACTCTCAGAGTCAATTCAGGTTTCCAAAGTAAAACAAATCAAATTTGTATTATTTCAAAGTAATTTTACAAAAAATGACAAATTTATGCAAAAAAGTACATGTTTAATGTTGTCAATACTTTGTACAGTCGGAGAAATGTTGATACAAGGACACTCTGCCAATCTACATACATAAATGCATTATCTACCCAGATGCTTAAAAGCTCAGTTTAAAAGATTTTAAGTACATGTATAATTGTAATAAAGGATAAAGCATGTTTTGAATGGAAACTTTTCCAACAACCAAAGAAACTAAATTTATTGTAAAAACATGGACAATCAAATTTGAAAAGGTACTTATCAAATACGCAAATAGACTAGTTTTTATTTCCAATACTTAATGTTTATACTGGAGAAATGATTCTTTTCTTTATAAATCCCGCTGGATGTTGAATTAAATTTGCATAGTGGTGACTCGATAAAGCTGATAATTATGAGCAGGAGACCCGTTCGTTTTGCCCCCTTTTTCCCCTCTCTAAACTTCAGATCTCTTAAGACGATGTAAAATTGTGAAAAAGACAAAGACAATTGGAGTATGGGGATTAATCCTTATTCATTTTTGCATCCATTAAGTACAGCTGTTGATGACGAGTCCGGTTGCCAGGAGGGGGGTTGGAGAAGGAGGAGGATTCTGGCGGGCCGGGGGGACATATGGGCCGTAATTAGGCCGTAAGATGTGCTTTGTCAGAGCGTGCCCTATGAACCCGACCCCACTGCCTCGACAGACGGTGGTGCAATATTGTGTCCAAGTTAGCATGTCACTTCTCTCCGGCGACAGGTGGCAGCACTCACAAAATGGCGGCTGAGCTTGCCCACAGGGCTGTCACGCCCACTTGTGGGTTTCTACAAAGCATGTCCGAGACTGATACACTCGAACGCTTCTGGACATCCGCGGGACCTTGACCTTGAAAGTCATGTATGAAATTAGCATTGGAAAAAAAGCGATAACTACATTAGAATAATTTTGCTTTTGTAAAAAAAACTTTGTGTTTATTTATTTATTTATTTCTAATTTAGTAAACATGTATTTTTTCAGATGCCAAATTCAAACAGAACCTTGAAAGCTACTGTATATAGGGCGAGGTCAAATTAACGTGCTGTATTATATACAGATACATATTTTAGTTGCATGTTCTTAAAGTATATGCAAATATGCATAAGAATATGATAATAGATGACAATAATCGGCAATCCTTGATGGTCTCTAATAACAGTAGACATACGCCACAAAATAGGCTATCGATTGATATATTGTAATTTTAACGTAAAACACTTCTTTTTTATTTCGTTGGCGAAAGCTCATGTACTAAATGTCACAGCATTGTGATCCTAACCTTGATATGGGTTTGTAAAACTGTGTTAAACACGAAATACTAAATATAATTCATAGCCTAGCTTCCATTATCACGTATCAACCTTGTTTCAAAATTCAATAATTTTGATTTGTAAAATACTATATGCATAAAATTGCATTTAAATTAAAAATTATGACGCAAATTTTGCTATTGATATGCATGAAAGTATGCTGATATAAAGACCTAGAGCCAAAAGTCGGGTATAAACAGGAGGATGTGAAATTACTGTCTTGGCATTAAAAGTCATTCTATTGATTTTAAACGCATAAAATGTACCTGAAACCCCAGCAGGTATGCGTACACGTTTGTTGTAACAGATCTTCATTTGAGGTTGACTGACAGACTGACTGAGCTATCGTGGCCCAAAGAAATGAGAAATACACACAAGCTCTTACTACGAAATCCAAGATGGCCACCTGACAGCTTTTACCATTAATCTCACAAGTTATAACAGATATGTAACGTTGGAGAGAGTTTCGTGGTAATTCGGAATAGAACTTTATCGAATTTTGTAGAACTGTCGCTCGAGACAGCATAATCATCCCTGTCAATGACGTCACTCGAGGTCATTGCGATATTGTATTAACATAGGTAGGTACATAGATTTCAAATACTTAAAGTCTTTGAACTGTATGTATATCATTGTTTGATGTCTATAGTATGGTTTGATCACTGGCCGCTGTTAGACTTCCAAACTACGATATTTTTAACTTTGAGAAAATATCTTGCGTCGTCATCATCGTTCTCGTCGTCGACATCTCATTCTCGGCCTCCATCGGTTGTCAAGCTATCTGATGGAGTGTAATGAAGGGAAGTTACTCTGATAGATCAGAATGAGACACCAATGCATCCTATGGCTGGTTGACAGTTTTTGTTTCGTCTATTATAGCCGTTGGCTGCGTGCATCCGACGTGAGGGGGTCAGTGGGTGGGTCCTCTGGTGCCTAAGCCCTGCAGGTAGGGCGTAAGAATTGTACCTGCTGCCCCCATTGTATGATCGTAAGAGGCGACTAAATTTAAAATGGTAGTTATATTAGGAATGGGAAGACTGGTTCGCCCGTTGTCAGTATAATGTGACCGGATGGGGTGTCCTGCTGGGTGTCTTCGGCAGTATGCTTCAGTGAGATAGCACAATAAATCGGCAAAAGTTCCGGCCTATAGCAAGGAGACTTAACACGAACATACCGCAGCCTCCCAAAACACACATACGCACTCACCACACGCATGTATGTCGCACGCACGGGAGGCCGTCCTTAAATGATCTTAGCTGTTAATAGGACGTTAAACAAAATAAACCAAACCAAACCTCTGGTGCCTGTTCCTCCTCAGGTGAGTCTGGTACCCGGGTTGTCCATTCGGTACGTTCTCAAGGTCGGAAGGCTCCCTGGAACGGACATGAGCGTGACATCCGGGCTGGGTCTTCTGCAGGCAGTCTTCTTCAATCGTAGGTCGAACACCGTAATATGATGTATCCTTTTAGTGGACATTTTACACGTAAGACAGGCCCGGGAAATACGTCTATTGATAGACCCTGAAAATTAATTCACACTTTAAATGAAAAATAATATCTAATATAAACTGTACAAACTAGATGTTTATACGTACAGTTAATCCTGAAGATCATTTTCAGAACAAGGTCTATCGATAGCCAAGTGTAAAGGATTTTCCTAATCATAAATTAATTAGGGTGAATTGTTTCACGATCAATTTAAAGTTCCTTTTTTGGTGCTGTATCAGTAGTACAACGAGTGAGAAAATGGTCACCTGTATGTTGAAGATGGCGAAATATCGGTTTATTCCTTTAACAATAAATATTTTACTTATATATAAAAATAACGACTTCATATTTTCATCAACCGAAAGTCGAAACTCCAAATTGAAACTTTGCATTCGCGTCTTATATATGTGTATGTATAAGGTACATATATACAAACAGTTTGTTATCAAGTGCCCTTAGATACCTTTTTGTGCGTTCTTCATGGTTCAGGTACTTGTACATAAAAGTACAGGTAGAATTAGAGGGAAAAAAAACAACAAAAAACGAAAAAAAGAAAAGAAAAAAGAAACAGACAAATCATACTGCACCTGCCCTAGCTCCAGTATAGGTAGCAATTATTTTAAAATTTGAATTCATAGAAAAAATTGAAATGTGCACTTTACATGTTGAAGAACAGGTGCCAGGCCCCTTTGATCTATAACCACTGATCAGAACATTTAAAAGTTAAATACATTGTTAATTTGAAGCTTTAACAGATTAATACAGGTCCCAAGCGTCTCTGGATATAAAATGGAATGTTTAGTCCCGATGGTTTGGCGACCACGCCGGATAGGTTTAAAGAAAGCTTACTCATCCATGTCTATCACGAAGTCATCTACTGCAACATTTGGAAGGTGGTGAAAGTGTGTGTGATTTGAACGACGTTTTATTAATTGTGGTGAATTCGTCTACTGATCATAAAGACTAGCATACCTGTGGTTACCTGTGACTTACCTGTGACCGACCAAGCGTGTCTTCAGGTAAAGTATAGGTATAATAGTGAATATGGGGCGGTCCTGAGGCGCGTGCCTCGCCAGATGTAAGTTATTGGTTCAACGTAACAACAAAGGAAATGATGTCCTTACTTTCGCACTTATCTGATTCTAAGATTAGGTACCATCGTCTTGGATTAAAGGACGCACAACAGGTGGATAGCCATACAGCACTCAGAGCGGTAACCCACCGCCAGATGGCGTGTCTGTAGTGGCGGGACAGGACGCACTGTTTACTTTGTCCGATTACTGGCTCTTAAAAGTATTGTCACTCGAGGCCTATCAATTGGAATCACTCAAAGCTCATTGTAAATCTTTTGTTGGAATAGTTAAGATTTCAATAGAGTGGATCATTGATTGACAGCGTAAGAGAGGGGAATATAATCTGGACACACGAGGCCGGTCAGACTCATCGAATGCGCCGTCCTACAATAAACAGTGATTGTGCCAACAACATGCAGATAGCGATTTCCAATTCTTCGTAAAATTATGGCTCCGGGTTCGGGTGCATGTTATTTACCGTGGTCATACAGACACGGCACATCTGTCTGTCTGACCTCGCCCAAATCCCACTCCTCCCTCTCTGAGATATGGCCAGGTGCAGATAATTTACCATAATAACAAAGACACGCACTTCATGAACATCCGAGGGTCATTCAACAGGTTCATCAATACTGACACAAAAATATACAGAGCCATTTTTTTTTTTGACGCGCGATCGATATTTTCGTAAATTATTGATGGGAAATCATTTTTCTCAGAGCTCGATTCCCGCCGATGAGTTACAGCCATCGCATGTTTCCTAGAAATAAATATAAAACAGTTTGGATTTAAATATAGAACTGTTGTTATATTGAGGTTCACCCTCCGACAGAAACCATCAACATTTATATAGTATTTCGTGTGAATGAACGACTGAACAATATGACTGTTGTATCGATTGAATCGCAGGTGTTTTCCAGACCATTAAAGTACGGTATCATGCATAATTTAAATCTCGATGGACTTTGATAATCAAGAGTGTGTACAATTGATGTTAAAATTTCTCATTTTTTTATGGTAATATTGCTATATGGGGAATGCATACACATATATACTCTTTGCAATAAAACAAACAGTCAATTTAATATGGTTTTTTTTCTATTGTTACACAAATTCTCAGTGATGCTTAAAATTGATCATGCATTTGATTTTTCGCTTATGATGTTATTCAACACATTTCATTTCTGCTATTGCTTATCCACGAGTCTATTGAACGAGTTCATAGTTGATTTTAGGCTGATAAAGAATTTTGAATTCTGAAGAAGTCCTGAGGACAATAGTATTTACTGACTTTGATCAGTTACACGTTTACGGCAATCCATGCAAATACCGGAGAGTAGACATTTTATTTTTACATTTTCAAATAAGAATATATGCATACTTGAAGGGCCTACCAAATGGTAATGTTGTTGCTTTGCACAGATTTGAGTATTTACAAAACATGGTTTTGATCACTATTAATTTTCGTGATTAGGAGAAAGTCTTTCTTTTATGAGGTATATATATGATTTCAAATATTACGCCTGATTAAATTTTCAATTGTTATTTTTACAGTTAAAGTCACTTTTAGAAACAAATTGCACGCGCAATAGGTACAATGCGATTTTGGGAAAAAAATGAAATGAACCTATCTCGACTTTTAACCAATTGTCATATAAAACCGTTTTACAAGCAAACTGTATATGCATTTTAGAAGTTATGTAATGTAGAAGAAAAAATCCAAAAGCAATTATTGTGTGTTTGTATAAATAGTCATATAAATGTACTTTAGCGACAAGAGAACGGTATTCGTACAAAGAGTTCAACATTGTGCTCGTGCTGCTATCCAGAACGAGGCTCGTGCAGCTTTATCAAGCACTTATAAATCAAGTAATACATTTTTTCTATGGTGAAACGCATTGGTGCAATTGATACACGTATGTATTGCAGAAGCTGTCATCAGAAATGTTCCTTACAAACAAAAACTGTCGGGAAAGAAACCGAAAGGGAGATAATTTAGATATGTTTGGCATTCAGACAGGTAATTTGGGTAAAAAATGCAGACAAAACTAACAAAAATGATTAAACTTCACATGATATTATACTTTTTATCATTTCAGAAATTTTCTTTTTTCTAATGGCAAAAAATAAAATGATCAAATGAAAGTTCCACACTGCATATTGAAGCCGAGATAACAACCGACAACCCGCGCGCTTCCCGCCCTTTGTTGTGTAGCCTGCGTTATTTTGATGTGTTGCACAATCTTGTTTTATCGTTCTACCTCACAAATATCCCATTTTAAAACGATATTCTGTGGCGAGAGAAGATTAATTCCCGATACAGACGGAAATTTGTGTAAATTGAATAGAACAGTGACCATAGCCAGCATTTCTCTTTCATATGGCGATTGTCAACGACTGATTCACGAACAACCAATTAACAGCGCCGTGCGTAATTACACCCTCCACGGGGGAAATAGTCCTCAATTATTTTTCTTACGCCAAGCAATTTTACCACATCTAGTGAAAAAGCAAATGAAATATATTGCAAAAGGTGTCGTTGTTGAGTGAAACAAATCGATTGTCAACGCTCTGGTTTTGCGCAACAATTTCATTAAAACGTAATTAATATTATATTGTGCGCATATCCTATATCATGATCAATTGAATAAAGTTCTATCTCGGTTAAAATATTACCTGTACAGATTTCAGGTAAATCACACAGAAATACACTCCACAGTCGGACAGCTGGTTGTCGTATTTAAGGAGCTGCGATAAGAGCTCGATATTCCATCGTTTCTGGCGCTGTAGTTAATACTGTTGACGTTCAGGTAGGTCCTTAAACAGGATCACTCATTTAGTTATATCCTGAAACTGGAACAAGATAACTGATTTACATCTGTCTTTGGACAAGGTCACCTTTTTAAGGTCTGTCCATCGAAAAAATAACTTTTTCAATTCTGTCCCGACACAAGGTAACTGTAACCGTTTGTACTGGGACAAGGTCACAAGTACTTTAAGAATGTCCTGGACAAAATAACTGTTTTAGTTTTATCGTGGGTCAAGGTAACTACTTAATGTCTGTCCTGGGACAAGATAACTGCTTAATGTCTGTCCTTGGACAAGATAACTACTTAATGTCTGTCCTGGGACAAGATAACTACTTAATGTCTGTCCTGGGACAAGGTAACTACTTAATGTCTGTCCTGGGACAAGATAACTGCTTAATGTCTGTCCTTGGACAAGATAACTACTTAATGTCTGTCCTGGGACAAGATAACTGCTTAATGTATGTCCTTGGACAAGATAACTACTTAATGTCTGTCCCGGGACAAGATAACTACTTAATGTCTGTCCTGGGACAAGGTAACTACTTAATGCATGTCCTGGGACAAGATAACTACTTAATGTCTGTCCTGGGACAAGATAACTACTTAATGTCTGTCCTGGGACAAGTCAACTGCTTAATGTCTGTCCTGGGACAAGATAACTACTTAATGTCTGTCCTGGGACAAGGCAACAACTTAATGTCTGTCCTGGGACAAGATAACTACTTAATGTCTGTCCTGGGACAAGGCAACCACTAGGTCTCTCCTGGAACAAGGAAACTTCTTCATGTCTGTCCTGGGACAAGTCAACCACTTAATGTCTGAACTGGGACAATGTCACCATGTTATGGTTTCCTGGGACGATATAAGTAATACGTCCTTCTGATTTTGTTACATTCTGTCCATTTTATAAAATCGAGGAAAACAAAAGAAACATTTATGTATACAATTGACCAAATCTATACAATTATCCCACCCATATACTGGCTAGTTATCATAATAAGAAAGTGAAAATTCTCGAAGGTTTTAATGTTTCCTTGGCCACTCACAGCCTTAATTCAAACTTATCTTTTCTCCAGGTTATGATATTACCAGTTTGTGTCTGAGATACCTAGTCAAGACGATACCGTTTTCCGGATTTATGGTTCTTTTATTAGAGTTGCATTACCTCGTTCGACGACAAAGTTTTGGCTCGAATATTATGATATATACATCGACGTGTGAAATTTCATCTGCGGTATATTTCTTTTCCATGAACGTACTAGTTCTGTGTTATACAGTATTAAATAAAGTGTTTTACAAAATATGAAACATATAATCTAATTACCAGACTCAGATGTTATCATTTTAGCCAGACATGCCTGGCAATGTCTCGGTTCAGTGGTTTCTTATGATATTTAGTTGTATTCCTAGTCGAAAACAAAAGCAAAAACAAAAAAACAAAACAAAAAAAACAACAACAACAAAAAAAAGAAAAAGAAAAAACAATAGGATGTTTTCATCGACATCTTTGTCACATAAACATAATTGATATATACGAGCTTGTCTCATTTAGACTAAATCTCAATCGTGAAATCGGATTTCATTTCAAAAGATTTGTCGTCATAAATGTTCCTTAATTTTCAAAAGGAATTTTAATTACTCTGTAGTCAGAGAACAAAGGGGAACAGGGTAGGGCAAGTCTAGATAAATCTGACCATTGTAAAGCAAAGGGATTGTCCGAACTGTCCCGATGGTCAATAGGAGTAATCACTTACATCTACATTGTCAGCAGCGCGTGCGGTATTGGAGTTGGATGAACGCAACCGGACATTGTCCAGTCCGGCCAGTCGCTGTCTAGCCATGCTGGCCGTTTGATGTCGTATCTCGTATCACTGACCAATCCGTTCAGCATCTGTATCTCTTAATCGTCTAATCAATTCCGGCGCGGACATCGCACGTGCCGTTACCAGACAGAAACGTTGGTCAAACAGGAAGAGAGTGACCACTTGAACAGAAAGGGAGGTACTTTAAATTAAACATACTAATTTGGGGTTGAACATACCAATTTGGGGTTTGCTTTCAATTTGTTTGATCCTGAGGAAGTCATTTCAGTTTCAATTTGAACCAGATGCACGTGTAGTATTGATTACGACTTCGTTTGCACGCAGTCGCGTGTTAAACTGTTTATATTTACGTATAATTTGTAAATATAAATAACTTTTATTATTTGAATTATCAGTTAATATATGGACATACTATCTGCTACCCCTACATAACCAATCCCATATTCAACTTCCGATTTTTCCCGCTCACCATAAAACATCTGCCAATAGAGAGCAAAGATTTAGTTTAAACAATATTTTATTTAAATACGTAACACATTTCATTACAATACAATTATATATATCAGTAGGTTAGGAAAACAATATATAAGCTTATATACGATTCTTCTTCTTCTTCTTCTTCATTTAGGCACTATTAACTGGGCGATATCGTATACTTTTTAGTTTAAACACGTCTTGTTCTTGTAAGTTATATACAAAACAGACTATTAACTTCCAGACAAACAACAATACAACAGGCATGGAATTAAGTTTGGATTTGGAAGGTATCGATCTAAACGCGACATGTTAGTTCTATGTGGCGGGGTATGTTGGTATTCTATTAGTCAGACCTTGGTGTCGATTCCAAGTTGTATTGCCAAGACGATCTGTCGGAATTTTTACGTTTATGTAACCCGGTATGATAACAAGCCTACACTTACTACCACACGTAAATAACACATATATTATTATAGAAGTTTCGAATTTCTATGGAGGCTAGCTTGTCCGTGCCATTTGCAGGTAGCCATGATTTTGATACTGCTTATTTCAGGGCTTTTCCTCGTTTCAAAAAAAGAGTTAAGATTTGATTTACAGCTTAATTTCAACGTCGACAATACTTCGTTTCGTTCACAAGAACGAGATGATAGAATTTTCCATTGTTTCGTTCCGCAAAAAATGAGAATTGCTTGAGTTTTGCAAAATGACGTATTCGCTAAGAATGCACACTCTTGTTAATTGACTTAAAAGAATATACATATCAGGCTTGTATTATTTTGTTATTGTGTATAAGTTGAATATTTCATATACAGACACACATCATATTAGGATTTATCTTTCATTTTGTTTTTACATTATAAATCTCCAATTGATTAATTGAGTCACTTTACCTGGCCCGCTTCCAGTTACAATTCCGAATACTGTATATATGATGTCATATTTCAAAATTAGAATTACATTCCTTTATTTAGACAGGTGTGTTGACGACTCAAAAAAGTATATATATATATAAATACTGATTATGTTATCGTAGATTATATCGGCAAATCTTAGCTCTATATTGACATGTAGAAACGGGTACGAAAATACGGCTCACCGCTCTTCCGGAACTCATGTTGTCATGACTGAAAGCATAGACTAATTGGCGTTATCTATCTATCATGTATCAAAACGTCAGGGGCTATCGGAACGGTTACGACCATCAAGATTATCTATGATAGAGACAATTATCGGGCGGATTAAGACCGATAACCCATGATACTGAAGATCCGGACGATAGCTAGGTCCTCTGCCCGACCCCTGTATATCAATCCCCACATAACAGACCCGGATTGGATTTCCATGTTCCGTTCAAAGTTTTGTTGTCTAATTGAAATTGATAGCACTTAACAGGTATACGATATCACTAGAGGGACATGTTTTAAACGCCAGGTACGTTATTTAAATTGTGGTTAAATCTTATAATCTGTCATAGTGCCATTGTTAAGGGATTGGCTTGGCTTCTCGGTATATTTCACGTGGGAAGCGCTTGATAATACCTTTTATTACATTTCAAAATTTTAAAATTCTTAATTAACTTTAATGTTCGTGATATATTGATCTTCTTTCGTTTGTTTGTTTAATTGCCAAAACGTTGTGTTGTATGATGAATCATTTCAGTGTAAACGAGTCAACAATTTCAAGTCAAATACTTTCCGTAAAAAATGCAAAGAAAAAAAATAATATAAAAAAAAATTAAAAGCAATAATTTTCGTAAAAGTACAAGTATTTGAAGAAGTCAGCCAAAATTGAAATTGAAATATGTCTTTTAATTTCAACGTGGATACATTGGGATAAATATTTTAATACAATTTTGATCGTGACCATATTTTTTCAAATTCGGAGCTCTTTGAAGTTCAATTTGGTTGCTGGTTTTATTTGTACTAGGCTTACATTTCCACCATGAACTCCAATCTCATTACTGTCTTAACTGTATATTGGATATAGATCCTAAACAATCTTCAAAATATTTATTTTTTGTTTTTGTTTTTTTTTTGTTTTTTTTTTAGTTTTAACTAAACAAAAAATGGAAGAAAAGTGAAATTAATGGAATTTCGATATCTATTGCTCTTGACAGTACTTAAAGTTTATGAGGTGATTTAAAGAAAACACATTGGTTGTTTAATGCGACTAAAGGCATATATGTGCCAAAACAGGATTATTTCAATCTCTCTCCACCTTGAGGCAATATTGGAGCTTGATGACGCGACTAGACACACACATATTTCTAATTCAGAACATGCCGATATGGATTATCCCGAATCCCGCCCAGATCCCTTCAAGGCTCCCAGATTAGGCAGAGGGGAGGAACAATCTTTTGTTTCTGAAGTTAGCAATTGCCGTGTTTAAATTCGGGTTGGACGTGTAAATTCTTCTTGTTCGAGATTCGAAGTGATATCATCAATGTCTCCGGCTTATCGCGATCAGGTAGAACGGGTAAGGAAGGTTCCAGTGAATTTTCAAGATGGCATCAATGGCATTTTTCTTCGTCTGACTCCCTGGAGAGTGTGACGTCACGAACGGCCATTGTTATCGTGATAATGAATTAAACTGTCAGTCGTGTTTAATTACAATTAAGAATTATTTATTTGTTTTCTTTTGTGTTTGTTTGTGTTTATCGTGTCTGCCCGATACACTAATACAGAGAAATGACTGATAGGGGATAGATATAGAGTTATCTTTTCCTGGTATGCTCCGCCATTACGCGGCTCGCCGGGTACATAAAGGGATCCATTTGACGCACAATTAGCCCAGACTGAGAAACAACAATACCCATTCTGATTTAAACTGCACGACCATGGGAAAATAACCATGTACCCTAAATGTAATTCGAAACGACGGCGTGATAACAATCGCTATATTTCTTCTTTTGAAATATCGTGGTAATCTAAGACGGGATCGTGTTATCGCGAGAAAATACGAGAGTACAATGTGGAACACAAACTGATCATTACAGCATTGTCAAGCAGACTGGAAACGATAAAGACTGATAAAGTATAAAATTGGATTTAAAAAAGATGTTAACAATCATATAAATAGATTTAATCCGAAAATAAATCATTCAAAATGGTTATGAGCAATGTCCGTTTGCGACATAAACTTTTTGTTAAACATTTTCCAGACAGGTAAATCTCTGATATTGTATAAAGAAATGATCAGAATCGCACGTGTGTTCTATAGTTATGTCGGAAGAGGTCTTCTCTACCGCAGTTGATAAATAGATTTAGTTCTAAACGCCCAACCAAACAAAAGATCACGCATCAGCGAAATATCTTGCTAAGTTTTATTATGAAATAATGTTTATCCTAATTTCTCACTCGGTATCAGTGTCGTAAGTTCCGGTAATACTTTTTTTTAATCGCTTTTTAAGCTAATTTAATTACATGCAAACGCATACAATTTTATTTTATTCCCGAAGAGTTCCGAACTGCTATCATTCCGCATCCATCATACGATATTCCAATGAAAACGTCTAGGACATTTTGAAAGCTCTCAAACATTCATAGACTTCTTTGCTTTGGTTATGTGTAGTAAAAATAAACTCACGTTTATCTAAATGATAAAGGTAAGATAAAATGAACAATAGTGTAGATTATTTATAATTTCGTGATTTTCTATATCAGTCGAAATTTAAGTTTTCCTGAACACAGCAAATCATGACCGCTTGAAATTAAACAAAACCTCAAATAGGAAGGTTAATAAATACAAACAGGTGATTAAATTAACACTCAATGTGAACAAGCAGCTTCAATGAATGACATTTCATTTTGAGCAATAGCCTCTGTGGGTAACTGTAATAATTAAACTACCGACCTCTGAGGACAATCGTTATCATTGAGCAACAGGCATTTATAGGTAACTGTTGTCATTGAGCTACCAACCTCTGTGGGTAACCCTTGTCACTGAGCTTCCTGCCTCTGTGAATAAATATTATATGTACTGATGAGCTGTAAAGCTTAAAGTCAATAAAATTAATTGAACTGAACTGAATTGAGTTACCGTTATCATTGAGCTACCAACCTCTGTGGGTAACCGTTATCATTGAGCAACCGGCCTCTGCGGGTAACCGTTATCATTTAGCAACCGGCCTCTGTAGGTAACCGTTATCAGTGAGCTACCGGTCACTGTAGGTAACCGTTATCATTGAGCTACCGGCCTCTGTAGGTAACCGTTATCATCGAGCTACCGGCCTCTGTAGGTAACCGTTATCATTGAGCTACCGGCCTCTGTAGGGTAACCGTTATCATTGAGCTACCGGCCTCTGTAGGGTAACCGTTATCATTGAGCAACCGGCCTCTGTAGGTAACCGTTATCATTGAGCTACCGGTCTCTGTAGGTAACCGTTATCATTGAGCTACCGGCCTCTGTAGGTAACCGTTATCATTGAGCTACCGGCCTCTGTAGGTAACCGTTATCACTGAGCTACTGGCCCCTGTAGGTAACCGTTATCATTGAGCTACCGGCCTCTGTAGGTAGCCGTTATCACTGAGCTACCGGCCTCTGTAGGTAACCGTTATCATTGAGCTACCGGCCTCTGTAGGTAACCGTTATCACTGAGCTACCGGCTTCTGGAGGTAACCATTATCATTGAGCTACCTGCATCTGTAGGTAACCGTTATAATTGAGCTACCGGCCTCTGTAGGGTAACCGTTATCATTGAGCTACCGGCCTCTGGGTAACCCTTATCATTGAGCTACTGGCCTCTGTTTGTTTACAGTTATCATTGAGCAACCGAACTCACATATTCACCTCCCGAACGAACCCGTAAATAAAAGGTCACATTTAGTTCAACATCTCAATACATTTTCATAACTTATCATTTATGAATGTTATAATTTGTAATACACATATTTTATTTCAAAATTACAAGGGGTTAGATACGGGCTATTGTAATATACATTTTGATAAGGATTCAAATTAGAGTGGATTTTAAATGCCGTAAGGTATACAAGTGCTTGAGGATGATTTTAAGCTGATGTTTTTTTTAAAGATGTACCCGGTTATACGAAACTGTATTATCATAGGTGCATGTTCATGCATACCCCAATACGACCATGATGGTGAATTTTGGAGGAATACGAATATGTAATTGAAAAAAAAATCATATCAAATTCATTCCAATATTTGATAATAACATTAATTGTGTTAGCGATTTCAAACATATTGGAAAATATTTTCTCTAAATGTTTGATTTTGATTTAAAAAGTAAAATTATTGTGATGCACCTTTATATATATATAGATAGATATGTATATCATTGCTACATGTAAATATGACTGTATGTCACGTGGGTGGGTATGACATCATTGGAGAGGAATGGAGTCGCTGTTCTGTGGTGAGCATTGCCGGAGATCATTGATGATAATCATCCACAACCACAGGAATGAGCCGAAACAAAGGTGGTCATATACAGAACTGGTCACTGCTCGAGCACCACTCCCCTACCCCGGGGGTATCAGAGATATCTCCCATGTTCATCGTTAAGCCTCGGTAGCCACCTCTATTATCATATTGGGATGGCATTTATATCACGTGTCCATCATCACGACGAAAAATCTAAACAAGTTTACAATTTCACATTTTTAAAACTGATACTAATCAACAGGAGATCAAAACCGGACACGTTCAAATTATCCGGAAATCCGACACTCAGCGGAGGTCATGGTACTCAGTCCTGCATGTAAAGCGTCTAACAGGACAAGACAACTGCACTAAAGCGTTTGACAGGACAAGACAACTGGCACGCGACCGCTCGTGGCTCGGGATTGTTATCAGTGTATCAGAGACCATCACATGATGGCTACTCAAAATCTCTTAATTTGATACTGGGTATCGTTGATGTTTTCTTTCTGCACTGATAAAACATAGCTTGAAGTGGAACCGACCTGGACCGCGCAGGTGCATCAGGTGGTCGGCAATAGCGACCTCTAGCGGTCATGACACAATTGTGACCTCCTGTGTTCAAGATACACTATCTCGAAAGATAAAGACCAACATATTAAAGTGGATTTGATTTTCGTATGTTATCAAAGACTTCGAGTGGAAAATAAAGTTTGAAAAATTGTCAATTTGTCTTGTAACTGTATCTGATCGAAATACATTTATTCTAAAAATATCAAATTTGTGACAAATATTTTTTAAAATTCCAATTAACTAAAAGTATACGGGTTGGCGTTGGCTTGTGTTATTGTATTAGCCTCGTGAACGATAGTGTTTGCTTGGCTGAAAATAGTGTACTTATACTGGATATGAAACAAATTGCAATTTATTGGTCCATGAACGTAGTAGTAAGATATAGTCTATATACGAATTGGATTGTAGTATCCCTAACATTGTAGATTTCTATCAACAGAATCAGTGTTATGTTTGTACCATACGGTGTGATTCCTCTACGTAATATGGAGATTTGGCGTGTAGAAATCACCATTATATCGAAATCGACATCAAAAATTAATGGCGCGATCCCCAGAGAGGTTAATCTCCATGCAGTAAGCATCTTGGGACTACAACGGACATCCACAACTTCCCGGCATGCAACATTAATAAATCATAACGAGGTCAAGACATCGGGTGTGTGTAGACGAATAAAAACATGGTTTATAACTTCTTACAAAAACATTCAAGGTTACCAACCAATTCTTTCTTTGTCACTGGAAGTAGATGTATATGTTTTCCTTTTCCAAAGAGTTCCCGAAAGAAAGAAAGAAAAAAACAGGTATAATTTCAGATGAACAAGCTGAAAGTATGAACGTTTCTAGATGGACACCAATCTTAATTGTAAACAAAATGTTATTAACGTCGTAATAGGAAGTACATGTACTCATTTCGTTTGCAATTTATCGCTAACCAACAGCGGTCATATCAAAGTGACATAACAAGCTGACCTCGAACAAGGTCACCATGGAACATACAACATCGCCTTAGGAATGGAGAATATCCCACATTCCACTATCCTTAATGACTTTTGATAAGAATCTTAACCCGTTATAGATATATAAATATATCATGTCAAAGTTCCATAGATATTAATAGCGATATCCATGAAACATTCATTAAGCAATTTATACAATTTCAAACTAAATCGACTATGTATTACTTTCAAACTCTCCGAATTTGCCGGTTAAATATGGTTCCTTATGGCTTCAAATGATTCCGTTTGCACTGTCTCGATTATGCAGTTAAACTTACCTTTCAAAGGTTTTTTCATTTTTTTTTTTTTTCAATTTCGATTTAAGTTTTCTTTTATAATTTTATAAAAAGTACTTTCATAAAACATTAAGGACGTAAATTTGAGATTTGAGACGTAGATTTCCCCAATTTTTGGATCCTAAGTAAGAAAAATGTAAAAACTAAGATACACAGGATGTAAACTCGGAATAGTTATGGCTACATTGACGTAAAGTAAAACCAGAACTGAAATTTAGTTTGTGAGAATGTGGTAATAGTATTCGAGTGAATAAAATATTCGCGAGAGATTCATTTCTAGTCTGCCAATCTCTTGAGTAAACAGTATCACACTAAGAATTTCAGTTTTTTATCTTACGATACTGCGCGATATTATCACTTTACACGTTATCCATTATTTTAATACCTTTTTATGAAGCAGCAGACATAAAGATTGTCATGGAACATTGTTGATTTATAAGATGAAAACTATTAAATTCTTTAATATGAAGGTAGAAGAACAAAAAATTATTAGTCAGCCACCTATAATATGGACGTGATTTAGGGCGTCACCTATAGAATTGATGTGGTTTAGGGCGCCACCTATAGAATGGACGAGGTTTAGGGCACCACCTATAGAATTGACGTGGTTTAGGGCGCAACATATAGAATGGACGAGGTTTAGGGCGCCACCTATAGAATGGACGAGGTTTAGGGCGCCACATATAGAATGGACGAGGTTTAGGGCGCCACATATAGAATTGACGTGGTTTAGGTCGCCACATATAGAATGGACGATGTTTAGGGCGCCACCTATAGAATGGACGAGGTAAAGGAAGTCGCCTGCAGCATGGACGTGGTTAATGGCGCCACCTATAGCATGGACGTGGTTAATGGCGCCACCTATAGCATGGACGTGGTTAATGGCGCCACCTATAGCATGGACGTGGTTTATGGTGCTAACTATAGCATGGGCGTGTTGTAGGGAGCCACATATGGCATGGAAGCTGTTTAGGGATCCACCTGTAGCATAGATGTGGTTAAGGGCGCCACCTATAGGATGGACGTGGTTTGAAGTGCCACATATAGAATAGACGTGGTTTTTGGCACCATCTTTAACATGGACGTGGATTATGGCGCGACCTACTGTATGGACATGGTTTAGGGCGCAACCTACAGCAACGACGTGTTGTTCGAAACCATTTCAGCTTATATCAACTGTCAATCAGAAGAGCGATATTTCAACTAATTAATGTGACAGAATCTAGAGTCGAATCCGCGACCTCCTGTGTTCTCAGAGGACGGTACACCAATGATTAAAACAGATTGTGTCCAATTTGTCACCTTGTGTTTTGTAAACACGAGCATCTGCCCAGTGTGTGACACAATGTCGGCGAGTGAAGGTCGAGCTAACTGTTGACCTCCCTTACTACTGTTTTAACGCCACATGTCCTGGATGTCCAGTCAGCGGACTGTAGTCACAAGGTCAAGCCACACCAACACCTCAGACCAATTTACGGCTTTTCACCTCTTAAAAAAGAAAATCTGCCCTGCGTCGCGTGACCCGACAGCCATTTGTCACGCAGTCTGTGATTATCATCAGGGCACCTTTTACAAATTATATTTTTTTCTGTGTAGCCGTTGATATGGTCAAGGGGCTTTGTCCATCGGTCTGGTACATCGTCCATGCTGGTCACATGGTATTATTAAGCGCCTCGCTCGGGCAGGTGCTCCCCCCATTTTCTCTGACCGGCCAAAAACATGCACCGGGTGGCAATTGTTGATGTTTTGTGGCCCCAATTATGAATGCACCCCTCCACAAAATGCTTTAACCGCTGACAAAGAAAAGTCAATTTAATAAGACTCTTAAAAGGTGCAGAAGTTAGCTTTATGATTGAGAACCCTTAAGAATATACATTATTACCAACCCCCATATTAGTATTTCACGTATTTTCCCATTTAATACCGCTATTGGATATTGTCCAAACATTGGGACAACTGGTGGAACCAGAATTACAGCCTGTTGAACAATACTTTACTTTCTCAGAGAAACGAAACCATCGCTTTACTTAGAAGAGATACACATGTGCAATATACATATGTGTTTGCAGTTCTGAAGTGATTGATCAGGCAAATGTAAGAGATAAGAATATATTTTAAAATAATGCAACAAATTCCTTCATATATCACTCATGTAGCGAGTTGCAGCTGTATATAACTATAGGATCTGAATGTTACAGAACTCTTCTGCACGCGATTGGCACGCGACTGCAACATGATCCTTAGACACTAAACAAAACTTTCGTCGGCCCACGATAAGACAAATCGTTATAACTAGCTTCTATCATCAGATGACGAGTAGAATTTAAGAATTCTGCAACAGTAGAATCCCAGATGAACAACTGAATGAAATGCGAGATCTATTTTGGCCGAACAAAGATAATGAATTAAATTCTTATCAGGAGTGACACCGCCATGTGTAGTCGGGTTCACTAGCACGACAACAAGACCTATCTTTCTTGCGCCGGGCACGCTCATGACGTCATTGGTGTCAATATCACAATGGGTATTGCATAACCGAGAAATGTTTTTGTAAACATTGAGTTATGCTGTAACATTTATTTCTCTACGATAACCAACATTATGTGTTCTATAGAATTACAATTAAACGAATAAAAAAATGTATATGCAAATCGAATGACAATCAAACACTGCAGTACAAGACTAATTTGCATATTCAGGAAATTATCTATAGCCTATATCTACTGTCTGTGTTTGTGTGATATGATGTGTGTTGTGTGTAGTATGTGTTGTGTGATGTGTTTTGTGTGTAGTTTGTGTTGTATGATGTGATATGTGTTGTGTTGTGTGATGTGTTTTGTGTCTAGTGTGCGTTGTGTGATGTGATGTGTTTTGTGTGTAGTACGTGTTGTATGATGTGATGCGTTTTGTATGATGTGTTTTGCGTGTAGTATGTGTTGTGGTGTTATGATGTGTTTTATGTGTAGTATGTGTTGTTGTGTTGTGATGTGTTTTGTGTGAAGTATGTGTGATGTGACGTGTTTTGTGTGTAGCATGTGTTGTTGTGTTGTGATGTGTTTTGTGTGTAGTATGTGTTGTGTGATGTGTTTTGTGTGTAGTTTGTGTTGTATGATGTGATATGTGTTGTGTTGTGTGATGTGTTTTGTGTCTAGTGTGCGTTGTGTGATGTGATGTGTTTTGTGTGTAGTACGTGTTGTATGATGTGATGCGTTTTGTATGATGTGTTTTGTGTGTAGTATGTGTTGTTGTGTTGTGATGTGTTTTGTGTGTAGCATGTGTTGTTGTGTGTAGTATGTGTTGTTGTGTTTTGTGTGCAGTATGTGTTGTGTGATGCGATGTGTTTTGTGTGTAGTATGTGATGTGTGTTGTGTGATGTGTTTTGTGTGTGTCGTGTAATGTGATGTGTTTTATGTGTAGTATGTGTTGTGTAATGTGACGTGTTTTGTGTGTAGTATGTGTTGTTGTGTTGTTATGTGTTTTATGTGTAGTATGTGTTGTGTGATGTGACGTGTTTTGTGTGTAGCATGTGTTGTTGTGTTGTTATGTGTTTTATGTGTAGTATGTGTTGTGTGATGTGACGTGTTTTGTGTGTAGCATGTGTTGTTGTGTTGTTATGTGTTTTATGTGTAGTATGTGTTGTGTGATGTGACGTGTTTTGTGTGTAGCATTTGTTGTGTTGTTATGTGTTTTATGTGTAGTATGTGTTGTGTAATGTGACGTGTTTTGTGTGTAGTATGTGTTGTTGTGTTGTTATGTGTTTTATGTGTAGTATGTGTTGTGTGATGTGACGTGTTTTGTGTGTAGCATGTGTTGTTGTGTTGTTATGTGTTTTATGTGTAGTATGTGTTGTGTGATGTGACGTGTTTTGTGTGTAGCATTTGTTGTGTTGTTATGTGTTTTATGTGTAGTATGTGTTGTTGTGTTGTTATGTGTTTTATGTGTAGTATGTGTTGTGTGATGTGACGTGTTTTGTGTGTAGCATGTGTTGTTGTGTTGTTATGTGTTTTATGTGTAGTATGTGTTGTGTGATGTGACGTGTTTGTGTGTAGTATGTGTTGTTGTGTTGTTATGTGTTTTATGTGTAGTATGTGTTGTGTGATGTGACGTGTTTTGTGTGTAGCATGTGTTGTTGTGTTGTTATATGTTTTATGTGTAGTATGTGTTGTGTGATGTGATGTGTTTTGTGTGTAGTATGCGTTGTATGATGTGATGTGATGTGTAATACGATGTGTTGTGTTTTGTGTGATGTGTTGTATGATGCGTTGTGTGATGTGATGTGTTATGTTTTGTGTGATGTATGTATGATTTATGTGGTGTGTTTTCTGTATTGTATATGTGATTTGTATGGTGTTTGTATTTTGTGTGGTGTCTATGTTTTCATTTTATTTTCATGTCTCTAAATTTTTCATCATCATGTTATCAAACCTTGTGTCTTCCAAACTAAGTTTTCTTTCCTTTAATTCACCCCATACGTTGGTATTCTTGAAATCGACTTTGACCAGTGATGTCTACTACTAGTATTTACTAAACAAAATTGTAGATGATTGACATTGTTTACGTATGCAATATGGCAGGACACACTAGATACACACAGCCATAATGACATTTAGAAATGAATTTATCAAATAAACGACATATCTGTGATTCCCATTTACCGCTGGAGGGCCACGTCTGTAACATATGGCGCTCGTCACCTTGGGATCCCTGTGTGAATACGTCTACATAATACCGCACTGGACCACGGATCGTATTCTTCGTCCCTGATTAAATTTAACATTTTAATCGTCCATGGCTATCGTTGCGAAAGCAACAAAATAACAAATATGTTACTGGCACGCGCTACCTGTCTTTATGATACCTGTGATATCCCCGGGATATATCTGTGTACGACGGTTATCAAGCAACCTGATGACCATTTGTCCACTGAGGTATAATGGACGGTTATTTTTTAGCCGAGGTGTCGAGATTCTCATCTCCATCACTGTCATGGACGTTGTCTGACACAGAGTGGCGTTAATGTCGCCGCTGTTGCTCTCTAAAGCGCCACCTGTTGGTCCAGGTGAACGGCTTTGCGCGTGCGGTGGTCAATTTGACCGATGCATGACCTCATTTGCATGTTCAGGTTTTTTTATGATCAGATGCACAATGTGTTTTTGAGATAATAGACCCTGGTGTGTTTATCGGGTACCGGGGTAGCTATCATCCACATGCACCCGCCCTTATCTCATTGGAGGATAAAACGGCACCAAGGTCAACTACGGGATGGACACATATCACTGTTTGGCTTCCTCTCCAATTATCGGGCGGGTCATTGATTTTTACCTTTGTCTTATCGCCGATCGACCGATGGGACAAAGGCGGGGTCAATTCAAACGGCCCTGTGGCCTGTAGCAACAAGTCCAGCCGGCCTCTGCATCAACAGTTGACTTCGTTAGACACGACCCAAATAATCCCCGGACTAAATTTTAATCTCCTTAGCCCGTACAATGATTTCCAATTTAAATTAAACATGTTCTAAACAAAATGTGCTCCGGTCAAATCGTGTCACCAAACTTTATGCTTTTGTTAAAATCGCATACTTTTGTTAAACCGTACTCCGAGTGACTGTAAGGAGTGGTCGTAGACAGATAAGTCTTAATTAGAAAAAAAATCTAAATATTTTTACATGGAACAAATAAATTAAAGGAGAAGTTAATCGATAATCAGCAAAACAAAACAATGTCTGAATTCTTCGTTAATTATATTATTTGATTAATGATCTCACAGATACAATTCTTCATAAAACTGCAAAAAATACAATACAAACCTATCGGGTTTCCCTTTATGACAAAGTATATTGTAAAGTCTGAAACCGGACTCGGGTACCTAGCTCGTGCCTCGGCCTGTGTACATAAGATCGATTGGAACTCGTTAGTGCCAATCATTATTGTAAAATCATTGTTCATAGATAAACAGAGATGAGCAATCACTGAATGAGACAGACAAACATCGAATGTGTGTGTATATATATCCCATTCTTGGAGACCCTCACATGACCCAGGACTGATAAAATATACTCGATTAGTATTTTTGTAGGCGAGGGTTATTGAATTTTTTAATCGGGATTTTGAAGATATTTATGAGATTCTGATAAAATCACTTTTAAGCAGATTTAGCGCCACCTGACGAGCTATATGTCTCTACTGAATGACAGAACATAGCATATTAAGTGCTGTCATTGATCGAGTCATCGATTTCAAACGGAGGTTTTGTTAGCTGTGGCAGTCACGCATGTCATCTGGCCACTTCCGGTTTGTTGATGCCATGCCTGGGTAAAGAAATAAGTGATCACAAAATGGCCTCATTAAGGCTTGAATGCTTTCAGGTAATCAGGTAAATGGTCACATCTATTGGCGAAAACACAGCTAATTAAAAGGTATCCCGGGTTCAGAGTTTTGATTAATTTCCATAGAATGATTTGCGGAACAAACAGATTTATTGAAGAGGAAAACACAACTGTTTGTGT
Organism: Pecten maximus; assembly: GCF_902652985.1. Taxonomy (NCBI): domain Eukaryota; kingdom Metazoa; phylum Mollusca; class Bivalvia; order Pectinida; family Pectinidae; genus Pecten; species Pecten maximus. The sequence goes on along the minus strand of NC_047017.1, from coordinate 15,118,478 downwards.
ACTGTCCACGGTTGTATAGACATCAAATAACGACAAGAGAGTGATGGACTCTTTGTCCAATCGACCATGTTTGGCGCTGCCTAATTGGATGAGGTACACTATAAACACTACTCCTCGGACTTCAGTGGTTAGGATAGACGCTAGCGGAAAATTACATAACTTATCGGCTATTTTGTTCTCCTGTTTGACCCAGATTGCTCAAATTCCTGCGTGAGAAAATGAAATTATAGATTTATTTTTATTCGAATTAAGGATAGGCAAAGGCGAAAATCAATTTCTAAGTTTAGTGGTGAAGTACATTTGTGCAAACAAATTTTCTTGTCAATGGCAAATAACACAGATTCCCTTGTTCGTAACGATACCATTACAACATTCATTTGCTTGTATATTCTATTACGCAATTTAATTTTAATCTACATAGTAGTGTACCTCAAATTTGCGTAACCGAAAAATGCATGTTGCACGAATGGCTCGGAGTGCATCGTTCTATAAGCTTACAACTTGTTTTTTAATCATACCAATATATGTAATTGTATTGTGGATATTGTATAAACCGGCTACGAAACGAAACGAAATCAAACGAAACGAAATGGAATCAAACGAAACGAAACGAATCTAAATGAAAAATAAGTTTTGTTTTGAAAAAAAAATGACTGATTTTAAAACGAACAGAGAAAGGTGTAACTTCTCGGGAAATACAAATACATTACGCTTGCATAATAAATAAAATTGCAAACATTATCCACAGGGACTATATGTGTGGGGCATATCTGTTCATACATTCCTTTTATGACATGGTCCTGCGTTTTCGGCCATACATACTTTCATACATTCCTTTTGTAACATTAGCCCTATGTACAGTCAAATATTTGTTTTTCATTTTTTTCAATGTTCATTTTTCGTTTTGTTTGATTTCTTACATGTGCCCGTTTAAACCATAGGATATTTCTTACATTAATATATGCAAATAATTTATTTTAAGCATAAGTTTTACTTACAGCATTCCGTTTACATCTCATGATGCTATCTATTTCAATACATCTCATTCAGTTTGAAGGTCCGGGGTAAGTGGTTCGACACCCGCCCATGTCGGTTTGTGTTTCTCAGGAAGCTGAGAAACGGGCCGGTCTGTGCTATGATGCATGGTTGTGTCCATTGGCAAGGCACTTTGTTCAAATTTCTCTGGATGGCATGCAACGGGCCTCTCGTATATTGTTAAGTGAGGTAGTCATCAACTACTACAAGGAGATTCCGCCTCAAATTGACACTGACTGATCACTGGGCGATAAACCCAGCAAGCAAACAAATAAACAAATTTTGTAACGCTGGTAAATACAAATGTACTACCCGCAATAGAACGCGCGGCTAGAGAGGTATTCTCTTTAGCTCGATCTGTCGAGTTTAAGCCTAGTAAGCCAAAGGTCCCGGGTTCGATGCCTAGCGAAGGCAGTGACTGAAATTTAATTAATCATGCGCTCTGTTACAATTGTATCAATAATGAATTGTTGAATCAAACAAAGGGTCAATTGTTATATTCCAAGATTTATTTCGACCAATTTTTGACAATAAACTGAGAAAATCAATAATCCAATACACTGCTATGTACAACAGCAGTATATTGATGTAAAAGAGAGTGTTTTGTTTCTTGTATAGAGACAGATGACCTTGTTTATGTTGCGTAAATGTTCACTTATCAATTCACTCATTTTTTCTTGTGTATTTCTGCTGACTCCATAAATGACCCAGATTTTTAAAACGCATGTCCAGCCAGTTAAAGTGCCAATATTTCTACAAAGAATCACGCGGTTTTAATTTCGCTATTTTGTGGTAAGGATTTTTCACCAGCATTTTGATAATGAAGTTTTGTTTTTCAAGTCTAGGCATAATATTCATTAACAACGAAGTATGTTTGAAGTTCGATTCTGCAAAATTAAAATAAATGTTCTTACCAAAATGTTCAAAGACGAGCAAGAAAACTCACAAAACGCTAGAGCAAATTAGAACGACACACCCTGGAGTACTGACTAAAACATGTCGGCCAACACCGTCAAGTCTCCGAGTTGAGTCCGACTCTTGACGGAATTTTCCGATGTGTTAGAGCTTACTTGATTAAGACCTTTCCAGATCCTTGGTACCACAGACAACATTTACAACCCGGGGTATTTGGGTGTATTAAAAAGTTATACAATGTAGGTATTTTAATCAGTAAATATCGTTTCAACGTTTGTGTAAATCGTGGAGCTTTCTGCTTGGTTAATTTCGGTTATAGGCCGGAACCCATGCTTATTACTTTCCAGGTTTTGATAAGTTACAAATACCGCAACGACATTAGTACAATTTCAATAGATTCCATTTGATCACAAAAAGGATTTGAAATTTGATGCATTTGATTTTAATAGGAAACTAGTGGAAACAGCTTCATGCATTTTGCTGTGACACACTTTTAAAGGACATCTTATCAGGATCGATTCTGCTTAGCGATTTAGCAACCAATCTGAACCGCATTACAGCACCACAGAATAGAATGTACATTGTATACGCAAGCGATGATGATGATGATGATGATGATGATGATGATTACTAAAAATTACTGCATTATAACAATTAAAATGATTTTCAATCAAGGTAAGATGTTTTCAGTTTGTTACTTTCATGCTTAGAAAATATTTGTATAGTTCAAGAGTTGAAATCGAGTTCATCAAAGATATCGTTTCTTGTGATTTTTATGTCTTTGTACCTAATGACAACTTATACAGAGTCAGGACCGATTTGGTGAATGGTGTTTTCCGCCATTGGCCACGATAACGTTTTGTACCTGTATCGATTTTTTTTACATTTTTTCCCCTTTTCTTTTCTTGTGTAAACCCTATAAAGTCTGTTTATGAGTAACATAACTTTCTTTCTCCATAAAGTATGAAAAGGCAAGGCCATAACACAACCATTAACCCCCTCGCTGTCTGTAACAGGCCTGCCATTGATGGAGTCGGGGTCTGCAAAAAGGACTTGAGGTGAAACTCATGGTGTACGAGTTATGGACATTACATGGATCTGCCTTGAGGTTTGTCCTCGACGTGGGCTGAATATCGAGACAGATCCGACGTTCATCTATATGGGTTTGATATTGCTACTGTTAAAATATTGATAATCGACATTGCGCTTGTTTTAGAGAGGTTCCGAACAAGGGATTTGAGAGTTAATTTGGTTTATAACATTTTGGAGTTAGAATTGGAACAAACTGGAGTATTGAAACTGATGTTGCTAAAAAGTCAGAATTATTGCTATTTTTTAATTGAATTATGATACCGAAAGTCTGGATCAAAACTGGGTTTTGATATTTATAGAGAAACCAGATCATGGATGTAGGTGCTTGTTGGTCTGCTGGTTATACTGAAGAGCTTATCAGAAATAGTAATCTTTTAAAGTCCTTCAATTTTACTTATCGGTATATTGACGATAAGTTGTAGTTGAAACAAAAACTTTACTGACAATGTCGATCAGATATAACATATAGAACTTGAAATCAATGACATTACAGACTCTTCAACATCCGCCTTATCTCGATCTGTACTTGTTACAATTTTACCAGCAGGGACATCTTACAACTAAGCTGTATGATGAGCGTGATGATTTCAATTTCTCAAATGATGATTTTGCTTTTTTAGATAGTAACATCCCTGCTTTCACTACCGACATTGTTTATATGTCCCAGTTGATTCTATATTCACGGACTTTTCCCATTATCACGATTTCCGTTACGGATGTCGACTCCTGACGTAGAAATTTAAAACACAAGGTTTCCAGTGATGCAGGTAGATCAGGACCATTGGTAAGTTTTACGGTTGATATCATGGTCTCATTTGGAGATATTCTGTTTTCTTATGCGATATGAAGACAGACGTATTTGATGTTTGTTGATGTGTCTAATAGTCTCGTTGTTGTGAATTAACCCGGATTTGACCTAGATTTGTATGGTGGGTGTCCTCGATTTGACCTAGATTTGTATGGTGGGTGTCCTCGATTTGACCTAGATATGTATGGCGGGTGTCCCCGATTTGACCTAGATTTGTATGGCGGGTGTCCTCGATTTGACCTAGATTTGTATGGCGGGTGTCCTCGATTTGACCTAGATTTGTATCGCAGGTGTTGTAGGTGAATCAGAAGACGCTTACTCTTCCGGGGCATATGATCTCTTATTCCTTGCACATTTTTAGAAGTTTCCATGCAAATATATATATTTTCTTTATTTTGCCCTCGTTATTCTGTAGGTATAATTGGTTGTTTCTGCGTCAGCGACGGATGGGGAGAGAGGGTTCGAATAAAGAGAGATCGGATTGTGAACAATGGAGTTGGCATAAAGAATCAGTGATATAAGACCTATTTTAAAAGCTTTGTCCATCTTTCGGAGTGTTTGTTTGTTTGTTTTGCTTGTTTATTTGGGTTTTTTATGGTATAACGTTTCCGAAACAGTCAGAGTTATATGGGGACAGCCACCACTTCAATGACTTATTTTCCTGTGGTACACAAATCCATAGAAAATTAACAATCGAACGTTGATTGGGTTGAAAATAAAATGTATCGATGTCGATTATTTAATCTAAATAAGGAGCATTGAGGTCGGAATCTAGAATGCTGGTTTGGTCTGGGTCGTTGTTATTGAGTTTACTTAATGACTATATCCCGAATAATGAAAATGGGGTTGTCTAAGTTTCGACAAAGTACGGATACCGGATATCAGGGGTTGGTTCTTAGTTTATAGATGACGAGCCGTAGATATCGAACGAGCCGGAGTCATGGACACTGTACCCGGTCTATATATAAACATAGGGTTATCAGGGTCATGCGAATTCAACTTACTCGGATGTTGTTTGTAGATGGACTAGCGGATATTAAAATATGAACATTGATTTAGCGAGAAACTGACCGCTCTTGATACCCATTAAATAAACGCCAATTCGAGGAGACATTGTTTTGGATACAAATAACCTCATTACTGGTGATATGAAGGGGTCGGTCCTGAAGTTACAATTGATAGATATCGATCTTTGAATAGATATCAAATACCATTAGAGTTAATTGGGAATCTCGTATTCTAATCAATTTCATGCTATGGTCGATACTATACACTCTCTCGTAGACTTTAATTGTATTCATTATGACGTATACAATAATCTATTGATTGTCAATATTGACAGCATTATTTCAGGAACACAATATATCCGTATCCTTGTAACTATAAGTTGTCAGGTCGTCATCACGTGAGAGCAAATGATATCGCCTAGTTATCACGTGACAGAAAGGGCATAATGAGAAGACCTGCGCTATAACATTGTCTCTGAATCAATTCCGGACGTATTTATCCGGATAGTATTTGACTGAAATAAGCATGAACTCCTTTGTTTATACATACATGTCGCATCGTTGCCCCCCCCCCCCCCCCCCCCAAGCGAAGAGCAACAATCGACAGAGCGCTATACGAAGAGCGACAATGAGCCTTACGAAGAACAATAGTGCGATAATGCGCCATGCGAAGAGCAACAAAATGAACACTCTTCGCTTGGCGCATTGTCCTGTTCGGATGGCGCATTGTCGCTTTTCGCATGGCGCACTGTCAGTCTTTGTATGGCGGGGGCGCCAATGCGACAGTACGACAATGGCCGAATTCAGCCACCATGACGTAAAACAAAAATCTCATGGCGAAAGTTGGCTTAATTCACATTTAAAGACCAGATGTAATTTCAATTATAGGATGAAATACCTACCGTGCATACAGCGTAATGTGTATTCACATCAACATTCGTTTGAGATATTTGTCTGCTGTAAGATATAGCAATGGCATAAAATGATATGAAATCTGATTACTATCAAATACGTTCCATAATAAATATCATTTCTTGTTTGAAATGTCGCCAAGCACAATATAAAGACACAGTTATCGACAATATCAAATTAAAATCTTTTTAGATTTAAAGTATTATATAAAATTATATCCTGTCAAGTCATACTGATTTTTATAAGATTAATGATATATTAATGAATGGACATGGCACGTGCATTGCACGTGTTTCCGTCCGTGCGCTTCCACCTTACTGATAAGACCAGTTATCTAAATAAATGTCCGGTGCATTTGATCGATTTTTGAGCTGATTGTTAGTTACAATTACGATTCAATCATTTTGTAGTCATGATAAGGGTTGAATGTGGCTTTTACCGTCGGGTACCGACAGGGGGAGCTCGGGTGCATGATAAAGTACCGTTAAACGTCGTTATGGAAACAAGCCGTCTGTTTCTATAGTAACGGGTGCCTCGCTATGATGACGGGTGTCTGATTGTGATGAGGAAGGTTTTATCGTAAATTTAAAACCAATAATCGAAAAATGGTCTATATTTATCTGCTTCGATTGACTTTGACAATCTCGAGTGTGTTGAAAATGGCTGACAAACGGCTCCTAATTACAGCAATTACCCCATATAATCACGCATTTTAAAACTTGTTAGAAATCATCTGCCACGTTTGACGATATTACGGACTCGAGCATGTTGGTAATAATTGGCAGCAACGTTGTATCTAGAAAGTAATTATATTTTGTCTGACTCTCTGTATTTTAATGGACACGTTTTATGTCAAAATCTGCTTGTGTTTGGTTCTAAATGGTTCCTGCTTGTAAAACCGTATATGGAAGTTGTCAGATAAAGAACCCGGATGACAGATTGAGTTCAGCAGGCGATATGATAGATTTGAGGAAACCGTAATGGGAAAGATACACAATGTTAAAACAAGGTCAATAGGTGTAGCGTATTAGTGTTAATTATACAGAATTAATTATCTCAGAAGCACGGCTCCATCAGAGTCTTGGTGCCTAGCTATAAAATGTATACCGACCGTTACGGCCTTTATTCCAACATTATCTAAATTACGGTATTTTAGAGGAAGATGTGTCCAAGGTTACTGTGGTTTATTTGAGGCCTCGTTTTGTTTTATTTCGTTAACATTACCCTTTATTATGATATATTTATCGCATCATCACCATTTATTTACCCTACGCCAACAAAATCAAATGGGTTTGTAATGAATTATAATCAATGGCATGATTAGCCACTAAATACATTACTATATTCTGTGAATCACTTATATTTCGCGTGGGATTTATTTTCGCGTAAAAACGCTAGGTGTTTCAATGGCGAATTCAAATCCTTCGCGACTATTTGTACGAAAATAACACTTTTGGATGACAACCAAGCTATCGGTTACCGACAAATGCCTTGCGGAGTCAATGACCTTAAAGATCATCATTCGCGAATATAAAGTATGTTTTAGATAAGTGTTCGCGAAATCATGTATTCGTAAATATGTCTAAAGAGGTAAGTTCGCGAAATAAAGTATTCTCGAAATCTATGTGATTTTGAAAATGTTTAAATGAGAGCGAGGGCTGTTCATTTATGCGGACAAACCGGTTCGTCTGTTTTAACATGTAAGATATATAGGCATAAATCTTGACGAACCTACAGATAATTATACAGACCTTGAAAGTAATTGTCAAGGTTCGTCTGAAAACCACATCAAATCATCAAATCCGTCTTTATTTCACAAACAAAAACTGTTATCTAACTGGTCCAACCGTTCGTACCGCGATAAATGAAAGTCTTTGTTTACTGTCAATCTAAATATGAAGCATCGCTTCGGTAACCAAATTTCGGAAGTTTTTTGAAAGAAAATGTGACTTTATACTGAGTTTATCAAGACCTGAATCATAAATATAAATTTATAAAAGCAGTGGAATATTAATGAAAGCATTTTATCATATTGACATATATAAAGATGTATCCGGGACAATTGTCATTTCAATCTGTATGTACAGGTCATTGTTTAAGGTTTAAACTAACAATGTGTTTTCTGTTGGTTCGGTTAGTTATGCATCATTGTTCATTCGTATCAGCTTGATTTAAGTAATCTTAAATGAAAAAAATACCTGGTAGATCTGAAAAGATGTCGTATATCTATTAGAGACGACGTGTCAGTTTGGGGTTTGGATAAAAAAAACTATATTGACAGCAATTTTACTTATTGAATAAATACAACCATTAAACTCCGTAGATCTCCGTTGTGATTTAATCACATCACCTGTCGTCGTAGGCATGCTGCAAAGAAAGTTTGAAAAAATTCTCGTTTTTTTCTTTAAATTTCAGAATTTATTGAGCGCAGCTGAATTCCCCGTGCAGAGCGTCCTTCGCGCGTGCTGATAAAGTGCGCGTGCATGGTTCTCACATACGGTATGGGCGGGAAACTATGCAGAATTGCCACGGAATATTCACTGATGTTTTTTTATAAATATATATTTATAAAGTACGAACATTTTGTAAATGTGAGGTCAGGGATCTTTTTATGTTCACCTTTCATGCACGCTAAATGATTTAGAGACATTTCGGGATACATAACAAGCAAGTCATACCTCATTACGACTTTAATTTTATCTCTTTGGTATGTGTGATTCTAGTCAAATGTATCGGAATTATAGTGTTCTTTTAATTCCGATTTGACCAAACAACCCCAAGTTTAAAAGTATGGACAATTCTTAACACTTACATTTGGGCTGGTATAGTCAATAGAGGATAATGCATCGCGTGCATCTGGAATACGAAGGCTGATTGATAAGTTGTGAGCCTCATATTGAAGGATTTGAATTTTGACGGACATATTGTATTACTTTGCAACATAATCCCCTTCAGTATCTATACACTTTTGCCAGCGGTGTTTAAGGGACTCAATGCCACTTTTATAGAACTCCTTTTCTTGGCTGTTCCGAAAGTCATCCCCTGCATGTCAGGATTAGGGTCAGGGTGCCTGAAATAGCTGTTTTCAGTTTTGGAAATACAAGAGGTAGATGAAAGTGTGATGGAGCGAGATCAGGGAAATGAGGCGGATGCTCAATCAATTTAAAGCCACAATCGTGAACGGCAGCCATGGCAATGACAGACTTTTTCACCCAAACTCTAACCGATTTTGTCCATTTTGCAAAAGCCGCTTGTCTTGTTTACCTGTGCTACCTCGTCGATATAAACTAACCAAATGAGACCAGTCTTCGCGGGAATATGGCCCTATATATAGCCAGGGAATAGTAGGACTTAAACAGAACATCCTTGAGTACCTCCTTCAATACGAGGCTCACAACTTATCAATCAGACCTCGTAGCAACCTTTATGTTATATTTGAGTTAATTAACATTTCATATGTAACGTTTCACGGAGTTCATGCATATACTATTTTGATATATTTTCTAAAGAAGAAATTTTTGTTAGCTAAGATGATGTTTTAATGTCTGCACGACAGCTAATGGAATGAAAGAAAAATGTAAAAAAAAAAATGAAAGAAAGAAAAGAAAATGGATGTAAAATGTGTTGATCGTTCTATCTTCGATAAGTTTACCTTTGTAATGACAATATTAAGAATTACATACCATACCTGAAAATATGTCAACATGGAATTGTTATTCAGACTTTTTGCTGCGGGCAGACGACAGCTCCTGGAGAAATATAAAACTATCACGATAATAGACAAATACGTCTCACAGTGTTAATCATGTCACAGAAACGAACGAGAAATATTACCCAATATTTGTGCGAAGTTTCCATGGAAACCACCGACATGTGACACCGTTAATATGTAAGACTGCATTGTCGACCAATGTCGGCGTTGCCATATTAGGTAGGCTTAGTAATGTACGACCACAAATATCTCTTTATCATCACTGTATAGCGTTTCATAGTCATAACTCACATTAAAATAATTAATCTAAATGCTTTTCTACCAAAGATTTATTTCAAAAATTGGAAAATAAGATAAATTATACAGGTATGTTCAAACTCAATGAACCATTCCTTCCACCGAATCCCTGAACCAGTTAACGAATCATTGCGTTCATCAAACAATGCCAATTTTTCGAAACTAAGCCTGTTCTAAAATTGCTAACTGTTCAAGAAATAAACGACTTCTCTCTATAGTTGACCAGGATATGGCCATTTGTGCTATGTAGATGCTTAGGGGAAATGACAAAAGCAATGTCAGGTTAAAAATGGACAATTAATGTCATTTTGACAATTATGTTTTATCCTAAAAATCAGGTGCTTACGAAATATACTCTGGATTTAAAAAATGCATGTATAGTGTAGTTCTAACAATATTTCATAATAATGTATCTACGTGTATATAATAGTGTATACGTTCTATATATACGTGTTATTTTTTTCGTAAGGTTTTATTTGCAGACTTACCCGACCATAACTACACCTGATAGGGTTCGAGTGTTTGACCCAAGACTCAAATTCTTTGAATTAGGGTCTTGTCAAACTGATACATTCTTTATACGCACGTGAGAAAATACTAATTGCGCGAAACTGGAAAAGTACCTACTACTAAGTAACGGTTAATTACTTAAACATATATCGTATTGAAATGGAATTTTTGGAATTTGGTTTATTTTACATTACTGACTTTATGACATTAATGATGGTATTATTATCAAATGACATTCTCAAAATTATATATATTACTTGTTCGGTAAAAGTAAAATGTTCTACACGGTTAAATACATCGTTAGTCTTGTAAGCATTTACTTAATTGTTGATTTATATTTCACTTGCATTAATATATATCGCACAAAGAGCAGAACATAAAGATCGGCAAAAATCGGAAATGTTTTGATGAACTTTAACCCCGCCGAAGTTTACCGACAGGTGCCCACAACCTCGTTAACCCTATCTACCCGTGCGACAGGTGCTGTAACACGGAGACGTATATCCTTATCTTGCTATTACGACAGATGCCTTTTCAGGGGTGTACCGCTTTTCGGCATCGTCTGGCCGACATTGTCGACAGGTGCCCCTCTTGCGGTTCCCAGTGGTTACCTCGCGTAGCAATCTCCCGACCGTGTGATCACGGTTCTGAGGTCACAGGGTACACATCTTCTGTCCCGGACTAGCCCAATTACACCCAATTAACATGCAATGAAGATTGATTGAATGTTCTATAAATAAAATCTCTGGACAAATACATAGGTCTGTTCACTGATGACACACCATAATGAGCAATCTCCTGGCCCGGAAATGAGACTGTAGCCACGCCCCTCACTCTCAGGTCGTGGGTAATATAAAAATAAATGACGTGCGCTGTGTACATAAATACGTCCCAAATTACATTGCGAGTTGATTTATGAACTGAGAATCTATCTATCGACAGTGTTATGCATTTTCATTTTATGTTATCCCTACAAAAGATGGCCAAACAAACCAAATAATGATTAACGGCAATAATGTTCATATTTGAAATAACATTTTTTTTTCATTGTAAAGCAGTCTTTTCTTAATTCAGTAAAGTGTGAAATAAAGTGTGCAAAGACTACTACAATGTACATGAGTTTGAATTTCTTACATATCACCAACCCTTGAGCAATGAAAAATGTCGTCGTATGACGGACATACATGGAGAAAATCGGGTTTTCCATCACAAAGATTACGACACATCCATCATATGGCATTACGCGCCCCACAAATACAAAAATGAGATCACGCCAGCAATCCTAAGTCCTGCAATCCTACTGGTCAATAGTCCTTGACCAGCTTATTTCCGGAATGACCAAGGCCATGGCGCCTCCTAGCGGGAGTGTGAAATGTAGCAGCAATCTCCTCGTAACAATGTCTAAAAATGTACAAGAAATAGAAATTAAAACGCCGCCCTGGTGAGACTATTTGGAACGAGGCCAATGAGGTGGTCAGCGGTTTAGACAATGACCTTTAACAAAAGGTCGATATGACCTGTCGATGGCTATCTTAGATTAATGTACGTGGTTGGTGTTCGAATATAGCCGAACCGTACAGCGTTCCGAAGTATTAGAACAATACGTTTGCTGGGAGGATTCTCCCTGTATGCTATATGTGTATATGCGACAAGATAAGAATCAAACAAACACACGCCAGTCTTTGAAAAGTTGATAACTGATTCTGATCCTCGTCTCTAAATGACCTGTCAGTATATTATGACGCCCCTTGCTAACGCGATCAACACATTTCCTTACACTGTAGTTCCCGGCGAATTACGGGATGATGTATGACCATTTGTCACGCCATCCAACTCTTCAAGTCTCGATCTCGCCATCACGACTTTTATACTTCTCCAGCCATTCGTTAAAACCTAAAACATGACACAGACTGTCAAATATCGAAGATTGTGTTTGACGCGAGCAATTATCATTTCACCAGGTGTATGGGATGCCCTTTCTGCCGTTCGCAACGGTGATTGATATTTGGTTGGAGAAGAAAAAAAACGTTGATTGGAAATTTTACTTCGTTCCAGATATTCATCAAACATCCTTTACACTATTGATGTTGTGAAACGGTTACGGTGTCGGGAGAGAATAACCGATAAACAAGAATACAAAAAATGTCAGTTTATGACGTCATAAATTTGCAAAACCACAAGAAGTTATATTTCCAGACGTCATCTATGATTATCAATTCACAGCACATTACGCATGCGCGACGAGGCGGGACATAAGATTTTGAGTAACACATGAAAGCGAGATCGACCTCGACTGTAGTGATATTTTATTACTTGAAGTTTAAGTTGAATATTCCATCAAAACATGAACAACAGTTGGAATTGGCAGACCGCTGATAGAGATGTCTGATAACACACGCACATGCTCGTGAGAGTGGAAACTTATCTTTGATAATCCTTCCTTATCACTTTCACAGCATTCCACTTCTCAGCACCGTCGCATTGTGTATACACACACACAGTTTTAGGGAGGGAGACTGTATATGATAGTTTTTATCGGGACCTATCGACGTATATACTTTGTGACCGTCAGACAGATTCTCCCCAGCGCCCCCTGGGATCGAACATCATGCCAATCCGTGTCAGTGATACGCTTGTGGCCAGCCTCTCTGATCTGTAGCGACATATGTCTCTCCCCACTTACATATGTCCACACCTCAGATCGCATCTATTTAAAGTGAAATTCGACTATTTAGCAATTTCCTTTATCAGAGCTAATCTGTAGGCTATATCGTGTTGATGTTTTTGCAGCCGTTAGCCTTCTACTACTGTTTGAGACTGGTTTGTACATAACACATATTATACTTTTTCAAAGGCGATTTAGTAATGGATGAAACAGCGATGCCCAACTGTGTTTAGTGACCCTAAATGGATTCGCATAGGGACAGTCTTTTTTATTTACGATAATCTCGTTTTTCACCAATAAAGGTATGAGTCCAGAACGATAAAAACCAATGAACCATTAATGATTAAATCAAACGAAAACCATTTGTACATCAAACGCATATAACACGGACATATAAAATGAAACACTAAATATGAAAGTACGGCCTCGTGTTGCACTCAACGACATTCGTACTTTGATAAAAACATATTATCATATCTATATATCTACGTTTTAAATGACCTGGATTATTGATGGGATCCGAAACGCATTCTGGAGTAAGAAATGTATCGGATTAATTTAACGGGATTCATAATAGCAAACCGAAATTTCCGGAATATGTTAGTTAGGTAAGAAAATTATCCGGAATGTCGAAACTCCGGTTTCACCCAACCCATTAGGGTCCATAGTTTTTCGAAATTCAGTGAAACGAACCCCAGTAGTTCCATATTGATGAAAGATGATGAAGGGAGTGTTTTAGTTTCCACCGTATAAAGGTCATGGTCCGATCCCTCGGTCTCCATGGTGACAGGTTGAACTCGTCAACATCGATCCCCCTCCCGGTTGACCTACTTAGTAACAGCTCGAGAGGCTGTAATCACGCGAGTTTCTGGCGGCGGGTTAAAAGGGTCAATATCGTGGGTATTACGATTGACTCCATTCCTGACCCAGAAAATAACCGGAGGCACACAAACAGATCTGAATCCTTTAAGACGGCCGAGAAATAACTGTGTAATATTGATCCGTACCTGTATACAGGTATGACTTACCTGTATTGAGGTGAGCACGCTCTGTACAGAATATACGTTTGCTGTTGTTTGTGGCGGATGCTGTTGTCGAGGCCTCGACTTTATAATACATGTGTCTAACGACCTTGTCGAGTTTTAGTCTTGCCTGAACATTTTACGCAATCCTTTAAGTTATAGTCAATTTATTTATTTCTAAGTCTTTAAAAAAAATTACACGATAGATAGGATAGTCAATAGCCTGAAGGAGTTGGTCATTGTTCGGACTAAAGAAAGTTGTGATAGACCGAATTACCACTTCCGGTTTAGGAATACTACGCCCATGTCACGTATAGTAATTGCCAAGGTCATGGAGGTTACAGACACACGGAATACAGATTACGGTTATGGATGTCACGGTAAATTAAATGCTATAAAAATGAGAATACTTCATAAAATATAATACAATAAGTCGTTAATTAATCATAACAAACTTATTTTTGCTGAATGACCAACAATGACATTACACTACAAACATAAACTCACTATTGACCTGGAAAATAGGGAACAAAGCGCCACAGGGTTTTATTATTTGCTTTCTCTCGATCAATTGAAAATGGAAATCGATTAGGGTTACAGGCAGAATTTTTCAATATCGCTTTTGTTCTCAGGAAACTAGGTCACCTAAACAAATGTCTGATCTTGGGTGAAGGTCATTGTCTTTTATGTAACGTTACGGAGTTTGGTACATGTATAAGAATGATACTGCCATTGGATGTTTAAAAACATACCAGCTAAAAATGATTACTTAAAAGTAATAACGATGACTGTGAAAACGGTCGCTTTTGTGGAGGATATGATAATTATGTCTGACATAATTATCATATCCTCCAAAAGTGAAAAGCGACAGAATTAGAGAACTATATTAAAGTCTTACTTTAAGGCGATTCACGATTGCTTTTTACGAACGCAGTGACGTCACATTAATTGTACAAGAAGGCATATATTCATAAGTTCATATCACAAACTAAGTCAAGTTAAATCCGGAGTTAACTGGAGTTAGTTTATTATATCCCCATAGTAACGAGACACTGGATAATGTTGTCTATATCGAGGCCGGCTGTTAGTACGACCGAGGGGTTTAAAAGTCATTAACACCACAACCACCTACCAAGGCTAAGTCTTCAAACAGAAACTAACGAACGTAAACTCCACTGTCATTAAAACATAAACAAACCTACCAAGCTAAATCGAGAAAAAAATTATCTCTTCATTAACAGACATGAGCTTGTAGTTTTTAATTAACACAACTAATAACACGTTTTTATGCCACTCGAACCAGGTGCTACGTAATTCGATAATGTGTAGGAGTACGTGGTATCGCACTACCAACGATCTGCTAAAGAAAGTGAAGACATTCCTGTTAGGTGGCGGTCGTTCCTCAAGTGAATTGGCTCGTTGAAGCAGGTCAATGAAGAAATCAAATTAGCATCTACACTTCTAACAGGTAGCGGAAGTTGAGGCTCTTTCTGGTACCCATTCGAGCGGCTCGCGAGATTATGCATTAATACGCTGAAGATTGAATGGTTATGGCCTAAGAATGCAACGTTAATGGAAAACACGAAATCAAAGTGAAAGGCCTTAGCGTAAGTGCTAGAGTATCTGTGGAATTAACAGATACGACTAATTCTCCGGATCAAATATACTTGTCTGACAAGCAAATGTGTCTTGTGCCTGGAGGTTGTTCCCCTCAAACAACCCATCCTATGTCCTAGTAGTAAACCCTTGATACAATTCATATACATATACAATAAAACCTCGATATTACGCCTCTAGTTAATATACAGTATAACCTCGATAGAGTATACCCTGGTTGATGTAGAGAAAGAGAAAAAAACTCTATATAAAGACCCTGTTTGATATAGGGAAATAGTTAAACCTCTATATAACGACCCTGGTTGATAACGAAAAAGAGTAAAACCTTTACATAGAGACCCTGCTTGATATAGAGAAAGAGTAAAACCTCTACATAAAGACTGGTTGATATAGAGAAATAGTAAAACCTCTATATGACGACCCTGGTTGATATAGAGAAATAGTAAAACCTCTATATAACGACCATGTCAGATATAGAGAAATAGTAAAACCTCTATATAACGACCATGTCAGATATAGAGAAATAGTAAAACCTCTATATAACGACCATGTCAGATATAGATAAAGAATGATACTATAACAGATATAACTATTTGATATTGTGATTTATGTGGTTGGTATAGACAGGTTGTCGTTATAGACAGGTTGACTGAATATGTTATCAAGGGCGGGATTTATTCGATATACAACTTCACATTAACGATAAAAGGAAAAACCGTAGTAGAAATGCATAAACAAATGATTTCCTGTAAAGGCCTAGAGCTGTCAGATCCGTCAATCCTTTGATTGAAAGCCATTTTTTATCCAATCCTTCATCTTCTGATGCATTTACGACAGAAATAGTAGCTTCACACATATTAAAATTGAATTTAGAAAGTTGAAAAAAACCCACAAAACCCGATAGTCACATGTGCAACCCCCCCACATGTGCATCTTACCAGTACACTGCCTGTCTCGCTAGGAATTTAAAGTCGATGGCTGGTATACATTTACAACAAACGGAAGCATACGAGAGTTACAGGAAATTACAAACATGTGCAGTGTCCTGTTTTAATTGTTTGAAGAAAAAAAATAATAACTTCAATATTAGAATTAAATAAAAAAATATTTAATTTAATGTAGAAATATTCCTTAATAAACTTAACTGAATCCCGCTACGGCCTGTTGTGTAGTACTTTAAAACCGACAATTACACACAAAGACAGAAATATTACATTTCTATGACACCATATGTTACAAGCGCGGAACAAAGAAAGTTCAATATTTGACCAGTGAACGTATTATATTGCCTTAGCGAGAACGGTAGACGTCTGGACAAATTGCCTTCTCTTTTACGACAATGTCAACACAGAACTCTCGTATCGCGACCATACAATGCTAGGCAGGCACGGTGCATATCGACTTTGATTTGTATTAAATTGTCGTTAATATCCCACCTTGACTCCCCGGTATTCTATTCGCCTTTTTATCTTTCTAATACAGCAAGTATCAACTTATGGAACGAATATCAACGAGCAAATATCCCATGGTCATCTGTATTATATATATATTTCGGCTGTATTTTTGAACGCGATGACTTTTCGACAATTACTGATGACGAGTTTCGTCCCAAATATTGACACAACCTGGCCATACGCCGAACTGTTGTATTTACACGGCAGAGTTTACAACGCTGGCGGCGGATCAATGAAGGTCGAGGGTACCCGAACAACGGCTTGGCCGGGACAGCCGGTGAAACATTTGGGAAACCCAGAAACGGTACCGACAGCCTGAGCTGTGCCACAAAAGCGCATCGTCATAACCGTTGAAGTATTGCTTTGTCGTTATCGATAGAATGCAGGATTTCAGCAAGTACTGCAACCGATAAAAATAGCCCGTAATATGTTACAGGTATTGTCGCGTGATAATGTCTGCTTTAGTTTCCTGGAACAACTTGCTGACTTCCGCTTTCTGACCTTCCTAAGTGTCACGTCGCGGCTCGAATAGGCAAACCAATGGGAAGCCGCATGCAAGTGCTTCATCTGTTGGCGAAGCGACTCTAACACCAGCAATTCAAGCGTGGAATTGCATTGTTTAGGGGTACCGTTTGAGCTGTTGAGTGTCAAAAAGTCATTATATTCAAATTGTGCATGTCTATATATGCACAGGCTTAATGCATTATAGATTGTGACTGAAGGTTTTTTTTGTCAGGTGCATACTCTGGCGGTACAACTAAAGTACTATATGCCGGTATCGACTTAAGAGAAATGATATTGACGGTGGTAAAATTATGGAAGTATGATGACAGATGATAGGGCGCGATACAAATCTTTTGTCATACTTGAGTGAAGTACAATTTACAATTTGATCTGCTCGAGTGAAGTACAATTTTATACGCACGCTTGTCACGATATTACTTCAAAGTGAGATATTGACAGCTTTGAAAAGTTCACATCTGAGACTTTCCCATAGAGGGGACACCACAGTCCATCACCCACCATGTGTGATCGCTATAAGCATTAAATCATCAAAATGTGTGTGATCGTCACAATTTAATCGGCGGTCAAGTCGTGCATCTGGGACGTTAAGAAACTTCAAACATATTTTCAGCTTAAATTTTCAGTTCCAGAACGATTTATCATAAAATTGTAAAGATGGATATCGACTTATTAGGGGAGTCGAGTGCAGTAGTCGGGTATTTAAAAGTATACGGTTTATCTTCCTTTCAAAATAGTCAATTGTATATATCTTACCGCATCTTGTGTATAAAAGTGAAACGCTGTTGATGATATCTAAAAAGATATACAAACATTCCATTCGATATGAATAGCAAACAGTAATAAAACAAAAGTTAGTATGACGCCTTCCCACTGAGTTAAAATTCCTAAATTCAAAATAAAAATCAAATAAAATTCATCATTAAATAGGCATTCAAGTGAACAGGTGCATTTTGATTTATTTAAGAAAAACGATTAAAACCATACATGCACTTTCATAATTAAGTTACTTAGGAATTCCATTACTTTCACACTTTGGAATTTGAGTTATCATTTCTTTATAAACATGGAGAATGGCATTTCGGTGTGGATGTTATAAAATCAAGATCATTTTTTTTTATTAACAACTGATAACCTATTTTCTGAAGTACCGTTATACACGAAATCTGATATTCCAGTGTTAGTTCAAATACAATGAAAACAT
Organism: Pecten maximus; assembly: GCF_902652985.1. Taxonomy (NCBI): domain Eukaryota; kingdom Metazoa; phylum Mollusca; class Bivalvia; order Pectinida; family Pectinidae; genus Pecten; species Pecten maximus. The sequence goes on along the minus strand of NC_047017.1, from coordinate 15,099,706 downwards.
AGCTTCTAGGCACTTCATAAAAAACAATATTAAAGAAGAGAAATTTTTTCACAAATTTTCGAGTGACTTAAAATATTGTTTGCTATAAGGTTTAAAATAATCGCTAATGTGCTTCACGGTGGAAAAATAAACTGTCTTACGTTTTACTGATGTGGACTCTGTTAACGTCTGTTATTTTCTAAACCAAATTTTAACCGCTTTAATGTTGACTGCAAAAAACATTGAAAAAAAGAGATTGTCGACATATGTTCTGATTCAGTTTAAACAGATGAAATATTATAAAGAAGAACAATAATAAACCCATTGTATGCACAATAAGAGTAATTAGTGTAACGTTCTATTGTTCGGGCACGTTTTATTGGTAAAATAATATTATCAAATACTCCTTTGTATCCAGATCACAGTCATATGATAGCATAATGACATCTGAATACAATATGTTTTAAAGCTGCACGGTTTGTTTTATGACAATTTGACCAGTAACTATACGAAATGCTTGAGTGTAAAACAATTTTAACTACATATATGTCATTTAACTTTCATATACATCCAGTCTCACTATCGAAAGTTTCTTTATGAATGATTTTGTATAAAGAATTACAGTATTTTACGTTCTATCGGGCCTAATGAAGAACCGATCACGTGATGGGAGTTATAGCCTTGTGGGTAAGGATTTACGCCATGAAGAGTCACTGTTTGTTATATAACCAACCAATCAAGGAGTGAATGTCCGCACGTGCGAATGTTCTACAACAGGTCAATTAGTTCAGGTTGTATTTAATTCATGTCCGAAGCACCGACCGATTAAGTGGTCATAGGGAAACCAATAAAGTATGCGTAGTATTGTATAACGGCTATAGATCTGTTTATCAAGAGAGTTTTGTAACAACGATATAACATTGTCTGGTATTTGTCCTTAAATATTGACCAATTAAAGGCGGAAATACGAAACAATGTCTAACTCTTCATACCACTTCCGGCTTGTATCAAATAACACGATAAACGGACCACGTGATGTTTCCTTGACACACGTCCCATCTCTTGAGGTAATGGACATTGGGTGTCTAGAGTGGACGTCATGGGTCTTCCCTCGGTCACAGAGTCCGAAGTGGTCATTTTGACATATTGTCAATGTAGTTGCACTGTCAAGTTCATATCCCTGACCAAATCATTCGCACATGGTACCATAATTTCTCACCTGAGTCCATATTCAAAGAGGCTGGCCCTACATACCAAACACATATTTGTTTCTTTTGTTTTTCTTCATGTTTTTATCCTATGAGATGCTGAAGAGAATATTATCGAGATGAACCCGATATTGACCGGTCAAGAATATTTAAAATGTCAAATATTTGTTTTCTTTGTGCATGTGTTAACGCTTCCAGAGCAGATCGAAGAAAGCATCAACCGGGCAGTTCGGATACTGACCGGCCAAGAAACTAATTATGTACTTTTACATAAATATTACTGTCATCTGTCAAATATTAGTTCATTGTGAAATATATTCAACCGCTAGACAGAGCATAAACAATTATTTTACATGATCGAAGGAGGAATAAATCTCAATCGACAATTTTGTATAACAAAGGTTTTTTGTTGTTTTTTTTTTGTTGTTGCTTATTTTTATTTTTGCTTTTTTTGCACATCCATATGCTGTCATCAAGGTCATCTTTGCGTTTGTTTCTGTGACAGCACCTTTCTTGTAACACAAAGTGCCCCATTAGCTTTAGGGAGGGGCAAACACGTGTAGGACTAGATTTATACATGGAGGGTCGGCTTCCGGAACAGGAAACCCCCGTGCTGGCGGAATGCGTCACCAGCCGTAACTTTTAATTCACTAGCCATATAGAGAGAAATTGAGCGTGACTTCACGGGGGCTGTCTATTATCAAGGTCCGTACCACTACCGCCTGCCGGTATACGGAAACCCGGATTATGAGGGGTGTTCATGCAGGTTTTAATCTTAATATAAATTCTTGCGTTTTGTTTTAAACATTTTTTGCATACTTAGACAATTATGCAATGAGAAATAGTTTAGGCAATTTGTAAAGAAATAAATTAAAAACGGAAATGCTTTAATCAAAATCCTGCCTTTCCATCAGGGTTGATATCTTTAAGAACTGGAGATATACTGTTGGCACATATTTACTTCAAATCCAACACTGAGGGACATAAATTGAAATAAAAGACAATTAAACAAACGTCCGCTGTCAAAGCAATACATCACCGGGGATCTGACATCTTTATATGGCACACTCAGAAAGCGTGGCTGACAGCAATATCGTTTGTCCCTGCCAAAGTTTGAAACAATTTCTACAAAAATCATACCATATGTCGATGTCAAATCAGCATAGTTTTTAGCCCAACATTGCGTATATAGAATTCCTGTCCGAGCTGGACACTCTCGTCGAGACGTGTCGACTTGCAAACGCCCTGTGTTCCTTGACTCTTAGACAGCATTGTTAGCTTACCATTTCTTCTAACAAAAATACATTTACGATTTCTTCAATAATTTATAACTTGTAGCAAATACAATGCATGCTTTAGTACTAAACACACTTACAAGCATAAATATATAAATTTTTCACTAAATAACTACAAGAATACCGTATAAATGTAGGTATTTTTTTAATTTGTATCACATTGCAAGCTGGAGATATTTTGTACTAAGATTTGGCTCTGAAGCCTTGACATCAAGAAGTAGGAGTCAGTTGGACAGCCATATTGCCACGGTCGATTTATCACGGTTACAACACGTCTACTTAGTAAAGCATGTACGTAGTCTATATAGGTACGGGTGTTTACAACCTCTGCATTATTCATTAAGTCATATAAATAAATTTCTCAACGAACGCCCGTTTTCCCCGAGCATGTCGGTCGAAACATGTGTTAACATGGACGCATTGTGCGTCCTTGTGACTGGATTGGAGGTGGTGACCTACCGGGCTCTGTTTTCATCCCTCCTTTAATGCTTTAGGGTTACCTTGTGCCCCCTCCTGTAAGAAATCCCTCTGTGACTACCTTCAGAACCCCCGTGTGTGTTGCACTATATACCGTCTAACAATGAATTTTACTACCACCTAGACTGCACCAAGTCACCCCTATATGATCGGGTTATTACGGTAATTTCCGGTTTTACGGCTGTTTTCATTTTAACGTGAAGTACGGACAAGACAATGGCTACTAACGCCATCAATACATTTATCAAGTTCAAACGAAAAATTGAAAATTGAAAAATGCTTAGTTCTTTTCTTGCTGGCAGAGGCCATTGATTCTAGAACTGGTGATGTAATTTCAATGTTAGCCGGCAGGTATTCGTAGCATTTACTGCATACAAATGTCATCCGCGGTTAGCAGATCATAAGCCTCCCGAAACACCCAGATTACGTCAACAATTACGCGTGTATCAATGTGTAAATCAACATGCAATATCGGGCAAGGTGCAACGGTGTCATGATACGAGGTCGGCCTAATCACGCCTTATACGAAGAGACTAGAAGTGCACTAATTGGCCTCGGAGGCTGGAGTAGTGAGGCGTGACTCACCCATTGTTTTTCTACGGGTATTGATTGGCTGTTGGAAAACCGTGTTTTCCGCTGCCTAGAATTGAGCACGTGGAAAATGAATCCCGTTGTATTTTAAATCGGTAAATGTCCTCGAGATATATCACGTGGTCCTTCCGCTCTTTCATAAGGGATATTGTCGTGTGGACAATGTCGATACTTTGCTGAAGGGCGGTTTAGAATAGCTGACATGTTTTTTTCCTATGAACATTTCGGACAACTGAAAGACAATTTTGGACACCTGACACGTCCACCTGGTGGACACTTCAGACGTCTGACGGACCACTTCGGACACCTGACACACGATCTACTGTTGGACGCCTCGGACACCTGGATGACGATTTCAGACACATGGCACGATCTCCTCCTATAGGACGATTTTGGACGTCTGAAGGATCACTTCGGACACCATTTGACACGATCTTTTGACGGACACTTTGGACAGCACATGGACGATTCCGGACAACTGACACTTCCATGTCTATTTTTTTTCCAAATCGGCGCTGATGGACACTTCGGACAAACAAAAAGCCGGTTTCTAATACAAAATACGTGTTGATATCAGACAAATCGGACCGTTGGACCTTGATCACGATTTCAAGCAGGTGGCACAGGAAATCTCTAAACAGACTGAAGGGCAGTTTAACCACCTGACACATATTTTAGTTGGACATTTGATTTCGGACCAGTTTTGGGCGGGATTTCGGACATATTACGGACGGGATTTCGGACCACTTACGGACGGGTTTTCGGACAACTTATGGACGGGATTTCGGACCACTTTCGGGCGGGTTTTCGGACCACTTACGGACGGGTTTTCGGACCACTTACGGACGAGTTTTCGGACCACTCACGGACGGGATTTCGGACCACTTACGGACGGGTTTTCGGACCACTTACGGACGGGATTTCGGACCACCTTCATTATGTGTTCATTGTTTCGTGACAAGATTGATGACACGTGTCTTCAGATCACCTTCCATACAAATGTATTTTGAGTGCGTATTGATAACACAACGTTCCTATTGTTTTAATGTAATTCTATACAAAAATCGATACAACCTCTGGAAATCCCTAATTTTTATACAAAAGAGATACTCTTTGAAACACAATCTATCTAAAAATGTGTTAACAGCCCTGTGATATCAGATATGCTTAACACTAAAACGTGCCATGTCGTATATGGGTGTTTTAAAAGCGGTTATTATTTCGGTGACGTTGTGAAAAACGTGAATATATTTGGGAGATACTGTACAAGGCTATGACCGCAGCATTTACAAATGAATACATGATTATATATGTTTCAACTTGAAAAAGACATGTACAAAGTTTATGTCAATTTCAACCGGTCTTGTTACACTGTAACTGTCTTAAACAAACAAAGACGATTTGTCGAAACAGGTGAACATTTTTTTTATTATTTGTATTCAAACGGTGTGTAATTTAATCGAGTATGTTAATTAAAAAACATGACAACGGTCTGTGTTTTGAATGATAATACCCATCCGTTTCCTTTAGCCATTTGGTCCTAAAACGACCTGCCTCTCTCATAATCAAATTGTTCTCCGGTACATCCCCCTCCCCCGGGCCAATTAAATTGACCCTCCATAAACCGCTGACAAAGACCCGTCGCCAATAAAACTGTTGAATCACATTACTTCTACAACAAGGTCAGCTACCATGAATTTTATTACAACTTTTGTTCTTTGTTCCAAAAAAGCAATGAATATATTTCTATCATCTTCTTCAGATCTGTCTGTCTTTATTAGAAACACGTCATTGTCTCGACACTTTTTCTTATCCGATGGACACACGCTCCTTAGCACGTGTGCCCGATACTCAGGGACAGTCTTTTGATCGTGGACAGGAGATAGGGGGATTATAGAGATACAATTCAGGGGATAAAGGAGCATGGAATTTTCACGTAAATGTAATCGTTTAGTAGTTGTAACGCATGCGACTTCATAAAATTAAAACCAAAAATTCCGCGTTCGGAGGAAGAAATCTCACTCCTTCCTTTCTTCGGTCACTTGTTTCTTCAATCGTTCCATCATGCACAAATACAATTCTAACTCCATGACCCGTGTTGATAAACGATTGAATTTTTTTTAGTATTTCAGAAAAACTGAGAAATCTCTCTTCTTGACCAGGGTTGAGCAGCACAGATTTGGTCTCGATGTGAGATGAAACAATCTGTGTCAAATCACGTGACCGACTTAACCCCAATATTTTTCACAGTCCTCATATGACTTATCCTGGTATAACTGCAGAGGAGTGTTAATGAGCTGATATTGATCATATGATGGAGAGTAGCAAAGCCCGGACGTTTTTGTAAAAGGTGAATCTGCGAACCACTGCGCCATCGGAATATCAGCTACCGAATACATTAAAGCGTACATGCGGATTGTTTTTTACCATATGTTAATCAATCCATAGATCTACCGATTCAACCATATCATAATTAATAAATCTTTAATGGTCAATGATAAGAACGTACATATTTTGTAATACATGTATGTTAACTTTCATTGAAGTAGGGTCCATTATTCTAATCAACTCAGACAAAGATATATATTATAACAAGAATGATACCCAGTACGCAAGAACCCTTGAGTACATCATAAAATCATATCCAATGTACTTGACGATGCTAGATAACCGTATTACGTATTCGGACGAAAAAAATTAATAAAATCGCCGAGTATACCTCGGCAGTATCTAGTAATTTCCAGATATCTTTGTAACGTGTCGTGGTAATGTATAACATAATAATGTATCGTTTCTAAAACATTAAAAGCAAATACCACCGAAAGTAATCTGTAATTCCTGCTGGGACAGAAAGCAGATTAAGAAACTGATAACTGTTTGAGTTTCGACAGGCCCTTACTCCTTAAAGCCATACTTTCCATTGGTCTACATAAACGTAAGTCGGATCTCGAATCTTCACATGCTAATCTGTAAAGTGTGCCAACGGCTTAGTTATAAGTGTGCTATATCTAAATAAGGACCTTTATCGGCAAATGACCATGACATCCGTGTTGAACCTTTACGCAAACTTTCAAGAACAGACGTCAACTTCCACTTCAATATAAACAAACGCAGTGGATGTTGATCAATATGACAGGTCACTGCACACATTAGCGAAAAGATTTTCAGATGCGCGACGGAAATTAAATTTACTCTGCTGTACCTCAGTTTACCAAAAAATGGACTCGGAACTTCCTACTTTCACCACCAGGGGTCAGTACTATTTGGCATATGCCACGCGCAGACGACCCTTGGTTACGGCCTTATGTACCAGAAGTCGACCATGGATGACAGCAAACCGGAAGTGCGAGACAGGAAGTTAGCCATGACCTAAGCGACCGCACACAAGTTACAGAGGCCCGAATAATGGCCAGATGCTTTGGTAGTTAACAGAGCTCATTCGAAGTGTGTTTTATGTGCAGACTACTTACATCAATTTGCTTAAGAGGTTGGAGGTTAATATGTAGTATAAGTACTATAAGGGAAGTTAAATCTAGGTCACCTCGTTTTAAACTTTTTAACGGAGACGGCAAAATGTTAGGGATTTGGTATCAGTGTAGCAGTTCACCGACAATAGCTGATCTGGATACAGGGTGACTTAAAGCAATGGAAAATTAAAAGGAAATAGTGTTTTACAGAGAAGCATATATTTATAAGTATCTATACGAATTGTTTAACTGTTATGAATCCAAATACAATGTACATAGAAAATGACTTAAGAATAGATTTGAACATATCCAAAAATGTTAACTGTGCTGTGGACTGCTTATAATAATAAATTTCATAAATTGACTGGCAAATTCTAAGCATAAATGTCGCATGATTCTGGTGTTACTTTAGTTAGTGTAATTGGTTATCATCAAACGCAAATACGGTTGGCTATCACCAAACACACATTTCGTTGGTTATTACTAAACGCCAATCACGTTTGCTAAGATAATTATACCTTTAACTTTTGTCAACAATGCTTTGTTTCAAATGTTGATTCAGTTACTCTCACAAATCACTAAAAGGAGAGAACCTTTCTCTACAAATCTTCAGATTTTCATTCTCTAGATAAAGTGTCAGGTAATCAGCATTCTTAACTGTTTTGATGGACTAAACGTTTATCTTTTTGGACTGCCTTATCCACAAATATCGTCAATGATTAGATGATGTTTGTCCCTTCGTCTACTCCCTAATGTTTTTGTTGTTTCAATTGTGTACACGTTTCGTAAATCTGTTCCTCATCGCTCAAGTGCTATGAAACCCGATAGGGGGCGCTTTAAATGAGTTATGTCCCTTTATCAAATCCATGTGACAGTTCAGCCCCTTAACCGCATGGTGTCTGGTGCTATTAAGGGGTTTCATAAGGTCCGATAACAAGGAATTTATTTCCTAAATGTTTCGAATATTTTTCCTCATACTATTTCCAACTTTTCAGTCCAGGTTTGTACCTACATAATTACTGTCACATCCGTGTTCGATAGAAATCCATCTTTCCATGTAAGAATATAATATGTCATTAGCGCATGCTCACACGTGCGTCACACGTGGCGTGTACAGCCCATTTAAGCAAAAGGTCATAAATGTTTTGAATATTTTTTCAGATTTAAATGTATAGAATGTAGCTGTAATACTGAGTGGGACAAAGTACTTTAGGGACCACTTCCAACCATATGTTACTGTAGAAATGATATGGGGCCAATATGGAGCCCTGTGGATCATATTTCCGTAATATATAAAGATATCAGATTTATTTTATACATGAAGTGTACTGATTTTCTTTTATCATCATTTTAGATAAATAAATAAATAAATAACACGAATATGGGACGGACGCTACACACAATTTACAATAACTACACACTTTTAAATGTAGTCATTTATCGCCAAAACACAATTCTCAACACGTGATTTTAGATATTAGTACGCATAACGTCATGCAAGAATGGTTTGACACACTAATTAATGAAAGTATGTTTGAATGACCTTTGACATGTTTTACATACTTGGCCTGGCATACTTATGATCTTACTCATAAATGACCTTGAACACGTACGACCTTAGGCGCATATGACCTGAAATTATAGTATGACCTTATACCAGTGTGACCTTCTGTGACCTTAAATGCGTGATATCACTGAATCAATCTACAAAGGGTCATTTAGAATAGAGAGGAGAGAGAAACAATGTAATCGTGCTCTTTAATTAAAATCGATTTTTTCACAGTGTGTGTTGGAAGTCTATTCTAGATCGATTTGAAAATAAACGTATGTTTCCTTTAATGAACAGAATACGTCTATCTGGGGTTTGCCTTAAGTCGGCCATAAATGACCACAGCTGTCGTTGGCAGTTAAACTCAAACAAACAAACAAGCGAGTAATCAAACAAACAAACAAACAAACAAGCAAACAAGCAAGTAAGCGAACAAACAAACAAGCAAGCAACCACAAGCAAGCAAGCAAGCAAACAAACAAACCAAATCTAGAGTAGGTAAAACGGGTAGTCCAATGCCAACTAGTGTTAATAACATCCATGACGCAGGTACTTGTTTCTATAAATAGTTCTGTAAAAAAAACATGCAGTGTATAAATTTAATTCTATTCACAGCAGTTTAAATACTCTTTTATCTATATCAGAAGGAGATACAGGTCAAACACTGAATATGGCTGTTGAATTTTCTCAAATGATTTTAATTATTTTGTTGATGATAAAAATTCTTTTCATAAAAGCAATGCTTCGTCATTGTATACACAAGAATTAAGATACATTTCTGCCATTTTTATGCAAAGTTTGAATAACATTCTGCAGACCAAGTCCCTTTAAAATTAAAATTAACAGCTTTTAAAATGAATTGAACCCTAACGCTTGTATTTCTATAAATACCACTATTGTAGTCTAAATGCGTTTGTTTCGATTTTTATGTACAGAGATAGTTGATTATTTACTAAACACTGATGCTGGGAAAGCGACGTCACCACTAGGTATGACAGCTGTGTTGTCAAGGAAATCGATGACAGGAGATGTACTTCACGCTCTGGGGGCAGGATTAAGTTACATTTATGTTTTTTAGTGTTAGTTTATAAATATTGATTCTATCATTCGTGGCACACATATGATATTCTAAAAAAAAAGTGAAAAAACCGCATGTAAAATATTTTTTGTTTTTAAAATTAATCAATATTCATAAAATATGGCATAGAGATAAATTATTGTCAAATTCGTGACAATGATATAACCCTCTGATATGTTTTGGGTAATTTATAGTAGGTCGGAAATACAAAATACGAAACGTGCACGTGGGTGGCATCACCTGTTAATTCCCAGGTAACAACGGGTTTCCGTACTGCTATCAATACAATCTACTTCGTCAGTTCTAAGTTTAGAACTTCTCTGCTGATGTAACGCACAGTATCCTATATATAACTTGTATATACAATAGGGCAGGTATTAGGATGCACGTTCTTTTCACGTCTGGATGTCATTGAAAGGTAAGTAAGAACTTACATATGCCGTTTTTGGAACACTCTCGATTTTCTGGCTATCTGCGACTCAATGTTTACGTTTATGTGGAGTTTGTCCTTGTTTTCATCTGAACTCTGATCAAGTGAGCAAGACTGCGCAGTTTCAATACATCAATGACCAAATGCTTGAATATGTTTGTGTGTTCATGCCAGCGATTTGTATTGTTTTACCATGTTTTGATATTCTGATGATATCTAGATCTATGGTTACTGAGTGAGTAGTTTTCTGTGTCTTTTTCGTGTGTAGTAATATGGTAGTTGGATAGCAAATTTGTACTTGGTGAGGCAATATCTTGTGTCGTTGGTTGTTTGGTATTTTCCCTTGTCTTTGGAGGTCGGGGATTGGTTGATGTTTGGTTGGTGAGCCAGCAACCTGTGTCGTTGGTTGTAGGGTATGTCTGCTTATGTTTTTGTGAGTAAGTCAATATCCTGTGTCGTTGGATGTTGAGGATTATTTTTTTATGTTTGGTTGATGAGTCAATATCCTGAGTCGTTGATTGTTTAATACTTGTCCCTTGTCTTTGGAGGTATGGGATTTGCTTATTTTTGGTTGGTGAGCCAGCATCCTGTGTCGTTGGTTGTTGGTATGTCTCTGCCTATGTTTTTTGTGAGTGAGCCAGTATCCTGTGTCGTTGGATGCTGGTGATATTTTTCTATGTTTAGTTGATGATTCGATAGCCTGTGTTGTTATATGTTTGGGATTTGTTTATGTTGGTGAGTGACTATCGAGTGTCGTTGGTTGTTGGTTATCTGTCCCAGTTTGGTTGGTGAGTCAATAGCCTGATTTTTTCGTTGTTGGAGGTTTGAATCTGTTTGGTTGCCGAGTCAAAATCCTGTATCGTCGGTTGTTAGGAATTTATCCAAGCTTGGTCGGTGAGTCAATATTCTGTGTGGTTGGTTGCTGAGTATTTGACTCTGTTTGGTGAATGACTATCCAGTGTCGTTGGTTGTTGAGTATTTGACTCTGTTTGGTGAGTGACTATCCAGTGTCGTTGGTTGTTGAGTATTTGACTCTGTTTGGTTGGTGAGTGACTATCCAGTGTCGTTGGTTGTTGGGTATTTGACTCTGTGTGGTTGGTGATTGACTGTCCAGTGTCGTTGGTTGTTGGGTATTTGACTTTGTTTGGTGAGTGACTATCCAGTGTCGTTGGTTGTTGGGTATTTGACTCTGTTTGGTTGGTGAGTGACTATCCGGTGTCGTTGGTTGTTGAGTCTTTGACTTTGTTTGGTGAGTGACTATCCAGTGTCGTTGGTTGTTGGGTATTTGACTCTGTTTGGTGAGTGTCTATCCAGTGTCGTTGGTTGTTGGGTATTTGACTCTGTTTGGTGAGTGTCTATCCAGTGTCGTTGGTTGTTGGGTATTTGACTCTGTTTGGTTGGTGAGTGACTGTCCAGTGTCGTTGGTTGTTGAGTCTTTGACTCTGTGTGGTGAGTGACTATCCAGTGTCGTTGGTTGTTGGGTATTTGACTCTGTTTGGTGAGTGACTATCCAGTGTCGTTGGTTGTTGAGTATTTGACTCTGTTTGGTTGGTGAGTGACTATCCAGAGTCGTTGGTTGTTGAGTATTTGACTCTGTTTGGTTGGTGAGTGACTATCCAGTGTCGTTGGTTGTTGGGTATTTGACTCTGTGTGGTTGGTGAGTGACTTTCCAGTGTCGTTGGTTGTTGAGTATTTGACTCTGTTTGGTTGGTGAGTGACTTTCCAGTGTCGTTGGTTGTTGAGTATTTGACTCTGTTTGGTGAGTGACTATCCAGTGTCGTTGGTTGTTGAGTATTTGACTCTGTTTGGTGAGTTACTGTCCAGAGTCGTTTGTTGTTGAGTATTTGACTCTGTTTGGTGAGTGACTGTCCGGTGTCGTTGGTTGTTGAGTATTTGACTCTGTTTGGTTGGTGAGTGACTATCCAGTGTCGTTGGTTGTTGAGTATTTGACTCTGTTTGGTTGGTGAGTGACTATCCAATGTCGTTGGTTGTTGAGTATTTGACTCTGTGTGGTTGGTGATTGACTATCCAGTGTCGTTGGTTGTTGAGTATTTGACTCTGTTTGGTGAGTGACTGTCCAGTGTCGTTGGTTGTTGAGTATTTGACTCTGTTTGGTTGGTGAGTGACTATCCAGTGTCGTTGGTTGTTGAGTATTTGACTGTTTGGTTGGTGAGTGACTGTCCAGTGCCGTTGGTTGTTGAGTATTTGACTCTGTTTGGTGAGTGACTGTCCAGTGTCGTTGGTTGTTGAGTATTTGACTCTGTTTGGTGAGTGACTACCCAGTGTCGTTGGTTGTTGGGTATTTGACTCTGTTTGGTTGGTGAGTGACTGTCCAGTGCCGTTGGTTGTTGAGTATTTGACTCTGTGTGGTTGGTGAGTGACTGTCCATTGTCGTTGGTTGTTGGGTATTTGACTCTGTTTGGTGAGTGACTGTCCATTGTCGTTGGTTGTTGAGTATTTGACTCTGTTTGGTTGGTGAGTGACTATCCAGTGTCGTTGGTTGTTGAGTATTTGACTCTGTGTGGTTGGTGAGTGACTGTCCAGTGTCGTTGGTTGTTGAGTATTTGACTCTGTGTGGTTGGTGAATGACTGTCCATTGTCGTTGGTTGTTGAATATTTGACTCTGTTTGGTTGGTGAGTGACTGTCCATTGTCGTTGGTTGTTGAGTATTTGACTCTGTTTAGTGAGTGACTATCCAGTGTCGTTGGTTGTTGAGTATTTGACTCTGTTTGGTTGGTGAGTGACTGTCCATTGTCGTTGGTGTTGATTATTTGACTCTGTGTGGTGAGTGACTATCCAGTGTCGTTAGTTGTTGAATATTTGACTCTGTTTGGTTGGTGAGTGACTATCCAGTGTCGTTGGTTGTTGAATATTTGACTCTGTGTGGTGAGTGACTATCCAGTGTCGTTGGTTGTTGAGTATTTGACTCTGTTTGGTTGGTGAGTGACTATCCAGTGTCGTTGGTTGTTGAGTATTTGACTGTGTGTGGTTGGTGAGTGACTATCCAGTGTCGTTGGTTGTTGAGTATTTGACTCTGTGTGGTGAGTGACTGTCCATTGTCGTTGGTTGTTGAGTATTTGACTCTGTGTGGTGAGTGACTATCCAGTGTCGTTAGTTGTTGAATATTTGACTCTGTTTGGTTGGTGAGTGACTATCCAGTGTCGTTGGTTGTTGAATATTTGACTCTGTGTGGTGAGTGACTATCCAGTGTCGTTGGTTGTTGAGTATTTGACTCTGTTTGGTTGGTGAGTGACTATCCAGTGTCGTTAGTTGTTGGGTATTTGACTCTGTGTGGTGAGTGACTATCCAGTGTCATTGGTTGTTGAATATTTGACTCTGTGTGGTTGGTGAGTGACTATCCAGTGTCGTTGGTGTTGATTATTTGACTCTGTGTGGTGAGTGACTTTCCAGTGTCGTTGGTTGTTGAGTATTTGACTCTGTTTGGTGAGTGACTGTCCAGTGTCGTTGGTTGTTGAGTATTTGATTCTGTTTGGTTGGTGAGTCAATATCATGAATAGTTGGTTGTTGGGTATTTGACTCTGTTTGGTGAGTGACTATCCAGTGTCGTTGGTTGTTGAGTATTTTATTCTGTTTGGTTGGTGAGTCAATATCATGAATAGTTGGTTGTTGGGTATTTGACTCTGTTTGGTGAGTGACTATCCAGTGTCGTTGGTTGTTGAGTATTTGACTCTGTGTGGTGAGTGACTGTCCAGTGTCGTTGGTTGTTGGGTATTTGACTCTGTGTGGTTGGTGAGTGACTTTCCAGTGTCGTTGGTTGTTGAGTATTTGACTCTGTGTGGTGAGTGACTGTCCAGTGTCGTTGGTTGTTGAATATTTGACTCTGTTTGGTTGGTGAGTGACTATCCAGTGTCGTTGGTTGTTGAGTATTTGACTCTGTTTGGTGAGTGACTACCCTCTGTCGTTGGTTGTTGGGTATTTGACTCTGTTTGGTTGGTGAGTGACTATCCATTGTCGTTGGTTGTTGGGTATTTGACTGTTTGGTTGGTGAGTGACTATCCAGTGTCGTTGGTTGTTGAGTATTTGACTCTGTTTGGTGAGTGACTACCCTCTGTCGTTGGTTGTTGGGTATTTGACTCTGTTTGGTGAGTGACTATCCAGTGTCGTTGGTTGTTCAGTATTTGACTCTGTTTGGTGAGTGACTGTCCATTGTCGTTGGTTGTTGGGTATTTGACTGTTTGGTTGGTGAGTGACTATCCATTGTCGTTGGTTGTTGGGTATTTGACTGTTTGGTTGGTGAGTGACTATCCATTCTCGTTGGTTGTTGAGTATTTGACTCTGTTTGGTTGGTGAGTGACTATCCAGTGTCGTTGGTTGTTGAGTATTTGACTCTGTTTGGTGAGTGACTATCCATTGTCGTTGGTTGTTGAGTATTTGACTCTGTTTGGTTGGTGAGTGACTATCCAGTGTCGTTGGTTGTTGAGTATTTGACTCTGTGTGGTGAGTGACTGTCCATTGTCGTTGGTTGTTGGGTATTTGACTGTTTGGTTGGTGAGTGACTATCCATTGTCGTTGGTTGTTGGGTATTTGACTGTTTGGTTGGTGAGTGACTATCCATTGTCGTTGGTTGTTGAGTATTTGACTCTGTTTGGTTGGTGAGTGACTATCCAGTGTCGTTGGTTGTTGAGTATTTGACTCTGTTTGGTTGGTGAGTGACTGTCCAGTGTCATTGGTTGTTGAGTATTCGACTCTGCTTGGTGAGTGACTATCCAGTGTCGTTATTTGTTGTGTATTCGTCCTCCTTATAATTCTGATGACTATAATGTCATTAATACATGTATACGAATATGATTGTATTTTATAAACACTCACCATTCTTTGTTGTGGAGTGACCATGGTAACCGATGATGATTGTATGGTAACCATTTTCCTGACTCTAGTAACAATACTCGTACACTACGCTAATGATATACCAATATCTATAGTAAACAACAGCGTATCGAACCAGAAGGTTTTTCTCTCTGTAGGTACCTGTACAGCTATTTAACCATGGGGGGTATAGTAACCGTTTATTAGGTAATCGCTTATGTATATAAGGTCGCTACCATTATATCGATAGTAAGGACCAATGTTTGAAAGTTCACTACCGATATATTGATAGTAACTACAGATGCATAGAGGAAACCCTTTTGTATCTATAGTAACCACTAATACATAGGGAAGCACCTTGTGTATCTATGGTAACCACTGATACATAGGGAAGCACCTTGTGTATCTATGGTAACAACTGATCAACAGGGGAAACCCCTTTGTTTATCTATGGTAACCACTGATACATAGAGGAAACCCTTATGTATTTATAGTAACCACTGATACACAGGGGGAATCCCTTGTGTTTCTATGGTAACCACTGATACATAGGGAAATTTCTTGTGTTTCTATGGTAACCACTGATACAAAGGGAAATCCCTTGTGTATATATGGTAACCACTGATACATAGGGAAACACCTGGTGTATCTATGGTAACCACTGATACATAGGGAAACACCTGGTGTATCTATGGTAACCACTGATACATAGGGTAAACCCCTTGTGTATCTATGGTAACCATTGATACATAGGGAAACACCTGGTGTATCTATGGTAACCACTGATACATAGGGAAACACCTGGTGTATCTATGGTAACCACTGATACATAGGGGAACCCCTTGTGTATCTATGTGTTAACCATTCATATATAAAGAAACATCTAGTGTATCAGTGGTAACCATTGAATTGATAAGATACTGCCGATGGTAACAGCATTATATTTAATAAAATAGATATAAGTTGGTAAACGCGAATCCTGCCCATGCCTTTCCTGGGTTTCCGGGTAAATCTTTCTCTTGTGTTGAGTTCGAATTCCAGACTGGTCTACACTTTTCTGTAATAATTTCCTTTTGATATAGTTTTCATTCATAACAATATTTTTATGTAACAAATATGCCTCGTTTCTTACAATGGCTGGAGTCCTCCTAAATTGTGGCTGTTTTATGTACATTTTTCTTCAAGCAAGTGTGCAGAACGCGTATATAACAAACAAATACATGTACATGTAAATATGTCATCATAATCATCGTAATCGTGCATATAACTCTGATACGTCTACAGATTTCCCTATATATGTAATTACATACGAGTATATATATATATCTAAGCTAGAATGCCATGTATCTCTCAGTTTTTATAAAACAAAGTTTGTTGTCCAGTAGTACGTATATTGGCCGACTGCGAAACAAGTGCACCCTGAAACAAACCCTCCCATTCATGATGTCAACCGTTTCCCAGGTAACAAAGAGGGTTTTCATTAAGCAGATTGCATGTTAAAACTCACATTGATTTGTAACGGTGAAGATGAAGCCCCGGGCAGTGCACGTGTGCGTTCGTGCTAAAATTCATAGACCATAACATTAACCAATGTCTTCATAAAGAATAGCCGTTCCAATTTGCCGTAATTAATTGTATTCGATTCCTGATCAGTATCAATGGGTCAGGATCAGTTCAAGGTTTGAAATGTAAACACGTTTCCAAGGATTTGGATGACACTGATCACAATGGCTGGAGCATCCCTCTGTATCTAGTTCATGAATATCGCCTGGCACTTCATTGTCTAAATTTATTGCAGAAAAGAGAGTATTTTTGAGTGATGGGCCCTCCTGTTTCAGGGATTTCTTTGTTTTCCCTCTCCTCATTTGAATGTTTCATTATACAGTTTCAAATAATAATATAAACGCAGTTGCTGTGCTTGTTGTAATGTTACAACTCTGAATACGTTTCGTTATAACTGTGGAGATTGGTAGACCGGGGGTGCCGGGTCGGGGCTAACTGGTCGGACGTATCGTGTAGAAGGATATGTTGGGAAAAATCACATTTTAATGAAGAACGATTAAGACAGTGACAATGATTGTCAATGTCATTGTCATTTTAATGAAGAACGATTAAGCGATAAGAGGAAGGTACAAGATATGTCGTCCGATGTTTGTCGAACGTTCTCGGGTTTGTTGTAAATAACAACATAATTGTCTTTTTAAATTAGATTCATTGGTATCTTTGTAAAATCGGATAATGTGAATTCTGTTTCACCGTAGCCCAGAACACGTTTGATAAATTCTATTGGTAGCGATTTTTTACACCATTTATGATAAATGAAAACAAAAGATGCCGCAAATCTACATAGGGAAAACTGTGACATGTAACCTACACATCTCGTGCAAATGAGTTATATTTAGACCCGTGAGAATTTAGGGTTTCTATGGAAAAAGTGCCAAAAATGAGGTAATGAGAATATGCTTTAATTAAGAGAGTCTCTTTGGACTGGCGAGTGATACAGTACGTACACAAACGTGTTGCGTCGGCTTGTCCCTTTGTCGTACGACCTCGTCCCTTACTTTCGAGAGTCGTATCTAATTTTGGTGGAGGGAAGGGGAGGTTTAATGTTGCTTGTGTTGCCTGCATCCCTATACATTTATAATACCGCCGAGAAAAAACGTAATCCAGATGCTGTGTGATCGAGTTCACCCCGTACCGACCAGGGAGCTACGCTTCGTTGCTGTGCGAGTGTGCATGCTTTCACAACCCTCCCGAGAATAGGGGCCGCTATTAAAAATGACCCACCGGGGCTTGGGGTTGAATGTTAGGCGGTGCCGATCCCACAGCCTAGAGGTCGGACCCTTTTACACGCGAGCAGCGGCACGCGCGCGCATCGTTTATAAACCATCAAACAAACCTCCTCGTGGACGCTTCAAAAAACCTTGAGCACCCCATATGTATTTGTCTCCGTTGTGAGCATGCTGTGAAGTTCCTAATTACAGAAACGGCTTACAGTTTAAATCACACGCATGCACACGCGCTTACAGGCCACGATACTATCTTGTGCTTGTAAAGTTTACACCAATTTATAGCTCCAACAAATTAAGTAAGAAATAATAGCGTCAGTCGGACAGGTGTGCTCTATCTTGATCCCGGCAGGTTTTTGCGCCCCTATCTCATAGTGTAAGTAATTCGCCATTACACCATAATTTGTACCTCAAATGTGCATCATTACCACGCTGGAAGGCCGAGACGAAACGAGAATTACGGCAGTTAAGAGAATGTCGTAAGAGGGCGCGGTGGCAGGGAGTTGTCGCTCCTGCCGCTTTGTCTTCAAAAAACAATTTGATGAGCGAAACGGATGAATTTGGTTCGGTGATCAAACATTGTTTTGATTCTGACACGAGCCGAATACGCCGATACAGTGCCAGTCAAGCAGTGATCGATGTGGCACGTTTATGGTCAATCGAACACGCCTCTTTCTCCTCATCGTATCGTCATTACACCATTTTAATTGTCCATTAACAAATTCGTCTCGTGTTTGAACTTGTATCCCATTAATAACGAGACAATCTAATTAGTGACCAGTATGACGTCGTCAATTGAATGCACGCGGAGTAGGCATCACTCACTGGGGTCCAGTGGCTGGCAGTAAGGGGCGAAATGGGGCGGCTGAGAAAGTGTACCAAACATAACTTGGGGACCGGCCCCAAGCGAACTCGCCTGACAAAAACATGTCGACAAGTGTAAACCGTCTGGAGGCCTCCTGTTTCACACGTAACGTTCACAGACACATTGCTATGGTTTTTAGAGCTCTGAAATTTCAATTAAGTCGAAGGCTAATTAACTTCATTCTTCAATTTTCTCTAACGGGTCCCTTGGATGTTTTTCACGTTTCACAAATGGGTTTGGTTGGCTAAGAATACGAGTCGTTCGCCATATGTACCAAATAAAGGGCAGCAACATATGGTAAGGATATTTATCCGTTCTCGGATTGTTTACGCTAATCTACACAAGACTTAAAAGGGGTGGGAGAACCCTGTAGACGCAACCATTTTTATTGTCATGGAGATGAATTAAAACGAATCCATCAGAAGACCGCAAGGCTTGGTACTAAATCCAAAGAAAAAAACAACATAGCGTGCTGTAGCTCTTATAACGTCAACAGCAAATTTCGGAGAGAAAAAAAAGAAACTTTATACGCAGTTAACTTGAATATGTTTACTTTTTGTTTTTCAAGATTTCTATAAGATTTTTGTTTAATTTTTGAAAGCATATCGGTTCGATGGAATGATAAATGTATTTGTGAAAAAAATTGCAAATCATTTTGTCACATTTGGACAGGCGATGAAATTGTTTCAAACAGAACATCTTGACGTTGCAATGCTTTCCTTATTTGGGATATACAATATGTTGTTTTGGATCCAATGAAATGTAATATGTACATTGTTATACTGTTTAATCTTGTTAGACTTGGCAGTTTGGATTTCTTTAGCAAGCCATCAAAACTTGTTCCTGTTCCAGTAAAATCTAGTTAGTGTGGACATTTTGTTTTCTGTTTACAATATGACTTCTTTCGAACTGAAGGGAAGCTATACTCTAATTAATTTCTAATGATACGAAAACTCTAACTAAATCGAACAAATTTATTTTCTTTAAAATGTCCGAAAAAAATATCAAAATACGAAAGTTGTTTTGGTCGATAAACGTTTTTACAATCCATGACCAAAAATCCTGAAGTTTATCACAGAAACCATCAGGTTTATAATATACAACACAGCTGTGGTGTAGATTTCGGGATACTTAAGTCTTTGACTGTTCCAGACATCCCCATCAACTATTCTGTATGGCAATACTTGACCAGAGCAGGCATAAATATTTGTAAACTTTCCCAGTCTGTATATGCTACGAACTGGCCGTCACGGCAGGCCTGTCCACTCGGAGCCAATAAATACCGATCCCTGTCACTCCCTGCCGAGTTAAGCACGTGAAGTGGACGTTGGTCGCGTGCCCCTTTGATTGGATAATTCCATTTCGACCCGCCGCCATTTTTAGGAGAGTGAAAAATGTTCCTGTATGAGTTGAATCCATTAACTAGCCTGTGCCATAACTTACTGAAAACTCCACAAATGTCATGAGTGTATGGACAGGCGACCAATAAAGCATCCGCTATAACCACACTAAGAGATTTTCTTTGTAAATATGTGAATAACTATCAACGCGATGTTTCTTCGGATTTAACATTGGCAAAACTTTCAAGAGGAAGCTCGAATGACTCAAAAAAAATGAAAAATTGCAATGAACTATCGAATGCATTTTATTAAGTACACATGCCATTTGTGTGTCACAATAGTCGAATAAACAACGGATATCTATATTTCAACAACTAACTCAGGACCATCAGCTGTCCACAAATTAAAGAGTTTACAAAGATGAATTCAAAATTGTACTTTAAAAATTAAACCCTTTCAAAGGTAACATATAATGAAAACACATTCTAGTAAATAAAAGTAGAGCGTAAGAGAAGCAGAGGACATGCACGTGACATCAAGCAAGTATTTGAATTATAAGAGATCGTACCGTTGTAATGAAGTTACTGTCATCTTTCCCGGTGGAGTGGAGTGACATTTTAATGGATAGCTGAAGTATATGGGAAAGGGAAAGAGAAAACAGCTGATCAATTAGAATAAGAGAAAGATATTTAAAGATGTGTTATATGGACCTGTCGAGGCTTATTGTAGACACCTGTACCTAGACCATAAAAAATAAATCATGCTTTATTCCTAAAGAGCGCTTTTTCTGAGCGTTATTATAATTTAAGTTCAAATTATTTTCAAAGAAAAATTATCCAGGCACACGTGTTAATCCTGTTGGTAAAACTGTCGCTAGATAACTGCCTCAGATTAGAGGGCAAATCTGTGACTATATCAAAAAGCAAGGAGTCATGCACGAGTGAGCACAATAGGGGTGACACGTCATCAAGATAGGGGACTCGTTCCAGTGTCTGATTTTTGCACCTGTCCCCCTCCTCACTGAAGCGTTGCAGTCGTGATGGGAGGACGACGGATGTAACGTCACAGCGGTGCACGAGACATGACGTCACGGCGGGTTATGTTATGATTTGATGCAACGAGAGCTAGATACTAATTACTCGTTACTAAATGTACTCTGTGTAATTGGGAGTGTCATTAGTGCGGTGCGTTCGAGTGTTATTATGTATCCTAACATCTATATAGAACGCGCCCGGCATCCATTAATACCTACACAGATGACAAAAACAATCACGTGTTGCGAATCACACCTTCTCATCCTCGTTCCCACTTTCTCCCTAATCACAATTTGCCTCGTTTCCACTTCCCCCTTTCGTGTACGTTCTACAATGTAAAAACAGAAAGTCATATTAGAGCTTATTATCACAGTCCGTGAATCTAAATTGAATTGGCGCGATCTACAGGTGTCCGCTCCGGCCATTACACGACAACGGACAATGTCCGTGTTTGGTCATTAGTGTGGGGGCGTGGTTCACGTTTGACCACAATCAGCTGTCTGCGGCTAGCCGCATGTCCAGCAGAGACTTTGTTAATACGTTTTATGGGCTAATGTCCATATCATCGTGTCGATAATGACCACTGTCGTCAGATCGGACAATGAGTGGACACTCGAGCCACTTCCAGCATCAGCAGCCGGCGGTGCTATCAGCACAGAGCCGGGCGGACTACCACGGCGGTCTGCAGAATACAGAGGCTGGACGAAGTCCCCCGCTGCGACCAGCAATGTGGCATCACAGAGAAAAAATAAACATTCGGAAACAATTTAGTTACCAGTTTATGAAAGAGTTTTTCATTGGTCGGACATGTTTTTGTATATGTTTAAGGATCTTTAGCACAAGTTAAACGGCCAAATGTTCTATAGAAATCCCGGATGTTTGGGCATATCTTCATTAGCCGTAATGAGACCAGCATGGCACAGTAATAACGTGCTGTGGACAACGCGCTCCGGCCACTGACCGCCAAAACGACATGTCGAAGTTGACCAAAGTAAAAACGTGCATTCGTTTATGCTATTTTTCTGACTACACCGTTAATTGAAAGTTAGGCAGACAAAAAGCAAACAACAGTTAGGCAGACAAAAAGCAAACAATAGTTAGGCAGGCAAAAAACAAACAACAGTTAGGCAGACAAACAACAAACAACAGTTAGGCAGACAAAAAACAAACAACAGTTAGGCAGACAAAAACAAACAACAGTTAGGCAGACAAACAACAAACAACAGTTAGGCAGACAAACAACAGTTAGGCAGACAAACAACAAACAACAGTTAGGCAGACAAAAACAAACAACAGTTAGGCAGACAAACAACAAACAACAGTTAGGCAGACAAAAAACAAACAACAGTTAGGCAGACAAAAAACAAACAACAGTTAGGCAGACAAACAACAAACAACAGTTAGGCAGACAAAAAGCAAACAACAGTTAGGCAGACAAAAACAAACAACAGTTAGGCAGACAAAAAACAAACAACAGTTAGGCAGACAAACAACAAACAACAGTTGGGCAGACAAACAACATTTAACGTTTATTACTCAACTGTTATTTACTGCTAAGGCTCAAAATATGGTCAAAACAAAGTTTTCCCGTGCAAATAGCTTGTATATCTATTTTTCCAGACTTTCAGCAAAATGCATTATAAAAAAAGTGTGCAGACTTTCGACACATGGAACCAAAGTAGAGAGGGAAAAAACAGAAACTTGAAACCCTTTTTTTTCATCATTTGATTTGATTCTTTTATTGACTGCTCCATAACTTCAATGTTTACAAATGCCAGGAAATGCGAATGTGAGTGACAGGTTATTACATTGAGTTTGGACAGAAGCCCATAACTATGGGCTGTTTCGGTCAAAAAGCGTTTCTTTACGTCCAATGTTGGCACACTTTAAATCGAGCACCCCTTTTTCCCACATAGCTTTCTTGTAATGTTTCAATCGTAGCATTCTAATTCCTAATGCTGTCAAGTTTCCGAGCATTAACGGAATTTGCCGAGATTTTGCAATTGTAATGTGTTTATATTTAGATACTAATTAAAAAGTACTGTTCGTTTGATTTTTGATTAAATTATATATGCTTTCATTTGTAAGTCAGAAGAATTTTAGTAATAAAATCACTTTAACTTTCTAAGACGGCTACAGAGAGAGTAGACTTTGTGGAAATTATGCCGTAAAAATAACCGTTGTCATCTTATAGTGTCCTATTGTCCATTGCTTGTTAAGCAGCGACATCACTGCCTTTTTTGATATGAGAGCTGTTGCCCCACGGATATAAATACCGGTGTATTCAGTTTCTTATTGTTGTTTTTTTTGTTAAAAATATGTTGGCGACCTTGATTTCTCCAATTAATGCTAAAAATTTGGTTTGTATTCTTATTGACATATTACACGGAAGACAGATTTCATTGTACGAATATCGGGGACAGCAATCGGCGGGATGACTTGTAGAATCTACCCTCAGTCCCTCACACGCTAATCAGTATGAGTGTATCCCTTAATGCAAGGTTTCTTGACAACTGACAAACTAACTCTGGGAAGATTTGATAGAGACGGAATTCCCATTACAACATCTCCCCCGCCCACAAGGAATGACCGTGACTGACCAGCGTCCTACACTGACCGGAGGTGGTCTGAGTCAGACAGTGTTTACTTCCCATGATTGTGTTATCATTGTGCGGTGTCCAGTCTATAATTACGGACATCGAGACCAGTCATTAAAAAGGTCTAAAGTCATGTCAGTCATTATTGAAATCATGACGCGCGTGAGAGGATGTCCGGCAAAATATCCTTAGGACATTTGTATGATTTTCAGAGTAAAAGCATTCGGTCGGTCGTCTTCAAATATCCACATTTTGTCCACGTCCATCGGTTCACGTAGACTGTAACTATTTCAAACCAAAACGCAAACTTTTAAAGGGGTGCATGCAAATGATTTGAATACAAAAATGTCAATATAAAAACATTATTGGTGGAGACTAATTAGTCAGAGGATGACAAATGCACACCCGGCAGTTTTTCCATTGTAGCTGTTCTGTGTCGATTACACATAATTCAAATTTATTAATGAAAATTATTCAGATATTGGGTAGAGTTGGTCATCCGTTTGTCAGGGGTACTTGTAAGGCCGTTCCCGTGGTGTCTGGTCACCGCCGACCGGCTGGTCCGCGCGACGCGCGTGCTGTGCACACTATCACGTTCAGTCATGGACGGCGTGAGTCAATATGACGTAAATAAAAGACTCATCCATTGGACACGATTTAAATTTCCTAACAACGTTGATATCGCCTAGCGGTTCCTGGTATTAAGCATGTGTCCTATTTTTATCTGTCGACACATCTGTCTTGGCACACGACTTTTCCAAGATTTGTATCGCCGGCCGAGTACGCCCAATGTCCGTTCGAAATACAGAAACAGACGACTTGACTCATCCCGCGCGTGCCTGTCCCGCACGTGATTCATCCGAACTTGTCTGTGACGATATCACGTGATTCAATCCACCGATAACAATTTTCATAAGATATCGTGTTGCAAAGTCGTAAGATGTCCTTTGGATAAAAGTCAGTTTTTTGTATGATCGCCTGATGGGATGTTTGATCAAGGTTGTTGTCAAAAACTGACATACGATGTTTTTCACCCTGCTGAGAAAACTGGTGTTCCTCTGTTGAATAAAACACAAGTTTGTAATGTGCAGTGGTCAACAGCTGTATGTAGATTTAAATGAAAAAGCCACAGCATTATTGATGCATATTAAGCATGCTCGTTTGTATTACATGAGACTTTTGCTCTGGGATTGTCATTGTACCAGCTAAATAATGCCCCGTTTTCGTGTATATAACTCATGCGTAGTGAAGATCTTTCACGTGGGACATCATACAGTGTTTTGGCTAATTTCATGTACATTGTATATAAATGCATATGACTGACTATGCAAAGCTTCAAAATGCAAGGGTTGCGTTTTCGACAATTAGCACACGTGGACGTAGCCTCTGGAAATGAAAGGTCTCTATGACACCCCCTATTTTAGCCCTGGTGGTGCATCTATGTAAGAATATATATAATAATCAAATGTATATTCTTTCAAATTTCTAATAACTTTTAAACACTGTCGAGTACTCCCCGTTAGCAACAGCATATAAGCTGCGCTATGCGAGGAGACACACACACACAAAAAAAAAAAAAAAAGAAGGAAACCCGAGCTTTATTTTAAAATGGAGCTCGGGGTTCTGGTACATAGGTTTTTGTTTGTAAATGAAACCAGACAGTTGACCGACAAGCACTTAGTAAGAAACGTTTTGTAAATAAAATAAACACGTTCTTGGTTCTGACATGTCGCCAATTAATACCGACGGGAACTTCAAATTGACACGCGGACATGTCCGTATTTTACCAGTCCAGATGTGAACACGCGCGCCACTGCCGCCATGTTTGTTTACGTCATCAACCCCCTGGCGGGTCGAATTAACTCGAGGACGGTACCGATACTTGGTCTCGACCGTGTCAACTCTCTTCTAGGCTCATTCTATCCCAGTTAGTTCCGTCCCGCTGAGGAGAAACCAATGGTTTTACCAGTTCGACAGCACACACCAGTGGTAGTCTTAAAGAAATCGTCTGGGAAGTAATTTGTTTTGAGAAAATACATACTTTGCCTATAGGAGTTGTAACTGTTATGGCGTCGAAAGCGATTCGGCACATGTCGGCACTCTACGGCGTCCTCCGTCCTTGCCCGCACGAGCCGAGAATCCCTTGAATTAACCCATGGCATGTTGGAGGTTAAGGGCACGGAGTCGTTACGATTACGAGCCCAGTGTGAAAAGTTCTTTTTCGCACTGAGACAAGATTAATCCAATCCCTCAATGTCAAACCTTGTTCAAACGAGCATCGCGGAATGACTCGACACGACCAATGTCAGTTTTATGAATGCGTTCATGCGGAGAGATTGGGTAAGATAAAAAAAAACGACGCGAAAAAACCCCGATGAAACATAAATATAAACGACGATGTTAGGGCGAAAAACAATGCGTTGTACTACATGGTAAGATGGTTGAACAGGAGGACGCCAATTTGTAATGAGGATGGAACAAAATATCGTTAAAAGTGACCGTTAATTGAACAGAAGACAAAACAAAAAACCGGTCTCGGGGCAAAGCGGTTCAACAAATAGTCATGGACATAGACATTGATAGAACAATACGAAAGGCGAGAGAACACCAGAATGGTATTGAAGATGGCGATGGGAATGGACACGGCCAGGGAGTAAAACGTGTAAGGTCGGAAGATACATGGTGTAAAACGGAACGGCGTAAGACACGTCCAGGGTGTAAAACGGAACAGCGTAAGATATATCGGACGACATAAAACTACGCAACATGGGAAACTGAGGACCAAACAAACAGAATGGCTTAATACACGATGAGGAAATAGAACAGAACGGCGAAACACACGATGAGGAAATAGAACAGAACGGCGAAACACACGACGAGGGAGTAGAACAGAACGGCGTAACACACGATAAGGGAGTAGAACAGAACGGCGTAAAACACGATGAGGGAGTAAAACAGAACGGCGTAACACACGATGAGGGAGTAGACCAGAACGGCGTAACACACGATGAGGGAGTAGAACAGAACGGCGTAACACACGATAAGGGAGTAGAACAGAACGGCGTAACACACAATGAGGGAGTAGAACAGAACGGCGTAACACACGATGAGGGAGTAAAACAGAACGGCGTAACATACAATGAGGGAGTAGAACAGAACGGCGTAACACACAATGAGGGAGTAGAACAGAACGGCGTAACACACGATAAGTGACTAAAGCATGTCATTGGGGCGTGAGGCATGACGAAGGATTGGAACCAAACGACATACCTTGTTAGAATCGATTAGGAATCTAATGACTGTGGTAAAGGCAGATAAGAAAGTCATTTTTTGAGAAATAGTAACGGACTGCAGTATAATTTGATCAGGATGACAAACGGTCTATGAACGACAGAAACAAGATATACAAGCAACGATAGAGAGTTGTACCACAGAACAGCACTAGACGTCTCCAGAGCCATACCCTTATAAAACCTATTGATTTTTTATTTCAAAGTTTTCTAATTTGCCATTATCTCCGAAGACAATGCTGATTAAAAAGTTAAAATCGCATGAAGATAATAGAGAAGGGATTGGTTTTCAGACATTACCGCCTCGTAAAGTGTAGCGAGGTGTTGCGGGATGACGGGGGATGAGAGAGGGATCTCTAATATCGACTGAACCCAGGATCATTCAATCACCACACCAACGGATTGGACTTCCTGTCTAGTGGATGGGCAGACGACAGACAGCGAGTTCACACACCGCCATACTCCATTTATCGTCACTCTTCGCTCACCAATGAGTGGTGATTGAAACTTTGTATGAAGGTATTTAGGACAGGCCAGGAAAGTAATAAAAACATGTCATTGAAAATGTCAATACGTCTTCTGTTTAAAACGAGGATGCGTTCACTGAACTACAATAGAAAAGTCCGTTAACATGTTAGAAAATTTAATCTAATTTTACTGCACCCCTAACCCTCGATTTCCATTCCTGAATCTGCATTTGACTTTGTTTTTTCGCACCATCTGGATGACTTAAAACATTCAGAACTCGTTATATTCCCGGCGTCTTTTCGTTTTGTTTGTGTTTTGTAAAAGTTCAAGAGAAAACTTCTTTTTCTCAATGACCAGCGAAAGTAACACTGAAACTGCTTGTAGAGTCTAAATTAGACAGAATTCCGTGATATTGAGGAAATCAGAGAGATGAATATAACCACTACATTTTCCCCAATACGCGACCAATACTACGGAACTGTGCCCTGAGGACATGCAATTGTCGTACAATGGCAATAACAGTCACGTGACAGACCCTCCCGTTCTGCCACCCCTCCGAGTAACGGCACCTCGACAACGGTTATGCGGTCGTTTATGTCGCTTTGTGATACTATCTCATCCACCGACGGAATCATTGCAAATTAATTTAGCCGGCAGCCATTGCGCCATATTGTTGTATTATATTGTTGTGAGATAACGGTTGTAATGTGAAATCATTATCCAACAAAGGTTCGCTACCTTACATCTTGTGGTTTGAGCCTGCTAATAAAAACGATCTATATTAGCCGAGCAGCTCGTCACAACAAGCTTGTTTCACACTCAGATTGGGGTCGTTATCGAACGCGTGTTTGTTAAGTATATATATATAGACTGTGAATGTATATATCGTCCTCACTCTGACTACTGTGGTAAGGTTTCTGTAGTAAATGTTATGTCTTTGTAGTTTTTGGTAGATCAATAGTAAAAATCAGTCGGTTCCACCGTTGCCATGACAGAACTACAGGTTGGCATTTACATGCATGGTCGACGTTGACCAACGATGGCTACCACCGGTGACACCTAGCAACAGTAAACAATCCAGATTTACAAACACCATTTTCAACAATAAGAATTGCTAATTGAGGAATATAACGGAATCGTGAATTAAACGAAACGAAAACTTTCATTTAATTTCCAGTAGATAGACAGACGCCTGGATGACATTTTAATAGGTACGCACTAGATATATGAGTGTAAGATTTACAAATTAATAAAATTGAAAAGCGGTTTCTAATTTATCAAATGCTGAAATGATATGTAAACGTCAATATCAAATTATTACGATAATCACTAAAAGGAAAGATTCTAGCGTCACGGTATTAATAAATCTACTGTACAATGTAAAGTCGGTCAAAAACGGAAGATACACTCCGAACAGCAGCAAATAGAGAGAACCTGAACAATGCTGGAAACATATGGGCACAATTAATCTATTAACTTGCCGGAGTGTTTTCATTTTCTTTGGACCGCTAATAAATTCATAAGTGTACGGAATAAAATGAGTCGGGGAACGTTTTATAATATAATTGGTATATGTTTGTGTTCGTGGCGAGATGGATTCGGAACGTCACATTCGAGCAATCTTTGATTCCGTGCACGGTGCACTGTAGCAGCCATGAAGTGATGTATGTTTTATATAACCTAAGCGGCCTTCGACTGTGACATTCGGTCGCTTAGTTAACCCAGAAAAGCGTTACCATGTCAACCATGCAAAGTCTCCTCGCTCCACTTTGAAAGAGAAGTAAACATTTCCTACAGTACATGAAAGTTCAAACATATGTCAGGGAAATACTCAAGCTTAGTCGATCACACCAGCGGCAGATGTTGACTGTCCCGCGCGAGGGGTGCGCGTGGGTCGAGTAAACATTTTTGGGAGCTCTGTGCAAGAGAACGTACATTTGATGACTTTTTGATTGGGCGTTTGTCTATAGCAAGAACATATGGGACTGGCCAGGTTGCAGGAAAAAAATAATTTCTTTCTATTAACATGGAAAAGTAATTAAGCGTCCAGGTTCAAAAGTAAAAAAAGTACATTATTTCATATACCTGGTTTTCTGACCTGCAGGGATATCCTGGTCAGTTTAAGAAGACCATCTGTTTCGCTTCCCCATCAAACCCCCTTCTACTAATACTGCCTGATGCTTTTCTCTTCAACACTTCCTTGTAAAAAAAGCAAGTTTGGCTTTATACTGATTTGAGTATTAACTTGAAACTTTCAAAACGTCAAAACGCATTAGCCTTTCGCGTTGAAGGGTTTGTGCCCGTCTTTGGGGCATTGCTTAGAAAACGTGGGATCACAATGGGTCAACTGCTTTGACATGCGTCAAAACATAACTAGGGAATGTGTTTCATATTTCTGTCCACGCACATTTGTATATAGCTTGGAGGATATACTATGCTTTGTGGATATATTTCAGGGTTCAAATGCCCCGGTAGAATTACCAAGTGTGTACTTTAGCTGTAGTGTCTGGCGCCATTTTGGCGTTTCTACAACAAATATTCTTCACAGATATGTCTTCTTCTGTGATTGCAATGAAGTTAAAACACCAGTTATATTTGTATGTAAATCTTATTGCAATCTTAAATTGAAATGCTCTTTTCACGGATTATCACTGAATACATTTCAACTTCCGCCTATATATAATATACTTGACAGGAATTGGTATAGATTTCCTCAAATTTACGCACATATTTGCACGATATGCTCTAGCAGTATACAGTACAACATTCATCCATTTATTTTAAAAAATCAATTAAAAGAAGTCATGATTATTTCAAATGCTACGTTTTGTTATTATACTGGAACCACCGGATGTTTGCTGAATCATAGGAAGTTATAATATAAAAATAGCTTAAAATACTATCTAAATAATCAGAATATCTCATTTTGATAGTTCTACGCTGAAATATTTTCAAACTAACAAAACATTCATTTATATGCGATAGATCATAAATCATATGCATTTCAGTAAACTTTATAGATTATATGAGGCTGGGCACGCGAGATGAATAGACAGTATACATATTCATTTGTCCAGGGAGGTACAGGTCTTTCATATTTAATAGCTATCCCGGAAGTCAATTGATCGGGTCTTAGTTGGGAAGGTCACAAGGAAGAGCTCTGACAACGCGTTGGCTTCCATAACTCCGCGCCGAACGTACGGAAGGCATGGTCTGTGTGAAGAGCGATGTATCTGAGAAAACAATGAAGAATACATCGAGAAAACATGTCGGCATGTGGTAAAATTAGCCAGGATTGCTGAGAGGGGGTATCGGAGAAGGGCGACACACTTTACCTCATTAAAAACACATCCAGGCTTTCTTATCTTGTTGTTATCTTGGTCTTTATCTAAACCGATCGGGAGAATTAGCCGGCGAGAGTCAGGAAGATAGATGAGTATGAATATTGTAGGAAATAGTCCTCTAGTCAGACTCGGCCGTTACGTTAAACCAGCCATGACGGCACACATCTCAGAGCCAATTCCCAATTAAACACATCGAGTCCAAACAAATAATTCACAACTAATGAAATATTAACATCATACTTTATACAGGGCGAGATAAAAACATGAACAATAGCACATCAATACAATGTTAATGTGTTATGACTTTCTAAACATGGACCGTTCTGTTAAGGTAGAAAATTGGTACCGTCAATCGCTTCACCGCCAGTATGTTGTATACAGTAGATTGATGTAGCAGATCTTTACCGGAGCGGTTCTTTAGCGTGATGATGTAAACATGATAGAAAGATTTATGATATTATCAAGGACGAACATATTGAACACAATGACGCGTACTTGGACGTAAGCACGCGCTGATAAAATCCCGGAGCGTTAACCTCTACTCTCGCGAGAGTGTCAACGTGCAAGAAATCGCAATTGGGGCAGCCATAGAACTATTATGTTAGGACGGTTTGGAACATATCAAAAGAGAGTTGTCAGGAATGTGTCAACGAACAGAACACACATTTTGCTACACGGTGTCTTTAATCATCTCAAGATCCCGTTGCGTACTGGGAATCACGCGCGTCAGAATACCATAACTCACTTCCGGTTAGTGTCAGGAATGGGTTTAATTAGGGCAACGGTAAGATGTAGGACATTATATCCATATACAACCCGTATATAACCCATAAAATTATTAGTATACATACGATTGGTGGTACAGATAAACGTAAAACTCGTGTGCCGCGTCTGCAATGGTTGCGCGTGCGGTCCCCCATGTGTCAGTATATGTAGACCCGGTGACAGGAAGTTGCGTCTCCTTGAGCGGTATTTCCCATGGTCGCTCAATCAGCCGGCGTACAACTTACCATCTGTCTAATGTCAGCTCTCGTGTTTTCTAGAGTTTGCAGGCAAGCAAATTGTTGTACTACGCAAGTGCACCAAGAAGCCTCTACAGACTCCAGGCATCGGCCCGCGTGAGCGCGTGCCGGCAAACTTTACTACCTTCACTACACAACAAGCATGCGTGTGTATATACGCAAGGAAAATAATGTATTTTCTCTACAATATCAAGCAGATTTATAGTGTGATAATTTTGGCATAAAACTATAGCAGCCAGCAAGGTCGTTTTTTTAATTGATTTACAAATACGCTGTTTATTATGCACGTGACATCATCAGGCTCATTTATTTGCCATAGGAGCGGTTGTAAAAAACGTATTTTTGTGATTGTTTGATGCTTGGCATGCTATGTCACAATTCTAGACAGTCATTATTTGGTATTCTTTGACGAAATGTCCTCTGGTCAACTCTCAAACCATTCAGTACCAAACGGCTTTTTTTATAATGGATTCAGTAGCGAAGCAGAAAACAACCCATACATTTGTAAAAGAAAATATGTTTGTAAATTGTCTTTAAAAGTGGAGCGATTAATATTGTATGCTTATTGAAAAAAAAAAAAAAAAAAAACGATGAAAAATTACTCGTAACCATCGCTGCTTTGATCTGTTGGTGTCTTTTTATTTCAAACAAAATACGCGATGTTGCGATCCTAGTAATTCAATGTGTGGTTAATATATCAGTCTATGACGTACGTTGTGATGTCATACATGTTGATGTTGTCATAATAGCCATTCAAATCACCTCTATACTTGATGTTAAGACTGTGGTAAATTGTCTTCCTACTTGTATTAAAAACGTCGATAGACATCAAATAAGTTTTAACTAAAATATATATATATTTTTTTTTACATTTTTTCCCCATTTACATGACGCAAAATCAATTGAGAAGCTGAGAGCTTTCAAACAAGAACCTAAATGCACCATCAATCTTGTCGCTGTGTCTTATAAAAATATATTTAAATGTAATCTATTTAAAACCTTGTTGTAATTTGAGAAGCATTCTCTATCAAATTTTCTACAGTTATTTTTCAATATGAAGGATAGTTTTCAAAGAAATATTTAATTTCAATAGAAAGGCAATTAAAGACAAAGTAAAAATCGTCAGCTAACAATAACACAGACTTTGTCATTGACTTGATTGGCGTATATAACAAGGCCTGAGGGCAGTTTTGGGAGGTCCCCTTCCAACATTAAAGTGAGAACCCTCTTGTGGTTGAGGATGCTGAAGTGAAGAGTCTGAGGTTCGCGTGAAGCAGCCGACTCTCGAGTCAAGTACCACCAACGCCAAACAGCGCCATCACTCGAGTCACGTGGCGAACAATTCTCGTCAGTTCACCTCGCCAATCAATGACTGATTCCTTGTACTTAGCCCGAGCAGTTTACAGAAAGGACCTTACGCCATAACTACATTATGACACTTACTCTCGTTATATCACCTGTTCTAGTACTCAACCTCGTAATCACTTACGCTTGTACTCAACTCGAGTTCAGGCTGTAAAGAGGACACCGCGAACCTATTGCTAATTGTACACCACAGGGTAGCGTAATATCACTCTTATATACGTGGTATGTGCAGCACTTTCCTCCTCAACCCTTTCCCCAAAAAACGCCCCTCTAAAATAACGACTTTGCATTTGTTTAAACAATTCTTGAGCAAAGATATATGACTCTAATATATCTTACATTAGCAGGATCAAGTCTAAAGGTTTTAGGGCAATGGTGGTAGAATTAGATTGTAGTCCACAGGTTAGCAGGTGGGAATGAATGGGCATTATCTATACCGTGCCGTATTGGAAGTCAACTCATAACTGGCCGGAAGTAAATTGTGAAGATACCGGAAGTAAGTCGTAAAACTAGTTAATGGATCAAGCAGGCCTGCATGCACAATCGTCATCGGGCACGAGACCTTGTTCTGAAATACTGAAAATTCTGCAATATACTTGTCACCTGTATCATAATCTGACGTCATAATATCGCATTACTGTGACGTAGGATGTTACAATTGAAGTAAATTTCTACGTGCGAATTAAAGTATTCAGTGCTAAAGTACAAAGTTATACAAATCGACGCGAAGTACTTTGTTTAGCAATCACTTATATCTCAAATAGAAATGATATCCGTCCATACACAAATACACTTCAATGTATTTTGCCACGTATATACATGTACAGTGGAACGCACAGCGCAACCTCGCGATAACGGGTTTCATTTATAGATACATGAACCCTGGTATAATGTCCCTCATTTATATGCATTAAATCTTTAATATGACTTTCCGCGTATAAACAGTCAAATATTTAACATAAAACCTCTATATAATGTCCTTCGTTCCATTTAGGACCTCACTTCCAGCGAAACTGCTATACCGACGCCTTCTAATCAATGTAAACGTCCCCTCGATATTTCGCCAATTCATTTTTATAACGCCATAATGTAGATAAAAATGGTGCCATTATAACGAAGTGTATATTGACCGGACAAAGAAGATATGTTACCGCAATAGATCGAGATTAAGCTCCCAGTGACACGCTGTGCTGTCATTGTCCGTGGTCACGTGTGCAAATCGCTTGACTGCTGAGCCAATCAAATTAACTGTATCTTTTAAAGGGTTTTAGTGATTTCGTCTCGGCGTTATGACTGAAGGCACATACAGTGTCATCCAGTATCGATGCGATCGATGCAATTCTCTCCTAAAGCAAATATATGAAGTATAACTGTTTTGATAGAGACTGTATGGCGTACCTGGTCCACAGAACTACATACCTGATGAACAGAGCTGCCGTTTGGCTGCTTCCAGCGTTCATATTGATTTACTGTTGATAGCGTTTGGCTTTTCTCCGCCTCAATAAAAAGCTATTGTATGCACTGAGAAAGCATGCGAAGGCTTTGTGATGAAGCTAGTGTTGGACTAACCGGATCGGTAACAGACAATAGAGACTATTAGTAAACAATATTTACTCTGATAAGTAAATAGACCTTCACGTTTATGCATTGTGCTATCTCTCTGGCAATAGGCTTTGGTCGAGCTCATAAACAGCACAATATAAGGGGTACTTACTAATCGACTAGGATATATATGGTTGTATTTACTAGTAAGAAAGATTTGTTTTTATTGATATTTTCTATTAATACCACACTTGCTTTGAAGTTAGTCTGGTTTATTATTTCTTTTATCGTCAATTTAAATTAATAATTAGAAAGTTACAGTTGTTTGGCATATACAGTTGTTTAGACATCCTCGTCTTTTTATTCCAGTTTCTCAATTGTATATAGCATGAACGTTACGCTCCAAGACTTATATTTTACATATTTGTGATATACATGTAATAGTTTTCGTATGCTTGCTAGCCAATTCAGTTGTTTATATTATAATGATATTGTAACTTAGCTGTCATTGTTGTTTTGTCAAGCATAATGTGATGTGTTTTAACCACTTTATATTATTGCTAGGTAATATTTTTGTGATATGTGTTGCTATCATAAAATTTCAAAATCTGTATTGTGATACTTTCGCTATTTCTTTCGTTTTGTTTATTTCTTAAATTACACACGTTTTTTGTAATAAAATAAAAACATAAACCTCTACAGAGGGGATTTTTACTGTCTGATAAAAACGTCTGGAAATATGTAAAATTGGCACGTGGCAGTGTTGTTTGCTTCGAATTTTGCTAATTAAGGAAATAAAACTCATTCATGACCCAGGTAGGTAATCAAAAATGATGTTTAAGTGTTGATGATACGTATAAAAGTCCTTAATGAATTTAACTTTAAAATGTATTGTTATACTTCACGAGTCTGTTAAACTCAATATACATGTATGTATGTGTTTTACGGTGTATGGAGTGTTTACCGCGCGACGTATATAGCGAGTAACGAAAGCATGAACGTATTTGTAAAGGTGTTGCAACAGGTGTCGCTAGGGTCAAGGTCACGTGTCACAGGTATGCCTGTCAGCATCCGCAGCAAACAGTGTTTGTATACGTTATAAATGGAGCAAAGGTCAAATATATACTGACGCAACTCGATTGTAAAACCTCACGTGGGGATTAATCGCTGGTCATGCTAACAGTGTACATGTAGCTGTTTGAGATATATGCCTCAAGATTTTCCATACTTGTTGTGACACATCAGTTCTAGATATTGGATTCGTACATATAAAAACCCTGTCTTTTCAATTCATAACTAACAAAAAAGGGACTTCAAAGAGATGGTACTAGTGTGACGTCACCAAAACCACCTCGTGCTGAGGATTGTGGGTGAAGGGGCGTTTCCGTCCTCGTCAAAGCCGAGGTGTCTGATAGTAGTTCATTCCGTCCGCGGTCGCCAAAGGCTCATTTCTAATTGTTACCAATTTGTGCATCCTTTTCAAGTCCTTTCTGTGCCTCACGTTTTCAATCAGTTGGGAGGAAATTAAAAACTAAGGCTTTAATTAATCCCTAAGAAACCTTAACAAGATGGAAAAGTGTTTTTTTCTGTTGGCCGTCTTTGATTTACATAAAAACTTGGTTTGTGAAGTGTCTTCAATGGCCGTTTCCTCTTTCGTAGTATATGATGGTCAAGTCAGGCAAGGGTCACTCCAAAACTGACCATTACCATATTTACTGTACTGGTATGTTTGCTAGGTCCTAGAAAGTCGTTTGATAACATGTGTTGTACTTTTGGTTTTCGAAGTGAAGAGTGCTTCATCAATTTACACTTGAGTATACAGTATCCCTGTGTATATAAAAAAGTCTGAACGTTGAAGCGATATTTAACAAGCTTTATATGTATAGCATGTAGCTTTCTTAACAAAATGTGTAAAAATGAATTAGAATCACTTTGAAGAACATAATAATATTATTGATAGCAAAAACATGTTTATCTCGATGTCGACATTACACATACAAAATAATATATGTCCTGTTTTGTATTTAATGCGGACATCTCGAAGGTCCATTTCAATGTATGTAAACTTTTATCTATTTTACAGCAATTGTGAAACATTATATCAACTAAATCTAATCACACTTGTTGGCCCGAATTGGAGCGCGCGAGGGGTCTTAAAGTTGGAGGAAACCAGAGATCCCGTGGTTGAACAGGCGACCCCATACCTTTTCGCATCCGATCGAGGAATCGAACCGCGGCCGCCTAGGTGACTGGCAAGAATGCTAACACTTTGTTAATACAAAACATCCATTTATAACGTTTCAATGGTAGCGGTTACTTTGACATGGGCTAACAATAAACATTAGTTTGTACTTCCGGATTACGATGTAACCCCGTGGAATCATGACAGTACATGTCCGGTTGTATCTTCTCACCGATCAGGATTTCGATGAGTATCAATGTCTTTAGAATGAAAAAAGTAGGAACAGGTTCGCTGCGAGAGCACTTAAATGGAATCCTGCAATTGTCTTCTAGTCAATCGTTCAGTCGTCTTAAATCGCTGGTATTTTGCACATAAAACCTTTGTCTGCATAAGATAACATTTCTTTGCAATGATCCCCATGCAGAAAGCATGTTCTATTCAATAACTGGTATTTAGAATTCGTTAGATGTTGTTATTTGAAGCTAAATGCGTCCTTAGACAAATACTTTATGGCGTGTGGACAAATATTTTTTTCTTACATTATGCCTATATTTACAACTAAGAGGTTGACGAGAGTGCAATATGTATGGTGACTATTGATGACTACATGATGTATTCATTTACTGGGACGAGTTTGTGACACCGGACGACGACTCTAGTTACTGGAATGAGTGACCACATATCTAACAATGGGGCGACTTTGTGACATCAGACTACAGTTCTTGTCTCTAGGACGAGTATGTGACATCAGACGACGACTCTGGTTACTGGAATGAGTGACCACATATCTAACACTGGGGCGAATTTGTGACATCAGACTACAGTTCTTGTCTCTAGGACGAGTGTGTGACATCAGACGACGACTCTAATCACTGTGGCGGGTGTGTGACATCAGACCTCACTTCTAGTCAATGGGACGAGTGTGTGACATCAGACCTCACTTCTAGTCAATGGGACGAGTGTGTGACATCAGACCTCACTTCTAGTCAATGGGACGAGTGTGTGACATCAGGCCGCGATTCTAATCACTGTGGCGGGTGTGTGACATCAGACCTCACTTCTAGTCAATGGGACGAGTGTGTGACATCAGGCCGCGATTCTAATCACTGTGGCGGGTGTGTGACACAGGCCGCGCTTTTAGTCATTGGGACGAATTTGTGACAACAGACTCCGTTTGTGTGACGTACATACACAGCGACTCTACTGACATGGACACGTGTCCTATACATAAAACCTTATCTAAGAGGATTTTAATGTTTAACATCTGATTCTAGTTGTAAAGCTATTTTGTTGTCATAGCAACACAATTTCAAATCTCGTCCATTTCTATTAGAACGATACTATGTTTATCAAACAGAATTACGTATTGCATGGTGATACGGGTGCGTGCTGACATTTTAAATTGGTCTCGCCAGCTTCGGGTTGTATTTCAATTG
This sequence comes from Pecten maximus, assembly GCF_902652985.1. Taxonomy (NCBI): domain Eukaryota; kingdom Metazoa; phylum Mollusca; class Bivalvia; order Pectinida; family Pectinidae; genus Pecten; species Pecten maximus. The sequence goes on along the minus strand of NC_047017.1, from coordinate 15,061,531 downwards.
TGCTAAACCTATTACGTAATGCATGATGACGTTACTGCTTGTGTTAGAGATCAGATAGAAGGACACGTAAAGTTTCTCGCCAAATACAGTTTTCAAGTGAGTTCTACGGGCTCGGTTTTTATACTCGATTTAATGTGAATTTATTGCGTAACTGTAATTACCAAAATATAATTTGTTGGCGAACTACACAAAACAATACAATTATAACACATCTGAGTAGAAAATAATAGAAGCGAGCGAGTAAATAAATCAAAACCTCTTCTTAAATCTCGAGGCAGACTGGTAGCTATATTGACAATGAAATACTGTTTTTTTTTTTTTTTAAATTAGATTTTATTTTCATTATTTATTTATTTATTTTTGTAGATCTTTTTGGAAAGACTTCACATCCGTAAGTTCTGTCAAAGGAAATCCTCTCATAACATGTTATTACACTTTCAAATCTCATGAAATTTCCTTGTGGTGATTCTTGGGCGATCAATGATTGCACTACGAATTGTCGACCGAGTGTAATCTTTAACACAGGGACCCGACAATTCCTCGTAAAAATTAATAAGAATAATAAAATAAAAAGTCATTTTAACTTTTTGTTTTGATAAGAATAATAAAATAAAAAGTCATTTTAACTTTTTGTTTAGTTTGTATGTTGATTTGATTTTTGAAACCCAGTCTCCTAAACTATCTGATAGAAATCCTTGCACATTGAAGACTCAAACCCAGCAGGCTAGTAAACAACTTTCGCTCGGTTCGCACGTCCCTGTGAAATATGCATAGATCCACCAGTTCTGTAATCCTATTTCATTCATATAAACCACGTGACATATATTGTTGCCGGAGATACAGTAACGTTACGATCAGAAAACATATCCTTCATCATCCCACAATCGTGACAAAAGAGATCTCTGAACAAGCACTGTCGCACGTTCCCAACAAGAATCAGTTGATACGTGTGAAGCAGTGTGGCCATGTTAATCCATAGGTATGTAAACGGGCCGAGTTAATCCCGTCAGTCAGCTGTGCTGTATTACAGATGTTGCCCGATGACTATTAGGTACAGCGTGTTGAGATATTTCGATCTCGGACAAGTCCTTGGTTTGTCCCGTATCTAATACAATAAGATATCTCCAAGAGTGCTCAAAGGCCGATTTATGATTAGCAATGCAAGAATATTGTTTAGAAACAAGCCTTAACAGCTACCAATATTTTAATCATAAGAGTAAGTAATGTATATTCCATGTTTCTCATATCTCAATTCGTTCACCTTCACAAACGGAGATAGCCGAAAAAACACGTAATATTCCGAAGTTACACGAAACAAGACGATGTATACAACAATAATGACATCCAAGAACATAATATGTTCTGCCTCGTTTGCGTACCGACAACAACTTAATCGTGAAGTTTTATATAAGATACTTTTGTTATACTGTCATATTACCTCCAAAAAGTCGATAGTTGTTTAATGTTCTTTCTTACATCAGTGAAACCTTTCACAGATTATCAATTAAGATATGACATTGTGGAAACGAATCGAAGTTCGTGATACAGGGAATGGAAGCCTCTGGTATGAGGTATTTCTTATCAATCAATTGCTATAGTTTGATAAAAAAGTGAAGATTGGAGTTCTTTGAAAAATAGTCAATTGTGACCTTTTTATTATTTCATGATGGTGTGAATTACCAATAGATAATAATGGCATCAACAGATATATATACATCCGGTTTTTCTATAAATATACATTCTATGTACAACATCACAGGCAATTAGTCGCGGGCGCCATGGCAACAAGCCACACCCCCATGTAACCAACGTAACGACGGAGCAACCGTCTTAACTCATCAGATGAAAGTGATGAAAATAGCGATGAAAATGGACATGAACAATTCGAATATGATATGTAGTTACGGCGCTCCAGCAGATGAAATCTCATGAAAACTACTTTGGAGACAAGCATAACTTGTTCCCATATACGTGCATTGGAATGATGGAAGAGGGCGTGGCTAGATTTGGCCACGCCCATTACCAAGACCGTGTGCAATCTCGCCAGTCCGTCAGAAAATTGAAAATGGGACAAAATGTTTGTTGTACGTTATAAAAAACTGCCTGGCTACAATCCAGGATGATATGAATGAAAGGATAGAAAGAACGTTGAACGGAGACATAAATAAAGGATAGCGAAGTGCACACGATCTCGGCGATCTTTGTTCAATATAAATGATGAGCGCCTTTGGTTCCATATAATGTTTTCAGTGTGTCCCGCAGTGGAATTGTTCGGGATTCTCACCGGCTGGCCAATGGAATAAATATACAATATAATATAACATTCAGAAGCACATTTTCCATCAATATTCTCAAATAAACGCTTATAGATTTTTGCTTCTTTTAACAATTATTGAACAAGTGCTCGGTTCTGATAATATTAACAAAATCCCATGATATACAAAAATGTATCCCGGCATGCCCTATTTATTAAATACGTTGGCTGGAAGTCTTTAAATACTGCTTATTCAACATCGATATAGACCGTCACTCGCACACTTCTAAAACAACCTTCAACTCGATCAAATCAACAAACACTTTCACACACACAAAAACACGTTCACCACTTTCAACAAAACGTCTTCATGCAAAAGATTCAACAAAATTAAGAAATGTCCATAAAGTAGCGGAAAACTAAACATGGCAGCCATGTTTGGTCACGTGACCAGGACAAACCAGTCACTTCCGGTTCTACACAATCAGCCAATAAATAAATCTAAATGGATGGATTGACAAAGTTATCACAAGTTCGTGTGTCCAGCGTTTATATCTTTATACATTGTCCGATATTTCCAATGTGGCCAAGCAGGCCAGAGTCCAGATTGACAGATGGCTCAAGCACCGATATCTGGAGTACCAAACACATACACGATGTCCAGAGTGGGAACACACTTATGTCAATAGAAACAACGGCCTTGCCGTCCACTCAGCGAAAGTTGTGTTGCATAATCTGGCTTTTAGCCTAATTTCCATCTGAGTATACACTGCTCCAGGAGACAGAAACATCCACGAATATCCAAAATCTAAATTTTGAGAAAAAAACATTTCGCGCGTAATTTCACTGTACAAAAAAAAACCAAAAAAAAACCACAAAAGGCACTTTAAATCAAAACCCCAAAATATGCATATCTGTTTAGCAAGGAATAGCTTTTACATCCTAGTATATTGCAAGAGACATGGAAATGTATAGATCTAGAGGTCCCCATTAGAGGAGATGCTATACCTCCGTCGCTAGCACCTCGTCACAGTAAAACGACTGTCGGTGCACGTGCGGAGGATGGAGAGGAGGCACGTGCTGCGTATGTTGCTCCAATATGGAGGCTGAGTGTCTATTTGTGTCTTTGCTAAGTGTCCGAGAATTCCCGATAATGTGTATGTCGGTGTTGTAACAACTGAAAATAGAGAGAAAAAACGATATTAGTACAGATGGTAACGATACAATAAGCATGGCTGAACCCACGCAGCATTGGACTCATTAAGGAAACCGTATCGGCATTAACCAACTTGAAAGAAATGTGACTGATAAAATATTTATTGGAGCTAATCAACTGACTTTTTCCCATGGTATATGTAAAAGTCTCAACATCTGGCAGAATAGAAGTTTTTTTTTTTGAAACGTGGAATTCAGTTAGTTTGAAGATGGGATGTAAACTGGCCGAATTGACTTACCTGATATCATTTATGGAATTACTCCCGGACGAGTTGTCTGTTTCATAACACTCACTATGTTTAATGTTAATGTCTTTTGGAGGCGGGGGAGGAGGGGGAGTCTTTGCGAACTGTTCTGTATTTAAGTCTTTACTATACAGAAACTGCTTATTTGTTGATTTTTCGTAATAACTCGTGTGTCCTGGTTTAAATGTATTGAAGTCATTGTCTTCGTTTGTCGTTTTCACATTAGACACACCAGAACCACTCTGTGGGAGAGGTCCCGTCGTAAATATGGCCGATTCCAGTTTGTTGTTGATATGACTGTTTTGTAGATTTTGTTCCTTTTCCAGTGAGTGAGGTTCCGCGGGTGTGGGGTTCCTCTTTCTCAGCAAGAAGAAGATCACAACGATGATTAAAAGCAAAAGCGGGATACCGACACCAAGACACACAATGAGTACAAGCTGCATCATTGTAATCTCCTCCTCGGCAGTTTGCTTGATCTCATTGACCACATTGATGATGGAACCATTTCGGATGGGTGTCGTGCCGTCCGAAATACTACAATCCTTCCCGGAGAAACCAGACAGACACACACACTGAAAGTCATTGATGAGATCCATACAGCTACCTCCGTTCTTGCATGGTTCGTTCTCGCATTCGTTCTTTATCACTCGACAGTCTTTTCCAGTAAAACCAGGCAGACAGTCGCACGCGAAGTCGTTGACCTTGTCGTGGCACGTGCCACCATTGGAACATGGTCGGAGCTCGCAGTCGTCCACGTCCTTCTGACAGAGCGATCCCACAAATCCTGGAATGCAGCGGCATTCGAACCCGTTCACGCGGTCCATGCACGTCCCTCCGTTTAAGCACGTGTCCTGGTTGCAGTCAATGATGTTCTCCTCGCAGTGTTGGCCCTGGAATCCCACTGCACACACGCACCTGTAACCGTTCAATTCGTCTACGCATCGGCCTTCTGTAACAAGAAAAAAACACGTGGACCGTTAATTCAATTGTACCGGTAATGGTCCACTGATCACGGCAGATGGACTGGGGGCCATAAAGCTTCCCGGAGTTCCAGGCATATAACATACACGGCCAATATAACCAATCTAAATTGCATAAGAGAAAGCCATAATTTGGAACATATAAAGTACATTATTGCATAACTGAAATGTAGAGCGTGTTTTTGGCCATTTGAGTACAACAATGGTATTTGGCCATTTCGTTAAGAGTACACCTGATCTATCCATTCTATAACAATATTGCTTGGCCTAATTACATTATCGATTTGTCATCAATTTCTCCTCGGTAAACATATAATCCATCATTCACTGAAATTTAGATACATTACATGAACCGGACAGGTTTTTATTTTTACTCCTAACTCAATATAAGATGACATGCCATCACGTGTCCCTGTTATAAATGTTAATTGTTTAGAGAGAAATTTAAATACTACAATGACACAAATCTATTCTGTCAAACCTTCTGTTGCTTCAAATTTCGTTTGACACCCGAGGCCTTTTTACACAACAGACGGTGAGGCATATGTTAGCTCGTAGAAATGATACTATAATGATTAACTTACAAGTAACCAATCAATGTCTGTGTAACAACTGCTTTTTGGATTTTGACAAAAACGACACAAAAAACCCTAAAACCACAAAGGTTTTTTAATAATGGAAGTTCCAAATTTACTATTTCCAGTTGTTGGTAAATAAAACTTGATCCCAATGAAACGGTTTAGTGACAGACTCTATGAAGACCTAAACCCTCGTCCAACCACATGCCAATGCATACATGTATATATACAGCATGATCAATGCAGGATACCTACAAAACACAAAACCTGCCATGTGGTAGTCTTTGTGGGTGAAATATGTCTTAACATTATTGACGAAAGATAGTATATTTCCTGTTAAGCCAGGAGTGAATTACGCCGACAACTAAGCCAATTGCAAATGATATATAGGATAGTCGGGAGAAAGGATACTCTTGTAGTCGAAACCTTTGAGGAATTTATGTTTCAAGACAATCTAAAATGAACGCCTAAAGTTACAACCCAATATTCCAGCAAATCATTATGCAGGCGAAAAGTTTGTAACAAATACCAGCAAATACAAGTTTGTAGAAAAGACCCAGAGAAATCGTTTTATTTTACGGCTGTGTGTCTTTTTTTGCTGTTGGTGAAATCGGCGAGTATGTGCTCGAAGACTGTGCTGGTATCTATGTAGTACATGTAACTATAGTGGCACCTGCTGGGTTCTTACTACCTTGCCAAATCTCTACCCTACTAACCCACAGACACGAATACTACTAGTAACTTATAACTCGTACTGTAGACACATTTATACCTTTGTAAGCAACTACAAACTCGTCCCATAGACACTATACCACTGTAGAACCCCTTACAAACTCGCCCTACAAACGTTATACTTCTGTACAGCAGAAACATGCTACTATAAACTCGTCCCATAACATGTACACAACTATAGAACCAGTTACAAACTCGTCACACACGTTGACAACTGTACAACCCTTTATATAAACCATAATTTATCTACATGTATTTACGTTAAGAATTTGAATGAACACAATGCATTGACAAAGATAGCAGACTTACCGTTCTGACAAGGGTAGGCTGCACATTCGTTGATCTCTGCGTCACAGTTGTAGCCAGTGTATCCAGCAACACAAGTGCATCTGTAGCTCGTTTCCGTGTTCTCACATGTAGCGCCATTTTGACATGGATCGTTCTCGCACGAGACTGCCAGAGTGTCGCATCGTCGGCCCGTGAAACCGTCGGGACATTTACATTTGTAACCGGTCCCCGAGTCTTGACAGGTGCCGCCATTTTGACACGGCTGCTGCTCACAGTCGTCCATCTCGATCTCGCAGTTGGTACCCATGTAGCCAGATTGACAGGTACACGTGTAACTTCCTTGACCGGTGTTGGTGCAAATTCCACCATTACGACAAGGTGAGTGATGGGTGCAGAAATTCAAATCTGTAAGAGAAGAAAGTGGACAATGAGACAAAGTGTCAAATTTAAAACCTGCTATCTGCACTACTAAAATACTCAATGCGAAAGCTGGTTTGACTTCACAAACCAGGAAAGCTTATAAGACGCAGGTGATTTATATCTACAATGCATCCTTATTTTAGACTACTGAATCTCATTTCTGAAAATCATCAATTTTACATATATCCTTGTACTAAATCGTATTAAAATCAAGATAATGCTTCTTTCTATGCGTTTACTGCTATAGAAATGTTACTTACTCAATATAGTAATTTTTAATTGCTCTTTCTATATACTTAGCATTGATAACATACCTTGGTTGCAGAAGAGTCCTCCCCACCCCTCTTCGCAGATACACTGCCAAGGCTCTGTGCACGTGCCGTTCATACATCCGGGGTATTTCTCACACTGTTCGCAGAAGGTCCCTTTGTATCCCATCCGGCACCTGCAATACCAATGCAACCATTAGTTAAATAAGATTCATTTTCAAATTTACCATCCAACAACTTTAATCATAATTGATAAATATCTGTTTGAAGCCGACTAATAAATATGTTTTCATATCGGAGTTAGCAAAGTGTTTGTTTCCAATCTGTCTTAAACTGCCAGAAAACAAATAACTATCACTGTAACACTGTTTTGATTACTTCGTATTCGGTTCAATGTCAACAAAACTCTTAAACTATCTACTCTAGTCATGGTCAGTGAAAGTCTTGCAGCGGTCAGAAATGTTGTATTCATTATTCTATTAAGGATAAAAGGGATAGCATATTCAACTGTTCTGACGTTTATGGAAGTGCATTAAATCATTTACAGCTATACTCATAAAAGTTTCAAGTGCCTGCCACCAGAGATACTTTTCATTGGTTTACCTATTCTACACGTGAAGGATTCGGGCAGGCAGCACGTGTAGACTCGAGAATATATATGTACGTGCACTGCTATTTAGTAAAACTATATAGGAAGCACTGTTGTAGCTCTAGATCATATCAACTGACAAGTTGTAAGAATCGTAAACGGTAGCACGTATATTTCACGGTATGAATATATTCACACTGAACATGCAATCCTCCAACGCAACGATTCGTTACAAACTATGGCTTGAGAACGCATACAGTTGAAAGTTGTTTTCTCATTCAAATCAATCATAGATGCCGAGGCAGCAAGGGATTCTGCTACTCCGCGTCTGGGAGAGGAGTTGGGTTTTCAACTTACTTGCATTCATTTGGGGCGTCACAGAAGCCGTTGTCTGGATGACAACCCGCTAAACAGATTGCTGAAAAAAAGAGAAAGAAAAGTTCCCCATTAAACTTTGTTTAGCATGGATCACTCGGCACACACTTTATTAGAAAAGCTGGCGACCCAACATTGCATGTTACATGGTCTCCCAACCCGACCTGTTCATTATAACGCCATTATCACCAGACTTTTTATTTTCTAATTTCCTGAGAAAGTAATCTAAACATCCCACAAGTAGTGTGTTCTCAATTAAAACTCGGCTTTTTTAAAAACACGTGCGCGGCTAGCCTGGTCTGGGATCGGTAATGGGGTGACCAGTAGGCCCACCAGATAGGCCCTTTGTTCTGTTATAAAACGTCTGAACATCCAAGTTCAGCATCTTAACATTTTTCATATTATACATTTTGGTCAACAGTAACGTTTAGTTATTAAAACTAATAACATATCATAATTGTCATAAAAAACATGCAAATGTTCAGGTTTTCCAGCTGTTTGCATCATTTCCGTTAAAATTATCTCGAGAAAGCCATTGTCATGAGTAGAGTGATGATATCTGGTTTTAAGATATGGGGCAAGTTTGTTTGTCATTTTCTCGCTGTTGTAGTAAGGTTGGTCTACATGTACGTGTGAATATTCTTAGCCATGTATCGTACGGTATTGTTATAAACATTCAGCATGTGCATGGAAATGTGTGTTTTGTGTGCACGTGTGATGGTAGGAGGATAACAAGGCGGCTATGCGAAGTAAACTGCACAGTGACATCTGTAAAAGCTAGGTCTGAGTCAGTCAGCAGGCCAGCTGTCCGCCATTGTACGGAACTTAGTGACGGAATGCTCCCCCAGCTGTCGTCAGCCACGGGTAGACACGTACATAACACTGGCTTTTGTGGTCATATACCAAAACATTCAAACCTCGATTCATGCAAATCGAGTCGCGTTCATGCACCGTAATTTTTACCCGAGGGCGTGTTCGGTTCGCTACTACAACTAAAACACCCGTACGACCCGGCATGGTGAAACAGGTAACACACCGCCACCTATACAAATATTTTATTGATGAAGCTTGTGCACCATCTCGTGGTACGGAAAACATAAGCAAACTTTCACATGATCGCGTGTGTATGTCTGTTCAGAACGATCGATTTTCTAACCATTCCATGGTTTCTCTAAAGGTACTTGGTTGATTTACGATAAAACACTAGTTATAATTGTCCGCTAGGTTTGTCGGCAGATTACGGTGGAGTCGGTCGTCTGCTATCGGGCGGGAAGCAACAGATGGCCCGGACGCTAAATTTCATTGGATATTTGATACGCTATCTAGTTCAGGTGGGAAATGTCTCCATTTCTACGTTAAGTATTAACATCTACAATCTAATACGCGGATATTATCACGCTGCATATATATATATATGCTTTCCTCTGTCTAGATTGTGTATATAGTTCGATTATATATTACAGTATATATAAATGTCAATAAATACGAGTCAGGGATGTGAAACTTCAGCGTTGTGTTTCTTGTTCGTTTAAGTCAGGACATGTAAATATGAATAATGGGTGTTAATTTTCGATTTACATAAATGTATTCTTGACAAATTTGTATACATTATATGGGTATTCGATACGGGTATTGACTGCCCTTGTGTTGTATACATGAATACATTACCCTTTAGGTTGTGTTACATACATTGGCAAAGTGTATATACCCTTTGTCTTGTTTATTAGTAAGCCATGTCTATGGTAAACAATGCTTATTTTGAATAATATATGTATATAGGTAGGTCGTTTCTTTTGTGACTGAAGAAAATATGATTACAGATAAGCGAAAGTATCTAGTACAAGTATCGATTTTGAACACCAGGGCATACATGTACATGGTAATATCTACCCTTGTTCACACCAGGGCAGACATATACATGGTAATATCTATCCTAGTTCACACCAGGGCAGACATATACATGGTAATATCTACCCTTGTTCATACCAGGGCAGTCATGTACACGATAATATCTACCCTTGTTCACACCAGGGCAGACATATACATGGTAATATCTACCCTTGTTGAAATATATGGCAATTCTGACCTTTATTACTGTACAAGGTGCCTAGAATGTCTTTAACCCATTTTGAGATATGCATTATATCATAACGTATCGAATCAATTCATCCCACATATTACTGCCCCGATGACAGTTATTTTCCTTTCAAAATTAAAATCTCAATGAATATGTCATAGTTTTAAAATAGTGTGAACACCGTCTAAATACTCATTATATATACGGATTAATAGATCACCTGAAATGTATTTTTATGTATTACAATGTATGTATGTTATACGTAAGCCGAAACAGGTGTTAGAAGCTATATACTACCACGTGTACCTATAGAGTACCTACACGAATTTCAGGGTAAATTGTCTACGATTGCATTAGGGTAGAGGATTTGATCAACCGACGTGTACTGGTATTACTGGGTAAATACTAGTTTTTTTTCTTGGTAAATTGATGTGCTGGGTATTTCTTGGTAAATTGATGTGCTGGGTATTTCTTGGTAAATGATGTGCTGGGTATTTCTTGGTAAAATGATATACTGGGTATTTCTTGGTAAATTGATGTGCTGTGTATTTATTGATAAGTTGATGTGCTGGATATTTCATGGTAAGTTGATGCACTGTGTATTTCTTGGTAAATTGATGCACTGTGTATTTCTTGGTAAATTGGTGTACTGTGTATTTCTGGGTTAATTGGTGTGATAGATATTTCAGGGTGTAAGCCCCAGACGGGAGTGCATATTTACCTCTGTTGCAATAAGGTCCCTCCCAACCGTCCATGCACACCTTCTGGCCAGTATCGTCACATTCGTAGTGTCCAAATGGGTCATTTCGGGGTCGGCAGAAATTGGAACATCTCAAACCATAATAGTTATCATCGCACAGTACCCTGTAACTGTAGTTCAGTTCCGTGTATTTCGTTGAGTGTGTAAACGATAGCCATGTTTCACCTGCATCCAATGACCTTTGTGTCTTCAAGGTCGACACGAGCTCTCTTGGGCTTCCTGTAAATAGAGAGAGAGAGACGGGAGCGTGAGAAAGGCGCTACCTGGACGAGATGCCTCTAGAAAGGTGACAGGAAAGGGGACTACTAATGACCTAGGTGGGGCCAGGCGAGCGTGCCCCTCCATCACCTCCCCTAATCCTCATTGTCATCTACTCCGCAGATGACCATCACCCCTGCCAGACACTTGGCTAGAATTACAGGTCCCTCTTTTGTTGATGAAGCGCCCCTACTTCATTCTCCCCCTACAATGCTACACAATTAACCCAACTCGGGGCAAAAGTAGTCTATTCTTTACGCTCGCTGGATTGTATATTAGAGCGAGGTAGATGACGGATGACATGGGAACGAGTCGTGTTTACGAAAACAGGTCGGGGTATGGAGATTGGACGCCTGGGAAAACTTGTCAACACTCGCGAATTAAGCTCAGATTGACAACAAAAAGTGAATATAGGCATTTTTATTTATGTTCAAACGATCATGGGGAAGTCTCTTTGATACCCGAAATCGATAAGTTTTATCCATACATTTTTATGATAAAAGTACTGTTTAACCTGATGAGGTTTGTAGCTTCTTATTGGGCGGCATTTTCGTAAATGGATTTTCATTTTGTATAAATATTTGTCGAAATACGTATTTGGACACATCCAAGATTTACAATCAAATTCCGTAATATATATTTTAACAAATCTATGGTTACGGAAGTTTTGTTTCAAATACGGAATAAAATAGGACACCTACAAGTAAGGATATACCTCTGGATATGACAGCGATGTCGTTTTTTTTTTGATTTTTTGATAAAAACGAAACATTTCAAAATTCGTAGCGGTGTAATGGTCATGAACCATGGACTTAAAATACACTAAATTTCGCGTTTGTCTACCAGTTACATCAATACCCACGGATAAGTCAAATACACATGCACTCCCAACTTTGAACCATCCCGGGGGGTAGGGGTAGATATTGACTGTGACCTGAACTATTTCGTGTATAGGGTCCCCAGTCTGGTTCTGTAACTAGCACAGTAATACGTGTCTGTGTATATATATACAATGTCCTGATAATCCTTAAGTGTTTTCAAAGACAATTTGCCAGGGATCGATGAGTTTATAGATCGGCCGAGCCATTGTTTACCGGCCATGTGTCGGGCTCCCACGGCCCCAAATCCAGTCCTGCAGACGACAGTCATACACCGCCCCTTATTACAACAATATATACTACTCCAATTGTTGTCCGACAGCATGTTTGTACAAGGGGTAAGGTCACGTGTCTGCAGCAGTGCACGGCCTTAACACGTCCTCACAAAAAAACACATATAGACTTCCCGGTGTTAAAAGTAGTGCACAAGCAGTATACCAACATCACACACATAATCACATATTACGATCCAAGCTTTTTTTTACATCAAACATTTTGTTCGGCGATTTGATTAGATCCATAGCTCTGTTCATGCACGTGCCCTGGGCCATTTGTTGATAAGGGACGATATTAACTGCCTGTCGCGGGACTGTTACCCCCGTGTACCGGGGAGGGGGTCCAGTAGCTATAACACTCGACTACCATTGCACAATCACTGGTAAAGCACACGCGTACATTCCAAACACAGAATCATCAAAGGCACATAATATCCGGATTTTAGACACAAGTATTAATAATCCACGTGAAATAGTAAGTCCCAAGGAAGCTGTAAAAAGAAAATGGGGTGGGTGGGTTTTTTTGAATACGTACCTTGTGCGGGTCCGGTCAGCGTGGTATCGTGGTAGGCGTTAACGATCAGAGAAAACGTACCCTAAAATACACAAAAAGATGAATATTAATCCAGGTAAACGAGTTTACTGACAACTGAAAGGTAAAAAGGAATGGCAAGGTATTGTAATTTGGCGAGCAAGCTGTTTCCAACCTTATACCAGTATACTTAGTGCAAATCAATATTGTGGGCTCTTACGGTTTCCATAGCTGTGTGACAGCAAGTTACCTATAACGATATTGCCGAGACAAGATATACCCATAGCAATCCTGCGTGAAATAAAATACCCATAGCGAAATTCAGACACCCAGAGACACTCGTGTAGAAAGCAAGTTACCAAAACGACACTGTTATGAAAGGAAACTACCCATAATGGCGTGGCAGTGGTTTGACAAAGGGATATGACAGCTGTATACTCAAAAACGAGACATGACAATAACCAGAATGACGTGACAATAAAAACATGATAATAACCGTATTGACATAGCTTTGACAGTAACTACGGAATCGATGACATGACAATAACCGTAGTGGCATATAGCCATAACAACATGACCAAAGTTATACCGATCTGCAATAACTATACTGACATGACAATAACCGTACTGACATATTATAACTAACATGACAATAACCGTACTGACATAACAACTAGAGTCACGTAACAATAACCGTGTGACCGATTTCTATATTCAGTGTTGTTTTGTGTGGAAATGACAATATTCTTCAGATTACATAAGTTCTATAGAAGCAGTCGACGACTCACCGGTATATAAGCCATGTAGTTACAACGTGATGCAACACCAACTGTCACCGTACTGATACCGAACTACATGTTTCGTAATCCTACTGTACTACACGCACTGAATGCATTGCAGAATCTGTGGAACCAGGGTACTGAGACAAGTCTCCATACAAACCGGAGTAAACAAATCACGTGTACACAAACAAAGCTACTGATGCTGATACTTACCGGCCACGAGTAAGGTATGGAGAATGCTAGAGGATTGTCAAACTTCACAGGAAGTTGAGCACTAAAATTCACGGAGTTAGATCCCAAAATAGGCGTTGTGACACTGGCGAATGTACACGAAGCATCATCGGGTATCTTCTTTTGATAATGTGTTAGACAAATCCAGAAGAAAGTCCGGCAGGTATCACTGCACTTCCCATCGGTACGAAAACCATTGCAACAGTTACCGTCAGTATTTAATCCATTCTCGTTTTTAAATAATGATAATTTAAGTTCAAACACAGCTGTACATGTAACCTGTGAAATAAATATACATACAGATAAATAATTTATATAAGAATAGATTATGTTTGTCGGTATAGTATATGTTCAGTTGTAGCCCGTACATGTTCATGGATGTAACAGTTCTATATATACTTGTACAGTAAAAAGATCACCGTTTACAAATAACAAAATCAATGAAAAATGGTAAATAGACAAAACAGAGGTAAATATTGTTTTACAAATGTAAATAAATGACTTACCATAGATAATTGTAATGTTAAAACCCAGAGCACAGCGAAGTGTGTACTCGTCCCCCTCATCGTGTTGTTTACTCGCTTTACTCGGCACAAATTATTGTAGGTAGCTGACTAAGGCCTCGTTCTGGCTAGGCTCCGCCCACCGGTGATTGACAGTTATCTACAATAGTGATTGTCGGTGATAAACGAATAGACTGTGCGGTTTGAATTGAACCATTTAAACACAAGGTTTAACTTTATACAGCCATACAGGTGCATATTGTCTAAGATAATTGTCTCGTTCTACACACATATGTACATGTATCATATACACACACGCATACAACTGCCAGGCCATTATTTACCTGTACAGAAAACTAGCTTTGATAATTTTCTGATATACAATATAGGTGTCATGTATAACGGTTAAAATAATTCAACAAATATGTTTTAACATAATTAAAGTTGATGAAATAACGGTAACTTTATGAATTATAATCAGTCCGTATCTGTAGTTTCCTACGCACGTGTTCGTCCGCTCGTGCCGTGTTTTTACACACGAGCACGAACGTGCAACAGGCACAAGTGGCCTACAGGTAACACAAAAAGATACAAACAAAAACCAGGAGCTGTAAAATAAACACACATTTGTATACCTTCTTATATTAGCATAAGGGATAAAGGAAGGAACGCGGTTCGAGGCTTCCGAGCGTTGTGATCGAAGGTTTAACAGGTAAATACGTCAGGTAAATCGTTGTCAAGAGTTCGTGGTCCTTTTCAAACCGGAAAAAATAGGCCACACATCTGTCGCTGAAGTTAGCGTACACACTTACACTCCAGCGACGATATAACTTAATTCTTTGAGGAAATCAACAACGCTGTGTCTCCTCCGTTACCCGACTAAAACAATCACATACCTGATCGATTAGAAATAATTCCACGGTTTAATCCTAGAATTTGCGACATTTTTTTAAAAACATAAATATCCACAAGTTGTTTCCGAGACCGGCTCTCTCTATGTCGGCACGTGCTCCGCTCGGCGCCTTTTGTATTTGTGTGGTGGTAGCAAACCTGTCTTCAGCTGTCCCTACCAAAACACCTGTCGCTCCGACCTGCTTTAC
Source organism: Pecten maximus (assembly GCF_902652985.1). Classification (NCBI taxonomy): domain Eukaryota; kingdom Metazoa; phylum Mollusca; class Bivalvia; order Pectinida; family Pectinidae; genus Pecten; species Pecten maximus. The sequence goes on along the minus strand of NC_047017.1, from coordinate 15,046,190 downwards.
CGATGCAAATTACCTTCCAAATAAGGAACGCGGCACGCGCTGTTTGAAGCAACAGTTTTATTATTCGACCGATTGTGGCTCAAGATAAAATACATCATCTTTGAGGATAAATTTCTACCTGATACACATAGGTAATGAAAAGGTAAGGTAAATTTTGGCGGGAAGACACGGTTCATGGTTCTGGCGTGATGGATAGGCACCTGTTGGGTACTTTATTGTCGACATCTGGACGTTTATTTCAAACTTAAATCAACGTAGAAGAAAAGTTTATTCAACATTATAATGTAGTATCATAACTCCGATCTTCATCAGGCGACCAATGTAAAACCGGTTACGACCTATGGGTATATTTCAATTAAAAAATCAATGATTTCTTATCATTAAATTGTGCTGCATTAAAATGCAGGAAGTTAATTACTTTGACAACGGTTGGAAATATTAGTAACATATTAAGGGGATTGTATTATCTGTGTAATTATCTGTACTAATTAGAGAAATCTGACAGGTCTGTGTCGGTGCTTAACGTACCTCTCATGAACCAACATCTCCGTAATCCATATTAATGTCGGTACCGTGATTTGTAATTAAGATGTTCAGCTGTTAATTACAATACAGGTGTTTTGTCCTCGTGTGTCTGTGATGTTAAACAGTTTGATGGCATAAATCAGGACTGTTGAACTGCTTGTGTTTAGTACAACTATAAGAGGGACTACCCGTGTAGAGTACAATCTAGCGCGTGGTACCGTGTTGGTATGATAACGTGGTAAGCCGATGTATTGCACTATCATAGTATATCCCACATTCCATTACATAGCAGATGCAGTTACAAACGTACGTCGTGTTGCGGGCGTTTCGCTCGAGTGCGCCTCGTCAATCAGCCCACCTCGCCGCGCGACAGAGGCGGGGCCTAGTTTCCCGCTCCGCCAATCAGCGGCGGGTGACAGCGAACGGCACGAGCCAAAGTGTGCCGGGCAACCTTGAAGCACTCGAGTGTATCTTCTCGTTGAGCGCGCCAGCTGAAGATAATTTGCATATAGGTGAAAACTACAGCCAACAGGTTATTTACAATTGTGGGGATATCTTTATGATGAGTGCCGTCCATATATTGAATTACACACTTGTCATTCTGCCTCGCACCTGTAGCGTCAGCGAATCGAAACCCATTTATATGAATCACATACTGCCCTTACACAACACGTTAGTTACATTTTTTTATTTAAATATATTTCCCTCCTGCAATTAAAAGTTGACAAACATGAGGTCGCTCCTTCATAAAGCAGGCTGTATGGATAGACAGCACGCGCTCTAAGAGACACACCTTTACACGTAAAAAATGCTCAGGTAAGACCGTACCAGCTTTACCTAAAACCTATGGCGTTTATATTTAAATTCAAAATATTCGTCCGTTTGGCTTAAAAAACGTATTCAAGCACAGTCATTCAGGAAAGTACCGTTATCTAGATAACGACACAATTACGTATAAAATACTATCATAACTTATCTCCGATTTCCTATTTATTTACCAAGATAAAAAATCCAGTTATAAAAGTTCTGTTATTTCATACTGATTTGGAGTTCTGTTATCGATTACTTAGCCCTGATTTAGTGCCCTTCTAAGGCAATCAGTTCATCGATACCGGTAATTACGTGTCCATGAAATACAATGTTTTCCAGCGTCAGTCCCCCGATTTCGGCCATTTGTAAACGATCGGTCTGACACTTTTGAGGGGTCGCCGTTCCGTGGCGATAATTGGGCCCCATTGTAGGGTGCTCAGATAGGTAACTTTCACCTGTTGATCTACCTATTGTTCAGGCTAATTAAATCAACGATCTGCCGTGCCCCAACAAAGCAGGGCACGGGTGTTAATTGATTGGCTTATGGACGAGCGCGCGACGGGTGCCCAGGTACCCTAATCATGGGTATACGGCGCCAGGTAGATCACACCTACCTGTTTGTAGAAAATAACAGTGCTCACCCCGTGGGAACGGAGAAAGGGCTAATCAGGGATCTAAAGGATCAAGACGGGGCCAGGGCGACAGGTTACCTTACAAGGGTCATCTCAATGTCTCACTTCCCCAGCGGGGCACGGGTGACGTTTTTGAGTTGTCCTGCTGTTTCGTTACGGAAATCAACGTGCAACTAAAAACACGTTACTGTACTTAAAAGGAAACATTGATTAATGAATTGACTATTCAGGTAGACAATTGATTAACTAATTAACCTTAAAGTAACTAAGGACCCGATCACGTCCAAACAAACAATAAACTTTGCTTAGTCGAATCTAAAAACATGGATAAGTCCAGTATTTTTATCTGCCAATAATATCTACATCGTAAACATATTTTGATTTATAATAGAAATTTTAGTTATAATTGATAATAAAAATATGAGGCCCGTGATATAAAAGTTAACCCTTTATCAATTTCTGTTGTTTGTGATAAAATTAATGAGTATTGATATATATATTTATATATGTTAACTTTATTTGCCAAATCATCATGTACTAACTGTTCGTTAGAATTCCTGGAAGTCTGATACGTATTCACAACGGACATGTTTATTTGGTTACGGAAAACATGACAAGTTCCCAAGGGAGGGTAATTCAGATTTATCAATAAAATTAATACGATCTTTTTGTATTGTAGCACAATTGTTTCACACATGCAATATAAGAACACATTATTGTTTTCCGTATCGCTGAACCGTGATACAGAATTGTATTGAAAACGATCCGTAACTGTTAAATAGATTGTGGCGCTCTCGTGAATGGTGGCTATTTGGTAACGATAGAAACTCGGTCGATTGACAGGTGATGAAACCAATACTTTACACTTGTGTACATGTACGGGGGATAACAAAGATGGGGAAAATACGCATAACAACAATCAAAAAATAAAATCGTGACAAAAAAATAAAAGCTACTAACAATAATATTAGGTGGTATTATAAACGGATGAAAGGACTGTTTACATCTCAGAGTGAGGAAAAAGATACCCCAGTTGATTTACATAATAATGCGAGGAAATTTTAATGAGGGGGAGCAAGAAGAACGTTCCCACACTCTACCTCTCCTAACGCCGTACGACAAGTTATTACGCTGACAACCTGCGCATGTCAATTGAGTAATAATTAGCATATCCTTTTGTGCGATATTCTAATTGTCCCACAATGCCTAGGTTGGCTTCTGTACCGGAATGCGCCGGTGATGAGCTACGATAATTCTGGCCCGTTTGGCGCGAATACTCTTTGTTTCGACCCAGGATGTTTTTACTGTGTTTTTTTTCATAGTGTTGTCACCTGCTGCACGAGTAACCATCTGCCTCAGTAACGGTACTGGTCGTGGCCGTTACACAGGTACATATTTAACACACGGACCCCGTAACCGGTAAAACAAACACATCTTAAAGCACCAACTCTGAACAGATGGTGTCACACCGTAACTCTTTGTCTTAGACCGCGGCGCTGAAAGGGTAGTAGTACTACATATGCGGAAAATAAACTTTTAAATACACCGCGTCATCGCTCCAACACAACAGGTGTTTTTATTGTTTGAGGTGAAGGTAAGTGAGGACCTCAGGTGTTCCCTCTTACCTGTTATGGTATAAACGCGGTATATCAAACGCGGGACGGTACAATACCGCCAGTCGCCCAAATACACATAATTTCACATGAATTCATTCCAGTACGTTTGAATGATTTGCTGTGTGTAAACTTAGGAGATTATTGAAGTAATTAGATATCTATCCCAAATAAGGTCAATACTTGAATGACCTTTTTGGATTTAAATCAAAACAGTTTTTGAAAATGAACACCATGAAGTTATAAAGACTTTATATGTACACACGTATACATTTTAACGACTCGATGCAGGAAGTGTAAACCGAATTGGATTTAAAATATGCGGATAATTTATTTATAAATCTAACGGTGACAAAGACGTATCAAATTAAATATATTTTCTCTAAATATCAATTTTATGTTAGTTCAATAAGACAATGCTAGTTGCCAACCAAACATTATGTACGTGATTTAGGTGTATACATTCAAAGCCTCAAGACAATCAATGGCAGACAAATTGGATTAAAAAGCGTTTATCATATAATTCTGTTAAAACCTTGATATACAAGAGCACAGGCTTATGGCACAGACCTTTATTATATAGCAATCATAGGTTCACGAAATAGAAATTTATCAGTTGATTTACATCAACAATCACCTATCCTCCTCCCAGTAGTACCAAACATCTCCCTTCCTCCTTTTAGGCGGATAAATTAAGGGAAGGACCAAATGAGCAGGTATGGCCGAGCTTTGTCCGGCCTCCGATACAACACTTGGATAGTGCAACAGGTGTGAGCGATATTTGCATTACAGAGGACTGTGGTGCCTATAGCCGGTCTAACAAAGGGGCTCCTCGCGACCCCCGGACACACGGCGAGGCCTTCGCCAGCTGCTCCTTTGAATTTAAGGGGCCGACTATGACCCCGGTATAAAAGGGGTCAGTGTTACGTTTTTAAGCACAGTTCATGCTATTGGGACCGATACCCTTCAATGTTTTTATAAAGAAATTTAAACTCATCGATGATAATAAACCTGTTCGTGTGGTTTCTATGGCTGAGCAGTGTCCTCAACTTCCGGTCATACTACGCACGCTCGACAACGATATTCGCCTGTGATTCGTCAATCTACTGAGATGGCACGCGCACAGACGTGTGTGTATGTAAAAAAGCAAGATATCGCTTTAGCGTTGTATATATACGCTTTCTGACGAATCCCAGATGGCATATATTTGAATAGGTCAACTTCCGCTCTGTCGCCATGTGATAGGTACGGTCTGTCAAAAACTTCGTTTCGCTTCTTGTCTGAGGAACCTAAATGCTCGACGACCACAGAAACTTCCGGTCATTCTCGGACTCAAGGGTGTAGATCTATAGATTATTTATTTTTCAGAAAACTTAATTCTTGAATATACATTTCTTATACCTATATTGAACTACATATAATATGAAAACCAAGGACTTGGAATATACAATCCGTATCAAAAAGACTTGAACACACACATTCAAGACCTCGGGATATATACATATATATATATTTATATATCATTTAATTTAGTAGTAGCCTTAGTTGGGAGATAAAATGTCAAAGATTGAAATAAACTAAACAACTTTCAGACCCAATTACCCAGAAAATATGTTGGCCACTTCCGCTTCCGGGTGTGCTTAAAAGTGCACCAAAGTGTTTTTATGTCAAAAGTCATGAGCTAAGCGATGCACTTTCATGATAAACGAGCCTTATCATAATGTAGGTTTTTTCCCCTGTATAATTTCATTCATAAAGCCACAGGGATAATTTCCATCATATCGAAAATGAAAGCTATTCCAGTTTCAAACATTAGCAAAACTTTCAAAACTGATGCCAGAAATTTCAAACATGTTATCGCGGGATATTGCAAAGAATTTTCCATACGTACGCCATAAAGTATTTATATGTCTAGTGATAAGACTGAGCCAGATAATCTGATCACCTCACACATAGTGTGACCATGCTTTACCACCGTATGCCCACGAAAAGTTCCTCTCCCCCCCGGGAACACAGATCTACAAACAGCGGAGTCGGAGATAAACGTATCTCCAGGAATCTCTGTTCAATCTCTTCCGTCATTAAACTCGAGATGAAAACGTAATTTTACTTAATAACTGCAAAAAATATGAATTTAGGATGGTTTTTGTTTCTTCTAAGACAGAATTATTGCATAATAGATTCACTTTTCACGCCATATGAAAACTTAAGTGGCTATACAAAGTACGTAACACATATTCCAGTAACCCATTCCGCACCGCAACCCCTCCCGACCACCAGTAGGAGAATACAGGTGTACGTATAGGATGATTAGCCTTAAACTGAAATCTTATGAACATATATTCACACAACCAATAAAGATATTCTTGTGGAACTGACAGGGTGGCCAATGATTCCTCGAAAACTGTCTGCTAGCGATTCATTTAAAATATTGGTTTGCATATTGCATTTGCCATCATATTACTACAAAGCTGAATTGAATTTAAAAATATCTTTATAGAACCTCGGGATTAATCCAACCCCGACCCTGTCCCCCAAATATGCTTAGATAAGTGTAGAAGTCAATGACAATGAGTTCCGAACGTAATTGTTGTCGTAATTCAAGGGTGGATGCACCATTTTATTTCAATCTAATTTAGTTTCTGTATTCTAGAATGAGGTCAATTCTCGAGTGATTTTAAAACCAAAACGTCATTATCATATTCGGTAATGAATGCAACGTTTCATGTAAAATGCAATACTTGGGTTATAAACATTCTCTGAATCATAAAAGAGGATTCTGAACAGGTGGGAAGAACGTATCTCTTTAAAAAGGATGAAACTGATGGATTGTGTCTCCCGACAGAGAGTTACAGCATGCTGTTTTGAAAGATTATGTCACTTGAAGAGAAATTGATTGCAATGTGCTCGGACGAATCCTGTCACTTAAAGCCAGATTTGGTGACGAGCGATGTCTCTTTAAGGGCGCACGGATGACACAACTAGTGTGATAACTGTCGGTGTGATTATGGGAACGAGGCCGCACAAAATTCCCAACCAGTTTACTCAAATTTTCATTAAATATTAAAAGTCTTTCGCACAATTTAAAAATTCAAACAAAACCAACGTGCTACATATGCGAGTTGTAATTAGATACGGGGAAGAACCGCCATAGCTAAGCAATAAGGGTACCGCTACATGCTCACACGCAATTTGTGTCAATGATGGAAATTGCCGAACTCCATTTTTTGCCTTCCAAATAAATTAAATAAAAACTCACAAGAATGCACAATTATTCAATTTGCGCGAAAAAGAACACATCAACATTTCTCTACAAACAGCAGTTGCGTCTTGTTCTTTCGCGATGTTTATGACAAGATCTTGAAGACTGGCAGACGACCGATTTTATCCAAAACTTGTTGTCAACAGAAACAGTCGTATTCTCCCGTCATGCTATGCTGAAGTGTCGAGATGTCAACTTGACTAAATTTATTTTTATTACTGCCTATTTAAAGCTTGGGGAGGGGGGACTTTAAAACTTTAAGGAGTAGGGGAAAGTGAATCGGGATTCTTGTAATGACGGAATAAGGGAAATGGTCTGCATTCTGGCGCTAAGCAGGGCCTTGTTTTAGCCACTGATGTAGAAAAACGGTTGTCCATTACAAGTCATTTTCGAATTACTAACATGAGTGAATGTCAGCCATAATTTACTCGGCACACTAAACCATCTGGGAGCAGTTTGTGGCCGACTAGAGCACGTGGGAACCGTTCTCACGCGAAATTTGATACGCCTGGCTCGTGCTTTCCCCGTGCCCGCGTGCTACACCGCTAACACCATCAGCTGTTATCAATGAAGCCAAAATACCGAAACTTAAAACGACTTTGAAATGTAACAAGTTCCAAATTCACAGATTTGGTCCTCGATTGAAGTCTCTGGTATTGCACGTGTATCGCAGGCGTTTGTTTGCGGAGGGAGGGGGGGGACCCAGGACCCCGGGGATCGGTGTGTACAGAAAGTTAAAGCGACAGTGACGACGAACTGATGGAAAACACACCGTCGTTCTTTTGGCCACTATAGCGCTCGTGCCATCAAAGTGGCCCATGGCCTTTGACTACAAAGAATCCTCATAATATGCCATTAATGAGCACTGGCCGAAACGACCGACCTGTCTCGTTATGTCGGGGTGGTAGACAGAATAACACTTGTCTGGTTAGACATGGCAAACTTGTCCAGTTACCCGCACGGTACCAGAACTGCTACCCCTGGGGAGGAGAGAATGTCAAACGTATAGTGTTACCCCCGGGGAGGAGCCTGTTTCAGACGTTTCTAGTAAAATGAAAGTCAGATGAAGTCAGAAGGGTTTTTGTAATGTTTAAGTCAGAAACCCTGTTTTATATATAGGCTAGTGTCGTGTAAGCCAATATTGGCTGAATGTCAAATTATTTTATGATGTTCACGTAACACTTTTATTTCGTATATTTACATACGACACCCTAATAAAATAAATCTTGATCATGCACTTGAGTAATCCCTAAGGGGGCACACATTTCTCGTCTTCCTCAAGAAACCAAAGCCACGAGACATGACAGTCCCCAATTCCCATCCATCCCTGCCTTGGACGTTCCAATTGCACTTAGGGTTGGGCATTGCCATTTTGAAAATATAATTCAATGAAAAAAAAAGCAATATGGCAAGGAATCTGAGCCTTATACAAAAAAAATATGCCCGGAATACAAAAGGAGCAAATAAAGGTTGAGACAGACCACCCGTCAATGCGTCCAACAAGCGGAAGTGGGAGGGGAGACGGAGTAATTTTGGTCAGTTGGTTCATTTCAGGGACCAGTCATTGCCTATAGCGGTGTTGGTTAAGTTTATCAGTTCTGATGAAAGTCAATATAGTTTTCGGACAGTACGTGTAAATATAGACATTCCTGGTCCCCGACTTCGTGGAACTGCCACAACTATGCTAGAACCATTCCTGACACAGTTGACAGTTCAGCCCGAGATAAGATAAGGGACGAAGGCCCACTGGCCAAATGTGCGTATAGCTTGACTAGACAGAAAATTGATAGTTTGAAAAATAAACAAACAAAAATCTAAAAAAAAAATAAATAATTCAGTTATTCCTAAAAGCTTAATTGATAGCACACAAAAAGCATGAAAATCAAATGCTGCGTCAACATTTTAAAGATATGGAAATTATGTGTAAAAGTTTGGGTTTATGATGTACAATAAGCTGACAGGTTCTCATGTAAACTGGAGGTATGTGTATCTTGCTCCTAAATAGGCGGCCACTGCGTCATTATAGACACACTAGCATCGATATGTCTGATAAAGGCGAAAATATTTACACTAATATTTCCAGTACAGGGCAGTATCGTCGGTTACGTAAATAACGGTCACTTCACAGACACACAGCGATCGACTTTTTATGGGAGACGGGAGGTAACTCTAATTTATTTGATAACTGTTGAAACACGGGAAGAAAAATATTGCGCTTACCTGTATTTTCTGTTTGCGTGGTCAATCTTGGGAAAATCCTGGAAAAGAAAGAAAATCTATAGAATTTTGTCACCATAACAAGTCTTGAAGCTTACAAATTGTTTTTCGTAGTGTGAGGTGTTTAAACCCAACAGGTACTTTTGAGTGATAGCGTTTACCAGTCGAACCAAACGTGTCCCCCATACTGCTGGGATCAAACGGACAACACGAGTTCGTGTGACCAGTAAGGGAAACATTGGGTGAAAACCCCGATAATACCCAAACAAACCTTTAACCAAACATAGGTTCACCTAGACATAAACAAAGCAATTACGGGGTCTTAGGAAGAAATGGAAGGAAATGACAAATTCTGTTAGCACGAGACGAATTCGAATATAGTTTTGAGGACAAATGAGAGAATTCTTAGTTTTAAAAGATTTTTCTCTGATGAAACAGAACGCCATTGAAATCACTAAAATAACATATATTAACAATATCATTAATGTAAATCGAAAGATCTAATTACAATATATTATGATTTCTGTAAAAAAAAAAGTATGTTTTAATCTTTTAACCATTCTTTCAAAACGCGCCTCAAGAAACAGAAGTTTAACATTGGCGTCAAAACCATTTATTAATAAAAATATATAATTCTTTATATAACATACTTCAACAACCATTACAAAGTAAATAGATTCCTATAAAACACAGCAAAATGTTGATCTAACTTGAGAAATACAAATGGCAAATACTGTTAAAATTTTGTCTCATCTCCGTGATAAAAGACATTTATATACAAAATGTCCAGCAGGAGCACGCTGTAGACGGAACACTGTGGAATGAACAAAATTCGTGACGAAAAGGATTAACTCTTAAATTAACGGGACAGGGGCTTTGTTAACACAATGTTTAACTTTTAACACGTAATTTCGATGGATTTGTTACATTTCACACAAATGAATTTGACCAGCCAGCTCTATGGAGTATATACGACCTATGATGACAATTGTTTCGCCCAAAAAATCGTCTGGCTTCAATGTTCCGGAAGTAATTTCCTTTCAATGATATTGTCAGCTCAATCGTGATATATGAATGGCGTCTTGTATTCATTAGTAATGTCTGGGCCTCTGAGGACCAAAGGAACTTACCGTACCAGAATCTTGGACCATTCGTTAAAGTAAAGGTATACAGCCTACTGTTCAACAATTTATCCAAGTCACACCGCTCAACAATTAAATCCAATGGTAGAAATTCTCATTATTCCACTATACAGTCACCAAATTTGATTAATATAGAATTACTTAGTATCCAAGTCAGGATTGGAATGAACTGGAAATGATTTCCTTCTGTGATAAAACATTGCTTATGAAAATCCACAGCTTTGATTAACAATGTCTAAAATTAAACTGGTATATTACATGGGTTTATTACAAGGGACAATGGCCACTTGTTTGTGTCTCTAGAACCAGAGCCATATCACACCCTATGGAGGCAGGTAAAGGTATGCGAGGACAATACCGGGCATGTCTCCACTCTTTGAATGTAAGAACAAAAACATTTAAACGGCAACTCAAAAGACAAATTAGTCATTTAACGCTCATCAGCTATGCGGATCATCTCGAGGTACTGCCGGAACACCACGAAACAAATAGCCCCCTAAAAAACCGTACAGTTTTGGACTTTGCCTTGAAAAGAGGTGGCGGCAAGTAGATCAAAAATGAAATTCTGACAACAAAAAAATCCCTCAGGTTTTCATGAATTTAGGTAAGTGACGTTGAAATCAGTTGACAAGGTGTTTGACCTTCTGAGCAATATGAATCTGCGAGACAGAGGATCGCTATTCGGCCGTAAACCGTACTGCCGAGACCGACGGGGAGCTTGTCTTTGTAACCAGGCGTATGATCAAAAACAATGTCAGTAACTGATAGCTATAATGTCACTAGTTTATCGAGGTTCGATCTAGATCTGTTTGACACGAAAACTGTTACAGTAAAACTGCTACTTCCTCTACTACTATTAGACATGACAAAGGACTCATGGGCTTTGTCATTTGAAACCCCTTTACTTCTATACCGTCTCTGGGTATCGTTACAAATTTCCCCCATCAGTCAATAGTCTGTACATGAGAAACCATAATTAACATTAAATCCCGCTGTTTACTTGTTAATTATAAATTATCAGAATACTTTATCGTCTTAAATAATTTTCCCTTTCACTAAATATCAAATGATATGTATTCTGTCATAACCGAACGAAAACATTAAATAATTTGATTCTAGTTCTTCACAGACCTTGATAGTTAAACCTTATATATCTTCTGACAGTCAAACACTTACTTAACTCGTAAGCTTACAGAAATTCTCATGGGCTAACTGCGTCTTTTCACCATCATCTTTCTGGACAAAAATACGTCCTCTTCGAATTGAGTCCGAGTAAACCAAATGACTTTGAATAACTGTATAACAGTATCTAAAATGTCTATTTCTGGCCATATCGAAGTGATGCAATATATATTTGAGAGACAGACCTACCACATCCAGATCACGGCGAAGCAATATATACAGTTTATAAACGAGCGAGTTATTTTTAAGTTTATGTCAACCGCATAGGGCCGAGATTTTCCCACAGTAGGCGCAGGAATGTAAGGCACATGTTCGGGGAGGGGGTGTAACAACACGCATCTTTGGAGGGGGACTAGTCATTTATTACCCCCCAATGACAAATTTTATCTATCTGTGTCTGTTTCTTTGCCCGTTATCATTAGGTAAGTAATGGGAATTTCACCCAATTGATCTGCTACATCTAAATGTTTTATGATGCTTGGATTAGGTCCGCCCTCGTCGTTACCTCAAACCATCAATCATTGGGTTCATTAAACCGGAAAACATTAGTATTTGTACTTTCTTATCTCATTTTTATTTTTATTTAAAAAAAAAGACGAAATGTCCGACTTTCCCATGATTTTTCTAGATTGCAACACAACCATAGCTTTCTTGAAATAGTTCCGGGTTGCGTTAGTCATCTACAACGAAGACGTTCACCATTCAGATGTATAATATATACATGTATATATCAAAATGTTAAAATTCCAGACTTCAAACACATTCTATAGGGCGTTGATGATCAATACACCACTAACCCCGTAATGTTTATAAATAGAATCGTCAATGGGTATTAAGACTTTCTCACTAGTATATCAATGACTTTTTGCCGTGATCCCTTCCTCGAGCAAAAATGTGAAGTTTGATACCGCGATGTGCTGGGTTTAAAGGTTCTGGCCTTACTAGGGATCGAGAGTATTTAAAACCCTGATGCAATGTGTAAGGAAAGACTGTGGGAAAATTTCTTCCTTTGGAATGTTCTCGCGAAGACTTAGCGTCGATAGGGCCATGTTAGCGGCAATAATGTTCCTGTATACTGTCCCCTACTGGTAGGACAATATCGGAACATCTGGAGCGGTCTGGTTTGTTATGATAGCAACTCTTATCTATGATTACAACTGTTGTATTTCACCCTCGATAGGGAGCTCCGAGGGCTCAGTATCAGCAGCCGGTCGCTAAGCCAATGAGGAGGCAGAACTGTGAGGTCAGAGGGTTAAATATGATGCAATCAGATAAAACCGTTACTCGCTTCATTTGATAACTGGCATTTTTAGAGTGATATACCCAACAATTGTAAAAATGTTTTTATTTGTAGATTTTGGCCAGGCGTGGAGACTTCCAACAGGAAATGAGCAACACTGGAAATGTGTTTATTTCTCGGCAACTTTACTGTTCTCAAAGATATGAGCCCATTGAGTGATTAAAGGAAAGACAGCAACTGTCGGCAGAGGTCACATGCTAAAAAAGGGGCAACAGTCAAAAAAACGCAACTGTCAACAAAGGTCATTTGTGAACAACGGGCAAGTAAAAACAAAGGTCAATTGTCCTTAAGAAAGAGATATCTGCAGCCAAACCTGTCGACAAAGATCACCGCTTGTCAAGGATGGACATATTGTCACCAAGGAAAAAACATGGACAGCAAATCCTTGAAGAAGGGCAAAAACATTAGCAGTCTGGCAATAAAGGGCACATGTAAATAGCAGTAATTTGATATTCAAAGGAGGACCATCTGAAAATAAATGCTACCTGTCAATATAGACCACTTGTAAATTAGGACACCTTAAAGAAATATGTCACTAAAAAACTTCAAACTGTCTGTACTTGGGAACTCAATTATGGCCGTAAGTCAGTATGCTGATCATTGATGACAACTTAAGTGTCTAACAATGAAAACTGTAGACTGATATAGAATGATGTTAATAAACAATAGATACGTAAATAGATATAATGTTTGTTGATGAAGCATGCATGATCATAAATAAACTATTCCTGGTAAGTCACGAAGTATAATGTTTGTCAGTTAACGACACATACAGAAAGGTCACCGAAGCATACCTATGTCACAAGATCTACAGTATATAGTCCTTACCAACCAGCAGACAGCAGTTATGTTGGTACAAAACAGTATTGAAATATATGGCTGTTTTCCTTGTCTGGTAGGACAGATGCCACAGCCACCTGGCTTGTGTACACTTTTTTAGGTATATCGGGGCACGAGACAAGGTGGAGTTATGTAAGAACTATTGTCTATCTGAGATATTCATTATGTGGCTTTGTCATGAAACATTCCAGACTTAGGTCCTCGTCACATAACCGGCTCGCATATTTGTGCAAGTATGTGGAAATATTTGTAGAGCTAAGTTGTTTATTTCTGGTGAGGCAAAAATGATGTCAAGGCCCAGCCGGGAGCAAAAACTTAAAATCTGGTATGTGCGAAAATAAAATCAATATGTGAAATAAGAACACACACCGAAATTAAAGGGAAGGCAACTGGAGAAATTGGTCTTGCAGTTGATCTAGATGTGAATAAGGCCGAAATAAGATAGGTACTAAAATATCTACAATTTAATTCAATTAAATGTTTGAGAAATTGTCAAATCTGAGTAAAACTGGATAACTAGTAGGAAAATTATTAACATACTTGCAAAGCGATCTTATTGATATTATAGACTTTTTAGAGATTGTGATTCTCGAGAACAAACACGTTGATATATTAACTCAATGTTTTGCCAGGTTTTTGGATGATTAAGTACCTTCTCATACATCTGTCAAAATGTCTCTTCATTGCCGTAAGAGGATACTGCACCTACTCAATATTTCATAAATGGATTTTTGGCACTTTCAGTTTCTAAAGCCATATTGCCAGCGAACCAGAACACTCTACATTGATGGATGATATTGTTCCTGCAAAGAACCACCAAAGTTCTGCCTGTCTGGCACTGAAAATGACGAGAGGAGAGTCATATTCCTTGTAGGTCATAGATGGTGTTTAGAGATGGCCCCCTGGACAGTTCTGATGGAAGTGTTGGGGAGATGACCCCCCATGGTGTTCTCTGAGGTGCCATGACACCTCCTCCTACTACACACCTAGGGAGACCCACAGGGATTCCTTTGAGCATGCCAAGTTGGAGAAAATTTACATGCAACCAGGATCTGTGATCAAAGTTTAATTTTTTGGTTGAAAGATTTGCCTGATCGGTCTTTCCCTACAGGGGCTGACATAACTAGGAGTCGAGAGAAATGGAGAACTCCGAACCAATAAAATGCTTGCCGCAGATGATAGACTTTCATAAAATTATGATACCACGATGAATTAAGATGCTTTGAACTATCATCATTTTTCACACAAAAAACATGAAAACAAGTCATTTATAATGGTATGTTGGCAACCTCCATACTGTAATGTCGCTCTAGGGTGAGAAACATATTAGATTGACCTTTCCTCCACCTGTCCCCCCTTCCCTGTAAATGGGTTCTACCATGGAGAACTCCATGGGCAGCTTCATGGGGCCAAAGAGAATATACACTAATGTTTCTGAACATGCAATGTAACATTGCAGAATAAGCAAACAAGATTTTTTCTTTTCACAAAAACTGACGAAAAAAAAAGACGTGGTATCCCTGTGTCAACTTGGATAATGATTTATTGGCTTAAAACACCTGTTGGTATGAAAGTGTTATCTTAGAGTTGTGAAATACTGATTGTAATATACATTCAGCAGCCATTCTCATATTACATATGATTAACTGGTACCATTAAACTGGTTACTATTATTGGTAATTCTCTCATATCTCGCCATGTTGGATAGAGTTTGCCCATGTAAGATAGCTATGTAAGATAAATCTATCTTACATAGCATTTCACGCGCGCGGATTAATCTGCGTTCAAGGGGGACAACTCTCACAACGTCGTCTGCTTGTGTTCACATCCGACAGTCCTTATCGTCGGTGTCGGTTTTGAAACGTTGGACTTAACTATAAAAATACATACATTCTTAGATAAATATATATCATATCAGCAGTAAATCAATAGGGCTACACGGTTAAACGATTTCATCTGAGCGAACATATAACTCCGTTACTGTAACAAACAGTTAGACTACGCCTACAGGCCTGTTGTAACAGTTACAGTACAATACAGACTTGCCTACCCGACAGATTTGTCATTTGTCATTAAAAACATGTAAACACACACAATCACCTGCCAATGACAGGAAGTAAAATAAAAGCCATACATAAAAAAATATAAAAAAGAAAATGTCAAACGTCACAACCTATGAAATGGTTCCGTTTGCGTCAGCAGGGGGCCCTGGAATTTGTTTACTCTACTGTACTGTCAGTAACTGTTAGGCCTACTCAGTAACCTGTGTATTTGGAAGTTGGGAATTGGCTCTTAAATGAACGAACATTCGGTAAAAATGACACCCCTCGATGTTCATATCAAAATATTTATTTTAATTGTAACTCAGAGTCTATATTTGTGTAGAGTAACCATGAAAACTAACTGCCATCCTAGCCTTTCAATATGATCATCGTTAGCCTATCGACTGACCTACCTTCGTCATTCCATCAAGACAACTGGTTAAACACATATAATCCTATGTCACAGAAAAGATCGAATACTCGTATAGAGTCACTGTTCGCTGGTTCACACACGAAGTTGCCAAAATCACAGTGAATTTAAAATTACCAGCCACGAAACATCGCCGCGTCATGGCGATCGAGATCGACATCACTCTCAATATCCTTGAACTATGAATGGAATTCCAATGACAGTCGTGACGTCATGCAGTGACGTAGTATATTATGAAAAAAAATTGACTTGACATTTTAAAGTACAGTGTGTTCTGTGAAATGATTAAATATGTCGAGGTGCAAATCAAATTATATGTGAAGTTGGAAAACTCAGTTCAGCGTTGGCTTTCAGTATTGTTGATAGAACTTCTTTTTCTCGGATGTTGACAATTTGATCACGGCCACGTAAAAGTCGGTCAAGTTACGGTAATTTTTATCGGCGAATTGTTCATTCGTTCATCACTTAACCACAAAATGAATGAAATTTGTGTGCAAACATAGTTTGCCAAAATAAGGTATGATCTTTTAGAATATCACAAGTATATTTAGTAATAACGTCAAATAAAGAAATTAAAATATTGAAGAAAATGGATGGCTGAGGGACACTTTCGCCAGAAATTCGGTAATGATATGAGAG
Source organism: Pecten maximus (assembly GCF_902652985.1). Lineage (NCBI taxonomy): Eukaryota > Metazoa > Mollusca > Bivalvia > Pectinida > Pectinidae > Pecten > Pecten maximus. The sequence goes on along the minus strand of NC_047017.1, from coordinate 15,029,556 downwards.
AAAAAGACTCTTTCATTATGTGTGTATGTAGGATAGGGATATTCCACCCTCGGGATCACAAAATGTGGTAAAACCCTCGGCAAGCCTCGGGTTTCACCACATTTTGTGACCCCTCGGGTGGAATATCCCTATCCTACATACACACATATGAAAGAGTCTTATATTCTTATTACAGAGATGATCCAAGAATGATTCTATAACCCGTATCACACGATTAATTATAAAAGAGGTATTTAGGGGCCAGATATGATTAGATAACTATACAATTATTAAATTATATTATTCATATTCTGATCAAAAAGACATATGGGTTGCTTCTAAAATAATCATTTTGTGAACAGATATGATTCAATCATTGTACCTCCAAGAATTGTATTTTCAAATTCTTAGACTTACAGAACAGATATCATCATATGTCCAGAACAATGAAGTATTCAGAAACAGGGTATAACTCAGAAACGGAGAAGAATTCAGAAACAGAAACATGGTATAATTCAGAAACAGGGTATAATCACACTCCGAAAAGAAATATATTCACTAGATTTCTAGGTGGGGCTGCAATATTCCCAAACCTAAGACTTTTTTTCCCCAATTCTGCGCACAAGCTGGTTAAATAATATTGAGCGTGTTTTTTAAAAAACAAATCTGAAACAACAACCAAAAAACTCTAAAGTCTGTAGTAGTCATCAAATAATGAGTTATTTGAAGAATTTGATTTGAGGGCCATGAGTTGTTTTACGGTTGTCCTGATATCAGATAGTGGAGTGAATAGACCTACACTCGGATGGACTGATAGTAACCAAATAAAAACACAGACACGGGGACATATACTCCTGCCAGGGAACAAAACCCTGGAATTTAAATTTGTGAATGGATGAGGTATCACTTGGCTAATATCGGGAAAACTGATCGATGTGTGATTATCAAGATAGGGGTGGCTCAGACTTGATTCGGTATGACATCACCAAACACAGAGGGAAGTCTTAAGGGGCCGATATCGGTATATCTACCATATACTGGTGGGGTCTTCATGAGGGATCATGGAGATTGAGTCTTTCACCTGCTGTCCTGCCATTAATATTCGTTTTAATCCAATTATCCAATAATAAGATTAGTTTTGAAAAAAAAAAAAAAAAAAACTCAACTGTATCTTTAGGGAATTTTTTCTTGTTGTCAATACCATGGCAAGAATAAGAATGACCTTGACCTTTTATGTCGTACCCAGGTATAATTTAGGATGTTTCTTGGTAATCACAGTTAAAGTTTTCCCGAAGTAAATGTTGGGTAATGTTATGTAATCCAATTTTAGGAAATAATTAAAGGATCAAAGAGATTTTAGGTTACCTGATACAGGTCGATGCTTTTTTGTTATGGATCCAGATAACATCGGGAAAATTGAGAGGTAAGCACAGGTAATAAGGATCTCAGGTGTGACATATCAGGTAAATCCAGGTGAGGTGATACAAAGGTTAAGTAAAGGTGCAGTGCATCAATACACCTGTACGACATACCTGAAGGTCATACCTGCAGACTTACTCATCCCCCAATCCTGGCTGATGGACAGATTTACTCTTCCAGTCCCTTATTGCCTTACCGATGGACAGACAATTCTCATAGTCAGCTGATGAATAGATAATGTAGGGAAATCTCAGGGTAATTAACCCACAATGGACACAGTGTGCGTGTCCCTCACATTCTACCTGTGATCATCAACACCTGTTCAAAACTCGTTAGTGACTTATGGGGGTCAATCTGGTATAGAGTATAATGTGGACAAAAACACCAAAAATAACAAGTTTATTGTACAGAGATGGATTATTTCCAAATATAAACCTTAACTGAATAAGACTGGGCTTAATTGTGGGCATGGACAAATTACAGATAAAATGGTTTACATTATCATGGCATGACACATTTGAAACTACCACCAAAAAAGGACAATTCAAATAAACTCTTAATTTACTCTCTAATAAACATCAATGGTAAAGAATACCAAAGGTTCTTAAAATATTTAAAAAAAAAAAAAATCATTATTTTGTTAAATAAATATCCAAGGAGACCTACCTATCTAAACCAATGAAATGAAATATTTTACATTGTCAACTTTAATTTTGAAATTAACCAATAGAAAGAGTAAATACTCTATCAATCAGATCACCACTAAATATGATGAACTTTTGAGTACATTTAAAAAAAAAATGTATATATATATATACATATAGTCTAGAAACTTTAAAAGACGTTAAATGTTGTGCCCATGTATTGAACAAAATTCTGCGAACAGATGTCATGGGAGATTCCATAGTGATGTTTGCGAAAATAAACAATTCACAAAACCTGTCGACCTCGGAGAGATAAAAAAAAAAACATAAAAAAGATTCCCCAATACATTCGATTACAATGGCAACCTATTGTTGCCATGAAAACAATTCATTCAGCAGCCACAGGGTATTGTCACTAGGTGATGAAATACCTTGACGAATTAATTACACCTGCCTTAATTACAAACCAGGTGATTTCACAGGTGTCAGTCTAGTACTTCTTCAATACACGCTATCCCATAATATTCAAATTACTCTGTGTATTGCTTTTGTCTACAATATCTTTGAGTGAAAATGCCAAGCCTTTTGGTCTGTGTCATTGAAGAGAGAATACAGTTATTCAAACCTAAGCATATTTTTTCTGATTTCATTTATATTTTTAGAGAATATTCAATGTTTTTTCAAAAATATCAGTAGTTATTTGTTTAATGGGATACCAAATTTAGCTGTATCCAATCGAAATTTTGTATCATTAACTGAAATTATCATTACCATCAAAAGTATTTCTTTGTATTTCAAACCATTGTTATTATTAAATCTTGGCATCAGGAGAGTAGAATATTGGTTTGTGGATGTTTGGTTTATTTTAGATCTGACTCTATCAATAAATGAAAAAAAAAAAAAAATGAAATTAAAAAAAAGAAAATTTGATTTATTTTTTTACACACCTTAATTATAAAATCTGGATTTGATTCTCTTCTTAACAGATGTTTTGAAAAATACACTCACAGATGTACAATCTATTTGTTGATAGAATCAAATTGTACGATTATAAGTGAAGTTGAAAACTTGTGAAAAGTCATTAAAATTAATCGAATACACTAGAACACGTAAACAGACTCTTCAAACTTGTGAAAATGAAAAAAATAACTTGTCCTCGTGATCTGTTTCAGTGAGGAGCTTTGAAGAACGTCTGGAACAATGACATTTACAAGCGTCTAATCTTTCATCAGCTAGCTTGAACAACATCTACATGTACACATTCCCAAGATGTCTGCCAATGAAGAAATTGAAACTTAATGAAAAAAATCCCTTGATAACATATAACACTCGCAACTTATCATAAAAAGATGGTGTATGTAATTTTTTAGTAAATGGGAAACTTCTTACAGATAACAATCGAAATAGGAATAAACGAGAAATGTTTACAAGCTAAGTAAATATTAAGTTTCCATCTTCATGCATAAAAATATGGGTACTTAAGAGGAAATCTAGGCACTAACTAGATCTGTCTGCTTATCACCAAAATTCCCTTACCCTCTATTAAAACGAGTGGAAAATGAGTCTAAGATTGTCCTCATTGGAAAGCTGTTTCTTCCCAAATGCTACCGTATACCCTATATAAGCTCTACCAAACCATAATATGTTATTTCAAGTAGCCATTCCTCTCACAAAGCGACCAACACATCAGTTTTCACCAGCGCCACTTGAAATAAATAACTAATAGCATTCTGACAAGCTCGGAGATTTATACGTTGCTTTTAACAGTTTTCTTCAGACAAAACTGTATATCCGTACACTTTTCATTTCTGTTTCATCAAATCTGACAGCTTCCAGTGGGAGAAGGTATGATACCCTTTCTACCAGTACTTTTGCAAATTACTTTCACTTCTGTAAATTCGAGTTCTCAGACACTTTAAAAAAAAAAAAAAGAAAAAACAATCTATCAGCCATAATACCAATGACTTATTTTGAACTTTTCAAGAATTAATTTTAAACACACATCTGCTGGTAAATAACTAAACTGTTTAAGGAGGTAGTGAGGAGTTTCGGATTATCTTCAAATGTGATCAAGTAGCCATGATTTGTAATTGTGTATGAAAATAATGACCTTGAAAGTCATACAATTTTACAAGACTATTTAAAATCTTTTGTAGAATTTGGAAATAGAAATAACAAAGTTCAATTTGAATAATGCATAGAAATCATGCATTAAAATGACCAAAGTTAATGACTCCTAGGTACAAAATTTGCATGACAATAGTTTTTTTTTTACTGTGGAACAGTTGCATATATAACACAGGTAAGTTCATCTAGTCTTTGCAGCCAAACACACACACACACAAAAATTATGCCAGAACTTTGTAAATAGCTATCAAAATTTTATGTAGAACAATACTGCATGAAGCCGAATATTTCTGTCCATTGTGGCTGCAGGGACGGAACACAATGGCAAAGGTACAGGGACTCGGCAGTGCTGCAACGGGTATATACTTAAGTGTTACATTACTTGTGTGTTTACCAGGCCAGGATGATTAAATGATACACACAGTACAATAGATATATATCACTGGGTAGACACAATGGCTTCAGAAATCTGTAGGAAATGATCTTCTAGACATGCTTTATATAGCAGTTGGTGGCTATGTGTACTTTGTACCAACACCTTCTGTAGAATGTGATACTTCAGTCCTCTATGTACCGCAAACATCAGACTATATAATACAGGGGTCTATTATAAATACCAATTACTGTAAGTTATTCCACCCATTCATTTAAGGGTGATATCCACTAGTATGAGACCTTGTTTCTCAAACAAGAACACAGACAGACAATGTCCATCAGTTCTCTTAAAGATTCATTGTATATCATAATCTTTCAACTGATCAAGCCCATGGATCTATAGACTTAAGTCTTTTAAAATATGCATGTTATTCAATTTTGAGTAAAATATCAGAATGTGTATTTGCAAATACTTAAGTACATACATTTATTGTTATACAGACTTTTTAAAGAACAATTGACTTCCATAAAAAATATCTATGAATAACTGTTTTAGTCTACCCAGCTATAATCATGGGTAACTGCGTGCTGGGGAAGTAATTGTAGGAAAAAATGGCATTCTTGTACAACCTTTGGTTCTTTAGGAAGCATAAATTTATCAGTTCTGGTTGAAATAATGTAAGTCGCTAATTTAAAGAGAATATTTTTCTCCAGCAACATAAAGCAAAACATTGTATGTACTTGTTACTGCAAGGACTGAGGTGCTAAATAGTGTCATATAGTCTAAAGCAATGCATTACAATGTATATGCTACCTAACACATTAAACATGTGATTTGTGTTAGAGTTAAGGTTATATGCTACCTTACACATTATACCTGTGATTTGTGTTAGAGTTAAGGTTATATGCTACCTTACACATTATACCTGTGATTTGTGTTAGAGTTAAGGTTATATGCTACCTTACACATTATACCTGTGATTTGTGTTAGAGTTAAGGTTATATGCTACCTTACTGTAAGGTAGCATATAACCTTAACTCTAACACAAATCGCAGGTATAATGTGTAAGTTACACATTATACCTGCGATTTGTGTTAGAGTTAAGGTTACACGCTACCTTACACATTATACCTGTGATTTGTGTTAGAGTTAAGGTTATATGCTACCTTACACATTATACCTGTGATTTGTGTTAGAGTTAAGGTTATATGCTACCTTACTGTAAGGTAGCATATAACCTTAACTCTAACACAAATCGCAGGTATAATGTGTAAGTTACACATCATACCTGCGATTTGTGTTAGAGTTAAGGTTATATGCTACCTTATACATTATACCTGTGATTTATGTTAGAGTTAAGGTTACACGCTACCTTACACATTATACCTGTGATTTGTGTTAAAGTTAAGGTGATATGCTACCTTACACATTATAATTAATTAAGGATATCTGCTGCCATATAAATCACCTGTGACTTGTGCTAAATTTTAAGCATTACCCACAGCTGAACCATATTCTGAAACTATGTATTTGAAATGTAAATTCTGAGTAAGAAAAAATGCATTAGACAGCAGGGTAGATGACTGGCATTCCTAATCATATTTGTCAAACAATAGAATCCCAAAACAAAGGAAAACAAAGATGGCTAGACATCAAAGTCAACACAAAACACTAAACTGCAGTTAAACCTCAAATGCAATTCTGATACCTACATAAAATGGTTAGTCAGTCACAGTTTGGTGGGGGTGTGGGTAGGGGGGTGGGGAGGATATAGCCTTAATTACCACATTTTCACAATAGAGCTTGATTTGTCACACGCTCTGCGTAAAGGTAGACAACACAGCCAGGTGCCCTAATAACAATGTCCAACTAAGTCTTGTAATGCATTGACAGTTCAACAGACCGAGAACAATGAGTGCTGACCACATCGGAGTATTTCTATTTAGTATTGACTGACAGATTGACCGCAACATAGAGTACATGTTCCGATACCCCCTCAGAACAAGTACGTGAGAAAAACTGCGAAGAATCAAAGTCATAGAGGCCAGGAGGCCTGCGTTGAACCTTGGCCAAAAAGTTACAAAAAAAAAAAAAAATTATTTTAACTTACCCTCTACCGAGTAACTTGTTACTCCTTGTATATGTACCAACACACTCCTTTCCATGGGGAAGTTAAAAATCCATTTTTTTTTTCGAAAACACATCGGTGGGCGTTCATTCCTGTCGTTTGACCTGTTACCTGGTAAAGTTCTATCTGTCTACCTGAACAGGTACGCTGGTTTATTGGCCAGGCCGTGTAATCTATTATTGATACTCGCTAACCAATCCATGTGGCCTTTGATGGCCGATCTGCCTCTTTCTTCTGTTATTGTTTCTATGCCAGGGCTGTGTTCAGGGGCCCTCACACATAAACTACGACACTGAATCAGATACACACGATCCCAGGGTCTCCATTATTGTGTTAAAGAACTGTTAGTCTAATGCTAAATAAACATAAATATTTAACCGCACCAAACAGTTCCTTGAATTCATGAATTGAAAACATAATGTTTTCATATCTTTTTAGAAGTTTACATAATTACTTTTGAATGATAAATTTTTTTTGTAGTCCTTGTCAAAATCTGACATGATGCCACGTGAATCTTGGTTAATTTTTTTAAAATTTATTCAAATTGGCCTTACATTAGCTTCAAACAACTTAACAGATGAAACACAATTGAATTGTTTTAGTTTAACAATCTTGCACATAAAAATGAACAAATAAGCCAAAAATTTGTTATTACAACCAATCATTCAGGTAAATTTTTAGAACTTTTATGGAAAAGTTTCATATTAATATCTCGATCATTAAGCTTTGAAACCTCATGGTAGAGCCACTGATTTGCTTAACTAATGGTGTAAAAAATCAAGCGTCTTTAAATGCCCAATAGAATGATAGCGTAGTGGGACGGGAAACAGAACAATACTTCATCCTGGTCTCATCTACCCTCCAGATGCGCTCCATCGAACACCACCGACTGACAGTCCACTGACACAATGGGTATTTACCTGTACAGGTAAACGGTTCTATAGGTACAATTCTTAGTCATAGGAAAAAATAAACGGCTCTTTTTCATTGAATGTCTGCATCGTTAATTAGTCCTTTTCTGTGTGCGTTTATAAACTTGTCTTTTCAACACTATTTTTGATAGATGTGTGTGACGTCAACGGTTTGAGAAATTATGCCATTTATCCGTGTGAACTTGTGACACTTTCTCCATTCTTGAGAACTTAATTTTGTAAACATTATACCGGATTAATGCGTTCACACACAAAAAAAGTAAAAATTTTTAATTCCCATAACACTTTATTATTGTATGAGCGAACTTTTCTCATGGTCTCGGATCATTCTCTAGGTATTACGTTACTCTCCCATAGATATCGAAATTCTTCAAAATGAAGCCACAAAGAGGTCCAATTATCATTGTAAAATCACTCCATATCACTGTAGTTAATCTTAAAGCGGTTTTAAACGGACAATTTGAAGAGCGATCTCTATCCAGATTAAATCTGGGTCCTCCCAAAGCTTGATCTGATTGATTTGATCAACATGCTTGACCTTGACCTTGAACAATCCGGTATAAATTTTTCTCAATTCTCCCAGGAAATGTTTGATTGAAATAGCCATGTACTTCAACGATGCTGCTGTTTTTGTCTTTAGCTGACGCAGTTTGAAAAGTACTTAATAATGATAAACCTGCCTTGTAATTTTTACCACAAGGAAGCTAACTTTGTATTAAATGTAATAGATTACACCTGCAAGTAAAAGAAAACCAGGAAATATATGAAGAGTCTTAACATTTTCTAACCTCCTGTGGTATGCTGTTCTTCAATGATCAATGTCCTAACATGTATTTAACTTAGCCCAAGTCCATAGAAAGGATGTATAAGATTATGAATTACATTTATTTCAAGTTTTTTTTTGCTTTGCTGAGATGAGCCGTATCACCTGATAAACAGAGTTCATTATGACAATTTCTTTCATATGGCAACAAAGAAAACAATATTTATACAAATTTTCATTAAATTTTTCAAAATTTATCATCCTCTCCCAATTTTTGTATTTAATAAGTCATTGAAGGGAAAAGTATCGGTAACAAAATCCCTCTATATGATATTTTCACAGCTTTAGCAGTTTAGTTTCAATTGGACATTTTCCTGATGAATAATAATAAAAAAAAAAAATTGAATGATGATAGGTTGGTGTTAAGTCCTCATATACCTGACGACAGACACGTCAGTCATGGGTCGTGGATCAGTGTCAAGCTTCACCTCAATGTCTACACCTTATGAATGGAGGGCCGGCTCATACCTGGTTAATATACTACAGGCAAAGTACACAAATCTTCTAAAAAAATCTTTATTAAATGATGTAATTCAATTTATCTCTGTCTTAAAGCACAGAAGAACAATGTCCTGGATTTACGCCATTTAAACACCAATCACATCTGATCATGAAAGATCTTGAAGCGGCCCGTTATTTAATGAAGATGGAAGACGGAGATACTGATTCCGTGCTGTTCACCAGCTTTTCAATGCTATGGCCCTGTTGACGATGGCCGTCTGATCAGTTCTGAGTGACGGACTCGGACCCTGACATAACAAGAGCATGACGTACTTTGGCTTTAATTGTTTTGTTCGGTACCGTCGTCTATACAAGATGGCCGCCATTGTCTTATGTCTGTAGGATTGTAGTTTGAAGACTATTTTACCCATCTTATAACAATCTGTTATCAATACTCATACAGATTTTGATAATTTAGTTATTTTCTTTAATTTGTCCAGTAGAGGGCACCACTTTGTAAATGTCTGTTTCAAGATAAATCTGGCTTGATAGAAGTTTAACTTAGTTGTTCAGACTCCCCAATTGATGTATACATTACAGTACTTTGTTACATTACATCAGACTCCTGAGCATTCAATCGTATTTCTGATGTAAACTAACTTCCTTCAATAAGACATGTTACAACAAGTCATGAGTTAAACAAGTTTCTCTCTGTATTCTGGTATCCTGTCTAATCTGACCAATTATTTTATGTCCCGAAGGTTGTCAGATTAAACATTTAGTTTCTTGCTGTATTATGACATCCTATCTTATCTGACCGATTATTTTATGTCCCAAAGATCGTCAGATTAAACAAGTTTCTCTCTGTATTCTGGTATCCTGTCTAATCTGACCAATTATTTTAAGTCCCGAAGGTTGTCAGATTAAACATTTAGTTTCTTGCTGTATTATGACATCCTATCTTATCTGACCGATTATTTTATGTCCCAAAGATCGTCAGATTAAACAAGTTTCTCTCTGTATTCTGGTATCCTGTCTAACCTGACCAACTATTTTATGTCCCAAAGGTGCCATATTAGAAATGGTTTTCTAAATATAGATTTACTTTTGAAAAAATCCCATGTTGAAGGAAAGTTTCTTCTCAGTATCATATCTGATTTTCCATTTAGGTTAATAAAAGAAATTTATGGGTAGTAAAATCAAGCATCCACCTCATTAAATGGTAACAGATATCATGGAACACAGGAAAGTGAAAATTGAAAACAGGTGACTTTACCTCACCTCTGCTATCTACAAAATAAATGATTAAATAAAAACTTACCTATTTACTTCGTTCCCAAGAGAGTTTCCCATGTACAGATATCATGTCCGAAGAATATCTGTAATGATATGGAATTAAACAAGTTTTTAAAATCTGGTGTTGTAGTTGTAGGCATACAACATAGAAAATGGTTGTTAAATTCTAATCACAATGCATGCACAACTGACAATGGGTTTCATATAAATCCTACGGTATTTCTAAAGGTCTACGAACATTCATGAAAATTTAAAAACAAAACTCCATGGGCTGGTGATGAGAGATATGGCAGAACTGTGACAGTTTAATATCTGAATGCCAATGTCGAAAAGCAACTTCATAAAAGCTCATGTTCATAATTCAATATATTTTTAAAAAATCTTTTTATTTTCTGTGACATTCTGAATTAAATATGACGCGGAAACATGTGTCTGTTCTATCTGTATTTAATGAATACAGGTTCCCTATCTACATGTACTAACGACTTTCTCAGCAATATTTTTACAGGTATAAAACTCTGGAACAATACCATAAACATTTCCCTTGTTACCTGGTAAAGTGTAACTTGTTAATATCAACAGTGAGATAATCTGTCCAGACTTCTTACAATGAAATTCAAAACCTACTTCTACCTAATTATACTAGAGAAGGAAATTGTCCATTGAAATATTTCCTTTTCAAATTATGAATTTTTATAACAAATTTCATAGTTTTTATCTTCCAAGAGATTAAAATTTTATTCGAATTTGATAGAAACTAGAATTATGTTGATGCAAAATGAATGCTCCTATCCCTGGCTTTAGTTTGACACCCACAAATGATCTAAAAAACTTGCTAAAAAAAACTTTTATACATTTCTATCTATAGTTGCCACAGCCAGCGAGCCAGCCAGATGGACAGACGGAATGACGGACAGATCAGTATGCCCTGACAGACGGAATGACAGACGGATCAGTATGCCCTGACAGACGGAATGACGGACGAATCAGTATGCCCCAACTAACGAATCAGTATGCCCCAACTAAGTCATCCGGACTGGAGCATAAAAATATATGGTATAATAGCAATACCATCTTGGTACATGTATTTTCCCATCAATGATAAGTGATTTTAATTTTCTTTGTTACCAGTTTCTAGTGTTTAGCTATACATACCCTGTTGATGAATCTCTTAAACCACTGAGTAAAGGTGTAAAGTTTCTCATATAAAGTTAATTATGTTTGAAAAAACATGTTCAGACATAGATGTAGAAGGCAGCATCTCCATTACAGATCCAAATACCTGTATGTCATAATTATACATTTGTAACAATATTTACCTGTCAATGACATATAGAGTTTCCCTAACAATGTTATATATCTATATATATACGTATATATATACCTGAGTCAGGTGTATAATTAGGGAAGATACTGGTTATCTACCTGTGAAAATACCCAGGTACAAACATCCCACTTGGGACAGACTCGACACTACACCAGTAGGGGGTTCGACTGTATTGTTTATAAATTAACAATCGACGATACGCGAGGAATTCGTACCCAGTCATGACCATAATCCCTAAATATACCCTTTACTTTTATCTGTGGGCAGTGGGGTCGATTCTCGGGTAGGAAGTTTGTCACCTGTAAGATGGTCGTTATGGAAATACAGGTGTGCCTAGCTACCCCGTGGGTGTTAGAGGGACAGACAGTTGTTAACCGCACCATTAGGCAGATATATGCGGTTAGTGTCAGGGACCATTACTTACGAACAGGTCTATTCTGTTTTCTGATTGGTCCATTAATCATGATGACCACTTCATATATTGACCACAAAGTGTACATCTCTGTATCATAAAACTTTCTCACGCTGCTATCACATGCCAATTAGCTGACATCCCATTTCAAAAGATCAACCACAAGATTTCTATGAATGCCTTCAATCATAACAAGAAGATGATAAATTGACAAAATTTTCTTGAAAAGAAAACATGGCAAAAAGATAATTATTATAATTATTGAGTTTGTCAATAATTTCTGAATTTAATTTTGATTTTTTTTTTTTAGATTTTAAGTTATCTTACAGTGAAAAGCATATGGAACTTATAATCAAAGTATTTTATTTTTCACTGAAAAAAACCCAAAAACTTAGAAATATTTAAAAATCAGTTTCATTATGCATTCTTTCCATAAGTGTAGATCTTTATATACTTACATTGGAGTTAATTCATCCAGGTAAATTCCAGGTAAAAATCTATAAGGTGTACTATTGGATCTTTGTACCAGTGCTTGTTAGAATTTTCCATGTTGCTGGTGTAACAAACGACTGCTTTCAGTTTCACTCTAGTCGATTACACATTACAGGTAAAGTTTAGATATGAAAACTCTTTGCCGAGGTTTAATCACGAAAATATGCACACTGGGCCAGTCTAAATATCTCTAATATCTATGTTAAAACTGAGTTGCGTGAATTGGTGGATTATTTCATTTGACCTATTGATAGTGTGCAGTTTCTCATGAATAAAAATAGCCTCAGCAAAACAGCGTGGGAAAGTCTTGTGTGTTAGGTGTATTAATGATATCAGGTGAATTGATCCCGAGATAACGGGTACATATTATCATTTACAGGGTGGCCGATGACATCATCACAATTTATTTCCCGTCTTCGAATCACAATTCTGGATATTAATCGGGTTCGGGTATAATTTTTTTAATGACAGAGGTCCCCGGATTAAATTTTAAACCGACCTCTCATTTACGTTATGGGGATTCTAGAACCTCAACAACAGAAGGGGAAAGTTTCTTTAAAAACTGAAAAACATGGTCATTGGTGGTTATTGTTACAGTTAGTACAATGGCCTGAGACACCCACACTAGAATTGCCGCCCCTGATTGTAAACATAGCCAAACAAACCACACCCCCTCTTTATAAAGTCAAACATGAAAGCTCCGGAACCACTTCAACCATTAAAGGGATCTATAAATGATAACTGGAGCTCAAATGGACCATGACAGCAAGTGAGTCCCCTAGTCTGTAGAAATGTATTGATATATGGAAATTAATTGGAAAGATCAACATTCCGACATGCCTGGAGTTTTTCAACCAACTGTTATATTTATCATGTGAACTTATAGACTTCTGACTGTTGATTTAGCATTGTGAATATAGATTTTTTTTTTCGTATTTATATTAAAAAACATATTAAAATTCGAATTGATAAAAAGGAATATTACATGTCTTTCACTCGTTTTAGACACTGACGTCTTCTACTTATAGGGTCCTGAATGTTGATTTAGCTTTGAAATATATTTTAATTTATCTACCAATATTAAAAAAATCAAAAATCAATGGTTTAAAATGATACTATTATTAGCCTATTTTTACAATGAATCAAAGTAATGGTAAAAAAAAAAAAAAAAAATTCTTCTAAATTTTTCAGATATCCTATGCTTTTAAACAAAATCATGTGTTTTGAGAATTGGGATGGGTGGAGGTTGGAATTTTGATCCCAATCAAGATCCCTAGGGTTTTCAAGTGCAGACACAGGGGCCTTAATCTATCCAATGTGTTGTCTAACCCACATTCACACTTCCCCTGATGCAGTACACATAAAATATTCAGATTAATTACATCTCACATGGAATGATTTAAATTTCCGAAAGCGACATGATCTAATACTTAAATTTAAAAAGATGTGCAGGCATTTGTGTGCAATCAATGTCCATCTGCCATGATCATGTGACTTCCTGTTACCATAGTTACCAATATGTCACTCCTATAAACAAATAAGCCTCTGACCACAAATTAGCCCTCCACTCTTTTTTTGTCATTTTTGCAGAAACATCAATTTTGAAATGCCAAGATCAAGTGGTGCACAAATGAGCCCTCCCCAAACTTTAATACTAAGCCTAGCTTCACCCTAATTGGAGAGGGGGTGGGGGTAGGAGGGTAAGGGGTGGGGGCCTATTTGAGGATGAACATGTTAACTACGTGTAATTTTCTTTTATCAGAGATATATATTACAAGATACTCACAAAACTGGACTCTTTTTCAACTACAAATGGTTAATAGCTTTTATTTTGGAAGCAATAAATGTGTAAGTATAATATTTCACTGTAAGTTGTTCAAAATCCACATGAGCACTTAAAATTTGTCAAAACATAAGGACTTGACATCGATATTCCCTATTACGGTCATAGAAAAAAATTGTCTGTACATTTTTTTTACTATAATAATGTCAAAATATTTACTTTCATTTTCAAGAAACAAGATGTCCTGTATAAGTTTTCATTTTTTATTCTTCGGATGGAGATTGCTTGAGATTCACATGATATACATATATATACAATATACTTAAAGTCTCAAACATGATGGAATCTCTATATAAAAAACATATGTGATCGTTAAAAGCTGGCTAAAATTTTGAAGTGGACTAGACATGGTAATCATATTGGAACAAGACCCGAAATACATTCTACATGTAAATAAATACAATATGACAGTATTTTTTTCCACAAATTTTTGAAAGAAATTACATGCGTACGTTTATTTCCTCATTTTTTCTCTCCATAAAAAGGTGATTAAAATTCAGTACATCTATTTCCCTGACATTTTTTAAAAAGTATTTTTTTTCTGTAAAGATTACCATCGCAGAGGTTATAAGGTAATTACGGTAAAATGTGTCTTTAATCAGAATAATATTTTATAGGTCACCAAGTCAGTAAGTTTCCATTATGTTAATTACATAGGTCTTTAGCTATCAGAGGTTATCTTAGTGTTTACTGATCAGAGAAAATTTCTACAACTGTAAAATGGAGAACAAGATAACTTCTAATCTCTAATACAATTTCTTCCCAATAAAACTACCCTCCATCTCATAATCTTATCATTTATTATAACGTTAAAAAGCTTTTTTGTGTTCATTTAAATAAAAAAAAATTCCGAGATATGACATTTTCTGAAAATTACTTACAGATTATGTATATGATATGATGTGTCGATCGCAGATAAGTCGTGACTGGGTTGTCTGCCCTTTGTCTGGCCAAACTAAGGCCAAGTACTGTGTAATGATGGCTGGCTGCAGACCAACGTGTGTCCGACATGCTGGGAAGACAAACGAGTCTGCACCACCCTCAAGAGGCAAATAATTGTCCGTCTCCGAAGGCCAGGGTGCATGTAACTCCTACGATTGTTTTTCGGGTCGTGTTTTGGCTGCAGTGATGGTATATCTCGTGTGATGTTTTGAGGGGGAGAGGGTACATCAGACATTCCGTCGGAGACAGAAGCAGAAGTCAGGCTAATCTACGGCACTGTTGGTAACTTAATTTCAGTGTACCTCGATGTCATGCAACCTTCGGCCTAATTGGGCCACTTAAATGCATACAACATCTAATAGCAACGCTACTGAGAATCCACTTTTGCCTCTGCAGAAGAAAAGCGATGCAGCATTTCACAAAGAAACTTTGATTTGATTGGACGTAAGAGCTGTGGTAGAGGATCCACAATTATGCACTGTCAAATCCTGTTTATCCTGATGACTCTTTGCCAAACCTAAGGTTGCAGAGCTGTGGTGCAATTTTCCCAAAGATATACATATGCACAATTTTTTATTCTCTGCAGAAGAAACCACTTCAAAATAAAATAATTCAAATCATTTTGAGATTCCAACAAAAACATCAAAACTGATATAGGAATTTTTAAACTTTTAGAAATTTTTTTATATCGGTTACTAAAATTTTCTGGTAAAAACAAATTTTACATGTAATTATATAGATTCTGGCATAACATGAAATCAGGCGAACATAGACATTCTCCATCCAATGTCTGGATCTTGTCAATATAATTTTATCCCTTAGCATCCCGAATTTAATATGGCTCAACCATTGATAGATATGTGAAATTTACATCAAACATATCAAATCCTGAAAGCTAAACTAGTAATCCGTAGTCAGTAATCAATGTATTACTATCATACAAAAGTGTAACAATATTTACTTCAGACTTTTTCAATAATATCGTTTTTTTTCTCTCTCAATATTTTAGCATATCCAAAAGGAAGTTTTCAAAACTGTATTAGAATCCATATTGAAAGTATAAAATATTGTTACCAGAGGTGCAGAATTTTTATAAAAAAATAAAATAAAAAAATTTCTCTGATAAAAGAATGAAAAATTTGGGTTTGTATCCATGGGTCTATTTTTGGTGCTTGAATCCACTTGGTTTCTAGAATTAGATTTACTGGAGTCAAAAAGACACTTATCTTGTCATCTTTCCCCAATAAAGAACTCGTAGTTATAAGGGTGGGCTTTGTGTTGGCTAGGTAGAGGTATATACCGCCAGGCCTCTCCCTCAGTATGAGGTTTCACAGACCTTTGGGAATGTGCAATAGAAACACTGCTATTGATAACAAACGCAGCAATGTTCAATGTCAGACAAACTCTTAATTCCTTGTATCCCAACTTCATCCCAGTATCACAAATGGATCTGTTTCTGCGATACAAGTTTCTTCATAAACTGCTGTACTTTCTTCAATCTCCATGGCATATAGCAGTAATCCTGTCCAAGGTTTTAGTAAATCATTTTAATTTTAAAAGAGGTTTGTTTTCCTGTTAATTCAAGTGGTCTGTCTCATTTCAAATCTTTAGCGAATACAGAATTATGCTGTACATGTTGGTAAATTATACTATCAATACCAAAATACGCGGTAACATCCTCTCAGTGTCGAACACTAATGTACACACATTTAAAACAAATGACATCAAGCTTGAAAAAAAAAGTACTAAAGCAAAAATATGTGATATACAGTACTAAAATGTGTGTACTGTTGTCTAAGTAAATGGCAACTATTGTGTGGTGTTCTAGTACATGACAACTACTGTGTGGTGTTCCAGTACATGACAACTCCTGTGTGGTGTTCCAGTACATGACCTGTCTGGTGTTCTAGTACATGACAACTCCTGTGTGGTGTTCCAGTACATGACCTTTGTGGTGTTCCAGTACATGAAAACTCCTGTGTGGTGTTCTAGTACATTACAACTCCTGTGTGGTGTTCTATTACATGACAACTCTTGTGTGGTGTTCTAGTACATGGCATGACCTGCGTGGTGTTCCAGTACATGACAACTCCTGTGTGGTGTTCTAGTACATGACAACTTCTGTGTGGTGTTCTAGTACATGACAACTACTGTGTGGTGTTCTAGTACATGACACGACCTTTGTGGTGTTATAGTACATGACTGTTCTTGTGTAGTGTTCTAGTACATGACATGACCTGTGTGGTGTTCTAGTACATGACAACTCCTATATTGTGTTATAGTACATGACAACTCTTGTGTGGTGTTCTAGTACATGACATGACCTGTGTGGTGTTCTAGTACATGACAACTCCTATATTGTGTTATAGTACATGACAACTCTTGTGTGGTGTTCTAGTACATGACATGTCCTATATTGTGTTCTAGTACATGACATGAGCTGTGTGGTGTTCCAGTACATGACAACTCCTGTGTGGTGTTCTAGTACATGACAACTCCTATACTGTGTTATAGTACATGACAACTCTTGTGTGGTGTTCTAGTACATGACATGTCCTGTGTGGTGTTCTAGTACATGACAACTCCTATATTGTGTTATAGTACATGACAACTCTTGTGTGGTGTTCTAGTACATGACATGAGCTGTGTGGTGTTATAGTACAAGACAACTCTTGTGTGGTGTTCTAGTACATGACATGTCCTGTGTGGTGTTCTAGTACATGACAACTCCTATATTGTGTTATAGTACATGACAACTTCTGTGTGGTGTCCTAGTACATGACATGACCTGTGTGGTGTTCTAGTACATGACATGTTTGGTGTTCTAGTTCATGACAACTCCTGTGTGGTGTTCTAGTACATGCCATGTCCTGTGTGGTGTTCTAGTACATGACAACTCCTATATTGTGTTATAGTACATGACAACTTCTGTGTGGTGTCCTAGTACATGACATGACATGTGTGGAGTTCTAGTACATGACATGAGCTGTGTGGTGTTCCAGTACATGACAACTCCTATATTGTGTTCTAGTACATGACAACTCCTATTTGGTGGTTCTAGTACATGACATGTTTGGTGTTCTAGTTCATGACAACTCCTGTGTGGTGTTCTAGTACATGACAAAAAGCTGTGTGGTGTTCCAATATATGACAAAACTTGTCTTTTTGTCCAAGAGCAAGATAAAATCTGTCATCTTGTCCAAGTGTATGAGAATGAACACGTCCTGTTGTTCTAGTAAATAACAAAATCTGCCCATTTATCACAGAACTAGACAAAACCTCTCATTTCTTCCTAATTCATAAACAAACTGGCCATTATTTATAGTGTGTACCTACATAAAGTTGTTGGTATGTATAACATTCAGATTATGTAAAACGCAGAAATAAGTAACTGGCATGACTTTAATGCAACACATGACAACAGTAACTGCCTCTTTATTTGATGTTTCAGACTATCTGATTGGCTGGCAAATTCAGCTCCTCAGATTGGCTTATTGGTGTGATATCAATGCTGATGATTGTACAATCAGCTTTTACAGTGATTGGGGAGGCAAGTTTGTGTGTTACAGGCAGATTAGTGTAGGATACAGCTACGACTGGCTATGATTGTCAGAATCTGACATAATTTATCAGTGTAAATGTCAAACTCCCCGTAAAATGCGTCAATATCTGATCTCCCCTCCTTCCCATCATACTTCATAACTATCGTAGATCAGATAGATACGCCATACATACACATCAGTATGTATCTCACGCAAAAAGCGAAAAAAAAAAAGTTGTCTTTTTATGTTTATGTTATAAAATTCCATTGTTTTTAATAAAGAAAATGGCGTCTGTGTTATGGGACTGCAACTGGGATTGTCAGACAGGAACACTGCTACGCCAGATATCGCCAGGAAGAAAAACTTCCACTTTGATAATTGCGACAAATCTAACTTTCCGACACTTAAGCTATCATTCTTTGGAGGGCTGACATTCTAGTAAATAAGTTATGGAGGAATGGTGATAGAATTAACGACACTCAGAATTAATCTCTTGCATGTTCTGTTAGATATTCTTTTTAAAATATTTTTGGCTTCGATTCAAGTCTAATGGCATTTTCACAGACATCTGTAAATACTGGAGTTTTATGATACAAACAAATATATCAAGAATCCATTTCAAAGCCAGAAGGCATGCAGTCACAGGAGAAAACAGAGCCTAGCGGTATATCACCATATTACACAAGCTGGTTAAATAATCATTCCGAGGGTGACATTATGTTCCATATTCCTTAGAGAAAGTCTGGGGGACTAAACACAAAGCCATACTGGCATGATGACAAAGTCACAGCTTGAAAGTATTGTTAGCTTAAAAATATTTATCAAAAATTTTCATTTTTTTTTATTTAAAACTTTTGTGATTGCTTTCAAAAGAACTACACAACTTTATTTCAATTTTGCAGTTTGTGTTTCTGTACCATACTTATCCCATAGTAAGCCCAGGGGGCTCACACATACCTGTAACGATGTAATTACAAGGTCAAAGGTTACCAAATATGATGCCACATTTTCACTGTTCTATCAAATTTTGAAGAAGCAAGATGTATTTTTTGCAGTTGTTATGAAAATAGCCATATCTTTCTTTATAAGATTTATTTTCAAGACATATTTTCATTCTAAAAAAAAAAAGCAATAAAAAGATAGAAGTCTGTGAACATAATAACTTTTACAGATAATACAAGTCAAAAGTAAGGATTCAAAAGTTGAAAGGTTAGGATCCAAAAGGTCAAAGGTTAAGAACTGTAAAGTCAATAGGTCGGGAATAACAAGGTCATCATAAACAGGAAACTGCATAGTTTAGGGAGCAGCAAGTCGAACCAGGAAGAGTTCTGACGAGCAGAAACACAAGAAAATGTGTGAGCTTCCATTCAATAGTAGGTAATGCATACTGAAGATAAAAGTGCAGTGAGGCTAATGATGTGGTATTTGTGTCAGATCTCGGTACATATAGACACTTCATTCAACAGGACAATCTCCTATATACACATATTACGGCAATCAGGGGAGAATTTCTGGAGGGATATTTATAGCTGGGAGTTATGTCTGCTGATCTGGGGGGTTTCAGAGCTCAGGGATATATTGGTAGGTTATATCAGGTGGTTATGCTGGGTCAGAAACCTCTACTGATGGTCCGCATACCTAGGACACATTTCACACGTTGATTTAATTCCCTGTAGTTTTATGAAGTCACTTAACTTCAAAACGAACCTGTCTTAATGTGCCATTTATTTTAAGAAACAATCTGCCATAGTTAGGGTTGGGGAAACCTATAATACAAGAAATTTCCTTCCTTCAGGGGACAGGCGCCTAATTTCAAGACATGACACGCCTTTAGGGGTTGGGGTTTACCTATTTTAAGAAGCTAACTGTCTTCAGACACCTAAAAATAGAAATGAATACCTGTCTTCAGGTACTACCTGTGTAAAGAGACCACCTGTATTGAAGGACCACCACCTGTGTTTCAATACTCTCTCAAGAAATATATTGTTTTAAGAAACCTTCTTTACTGGCAGACTGAGTCTCACAGACCACATTAATTTCCAACCGTGTTCATGAATATCATAAAACATATTCCCTCTGGACAGGATCTGCTTAATGGCTGTTTCTATAACAATTCCGAGATCGGTATTCATTTTGACATAAAGCAATTACAAAGTGAAATGTTTGTTCCATGTTCTTTTTTACAATCATTCTGGCGTGCTTGTGTACTCTGTATTGATCAGAAGACAAACACACGAGTTCTATATGTTTCTGTACCAAGTATTTGTCAGGTCAATTATGGGCTTCCAACTGTTTCCTCCAACAGAATGGCTTATTGGAGAAATCAGAAAGTCAAATACTCCAGCTATTTATCATGCATGCCATATTGAGAACCTGCTGGTCTATCTTACAAACTTATGTCGCCAATACAAAAGCTACTGACTAGAGACACCGCTGTACCTACACCAGCACGGTACACCAGCACACTGTCTCTACTTTGATACATACCTTGGGGTTTTCAGGACTCCCCAGTACATTATCCTAGCTACCGAGTTCCTGGCTTACTGGACTTGGTCCAAGACTGAGACTAAGACTCCTGTACCACGTCACAATTCAGGAGAATCCCAACTGAACACACAAATGTAGTTTCTGGAATTTTCCAATACTTTTGCAAACAGTGAGGTCCCGTTTCAGGTGAAGCGAATGTATATTCTAAGGCTACCTGTAGTAGGTTTTCTACCTGACAGGTGGAAACCACCTGTATGTCTCTGCCAGCCTCTGTAACATTACCCTGTGACCACACACACTAGTACACCTATATCTCCTGCTGTCACTCAGTCTATTCCTCCATCTATCTATCTGTATTTATCCCTCTATCTGTGTTTCTCACTATATTTAGATAACTTCGTTCAATATATCTTAATTTCCTGTATGTCTATCCCATCTTCTGTCTATCCATCTTGTCTCGCTTTCTCCTTTCCGTCTGTATTGGTTATAACTGTCTATTCTTCCGTCATTAATATTTCCTCATTCTGTCCATCATAGATCGACCTAAAGCATTTTTTTTATACTTCTCCAGTATATCTCAGGCTATCTATCTGTCTATAACATAAATGCCTCCCCACGATTCCCTCTTTGAGTCTGTGTCCCCAGGCCTCCTCCCTACCCTTATATCTGTCTGTCTATCTGGTGTATATGTCTAACTGTCTGTCTAACTGTCTGTCTATCGCTCCTCCCGCTGCTGCCACTGGGAGAGTTCCAGGGACCAGTGAACTCTAGCTGGGCTGGCCTGATCAGGGAACAGGTTGTTGTTTTTACACTAGGGTTTATGTAATGGATCGGGAGAGCCAAACTCTACTCAGAGAGATGAAAGAGGCCTGTAGACAAACACAAGGCAGGTCTACTGATAAGGAGGATATAAACGATGTCAAAGTTTGGGAAATGTCTTTGCTACTGAGGCTATTTAGGTCTCACTAAGACAGGAAGTTGATAACTAGGGCTGTTGTCCGTCAGTGTTGAGGTAGTGTCCGGTGGGGAAGGAGGTGTCCGGTGGGGAAGGAGGTGTCCGGTGGGGAAGGACGTGTCCTTGGGAGATCCAAACTGGAATATGATGTGTCCACTTCTCCAACTACAGAGTTCAAGTTGGGACATAAAGGATGTGGTTTTGGATAATACATTTGTAGTATCCAATATATATTGTCCACTTTGGGACACATAGTGTTGGGCAATTATAGTGTCAAATCTAGTACACAGTGTATATAGTGTTAGATCTGGGACACATGCCATCCAATCTAGTCCATATAATGTTTGATCTTGGACATAAAGCATTGAATATAGGACATAATGTCCAACATGGGATATGATATAGTGTCCAACATTGGCCACAATCTGGGACATATAGTGTCCAATCTGGAACATATAGTGTCCAATAAGGGACATATAGTGTCCAATCTGGGACATATAGTGTCCAACATGGGACATATAGTGTCCAATCTGGTACATATAGTGTCCAATCTGGGACATATAGTGTCCAATCTGGGACATATAGTTTCCAATCTGGGACATATAGAGTCCAATCTGGGACATATAGTGTCCAATCTGGGACATATAGTGTCCAATCTGGGACATATAGTGTCCAATCTAGGATAATCCTATGGAGGAGACACATTGTGTTCAGTTTGGGACACACACTGTGTTCAGACTCATAAAATATCAAGACTGCCATATTAAGTATAGAAATATTGTTGAGTGACCAGACCAAGACTATCCTTGACCTTGGATGCCTTATACAGAACATTATCAAATCTGTCCATTTAACAGCCTCTTACCCACAATCCCTTTTGTTGCGACAACACAACATCAGCACTGCAGTGTAATGGATGCCACACCCTGGTGACATCAGACATTGGTATCGAGTGATACACTTTCAGTGTCGCTGACCCTGCGTGTAAATCATGTCGATCAGGTGTTTGTATCATAGAGCGCATTGTATCATTGGTACAGCGGATATAGAAAACTGTTGTGTGATTGATTTCGCTGGGTGCTGTTTTATTATATCAGTGTGGATCTCTTATTTTATTACTACTGAGTATAAAACCATCCAATCTGATAATGCCTGACAAAAAAACAACAAAACCAAGAGCAGCTCATCAGCCCGTCCAAACAAATCAGACTGGTTTTCACATTCGTTTCTCCCGTTTATCCAACACAAAGGCGTACAGAAAGGTCACAGGAACCCTACTTAGGCCTAAAAAATATCTCGGACCAATCAACAGTTCTATACTAGGGATATGTCTATCTCTCCATCATACCATAGAGTTTGACCTCGATCTCCCAGCGCGACCTCTAAACAGGACCCGAGCTAGACAGATCGAGGTTATAAAACCAGGCACAAATTACCTTTAAAATAATTCATTCATGAGTTCATGATTAAGTCAACTGAATCTGTGAATAATAGGACTTTATTAATAAGTGCTATTGGTGGGCATTGTGTCGCAGTAAACAATAGGCACCTTGTTGACTCAGAAAATAACCATTATATAAACACTTCATACCATGCCCTCCCAATCACCATATCAATAATTCACCAAGAAACAGAATAAAAGTATATGGAAATTAATTCAATTATTATAACGATGTACTCTAGGGAATAACTCATAATAGCTATTTTTGAGAGAAACATGGATTATTTGTGGACAGAAACATCAACAAAGTGTCTTCAAGATAAAACAATAGTCGGTATAAGAAGATGTTGTTATAGAGGGGTTGATGTCAAATATCAGAGGTGTCATTATAGAGAGGTTATATAAAGTGACTTTGATATATAAACATTGGGGGTAGACTCGGTATTTTTATCCAGAGAACTAATGATTTTGATTTACAATTATCAATACAAATGCTATTGTCCCCATTCCCTCCACCCCAAGTGGTCATTATAAAGAGGTGTCATTATAGAGAGGTTATATAAAGTGACTTTGATATATAAACATTGGGAGGAGACACAGTATTTTTAATCAGAGAACTAGTGATTTCAATTTACAATTATCAATACAAATGATATTATCCCCACCCCCTCCACCCAAAGTGGTCATTATAAAGAGGTGTCATTATAGAAAGGTTATATAAAGTGACTTTGATATATAAACATTGAGAGGAGACTTGGTATTTTTATCCAGAGAGCTAATGATTTCTATTTACAATTATCAATACAAATGCTATTATCCCCACCCCCTCCACCCAAAGTGGTCATTATAAAGAGGTGTCATTATAGAGAGGCTTAGGCTAGTTGTGGTTTATCATTAAATGATATATTTGAAGATTTATTTTCTTAATTCACAGATCTAATGGTTTCAATGCATGTGAGGGCATTTACCATTATGCTGCACCAACATATGTCATGTGGTCATTATAAAGAAGTGTCATTATAGGGAGGCTTAAATAAAATTCTTATGATATGATAAAATGTGAGAAGTCTTTTATTCATATAACTACTGATTTCAAGATATGATATTGTTAAACCCAAATGTCCTCCCCCCCGCCCCCCTCCCACTAAACTAACAGTAGAACACTGAAATTCATAGAGAGCCATTTCCTCAATTCAACTCCCTGCACGGATTCATGAATGATTGAAGACGGAACTCTCCTCTCAGTGTTGGCTGTTGTGTACATTTCCAAGCCATGTTTTTTAAGGAAGTGTGTCAATGAACATGTCCGTAAGATTGAATTTATTGGCGATAGTTTATCATCCCCATTGTTGTGTAGCAGACACGAATCACAATGTCTACCGTCAGACCTCTACATCACTTAGACAGTAAATCTCAATCAGACCTAAAGATGGAAGCTCTGATAAGGTAAAAAATTCACACGCAATTCAAACTAAATTTTAAAAATTTATAACTGTTTGTTTCACTTCAACAATTTTCTCTCCAGTCCAACAAATAGATCAATATAGGAGTTAGTGAGAGTAGCAGGGGATGGGTTTCAGTTGCTATTTACAATAGGAATGCGTTATTATTGAACACATCATGGATTTTCCAATTTAATGTTGAAATTTGCATCTTGATTTATGAAATATTCATATTTTATGTCTACTGGTTTTAATATTTTCATATCTGAACCCTAATGTCTGGTTTTGGGCCTCAGGATTTCTAAAAGTTAATATAAAAATTAAGTCAAAACATTTAACTGATTCCACAAAACAGACCTGAAGCATGCAAGTGATTTAAAAAAAAAATACTGAGGCAAAATATTACATTTTAAACTGTATTAAAATGATACAAATGTTATTTCATTTTCTTGTAGTAAGCCCATCCCCAACTCTGGATAAAAGTTTTTGAGTTAAATTGTTCCATAGCTGGACTTTTAACAGGATAAACCAGGTTATAATTCTCAATTTACATGTAAATAAGTAAATTTTGATCAAATTTGTTTTTACAAAAAACAGAGGCTAAATTTATCTAAACATTACACAAATATCTCAAATTTTATTTTTGTGTTTTCTTCTTTTTATAATCTTTTTGTCTCCCCTCCTACTATCCTAAAAATTAATTAAACATTTTTTTTATGCACAAAAGGCATGGATCATGAATAGGCTCCAGTTTATAAGTAATGTAGGTTGTTAATGTCACTGGTCAATCTCCTTTACTGGGTAGATGTAACAGTAAGTACCAGTAAATCAACACAGAGAATTTTATCTGAGATTTAAGAAGATTTTGTCATTTTAGAGGAGAAAGTTGATAAATCAAACTGACTTCGCATGTAACACAGGATTGAAAAATGGGGGTGTAAAAATAACATCCCCCGCCTGTCTTCTCAGTAATACCTAGCTGTTTTGATGAATTAGCCGGAAAACCAAAGTGTAAGAAGATCAGATAGAAAAAGATGACTTGTGGCTTTGTTTACAGTACTGAAGGGAAAACAAAAGAGGATTTGAGTAACGAGGGTGGTAGGGATGGGAAACAGGGATTTAAGTAAATATTAAGAAAGAAAAAAAAGTAGACATTTGTATATGCAATTGTGCAATGTAATCCGATTTTGTTAATTCTGCTAGAGGGAGCCTTCATTTCACCAGCTGCCATCAAGTACCACTAGAGGGCACCACAATACAAACTGACATCAACTGCAACTAGAGGGCACCACAATACAAACTGCCTTCAACTGCCATCAACTGCCACTAGATGGCACCACAATACACACCATCATTAACTGCCACTAGAGGGCACCACAATACAAACTGCCATCAACTGCCACTAGAGGGCACCACAATATACACCATCATCAACTGCCACTAGAGGGCACCACAATACCAACTGCCATCAACAACCACTAGCGGTCTTCTCAATAAATATTGTCATCAACTACCACTAGGAGTCATCGCAATAAATACTGCCATCTCAACTGCCACTAGGGGTCACAGCAATAAATACTGCCATCAACTACCACCAGAGGGCACCACAATACACACCATCATTAACTGCCACTAGTGGTCATCACAATACATACTGTCATCAACTGCCACTAGGGGTCACTGCAATAAATACTGCCATCAACTACCACTAGAGGGCACCATAATACAAACTGCAATCAACTGCCACTAGAGGGCACCACAATACAAACTGCCATCAACTGCCACTAGAGGGCACCACAATACAAACTGCCATCAACTGCCACTAGGGGCACCATAATACAAACTGCCATCAACTGCCACTAGAGGGCACCATAATACAAACTGCCATCAACTGCCACTAGAGGGCACCATAATACAAACTGCCATCAACTGCCACTAGAGGGCACCACAATACAAACTGCCATCAACTGCCACTAGTGGTCATCACATTACACACCATCATCAACTGTCACTAGAGGGCACCACAATATACACTAACATCAACTTCCACTAGAGGGCACCACAATACCAACTGCCATCAACTGCAACTAGAGGGCACCACAACACACACAGTCATCACTGCCACTAGAGGGCACTACAATACCAACTGCCATCAACTGCAACTAGAGGGCACCACAACACACACAGTCATCAACTATCAATGGGGCCAGGTGGCTTCTCAAGAGTTTGGAGGTTCTGAGGTCAAATCCCGGTCTGGCCTGAAAGCATTTGGTTAGAGAATGCTGAACTTGGGTGTTGAGAATTCAGGGTAGATAATTGAAGAAGGTGAATAATGGACATGGGGCCAATGCTCACTTAGGGTGTCACACTTCATTATCAATTGTTCGAATGTCCATCAAGATTCCTAGATTTGAATCCTGGCATTGCCCTGTTCATATATTTATAGTGTGTAGCATCACTAAACTGTTTTCATATCCATACCATAGGATGGAAACGATGGGAGTGGTTGATGAGAGGGTTATGGGGGTGCAGCCAGGTAATCAAGGACCACCAGTACAGGGTACACACAGGTGAGAGGGGAACTCTTCGCCAGCTAGAGGTGTGACTGTTGGCAAGGCTTGGTAACGGGGAGAATCACACTACAGGGATTGGTAGGGATCACCTTGTACACAGGCTCCGTGGGGAGTACAGCGGATTACAGAGAAACAAGATCTGACACATGTTTTTGTCAAATATTACAAATATTCCTCCAGCTTCTCCATAAACTACCCCCGTGATTATCACAGCAAAGGTATCAACTGACAACTTGATACACATTTTTTTTTATCAGTTTTTGTTTTAGACGAAAGAGGGGTGGGGGATGTTTTGCCTACATTATAGAATATGTAGACGAAGATAAAATGAAGTGTTTTATCTGTATTTATGTCTGGAGATATGGCGGGGTGTGATCCTCAGGTGCCAGAACGGGGCTATTGTCTTACCTTACAGCACACCTACGGCAAATACAGATTACAACAGCTAATTATAGCTCTATAACTCGTACAAATAATACAACAGCTTCACTTTTCACTCAAATTTCAATCTGAAGACTATTCTCTTGAGAAACTGCACAGCTCATTACGATTTGATGACATGCAGTGTTTTTCTTACAACGTCTAATTAAAGTGTCAGCTTATGTACCGTGAGAAATAAGGATTACGGAATTTATAGCCGAGGTCGGAAAATTGATTGAAATAAGAATAAAAAAAAAATAAAACAAAAAAACGATACCAATTTTACACATTATTAGAAGCCTTGAACTCTCCAGTAAATCTTCAGACATTTTGGCATGATATGGGGGTAAGATTTTACATGTGTTTCCATTTCACATGAGATTAATGTAAAAATAAATGTTCACTGATTTTAGAATATATCTACCAAGCTGAAATAACACCTTTGTGAGAAATTTAATCAACTTCATATGAAACTCTTTTTACATTCTGGTTAAATCTGAAGCTCTAAACTGAAGCTTCCAGTGTATTTTGATAAATTTGGAAATCTCCAGTTTTTAGCTTTTGATCTAAACCAGAGATTTTTGTTTTCAAGTTCTATTTTGACTTACCTAACATGTTTTTTTTCCCTTTTCCTTAAAACTGAGTTGATTACTGTACATGAGTCGTCATTAGATGGTAAAGCAACACAATAATTTAATTTAAGCACTGGGTATAGTACTAATATATATTTTTATTTACAAGGTAGGGATATGATCGCCGTTACCTCTCTAGTGATGTTATGGGAACCGCATCCCATGTAAATAGAAATGGACATCTTAAATGGATTTTCAGAACCAGAAATATGTTGTTTCATCACAAATATTAAAAGAATGAAATCAATAATAAACAAATTGATAATTTATTCTTTATATATTTGGATTCTATACAAAACCATGGAAGAAATGATTTGAAAAATAAAAATTACCAAATGTTCATTATAAGGAATTTGTGAATCTTTCATGAATATCTGAATGAAAATTCCCTTATAAACATTTTAATTAGATCAACCTTGACAGCTGGATTAGATATTCTTTATCATATTCAAATGAAATTGCATATTAAGAAAAAAGCAATTATAAGGTAGCTATAAGGGAACTGCAGCATATCATTAAGTCTCCAAAAAAACCTGTCTAATCCAACACCCTGTGTTCACAGGAAAAATCATGAATGAAAGTATTTTCTTATTTGTTTTATGGCAAAATATTAAAAATGCTATTTGTTAAATCTTTATCAACAGTTTATAGTAGCCAGTGTGCTGAGTGTTTTAAGGGATATGGACCTGGTTCCCACGATTCCCAGGGACCCTACTTGTCACCATTAATATTGAATAAGGCGATGCTACCAAGTTGTGACAATTCCATGACTTATTAATGGAGCCCATTGGAGCTCTCAATTAGGCTTTCCCTTTCAAACTCAAGCAGAAAGAGGGCTGCTGTTGAATGTTCAATATCTCCTTATCATCTCTTGCAAAACCTATCCCTCATCGTGAAATTGGTCCCACATAAATGATGAAAATGCAATTCAGGATTTTTTATTAAACAGAAAAATGCTAGAAAGGCACAATTAATTCTTCGCATGAATAAATTTTAAAACAAAGAATTGGAAATAAAAAAAATTCTTTCAGTACTTTCTTCAAGATCGTGAGAGAATAGAACATGTTGAATTATATATGGTGTCGGCCATTGATCGCGGTTTCCACTATGCTTATCGATTGTAACCGTTTACCTTACTGGGAGACAAAGTTGCCAGGCACTGTATTATATTATCTTGCTGGGCCCTTCTAATCAAATTTCACTTATATCAAATGTGAAACAAATTTCATTGAGTGACTTTTTAACTAGAATATCGATAGGGTGCAAATTGCATAAGAGAATTATTGGTTTTTCACTTTTTCTCCAACCCATTTCCCTTGATAAGCAATGACGAGCATAGCTGTGCAAATGTAGTTTCTGAATGTGTTTGTTCCAAGTTTGTAAATCTCAGGGGATTCTGAAGAATTTTGTTAACTAAAAATTTGCAGTTAGCCTGCGTATATACATTTTATGTCTGTCGTTTGCGATAAACAACAGGTTTTTGTATGCAATATAGTTGTTTTATCTTATCACCTGCACACAGCCTGACAAATATTTGGTTATTTAGAATCCTTGTCGATATACATGATACAGGTACGCCATTGAAAACTAGTGGGTTACGAAGTGCGCGCATGACCACGTCTTTGCTAGTCTTTGTTTCAATTGTATAAGTGAACAATACACAAGCCGAAATCACGTTTAAGAATTTAGTCACAATTTAACTCAATTGGTAGCCAGTCAAGGGGAAAAGCATTTCCACATTAGTAATTGATGGAAGCCTGAGTTATCAAGTCTGATGCCTGCCATTGTCTACCGGACTCCTGGTCACATGACCTTGCCATGTGACCTTGTCCGTCCCGATTTTTAATTTGATAGATAAAGATCATGTAAGCTAAAACAGGAAATGATAACAACAATCTGACATCCGTAAAGCCTTTTCTGTTTAAAATTTAATTTCTTTTTATGCAGTTTATTTTCGGTAGATTCGTCTCCCCGCCCTTCTTATCAAAGAAATAGTCATTACTTGTAATATCTTCAACAGATAAACAGACTGATAGGCAAACTTCAGGAACATTTTATATATTTCAAATTCCATTAAATATAGGCAATATTTTTAGATTTTATACATGCTTTTACAATCACTGATGTTGCCAAGTACGATTTAACCGTAATTTTTAAATTACAACCTCCCTCAGTTTAACTGATACAGTGGTATCGTAGTTTCGTCTCTAGCCTATCAATAAACTGCTATCAGTCACAGAAAATAACTCCAATATCAATCTCTTACAATTTTAACAGTTCAATGGCATTTATATTGTACAAGACTTATCGATATATACCATTAACCAGTGGGAAATCAGATAGCATCCTTTCCCCTCCTCACCTGAATCCTCCCCAAT
Source organism: Pecten maximus (assembly GCF_902652985.1). NCBI lineage: Eukaryota > Metazoa > Mollusca > Bivalvia > Pectinida > Pectinidae > Pecten > Pecten maximus. The sequence continues at coordinate 14,998,505 of NC_047017.1, read as the reverse complement.
TCCTTCAGAACATGGTTCAATGCTTCAAAGTCTCAACAACATAAATAATTCTTAAGGAACCATCAAACACAGATAGACTCTTTAAATGGATGAAAGACTTTTTTTTTTTTTTTTTTTACTTTATTGCAGTTTTTGAGTTTTTATTAAATCATATTTGCATTTCCATTGCTATTTCCTATTAAACAACTTAAAAAAACCAAACCCTGTATTCCTAGAACTGTATTAGGATCAGTATCATTTTAATGCTTTTCCAACTTTTCTATATAAACATTAGATCATTGTAAGAAGTAAACATTTAGGTGATGTTGTTTCCTTACTCTAATGATGAGAGACATTTCAATACACTGTAACAGGAGAGTTGGTAGTGTGCCTACACAGGAAATCGAACCTGTGACCCAGCCAGCTTGCCAGTCCTCTGTTCCTCCAACTGAGCTAAATTGGTTTATGGTTTATTTTGTTTAATATCCTATCAACAGCCAGGGTCATTTAAGGATGTGCCAGGTTTTGGAGGTGGAGGAAAACTGGGGTACCCGGAGAAAAACCACCGGCCTAAGGTCAGTACCTGGCAAATACCCCACGTAGGTTTCGAACTTGCAACCCAGAGGTGGAGGGCTAGTGATAAAGTGTCGGGACACCTTAATCACTCATAAAGCTGATGAAATTTGACTGTATTCCTGTTTGTACAAGTATATAAAACCTGCCACAATATTTTAGACAATTTTGGACATTTACATTTGGATTATATATCATCCTGTTTCTGTACTGAAAAATATGAAAACAAGGTATCTCAAGCAATATGAATCCTCTCCGTATTCAACAATGACAAAAACGCAACAAAAGATGGAAAGAATTGTCAAATCACAACCACAGCAGCTAAGGAAAAAAAAACGCTAAATATCATAACACGAGATGATAGCTGTAAGAGTTTGAAGTGACAGAAGTATCAGTTAATTAACAAGGTTAGCAGAGCGAGGACAACAAAAATCTATATTTATAGTAAGAGTGACCTCAATTTGTATTTCAGGACATTGAAATGCAAATTCAGTCAAGAGATCATAGTTGTGAGAAAATGTATAAAGTTCCACAAAAATGTCAAAAATTTATTTATAGTAACAGTGACCTCATTTTTAAACCCATATGTGTACCTGAAACAGAAACTTGTGCAAGAGGGGATGGTTTTTAGTATATTAAGTTTGAGGACAGCTGGATCATTAATGAAGTTGGAAGAGCATGGATGTCATTTGCGTACGTACATGTACATAAGTATGTATGGACCAATAGCTAATCCCTTTGGTGACTCGATCATCATCGGATAAATAATGCTCTTGTGTTTTAAACATTGATAGTGTCTGATCGAATAAAAACATAACAGGCTTACTCAGCACTTTTCTACACAATGCTGTCCTCATAAATGAATGGAATATCATCTGCCAGGAAAGACAATAGTTTCTCCTCCCGGAGTTCATTTACCTTACAGGCTTAATGCAATTGCTTTTATTTTTTAATGAATAATACATAACAGTGATATAACAGTATACAGTAACAATGAGGTGTAAAAAGAAACTTATAAAAGTCAAGGTTGAAGAAGAGAATAGTATATGATGAAAAAAAGGAGGGAGATATGCCCAGTTGTGCACTGCCATTGCAGACAGTGTTTCTAAAAATGTATATTTGTTATTCTGATAAAAGTCGGCCACCAGTTGGCATTTATTCTCTGATTTTTTTTATTTCACTGCAATATATATTTATATGATTGTAGGCATTTTTTTCATTCTTTGTCTGGATATACGATTCAATCGACACTCAGACTTGATATACTTTCTGGCATTATATTAAATATTGAGCATGGTGGAACAATATCATTCTCATGGAGAGCATTTCACATTGTCACAGAGAGCATGTCACATTGTCAGAGAGAGCATGTTACATTGTCTGTGTGAGTATGTGACATTGTCTGTGTGAGTATGTGACATTGTCTGTGTGAGTATGTGCCATTGTCAGAGTGAGCATGTGACATTGTCAGAGTGAGTATATGACATTGTCTGTGTGAGTATGTGACATTGTCTGTGTAAGTATGTGACATTGTCAGAGTGAGTATGTGACATTGTCTGTGTAAGTATGTGACATTGTCTGTGTGAGTATGTGACATTGTCTGTGTGAGTATGTGACATTGTCAGAGTGAGCATGTTACATTGTCTGTGTGAGTATGTGACATTGTCAGAGTGAGTATGTGACATTGTCTGTGTGAGTATGTGACATTGTCTGTGTGAGTATGTGACATTGTCTGTGTGAGTATTTGACATTGTCTGTGTGAGTATGTGACATTGTCTGTGTGAGTATGTGACATTGTCAGAGTGAGCATGTGACATTGTCTGTGTGAGTATGTTACATTGTCTGTGTGAGTATGTTACATTGTCTGCGTGAGTATGTGACATTGTCAGAGTGAGTATGTGACATTGTCAGAGTGAGTATGTGACATTGTCAGAGTGAGTATGTGACATTGTCTGTGTGAGTATGTGACATTGTCTGTGTGAGTATGTGACATTGTCAGAGTGAGTATGTGACATTGTCTGTGTGAGTATGTGACATTGTCTGTGTGAGTATGTGACATTGTCAGAGTGAGTATGTGACACTCTGTGTGAGTATGTGACATTGTCTATGTGAGTATGTGACATTGTCAGAGTGAGTATGTGACACTCTGTGTGAGTATGTGACATTGTCTATGTGAGTATGTGACATTGTCTGTGTGAGTATGTGACATTGTCTGTGTGAGTATGTGACATTGTCTGTGTGAGTATGTGACATTGTCTGTGTGAGTATGTGACATTGTCTGGGTGAGTATGTGACATTGTCTGTGTGAGTATGTGACATTGTCAGATTGAGTATGTGACATTGTCTGTGTGAGTATGTGACATTGTCAGAGTGAGTATGTGACATTGTCAGAGTGAGTATGTGACACTGTCTGTGTGCGTATGTGGCATTGTCTGTGTGAGTATGTGACATTGTCAGAGTGAGTATGTGACATTGTCAGAGTGAGTATGTGACATTGTCTGTGTGAGTATGTTACATTGTCTGTGTGAGTATGTGACATTGTCTGTGTGAGTATGTGACATTGTCTTTGTGAGTATGTGACATTGTCAGAGTGAGCATGTGACATTGTCTGTGTGAGTATGTGACATTGTCTGTGTGAGTATGTGACATTGTCTGTGTGAGTATGTGACATTGTCTGTGTGAGTATGTGACATTGTCTGTGTGAGTATGTGACATTGTCTGTGTGAGTATGTGACATTGTCTGTGTGAGTATGTGACATTGTCTGTGTGAGTATGTGACATTGTCAGATTGAGTATGTGACATTGTCTGTGTGAGTATGTGACATTGTCTGTGAGTATGTGACATTGTCTGAGTGAGTATGTGACATTGTCAGAGTGAGTATGTGACATTGTCTGTGTGAGTATGTGACATTGTCTGTGTGAGTATGTGACATTGTCAGAGTGAGTATGTGACATTGTCTATGTGAGTATGTGACATTGTCTGTGTGAGTATGTGACATTGTCTGTGTGAGTATGTGACATTGTCTGTGTGAGTATGTGACATTGTCTGTGTGAGTATGTGACATTGTCTGTGTGAGTATGTGACATTGTCAGAGTGAGTATGTGACATTGTCTGTGAGTATGTGACATTGTCTGTGTGAGTATGTGACATTGTCTGTGTGAGTATGTGACATTGTCTTTGTGAGTATGTGACATTGTCTTTGTGAGTATGTGACATTGTCTGGGTGAGTATGTGACATTGTCTGTGTGAGTATGTGACATTGTCAGAGTGAGTATGTGACATTGTCTGTGTGAGTATGTGACATTGTCTGTGTGAGTATGTGACATTGTCTGGGTGAGTATGTGACATTGTCTGTGTGAGTATGTGACATTGTCAGAGTGAGTATGTGACATTGTCAGAGTGAGTATGTGACACTGTCTGTGTGCGTATGTGACATTGTCTGTGTGAGTATGTGACATTGTCAGAGTGAGTATGTGACATTGTCAGAGTGAGTATGTGACATTGTCTGTGTGAGTATGTGACATTGTCTTTGTGAGTATGTGACATTGTCAGAGTGAGTATGTGACATTGTCAGAGTGAGCATGTGACATTGTCAGTGTGAGCATGTCACATTGTCAGAGTGAGCATGTTACATTGTCTGTGTGAGTATGTGACATTGTCAGAGTGAGTATGTGACATTGTCTGTGTGAGTATGTGACATTGTCTGTGTGAGTATGTGACATTGTCTGTGTGAGTATTTGACATTGTCTGTGTGAGTATGTGACATTGTTTGTGTGAGTATGTGACATTGTCAGAGTGAGCATGTGACATTGTCAGAGTGAGCATGTGACATTGTCTGTGTGAGTATGTTACATTGTCTGTGTGAGTATGTTACATTGTCTGCGTGAGTATGTGACATTGTCAGAGTGAGTATGTGACATTGTCAGAGTGAGTATGTGACATTGTCAGAGTGAGTATGTGACATTGTCTGTGTGAGTATGTGACATTGTCTGTGTGAGTATGTGACATTGTCAGAGTGAGTATGTGACATTGTCTGTGTGAGTATGTGACATTGTCTGTGTGAGTATGTGACATTGTCAGAGTGAGTATGTGACATTGTCTGTGTGAGTATGTGACATTGTCTGTGTGAGTATGTGACATTGTCTGTGTGAGTATGTGACATTGTCTGTGTGAGTATGTTACATTGTCTGTGTGAGTATTTGACATTGTCTGTGTGAGTATTTGACATTGACTCTAATGACTATCCTGACATTAGTTTCATGATTTCCCTTTATTTACTTAATTTCTAAAAGATAACATTTCATGAGTTTACAGACACCCTTTATACATGTACCAGTTTTTCCATGGAGTTTAAATCTTCTATAAAAAGATATCACTGTCTGTAGTTTATCATAAGACCTTAATATACATTGTGGATCATGTTATCCTAGGACACCTCATTATCAATTAGGTCAAGTTTGACCACTGCCCAGTGTATGAGACATTAATAGGTTACCTTTAACAACTGCCCAGTGTATGTGACATCAGTAGGTTACACTTGACCACTGTCAGTGTATCTGATATCAGTAGGTTACACTTGACCACTGTCCAGTGTATGAGACATCGGTAGCTTATACTTGACCACTGTCCAGTGTATCAGTCACATTGTATGTTATACTTGACCACTGTCCAGTGTATCAGATATCTGTACATTACATTTGACCACTGTCCAGTGTATTATACATCAACATGTTACAATTGACCACTGTCCAGTGTGTCAGATACACTGGTAGGTTACATTTGACCACTGTCCAGTGTATCATACATCAGTATGTAACATTTGACCACTGTCCAGTGTATCAGACATCAGTAGGTTACAGTTGACCACTGTCCAGTGTATCAGATATACTGGTAGGTTATATTTGACCAATGTCCAGTGTATCAGATACACCAGTAGGTTACATTTGACCACTGTCCAGTGTATCATACATCAGTATGTTACATTTGACCACTGTCCAGTAGGTTACATTTGACCACTGTCCATCAGACATCAGTAGGTTATAGTTGACCACTGTCCAGTGTATCAGATATACTGGTAGGTTACATTTGAACACTGTCCAATGTATCAAACACACCAGGTAGGTTACAGTTGACCAATGTCCAGTGTATCAGACACCTTTGTGTATAATATACCTTTCCACAATCAATACAGAACTACCAACATGAGGCCTGCACTTCCCTCAATAGGTCACGCAGGCAAACAGCTTTGGGGAATAATTGACACAATTAATGTCCTAAAGACTATTGATTGAATTATTTGGATGGTAATGAATGGCAAACAAAATTGTTGAAAGTGGAATTTGTCTTTTAGACTTGACAATAGAGGCAATGTTTGGTTTTGAGGAGTACCTATTTGACAAGTATTGCCACCAACAGTTCCGAGGAATGCCAGTCAAAGAGAGGAATGGCTTTGTCTAAAAGTAAACCATAATAATTGATTTTAATGAGCATGTTTCTAGTTTGCAACAAGCACTAAGACATATTCAAACACCTAAACTGTGGTCACATACTAACCTAGAACACGACCACAAACCATGGTCCTAAGTCCCCCACCACACGAACCTACACCGAGAAACAACTTTTGGGTTGATTCTCATAACTTTATCAAATGGCTTTAAAGATAAAATTGTTTAAATATGCCAATCAGCTTTCATATCTATAACACAAACAATAGTCCGATCTGCAAGTAGACGCCCATCCAACAGTGTCGCATGGAAAACGAAACAAAAACATTCAATTAAACTTTCACTATTCAAGTAGTTCAGTGTCTGATTATGGAAAACAAATCTGAAGAGTAAGATTTGTTTGGACTGACTTTTGCACTTAAACCAGCTGTTCAACCCCGATTTTATGAAGTGTCGGCCAATATTGCAATGAAATGGGTTCTATTCTCACAGATAATATTTGGTGAAACCAGTATGGATTTGAAAAATATTTTCTGGTAAAATTAGAATGTGATGGATAGCATCATGGCTACACACTCAACAATTTGATGAAAATAGACATAATATTTGGGGGGAAAATCCCCAAAATATGGAAATAATAAAAACAGAATTTTACAGACAGTTCCTCAGTCAGCAACACTACCTACAAACAAGACCGATTCTAAAATTGTGCTACAAGGGTCTTTATAATTGTCGACAATATACTTTCTTTATAAACGTTGATTAGACAAACTTACACATTTGATGCACGCATGTTCAACATTAATTTTTTCTATTACCCATCCTTCGCAATAAAACAAAATCATATAATTGTCGGTTAACGAGGGTAGCATGAGTCAATGGATTGATTGGCTGTTGGGTTTATGCTACCTATGACAGCAGTACTAGTATCTGTCCCCTTCTAAGCGATGAAGTGGATGAAACCTCTCTGATTCTGCCATCAACCTCTTTAGGACGAGCCTTCAATCGGCTTCAATGGTCTCTCATCTGTTTGATGGTGCCTGAGGAGCTTCATAGCTTGGAACACAGTGAAACACCTCTCCATACATCCAGCTTTAAAATGGTTCCAGAGCTATGGCCTGACTTCTGAAGCCATTGTTTGTGTATATACCCCCCTGAGACTCTGTAGTCAATTGTTTTCATCCTTCTAGTTTTTGTATTCTAGATGTACATTTTTTTCTTTTTTCTTTTCTTCTTCTCCCTTTCCATAACCTTTTAAGTGGTTGTCTTGGATAAAAGGAAAATTTCTAAAATTTTGCAAAGACATTAGTCAGATATTTGGATTTCAATCATTTTAATATCAAGAGATATATGTATGGACTGGTAAAAACCTGTAATGATGTTATGAAACAAGGGAAATAACCTCCAGACAAAATTTGAGGAAAAACTAATTTTAGAGCCAGCACTTCCAAATTCAATGAAGAAATATAAAAATGAAACAGCTACCATTAATTGTGACACAATATTGAAATAGCATATACAAGAATGGTAGAATTAATATGAATATAAATTATCATGTGCATCTTACTATCCTTAATAACATTTTGCCATATGTATCAAAATAAATGTATATACAATGGTATTATCATAAAATTGATTTTTTTTATTATGTGAAATCTTTTTAAAGCCAAAAATGCATTTCTTATGTTCAAGTGGAGAACCGATGAGAATATTTTACACAGCAGTCTAATAATCCGTGAGATTTATTTGATATTTGGACCCAAGATACATTACCACGGACAGAATGTGTATAATTGATTCAATTTACATAACATTACAATTGGCCAAGGTTTCAAAGGTTTTCTGAGATCTTTATTAAGTCAGATTAATGGAGTTCAGTTACAAAAGTTGATATATGATGTCACCATGCATGCTGAAATCGTAATAGAGCACGTTTGACCATGGCGGCCGGCACAGGTGTGTATAAATCATGTTAACGAGACGAGGGCTACAGGTATGAATACCAATGTTCCTGTAGGTCTGTGATCATGTTAAGTCCCTATAAATTTCCCACTCCCTTCTCTTGGCCCCACTTTGATGTATTACTGTCCAGAGACCAGTTTCCTAGCTAATTTACATACAGTAATGAGCCAGCCCTTTAGAGATCAAAGGTCAAAGGTCAGCATCCTCATATAGGTAGGAAGTACATGTACTTTAACATTCACTGAAATTTATTTGATTAGCACCAGAATTCCCGACACTGGACACTCAGAATCAACAAAAATCAAACATCAGATTCACAGAAACTCTTGGAATCAACAAATTTGACATAAAACGATTCTCAGAAACACTCAAAACCAACAAAAACAGCTTAAAACAGAATCAGACAATACCTATCATATCTATCAACCAAAAACAATGAAAAAGATAATATTTTACATACTCAAAGATAATGATAATTTAGTATCTGGAAAATATTGCATGTAGGAAAATAAAATCTATACTTACTAAATTATTTTTCCATATTCCAATGGTATTTGTTGGAGCAGACCAAATTATTACGTCCCAATATCACAAACATCTCGGTGACTTTCCCAGAGAGACTGCATGGCTGCAGTCTGCTATATACATACCCAGAAAAGCAGGGCCACAAAAACGACCAAGCCTTGTCAGTGCTCTGAGAATGTCTGATTTCCGTTAAAATGAATTACTTCATCCAATTACATCATACATAAAAATGGAAACAAAAGAGAGTGTTCTCTTAATTTCTGCCTCCGTCATTTTGTGTTTCTATGTCCCTAGACGGCAGTACCCGCCACACCCTGTGACAACCATATGACTAAACCTTCATAAAACAATACCCGATTTGTTTGGCAGAAATTCACAAAATCATGTTACCATATTTGAATATTACACATATCTTATTATTTTTCACTTTCTATTTCACAACAATAGAGACTTAAATACGACTGTAAAAGAAACTTGAATGAGCTGATATAAATACATTGGTTTATTACAGAATTTTATATATAAAAATGTTTTTTGATATTTTGTTCTAAACTTGATCTCGGCAATGATATATAGACCCTTTGATTTAAACTGGCAAAGCGTTCCAAACTCTATTGATTCTGTGCCTCAGATTTCAGAGTAAAAATTAAAAAACAGAGTGTAGGTAAATTGATTCTGAAACGCATTCCATAATAATGTAAATGTTTTACGTCAGGCTGCCAGTTACACGACTTTGTACATTGTAGTACTGAAACTATGCTGAAGCAATCCAATAGCCGACTGGTATATATTCAAACACTGGCTAGACCTACAGTAGTAGTGTTCAGTCAAGGTCAATGGTGATCGACATATGACCTTGACTTTTACATTTTATTTTAATCAATTCTTAAATCAGGTAGACATCTTAGGTTTTTCTAAGGCAGACTTAGATCTCTTACTTACTAAACAGACTTTAATTAATATTTACAAATCAATTTTCCTTGTAGAACATAATCCACTTTTAAATATTGAAAGAAAGATTTACTGAATTTGTAGGGGTTTTTTTTATTGAAAAAATTATTTGAAATTGTCTTTTTAAAATAAGTTTTAAAATTAGATTTTCCAGATTGTGTAAGTAAACTGATGTTTCATTGCAGGTGTCTGCATGGGGTTTAAGTCTTAAACTGTTTGAAAACAAACATTAAAACTATCAGAATTTAGTAACACAAAAATATCATATGTTTGATGACAGGGGTTTTAGGTAACTTTTTCGTTCATTTTGACATAAATCATTCGAGCAGCAGGTGAAGAGATAAACTCTTTTTGAGATTTTCCTGGGTCAGATTACTTGGAATTCCAGACTCGGTGTGATCTGTGACTGACAGCAGGTGTAGAACACAACATAGCTAGAACCTGATGTTCGTTGTCCCGTAATGTTGTGTAATTTTGTCAGGAAGTCGTCAATCCAGTGCTCTATATGAAATTTATTTCTCCTGTCTCGGAAAAGGTCAAGGTAAAAAACAATGCCACCCACTGGTATCTTTGGCATCAAAAGCCAATATTACATGACTAATAGCACAAAGAATTTGGCAATCAAATTAGATGTGTGCTTAAGATGTCTTTCTTTTTGATGTGATATATAAATTTTAAGATTTGCAGTTTTATCGTCAACATATTTTTGAGAAGACATGTCTCTTCATTTTTCCATATGAACCTAGAAGTCCTATAGTTACTAGAGTCACAGGATGTTGTTAAGGTCAGTGGTCAGTAAAGTCAGGTTTCACTGTAAAACCATGTAGTTACAGGATGTCGTTAAGGTCATTGGTCAGTAAAGTCAGGTTTCACTATATAACCATGTAGTTACAGGAGGTCGTTAAGGTCATTGGTCAGTAAAGTCAGGTTTCGCTATATAACCATGTAGTTACAGGTCATTAAGGTCAGTGGTCAGTAAAGCCAGGTTTCACTATATAACCATGTAGTTACAGGAGGTCGTTAAGGTCAGTGGTCAGTAAAGTCAGGTTTCACTTTATAACCATGTAGTTACAGGAGGTCGTTAAGGTCATTGGTCAGTAAAGTCAGGTTTCGCTATATAACCATGTAGTTACAGGTCATTAAGGTCAGTGGTCAGTAAAGTCAGGTTTCACTATATAACCATGTAGTTACAGGAGGTTGTTAAGGTCAGTGGTCAGTAAAGCCAGGTTTCACTATATAACCATGTAGTTACAGGAGGTCATTAAAGTCAGTGGTCAGTACAGCCAGGTTTCACTATATAACCATGCAGTTACAGTTTCATGCAAAAATAATATTTATGTAAAAAAAATATGGTTACAGAAAATTTTGAACCTGCCAACATTTTGAAAATATCTGTTTCTGTTTCATTTGTAGCCAACCATAAATGCTATCGATGTGCCAAAAATCAAGCTTTATGTGAATAGATAGAGCAGCAGGAACCTTTATGTGCAATTCAGGACGACAAAATTTGAACATTTTTCCAATGGAAATGAAACAAATTATGCTAAAGATTGTGAAAAATCCTACATGAACTATAGGTAAGCCCCTCCCCAAGGAATGTGAAACCCAGGGGCCATGAAATTCTGATAAAGCTCCTGAAGAACCTCCCATCCATGTAGAGTATTTGATTCTACCATATCTTGGTTTTAAGAGGAGAATTTTTGAAATATCAGTCAATTTGACCCCTTTTGGCCCCACCCCAGGGTAGGGACCATGTAATTTACAATTTTGGTACACCTAAATTGGCCCAGGAAGGGTTCTGCAAAATTTCATCAAGAAATGGAAAATGTGCAAATGTTAACTAACAACGGACGAAGTCGACTGAAAAAATGGTCACTGAGCTTCACTCATGATCAGGTGACCTGAAAAGTATAGATATATATATATATAAAATATGACAAAATGAAGCTTTTTAGAGATTTGTGGAATTTTTTTTTTTAACATTGGCAGGGGTAGGGCAGCTAGTGCAAATATAAGTCTAACCAAAATTTGAAATATCTGTTGAATCAGTGTATTTTGTAGAGAAGTGTTTTGGGTATTTGTACAGTATAAGTTGGAGCCCAGTTTGGATTACCAGGAATGACTGGCTCAGCATGTTAGTGATAGGATCAAACCATGTCAAATACTTTTCATTGATTTGAGAACATGACCTGTATCTAGACCCAGACTACCGATAAACAACCATTTCTGGTCAACGTCTGTCCATCAATGAGATATATCCCTTACTTACCTTGCAAAAATCCTGAAACTCTTACTCGATATATATCCTTAAGAAATTCATCATAGATCTTGGTTAAAATCCTTGCTAAGTTGACTTCTGTGTTTCAAACCAAATCTTGATCAAGATATTGCTTTCCTGAAGACCTGGTGCCACACAACGCTAAGGAGATATTTGATTAATACTGGTCTGGAGTTCCACGCTTTTATGGTTAAATGGCTAGCATTATGTAAAGTTAATATGAGCAAGATGAATTTGATCACGATATCTTGTATAAAAATCGGAACGCCATGTCTTTAATAAGTGGGAAATGGCTTGATCAATTGAAAGCTATCATAAGCAACTGACTTTTTTGTCGTAGGAGAAAGTTAGCTGTGAAATTATTAATATATGGGCCCAAAGTCCATGGGATCATTATGTATAATTGTAATTACATTTAATTTAATCAAGAGTCAATTAAGACCCGGTCGCATGGACTTTGGGACCAAATAATTGATTGTAATTGAGGCTCTGTTAAATTGTTTGTACAAATATGGTGGTACAAATATAAAAATGGATGATTCCTTTGTGCAGTAAAAAATTTACCGTCGGGTGAAAAAACAGAGTCTATTCAACAAAGGTGCGGAATTGTGTTGTGCGTTTGTGAATATTGAGTTTGTCGGCGGCACCAGCATGGTGTATCAGCAGGTATTGTTATCTCTATAAACTTGTGCACAGTTTGTATTTACATGCAAATGATGGCATACTTAATCTGTTTATATATACATGTAAAGGTAAGGCTTATCATCCCCGGAGTTGTCTCCCCCTCCCCCTACTCTTCTCCCTGTCAAATAAATTAAGGACACCAAGCACCACGACAATGGTGTCAATTATCAACCAATTACTTAAATTTACACAACTTCCCGCCTTTTTTTATACATTATCCTAATTTCTCAAATTGTCCTTATTCAGAGCATGACAATGGATTCCTGGGCTCGATCTTTGCCTGCCCTCTGTATAAACTGCTTTAATCGTGTAAGTGATATTGGGGGTGGAGGTAATGTTTGGGCAAAATGACAATTATTGAAGGTTTTATTGACCTTCACAGTTAAAGATCTTTATAATGCTCCTTTGCCTAACTAGGCCCTAATTTTTTTTTATGACACAGCCACGCTTACAGCCAGGAAATAAAAAGATATTAGAACCGAACAATACTCCAGTTTGAAAATAAAAAGAATCATTAAAAAAATAAAACAAATTCTAGATCAGTTCTAAAAGTAAGATCTATTAGAATTTTTGTTAAGGTATTGAAAATTTTGTTGCTACACAATTTTTTGATATGAAGTATATATATAGTTATTTAATGTAAAGTTACAGCAATGGCAAGCCTATAGGTACGTTACTGTGCCTCATGCCACAGAGATCCCATTATAGAGTAAACATTTAGCCTATCAATTAGATCAGAACTTTCCCATCTTAAATAATGATGACTTGTGTCAAGTAATATTTCATTCAGTTCTGAGTCACCCAAATGTTTTACATAAATCAAGTTTTTATTTAGTCTAAACTACCAAAATATCCCAGTTAATTAAGAAATGCTAAACCCAAATGTCTGAAAAATACAATTTTGAATTTCATTTCTCAAGAATTTATCTGTAATTCATATTTATTTAGAAAAAAATTGATATTGACAATCCATTTTGAGAATATTCGGTGCAGATGAAAGGTGACTCTGTAATGACATGTTTAGTGTTCAATTTTAGCTGGAGCTAGACTAGTACTGTATTCAGTGTGTATTTTATGGTCCCTATCATCCAAATTAAATTGAGTGACCATTCATTTATCTCCCAGCAGGCTTTGCAGGGCTGTAATACAATGTAACAAGTGGTAATGATTAGCCTGAGGAGGTCAGCTAATGGACACATCAACCTGACACATCAGGCTCCAGGCACTGGTCATCATCTCTTTATCACCCACATTATAGCATTATCAGCTCTGGTAACGGTCACTGAGGAGGGGAGGTAACTCTTATTAATCACTGACCAAAATACTCTCCAGCATCACGGGCATCCATTTATATTAGATAAAAACATTTTATTGATGTAAATTGTTACTGTAAATTTTGTCTGCCATAATTGGTAGGGAGATTTTGTTTTCAGCTTTTAATTACTGACCTAAACACTCTCTAGCATTAGGTATCCATTTATATTAGATACAAATGTTCTACTGATAAAGATTATAAGTATATATTTTTACACCCTGTTGAAACATCATATGATTTAAAACTAGTAGAGAATTGATTGGGTGATGTTTTAGGTTTAAGTTATACTAATGGTATAAATATCAGTATTGAACAGAGTATTTTTCTGCAAGGCATTTTATGTATTGCTGCTAAGTGGCTTTACAGGGTTTAATTTTCCTTTATGGGTGATCAGGTGGTACTGTTGTAACACATATTTGCCTTTCATATAGGGGGCCAGGGTTCAATTCCCTAAATTGGATGTGAAAACGTATGGGGTCACCTGCCTGACCACGTGGGTTTTCTCGGAGTACTCCAGTTTCCTCCCACTGTTAGACCTCTCACAATTTGTTTTGCAATTGTTGTAAAATAAAGTTGAGATTTTTTTTCAATTTGCAGAATTTCTTATGTACGAGATTGTACATTTCAAAACATCATATTGCTTTTAGTGATTTATATATTATAAAAGATAATGCCAAATTTTGATGAATCAATGATTATAAACAAGTTGTCTGAAGAATACACTGCTGGCCGAGTGGGTTGAAATTCAGAATAAGATTTTTAAGTAGGTCAAAGGTAACGGTAAAGGTAAACAGGTCCACAAATGTAATACCGATGGGAAGATCTTGTTAGTAGGGGCCGTGGTGGCCGAGTGGTTAAGGTGTCGCGACACTTTATCACTATAGCCTAGACTGGCCACCAGCCCCTAAGTTTTTTGTTAGAACTGCTCCACTAAATTTTAATACTAGATTATCTCCCCCTAGTTTGAAACTTAGAATCAGACATATCCTAGGGACCAAAATCATAAAGGTCAAATTCATTTATAATTTTACTATTCTAGAGACAGGGAGCCAGTCTAACTATAGCCCTCCAACTCTGGGTTTCGAGTTCGAAACCTACGTGGGGCAATTGCCAGGTACTGACCGTAGGTCGATGGTTTTTCTCCGGCTTTCCTCCACCTCAAAAACCTGGCACGTCCTTAAATGACCCTGGCGGTTAATAGGACGTTAAACAAAACAAACCTAATCTTGTCACTTATAAGCAACACAAATGTGAATTACCTAAGCTGTATCCTCGTTAGTATTGACACAACACTCTTTTAAATACAAACGTTAAACTATAGCTCTCTACAGAAGCCGATGCCGCATATAGCAATAGCTTCCCTGGACTTTGTCCTGGCGAGCTGATAAATACGAAAATAAACCATTCATCAACCATACCATTTGAAATACATGTACACTAATTTTTAACTTTACAAAGGATCAATGAAAATACAACCATGAGAGTAATTGATGTGAACTGCCAATAAAACATAAAAATTACCGATAATGTACTACAGTAACTTAATTTTACATTATGTTGATTCAACAAATCATTTAGTTGTCATTCAAAGTGACTGACATGTGGTTTTTAGAAAATTTATGTCAGCTGTTGAATTTTTCTTTCCAATAAAATATTTCCATATTTGTACAATACAAACATTCTTTAATATCAACTTATTTCTATAGCATCAGAGAAATAAGATTCCAATTACTGATACAGACCAGGAATCTGTCTAGACAAACCATGCTACCACAACCAATAGATGACATAATCTGTCTATGACAAAACCTTTGTAACCATGACAACACTTCAGGTTATTTTTTTTTACCAGAGATAAGATGAATAATATGATACAAAGCATGTCTGAGCAACCACATCCTCCGAAAAAGCAAATGGTTATTTTATCGACGTTATAGAAGTCATTATTTTTCTAAAACATTTTTGACCTATAGATGTGACCTTTAGAGTGGGTAAAGGTCATTTGAAGAAACATGGTTACTTGCATTGATTTCCATCACATCATGTACCAACAATCCAGGCCTTTATGTAGAGATCACCATTAAGTTAAATCATTATTCTATGATACAAGTACATGTTTTTCACAATTTTGAGGTAATCATTTTTTACGGACGTATGCAAAAGGCATATTTTTGTCAAAAACCTTGACAGGTCAAATTTCTATATTGCCAATACCAACACTTTCTTGATGACAGATGTTGGCATTAAAGGAATAATCTTTTTTTTTTTTTTTACAGCATCAAGTACAAAGACGGATATCTAGAAAAGGGAAATAACTCTGATATGATGTTATAGTAATATTATGCTCTCGTAGAAATGATGATCGTCTGGCACCATATTTTGACAGTCAGCATCCGTCATCCGTCTGTTCTGTGTCAACCTTTTGTCATTATACACGACTTCCTGGAGGATCTTTTATAAGTCTACAAGACAAGATTTCACTTAAGAGAAGTGTATACAGTAAATGCTGATGCTGAATGGATAGATGACGGAAGCTGCGCCGTAGTATAAGTTTACACGCACCTAGTGCCAGGCTGTCTATGACACTATGTCATCATGTTGGCAAGGAAATGCTACGGAGAAATCAGATCACAATATCAACAGACAAGGTTTCAGCACTATAAAGTTAATTAGGAAAAAACATCCTTTTAATGTGATGCAATGTCAATATAATTTTTAACAAGTGCGTCGTCAATGCTTTGTATGCCAGACAGAAACAATGTCTCATTAATCGGCCTCGTCTTGGGTCTGGGATCTTGGGTCTTGTTTGGCTTCCAACGTCTTACATCAAAGTTACCACATATTTAGGACAGATCACTACCAAAGTAACAATAATGACGGTCTCCATCACTGATAATACACAGAAACGGGTTAATCTAGCCTTTTACAAGTCGTCACGGTAACCCTGGACTGTTAATGCCTCTCATTAGGGGGAGAACAACAGCTGCCCCACCCTGCTGGGACCTTATGGACTTGGCCAAAACAATGAGTGGAGCAGGCAAAGAGAGTTTGAGAGGGAATGATGGAAATAATTATCAATATTTTCAATGAGCAGACATTTAAAAGTTAACAGGTATATCTGGCAATAAAGTGCCAATTAATGACAGCCTGGGGGACAATATTTATGACAATGGGGCGAGAATTACATGGGGAAAGCATTGTCTTTGTCTGGGATGTGGTGATGGGATCCAATATCATGTGATATATTATTGTACTCAGGTGCTCATGACCTTGACATGAGCTGTCTAGTGTGAATGACCTTATAAAGGTCACGAGAAGTGAACGACCTTAACAAAGATCATGAAAACTGCCAACAAACTGATCAAGGCTGTTAGCAAATCAACATCATTGTGGTCAGATGGTATTGGCTAAATCATTTGTTTAACCAACCTTCCAAGATGTCAGTATAATTACTTGGATCTACTACAGTACAGAGGTCACAGTCAGTTAAGTCTGATGGACAGTCTTCAAGTAGGACCGAGACCAAAGTTCATGGTTACATATTTACTCGTTTTGTAAGCTTACATTCTGTCGTAAGTAAACTCCCAAAGCAAAAGGGCAAATGAACCAAATTAGTTGAGCTTAAATTTGTACTATGGTATGATGGAAATGCCATTCTCCTTCTTGAAGGATGCCGGTCTATCTTGTTTTTACTTCCCAGCATGTACTGGTACTCATTTGTGTAGCTGGGTAGGCTGTTACAATCATGGTAAAGCATTGTGTTCCAACACGTAATGATTTTCTGAATGTCTGACAAATTCAGTCTTTGATGATCCATTGGCTGATTCTGTTTAATTCATTCACAATTTCTCTGACAAACTTCCCCTTCAATTTAGTAGATTTGCTTGAATGCCTAGGCTTTATATCATGGTGAATATTCATCATTGACATGATTGACACAAAACAAAAAATTGTCATGTCGCCTAGTAACAGGACAAGGAGTGGGTCTGAATGCCAATAATGCATTGTCTTCATGAACATGTCCTCAAACAGCTTTATTTCCAAAGGATGCAAAATTAATGCAATAATGAATTGAATAAAAATGATGTAATCCTAAGCAATTCATTTTGCACTTTTGGCATTGACTATCAGCCGTGGGAACAATTCTCGCACCACAAAGTCACGACTGGTAAAAGCCGTTTTAAAAATGGATGATTAAGATGCTTAGAAATAAAGATCAAAGCAGCTGTTCAAAAGGTTCGTGTACTTTAAACAATGGCGAAATACGCTGAGCTCAGCGACAATAATATGAAAGCATGAGTTCATTAATATTAGTACTAAAATGACGCTGTCGTCATTCGTTCACCTGGCAACAATCAAAATATCCATTGTTTCATTTATGACATTTTTGCTAGCTTTGAGATATTGGATTCTAAAATACGATTAGACAAATTATATCACTCACAGTGTGAATATATGACTATCATTATTGACCAATCAGAACAGCATATTCTATTTACTGTAACAAGATTACTGTGCGGTCGAACAACATACAAGCGTCCCATGCTAAAAAGAAATGCATTAAGTGTATTGAGTGAATACAAATATTGAAATACAATGTACAAGATTAATTGTAAAATCAAGATGCCACTGAGAAAGTACAACTACAAATTTTGGAAAAGCTTGGATGGAAACTAGCTGTTGTGATAAATTGTCCGGACAAGATTCTGACACAGACAGACAGACAGACAAACAACTGTTCAGAAATGGAAGATTAAAAATTGGGAAATTGAAACCATCACACTTATACAGCTTAGTGTTCAGCTATCCCTTCTGGTTATGTTGTAAGTTAAATCAACTGGGACATAGGGGAAGCAGGGATGTTACTCTCTAGAAATGGAAGATTAAAAATTGGGAAATTGAAACCATCACACTTATACAGCTTAGTGTTAAGCTATCCCTTCTGGTTATGTTGTAAGTTAAATCAACTGGGACATAGGGGAAGCAGGGATGTTACTATCTAGAAATGGAAAATTAGCACAATTGGGAAATTGAAACCATCACACTTATACAGCTTAGTGTTAACCTATCCCTTCTAGTTATGTTGTAAGTTAAATCAACTGGGACATAGGGGAAGCAGGGATGTTACTATCTAGAAATGGAAAATTAGCACAATTGGGAAATTGAAACCATCACACTTATACAGCTTAGTTGTAAGCTATCCCTTCTGGTTATGTTGTAAGTTAAATCAACTGGGACATAGGGGAAGCAGGGATGTTACTATCTAGAAATGGAAAATTAGCACAATTGGGAAATTGAAACCATCACACTTATACAACCTTCTGGTTATGTAGTAAGTAAAGGATGAGGTAAGTGGCAGATGTTGAAGAGTTTAATGTCCTTGATTTTAAGTTCTACAGCATGACTTATCTCTACTTCCTACAAAAAAGAGACATTATTTGAACCAATCACTGGTTCAATCAAGCATAAAATGGGGTCAAATCATGGCACCTTTACATAACCCTTGCTATACATGTATACACATTCTTACGATCATTACAATTCATACATTAGCCGATTGTAACCTTGGTTTTTGTGGCATTTTATGTACAGAATAGTATATACTGATATAAGTCTCCTGTTATTAACAAGCATGTATCACACATCAGCTACCAAGGATTTTTGGGTAAAAAAATCCTAAATGGACACACTACTCTGACCTGATGACCTCGACCACTTTATAAGAACAGATTATCAAATTTGCTTCCCCATGACCTCACAAAATGTTTATTAACTATATATAATTAGAATTTCACCTAACCTAGATATCTCACCCTACAGCTAAAAACTGCAGATTCTGTAAAGCTACACATGAAGTAATGGGAGAACATTAAGCAGTTGTTTTGCAACAATTTTACAACACAAATAAAGGTATTTACTGAAAATGTGATAGCAGAACTGTGATAGCAGAATAGTATGAAATGGTTAAATGCATCACTAATCAAAAGTGTATGTAGTCATGAGAGTCCAACCCAGACAAAAACTAGCAACACACCTGTGTAGACCCCTTCTCCCTATCCCCACCCTGACCTACACACTTACACCACATCCGTGAAGACCAGCCACCCCCACCCAAAGATACATGCTACTTTCACCAATGTGCAGACCCCTATCCCCAATCTCCTACCCCTCTCCAGACCTACACACTAACATCACACCCAGTAAAGACCCCCACTGCCCCTCTCCTACTCCTATCCTGACCTACACACTAACACCATACCTGAATAGACTCTCACTCCCAATCCCCCACCCCCACATACCTGAGTAGATTCTCACTCCCAATCCCCCACCCCCACATGCCTGAGTAGACTCTCACTCCTAATCCCCCACCCCCACATACCTGAGTAGATTCTCACTCCCAATCCCCTACCCCCACATGCCTGAGTAGACTCTCACTCCTAATCCCCCACCCCCACCCTGACCTATACACTAACACCATACCTGAGTAGACTCTCACTCCCAATCCCCTACCCCGGACATACCTGAGTAGACTCTCACTCCCAATCCCCCAACCCCACCCTGACCTACACACTAACATCACACCCAGTGAAGACCCCTACTGCCTCTCCCCCACCCCCGCCCCCACCCCGGCCTACACACTAACACCATACCTGAATAGACTCTCACTCCCAATCCCCCACCCCACATGCCTGAGTAGACTCTCCCTCTTAATCCCCCACCCCCATCCTGACCTAAACACTAACATCACATCCAGTGAAGACCGTTACTGCCCCTCCCTGACCCCCACATGCCCCAGTAGACTCTCACTCCCAATCCCCTACCCCCACATGTCTCAGTAGACTCTCACTCCCAATCCCCCACCCCCACCCTGACCTACACACTATCATCACACCTGTGTATAACCCCATTCCCCATCTCTCCACTCAGATCCACACTCTACCTTCACTATGACAACACCTGTGCTGCCTTACCTGCGAGCATGCTTGTTAGTGTCACTGACGGTGTGAGCGATCTTCCAACAGGAGATAGCAGCTCTGTACACAATCCATCGCAGCTGTCAATAAGTTCATGTCTTTTACCCGCTGATGACTTAATAACCAGATAATTCCATCGTGGATCTCCAGTGGTGTGATAACCAACGGGTCTACACTACCTGTCCCTATGAGGTGCCGTATGTACCCTCCAAGCCGCAGCGTAACACATACAGCCTGTGGAGCAGTGAGTGGCTCGGCTGGGTGCTGTATTGCGGATCAATACCCGGATTTGATGAATTACAATTCTGTTGCAGCAATCAGCTTAACGGCACTCTCATTGACTTGTTGGATCACTGAGCCTATGATAACCTTGTCATATTAAACCTTGAGCTGGGGGATCTCCCAGTAATACTTTGTAATGTCTTTACCTTGTCTTCTACATTTATTTTACATCAACTGACAGGTCCAGATCTGATCTGTCTATACCCAAAATGCTCTACCAAGTTTAAAGTTGACACCTGTCATACAGGACTTAATTTTTCCGAAAATCAAATATTATGATCTTAGCTCGCCTCATTTTTCCAAAAGCTATGACCTTTCCCATTGATCTTTAGCCCACACCAGGCTGGGTGCGTTCCTCAACTATTATACATCTTCTTCAAAACTGCATTTCCTTTAGGCGTTTGGCTGATGTTAAGATTATTAATTTTGTCAAGGTTTCTAATATTCACTCTCACCTTTCCATATGTCAGTTAGAGATATAATGCTAAATCATTTATCTGCTTTATCAGAGCATAATAGAAAATTACACCTTGAAACTCCTGGGCAATCTAATTAGCATATTCACGGAGCTTTGTCACCTCCGTGTCATACGACCTGATCGGTCTTAAATCAGACTTAGTGATTGACTGCTGCAACATTGGAACAAAGGTTCCATGGATTTAAATCTCCGACAATTCCTGTTAACTATCGAGGCTAGTCCTATTACCGACACTGTCGGTGAATAAATTTATTACTAAATATTGAAATGTTAAGTTATTTTCCTGACAAAATTGTACACATTGTGTTTAATGCAACAGTATGATGTTAGATGGTTAAGTGTCCACTTTTAATGCATGTTTACAAATGGTATGTGTAGATCAGCCAAGATCTGATAGATAATCTAGTTCACAGTTTTTGATGATCCAAGGTGGTTCCATACATTACCATATCCCACATTGTCCTACCTTCATCCCTACTCCTTTTCTCTCCTACCCCCATGATCCTACTCCTTTTCTCCCCTACCCCCATGATCCTACTCCTTTCCTCCCCTACCCCCATGATCCTACTCCTTTCCTCCCCTACCCCCATGATCCTACTCCTTTTCTCCCCTACCCCCATGATCCTACTCCTTTTCTCCCCTACCCCCATGATCCTACTCCTTTCCCCCCCCTACCCCCAAGATCCTTCTCCTTTCCTCCCCTACCCCCATGATCCTACTTCTTTTCTCCCCTACCCCCATGATCCTACTCCTTTCCTCCCCTACCCCCATGATCCTACTTCTTTTCTCCCCTACCCCCATGATCCTACTCCTTTCCTCCCCTACCCCCATGATCCTACTCCTTTCTCCTCCCCTACCCCCATGATCCTACTCCTTTCCTCCCCTACCCCCATGATCCTACTTCTTTTCTCCCCTACCCCCATGATCCTACTCCTTTCCTCCCCTACCCCCATGATCCTACTCCTTTCCTCCCCTACCCCATGATCCTACTCCTTTCCTCCCCTACCCCCATGATCCTACTCCTTTTCCCCCCTACCCCCATGATCCTACCCCTTTCCTCCCCTACCCCCATGATCCTACCCCTTTCCTCCCCTACCCCCATGATCCTACTCCTTTCCTCCCCTACCCCCCATGATCCTACTCCTTTCCCCCCCTACCCCCATATCCTTCTCCTTCTCCTCCTTCTCTCCCCTACCCCCATGATCCTACTTCCTTTTCTCCCCTACCCCCACATGATCCTACTCCCTTTCCTCCCCTACCCCCATGATCCTACTCCTTTCCTCCCCTACCCCCCATGATCCTACTCCTTTCTCCCTCCCCTACCCCATGATCTACTTCTTCCCTCCCCTACCCCCATGATCCTACTCCTTTCCTCCCCTCCTCCATGATCCTACTCCTTTTCTCCCCTACCCCCAGTGATCCTACTCCTTTCCCTCCCCTACCCCATGATCCTACTCTTTTCTCCGCTACCCCCATGATCCATCCCCTTTCCTCCCCTACCACCATGATCCTACCCCTTTCCTCCCCTACCCCCATGATCCTATTCCTTTTCTCCCTACCCCATGATCATACTCCTTTCCCCCCTACCCCAAGATCCTCTCCTTTCCTCCCCTACCCCATGATCCTACTTCTTTTCTCCCCTACCCCCATGATCCTACTCCTTTTCTCCCCTACCCCCATGATCCTACTCCTTTTTTCCCCACCCCTTCAGGTGTCGCCTCTTTCTCTCCAGTTACTTCTTCCCTTTCCTACCCCTGTATCCTGTCTCTCCTATCTTCTATTCATCCCCTCCTTCTCCTGCTTTCCCCCCCTCTGTTCCATCCTCTTTCCTCACCGTAACATCTCTGTCCCCTTCCAAACTTTCTACCTCTCTTTCATCTCATCAAATTCTCCTCTTCTGTATTTCTCCTCTCTCACTCCAACCCTCTAATATCTGCTCACCTTACTATATCTTTCCTCAGCACTTCTCTCCATTCATAGCCTCCTACATCTTCCCCTCCCTCCATCCCTTTCGCCTGTTATCTACCCCTGTATTCCCTGCCTCATTCCTTCTGTCTTTTCCTTACAATAATCCCCTTGACACTCAGCTCACTCCCAACATATCTCCCTACGTAGTTCTGTCTTTTTCTCCTACTTCCTGTCTGCTACTCTGGCATAGTATCAGATTATATCAAAAATAGACCCACATTTCTAAATGTGCCATCCCCATAATCCTAAAACCCCCATATCAACATCATATAATTAAATAGAAGAACATCTTCAGACTAGTGTCCATTATTTACTGTTCAAATGACCTTGACAAGATATAATCTTATCATGTATAGAGTTGATTAAGTTCCGACAAATTCAAATTTGCGAAAAAGACAACGGGGAATCACTTCAGATACAATATATACACATGGTGTTTTAAATGAATGCCCATCTAATCTAGTACAAACCATCTAGTATAACCACACCTTTCCGCTATAAACTCACTTAAAATTGGTACAGTATGGATATATTATTGAAGCGTGTTTGTATCGTAAAAACAATTCTTACAGCCAGTTATCAGGTGTGGACCCCCTGCAGAGATATGTGCACCGACTGAACCCTTGGAGGAAAGATTGGTATGTAATGAAATATACATTTGATATTGATTGCAAATTGTTTTCTATTTGTAGCAGTGTTTAGTGTATGTGGGAATAGGGCAGACCTCCGGGATAATTTCTATATGTAGTCATTACGTGCTTATAAGCGTAACTGAAGTCCGAGGGAGTATATATGTTCCAGGGATTTCCATTAAACCATCTTCAGACACGCTCACTTACAACTCCGGAATGTGTAATTAACACAATTAAAGCCAAAGGTGTCAAACAAGATTCATTAATATATTAATTTATTGGACAATTAAATTTGTTTATTAGATGCGAAATACAGACAGAGTGGGTTTTCATAACATCATAACTATAACGACATTTCAAGTTAAATAGAGCATGTTTTTTACTGTCTTAATGACTAAATACAATACATGTATATATATATATATATATATCAAAAAATAGTTATTGATAATCAAACGCCTTGAATTGTCAATTACTATTTTTTGATATATACACGTATTACTTGCATTCTGTCACCTTCAACATTTTTTGATATATAATAATTATATTTATCATAAAAACTAGAAGTTTATAAAGTATACATAGTTTGAATGGAATAGAAAGTGTTGATACTTTGGACAACATATACTGTCGTAAGTGATGTAATAATTAAGCTATCAAATTGAGTGGCAGTTACCATTAATATGATTCTGATTCCAAATAGATATACAGGAACACAGACATTTTGATTTTAATGATATATACGTTTTAAACTGCATGTCAAAAGTTGTTACTTTTTAAGATTGCCTCAAAACTGCTAGGGATCAAAACCTGCTCTACTGAATTAGCTTAAGAGAAATCTCCCTTGCCAAGTTAGTCAATGAAGCAGCTAGCATCATATCAGCATTACATACTTCCCCTCCAGGAAATAACTTGTTTTCAAATCTACCATGGGTAGCAATGATGCTTATAGTGGAAGCATAAATTTTGACAATACAGTCCCCAAGGGCATCAATGTAATAGAGGTCGTTTTGTGAATGTCTCCACTAGGAATCGAACCCAGGACCTTTGGTTAAAAGTAATAATATTCTGCTAAGTGAGTTGAAAAGAAATTCTCCCTATCCGAGTCTGCAGGAAGTGGCTGGAATTATGCAAGTGTTACAAGTTCATGATTTAAGAGGTTTAATACTTTCATAAATGAAACTGCTACCTGTTCAGGTCAGAGTGTTTGTATCAAATTGAAAACAAAAATTTTATATATTATGGGATACATATGTTTTTCTATTTCTATTCAAATAAAATGTCACGATACAATGTACACCTGTATATGCAGTTTTACCTTTAATGAAAACTCAGGTGAGTGCCGCAGTGTTGTCTCGGGTGTGGTAGGGTTGTAAAGGTAAGGAAATAAAACGTTATGAATGAAAATCATAATCAATGTAATTATTGTAGGTGTCACACCTGGCCAGCCACAATGTCAGTTCAGCCAGTAGGGGTTGATTAGGCGTACCTGTACAGGTGACGCTATCGTCCAATCTACACGGGGTTACCTTTCATTCGTCTGGGTCTACTCATTAAGATACCTGCCTTATGTAACCAAATACACACCTGTCGTAAAGGGAGCTTACTATATGTATATAATTATATACTAAAAATATGAAGGAAGATTATCGTTCCACTAACACAACAATATTATGTAGAGTTCAACAAGCATAATTTATCGGATATTGCTGAAGCAATACAATATGTCCCCTACCACCCCCTGCTAAAAATAGTAAGTGACCTTGACCCGAAAACCCTAAAACTCAATCTTGTCCAAGATATTATGGTCCTGTATCATTGCTTAAAGTTTGATCAAAATCTCTCATGGAATGATGCCGCTAGAGCGCTGACAAACTTTGACATTGAGACATACGCATGTACATATGTACAAGCCAGACGGAGAGGAAACCTATAGTCTCTTCTATAGTAACTATTAATTATGAAAATAGAAAAAAGTTTTCCATCACTATAATCCAATGTATAGCATTATACACTACATGTACATGTCCTTAAATGACCCTGGCTGTTAATAGGACGTTAAACAAAACCATCTAAACTAAACTAAATGTGTATACTTGCAATGCTTCACCTTCAGTTTCAAAGACAAAAATATGCTAGTTACCTAAACCTTGATAAGAAGACCACCTGTTATATGTGACCTTTTTTGTTGCCTCCCTTGGAAGGTCATGTATGACAGGTTTGAATGACATGCATACTGCATTTGATATATAAATAATGATATCAAATTATTTGAAATAAAATAACATATGTATCGTACTAACAAAATAGAAAATGTGATATATCAACGTTTTAGATTGTTTCTTGAAGGAGGTGCATTAAGACCAGTTACAATTTAATTATTTTCGGTTGACAAAGCATTTTAAAAACTGGGTTTCATTTGGTGATATTCTTCTTACTAGCCTCTTTAAACAAGAGCTGTTGGAGAACAGCATAGCTCGTCTCGCAAATGTTTGTCAATAAATAATTAAAATATATTAATTGGAATGGTTTCGCAAATTGCATTAATAATATTTATATTGTTTACTTGATCAGATTATGTTTTGTGAATTCATGCAATTTTCAAAACCATACCAATTTATATATATATATAAATTATTTATTGACAAACATTCAGGAGACAAGTTATGCTGTTGTAGATTAAATGAATATACATATGTATTAATTACAAATGTAATTACTTTTGGACATATTTCTTCAATTTTGTGACAAAATATTATCCTAATGAGAGTTGTCTCCCTTGAAAAATGTGGTATAAATTGTCTATTGTGAGCATTTTCACATTGTTTTATTTTCAGTTTCACCCCATAGTGTAACTCCATAGGGACTCTTTTACCAAATATCAGCACCCTAGTACAATCATAAAGTGATGTGTTAAATAGCTTTCAACATTTGCACAAATTTTTTTTAAAAATGTGTTTTTTCCCCAAAAAAATATTTCAGTTTAACTCCGGCAAGGGATAGTTTAACCCCCACAGGGAACCTAATACCATGTATTACTATGCCTTTCAACACTCACAATATAAACTTAACACAAAGTCCAAAGATTTAAAAACAAAAACAAAAAAAACACAGATTTAAAAAGAAAAAATCCAATTTTTTTTTAAAAGTTTTACTCCAAGAAGGGATTGTCTTACTCCATAGGGACTCTATTGCCAAATATCAGCACCCTAGTACAATTATAAAGTGATGCATTAAAACCTCTTAACACTTGCACCGAAAACTTAACACAGAAATATTCTAAGTCCAAAAATTTGAAAATTCTAATTTTTTCCCAAAAAAATCTTTTAGTTTAACTCCGGCAGGGGATAGTTTAACCCAAGAGGGAGTCTATTACCAATTATCAGCCCCCTAGTACAATTATAAAGTGATGTATTCATACCTTTCAACACTTGCACCAAAAACTTAAGGCAGAAATATTCTAAGTCTAAAAATTTGAAAATTCTGGTTTTTTCCCAAAAAAATCTTTTAGTTTAACTCTGGCAGGGAATAGTCTAACCCCAGAGGGACTCTATTGCCAATTATCAGCACCCTAGTACAATTATGAAGTGATGTATTCATACCTTTCAACACTTGCACCAAAAACTTAACGCAAAAATTTTCTAAGTCCAAAAATTTTCAAAAATCTGTTTTTTTTTCCAAAAAATCTTTTAGTTTAACTCCGGCAGGGGATAGTTTGACCCCCACAGGGACCATAGTACCATAAATTACTATGCCTTTCAACACTTGCACCAAAAATTTAACATTTGGAAAACCAACGCCGATGCCGACGCCGGAGTGACGACATAAGCTTTCACTCTTCTTCGAAGAGACAAGCTAAAAAAGGAATTGAAATTTGAAGCCTTGAATATATCATTCAGATTTACAAAAAGGTACAGGGGTCACCTGCCCGTCCAAGGGAGTTTTCTCCACTTACTCCAGTTTTCCTTCCTCAGTAAGACCCTCACATGCTTCCATCAGGGCCAAGCAGAATTATCAATACAAGTTATTATAACTTGTTTCACAATTGTCATAAAATAACCAAAAAGTTCATAGTAATTTCAATTTGAACAAAAAGATTTTTTTTTTTTAATTTCAAAATTTATATTAAAAGGTTATCATAGATAATTTCATTGACAAAATATTATACCTATACTCTTCATTTTATGTACCTTAATTAATATTCAGTTTCTCAAACTTGCACTAGGGTAAAGAAGTTACCAAGACTACAGTACGTACCTAAGCGCTCGAATAATACCCTGTACTTTTCAACTACACAAGGGGCTTGTACCTCAATACAGAAATAAACTCGCACCCCTAATAGGTGATGACAGTGTTGAGACACGGTAAGAAAACCCCCATGTAGGACTCGTAATCATGCTGAACCCAACGTCTGCATTTACACCTGTCCTCTACACCTGTTGCCTCTCTCGCCAATCACCCCTGGCAGCACGGAGGAAAGGTCACACAAGGTCACGTGTGTATCCCTACAAACTTACCTGAACTGGGGAGTTAAACTTTGATGTACCTGAGGAGATTCTTATACCGATAACATGCACAGACGAAATGAATACCCAGTTATTCTAAACACTACTGCACACAAACGGCAGCCATGACTAAGTCAAGTGTAACAATCAGACTTACTCATTTGAATGTTTGGGGTGTCACCTTCGACATCAAAGTAATATGTTTCGATACTGAGGTACCGCAGTTTAATCACACTGTCATCATTTACCGTGAAGTACCCAACTCCAGTTTTTTTTTCCTAGTTCAAATTTTTCACGCATATCTGAATACTCTTTGTCAGGAATAATATGTGTTAGTTAAAGTTGATCAGATTTAGACAATTAAGTTATGTCACGAAAGTTAAATCTTAAGATTACCTGATTTCATAGTACAATGGGGGCTATTGGCGTATTTGTACATTATATATCTGTGAGAAAATGATTTACCTATTTTTTTATTCTTTACTGATAACCTGTTAGAAGTTTACTGTATACTTAGGGGTGGGAGGGCTATGCTACCGCAGTACAATCATTGCCTCCTTTGAAGCATGACCTCCAAAAATATGTCATGCATGAACTGTATGAACACCATTTGTCCACTAGCAGTTCAAAACGGTTTCCTCGGTAACAATGATATTTTTGGAATTTTCCCTCAAAATAGAGTCTATTTCTAGAACTCTAACCAGATTAAGTCAAGGGATAGACACTTACCTGGTACATGTATTGTTAGAAAATGTCTTGTCGACTTACAGAGGTGCCTGATTAAGGAAGTTTTATAACAGAATTGGATGTTAGTCTGAAAAGGTGTTTGATGGCAGGAGTTTCTGATGCAGCAGACGACGCTTACCTTAATTAAGCTTCCAGATCACCTTGTTTTCTCCTAGTACTTTTTGAAGGGTCTCGGTGCAAATACATGTATATGATGTTCGTAATTTGCCCTCGTTCTATCACTTTTATGTTTAGAATTACCGTTTTAATTTAATGCGGTTTTTCTTTGTTGTTTTTTAATACAAGAGGTATCCATGCAATCTGGTGAGATCAATTTGTGTGACAAAAGGTAATTAAAATGACCTTGTCAAGGTGATTTCAGTTCTATACGGAGAAAATTCCACACCTCTTCATTAAACGTTGGGAAACCCGTGGTAAATCCCAGATAGCTGTTTACTCAAGGCAAAAGGATAAGAGATAGCGTATTGATTCATGTATGATATAAAAAAATGATCCATCATATCGTATTAAAACCATCCCTACAGATCAATCTGCATTAAATATCAACAGCGGAATATCTCACCTCCCAGCTGTTGTCTACACGATGACCATCACACGGGTGACCACTTGACCAATCAAAACTGACCGCCCCACAAAACACTTTGTGTATAGAGATTTTTATACAGATACCCAATACACTGTCGCCTGTGGAGTCAATAACTGACCATCGCTGACCATTAGAGTCGGGGTGACAATTGGGGTCAAAAGTCAAATAATCATCAAAGTCTTCAAAGAAATTGATCAGGTAATTACCAATGATTGTTCTGTCATATTTCCCACACAAGGTGTCCAGTCGGCACGGTAACGGATGACCACTAGCACAAACTGGCCCTCAGGTGTGGCTGGTCACCAAAAGTTGACCATCTAAATAAACGATAGGCAATTTGTTTGACAGTCACCTAAGGTGAATGGAGGACAACAGTCTCCATGGTTACGACAATATGGCCATCATTATTTATGGCTTTGAAATAGAAATTACCCAATTATCGGTATCAGAACTGTCACGTTAGATGTTTGATCGTAAGAGTTTACAACCAAAACCCTGATATAACTTTGGTTCTGTCTAACAGGTAAACCCAGGATATTCCCTTTGAAACTTGGTTTACTAGATAACAAATTAGTTAATTAATTTGATTTATGTGAAAATTCCAAAGAAAATCATTGAGAATAGAGATCTTCTCCATGTCAGTAGAATGGATCAAAGTAAGTTGTGTGACATTTGATTGCCTTTGGGCACAGCAAAGGTGTACGTTCATATCAAATAGGTGTTCGTAGTTCCCAAGTAAGCTGCAGGCTCTTCTTTTCATCATTTTTCTTTTCTCATTCTGATAACCTGACAGGCATTATTTGTATACTAATGACCAAATCAAACACATTATTTATGTAAGGTGCAAACAGCATTTATGCTACGTACCTCATGCATTAAAATATTGTCCTTGCCTATCATAGTGGCCAGTAAGTTTTAATTAAATAATTATTCAGTGGAGCAGAACTAAAACGGTCTAGTGACCCTGACTTTTAATATGAAACCCACATACTAAACACAAACCCCTGTTGAAGTCTCAATATCCTATAAATTCAGACACATTGCCACACAGCCTGGTGACTGCCTATATATTCTATAAAACACACTCGTGTAACCTATGACATGGCCGCTGTGACTGCAGCAGATGTTTTCAGTGTTCACCTGAATATCTATACAGGATGTCGGATGTTGGACTACTTCGTGTGGGGCCAGATTCGAGTGGTCATTTACAGTGAACAGATCCTGTCAAGTGGTCAATTTGAGTGTGGTCAATTTAAGTGTGGTCATTGTGGACTGGACATGTTTTCTAATGGACTGTCACAAAGTTCTCAAGAGATTATACCAATTTATATTCAAACTGAATTAAATTGAAGGTTTCTGAATGTTAGTTTTTTTTCATACAATCTTTTTATTATTTCACTTCATAATGCACATGGAAGTTATTTTTTATTATACTTCCAAATGAGTTTGTGATGGCAACAAATTACCAAGTTGCAGGATCATATTTGATAAGCAAATTAAACACCCAAAATCATACTCAATATGCAAATCAGGTGAAAAAAATTATGATGACACAAAACCACATCATCATGAAGTAGCATGCACGTCGCACCTTTCTTATCGACGATGGGGTTTTCAAAATTGTTCATTAGCATTTCAAATATGAGAATTCAATGTAAGCAAAAACGTATTACAAAAATTGTACTTTAAATTTCGCAATTTTCATATGACATTTAACAAGAAAATATAATATATCAACAGACATTTTAGCTTTGACAAAAAAAACCAGTATGGCAATTTCCGAGGGTTAAATGTGTAGATATATTCCCAGGGTGCGATATCTCCTCGGACACGGAACATTGAGTATTCTCTACAGAAGCAGTGAAGCCACAATGGCATTAGCCACCTTAACTTCTTTCTGCAAGGAGGGTGGCAAATTAATATCAGATGCAAAAAAAGGTTTTATGGTCGTGAAATTGAAGGTAATGGAGTGGATAAAATGAGAATCGAGAGATTTAAGAAGCGATATTCTTTCCTCGGCTTATTAACATACTGAATAACAGTGCCTTGAAAACTGATGTTTTTTCCCATGTAAACCTGATGTTTTTTCACCTTATTTAGCTATACAAAATGTACTTGAGAGGCAATTTTCACACAGCTTAATTCTGTAGCATTTGTAAGCATCAATAGGGGTAATGAACTGATGCTCAGCTGTTCTCCTTAACATTGTCAATAGAACTACTAAAGTTAAGGCCAAGTAAGCAAATATATTTGCCCCTCCCATCGAGTCGAACTATTGAAGTGATGTCTTAAAAAATGTCTTTCAAAGATATATATTTTATGACTTAACTTCAATAGTTAGACTCAAAGTTAAGTCCAAGTTAAAAAATATCTTGAATTTGCTCTTCACATTTAGTCGAATCAAACAATTAAGGTGTGATGCAGAGTTAAAAATGTCTCCGTGGAATCAATTAAGAAAGCTAAGGCTGAATTGTAAATATATTTGCTCTTCACATCCAGAGTCAAACTACTAAAGCTTAAAAAGCTGAGCTAAACAAATATTTTTGCTCCTCAAATTTTTAATCATCCAATAGTCAATTAAACTACTGAAGTTATGTATGGCAGAGTAAAAACCTATATCTTTATGCTCATAATTAAATGACACACTTCAATAAAAATAAAATGCAAATTTTAATAATGTTGAAAAGTTTATGACCCGAGTCATTTTCCCTAAAATTACTTCTCAACTTTCCATAGGAGTATAGTTTTTGGACATGGACCAATTATGTTTAATTTTTTCATGAAATTCAGTAGCAAACATTTCCAAACTGACAGTTAAAGAATTTGAAACAGCAGTGAGCTGTATTACAATTTTCGAAAAATAAAATGATTTTCTAAAAGTACATAAAAATTACGAAATAGATATATTGGGCCTAGCTGCATGGTGGAGGGTGTGAGGTCGGGGTGCCAGTTTAAAGTATTCACTTTTGTTTATAGATTCTTCATGGGTGATCTTAAAGATTATAATCTTCTTTAAGGAATGTTTTTTAAATAGCATGTATTTAAACTCCTATAATAAATATTGTGACAGCTGAACATGCCTGTAAGAAGACTTTTTACAATACTTTATTGTTGTTTAGTATTGACGTTAAACCTCACACTAGGGTTAATTATTTATACAACTTTTTATTACCTGGTATGACTACTAACAGTACTTTATTACATACCACAAATAATACACATTTCACAAGTATACTCATTTTTGACACTTTTTGTATTAAATACTTAAAAGAAATATATCAATTTTGCTGGGCCTCTTGTATGATTCTGAGTGAGGTAGCCACTGGCTACTACAAGGAAACTTTGCCTCAAAATGACCCTGGCTGTTCACAGGGAATCATGGTGGCCAATGAAACCTCAGGGAAGAAACAACTGATCAATTTCAAATTAACAACAGGCACAGCCATCTCATTATAAAACACTGAAATGAATTCTCACTAAATTATTTTCTAACAAGTTCGTCTACACAAATTAGCATCACACAGAAAAAACATCAGGTTTAGGAATAAACTCTGCATGTACCACAAATTATCTCGGTTAATTGATTCACAGAAACAAGCACATTTTTACAATATATAGTAATTATACAATGAAGTTTTTATGAACAAAAAAGATAACTTCCTTCCAATTTTTTAAAGAAAATATAGGATTTTTTTTCAATTTTACTGATTCACATTGCTAGATATTGCATAATTCTCATCATAAAAAATTTGTAAAAATCACAAAAAGAAAAGAATTAAGGACACTGATAAAATATATTGATTAATAATCAAGAGAGGCGATATTTTACAGTTAAGTTAATAATGACAGGAAATTGGCATTATTTTTCAAAAAATAACTTCTAAAAAATTCTATTAAGGCTGTATGTGGGTATCACAGGATGATCTGCCATTCTAAGGACTTGGGGTTCCATCAAATGTAGTCAAGCAAGTCTTTCTGATATGTCTCAATCTCCCGGGGAGGAGCATATAATCTCTGATGATAAAAAAGCTAATCTCATTGACCAAACCTGCCTTCTAGCTCTTGAGTGTACACTGTCTATTCGGAATCAATAAGTTATCTTACGATTCTCTTCGTGGTCTTGTGGGGACATATATGGCCTGTGGCAGGGAAGGTTTTGTCTAGTTCAGTGACGCGTGACAAAGATCATAGCCCTATCTCAGGTGTAAAAACACAGGTATTGACAGGTGTATACTGTGATGATGGATGCTAGCTGGCAGAATTTATGTCTTTTGGCTAATGACGGCCATTTTCTGTACAACGGTCGATATCATTACCGTCCATACTAAATGCATTAACAGTCCCTCAGTATTAGTGCAGGCTACCGCCAATAGGACCGTCCCACTGAATAACGGCCAACATTGCAGACATAACATAGAGCTATATAACTGTACAAACAGAATATGGAGTGCTTCCTGACCACAAAACATGACTGTCCTCAATCAGAATACACATGCCATAGACACTGTGTATCTGGTTGTCAGCGTAAACAGGATATTGGTAGGTCAATCGTCATAGACTGACTTGCAATACCATATTGAAAATATTATCTTTGATAGTCAGACAAACACAATAATCGAAACGACTACCAATGTTCACGCATTGTGTAAGAACACAGACCGTTTTAATTATGGTTGAAATGGCCATGGCATTCAACTGGCATCTCGGTATCACCTGGAAAACTTGACAGGCATTTGATGTAGAAAGTGCTTTTGATGACGTTTGGAGTTCTGTGTAATTATCGTCATGCAACCATAATATTGACAAATACTTAAAATACTGCAACAATAATAGCGCTCAAACTTCACTGAATATCCAAATCCCTCAGAACATGCGACTGTCCAAATTCAAAATACCTCTCTGGTATTATAGAGAATACTTAGTCAATTGACCCATAGATCTCGGTACTCGGGCTGATAAGGTGAATTACGCACACACAAAGACTCTTAATACGAAACAAACATATTGAACTTTAACATAAATGTTCAAAAACAAAATACCATCAATTTGAAGGGATTAACATACTTGTTTTCCGCTTGAGCGATTTGCATATGTCATACTTCGTTGACCCATACAATACAGTACTAATTGAATAAACAGACAACAGTTATATCCTCATGTTCAACACCATCATTCAATACTTTTATTTATCCGATCACCGATCTATTTATCCCTTACAAAAGCCCATGACACATCTGTACCCTGTTCCGGCTGATCCAATAAATGTTACACAAATTGTTTACAGTCTTAAAATTTTTCTTTTTAATCTATGATTATCTGAAATAACAGTCAACTACGAAGGTCTTTATATTCCACTGTAAAAATGTGTAGAAATATTTTGTCTTTCTGATCTTCTTAAGTAACCTAGCATTGTTTGAACAACCAACAGATACCAATGGTTTTGACCATTCTCAATCTATTAATGGAATTCTTTCAATTTTTCTGCATCTTAACATTTTTATAAGGTGATCGTTCAGCAGGAAGATCGAAAACTATCTGTTCTGTCAAAGAAAGTTATGGTAGCAAATCAATTTCTTAAAAAATTTAAATAAAACATACCATAAATACATGTATCAATAAGATTTTATTGAAAATGACAAAAATACACAATAAGTGCCATTTATATATCTTTCTGCAGAATAATATAATAACAAAATTAAATCTTTATTCATTATTTCTGTACAATAACCTAAGTTTCCCTTTGTTTAAGGAATCAGAATTTCATACATCGAGGGAAAAAAGGCTGACTTGGCAAAACGTATTTGAGACAAATTGACCGTCTGCTTGCTGTGTCAGCTAGCCATTAGTAGACTAGATTCTAACACACAGACACTAGCGACAACACATTTCTGAACTACATTCTGTGATAGTAAGGTCTCCGGGGGCTTTGGGAACAAGAGGCAGCTCATCTCTGGAAATCACCTTTGAAATGCCAGTACTAAAAAAACCTTTTTGGATGCCACTCAGCCTCTGAACCAAACTGTAACCCCCCCCCCCCCCCCCCAACCTTCATTCACTATACACCACAAAATTATCCTTAAGAAACCATAGATACCTGTCCGGCACCATCCATCATATAGATATCTGAACTCTCTTTTATTCCTCTTACGTTAAACCGTTTTAGACCAAAAACATGTACACTGTTACCATTGTCTTTGCTAATGAATAGTTCAAATAAAATATTTTATTTAAATTTTGTGCAAACAATTTCTCCCAATTGAATTAACACCATAATAGTATTTTCATTTAGTTTATTGGAAGCAGGTTGGGTTTTTTTTACGGTTTTTCCGCTAATCATTCTCCGATGATATTCCGTGTTTTGTAGTACAGAAACAGCTCTCTCTTCAGTGGAATCTCCCAGATCAATGTAAGTCATGTTTTACACAAACAAATGTCAATTCCCAAGTTCAGCATGAATAAACCTAGCAGAACCGATGGAACTCGACACGAACCTAACAGCAATAAAACAGGCACATCGAAACTTAACAGGTTTTTAATTTCGGTGAGTTTTTTTTAAATGCTGATCTGATATCTGAAATGGTCAGGCAAATGCAGAGTAACAGGATTAATTTCACAGGAACTATAAGCTACCAGATGTCATGTGACAATTCCAAGTATCTGATTGGACGATCATCATGGCAAATTGGCCCTCCTGGCATGATGAGTAATCTGCCCTTTTAAAGGTTTAAAAATATTAGCCATACTTTTAAAAAGGTTTTCGCTCAATAGAATTATGTCAGATATGATGATGGCATAATGATGATGGAACTGGAGATTTGTGCAATTGGAAAAATTCACAGAAACAGAAAAATTGGAAGACAAATTTCTCCATGAGGACATAAGGTTTAAAAACTGTTCAATAGGACATCGTGGGTAAATCCCTACAGCAATTTATTTGGAAGTCCTCTATCATATTTCAGGAAGAGAAAATTTGCAAAAACCTTAAATGAAGAGTATAGTTCATTATTTCTATGGGGTTAAAAGCAGCCAAGGAAACAGAGGTGGACATTTTTATAAGGCGGGATCTTAAAGCTCAAGGCTTAATTGACATTGTGAAGTTCTGAGTGTTGTGGTATTATAATGAAAATAACTGAATCCATTTGTATCGTAAGGAATTTTTTAGAACATGTTGAGTCAGCATATATCAATGAGTTTTAATTACAATTGCAAATTGCCTTTCGCTGAATTTTTAAACATTATTGCAAGAAATTACCATTGAAATGTGATTCTATCGACTGACAATACCTCATCTTCATATATTTGTTTAATAATACAATGTTTTTTGTAGAATTCCTGCTTACAGTGGTAATTCTTATACTATTGTAGACTGAAATATGATGAAAAGAAATTACTGGAACATTTTTGTTTATGAAAAAAAAACTTCATTAATGTAGAAAGTCATGTGAATGCATGGTTAAGATGTTTTCTATGCAATATTGATTTGTTTCCGAGACCCTGCTTGGATGTCTGAGTTGTTGCCGTCAATAACACAATGTCGAAGTGGATCTAAAACATTTTTTGGAATAATTTTCTAAGAAAAGCTGATTAGCATGCGATAAGACCTACCTTGTGTTGAGTAGAACAGGTAAAAATCACAGACGGATAAGCATAAACACACACACACTTTCAGTTAATGATCACATAAAATCATGTTAATCTTCCGAGTTTTTTAACTCCGGGGTGAAATATTGTGATGATCGAGATGGTCACTCCAGGGTATCAATGATGGTCAGTTCAGATTAGGAGATGTAACACAGTAGTGCATGGACACAATTAACTGACCAATACAGGTAATAAAAAATATGCCAACCTACCTGAGAGAGGAGGCTTGGCCAGTGGTCAATCATCAATATATGTTGGACAGGTGAGCTAACGGTGTGCAGTGAAGCGATCTGTCCACTATGGTATAATCTAGGTGTGACTCACTGTTATAAGGGGCTGTAAGGCTGTCTGACAGCTGCAGCTACAAAACACATTTGTCAATATTTACAGCTATCTAAACACACTGAAACAACACAACATGAGTACTCCAAATTTATAATGTATAGTTAAATGGGTTCTGTTGAATGCATTGGTAGAGAATTGAATATTGGACATGTCTGCCTCTATCAGAAAAAACATATCGACAATTCACTGACAATCAAGTCCAAATTTATCCTACTGAAACAATAGAAGGCTACGTCAATCTAATAAGGTAAAGAGTTTAAGGTGTAAGGTGATACTGCACAAGTTATAATCACACAGAAGAGTTCTGATATTGAGCTGTATGTTTTTTTTCAGAGTATTTTCCCTTTATGTAAGAAATTCAAAGCAAATTATTTTTTTCTTCCTCAGAGTTACTTCCCTTAACAAGATATTCACATTTTTTTTTCAATAAAGCAAATTTTAGTTACCATTCCTGAAATTCCTGAAAAGCAATATTGCTTAAGCATAGGATCAGAAATGTATCAATATAGAATCTAAGTTCAAAGACTAGAATTTCTGGGCATTTATTTTTTTTAATTTTTTTTTATATACATTTATTTTTGGCTTTCGTTGTGTTTTGTTTTTAGCACTAAAACCTTGGCAGTTGTTGTTTTTGAGAGATATATACTGTATGGTAATTATAAATTCCCACTCCAGTATTTTCTATGTCCTCTTCAAATACAAAATGTAGCGACCATGAAGTTCCAAACAACTATATAAAATGCATCCATGGCAAATGACACTTATTTATGATACATGTCTGAAGAGCCAAAGCCATTACTTTGTAATTAAAGTTTAATATCATGATGGGATAGGTTTGTCTGACAACTGTGGAGAATTTATTGTCTTTTAAACATGTAATCACGAAAAAGCTTTAAATCAAATCACAGCTATCCAAACACATAGTAACAACACACTGCAGACTCTCCAACCTAATAATGTTTTAAAAACTCGACTGCTGTCACAACTTAAAATGAAATTTATTGAACTACACCGATCATGAGATCTGGAATCCCTGACTATGTTCAATAGCTCTAAGTGGACCTAACAATGCATATTTTTAAAGGACTGCACGCAGCAGAGTATCTAGGCTTGGTAACATATGTTTCCGATTGGAAAAATGTGGTTTCAGGGTAAAATTTTGATAAAACATCATATATTTTAATAGTTTATGAAATGGTGATTTTTTTTTGATAATGAGCATATATATATATTACTAGAAATATTTCTTACCGTAACTGTTCCATACTAACTAACATTGGACCTCTGGTTGTTATAAATCAAGCTTTATAATTACACTGACCTTAGAACTTTAAAACATCTACAGGACCCCAATATTTATACATAAAAATAATGATTGATCCATGAGTCATTCAACGATGGAAGTTCTTTACAAATGGCTGGAGTTTGATTCCTGGAAACGTAAAAAAATACAACAGAATTTTCCAAGATGTCTAACTGCTTTGGAAACTGTTCTTGAACAAAACATATACTCTGTTATAATCTCTGTATCAGGATGATGCAGTAGAAATGACAGAAAATGCTTACTTTTTTAGTGCTATTATACAGGCTGTGAATAAAAAATCTCTTATTGACATTCTATGAGGTGGATATAGGATTCAGACTTTTGTAAGAACAATTAAATTTTATTGATGTAGTTTACAACAATTGTGAAACAAGTAATAATCAACTTATATCAATTACTCTTCTTGGCATTGATGGAAGGGTGCAAGGAGTCTTACTGTGACAGGAAATAGAAGTATCCGGAGAAAAACCATGTAATTCGACAGGTTATCCCAGTATAACGTCCAATTGGAAAATCAAAACTGGTCACCTATATGTGAAGGACGGATGCATTAACACTGCCCCTTCAGAACCACATCTCTGTAGCTGTTGAGATCTTGATAAACAGTTAAATAAACACTGAAATTTTCCCATAAAAACGTATTTAATACAGATAATTAGACGTGTTAGGATGTATATTAGTCTATATTACAGTTAACGGTCTGTTTCATAGATATTTTGTTTGTTCAATGCAGGGTGTAAACTCAAAGCTATCCCCATTTCATTAGCTCAATAATGATATTGATCATGGCGTGTTATGAAAATTGTTTGACTTCAAAGAGCTGTGCCGATGTTATCAATTTCATCAGACAATATAACCAGTGGTAAAAAAGCTAGTATCTCCTGTATAAAAATTCCCTCCGCTACTTGAATAAGATGAAAATAAATTGAATATTTAAAAAAAAAAATCTTTTCAAAAATATAATTAACTCGCCAGCTTTGATTTTTGACAGGTTTAATTAAAAGTCGTTATTGATTTTGATCATGTTACATACCTTAGCCTAGTTATTCCATGGCAGTAGATATTTACAGTACAAAATGTGTTCAAGGTACATTAGAAACTATAGAGTTCATCTTTACCACCGTATTTAAAAAAAAAAAAAAAACGAAAAAAAGAAGGAAAAAATAGAGAAAAAAAAAAAATGAAAGAAAAAAAAACCGAAAAGTTTCTTCTTAATCTGAATTTGAACTGATTTTTTAAAAAATATTTTACAAATTTACATTTTAAGCTGTAAATAAATGTAACTGCTGTTCATTAAATCATATCGTAAAGTGAAAATTTGATAACAAAGTTTCATAATACTTCAGCAGGAATCCTTTATATCGTCTAAAAACAAAAACTTCAACACACTGGCTGGGCTAATAATCAGGACATTTATGGTTGTGGATTCTAATGTAACTGATGATGATGGAATAATGTAAAATGATGTATTTAGTGCAGTTGTACATCACTCTTCAGAACACATCAGCCTCATTCAATATTCATGTATTGGTCTAGAATCTGTCTGCACCAGCAGATTAGGGACAGTAAAATGCAAACTTGGCAGGTTTTACTATAATCTGATAATTCCTTTCATAGAAATCTTTTAACAGATCTTTCAGCTATCAAAAAACATCAGTAAAATTGTGGCAGCAACCTCATTAAATATGCATAAATTTTACGGACCATTAGATTTAAGCGAGGGAATTTTGTTTTAAGTGACTGTGACCATGCAGACAGCTTTAATTAAAATTTGATAACTTTTCAAAACTTTACACCCAGAAAATACCAGCCAATCAGACAGCAGTCTCATTTAATATTTGTGATTTTTTACCAGGCAATTAAAACAGGAATCAGTGGCTTAGTTTCAATGAATTCCCTCAGTAACAATAATTCAGAAACTATATATCAAATCAGATTACAACCTAATCAAATATTCATGGTAGAATATTGAACTTGAGCCAGCTAGGGTTTTTCGATAGAGACTAAAACAAGTATTATTGGAATCTAATAATTTCTTCAAAAGCATATAGAAACTTAAAATGAAATCTTTATTTATTTTACAACAAAAACAAGTTATACCAACTTTTATTAATCACCCTTGTTGGCCCGGATGGAAGCGCGTGATAGTTGGTCCGGGTCTTATATTACTGTGGGAAAAAACCAGAGTACCCAGAAAAACACCCACATGGTTGGGCAGGTGACCCTATACTTTTTCATGTCCAATCGGGGGACCAAACCCAAAAAACAAGCATCATATATCTTCTGTTTTACACAGGGGAGACAATTTTGGATTTTGATGACAATTTTTTTTTTATAGCCGCCTATAGGCATATTGCAGTATCTCAGTTGAACAATTGTTCGAACAAACATGGACATGGATCATAATGTACATACATTCGGATAAACAAACATAGACCTGATATAGGTCTGTAGAACAAGTAAGGTAATAAAACAAATGTTACCTTCATGCTACAGTTCCAACAAACAACTGTAAATGACATCAGTTTATAACTTATTTGCTGTAAAATCAATTAGATATGCTTCCTATCAAGAGGCCAATGAGCGTTAACAGTCGTCTTGAGTTCTGAAATACATACCGATAGTTGATGTTTTGGTTGTTTTTAAAATAAGAATTTAACACATTTGACCACTGTGACCTTGAAGTTAGCTCATTCAATTGAACAACATTTTTATTCTGTTATCAAAGCATGCCACTGTTCCAATATCATGACCTTGGGCCTCTTGGTGATAGAGAAGTCATTTATACTTTAATGTGTTTGATCTCTGTGACCTAGAAAGTATATCAAGGTCATTCATTTGAATATCTTTGGGAGCCCTTCATCTAAGTATAAAACTTTCCCAATATCATGGCTATGGGCTTCTTGGTTATTCAGAAGAATGTTTTTTAAAGCTTAAAAAACTTTTCACCTTTGTGAACTTGAAAATAGGTCAAGGTCATACAATTGAACAATTTTGGTGGCCCTAACCCAGCATGCTACAGGTCAACTTTTGTGATCTTGGGCCTCTTGGTTATCTTACCCCTGTGACCTTGAGAGTAAGTCAAGGTCATTCATTTGAAGAACCTTTATTACCCTTTATTCCAGTAAGCTACTGGCCCCTAATATCATGGCCCTGGGCCTCTTGGTTAATCAGAAGTCGAATATGTGAATTGTTTGATGGGTGACGGACGCAGGATACCACCAGACAAAAGGAGGTCACAATAGGGCACTTGAGAGTTGATTTGTCTAAGGT
The DNA here is from genome assembly GCF_902652985.1 of Pecten maximus. Lineage (NCBI taxonomy): Eukaryota > Metazoa > Mollusca > Bivalvia > Pectinida > Pectinidae > Pecten > Pecten maximus. Next base: position 14,956,038 of record NC_047017.1, on the reverse strand, counting down.
GACCTTAACATATTTCCTAAGCATTTTTAGGTAATACAAATTGACGACCATAAGCATAGACAAATATACTAACATATTCTAAAACAAACCAACCATTATCCTTTTGCTTTTGAAATCTTTTAGTAATAAGGGTCGGAATGATAAAACTATGATTGAATTATTTTCACAAATCATGCAAAAAATTAAGCCAGTACAGCTATGGCGGTATAAATTGATGTGAGAATTGAAATGTTAACTGGCTCATTTTAATTATATGTCACTAACTTTAACCTTATAATCTTTATCCCCTCACATGATACATACTCTAATTTTGACATCCAAGTACAAAAATCAGAAATTTGGATATTTTTAAAAATAAACATCACATCAAACTTCCTGTAGAATCCTGAAGAGTGTTTTTCCTGGTTAACCCTTTCAACCCTAAGAAACATTAATGGACTCTGCCATTCATTCATCATTTGAAGTCCAATATGGTCAGAAGGGGTGAAAGGGTTAAGAGTTACCTTCCATAGCAAGACATTCATCACTCATTTTGATGATGTTCATTCATAATATCATGACAGCAGTATTGTTTAAGCGTAGATTTATACTAGAGCAAAGGTCCTAGTTTTGCTCCAAGCAGCAGCTTCTTTTCCTCATTTTATGTTTAATTTGTTTCAACTACCAAAATTGAGCTTAAAATCTCTACATTCCAGGTCACAATTTTCTGTAGAGAAGAAAAGCACAAAAAATGAAATGAAAGTGACACTGTCCTAAAATCTGAATTTTCCTGTGCCAGCTTTACCCTAATGCACTTAATATTGCATTTGTTTAAATTTATTGCCAATAAAATCCAGTTACAAAGTAATATTTCATCAATGATCTGACAGAAATTCATTGAAAACTATAAATTGTTGAGGAGCAACACACTTTATTGACTTAGTCAACAGTCAGCTTTTATAGGATACGGTGGCTGACTGTTGGGCGTGGGTAATAGCACTAATGTTCGGCATGGATGGTGGTGATGAAGTTGACACCTGTGTACATGTTCTACAATAGACTTACCTGTTTCTAACGAGACTGACAGGACCACAGGTGGCAGCACCAGGACTGGCTCTGTAGATAAGGTCCAGGTGGCAGCACCAGGACTACAGATGGCAGAGATCCAGGCTCTGTCAAAGTAATATAAATGTAAACTTTATTTAAAACAATTAGGTAACAAGTTTAAGCAACTTATATGGATTATGCTTGGTTGCCCAGATGGAAGCACATAAGGGGTCTTACTGTAGGAGGAAAACAGAGTACCTGGAGTATCCGGGGGAAATCTATGTGGTTTCATGGGCAGATAACTCTATAGCTTTTCATGTTCGATCAGGGAATCAAACCTCTGCCACCTAAAATAATTGTAGGTGAAAGGCATGCTACCACTGTGCCACCCAACCTAATTTACCCAAAACAATCCATTTGTATATAAAAGTAATTAAATAAAAAATCTCTAAAACTTTTACATTAGAGATATTTAGTGCCTTAATATCAAAGTTCCAATATAAAATACAACTGAAGTCTGAACTGGTACTGATAACATCTCAAATACTGTTGAAAAGTTTGCATGAATACATATCTTTTTTTTATAAATATGCAAAAAAAAAAAAAAAATACAGAAAATTGAAGCATATTCATACAAAATGAATGATAGAACCTTTCACTTTTTTTTTTTTTTTTGAAAAAAAAACACCCCAAAAAAACAACTTTGATGCTGCTTGATTTATTTTTAGTTTGGATGCCAGACAACCAGTAGGGTAGGTATGGATAGATTTGATGAAACTTGTGCTGATAATGATTACCAACCACCATCAATATTACCAGTATCACCAATAATTGGTGTTAATTTTGTCCAATTAAGTAATGAGCCCGCCTAGTGAGTTGCCCAAGTGGCGTCCCTATAAAGAAGAAATCAAGTAGTAATTTATCACTTTTTTCTTCTTCTTCCAGGAGTTTTGTAAAGATTTTCTTTACTCTGGTCAATAAAACATGCTTTATCAGTTGACAGTTACCACGGTAACCTTTAAAAAGAGTTTATTACGTTCAATTAAGATGGTCCATATATCATTATAGGAGACCAAAAAGTGCTTGACATACCTAATTTAAAATGAAGAAATCAATAAATGGACTGAAATCTCAAATTTTATTGATAAACATTTTACAACTATTTAGATTTATGTAGAAGTAATTTAAGTACCTAAAAATCCTATAATGACCATAATTTTATAACGAACACCTGTCTATAAAGACCACAATTATAAAAACACCTGTCTACAAGACCACCATTTTTATAACAAACACCTGTCTATAGCGTCCCCAATTTTTAAAAACTATTACCTGTCTGCAATGACCATATTTTTTAAAAATTGAAAACCTGTCTATAAAGACCATTTTAATGTCTAACACCTGTCTATAAAGACCATCATCTTTCTAACCAACACCTGTCTATGAAGACCATCATCTTTATAACCAACACCTGTCTAAAAACACCATAATATTCATATGTAACACCTGTCTATAAAGACAATTTTAATGTCTAACACCTGTCTATGAAGACCATCATCGTTATAACCAACACCTGTCTTAAAACACCATAATATTAATATGTAACACCCGTCTATACAGACCATAATTTTAAAATCTAATACCTGTATATAAAGGGACCGGTCTTTCCTGTCGAGGTTGTGTCCTTGGTCAAGACACTTCATCCCAATTGCTCTGGATGGCATGCCATGGGCCGTTGTTCAGTGAGGTAGTAACCAACTACTACAAGGAGAGCCCACCTCAAAATGAACGTACCTAGCTGTGCTCTGGGTGGTAAGCAAATCAAATAAACAGACAAACAAACAATATCTATAGAGGCCACTCCATAAACAATAATTCTTCGTGAGCAGGTGGTAATTCTCATTTTATAACACCAAAAAATTACCTCATTCAAAGGTTAAGAATTACAGGCTGTTTTGCTAACAATTAGCTATCAAAGAGAATATTAACATTATAGAGGCCATTAGAAATAAATCTTCCTCCTTTATAGCAAATAAAAGTATTTTAAATGTCTGTAGTCTATGATGATACATTTTCTATGGAAATTTCATTCTCACCTATTAACATAATAAAGACAGATTTTAAACAGCACATCAATAGCTACAAAATTTCAAAAAAGTTTTAGAAAGCGTTAAAGTTGTACAACTTACCAGAACAGAACGGTTGCTCGTCTGCGCTTGATCGTCACTATGTTGTCAATGTCATTTGTCCTTCAAGAACGTAGATTATGGCTTTTGTTTCTTCTGACCATGTCTGACCGGGGGTAGACAGTCTCGGAAGATGATCACACCATAGACCCAGCCAATCCAGTGTCACATATACAGTCTTACCACGACGGAACACCAGGGGGCGCTACAGAGCGGTGTTTCCCCCGGAGACCAAACTCCTTATTATTGATTCTTCCTGGCAACACTTGGTATTCCTGCTATACTATCCCTGTGTGTACTTAAAGCGTAAAAGAGCATCTTTCAGACAGAAATTGATGTTTTCGCGTCTAATTTCATTCATAAATTGTAAGGCGTCTCGACGGAATTACACACATGAGACTCGCAAGAATGGTTAGCGGCATAGCCCCAGACATCCTACAGATTGTCTGCAAACGATCTCATACACACTCTGACATTTGTCTGGCTTTCCAGGAAATTCTCAAAGCCACGCTTTTCGAAAGTTATTTAGTAAAGGCTAATTCAATAAACAAATGATTTACACTAGACACACCCTAAGCAGGTTTACTTATATCAAGTTGTTTTTTTCAACCAGTGATTATTTCCTCTTCCCAAGGGTGTTTGATTAAATTCAGGAAGCGGTGTCTGCAAGTATTGATCGCCATCTATAAACAGTTATTTTGGTGACATTTGTAACCAATCTAACTGGTGCATCACTGCAATTTTTCAGACCAGATTGACTGATAGATAGAGCCTGAGTAATGTTCCTCCAGAGCGTGCTAGTGTGGTAGTCTTAAGTGGAATTGTATTGTAGATTTTTGCTGTAGAAAATGGTAACGCCATTGCTTATTGCAGAATCTGGCTTGTCTGTTATTTGTCCTGAAGCTTGTTACACAGGTCTCCTATGTTAATTGGAGAAGTTGTTAAAGGGCTTGTCTGAAGACCTCTAGAATCTATCAGATGGCTCTCTCTGTCAGTTGTACTATCTTTAAGAGCACTTGTCAGTTGTAGAATTTGTGAAAGGGCTTGTTTGAAGTTTCTCCACAAACTTGTTACATGATTCTCAATAAAACAGTTGAACAAACTGAAACATGGCTTGTCAGATGTAGAATTTTGTAAGGAGGCTTGATGGAGGTTTCTCCAGAAACTGGTTACATCAGGTTTTGTGGGTGTCAATTGTAGAATTATTTTCCAGTGTTTACTAAAGAATATTCTTGATCTTATCCTTTCGTTTCCATCAATACCTGCTCCTACTTTCTCTGCTTTAAATGTGTCTTTCTCTAAATGGTGTGTCCTTGAGACTGTCCCATATGACCCTGGATATTGGTGACCACTAGACATCCATCCTCATATGACCCTGGCTGTTGGTGTCTCCCTTGACACCTGTCCTCATATGACCCTGGCTGTTGGTGTCCCCTTGACACCATCCTCATATGATTCTTGCTGTTGGTGTCCCCTTGACATTATCCTCATATGTCCCTGGTTGTTGGTGTCCCCCTTCACACCATCCTCATATGACCATGGCTGCTGGGTGTCCCTTTGACACCTGTCCTCATATGACTTTGGATGTTGGTGTCCCCCTTGACATTATCCTCATATGTCCCTGGTTGTTGGTGTCCCCCATCACACCATCCTCATATGACCCTGGTTGTTGGTGTCCCCCTTCACACCATCCTCATATGACCATGGCTGTTGGTGTCCCTTTGACACCTGTCCTCATATGACTTTGGATGTTGGTGTCCCCCTTGACATTATCCTCATATGTCCCTGGTTGTTGGTGTCCCCCTTCACACCATCCTCATATGACCCTGGTTGTTGGTGTCCCCCTTCACACCATCCTCATATGACCATGGCTGTTGGGTGTCCCTTTGACACCTGTCCTCATATGACCTTTGCTGTTAGTGTCTCCTCGACACTGGTCCTCATATGACCCTGGCTGTTGGTGTCCCTTTGACACCTGTCCTCATATGACCCTGGCTGTTGGTGTCCCTTTGACACCTGTCCTCATATGACCATGGCTGTTGGTGTCTCCCTTGACACCTGTCCTCATATGACCCTGGCTGTTGGTGTCCCTTTGACACCTGTCCTCATATGACCTTGGCTGTTGGTGTCCCTTTGACACCTGTCCTCATATGACCATGGCTGTTGGTGTCTCCCTTGACACCTGTCCTCATATGACCCTGGCTGTTGGTGTCCCTTTGACACCTGTCCTCATATGACATTGGCTGTTGGTGTCCCTTTGACACCTGTCCTCATATGACCTTGGCTGTTGGTGTCTCCCTTTGACACCTGTCCTCATATGACCTTGGCTGTTAGTGTCCCTTTGGCACCTGTCCTCATATGACCTTGGCTGTTGGTGTCTCCCTTGACACCTGTCCTCATATGACCTTGGCCGACACCAATCCTCAAATTATCCTGGCTGTTGGTGTCTCCTTGACTTTGGCCTCATATATCCCTGACCATGTTGGTGTCCCCCTTCACACCAATCCTCATATATCCCTGACCATGTTGGTGTCCCCCTTCACACCAATCTTCATATATCCCTGACCATGTTGGTGTCCCCCTTCACACCAATCTTCATATATCCCTGACCATGTTGGTGTCCCCCTTCACACCAATCCTCATATATCCCTGACCATGTTGGTGTCCCCCTTGACACCAATCCTCATATATCCCTGACCATGTTGGTGTCCCCCTTGACACCAATCCTCATATATCCCTGACCATGTTGGTGTCCCCCTTCACACCAATCCTCATATATCCCTGACCATGTTGGTGTCCCCCTTGACACCAATCCTCATATATCCCTGACCATGTTGGTGTCCCCCTTGACACCAATCCTCATATATCCCTGACCAAGTTGGTGTCCCCCTTCACACCAATCCTCATATATCCCTGACCATGTTGGTGTCCCCCTGCACACCAATCCTCATATATCCCTGACCATGTTGGTTTTCCCCAGTCTACCATATTCTCCCTATTAAGACCATGTATGCTTCCCTTTGGTCGAAAAAGCAGGATTAATGCCTGACCTGATGTTTCCCAAAATCTACAGTCTTCTCTCCATTAAGACCATGTACATGTAAGTACAATTTGGGCCAACAAACAAGAGGGTTTGATGGTGACAAGTTCAAAGGATGGACCATGACCTTTATACGGTATCTACCAAACTACTCCCATCCTCATCTTTCATTATCGACTAATAATACAAATTGTTTCAGAAATTTTAATCAACAGACAGTATCTTTGTTTGTGACAAAAGAAATATCATTTCTTCGACTTGTAAAAAAAGCAGTGTGCACTTGGCAGACCAGTTGGTTGTGGTGAGGGGCACAGTACGTTCGCAGTACCTATTGGTTGTGGTGAGGGAGATACAGAGTACGTTCGCAGTACCTATTGGTTGTGGTGAGGGAGATACAGAGTACGTTCGCAGTACCTATTGGTTGTGGTGAGGGAGATACAGAGTACGTTCGCAGTACCTATTGGTTGTGGTGAGGGAGATACAGAGTACGTTTACAGTACCTATTGGTTGTGGTGAGGGAGATACAGAGTACGTTCGCAGTACCTATTGGTTGTGGTGAGGGACCCATCATTCTTTGTCATAAAAGGCAGAGACTTACGCTCGATACTAGAAGTACCTGTTGGTCATAACGAGGAAAAAATCATTTCTTCGACTCAAGTGACAACGGACAGTATATAATCAGCAGTACGCGTTGGTTGGCATGTGGGAGACATCGTTCAGGAAGAATGTCTACATTATGGTAATAAAAACACAATAACTCTCACAATATATTATTGTTCTGTTTTCTTGGGTACTTAAAACTTAAGTGCACTATTGGGAGAGAGAAATCAATCCTCTCTACCGTGAATTAGTCGTATATACAGCATATACTGTACAGCTTTGTTCCTCGGTATACTCCAAATCAATATTGGAATAATAGATGCACTCTATTACAATGTCCTCCGTTAGCTTTGTTTTCATTTTTTATGATTTATATCTCAACTTTATTATAACAGACTTTTACTTCCATGACCAATATCTAGTTTTAGTTTCAAAGTAATTTCTACATTCCCTATACGTTCCATCAAGACATTGGTTTTATTTATGTTTAGAAGCAATTTGAAGATTTAAGGATTTGATCTGGTGAACATAAAAGTCAGTTATGAATGAATATATGATTATTTTAGTTTTTGGATTATTAGAATCTACATGAAGATTCCTTTTAAGCATAATGACCCCTACTACTTAAAGTGTTGTTAAATAACAAAAAAAATATTATTCCAATGTCATTCAAATATCTCAACTTCTAATAGTCCTCACTATAATCATGGTAGCTCGATCAACACTGATGCAAGCACTTCCTTCCAAATGAATTAAAACCTTTTCATTATAGTCTGACCTTAAGTTTAAGGGGAAAATATATATATATTTTGAGAAATATATCACTACTGCAACCAGCATAATTTTAATTCAAACATCATTTGAAGATTTTGTTTTAGTAAATTTGACTCCTATACTTTAACATCTTTATTTTTAAAGTGTAGTTGCATAATGGTGAAGTCTTATCCTCACTGACTAAATAAAGAGAATTTCATGAACCATTCAGCTGCAAATACATGTATCATCTGCATATTACCCGAATACCCAAATATTTTACTTGTTCTAATGTGTTTTAGTTATGTTAAATGCCAATAAAAATGGTTAAAAACGGCTCATTAATGCAACTGGCATAAAATCATTATTCAGAATAACAGACCTAATAGTATTCTAATCAAATATGCAAATTGATTTATTCTGTGTTTGTGTCGAGTAAACATTTACAATAGCTAATTAATTCAGTCGATCCACCTAAACGGTACGAAACTCCAGGTGTATCAATATGATCTCCAAAGGCTTACAGATTACAGGTGTAACCGACACATTTACAACATAAATTGGAGGATATGATTTTTGTTTTCAACATGTAGTCAAATAGATACACGATAATTTAGCAGCAGTAATGGTCGTACATTATAGATGGAAAGTTAAGTTTCCCAGCCCAACCCTGCTTTCATCCCAATGGGGCGGACACATCTTGGAGACAGAATGTCATGGTCGACAAACCGTGAAATTAGCCTTGTTAATTAGAGTTGTTTAGCTCCCACATCAATGATGCATTAATGCATTACATAGCGGATGGTGCGATGGACACTTTACATATCTTCATTACAGGAGAGTTCTTACTTCACATCACAATGGGCCTATGGGAATGAAGTTGGTTTGTTTGGTATTTAATGTCCTCGCAAAATTTAAGGTCATACATACATGCCATATTTTTGGGAGACCAATAAGGGAGATTGATGATTATTTTAAGGGAATTTTGCCTAAAATAAGGGAGATTTGTGCGCGACAATAAATATCGACATTTTTACTCAATTTTTTAGCAATTAACTAATTTTGAAAGTGATAAAGAATATTTGTATTTATTTTAGATATTAATCATATTGTATATGCAAACAACAAAAAGTTGTATAAGGTAAAAAATGCAATAAGTATACATTCAGATTCTGATTATATGAATTTTTTTCCGATTTTTTTTATGTAACACAAAAAGTTTCACAGCTTTATGCACATTGCATAACAGCATTTGAAAAGGGTATATTATAATTACATGTAGCTAAAGATTAAGACAAGCAAGTTATTCATTTATCAGTTTGGATTTTCTTAAAATTAGAAAGCTTGATCCACTCCGAGGGAACACATCAGTTGTAAAAATCACCATGAAATGTCCTGTGGGATACCTTATGTTGGACCATTTAGATATAAAAATATTCCAAGTGTGCAAGTGTATACATGAAATTATGAGAACGGAAGATGTTAATGTTAGGAGACTGCAGTAAATCTTATCACGATCATTCTAGATTTTGTATATTGTCTCTGTCATGGACTGTACAGTCATTGTAAACACCATGATTGACCACTTTGTAACGACCAACAGATGTGCTAATTTTGATAGTTTTCTAAAAGAAATTATCGGATTTCATCTTGCTATCACTGATCAACGATACACATGGTAAATGAAAAACACGTGTGATTTTGCGTCTGACCAGACTCTGTATCAATTACCATCATCAAAGTATGGTCCTAAAAGAAAACAAACCATAATTCAAGTCTGTTAGCTAAGGGGGTTAAAATTGTTTGTAAGCGACTTGCCTTTATTTCATGGTGATAGATATTCTAGCGTAAACATAACACTAGCCAGAGCTTCGTGTGAAAGCCGTGTCCAACAGGCGCCATTTTGATTGAGTGATCACGTGAACAGATGGATCACGTGATTGCTAAATTTAGCCAAATCTCGCGAGAAAAACACTGTATTGTAAACAAAAATGGCGTCGGCAAAAATACCGGAGGGAATTACAAAATACGGGAATTTTGGCTCTCCTGCCGGGAGGAAATAAATGACTTGAAAATAAGGGAGATTTTGTCTCACGCCGGGAGGTATGGCATGTATGGTCATATGAAGACAGGCATCCTAGAAAGAAGACAGCTTTTATTACAACTCACAGTTCCACATGGGCCTTTGTGGTCTCCATGGTTGACTGGAGCATGACAACAATGATCCATATTTCAGAAATGGTTCCATTTTATCTACCATTTCGGTCATTAAACTTTCTTTATCATTCATCAACGAGTAATTAAGCAAATTCTCATCGTCATGGTCCAGTTGTCAAGACGATGCGACAGTGTGATTTGTCGGTGCCATTCCTCAAATCTTCCCAGGCACTGAATATCTTCCGAGCATCATGACCCGAGAAAGTGTGAGAAATTGTACCATTACATTTAATATCCAAATTGTTTACAATTTGACCCCAAATGACCTTGCCATGGCTCTGAACAGGCAACTGAATTCAAACCAAATCAATTTCCTTTACTGAATTTTTTACTGGGTATAAGCTCATGCTTTGTGAATAAGCCCCCACCCCTTATTTTCAATATTATCACTGCATATGTCAATTTTCAGAGACACGCTCATCCTCTACTTTTAAATGTTTAATCGACAAGGCTCTGATAATAAAGTGTACATGTAACACTGAAGATATCCAAGACAATCTTTCTTAGTGTCACAGTCATTTTTACATTTTATGATTGTAGAGAAAGTTTTATACATAACATTTGGAGTAAATCGAATGTTTTCCTGGCTACCTCATAACTTAATTGTGTCTTTAAATATCATCTGTAACGTTGTGTCATGATGTGAACTGAACATTAATAATGCATCACATTATTTTTATAAAACACTTTAATTGTATATGCACATGTAGATTTGGCCAACATCTTAATTATAATCCAAGATGGCTACCAGAATTTTCATCCCTGCAATAAGTACGCTGATATCCCGGGGCATAAGCCCGACCGCCACTTTTACCATTTTCAATGCACTAAGCCCCCTGAGCTTATACCCAGTAAAATACTGCAGTAAATCTGTTTCTCACCAAGTTCTAATATTCTATACCATTGTTATCACCTGCAACAGAAAATTCTATAATCATGCCGGCCAGTTAATCGTTAGACAATCTCCTGAAGAAAATACACATTGGTCCTTCAACTTCCTGTCTTTGAAAAGTTCTTTCATGGAATTACCATTTTTGCTTTTTTCTGATTGTTTGAAACTTTTTTGCCTTTTGGGACTATCACATATGTCTCAGGTTAACAAATTCTCAAATCAACCTTCAACAAGAGATCCCAGAGGGATCTTGGCGCCCACCATTGAATGATCTTCATAGGTTCCATGTCAGATTGATCTTTTCTCTACTTTTCCCTTCATTTTACTAATCTGTGCAAATTGAGACATCCCTCCAGTACTTTTCAAACAAGGGAATCCTAGCTATATAAGAAATTTGAGATTTAACGATAATGGCTGTTTGTTGACAAACTGGTCCAAAAATGCAATACAAGGGACCAAGGGGAACCTACTTATGAAATTTGAGAAAGATCCATTCAGTACATTCTCAGAAATAGCGATAACAAACTTCAATTGTCAAAATCCAAGATGGCTGCCTGTCGGCCATGTTGTTTTCAGATTGGTCTCAAAACGCAATATGCATAACTAGGCACCAAGGGAAACTTACATATGAAATTTCAGAAAGATCCATTCAGTACATTCTCAGAAATAGTGATAACAAACTTCAATTGTCAAAATCCAATATGGCTGCCTGTCGGCCATGTTGTTTTCCGATTGGTCTCAAATTGCAATATGCATAACTAGGCACCAAGGGGAACCTACATATGAAATTTCAGAAAGATCCATTCAGTACTTTCTCAGAAATAGCGATAACAAACTTCAATTGTCAAAATCCAAGATGGCTGCATGTCAGCCATGTTGTTTTCTAGATTGGTCTCAAATTGCAATATGCATAACTAGGCACCAAGGGGAACCTACATATGAAATTTGAGAAAGATCCCTTAAGTACTTTCTCAGAAATAGCGATAACAATCTTCAATTGTCAAAATCCAAGATGGCTGCATGTCAGCCATGTTGAATTCTGATTGGTCTCAAAACGCAATATGCATAACTAAGCACCAAGGGAAACTTACGTATGAAATTTGAGAAAGATCCCTTAAATACTTTCTCAGAAATAGTGATAACAAACTTCAATTGTCAAAATCCAAGATGGCTGCCTGTCGGCCATGTTGTTTTCAGATTGGTCTCAAAACGCAATATGCATAACTAGGCACCAAGGGAAACTTACATATGAAATTTGAGAAAGATCCCTTAAATACTTTCTCAGAAATAGCGATAACAAACTTCAATTGTCAAAATCCAAGATGGCTGCCTGTCGGCCATGTTGTTTTCAGATTGGTCTCAAAACGCAATATGCATAACTAGGCACCAAGGGAAACTTACATATGAAATTTCAGAAAGATCCATTCAGTACATTCTCAGAAATAGTGATAACAAACTTCAATTGTCAAAATCCAAGATGGCTGCCTGTCGGCCATGTTGTTTTCGGATTGGTCTCAAATTGCAATATGCATAACTAGGCACCAAGGGGAACCTACATATGAAATTTGAGAAAGATCCCTTCAGTACTTTCTCAGAAATAGCGATAACAAACTTCAATTGCCAAAATCCAAGATGGCTGCCTGTCGGCCATGTTGTTATCCGATTGGTCTCAAAACGCAATATGCATAACTAGGCACCAAGGGGAACCTTCATATGAAATTTGAGAATGATCCATTCAGTACTTTCTTAGAAATAGCGATAACAAACTTCAATTGTCAAAATCCAAGATGGCTGCCTGTCGGCCATGTTGTTTTCTGATTGGTCTCAAAAAGCAATATGCATAACTAGGCATCAAGGGGAACCTACATATGAAATTTGAGAAAGATCCCTTCAGTACTTTCTGAGAAATGGTGATAACAAGAATTGTTTACGGACGGAGGGACGGACGGAGGGACGGACGGACGACGGACCACGGACGCAGGGCGATTTGAATAGCCCACCATCTGATGATGGTGGGCTAAAAAGTCGATAATTGTACATGTACACTTGTATATCCCTTTTTAAAGGGTAAGTTCAAGATTATTTAGCTTTTTTTATTATGGCATATTGGACCTGCATCTCGAACCTGTTCACTTATGTTCATCACGTGAAGCATAGATTTAAAGTTGGAACACTTAACTAATGTGACTTTGAAAATTGGGTCATTGATGCTAATAATACAACGTATTGATGACACTGCATAACTACAATTTTTTACCAGGACAAACCAAGCTACTCATCTAATTGCTAGTGTCTACAAAAACTTGTTGTTTTTATTGACTATAAGAAACAAAGCCAGTCAGATAATCATTCATACAACTTGTATTTCATATCACATCACAGATACATAAAAGAAACATTACATCAAGTCTATAGCAAGTCTACTTTGTCATACAATTTCCCCATAACAAATTCACTACACTTTTCTCTTGGTGGTACAACATAGAAAGCAGGATCCAAGGCTTACCAAAGTCTCAACCCAAGGGCCAAGTTTTTTGTCGGTCAAACCCCTGGCTTAACAAGGGACGGGTGTGACATTTCAAAGTCTAAACCTGAGACGGAGATTCTTGTTGGTCAAACCAAAGGCTTACCAAGGGTGTGACATTTCAAAGTCTCAAAACAAGGCTTGGATTCTTGTTGGCCAAACCCAAGGTTACCAAGGGTGTGACAATTTGTTTAAAAGTCTCAACCCGAGGGCAAAGTTTCTTGTTGGTCAAACCCAAGGCTTACCAAGGTGGTGACATTTCAAAGTCTCACCCAAGGGCCAAGATTGTTGTTGGTCAAACCTTACTAAGGGTGTGACATTTCTATGTCTCCATCACAGGGATTAGATTTCATTATCTTATCTGATGTATTCTAAATCAAGAACAATGACAACATCTTGTTCCAAAGCTCCCAAGCCAAGTTTGTTTATAACCATAAGAATACAGGTAGTGTATCTGCTTTAGTCTGGGACAATTTACATATTCATATCAATCTGCAACAGAATTAAGTTCTCAATAAAGTATTAATATTTATTTAAGAAAAACTTTTGGATCAAAGTTTTCCTCAACAAGTTATGGTTAATCATTCTATTTTTGCGACTTGTAGTTTTTCATGACAGATTTCCAACATTTAATTCAAAAGGATTTCAATTTGAGGAAAAGGAAACACAAATGATACACATAGAAAAATATGTGAAATTTTAATCTGCAATCTTTTTTTTCTGGCAGTCTAAGTGAATATAAATGGTGATCTTCAGCAGCATTATATACAACGGAGGTCATTTTTACCTCTTTGTTTTTACATGTATTTACATGTATAAGTGTGTATGAAGATGCTGCATTTTATTTTGTCCTATGTGATACTACACTGTAAAACCAAGTACATGTATCACAAATATTGTGGAGCTATTTAAAGCCATTTTGGTTGTCATACTTGATTGACATTTAATATTACAGAGCTGTACCTTAAAATATCCCCGTTACCATCATGAATGCCATTGACATAAATCATGATGGAACATTTTTCAGTTTTTGTTGTGGAAAAAGGGAGAAACAGGGAGAAACCTTTTCCTATGAATGTCTGAGGCATCGTTCCTGACCCGAGTAACAATCTCATGACTCCGGCCGTTCACACTACTCTGCGGTCCCAGACACGACACTAATGTCTTACTGCCAGTTCTACGACAGACTGTTTACACCAAAGTCAAGCAATAAGTCCTGCAGTGTCCATCCTATATGTGTACGGAGACATCAACAACTACTGACTGGTGAAGGTCGTATTCAGAACAAAAACATACCTTACTGCACAACACAAGAATTGATTTGTCTTTCAGCTCCATACTGCAATTGATCACCAAAGAGTGATGGTAAAAAAACAGGAATTCTGTCTTTATTTTGCTGAACCTTGTTTGTTGGGTAATATCGTTTTAGATTGACAATAAAATTCCAAAGGAATGACAGACAGACAATATTTCATGTTAAGCTGCATGTCATTCCGAAAGTTCAGTGTTTTTAGTAGCTTCTCTGGGTTAGTAATATTTGTCCGTAAAAACACTGGACACTTGTGACTTGGAAAATAGGTGAAAGTAATCTATTTTTAACTATTATAGCTTAAGATCCCAATCCCTCCTTTCCCTACTAAGTCACACAAAACATGTACCATGATTAAAGTTTGTTTAAAACGGTCTTCAGGAGCATTTACAGCAATTCATTTATTTTTCCTTGATAGGCTTAAAACATTTGATTTCAGATCCAAATTTCAAAACTCTTTTAAATAACACCCTTGAGATGAGTCAAGCTAATCTTATTGAACAAATTATTTTCTTTATGACAGGTTAAAGATAATCTGAATGAGAATTTTTCACACCACGTGACCTTGAAAAGTGGGTCAAGGTCATTTCCTTGTTTTAGATCTAACAACCTTGTCGAAGCAATCTAAAAACCATATGTGACTCTAGGTTTTATGGTTTTGTGGAAGATGTTTTAAATAAAAGTTGACAATGTAAACAATGAGAACAGAGGCTGCACCATTGCATTAGCTCACATGAACATTGTGCCAGATGAGCCGGTAATTAATTTGTCCATCAGGGCTATAATGAATCTTGGCATGGTTGTCATCACTTCCGCCAAAACCAGTTCTTTTTCTGGTCCTGACTTGAAGCAACAGCTAGTCGTCGCTGTTTTTCCTCCTGAAATAGATACGAGATTATTTTCACTCATCTGTTCTAAAGCACTGCAAAGTGAACGTCACTTAAATACCCTAATCCTTTTTTTTTCACACTGTGATAACAAAGTGTGAAAGTCGTAACAAATACAACTGAGAGACAAGGTCTAAAGTCAAACTGTATCCAATGACATATATGTGTACACCTTTCCGAATTCCAGGATTACGACACATGTTTAGAATATCAATAAAGACCCAACCTGAGAAACATCACTGTAGCAATGTTAGCCAAATATTGCAAAAAAAAAAAAAAAAAATTTATATTTAAAAAGGAGGCCCAATGAGCCTGTATCGCTCAGCTAGTTTTCGCTACTTTGATGATTCTTTCCATTTTATCAAATCAACAGTAGTTTTGAGTGTTTTATCATATTTGACTCCTGTGACCTTGAATTTAGGTCAAGGTCATTTCTTTTCACTGACTTTATTAAAGTTGGGTAATATCTTCGGAACTTTACAGCCAAATATCATGATACTCAACCTTTTGGTGTTTGAGATGAATTTGTATAAATGCATAATAAGTTGCTACTACCCTAACTACATACCACAGACAATGGACAGAAGACAGACACTATCAATCTTAGCATAAGCTAACATGACTTTCGGGTAGTGGAGATAAAGTAGAGTTAATATCAGTCTCACACCAACAAATTTGTGGTCATTATCAGAAAATATAAGAGGCCAAATGGGCCCGTACTGATCACCTGTTCTGGAGCTTATGAAGTGAAGACTTTATTGGAAGTTTTAATTCATGTGAATTTCTATGTTCATTAAGGTTTTGATCTTAAACTCAAATTTATTTGCTTTCTTTTCAGTAACTGTCATCTGCTTGCCAAATATGATCTTTAGCCTCTCACTTATGAGAAGATTTTTTTCTTTTAACATTTGACCTCTCTGACTTTAAAAGCCAGTTTAGACTATTGAATTGGAAAAAAGAACAACTTGGTAGCCCTTCTTCTCATCCTGCCCTAGGCCCAATATCATGACTGTGTGCCTCTTAAAGACAAGGATGGGAAAATTTAACACCGGACACAAGACAGACAGACAACTGACGTCGCACCATGGCAGAAGTTCACAAACCCTTTAAAATGGTTTCATTGGGGCTATACCACAAATGTTCAAATTAGAAGGACAAAAAAATAAAATAAAACCTGGATTTTTATAATGCCAGATATACATATTAAATATTGGAGAATTACATCCTGATTTGTCAGGGACATCATGAACAGTCAGGGGTCAGTTTACCTTAAACATGTGTATAAACAATAAGTCCATAACTCAGAGCCAGAGCAACAATATATTTGTTTATTTTGCCAATTCAGTGATGAAAACTATGACAAAAATGATATACTTTAAATATGCTGCTACCATCCAATATTGTCACTTCAGAATAAATACGGTTATGGAAGTTAAGAAGTTCAAGTTTAAGCATCCTTGTTTTCCTGTAGCTTAAGTAACAATTTACTTGACATAGAGTTCTTAAAAGTGTTTTTACTTCCTTTATACAACTTTATTTGAGTCTGAATTTAGGAATTTCTAGTCATCTCCATTCATGTGCTCTGTAAATGTTGTTTATTTTTCAAATTAATTAAGTCATAATTATATATAAACATATCTAAAATCTTTAAATCTGATGGTTTTTTTTTTTATGTATTGACATGAAATCCAGCAACCTATATTCCACATTTTCATCACAATTAAAGCAATACGTTGTATTACACTTTTGCTGCACAAAATTATTCTCAGTTTCCACCAGGTGGTTGAATTTTAGCAATATTATTTCTTGCAGATAAAAATCCCAATGTTTCCTGTTAAATTTGTTTCAAGCTTGAACTATGAATAATGATATGAATTGTTCAATGGCTCTAGATGACAAAGGTCCATTTGGAACAGATCATTTTTATAAAAATAGATCCTTTAAACCACTGGATGACTGCAAGTGGAACAACTAGATTACTGTGATATGGCAGATAATCACCTGTAAATTTGTTTTCCTGTCATTGCAAGGGAGGTAACTCTTATAATTACTAACAATTTAAATTGTTAAAGTATTATCCTACCGATGTAACTGGTGACCTGGAGTGGGATTGTATGATGTTTTGTCTACCTGTCACAGGTAGAATCACTCAAGGAAATGTCCAAGAATATTTTTTTGCATGTCAAGGTTATACAAGTCTCTTGTTATACCAATATGAGGTCAATAACTGTTTTATTATACCATATAAATCTGTGATGTATGCTATTTATGGACAAATACACGAAATGTTTTCATAGAGGTAATGCTGTTTGTTCACATCAAATTTCTCAGTTTCAGTTTCTAGTTGTTATACTGTTTAATATTTTGACTTAAACTCATGTTAAAACATTCTTTTGTAAAGCCACCACACAATATTATACAATATAGCTGGTCCTAATTTTTTTTTTTTTTTTGAAACACAGATAAACAAAGATTTGCATGTCCACCAATTTGTTATGAGACTTCTGACAAATATTTTCCTCCATAAAATGAAAATCATAAAAGCTCAAGTAGATTTTGAATACAACGTAATCAAATCATGCAATTACATTAACATATGTGAACATGTATGGTAAAAAACTCAACTTATCAAACACATAATTTTCAGGCAATTTACTTCAAGGTTTCTTCATTATTTCCCTCTTTTAATTACTGATAACATCCAATCACCTATGATTATGTAGCCACTTTTTTTTTTATTTAATTATAAATCTACCTTTGATTTGACAAATACTGACATTGTGACAAGGTTTTATGGCATTTCAAATCCATCAATAAAGTTGTTTGGAAGATCAAGATAGAAATCCCCTTGTCTGAAGAATTAGTATTGGTTGATGATGTTATTAGTTTCATAGTTAATAGTCCTGGTCTAATAATGCTTGATGATAACAGCCTTCCATAAATACAGGCCTCAGACCACAATTATACTTACGGGTCGTTGTACACGAATGTAGTGCAAAAGTAAATTTGAAGTATGTTACTAAACATTTTTTGATCTATTGCAGATATGAGCATAATTTTAACATATATTTGTAGTGCAAACTCTATTCTAGTGGGAGAATTTTGTTTTGACACCATTTCCATGTTTGTTTGTGTGCAGGGACACTTAGAGATATAAGGCCGGAGTAGTGATATTTTGTAATTTTCTGGATTTTCCCATAATATAGAAGGGTGGTAACATTTAAACAGAAATATCATATTTAAATGCAGGTCTTGAGGTACTTTCCAGCTCACTGTAGTTATAAATAATCATATTAAAATTAGATTATTTACAAAATTTTGAAATATTTTAATTTTTTTATTTCACATTGGTATAACATAGAGGGAAATTAATTGTGGTCTGAGGCCTGCATTAGCAACATTCTTGGTCTAATAAATGCTTGGTGATAACAGTCTTCCATGATGAGCAATAGTCTTAGACTGATAAATACTTAATGATAACAGCCTTCCATAATACGCAATAGTCTTGGTCTAATAAATGCTTGATGATAACAGCCTTCCATAATTAGCAATAGTCTTGGTCTAATAAATGCTTGATGATAACAGCCTTCCATAATTAGCAATAATCTTGGTCTAATAAATGCTTGATGTATGTTACATGTTTCCCGTAGTGCAGGGAAGATTAAAAGGCAGACATATGTGTCGTACAAAAAATTGTATCTTGTCTTAATTAAGTTTACGTTTCCCACAACATTAACTCCCATCCCGTAAAGGGGGTGTGTTCTATTGAACAACTAGTGGGCCACTAGATAATGATACAGGAATAATGAAAAAGGGGCCAATATTAGACAATGATATACAGGGACTGATATATTATAACACTGAGGTCTGTAATGAGATGTGTGTATGTCAACATAGTAATATGAAATATTCTAGTAAAGTGGTATAGACTATCTAAAGAAATGGCAGACCTATATAAGTCTGGTGTTTGAACTAAATTTATTTGTATTAATTTCCAAGGTTACTTAATTATCAACCTCTAAAACTTGAATGTTCATCAACA
Organism: Pecten maximus; assembly: GCF_902652985.1. Classification (NCBI taxonomy): domain Eukaryota; kingdom Metazoa; phylum Mollusca; class Bivalvia; order Pectinida; family Pectinidae; genus Pecten; species Pecten maximus. Next base: position 14,936,562 of record NC_047017.1, on the reverse strand, counting down.
ATTTTCTGTTCTACAGTAAATTACAGCTACAATGTTCCGGGTACTGAATAGAATGCAGACATGTACATACCTCTAGCTTTCTTTGGTTTTCCTTGAATGCTCCCATAGGATCATCAAACCTGCTGTAGTACTCCATCACAGTTCTAACATCCTCAACACCACTAGACCCAACCACTGTAAACAACAACAGACATGGTCAATAACTGTAAACAACAACAGATGTGGTCAGTGACTGTAAACAACAACAGACATGGTCAGTGACTGTAAACAACAACAGACATGGTCAGTGACTGTAAACAACAACAGATGTGGTCAGTGACTGTAAACAACAACAGACATGGTCAGTGACTGTAAATAACAACAGACATGGTCAATAACTGTAAACAACAACAGACATGGTCAGTGACTGTAAACAACATCAGACATGGTTAGTGACTGTTAACAACAACAGAAACGGTCAGTGACGGTAAACAACAACAGAAACGGTCAGTGACGGTAAACAACAACAGACATGGTCAGTGACTGTAAACAACAACAGACACGGTCAGTGACTGTACACAACAACAGACATGGTGAGTGACTGTACACAACAACAGACATGGTCAGTGACTGTAAACAACAACAGACATGGTCAGTGACTGTACACAACAACAGACATGGTCAGTGACTGTAAACAACAACAGATGTGGTCAGTGACTGTACACAAAAACAGACACGGTCAGTGACTGTAAACAACAACAGACATGATCAGTGACTGTTAACAACAACAACAGACATGGTGAGTGACTGTAAACAACAACAGACACGGTCAATAACTGTAAACAACAACAGACATGGTCAGTGACTGTTAACAACAACAACAGACATGGTTAGTGACTGTAAATAATAAAAGACACGGTCAGTGACTGTAAACAACAACAGACATGGTCAGTGACCGTATACAACAACAGACATGGTAAATAACTGTAAACAACAACAGACATGGTGAGTGACTGTAAACAACATCAGACATGGTCAGTAACTGTAAACAACAACAGACACGGTCAGTGACTGTACACAACAACAGACATGGTCAGTGACTGTACACAACAACAGACATGGTCAGTGACTGTTAACAACAACAACAGACATGGTTAGTGACTGTAAACAACAACAGACACGGTCAGTGACGGTTAACAACAACAGACATGGTCAGTGACTGTAAACAACAACAGACACGGTCAGTGACTGTACACAACAACAGACATGGTCAGTGACTGTAAACAACAACAGATGTGGTCAGTGACTGTAAACAACAACAGACATGGTCAGTGACTGTACACAACAACAGACATGGTCAGTGACTGTAAACAACAACAAATGAGGTCAGTGACTGTACACAACAACAGACATGGTCAGTGACTGTAAACAACAACAGACATGCATGATCAGTAACCGTAAACAACAACAGACATGGTCAGTGACTGTACACAACATCAGATATGTTAGTGTCTGTAAACAACATCAGACATGGTCAGTGACTGTACACAACAACAGACATGGTCAGTGACTATTAACAACATCAGACACGGTCAGTGTCTGTAAACAACAACAGACATGGTCAGTGACTGTTAACAACATCAGACACGGTCAGTGACTGTAAACAACAACAGACACGGTCAGTGACTGTACACAACAACAGACATGGTCAGTGACTGTACACAACAACAGACATGGTCAGTGACTGTTAACAACAACAACAGACATGGTTAGTGACTGTAAACAACAACAGACACGGTCAGTGACGGTTAACAACAACAGACATGGTCAGTGACTGTAAACAACAACAGACACGGTCAGTGACTGTACACAACAACAGACATGGTCAGTGACTGTAAACAACAACAGATGTGGTCAGTGACTGTAAACAACAACAGACATGGTCAGTGACTGTAAACAACAACAAATGTGGTCAGTGACTGTACACAACAACAGACATGGTCAGTGACTGTAAACAACAACAGACATGCATGATCAGTAACCGTAAACAACAACAGACATGGTCAGTGACTGTACACAACATCAGATATGTTAGTGTCTGTAAACAACATCAGACATGGTCAGTGACTGTACACAACAACAGACATGGTCAGTGACTATTAACAACATCAGACACGGTCAGTGTCTGTAAACAACAACAGACATGGTCAGTGACTGTTAACAACATCAGACACGGTCAGTGACTCCACCACTGTTAACAACTAGAACTGTCGCCAGGATGGCTGACTAATACCTCCGCAATCTGCACTAGTCAATGGTGAATTGGAACTGTTTATTAGAGGCTAACTAAATTAACCTGTGTATGCCGATATTTCTGAAATTCAGAATGTCAGAAATATGTGTTGTTCACAATTAAGGGAATTCAGTCATACTCACATCTACACATGGTCCTCTATATTTGTGTGAAGTTTCATTGGAATCGGTCCTTTCGGTTTAGGAGGAGTTCTCCGGACAAACTTTAAGTTATGGTTCTTATCGTAAAACCTGTTTATAGTGACCAGTTGCCAAAGCAACCATAATTTTGAGAAAAAGAAAGTGGTATGCACATCTACACATGGTCCTCTATATTTGTGTGAAGTTTCATTGAAATTGGCCCTACGGTTTAGGGAGAGTTGTCCGGACAAACTTAAAGTTATGGTTCCTATCAGAAAACCTGTTTACAGTGACCAGTTGCCATAGCAACCATAATTTTGAGAAAAAGACAACAGGCCCATGGGGCCTGTATCGCCCACCTGGTTAGATTAGACCAAATGTCAAAATAATGTTCATATTCAATTTGTTTTATTTGTAAATCTCTAACAATGCTATATATGGTTATAGTGTGGGAATCCGAACTGCTTTAAAGATTAATGAAGTCCAGACTCTCTAAGGTCTGAAAGACCTCAAGAATTGTTTTTAGAACATGCATGCATTCATCACTTTATGACTAGTAGCGATTTAAAGGAATTACCTCTATTTCCCTTATTGGGCCCCACCCTTTTGGCCCCTCGGGGTCAGAGTCACCAATTATTCAAAATCTGTTCGCCTTCCCCCAAGGATATTTCTGACCAACTTGGGTTCAAATCCATTCATAACTTTATGACTAGTAGGGATTTAAAGGAATTACCTCTATTTCCCCTATTGGGCCCCGCCCCTTTGGCCCCTTTGGGGTCAGAGTCACCATTTATGCAAAATCTGTTCCCCTTTCCCCAAGGATGTTTCTGACCAAATTGGGTTCAAGTCCATTCATAACTTTATGACTAGTAGCGATTTAAAGGAATTACCTTTATTTCCCCTATTGGGCCCCGCCCCTTTGTCCCCTTTGGGGTCAGAGCCACCATTTATGCAAAATCTGTTCCCCTTCCCCCGAGGATGTTTCTGACCAAATTGGGTTCAAATCCATTCATAACTTTATGACTAGTAGCGATTTAAAGGAATTACCTCTATTTCCCTTATTGGGCCCCGCCCCTTTAGCTCCTTGGGGGTCAGAGACACCATTTATGCTAAATCTGTTCCCCTTCTGCCAAGGATGTTTCTGACCAAATTTGGTTCAAATCCATTCATAACTTGATGACAAGTAGCGATTTAAAGGAATTACCTCTATTTCCCCTATTGGGCCCCGCCCCTTCGGCCTCTTTGGGGTCAGAGTCACAATTTATGCAAAATCTGTTCGCCTTCTGCCAAGGATGTTTCTGACCAAATTTGGTTCAAATCCATTCATAACTTGATGACAAGTAGCGATTTAAAGGAATTACCTCTATTTCCCCTATTGGGACCCGCCCCTTTGGCCCCTCGGGGGTCAGAGTCACCATTTATGCAAAATCTGTTCCCCTTCTGCCAAGGATGTTCCTGACCAAATTTGGTTCAAATCCATTCATAACTTGATGACAAGTAGCGATTTAAAGGAATTACCTCTATTTCCCCTATTGGGCCCCGCCCTTTTGGCCCCTTTGGGGTCAGAGCCACCATTTCTGCAAAATCTGTTCCCATTCCCCCAAATATGTCTCTGACCAAATTGGGTTAAAATCCATTCATAACTTTATGACTAGTAGCGATTTAAAGGAATTGCCTCTATTTCCCCTATTGGGCCCGCCCCTCCGGCCCCTGGGGGGTCAGAGCCACCATTTATGCAAATTCTGATCCCCTTCTGCCAAGGATGTTTCTGACCAAATTTGGTAAAAATCCAATAAGAACTTTTTGACTAGTAGCGATTTGAAGCAAATGTTGACGGACGGACGACAGACGGACGACGGACAGACTGACGGACGACGGACGCTGCGCCATGACATAAGCTCACCGGACCTTCGGTCCAGGTGAGCTAAAAAAGGCATGTACATCTACACATGATCATTAATATTTGTGTGAAGTTTCATTAGAATCGGCCCATCGGTTAAGGAGCAGTTGTCCGGACAAAATGTGTCTACAGACAGACGGCCGGACGGACGGACAGACAACCTGATTCCAGTATACCCCCCTAACTTTGTTGCGGGGGAATAACAACAGATACATTGACATGATACAGGTATAGGTGAAGGTCATTGTGATACTTTATATATATAGTGAGAGTATAATTATGAGAGTAGACGTTGCCCTAGACAATCATTCCACCACCACAAAGGTTAAAGGTACAACATACGATGGTCTCCTCAGCTTAGGTTAAAAATATAAGTCAGTGATCTACTTCAGTTGTGAATGTTGTCATATCCCTTTTGCATACAAAGTATATGTCATACTGTATATTACAAGAGACATACATCCAGAGAAAGTGTGACAAGATGGACGGATGAAATAACAGAGGCATCAGATGAAGGAGAGATGGAGAAGGCATATTTATCTTATATCTCCCAACTCTTTGTCTTGTTTCGAATCCTTCTTTTGAGTTCAAAAACTGTTATTGAATAGTTTACTGCTACAAATGAATATGGTTCCAAGCTTCATTTCTGTTGAATGTTTATTATCAAATCACATTGAAACAGCTGTGAGTAAGCATATACTAGAGCTAAGAGGGGGGTCGCTATACATTACACTAGCCCTATGAAATATTGATGACATGACAACTCCTAGCATCCCCCACTAGGTTGACATTATACCCAGTATGATTGCCATGTCAATATCTGAATTATTAACCTTATCTACCAATCCCCTGCACCTTTGGTAGCCGTCAGCGATAACAGACATCGATTCGAACATTTTCTGTAGGGCGAGGGACACCCCAAGATACGACACAAACATCACAGGATCCCTGTTGCCTCGGATACCTGGACACGCCCCTATCTTCCGGCCACAGTATAATTTGCTTTTATCTTCACCCAGTAGCCTTTTTTATAACAGCAATCAGCTGATTGCATATCTGGTGGAATATTATGTAATAGTGCATTGGGTTGCAATTAATGGTATTGTGCACCACTGCACATCTATCGACTGCATAATGCATGCTCTCGAGGTGATTAATACCATCCCTGGTGACCAAAGCGAGGCTGTATGTTTAATGTGGGCCATAGCTTCTGTTTGTTGTGTTCACACCTGCCTAACAACCAAGGTTCGCTGGAGGCTCAAAACATTGTGTGCTTGACAAACCCAAGACATATACAATTTACATGCAAACCTTTCCTGATTTAAAAATTTTGGTCTGAATGTTAAAGTTCTGTAAGCATATGTCGCTAGGCTTCATGTTTTTGAAGAAGATTTTTTTTATATTTCTACCACCTATAAGCTGTGACCTTGAAAATGGGCCAAGGACATTTAACTGAATAAACACAAATTTTAAACTTTTCTCCAGATTCTAGCATTAAACCTTCAGGAGAAACATCATACTGAATCACACTAATATAGCTCTGTATAAGATGGACTTTTGAAAATTTTAACATAATCATCCTCTGTGACCTTGAATTATGGGTTTAAATTATTTTATAAGGATAAAACTGAGAGCACCTCACAAAGCAAGCTGTTGGTCATATTTCGTTACTCCGATTATCTTTGTTAATGCGTGTGTGATTTAAGATGTTTATCAATTTGACCTCTTGTTTAGCTGCCATTCATGTAGACAGCCATTATTCTAGGTCTGCTAGTTTTAGAAGACATTTTCTTTGTTTATACAGGATTTAACATCCTTGCAACAGCCAAGGTCATATGAAGTCAGGCTATTAGATGATGAATCTAGAGGCAAATTTGTCCTTCAAGTGAACTTTAAAGCTAATAAGCCGCAAACTTACAGTGGTTATTTGAAGACAAGACAAAGTAGAGTTGCATTGTCTAAGTGTTTCTTGGAAGACAAGACAAGCAGAGTTGCATTGTCTTAATTCTCCAGAGTGTTTTGTGCCACCTTGCCATAGGTACCTACGATGGTTTAGTGTCACCCTGCCATGCGTACCTACGACGGTTTTGTGTCACTGTGCCATTTCTACATCGGTGATATTCTGGGTGATTACACTAATGATGTCTATACTCAGACAGTTATAATTCGCCAGTCTTCCGGGAGGTAATAATTGTGTTAACGCCAAAATATCAAGTTAGAGCTACGCACTAATACAGAGAAACATTAATATAGTATTACATAACAACTTTGTATTTTAGCCTAATTGTTATCGGGCACCATCACTGCTGGTACAAACGTATACTCCAGACCATAAGAGCTTAGCCATGGAGTGAATTCCTGTTTGATGGTATTTAGAGTCGAAAAAAAAACTAAAAAATTGGAAGATACATAAAATCAACTCATGCAGTGGAACAAGACATCGTATCACTGACCCCAAGTGGCATCAACAGATCATTGTAATTATACATTATTGTATGGCAAATACAGTGGAACTTCTCCTAAAAGATCATTGTAATTACACATTATTGTATTCTAAATATAGTGGAACTTCTCCTAACAGATCATTGTAATTATACATTATTGTACGGTAAATACAGTGGAACTTCTAACAGATCATTGTGATAATACATTATTGTATGGTAAATACAGTGGAACTTCTAACAGATCATGCATGCTACATGGATATTTGTCAAGTTTAGAGACAGTTCAGTTTGGAGAAGTGATCCATTTTAACCTGTCAGGATCCGGGGGAATCAGTATGGATCAGATGATTTTTTTCATTTTTGAAGCAGTGCAAATATTACAGAAAATTTGTTCATAGAGTATATATACTCTGTTAATATTAAACTAACTACATGTTTTTATACTGATTACAAATGTATGCCACATATCACTTATCATATCATAATGATGTCATTGACACTCAGACCTCCATCCATTGCTGTTGCTTTATAAATAGGAATAAGAACAAAAATTTTAAACATAAACCAGTTATACAGACCTTATTCAGGACATCAATATTGCATTTTAAAATGAAGCCTGACATTCCTTATGGTTAGCAAATTTGCCTTTTTTTTCTTTTTAAATACTTGTTTGTTGCTTCATGCAAATTCTAGCTGTACTTGTTTTCTTTCTTACAGTAACCAAAACATATTGCTTCAATGATGCTTGGTGATTAGGTTTCATCTTGACCATTTTGATTACTACACTATTAAATCATAATGCTCCTCGAGTCGTAGTACACATACTTCCATCCCACTACGTACACCTCCATCCCACTACATACACCTCCATCCCACTACACAAATCTCCAACCTACCACACACACCTCCTAGCCGACGACACCACACCGCCAGCCGACGACCACACACCGCCAGCGACGACACCCAACCGCCAGCCCACGACACACCACCGCCAGCGCACGTAACACACCCGCTCATGCGCACGACCACACCCAGCAGACGACACACAACCGCCAGCCCAAACACACACCCCAGCCCACGCACTACAAACCGCCAGCACATGACAGACGACCGCCAGCCGAAGACACACAGCCGCCTAGCCACGACAAACACCGCTCAGCCCAGGACACACACCGCCAGCCCAGACACACATCGCCAGCCGACGACAAAACACCGCCAGCCGAAGTACACACCACACCGCCAGCCGCACGACACACACCGCCAGCCCACGACACACACCGCCTAGCCAGACAGACACCGCCAGCCGAAGACACACACCCAGCCCACGACACACACCGCCGAGCCGACGACACACAACCGCCATGCCACGACACACACCGCACGACACGACAGACACCTCCATCCCCCAGACACACACCCATGCCACGACAAACACCGCCATACCCACGACACACACCGCCAGCGCACGACAAAAACACCGACAGCCCACGACACACACCGCCATGCAGACTACAAACACCGCCAGCCACGACACACACGGCCAGCACACGACATGACACGCCAGCCACGACAACAAAGCGCCAACCGACCACACACAGCCAGCGGACGACACACACCGCCAGCCCACGACACACACCGCAGCGAATGACACAACCGCCAGCCGACGACACACACCGCCAGCCCACGACACACACCGCCAGCCCACGACACACACCCAGCCACGACACACACAGCCAGCCCACGACACACACCGCCAGCCCACGACAACACACCAGCCAGCCACGAGACACACCGCCAGCCCACGACACAGACCGCCAGCCCACACACAACACCGCCAGCCGACGACACACACGCAGCACCACGACACAACCGCCGCACCCACGACACACACCGCCAGCCGACGACACACACCGCAGCCCACGACACACACCGCCAGCGACGACACGACACCGCCAGTCGCACGACACATGACCGCCAGCCACAGACAGAGACGCCAGCCACGACACAACCGCCAGCCCACGAGACACACGCCAGGCCCACGACACACACCGCCAGCCAACGACACACACCGCCAAGCCCACGAAACACCACTCAGCCCAAGACACAGACCGCAGCCAACAGACACACACCGCCAGCACGACAACAGAACCGCCAGCCCACGACACACCGCCAGTCCCACACAACAACCGCAGCCCACACACACCGCCAGCCGAGACACAAACCTCCATCCCACGACAAACACCGCCAGCCCAGACACACACCACAGCCAGCACGACACAAACCGCCAATGCCCACGTACACACCACCTCCAGCCCACGAACATACACCTCCAGCCTAATACACACACCTCCATCCCACTACACACACCGCCAGCACACTCTACTACACCACCGCCAGCCTACGACAACACCTCCATCCTAATACACACACACCTCCATCCCACTACACACACCTCCATCCCACTACACACACCTCCATCCCACTACACACACCTCCATCCTAATACACACACCTCCATCCTACTACACACACCTCCATCCTACTACACACACCTCCATCCCACTACACACACCTCCATCCTACTACATACACCTCCATCCCGCTACACACACCTCCATCCCACTACATATACCTCCATCCCACTACAAACACCTCCATCCCCACTACATACACCTCCATCCCACTACACACACCTCCATCCCACTACACACACCTCCATCCCACTACATACACCTCCATCCTACTACAGACACCTCCATCCTACTACACACATCTCCATCCTACTACACACACCTCCATCCCACTACACACACCTCCATCCTACTACAAACACCTCCATACTGGATACAGAAAATTGTGTAACTGAGGGTATGCCCCCATCAAATTGAAAAAGATGGGGGCTCTTGATCATGACTATAAAATCTGTTTTTAAAGTACTATTACATTTTAAGAATGACTTATTGCATCATTTCCTTTAAATAATTGCTATTCATAGCTGCTGAAAACAATTTATTTGGTACAATAAAACTTGGCAATAACAGTTTCTTTATATGCAAAACTTTTAAAAGAAAGACTGAATATCATATGCTAACAGATTTTTTTTCATTTGGAAAATGATCAAACAAAAATTGATGTTAATGTATAATGAACATCAAACTAGATCTACATGGAAATCATGTTTTCGTTGTTTTTTTTGTTTTGCAGAATGTTCCTTATTCGTATCTTTTCTTGTTGTGTCCGCTGCTGTGTCTTTATAATGTTCGGTGTTTTTATCAGGCCTACTCTCACATCATGATCATGATGATTCTAAAGAAACGTTATATTTTTTTTTATGTGTGGAGGTGGCTTTCGCCATGTTTGGGTTGTTAAAGGTCACATAAGCGCTTGTATTTTCGTCATATTTTTAAGCGTTCTTGCGACTCAAGGGGAGTAACTCTAATTACGACTTCCACCTAAATCATGTTTGTTGTAAAGACGACACCAAAACGGTATTGTACTTGCTATAATTTCGTTTGATTGATAGAAACATGTTTAAAAATATTATTAAACACATCTTGTACCCGTGTTATGTTGATACATATGCGGGTCACACTAGTGTTTTTGTGTGAATTGGCCCCCACTTATTTTCTGCAAGTGGGGGCAAAACGTAAATTTAGGGGGATTTTAACGATCCCGCGCCCTGGATCTTTCACTGTATAAGTACACAAGGTTAGATAGTCCATATATAAGTACACAAGGTTAGATAGGCCATATATAAGTACACAAGGTTAGATAGTCCATATATAAGTACACAAGGTTAGATAGTCCATATATAAGTACACAAGGTTAGATAGTCCATATATAAGTACACAAGGTTAGATAGTCCATATATAAGTAGACACTGGTAGACTTGGTACAAGTTTGTGATTCTGCTTGGTGCATAGACTGAATATGTCTGGTGAGGCTCAAAATGTCACATGTAAACCTTATCCTATTGAAATCAGCTGACACTGCAACATCTTCTCTTTTTTCCTCAATATTTATCAGAAAATCTAGATTTGATAAAAAAAGTCTTACCTTGTAAAAAGTTAGCGAGGTCTATAAGTGTTTTGTCGTCATTATCTCCAGTCCACTTCTTAAGCTTGAGGCCATTTCTAGCATGAAACTGGAATGACTTTTCATTGCAGTCTATCATGATGACCTTGGAAAGGTCGCGGTTCAGGTAGGACAGGTCCTAAAGGGAGATAAATACATACGTGGTCAGAACATATGGAGACACATAAGCACAATATGTTGTTGCTTTATTTATTTATTTTTTGCATTCAAATTACAAAATCTCAATCACCCAGGGGAGGGGGCGGGGGAGTCTCAATAGTTTTATTTAACACACAATACTGAACTTTCAGTTTTTTTTGTGCATGATTTTTCAATTTTCTCAAAATAATTTGGGTGAAATATATACTAATCCTGTTACTTAATCAAAATAAACATAGATATACAGGAACTGATTCGATTTGTATACATAAAAAACATTATTATGAAATGAAAACATTTTCCTGTTACATAGGCACTCTGGCCTTCAACTTCAACCTCACTCAAGCAACTCAATGTACTGGTAATGAAAGATGTAGACAAAACTGGATGTATCTTTAATTACTCCCTAACTTGGAATCTAGAAAGTACTAGTTCAACCTACTTAACAAGAGACTTGGAAGTCTGGAAAAAAGGGTTAAATTTTCAATTCATACGAATCCAGCTCGACACAAAACCATGCGGTCCATAGCTTACATCAAGTAAAACCTAAATTTAGGTTATCTTATCACAAAAAGCATTCTAATTCCAGATAAAAAACAGTACACTTTCCATTTTTTTTTTAAAGAAAATAAATATACCAAACTCCTGACTTACCCTACCTATTTATTCATTGAAATATAGTTTATTCATTCATTTATATATTTATTTATTTATTTACTGTCTACATGTATGCATTTATGTTCAACTAACGTTATGTATAAATACATGTATTAGAGAGTGTAAGGATGCATGAAAACAGAATGAATGTGGAGAAAGATGAATGACGCGAGAAAGTCCTCCTGCGAGAGGACAATACTTGTAATGTATAAACTACATCTTGTCTGAATAAAAAAGTTTAAAAAAAATTCAGTTCAAATCTACATGATAGGAACAAAAAATATTTTACCTTTTTTCTTTTGAAAATATGGTGTATCATTAATGACTTATAAAAGAAACACCATGAAATAAAATGTAGTATGGGTTTTTTTAATGTACCTAATCGTGTGAGTAGCACGTTTAATCATTTTTTTTAAATAATATGATTTCTTTATGGAAACAAGAACCATATACTGCAGTAGAGATGCAGATATCAAACTTTTTGTAAAATCTGTTTTAAGGTTCCTATAAAAATAACATTGTGTGTTGTTTAGGTTTTATAAAAGTAATCTAAAATTTAAGTGCCAACTATCTGTTTACTCCGGTAAAGAGGCTTATGATTTTCTCATTAAATACCAAGCTAGTCACATAAAGTTTTTTTGTGAGCTTAATGTACTTTCACTTTTTCAGGAATCTCTATGTAAATCTATATTTTTGCGTATATTTTGCAATCATTTAATTGATTTCGAGTTAGAACAACCAACCCCATATCTATCTCTATGATTAAGGGGAAATAACTCTTACATCTCACCATCATAATGTTGACATTAATTCTCTCTGCTAATGCCTATGTTATTAAATCTGACAGGCTATTAAATTGGATGTTGCTATTATATGTAAATGGTACAACATTTTATAGATACAAGATAATGTAAATGGGCTGTAATGTACACAAACTTTAAAAAGTTACTTTATAATGTAAGGCTGATACACTACACCAGGTATACCCAAGGTTGATTTTCCTCAACATTACAATGATATGGTCGTAAAATAGTCCATTTTGAGAAAAATATATCAATTATTTTGCATTCAACTTCATATTCAAATAAAATTACACTAAATCTGTGCTACAGACAGCTGAATTACAATATTTCTGGGATATTTTTATTTTTGAATGTCCTTGGATAATATTAATGGTTGATAATCTAGCTGATATCATACTTGCCAACTTTTTAAAATTCTCATGGGGGAGAAAGTGCGTGAGCGACATTTTTGACCGGAAAACACATTTCACGTGCGACACATTTAGCAAACAAAAACTAAGGGGAGATAATTTGCTATTGGAAAATAAATCCCTTGCATGAACACTTAAGCTTCCTTCCCTCACTGAAAAAAAGGGGGGAAAACTTATTTCAATGCTCTTTTTTATTCAAGTTTGGAAAGATAATTATATAAGCAACAAGTTACAAAAAAAAACTGCAAAATTACATCATTTTTAATTATTTCTGGAAATGATTTAACTCACTGTTCACTCTAAATAAAAGTATTTACTTAGATATGTTATGAAAATTATGTTGTTAGATAGATGTCAGTCAATTAAATGCAAATTATCACAATGATATCACTTTCTATCAAGCTTTCTCTCCAGCAGTAAACTTCAAAAGAAAATACCTAAACTGTCACGATAAATATCTAGAGTACAATATATAATATCTGAATGAAATTTCAAATGTTTCCTTTGGATTACAACAAAGACAATGATACAAAAATATATAAATAAAAAGGGCTGTACCAGCATTTGTAATCACTATATAGGCTTAATTGCAACTCAGTACTTTGTAGATGGGGACTGATACTCAAATTCAAAGTTTTAACATGACAGTATTTAGTTTACGAAAGTGAGTATTTGTGGACATGTTTCTGTCTTTCAAAATGTGAATTGGGAAAGTTTCTGCCAAAATAAGTCTCTGTTAATTGACACGAAGTATGGTGATGCTACGGTGATTGAAACGACGTTACCTACCGGCAACCAGGCCTTCGGTCTATATGGTCGTTATTGTGAATTTATTTCCTTGTGCTAATTATCTAAAGATCAGCTAATGTTTAAATGTAGATAACATTTCAATAAGTAATCTGTCAAATTTGATACTCCGTTGATAACATTGCCAGTGTTGTTTTCACTTTTTCTGTCCGAGATATACTGTCAAGTAGAGGTCGTTTATGCGCTTGACATCAAAGGCAGTATACGAAGCCATTTACAAGCGTTCAATCAACCATGACTGACCTGCTACAAAACCATCACCACGCGTCCTCAGCTTGATTAGTTTTAATTAATTGTTTATTTATCGGGGTATTGTCACCCATGCAGTCAGTGAAGTGTCAGAATTTCGTTACGGTCTGTGAGCAGGTCAGTTAACTGACCAATGCCCCACACATATGTCTTTCACCAGCCAGCAAGCGTTACCTGTCATAGGCCTTAGTGAATCTAACAAGATGAATAGGGGCTCCATACGGGGTTATCAAGACATATTCTCCAAAATCGGGAGAATACACTATGTTTTATCTATACGATCGGGAGACGGGGCAGGGAGTCTGGAATCGGGAAATTCCCGACTAAATCGGGAAAGTTGGCAAGTATGTGATATCCGTTATACATAAGTTATATGAATAGGAATAGATAGTAGTATATAGCCGATTGTTGAGCCTAAAAAACACAACAGTGTTGACATCTTGTGAGTGTACTACTATACAATATAGAGTAGAAGTCATTCACAACGAGGAAAAGCTGAAATCTATTAATCAGGAAACATCTACATAGGATTTGTCCTTACAACTTTCAGTTTGAAAGGTCACTTTAGTGCAACATGACCTCCAGCTCACCTTGACATGATGACCATTGACATATTTGGTGGAGTCCCGATATAGACGATACATGACAGCTCCATGAGGATCTAAGTTGTTCACAAGTGGATCAGCGTTCTACAAAATCAACAAATTATAGAATATACCAGATAAACATTTTATACCAGATAAACATTTTATACCAGATAAACAATTTATACTAGATAAACATCTTATACCAGATAAACAATTTATACCAGATAAACAATTTATACCAGATAAACATTTTATACCAGATAAACATTTTATACCAGATAAACAATTTATACCAGAAAAACATTTTATACCAGATAAACAATTTATACTAGATAAACATCTTATACCAGATAAACATCTTATACCAGATAAACAATTTATACCAGATAAACATTTTATACCAGATAAACATTTTATACCAGATAAACATTTTATACTAGATAAACATTTTATACCAGATAAACATGATAAACATTTTATACCAGATAAACATTTTATACTAGATAAACATTTTATACCAGATAAACATTTTATACCAGATAAACATTTTATACCAGATAAACATCTTATACCAGATACACATTTTATAAAATATTTATTCAGAATCTGAATTTACATACATTTTTAAGATTGTATAATGTTTCTTTTTATGTGGTAAATCTTTATATGAAATTATTATTTTACTACAGAGGTGTAGACTAAATTTGGTGGACAAAGGTTAAAATTTGAAATGTTCTAACTTTTATATGGGCTGTTAAATAATCATCTGGACAAGAAATTTATATTTCAAATGATAAACAAATGACCTTCAATCAAAATCAATGACATTTTCAATAACGCCACCGTCATACACAAGTTTGGGCTCATTCCTTTTGTTTACCAGTAAACCCTCCAGATAGAGAGACAAACAGACAGACGTCCTTGCTCTATCCCTTTATTTACCAGTAAACCCTCCAGTTAGAGACAAACAGACAGACGTCCTTGCTCTATCCCATGAACTACACTACTTGTTGCTGCTTCCCTTACGATATGATAGGTATTGCGATACTTGTGTATGCTTCCCTTACGATATGATAGGTATCGAGATACTTGTGTATGCTTCCCTTACGATATGATAGGTATTGCGATACTTGTGTCATGATACAATACGTATCAGGATACATTTATTTCGCAAAATGAAATAATCAATAAAATAACTTTAACACCAGTTGTTTCAGTTACATGGAACCCAAAATGTTTCCAAAATATGTGATTTAAATAAATTTCAATTCTAAACAGTAACTCCATGAAAGCACTTCCACCACCATGATGGTTTTGGGCTATACTAATTACAGCGCAGAAAACCGGAAACTGCCCGATCCAGAAGACAGTGGGCATACTGTGAGGTGAGAAAAAATACCTTGAACTGTTCAAAAATTTTTAAGATTCGAAACTGAGAATTGAAAAGGTTTGGTTTGGTTTGTTTAACGTCCTATTAACAGCCAGGGTCATTTAAGGACGTGCCAGGTTTTGGAGATGGAGGAAAGCCGGAGTACCCGGAGAAAAACCACCAGCCTACAGTCAGTACCTGGCAACTGCGCATGCCCCACGTAGGTTTCGAACTCGCAACCCAGAGGTGGAGGGCTAGTGATCAAGTGTCGGGATACCTTAACCACTCGGCCATAGAAAAGGACAGAATATTTGGCCCAAAAAGACCAAAGAAAGCCCACGCAATAACTAGAATCAAGGCCATCGCCAAATACTTACCATTCCACCTTCTGATGTAAATATTACAACCTCAAACAGGGGCGGACAAACTTTGGAGAAGAAATAATCGACACCCGGTCTCTTTTTAAATCGCCATCCAGTCTCATACTGAAATCAAATGAACATATTACAAATTAAAAAGAGACATCCTGATGTCTAAAGTCCAATTATTCTCATCAGAATTAATTAATATGTAACATTAATATTGCAGCAATTTAAATTTAATCAGGACTTTTTTTGGGCTTAATGACCCGGGTCTGTTGATGGGCCTCATTCTTAACTGTAGAAATTATTTCATATTCAAGCCAAATTCCCCAAACTTTCAGTTTACTTTAGTTAAGAAGCTTTGATAAAACAGGATCTGGTATATGCTTATAAAATAAGTATAGTTGGTGTAGATGTAAATAAGCTTTGTTCCAATAATCTCATTTTCCCTATCCAAGGGTTCGTTATACCATACCAGACACCAAATTCACAATAATCTGGTGGAAATTAGATCAGTTAATTCATATCTTATAAATCTACTGTAATCACTATGTGTAACATTCCATGTTTTCACAATTAAAGCATCCCCCTTAAGATAAATAGTTCTTCTTTTTATGATTTCATGGCAGATTTACTCCTAAATAATTTCTATTACCTAATGGTAAATTTAAATAAATTAAAATTGGAAAGTGTATCGAAAAAAGTATGTATCACAAATCAGGTATTAAAATATACCATTTTTTTTTTTATCTTACTCTAAATGTAAAACAAGAGATCCCAGAGGGATCTTGGCGCCCACCATTGAATGATCTTTATAGGTTCCATGTCAGATTGATCTTTTCTCTACTTTTCCCTTCCTCTTAGTCATACTTGCCAACTTTCCCGATTTAGTCGGGAATTTCCCGATTCCAGACTCCCTGCCCCGTCTCCCGATCGTATAGATAAAACATAGTGTATTCTCCCGATTTTGGAGAATATGTCTTGATAACCCCGTATGGAGCCCCTATTCATCTTGTTAGATTCACTTAGGCCTATGACAGGTAACGCTTGCTGGCTGGTGAAAGACATATGTGTGGGGCATTGGTCAGTTAACTGACCTGCTCACAGACCGTAACGAAATTCTGACACTTCACTGACCGCAAGGGTGACAATACCCCGATAAATAAACAATTAATTAAAACCAATTAAGCTGAGGACGCGTGGTGATGGTTTTGTAGCAGATCAGTCATGGTTGATTAAACGCTTGTAAATGGCTTCGTATACTGCCTTTGATGTCAAGCGCATAAACGACCTCTACTTGACAGTATATCTCGGACAGAAAAAATGAAAACAACACTGGCAATGTTATCAACGGAGTATCAAATTTGACAGATTACTTATTGAAATGTTAACTACATTTAAACATTGGCTGATCTTAAGATAATTAGCACAAGGAAATAAATTCACAATAACGACCATATAGACCGAAGGCCTGATTGCCGGTAGGTAACGTCGTTTCAATCACCGTATCAGCAGCATACTTAGTGTCAATAAGCAGAGACTTAACTGCTAGTACAGCCTTTTTTTTTTTTTTTTTTTTTGTATTACCGGGTATTGCCTTTGTTGTAATCCAAAGGAAACATTTGAAATTTCATTCAGATATTATATTGTACTCTAGATATTTATTGTGACATTTAAGGTATTTTCTTTTGAAGTTTACTGCTGGAGAGAAAGCTTGATAGAAAGTGATATCATTGTGATAATTTGCATTTAATTGACTGACATCTATCTAACAACATAATTTTCATAAAATATTTAAGTAAATACTTTTATTTAGAGTGGACAGTGAGTTAAATAATTTCCAGAAATAATTAAAAATGATGTAATTTTGTTGCTATTTTTTTGTAACTTGTTGCTTATATAATTATCTTTCCAAACTTGAATAAAAAAGATCATTGGCCAAGCTTGAAATAAATTTTTTCCCCCTTTTTTTCAGTGAGGGAAGGAAGCTTAAGTGCATGATCATGCAAGGAATTTATTTTCCAATAGCAAATTATCTCCCCTTAGTTTTTGTTTGTTAAATGTGTCGCGCGTGAAATGTGTTTTCTGGTCAAAAATGTCGCTCACGCACTTTCTCCCCCATGATAATTTTAAAAAGTTGGCAAGTATGCTTAGTCTTACTAATCTGTGTAAATTCAGAAACAGCCCTCTAGTACTTTTCAAACAAGGGGAACCTATATATAAGATTTAGCGATAATGGCTGCCTGTCGGCCATGTTGTTTTCCGATTGGTCTCAAAATGCAATATGCATAACTAGGCACCAAGGGGAACCTACATATGAAATTGGAGAAAGATCCCTTCAGTACTTTCTTAGAAATAGCGATAACAAGTTTCAATTGTCAAAATCTAAGATGGCTGCCTGTTGGCCATATTGTTTTCCAATTAGTCTCAAAATGCAATATGCATAACTAGGCACCGAGGGGAACCTACATATGAAATTTCAGAAAGATCCCTTCATTAGTTTCTGAGAAAGAGCGATAACAAACTTCAATTGTCAAAATCCAAGATGGCTGCCTGTCAGCCATGTTGTTTTCCGATTAGTCTCAAAATGCAATATGCATAACTAGGCACCAAGGGAAACCTACATATGAAATTTCAGAAAGATCCCTTCATTAGTTTCTGAGAAATAGCGATAACAAGTTTCAATTGTCAAAATCCAAGATGGCTACCTGTCGGCCATGTTGTTTTTCGATCGGTCTCAAAATGCAATATGCATAACAAGGCACCAAGAGGAACCTACATATGAAATTTGAGAAAGATCCCTTCAGTACTTTCTGAGAAATAGCGATAACAAACTTCAATTGTCAAAGTCCAAGATGGCTGCCTGTCGGCCATGTTGTTTTCCGATTGGTCTCAAAATGCAATATGCCTAACTAGGCACCAAGGGGAACCTATATATGAAATTTGAGAAAGATCCCTTCAGTACTTTCTGAGAAATAGCGATAACAAGTTTCAATTGTCAAAATCTAAGATGGCTGCCTGTTGGCCATATTGTTTTCCAATTAGTCTCAAAATGCAATATGCATAACTAGGCACCGAGGGGAACCTACATATGAAATTTCAGAAAGATCCCTTCATTAGTTTCTGAGAAAGAGCGATAACAAACTTCAATTGTCAAAATCCAAGATGGCTGCCTGTCAGCCATGTTGTTTTCCGATTAGTCTCAAAATGCAATATGCATAACTAGGCACCAAGGGAAACCTACATATGAAATTTCAGAAAGATCCCTTCATTAGTTTCTGAGAAATAGTGATAACAAGTTTCAATTGTCAAAATCCAAGATGGCTACCTGTCGGCCATGTTGTTTTTCGATCGGTCTCAAAATGCAATATGCATAACAAGGCACCAAGAGGAACCTACATATGAAATTTGAGAAAGATCCCTTCAGCACTTTCTGAGAAATAGCGATAACAAACTTCAATTGTCAAAGTCCAAGATGGCTGCCTGTCGGCCATGTTGTTTTCCGATTGGTCTCAAAATGCAATATGCCTAACTAGGCACCAAGGGGAACCTATATATGAAATTTGAGAAAGATCCCTTCAGTACTTTCTGAGAAATAGCGATAACAAGTTTCAATTGTCAAAATCTAAGATGGCTGCCTGTTGGCCATATTGTTTTCCAATTAGTCTCAAAATGCAATATGCATAACTAGGCACCGAGGGGAACCTACATATGAAATTTCAGAAAGATCCCTTCATTAGTTTCTGAGAAAGAGCGATAACAAACTTCAATTGTCAAAATCCAAGATGGCTGCCTGTCAGCCATGTTGTTTTCTGATTAGTCTCAAAATGCAATATGCATAACTAGGCACCAAGGGAAACCTACATATGAAATTTCAGAAAGATCCCTTCCTTAGTTTCTGAGAAATAGCGATAACAAGTTTCAATTGTCAAAATCCAAGATGGCTACCTGTCGGCCATGTTGTTTTTCGATCGGTCTCAAAATGCAATATGCATAACAAGGCACCAAGAGGAACCTACATATGAAATTTGAGAAAGATCCCTTCAGTACTTTCTGAGAAATAGCGATAACAAACTTCAATTGTCAAAGTCCAAGATGGCTGCCTGTCGGCCATGTTGTTTTCCGATTGGTCTCAAAATGCAATATGCCTAACTAGGCACCAAGGGGAACCTATATATGAAATTTGAGAAAGATCCCTTCAGTGCTTTCTGAGAAATAGCGATAACAAGAATTGTTTACGGACGGAGGGACGGACGGACCACGGACCACGGACACAGGGCGATTTGAATAGCCCACCATCTGATGATGGTGGGCTAAAAATACCAGAAGGGGTTTCTCAATGAATTACACGAGTGCATTCTTTGACAATTTCTTCTACGTGTATTATTTCATGATTTATGAGGTATTTAAGGAACAAGTGCAAAAGAAAATTTGAGAAATAACCATTCTTATAGTCGACCTATTAAAATTATAAAATTAAACCTCGGTGGAAATAACAAATTTTACAGTATCCTGTTTCTAGAACATGACACATGGTACTTACTGTCCATTCTGGATGTAGAAGGACGCCAGTAATTTCCATGACTAGTGTGTATGGGGGCTGGTAATATGGCGGCTGTAGAGGTTCAGGTAAAAGTTGTTCTCTGGATGGATTTATATATCGCTGGAATAAGAAAAACTCAGTTCATTACTTTGTCCTGAAATTATGGACAATGAAACAGTATTATTGCTTGCCGTCTCACCTAAATTAAAACAGTAATGGTCACAGAGAAGTATCATACATATTCACTTTGTCAATTTTCATCTTGGAATAAGTACACTTTTTCAAAATCCCACGCAAATTTGATTTACTTTACAAGTTATTGGAAAACCTCTGTACAGAATGGATAAAACATAATTTATGAAAGTGTTGATCATTCAATGGTAATAATCTGCTGATCTATAAAGTGCTGGTTTGATTTATCATAAAATAATAACTAAAATATTTTCAAGTCTGGTTAAATTCATAATTATATTCAAAATGATTCACTGTAAATGGCTTGATCAAACATTCGGGCCAAAAATCTCTTACCTGTATAGCTCTTGAAAAATTTCCATTCCATTCTGAAAGACAAAAATTTCTTATATATCTTGTAAAACAAATAACATTTAATGTACGTAGTAAAACCATTTTTTTTTATAATAAAATGTAATCTTTTTTCAAACAGAGCCAAAAAAATGAGAAGAAAACATGCCAGACTCCAAATTTACAGTTATATATTTTTGAAGTGGAAATTACAGTATTAAAGTTTGGAAAATTTCACTGTCTAGTAAAACCTTATCCATTATGCATTTTTAAATTTCCAAACCTTGTATTCACACTATTGTAACTTATTTTTTATTGAACAATTTTGATATTTTTCTATTTACAAATACATTTATCAAAGTATACAAAATTACATTCCTACATATATTGAAAATGTGACGAGAAAGTATTACAGAATAACCCCATAATGTTTCCCTATGGAACATTCTTAGTTCAGGAATTTCCTCACGGTAATTTTGATGAAACTTCAGGTTACTTTGTAAACAATGACCACACTATCGACTGTACCAGTGGATTTGTGGCCACTTTTACTATTAAAATACATGTACATGTATTACTAGGACTTTTGGAAGACCTCTGATGAATTTGATTTACTGGGTGTTTTCTAAATACATGCTGATGTATTTGATTCTTATCTTACACAGATCTTCTAAAATTGATACATCTAATTAGCATTTCTAGAAAAAATCTAATATGATCTAATACTCGGAAGCATAACCACTCTAGTACTTAAACTTGTCATAATTTCTATAAATGTCTCCGAGGTATTTCAAAGTTTGCAGATTTATACATATATGTAAAATTCAATTTAACTAATAAAGAATGTAA
The DNA here is from genome assembly GCF_902652985.1 of Pecten maximus. Classification (NCBI taxonomy): domain Eukaryota; kingdom Metazoa; phylum Mollusca; class Bivalvia; order Pectinida; family Pectinidae; genus Pecten; species Pecten maximus. The sequence continues at coordinate 14,914,415 of NC_047017.1, read as the reverse complement.
TGCTTACTGCCTGTGAACTCATCGTCAATCTACAACAGAAGAAAGGAAACTATATATAGCCATCAATGAATAGATATCATATCATGAGGAACACATGCATTTTAATTGACACATTTGCTTTCTAGATTTTTAATGATCAATTGTGATTCATCAATAAAACTGTCTATTTCATGCATCCCAGTAAATCTATTGTCAGGGAATACTTTATGCGCAGCTTTTACTTACAACTGTAGAATTTACATGTAATTGTGAAAGCAGCTATATATTATCTTGTATCAGCTGTTACTAAAATATATGACAAATTGTACTTACTATTTCACCAGATTCAGTTCTCATAGGTTCACCTGTAACCAAATATAAACCAACTTTAGTAACCATAATTATAAGCTTAGATATCGCAGTGTTTCAGGGGAAAAAAAATCAACCTATGCTTCAATTTACCTTATAATTAGATGACCTAGATCTAGCGTTATTTACTTAAATACCGTATTTGACCTAATAAGGGCGCCTGCCCTAATAAGGGCGCCCCTACCTTTTTTCAAGGAAATAAATCTTTGACTGAGTGTCAAAATGGTGTTCAAAAGTAATAATTCATGTGAAATATTTTGCTACTTTATGTGTTCAATTTTCTTCAGCAAATTAAGTAACTGGAACACATGTTTTCGCCACATTTTGTGTATTCCTACAGGCTACAGATGACATGTCAGTGCAAAGAGCACCCAAAACTAAACACACATACAAATAATAACTTACCATCTTTATTTGAAGATAAAGTAAAGACTTCATTCTTGTTGATAAATAACTTTTGTTCAGAACAGAAAGCTAGTAAAAGACATTGTAAATCAATTATTAGGTCAAAGAAAACGATGTCTAATATGATCTGGGAAATCACCTGTTTCTATAAATAGAACACAAAAGAGTTCCATTTGAACATAAATGGTGGAACACACGTTCTCTGGTCTAAAGATTATATGATAATGAATAGATATCTTCATCTGGAATATTTTTATGACTGAATATTTTACCGTTTCCACAACCTTGGGTAGTCTGCTATAAGGTATAGCCTGTTTCATAAAACTTCAGAATAACTAATCTTAATAAGGGCGCCCCCACTGTCGATTACCCGCGCCCTGCGCCCTTATTAGGTCAAATACGGTATATTTATTTTACCATAAGTAAATCATTGGAAGTTATGCAAAATCTATTCCACTTCCCCAAATAGCGATTTAAAAGCATTAAATCTATTTCCCCTATTGAGCCCCGCCCCTCTGGCCCCTTGGAGGTCATGATCAGAGTCACCATTTATGCTAAATCTGTTCCTCTTCCCCCAAGGATGTTTCTGACTAAATTGGGTTAAAATACATAGAGGATATCAAACAGTGTCTTCAGTAATACCAAATATATTTCACGAGTGGGGCTAATATTTTGATATTTTTCACGAGTGCGCAGCACAAGTGAAAAATATCAAAATATTAGCCACACGAGTGAAATATATTTGGTTTTACTGAAGACACTGTTAGATATTCTGTTTATTACATTTTTTATCAACGAAAAACCTACCCCGTATGCTAACTAGGCCTATACAGCGATAATTTGTAAACAAGAAAAGTAGTTTCCCCTGTCCAGGTGCTGACATATATGTCGGGCTTTCTGATTGGTCAATTATTTTGGCATTTTCTAATCATTAATTTGATTGGTCAAATCAGCAAAAGTGATATTTTTCACTAGTGTATTCTTCACTAGTGAAAAATATCACTTTTACAGAATGAATAATTTTTGATATTTCACTGGTAAAAATATAATAAATTCATATCTTTATGACTGGTAGGGAATTACCTGTATTTACCCTATTTGACCCGCCCCTCTGGCCCCTTGGGGTTCAGAATCACCATTTATGCAAAATCTGTTCACCTTCCCCTAACAATATTTCTGACCAAATTTGGTTAAAATCTACTTGGTATGTTATGGCTAGTAGCAATTTAATGCAAATGTTGACGAATAAGGGACGCCGCGCCATATGGCATACCTTCGGTCCAGGTGAGCTAAAAATGGCTGTACTAGCAGTTATACCAGGGATGTATACATACAGTGCTTGGTATGTAGGGACTGATACTTAATTTTTAGTTTTAACATGACAGTATTTATTTGAAGAAAGTAGTATTGGTGGACATGTTTTTGTCTTTTAAAATGTGAAAGTTTCTGCCAAAATCAGTCACTGCTAATTAATAATTGACACTAGGTATGCTGATGATATGGTGATTGAAATGACATGCATGTTTACCTACCCGCAGCCAGGCCTTTCGGTCTAAATGATCGTTATTGTGAATTTATTTCCTTAAATGTTAATTATTTAAAGCCAATGTTTAAATGCAATAATTATATAATTAATCTGTCACATTAGATACTCGGTTGATAACATTGCCAGTGTTGTTTTCACTTTTTCTGACCGAGATATTCCGGTGTCTGTTAACTGTCTTTACTGTCAAGTAGAGGTCGTTTATGCACTTGACATCAAAGGCAGTATAGGAAGCCATATATGCAAGCCTTTAATCAACCATGATCAACCTGCAACGAAACCATCACCAAGCGTCCTCAGCTTAAATGGTTTTAATTTATTGTTTATTTATAGGGGTAGTGTCACTATTGCAGTCAGTGAAGTATGAGAATTTTGTTACGGGTTGTGAGCAGGTCAGTAACTGACCAGTGACCAATGCCCCACATAGAATGATCTATACTGAGAGGATCAAATGTTTTCTTGAAGAGATGCAAAACAACTAACTATATCTGGTTTAAACTTATGACTAACAAGCTAACGGTTAATAGATCTTACTGGAAATAACATACAGATAACATAGGCTATATACCCACCTTGCACATGCATAAGATATGCTAAACTGCCAACTGTTAGAGAGGTCGCAGTAACAGCAGCTATGCCCTTGAATGTTGAAGATTGATACCATTCTTTTTCTTTTTCTTCTTTCTTCTCTTCCTTCTGATCTGAACCTTCCTGTGCAGTATACGATTCGTGTAAAACAGAGTCAGATTTTTGCCGCACTGATGTACATTTAACATCTGATGCAATGTAATGTTCTGTCCTAGGATTAATGTTTCTTGTCCGCACACCGGTTGACATATTTTGGCATAACGGAGTGGATTGCATAACAGTCAAATTGCAGAAAGATAGTCCTATACATGGTTCCAATTTTGACACTGTAACGCATTGCTGTAATAGCTTTCTGACAGCAAATTTGGATTTCGAAATAGAACGCATGCCAGAACACATGAAGGCTGCCATCTTGTGTTTGTATAATAACTGACAAGGAAACCGGACCGGATATTTATACATCAAACCGAAAGTAGCATTCTACATATTATATATCGCGATGAGATAAAATTACAATAAAATGAAATAAGATAAATATATGAAAATAAAATATTCTGGTAGTATATTATGTATTACAAATATTTTTTTTATTCATTAACTTTGAAATAAAATGCCTTTTGCATTAATTATATCCATTATTACAGAGACCTATATACTATAAGCATCTTTAACACACTGTTCATTGACTCAGAATTGTTGTTCGTCCGTGATTTCTGTTTTTGAAATACAGAATACCTTGCTTGAGGGCTGCTCCTGTGGCTGTGAGGATGAGATGGTCTGATTTTATCTTGATTTTCAAAGTATTTAGATAATCCCTGATAATCCACCTGTACAAACCTGTACTGAATAGCTGAGGATTTAGGAAACTTGCAATGGGCGAAGTTGGAATACCATGAACAAAATAATTTGCAGACCATAACTTGCATGACGAAGACCAAAACAATTCGTCTACATGATTGTCAATGGTCCATGTGGTGCTGAGCACAAAGGCTGAATTTTAGTTGTGAGGTCCTTGTGAATTGGGTCATGATGGCCATTAGCCCGAGTTTCCTCTGGCCCTGACACCATGTCTGTTGTAGACATGGTGTCAGGGCCAGAGGAAACTCCGGCTAGATGGCCATTAACTGCTGGGTAAAATACATTGATGAAACACCGGAGAACACTACTGAAGGAAAAGATAGTCCACTGAGAAGGGTTTGCTCCAGACCTACATGTAGCATAGTCCAAACATCTATCCAAATAGCCAGGGGAATGAAAAACGGTGGCGTTTGCATTTGGCAGCGATGTGTAATGTTCCTTATTTTTCATCATCTCTACAATTCTGTTGTCAGCGAGTAGTCACCTACCATACAAACGGAAGTTGGGCTGAAAAAGCAGCTATGTATACCATCTTCAGAAGAGATTGATATGGGATTTCAGAAGTTGCAATATCCAGGTGTTACAAGATGTCTATCGAAGATCTGTAAATATGCATACCTTTGATGCCACTTGTAGAGACAGATTTGCTATACTGCTGTCAAAGACTGGCATTATCAATGCTTCTCGCTTACATACAAAAGCCAAGTAGTCTGGTTCATAACCAGCAGCCTGAAAACAAATTAAGTCAAGAATAAGGATGTTTAAGGACAAAATAGATTTACTTCGTTAAGAACTAAAGGGCAATAATACTATCATTCAAGAAAACACAATTGCATGCCATTGTGATAAAGTCTAATAAGTTAGGTCGAAATGCATCGCTTAGTAATTATTCAAAAACTCTAGTTACATTTCAAATATTTTCAAACTTTTGAACTGCCTCTCCCATCAATGGTTCAAACTACAGGTGAACCAAATCCCGTTGTTCTTGGAAAAGACAAAGGATTTCATTGTTTTCCTCTTTATTTCACCTGTTGTTCTTCCACCCAAGATTGTAACATTTGTTTATACATCATTAGATCACATTTGTCCAATAACGCTACAGACCTAATTTCATCAAAATCCATTCAGGTGTTTAAGACTTATATCTAGTGTGTCATCTGTAAGTGATATCACAAATTAATTCTGTCAAGGACACAATATAACCCAAATTATCCGATTTGCAAAACAATAAAAATTAATTTATTTTGATTACTTATTGACAAAAAAATTGTGAGACGAGCTATGCTGTTTCTACAAACCGACTATTTATGAAGAGTTGTGTCCCTTTGTTTTTAATTTCCACTTTGGGTTAGTCAGTACTGAAAACCAACGTATTTTCGCATGCGATTACTTGTTAAACAAAATCTGTTTTATTTTCTCCTACATAAAACAATAATCTTTCATATGCGATAAGATCGCCTGCTGATCCCACAGAGACTGGTGGGTACCGGGCCAGACGAGTTTTTGTTGAAATGTCAATTATTTTTCCATAACCAAATACGATAAAAATCAAATACACTTCTGTAACTGTAAACAGATGTCTGGTACCTATATGTAGATTGCGTGGATATAACCAGAGGATTTGACATTTTCCGCTGGTTTCACATTTTCCCTTGTACAGGTATAATATACTAAGTATTCTTAAAATTTATCATAAAATAAATATACTGGTATAGGAATTTAAAGGATATTGTCGTCTGGATATCTCTTCACTCAAATGACCCGGTTAATGTATTAAACAGTTTCCCTCAATCGCTAATTTCTTCGGAAAGTGGTTCTGGAATAAATTTTGAACTGAAATATGATCATCCTAGCCACATATTGTCTCCTGTGACTTTCTACCACGTACTGACGAAATATCTAAAAGCTTCGTACATAAAATGCGTCGGCGGCGAAAAAGGTTTCAATGCGTTTTGACTAGCTATAGGGGTCTCTAAGGCGGATCAAACTCCCGAACTTGTGCTGGGTCTATAGGAATCTGAACCTCCTCTCATAGTGTGTATAAAACAGCTTTAGACATTTTAAGTAGCTTTGGTAAATGTGACATCTTGAATTACTGACTAGTTTCCGGTACATGTGTACCTGGTTTTTTTTTTAAACTCTGAATTTTGTGTTGTCACTCAAAATTGGTTAAGACTGTTTTCTTTTTTCTACAAAACTTTTAACTCGAGACCCATTCTAGGAATTGGATGGCAGCTACGACGGTCAGTCATAAATTCGGTCACTACTGAACAGGCAATATATGTACACTAACGTAATTCCTTGACAAACTCCAAAACCATTCAAATAGCAATGCGCGAGCAAAATTTTATTACAACAGACAAGAAGGAGCCGTTTGAAAAATTGCGTTCTGAGCGAGGAATTCGGTGATGTTTTCACGGATTATTGTGTTTTGGATGTAACAATTCGTATTGAGTGGCACGGTAGGTTAAAGATGAATGTTTTCTGATGACGGTCTCATATAGTGTGCGCCGTGTCAGTTTGAATAAAAGTGTTTTTTAGTCGATTGAAGTGTGGTGGTCTGCCGTTTCGCTCGTGGCGGAGTTGCCAACCTTGAGCTTAAAAGATTACACATACCACTGTCATATCAAAAAAAAATTGAAAATCATAATTTCTATGCAAGCGCCTGTGGGTCAGATAGGTAAACATGTTACATGAGAGAGGGCACAACCAGGCAGAATAGCTGTTTCATTGTCTTTACACTAGTTTCCTGTTCGTAGGATTGACATTTCTGAAAGCAACACACACTTGCACACTAACCAAGTGTTTGGAAGCTTGGTACCGGATGGATCACTAATTTGCTGACACATGAGTAGCAGGTCAATCGTTTTAAAAATACCAACCCTCAAAAAAGGATGGTAATTGTATCTCATTAAACATTTCCGATCTCCTGACAAGACTTAACATAGGAGTACATATCTCCTTACAGGACGTGACACAGGGGTACCAATCCTTACAGGACGTGACACCGGGGGTACTAATCCTTACAGGACGTGACATGGGGGTACTAATCCTTACAGGACGTGACATAGGGGTACCAATCCTTACAGGACGTGACATGGGGGTACCAATCCTTACAGGACGTGACATGGGGGTACTAATCCTTACAGGACGTGACATGGGGGTACTAATCCTTACAGGACGTGACATGGGGTACTAATCCTTGCAGGACGTGACATGGGGGTACTAATTCTTACAGGACGTGACATAAGGGTACTTACCCTTACAGGACGTGACATGGGGGTTACGTATCCTTGCAGGACGTGACATGGGGGTACTAATCCTTACAGGACGTGACATGGGGGTACTAATCCTTACAGGACGCGACATGGGGGTACTAATCCTTGCAGGACGTGACATGGGGGTACTAATCCTTACAGGATGTGACATAAAGATACTTATCCTTACAGGACGTGACATGGGGTACTAATCCTTGCAGGACGTGACATGGGGGTACTAATCCTTACAGGACGTGACATAAGGGTACTTATCCTTACAGGACGTGACATGGAGGTACGTATCCTTGCAGGACGTGACATGGGGGTACTAATCCTTACAGGACGTGACATGGGGGTACTAATCCTTACAGGAAGCGACATGGGGGTACTAATCCTTACAGGACGTGACATGGGGGTACTAATCCTTACAGGACGTGACATGGGGGTACTAATCCTTGCAGGACGTGACAGGGGGGTACTAATCCTTACAGGATGTGACATAAGGATACTTATCCTTACAGGACGTGACATGGGGTACCAATCCTTACAGGACGTGACATAGGGGTACCAATCCTTACAGGACGTGACATGGGGTACCAATCCTTACAGGACGTGACATGGGGGTACTAATCCTTACAGGACGTGACATGGGGGTACTAATCCTTACAGGACGTGACATGGGGGTACTAATCCTTACATGACGTGATATAGGGGTACATCTCCTGACAGGACTTGACAAAGGGGTACAAATCCCTACAGGACGTGACATGGGGGTACTTATCCTTGCAGGACGTGACATGGGGGTACTAATCCTTGCAGGACGTGACATGGGGGTACTAATCCTTACAGGACGTGACATGGGGGTACTAATCCTTATAGAACATGACATACTAATCCTTACAGGACGTGACATGGTGGTACTTATCCTTACAGGACGTGACATGGGGGTACTAATCCTTACAGGACGTGACATGGGGGGTACTAATCCTTACAGGACGTGACATGGGGGTACTAATCCTTGCAGGACGTGACATGGGGGTACTAATCCTTACAGGACGTGACATGGGGGTACTAATCCTTATAGAACATGACATACTAATCCTTACAGCACGTGACATGGGGGTAATAATCCTTACAGGACGTGACATTGGGTACTAATTTTTACAGGACGTGACATGGGGGTACTAATCCTTATAGAACATGACATACTAATCCTTACAGGACGTGACATGGGGGTACTAATCCTTGCAGGACGTGACATAAGGATACTTATCCTTACAGGACGTGACATAAGGGTACTTATCCTTACAGGACGTGACATGGGGGTACTAATCCTTACAGGACGTGACATGGGGGTACTAATCCTTACAGGACGCGACATGGGGGTACTAATCCTTGCAGGACGTGACATGGGGGTACTAATCCTTACAGGATGTGACATAAGGATACTTATCCTTACAGGACGTGACATGGGGGGTACTAATCCTTACAGGACGTGACATGGGTGTACTTATCCTTACAGGACGTGACATGGGGGTACTAATCCTTGCAGGACGTGACATTGGGGTACTAATCCTTACAGGATGTGACATAAAGATACTTATCCTTACAGGACGTGACATGGGGTACTAATCCTTGCAGGACGTGACATGGGGGGTACTAATCCTTGCAGGACGTGACATGGGGGTACTAATCCTTACAGGATGTGACATGGGGGTACTAATCCTTACAGGATGTGACATAAGGATACTTATCCTTACAGGACGTGACATGGGGGGGTACTAATCCTTACAGGACGTGACATGGGGGGTACTAATCCTTACAGGACGTGACATGGGGGTACTAATCCTTACAGGACGTGACATAAGGGTACTTATCCTTACAGGACGTGACATGGAGGTACGTATCCTTGCAGGACGTGACATGGGGGTACTAATCCTTACAGGACGTGACATGGGGGTACTAATCCTTACAGGAAGCGACATGGGGGTACTAATCCTTACAGGACGTGACATGGGGGTACTAATCCTTGCAGGACGTGACATGGGGGTACTAATCCTTACAGGATGTGACATAAGGATACTTATCCTTACAGGACGTGACATGGGGGGGTACTAATCCTTACAGGACGTGACATGGGGGTACTAATCCTTACAGGACGTGACATGGGGGTACTAATCCTTGTAGGACGTGACATGGGGGTACTAATCCTTACAGGACGTGACATAGGGGTACCAATCCTTACAGGACGTGACATGGGGTACTAATCCTTACAGGACGTGACATGGGGGTACTAATCCTTACAGGACGTGACATGGGGGTACTAATCCTTACATGACGTGATATAGGGGTACATCTCCTGACAGGACTTGACAAAGGGGTACAAATCCCTACAGGACGTGACATGGGGGGTACTTATCCTTGCAGGACGTGACATGGGGGTACTAATCCTTGCAGGACGTGACATGGGGGTACTAATCCTTACAGGACGTGACATGGGGGTACTAATCCTTATAGAACATGACATTGGGTACTAATCCTTACAGGACGTGACATGGTGGTACTTATCCTTACAGGACGTGACATGGGGGGTACTAATCCTTACAGGACGTGACATGGGGGTACTAATCCTTACAGGACGTGACATGGGGGGTACTAATCCTTGCAGGACGTGACATGGGGGTACTAATCCTTACAGGACGTGACATGGGGGTACTAATCCTTATAGAACATGACATACTAATCCTTACAGCACGTGACATGGGGGTACTAATCCTTACAGGACGTGACATGGGGGTACTAATCCTTGCAGGACGTGACATGGGGGTACTAATCCTTGCAGGACGTGACATAAGGATACTTATCCTTACAGGACGTGACATAAGGGTACTTATCCTTACAGGACGTGACATGGGGGGTACGTATCCTTGCAGGACGTGACATGGGGGTACTAATCCTTACAGGACGTGACATGGGGGTACTAATCCTTACAGGACGTGACATAAGGGTACTTATCCTTACAGGACGTGACAGGGGGGTACTAATCCTTGCAGGACGTGACATGGGGGTACTAATCCTTACAGGACGTGACATGGGGGTACTAATCCTTACAGGACGCGACATGGGGGTACTAATCCTGGTAGGACGTGACATGGGGGTACTAATCCTTACAGGACGTGACATGGGGGTACTAATCCTTACAGGACGTGACATAAGGGTACTTATCCTTACAGGACGTGACATGGGGGTACTAATCCTTACAGGACGTGACATGGGGGTACTAATCCTTACAGGACGCGACATGGGGGTACTAATCCTTGCAGGACGTGACATGGGGGTACTAATCCTTACAGGATGTGACATTGGGGTACTAATCCTTACAGGGACGTGACATGGGGGTACTAATCCTTACAGGACGTGACATGGGGGTACTTTTCCTTACAGGACGTGATATAGGGGTACATCTCCTGACAGGACTTGACAAAGGGGTACAAATCCTTACAGGACGTGAAAGGTACATGTATGTTCTTAAAGGCCTTTAACTCCTGAAGGAATGATTAGATTTCATGAGACACTAAAAATATGGAACAACCAATCAGAAACCAAGTTACGTTTAACTAAGTCAGACCTGAAATTCAGACACTCAATTCCAACATATTTCTTCGTTTGGAAGGTACAAGTGTTGCTTTTAAATTCTTCCTACTGTTGGCCACAAAGAGCAGTACACTTCTCTGGAATTCTTGTCAGGTAAAAATTATCAAGTTTATGAGATGCTGTGTACACATTGACAATTACATATGTATTTCTGTGATGTTTCACTGAAAAAAACATTGTGACCTTGACCTTTGACCTACAAAATATTAATCACATGCATAAATGTGGCATTTTACTTTACTACAATGTGACTTTGTGCCTTGATCTCAAAAGTAAAAAGCATACAAAGATTTTAGTTAATGACTGTAATACTAAGAAATCCTGTTCATGGAATTTGTGATAAATGGATAGATGGATACGAGATGAACACTGTACAGAGGTTCACAATGCTATCTGAGCTTGATGCTTAAAAAGAGAGAGAAAGAAAATTAAATTACAATGGTTTTTTGTGTATTTTTCTTTATTAAGTTTTGCTGGTATCAAAAGATCATACAGTAGATTTGCTATAAAGACCACACATGTTCAGTCTGTGTCCACACAGGTCACACAGTAGGATCACAACATTTAAAGTTACATCAACAAACATCACACACAGACTTTGTAAAAAATATCACACATTCTATGTATGTTCAGACACGATAGCACATTTTACACAGTTCGTCAAAATCATGTATACCTACTCAATTTGTATCCAAAACATCTATCCTTTACAGGAAGTATCGGAAATCGTTATACAAAGGTCACATGCTATACAAAGGAGAAAAATGTAAATTTGTTTTGTGTCACATGACAATCACATGCATTATATTTGTACCTATAAATATCACAAAAATTAAATTGTGTCAAAGAAAAATTGAATTTTTCCAACAAAATATTGCACATACTGAATTTGTGTTTACAAAGGGCATAAATGCTGAATTTGTGTTTAAAAAGAGCACACATACTGATTTTTTGTTACAAAGAGCATATATGCTGAAAAAGCAGGTATAACGATTGTGTCAATGAACATTTCACATCCCCATTCACACTTATGACAGGTTGAGTAATAAACAAGGTATCCCCGAGAGATCTTGGCGCCCACCACTGTATGTTTATAAGTTCTGTCTTCTTAAAATAATAATTAACTGTTCGGGTAATGTGTTTATCACAAAATATTACTTCACTTTCCTCCTTCTGAACAGTACCAAGTCTCAACATGTATACCCTGTAGTAAAAGACTAAAAAGATCCTACCAATGAATTTTCATAAAGTTAAGACCTACCTATACTGAAACAGAGATAACAAACTTAAACTACCAAATTTCAAAACGGGGCACTTGCTGGTCATTCTGATCATTCTAATTTTCATAACCAACCCCTTGTTTTAGGCTGTAATGCTTATCACTATAGTGGAATGAATGGGAACAATTCTCCATAGAGAACTTCTTGAGAAGAAAGGACCAATTCCAATCAATCTGAAAGTTGAATTACTGGTACACAACAAGGGACTAAGGAAAACCTGAACATAAAATATGAAATCTGAGAATGGTGAATGCATTATGTTTCTGGAAATAGTAACGAAAAAAATACAAATGGCTTCCATAGGAAATTTGAGAAAAATCCTACTGGTATTCTAGAAAATGAGCAATAACAAAGATTTTTTATGGACGACGGATGGAAAACTCACCAACAAAAGGCAATTTAAAAAGACCCCCATCTAAAGATGGTGGGCTGAAAGTGTAAAAAATGTTAAAGCTTTTTGACATTAGGTACAATTAATTTAACAAGAGGAAGTTTTCTTTTTAGTGGTTTCTCTCAATAACATGTGCATGTATATGAAAAAATACTTGATACTAAGTAATATTTCAAATGCATATCAGGCTATTTAGTGAAAAATGTACATAAAAGTAATATAACATCACATTTTACAGGTAACATGAAATACTAGGAAATGTTAAAATAATACAAGTCCCTTACCAGCCCCGACTATAAATAGTAGCTGTGACCTTAATACAAAAACCCTGAAACTCAAATTTGTCCGAGATAGTATGGTCCTTTATCATTGTGTGAAGTTTGATTAAAATCCCTCCAGGAATGAAGCCACTAGAGCGCTGATGTACGTACATACAAGACGGACAGAGAGAAAACTCATAGACTCAAAGTCCCCCCGATTTCACTGATAGGGAACTAATGAAGACCAGACCTGGGTATCAGTGAAGTTCAGCCCAGGGCTACCAGAGCATCTCTTTGACTCGGGCTCATCATTTTGGCTATTAGGCATTAGCTTACTGCTGGATAAGCTTTTCCCTAGAAACAAAACCACAGTAACAGAATGTACACAAAACAATTTTATACTCCCAAATTGCCAGACAAATAAAAAAAACAGTAAAGAAATGTAAAGAAAAAAAGTCAAAGCCATAAGTGAGACAATTTAAACAGCTCTCCTGGAGCAGTAACCATTTTTATGCTATTGAAATATTTCTTAAATCATGTAAAACATTGTAAACATTTTTGTAAAGGAGTTTTATTTGACTTAACTCCAACACTATACATTGAAAGATGTTTTCATACATAATATTGCACAAGTCTCTTAGGTAAATATAGCACAGAGAAGAATACATATCTATGTTAAAGAATGTACACATATTTCCTCCAATACACTATTTCTTATTGGGTTTTAAAATTCACAAAACTACCATCACATTAAAATACACAAGAAAAATATTCATACTGTACAACTATATTGAAAAGTAGTAAAATGCTATGTTAAGTTCATCACCAGTGAACTTAACCATGCCAACATTTAGCCTATCATTTTGCACTCTTGTTTGACAAGAGTTCTCTCCCCTGTATAACACATTCGGGCTTTTCCAGTAAAACATCTACCCCACCCTAGGACTGCAGGTTTAGTTAAGGGCTACCATCTATAGAATTTATTTAATAAATTACATAGAAATAACAGGAAGCGAATCCAACCATGTATAGAAGTGATTTATTGTGGAGTCCTGTAGTCAGGTAGATATTTTAATGGAATAGCCCCTATTCTGATATTCTGATATTTACAACGGTCTTGTGTCTATAATGTTAGAGGTCTTTTGTTTGTAGATCAATCTAATACAAGACTTTTTTTATGCCAAACCTCTAACATTTTGGGATCTGTGAAACACTTTCATAAAATCATATAATTTAAAAAATATTATTTTCATTTTTTTTAACACATCTGTCATACCTACCTAAGTTATTTTGACAACAATTATTAACAAATATAAATTACATTAACAAAACAACTGTAAACATTTCCTTATTCCACAAAAAAATTGGTATAATATACCGACTAGTATATATTGTATATTTAAAAGATTTTGATAACAAAACATTCAACACATACAAATCTGTACACTGTGCAAAAACATATATTTCCAAAATGACACTTTTCATAATGCAAACAATATCTATGATATGCTACCTTAATGTAACTTTCACCTTCTTTCCAAAAGATTTCCACACCCAGAAACCATCAAATATTAATACTTTGGTTACTTATAATTAAGATGGCACTTTTAAATTACAAATACACAAAACTATAAACACTGACAATATTGCAACAATAATGAAGCACAATGATACACATGGTCAATGAAGAACATCTAAGGGAGATAATTCAAACACAACTTACTTTGGTGTGTTTTAAACCATACAATAGATTTCACATTATCAACCATTTTTTTCCAATTCAAAAATGAAATTTAAAATAAAACAAATATCTGTAGATAAGAAATACCAGGAATTTAATTATTTTAATAATAATGATTAAAAAAAAAAAAGACTGGGAATGCAGTTTTGAAAATTAAGCTGAACCAATTAACTCAAAATAAAAACCATTTTGCAAATAAAAAAAAAATAACTCTGAACAATGTGCACAGCTGATGTACATGTGTACATGATATGACACTTTTCAATGAGGTACACTGAATAACACACTGTCAAAGAGTGTACCAAAAGTGCAAGAAATTGTACATGTAAAATAGGTATTCTTTATTAAGATAAAAAAGTCAAATCTCAACATTTCACAAGAATCAACATCATTGAAAAAACTTGTTGTACCACACTGCTATAATCATATTTACTATGTATCAATTTCATGTAGAAAATTAGATTGCTACTGTAAATCATTTAGTAACTTTACAATCAAGGTAAACAACAATGTCCGTTACACTAACACCTATCTAATATGACTCCCATGAGACAAAACATCTTTGTGTATCTTTTCTGACACCACGTGGATTTCAATACAAGTCTTAATATAAACCTCTCAATTCAAATGTTCCTATTGCACATTTTGGTTATAAAATATCACAGACAAACACAAAGTTTTAAATATACTAATAAGTAGAAATAAAAACAAACAAAAAATAAACAAATAAATTCTTATAATACTGAAGTAATAAAATTCTTCTCCAGATTACAAAAAAATAAAAATGGATTTTTCAGAAAAATGGAGCAGACATGAAATGTGATTTTTACATAATAAGATTATGACTAACGGATGATTTTTCATTTGAGAAATTGGTGATAATTGATCCAAATTAAAAATCTCAACAATATATTTAATAAATACAGTTATGGTACTTGATATGACTCGCTGTGCACATAATTTCTCAAAATTCTGCTTACGTGTGAGACCTTAAAAATACCTATTTCCTTGATATGACTCGACTTGCTGTGTACATTATTTCTCGAAATTCTGCATATATAAGACCTTAAAATACCTATTTCCAATAACTCTACATTCCTGTATTTTTTAGCCAATCTATCCTATCCTATCCCGACCTATCCTATTATTTATGTTGAATAACATAAACACAAGGATGATTTTAGGCCTAAATTTGAACCTGTCTAAAGTGACCCTGCATACATGTCATAGGAAACCTGTTATAACACTTAACTGAGCTAATGGAGAGATTTCTGAGTCTCCATTTCATTAGAGATTTTTGAGTTTTGAGTCTGATACTTATTCATGAATCAGTTTTACTATTCAGCTTATGTTTAGAAAACATTTCATTAATCTCATGAAATGAAGCATTATTTAAGACCCTTTACTTATGTAACAGGCATAACTATACTAATTACAGGATATTTACATGATAAACATGTATAATGAAACCAATGTGATATTAAAACCTGTTTATACTGACCAAAGATAGACTTAGGGGTCACTTCAGACAGGGTACATTTAATGAGTTAAGTTAATTACCCTTAAAAGTGTATACTTTAGTGCTTTAAAAAAATATTCGACATGTCTGTAAAACAATGTACGTATACTATGTGTACTATTCAAAATAGCATTATTCCTTGATTTCCATACAGAGTTGATTTTACAAAATAGAAAATACTGGCTTAAAATCTGATATGCTTTCAAATATTTCATTTACGTTTTACATATGTGATAATAATGTATTCCACACCACAGATAATCAAAGTACTGGAAGTACTGTAAACGAACATTATTGTTTAATGCAAAATCAGTAATCTTCTTAGTTTTAAGTTGATAAATTTACTGATATCGGTTTAGGAATTAATTGCAAATAATTTGAAATGTTTGCAGCTGTTCTGATTTGATTGTACACATGCATGTTTCTGTAAGGTCCTAATTGAAATTGGAAGTTTGTTGATCTATCTTGGATCAATGAAAATAAAATATGTCTTCTTTCTTTCGGGAAGCCATCATCAGTTATAATACAGCCCGGGCTCTGTGACCTTATTGATGCCAACTTCTAATATGCACTAAATTTAGGCTAGTTCCATCGTTAGTTTGGCATACATAGTTGTATATCAACTAAATATGATGAAACACACATAAAGAATTACTGAAAACCAAAACCAGAGCTGCTAATCAAGGCCCGAATAAGGAATGTATCCTATTGAAACTGTACTCAAGCATTTATGGTACTTCAAAACAAAAAAACCTGACTCCTTTTGTTCAGGAATCATTTGATGTTAATAAATCTGTATATGAGAAGATAAACTTCTATTATAATTACAGTATTGTAAACAATGTGATAAAGAATAACAACCAGATAAAGACTATCTTCATCGAATAATTCAGCAAACAGGAAAAGAAAACTTCAAGATTCATTTTCAACTTCAAACCTGATCACAAAGATTACAGTCCATTCGATGGGACGACACATTCCCTATTTATTGTCCTTTTCCAATGTTGATCATCCAATCATACTGAACCACACAATTCAGCAATGTAATTGCACAAATCACACCTTTATGTGGTGAGAACATTTTTGGGGGTGTTATAAGATTCCATAACTGTATGCAAATTGTGAAGCATTCCATATCTATAACTATATATATAACAGTACGTGTATATATTTACACATATCAAAATTGGAATGACACAGGAGATTTGCAAGTTTAAGTTCACCATCAGTCATGGGAGGTTTATGTAAAATGTTATATTTACCGGGGTAATTAGTAATTTTGAGAATATATTTATGAAGCTCTATTCTGTACATTCTACCAGTTCTTAGAGAATGTAAATATCAAAATTGGAATGACACAGGAGATTTGCAAGTTTAAGTTCACCATCAGTCATGGGAGGTTTATGTAAAATGTTATATTTACCGGGGTAATTAGTAATTTTGAGAATATATTTATGAAGCTCTATTCTGTACATTCTACCAGTTCTTAGAGAATGGACACAATTTTATGTTCTCCATTGTCAAAATTAATCATATGTAAAATATTAGGGGTTTATTCGCCATTCTAGGCCTGATTGCCGTCATAGTAAAATTACCAAAATGGACTTGAAATCAATATTTTTAAGAGAATGATCTATGACTTGAATATTTCATAAAAATAATGTAATACATCGTTTATTCACTTCATTCAGATCTTCAGACACCACATAATTTGTGAAGTCATATATAGAAATATATGAACCATTTTGTTATTATTTATAGTTCACACAAGTAAGCACTAGATGTAAGCAGTAAGTATATGTACCGCTATCTACTGGCATGACTTTGAGTACAGTAAACTACACTCGCTTTGTGGATATTGACAGGATAACATATATTTACATACTAATTCAATTTTAGAATTGTAACTGAAATCTTGTAACAGCATGGCACAAATAGTCATCTGAACATGTGTTGTATATTGAAAATTTATTTAAGGTAAATTTTCAGTTTATCAATTCATTGATTACTCCGTGTTTGAAGTATGGTGTAGTGAGAATTTCAAGTCTTGATCATGACTTGATGAAAATTTTAAATTAACAAATTATTAAAATGAATTTGTTTGAAAAATAACACAAGTTCCACAGCAATATTATATAGAGAATCAATCACAATATATCAAAAGTTATAAAACTACAAATAACAATTAACGGCTGAATACAAATTAAGTGAATATCACAAGTCTTTTTGCATTTGTTTTTAGATAATCCGGATTTCAGTTTTCCGGCTTTAAAAAACAAGAGGCCCATGGGGCCTGTATCGCTCACCTGGTTGGATTTGACCAAATGTCAAAATCATGTTCATGTTCAATTTGTAAATACATATACAAAAATGTACTCTCTGAAAGACCATATGGATTATTTTTACAACATAATGGTGTTTAAAGAAACTAAGTCCCTTAGGGTGGGGAAAACCCTTTGACCTATTTTTACATAAGAATTGTGTTTATCCCTTAATGCCCAGCGATACTATACATAGTTATGGGATTGAGGGTCACAGTAACCATTTATGCAAAATCTGTTCCCCCATCACCACGGATGTTTCTGATCAAATTGGGTTCAAATCCATTTAAAACTCAAATCTCTATTTCCCTTATTTGGCCCCTCCCTTCAGGCCCCTTGGGGGTCAGAGTCAATATTTATATAAACTCTCTTTCCCCCTTCCCCTAAGGATATTCCAGACCAAATTTGGTTCAAATCCATTCATAACTTTATGAATAATAGTGATTTAAAGGATAAACCCCTATTTCCCTATCAGGCCCCTGAGGGTACAAAGTAAAAATTTATCCAAACTCGGTTCCCCTTCTCCCAAGGATGCTCTTGACCAAATTTGGTTAAAATCCATTTAAAACTTTATGGCAAATAGCAATTTAAAAACGAATCTCTATTTCCCCTATTTGGCCCCGCCCCTCAGGCCCCTCATCAATATTTATACAAACTCTTTCCCCCCTTCCTCTCTGGATGTTCCTGACCAAATTTAGTTAAAATCCATTCGTAACTTAATAATTAATAGCGATTTAAAGGATTAACCCCTATTTTCCCTATCGGACCCCATGGCCACTCCTCAGTCCCCTGGGGATTCAGAGTAAACATTTATACCAACTCGGTTCCCCTTCTCCAATGAATATTCCTGACCATATTTGGTTAAAATCCATTTAAAACTTTATGACTAGTAGCAATTAAAAGACTAATCTCTATTTCCCCTACTTGGCCCCGCCCCTTAGGCCCCTAGGGGTACAGAGTAAAAATTCATATAAACTCTGTTCCCCCTCCCCTCAAGGATGTTCCTGACTAAATTTGGTGAAAAGCTATTCAATACTTTAGGACTAGTAGCGATTTAAAGGAGTAACCCTAATTCCCCTATTTGGCCCCGCCCCTCAGGCCCCTGGGGGTTGAGAATAAAGATTTAAACACTCTGTTCCTCTTCCCCCAAGGATGTTCCTGACCAAATTTGGTTCAAATTCATTAGTAACTTTATGACTAGTAGCGATTTAAAGGATTAACCTTATTTCCCCTATTTGGCCCCGCCCCTCAGGCCCCTGGGGGTTGAGAATAAAAATTTATACAAACTATGTTCCCCTTCTGCCAAGGATGTTCCTGACCAAATTTGGTTCAAATTCATTCATATTTTTATGACTAGTAGCGATTTAAAGGAGTAACCCTATTTCCCATATTTGGCCCTGCCCCTCAGGCCCCTGGGGTTCAAAGTAAAAATTTATACAAACTATGTTCCCCTTCTGCCAAGAATGTTCCTGACCAAATTTCGTTCAAATTCATTCATAACTTTATGACTAGTAGCGATTTAAAGGATTAATCCTAATTCCCCTATTTGGCCCCGCCCCTCAGGCCCCTGGGGGTTCAGAGTAAAACTTTATACAAACTATCTTCCCCTTCTGCCAAGGATGTTCCTG
The DNA here is from genome assembly GCF_902652985.1 of Pecten maximus. NCBI lineage: Eukaryota > Metazoa > Mollusca > Bivalvia > Pectinida > Pectinidae > Pecten > Pecten maximus. Next base: position 14,894,622 of record NC_047017.1, on the reverse strand, counting down.
ACCAAATTTGGTTCAAATTCATTAATAACTTTATGACTAGTAGCGATTTAAAGGAGTAACCCTATTTCCCCTATTTGGCCCCGCCCCTCAGGCCCCTGGGGGTTGAGAATAAAGATTTAAACACTCTGTTCCTCTTCCCCCAAGGATGTTCCTGACCAAATTTGGTTCAAATTCATTAGTAACTTTATGACTAGTAGCGATTTAAAGGATTAACCTTATTTCCCCTATTTGGCCCTGCCCCTCAGGCCCCTGGGGTTCAAAGTAAAAATTTATACAAACTATGTTCCCCTTCTGCCAAGAATGTTCCTGACCAAATTTGGTTCAAATTCATTCATAACTTTATGACTAGTAGCGATTTAAAGGATTAATCCTATTTCCCCTATTTGGCCCCGCCCCTCAGGCCCCTGGGGGTTCAGAGTAAAACTTTATACAAACTCTGTTCCCTTTCTGCCAAGGATGTTCCTGACCAAATTTGGTTCAAATTCATTCATAACTTTATGACTAGTAGCGATTTAAAGGATTAACCCTATTTCCCCTATTTGGCCCCGCCCCTCAGGCCCCTGGGGGTTCAGAGTAAAAATTTATACAAACTCTGTTCACCTTCTGCCAAGGATGTTCCTGACCAAATTTGGTTCAAATTCATTCATAACTTTATGACAAGTAGCGATTTAAAGGAGTAACCCTATTTCCCATATTTGGCCCAGTCCCTCAGGTCCCTGGGGGTTCAGAGTAAAAATGTATACAAACTATGTTCCCCTTCTGCCATGGATGTTCCTGACCAAATTTGGTTCAAATTCATTCATAACTTTATGACTAGTAGCGATTTAAAGGAGTAACCCTATTTCCCCTATTTGGCCCCGCCCCTCAGGCCCCTGGGGGTTCAGAGTAAAAATTTATACAAACTCTGTTCCCTTTCTGCCAAGGATGTTACTGACCAAATTTGGTTCAAATTCATTCATAACTTTATGACTAGTAGCGATTTAAAGGAGTAACCCTATTTCCCCTATTTGGCCCCGCCCCTCAGGCCCCTGGGGGTTCAGAGTAAAAATTTATACAAACTATGTTCCCTTCTGCCAAGGATGTTACTGACCAAATATGGTTCAAATTCATTCATAACTTTATGACTAGTAGCGATTTAAAGGAGTAACCCTATTTCCCCTATTTGGCCCAGCCCCTCAGGTCCCTGGGGGTTCAGAGTAAAAATTTATACAAACTATGTTCCCCTTCTGCCAAGGATGTTCCTGACCAAATTTGGTTCAAATTCATTCATAACTTTATGACTAGTAGCGATTTAAAGGAGTAACCCTATTTCCCCTATTTGGCCCAGCCCCTCAGGTCCCTGGGGGTTCAGAGTAAAAATTTATACAAACTATGTTCCCCTTCTGCCAAGGATGTTCCTGACCAAATTTGGTTCAAATTCATTCATATTTTTATGACTAGTAGCGATTTAAAGGAGTAACCCTATTTCCCCTATTTGGCCCTGCCCCTCAGGCCCCTGGGGGTTCAGAGTAAAAATTTATACAAACTCTGTTCCCCTTCTGCCAAGGATGTTCCTGACCAAATTTGGTTCAAATTCATTCATAACTTTATGACTAGTAGCGATTTAAAGGAGTAACCCTATTTCCCCTATTTGGCCCCACCCCTCAGGCCCCTGGGGGTTCAGAGTAAAAATTTATACAAACTCTGTTCCCTTTCTGCCAAGGATGTTACTGACCAAATTTGGTTCAAATTCATTCATAACTTTATGACTAGTAGCGATTTAAAGGATTAACCCTATTTCCCCTATTTGGCCCCGCCCCTCAGGCCCCTGGGGGTTCAGAGTAAAAATTGATACAAACTCAGTTCACCTTCTGCCGAGGATGTTCCTGACCAAATTTGGTTCAAATTCATTCATAACTTTATGACTAGTAGCGATTTAAAGGATTAACCCTATTTTCCCTATTTGGCCCCGCCCCTCAGGCCCCTGGGGGTTCAGAGTAAAAATGTATACAAACTCTGTTCCCCTTCCCTCAAGGATGTTCCTGACCAAATTTGGTGAAAATCCATTCAATACTTTAGGACTAGTAGCAATTTAAAGAAAAAGTTGACGGACGACGGACGCCGGACGACGGACGCTGCACCATGGCATAAGCTCACCGGCCCTTCGGGCCAGGTGAGCTAAAAACGAGAAGTATTTAAATTGCCGTTATAGTTGAATTACCAAAATGGACCTGAAATCAGTATTTAAAAAAAAAGAATGATCTATGACTTGAATATTTCATAATAATAATTAAATACATCGTTTATTCACTTCATTCAGATCTTCAGACACCGCATAATTTGTGAAGTCATATATAGAAATATATGAACCATTTTTGTTATTGATTTATAGTTCACACAAGTAAGCACGAGATGTAAGCAGTACGTATATGTACCGCTATCTACCTGGCATGACTGAGTACAGTAGACTACACTCGCTTTGTGGATATTGACAGTATAACATATATTTACATACTAATTCAATTTTAGAATTGTAACTGAAATCTTGTAACAGCATGGCACAAATAGTCATCTGAACATGTGTTGTATATTGAAAAATTATTTAGGTAAATATTTAATTAACTCATTTGCTTGACTTTTAGAATTGTAACTGAAATCTTGTAACAGCATGGCACAAATAGTCATCTGAACATGTGTTGTATATATATAATTGAAAAATTATTTAGGTAAATATTAACTCATTTGCTTGACTTCAATTTTCAATTTATCAATTCATTGATTACTGTGTTTGAAGTATGGTGTAGCGAGAATTTCAAGTCTTGATCATGACTTGATGAACGTTCTAAATTGACAAATTATCAAAATGAATTTGTTTGAAAAATAACACAAGTTCCACAGCAATATTATATAGAGAATCGATCACACTATTTCAGAAGTTATAAAACTACAAATAATAATTAATGGCTGAATGTCAAATTAAGTGAATATCACAAGTCTTTTTGCATTTGTTTTTAGATAATCCGGATTTCCGTTTTCCGTCTTTGAAAAAAAATTACGTAGGCGTATTGCATAGTAAACGTAGCCATGTGTACAGTGTACATATGTAACAGCTGATTTCAATCAGATTGACTTAACATGAACTTAACACCGTCTCAGTAGTTCGTCACAATCGAAAATTTGATCGTGAATTCGGTATTTTGCAAATTCTTTCAAAATACTTCCAGGTAAAGGAAAAAAATGCATATGGTCTCTATACACACACCAAAGATTAATAGATCCTATATTGGGTCCATTCTCTCTTAAAAATATCGATTTGGGTCCACTATCGGCCATTTCGGTAATTCAACTCTAACGACAATCGGGCCGCGATTCGCAAATGAAAAATTAATTTAAAATTCGTAAACCTCTAATATTTTACATATGATACAATTAGGCATTGAAAAACATATATGTGGGTCAATTCTCTGAAAATAATGCCAATTTATATTATAATTAAGCCCCATTTTTCTTCGTTTCGGTATTTCCAAGTCTGCTTCACCTGTGGTCCGTTTCAGTAAATATTCTCGACTTTGCCGAAATAAAAACAAGCTATATAATTGTTCATTTTAAACATGACAACTGCCGACCACACGTATCTAAAAGTGTTATTGTTGATATCATCTGAATATTGCCGTAGTTATCTGTCACTTCGATTGTAAACCCATTGCCAAAGTCATGGAAGAATCGACCAATCAAATTGGTTTAACGTTTGATTTCCGTAATCTTGCAGTTACCTCCCTTACAACAGTAAATACGTTCTAAGTATCGCCTACAACAACCAATCCCGTGCACATGGCAACAAGATATTATCATTTGCATTTGATTTATTGGTCGTTTTCGTCAAAGGAAAATGGAATATGGAAATCGATGACAATGTTAACGCTATGACCAGTCACCCTGACCACAAATGCCACCTAGTATCTACCTTTCTTGCAAACATGTACTGTACAGTAACCTATATAGTATAGTATGATACAATGTATCGTCTCGTATGCCGTTATTGATATATTTCTTTCTCTAAATTATATAAATACTCATCTAGTTGATAATGATGTAACATTCTAGAATATATATAATACACATTTAAGTAAATCGCGGACATATTTGCAGACCGATGCTATAATGTCAGCCGTTTTGGAATGAACACGGAAGAGCAAAACTTTCTAAACATCCGGAGACGAATGCGTCTGCGCAATATTTGTTTACATAAATATAGGCCCTATTGACCTGGAGTTATTCGCAAAGTTCAGGTTCATTTAGTCTTCACATTTCGCTAGCGTTATGCATTTCTCAAATCGTATGCATCTTGAAAACATCTACTGAATACATTTCAACATTTTCGGTAAAACTACTACATAAAACCAGAGACCTATAGTATCTAGGTCTCTGATAAAACGAAGATGTTTTTGCAAGTAAATTATTTGAAGCGTAAGGCAATGGGGGCAGCCATATTTCATTGAAACAGACAGTAGATTGCGTATTGGTGAATGTGGCTACCAAATATGGTCATATTTCTCAGTCCAGTTCTTGATGGCAATAACCGAACATTAATGTTCGTTTAAAAACTAAGTCAAAACTGGATACATTGTATGTAAAAAAATTAGGAAATGGAGAGAATATCACCATTTAACCTCCTGTTAGCCCTAACTGACTTCATTAGTCAATGAACTGTAAAGTAAACACAAAAACAAAACTGTACAATCCCTTGTTATTGTTTATACTGTAAAACAACTTAATCTGTGTACACATATGAATTTTTCAGATCACTTGATTGCACAGATCTTAATACCAGAGGTTTTCAATATTAATACAACCATAAAGTCTATTCAAGCACTGACACTCCTTATGAACAGATGAACACATTTTAAACAAAAACACTAAAAATACCAATAAATAAACTTTGTAGAAGTTTTAAAATGAGCAATGTAGACAGACAGGGTGAGGTAAAGTTTGGATATTAAAACTTTCTTGAATGATGAATTCGTCAAACTTTCAACAGATTCTCAATGTCACAGCCACTGACACAAAACCAACGTTATGTAAACCGGAGCTTCTTTTAGACAGAACAAAAATCATTATTCAAATCCGTGTATCTATAAATCTGGGTAGTATGTTTCTACAATAGGCAAATTATTTGATCACTAACAAGGATCTGTAGCTGTTTGTTTCAACAATAACTAGCATTTCTACAACTAGCTGGTTTGTCCCTAATATTAGGTGAAATACATCCAACCTATTCTGTTTCCAGGAAAAGCTAATGCTACAATAAGGAAGTACATTTAGCTAAACAGTTATTGCTTTTCAGCTAGAAAAATACTGTTGTAGAACAAATGATGTTTCTGCAACTTGCTATTGGCAAATGTCTTTGCAATAAGGCAAGGCATCCTGGAATTACCCTGTAGTGGTAATAAGCCCAGGGGTAAATTTTGGCTCAAAGTAATGGTTGGGCAAATGAAACAATAAATTTTGTTTGCATTTGACTGAACTGCAACAGATAAGGGTGGGCTTATTACCAGACATGGGCTTACTGCTAGAAAATTATTGTATATAACTGTGTATGTACAACTGTCTGATCTATAGGACTATAGCTATAAATATAAAGGGCAAAAATACAGAACCTATCCATCTAAAAACCAGCTAACATACGAAAAAGATATAAATACAGGTTTTACACAAAGCAATACCCAATAAACTTCCACAGATTCATTTCACCATTACAAATCCCTGAACATATTGTATTTAATGGTAAAACTGATGGGAAAAAAATTGTATACATTAGTGTAATACTATCAAGAAGGAAAAAGAATACTATGGATGGACGGGCTTAATGCTTATCTATACAAAGGCAAATTTTATTACAAAACATGACAATCCCAATGGGAACTTGGCACCCACCATCACAAGATCTTATTGGATATGAGTCTGTTGGAAATGATGACAAAAAATTAAACTGTTAGAATACCAAGTTACCGTTTCATTTTTTTTCTATTAATCTCTAAATTGAAACTGCACAACTATTGACAAAGCAGAATCCAAAGAGTGAAGTTTGAAAATAGAGACATCTGGTATTTTTCAACAAATGTAGTGATGAAGTTTGAAAAAGAGACATTTCATAATTCTCCAAAACATAGTTATAACAATCTTTACCTGTCAAAATCAAATCTGTACAATTTGAGACTAAGGGGACTTATGTATGATACATGTACTTTAAAGCCTCTCGACATTGTATAGTTTTGTTTATAGATATAAATCTGAATGAAGTTAAAATTTTATAAACCCCTATGGATTTATCTTCATTTAATTTCCTAGGTTACGTCAACAATGCATAAATAAAATATGTAATAAACAGCTAAACATAGAACCTCAACTAACCCTACGTACGTCGAGTTTCATCCCCAGATCATAAACAGAAAAGCATGGGTTTGTTTTATATATATCAAATGACAAAGTTTCACCGCCAATTCATGTTGACTTTTCACATTTAACCTATCTTTAATAATAAACAGACTCATGTTGACTCTGTAAGACAAAGATGATGCGATTTTACCCACTACTTTTCTTTGCCTTCCCAGCATGCACCCCGCATGTCTTATTGACTTTGGGCTTCTGATGCATGGCTTTGATTTACCAGTCTGCCATTCTCCAAAAACAAAACCAGTTTGTGCATGTGTGTATGCTCGCATTAGAGATTTCCTGTAGGTAGTGTGTAGATTTTCTGTTTTAATTGCAATTTTTGAAAAACTACGATATTGATTCTCACATTATAATTTATCATCATTAGGGTATATATTTCATCATTCAACATACTATTTGTTATGATTTATATTTTACAAAAACTTTTAAAGTTTTATTATTTACTTCTTATGATAAAGATGACCTGAGAATGAATGACTGTTGGCCAGACGACAAACAAAAGGCGATTTACACATCATCATCTGATGACGAAGGGCCAAAAAAGTTGGTACATACACATGTAAAAGTTAAAGATTGTTCAATGAAATATAACACCAATTTTTTCTTAAATATATATAAATAAAGACAACACATACAATAAAACATCATGAGTAAACCAACAGACTCATTATAAAAATGACAATACTATACTGGTCCAACAACAGAATGCTATAATATTCAATACTCAGAAATCGACACTCAAAATATTTCCCTCTAAACAGACTCATGAAAACAACATCTTATTTTCTAAATTAATGTATTCTAATTCATACTACATTAAGCAAGATCAAATTATCACAACTAAATTTTAAGTTGATATTGAAATTTAAAATTATCAAAAAATGCCACTACCACTAACCAACGGGCCCCATTTCCACCAAATTTCCCAGACTTTTTTTTGCCACTGGAACCCAATATTTAGAGTTTATAAAAAGGTCCAAAGGAATTTTCTTAAGTTGAGGAATGTTCATGAAACCAGAGCCAGCAATATAATTTTGACAATTTATGACAGATTTTTTCTAATCCAGATTTACTGCATGTCAAATTAAGTTAACTAAACAGACAACAGTGTACTTTTACACAGTAAAACAATTTGAAATTTAAAAAATTTGAAACTTCAGTCCAGAAGTGTTGTCAAATCTTACATTTAACATGCTTTTTAGGAATTGTGGAAGCAGTATGTGATAGATATGTAAAATTAGATATGGTGATTATTTTTAGCTCTTTTATTCAAAAATATTTCAAATTTTAAGTAAATTTAACAACCAATCAATACTTTCTGAAAAAATCTTATTTCAAGGAAACTGAAGTACAAAATAACTTTTGTTTTATTTTTTTGGGGATATGGTAAGCTAGGTTAACCGGTCAGTAATATCAGTACATAACTTACATATATGTACTAATCTTTGTTACCGAAGTCCATAGACTTCCTTTTGTAGATCAGAGATGTTTTCTCCTCCAGAATTGTTCACTTTATAACTGGGACAGAATCTCTTATTTCGGGTCCTGTGTCTGTGATGGCCTCCTCGTAGGATGGGGGCGGGTCCGAGTGATAATCTGGAGCCGAAGGAACCATAGGGATCACAGGTGTGTCAGTGGCCTCCAGGTAGGAAGGAGGCTGGATCTCTCCATGGGGTCTGCAGGATATAGAATGTACAGGATAAGTTTGGAAATATGAAACGAAAATATTCTTATCAAATGGAATAACACAGCTGCATTCACAGCTATAGCCCTTTCCCAAAACATGAGTTATGTCCCTTGTCACACCGCTCTCTAAAATCTGACCTAGATACATGTTTGTGACATTTCTGCTCCCACTATGCTAGAAATTGAGCTTAAAGCAAAATTTAAGCACAGTCTAAAATGTGAAAAATTTTGAAAACAAAAGTTTAACATGCCAATTTGACTTCATAACATTGATGTTCGACTCTTTAAGGAATTTGATTTCAAATATCAATATCTTATCACGGTTAATAAGTAAACTTTACAAAATTTGTGGCAGACAGACTGACAGATGGATCAAGGACGGCGCTTATGCCTCCAACACCTTCGTGGCGGTGGACATAAAACATTCGTAGGAAAGGCATGTGATAATACTTAAGTGTATTACAGCATATGACCTGTCTCTGTGTTAAATGTTATGTATCTACACTAATGAAGTAGTCATGTTCAAAGAAAGGTAGTTTTGTATAACTGTATCCTGGCCACAACAACCTTGCTGTCTATCTAGAATATAAAAATTGTGTATTACCTCCCTTTCATTGTTCAGTATTAAAAGTCACACTGTGTATATGTACTCATAAAACCATGTTTGTGTGATCTTAAATGGTTCAAAATCCAGATTCCAACACAATCTTATTGATACTTCATATACATGAAGGGTCTTAATTAATAAATGAGTTTTCATTTCATTGGGATTTTATGAAATAAGTCTTTAGTTAGAAGTTTTTATTTTTGCAAGTCTTGGTGAAAATCTAAATTAAGATACTTTTTATCACACGACTAGAAAAACATGCATTTGAACACTGAGGGTTTTTGAAGTTAAAGTCATAAGATCTCACAATATTTATACTTAAAAGACTCTCGGGTTGAATAAACAAATAAAAAAACCTAACTGTAATTCATTATCATTATCGTAATACATTTCTGTAAAACAATGGAAAAACATTTAATGTTCAGAAACATTTAATTGTCTGCTAAGATTTTGTATTGACAAATACCTACAATACAGAGATTGCTGGAATATCCATTCAGAACATTTCTGAATGAAATATTTCTCCTTACTTACACACAAGAATGGTACAAGACATGGTCAGTTTCCATGCCAAATGTGTAAATCAAGATACATACTTTTATGTTACAAAGCATTTGTACACCAAACAATATCAGTTGTTCTTTCTTAATTTGAAATGAATATGATGAAAACATATTTAAATACATACTGAAAGTGTGCAAAATAAAGTTAAACTGATATAATTTATGAGATTTTTTTCATTTCTAAATGTCCACTTAAATATGAATGAAGAAGGAATTTCCATTGCAATCGATCATTATTTGGGACCTAGCTCAGTTCGTAAACCAAAATGTATCTGTTTTTTTAACCCATACGTAACATTTTTGGCTTAACTTACTATAAAATTTGGTAAACCTATTTGTAATGTAAACGATTTGGTTTTCCTTTGATTTTTTTAAAATATCAGGGCTGTGAGCGTTAACATCATATTGCTTAAAAGTGGATGTCATCAGGGAGACTTTCTGACAATAAAGATAAACGTTGGGCTGCTTTGTCAATTCAATATGAGCAAGAACTCACGGCAAATCATGCCTTGATGCCAAGTTTTACTGTTTGCTCAATTTTGTGAAGGATTCACTTGTTTATAAAATAAACAGCATCCGGTAAATGTTATAATGTCAATTTCAACTGCCTCTGAGTTAGACTGTGTACTTGTGTCAGTCAGATTGTTCTTTTCAACAAGTGATTTTGTAAAAGTAAACTATTATATTCTGTGACCATAATCACTCCCATCTTGAAAAGATCATTCTCTAATGGGTACACAACAGTGATTAATAAAATCATTAATTATTAACTCTGGTGTATATATGTAATTCAATATCAACTGTTTATGTTACGTACACTATACGTTCAGGGGAGATGTTGAGTGATGTGTGGTTACCTACTCTGATTAGGATATGTACCTAATAGTCTCTGGGGAGTTGTTAAAGGGTTATCTTATAGTCTCTGGGGAGTTGGTAAAGGGTTATCTTATAGTCTATAGAGAGTAGTTAAAGGGTTATCTTATAGTCTCTGGGGAGTTGTTAAAGGGTTATCTTATAGTCTCTGGGGAGTTGTTAAAGGATTATCTTATAGTCTATAGAGAGTAGTTAAAGGGTTATCTTATAGTCTCTGGGGAGTTGTTAAAGGGTTATCTTACAGTCTCTGGGGAGTTGGTAAAGGGTTATCTTATAGTCTCTGGGGAGTTGTTAAAGGGTTATCTTATAGTCTCTGGCGAGTAGTTAAAGGGTTATCTTATAGTCTATAGAGAGTAGTTAAAGGGTTATCTTATAGTCTCTTGGGAGTTGTTAAAGGGTTATCTTATAGTCTATAGAGAGTAGTTAAAGGGTTATCTTATAGTCTCTGGGGAGTTGTTAAAGGGTTATATTACAGTCTCTGGGGAGTTGTTAAAGGGTTATCTTATAGTCTCTGGGGAGTTGTTAAAGGGTTATCTTACAGTCTCTGGGGAGTAGTTAAAGGGTTATCTTATAGTCTATAGAGAGTAGTTAAAGGGTTATCTTATAGTCTCTGGGGAGTTGTTAAAGGGTTATCTTACAGTTTCTGGGGAGTAGTTAAAGGGTTATCTTATAGTCTATAGAGAGTAGTTAAAGGGTTATCTTACAGTCTCTGGGGAGTTGTTAAAGGGTTATCTTATAGTCTATAGAGAGTAGTTAAAGGGTTATCTTATAGTCTCTTGGGAGTTGTTAAAGGGTTATCTTACAGTTTCTGGGGAGTAGTTAAAGGGTTATCTTATAGTCTATAGAGAGTAGTTAAAGGGTTATCTTACAGTCTCTGGGGAGTTGTTAAAGGGTTATCTTATAGTCTATAGAGAGTAGTTAAAGGGTTATCTTACAGTCTCTGGGGAGTTGTTAAAGGGTTATCTTATAGTCTATAGAGAGCAGTTAAAGGGTTATCTTACAGTCTCTGGGGAGTTGTTAAAGGGTTATCTCATAGTCTCTGGGGAGTAGTTAAAGGGTTATCTTATAGTCTATAGAGAGTGTAGTTAAAGGGTTATCTTACAGTCTCTGGGGAGTTGTTAAAGGGTTATCTTATAGTCTATAGAGAGCAGTTAAAGGGTTATCTTACAGTCTCTGGGGAGTTGTTAAAGGGTTATCTTATAGTCTCTGGGGAGTAGTTAAAGGGTTATCTTATAGTCTATAGAGAGTAGTTAAAGGGTTATCTTACAGTCTCTGGTGAGTTGTTAAAGGGTTATCTTATAGTCTCTGGGGAGTAGTTAAAGGGTTATCTTATAGTCTCTGGTGAGTTGGCAAAGGATTGTCTTTCTAGTTTTGATACATAATTTACAGTCTCTTGAGAGTTGGCAAAGGATTTTGTACATAACTTATAGTCTCTGGTTAGTTGGCAAAGGATTGCCTCTCTAGTTTTGATACATAACTTACAGTCTCTGGGGAGTTAGTATAGGATTACCTCCCTTGGTTTGATACATACCTTATTTCTGGGGAGTTGTTTATTGTGTCCATTATAACTGTAACTGTATCGTCCCTCTCATCTGTGTTGATGACCACAGCTGCCACTGTAAGATAACCCTTTAACTACTCTCTATAGACTATAAGATAACCCTTTAACTACTCCCCAGAGACTGTAAGATAACCCTTTAACTACTCTCTATAGACTATAAGATAACCCTTTAACTACTCTCTATAGACTATAAGATAACTCTTTAACTACTCCCCAGAGACTGTAAGATAACCCTTTAACAACTCCCCAGAGACTATAAGATAACCCTTTAACAACTCCCCAGAGACTGTAAGATAACCCTTTAACAACTCCCCAGAGACTATAAGATAACCCTTTAACAACTCCCCAGAGACTATAAGATAACCCTTTAACAACTCCCCAGAGACTGTAAGATAACCCTTTAACAACTCCCAAGAGACTATAAGATAACCTTTTAACAACTCCCCAGAGACTATAAGATAACCCTTTAACAACTCCCCAGAGACTATATGATAACCCTTTAACAACTCCCCAGAGACTGTAAGATAACCCTTTAACTACTCCCCAGAGACTGTAAGATAACCCTTTAACTACTCCCCAGAGACTGTAAGATAACCCTTTAACAACTCCCCAGAGACTATAAGATAACCCTTTAACAACTCCCCAGAGACTATAAGATAACCCTTTAACTACTCCCCAGAGACTATATGATAACCCTTTAACAACTCCCCAGAGACTGTAAGATAACCCTTTAACAACTCCCCAGAGACTGTAAGATAACCCTTTAACAACTCCCCAGAGACTGTAAGATAACCCTTTAACAACTCCCCAGAGACTATAAGAAAACCCTTAAACAACTCCCCAGAGACTATAAGATAACCCTTTAACAACTCTCTATAGACTATAAGATAACCCTTTAACAACTCCCCAGAGACTATAAGATAACCCTTTACCAACTCCCCAGAGACTGTAAGATAACCCTTTAACAACTCTCTATAGACTATAAGATAACCCTTTAACTACTCCCCAGAGACTATAAGATAACCCTTTAACTACTCCCCAGAGACTGTAAGATAACCCTTTAACAACACCCCAGAGACTGTAAGATAACCCTTTAACTACTCCCCAGAGACTGTAAGATAACCCTTTAACAACTCTCTATAGACTATAAGATAACCCTTTAACAACTCCCAAGAGACTATAAGATAACCCTTTAACTACTCTCTATAGACTATAAGATAACCCTTTAACTACTCCCCAGAGACTATAAGATAACCCTTTAACAACTCCCCAGAGACTATAAGATAACCCTTTAACAACTCTCTATAGACTATAAGATAACCCTTTAACAACTCCCCAGAGACTATAAGAAAACCCTTTAACAACTCCCCAGAGACTATAAGATAACCCTTTAACAACTCCCCAGAGACTATAAGATAACCCTTTAACAACTCCCCAGAGACTGTAAGATAACCCTTTAACTACTCCCCAGAGACTATAAGATAACCCTTTAACAACTCTCTATAGACTATAAGATAACCCTTTAACAACTCCCCAGAGACTATAAGATAACCCTTTAACTACTCCCCAGAGACTATAAGATAACCCTTTAACAACTCCCCAGAGACTGTAAGATAACCCTTTAACAACTCCCCAGAGACTGTAAGATAACCCTTTAACAACTCCCCAGAGACTATAAGATAACCCTTTAACAACTCCCCAGAGACTATAAGATAACCCTTTAACAACTCCCCAGAGACTATAAGATAACCCTTAAACAACTCCCCAGAGACTGTAAGATAACCCTTTAACTACTCTCTATAGACTATAAGATAACCCTTTAACTACTCTCTATAGACTATAAGATAACCCTTTAACAACTCCCCAGAGACTGTAAGATAACCCTTTAACTACTCCCCAGAGACTGTAAGATAACCCTTTAACAACTCCCCAGAGACTATAAGATAACCCTTTAACTACTCTCTATAGACTATAAGATAACCCTTTAACTACTCCCCAGAGACTGTAAGATAACCCTTTAACTACTCCCCAGAGACTATAAGATAACCCTTTAACTACTCTCTATAGACTATAAGATAACCCTTTAACTACTCCCCAGAGACTGTAAGATAACCCTTTAACTAATCTCTATAGACTATAAGATAACCCTTTAACTACTCTCTATAGACTATAAGATAACCCTTTAACTACTCCCCAGAGACTGTAAGATAACCCTTTAACTACTCCCCAGAGACTATAAGATAACCCTTTAACTACTCTCTATAGACTATAAGATAACCCTTTAACTACTCCCCAGAGACTGTAAGATAACCCTTTAACTACTCTCTATAGACTATAAGATAACTCTTTAACTACTCCCCAAAGACTGTAAGATAACCCTTTAACAACTCCCCAGAGACTATAAGATAACCCTTTAACAACTCCCCAGAGACTATAAGATAACCCTTTAACAACTCCCCAGAGACTGTAAGATAACCCTTTAACAACTCCCCAGAGACTATAAGATAACCCTTTAACAACTCCCAAGAGACTATAAGATAACCCTTTAACTACTCTCTATAGACTGTAAGATAACCCTTTAACAACTCCCCAAAGACTGTAAGATAACCCTTTAACAACTCCCCAGAGACTATAAGATAACCCTTTAACAACTCCCCAGAGACTGTAAGATAACCCTTTAACAACTCCCCAGAGACTGTAAGATAACCCTTTAACAACTCCCCAGAGACTGTAAGATAACCCTTTAACTACTCCCCAGAGACTATAAGATAACCCTTTAACAACTCCCAAGAGACTATAAGATAACCCTTTAACTACTCTCTATAGACTATAAGATAACCCTTTAACTACTCCCCAGGGTTATCTTATAGTCTCTGGTGAGTTGGCAAAGGATTGTCTTTCTAGTTTTGATACATAATTTACAGTCTCTTGGGAGTTGGCAAAGGATTTTGTACATAACTTACAGTCTCTGGTTAGTTGGCAAAGGATTGCCTCTCTAGTTTTGATACATAACTTACAGTCTCTGGGGAGTTAGTATAGGATTACCTCCCTTGGTTTGATACATACCTTATTTCTGGGGAGTTGTTTATTGTGTCCATTATAACTGTAACTGTATCGTCCCTCTCATCTGTGTTGATGACCACAGCTGCCACTGTTTCACCAGCTAACTGCTTTAAATCAACAAGCAATATGTGTTCAAATTAAACATTTAATAACACACTTATTTTTTATCTTGGTCCAACATGTCTGAATTTACATCTTATCAGAGTGGAACAAGTTAAAAAATTAATTAATCAAGAAAGTAGTTGATTACCTAATTGTTCTCTTATGCGAAATTATATTCGGAAAATGGAAATCAAGCATCAAGTTAAATCTGGACAGCTAAACCTAAATATTAAACTTAGCTTCGGATCTGCAGGAGTGAAAACACGGTTTTTATAATCTTGATATCAGCTTGTCGGCTGGTAACTTTTGTGATATCTGAGTTATTATGAATGTATTAGTTACACTTACAATACTTAAACAACTTCCACAAAAAGGACACCTTTTCATCATAGAAATATATCCTATTGAATATCGAAGTTACAGTTATTTTTTAAAGACTGGTCTTATAAATTCAATATGTAAAATACCAGTGCATACTTACCTCTAGCCTTTCTCGGTTATGTATGGTCTGTTTTTTAGCAAGAAGAAACTGACGAATGGCAATCAGGAACATCAGTAGAGCTAGTGCGATCAGTAAAGGGCCGATGTAGGAGATTCGACTGTTCACAAACACGTTGCTGTATCCTAGTTCGAGGAAAAATATAATACATACATATATTATATGTGTTCATGTGTGGCATTTTGGTGTCAGATCAGGTAACCAGACTTGGCACACAAAATTTGTTCCTTTCCCCCAAAAACTAAAATTAAATATGCTTTAATTTTGAACAAATTTGGCAAAGATAGAAAACTAGAAAAAAACACATAAATGCTCCCACTTGACACCCCAAAACCTCAGATCAGCAGTTCCTGAGATTATAGCTAGTTACATTACATTGGTCCAATTTGGGACAGGACAGGACAGGATGGGGCGGGACGGGACGGCCATGAGTAACACTATATACCCTCCCCCTTCAATTTCATGGCGGGGGCATGAAAAAAAAAAACAAAAAAAACAACAGTTATTCAAAGCAAGTAGTGATTTATCAGTTGACAAATGATGTATGATAATATTATAAGCTCACAAAATTCTCATGAGTCATGTGAGCTGAAATTGTAAGTACATCCTTTTGATCGATCAGACTCAATGGCTTATAAGAACAAGGTTATTCAAAATATAAATCATATCACAAAATCTCTGTTAAAACTTGATTGTGTGCATAAGACAGCTTACCCATCCATGTGAGAATGCCTCCTACCAGTATAAGAACACCGGCAATAAAGACGAACATGACCCCTCTACGGAATGGTTGCTTGTTACCGGTGTATACTGATCCAAAAAAGGAATGGAAGGACGAGGGTTGACTCCCCCTAGTCCTCATCCTCAGATGGGCACCATGGAACATATCAACGGCAGGTAGCAACCCTGTTGTCAAGTTGTCAAATCTATTTTCTGAAAGAATTGAATACATTTTTATGTAATTGTTATTTACAGATTAACAATAAAAGAATCAATAAGTGTTAAAAGTAATACAAATTTTCTATAGCTGACATGAACAAATTAGATGACTACAATTGGCACGAATACTTACCAGTTTTATACACTATGATAAATATAATGCATTTTGAATTAACTTCTACACAATTTATATTTAAATTGCAAGTACGCAGCACTCTTTTTGGAAAGTAATTAAGAAAGTCCCTGAAGTGTGAAAGATATATTTAGAAAAATATTAAATATAACTTAGTTACCTTGACTTGTACCAAAACAGTTGGAACACTATATGCAGTGCGATATGCATATTTTCAATAAGAATTTTGAGTTTCAATTACATGTAACCATTTATCCTGTAACTACCACAGCATTGTCAGAATACACCCACTGTATATATTTTTGCTGTATACGGCAGTGACAGAAAACAGCTGTATTTTGGAATCTTAGCATATGTACGTCAATTCGACTGACCTACTATAAAGTGAAACAACGTTTAAAAGGCAAACATATTTCTATCATTTTTGACAGTTTCACTTCAAAATGATAATTTTTGATGATGTTGCAGGATAAATAGAATACATGGTCATGATCAGTGTCTTAAAATATAACCTGTATTTTTGGCTCGGGACAGAAAAACATAAGTCGCTTGGCACTTTAGTCTTTCTTTACCCTTGCCAAAATACAGCTTATATTTTAAGACACTGGCCATGTATTTTCTATTATATATATACATCGATTAAACTGCAACTGAAGTCTCGAGTCTGGTATTAGAAAATTTCATTCTTGGACCAGAAATAAATTGATCATAATCTAAAATCAAATATATTTCTTTACATGGGTAGGGGACACTTTCTGCACTGTTGGAATATTTACCAAAATGGACTTGGAAATTACCAAAATAGGGAAAATGGGGCTCAATTTGTCTTTATTTTTAGAGAATGGACCCAAATGTGTATTTTTTCAATATATACATCAGATAGATTTTCTACATGTACTCAAAGGGGTTAATTTGATGGAAAACCTTAGTATTTCAAATATATGTATATGTATAATCATTTGCGATTCTTGGCACGACTGCGAAAGAGATGAATTACTAACATGGACGATAATTAAGTGACCTGAAATTGACATCACCGCCCCCATAGAATGCACAGAACATATGTTTTCTTTGTGTTAATAAATTGTAACCGATTATTGACAGTTTACTTATTCAATAAATACGAATATGAAAAAAAACTTTTCCCGCTTAGCAATAAATCCCACGCGTTCAAAAAAAAAAATTGCACGAGAAATCACTCAAATCAGTGACATAAACTGTAAAATTATGCACCAATATAATAATGTTGTGACAGGTGTGTACGAATATTCCCCGTCTGTAGTTTGCATACATCAGGAAGTACAGATACATACTGCTATGTGTAGTTAAAATCTCTGATGATACAAGTGTTTCTTCCTCATCTCACCGACTGACTGTGTCCTCTCTCAATCATTTTAAATCAACAATATCTTTTTTATAAACAGCAACTGCATCACAAACAGCATTCAAGTTCGCAAAACCGGAATTTATATGTGAATGGTAAGATTAAAGCCGGAAACGGTGTGACATTCCTAACATAAAAAAAAATATAAATATTTACCATCAAAACCAGAGACATATATACAGATAAAAGGCCATTTAGAACTTGATGATATTGGCATTTGTCTTATTTTCAGATACAGAAAATACTATATATATGTTACTTAATCTATGAATTATATGATTTTATATTAAGTTTCTTCAAACATTTTATCGAAAACATTAGAATGAAAAATCAGAAATACTGGTATATTCACACATACAATAGAAAGTAAATATATTAACTATCCAATGATAATTTGACCAATTGAGCCAATTCTACATTGTATATTATTTTATGGCCAAACGGTTTGTATAGCACGTGATTTGAAGAAATGACAAGCAAATGCTTCCAACCATTACACACATGTATCCATCTGTTTATATAGCACTGCAGAAATACTAATTTTAATATAAACTTTAGTTTATTCATTCAATTCATACATATACAATACACATCCATACAATCATAATGTGAATAGGATTCGGAAACAAGTATAAGACTGATATTAATCCGTTTCCCTTTTATGACACATTAAGTAAACGGCAGCAAGTGGGAGAATACATTAGTGAGCAATGTAATACTTGAATAAATGAAAAATGTGAAATTCGGAAAGAGAAGAGATGAAAATACCAGAAGAAAAAGATTAGAGAGGAATTTTATGCCATGACATGAGATATACAACCTGCTGTAACAGCTGTGTACTTGACAAACAATAATAAAAAAAAAAAAAAAAAAAAAAACAATCATTCAAATCTTTTAGAAATAATTATGAAATTCTTGAATATTGGAAAAAATCAAAAGATTTTCATCGTACGTGAGTTCGTTATCACCGAAGAGTAGTATTTCAGTTGATAAGGGATAGTTTAGAGCACTAAAACAACGTAAGCGAAACTGCACGAAAAGTTGACAACGTAATAGGAAATGTTCGTTGGTCTTATCTTCTTGATTACACATGCATAGAGGACTATCTATAAGATTTTTATGAAATAGATAAAATTTTAGTGGACTGCACTCCATCCTTAATCTAGCATGGTGATACTAATTTTGATAAGATGAGATTACATATGTGTCCATTGCCTCACATTGAAACATCTTATGTCTTTTGCCATAACACGGAAAAAATGGCTTAGTCGATGACTTCTGAACAACAAAGTGTTTTGTTTTTGTTTTTTGTTTTTGTTTTTTGTTGTCAGTATTTGTTATTGTTTTAGTTTTATTCTTTTTTTTTCGGCATAGCCGTATAATTTTCTTTTTGTCCCCGGCTATGACGGGAAGGTGGCGTTACTGGTCAAGATGAAGTATGTGATTGGTCAATGTAGTGGTAAATGCAAAATGCAGATATGCAGTTAAAGACGAAACAAAATTAAGATTGAATGCAAGCTGAATAAGTGGATGTATCTATTCAAATGACACATTAATAAAATTATATTCCTGATTCAGATGCAGTCTTTTTATCACCAAAAATGATTCAAACTGATATAATTTTGTAATCTGTGCTGAAACGCATTTATTAATAAGTTCGTTAATGTATTTCACCAGCAGTTTTACATTATAACGACCAGCATTAAAACTATGCCGTTTATCTTTTTTAAAGATATTTCTTGTTTAATTCTATTTTTGTTTTGCAGCACGATTTACATTTACCAGAAATCATAACATAGATGTTTAAATTTAATAGATTTGATGATTAAGTTAAACGTTCATACACATTCATCATT
This sequence comes from Pecten maximus, assembly GCF_902652985.1. Classification (NCBI taxonomy): domain Eukaryota; kingdom Metazoa; phylum Mollusca; class Bivalvia; order Pectinida; family Pectinidae; genus Pecten; species Pecten maximus. The sequence continues at coordinate 14,874,924 of NC_047017.1, read as the reverse complement.
TTATTGAAAATTACTTCCTTTATCAAGAAAACCATTTTAGGGTGTTTATTCCCGCCAAATAATTTAGTAATGATATAAAACACAAAACCTATTCACATTTCCGTTCTTCAGAATCACGAACTTAACCTTTCTGAACGGTTCAGTCAAACTTGCACGAGGTGAGGTTTTCCTAACCCTGACTTCATCCATTATAAGGTAGCACAAGAAGTTGGTATTAGATTAAGTCCAGTAACTAATTCATTTTATTTTCTTGATTCTCTTTCGGGCGAAAAACAAACAAAAAAACAAGAACAACATTTTCCCAAAGATTTATTTTTGTTAACTTTTCTGTTACAAAGTACATGTAAATAAACCAATTTAAATGAAAAGCCATATATGTATAGCATTTTGTACACTGACCTAGATGAAAACATTTATGACGAAATCGGAATAGACTGTATGGTCCATATCAGCTTAAGTTGAAAATCACTACTTACAAGAGTAGAACGGTAGCAAGTTATCCAATCCCACAGAGCCTTACTCTAAAATAAGCAGTCCTGAAATTTCAGTCCTATGTATCCCCATGTTACGCTTAATTGTAATAAGTTATTCCTCAGATGTATAAAGTGTAATTCCAAATATATTTTAACATGAAGATGATTTAGTACAGTGTATATAGAAATATTTGCATAAATATTTGTATAATTATCTACCATTGTCATAGTGACAATGGTAGATAATTATACAAATATTTATGCAAATATTTCTATATTCATCCTTGTGTCAAAAGGAAAATAAAAATATTTTACACAAAAAAAAACAACAACAACAAAAAAACAAAACAACAACAACAACAACAAAGATATCAGTTTCAAAGACTTTGCGGTTAAATAATAAAATGACAAGACTAATGGTAATTACAAACTTTCTCAAAATATGAACTTTTTTATGTATTTTTTTCGTTGAATACCTGTAAAACATGTCAACAAATTGATGGTGTTGAATTGTTGAGGAAAGACATTTGAAGTTGTCGAGAGCATGTGAGCACGCAAATGGATAAACATGGCACAGATTAGAATACCAACTAAAGTTAAATGATTTGGTTCAGAACTTTCAACAGTGCCGAGTATTCCGAGTGTATTAAGATCGCCTTTATATAGAAACCAAACTAACATTAACTGTTACGTCACGACCATTGTTCTTCATATCACCACACCAATTGGGGTTAGTTTAAACACTATTTTATTCAATATTTACATGTCATATATATGATACATAATAATAAAAGGATTCAGAAAAAAGTATGAAAATACTTATTTAAATCTGTCTCCTTAAATAATAGATTGGCGGGTGACAACACTGTATAGCCATTTATTAGTCAAATAGTATAACTTAAAAACAAAACTATTGATGAGAGAGAGAGAGATAGAGGGGAGAGAGAGAGAGAGAGGGGGGGGAGAGGGGGGGAGAGAGGGGGAGAGATGTGATGGGACCTAGTGATACTATAGGTACTACATAATCATAATGACATAATAAAACATAGTAATATAATGTAAATATACAGCACTAGTGACCTCTTGGGACTCGTAAAATGGCACTTTTAATTTAAAAAACGTTTGGTTTTTAAAATATAAAGTTGGATGCAATGGAAAATATTTGCATTCTCTGTAATTGATAGATTTGGAGCATATCAAAAGTGTAGTCTATTGGTAGATCTACAAAACATTCGTTTCTTACAATGGTATAGTTTGGACAAGACAATAGAAAGTGTTCAGAGGTTTCATACGCTTGTCTACATGAACATACAGGGCTGTCGATAAGATTACGACTAAATAGATGGGCATTTAGAGAGCTGCAATTCATCCTCAATCTAGCATGATGAACCTGATCAGAACGTTCCCCATAACTATAATAAGGAGGGACTGTCGGTGAGTGTCTGTGTAGGTATTTATTCAGGTTACTAAGGGAGGGGCTATTTTTAATATCTGGGGGTAGTGAGTTCCACAGGTCAATAGAAGAAGGGAGAAAAGAGTTTGGGGTTATGTGAGAATAACATTGTATCATCTAATTGATGACTTTCTATTTTTTTGATAAGGTTATATTTACAATGCAGAGCAAATGGAAATATAACACAATAGTTCCGCGTTATGCTAACGTATTATTAACTAAGTAATTTGTTTGTTTCTTTTATTAAAGTGAGCCCGATCGACTTTTTGTAAGAAGTTGATATTATTGCGACTTCGAGATCAGGTAATAAAACTTATTATATACTAAAAACACAAAACGTGTGTGACAGTAAACGTAAGTGTACACTTATTCATCCACAATAAATTTATAACCCAATTATGGAGTCAGTACTTTCTTCTAAAATGCGCGTTAGATTTAACGGTGACTTCGGATTCTTCATGTTGATTATAAATGGCGGAGAGTAACTAAGATATCAAGGTATACAGACGAGATGGCGAATGTTGATAAAATGTATGTAAAGAACATGTACTTTAAAACATAACTAGGTGTTTTTTTTCTTGTTATTGAAACATGCTTTATGAAAACAATAGAATAAAACAATTCAAGAATGGGGACAAATATTGGAACATATACTGGAACCCAAAGCCTACAAGAAAAATGCAAATAGTAATTCTTAAAAGTGATATATAACGATGGCAGTGCGAACAAAAATATATAAATCTGCATAGAGACCATTGAAAAAGTATGAAAGGATAATAAGGCAATATGTCAGAAGGGGTAGCAAAACTAGGTCTAATCTAGGTAAGGGCACATCAGGGACACAAAACAAAGTCAAATTAGGTTAACACACATTAGGGTAACAAAACTAGGTCAAATCTAGTTTAAGGCACATGAGGATAAAAAAACCCAGGTCCAATCTAGGTTAAGGTACACCAGGGTAACATAACTAGGTCAAATCTAGCTTTAGGCACAGCAGAGCTACAAAGCTAAGTTAAATCTCGTTTAAAGCACTTTTTTTGAGAAAACATTAATTATGTGTTATATGTGAAAAAGCCATCATAAATTTGCAACGAAATTTCCCGGCATTAGATTAATAAATCCGAGTTTTACTGTATACCATCCAGGGACGTAACTCCACGCACGCAAGGTTGGTTCAAGTTCGGTTTTTAAGATGTTTATTTCATACTTTACTGATGATTGTTGATGCTACTGAGCAGGTTTGACGGAAATTAAATGAAGATAAACCCACAGCGGGTAGGTTGTAGAAGCGGCATAGCCGTAACATACAATTTATACAGGGCAACCACTATGGCAAGCAAAAATGATAAAGATGTTAATTGAAATGACCATTTATTATATATTAAACACCAGTTGAAGAATATAAATCAAAGATAACAATTTATCCTAGCAAAGTCTTAGATCATAGATGTGGTCGAAGCCCGCCATAAAATATCCATATAATTAATGCTAATGTAAATACCTGGTTACAGAAATATGTATAAATCACAACCAAGCTGTACAAACCTTAGCTAAAAAGCGTTAGCAAGTGTTGCCGAGAGTATATATCAAAAACTCCACATCAGTACACTTTGTGAACAAGTAATCACATGATTACTGAAAACCACAACAGAGGTTTTCCATGAAAGATTTACAAACATCAATCGGGTAAAGGATTCAAAGTTTAGAAAATAACAAAAATTATGAACATTAACCATAATGCATTATATTTATATATAACAGCAGAAAGGAGGCAGTAAGTGGCAGGGGGTAGGTAAAGCTAAAAAATAGAAACTACAGTTTGAACAATACGTTCTATTTTTAGCTGTTTATAACATGCTTTACTGATGGATTGTTGATGTAACTGATTTGACGGAAATTAAATGAAGTTTAACCCATAGTGGGAAGGTTGTTATACCCATTGGAGAGAAGCAGCATAGCCGAAACAGAGCGTTGTCTTACTAAATTAACAATATAATTTATATATCGGTCATATTAGTGTCTTTAAGAGGTGCCTCTCTTGAAATGTAGTATACGGCAGAGCTACGGCCCTACACTGATGGTAGACATGACTATTTGATCATTAATTGAGTTTAATGTTACAACTAACATATAGAAGTAAAAAGGAAATGACAAGATCATGTAAACAGTACGATTATTTCACGTTTTACAGAGAAAAGTCAAAATCACGGAGAAATAACTAGCCTGAGGTACACATGTATTATCTCTGATACTCCTTAATTTCTTCATTTTGACACAATCCGTCACTGAAGAATCCTTGTAGATTGACAGAGAGAGCTGTATAGCGCAATGGATTCCCCATTTACTTTATATGATGAACTATATAACTGTCACAACGAACAAAAATATTAAAAATATCTATACCTGTTCCTTTATATATTTAAAAAAAAAAGTTTATTTAGTAATCCTACGTAACAAAAAAAGAACAAAAAAAAACAAACTTTATTGGTTTCATAACAATTGCGAAACTTATACTGATCACGCTTATTGGTCCGGATGAAAGCGCGTAAGGGGTTTTAATGTTGTTAACTTATGAACTTATGAATGACACATGTTGTTTGATTTGAAACAGCATGTTTTACAAAACGTTTTGTCTTGGATTTAGTGTAATGGTCTTAAATGTATTTTGTGTTGATGATGATATATCTATTAAACAAAAGTGATATTATCCAAGAAACAATACTGATTTCGTGTTTTACATCTACTATACAGGATAAAAAAACCTGTGAATTTTATTGCTTAAATTAATACAGATGATAAATTTTCACACACTAGAAAAAGGACGACATTGCTAGATACAATATACATCTGTAGCTGTATAACTGCCCTGCAGGTAGGGCGTAAGAATTGTACCTGCTGCCCCCATTGCATGATCGTAAGATGTGACTAAATTTGGGATCTTATGTTTAATCTTCTTTCTTAAAAACTTTCCTCTTCCTAATGTCTCCCTTGACAATGCCTCACTTTTGGCCTTTAGTTGAGCGTTCGCTCCTGTGGGGAAGGCTTTGGTTTCTGTCCCCTAGCCGAGACATACCAGAGTCTTTACAAATGGTAGTTGCTACTCATGATTAGCGCTCAGCATATTTGGAGTGGGACGACTGGTTCACCCGTTGTCAGTAATGTGACCGGGTGGGGTGTGCTGCTGGGTGTCTTCGGCAGTATGCTTCAGTGAGGTAGCACTATAAATCGGCAAAAGCTCCGGCCTATCTCAAGGAGACGTAACACGAACATACCGAAGCCTCCCAAAACACACATACGCACTCACCACACGCATGCATGTACGCACGGGAGGCCGTCCTTACATGACCTTAGATGTTAATAGGACGTTAAGAAAATAAAACAAACCAAACCAATTGTAGCCGTATAAGAAAAAAAAGTATGAGAAACACGTTAATATTTTACATAATATGCAAGTGAACTTTACAATTTCTTAGTAGAAGGTAGTCTAATTTTCGATCAGTTGCACATGATATGTCTTTGACTGGTCATTCAAAATTGATACAAACGTACTACTCAGTGTGTTACACTAAACCTAAAGATTTTCAATGAGGACCATAATTACACTTTAGATTTCAGCTAAGTTACAGAATAAATAAAATAAAGACAAATACAATCTGAAAAAAATACGGAAAAAACAAAATGACGATAAAAGATATAATGGTTGATTGACACAATCCATGTAGATATTTAAAAAAAAATATACTTAATTTTTTGTGAGATGACTTTTATCAGACGTTACCACATGCAATTCATACTCAATACTCATGACACATACTAGTAACCTGTAGTTAATACTGGTTGATGGTGGACGAATGGTACGGAGCTGCCAAATACCTGGTAATTAATATCTTCAGTGATCAAGGTAACTAGATACACGTAATAAAACACCTAACTATAAGTCTCAGAAAATAAGAAATAAAAAAAAAACAAAAAAAAACAAAAACAAAACTGGAAAACGAGAGAGTTGATTCTCTAACCAGAATGATTGTCACAGAAATAATATTTAAAAAAATCAGGTAAAAAGTTAATTAATGCTGAGGCCAACTCGATTTGCACCCTTCTCGGAAGAAAAGGCCAAAAGATCGCATTCCGTTATATGTAAATCGAGTAAACCGGAAGTTAATTTTTCTGAAATACTGTAACACAAACCTGTGCATGTATGTGCCATAAATCCTTCTCTAGTGAAATTCATCACTCCGCATGTCGTACAATATTAAACATGGTCGCCGTCATCTTGGAAGATAAATCTTCAAGCTTCGAGACGGAAAAGGTCGAAGATCTTTCAGAAAAGAAGAGCTACAAATCGAGTGACCGGAAATTATATTCTAGAAGGAGAGGAGTGCAAATCGAGTTGGCCTCTGGTATCCAATTGAAGTTACACTGACAATGAAAACTGAACAAGCAGTTATCAATTAACAATTATTGCTATTTTCGATTTTTTCGCAAAATGGACAGTTCTCACTTATTCTAATAACGATACGAGTAGTCATATTGTTGAAATTTGTGTAAAATATACTTCTGGCGTATAAGATATTGTTAGAAATACGTAACGAAAGTTTTAATAGCATATTACACATTGTTTTCCTTATATCTATATTCCATGTTTGAGAAACCGTACGAGTGCAATGATGCATGTCGTATTGATAAAATCACCGACTTCCACAGCAATTTAAGTCACTACGGTGGATTTGAGTTACAGGCTCTCATTAATCATAAATTAAGAGAACTATATTGTAAATAATTGTTTTTGTCAAAAATTACTTTTTTGGTGTGTTCTTTAAGACTGTGCAATACAAAATGAAGGATCTTTATAACACAACTTCGATATCCTCAGTAGGATTGTTTTGGTGGTCCCGGACTTCTATCCTAGGATGATCTCTAAACGACAGCATGGTATCATGTGCAACTCTTTGGAAAACTGCTATCAAGGCATCCTTGAATATATTTACCCCCAATCTTATTCCATTTAGAACTTTTAATCGCATGCATGTCTTTATATAAACCACGCTCATGCTTCCGTTGGGTTTTCTCGAACAGTAGATTTCATTTTCACATTTCCCAGCAGGAATTACGATGCATTTGACACGGTTGTTCAAGTCACCGTTAGGGTTATCGAGCGCAATAGTTAGCTTACAGTTTTTCAGCACCCATTTTTTCTCCATGGAAACATAGCAACGAACTCCAACGACCAGATTTCTATGTCCGTCACAATCCCCGATGTATTCGGATACATTCAGGACCTTATTGATAACTTCTACTGTAATCTTTTTGCATGGATGGAATTCCTTTGGAACCTTAAAGAAAAAAACAACAGCAATATAATATTTCATTGGACGAAATTAATGCAAGCACTGTAAAACCACCACAAACAACTTTAAGTACGAATTAAATTTAAAAAGCAAGTAAATGCCGAATTAATTATTATCTTCACTTATCTTCAGTGACATTAAGAGCCTGAAGTATTGAAATCAAAATAAATGTTAATTAAAGAATTAAAATGGGTATGATGAAAGTGTTAGACTACAAAGAGAAACTATTTGAATTGGTGCCACTATTCTTAAGAGTGATATAGTGGTATATAGGTTATGTAGGATGACGACAAACCTCTGAAAGGATTGTAGAAGTATAAGCACCTTTCAAAACAAATGGAGAATCATAGACAGTAAAGTCAAAATGAATTATAATGAACCATACAGCTTTGTGCCTGGAGTGTTGATTAAATGACGCGATCAGAAACTCGAAATTGATTAAACGAAATATCAATATCTGGAAGGGGAAGTACAATTGACATCTGGAGCCTATATAGTTAGCATGCGGAGCCTACTCCTCAGCGGTCTTAAAGGATGATACCATGATGCACTACATCATTAAAGTATATAATATGCTAAGATTAATAATGATCGCAGAAACATATATTCATGCTGATGTTCCTATCATCAAAAACGTTTATCTTCATATCTCACAATAAAAAATATTGTTTTACCAAAAATAGAACGAGAGAAACGATATCATTACATATAAGAAAATATGAACACCGATAAGACCAATGCCATTACAGAAATAACAATTAATTTTGCTAGAATTATAATGCATAAAATATTTTATCTTGTCGATATATACATGTACATACTTATTTTGATTGAAGTTTGAAAATATTGTATATTGATAACGTACTATGACGTACAAGAGGACACTAAATACCGCTGAGCTCCCCATATGACAACGCGTGAGTTCATGTTTGAATAAGCAAAACATCTATATACCTACGAATTATCATGGTGACAAAGCGATAAAACAAATGTTAATGATGATTGTTATCAATAGTATCATACTTACGCTTGGATTATTTTCATCCTGTAATTAAGCAGAGACGACATATATATATCTGAATAAGTATTACGGATAATCTATGACGTCGGACTGAGATTAGAAAAATATCCTAGGATATACTTCATTTCATGAATAGATAATTAAAAATACACAGCAATTTCCTAAAACGTTTTTTTTTTATTTCTTTTTTGTAGTTTGTAATTGAATAAGTACTCCTTATCATGACCCATCAGCACATAGCGACAGGCCGGATGAAGGTCAGCATTGTGAAATGACCTATGACATACATTTGGAATCAGTATTACATGTAGAACTTTTCCATTTAGTTTAATTGTCATGGATTCTGCATTCAATGAAATCATAAATTTTCATATATTAACACTGCTTAAAAAAATATAAAACGTCATCCTATCAATATTATCTCCGGATCCTGCCCGGTCAAAATGGATAACTTCTACTAACCGAACCCTCATTAAACCGGCAAACGTTCATATACTGTGCATGATCGGTTAAGAGAAGATTCAATGTTATTTTCTTTTTCTTTTTTTTTTTTATTTCAGTATATGCAACATTTAGTATTGGAACAATGCACATGTAAAGCAGTAGTATCACAATTAAAACACATCAGAGTTTAAAAATTCTCTCAAAGTCGTTTTTTATATAGATACCTAATTTCATGTGTGATAACGGTACTTTGCAAACAACTATCTTAACACCTAAATACGTACCTCGTCTTCGAGATGCATTACCTGGCCTTGATCCTAAAACAAGAACATTGACAGGCTACTTTAGTGATTTCATGATTCGGAACATGTTTTAATCGAGGTTTATTAATATACATTTAAATTATCAAGGCTATATAATTGTTTTGCTGTATATATATTACTATATTCCTAGCCATCCATCGAACTTGTTTGATTGGTTTAGTCATGCTGACTACAATATTGTTAAAACTTGTGCTAGAAAATTTAATTTCAGACAGAAAAAAACCCTTCCTAAAACAAACGCAACAGGTAGATCACTCAGTCAGTATTCTGCCTATTTGCTTGAAGTTTTCTCTTTTTTTTTTTCACACGTGACGTGATTTACTCCACACACAATCGTTCAGCATGAAAGAGACACATTGTCTGGTGAAAAAATATATTGCAGCAACTATGAATATAATTTTAATCACTCTTACGGACTAGGAATGTGTTTCTTGTAAAAAATAAAGTGTGCTATCTGAAACGCCCACCCAAGCCATCGAATACATTTCCATTCTTATGTATACATGCGTATGTATATAAACAGCACATTGTAATGTATAATTCTTTGTGAAGTGACAAAGAGGTTTCATACATTATCAATTTCTCTAAGGAATTCAAAATGCCGGTCATACATGTAGTACTTTCATTTTATCATTCAAACGTTACATTTTTATGGACTGAACTATAATTTGCCAACATTAGAACTGAAATTAGAATTGATATGTCAGGCATTATGAAGAGAAACTTCCTCTTGAAAACTCTTCTTATACACTTACGTGTAGTTTTGTGTTAAATGCACCGGTATTTTAAAAGGCCAAGTGGACAATAATTCGTACTCATAGCTTGTTACATTGTCACGTGTCAAACCAGTTCAACACTCACGGAATTCTTGTTAATAACGTCCTCTGACATATTTCTGTAACAAATCCCGGCAACGACATCGTATCTATCTTTTTCGTTTTATTGCTTAGAAACTGACTTGAAATGATAATAGACGTTTTCGTGTTCGTCGCATTATACCCTATCAGTGATATAGTATGCACATTTCTGACAGCCTAACATAATTCAATAACAAAAAAAAAGTATTTTATAAATATGACATTCGAGATTCGCTTCTCAACGGAAACATTCAAGTAAGTTTAACAATTAATAAACATACAAAAAGCAAATAATTTCAATGTCTATATACAAACATGTAATACGTAGAAAATATTTTTAAAGACACTACGGCTATTGACGTAGTGCATATACATTTTTCTATTGTTATCAAATTGTTTCAGATAAACATATTATTTCTTAAAATAGGCGTGCGACAATGGTTTGAATAAGCAATATAAATACCTATGTTTGGGAATTCCTATAAGTCTTAAAATAGGCGTGCGGCAATGGTTTGAATAAGCAATATAAATACCTATGTTTGGGAATTCCTATAAGTCTTAAAATAGGCGTGCGGAAATGGTTTGAATAAGCAATATAAATACCTATGTTTGGGAAGTTTCGCTGATGAAAATTATATCATGAACTCGACCAGAATTTCCAGCATTCTTGACATCATACATTAGCATGATAAATTCTTATTGATATATACTGTCGAAATAACCAGAACATTCCAGCTTGAACAGATTTTGTAAAAGTTATTATACAAATTACAGTATATTTTCAGAAAATATGCTGAGGAGCTATTTTACAGTACATGGTTCCGCAACAATGATTTCAAGATGGCCATCTTTTTTACATGACATAGAACCACACATATGTGTATGATAAAGATATGATCAACTTCATTAATTACAATTATTATATACTTATCAACCATGCAACAATAAGAATAAAAACACCGGGGAAACAAGGATGGATAGTATTGCAACAGCATTACAAAGTCCCCTGCCTGTCCTAGGAGTGCACCTATTTATTTCCCTATTTATTTTCGACGGAACCTCAATAGATATATTAAACTAGTTTTCCCAATAGGAAGCATATTTCAGGCTAAGGACAACAAATATTTAAAAAAAAAGAAATAAAATAAAAAGTGTGAAATATATTTTTTCTTCAAAAACAATTATCCTTTTTTCTTCGTCTATTACCAACTTTAGTGGAGTGATCAGTCACATTAACATGAATCAGACAGTTTTCCGACATAGTTTTCAAACATTCGTATCCCCATAACTCTTATCAACATCGTGTTTTGGAAAAAAAAAAATATGAATATATGCATATGATAGCTTGAATGTAACGATTAAAAAGCTATAATTATGTCATCCATGGCATAGAAATATATGATACGTGTTACTAGAAAGTAAATAATGTGGGACGTGTTACTAGAAAGTAAATAATGTGGGACGTTTTACTAGAAAGTAAATAATCTGATACGTGTTACTAGAAAGTAAATAATCTAACATGTGTTACTAGAAAGAAGAACGTCTACAGATTACCCTTAAAGAATTATTTTATCCTCACTTCCAACAAAGCTCCATTTCCCACGTGAATTGGGATTTATTAAAACAATAATGCAGAAATGATTTAAATATATATCAAAGCATTAAAAAAGAAAGTAAATAATGTGGGACGTTTTACTAGAAAGTAAATAATCTGATACGTGTTACTAGAAAGTAAATAATCTAATATGTGTTACTAGAAAGAAGAACGTCTACAGATTACCCTTAAAGAATTATTTTATCCTCACTTCCAACGAAGCTCCATTTCCCACGTGAATCGAGATTTATTAAAACAATAATGCAGAAATGATTTAAATATATATCAAAGCATTAAAAAAGATGAATTTCGAAATGTCTTAACAATAACTCATTACTGAAAAAGCTACATTTTTACGTTTCCAGTGTTAATTACTTACAGACATCTTGTTCTTTTGAAGATATAAATTCGACTGTCTAAGCAGTCATGAAATAACATCACGTGTGTGACACGAGTCTATAAATAGCATAACATGTTTTTCTCAAATATATTTATAAATTCCCATTTATCTTATCATGACTATGACGTAATCTTGTTGAAGGGAGTGTGAACAGGCCAACATTCCTTTGAATATCTCTATGTGATTCGTTTTAGACAAAGTAGATATATAGAGAATTGTGCAGGACGGCAAACTGATCTTCACATACAGGTAAGTTTATTTGTTTGTCAAATTAAACGTCCGCTACACATTTGAAATCCTTTCTCGTCTGATATATCATTGTAATTGGATACATTAAATAGGTAGCTTAAAGTGCCGTTTTTAAAGCAAAATGATTACATCCAAATATCTCATAGAAACTCTATTTAATACCACCGAAATTTCAAATATTCTTTTTATGGAATTAATTAGTGTTTCTGGTATTTGTGTACGGGGGATAAATGATTCCTATTGTGATATAATTAAATAAGATGGAGGTGTTGTAGTGGCATACCTTAGATCTGATTTGCCAGGGCATCGAGTTACATCCAATGACTTCAACCATAGATAATCCATATCTACGATAACATCATTGTATCAGGAGATTTGAACTATGACCTTTTAACACCCCAATGCCAACCGCTGTGACATATTCGATAATACAAACTTGGTTAAAACTTTGTTATTTTAATTAGGGTACCAGTGATGTGCATAACATTTTGTCTTTCCAATTAAGAAACCACATCTCTGTAAGGAAACAGCCCAGCAGATGAGAACATATCGCAGTTTCAAACATTTTTGTCCACAGATCTCTTATCCAACTTTCCAAAAACAAACAACAAAACGTTAAAGGGGCATTCCTTCGTTTGAATAAAGTTTGTCAAAATTAAACAGTTTTTTTCCAAGTAGTAAAAGTTATTGTCTTTTGAATAATACGTCAGTTTAACTCTCAAGATAAACCAAAGTTCTTCGAGTATAAAGGCCTGCAACTTTTTAATTCAAATCGAAGTTTCACTAATTACCACAAGGACATACGGTATTTGTATACGATACGCCTTTTCCCTGTACATTTCGGCGTTAATTTCATTTCATGTAGGAAAACACTCATATAATCATCGTTACGACATAGACTTCATCAATAAAATTGTGCATGTTTCTGATGTCCGAACGAAGGAATGCCCCTTTAAACTAGGAACTTTCACTAATAAATTCCAGAACATGTCCAAAGGAGTCCCACAAGGTTCTATTTTAGCCCCCATCCTCTTTAACATCTTCATAAATGATATCTTCCACTTTATTCAACACTGCAAACTGTACAACCACGCAGACGACAATACTAGAAGTAAAGTACACATCTCTAGACATAGTAAAACAGTTATATAAACAAACAGCAACCTCATTGGTTCTAAGATAATCACATGCAGGAAAATCCATACAAGTTCCAAGCAATGACATTGCTAACAAAACACAACAACAAAACATCACTTTTCAGATAAGAAATAACACTATAGAATGATAACCAGAAGTTAAACTTTAAGCGTTCACATTGTATTTCAAGTTAAATTTTGACACAAATGTAGCAAATATCTACAAAAAAAACATTAAGATAACTTTATACACTAAAGCGCATTTGAAAACACCTAAACAGCAAAATTACCATCATTCAGAATAGGGAATTTTGCAATATAATTCTTCAAAGTCACAAACAAACACCAACATATTAAATGACTGAACAATATCGCAGAAAAAGTTCTCATTCAGATATCACAACACTGCAGATATACCACATATTAGGACAACAAAATACAGCAAGTACTCTTTTCGGTCAGAATCACCTAAAATCTTGAATGCCCTACCAGAGCACAGAACAACAACTTAACTCACACAATTGAAATCACTGACAAACAGCTGGTATGGACCACAAAGCAAATGTAACACATGCAGACACAACATATAGACATACACATAACATAAGATGGTTCAAATTCCAAAATTTTCCTTTATATATCCATTTTATGTACCTATTAATTTACTTGGAAGTCCTTCATATCAGGTTATATAAATAGCAAATAATGAACTTTGATCTTGAGTATGTTATCTTTCACAAAACTCATTTGAATACTCTTTTATGTTTTTTTATGGTTTATTTACTTTGTAACTGTGCATGCATTTTACTGTATGAGTCGGTTTTGATAGCTCAATACAGCTAATGTTGATTTGTTTAATATGCACCAACTATGAAAAAAACTTTGATTTGATTTGTTCAGAACATCTGTTTCATATTTATTTAATTATCTATTTATCTATTTATTGATAAAAGGGTCGTCATGTCAACGGTTATAGATATCGACCAGTATACAATTCAGGTAAGTTGTTCGCTGAAAATATCTATTGAACTTTGTATTTATCTTGTATTAATCAGTTAAAGGGGACTTCCTTAACATCGTTTCACATATCAATCAGACATTGTACAGTGTATGGACGTATTGCAGTCATAAAACGGCGATCAAAGTATTAAAACACATGGGGTGGTATTGTGAAGCAAAACGGCCATGAAATTAAATCATGGCCACTTTGTTAAACAATCTGTATGCGCCTGGAAACAACATTTTCACCACTCTTTTCACAGACATAAGGTCAAAGAGAATTACGAAAGTACACTTGCATACTGCATTTCTCTTAGGTCATCAATTAGGCAAGTAATACATATTTCTGCACAGTGAAAACTGACTTAAACGACATCCTGTAACATCCATATCCATCAGAACCGATGACATTCACTGTATTTTCTACGTACATTTTTAACCTTTATTTACTGGGACAATCTAAGTGATATTGACATACCAGTACCGTCAAGTGATCGCGATATGACGACACGTATTCACAGACAGCAAACACAAGTCAAATGAAATTCGTGAAACTTTTAAATCCTTGACTGAAATAAATACGCTAAAATAACTTTCGCAGTAGCTGTTCAATAAACAAAATTGACAAAGAATTTCAAAATTACAGTTAATGCGAAGTCATTTTTTCTCTTATAGGGCTACAATGACCATTTCACTATACCGGAGGTAAACAAACGATATATGGCTAGACTAGAGGTCCAAGTTTGTGGAAATGAAGGAACCGTGGGGGATAGAAAAAAAGAGGAATTACGAAAACTCTTTCATTCAGCGATTGACCAGATACAAAAAGAGAACCTAGATGTTTGGAAGAATGCCAGAGTGGTCATACAGGACATGTATGGACAGTCAATAACTATTACTGCCGGAAGCGGAGCATACAAATTTACTGTTCAGCATAACATGAAAGGCGAAATACTAGTTTACAAAAAGGGAAATCCTATGTGCGCAAGATTCAAGGGTTATTTTCGGTCACTGTTTTGTTCCACAAAAAGACAACAACTTGCCATTGATCAAGCAAGACACGATTAACTATCAACGTTATCGCATATATACAGTTGATAATAAAAGCGTGATGTTATATAATCTGTAATATTCATGAATGACATTGCTGAAGAAAGCTTATTAAATCTGAAAGATTATATTCAGCTAGCAGTTTGGTTTTATTTAAGTTGCCTGCCGGAAGATGTTTTGAAGTTTAAGTCGCCAAAATGAAACTTAATGGAAACGTGTATTTTCCCATGTAGTAAAGGTTACGATCTTTACATTAATAGGGCAGTTTTACTCTCAAGAGTAATTCGTCCGTAATGCCTTAGATTCGAATTAGCCGACAAAAAGGGTATTGTAAATGGACATTCCCGACATGCATTAAATCTTCTTGTAGCAAATACGTGGAGTTCATATTTTCTTATATAAATATCACGTAATTAGTTAGATTGTGTTTAATTTACTCATCCGACTGAGTTTAAAACGTAATAAGTCCTTGCTACATATATCCGATTGTCCTTAACGCAGTACATGTATATAAAATGTGTCGGTTCAATGACGTTGGTTTTTGTGTACATGTCGATTGTTCGTGACTCCCATTATGCCATTGTTACGTTTATAACTATCTATGAATGTATTCAGCGTAATGTTACATCATGGACTAATTAAGACAAACACTCCCACAAACATATGTCCTTATCGAAATAAAACATCACGCTATTGTGCATTACGTTGAAATGTTCCATAGTTAATAAAATAACATTTTAAAACATGCTTGCCGAGTTTCTTGTATAAAATGAATATAATATAACATGAGTATTCATACAATAACGAATCTAAAAAGAAATAAAACAAATGAATATAACACTCATTTTGCGTTAGTCTTCAATACGGTTACATAAGTTTTGGCGGTTTCAAATCTTAACACATAACTAAGGTTTAACAAACTACCGCAATAATCAATTAGCACATCAACAGTAATTAACGTAGCAAACAATACACAGAAATTTTAATTAGTACATCCATGGAAGGCCAATAACGCGAAAAGAGCCAAAATAAGAGTACCGTCAAAATATACATCTATGTCTTGGTGACATAAAATGTAAATGAAGAAAGCCCATTGATGTCGATAAAACAAAAGCTTAAGTGTCACTAATTTTATACTTATCTCCATTGTAATTGCTGTCCCAATGTACTCGTTGCCTAATTCACCATCCCGGTGTAAGGATATCAGTTTTAGACAACATAAATGCATGTTACTCTCCCCAAACGGGATGTAGATACATGTAGCGGGATTCAGTTGAGAGTAATACGATCTGATAAAATCATTTATCGGCTTGACCTACATGGTAAGGTTAAGGACTGTTGATAATTTGAAATTGAGGAAACATGTTTGCCAGCTCTTAACAGCTGTTGTATTCTAGATATACGTAGCAATATTTTTTTTTATTTTACAATAATTGCGAAACCAGATTTATCAACTTATATTCTCCTTGTTTGTCCCGATTTTCTTATTCTTTAGATGTTATGATTTATTGGTGATTATTTATTTGGAGACCAAAACGTCCACACAGAGTATACGCGAGTTCCGTGGCGTCCTTGAATGTTTTGCTCCATTTGTTTAACATCCTACTAACAGCTTTAATGTAATTAAAGGACGACCTCCCATGCATGCGTGGCGTTTGTGCATTTTAGGAGGCTGCGGTATGTTCATGTAAGTCACCTTACAACATTTCTAGAAATGCATTGTAAATATTGTGTGAAAAACAGGTTCAAGAAAGACATGCCAATTACAAAAGTGTGCTAAGCAATTTAAATAAAAGATTAAATGTCATCTAAAATACAATAGTTTGTCCAACTGGTCAAACAAATAAAAAAAAGAACAATATCTATTACCGATGCCCTTCCTTTACAAAAGAACGACGAACTGGTATACATGCTATTGTATCAAAAATGATGTTCACTTTACTATGGCAGTATCTTTAGATATAACAGAGCATAAATTTAAACTGAAAAAAGAATATTAACGATACATAAAGATTGTAAAACTAGAAAATAAACAAAATGTATTTTGTGCGTGTCATTGATATATGTATATTGTGCCATTATATGAGATCGGTTATTATGTATGTGGATGTGTGTTATATGTGAGTGTGTGTTGTATGTGAGTGTGTGTTATATGTGAGTGTGTGTTATATGTGGATGTGTGTTATAAGTGAGTGTGTTATACAATGTGTTATATGTGTGTAATTAGTGAGTGTGTGTAATATGTGAGTGAGTGTTATAGGTGAGTGTGTGCTTTATGTGTGAGTGTGTTATATGTGAGTGTGTGTTATATATGTGAGTGAGTGTTATATGTGTGAGTGAGTGTTATATGTGAGTGTGTGTTATATATGTGAGTGAGTGTTATATGTGTGAGTGAGTGTTATATGTGAGTGTGTTATATGTGAGTGTGTTATATGTGAGTGTGTGTTATATATGTGAGTGTGTGTTATATGTGAGTGTGTTATATGTGAGTGTGTTATATGTGAGTGTGTTATATGGGAGTTTGTGTGTGTGTTATATGTGACTGTGTGTTATATGTGAGTGTGTAATGTGTGAGTGTGTTATATGTGAGAGTGGGTGTGTGTGTTATATGTGAGTGTGTGTTATATGTGAGTGTATTATATGTGTGAGTGAGTGTTATATGTGTGAGTGAGTGTTATATGTGTGTATTATATGTGAGCGTGTGTTATATGTGAGTGTGCTATATGTGAGTATGTGTTATATGTGAGTGTGTATTATATGTGAGTGTGTGTTATATGTGAGTGTGTGTTATATGTGAGTGTGTGTTATATGTGAGTGTGTATTATATGTGAGTGTGTTATATGTGAGTGTGTTATATGTGAGTGTGTTATATGTGAGTGTGTGTGTGTGTTATATGTGAGTGTGTTATATGTGAGTGTGTGTCTGTGTTATATGTGAGTGTGTTATATGTGAGTGTGTTATATGTGAGTGTGTGTGTGTGTTATATGTGAGTGTGTTATATGTGAGTGTGTGTGTGTGTTATATGTGAGTGTGTGTTATATGTGAGTGTGTGTTATATGTGAGTGTGTATTATATGTGAGTGTGTGTTATATGTAAGTGTGTTATATGTGAGTGTATTATGTGTTAGTATGTGTTATATGTGTGAGTGAGTGTTATATGTGAGTGTGTTATATGTGAGTGTGTTTTATGTGTGAGTGTGTGCTATATGTGAGTGTGTGTGTGTGTTATATGTGAGTGTGTGTTATATGTGAGTGTGTGTTATATGTAAGTGTGTGCTATATGTGAGTGTGTTATATGTGAGTGTGTGTTATATGTGAGTGTGTTATATGTGAGTGTGTATTATATGTGAGTGTGTTCAATGTGAGTGTGTTAAATGCGAGAGTGTGTGTTGTATGTGTTATATGTGAATGTGAGTAACATATATTTACATTCCTAATGTCGTTTGCTGATATGAACATATCAAATGAAAACAACAAACATATGACCATGAATACACTATGAAACCCGTATGAAAACATTGTCTATCGTGCTGATTTTCAACACATAACATCAGAAAAATATCAATAGGCTTGACAAATAGTCCTCGTTTCATTTCCGTTAATTATGTTTTTTTTTTTTTTTTCAAACAAACATTTTATTCACTCAGATTTACAGCAATACACATTACAATATTTGTCCTCTCACAAGAGGGCTCTCACTCGTCATACTTCATTCACACACTGATTTAATTTACTAGTTTCCATATTGTGTACTGTACCTTATATATCTATTGACTAGGCCTAAAAAAAAAAAAAAAATATATATTACACGGTTTTTGTGTTGTTTTTTTTAAATCCGCTTATCCGACGACCGTATCGTTGTATTACCCGCCATGCTTACATTTCCGGTTTATATTGGGCATGTGGATTGTGTGTGTGCAGTGTACGTATCGTCTAGTGATTATCGAGTTCGATGCAACGTTATTTTTATCAACTTCATGGTAAGTACTTACTATTAAAATTAAATTTGTATCTTGACAATATCTGCGTATTGAAATTTGCTAATGTCTGTTTCCTTCACGTGTGTGTTTTGTTTTCTCACTCCACGTGGTCGTGATCTGCCGGTGCCTGTGATTGTAGTTAGCCTAGTACACACTGTACATGTATTCGAAAGGTAAACAAAATCACGGGGCGTGCGAACACCTCGCGGGACACCCTGCAATGTAACTTTGACGGTGCATTTATATAATATGCACTCGTGCAATCAAGGTCAACTTTTGCATGGTAATAGGCTCAATGTGCATTTGTATGATACAGAAAAAATAATTCTAAAATATTATTTAATGAGTTGCGGGGCGTGCAAAAACAATCACAGTACACTCATTCCTCACAGGACACTCGTATGTTTATGGCACCGTAACTTCGTGTTCGCCGTTACATTTGCATGTTATGCACCCGTCCAATCAAAGTCAAATTTTGCATGTTATTAGGTTTAATATTCATCTGTATGATACAGAAAAAATAATTTTAAAATATCGTTTAATGAATTGCGGGGCGTGCATAAACCTCACAGGACACTCGCATGTGCATTGCACCGTAACTATGTCGTTAAAAATGCATAATATGCACACGTCCAATCAAAGTCAAATTTGGCATGTTAATGGGTTCGATGTTCATCTGTATGATACAGAAAAAAATATTTAAAAATATCACTTAACGAATTGCGGGGCGTGAAAAAACTCTCACAGGACACTCATTCCTCACAGGACACTCATTAGGCACACCCATTGTGTACACGTTGTTGGTCATGCTTCAATTAGACTGTACTATTAAAAATATTCAATATTCAATTTTACATTTTGTTAAAATATTTATAATAATTTTTTTTAATCTATTTTCAGTTGGAGAGTGTTGTGTTCCTGTGTACAGTGTATCTTACTACAGGATGCAGTTCAGTGTATTGAAATATTCTACTCAAAACTGGATTATTAGAAGTCAGGATTCATTATCTATTCAGGAAGAGACTGAAGAACAGTTTTGAAGATTGGTGTAAAGGATTTATTTCTGTATTTATTAACATGTTCTGTCATTAATAAGTGCTGTTTTAATATAGAATGTAGACTTATCTGTTTTGTTTTTGCTTCACTTACACAATATCCTTTGTATATTGAAAAACCTATGTATGTTAATATCCTATTGATATCATCATATTTAGGGTATTGTATTTTATAACCAATGACAAAATTGTTTAGTGTGAACATGTTTTTATTATATCCTAATATCGAAAAAATGTCATTCATGATTCTTTGGAAGTTTGCTAAATATGGACATGTTATGAAAAAGTGTTCATAATCTTCAATAATATTTTGACACAAATTACAATGAGGGTCTGGTGTTATTTTCCATTGAAACAGTATTTGTTTTGTTGTCAGTATTTTATTTAATAATTTCCATCTGAATTCTTTTAATTTGTTGTCTTCTAATTTATAGAATATAAAGTTACATGCACTTTTAAGATGATTTTCTGTTATTGTTAAGTGATTTAACCAATATAGATAGGCAATCGGTTTTTCTGATGTCATTGTTACTAACTGTTTGTATACATTTTGATTCTTGCATTTTTTGATGTCTAGGTTTGATTGTTTTAACAAGGTTAATGTTACTTTCTTTTGTTTTTTAACAGTGATATTTTCAATATTAGTGTTTGTATCTTTTATTTTCTTTAACCATGCACCCGGTATTGATTTTTTAACTTTGTTAACTTCACTTATCCAGTTAGTTTTAATTTTTAGTTTCTGAAGTATTTTCTGTTCACTTATATTACCATTGTTGTCCAGGATGTCATGGATTATTATAATATCAGATTTTATCCAATTATTAAAACATAAACATTTTCCTTTGAGCTTTATATATCTGTTTCCCCAAATTATTTGAGACAGAATGTCTTTATAATCTTTTGGTTTCTGTGGGTTGGAGTTCAATTTTATTATAGTTGATATTATTTCATAGTAAAAATGATTAATATCATCTGTTCTTTCTAAATTTTTCAAATTATTTAGATTCATTTTACATATAAGTAAATTACTTCCAAACTTGTCCAGTTGAAATTTAGGGATTATTTTCCAAAGGGCATCATCATCTGCTGTCAAAAATCTTTTTATCCAACTTATTCTTATTGTGTTTATGTGTGATTTTACATCTAGCATATTTAATCCACCTTCAGCGTAACTTCTCATAATTGTTTTTCTTTTCACTTTCTCTCTCTTTCCCTCCCATACATATTCATGTATTAGTTTTTCTACTTTTTTAATTATATGTGATGGAATTATGTTTTCTTTGTAATTTATTTACATAAATTAAATCTAATTTAAGACAAATTATTGTATTCAATGTTATTTCATGCCTCTTTGTTTTAAATAACAAGCAAAAAAATAAATAAATAAATTACTGCAAACTGCGGAGCGGAAGGACACGGTAAACGATGGTGCATAGGCGGGATCTCCCGGCTGTTCTAATAATTTGGCGTTTCGTCGTATACATGACAAATTTTTCTTTTTACTAAAATTCCTCGTTTTCTCGATATAAATTTTTTAAATCAAGGTTATGTAGATATATGAATTGAATAGATTTTTTTAAAATTTTCATTGCGGTTATGAATACCAGTAGCTAGCTACATATCCCCCGAGGCGCGTTACCGCGCGCCACGGGATATGTAGCTAGCTACCGGTATTCATAGCCGCAATGGAAATTTAAAAAATCTATTCAATCCATATCTGTATGTGCTATATGTGAGTGAGTGTGTGTAATATGTGAGTGTGTGTGTTATGTGCGAGTGTGTGTGTTATGTGAGTGTGTGTTATATATGTAAGTGTTTGTTATATGTGAATGAGAGTAATATGTGGATGTGTGTTACATGTGTGTGTTATAGTGAGTGTGTGTGTTATATGTGAGTGTGTTTTTATGTGGGTGTATTACATGCGAGTGCATTAGTGTAATATGTGAAAGTGTTATATGTGAATTTGAGTGTAATATCTGAGTATGTGTTATATGTGTGAGTGATATATCAGTGTTTGTTATATGTTAGTGTGTGTTAAATGTGAGTGCGTTATATGCAAGAGTGTGTGTTGTATGTGTGTTATAAGTGGATATGAGTAATATGTGGATGTGTGTTACATGTGTGTTTGTTATATTTGAGTACGTGTGTTTTATTTGTGATTGTGTTATATGTGTGAGTGTGTATGTTATAAGTGAGTGACTGTTATATGTGAATGTTTGTGTGTATATGTGTGGGTGTTATGTGTGTGTTATGTGTGTGTTTTATATGTGAGTGTGTGTTATATGTTAGTACGTGTTCAATGTGAGTGTGGTATTTGCAAGAGTGTGTGTTGAATGTGTGTTATTTGTGAGTGTATCTTTTATGTGCGAGTGTGTTATATGTAAGTGTGTTTTATATGCGAGTGTGTGTTATATGTTAGTGTGTGTTATATGTTAGTGTGTGTTATATGTGAGTGTGTGTTTTATATGTGAGTGTGTGTTTTATGTGTGTGAGTGTTATATGTGTTTTTGCTATATGTGTGAGTGTTATATGTGAGTGTGTTATATGTGAGTGTGTTATATGTGAGTGTGTTATATGTGAGTGTGTTATATGTGAGTATGTGCGTGTTATATGTGAGTGTTTGTTATATGCGAGAGTGTGTGTTGTATGTGTGTTATATATGAATGTGTTTGTTATATTTGGGTGTGTGTTATATGTCAGTGTTTCTTATATGTGAGTGTGTGTTTTTATGTGGATGTGTGTTGTATGTGAGTGTATGTGTTGTATGTGATTGTGTTGTATGTGTGTGTGTGTAAAATGTGTGTGTTATATGTGAGTATGTGTTTTTATGTGGATGTGTGTTGTATGTGAGTGTATGTTGTATGTGTGAGTGTGTGTAAAATGTGTGAGTGTGTGTGGTATGTGTGTTATATGTGAGTATGTGTTATATGTGTGTGTAATATGTGAGTGTGAGAGAGGATGAGTGTGTGTGTATTGTATGTGAGTGCATATGTATTATATGCGAATATGTTTGCGTTGTATATGAGTGTTTGTGTTATATGTGACTGTGTTCACCTTCAGATATTATATGTGTGCTGGAAGCACAAAATTTGGTAACACTTATGCCTTAGTCACGTGGATGATATTTATCAGTAAAGTGTAAAATATTTTGATTTGGTCACTTACGCTCCGTACATAATATAATGGTAATTAAGTGAATGTTTGGTTGTTTCCTGACATCGTATCGTTATTAATACATGTACTAGTATCTATATAAAATAAAGATTTGTTAATCTGGAGTCCAGGAGAGCTTACGCAATCATTCTCATGTTTTTGCCGGAAGTAGAATTATTAAAATTTTGTGGACAGTGGATATCAGAAACAGTGGGACTGTCAGAATGGATTTCAAGATTTCAATCATGTATTGGGGTCGACACGATCTAGATTTGACAAGAAATTTGAGTTGTTAAATGTTTTCATTTTTGAGTAATCGTCAATTTACGGTGTCATTTTGGACATACTCGGTGTCACAGGGACATGCCGAACGTTATTTTGAGGAGTTATGAGGCAAAGTTCCGATATCAACCCACTGTAATGTGTATATAGTAATTTGCTGCAACACACGTATCTCTGTGCCGCTGCAAATATACACATTATTTCGTCTGCTACAGTGTACAGAGTGTCTCGCGAAGTATACGTATACGTCCCTGGCAAATACTGATATGAAACATTACTATGTATTCTTAGTATTTCCAATTGTTTATGAATGGATTTTGACCAAATCGGTCCATTTGTTTTAAAACATCCATAGTGTCTTCTCATAATATTAACTTAATTTCTTGAAAGCAAGGACTTTCCTGCATTGTGAATTTCCGTGTGATGCCCTTTTTGGAATTATGTAACGAAATAAAATCAAATTAAAATAATGAATTATGAATTATGATTATACACAACGGAAAAAAGTGAAAATATTATGAGATAATGCAGAAGACAATTATCTACAAGTACACAAAAAATCAACAAAAATGATCAATTGATTTTCTCAAATCAGCATATAATGCATGAAATAATTAGGTGAGCAATACAGGCCCTCTGGGTCTCTTGTTTATAGATGCAAAGAATGGTCAAATTCAATGACGTGCCAAAAGTCTTTCATTTTTCTTCCTTTGCTATATATTCTTTGTATTTCCACATTTTTTCAATGAAATCTCCTGACATTGTTTATGAACGGATTTCGTCATGTTATGAAGAAATGTCCATAGTTTCTTCTCATAATATTTATTTATTTTTTCGTTGAGTATTTATGGAGCAGTGCAGAATTGTCTACACTGATAATTTCTGTGTGACGCCATTTCTCTATATGACGTTACTAAAATATCAAAATATTAGGTATTGTAAAACAAAATATGATGTCTCTAGTCATATAGATCAGAAAACAGTGAAAATATCATGAGATGAAACAGGAAACAATTCTCTATAAGAGTACAAAATTTCATTTAAAACGATCAATACACAAAATCAGGAAAATTCATTGAAAAAGTTGAAAATACAAAGAACATATAGCAAAATTAAACAAGAAATATCTTTAAAAAAGATAAACGGCACAGTTTTAATGCTGGTGGTTATAATGTAAAACTACTGGTGAAATAAATTAATGAACTACATTATAATTAATAAATGCGCAGTTTCAGCACGGATAACAAAATTATATCAGTTTGAATCATTTTTGGTGATAAAAGTACTGCAAATGTGTCATTTGAATAGATGCATCCACTAATTCAGCTTGCATTCAATTTAAAAGGGACATCACGGTAAAAACGTTGCAATTTTCACTGAATGTACGCGTTTTACAGTTATGTTTCTGTGCTGTCCCAATGTTCACAGTCAATCCCTATGTCCAGCTTGACCACTCGATTTAGTTGGGAACCCCCATCTTGAATTAGCGCGAAAATTATTTTTAGATCATTACGTGACTGTTTTGAAATCGGTGCAACACAAACAGACGATAGTTTACAAGGCGATATCTATATTCCATCTGGGTTAGTTGGATAACGATATTATACAGTGGTTTAAATGTTAAATAACACGTTCTGTATATATTACGGCACACATATTTATGTGTAAATAAGTGTAAACACTGTTCATATAGTATAGTGACAGTACCGATGTACTTGTACAGACTGTGTAAATATCACCGAGCTTGTGGAACTATTACCGAATTTGTGTTAAAAGGAGGTGGTGCACGGCGGCCCACGGCCGAATCTTATTTTATGCATGATATTATGATAGACTTTTACCAAATACATGTCATTTTAGACACTAAAACGAAAATTGGCAAATGCTGTCTACGCAGCGCCACCTAACATGATTTCTGTAAAAAATGTGTACCCTCCCTTTTAAATTCAATATATTTCTCTTACAAAAGTACTTGATAAATTTCATATTGCTTTGATAGTCTCATGTGATGTTATATTTTATAAAAACATGTATATTTAGTATGAATTTGTATAATAGAAAGTGTAATTACAGCTTTTTTTAACAAAAGTATCAGTAAACAAATTACCTTCTTGAAATTTTCTTTTATTTGTTAAGTAGATAAAATGTAATAATCGTTGGAGTACTATCAAATTTTGCTTTTAAAAAACATGTTTGCATATTAATCTTAATACACAATCAAAAAAATCATCAAATATTACTGGATAACAAAAGATTTTTGCATACAAAGAAAGGTCATGAAGTAAATTGTATAAAAAAAAACAAGGGTTAAAAAGGGGCACCCTGTCTGACACAAGCAGTAAAGTCTGATTGCATTATAATTTTTGTTGGATTATTCTATAACAATAACATATACATTGCTGATTTAATACGCTACCAAATGAAATCCAGACACAAATCCCAAACGAAATATAATCTTTGGATTCAATATTCAAGTCTACATAAAGAGAAACCCATTTCTGGTTATTATTGTACTTGTCCTGCTGGTCAAAGAACGGTTGGTATGTGTGCGCATATGGCAAGTGTACTTTTTTTTATTGAGGAACTAGCAATCAGAACAAAAAGTCGTTACAACAACGAAATTTTATGTCACTAATGATGTAAATCTCATAATAGACTACACGAAGCTACATGGTGTAGTTACAATCATAATTAGATAAGCCCACAACATGATCAGTAAAACGTTTGTCATAAAATGATGTTTACTCGAACGTTTTGATGTACATGTACCTTTTGTAGCATTTGCCTCTATTTTTCAGCACTTTCGGTACTTTGATATGTTGTCCAAAATTTGGGGTGTAAGCATTTAACATAATAAAATCTTGGCATATCCAGTAATTCACAAAATAAATTTGTTTCATTAAATGTTTATGAATATCCATAGATTATTTCTAACCGGAAATAACTTTGTGGTATTAGACTTTAAATGAAAAGTTAAAAACAATGATTTTCACAAAGAAGACATCAAATTAGGCTGAAATTTAATTTTAGTGTCACGGAGCGTGATGATTCATATACAAAATTAAACCTTAAACAAATGGGGTGAATTTGTTTCACAAATAGGAAATAAAAATGTGTTCTATAATAATTAGTGGTCAAACATTAGCTTCTTATGCAGTTTGATGGGGAAATAATGAACTTACCAAAAAAAAGAATATATACATTGAGGAATGGAAATTAATTCCTCTCACATAATCGGGGATATTATGCTTTTGACAAAAATATGTTTCCGGGGAAAAAAAATCGCCGTTAGCCCTCCTATGCACCACCTCCTTACCGAGTTTGTGTAAATATTACCGAGATTGAGAGAGAAAATGGGAAGAAGAAAGTTAATCGCAGGAAAAGAAAATACCCAAACTTTAGTCGCCTCTTACTATAATGCGGCAGAGACACAAGTCTCCCCTCCACTACTTCCTAAAAGACAACTAAAAGAGCAAACATTTGTACATAAACAAAGATCTGTCACTATCTCGCTCCTCTCACTAACATAACTGGATGATACCAATGTACATAAACCATTTTTTTTTTTTTTTTTATTAAAACCGGTACACATCTGGCGCCCAGAAAAAGTCGGAGACAGCCGCCGGAAACCTGTATCCAAAGGCTTGAAACCAATTTATTACAACCTTACAGGTGGATATGGCAGTGGGGGTAACGTTGGACTTACGTTATTAAGAAAATATATTATGTTTCATTTTGTTTTTTTTTGTATGCGGAAAATCAGTAAACAGTAGATGACAATGTAGTCGTTACTGTTGCAATAATACTGACCAGGGGACGGAGAAAATATATACCGTTTTATTCAGGACTATACGTAACCAAAATATATGTATCATTACTTTAGAACGTTTTGGTTAAAAATACGATGTTATATTTTACATCAGAATAGTTCTGAAATTTTAAATAGAGCAACAAGACACTCGACAGAGTCATGGTAACTAGACTAAACTCCAGACTGTCAACAAGACACTCGACAGAGTCATGATAATTAGACTAAACCCCAGACTGTCAACAAGACACTCGACAGAGTCATAATAACTAGACTAAACTCCAGACTGTCAACAAGATACTCGACAAAGTCAAGATAATTAGACTAAACTCCAGACTGTCAACAAGACACTCGACAGTCATGGTAACTAGACTAAACTCCAGACTGTCAACAAGACACTCGACTGAGTCATGATAACTAGACTAAACTCCAGACTGTCAACAAGACACTCGACAAAGTCATGGTAACTAGACTAAACTCCAGACTGTCAACAAGATACTCGACAAAGTCAAGATAACTACACTAAATCCCGGACTGTCAACAAGACACTCGACGGAGTCATGATAACTAGACTAAACCCCAGACTGTCAACAAGATACTCGACAATGTCACGAAAACTAGACTAAACTCCATACTGTAAACAAGACACTCGACAGTCAAGATAACTAGACCAACCTCCAGACTGTCAACAAGACACTCGACAAAGTCAAGATAACTAGACTAAACCCCAGACTGTCAACAAGACACTCGACAGTCATGGTAACTAGACTAAACTCCAGACTGTCAACAAGACACTCGACAGTCATGGTAACTAGACTAAACTCCAGACTGTCAACAAGACACTCGACAGAGTCATGATAATTAGACTAAACCCCAGACTGTCAACAAGACACTCGACAGAGTCATAATAACTAGACTAAACTCCAGACTGTCAACAAGATACTCGACAAAGTCAAGATAATTAGACTAAACTCCAGACTGTCAACAAGACACTCGACAGTCATGGTAACTAGACTAAACTCCAGACTGTCAACAAGACACTCGACAGAGTCATGATAATTAGACTAAACCCCAGACTGTCAACAAGACACTCGACAGAGTCATAATAACTAGACTAAACTCCAGACTGTCAACAAGATACTCGACAAAGTCAAGATAATTAGACTAAACCCCAGACTGTCAACAAGACACTCGACAGAGTCATGATAATTAGACTAAACTCCAGACTGTCAACAAGACACTCGACAGTCATGGTAACTAGACTAAACTCCAGACTGTCACGAGACACTCGACAGAGTCATGATAATTAGACTAAACCCCAGACTGTCAACAAGACACTCGACAGAGTCATGATAATTAGACTAAACTCCAGACTGTCAACAAGACACTCGACAGTCATGGTAACTAGACTAAACTCCAGACTGTCAACAAGACACTCGACAGAGTCATGATAATTAGACTAAACTCCAGACTGTCAACAAGACACTCGACATAGTCATGGTGACTAGACTAAACTCCAGACTGTCAACAAGACACTCGACATAGTCATGGTAACTAAACTAAACTCCAGACTGTCAACAAGACACTCGACAGAGTCATGGTGACTAGACTAAACTCCAGACTGTCAACAAGACATTCGATATAGTCAACATAACTAGACTAAACTACAGACTGTCAACAAGACACTCGACAGAGTCGGGATAAATAGACTAAACTCCAGACTGTCAACAAGACACTCGACAGAGTCATGATAACTTGACTAAACTCCATACTGTAAACAAGACACTCGACAGAATTATGATAACTAGACTTAACTCCAGACTAACAGGACACTCGACAGAGTCATGGTAACTAGACTAAACTCCAGACTGTCAACAAGACACTCGACAGTTATGGTGACTAGACTAAACTCCAGACTGTCAACAAGACACTCGACAAAGTCATGGTAACTAGACTAAACCCCAGACTGTCAACAAGACACTCGACAGTCATGATAACTAGACTAAACTCCAGACTGTCAACAAGACACTCGACAGAGTTATGGTGACACGACTAAACTCCAGACTGTCAACAAGACACTCGACAGTCATGGTAACTAGACTAAACTCCAGACTGTCAACAAGACACTCGACAGTCATGGTAACTAGACTAAACTCCAGACTGTCAACAAGACACTTGCCAGAGTCATGATAACTAGACTAAACCCCAGACTGTCAACAAGACACTCGACAAAGTCATGGTAACTAGACTAAACTCCAGACTGTCAACAAGACACTCGACAGAGTCATGATAATTAGACTAAACTCCAGACTGTCAACAAGACACTCGACAAAGTCATGGTAACTAAACTAAACTCCAGACTGACAACAAGACACTCGACAGAGTCATGGTGACTAGACTAAACTCCATACTGTAAACAAGACACTCGACAGAGTCCTGCTAACTAGACTAAACCCCGGACTGTCAACAAGACACTCGACGGAGTCCTGCTAACTAGACTAAACCCCGGACTGTCAACAAGACACTCGACAAAGTCAAGATAACTAGACTAAACTCCAGACTGTCAACAAGACACTCGACAGAATTATGATAACTAGACTTAACTCCAGACTAACAGGACACTCGACAGAGTCATGATAATTAAACTAAACTCCAGACTGTCAACAAGACACTCGACAAAGTCAAGATAACTAGACTAAACCCCGGACTGTCAACAAGACACTCGACGGAGTCATGATAACTAGACTAAACCCCAGACTGTCAACAAGACACTCGACAGAGTCCTGCTAACTAGACTAAACTCCAGACTGTCAACAAGACCCTCGACAGAGTCCTGCTAACTAGACTAAACTCCAGACTGTCAACAAGACACTCGACAGTCTCATGATAACTAGACTAAACTCCAGACTGTCAACAAGGTACTCGACAGAGTCACGGTAACTAGACTAAACTCCAGACTGTCAACAAGACACTTGACAGAGTCATGATAACTAGACTAAACCCCAGACTGTCAACAAGACACTCGACAGTCATGGTAACTAGACTAAACTCCAGACTGTCAACAAGACACTCGACAGTCATGGTAACTAGACTAAACTCCAGACTGTCAACAAGACACTCGACAGAGTCATGGTAACTAGACTAAACCCCAGACTGTCAACAAGACACTCGACAGTCATGGTAACTAGACTAAACTCCAGCTGATCAAGACATCAAAGCATTAACTAACGACACAGTAATTTCATTTACCCTTATAGTGCCGTAGGGCCGATTAGGGCCGATTTCCTTGTTTCCAGAGTGCCAGAGGGCCGATTGGGCCGATCTTCTGGTTTCCAGAGTGCCAGAGGGCCGATTGGGCCGATCTTCTGGTTTCCAGAGTGCCAGTGGGCCGATTGGGCCGATTGGGCCGATTATACGGGTATCAATATTCTTTCAGGATTATTCAAAGTAAACGTTTTTATAATTGAATAGCAATTTGTACATATGACCGCTAACAGAAAGTCTGCAAAATCTTTACAACCAAACATGACGTCATAAACGTCATCGTAATATGTCATACTGTAATGTTCACAAAAAAAAGATGGTAGGCATATGGGTACAGGCGTTTCCGCCAGAGCCCGCGAGAAGAACACAGTTTACAGAAAGACCGGGCTTGCGACATATGCCAGCAAGGAATGCTTCGCCGATCACTTATTTCAATTTGCTGTTTACAGTTGGTTTGATGAAGGAAATCATTCGGCGAACAAACAGGTACTTTCGCCATATTTTTTGCTATTCTGTACTGCTACTGTAAATGTTACATTTTACCAATGAAATAGAATCTAAAACCACGGGAGATTAATTCTGTTGATTAAAATAATTAAATAAAATATAGACATCATGCGAATATATTTATGTCATGTATGTATATATCATGGTACACATGTACCAAATACATTGTAACTACTTCCAGTCCAGAGCATATTTGTAAATATACTCGAAAATTACTGTCTGGAAATAAATCTTTTGATCTTTATTATATCCTTAAAAAATCATCATGAATTATTCTTGTAATTACATATATTTACACGTGTACACACCATATCTTTAGGGAACAACCAACCAATTGAAAAAATATATTTTTGAAACAGCCCCTGTGTATAGAATGTTGAGCCAAGGATAAAATGTCTGGCAGCCACTGATTGGCCAGTATGTTATGAAGTGAGAAAATAGATATGTAGCCTGATAGGTAACTATCAATAAGAAATGTTGATATAAATTTCTTAAGTCCGATTGGTTTTTTTCCCAAAAGTTCACGTAATAATAGTAAACAGGTAAACATTTAAGATTTTTGAGAATTTTTACTGCGAAATTCACCTATTTTCAAAATGGCTACCCTGGAGAAAATTTGAGCTGAAGGACCCAACTTTTTTTTTGATTAGGTGTTATATCAGACCCTAAACTTTTGTTATAAACCATAATCGTCATATTCAATTCAAGAATTTGAATGAAATAATCCAAAACGTTAACACTAAGGTCTATGGGAAAACAATTGGTTGGTTGGTCTCTACATACGTGTACACACCATATATTTATACGTGTACATACCCATATATTTATACGTGTACACACCATATATTTATACGCATATACACACCATATATTTACACGTGTACAAACCATATATTTATACGTGTACACACAATATTTATACGTGTACACACCATATATTTACACGTGTACACACAATATATTAATACGTGTATACACACCATATATTTATACGTGTACACACCATATATTTATACGTGTATACACACCATATATTTATACGTGTACACACCATATATTTATACGTGTATACACACCATATATTTATACGTGTACACACCATATATTTATACGTGTACACACCATATATTTATACGTGTACACACAATATATTTATACGTGTATACACACCATATATTTATACGTGTACACACCATATATTTATACGTGTACACACCATATATTTATACGTGTATACACACAATATATTTATACGTGTACACACCATATATTTATACGTGTACACACCATATATTTATACGTGTATACACACAATATATTTATACGTGTATACACACCATATATTTATACGTGTACACACCATATATTTATACGTGTACACACCATCTATTTATACGTGTACACACCATATATTTATACGTGTATACACACAATATATTTATACGTGTACACACCATATATTTATACGTGTACACACCATATATTTATACGTGTATACACACAATATATTTATACGTGTACACACCATCTATTTATACGTGTACACACCATATATTTATACGTGTATACACACAATATATTTATACGTGTACACACCATATATTTATACGTGTACACACCATATTTTTATACGTGTATACACACAATATATTTATACGTGTACACACACCATATATTTATACGTGTATACACACCATATATTTATACGTGTACACACAATATATTGATACGTGTACACACCATATATTTATACGTGTACACACAATATTTATACGTGTACACACCAACTATTTATACGTGTACACACCCATACATTAAAAATGTACATCGTATCGTGTCCATTATCAATACAAGCAATACTATAACATAAAAAGTAAGGATAAAAAAGTTGGTCATATGTTAATGGAAAGCATTGTGCCTCCATGACTCCAAGGGAATCAAACCCTCTCGGTGTTGGATAGGGGGTACAGATATATCCAAATAATACCATATAGAGTAGATATTCTATTTATGATCTCTGAGATATCATAGTATCATGAGCAATGCTAAGGGGACTCTCAATACGTATACATCCCCGTTTGTTACATATATAGAAGTTTTTTGCAAAAAGATTTTTTTTTAAAAGCAACAAAACTGGTTAATAAAGGGTACAAACTATTTATTGTTTCCTTTTAGATATGCCCGTAATCATTTATCAACATATAGGGACATGATTGGAAGACAATAAAAGACTTCAGACATAGACAGGCATTATGTAAACTTAGGATTTCAGCACATTGCAATTGCCTAAGGGTTGAAACTGGGAGGCACACAAAGCCCTTATTGAAAAGATCAGAGCAAATTTGTATATACTGCTCTTCATATCTAGTTGAAGATGAAAGTATCGTGCAGCCATTGTTCAAAAGATATCCAAACTTAGTTGCTTTACCGGATAATTCTAAATTTATATGGCTGCTCACAAATGAAGACGAAACTATTTATCAAATGTTGCCAATATATAATCAATGCCTTTGAAAAAGAAGTAAATTTAAAGAATAAACATTTAGCCGACCCACCTGGGCACAAATATAAACTGTAATTCATAACTTATTATCTTCTAATGTATGCAAGTACTGTACACACAGTTTTTAACCTTAGCAAGGCCTTACTGTAGTATAGGTTGTCACTTCAAACTTGTTTGTATTGCATATCTAATATGTTTGTATTGTATGAGTATGCATGCGCTATATGCCTCACATCATATTGGATTTTGAACCGGACAATTTTTACGAACGAGTGTCATCGTTATAGAGCTGTGTATTGTTAACCGAGCCTTGCACATCTGCTGGGTATTTTGGTTATCTTTATTATAAATGATTGCATGGAGAGAAAAAAATTTAGATTTAAATGACACAAACAGTATTGATACTTGCATTGTTGTTAGGCATTTCGCCACGATACATGGAGTTTATAAACAATTTATATTTTACTCATTTGAGAAGCTGTCATGCCACCATCCAGGAAAAGGTCCAGGAGCCTGAGGCACCCCAGGGTACCAGTGTATACGTGACTCATTCATTGCCAGTCAGCCAGGCAGTCTCGGCTTCAGGTATGCCTTCCCCATTGATATATATATATATAGTTATTTAGGCATATATTTGAACAAAGTTGTGGCTGGGGCCTTGAAGGAAGGTTTTGATAGTGCTTTCAAGCTTCATTACTAGGGTCCAAGAGAGTCGGGGGGGGGGGGGGGGGGGATAAATAAATGAATAGATAAATTGTGCTCAGCTGTACAAAATCATGATATTCTGGTTACAAAATTACAGCATGAGGTGGAAGCTGGTAGGATGATGCCCCCTTTAAAAGCAAACCAATTTCCAATCTTAGGATTCCACCAGTAGGTTAAGTTAATGGGGGTTGGAGGCTAATTCAAAATTTGAAAAGGTTCTGGAGTTGTCATTGATATAGATTTGTTTACAAAATCGAAGATCCAATTAAAAGACCTACAAAGTTTGTTAGGAAAGTTAGCTTTCCTGTCAAAGCAATGGCAGGCGTGAGAGCATTCTCTAGGAGATTGTATGGGTTGCTAGCTGGAGCTTCAAGTCCAATTGTTTGGCTAAAGAAAGCAAAAAGGACATTGGGGTTTAGCTAGAGTTCTTTCAGTTATTTAATGGTACATTTCATTTCTTTGATCAGGACTGGATCTCTAGCACTGAATTAGGGCTGTTCACTGATAGTGCAGGTAACATTGAATTAGGTTGTTGTGCTAATTTTGGAAAGCATTGGTTTAGCTCTAGTGGCCAAGTAGTTGGCATAGATTGCCAGTCCTCAGAGACATTAAACTTTTTTGAGTTCTTTCAGTTATTTAATGGTACATTTCATTTCTTTGATCAGGACTGGATCTCTAGCACTGAATTAGGGCTGTTCACTGATAGTGTAGGTAACATTGATTTAGGTTGTGCTAATTTTGGAAAGCATTGGTTTGTGTTCAAGTGGCCAAGTAGTTGGCATGGTTTGCCAGTCCTCAGAGACATTAAACTTTTGAGTTGATATCAGTAGTTATAGCACTCTATACATGACAGGGGGAGTTTTGTAATAAAAGATCAACACCCCACAGATATCCCTCATTCCCTTTTGGAGGAGTTTCGGAACAAGTTTGATGAATTAATCTCTGCATCTATTTCTCAAATGCAGCCCAAGCCTATTAAACAGGATTGAATATGTTTAAAGCCTTTGTAACAGAGAGTGACCTTCCAAGGATGTGGCCCCCTACTTTTGAGTCAGATTCTGAATTTTGTGGTGTGTGTGCCAGATGATGGGAAGTCTCCTGCATCTGTTATTTTTTTTAGCTGGTGCGGGTTTTTCATGCTAAATGTTCAGGGCATTCAGACTTGATTTCTCAGAGAATTTTCTGGTGTTTTATATATAAAAAAAAAACAAAAACAAAAAAACAACAGGAGAAGGCAAAGGAAAGCTAAGGATAGAAGGGCCCTTATCATCACCACTGAGATACTGTCGAGGCTCTTAAGGGCATTGCCTTTGTTATGTAGCTCAATATATGAGGGGGCGTTGGAGTTCAGACTCATTTAAATGTTGAAAACATTAGAATACAAAAAAAAATAAAAATAAAAAAAAAACAAAAACAAAAAACAAAAAAAAACGGCTATTTGAAATTGAGTTTTAGACTACCAATATTAGCCTGGGCTGGAGCACTGGATTCTCCTTGCTCCCCTTCGCAATGCATGTTCACACTCCAAAGTGTTTATTAGATCTTGTCCCTGGGCATTGGTTTATCCTTGTTCTCATTATTATCAGCTCGTGGCCATTTACTCCAATACATGAGCTTAATTCAGCCTGAAGTTTTCATGGAATCACAGTCGCTCTGTATATATATAGGTGGCTAGTCTATTATTAAAATAGGGGGGATAGGGTTAGTTTATTCGAAGCAGACATTGTGCACCTCAACTCTGTAGGTAATAATATATATAAGTCCTGTTTCAGAGTTCTTATGTTTGTTGGCCACGGTGAATTGAGTTGTTAGCTGCGTTCCCCACTACGTCTTTTTGGCTTAAAAAATTTCGATTTTCAAATGGGAAAAAACCCCGCGGGGGTTTTTTTGTACCCCCCGAATCCCCCCCCGGGGGGGGAAATTTGGGTTTTTTTTGCCTTTTTAAAAAACAGAAGTTTAAAAAAATTTTGGGAAAAGTTTAAAAAAAAAATTTGGGGGGGGCCCCGGGTGGGCCCCCCCCGGGGACGAAGGGGGTGGGGGGGGAGGGGAGCCCGCCTTTTTTTTTGGGGGGGGCGGGGAAAGGGGATTAGGGTGTTTTGAGATTTTTGGGGGTTTTTAAAAAAAAAAAAAAAAAAAAAAAAGGGAAGGGAAAGGGGAAAAAAAAGGGGAAAAAATTATTTGGGGGGGAGGTTTAAAAGGATTTTTGGATGTGGAGGGGGCCCGGGGGGAAAAAATTTAAAAAAAAAGGGGAAAAAAAAAAAAAATAAAAAAAAAAAAAAAAAAAAAAAAAAAAGGGGGGAAATTTTTAAGGGAATTATGGGGGGGGGGGGGATTTTGCTTTGAAAAATGAAAAAATGAAAAAATTTGGGCCCCGGGCAATTTTTTTCTTTTGTCTCAATCCAAACATGAGTTAAAATGGTTTTGGAAACTTTAAATTTGGGAAAGGGGTTTTTTTAAAAAAAAAGGGGGGGGGAAAAAAAGGGGGGTTTTGACCCCAATCAAAAAAATTTAAAATTGTTTTAATTTAGTTTGGGGGGAAAAAGGTAAAAAAAGTTTAGGTTCCCCTTTGTTTTGGGGGGGAAAAATTGGATTTTGGGTGTGGGGGACTTTTCCCTTTTTGGGGAAAAAATTTTTACAAAAATTTTTAAAAAAAAATTTATTTTACCTTTTAAAATTTTGGGTTTTGGGGTAATTGGTTTTCTGCCCTTTTTAGTTCCCTTTTTTTTTTTGGGGGGGTTTGTTTTTTTTTAAACCATTGCGGATTTCGAAATGGTCATATATTATTATTTCCCTTAGTTTAAAAATTTAAATGGGTTCATTTCCTTTCACAAATTTCTAGTCAACTTGCATTGTCATTATATTTGTTTCTTGTACTGGTATTTATGCATGTTGGGCCGTTATTGACGCCTTTGATTTATGTACTGTATGGGCCGTTATTGACGCCCTTTCTTGTGTAGGCTGTTATTGACGCCTCTTGTCTTGTGGGCCGTTATTGACGCCCTTTATTGTGCAGGCCGTTATTGACGCTTCTTGTCTTGTGGGCCGTTATTGACGCCCTTTCTTGTGCAGGCCGTTATTGACACATCTTGAATTGTGGGCCGTTATTGACGCCCTTCTTTGTGCAGGCCGTTACTGACGCCTCTTGATTTGTGGGCCGTAATTGACGCCCATTTAAATTGGCAATACAAAAAATAAACACCGTGGCCATTACTATCAGTATTGTGTTTGTTGTTTTGTTTAATAATACAAGTTATTACTACAGAATAACTTGGGTTATTTAATCGAACAACATTTGTTTATATGTTTTTTAAAATAGTATAATTAAGTTTCCCAAACGAAGTGATTTGATGGTAATTTGAATTACCTCCCTTGTACCAGTTGCTAACACCGTTGACCTTTTGTTTTGCACCGGAAGTGACCTTTCGGTTTCATATCGTCGCGGTGTAAAAGAAACCCACCCACCCTTTCCCATATTTTAGAATAGTTTTCTGTGCTGGTTTTCTCTTTGTTCAAGACACCTTGGATTGTTGCTGACCTTGTAGATGGTCATTTATGCTGATTAAGATGCACCTTTTGGAGACTTTACCTATCCACTTATGGGGTTCCATCAGGATGGACAAAATGTTCAGTGCTCAATCAATTTCAGGACATTTAATTTGGTCTGTATACTTTGTGTCTGCTTTGCGTGATTCAAAAAAAAAAAAAAAAAAAAAAAAAATTAAGTTCTTTCATTTTGATACCAGCTTAACAGTACTTGCGGTCCTTTGGGACTACTTGTGGCAGGACTTCGCTAACATCGGTGCAGTGAATTATTATATATTATATTTCATTCACATATAAGTTTAAATAAATTGGCATAATATGGGATGATCATTGGATTTTCCTTGTTCACAAAATTTCTTAATTTTCAGTCAACTTGCATTGTCATTATATTTGTTTCTTGTACTGGTATTTATGCATGTTGGGCCGTTATTGACGCCTTTGATTTATGTACTGTATGGGCCGTTATTGACGCCCTTTCTTGTGCAGGCTGTTATTGACGCCTCTTGTCTTGTGGGCCGTTATTGACGCCCTTTCTTGTGCAGGCTGTTATTGACGCCTCTTGTCTTGTGGGCCGTTATTGACGCCCTTTCTTGTGCAGGCTGTTATTTACGCCTCTTGTCTTGTGGGCCGTTATTGACGCCCTTTCTTGTGCAGGCCGTTATTGACGCCTCTTGAATTGTGGGCCGTTATTGACGCCCTTTCTTGTGCAAGCCGTTATTGACGCCTCTTGATTTGTGGGCCGTAATTGACGCCCAGTTAAATTGGCAATACAAAAAATAAACACCGTGGCCATTACTATCAGTATTGTGTTTGTTGTTTTGTTTAATAAACATTTTATTGGTACACAAACGGTGTCTCAATACTAACAATTACATATCTAATAACACAATGCATAGGATTTAACCGTTTTGAAAAAATCATAATATGAAGTTACCAGCCGGTGGTTGTTGGGGAGCGCCCCGTGATTATATATTATGTTTAGATTTTACTGCCCCCTGGTGTTAGAATAGTTTGAAAAATGCATCAAGGTTTTTTTGGGACATAATTCTGAAACACTTACATTGTTGTTGTGAAACAAAATATACTTAGATAACCAAATAGGAAAAGAGGAAAATGCGATATTAAACCACTAAATTCGAAAACCATAAAACTATCAAGCAGAAACTGAAAAATGACATATTAAATCAAAGTTTTTGGTCACAAAATATAAATAGCCGACTAATATCTAAAATTGTTAAACACAATTTTACTTAGTTTATAGCATCAGTCTGCAGCGATAGGAATATAAAACAAAGAAACACAAACTATCTAACGCTGAATAAAAGAAATTAAATATCAACAATTATCCCTATGTAAAAATAAAGAAATGAAAAAATAAAAGATAAAGGAACAATAATCAAAGCAATAAGTTAAATGGTTAAACAAACAAGAAAAGTTAAACATATAATTATGTCCCTTTTAACCCTCCATACGTAAGAGATTAGATTTGTTATCGAAAATATGAACGTTGGTCTAGCTGATTGACCCACTTCCGTCACAAAAGTTGAGCGATGTCGTAAAACGACACGGAAAAATCGTCAAAAAGAAACATTTTATCGGTACACAAACGGTGTCTCAGTACTAATAATTATATATCTAATAAGCACAATGCCTAGGATTTAACCGTTTTGAAAAAATCATAATATGAAGTTACCAGTCGGTGGTTGTTGGGGAGCGCCCCGTGATTATATATTATGTTTAGATTTTACTGCCCCCTGGTGTTAGAATAGTTTGAGAAATGCATCAAGGTTTTTTTGGGACATAATTCTGAAACACTTACATTGTTGTTGTGAAACAAAATATACTTAGATAACCAAATAGGAAAAGAGGAAAATGCGATATTAAACCACTAAATTTGAAAACCATAAAACTATCAAGCAGAAACTGAAAAATGACATATTAAATCAAAGTTTTTGGTCACAAAATATAAATAGCCGACTAATATCTAAAATTGTTAAACACAATTTTACTTAGTTTATAGCATCAGTCTGCAGCGATAGGAATATAAAACAAAGAAACACAAACTATCTAACGCTGAATAAAAGAAATTAAATATCAACAATTATCCCTATGTAAAAATAAAGAAATGAAAAAATAAAAGATAAAGGAACAATAATCAAAGCAATAAGTTAAATGGTTAAACAAACACGAAAAGTTAAACATATAATTATGTCCCTTTTAACCCTCCATACAGGAGATGGATTAGATTATATGGACATTGGTATAAGCAGTGAGTTTTGAACAGTGGAAAGCTTCAACTTTTGACGCCGGTATTGGTATAGATCGTCGCTTGCACGCATAGAATAAATAAATACTTATGTTAACTCTCTCTCTCTCTCTCTCTCTCTCTCTCTCTCTCTCTCTCTCTCTCTCTCTCTTGTGCCCAATCCCGATTGCACAAAAGGCAATAAAATAAGTTTAAACTAAACTATTCAGCTTGCATTCAATTTAAAAGGGACATCACAGTAAAAAAGTTGCAATTTTCACTGAATGTACGCGTTTTGTTCCTTTCCAGTTATGTTACTGTGCTGTTCCAATGTTGACAGTCAATCCCTATGTCCAGCTTGACCACTCGATTTAGTTGGAAATCCCCCTCTAAATTTAGCACGGAAATTATTTGTAGATCATTACGTGACTGTTTTGAAATCGTGGCAACACAAACACATGAAAGTTTACAAGTCGATATCTATATTCCATCTGGGTTAGTTTGATAACGATACTATACACAGTGGTTTAAATAACACGTTCTGTATATATTACGGCACACATATTTATGTGTAAATAAGTGTAAACACTTTTCATATAGTGTAGTGACAGTAGCGATCAGAGACATATATACATGTATATATATATGTCTCTGTAGCGATGTACTGGTACAGACTGTATAAATATTATAGAGTTTGTGGAACTAATACCGAGTTTGTGTGAATATTACCGAGTTTTTGGAACTATTACCAAGTTTGTGTGAATATCACCGAGTTTGTGTAAATATTACCGAGATTGTCATGACCTACTTTCAAACAATCAAGCAGAATACGAGCGGCGTCCGTATTACTGCTGTTTTTATGTTTGTTCTAGGATTGTGTTTGGCCCATTTTCCTATTATTCTCTTCATTGCGGAAGCTGTTATCGTTTTCAACCGCAGTAGATTCACATTGGAAGCCATTGTTGTTTCCATCTATTTTAGTTTGTTGTGCGCATGCGTTTATCGTATATGTCACAAAATTTGCATATTCAGAGTGATCATACATCATAAAATTCGATTCGTTATTGTTCAGAAGGTTATTTTTTTAAAAGATATACCCAATAAAATGATAAAAATTACAAAATAAATATTGGTTTACCGTGAGGTCCCTTTAACTTTGTTTCGTTTTTAACTGTATATCTGCATTTTGTATTGACCGCTACATTGACCAATCACATACTTCATCTTGACCAGAAACGCCACATGTCGCGTCATATCCAGGGCCAAAACAAAATTAGACGGCTATGCCGAGCAACCATTACACACATGTATCCATCTGTACGTGTAACACTGCAGAAATACTAATTTTGATACGATGAGATTACATGTGTCCATTGCCTCACATTGAAACATCTTATGTCTTTTGCAATAACACGGATAAAATGGCTTAGTCAATGATTCTGAGCAACAAAGTATTTTTCTGTTTGTTTGTTTGTTGTTGTTTTTTTATTATTATTTTTTTTCAGTTTTTTGTTTTAGTTTTTTGCTTTTTTTTCGGCATAACCGTATAACTTTCTTTTTGCAACGGATATGACGGGAAAGGTGGCGTTAATGGTCAAGATGAAGCGTGTGATTGGTCAATGTAGCGGTAAATGAAAAATGCAGATATGCAGTTAATGACGAAACAAAATTAAGATTGAATGCAAGCTGAATAAGTGGATGTATCTATTCAAATGACACCTTAATAAAATCATATTCCTGATTCAAATACAGCGTTATTATCACCAAAAATGAATCAAACTTATTCCATTTTGTTATCCGTGCTGAAACGCATTTATTAATAAGGTAGCAGTGTACAGTAAAAATGACAAATTCTGAAAAATATGGCACATGTTTTAGATATGTAAATATTGCCAGTTAACCTTACATATAACCTCTAGTAAAGTATATATATTTGAAAACTGTACAACATTTGTAATTTTAATAGAGCTCTGATGAAGGATAAGTAAACGGATATTTAAAATCCGGAACCAATTTATCAATTTTTGCTTTAATAAATGTAAAGTCTGTATATACTTCTTCATACTGAATATACGAATTATAGTGTACATTTATTTTTTCATTTTTTATGCATATCATAATACAGGAGTTATTTGCTTAACAAAAAAAATTGCCATGGCCAGGCTGTCTTACTGTGGTGTGCTACCTAAGTTCGTTAATGTATTTCACATCCAGTTTTAAATTATAACAACCACCATTAAAATTATGCCGTTTATCTTTTTTAAAGATATTTCTTGTTTAATTCTATTTTTGTTTTGCAGCACGATTTACTTTTACCAGAAATCATAACATGGATGTTTTAATTTAATAGATTTGGTGATTAAGTTAAACATTCATACACATTCATCATTTTATTGCAAATTACTTCCTTTATCAAGAAAACCATTTAAGGGTGTTTATTCCCGCCAAATAATTTAGTAATGATATAAAACACAAAACCTATTCACATTTCCGTTCTTCAGAATCACGAACTTAACCTTTCTGAACGGTTCAGTCAAACTTGCACGAGGTGAGGTTTTCCTAACCCTGACTTCATTCATTATAAGGTAGCACAAGAAGTTGATATTAGATTAAGTCCAGTAATTAATTTATTTTCAGGAGAGGGCTTTTATAGGCTTGTCCTGTTGCCCAATTCCCTTTGTCTGTACCATCTTGACAATAAAATATTCTGAAATCAAAACCTAATTTATTTTATTTTCTTGATTCTCTTTCGGGCGAAAAACAAACAAAAAAACAAGAACAGCATTTTCCCAAAGATTTATTGTTGTTGATTTTTTATCTGTTACAAAGTAAATAAACCAATTTAAATGAAAAGCCATATATGTATAGGATTTTGTACACTGACCTAGATAAAAACATTTCTGACGAAATCGGAATACAGACTGTATGGTCAATATCAGCTTAAGTTGAAAATCACTACTTACAAGAGTAAAATGGTAGCAAGTTATCCAATCCCACAGAGCCTTACTGTAAAATAAGCAGATATACAGTTTAGCCAAGGTTCTTAGGAGGGATATATACATAATAGACAAGGTTCTTAGATGGGAGATATGCATTATAGACCAGGTTCTTAGATAGGAGATATATAATATAGGCAAGGTTCTTAGATGGGAGATATACAGTAAAGACAAGGTTCTTAGGAGGGTTATATACCGTAAAGACAATGTTCTTAGATGGGAGATATATACTATAGACAAAGTTCTTAGATAGGAGATATGCAGTAATTGCAAGGTTCTTAGGAGGGATATATACCGTAAAGACAAGGTTCTTAGATGGGAGGTATACAGTATATGCAAGGTTCTTAGATAGGAGATATACAGTAAAGACAAGGTTCTTAGATGGGGGATATACATTAAAGCAAAGGTTCTTAGATAGGAGATATACAGTATAGCAAGGTTCTTAAATGGGATATACACAGTATAGACAAGGTTCTTAGGAGGGATATATACATAATAGACAAGGTTCTTAGATGGGAGATATGCATTATAGACAAAGTTCTTAGATTAGAGACATACAGTAAAGACAAGGTTATTTGATGGGAGATATAAAGTATAGCAAGGTTCTAAAATGGGAGATATACAGTATAGCTAAGGTTCTTAGATAGGAGATATACAATATAGCAAAGGTTTTTAGATAGGAGATATAAAGTTTAGCCAAGGTTCTTAGGAGGGATATATGCATAATAGACAAGGTTCTTAGATGGGAGATATGCATAATAGACAAGGTTCTTAGATGGGAGATATGCATAATAGACAAGGTTCTTAGATGGGAGATATGCATAATAGACAAGGTTCTTAGATGGGAGATATGCATAATAGACAAGCTTCTTAAATAGGAGGTATACAGTATAGGCAAGGTTTTTAAATGGGAGATATACAGTATAGCCAAGGTTCTTAAATAGGAGATATACACTATATGCAAGGTTCTTAGGAGGGATATATACAGTAAAGACAAGGTTCTTAGATGGGTGATATGCATTATAGCAAAGGTTCTTAGAAAGGAGATATACAGTATAGGCAAGGTTCTTTAATGGGAGATATACAGTATAGCCAAGGTTCTTAGATAGGAGATATACAGTATAGCAAATGTTCTTAGATAGGAGATAAACAGTATAGCAAAGGTTCTTAGATAGGAGATATACAGTATAGGCAAGGTTCTTTAATGGGAGATATACAGTATAGCAAAGGTTCTTAGATAGGAGATAAATAGTATAGCAAAGGTTCTTAGATAGGATATATGCAGTATAGGCAAGGTTCTTTAATGGGAGATATACAGTAAAGACAAGGTTCTTAGATAGGAGATATACAGTATAGCAAAGGTTCTTAGATAGGAGATATACAGTATAGGCAAGGTTCCTTAATGGGAGATATACAGAATAGACAAGAGT
Organism: Pecten maximus; assembly: GCF_902652985.1. Classification (NCBI taxonomy): domain Eukaryota; kingdom Metazoa; phylum Mollusca; class Bivalvia; order Pectinida; family Pectinidae; genus Pecten; species Pecten maximus. Next base: position 14,830,107 of record NC_047017.1, on the reverse strand, counting down.
CTTAGATGGGGGATATACAGTAAAGACAAGGTTCTTAGATAGGAGATATACAGTATAGGCAAGGTTCTTTAATGGGAGATATACAGTATAGCAAAGGTTCTTAGATATGAGATATACAGTATAGCCAATGTTCCTAAATGGGATATATACAGTATAGACACGATTCTTAGATAGGAGATATGCATTATAGACAAGGTTCTTGGATGGGAGATATGCATTATAGACAAGGTTCTTAGATTGGAGATAAGCATTATATACAAGGTTCTTAGATGGGAGATATACAGTATAGCTAAGGTTCTTGGATGGGATATATACATAATAGACAAGGTTCTTAGATGGGAGATATGCATTATAGACAAAGTTCTTAGATTAGAGACATACAGTAAAGACAAGGTTATTTGATGGGAGATATAAAGTATAGCAAGCTTCTTAAATGGGAGATATACAGTATAGCTAAGGTTCTTAGATAGGAGATATACAATATAGCAAAGGTTTTTAGATAGGAGATATAAAGTTTAGCCAAGGTTCTTAGGAGGGATATATGCATAATAGACAAGGTTCTTAGATGGGAGATATGCATAATAGACAAGGTTCTTAGATGGGAGATATGCATAATAGACAAGGTTCTTAGATGGGAGATATGCATAATAGAGAAGGTTCTTAGATGGGAGATATGCATAAAAGACAAGCTTCTTAAATAGGAGGTATACAGTATAGGCAAGGTTTTTAAATGGGAGATATACAGTATAGCCAAGGTTCTTAAATAGGAGATATACACTATATGCAAGGTTCTTAGGAGGGATATATACAGTAAAGACAAGGTTCTTAGATGGGTGATATGCATTATAGCAAAGGTTCTTAGATAGGAGATATACAGTATAGCCAAGGTTCTTAGATAGGAGATATACAGTATAGCAAAGGTTCTTAGATAGGAGATATACAGTATAGGCAAGGTTCCTTAATGGGAGATATACAGAATAGACAAGAGTCTTAGATGGGGGATATACAGTAAAGACAAGGTTCTTAGATAGAAGGTATACAGTATATGCAAGGTTCTTAGATAGGAGATATACAGTATAGGCAAGGTTTTTAAATGGGAGATATACAGTATAGCCAAGGTTCTTAGATAGGAGATATACACTATAGGCAAGGTTCTTAGGAGATATACAGTATATACAAGGTTCTTAGGAGGGATATATACAGTAAAGACAAGGTTCTTAGATGGGTGATATGCATTATAGCAAAGGTTCTTAGATAGGAGATATACAGTATAGGCAAGGTTCTTTAATGGGAGATATACAGTATAGCAAAGGTTCTTAGATATGAGATATACAGTATAGCCAATGTTCTTAAATGGGATATATACAGTATAGACACGATTCTTAGATAGGAGATATGCATTATAGACAAGGTTCTTGGATGGGAGATATGCATTATAGACAAGGTTCTTAGATTGGAGATAAGCATTATATACAAGGTTCTTAGATGGGAGATATACAGTATAGCTAAGGTTCTTGGACGGGAGATATGCATCAGACAAGGTTCTTAGATTGGATATACGCATTATAGACAAGGTTCTTAAATGGGAGATATACAGTAAAGACAAGGTTCTTAGATTGGAGATATACAGTTTAGCCAAGGTTTTTAGAAGGAATATATACAGTATAGACAAGGTTCTTAGATGGGAGATACACAGTATAGACAAGGTTCTTAGATAATGTGTCCACACAGTGGTCAAGGTTCTTAGATAATGTGTTCACACTCTGGTTAAGGTTCATAGATAATGTGTCCACACAGTGGTTAAGGTGTTTAGGTAATGTGTCCAAATAGTGGTCAAGGTTCTTAGATAATGTGTCCACACAGTGGTCAAGGTTCCTAGATGCTGTGTATACATATACATGTAGTAGTCAATGTTCTTAGATGCTACATTTATGTCTACATAGTGGTCAAGGTTCTCAAATGCTTTGTTTACACAGTGGTCAAGGTTCTTAAATGTCAATACAGTAGTCAAGATTCTTTAATGCCAATACAGTGGTCAAGGTTCTTAAGTGCTATGTCTACAAAGTGGTCAAGTTTTTTAGTTACGGTGTCTCTACAGTGTTGTAAAGGTTCCGAGATGACGTTGTGCCTACACAGTGGTCAAAGTTCTTAGATAATGTGTCCACACAGTGGTCAAGGTTCTTAGATAATGTGTCCACACAGTGGTCAAGATTCCTAGATGCTGCGTTTTTAAACTGTTGAATGTTTTCCGAAAAGGTAGTTAAAGTGTCAAATGTTTTTTTTTTTTTTTTTTTTCGCTTCTGAACAAATTATTTTACTGGGTAAATGTATATTTATAATATATAGGCACTGCTTGTTGTCGAATCCTTTTGTTATCCTAATAAAAATTGTTGAAATAACAACATAAGTAGGGAGGGGTCTCCAAATAAATAGTTACAATAATATGAACATACAAAATGTATGAACAATAACAGATCGCGGTCTTGAAATAACAATGCGGCGATATACGATGTCTGATCACAAGAAAAACATTTTGTTTCAGGGACGCAAAGTTTGCTGTTTTCTTTAGATGGAAGATTAGTAATTTGCGCGCTTAACATTAAATATAAAATCTATCAGTGAAGTTGTGGATAAGGTGGAAAGTAAATCTACGTCTATCCGAACTGTATGGAAAGCTATACTTTCGTTTTCTATTATTATTGACCAATAAGCGAGCGTGATAGATTGGTGGTGTGTTTTTCAGTCAATCAGAGCGAGGTGCTTAACGAGGTTCTTGGATTACTATCATACCTCGCCAGTTAGATAATATCCCAATTGGAGTGCCTCCCGCAAAGCGGAAGTTCCGTGTCGCCTCCGCACAGCGACGAGTTAGACAGCTCGGTTAGATAACCGTAGAGAATCGGCCTAGGTGTTCCGAATGTTTGTTTGACATATCTTATCATTCTACATCAACATGGCTGACGTGAGTATTGACTAATGCATGGTATTTAGAAAATCTTAAGGTCAAGAATTATGTTTAATTTTAAAAGCGAATAAATACCCACAAGTTTGAACAAAACAAGTCATGAAATATATATATGTTGATATTACAGATAATTTCTCAAAGTCTTAGTACGGAATAATTACAAGTCACACAAATAATCAAATCTGAAAAATAATCATGCTTTTATGCTCGTAAGTGTCTATAGCACAAAATCGGAGCATTTGTTTGGTTTTAGGTAGGCGTAAACACTTTTGGTTTGACCATGCAATGCAAATGGCGACTGTGAATTAAATTCGATAAATATTGTATAAAGGGCGCGAAAGTAGCAAGAGTTTTACCTTTAATTCAGTCAATTTTAGTTTCAACATAATGTTATTGGCTTTCAATATGGATTGGATATCAGGCTAAGATTATGTAAGTCCAAACTACCACAATCAAAATTTACATATTCATCATTATAATTAAAGGGAGAGAACTACAACTTATTGTATATTGTAAAATAAATCCATTACATGTATATTTATCGTCGTCATTCCATTGATTCAGATTTATTGAGTTGTCATGCACGAAATATACATGTCATAAAGTCTCTGTCAATACGTACACAACCATCGTTGGCCAGGAGAATTACGTTATATAATATCTATCTACTTAAAAAAAAAAAAAGTTTCTTCTTTTTGATAAGTATCGGATTACCTATATTCATATTAAGTGCAGTCACCACAATATATGATAAGCACTAGTGCTGAGCGATATTATCGATAAACCGGTTTATTTTGACACGAGTTAGTCGGTACAATATACCGTTACACGTAATTCAAAACCGTTTTTTTTCCGGTTTTCTGGTTTCACTTTCACTTTCCTATTACTTTTGTTTATGACCAGTCAGACGCTTTAACAGTACGTAGAATATGCAAGCCTCGATATGACTTGGATGACCCACACTTTGAATCAATGCAAGCATGGCGGATGTGAAGTACGTCAAACAAGAAATATCTTTAAAAAAATATCTTTAAAAAAGATAAACGGCATAGTTTTATTGCTTGTGGTTATAATGTAAAACTACTGGTGAAATAAATTAACGAACTACATTGTAATTAATAAATGCACAGTTTCAGCACGGATAACAAAATTATATCAGTTTGAATCATTTTTGGTGATAATAAGACTGGAAATGTGTCATTTGAATAGATGCATCCACTTATTCAGCTTGCATTCAATTTCAAAGGGACATCACGGTAAAAACGTTGCAATTTTCACTGAATGTACGCGTTTTGTTCCTTTCCAGTTATGTTTCTGTGCTGTTCCAATTTTCACAGTCAATCCCTATGTCCAGCTTGACCACTCGATTTAGTTGGGAATCCCCCTCTAAATTTAGCGCGGAAATTATTTTTAGATCATTACGTGACTGTTTTGAAATCGTGGCAACACTATCTATATTCCATCTGGGTTAGTTAGATAACGATATTATACACAGTGGTTTAAATGTTAAATAACACGTTCTGTAAATATTATGTCACACATGTTTATGTGTAAATAAGTGTAAACACTGTTCGTATAGTATAGTGACAGTAGCGATGTACTGGTACAGACTGTATTTGTGTAAATATTACCGAGATTATTATGGCCTACTATCAAACATTCAAGCAGAATACGAGCGGCGTCCGTATTACTGCTGTTTTCATGTTTGAACTGTTACAATCTATTGTACTGCTTCCCAAGTTTAATTCTAGGATTGTGTTTGACCCATTTTCCTATTATTCTCTTCATTGCGGAAGCTGTTATCGTTTTCAATTCCAGTCGATTCACATTGGAAGCCATTTTGTTTCCATGTGTTTTACTTTGTTGTGCGCATGCGTTTATCGTATATGTCACAAAATTTGCATATTTAGAGTGATAACATTTTAATAATTGATAATTCATGTTTTTATGTACATACATCATCAAATTCGAATGGTCATTGTTCAGAAGGTTATTTTTTTTAAAGAGATACACAATAATATGATAAAAAAATACAAAATAAATATTGGTTTACCGTGAGGTCCCTTTAACATTGTTTCGTTTTTAACTGTATATCTGCATTTTGCATTGACCGCTACATTGACCAATCACATACTTCATCTTGACCAGAACGCCACCTGTCGCGTCATATCCGGGGCAAAAAGAAAATTAGACGGTTATGTCGAAAAAAAAGAATACTAAGAACATAGCTAATTTAAGTTGACATATTTGACATGAAATTTTCACTTATTTAAACCTATTTAGGCTGCGAGAGGAAATATATCTTAATAACGAGAACGAGCGTCTTGATACATTGTCGCCATTTTCTTCAACTAATTATCAAACAAATCTCGGACCAATGTATCCGGAATCAAGTACAAACTAATAAAACAAAATTAGAAATAAACAATAAGATATCTGATTACATGACTTGAATATACAGAAATCAAGAATTGTATACTATTCATTTAAATGCATCTATAAAAAACCGAGTAAATCTGCAAGAAAATTTCCCTCACACAACACCAAGTCTCCATCATACCTATAGCTACCCTGCAGCTGCGCATTTCTGGAAGACATATACAAGGATGCATACTTAATAGAATGGGTAAAAAAACTTCACATACAAAAAACAAGTTATTAAGCTGCATTTAAAATGATATTAATTTCAGTAATTTAACAAGAATTGTATTAAACTTTAGTAAATGTTTATGACTTCTACAATATTCAAGAAATCAAAACTTAAGGCACATACAAATTTTGAAATACAACAATCATATAAAATACACTTTGTACCTATACAAGATGCTATGAACACAAGAATGATTACATTTGATACAGTAGATCAAATGCAGATTATCATTCTGAAACCCATCAAGCTTGTCATTCAAAAATAAAATAATACCAGTAACATACTAAATGGTAAATCCTTTGTGGTAATACGAACTATTTTTATTTATACATATATATAAACTTTTAACTTGCAATATCACTATGTTGTGCACAATAATGTATTATACCATGTGATTTCACTTATAGAGTAAACCATGAAAAATATTCAAACAAAGCAAACAAAGAACCTTAAACTTCCTCTGCTATATCAATAGCATATCAAATATCAAATACAACCATACAATATGTGATTACTTGCAATGATAATGTTATATTCTAATACGGTTCAGCATATTGTGAAATAAAACTCATGCAAAACCAGCACATTATATTCATCACTCGATCACCTATATAAATCATCAAATATAAATCATTTCTCTACGACAAATCGTCTCGCAATGTACATAAGGAAATTCAATAAAGTAATCATTTGTTCAATGAGAAACACGATGTAAATCATTTTAAAATATGGTATTACAAATGTAAGCAATGTCATGACAAATATCTATACTAGGGGAGGTGGTCGGGCACGGATCTTTGACCTTTTTTTTACGTCTAGGTCAAGAAAAGAAAACCATCTGGCATTTTGGGCTGGCTCACCTTTCAAATGTGCTAAGTACTCATTTCCTTTTCCTACATTCCTCATCGCAAGGACACGTTTAACTTTGTCCTCGTCTGACGCCGTGTTAGAAACTTCCGCCGGATCCACGTGATCCGAGTCTCTGAAGCGAAGTGGCTTCTGACGAGCACGTTGCAGGCGACCAGGCAAATCTAAAATCAGCGGCTTGGTTGATTGCATCTTTGCTAGCCAAGGCTTCTGATTACGTTTCACTCCACGAACCCTTGGCGGATATAGCCGTGTTCAAACCATCGCGCCCTGGAATCCCAGGGCATCCAATCAAATCGCGTCTTACATTCGAGCTTGGTTTCACCGTAAACAAAAAATGGCGGCGCCCAGTTTAGAGCTGCCATGTCGTCTATGTCATGGTATTTTGCCTAAAAAGCAGAGACGTACGATATTTGGAGAAACATTTGGAGTTCTCAACCAATTGGTAGAAATAATTGATCATATACCTCATCAAAATGACTCAAAAGGGAAGTTTATATGTGGTTTATGCTGGAACAAATTGAACAGACTCGCGAGAATTGAAAATGACATCGAGACTAAACTTAATGGATTGAAGGAAGAACGCCATTCTCTTGTAATTAAGCTGAGAGACATGCACAGGTCAGAAGTGGGTGTTGGTAAACCTTCCATTGGAACGCCCGTGTCAAAAAAGCATTATATAGTTCATTCTCCAACTCCACGTAAAATTAAAAGGCCACTGAGAAAGACGCCAGACAGATCTAGACCAGCCCGAGTACAAGCAGACCCTGGTACATCTATGCCTGTTCAGATCAGAACAGATACACAGGGACATCATGAAGATGATCAGAAGGAGAACGAACTTACCGGTACAGCGACCAAAAGAAAAATGAAAACAAGTAAACAATTGTTTACCTGTGCTGGCAATACTGATCATGAGCTCGAGGTAAGCAATTAAATGAATGGTCGTGTTCATATTGATGATATATATTTGCCATGCAGGACAGCATGTGAATGTTTATTTAAGAAACTTACCAAACCATGCAGTTCTTATCTCTAAATGTTAATTAAGCAAATTAATTTGTAGCATGTATAAATGCCAATATTTGATAGATAATTAACTATCCATTATTTAGACACTGCATGGGGTTGTGTGTTTCAAAAATCTCAAAAATGACACACATATGCACAGATCTATTAAACTTATGCACACAAAGTGTTTGAAATTAGGAACATATAAAAAAAAATCAGGAAACAGAAATAAAGCATATCAATATTTAAAAATGTGTAACAATATAAGCTTTATAAAATTAAAGAAATATACATGTATACACAAAAATACTGAAATTGAACACTGCTATAATTTTTTCCTAATTTTGTATGTTTTGTTTTTGTTTTAATTGATTTTAAAAGTAGTATTAAATATAAAAAGTGTTCCAATTTTTGTACATATTGTCTATTCAAGCACTTGAATAACCACATGAAATCTTTTTTTTTGCAACAGGTGGCAAAGAATTTGAAAAAAGATCTGGTTTGCCTTACATCAACAAGTCAACCTTCATATCTGCGAAGGACATGTGATGTCCTGGCAACATTCAGCTTTGCATCATTGAATGAGGAGTTGCTCACAAAAGCACCAGTGCTACACAACATCGTTTCGAGTTGTTTTGAACAGAGCAGTCCAGTTGCAGTGGCAGTGACAGTGGCCATGATTTTGAAGCAGAAAAATATGCACATGTCAGGTTTTCATCATGTATTATCACAAATTTTAGATAATGGCGGAGCAACAGATGAGGTAAATAAATGCCCCTTTTGGTCAATCAGTGTTATATATACTAATAAGTAAATCCACTGTTACATATGTATCTATACATTAACATATATTCATAGAGTTTTACATCCAATTAGATATGTATGTAACACACAGATAACTGCAAGATTTTTAGATTTCAGATTAAGATCCAATATACTTGTATACTACAATGCATCTGATGTTTTAGTTGTTATATATGTGTGTTCATATAGCACACAATACTTGTTTAATTGTTTCTTAGTTTATTGACTGCACAGTGTACTTTTCCAATACATTTCAGTGCATTAACCTCCTTAACAAGCTTGGGTTATGTGTGTCAGCCTCTGCAACAGCTAAGAAGAAAGCTGATTTGATGATGAGACAACAGAGTCATATAGAACAACTGGTTGAGGCAGAAAAGAGAGCCTATGAAGAAAAAACAGGTGAGGATGCATTGTTGACATCAGATATTGTTGGTGATAACTTTGACATCAGTAAAAGTCCATCTCACATGAACAAAGAAAAACAAAGAAAAAGTTTCCACTGGTTCATGTTGGTTGGACTGCAGAAGAGAGTTTTGAACAGAGCATTAGGGAATGATGTTCCTGTGTTGCCTATAACACAAGTGGAAAACAGCATCTTCATTCCCAGTCTTGAAGAATGCAGATCACTTGAGAATAACTTCACATTTCATATCATGAAGGTTCTAGTGAAGTATCTGTCTTGTTTCAAGAAGTATGAACCTCACTTATCCAAACATATAGATCATCCTCATATACAGGAAATGTCAAAGAAATCTGACTTTGCAATACTGGAGTTACTGGATAAAAATGAAAATAAGAGTGAGGACATGATCAGTATTTTGGAGCACATTCACCATAATTACATTCCATGCACAGCTGAAGACCATGTCATTAGAAAGAAAGTATTTGGGGGTGATGTGCTTACAAATGAGAGAGCATATTCAGCACAATTAGCTATGCTGAATGGAGCTACAGAAACTGAGCAGCTAGCAGGTGTTATACATAGGCCTGAAGGACTACATAGAATGATGAACCTGTGTCTGGTAACAAATTATAGACCCTGTTGAAGTTGCTGTTGAAAGTTCCGTTCTGTTGTCATTTCAAGGTAGACATTAGGAATCATTCTTATATGTCCGATTCAGATATTCCAAGTATAATCAATGGCATTTTAAAGATTCATATTGCCATAAAATTATATTGAAACCATGAATAAAGACTGGTATTTTCAAAAACTGTTAAATTTTAAAATGATACATTTAAGAATTATAGGGTTGGTGTTACTGTACATCCCAATATGAATATTATTAAATAATTATCATTTAATGTTATATTTTCCCTGTGATTTATTGTGAAGGCTCTGATTGTGGGCTACCAAATTGATATGTATTTTGCCAGTTATTATACATGGAATATATGTATCGTTGATATATACTGTACAGGGTGTTAATTGGAGTTGATATCTGTACAAGCTGTTTGTAGTTTGATATATATAATGTATTGGTTACCAACATCCAACTCAGTATGTACATGTAAGCATTATATTTTTACTTGTAATTTGCAATTTTTTTTTTTTTAATTTACATGAAAATTACATTTGTTCAGTCTATATTGATGAGCATTTGTTCATCAAGGTTTTAAATAATGTTGACAATTTCAGCCACCAGGGCCTACATGTACATACATGATTTCTTTCCTTTTGACATGTTTGTAGTACATTGTAGCTAAGCATGCTGGGCATGAGTTGAGTGATGACTGAATTTAATGTTACATTACATAAGCATGAGTATTTAAGCTCCAATTTTGCACAAATCCTCAATTTTGATAAATTGCTTACATTTAAGAAAAAAATAATTCAATTGATAAGTGAATTAATCACTTAATTCATAGATGATCAAACAATTATATACATATTCATGTAAAATTGGTGTTTAGATACAGTTTGTACATTTGATGCTAACACATTTTAGCTCACCTATGGCAAGTGAGTTCATGTTTGGCACAATGTCCGTTCGGTTTCCCTTTAAACAAATCCCCAAAACCAAAAGGCAAAGAGAACTGGTATTGGGCTTACTGGAGTGAAGGCTTACTAAGTTTGTTTAAATGAATAAACTTAAATAGGTTAAATAGGCTAAATCATTAAAAAAAACTTCTGCTAATTAAGCAATAATGACAATATTCACTGACAATATTGACCTCAACATTGATTAATCATAAAGAAAACTTTCAGGTGTAAATTACCAGTTGATAAGTTATCTGATTTTCGTAATTGAGAAATGTGTGTCATTTAAGTGCGAGTTTTCAAAAAAAAATCACTTTTATTGCAGATAATCTACCAGCAGTTCTATAAAACTTCATCAACCATTGACAGAGGTACTCTTTCACAGTTAAGAAACATTGTGCACAGAGTTGATGTTCAAGGACCAGATAGAGTTATAGATAGCTACAGGTATGTTATTTCTTTCATGGGTAAGAATATGTCTACAAATTTATTAAATTTACACCTTGTCATGTGGGTGGCATATCACTGATATTGCATGGTCGAATGCACATTAATATACACTAATTATTGCTGGCAGATAAATTTTTATTAAATCTAAGCACTTTTGATATCAAAATCCATTTACCAGATATTACTATAAAATGACGAAAGGCACAAATAACCATTATTTCTGTTATACTGAAAGATATATCTTGTTTTTTGTTTGTATTTCAGAGCCCATGCTGCTTTTCTCAATGACTGCTTGGATGCTTTTATTGTTGGTGCATGCATGCACCATTTGGGCATTGAAGATGTCGGAGCAGAACCGAAGCGGAAAAAAGTTCTTTTTGAGGCATTGCCATCAGTTGATAAAAGAAAGTTTCTGGAAGATATTGCCTCTGAAATTCAACACAAGTACATTAATCTGCAGAACGGTATGTTATTGGAGAAATTATCATATGATTGCAATTTCTATGTAAAAGTGAAATTAGCAACTACTGCAAAATGTGCAATGAATATATTAAAAGCTTACACTTGTTTGAATATCTCTCCACTTGGAAAATGATTTACATATTGTATTTGTTCTGGATCTTCCACTTCCTGAATAATTTCTTGTCCTGATCTGTAACACCTGTAGTTGATCATGGTGTACAGTGAACTATAGGATCAGATACCTTAACCTTGAGGTCAAAGGTCAAATAAGTGCTAAGCATTCAAGAAAAAGTATCAATTTCCATTCAATAGTACAGAATTTTTTAAATTATTTACAGAAGAGACAAATACCTCCCTTCCCTACACATTTGTTTAAAAGTCATCTTAAGTAGAATAAAGATTATTTTATATTGTATCCTCATATTTTATACTTATTTTATTATTTTTATGCAGATGTTCACACTTTGGAACCCAGATCCCAAGACCTGGATCTCCAGGAACTGCAGATCAAGGAAATGTTCAATTCAACAGAACAGAAGTATCTTTGTACAAACTGCAACAAAGCTTACAAGATGCGTGGCCACCTAAAAAATCATCTGATAAAAGAGCACAGTTGGCAGGATCTTCGTCAAGATCTTCAGAAAGACCAGTCAAAAACGATTGACCACATTGCTCTTTATAGAGCATACTTCATGAAATGTGCTCTTCTATTGAGGGACACCCAGGATGCCTACAGCATGGGAGATGGAGATAGACTAGCAGAAAATGCAAAGTTTCAGATGCTTCTGTCTGGCATTGGAAATCATACAAAGTACCAGTTATGGCTTTTTAGATTTCTAGCGAACTGCCATTGCTTACTAAGTCCCAAAGATGCTTATGAATATAAATGGAACATTACAACAAACCTTAAAGGTGGAACAGGACATAATATACCAAATGACAACTTAGTAGAAATACTTGTCCATCGCCTTAAAGTCAAGCTGCAGGCACAAGGAGCCAATGTAACTTATGCAAGTGCAAGGAAAGCAGCAATGATCCCTTCAAGTTCAAGATGAGATCAAGGAAAATATGATGGCACAATGCGAGATGAAACCAAAAGGAACAAGCAGAACTGCTACATCTATGACGAACCGACATCAATTTGATCACAAATGAACTGGTGGCAGAAAATGTGTTTGATTACATTCCTGGAAGACAATTTGAAAATTTTAAGAACTTCACTGATTTATTTGCCAAAGTTAAAATAATGGAACTACATAAGTGGATCACCAAACAAAAAGAAAGACTGTCTTATGAAACAATTTGAAACTGACCTAACATTTAGCTATTCCAGCTTTGAAAGTTGATCACAGAAAGTATGTGTTTACTTACTGTGATATACTTGATGGAACACATGTACATTTGACATTTTAAAGCTGAAATTATGACATGACACATATCTAGTGTCATGAGAAACTCTTTCCTTAAGTGTGAAAGGTATTTGACTGTTAAATGTAATGCATATATGGTAGTTGATGTATATATGATGGGTATAAAATGTAAATTGGATTATTTCTTAAGAGATGTATGCATATAGTGAACATGTGTTATTAGTTCCCTACCGGTAGGAGACCTGTATTGTTTTAGCAATACTCACAGAATGCTTGTTTTAAAGAGATATATGATGAACATGTGTTTAAGATGTTTCTATGCAAATAAGACTATTTATTCTACAAAATATGCATGTTTAGGAAATCTCCGATTGTAAACATCATCATGCAGTAGATACATTGACATCTTTTGTTGTAGATTTATATTTGTGTATGAAATGAAAACAGCAAAAAGAGTTGTAGTAAATGCATGAAATTTATTTGCTAGTAAGAATTGTTTTAAATATGTAATGAACCCTTATCTAGGAATTGTTTGATATGGAAGCAAAATTATAGATGAAAGTTCCTACATGGATCTGTATAGGGTGTACTATTTTCTGACGTGATTGTTTCATTCTATTACAATGGTGTGTGTTATGGCTATGTCACAATAGCAAATTAAACAGTCATAAATCCAAACACTTTGTGATAAATGATAATGAACATAGATTTCGTTTAATCTTTTTATTACAATTCTAAAACATTGCATCATCATGCAGATGTTGTCTGATCGTCATAATTTTCATCAGTATCGCTGTCAAAAGCATCATCCATTATGTCATCTCCAAACATGCAATTTATAATATTTGTGATTTCAACAGAAACATCATAAGACCAAATAGCACAATTTATCAAAACATCATCTGGTGTAAAAAGTGATTCAACATGATTTACTATAAAGTAAATAACTTCATCTGTTAGGCCATGAGTTGAAAAGTCGGATAACTTAAACCTCAGGGAATCTAATTTCTGTCTCAGTAGAATTCTGTCCGACATGTCCACTTCCCTGATCATGACATCCACAGATGCTGGTGATTTGAAATGTGTTGCTGGATGTGAATTCGGACAACCACTTGATGCACACTTGCAAAGTTTTTCACATATATCACAACATAGATGTAATGGGTCAATTGTGTCTGTTTTAGTGCCATATGAAGTACATAGCACCTCACACCTACACTTAGTGTCTTTTACTAGTTTCACCAACTCTTCCTCTACTCGTTTTAAATGCCCCTTGTGACATTTATAGATAATAAGTTCCTGGGAAAAAAACTCCATCTCTTCCTGCTCTTCCCATTTGTTGAACTAGAGTGTCCATTTCCCTAGGCAGTCCATAATGAACAATGTTGTGTACACCAAAGAAATTGACACCCATTCCTGCAGAATTTGTACAAATTAAAACTCTTATTCTCCCATCTTTTGCCATATTTCCTCTTATGTAATCTTTCTTGCTTTCAACTGTTTTGCTATGAAACATGTCAAAAAAGTCACTTTTACCAAATCTTTTCCTAAAAATTGCATATATTTTGGAAACATCACTAATAGATTCGGAAAAAACAACATGTCTCGGGAAGTTTTCCTTTTGATTTTCCAATCCAACTTACAACCAATTAAATGTATCTTCAATGTCGCTGTTGTTTGGTATACACATTGAGGATATCTTTATATTTTTCCTGTCTGGTGATTCTGAAACAAGGACTGAATTCTGTCGAAAGCAGAGGCTCCTCATAATTTTTCTGCGTTGAGATGGAGCTGATGTTGCAGTTAAAGCTGCTATTGGAACATCGGGTCGAACAGCACGTAGCTCACCTATGTGGGAAAACCACTCCCTGAAGGCAACATCTTTCTGTCCTTCACTTGACCCCCTGAAATTATACACATAAGAGTGTTGATAAAGAGATACAGCAGGTAACTTGCATCATCTATGGACTGTTATAAGACAGAAACATATATACAATGTATATATGCAGGGATACACATGTACATTCCTGATATACATCATTATTAAATGCACTTTACATCTCGGTGTTACATTTGATTTAAACGTATATTTTCATTTCAAAATATTTTATTCAATGAAACATTTGAATTAATTTACATACAATATTTCATAATATACTGTACTGTATAGAATTTAGATATAAAAATGGATTGGACATGTACAACAGGCTAAGCCTATACAGGTCGTTTCCGTACTTCCGTTATCATAAATATTATAAATAATCTTAGTGATATAGTTGTATGTCTAATACGCGTATATTTATTTTATTAATCTCACCATTGGATTACTGTGTGCGCTTCATCTACGACGAGCACTTTCAATCTGTCTCCGTAGGATGTCAACATGTTCCTCCACTTTCTTTCGCCTACTAAAGCCTCTGGACTCCCGAAAACAAAATTAAATTCTCCATTGATAATGTATTCTTCCTCGGCCAAATCTTTTCCAATGTAGGTTGCCTTGAACCCGAGGTTTCGCAGTCGATCAGTTTGTTCTTTCATAATACTAACAAGTGGCGCAACAATTACGACGATAGCGTTTGGAAAAATGACAGGCACACATTCGTAAATCATGGATTTACCACTTCCTGTTTTGGTACCAACAAAGACATCTTTTCCAGTACATATAGCTTCTAGACCTTTGATCTGGTTTTCCCTTAAAGATTCAATATTGAAACGCTCTGCGACTTCTCTTTCTTTTTCCTTTATGGCCTCCATGTTTGTTTGTAAACATCACCGATCAGTACATCTGTAACGCTCGTTTTGATTGGTTGAAAATTTATGCGTAAAGGGCGGTAATTTCGAATCTCCGCTAGAGGGCCAAATTTTACGGCTATATCTGCCAAGGGTTCGTGGAGTGAAACGTAATCAGAAGCCTTGGCTAGCGAAGATGGGTTGATTGTGACTGTGGTACTCTTTGTAAATTTTGATGGGGCTTCGGAATCAATGGAAATAAGTCGCGAATTTGTCTTGGCAGAATTGAAATGGATTTGCTATTATTATTGCCTAATGAAACTGGGCCGGTGGGCTTTCCAGTATCATTTGAAGCAGATGAATTTGTGCTGTCATTTGACAAATCCTCAGATCTCTGGGTAATATCAATATCTGTAGGTTGATCAAAATCGTCATGGGGGTGTTTATCCACATCTGTAGTAGCCACATAGCTGTCATTTTGCTCATTTTGTGAGATGATAGTTTTCTTGACAGTGGGTAGAAAATAGCCTGTAAGTTCTGGAACGCGAACAAATGCTACCTTCAGTCTGTTCTTGTGAATGGGACGTGGAAGAAGTTTTCCAGAATCTTTATCTAGTAGACGCGCAAGGTGATCTGAAATGACACTGTTGACGACATAGGGACCAGTAAAAAAAGTTGAAGGTGTCCGACTGGAACTGGAACCGAGATGAAATGTTAACAATGAACAAGAGATCCCAGAGGGATCTTGGCGCCCACCATTGAATGATCTTCATAGGTTCCATGTCAGATTGATCTTTTCTCTACTTTTCCCTTCCTCTAAGTCTTACTAATCCGTGTAAATTCAGAAACAGCCCTCTAGCCCTTTTCAAACAAGGGGAACCTATATATAAAATTTAAGATTTAGCGATAATGGCTGTCTGTCGGCCATGTTGTTTTCGGACTGGTCCCAAAATGCAACATCTGGGACCAAAGGGAATCTAAATATGAAATTTGGGAAAGATTGCTTCAGTACCTTCTGTAAAATAGCGATAACAAACTTCAATTGTCAAAATCCAAGATGGCTGCCTGTCGGCCATGTTGTTTTCCGATTGGTCTTAAAATGCAATATGCATAACAAGGTACCAAGGGGAACCTACATATGAAATTTGAGAAAGATCCCTTCATTACTTTCTGAGAAATAGCGATTACAAACTTCAATTGTCAAAATCCAAGATGGCTGCCTGTCGGCCATGTTGTTTTCCGATTGGTCTCAAAATGCAATATGCATAACTAGGCTACAAGGGGAACATGTGTATGAAATTTGAGAACGATCCCTTCGTTACCTTCTAAGAAATAATGATAACAACGGACGGACAGAGGGACGGACGGCCGGACGGACGGACGGACCACGGACGCAGGGCGATTTGAATAGCCCACCATCTGATGATGGTGGGCTAAAAATTAACTGCAACAAGCCAACAACTGAATCCAGCGAAATACCGTATGCATTATCCCGGGGTCATGGTTGGACGTCAGGTATAATAATCAGGATACTGAATCGTTTAAATGTACGAATCATGATAATGGAATACTTTTCCTTAGACAAACGAAATAAATCAAATGATACCGCGAACCGTTGTCACACTCAGATCCTTCATCTATCATCATGTTGGTGACGTCATGGCACATTGAATTGTATGAAATATATAAAAGACATCATAAACAGTGGAACACGGAAAGTTTCTTCCTGCATCAATATATATATATATACATATATATATCAGATATACATTGTATCATAAATGTCACTAAGTGATACATGCTGTCAGTGGATATGATAGTGTGATTTCATCTGAAGTCCACACCTTACCGCCAACTTAGCACATGGCGTGAAATGTCCGATGTGTGGCCGACGAGCCGAGGCTGACTCGCCGGCCACGCCGGCTAATACACAATAAAAAAATTACATAATAGTAGGTGAACACCAAACCGGATTTAGATTCTCCTCCATGTAATATGTCGTTGCTGACAGGCTGTGAGAGGAAATATATTTTAATAACGAGAACGAGCGTCTTGATACATTGTCGCCATTTTATTCAACTAATTATCAAACATATCTCGGAACAACGTATCCGGAATCAAGTACAAACTAATAAAACAAAATTAGAAATAAACAACAATATCCGGAATGGAGTTATTTCCCCTTAGACATCTCACAGACCAGTAACACCATATACATAACACGCGGTATATCGATAATATCGTGATATTTTCTTAAATATTATGATATATCGTGATGAGGTTTTCTGTTAACGATACCCAGCACTAATAAACACTGCAGCTATAGAAGTAGTACATTTATACATTTTTCTATTGTTATCATATTGTTTTAGATAAGCGTAGCATTACTTAAAATAGGCGTGCGGCAATATTATGAATATTTTTTTCGGAAGCGTTTATGATTAAGCAATATAAATAGGCATGTTATTCATAAAGGTATGTTTTGGAATTCCTATAAGTATTAGTTTTGCTGATGAAAAAAAAAAATTATACCATAACCTCACAACATTACTTGCATTCTTGACTTCATATTTCATCTCTTATGACACTGTTTTAATTCCGATTCTGCACAATGTCAATACTTTTTGAAACTACATGTATTTATTGCACCTGTCTATTTTTGGCCTTTTGTGTCCGTCCAATAGTGTAACCCATGATACTATTTGTCAGCTTCTATGAATAAACCTATAGAATTCCAATTCTTTGTAACCACTCTTTGACATATTTGATAAAAACAAGACATTCTATTTTTTCAGCAATCAAATAAGGAAAGAAAATAATTCGTTCAAAACTTTAAAATCATTGTAAAGGGATGTAAAATATTATTGTATTCTTATATGCTGAATTCATATACTAGTACCAGAAGTTATTGTAGGCTAAAATTCAATCAGGTCGTCTTTATCTGACATTTTCTCATTCAGGACAACAATTCTCTACGCACACACCCACGAACGCCGAACTATACGCACGCACACACAAACACACACGAAGAGATTATCAAAACAATCCACATTTACATGACAAACCAGAAACATATCATAATCTTCTTTCGATAAAAAATGTACATTTGTGTATGTTAGATTATCATTATCATTAATATACGTTTTATGTTTGGAATTCGATTCGCTGCTGTTCTACGAAAGAATCAACAGGCTGGCCACTTCTAGTCTCAGATCAACATCTTAACACCTAAATTTTAAAATGCAACACTTTAAGAGTATTTTTAATAACAAACAAGAGACTACAATGTATTAAGTTAATGATATAGTAAACACTAGCTTAAAAAATTAAAAAAATATTCAGGCATAGTCTGATTTATAGCATGAAATCACGTGAGATTATTGGAATATGCTAACTTAGATAGGCGTGTTGCATAAATGCAAATGAGCCTTGTCATTGTGAAACAGTGTTGTGACGTCATGCTATTGTCTCGATTATGAAAAATGTGTATTGCGTTGAAATGTTCCGTGTTCCACAGAATTTCTAAGCATACTTACCGAGATTCTAGTAGAAATAGATAACAAAACACGGAATAAAAAAAATGATTTATTATTACACATATGGATGAACACATGTTATATCTTTTATATATAATACTGTAAATTGGTACGCAGATCATGCTCTTACATAAAACAAATACTCATTATCTCTGGATTTACTTTTTGAGTTAGACTTAATTCGGTTTATGGTATCGATAAAATACTGTAATCGTTTTTGTTTTGCGGACTCAAATGTTAGCGCATAACTAAGATTTAACAGATTACCGCAATAATGAATTGGTACAATCTGCAATCACAGAAATAGGCGTAGAAATACTGAAATTTCAGTTAAGAATGAGTATCTGGATAAAACCAACATGATCGGAAACTCAATACACTTTCACACGACAACCCTTAATCTAGATGTAATGATTTATCGATCTCAACGGTATTGAAAACAATTAATAGTTGAAATTGGTAGCAGTTTAATACATTATTGCATTCAGTCAAATATATTTTGTGATTCATCCTTTTAATATTTTTGCATAGTAAAACCGGGGTGTTTTCATTGGCCTGGCCAATCAGAAATCGATTGTAACGTCATAATATTGGCGATGACGTGATGTCAAGAATTGTGAAAGGCGAACGAAATGGATGTGTTCCTTTGATTTAGTTCTCCAGATTTTGACTTCAAAACCTGTCAAAATATATGTTTACTGAATAAGGTGATAAAAGCTCGCCAAAATGATATCTTTTAAGACAAAAATTTAAAGACTTTTCAACAATCGCATAGGAAATGAAAGCTCACTAAGATTATATCAAATACGTTATGATTTCAGACTGGTGGTGTCCAGAAGGAAGAATACACAGCTAGGAACGAAGTGAACTCAGAAGAAATTGATACTGCGTTCAACAGCACAAAATACATAAATCACAGATACATTGGCGCTGATGATCCCCTTCGCAATAAAGATAAAGCCCATCGCAAACTTCTGTTAGACGCTGGTGTAAAAATAGAGGATGAACCTGATTCGCTAAAACAAAACCTTGTACTACGTATCAAGTTATATTTTGAGCATGAAGAAAAAAATGAACGTGTAAAATACATCGAGATTAAAGCGGGAAACGGCGAAAAACGCATTGACTGTTACTTGGATACCGAAGGAAAGATGAAATGGGTGTACACTCCGAAAAATATGCTTATGAGGCTGTTTAATCAATTAAAAAATACACTTTTCGAAAGTTGTCAGGCATTTCTGACGGTCGTTCAGATCATCGATACTGCTAAATATCTTATACCATTAATATCGTGCAAGAGGGTCTGGGCGGAACTAAAGCCGCTGTTTCAAAAACATGAAAGTCAACCCTCCACTACTTCCTAAAAGACAACTAAAAGAGCAAATATAGATTTGCCGTTCTAGCGTGTCCGTGTAGCAACCGGCGTTTAATTATATACATTTATACATATACAAAGATATGTCACTTCCTCGCTCCTCTAACTAGCATAACTGGATGATACCGATGTACATAAACCATTTCTTTGTTTATTAAATATTACAGCACACATTTTATCCCCATCACTTATACACACCTGGTGACCAGCAAAACCGGAGATAGCCCCCGGAAACCTGTATCCAAAGGCAGGAACCCAATTACATCCTTACAGGAGGACCTAGGGGTAACGCTGGACCTGCGTTATTAAGAAAATATATTATGTTTAATTTTGTGACCGTCATACAGAACAAAGGGGAACAAATGACCATATATACACGTGTACCCGAGAACATACACGTGTTCCCGCTCCCACGGAGCGTGCGCTTAACACGACAGTCATTTGATGTCATTCCCGCTATACTATCGAAACGCGGGAATATTTAATTATTTCATAGAGAAAATTAACTGTAACTTGATTTCAATTATGGGTGACGCTATTGATTACCAAACATTTTATTACCGGTAAGCCGCAATGTCGCCCATTAGTCTGAGTAACACTACTAGTCGGTGCGACTATTACCAATGATGTAATCTTGGTTTACAAATGGGTATGGTCAGTGTACATAGGTGACGTATAGATATCAGTTTAGCTTAGATGGACCGCACCTGTCCGAGTACATACATGGGTATGTATGTCCATAGTTCTTTGACCATATCTTGAAACATAGAGGAATCGTGTAAAAAAAGTGTTCAGTTGGTTTGAAAACAGTATCAGAAGCAATCAAGGAAAAGCTGGCGAACTTTAGTATCGGTTCTCTGATAATAAACGTAAATGATCAGGAAAAAGGGTAGGGTATAAAAGAAATAATACATTTCTCTTCCCTGCACATTATATATATATATATAAATAAATATATATGACAAATGTATTATTAATTTTGTGAATATCAGTCCATAGCCTATATCTACATCAGGAGACGGATTAATATAAGTACCAAGTACTTGTTTCTGTATCCTTATATTTGTATTATTTGTATGTACCATTGCTATAACCAAATAAAATACAGTTTAAACCAAATAATACATAATAATAGAGCCTATTATCTGAATAAAAATTGACATAAGACATCAAAATGGACAATGTTTAATTGTGTCTGAGAAAATCAATGCAGATTTCCTACATCCAAGATTTGTTTTGAATAGCGTTTATGCCATTTAATGACAAGTAACTGGAAAGAACATGTAAATTATTTTTTTGGAAAACAAAGTTCAAGAGTACATTTCTAAAGAATGTTGGAACACAATATTTCTAAAAATTGTGTGAAAGTTCAGGTGCAAAAAAAAAATGTCAATTACAAAATTGTAGAACGTCTTTGAAGTTCACCTGAAACACAATAGACTGCCGATATGGTCATACAAACAAAACAACAATATATATTATTGATGACTATTCTATAAAAAAGAATGTTCACTTTACATTAAAACGATTTTCACTTTACTATGAGAGTATCTTTAGCTATGAAGACTTTAGAATATACATTTAAAGTGTAAAGAAGAATGTGCATATATTAATGATGCAAAAAGATGGGGGAAACAGTGCATAAGTTACATACAGCGTTAAGTAAGTATGTTTGTTATTAATATAAAAGGTAGCTAATTTATAAGCTTAATGTATGCTCGCAAAACTTAAAAATTAACAAGTGGTCATTGTTAAAATTTATCTTTAAGTTTAATGTTTTCTACTCGGATGTAATTCAAACCAAGTAAATATGTTTTATTCTTCAAACTAAAGGGTAAGCGTCATTTATCATATTTTTTTCAAACGAGGATAACTAGATGGATTAATTTTATCATTAATGTAAATAGATTTTCGCCTATGTGAACAATATAACGTCTTAAAAGAATGAATCCTTTGTTTTGTGTCAAATTTGGTTATGGGTTTTAAAATATCAAAACCAATATCGGAACCCACTCACTTTCCACTTCAAACAAATTGTACTTTTATATTATACTGTTTGCCGGATTGTTACAAATCCATTACGGCGAAATGTAAGAAAGGAGTGTGTAACGTTTATCCATGTAGCATACCAGTGTAAATTTTATTTCTTATTTATTCAGTGTTACGTCATCCTTTGACCTTTTCTATCATTATCATTAAATGCCCATATGTATTTTTTTTACTTTGAGGAACAGAAGTATATACATTTATGTATTTGTATATCCATTCAGCCTAATTATACAATATTGAATGTATATAATTATCCATTATTTCTAAATTATCTTGCAACAAACTATGAGATGAGTTCATTTATATTGTATGTTAAAGTTTGTGTTGTATGTGACTGTGTGCACCTTCAGATGTTATAAAATGTATGTGTGGTGGAAGCACAAAATTTGGCAAATTTCATAACTCAGTCACGTGGGAAATGAGTATCAGTAAAGGGGAAAATATTTCGATTTTGTCACTTATTTGCGTTTCGTACATTTCAATATGATAATTTTTTTCAAGTGAATGTTTGGTTGTTTTCCGAAATAGATGTCTTTTGACATATCAAGACAGTTTACAGCTTAAATATGTATCGTAATGAATACCAGTATTTATAAGAAAGATTTGTAAATTTCATTTTTTTATTTTTCATGTTTGTTGATTTAAATTATCAATAATAAATGCCAGTATAATCTAACTTGCTGTTCTATATTCTAACAGAGACTTCCATGTAGTTTACTGCCTCTTCTGATAATGGCGTCGTGTTGTTATTTTTTCTAACTGTAGCCAGCTTATGTTTCAACGAACACTGTACAATGAAGTTTTATGTGTACACGTTTAGAGTTTAGGTAACAAAGCGGAGTGCACCAATGCACGACGAAATTAAAATTCCACAGATATTGTGTTAAAGTACGAGCAACACAAACAGTCGAAGGACAGTTGGGTTAGGGGGCTTACAGCTATTTAACTCTATATAACTGTTTATTATCAATAGGATGATAGGGTCATGATTTCACACATTTTAAAAGTTGAAATAAAAGGCGAATGTTATTATCATATCACAAAATGATATGTGATTTACTTGGTGTAACATAGACGAGTAGAATTTATGAAACAAAAATGTTGTCATGTATACATATTTTTTTCATTTAGAAATCTTTTTATTTTCATTCCAAAAACATCAATACATATATAAAACATAAGAAAACATGAAGACAAAGAAGTATTGTTTACATAAAAATTGTAAGATAATGAAATGTTGAGCCTTCAAAGGTTCTAAGTAATAAATTGTCTCATTGTTGTAAGGTGAACTTTTTCAATCTGTAAGTCATAATAATATTTGATATAATTTCTTAGAGATAATTTCCGTGAGATTGAATAAAGTAAATTATCAAAATTCACCTTTATTGTAACTTAAAATTAATTTTCCTACAATGAGCGCTAGCATTGGACAACACATAACTTCTATCAAGTGAAGACAATTCCCAAGTTCATGAAATAAGGCAGAAAACAGGGACAAAGAAAACATTTAAAAGTCACACTTAAAACCTAGTCGTTTAGTATAGACCTACTCAGTTTATGACTGTGTGAGTTAGCTCAGTATTTGTTGTGATTTACTTTTTATAGATAAATTGTTCCATAATCAAGTTTTGACATTTTAACAGTACTTTGAAAAAAACAATTATTTATTTAATATCTTATTTTAATTCCGGTTCTGCACAATGTCAAAACTTAAAAAATGTACATGTATTTATTGCACCTATTTATTTTTGTCCTATTGTCTCCAATAGCGTAACGCGTAATAAACAGGTTTCTCTCATATCTCGTGATAATCAATTTCTGTAATTACAAGGGTCGAATTATTGTAATTCTCATAGCCTAAATAATTGAGAAACTTTGTATTCAATGAATGTTGTAAGTTAATTTGGGTGGTCTGTATTAATAGGAAATCTAAAGCCAAACACAAAAGACGAATTTCTGTTCATAGCTGGACTATTGTTGTACAATATTTTATGTGTGTTTCCACGTATAATGAATGCGAGCAGGACACTTCTTTTGTCACCTTTCATGACAGTATGACATATCTTATTCCTTCAATAACAAAAATATTTTCTTTCGTTTATAACCAACGTTGCACACAGCCATTACATCAGCATTGTATTACTCTATTTTTATAACACATTTACTTCTTGGTAAAGGCTGGCATTTCTATTAATACGCAATCGGTAATTTCTATAAATACAGTTATGTAATTTCCATAAAGAGCTTTATCAACGTTCATCGTTCAAGAATAGGCATTTAAAATATGTTTGTTATTTAGTGGAGTAATCAGTCACATGAACATGAATCGGACACATTCCTCTATATATAAGGGGGAGGGGCGTCATGTCAACAGTTATACAATTGTATATATCGACCAGTATACAAAATATATATTGAACTTCGTGTTTATCATGTATTAAACAGTTACAGAAAACTTCCTTAACCTCGTTTCACATATCAACCAGACGTTGTACTGTGTATGACGTATTGCAGACATAAAACGTAGATCAAAGTATTAAAACACGGTATTGTGAAGCAAAACGGCCACGAAATTTAATCATGGCCACTTTGTTAAACAATCTGTATGCGCCTGGAAACAACATTTTCAACACGCTTTTCACAGACATAAGGTCAAAGAGAATTACGAAAGTACACTTGCATACTGCATTTCTCTTAGGTCATCAATTAGGCAAGTAATACATATTTCTGCACAGTGAAAACTGACTTAAACGACATCCTGTAACATCCATATCCATCAGAACCGATGACATTCACTGTATTTTCTACGTACATTTTTAACCTTTATTTACTGGGACAATCTAAGTGATATGGACATACCAGTAACGTCAAGTGATCGCGATATGACGACACGTATTCACAGACAGCAAACGCATGTCAAACGAAATTCGTAAAACTCTTAAATCCTTGACTGTAATAAGTATGCTAAAATAACTTTCGCAGTAGCTGTTCAATAAACAAAATTGACAAAGAATTTTAAAATTCCAGTTAATGCAAAGTCATCTGTTCTCTTATAGGGCTACAATGACCATTTCACTATACCGGAGGTAAACAAACGATATATGGCTAGACTAGAGGTCCAAGTTTGTGGAAATGAAGGAACCGTGGGGGATAGAAAAAAAAGAGGAATTACGAAAACTTTTTCATTCAGCGATTGACCAAATACAAAAAGAGAACCCAGCTGTTTGGAAGAATGCCAGAGTGGTCATACAGGACATGTATGGACAGTCAGTAACTATTACTGCCGGAAGCGGAGCATACAAATTTACTGTTCAGCATAACATGAAAGGCGAAATACTAGTTTACAGAAAGGGAAATCCTTTCTTCTCAAGATTCAAGGGTTATTTTCGGTCACTGTTTTGTTCCACAAAAAGACAACAACTTGCCATTGATCAAGCAAGACACGATTAACTATCAACGTTATCGCATATATATAGTTGATAATAAAAGCGTGATGTTATATAATCTGTAATATTCAGTAATGACATTGCTGAAGAAAGCTTATTAAATCTGAAAGATTATATTCAGCTAGCAGTTTGGTTTTATTTAAGTTGCCTGCCGGAAGATGTTTTGAAGTGTAGGTCGCCAAAATGAAACTTAATGGAAACGTGTATTTTCCCATGTAGTAAAGGTTACGATCTTTACATTAATAGGGCAGTTTTACTATCAAGAGTAATTCGTCCGTAGTGCCTTAGATTCAAATGAGCCGACTAAAAGGTATTGTAAATGGACATTCCCGACATGCATTAAATCTTCTTGCAACAATAACATATACGTGGAGTTCATATTTTATTATATAGATATCACATAATTAGTTAGATGTTTTGTAATCTACTCACCAGACTCAGTTTAAAACGTAATAAGTCCTTGCTATATCCGATTGTCCTTAACGCAGTATATAAAATGTGTCGGTTCAATGACGTTGGTTTTTGTGTACATGTCTTTCTTTCTTCTTGGTACGACCTCCGTCAAAAATGACGATTACGGTTAAATTTGTTGGTTGGATGCTGTTAAAAAAGTGAGGCGATTTAGTTACAGTGAGAAGGTTTTTTTATTATTTTTTTTAGTGGAAACTATAAGATAAGAACATGAGGGTTTGTTTACGGTGTATGCTTGAGATCATCAATGGCTGCATTGTGTATATGTGCCTTGAAGATCTCTAGTTTAGCGCATTGTACTGCTGTCACCGGGAGGAGGTTCCATTGTGTTATTGTGTGTGGGAAAAAGGAGTATTTGTATGTGTCATTGGTGACAGATAGGTGTCTGAAGGTGTAGGGGTGTGTTTGCCTTGTCCTAGGGTCTGCTGGGTGCATGATGCCGTGTGGGTCTATTGCGACACGATGGTGAATGATTTTGTATAGTAGTATAAGTCTGGTCTTGAGTCTGCGTGTTTGAAGTTTGGGCCAGTTGAGTTTGTCCATCATGTCTTGTACTGAACTTGTGTTGTGGTATCTGTTTTGTACGTATCGTGCTGCTCTGCGTTGCATTTTTTTCTATCTGGTTGATTTGGTTTGTGTTGTGCGGGTCCCATATTCTAGTTTGGGTCTCACTAGGGCTTTGTATGCGTGTTCTTTTATATGTTGTGAGTTTATTTTCAGGTTGCGTTTTAGGAAGCCTAGTGATCTGTTGGCGTTTGCAGTGATGTTGTTGATGTGTGTGTCCCGTTTGAGATTTTTTTGTTATGTGAGTCCTAGATATTTGCTGGCATCGACTTGTTGCAGTGTGTGGTCGTGCAGTTTGTAGTTGTATGTTGTTTTGGTGCGTTTGTTTAAAGTGGATATGATATTGCATTTGTTTGGGTGAAATTTCATGAGCCAGTCTTGTTCCCACTGTCCTGCTGCGTTTATGTCTTGTTGTAATTTGTGTGCGTCGCCTGTGTTGTGGATTGTCTTGTAGATGATGCTATCGTTGGCGATGAGTCTGAGAATGCTGTTTGATGTAGTCTGGTAGGTCGTTAATGTATACGAGGAAGAGTATGGGGCCCAAACAGGTTCCTTGAGGTACTCCTGAAGTGACTTGGACTTTGTCCGATTGTTTCCCTTCAAGTAATACTGTTTGGGTGCGGTGTGTTAGAAAGTCTGTAATCCATGTGAGTGTATTCCCTGTCGATTGTTCGTGACTCCCATTATGCCATTGTCATGTTTACAATTAAGCATTGAACGGCTTTCAGTTGGCATTCATAGTCAATATGAATGCCAACTGGACAGAGGCAAATTCCATGAAGCGCGCTATTGACTATGAATGCCAACTGAAAGCCGTTCAATGCTTATATTTACCATCTGCGATTTTTTTATTTGAAAGTTTCAATTAAAATTCCAGTTGGCAGTTCATAAGCTGATGAACTCGCAGCTGAATTGGTAGGGTTATATAGTGGCAGTGCCATACAATGGTAAATATCTATCTATGAATGTATCCAGCGTAATGTTACATCATGGACTAATTAAGACAAACACTCCCACAAACATATGTCCTTATCGAAATAAAACATCACGCTATTGTGCATTACGTTGAAATGTTCCATAGTTGATAAAATTACATTTGTAAGCATGCTTGCCGAGTTTCTTGTATCAAATGAATATAATAAAACATTAGTATTCATACAATATTGAATCTAAAAAGAAACAAAACAAATTAATTTAATATTACACACATTTTGCGTTAGACTTCAATACGTTACATTAGTTTTGGCGGTTTCAAATGTTAACATATAACTAAGGTTCAACAAACTACCGCAATAATCAATTAGCACATCAACAGTAATTAACGTAGCAAACAATATGCAGAAATTTTAATTAGTACATCCATGGAAGGCCAATAACGCGAAAAGAGCTAAAATAAGAGTACCGTCAAAATATACATCTTTGTCTTGGTGACATAAAATGTAAATGGAGAAAGCGCATTGATGTCGATAAAACAAAAGATTAAGTGTCACTAATTGTATACTTATCTCCATTGTAATTGCTGCCCCAATGTATTCGTTGCCTAATTCACCATCTCGGTGTATGAATATCAGTTTTAGACAACATTAATGCATCAAGAAGGGAATGTTACTCTCCCCAAACGGGATGTAGATAGCGGGATTCAGTTGAGGGTTATACGATCTGATAAAATCATTTATCGGCTTGACCTACATGGTAAGGTTAAGGACTGTTAATAATTTGAAATTGATGAGACATGTTTACCATTTCTTAACAGCTGTCGAAGTTAATGAACAAATGCCATTTACAAAGCTATTGTCTTTAAACACTGTCTAGGTATCACGAAAACGAATATGATATGTGAATTCCAATCCAATTTGTACTAAAGAAATACAACTAACTAGGTTGATGACCAATATATTCAATACATTTTTTAACACCCCCACCCTAATTTTGTTCGGAAAGTACAAGCAATACAGATGAGTACACATGTAAAATGTACATAGATCCAAAACCCCTGCCTACCCTACCCCATCCCAACCCCATCCCAAACCCCTAATAGTAAACCATACCCCACCCCACCCACAACAATAACTCCATACCCCCCTCTATGTATTCACCTACAGTTACTATTTGATTTATCCATAAGTCAATGTAAGTTTCCCAGTCAACGAAAGACTGCTATGTTAATGACTTTATTCACGAAAGGTGAACGTTTCCTATCTTCTTACTATAGACCAATATCTCTTCTTGGTACCGTTAGTAAACTTAAAGTTTTTGAGCGAGTAATGTATAAACACCTCCACAACTTTGTCATCGATAACAATCTTCTATAAATTATATATATCAATTTGGATTTCCTCCGGGTCACTCAACTGTGTTCCAACTCTGGGTAGACATTGAATAATCCAAATATAAAAGATGATAGAAATGTGGTTATTTTGCTTAAATATCAATGTTCATATTTTCATACAATGCTCACTTGGAGACACTTTTTTTTATCAGAAAACACTGAAATTGCGTTGACCAGTCCATTCAAAGTTTGTTTGTTTCTGTTTTGTTTTTTGTTTTACTTTAATTAGACTTTTTCGTATATATATATTCTGTAATACTCGTAAGGCACATAATATTTGTCTATAATTGGAAAACAAACTGAAACAATCTAAAGCCTTTGATAGAGTATGTCATCGTGGACTACTAAAATGGCTTTATTCATATGGTTTCAAGGGTAGCGTCTATAAGTGGATACAAGCTCAAGTTCTTTATTTACAAGTTCAAGTTCTTATTGACTTTGAGTCTTCCGACTCATCAGTATCATATATACATACATACATAGTATACAAATTGTACATAACATTGATAACATCAAACAAAGCACACACAAAAGAATCGTTCCAGAGAAAATATACTCGGAGAGCATAACTATGTTAAAGAAGCTCTTTTGACATTTGCCGCTTTGATGTATATGACCATTGTTTCTAATTCTTTAGTATTTTGTCTGTTAAATAATTGTTTTTTAAATAGTAACTTTTCAAATATTTCTTACGAATATATAAATAGCATGGGCATTTTAGAATAAAATGAAATTCATCCTCGACATCATTTAAATTACATACAGAACAAATTCTCAAGTGTAATGATTTAATTAGAACAATGGTAATAATATATGATGACATGCGTTCTTGGGATGAACTAAAAGTTGGGTTAATACAACAAAATTTTCCATACGTGCCTTAAAATTATCGCTCTATTCAGACAGTGGTCAGGGTTCAGAAGCTTAACTATTTCGGAGCTTTGTTCATGTAACAACCTAGGCTAGCCAGGAAAATCACATTTGGATTCGTTTTGCACACGTACATGTACCTTGGCCACTGTCTATCTGTCAGTCTATATATAACACAAAGGTTTCGTGACGCGATGGTGCCTCAAACCTATGGAATTAAATATACATTAATTTATAAATTCTTTCGAAAATCAGACAGACGATAAAGGTGTAATATCAAGATGTGTTCATATCAAAATTAGATATTTGTGTCTATCTGCATTTAGAAAGTTATTTTTCATTCTATTCAATACCATTCCCTAACATACGGGTAGTAACGTTCACCTTACGTTTGTATGCAAAACAATTTCCTTAAAATATTAATTGATTTCTGCGTTATACCAAATGTCAGAAAGTCAGGAAAAATTCCTGTGGTGTACTTTACGCTCTATGCGTATAAATTACTCCGAACCTGTTATTTTGGTCAATGCCTTTCAACTAATTTTTTAAATATGCAAATAAGCCTTTTACCAAGGTTATCGGTTGTAAGTAGTCCTGGGCTAGAACAGACAGTAGAAAAAAATTGGCCTCGTTTGAATAACGTACATTTTGTTGATGCTTTAAACATTATCAAGCATATCACGTGATACCCAAAATGTATATCGAAATTTATATTTCATTTTTTGTAGAAATTCTCGTTTTTCAGATTTGTGAACCGTCCAATTTTCCGAAACATTAGCATACGTCTTATCTCATAATGAATTAAAGTGTAAGTTACAAAGAGTTCATGAGTTGATAGTTTTCAAAGCCCACCAATATCTGACATTCACGAGGACTGAAATTACATTCTTAAGGAATGTTCGACATGTAATCACAGCGAAGAGGCAACTATTTTTAACTTCGGCCAAGTTGTTTGTATCAATGTTGACATTCTATACTATTTGGATAGAACTTTGTAACATGTAATATAAATAATATAGACTGTAGGGTTATATAATAGTCAAATTAATTGGTTGGATTTAAAATAATCAATTAAGGCCTTAGCTTTTCTCAATCCTACTTTTTTTAAAACGG
The DNA here is from genome assembly GCF_902652985.1 of Pecten maximus. Lineage (NCBI taxonomy): Eukaryota > Metazoa > Mollusca > Bivalvia > Pectinida > Pectinidae > Pecten > Pecten maximus. The sequence goes on along the minus strand of NC_047017.1, from coordinate 14,799,067 downwards.
TTTGCGTTATCAGCAGATATCAAAAAGTGTTAAATATGCTCGTCTACTATAATCGTAAGCCTCATAGGATAGGCAAACATATCTAGACTGACTATAACTGATAACATAAACTTCACATTGCTGTAAGTCAGCATAGCTCATATGGTAGAACCAACACGAAGGTTCGGAGTTCGAATCACCAAGATGTATCATATTCATATTTTGTTACATTGTATGTTTCTAAAAGTAATACAATTCTATTTTTTTGATCGTATTTGAAAGATGTTTTCAACAATAAATGCATATTTGATATTAAATGAATATTTCATATACAATATTTAGTATAAAGATAGAAATGTTGAGATGAAAAAAATCACTTGGATAAAAAAAGGCTGCTTTTAGAAGTGAACAGAGAGTGTAATGTATTCTTTGACAATTTCTTTGCTTCTTTCCACACGTGTGAATTTTTAGACAGTATGAACACCTTCCTATGTTGTATGTACAGTATGGAAAAGCGTTTTACTATAACGAATCCCGTGCTGGACCTCCCGACTGGGCACATGTGTGAATAAAAGATACATGAAAAACAATGTGTGCACCTATTTTATGTGTGTTATGATGAATACTAACATCTTTTATAGAAACAAAATATCATATTTGCTAATTCACACTCTCTGACATACATTTCATTCAAACGACAGAATATACCGAAAAATCCTTCATACTTGTGATATATCTTGTATAACGGGAAACCATTCAGTATCCTCTAAGTATGTGTATCGACTTAGTCACTCTAGTTGGTCCGAATGGAAGTGTGTAGGAGTTCTTACTGTGCGAGGAAACCGAAGTGTCCGGTAAAAACTTCGTCGTCGGATAGGTCCGTTCGGGGAATCGAACCTCGGCAGCCTGGGTTAAAGGCGACTGTGCTACCACTGTGCCTGTCGACCATCCATTACAAAATAGAATAAACGTATAATTAAATAAATATATAAATAAATAAATAAATACATAAATAAATACATAAATAAACTTTAGATTACAACAAACCAATGCAGAATGTGTGCATTAGCACGGCGGCAAATTAGGTGAAATTGCATTCGTAACGTG